>NC_140413.1:66987500-69544166 GCF_965140295.1 Lepidochelys olivacea
CACAGTCTCCTTCATACAAACAATGAAACTGCTGCATGCAAGTTAGCTGTAGAGCAATGGTGGTGAATGGCAGGGTGACCGCTGATATCACAGGGTCCAGAACTCTTGGAATGGCTGAGATACATGCTTTACAGTAGCTGCACATCACATGAGTATAATTTAAGTCAAGCCAAAATGACTGAACTTAAGAACTGGACAGACCACAAAACCCAGCAATGTTTCAACCTCGAGATACTCTGAATAAAAAGACCATGCTCGTAGCTGTGCCTATTACTTCACACTGACAGTACACATATTTTAGGCTTCAGAGTGTAACATGACATGCCTGGAATTTTATAATATAGATAACATCATAAGAAAGTCCACATCCTATAAATGAATATCTATACTTTTTATACATGCAATGAAAAAATGTCACCATAATCTTTGTGTGATGACTTCGCACTTCGTAAAAAATGGCTTTAAGACACCTTTATAAAAATGTAATTTTTCTAGTATATTATACCCACTGTAGCATTACAACCACTTGATTTCCATTCTCCTGATTACTTCAGTGTCAAGGAATGTTGCCCTCTCTCTTCAATCTTAACACAGATTGATTTTTGCAGGAGGTTCAAAATAAGGGAGCACCAATCCAGCAGACCTTGCCTAGTCATTACAATAGTAGTTCTTAAACTTAAGATCTGGTTTCATAAGCAGATGGAACATTTGAATTCATACATTACAATTTAGATTAAGTAGAAGTACATAAGAGGGGAAAAGTACATGGTTATTTAAAACTAATCTGTACTACATTTACAAAATGTCTCCTTAAGATCTGAGAATCACAGCCAGCTTCTTTCAAGTAACAAACACTAACCACACACACTTTATAGCTATATACTCCCCTGCCCCTTCATCTTTTTGAATCCTAAAGAAATTAAAAACCCTTGCAATTCAACAAGTAGCACATTTAAAATTCAAATATGCCCAGAATAAGTCATTGAACAGAACTGCTTGTCTGCCTTCGTAGTGGTATTTTAGTTAGCTTGCCAGATCAAAGAGGAATGATAGATATCTAAGAGTTACTCTTATGAATGGATCTGAAAGAGGGACTGAACAAGGCGCCTATCACCGCTTTTATTCAAAATAGGAGAGAGACTGGAATTGTTTAGCACAGGATCACCAGATTAACAGAGGCACATAAAATAAATGAATTGGCATAGTTACACAATAGATTATACAATGAAATAATTTTATGCAGTATGAGATCAACAGGGAAATTTGTTGCTGTACACTAGAGGCAATAAGTTTCAGATATTTAATAAATATACAGGCAGTTACCCTAAACAAAAAGTACTGCTGATGTAATAGTTAAGCTTTAGAGAATACTCTGATGACCAGCTAGTTACACAAGAATCCACTCCTCTCTCCCAAAGAGGGGGGGGTGGGGGAGAGGAGGAGGAAGAGGAGTACAGTATTGTATAATTGATCAGGTGCCTTTTTCCTCTATAGAATGAGGTACAGGGCACTATCAGAGTCTAGATACAGGACTAAAAAGAGACTGTTGGCCCATTCCACTTTGGGAACCTTTTTTCCTTTTGACACCAGTTAAAGCCGAAGGGGGTGGGGGGGGAGGAGGGAGGGAGAGAGAGAGAACAGAATGTCAAATAAGTATCAACAAAATAGAGACATGCAGGCAACTGCCTCTACTGTAAAAATATGTTCATGTAACTTGCCATAGTACTCTAAACTGTACTTCACAAACAGGTATTCTTATGGCTGCATCTGAGACATGGCATACAGGAGGGACAAAGGAAGTTGGTTTGCCTAACTGAAAAATGTAAGTGAAGCAGAAAAATACTTGACAAGAAGAATAGAGTCCAAAAGAGAATAGTGAAGCCTATGGCTAACATGACCAGGGAAAGGAACAGCAGGGCCAGCGAGAGCTTTGGGGCAGTAAATAACAATGGCAAGCAAGGCAATCTTAAACAATTCCAGTTGTGCACAATGTCACCATCTAAAGATTAGTATTATTCTGTTTCACCTAGCCATTCCGTCTTCTTGGATGTCAAGCAGCAACATAGGTGTTTTTGGAAATGCAGGGTGGGAGTGAAGAAAACTGCAGGATATCCAATTTAAACCCAAGCAGAAAATATATGAAAGCATTAAAGGCTATAGTGGCAAGCTACTCATTTTTTGTTCTGCAAAATCTTCACTTTCGTTTTTAAAATCTTCGCAAGCTTACTGATCATCACTGAAGTGGCAAAAATGTTGTTGGACAGAGCAATCACACCAACAATTTACATGTAGGCACCATAGTACTGCTTCAAAGTTTGCTCAGATGAGCATGCATCTCACGTGGGTGCACCTGACAGTACAAAGGTATGTGGCTCTTTAGAAGATGACCAGCTCATCTCTCCCAATTTGCTCCCATGATCTTCAAATTTGACCTGGATAACTGGACATGCATCCAGTTCAGCCACTACTCAATTTAGGCTGTAAACTCTCCAGGGCAGCAGTTTTATTTTCATTTGGGTTTGTACAGCACTTGGCAAAATGTGATCCCAATCATGACTGAGGCTGGCCTTTGGGCACTACTGTGATATACCAGTAATTCCTCCATATAATAACTACTCAAATGCATCCTACACCTATGGAAGTGAAATTTAAGACACTAATACACTTCATCATACTTGCTACTTAACCCCCATGCTATGGTTTTTGTAAAAAAAAGCACGTGTGTGTGACAGAAATCAATACACAATGTGCATGAACTTATACTTACATTTGATTTTTAGCCGCTTGTCTCTGAGCTTTCCGTTCTTTTCTTTTTTGATCTGGTGGCTTAGCAAACACAATTTCAATATTTTCTCCCTCTAAATCTTTGCCATTCATTTCTTCCATTGCCTGAAGGAAGTAACCAGATTTTAGATATACTTTTAAGGGCATTCAGGGCATATTTTAAGGGGCAGAAAAAGAATAAAGGGTTTTTTTCTAATGGTATCACCCAGAACTAGCCATGATTGTGTATCTGGAAGTCACACTGCAGATTACTCTTGGGGTTTCAAATAATTACTAAAGCCTGATTTTCAAAACCAAGATATCCTTTACCGGTAAAAAAATTTCTTCCACTTACAATTGTGGACATACTATTGCAATCTCTGCAAATAGTGTACTACAATTCAGCTCTGGGATCTCATTAAGAATCATATTTACAACAATGGGTAGCAGTAAAGCTTAGTTAGATTCAAGTGAAAAATACTTGTATACAAAGAAATGCTCTGCTCCTAGAACAAGAGACCAATCTTGTGGATTTAAAAAAAAGACTGTTACCTACCTTTTGTAATAATTATTCTTCGAGATGCGTTGCTCATGTCCATTCCAAAAGGTGTGTGCACACACCGTGTGCTCGATTGTCAGAAGGTTTTACCCTAGAGGTACCCATCAGGGTGTGGAGCCCCCTGGACTGGCGCCTTTATGGCAGTGTATATAGGTCCTTGCCAACTGGCTGCCTGCTCAGTTCCTTCTTGCTGGAATACTCCGACAGAGGGGAGATGGGCGGGATTTGGAATGGACATAAGCACCATATCTCGAAGAACAGTTACAAAAGGTAGGTAACCGTCTTTTCTTCTTTGAGCGATTGCTCATGTCCATTCCAAAAGATGACTCCCAAGTAGTTTAGACGGAGAGGGGTCAGAGTTCACCGAGTTACTGATGGTAGTACTGCCTTGCTGAAGGGTACATCATCCCTCGCCTGTTGGGTGATGGTGTAGTGCAACGTAAACGTGTGGATGGAAGACATATGTCAGACAGTGACCTGCGCAAGGAATGCGGTGGATGATGCCTGCGCTCTTGTGGAGTGTGCTGTTAACGGCGGGGCTGGAATTTTAGCTAAGTCGTAGCACGTTCTGATGCAGGACATAATCCACGATGGAATACCCTGGGACCAGACGGGGAACCTCTTCATCCTCTCGGCGATTGCAATAAAGAGCTGTGGTGACTTATGAAACAGCTTAGTGCGTTCAGTATAGAAGGCTAGGGCACACCTGACGTCTAGGGAATGGAGTGCTCGTTCTTTGTTGCTGGCATGAGGCTTAGGAAAGAATACCAGTAGGAATATGTCCTGATTCACATGAAAATACAAGACAACCTTAGGTAGGAACCCTGGGTGTGAGCATAGCTACACCTTGTCTTTGTAAAAGACCATGTAGGGAGGCTCGTAAGTAAGTGCTCTGAGCTCGGGGATCCTTCTGACTGAGGTTATGGCCACCAGAAAAGCCACCTTCCAGGAGAGATAGGATAAGGGCAGGTCGCCAGTAGCCTGAAAGGGGGCCCATAAAGTCTGGAAAAAACCAGGTGAAGATCCCACTGGGGAACAGGCTGCCTCACCTCAGGATAAACCCTATCTAAGTCCTTAAGAAACCATCCCACCGGGGGATTGCTAAAGATTGACCTGCTCCCTATGCCCAGGTGGAAGGCCGAGATGGCCGCCAGGTGCACCTTAATAGAAGGTATAGCCAGCCCCTGTTGCTTCAGGTACAAGAGGCAGTCAAGCACAAAAGGGAATAGAGGCGTGTTGGGGGGGTTTGGAGAAACCTTTCTATAGGGACCAAATGGTGAAAAGCTTCCACTTTGCCAGGTATGTTGCGTGAGTAGAGGGTTTCCTGCTTCCCAACAGAACTTCCCTAACAGTCTGAACACTGGAGCTCAAGTTGGTTTAGCCATGGAGTTTTCATGCCATGTAGAGGAGGGACTCCAGGTTGGGATGTTGTAGTCTGCCATGATGGACATCTGGAAGCATGGGGAGGGCCACTGGCCTGGTCACTGATAGGTTCAGCAACGTGGTGAACCAGTACTGTCATGGCCATGCAGGTCCTATGAGGATGACTGAAGCCCTGTCCTGCTGATCTTGAGGAGGACTTTGTGTATGAGTTGGAAGGGCAGGAACACATAGCAGGTGAGTCCTCCATGGTAGATGAAAGGCATCCACTATGGAGCCATAGTTGTGGTTATGAAAGGAGCAGAATAGGTTGTACTTCCTGTTGTTCTGCATCGTGAACAGGTCCACGAGGGGATAGCCCCACCTGTGGACGATCGAAAGGGCGATGTCCACTCTGAGTGACCTATTGTGAGTGTTGAATGAGCAGCTGAGATGGTTCGTACTGTGCCCCCGGTAGGTATGAGGCATGTAGCTGGATATAATGTGCGATGCAGAACCGGAGAGATTCCTGGCACAGGGGAGAGGAGCGAGCACCACTCTGTTTGTTTATACAGAACATGGCTGTGGTGTTGTCTGGCATAACTTGACACACTTTCCCTGCAGGTGGGCCTGGAACATCTGGCAAGCCAGGCGAACCGCTCTCAGCTCTCTGACATTGATGTGCAGCGATAGTGCTGGTTGTAACCACAGGCCTTGAATTCTGATACTGCCCAGGTGCACTCCCCAGCCTGTCTCTGATGCGTCAGTGACCAGCAACAATAAGGACTGAAGTTTGGCGAAGGGCACTTCCACACAGACCACCTGAGGGACTCGAGAATCTTGGGCAGGAGGGTAACTAGTCTGTCCAGAGAGTCCCGGCTGGGTCTGTATACGCTCGTCAATCAAGCCTGGAGCGGGCAAAGGCACAACTTGGCATGCTGCACTACATACGTGCAGGCTGCCAGGTGCCCAAGAAGCTTCATGCAGTTTCTGACCGTGGTGGTTGGGAACCCGTGGAGGCTATCGAGGATGCCCTTGAATCTTTGGAACCAAGACGTGAGAAGGAAGGCTCTGTCCTGAGTGGAGTCCAGGAGAGCCCCGATTAACTCTTATTTTCTGGGTTGGGACCAGCGTAGACTTGGGCACATGAGCCCTAGCCTGCTGAAAGTGGTTCATGCGTGGGCCACGTGCTCCAGCACTTGCACTCGGGAATTGCCTTCGATGAGCCAGTCGTCCAGGTAAGGGAAGACCTGTACCTGGAGTTTGTGCAGGGAGGCTGCCACAACTGCCATGCACTTTCTGAACACATGCAGGGCTGCTGAAAGTCCGAACGGTAGTACGGTGAACTGGTAGTGTAGGCCGTTAACTACGAATCTCAGGAATCTCCTGTGTGCTGGGATAATCGATATATGAAAGTACACGTCCTTCAAATTGAGGGTGGAGTACCAGTCCCCCGGATCCAGGGAAATCACTGAGCCTCACTTTACCTCATAGGAATGTTGGGATACTGGACTTATACAGCACTTTGAGAGTCCTCTGATGAAAGGCTTGATACAAGAACACGGTATCCGTTATTAATTTGTCATTGTCTTCATTACAGAGCACATTTCCAGTGTAGAGGGAAGATTTCTCTGCAGAAATAGAGTTCAGGGCCTTCCAAGTCCCATTATGTCCTGTAGCTGTGAGTGCTCCCTTGTCTTCTGATACATTTAGAAATTTATCCCATTCTAAAGCACCTTTACTACCAACATTCCAATCTCAGTGGACAGAGAAGGATTTTTTTAGTAGGGTTAAACTTCTATGTATCTGAATAACTGTAGTGAGTTCTCTAACAGAAGTATTTCCCCATGATTACAGCTGTTCTCTTATGACCAAAGGGGGACTGAGGTATAAAAACATGCCTGTAACAATAATACCTCAGGCAGTGTCACTAGATCTCCTTCGCTAAACTGGAACATGCCATGACAAAGCTTTGAAGGGAGACAAAGGGCTTGTTTATATGAAAAGTTGATAGGTGGGAAGCTGGGGTGTAGATCTACAGCGCTGTAGTCTGCTGTGCACCTGCCATGTGCTAAAAGTTCCATAGTGGGCTTTGATCTACAGCAGGATGGAACTTTGTGTGTGGGGGGGGGCGGGGGATAGCTCCGTGGTTTGAGCATTGGCCTGCTAAACCCAGGGTTGAGAGTTCAATCCTTGAGGGGGCCATTTAGGGATCTGGGGCAAAAATTGGGGACTGGTCCTGCTTTGAGCAGGGGCTTGGACTAGATGACCTCCTGAGGTTCCTTCCAACCCTGATATTCTGTGATTCTAAGGAATGACGGTGGCCAGAGAGACCATATGAAACTTCAGCTTCCTTATGAACTTGCTGAGGTTTTGCAGATCCAGGATAGACCTGAGTCCACCCTTGGCTTTGAGGATGAGAAAATATCAGGAGTAGAACCCCCTGACCCTGAACTCCTGAGGAACCTCTTCTATTGCCCCCAGTGTGAGGAGTGATTGCACCTCCTGTAGCAGGAGTTACTCGTGACTCGTGAGAGGGGTCCCTGAAGAGGGATGGGGAACGCAGGTAGGGGCAGACTGGATAGAATATCCGACCCCTACCATGCTCAGGACCCAGCAATCTGAAGTAACCTGGGCCCAGGCACGGCAGAAGTAGGACAGACTGTTCACAAAGGGAAGGCAAGGATCCGGGATCTGGGTTGGTGCTCCACCCCCCGGCGCACCTTCAAAAGTTTGGCTTCGAAGCAGGGGGCTGCTTGGAGGAGCCTTGACCCTGGACTGAGGAGGACCGCGGGGGATATCTCCTGTTGTTTTTGCCCCTCCTCCGGCTATAGTCCTGCTTAGGTGGGGGCCCAGACAGAATCGTGAAGGAGGCTGAGGCGTAAAGGGTTTTCTCTGGGGTGCCGTGTTTGAGGATTGCACATGAGTCCTTGAGACTGTGCAACCTGGAGTCTGTTTTGTCCGCAAACAGCCCTGCAAAGTATTCTAGACCTCCACCGGGAATCCAGAAGCCTGCAGGCATGAGGTACGCCTCACGGTGATGGCCTTGGCCATGGTTCGCGCCACCGAATTGGCGAAGTCCAAAGCTGCCTGGAGGGAGGTTCTAGGCACCACCCTGCCTTCTTCTATGACTGCCACAAACTCCTGTCATGAGTCCAATGGGAGCAGTTCCCGGAACTTGGAGAGGGTGTTCCAGGAGTTGTATGCACAGTAGTTAAGTACCGCCTGCTGATTGGAGGTTCAAGCTGGAGCACCCCAGTCAAGTATACCTTTCGACCGAAGAGGTCCAGCTTCTTAGCTTCCTTATTTTTAGGGGTGGGCCCCGGCTGCCCCAGCCGCTCTTTGTGGTTTGCTGCATCAACCAGCAATGCCCTGGGTTGGGGGTGGGTGAAGAGGTGCTCGTACCCCATTTGCAGGACAAAGTAATGCCTCTCTACACCCCTGGACGTTGGTGGTACAGAAGCTGGGATTTACCAGAGCACCTTATTGGTGGTCTGGATAGTCTAAATAAGCGGCAGTGCCACTCTAGAAGGACCCTCTGGGGTAAGTATGTCCACCATGGGGTCTGAGTCTTCCACCACCTCCTCCGTGGCCATGTTAAGGGTCTGGGCCACCCTCCTGAGGAGGTCTTGGTGGGCTTTCATGTCCATCGCAGAAGGGACTCTGTAGTGCCCGCCACTGCCTCGTACGGTGAGGAGGATGAGGTGGCTCAAGGTGGGACAGGGTCCTCTTGCCTCTCTGGTTCCCTGGTGACCTCAGGAACATCCACCGATGCAACCACTAGCAGAGGGGGGCTGTCGGCATAGGCGGCTCTGACCTTGCGCTCGGCGCAGAAGGCCCAGGGTCTGAGCTCCGCAGTGGGTCCTCGGGAGTCCTGCATTGGTCAGGGGCAATGGACTTCACAGAACATGGGGCACAGGCAGCAGAGATCACCAATGCTGCCCTGGAGCCCTGCCCTTGGCCCTGGTGGTAGGCCCAAGGTGTCCAAAAGGGCCATTGTACTGGTTCCTTCCGCTGAAGAGGCCAGGACACCATCAGTACCGAGGGTTCCTGCACCCCGCGATGCAGAGACCGGTGCCGGAATCTCCAGCAGTACTGGCTGCATCTGGACACTGACAACTCTGCCTCAGACTCCAATGTGCAGTCCAACCTGACCAGAGAGGAGCGGATCCCTACAGTGCTGGGGAGCGGTGCTGCAGTGATGAAGAATGGTGCCGCACCATGGTGGGCATGCTGCAGATGGTGCCACTGCCTGGGCCTGCCCCGCCTCGCGGAGGGATAGCTCAGTGGTTTCAGTATTGGCCTGCTAAACCCAGGCCAATTGGGAGATCAATCCTTGAGGGAGCCATTTAGGGATCTGGGGCAAAAACTGGGGATTGATTCTGCTTTGAGTAGGGGGGTTGGACTAGATGACCTCCTGAGGTCCCTTCCAACCCTGATATTCTAGGATTCTATGATACTGGAGCTGGTACATGGGAACGAGAGGCTGGGGACCGTGCAGCCACAGCAATTAAGTCCTGCACAGCCTCGAAAGTATCTGGTGTGGAGGGGAGGTCCAGGTCCCCCTCCAACACTTCCCAGACCAGGGAGTCCATGGACACTGGACTCAACGGACCTGCCCTCAAGGTTGGGGTTGATGGTGCTGGGACTGACGGGCCAGCCTTCTGGTTTCCTAACACAGGACGCACCGCGCTGGAGTCCTGCCTACTATTCTTGGTGGAGCTGGGCCGCTCCCCTGCCGCCTTCTTCTTGTGCGGCACCAGGGATTGTGAACGGTGCCACACCGATGAGCCGGCCTTCCATGCGGGGGAGCGGTGTCAATGCTACTTACGAGAGTCCTTCCTCAGTGCTGAGGTGTCCTGCATCAAGGCCGGTGTGCTATGCACCAAGGCTCCCAGTGCAGACTCTTGAGCCGGTTGAGGCCGAAGCTCAGACTCCATTAAGAGGAGTCTGAGGCAACAGTGTCTCTCTCTCAGTTCTGGGCTTGAATCCTCTGCAAATGGTGCACTTGTCTTGCATATGGCCCTCTCCTAAGCACTTCAGACAAGCAGCATGCGGATCCCCTTTGGGCACAGGCTTACCGCACCTTTCGCATGGCTTAAACCCCTGGGGTTGCAGCATGCCTCAGTGACAGGGAAAAATATCGGGGGAGGGGAACCCCTCCCAACTTAAACCTACTAATAAAACTAACTAGTGAAAAACAACTATATACACAGAAAGACACGAGGAAACACTTGCAAAGCAAGAGACAAGTTGCTCCAATGACCATCACTTGCGGTAAGAAGGAACTGAGCAGGCAGGGGGTCAGCAGGAACCTATATACACTGCTATAAAGGCACCACTCAAGGGGGCTCCACAGCTGACCCAACAGGTACTGCTAGGGTAAAACTTTCCAACAATCGTGCACACAATGCGTGCACACACCTTTTGGAATGGACATGAGCAATTACGCAAAAAACATTTTTGCTCTTTTGTTTTCTCTTTATAAACTTTTCCTTACTGATTAGGTGCAAAAGGAAATCTGCTTCTCAGCCTCACGTAACAGAAGTGGATACTGTCATTCTATCCATACAATGAAAGTTTCTCACCAAATGTTTGGAAATGGAGTTTCAAAAGAGGGGGATCAGAGATCCTACCACTTTCAACGATCCTTTGGACTCCAAAGGAGACCCAGCCTGCAGAGTATGCCTGTACGGTAGGGATTCTTACTCCATTCACCCAAGCTTTTTCACCAAGCTATCTGGACAAGTGGGGAAAGTTGCAAACCTATGTGCATATTTCACCCAAAGGTGTAGAAATCTGGTATGTGAACAAATACTGCCAGTCATTCTACCAAAACCAAATGAGGAAGAAACACAAAGCAAAGGGATGAAACAAAGGAGTTATCCCTGAATTTCTCCTTGGGAGAGAGAGTATATCACAAGGAAGAAGGGAGGAGAGGAGGGAGTAATCACTCAGTAGGATATCTCTGTCAGCAAAAAAGCAAATGGTTAACTCTGCTCCTAGGAAGTTTGTTTTGTGTTTCAGTGGTTACATTACTAACAAAATTTTCTACCAAGATTCTCAGGTAGCAAAATTGGTCTTTTAATCCCAAAGGAACTTCCTTATATTTGATAAGTGGATGAAAGTTCTGGCATCCCAGTCACTGTTTTCACAGAAGGCCATTAGCTTAAAACAGAACCTTCTATTTTCAATAGATAATAGTCACCAATATTAACAGCAATTTACATGAAGCATTCTCCTTCCCTGAATTCAGATAGTGTAGAACATCCTATGGAAAGGCCCAACATGTAACTTCACTTTATGCTGTTACTAGTTAACAATTTAATGCTTCACATAAATTCCGCTTTCCCCCCAAAAGTATCCAATTTTTAAAATTTAAATTTGGTCATAACAACTTTTATGCACATAAAGTTAAGGTCCTTTTAACCTACCTTTACAGCACCATCCCGTTCATCAAAATGAATGAAAGCATAATCTTTTAGTTTCTTCACTCGCTCTAATTTTCCAAATTGACTGAAGGCCTTTTCTAGAATCTCCTCTGTTACAGTATTGGCAAGGTTACGTACAAACAACACTTTCACCTAAAAGACAACAAAAATCATGTTTCAATATACAAGTTTTGCCTAATATAATTAATTTCACAAAATGTTAGAGCTACAGCTAGTATCAATTCATTCTATTTATATGCAACATGCAACATTCTGCAACAAGTTTGAAAAATCAGTTTGCTGACTTGACAGTTGGATAAAATGATTTAATATTACTGAACAATCACTCTAATCAGCGTTGTTTCTGAAAACAGTCAATCAGTAAGTTTTACCTCAAAGGAACCTTTTTTAATCATTTCAAAAAGTAAAGTTAGCAGCTAAGGATAGTTATATGTAGACGTTAACTATTCAAAATAACGTTTAAGCACCCATCACTGTAATAGCTAATCACTCAGCATGCCTTCTTTGCTTAGCCAATTTTGCCTCTACCTTCAAGCGCCTTGAAGATACCACATCAAATACAGTATTGTTGGCTAGAATACACTTTTACTGTCTATGATAAAAGGAAATACAGAACAGTAAGAGGGCAACCTGAAATGCAAAGCTTGAGGCTTAGCAATCTTATCTAGTATGGGAGAAAGTTACGTAAGGGCTTGTCTATATTAGAGCAGTCAGCCAGCTATGTTGTGCAGTACTCAATGAAGCACCAAGAGCATCCACACAAGCCACCCTCAAATTGGTTTAAGATATGCCCTTGCAGCCCTAGAGCGGATGTACTAATCTGTGGGCTATCAACCTTGACACCTGCCAAAGAAAGATCTGTCAAATAAAGCAAGCATCTTTTGCTTGCAGCTGAGCATATTCTCCATCCCACCATACCCCTTATTAGTAATGCCAGACCACAGTCTCTATTCCCCTGCCCACAAATGCTCCTCAGCTCAGTCCACAAGTTTTCTATCAAAAAATCCAGTTGCAGATCAATAGCTAAGATCACACTTTCTGCCCCAGCCCTCTTCCCAGTAGTTTACTGGCTCAGGTTGCACCACTCAGTGATCCATAGACTTTTAACTAGTGAAAATACGGCACGGAGAGTGCAGCTGGTGGTCATGCTTAGCTACCATCTCCCCCTTCCTATGGCCCCTCCAGAGCAGATGGTGGGACCAAGGAGAGCAGGGTATGGGATTGTGAGGAACACAGCCATCAGCTTTACTCCTGTTGCAGTAGCACCAGCCAGCACCAGATTCTCTCGTTCTGAACCCACAAGCGGCTTATCAGGATGAAATATGGCATAACCTGTGTGCTTATGTGCAGTATATTAAGAAGCAATATCTTGGGGGAGGGGGGAGCATGGATGGGCAGAAACTGCCGACTCAGACAGGGATCTATAGAAGAATCCTTGGCTAAAGGCCTGCAGAGAAAGTGTATAGGAGCTATGGGGGATGAGGGAGGAGGCAGAGGAACACACGAATTACAATACTGGATCAGACCAGTGGTCCATCTAGTCTAGTGTCCTGTCTTCAACAATGGCCAAATAGCAACAGGCACAGAGGAAAGAGCAAAAAACCCATCGTAGGCAACAGAATAACCTACTTCCAAAGAAGTTTTTTTAACCCACATTAGAGTCTGCCTTATGCCCTGACTCCAAGAGCTTGTCTCTTCCAAAACCGTTTTTTAAACCTTAACTCCTCTGGATAGTCCTCCTATACATGTAAGTGTCCGAGTCCTTTTATAATCCCGATAAACTCTTTGCCTCGATGATCTTTTGTGGCAATGAATTTCAGAGTCTAATTCTGACTCGTAAAAAAGGATTTAAGTTTTAAATTTGTTGCCATCCAATTTAATTGACCATCCCCTTGTCGTTTATTATTAGAAATGGTGAATAGCAGAGGACTTAGCAGACAAGCTTTACAGTCCACTGGCAACCCCAATGCCCACCCTTCCAATCTCAGGTGGACATTACATCAATTGTTGCCTCTCCAAAGAAAGAACTAAAGCATGTATTGATTCTAGACAATTTTTAATTAACTGCAGGGAAATGACTGGTTTAAACCTTCTCCAGTACAGACAGATTCTATTCTCTAATGCCTCAGACCTGGTCAAACTGTGCACTATGTATCTAATCAACAAGCTTGATCTCTGGAAAGGTCGTACACTAATACAGTGGTTCTCAACCAGGGGTACATGTATGCTGGGGGTATGCAGCCGTCTTCTAGGGGGTATATTATCTAGATATTTGCCTAGTTTTACAACAGGTTACATAAAAAAGGACTAGTGAAGCCAGTACAAACTAAAATTTCATGACTGTTTTATACTGCTATATATACTGTACACTGAAATGTAGGTACAATATTTATATTCCAATCGATTTTATAATTATATGGTAAAAATGAGAAAGCAAGCAATTTTTCAGTAGTAGTGTGCTGTGACACTTTTGTATTTTTATGTCTGATTTTGTAAGCAAGTAGTTTAAGTGAGGTGAAACCTGGGGTACTCAAGACAAATCAGACTTCGGAAAGGGGTACAGTAGTCTGGAAAGGTCGAGAACTACTGCACTAATGAACAGGTCAGTTTAAGCATAAGGAAGCCAAGACAAGACAGTCTTCTCAGATGACATGCCTTCCCCCTTTGGGTTGAAATGGGAGAGAAAAAATAAAGTCCCCTTTTAGTTTGGACATAATGAAATAATAGTTAAGTTATGAGCCACGTACCCGCAGCCACGTGACCGTGTCCAAGATTTCAAAGACACCACTCAGGTTAACTGGCTGCTTAAATTGCCAGCCTTGATTGTGCTTTGCAAGGTCCATTCGACAGTAACTACTGAATTGCCTCTTGAATTTTCCCTGGACTATGGTATCTCAGGATGCTGAATGCCAAAACCATTACTATGCTAAAAAACGTTAACTTAAAGAAATGTTTATCATTAATGCAGTACTGAAAAATCTAGGAATTTTCCAGTTAAGGAAATAATAACCACACAATCCTCAATTCATATGCCTTATCAACCATTCACACAGATTACTAACAAGCAAGCCTCCACAGAGCACAAGTCTAACTTCTCAAACTTACAACCTCAATTTACCCTTCCTCTATTTTAAACCACTTCAGGCATAAGGTTAACCTGGTCTTACCTTGCCGTTTCCATGATTTGTAGGAACTGTACACATATGTACAGCACTCCGAGGCCTAGCCTACATTACAAACCTATGTCGGTACAATCAAGTCACTCAGGTATATGGAAAATCCACACTCCTGAGCAGTTATGCCATACTCTTGGTGTAGACAAAACTATGTAGACAGTGTAGGTAGCGTCTTCACTAAGTGCTACAGTGGCACTGGTGCAACTATGCCACTGCAGTGCTGTATGTTTAGATAAGCCAGGGGTTGGCAATCTTTGAGAAGTAGCGTGCCATGTCTTCATTAATTTAAGGTTTCACGTGCCAGTAATAAATTTTACATTTACAGGGGCCCCCCCGATGGAACCCCAGACTGGCAGCGTGCTGAGCGGTGCCAGCGGCTGGGGCCCCAGCTGGCAGGGGCCGGCAGCCGGGATCCCAGACCGGCAGCGCAGGCGGCAGATGGAACCCCAGACCTTTTAAAGAGCATCAAAACTTAAGTGGGTCTGTGGATAAGTTTACAGAAGGGCATGCCTGCTCTGGCAGATGTTCTGAGGCCTACTATAGAGTAGTTCCCCTCCTTCAGAGTTCCATATATCTGCATGTGGTGTAGTGTAAGGAAAGAATTATAGCTGTTTGGGATTTGGGCAGGAAAGGGAGTGGAGGAAAAGCCTTTTCTCCATCTTTAATTTCTTAAAGTTTAAGTCTTTCACACATGGGAAAAACCACTCCCTCAATCATCCTCCCACCCTGCATCCTCTACATCTCTCTATAGCCTTCAGATCTGAGCCAACCCCCTCTCTCTACTTTCCTCAGTCCTCTCCATCAAGCAGTCTCCCTTTCCTGCAGTTTAATTTGGAATCTCCATTCACACGTCTCTTGGTCCACTGCACTAAGTCTATGGCATTCCTGATCCCTTACATCTTTTCCATGCTCTTTCCCTTGGTCCTTTCAATGCCCTACTATCCCCCTGCCCCATTCAGCATTTAAAGTGTTTTTAGTTTGTTCAAAATCACTTTTGTGGAGCGGGGCAGGGAACCAGGAAGCATTGCTTCCTAGCTCTCATGTTCCCCACCTCCACAGCTCTGCCCCAGAAGCCTACTACCCAGTGTTTTCTTCCTATCCATGCTCCCTTCACTTCCTACTCATCTGATCATTTTCAACAGCAGGAGTCCCTCACCAATGGTCAAAGAAAAAGTTAGATGGATCAGGGCTCCTCTCGTGATCAATCTCCTGGATCACAGGGAGAAGCTGCACTACAGAGGAAGTGCCATTTTGTAGGCAAACTATCTGAAAGACTCGGCACACTCCCTGCTGTTGAGTGACTACAACACTGGGCAACAAAGCAAAGGGGGATTAAAACTGACAGGCAAAACAGTAAGGGTACGTCTTCTGATCGATCTATTGGGGAAATCGATTTATCATGTCTCATCTAGATGCGATAAAATCAATCCCCGAAATGATGCCTGTACTCCACCTTGGCAGGAGGAGCAAGCGGAGTCGACGGGGGAGCCGCCGCGGTCAACTCACCGCCATGAGGACAGCCAGGGAAGTCGAACTAAGATTGCATATCTTAGTTCGCACCACCCCCACCCCCCCCAGTGTAGCCCACACCTAAGAGATTCTATCCTTCTGCTAGAAAAACAGCTATTTCATAAGATGAACCCTATTTGGCTCACCAAAGAGGAGACCCCATCCAAGACATCTTACCAAGTTCATCAAACTAGGGACACCTACTAGTCAGTCAACCATCTCAGGTCAGAGGAAAGGCAGATGAGATAGAGAGAAAAAGTAACTCAGAAAAGGGCTGTCTAGGGGGAACTGTGCTAGTGGCTAGGCAACAGAACCAAAAAGAGACAGGACTGGGCAACATCTGAGAACAGAAGTTTTCAGGTATGAATCAATTCATCTGCTTCTGCTGTGGCAAAATATAAGTCACAACAAAGAACTATTCTCTTGTTATTAAAAATGCTCCCCAAACTTAGTGTTTTGGTATGAAGAACTTAAGCTATGTGAACTTTGCACTCCAGAATGTTGCCACTACTGTTTCAGGGGGTCTGAAAGAAAAACACCCCACCACCACAACTGAAATAATGTCTAAGAGAAGTAATCGTTTGATTTGTGAAATTATAGCTTCTTGGATTCTGACAAGGATTTAAGAAAATTCAGGTTTATGTTCCTTGAAGTAGTACAGATATGAAGTTCCGTATTTAAATAAATTCAGTTTTACGGGCTGATCCAAACAGTCCCACTAATTCCTTTGAATCAAGGTCCTTAGTGTGAAGCCACAAAGCAACTTTGATTTTGAAGCCACTATGTCACTTACATAATTAGAGTACAGACAGATTACAGGAATTGTGGCATAGATTTTCAGCACTGGCAGGAAACAAATATCAGTCAGCCCCAAGCAGTAGTAAATACTACTTGCCAATGAAATTCCTGTTAGGCCTATAAGAGTTGCTTTTAATTTTCAAGTGTTTTAGAATGCATTCACATCTTTACAACCCGGCTTTAACTCATCTATCAAGAAAGTGGTATTTCAACGTAGTGCTAATACCAGAAATATTTACCTTATGACAATTTAAGTGATGTGGGTATAATTATATTTCTCAGTTGCGTTATTACCTTTGCCATAACTTCAGGATCTGGATCTTCTATAGGGTCAGCCCATTCAACTGTAACAACATTTCCCCAGACTTTCACTTTTCCACTCATTAACCTACGTCTGGCCTGAGCAGCAGTTTTGTGATCTTCATATTCAAGGAAACAAAACCCCCTGTTCTTTTTCTTGTCATCAGGTTGATGATACAATATGACATCTGTGAGACCCTCTGTGAAATTAAGCAGAATATTTAATTTTGCTTCAATTGATGTGCTATACTATAAAGTGAAGGAATGATCCTACTTAAGGATATAAGTAAGTTACAAGCCGATGTGAAAGAGTGGATGAGCTTCAAAGATTGGTGTGAAGAAATGCCAAGATACATTTCTGTACTTTCAGAATACTAAGTTTTTATATCACATATCACTGCATTTTAGCATCAGTGGACATAATTATTCCTGTCCCATAAAAAGTAACACTGTTTTGTGTTTAAAAGACTTCTGAGAGCCTTCCTTCAAGTTACACTTTTAGGATGCCTTTGTGCAGAAGTAACCCTTCAGCATTAAAGGGAAGTCAGTAACTTTAATCCACTAATGCACAGGACTCACACACAGAACTCTCCCCATATTGGTTAAATGTTGCCTTTTAAAAGGAGATCAATTTGTCCTTTGATACTGAAGGAACTTTGGTGAGTTGTGGAACAATGCATTTCTTTGAAAGAAACTTTCCTTGTATTGTATTTGCTAATAATTCATTAGATTAAATAAGTATAATAATCTAAGGTTTAGTTACAGAGATTCAAATAAATGAAAATATGTATTATTCCAAAACACCACAATTGTTTAGGTATAATTACAAATATTACTGGTTCTTTCAAAAGTGAGAAGTCTGAACACTCAGGATAAAGCTAAGTGACCTCAGTTTAAAAGATTGTCATCATTCAACATCAGCCGAAAGATGGTGAAAAAAATCATCATTGATCACTCACATTTATTTTACCCAGTTCCCAATACACTTACTAACTTACCTGTTACTTTACTAAATTCTTCAACAATCTGTTCCTTGGTTTTACTCTTAGGAATAGAGCCAACAAAAAGCCTATTATTGGCAACGGAGATGCATACACCAATGTGTTTTCCGGAACGAATTTCATGATTATTGTACTGAAAGAAAAACAGACAATGGCAAATTACCACCAAACTTTCACTCTTCTCCACTCAAAAGCATCTGTAGCAGATATTTTACTTCCCTACAGCCGTGATGAACAGTGAGGTATTAACCCTTCAGTGGCCTGATGTATGCATACAAGAGTACTACACTTGTGGTACATTCACATCCTTTACCATTGGTCCCCAATTGCAGCCCTTTCTCCCAATGTCCTGGCTCCAGAATCAAGCTTTACTTCCAGAAGGAGCTTTTCTACTGTCTCAGTCTTCACAAGATGATGCACTATGCAGAACTACAGCAGTTGGCGCGTATTCTATCTGAAGTGTTGACAGTAAAGGTACTGCATCCAGTCACACTGCAGGGAAAAAAACTTCCCCCGATTGCCAACTATAAACTCTTCTTAAACTGAACTAGGCACATAATAGCAGGTATTTAGGTTCAGATCACAAAACCCTCAACAAGTTGGAGCCCAAGAAAAGCCCACTATTGGGGGGAAAAAAAAAAAAAAACTATTGCTCTCATACAGACAATGTGTATACACTGCTTGACCTCTCCACCAATTCAGCCAGCAACTTCTGCACAAAAACTGTAGCAAAAGACACATACACACGACACACAAATTAGCTATTTTCCTTGTAAGCTTCGCCACAGGCTGCTCTCCAGCTAGGAAAGTTGATGTTTCTTGACCAACATCTTGTCAAGGCAGTTAGCTTGCTATTCATTCCGCAAGGGATATTTTGTTCTTTGAGAGACTGACACCCTCCTGAACCCCAGAGCCCTCACTCCCCCAACCCAGAGCCCCCTCCTGCACCCTGAACTCCTCATTTCTGGCCCCAGCCCAGAGCTCTCACCCCCTCTCGCACCCCAACCCTCAATTTTGTGAGCATTCACGGCCCACCATACAATTTCCATACCCAGATGTGACCATCGGGCCAAAAAGTTTGCCCACCCGCCCTACAGTGTTTGCAGCCCAAAGACATTACAGCAGAGCGCTAATTTAACATTAAAACTGAGTAACCTATTCTCACTGTCCAATCTAAGAAGCAGAAAAAATTAACAGCATAGTAAAAAATAAGTTAGATTTTTTAATTTAATATCTATGGATGTTACAATGTACATATGATTTTAAGAAGTGTTTTGTAAACCAGCAGAGTCCCTTTAAACATACCACCTGTAATCTTACATTAAACGGGGTCAGGCCCAGTATTTACACGGGAGATTGCCATGGAACACAGACAACAGAAACAGCATTGCCAAGTCAATATATTTATATCCCCCCTCCAGTCAGTTTTGAATCCATGTCCCAAACTGGTATTCGACACACTACTGAAGTGTCTTCTAAGCATGCAAAATAGGTCTGACCTCTTGGGGGCCAGTCATCTAACCCATACTACTTTCTGTAAACTAAGTGCATTAATCCATCAGCTCTGATTAGATGAATTTGTGTCATTTTACCCACCTAGAATTCAAACAACAGTTTCTGTTAGTGTATTCACTTCCTATATTGAACAATAAATTACACTGCTGTGTGCAGATGGCACAAATAACTTGAAGACACCTGTGGCTAACCTCACTTCTATCTGAGCTACTGGTCATCAGTTTTGCATTAGTTCTATATTTTTCTTTAACAGAGTTGAATAAAACCATGCTCATAATTTTACGGATTGTTACAATAAGAAACTTTGTTCCTCAAGCAAGCATAAAGGCTTTTAAAATGGGAGAAGTTTAGAACAATGGAATCTTTCACAGAGCAGCCCAATAATCTTGGATAGTGGTAGGATAAAGAAAAATATAATCCAAAACAATGATTATATTACACCCAGACATGGAATATTTTCTACCAAACACTCCACTACAGTGCCTCGATCTCCATTTACAACCACCCAAATTACTCTAGTCATGGACTTATTGAGCGAAGTCTGTTAATGGTTCCAAGTCATGCAATGTTCACTGAAGACTAGGATGACCCCAAACTCACTTTCAATAGTAATCCATAGTAAAATGTTAAACCAGGTTATCAGACAATAAATACAGTGTGCTAAAAGTAAAATGATGTAAGCACACACGATTCTCCTGCTGAACTACTGCTTTGAAATCTACTTGAGATTGAGGGGGGAAGCAAATACAAGATGACAAATGTTCACTTTAACATGCTGAAGAACAGAAGTATGTGTGAAGACTGATTATTCAGTTCAGATTTATTACAAGAATCAAGGGTGAAAGAGCCAAAAAAAGGATTACAAATTCCACAAAATCTAAGGTTTATACAGAAACTAGCTTCTCCGTTGACAACGCTTCATGAGCCACATATTGCCACCTTAACAAGTCTTACAGAAAAGGTGTAAGTCACACAACCAGAGCACTCAGCATGGAGTTCAACTAGCATACTGCATCCCCCAATTTCACAAGACATTTTCACCTCCATGTAGCATTAAACTTTAAAGCACTGTAAGGAGTATTTGTATGTTAAAGATAAGCATGGCAATCTAAGGGCCAGACTACATTATAGACAACGTTATAATTTACTCTGTGTTCTGTTATAAAGAGCAAGACTAAACTATGTTATAACTAAACTATAGCCCTCTCCACATGTCAAATGAAATTTGGTGACAACGTACAGAATCAGTTCATACACAGTTCTACCCGTTTTTTAATTTTAAAACAAAATCCAGAGCTTGAATCATTTAAGTGGCAAATAGGAAATTTTCACAAGCTGGTGAGTGGGAAAAAGTCTAAGTAACAATTTCTACAGAATTTAAGTTCATAATTAAAAAAAAGTCTTTAGCCTTGTAGATACTAAGGTAACCATCAAATATGACTTGTGTAAATCGATGCAACGTCATCTTCCTGAATCTGAGAAGGGCTCAGGCTAATCATGCAGCAGCAACGGAATACTGACAAAGTTCCCATCAGTTTTCCTATTAATATTCAGAAGTCTATAGGCAACAGGGAAGTGGATGTTCTCATTTGTCTCAATTCTGTTAGGTTTTGGAAAGTTCGAACAGAAGAGGCTTTGAGGAGGGGGTGGGGAAGAATAGCAAATACACATATGCCCCAAAGAGTCAAGAGGTAGGAAAAATTGGAGGGGAAAAAAAGCTCTTTCCATGAAGTGATGGGGGGAGGGCACGGGGTTCTAAACAGACAACCTGTAGGCGATAGGAGAGTTTGCCACTGAGAAGCCTCCCTAGTCCCATGACAGAGAGGCTTCTCACCAAGGCACAGTGCCCAGATCTTACTGGTAAACCCACACTCCAACCTTCTGAATTGGCCTCTGGATAATATGCACCTGCTAAGTTTTTCCAAATCATGATTTAACCAGCCAAGTGTGGTTTGCACCTTATACAAAACCAACTAATGCCAAGGTACTTGCTTTAAATTAGTATCTTCTCCCATACTCACTCCTCAGCTGAATGGACGCTACTAATTTGTCAAGAATGACACATCGTCATGTCCTAGTACTTAGGCTGAAAAGGTTTCCCTGTCAACCCCAAATACAAATTTTCCCCTGTATTTCCCCAATCCACCCGGGTAACAATTTCAGTGGCATATGATTCTTTATACAATGTCTGAATATATAAATATCTTGGATGGAAAGCCTCATACTTTTGCAGCACTAGAGATCCCTTATACACAAGGAAAGAGGACCAAGTCGCAGTCTGATCTTCATCTAATTTTGCATTGTATCAGCTTAATATATCAGCACAGATTGCCTTCCATATCTACAAGTATGTTGCATTTAAAGACAACATCTATTTGAAAGTCAAGTTTTAAACCTATTGTTAAGTAACGTCTAAGATTCAATCTTTTCATCTGAGGAAAAAAAAAAGTGTTTCTGGTTTACAGAATCATCTGATAGGACTAAACATTCAGTCAGTTTTCATTTTTTTGCTCTTGGTCAGTTGCATCACTCTGGTACACTAATCTGGAGAGAACTCATGCAACAGGGTGTTTAACAAAAAAACTGAAACCAAAAAGGCAAGAAGCATATGTGTGCACGGACAAAGTGGATTTACCCCAAGCATGCTGACTGGTGTTTTTTGAGCCAACCAAAAATCTTGTTTTTTTTAAAAAAAAAAAGGCAGAAAAACCCTTATGTTTTTAAAGGAAGTTAAGACTTTTGGGAGATTTAAAAACTTACTCCGTCAAAAATTTAATTTATCTTAGTCCCTATATGAGTGTCCCAACAGAAAGCTGGCAATCTAGTATCTGTGCATCATACAGAGTTCAGATCCAGATCCCACTAGGCTGACAAAAACTAGAACCACAAAGGAGACAACATGCTCAACACTAAGAGGATATCATGATGTAATGCTGTCCAAGAAATACTCAGTAGTACTGAGCAGCCTGTGATTTGTATTCAGCCTTAATTTAGGGGTGGAGAGGCATGGCCAGGACACTTGGCCTAAAGATGTTTTTTTATTTTTTTTTTTTTTTTTTTAATTTTTTGTGGGGGGCGAGAAGGGAGGAGACACACAGTAGGTGGTTCAGTGTTCATGCTGCACATCTGAAAGGCCGTGGTCCATACTTTACCTCACAATATTTCATACTTTTTTCAAAATAAGTACTGTGTACTCTCTCTTTAGATTTTGGTACTCTCTCCATCCAAAGAGTTTTGAACAACAGAGGGAGAATACTTTGCTACCAATAACAACCTATCTGAAGTCTTTCACAAAATTCCATACCTTTTTAAGAACAGTTACTTACCTTACAATAAGTGTGGTTCAATATATTTTGTCCATGTGGATCCCACTATCAGCACACATGCACACAAAAAGCGTGTGCCAGTAGTTGGATCCACACAAACACCTAATTTAAGAAACTCTTCTGGAAGAAAGCAATCCAAAGTAACCCTCCTCAAACACCGCCTCTTGTTCAACAAATGGGGCATCAAGGAGTTTTTACTGCTAATTTGAACTTTTGATATGAGCATAAGAATTGCCCTACTAGATCATGCCAGCAGCACAGCTAGTTCAGTATCCTGTTTCTGATGTTGGACAATAACGAACAATTCAGAGAAAGGTGTAATAGACTACCTATAAATCCATTACATGTTTGACCTGCTCATAAGGGAACTTTTTAACCACTTACTAACAGAGATTATAGGAATTGCTTATGGCTTAGGGAGCGGTCTCATAAAAGGCAAAGAAAACTTACCAGTTTAACAGCCTCCTGAGCTGCCTCTTTAGTACAGAAAGTGACAAAAGCATATCCTCTATTTAGACCAGTTAGTGGATCCATCATTAAACGCAGATCCCAGATAGGCCCAGCTTTCTCAAATAATGGAACAAGCTCATCTTCAAATAAGTCTCTTGGAATCTTGCCCACAAATATCTAAGTAACAAACATATTTAACATCATTTAAAAATATATACGTAAAGAACAACCCACTTATACCATGTATAAAAACATCTCCCTCTTACCTCTGTACCAACAGAAGGCTGTTGTCCTGAATACACAGAATCTGGAGGAGGACCACCATACTTCCTCTGTCCAGTAGTCACATCAAGTGTGTAGCCTGTTCTTTCCAAGAGTGCCTTCAAGAAGAAATTGAATGTCTTACAATTCCCAATTTATTCAAGACAAATAGACTGTAACAAATAAGTAGCCATAAGAACGTAAGAATGGCCAATGGCACATCTCTCCCAGTATCCTGTCTTTCAACAGTGGACAGCGCCAGATTCTTCAGAGGGAGAGAACAGAACAAGGCAATTTATTGAGTGATCTGATCCATCCCCCATCATCCAGTTCCAGTTTCTAGCAGTCAGAAGTTTTGGGACACCTAGAGCATGGGTTGGCGTCCCTGACCATTTTGGCAAATAGCCATGGATGGACCTACCCTCCACAAATTTATAAGAACAGCCATACTGGGTCAAGACCAATAGTCCATCCAGCCCAGTATCCTATCTTCCAACAGTGGCCAATGCCAGGGTCCTTCAGAGGGAATGAACAGAACAAGTAATTATCAAGTGATTCATCCTCCGTCACCCATTCCCAACTTCTGGTAAGAGAGGCTAGAGACACTTCAGAGCATGGTTTTGCATCCCTGCCCATCCTGGCTAATAGCCACGGATGGGCCTATCCTCCATAAACGTATCCAGTTCTTTTTTGAACCCTGTTATAGTCTTGGCCTTCAAAACATCCTCTGGCAAACAGTTCCTCAGGCTGACTGTGCATTGTATGAAGACAGTTCTGGTTGTTTTAAAACCTGCTACTTATTAATTTCATTTGGTGACCTAGTTCTTGTGTTATGAGTAAACAAGACATTTACTTTCTCCACACTGGTCATGATTTTATAGACCTCTTTCATATCCCCCTTTGTCATCTCTTTTCCAAGCTGAAAAGTCTTATTAATCTCTCTTCTGGAAGATGTTCCATACCCCTAATAATTTTTGTTGCCCTTTTTAGTACCTTTTCCAATTCCAATATACCCTTTTTGAAATGGGGCAATCAGATTGGCATGCAGTATTCACAATGTGGCCATGCCATCTCATTCTTTTTCATCTCATTCTTTTTTTTTTAACCCAATTATACTTTTGGCCTTCACGACATCCCCCGACAATGAGTTTCAAAGGCTGACTGTGTAGCCTGTGAAAAAGTACTTCCTTATGTTTGTTTTAAATCTGCCGCCTATAAGTTTCATTGGTTCATGTGTTATGTGAAGGGGTAAACAACACTGCCTTATTCACTTTCTCCATGCCATTCATGATACCTTTCTTTGGCATCTCTGTCTGTATTTCCATGTTAACATTACCGCTCTGAAACTTTCAATACAATACAAGTTCATGAAACTAGAACCGTTAACAAGTGTAACTATACTGAATATTTTAACATGATTAACACTATTGGGTTGAGGCTGAATAGTTAGTTCCAAGAAACAGGCAAGGTGCATCTTCATAAGAATAAATTCAGGACATTTTATTTTCAATGTAAAAATGAAACCAAGTAAAGAGACTTCTCAGCCAGATACACCTTGTTTTTGCTTGTGCAATCCTGCACATGCATGCATGAATTCCCACTGACTCAATGAAACTACTCGCATATCAAGTTAAAGAGCACATGTGAGTTGTTTGTAGGACTGAAGCATTACCTCACCTGTCAAATGCAGATACTACTTCCTTTCTCCCACCCTTTGTCTTGTCTAGAGTACAAGCTCTTTGGGTCAGGGCATATCTCCTACTTGTACATACGGCACCCCAGCACAAGTAACTGACCTTGGCTGGAACATCTGGATACTAATGTAACAGGAATACTGGATGACAAATATAGTTTCATATTTATTTAAATTTGGTACGTTAAATACCTCATCAGGTCTCTATCTGGAACAGCCTTGTTATAAAAGTGATTAAAGAAAAAAAACTAACATTTTTACATTACAGAAATATTTTCACAAAGAATAAAATGTCACCCATGAGGAAAAGGTGCATTAAATAAATTTAATTACATCAAGAATACTGATATTTTCACAACTAGAGCCATGTGGAATGATTTTGAATGGTATGGCACTGACTTGTAACCATAAACAGCAAAAGCTCTATTACTCCAAGAAAATGAATGTAACTAATACTCTAGCTGTTGATAAATCACAGCCTGAAAAATTACAAATGCAAGTCAATTTTAAGAAGTGGGAATATAAATCCCAGTAAACCCTTAAAGTTTTCTAATTAAGACACTCAGGTTACAGCCTGCTTTTTCCCCCATTTTCAAGTTGAGGAAAGTAAAAAGTTTTGAGAAGTGCCCCACTACTCATAATGTTAGATTATACAAAGTTCATCATTCTACACTCATACAAAAAAGCTCCTACAAACTGTTCTCCTTTTCCTAAGCACCCATTTAGAGCATGCTTGGGTAAAGCTTAACTTTTAACTTGAGTCCCTTTACGATCAAGGGTCCTTCGACATCAAGAGTTAATTTTTCTGATATGCTTTTTTACTGCTGAGACAGACTTAGGTGCACTGAAACTGTTTAAGTTAATTTTTGTATATATTTTACAAACAAATCATGTGATCTATAATTGGGCTAACTCACAAATCCACTGGATGTGTCTAAAAAGAGACAGCACTATTGCTACCCTCTTTACAACAAGTGGCTAAATTTCATTATTTAAGTCTGGGTAACAAAGAACAGATTTATCCTTAATTAAAAACAAGGTGTATGATTTGATCTTTATATTCAAAAAAATCCCATATTTCTTGACTTGCGCAAGAACTTTTGGTGGAAACATTTGCCCCTAATTATGGAATCGTAGCACACAGTACTTTTTAACCTAAAAGAGGCATGTCTTTATATATAAAGGGGTTTTTTTTACATTTAATATTAAAGCTCACTCCAATAAAGTAAGCAAATCATACATGCACTGGATATGAAGAATTTGCTACTATTTACTTAATAAAAAGTTTCTAGTCCAAAATACAAAAAAAAGGTATTTGTGATTACCAAGTTCATGAATTATCTGAATTAACAATATTTACCAGGCAAAGCATAGTTACTGAAAGAATTAACTATATATATATATATATATATATATATTTATTTTTCCAGGTCTGACATTTTAATTTTTTTTTTAAAAAAAAGAGTGGATACTATCATATAGTTTACAACTTCAGACACATACCTTAATTTTTGCCTCATCTGGTCCTTTGCTAGAGTCTGCCACCTTGGTCCCCTGTTTTTCTCTCTGTCTATATGTTTTCATGACTCCACATAAAAAGGCACTTTTGTTCTGAAAAAGAGTTGACATTTTCATATTTGTAGATCTGAAGCTCAGAGCCCAATTTGTTTTAAAAGTGATTATCTGATCCTAATTGCGCAAAGTTCTACACATCAAAACACAGACTACTGACAAGACTTAGGTACGGTTCTTGCCAATCTAGTAGCAGTTTGTTCTTCCAGTTATATATGATATTGCATAATCCCTAACATTACCTGAACATGTGAAAGATCACTGTCTTTAAACTGCTGAAGTACTGCCAATGCACCTTCTTCATTAAATTCCTTTAAAGCTTCAATAGCTCTTTCATCTAGATCACTGTGTGCAACTAGCCCTAGGGAAAAGAAAAAAAATTACTAATTATATTTGAGCAGCAATCTCTGGTTAACCATATTCATCAAATTTTAGTGGTCCAAGATCAATCATTGAGTTTCTGTAACGAGTAAAAAGGCTCATATTACACAACCTACCATTCCTCCTTAACTCATCCACATGATAAAAAACGATTACCTTTTCCCCATTATGATAAAAAACAAAGGTATTTACTGAAATAGTTATTGCATTTATGTACTTATTTTACTACCATAAGGCATCCAGATATTACATGGGCCAAAATTATTTTCATCATCCTGAACTGAATGCATAATTGTTTATCAGCAACAGACTATAGCTTGAACAGCACAGTAACTTGGTACATTTTGAAAAGGGACCTTCTAGCTCAGACATAAGCACTGAAATTGCTACCACAATCAAAATCAAATACAATACTTAAGCAGCACAACCTCTACATCCAAGAGTCCAAATACTAAATCAGAGTATGATCTACAACAAGAGAGTATAACCAGTGCCTCAGTTACTGAAAAGTTACTTACAACTATTAATATGCACCAAGCACATCACCTGCTTCTACTATGAACAGCTGTTAGCAACAGCTGGTGTAGGTATTGTTTTATACCTACCCATCTGGTTAATCTACCTCCTTCCTTCCCACCTACCCACTCCAAGTGACATTAATGACTGGTCCCAGACTTATTTACTGGTAATAATAGGAATCAGTTACAATATTTGATTTTAAAAAAAATCCATAAACCAATACTAAAAGATACGACTGCAGTCCCCATACTTTTGGAAACCACAAAAAGTTGCTATTTTAGCCCAAAGCCAGAAGAGTCCAATAAAAAAACCGAAAGTGATTTTGCAAGTTTTACATCTTACCTGCAACGTAAATTTCATCTAGTTTTTCAGCAACTTTCTGTGGTAAACCAGCATCAAGCAATGTCTGGAAATGCTCAGAATGGGTAACTGCAGCAGAAGTATCCATGGGCTCTTCAGTACCATTCCCATTAACATGTTCAGTAGCCATGTTTCCAGATATCTGTTCAAACGCAATAAGCATCATAATTAAGCTAGAAATCTTCAAGCAGAACAATTCAAGTGACAATACATGCAACCGCCTGCTCTATGCTTCCAAAAATTTCTCAGACCACTCCCCTGCTATTTTTTGATTTCGGAAGATCCACAAAAATCCTCAAAAGAAAGCACTAACACAAAGGAATACCCTAACACCACAACCTATAGGGGGTGGGGTAGCCTTCACTGCAGGTTTTACACAATCCAGCCAGCCAGCCACTCTGACTCACCTCCCTCTCTGTCTCTCTAACACTCCCTACGAAGCCCTGAACAAGTTAGAAATGGAGCAAGACGCCAATGGCGGGGGAGGAAGGGGGAAGGGAGGAAGAGCAAACCTGCCACATGCAGCAGCCGCTACCGCGCGATACCGTCACTGACACTCACTGCTGCTTCCACCTCGATCGCCTATTTCAAGCCCCCCATCCCTTGGGAGTAAATCACGGACCATCCCGCCTGGCCGTGCACTGGGTCGGGGTCCATCCCGCCTCCACTTCGGGGTCCGCCGAGCAGGCAGGAGGAACAAAGCGCTTCCCAGTCCGCACCCACGGGGGCGGCGGTAGCCGCCATGAGCCCAATGGAAACACGTGCTCTGCTGCGCGTTCAGATGTCCTACAACTTCCTCCAGTGACCGACTTCCCCCTCCCTCCCTCCCTCCGAGGAGCAGCCTCACCCCCCGAGCCATCTCCCCTTCTCACCCCAGCCCCCGGGCCAGCAATTGCAACACCCCGGGCCCAATCTAGCCCCTCCACGGGGAGCTCGCCGCGCCTCCTTGCGCCGCCGCCGCCGCCGCCCCAGGCCCTGAAACAATGCGCTGGCCCGGGCCGGCTCCCACGCCACGCTGGGCAGAGCCGCCGCCGCCGCCACTCGGCCCCCCAGTCCGTGAGCCGTAGCACGCGAGGCTCGATCCCGCACGCTGGGCGCCGAGGCTGCAGCCAAATAGCCCCTCCGCCGGCGGGCCCGGCCCGGCGCCTCATGGCAATGAATGGACCTGCCGGGCCGGCAGGACAATGAGGCGAAGCCACGCGCCCCACCCGCTGCGGGGCCTAGTGCGCGGCCACCAGCTCGGGGCGCCCGCCCCCCGCCCGGCAAGAGCGGCCACGAAAGCAGGCAGCTCCCCCGCCCATCATGCAGCAGCTGCCAGCCGGGCCCCCGCTCCCCGGAGCGGCTCACGCGGCCTGGGTCCCGCGTGCTACTCCCCGCCCGACTCCATTTTCCAGGGAGCCGGCTCCCCTCACCCGAAGCCCCCAGGCCCGCTCCCGCCCCACTCGTGGGGCGGCTGCTGCTGCTGCTGCTGCCCGGAGGGAGCCCCGGCCGCGGATCCGGCCCGCCCCGGCCTGGTGTCTGACCTGTCGCTGTAGGGGCGAAGTCCGAGCGAAGGGGCTCGGGGGGCGGCTGGCGGCTCGGCGTGCGGAGGAGCTGCCCCTCTCCGCTCCCGCGGCGTGTCCGGACAGTGTGCTGGAGCTGGCGTAAAATGGCGGCCGCTCGAGCGCTCACGCCGCTGCTGGCACCAACCCTAGCCCCTTCCACTCGGCTCCGGGAGGAGGGGGGTGGGGGGGGCGGAGAGGCGCCGCGCGCGCTGGCGCAGCCCCAAACCCGGGGTCTCCCAGGCAGCTCCGCAAGGGTTATCGCCTCGCCCCGCCCGCTGGGCCGCGGGCGCGCGCGCGCGCGCGCGTCCACCTGTCCCTCCTCCTCCTCCTCCTCCTCCTCGCCCTCCTCCCGCCGCGCGCGCTGTAAGTTCCACAGGAGACGGGCGCTCTGGGGCTGTCCCCTCCCCCTCCTCGCGGGGAGCGGAGCGCGCCTCACCCGGCGTCCCGCTGCTCTCCGGGGGCCGAGCGAGGACACTCTGCCAGGCGCCCAGCATCTGGGACGACCTCCGCGCCGCCCTGGCGGCCCCCCTCGCTCCCGGCATGCCAGGAATCCCGTCTCCCCGCGCGGGGGGAGCCTGCCCTGCCCTGCCTCATTGCGCGTCAGGCATTTGCACCCTTGCAGCTCGGGCGCAAACCGGAGCACGCCGGTGCCCACGCTGCACAGGTGTGAATGACAGCGCGTCGTACCGGGCACGGCAGCGGGGGGCTCAGAGCCACGGGGAAGGCGGCGCAACACTAGCGCTTTGTGTGCTTCGTGGTTGTGCTGCTTTGTGCTCCGAAGGGTTTGTCTTTTCGCGCTGGGAGAGAAACTACTTCCTTAGGTTAGGTTTACAGTGAGAATTTAAGAGCCTCCCTTTTCCGATGGGTTTCAGAGTAACAGCCGTGTTAGTCTGTATTCGCAAAAAGAAAAGGAGGACTTGTGGCACCTTAGAGACTAACCAATTTATTAGAGCATAAGCTTTCGTTTTCCTTTTCCGATGGAGCGTCCTGTTTATTTCTCAGCTTCTTACTCAAAGATCCTGATCCTGCAATTGGTTGCATTGGTAGACACCTCTGCATGCCTGAATCCCAACTGGCATCAACTGGATTACCAGCAGGGGGCTTCTACTTGGTTTCAACTCCAGGATGGGGCCAAATTCGGAAAGTTTGTCAGTCTAATTTGTGTTGGTTTCAAACTGAGAATCCTGCAAATCATTAGTGGGTAAAGCAGCTAAAAATCCAGGATAGGTTTATGGGAGATGCATGTTATGTACCCATAATTTAAAATTAAAAGAGATTTCAGTGCCAGAATTTTATTTCCTTTAGGCCATTGCAGCTCCAGAGTAGGTGGAATATGAGAGGATTCTAATGCTTTTATGATGGTTAAGTGAAAGTGTTGATGGTATCCAGTGAGTAAGCACAGGGGAGTTGTAAAGTTGTTCTGAAATTGTACACATGTGGTATTCTTTCTGGGGAGTTGGCTAAGGCTGTGAGTACACCAGGATCTGTGACCGTTCACGCCAGGGGCTATTGTGAGCATGTGCTATGTGTATATTGAGGCACTGCTGAAAGAGGGAAGATGACATGGGCACTTTTTTCCCCTCCATTTTTGCCTTTTTCTGTTGGAATCCTGTCAGAGAAGGTGAAGAGCTTATATATTTCAGGGTTAGCCAAATAAAGTTATGTGTAGTAAAGGGGCATATGGAGCATTGCTGAAAGAACAGAACTAAGGGCTGCATGGGCTGCTTTTCCTGGTTTTCAGAAGTTTTCCTGGTTTTGCTCAGTTCAGCATTCTGCGGGGGATGATATACCACCAAGTAACCTTAACTCTGTGTTAACATAGTTTTTTGCCATTTAATATAGAATTAGAACAATTAGGCCTAACCTTTCTGCACTAAGCTCCCACGAACATCAACTGGAGTTCTACAACCAGCAAAGTAACAGCACAAGCAGACCCTTAGACTGTAAGTTCTCCACGTCAGTATCCTGATACCTCTTAGCTGTACCTCCTTTAAGAGACATCAGGTATTATAGTTACAGTGTTATATAACGTTCCACACAAATTTAGCATCCCCTCACTTTTATTGTTTAAAATGTATATTAAAAATAAAAAATTGTGAAACTGAGGTAACAAAGTCATGTATCAGAGTAGCAGCCCTGTTAGTCTGTATCCGCAAAAAGGAGTACTTGTGGCACCTTAGAGACTAACAAATTTATTTGAGCATAAGCTTTCGTGAGCTACAGCTCACTTCATCAGCTGCATGTAGTGGAAAATACAGTGGGGAGATTTTATATACACAAAGAACATGTAACAATGAGTGTTACCATAACGAGAGTGATCAGGTAAGGTGAGCTATTACCAGCAGGCGAGAGAGAGAGAAAAGAAAAAAAACCTTTTGTAGTGATAATCAAGGTGGGCCATTTCCAGCAGTTGACAAGAACATGTGAGGAACAGTAGGGGGCGGAAATAAACATGGGGAAATAGTTTCACTTTGTGTAATGACACATCCACTCCCAGTCTTTATTCAAGCCTAAATTAATGGTGTCCAGTTTGCAAATTAATTCCAATTCAGTAGTCTCTCATTGGAGTCTGTTTCTGAAGTTTTTTTGTTGAAGAATTGCCACTTTTAGGTCTGTAATCGAGTGACCAGAGAGATTGAAGTGTTCTCTGACTGGTTTTTGAATGTTATAATTCTTGACATCTGATTTGTCATGTATACTCTTTTAATGAATCCGACATCATTTTAAGCTTCTTGGATTTTTTTTTTTTTTGGTACCCCACCTTGGATGGGGTCTTAGGCACACATCACATCCCACATTTATGTAGACTTAGTCTGGTAGACTAAGAGGTATGGGTACAATGCCTTCTCCCATAGTCCTCAGAGCACCAAGAATACCCAATAAATAAGTATAGGTGATAGAACTAGTGCAGCTAATTAGGTCAAAAGTCCACTTTTAAGAAATACCTATATATAAATGTATCAGATATACAGTAATAGCATATATGCATTAAGAATCTAAACACCACGACTAGTAATTAGCCACCTGACATCTCAAAATACCTATGTAAAAATAATTTAGTCTTTAATTTAAAAGATCTCAGTGCTTGTAGTCTATCTGGACAAATTAACACAAGTAAATTGTAGATTAGACTATATTATAGAGGTATAATTGATGGGAAAAAATGGAAATGGGTTTTTACAAAAATCAAATTTGTTTTTGATTTAGTGAAATAGACTTTTTTCTAACGTGATTTTTTTCAACACCTTTTTTCTAAAACATATCGAACATTTTTGTTTTCTGAAAACCCAGGTTCCAGTAAATCAAAAGTTTTGATGTATTAGTTTAAAATAATTAAAGCATACCAATTATTCACAAAGAAATTCAACAGTGTCAACATTTCTTCATTAAACTTTTTCAGCAAAAGGCCATTTTTTGACAAAAAAATTGTTTACAAAATTTCAGTCAGTTCTACATACAGGTGACATCTGTAGTCAAGGGAAGGATGTTTTGGAACCAGTTTTGAGGGAAAATGTAGCATGAAAATATATTATTTATCTTATATAAACATGTAACTATTACAGTTCCGGTTTTTTGTGAAAGTGACTTTGAAAATGGTATCATGAAATTCCCTATGGCTCCAGTTGCACCAAATTAAATTTACTATATTTACAAGTAAAACTTTTTTTTCGGAATTAGATGCTTATCTAAGGATTTTTGGATAGCACTCATCACCACAGTGTCTAATCAGTTAGCAGGTATCTCTTTTACTTGGAATTAAAGCAAATTTGATCTGGAATCATTAAGACACAACAAAGGTACCATTTTAAGTCATTTTGCATGGTAGAATTGCATTTTAATATAAAGTATTACTTATGTAAGAAAGTGCAATGAGGTTTCTGTGGGCAGAATTTGGCCCTAAACTGGAATGTATTTAATAACTGATGAAACTCAGCCAGGTAGTACCCACCTCTCACCCATAACTGTGGCTTAGCTCTGCAGTACTCAGAGAAATAGTAAAAACTTACTTTTGTCACTGAAGTTCTCATAAAAAACTCAGCAGATATGACTGAATATAAACATGGAGCAAATGTGTTGAGAAAGAAATTCCCATTTAGACTCACTTTTCAGAGGGGAACTTCACTTGAAGCATCTTCTTCATACTCCCCATCAAAAAATCACAGGGAAACACAGAATTATGAAATCAGATTAAGTTAAAATAACTTTGCCACTAGAACACATTTTGTGACAAACTTATGCCATTTTTACATCACAGCCAAGAGACTTCCGTAGGCATTGCAGCTGCATGCAGCAGGTCTAAATTTGACATCTTGAATTTTCCCGTAGATAAGGTTGAATTCTGCCATGCAACTCCTCTAAATTTAATTGAGTTACTTAGCATTAATATTAGCATAACAAAGTAGAATATGGTCTGACCAAGATGAGACAAATGAAATCAGAAAGTGAACTTGTAAAAAAAGAAAAAAAGGAAGATTTTAGCATGCAGAATCAGCTCCTGGGGGGGGAAAAAAAAACCAGACATCCGAAATGTTTGTATGCAATGTTTGTATTCTAGAACAGTAGCACTTGGTAACCTGGGATCTGCACCAAGAGTTCTATTTCATGTGGCTAATTGACTTTCTCTAACATATAGCCCTGGTCTACACTAGGGTGGGGGATCGATCTAAGTTACGCAACTTCAGCTACATGAATAACGTAGCTGAAGTCAACATACTTAAATTGACTTACCGTGGTGTCTTCACCGCAGTGAGTCGACTGCTGCCGCTCCCCCGTCGACTCCGCCTGCGCCTCTCACGGTGGTGGAGTACAGGAGTCGACAGGTAGGGTTTGGGCTCCAGCCACTTTTTTTTGGCTTCGGCAACTCGGCTCCGGCCACATTTTTTTTTTGCTTCCCCCATCTGTCTCGATATTTTGTCCGTTTCATCTGGTCACCCTGTCGACAGGAGAGCACTGTCACATCTAGACATGATAAATCAATCCTGGCTGGATCAATTGCAGCCCGCCAACATACCAATAGAAAGTTGTGCTTGTGCCTGGAGTCTCCTGAGAATCTAAGGCTGAATACATGAAAAAAGACTTGTGCCTTTACAAAGTCCTGCTGAAGCCGGCAGAGCTCTGTATGGCGATATGGGTCTGCCCATGTGCAAGATCATGGCCTGAGACAGGACGAGCAGAAGAAGAATGCTGAAGGCCCAACAATTACAGCAGATAAGCAGTAGATGCAAAAATTGGATTTTCACCAGTTTTCAAAAAGTTCTAAATTTTGTTTCTGATCCACTGGCATATAGTTAAAAAGTATATACATGTAAAGAATGAAAATCCTTCAAATACTAAGTGTAGCAGCAATCTTGTCTTCACTTTCTATTTGATGGATACCATGGCATCCACAAAAGTGACATAAAACAAAAATAGCTGCGGGAGTAAAAAGAATGCAGGCAGAAGTCCCGCAGCAGAATGGAATCTATCCAGTTTATTGCACTAAATGCAACATGTATGATTACCTGCCGTATGTGAAGGTGGCATATGTGTGCATTTGGTGCAAGGAGCTCATGGCCCTTGGAGACCAAGTACAGGCTCTTGAGACCCAGAGTTGCTAACTGGAGGAGCTAAGGGAGACAGAGAGACATATAGCTGAGACTTTTCAGGACACAATAGAGTGGTCCCAGCCTAACAGCCTGTGTGCTGTTGAGGAGAATGAAAGTCTCAGAGAAGGAGAACATCAAACTGGAGTGGAGGGAAATGACCCAAGGTAGGGACCCTCCTTCCAGATGATGTCGTGGTACCCTCTCACACTGAGGATACCTCTCCCAGGGAGGTATCTCCCAGTTATTAGGAAGAGACAGGTAATAGAGAATTCAATCATTAGAAATATAGATAGCTGGGTTTGTGATGACTGGAAGAACTGCATGGTAAATTGCCTGCCAGATACGAAGGTTGTGGATCTCTTGAGACGTGTAGACAGACTTATGTGCAGTGCAACGAGGAGCCAGTGGTCATGGTACATGTAGGTATCAATGACATAGGAAAAGGTAGGAGAGAGGTCCTGGAGGCCAAAGTTAGGCTGCTATGTAAGAGATTAAAGTCCAGAACCCCCATGGTAGCATTCTCTGAAGTGTTTCCAGTTCCATATGCAGGGCCAATTAGGCAGAACTGCAAGGTCTCAATACATGGATGAGATGATGGTGTAGGGAGGAGGGGTTTAGGTTCATTAGGAACTGGGAAAGCTTTTGGGAAGGGTGGAGCCTACACAGAAAGAATTGGCTTCACCTAAACCAAAATGCAACCAGATTGCTGGCATGTAAAACTAAAGAGGTCATAGAAGAATTGTTAACCGAGTGCTGGAGGAAAGCCGTCAGGTGTGAAGAAGCACACGGTTACAACAGAAACAGTCCATAGGGGAGGATCTGTTAACCGTGATTTTCTATATCTTAGTAAAGAGGAGAGGACAGAAGTAGATAAAATACAAATAGGAACTGAAGAGAAACAGTCAAATGAAAAAGAGTCCCATTCAACTATATCACATTGTCAGACAACTAAAAAGAGACAAATTTTATAAGTGCTTATATACAAACGCTAGAAGTCTAAATACGAAGATGGGTGAACTTGAGTGCTTGATATTAAATGAGGATATTGATATAATAGGCATCACAGAAATTTGCTGGAATGATGATAGTCAATGGGACACTGTAATACCAGGGTACAAAATATACAAGAATGACACAATAGGTCATGCTGGTGCGGGAGTGGCACTGTATCTGAAAGAAAGCGTAGAGTCAAACATAGTAAAATTTAATGAATCAAACTGTACCACAGACTCTCAATGGATAGACATTTCAGGCTTCAATAATAAGAGTATAGTGGTAGAAATATACTACCGATCACCTGATCAGGATGGTGATGGTGATTATGAAATGCTCAGGGAGATTAGAAAGGCTATAAAAATAAAATCAATAATAATGGGGGGTTTCAACTATCCCCTATATTGACTAGGTACATTTCACCTCAGGATGGCATGCAGAAATAAAGATTTTAGACACCATTCATGACTGCTTCTTGCAGCAGCTAGTCCTGAAACCCATGAGGAGAGAGCCAAATTCTTGATTTAGTCCTAATAGACTTAACAGAAAGTGGAGCACAGGATCTGGTCCAAGAGGAGAAGATAGCTGAACCGCTTGGTAATAGCAACCATAATATAATTAAATTTAACATCCACCAATGGTGCGAGGGAAAATATCAAAGAAGCCTACAACAGTAGCATTTAACTTCAGAAAGGGGAACTACATGAAAATGAGGAAGCTAGATAAATGGAAATTAAAAGGAATACTCACAAGAGTGAAATGGTGCATAGGAAATTTTCAAAAACACCATAATAAAGGCTCAAATTAAATGTATACCCCTAAATTAAAAAGAATAGTAAGAGGACCAAACAAATGCCATGATTAAACAACAGAGTAAACAAAGTGGTTGGAGGAAAAAAGGCATCCTTCAAAAATTGGAAGTCAAATCCTACTGAGGAAAATAGAAGCAAAAACTCTGGGAAGCGAAATGTAAAGGTATAATTAGACAGGCCAGAAAAAGAATTTGAAGAGCAAATAGCAAAAGACTCAAAAACTAACAGCAAAAAATGTCTAAGTACATCAGAAACAGGAAGCCTGCAAACAATCAGCGGAGCCCCTGGATAAATGAGGTGCTAAAGGAGCACTCAAGGAAGACAAGGCCATTGTGGAGAAGCTAAATTAATTCTTTGCATCAGTCTTCACTGCAGAGGATGTCACAGGGAGATTCCCACACCTGAGCCATTCTTTTTAGGTGACTAATCAGAGGAACTGTCCCAGACTGAGTTGTCAGTAGAGGAGGTTTTGGAACAAATTGTTATATTAAACAGTAATAGGTCACCAGGACCAGATGGTATTCACCCAAGATTTCTGAAGGAACTAAAATATGAAATTGCAGAACTACTTGTGGTATGTAATCTATCACTTAAATCAGTCTCTGTACCAGCTAACCTGAGAACAGCTAATGTAATGCCAATTTTTAAAAAAAGCTCCAGAGGCCATCCTGGCAGTTACAGTACCAGGCAAATTGGTTGAAACTACAGTAAACAACAGAATTCTCAGATATATAGGTGAACATGATTTGTTGGGGAAGACTAAACACAGCTTTTGTAAAGGGAAATTATGCCTCACCAATCTATTATAATTCTTTGAGGTGTCAAAAATGTAGACATGGGTGATCCAGTGGGTACTTGGACTTTCAGAAAGCCATTGCCACAGTCCCTTACCAGAGGCACTTAAGCAAAGTAAGCAGTCATGGGATACGAGAGAATATCCTCTCATGGATCAGTGACTGATTAAAAACAGAAAACAGAGGGTAGGAATAAATGATCAGATTTTAGAATGGAAAGAGGTAAATAGTGGTCTCCCCCAGAGATCTGTACTGGGGCCTGTGCTGTTCAACATACTCATAAATGATCAGGAAAAAGGGGAAACAGTGAGGTGGCAAAGTTTGCAGCTGATACAAAATTACTCAAGACAGCTAAGTCCAAAGCAGACGGCGAAGAGTTACAAAACTGGGTGCCTGGATAACAAAATGGCAGATGAAATTCAATGTTGATAAATGTGAAGTAATGCACATTGGAAAACAAAATCCCAACTATACATACAAAATGAAGGGGTCTGAATTAGCTGTTATCACTCAGGAAAGAGATCTTGGAGTCATTATGGATAGTTCTCTGAAAACATCTGTTCAATGTGCAGCAGCAGTCAAAAAAGTTAACAGAGTGTTTGTTAGAAACCATTAGGAACGGGATAAATAATAAGTCAGTTAGTATCATATTGCCACTATATAAATCCATGGTATGCCCACACCTTGAATGCTGTATGCAGTTCTGGTCACCCCATTTAAAGAAAGATATATTAGAAATGGAAAATGTACAGAGAAGGGCAACAAAATGATTAGGTGTATGAAACAGCTTCCATATGAGGAGATATTAAAAAGACTGGGTCTATTCAACTTGGAAAAGAGTCCACTGAGAGGCAAAAGAGATGACTGATATGAAAGAGGACCAGAAAATCATGAAAGGTGTGGAGAAAGAGAATAGGGAAATGTTATTTACCCCTGCACATAATACAAGAACCAGGGGTCAAATGAAATTAATATGCAGCAGGTTTAAAACAAACAAAAGGAAGTACGTCTTCACAAAATGCACAGTCAACATGTGGAATTTGTTGTCAGGGAATGTTGTGAAGGTTAAAAACTATAACTAGATCCAAAAAAGAATTAGATAAGTTCCTGGGGGATAGGTCCATCAATGGCTATTAGCCAAGATGGTCAGGCATGCAACCCCATGCTTTGGGTGTCCCTAAGTTGCTGACTTCCAGATGCTGGGAGTGGATGACAGGAGATGGATCACTTGATGATTGCCCTGTTCTGTGCATTCCCTTTGAAGCATCTGGCATTGGCCAATGTCGGAAGACAGGATACTGGGCTAGACGGACAGACCATTGGTCTGACCCAGTATGTCCATTCTTATATTTTTATGTTCTTATTATAGACCGGTCAGTTTAACTTCAGTACCCAGAAAGATAATGGAGCAAATAATTAAGCAAACAATTTGCAAACACCTAGAATAAGGTGATAAAGAACAGTCAGCATGGATTTGTCAAGACCAAATCATATCAAACCAACCTAATAGCTTTCTTTGACAAGGGAACAAGCCGTGTGGATGGAAAGAAGCAGTAGATGGGGTATATCTTGACTTTAGTAAGGCTTTTCATATTGTCACATATGACCTCATAAACAAACTAGGGAAATACAACCTAGATGGAGCTATTATAAGGTGGGTGCATAATTGGTTGGAAAACTGTTCCCAGAGAGTAGTTATCAGTGGTTAACAGTCAAACTGGAAGGGCATATCGAGTGGGGTCCCACAGGTATCAGTTCTGGGTCCAGTTCTATTCAATATCTTCATCAATGATTTACACAATGGCATAGAGAGTACATTTATAAAGTTTGCAGATGATACCAAGCTGAGAGGGATTGCAAGTGCTTTGGAGGATAGGATTAAAATTCAAAATGATCTGGACAAACTGGAGAAATGGTCTGAGGTAAATAGGATGAAAGTCAATAAGGATAAATGCAAAGTACTCCACTTAGGAAGGAACAATCAGTTGCACACATACAAAATGGTAAATGACTGCCTAGGAAGGAGTACTGCGGAAAGGGATCTGGGGGTCATAGTGGATCACAAGCTAAATATGACTCAACAGTGTAAAGCTGTTGCAAAAAAAGCAAACATAATTCTTGGGTGTATTAGCAGGAGTGTTGTAAGCAAGACACGAAAAGTAATTCTTCCGCTCTACGCCACGATGTTACTGCCTCAACTGGAGTATTGTGTCCAGTTCTGGGTGCCACATTTCAGGAAGGATGTGGACAAATTGGAGAAAGTCCAGAGAAGAGCAACACAAAATTATTAAAGGTCTAGAAAACATGACTATGAGGGTTTGTTTAGTCTGGAGAAGAGAAGACAAAGAGGTGACATGATAGCAGTTTTCAAGTACAGTTTTCAAGAAGATTGTTACAAGGAGGAGGGAGAAAAATTGTTCTCATTAACCTCTGAGGATAGGACAAGAAGCAATGGGCTTAAATTTCAGCAAGGGCGGTTTAGGTTAGATCAGGGATCTCAAAACTCAAATCACCACGAGGGCTACATGAGGACTAGTACATTGTCCTGAGGGCCGCATCACTGAAATCTTTTCATACAAAAATACAAAAGCCGCCCCCTCTGCCTCTGGCCCGGCCCCCACTCCACCCCTTCCATGAGGCCCTGCCCCGCCTCTTCCCATCCCTTCCCCAAAGCCCCCACCCCAACTCCACCCCTTCCATGCCCCTATTCCAACCCCTTCCCCAAATCCCTGCCCCAGCCCCGCCTCTTTTCCGCCCGCTCCCTTTAGCGCACCGTGCCCCCACTCCTTCCCCCTCCCTCCTAGAAAGTCCTAAGCGCCGCCAAACAGCTGTTTGGTGGCAGAAAGCGCTGGGAGGTAGGCGGAGGAGCGGGGATGCAGCGCACTCTAACGGTGAGGGGAGCTTGGCTGCCAGTGGCGTAAACACCTATGGTGGGCTTCAGGAAATAACTCCATGGGCCGTGTGTTTGAGACCTCTGGTCTAGATAATATTTAATCTTTCCATGAGTGCAGGACTGGACTAGGAGACCTCTTGAGGTCCCTTTCAGTCCTATGATTCTATGATTTCTCACTTGAGCAAATTTCAATTGGAAATGTAGGCTCACTTGCGCAATTATATTTGAACTGATGAAACATGCTAGCTTCATAGTGATGGAGAGAGAAACTCTCTATTCATAGAACAGACACAGCGTGGTTTAGCAGCAGCACAAGCTTCCCCATGCTACTCTGCCTCAGTCTTGAACTGCAAGAGCCATCTCTTGGGATTAGATGGTAGTTCAGTTTCCAAATCTATTCACCCCTTGGCCTCTCTGCTGAGATTGACAAATGTGGCAATGTGTGTTTGTATAGCTAAACAAATAAGCAACAATAAACCTGATTAAAAAACAAAATCAAACTCTGTGCCTCATATATTTAATCCCTCTCTAAAAATGTGTGCTCTCATCCTGCAAACTAAGTATGTGCTTAACTTTATTCAGTTAAGTATTACGGTTTAAGTCAATGAGACTATACATACAAATAAAGTTAAGCATATGTTTGCAGGTTCAGGGCTTAGGTCAATTACTCTAATTTTTACAATATAAATTTATCAACTGGAGACAAAAGCACATTCTTTTTCACTGATCAGTCCCTTTTAAAGACATAATTGAATTATATTTAATTAATTTTCAAACCCAAATGTGTGAACAGTCTTATTCTGCAATTATAGGGTCCACACATTGGGTTATTCAGGAATAGCAGCTGTTCCTTAATAACTTTCTCTGTAGGCAAGCCCAGGGCTTGTCTACAGTTAAAAGTTGTTTTGGGTTAAATTGAGGATTTTTGGGTAAACTAATTTACATTCATACACAAAAGTTCTTGTTCTGAATTATCTTGTGTTTCAACCAGTGTTAATTAACCTTCTTTGAAAACGAGTTTACTGAAATTCAGGATGCTTTCCTTCAACAAAGTAGGTGCATCCCCATTTCAAACCAACTGTACCACTTCTGACAGTCCTCCTCCCACTATTCTACACTGCTTTGTTTGACACCTGGGTTGGCATATTTGTTCAATCTGTGTGCTGTCTACAGTTCTGGGATCATTTAAGTACTGGCATACAGCCAGGTGCACCCCCTTTGCAATTCCAGCTCATGTTGAGTTCACACACCAGGAATTACATACAGTACCAATTATACAGCAACTATATATATATATATAGCTCTCATACTGGGTGCTTCTGTATGATTCTGTTCTTAGGTCTTGGATTTTCTTGCCCTCTGGAGAGAGGGCTGTGACAAAGACACAAAGATCTGGCAGGATTATAGAAATGTCAGGGAAAATAACAAGATGTCTGGCACAGTTTACGTGGTCTGCAGTTACTACGGGTATGTCTACACTACGGAATAAGGTCGAATTTATAGAAGTCGGTTTTTTAGAAATCGGTTTTATATATTCAAGTGTGTGTGTCCCCACAGAAAATGCTCTAAGTGCATTAAGTGCATTAACTCGGCGGAGTGCTTCCACAGTACCGAGGCTAGCGTCGACTTCCGGAGCGTTGCACTGTAGGTGGCTATCCCACAGTTCCCGCAGTCTCCGCTGTCCATTGGAATTCTGGGTTGAGATCCCAATGCCTGATGGGGCTATGTCATAAATATAAAGGGAAGGGTAAACCCCTTTGAAATCCCTCCTGGCCAGGGGAAAGCTCCTCTCACCTGTAAAGGGTTAAGAAGCTAAAGGTAACCTCGCTGGCACCTGACCAAAATGACCAATGAGGAGACAAGATACTTTCAAAAGCTGGGAGGAGGGAGAGAAACAAAGGGTCTGGGTCTGTCTGTAGTCGTCTTGGCCAGGGACAGAACAGGAATGGAGTCTTAGAACTTTTAGTAAGTAATCTAGCTAGGTATGTGTTAGATTATGATTTCTTTAAATGGCTGAGAAAAGAATTGTGCTGAATAGAATAACTATTTCTGTCTGTGTATCTTTTTTGTAACTTGAGGTTTTGCCTAGAGGGGTTCTCTATGTTTTGAATCTAATTACCCTGTAAGATATCTACCATCCTGATTTTACAGGGGGGATTTCTTTATTTCTATTTACTTCTATTTTTTATTAAAAGTCTTCTTGTAAAACACTGAATGCTTTTTCATTGTTCTCAGATCCAAGGGTTTGGGTCTGTGGTCACCTATGCAAATTGGTGAGGCTTTTTATCCAACATTTCCCAGGAAAGGGGGGGTGCAAGTGTTGGGAGGATTGTTCATTGTTCTTAAGATCCAAGGGTCTGGGTCTGTAGTCACCTAGGCAAATTGGTGAGGCTTTTTTACCAAACCTTGTCCAGGAAGTGGGGTGCAAGGTTTTGGGAAAAAATTTTGGGGGAAGGACGCGTCCAAACAGCTCTTCCCCAGTAACCAGTATTAGTTTGTTGGTGGTAGCGGCCAGTGCAAGGATAACGGGCGTAATATTTTGTACCTTGGGGAAGTTTTGACCTAAGCTGGTAAAGATAAGCTTAGGAGGTTTTTCATGCAGGTCCCCACATCTGTACCCTAGAGTTCAGAGTGGGGGAGGAACCGTGACAGGCTAAAACATTGGTTCTGGGTACATATCGTCAGGCCCCCCTTCCCTCCCTCCCTCTCTCCGTGAAAGGAAGGGCAGACAATCGTTTTGCACCTTTTTTCCTGAATTACCTGTGCAGTCGCCATACCACGGCAAGCATGGAGCCTGCTCAGGTAACCGTCACCGTATGTCTCCTGGGTGCTGGCAGACGCGGTACGGCATTGCTACACAGTAGCAGCAACCCATTGCCTTGTGGCAGCAGACGGTACAGTACGACTGGTAGCCGTCCTCGTCGTGTCCGAGGTGCTCCTGGCCACGTCGGCTGGGAGCACCTGGGCAGACATGGGCGCAGGGACTAAATTTGGAGTGACTTGACCAGGTCATTCTCTTTAGTCCTGCAGTCAGTCCTATTGAACCGTCTTATGGTGAGCAGGCAGGCGATACAGATTGCTAGCAGTCATACTGTACCATCTTCTGCCGGGCAGGCAAGAGATGAGGATGGCATGCAGTCCTTCTGCACCGTCTGCTGCCAGCCAAAGATGTAAAAGATAGATGGAGTGGATCAAAACAAGAAATAGACCAGACTTGTTTTGTACTCATTTGCTTCCCCCCCTCCCCTGTCTAGGGGACTCATTCCTCTAGGTCACACTGCAGTCACTCACAGAGAAGGTGCAGCGAGGTAAATATAGCCATGTATCAATCAGAGGCCAGGCTAACCTCCTTGTTCCAATAAGAACAATAACTTAGGTGCACCATTTCTTATTGGAATCCTCCGTGAAGTCCTGCCTGAAATACTCCTTGATGTAAAGCCACCCCCTTTGTTGATTTTAGCTCCCTGAAGCCAACCCTGTAAGCCGTGTCCTGAGTCACCCCTCCCTGCGTCAGAGCAACGGCAAACAATTGTGCATCTGAGTTGAGAGTGCTGTCCAGAGCGGTCACAATGGAGCACTCTGGGATATCTCCCGGAGGCCAATACCGTCGAATTGTGTCCACAGTACCCCAAATTCGAGCCAGCAAGGCCGATTTAAGCGCTAATCCACTTGTCAGGGGTGGAGTAAGGAAATCGATTTTAAGAGCCCTTTAAGTCGAAATAAAGGGCTTCATCGTGTGGACGGGTGCAGGTTTACATCGATTTAATGCTGCTAAATTCGACCTAAAGTCCTAGTGTAGACCAGGGCGATGAGAAGCTAGACCGTATTTTTGCAAAGGGGGCCACCACTGAACAACAGTATGCTGTGTACACCATTAAGAACACAGCTGCAGATGCCATCCAGGACACCATATAAAAGGACAGCTCAGACCTGCTAAACTGTGAGACTGAGACAGTGCTACATGAGACCCCCAAATCACAGGGCAGTAAACCAACCTGAATCACATGTGGAGAATCAACCTGCCAGTGCTGGGAGGCAGCCTCTCTCACTAAATATTGTGTGGTATATTACAATACAACTGAACTGGGGAATTTAAGCAACTTTGTTCTGGGTACTGTCAGGGTGCTGCAGTTTGGCTACCCTCTCTCCACCTCCTCTTCTTACAGAGTCTCTCTCTTCCCCCTCCGCCCACAGCATACTCAAAATGATGGCCACTCTAGAGAATTCAAAAGCTCCATATATACCATACCAGCATCCCCTTCCCGTGCTGCTAATTGCTCTTTCTCCTTCCTGGCTGATTGCAGCATCTCCCTCACTCCACTGAAAATAGTGGCACTGTGTGGGTTAAAAATTAAATGCATTGCATGGCAGGCATGTTGACTGTAGCAGCAGATACAGACAAGAAAAAGTAACAGCAATATTTAGGCTCACAGTTTCATTAGCTTTTAGCTGACTTGCAATTTTATGAGGTAAATTTGAGATTGTCAGATATCATAAGGCATTCATAGCTATCCCTCTTAGATTCAGAGCAATTACTGCAGAGTTCTATTTATTTTGCAGTGTACTTTATGCTGATCTGCAAGTGTCACAAAAGAGAACTTTATGCAAAGACCGTGTTCCAATTTGGGTTGTACATTGCAAAGCAATGCAGCCCTCATGACTGCCTATGTAATTTGTGATTTTCCTTCCACTCCTATACCAACTCTAGGGGCACCCTGCTGGCAAACAGCAGTGTGGCATATCTCCTGGTTTGTCCAAGATCCTTTCCCCCTTTTTGGTGACAACTCAGGGTAATGTCTTCCAACATTAGGTCAGCTGACAAAGGTGCATATGCAGTTACTTACCTGTCCCTGCTCTCCCACTCCCATCAACCAACCAACCCCCAGCCAACTGACAGCCTGAAGAGATGTATATTCAATTACTAATTGCCCCCAACTGCTCTCCAACTGTCCCCTACAAAAAAATACACCCCCCCCATCCCAGGGGTCTACACAAATTGGGAAGGAAGTTGGAAAACCTCTTACTAGCTCCAAGCAGAGAAAGAGAATAAGGGATGACACATTTGGTGACCTTGTGGCTGCATCCCAGCAGAGGGAGAAGACGACAGAAAAGTGCAGGGAAAGTTTCCTTCTCATGATGCAAAGGAGAGAGAGGAGAACAGGGAACCGTCAAGGGCCACAGCAGACAATCCAGCTGCAGAACAAAGTGGTATTACGTTCACGACACCACCCTAATCTACCCATGTCCTGCAGCCCTCTGAGAGCTCTTCGCACTGGGAGACACCCAGCTTCTCCAGCTCCACGTAATAGGTCCTTCTTTCTCCTTGTTTTCTTGTAGTGTGGACTGGTGAACAGTGAATACTAGGACAACTACAAGGGGCAAGCCCCTCTAACACCATCCCACACCTCAAGGCACAGAGAACCTACATAAGTTTGTGACCTCATCTGCACAAACATGCATCACTCAGCATTTTAGTTATTTTTAAATTTTGCCCTACTTTTTAAACTTTGCACCATGTCATGTTCAACAAACATACTTCTTACTTACAACTTTGGTTATTATTTACTAAAAATGTATTTAAAGTGTTATAATATTGTTTGAAAATTTCATAAAATCATTGCACAAGGCATGAAAAAAATCCATAACCAAAGCATGAGGAAATCTTTACACAAAGCATAATATGCTTACAGAAAGCCTGATAAAATCCTTCGCATAGATATAGCATTTTTCACAACAATGGTCTTGCCTACATCCCTGACCCACTGCCCTGGCTTATGTAGTGGCAACCAGGATTAGGCAACCTTTATGGACCAGTGAGACATCAAGCGTGTGGTCAACAGTTTGAAAGGTTGCCTGGTAGTACTGGAAATAAAAGACTGATGTCCCACTGTGCTGTTGGCTTCACTACTGGTGGAAAGGTCCTAGTCAGACCCTTTAGAAATCTGGCTGTTTCTGGGTAAATAAAAATAGAATAGCCAATCACTGGAGAGCGGAATGCACTGATTGCTATGGGTCTACCTACCAGCAATCTAATACAAAGACCTTGTCAAGCTGTCTGGAATGGCTAAAGAGTGGGAGTACCAAAATCAGGGAAGACTGTTACAAAATAGGGCACAAACCCTAAATGGCTTGTGAGTTCTATACTTAGATTTCACCAACCAAGCATCAAGTGTGAACTCCTCATGCACTATAAACATCTTAACATGGAGTCACAAATAGTCCCCTTGGGCATCTATCTTGACACCTAAACCAGCTTGTCTTTTGATAGATAGTCCCTTACACAAAAAATCACAACAGTGTTCAGGTTAATTGTTCCTTCATGAATCTTTAAATTACAACTTGTTGAAATATAAACATTTCACAAAAATTTTCAAAAAAGTTTAAAATGTTTGGTTTTGTTTAGAAGTTTAAAAAAAACAACTAATGGGGGGGATTCAATTTATTTTTTGTACTAAAAATGTCAGCTTTTCATTTCTCCTTTTACCCCCTTGCCCCCTTCCCAATTTTGCCACTGGAAAATGGAGTCTGCAGAAGGATAAAAGCAGAAGAAAGGGGGAAACGTTTTCAGTTTTAATTGAGCAAAATTTGTTTTAAATCTTTCGTTTTAAAATAAAAGGCCCTTTTTTGACTAAAAAAATCATTACAAAAATGTCAATCAGCTCTGCTTAAGTGGTTTTTCTAAATGTGGTGCCACTAAAACCAAAAACTTAATATTGCATAAACATTTGCAGAGTAAACTATTTATAAATCAACTATTCATAAATTAAAATATTTCTAAATAGTATTTTTAAAAGGAGAAAATTTCTAAACATTTTTGCATAAAAAAAGGGGACTGAAGAGGGAGCTTAAATGACTACTTCATTTAATCATCACTATAACATCAATAATCATAATGGAAATTTCATCTCCGCTAAAGCATGCGCTCATCAAAATTTCCTGTTCTCGCCTTCCTTGCCCTATTTAACCATGTACACAAGTGTATTAATGCATAAATGCTAACTGGATAATTAAAATGGTTAACGCATAAGTGCATTCTCACAACACACTAACACACAAAGCCTAGTGTGTGGAGCACAGGAAGGTAACCAAGATACAGTAATAGTCTTTCATTTAATGTTTATCTTGTGTGTGTTAAAATAATTCCAACAAGAAACTGAAACAGTGATCTCAGTATTGACAACCCCCAGTATTCAAAAAATGCATTAGGCCCCAAAAATTCATGAGATTATATTAAAAATCATGAGTGGGTTTTTGAATAACAAATTCTATGTTCTTTGTATTTACCTTCTGGTTCCTGAATCTTTAGGATGAACTTGGGTAACTTTTTCTAGCTTTTCTCCACAACTATGAGGATTAAAAACTTACTTTCTTTAATTAAAGCTGAGATTTTCACCTAATTACATAAAACTAGCAGCTCAGGGTTCAAGAAAAACACCAAATATCATGAGACACATGATACAGTCACAAAAGTTGGCAACACTGAGATCTTTGCATCCAGAAGCAGGAGTACATGGTAGAAGTCCCATCACTGTGGCACTGCTTCCTCAGTCTGGCTTCACTTAGCAGGATCTTTAGGGGTTTTTTTTGTTTGTTTGTTTGTTTTTAAATCCTTCTGACAGAGAAGTCAACTTGCTGCTGCCACTTTCTCTCCCTTTTAACTGTCTCATTACAAACTTGGGAGAGTAGAAGAAACAACTGCTCAACCCTAGGTTGTGACCCAGGGGAGCATCCTCTGAAAATCTGGGTAAGTGAGAAACCTCAAGGAGTTAGGAGTTATGGGATGGAAGAAGTATGGCATAGAGAATGCTGGGACAGAGTGAGAGTCAAAGGGTCCTGAAGGTTGAAGCTGAGAATGAAGAGCATAATTAGGACAGGAAGGAAATTGCTCAGATCACAAGGAGAAAGAGTAGTGAGAGACCAAGTGAGGGTAGGTTCTCCCTAAGAGGCAGTGGGATGGAAGACTCAAGAAAAGAAGTGACTAGGAGGCAAGAAGTGAAGAGACCAAAAGAAGGAAAAGAGCCTCTTTCCCCTTGCTCTTCACCCAACAACAGGTCAATGGCCTCCAACTGGGGACAAAAGACTCCAAATATGGTGTGTAGTACTAACAAGAGAGGGGAGGGGAGTTTGAGACACACATGATGGTAGAAAACCTGTGGTGGGGAGGGAATGAAAGAAGAGTCAAGAAAGAAGAAGGTGGCATGGAGGGTTGGAGCCAGAGAAGGGGAATGGAAGGAAGGAATTAGGAGGAGGATGAAAGAAAAGTTAGACAGATCTAAGAGAAAAGAAAGACAACATGCAACAAAACTGTGAATGGAACAAAAAGATATGAGAGATATAGTAACTTAAGGTGCAGATCTACTCTGAAAAGAGACTGTCCAGGATGGAGGAGGCTAGCTGAGTAGAGAAGACTACAGCGGCTGCTCTGTGGGAAAGAGACTGGCTGCTTACCACCTTAGACAGTGGTCCACCCTCCCACACAGGTCCTATGTCTATCAAGGTCAAAAAGTGGTATGCTGTACTGGCAACAGGAGAAGAGGAGCAGACCCCGATAGCTGACGGGTGCCACCTGCCCCCGAGACTGGGAGGCTCCTGGCCACCACATCCAAAAGGAGGAGATGTAGGGTGGTGGTTGGGGACTCCGTTCTGAGAGGGGAGGAGACATGATGTCCCGGGAGGTGTAAAGTGTTACATAAAGGTTGTTCAGGCTCATCTGTTCCTCTGACCGCTGCTCATTCATATGGACATTAATGATACTGCCAGGTATGACCCCGAGCAGCTTATTAGTGACGACAGGGCTCTGGGAGCAAAGGTGAAGGAGTTGGGACAGAGATGTTCTCATCCATTCCCCTGGGTGAGGGTAAAGGGACTCACATCCTGGAGATAAATGCACAGCTGCGCAAATAGATTCAACAGGAGGACTTTGGCTTCCTTGACTACATGATGCTGTTCCATGAAGGCGGACTGCTGGAAAGAGATGACCAAGCAGGGAAAGAGCATCTTCAGACACCAATTTGCCAACCTATTGAAACTAGGTTCAAAGGAGGCAGTTGACAAAGCCCACAACTAAGTCTTAAAAAAGTGACCTTAAGAGAGGGCTAGATATTGGGGTGGGGGTAGAAAGTTAAAGTAGGGTTATAGGAGCAACAAGAGGGAAAACAGTGGGTGAATCTGTTCAGTATCTTAGATGTCTATACACACATGCATAGAGTAAGGAGAATAAACAAGAACAGGAAGTCTTAGTATACAAACTAAATTATGACTTAAATGGGATCACTGAGACTTTGTGGGATAAATCTCATGACTGGTATAGAGAGGTATAACTTGTTCAGGAAGGACATGCAGAACAAAAATGGAGGTGTTGCATTATCCATCAGGAATATATAAACTTGTTCTAAGACCCAGAAGGAGATCAGAGGCAGACCAGTTGAAAGCTTCTGGGTGAAGATAAAAGTGGGAAAAATGGATATGTCATAGTAGAGGTCTACGGTCGACTACCAAATCAAGAGGAGGTGGATGAGGCATTTCTATAACAAGTAACAGAAATGTCCAAAACACAAGATCTGGTAGTAGTGGGGGACTTTAACTACTCGTCTGTTAGGAAAGTAATATGTATAGACTGGATGGGGATAAATGCTGGTGAAATTATGGTGAAAGAGATTTTATGCAGGACGTCCAGTCATTTGAGTATTGGGATGCAATCTGTAACCATGTGTCACAAATTGTTGGATATTTATTACCAAATGATCCTTTGGTAATTCTCCTGGGGCATCCTAGTGGAAATGGTCACACCAAAGGAAATGAAGAATTAATCTCTCATCTGCTAGTAGCTGCTCTGCTATTGGTAGTCTCTCCTTGTGAAAAAATAGCCCAACCATTGAGGAATGGTTCAAAAAACAAAAAAAAAAGGGGGGGGGAAGGTTGTAATTATGGAAAAATTAATATACCAATTACAGCAAAACAGACAAAGAACAGATAGATACTTAGATATTTGGTCACCTTTTATTCAGTACTCAAAGTACCTCCTCTGCAAAAACAAAACAAAACCCGCACATCTATCCAATTTTTTTAATATTAATATTTGACAGACATACCTGGTCTGTTAAAAATGTGTGTGTATATATAGAGATTTCACTCAATTTAATAAAATCACTGGAAACAACACAGATGTTGTAATGATGCTCACTCTATAATATGGTAACACCCTGTTAAATAGAAAGATCTGATGGCTATATTCCTGTATAACATCTCTTTAAACAAATGCTAAGTGTTGTAATGATTTGTTTCCAATATTTATATAGCAAAGATTGGTAAACTATAAACTGTGCTAAAAGAAGGCAATATGGTAAAATACAAAATGTCCAGACAAAAAGGTCTTGGAATGTACCAATAACAACTTGTTTCAGAAGGTGGAGGAAAGAAGTAGGGACACAGCCATTTTAAACTTGATTCTGACGAACAGGGAGGAATTAGTTTGAATCTGAAGGTAGAAAGCAATTTGTGTGACGGTGATCATGAAATGAGATTTCAAGAGTCTAAGGAAATGAAAGTGTTAGAGCAGCAGAATTAGGACAAAGGACTTAACCTCTTCCCTTCTCCCCTCCCCCCAGACTTTAACAAACTCAGAGAACTGGTAGGTAAGGTTCCCTGGGAAGAAATTCTAAGGGAAAAAGGATTTCAGTACAGCTGGCATTTTTTTTTAAAGAGACAATATTTCAGGCATAACAGCCAACTATCCTGATGTGAAGAAAGATAGGATGAATAGTAAGAGGCCATCAGGAACACTTTAAGGACCTAAAAATTCAAAAAAAGGAATCCTACAAAAAGTGGAAACATGGACAAACTGTGAAGAAAGAGTACAAAAAAATAGCATAAGCATATTGGGATATAATCAGAAAGGCTCAGGGACAAAATTGAGGTATACTTTGCAAGGGTCATGAAAGGCAATAAGAAGAGGTTCTATAAATACTTTAGGAGCCAAGAGAAAGATGAAGGAAAATGCAGGTCCACTACTTAGTGGGAAGGAGAGTTAATAACAGATAACGTTAAGAAGGCTGAGGTGTTTAATGTCTATTTTGCTTTACTAAAAAGGTTAATTATGACCAGATGCTTATCAAAATTAATATTAAATAACAAAAAGGAAGGAGCGCAAGCCAGAATAGGGAAAGAACAGGTTAAAGAATGTTTAGATGAGTTAGATGTACTCAAGTCAGTGGCACCTGATGAAATTCATCCCTTGGAGTACTTAAGGAACTAGCTGAAGCAATCTTGGAACCATTTCTGATTATCTCTGAGAACTCATGGAGGATTGGTCAGGTCCCAGAGGCCTGGAGAAGGGCAAACATAGCACCTATCATTAAAATGGAGAACAAAGAGGACACAGGGAATTATAGACCAGTCAGCCTAACTTTGATACCTGGAAAGAGATTGCAACAAATTATTAAACAATCAATTTGTAAGTACCTACATCATAATAGGGTTAAAAGTAATACCCAACATGGATTTGTGAAGAACAAATCATACAAAACCAACCCAATATCCTTTTCTGAGAGGATTACTGCCTATTGGATGGGGCTTGCCCCACTCCACCCACCCAGCATTCCAGCCAAGGAGCGGGGTTGGGGCGTGAGGGCTTGCCTTGCTCCGCCCAGCATTCCAGTCAGGGAGCAGGGTTGGGGTGTGGCGGCTTACCGCACTCCTGCTCCCCAGCAGGAGCGCCGGGTGGGCAGAACTGGGCAAGCCCCTGCTCCCCAACCCCGCTACACTCCTGCCTCAACCAAGCTTCACCATCATCATTGGTGAGTACAATATTAAATTGTTTAAAGTTATTTAAAACTTATACTGTATATGTATATAATGTCTTTTGTCTGGTGAAAAAAATTTCCTGAGAACCTAACACCCCCCGTCCCCAATTTACATTAATTCTTATGGGGAAATTGGATTTGCTTAACATCATTTTGCTTAAAGTAGCATTTTTCAGGAACATAATAACTACAATGCTAAGTGAGGGATTACTGTACAATGGATTGGTGAATGGCCCTATTGGATCTTGGAAATGCTACATGCAAGGAAGCTCCTCCTATGGCCTTGGAGGCTGAATGGAGGAAATAAAACAGACACAAGAAAATTTTGCGTGTTTTTGCATTTTGAACGTTCACAGAGCCAGAGATGCTAAACTGAAGCTAGAGATCCCCCACAGCTACCCGTAGGTCCACCCTGAAGGACATTTTGAATTGGTAAATCACTACAATTCTGTCACTCTGAGGTTTTAGATTGCAACTCATTTGTGTCTGTTTACATATTTAAGCTGTAAATAACTCTCATTTCTTTTTCCTAATTAATAAACATGTAGATAGTTTATTACAGGATTAGCTATAGATGGTGTCTTTGGTGTAAGATGTAGGGTACCCATTGACCTGGAGTAAGTGACTGGTCTCTTGGGACTGGAAGCAACCTGAATATTTTATGATTTTTGCTGGAAGTGACTATTTATCACTAAGTTCAGCTTGCCTGGGTGGCAAGATAGACTGGAGAGTCTAAGGGGACGGTCTGTGACTCCATAGTAAGACTGATGTAGTGGATCCAGGCATTCACATTTGTTACTGGGTTGGTGAAATCTAATTACAGTAGAACCTCAGAGGTATAGACATCTGGAGAATGGAGATTGTCTGTAATTCTGAAATGTTCATAACTCTGAACAAAGCGCAGTTTGGGCTCCAGATCCAGCAGCTGACATTCCAGGACAGGCTTCAGCAGCAGCTGAGCTCCCTACTCAGCGCTGGCATGAGATTGCAAGCTTTTCCCCCTCCCAGCAGGGAGGGAGGGGTGTGTGTGTGTGTGTGGGTATGTGGAAACAGCATGTCCCCCTGCCAGTGAGGGGAGGGGGGTAAAAATACCATGTCCCCCTCCCGGTGAGGGGGGAGGGGTGAAAGCTGTGCAGACCCCAACTCTGTTCCTGCTCTGCTGGCTCTGGCAGCCCCATGCCACAACCCCTCTGCTGTAAGAGGCGTCCCTGCCCGTGGGGGTGGGGAGTGGGGACACACAACCCAGATGTGCCTACCTTTAAGATAAAATACAAGCACAGTACAGTATTTGTTGTGGCTTTTTTCGTCTCTGCTACTGCCTGATTGGTTACTTCCAGTTTCACATGGTGTCTAGTTGACTGGTCAGTCTGTAACTCAGGTGGTTGTATCTTTGAGGTTCTACTATATAGAACATACCATGAGTTTGTGATGTATGCTCTGTTTTTGACCGTCTGCCCTGAGGTAGGCACTCATGGTCATGAGTCACTCCAGACAGCATGCCAGTGGGTGCATAACTGGTTGAAAGACCATATGCAAAGACAGGTTTCAGAGTAAAACCGTGTTAGTCTGTATTCGCAAAAAGAAAAGGAATACTTGTGGCACCTTAGAGACTAACCAATTTATTTGAGCATAAGCTTTCGTGAACTACAATAAATTGGTTAGTCTCTAAGGTGCCACAAGTATTCCTTTTCCATATGCAAAGAGCAGTTACCAATGGTTCACTGTCAAGGTGGGAGAATGTATTTAGAGAGGTTACACAGAGGTCTGTCCTGCTACTAATCAACATTTCCATTAATGACTTAGATAATGGAATGGAGAGTATACATATAAAATTTGCAGATGACACCATACTGGGAGGGGTTGCAAGGACTCTGGAGGACAGGATGAGAATTCTAAATGACATTGACAAATTGGAGAATTGGTTTGAAATCAACAAGAAGAAAAACAATAAAGACAAATGCAAAGCACTACATTTAGGAAAGAAAAATCAAATGCACAACTACAAAATGGGAATAACGGGCTGGGTGGTAGTATAGCTGGAAAAGGATCTGGAGGTTATACTGGATCACAAATTAAATGAGTAAACAGTGTGATACCATTTTGGGGTGTATTATCAGGAGTGTCCTATGTAAAACATGGCAGGTAACTGTCCTAATCTACTTGGCATGAGTGAGGCCTCAGCTAGAGTACTGTGTCCAGTTTGGGGCTCCACACTTTAGGAAAGCAGCAAATTGGAGAGAGTCCAGAAAAATCAACAAAAATGATAAAAGGTTTAGAAACCCATCCTTTGAGGAAAGACTAAATCAACTGGGCATATTGAGTCTTGAGAAAAGGCAAATAAAGGAGACCTGATTACAGTCTTCAAATATGTTATGAAGAGGATGGTGATGAATTATTCTCCATCTCCACTGAAAATAGGACAAGAAGTAATGGGTTTAATTTGCAGCAAGTGAGGTTTAGGTTAATGTGATGGGGTTTACAAATGCCACACTGGGCTGGAAGTGGTTAAAGGACAGTATTGGGCTTGAAAGGGTTGAAAAAGGAGCAAGAAGGGGGGAGGCTGGGGGAGAGGAAAGTCCCACTCCGAAGACTCCTGACAAAGGCACCAGAGAAGTGTCCCAGAAGGAATAGAACTATATGCTGAGCCCAGTTGGGGCTAGGGTGACCAGATGTCCTGATTTTATAGGGCTGATATTTGGGGTTTTGTCTTATACAGGTGCCTATTACCTTCCACCCATCCCGATTTTTCACATTTGCTGTCTAGTCACCCTAGTTGGATCTGATGGTTTGTTTTCTTCTTTCTACCTCATCTGGGACCTGAAGGTGAAGGAGGAAAGTAGCAATAGGAAGTGATCCAGGAAGGGTAACTCACAGGCTCCCCTTGGAGGCCGAATGCTGTTGACCCTCCTGGGGCCCTGGATCAGAGTTTGGAGTGCATGGACCAGGGCTCACTTACCACTGCCCCCACTATAGGGTGGATGCTAATCACTAGGCCACCTAGCCCATCAACGATCCTATTACAGTTAGATATTAGAAAAAACATTCTAATTATAAGGATAGGCACTGGAATAGGCTTCCAAGAGAGGTTGTGGAATTCCTGTCATTGGAGGGTTTTATGAACAGGTTAGACCAACACCTGTCAGGGTTGGACTAGTATAGTTCACCCTGCTTCAATGCATGGGGCTGGACTAGATGACCCTTTGAGGTCCCTTCCTGCCCCTACAGTTCTATGATTCTATCTGAAACTGGCATCATCTTAATGAAACTCACTCCCACAGCCCACTGAGTTTTATCTGTTTACTTTAGTGTCACAAGTTACTACTTCTACTATCACTGCAAAGAGCTGACCCAACTAAGAGAACGCAATTCTATTCCCTTTGCATGTAATCAGCAGAGTTTTTAAATAGCAGTTTTGCTCTGAGAAGGGACTAAAAATGGCATGCGGCTGGCAGAGGGATACAGTTTCTATGTTCATTCCTAATGCCAACTCTGCATCCTAAGCCTGGAATTTGAAAGACCATTATTTCTCCTCGTTCATGTATCAACACTCACAAAAAGAATCTGCAGAAAAAACCCTGAACTAGTTTGCACCTATCCAAGTCCCATTGGATACAAGATTACATAGGTTTAACTAAGGACTTTATTTAGAGAGAATAGGTTTTCAAAAGTATAACTCAGGACAGAATTTGGTCTGTAGAATCTTTTACTGGTGATGATCATGAAAGAACGAACCTAAATTACCTTTCAAACCTTATGTTGACTATACAGAGATAGAAGTATGTGTAGGCACTCCATTTACCCACCCACAAATGACTCATGCTCATGACAGATGGAAGTGGGACAAGACAGTTTGTGAAGGTGAGGGACTTTGGTTCTGGAGAGCTGGAGACGGGTATGTTAACCTCGACTGGCCCATCAAAATGACTGCTTTGCACTTCCCAGGTGTTTTGAAGGGCCTGGGGTGGAACCTGAGCAAAACCAGCAGGAGGGAGAGGCCTATGCTTGCAACCCCTGGAACCTCTTTTTTGACAAGTCCTGTCAAAGAAAAAGTACAGAATATTGGTGCATCTACTGTGGCCGATAGTGCTTCCTCACTTGGGCAGGTGTTTACAGACCTAAGGACTTCAAGGTGGCTCTCAAGTCCATGGATCTTACCCTTCATCAGGTCCAAGATTAGAGAATAACTTCAAATTGCAAGTCCTGTGTAGTATTTTAGACTTCATAGGGAAGACCTGAAGACTGCAACCAGGATGATCTATACATGGCAACTGTGGAAGCCAGGGTTGCAAACCCTCATTGAATAAATCTTTCTGCTGAATAAGTCTAGCCTCTTACCATCTTTTAGTTTGGTGGGTGGGGGTGGCAGCCTCATGCCCCAGTTGTGTTCTCTCATTAACCGCTGTAATGACTAATGAGCCTGGACATGGGTGAGTATAACGCCACTCAAAAGGGGGCAAAATCTCTTCTATCAGCTGTTGCTCTGGAACCTTTTTTTCATGCTTAGTACTGGGCAAGGTACTGGACTCTGGAGATGGAGCCACTCAGTGCACAGACTCTGCCCTTCTAGATGAAGGCACTGAGTATGCATGGTGTGGCGAAGATTTGGAAGCTGTGGGGAAAACCACAAGGGTTCCAAAACAGCCACTGGTATGGGGCAGGGCCCCACTGCCCTGGCCACATACCCATGGCCGGTACCATTGAAGAGACATGCTGGTAGGTCAGAAGAGAGGATCTTTGAGGAGACCAGCGGATCCTGCTTCATGATTGTGAGATGTAAGAACCCACCTCCAAGTCCGAGGACAAAGAGTCCCTTACCTTTGACCGTGGTGGGGATGATCCACTTGGTGCCAGGGACTAATGCCAAGAGGCTGGTGATGGGTGGAGTGATACCATCATTGTAGGCTTCTCCTGGATGGTACCAAAGGCCTGCCTGCCTCGGAAGCAGGCAACTGCAGCTGAATTGCTGGTGGGCAGAGCAGGAAGCAGAGATTTCTTGCCATTGCAAATGCCTCTGGGGTTGTTGGCACCGAGATGGTCTCTTGTTGCAGTGCCAAAGTTGATGGTTTCACTTCTGGCACCAGGCTCAACATTGCTCCTTTTAAAAGCTGGAACGAACTATGCTGACTTAGGCACCAGCTTGGTGGTGGAGTGGTTTCAGGTGCACTCTACTTGACTCCTTCTCAATCCTCTTATCAGATTTAGAAGATGGAGACTTCCTCCCTGGCTAGTGCCTCTCTGGAAGCTTTGTATTTTTTCCTTGGTATGGGCAAGGAAGAAAGCTGCCAGGATTCTGCTCAAGCTGAAGGTGCACTTCTCACTGAAACTGTAGCACTTGGAACCAACTCAGAGTGGGGTGGCTCCAACAGTGACCTGAGCGCCACCTCCATCAGCAGGAATTTCAGCCTACCCCACCTATCCCTGCAAATCTGGCATTGGTCCTTCCCAAAGTGCTTCCTCCACGCACTTTAGGCAGCTATTGTGTGGGTCATTCACTAGCAAAGGGCTGAGTAAGAAGCACATGGCTTGAAGCCCAGTGAGTGGGACATAGCTTGGTACTATGAATAGAAAAAACCCAAAACAGGGAAAACAAGTACAAAAAACACAGCTAAAACTTGGAAGTCACCAGGAGTGGAATGCACAGGTGCAATTGTTCAAAGAAAAACCGGTTACTAACTTGCTCCATCTCTGTTGCTCATTCCATGAGCCACCCTCCTACCCCTCTTCATCAGTTCGGCCAAGTAGTAACTGAGGAGGGCTAGCGACAGCTACTCCTTTTGTGCCTGCATGCACTGGCACATGGCAGGAGGGGAAGCTTGAGCTGCCCAATGGGTACCACTGGGCACACTGACACTGAGTGAAGTGCACATATACAATCACTTGAAGAAACTGATATTGTAGGATATGGACGGCTAGGAGACCTGGTTGTGGTGTGGACAAGAAACCTCTGTCAAATGTGAAAGATATTTTCTTTGTTTCAGTTTGGCTTTTTTCCCCAATGTTGATGCTATCTTAATATTTTCAATATAATTTTATGTTTTGTAGGATATACATGTGTTTCTGATGGAAATTATGTGACAATTGTATAGTTCTGATATTTGCTGTATAGCAATTATTTTAGCTTAATTTGCTAAAGAGGCAAGTTATCCTAATATAAGAACGGGCATACTGGATCAGACCAAGAGCCCATCTAGCCCAGTATCCTGTCTTCTAACAGTGGCCAACTCTCAAAATGCAGATGGAGTTTATCCAGTGTATTACAGATGCAGATTATACTACAACACATAATTAGCGTGAATATATACGTGAAGTGATAAAGTTGTATTTTTAAAGGAATTTATTTTATTTAAATGTTGGGTTCTGGAACTATTACAGATACAAAACTTGAAAGAAAATGAGTGTTACTTACTTGTAACCCAGGTTCTTTGAGATGACTGCACCAGGTAGTGCATTACCCAGAAATGGGAATATGCAAAGCCACTCGAAGAAATATCAGTTGCTCTTTATTGGTGGAGGTATTTTGTTGCTCTCCATATTCATGCATGCAGATATTAATCATAAAACATACTCAGTGATTTCATACGACTTTCCTAGTTTAGCTAGGCTTACTTTACAAAGTATATTGAAGTTAAAACTCAATCACAGCAAATCTTCCATTGACCCAGAAGGACTGTAAATGCTTCTGGGCAGTGAACATCTTACTGTATGTAACTCCTCATGTTGAGAAGAACCTTCCTCTGGAATTAGTGCCACTGCAATTCATGGGACTATTCATGATGTACGGCACTACTCAATGTGCATCAGGGTGGCGGAATTTGGCCCTTATATTTTTAACGCTGCACATTTGCAGTTATATGTAAGTGTTATGTACTTTTTTGTTATTTCTCAGAATAGCAGCAGTGTTAGTCTGTATCTGCAAAAAGAACAGGAGTACTTGTGGCACCTTAGAGACTAACACATTTATTAATCTCTAAAGTGCCACAAGTACTCCTGTTCTTTTTTTGTTATTAACACTTTCATGTGGGAAAGCAGAGTAAAGTTAAGAAGTGACCGTAGGATTCCCATTCTGAGCTGTGGTTTTACTACTAGATGGAAAACAGGGGAAACACAATGCTAGTATACACCATAATGAATGCCCTCCTTATCAGCTATCAAATAAGCATGTACTTTATAAAACATAAACCAGAAATAAAGAGGCTCAGGGCCCAAATGATTTCTATTAGGAGTTGGATCAGGTCATTAGGTCAATATAGAATTCCAGAGCAATACTAAGTTCTTAAATGCAGAAATTTAAATAGATTTCAAAACTTTCTTGGACAGGATACCTGAACACAATTTTTTGCCTCTTTTGTAGCCTTTTCAGTATTTTCACTACTGTCAGAACTTATAGGAGAATCTACTTTTTGTCAGAAGCACCTCCATTTACTCTTAAGAATCCAGGCATGGCTCCCTGTAAAAGGATTTTTGCAATTAAATTTTTCATCATGGTATCTGCTATAGCATTACTATTTAAAATTTATATTCTCATGGGTTAACTTGCTCTTGCCCACTAAATGTTTAGTGTCTAGTCTGCCCTTAGCTTATGTGAAGGATGTGTGCAATAGGAAGCATTAGTTCTTTCTAACCAGTGTCCCCTCAGTGTCAGACCAACAACTTAACAGTTAATGTCTCTTCATTCTGTTCTTTGGAACTGAAGATAGGCAATTTTCTGGAATGGTAATAGTATTTCCCCAAGTAGAAGAGTCAGATTCAAACCAGACAGGATAAAAGAAATGTACTTAGTTTAGGATACAGCAGACAAAGCATACTGGCAACAATTGTTTAAATGTAGTTGCTTTTTTTAAAATACAAGTTTTGCTAATAAAGTTAATTGTGCATGTTTGATTAGAGTAAAATATAGTTATTTACAAACTTATAGTGCTCTGTATTTTAAGAAAATTACACCTCTTTCCTATAGAATGCAAAAAGAGCAGGAGTTCTTAATTTCTCTCCTGGAGTGATCTTACAAATAATAAAGCAAATGAAGAAAACAGGGTTTGAGGATGGAATATTTCCTTCAAAATTTTGTTTATGGTACTTGTGATATCACTCACCCTACTACAGAAACCAGGAAGCAGCTAAAACTGGTGAGAATTGTCTGACATTAATTACATTCACTTAACATATTACATATATTTCAGCTACTTTCTCCCTCTTTAGGAATCTTACAAGATAAGCAAAAGATTTATTTTGAATTCCCCAAACTTTCACCCTTTATTCAGTTACAAGCTGAATAGTTATCACGTTCTGGTCCTGTTAACCTCAACTATCCTCCACCTAGAATCACAAAACCAGCACTGTGATTGTTGCTGTGACTACAAGACTGAGGTTACAGTCAGAAACAGCCCTATGGGTGGTGGATGTACTGAAGATGGGAGTGGGAAGGCAATGCAAGGTAGTGGACAACATGTGGCAGTGCTGCAGGGGATTATCAGAAGGGAGAAGACTCACTCCTGCTGCAGCATATCAGTCCTCCCCAATCCCCTGCAGCTCTCAAGTAAATAAATTGCAGAGCTGCCTGAGTTCTACAGTATAGGCTTATTGTCTCCATATTTCACTTGGTGTTGAGTAGTTGTAGGAGAGAGAGGTCAGAGGAAGGGAAGAACTGCAGGAAAAGGTGAGCTTTCTCCTTTCATCCCTCACCTACAGGAAGTTACAAACACTCAGCACACCTGACATTCAAATTCTGCAGAAACTAAGTTTTGGGGTTTTTTTAAACTGGTTATACCTCTCCTGGTTGCAAAGAAAACTTCCCAAATATGAAATGGTTAAGTCAACACAATGTTGTCTTCCTGAGCCTGCAGACAACCTGAAATAATAGCTCATCAACTATGGCTACACTTCATATATTGTGGCAGCATGCAGAATATGTCTAGGTATATGATGCAGAGAAAAGCTCCATCCACACTGCAGATGTAGCTACCGCTTTCTCTGAGAAGTTCTGGCAGCAGGGACCTGGGAGAGGCTGTGTCGCCAATGCCTTTCACTGTAGCAGGGAAAGTTTCTGGCAGTGGGATACTACACTACTAACACTAGCAGTGCAGGCAGGCGAAGTACTGTTTGGCTATGTAGCAAGCCACATAGGTACATACCTACAGCATTCCGGTGCATCTACACTCCTAATTATGCTAGTTCACATACTGCCATAAGGTGTGTATAGTTCAGACATGCAGCATACCTTTAAAGGTGGATTCCATGCCCCAATTAGTCCAGATGAACTAGCTCAAAAAGCCCACTGCTGACACTTTAATGTAGTATTTAATTTTATGGGGTAGGAAAGGAAGAAAATGCAGAGTGGGGAGACAGGGAAGGAAGAGAAACAAATGGCAGAAAAAGCATTTGTTCTAAAAGTAAGTTTTGTTTAATGTTGAGTACAGCAATGAAGTATTGTACAGATAAGGGTAAGTTTAATTACATAAAGGTCTTTTTAGTGTACTTTATCTCTCTGCAAACCTCCCACTAACATCAACAGAAGTACTGCTTTGGAATTAAAGGGAGTATATAGCAAATTTATATTCCAGCGCATGGCCCAGAATAGCAAATGAAATTCTGACCCCTGCATGAGCATGACTTTCCTGCTGTAGGTCCCAGGAGTTGCCTAGTGACTTTTCTGAGGTGGGAAGGGGGTGAAAATGATTTTGGCCTTGGCCCCAAGGTTCAAAAACTGCTGGACTAAAGAATGGAATAGCTTAACTAGACTAAAGAATGGAACAGGTAGTCTGCCACAGACCAATTGAGAAAACAAAGGACCTTGGCATTTGATGCAATGTCTTATTTCCATTTGCTTCTTCCTCAGTGTTGTTTCTGCCTAGACTCTACCAAATCCATTTCTAAGTTTCCATCTCCACTCTGGGAATGTATCACTTTCATGGATAATGTCCAAGGACAACACAGAGCCCCCTCATCAAGCTTTGTGCTAGGCACTAAGGACCAGATGCCCAAAGATAGCAAGGTGCCTAAACACCAGATTTAGGCCCCACTGGAATCCACAAAATCCCTGCTCAGCTAGTGCCTAACATCACTTGACACTAAATTTGTGCTGCAAAAGTTTCTTCAGCACCTAACTTTCTGGCTCTGAGCATCTGCACTGCAGCGTCACTAGGTGTCTGACCACCTGGCTCCTACCTAAGCCCCACTGCTCTACTGGGGGGTGGGGAAATAGGAGAGGAGGACACTCTCCACCTATCTTGCCTGAAACTGTTTGTCTCTAAAAGTATCCAAATTCACTCTCTAGCCCCCAATGACTTTTCAGCCTGATGGCCAGGGCACCCACACCTGTGCTAGGAAGGAAGCATCCACTCTCCATTATCCAATGACTATCTACACACAGAACAGCTTTACTAAGACACACTGAGGGAGACCTCTATCAGAGTAACCCCCAAGTTTAGTGGTTAGGAAATTCTCCCATAACATGCAAAGAACCCTCTTCTAATCCTCTCTTCCCATCAGGCAGAAGATGGAATTGAATGTGGGTCTGCCTCATCCCTACCCTATAAAAGTTCTCTTAACGCCCACGTTAAAACTTGTGAGGCACCATCTCCATTTCCCCTGTCTGTGCAGTTGCCTAATATTCACAAGAAACAGCTTAGGGGAACCTAAACTGTTTGACAGCAGGAGACAGATTCTTGTCCATAGAGCACATTCCTTATCAGCATCTCCCACAGCTGAACTTAGGGAAAGAGCTGCTTAGCATACAGAATTTGATGAATCCCAGTCTCATTTTTTACCAGTTTTAAGTTCATTTTAAGTTCAGCTGCACAAAGGACTGCATACAGGCTTCAACTATTTTTAATGACAGCAGACACTGAGGTGAAAAAAGTTAGAGGTTTATAAGCACACCTATTAATACCACATATTAAAAGATATTAATATCCTTAAATCAAACTTGGGGCTCCAGCAATGTAAGAAAAACACTGCTTATCTGTGAATTTTTATTATCCATATAAATAGTGAAATCAATGTTTGCCAACATTTACCACTCAGTCAAATCCTTCCTAGCCTACTTACAGGCAAGAGTAGAATGTCCCTGCATGAAGAGGGTGCAGGAGCCTGCCTCATCCTGGAAAAGCAAACAATGTAAGTGGTACCAAGGAATTTATGCAGCACCATTCCATTTTTCCCTCCATGCCCAGCTGTAATTTGATGAAGGTAAAAATCTGAGAAAAGGTATATGGTTTATTCTCACATGTAGCTTTAACTTCTCATTTCCTGGCTTGCTACAGACTTCAACATTCAAATCCAATGAATATTGGTACAGGATGTCAGTATAAAGTTTTGCTTGATGCATGTAATGTTTTAATGCTTCATTTACAAAGCAACTTAAGTTTAAAAGGTCTTACATCTTGTTAAACAGCAATCTTATAAAATCATGTAACTGATTTTTCTTGTTGTGGATTAAAAACTCTGCCATGATTTACATTTAATTACTTCTGTTTATATCAAATGTCACCCTATATCTGTGCCACACGAAGTAATGAACACAAAATACCACATTAAAATCAAACACTAAAAAAAGTTGAGAAAGATACATTGTTCAGAGGAAGTAATTTCCCCCAAAAACTAGAGGCATCATGCACTTCTTCCCAGTCCCTCCTCACTAATCCCATATCCCAGGTCATCTTCCAAGGTGTAGTCAAGCGGCAAAAAAATGCTTTTTCATTTTTATGAATATCAGACCGGAAGGCAACGAAGATATTCCATAGCTACTATGCTTAGTGCTAGCCATATCTTTCTCTTACCAAGCCAAGAGATCAAAGGCTCAGCGTTTTGTGTAAAATAACTGCTCCTGGAGGTAGGCCTCCATCATTTCATAATCAGAGATGCAGGATCTTTTAGCATGGTACCCTTTTCTGCTACTTTAATCAAATCTAGATCAAGGAGCAAAACCCAGAGTGACATTTTGGAATGTGTGGAGTGTGATGCCTATGAGGTACCCAAGAAGATCTCACCTTCGGAACACTGAAATCTTTCAATTTTTCTCCAACTTTCTTCTATTTGATACCTGATGCTAGGGGAGCTTGTTTTCTCACCAGTTCTAGTGGAAATACATTTAGCAACTGTATCCGAGAGAACATTTTGGTAATATTCTGTATTAGGCTCACCCCCTGGGAGAAAGACAAGTAATGTACTTTAAATCATGGATCTAAAGAAAGCAAGAATGTACTCCTCAGACCCCCTAATATAAATTATACAAGCCTTCTTTCAGAATGGCTAAAATACTATTTAGCCAATATACTGCTGCAATAACATCCACTTCTCCAAACTGTTCTTGCAGGTGGCACTTTTCCCCCTCTAGGAGGCTAATGAGCAGACTGACTTGGCTAAGACTAGCATCTTTTTAGCACCCCATCAGAAAGCTTCATCAAAAGGTCTCCGCATACTACAGACTTTTCTTAAAACGCCACTGTGGAAGCATTAGAAACAGATTGCTTCCTTCATACCTCTGAGGCACTGCATAGTCACTAATAGCTTTGTATTGCCCCAGTAATTGCTCAAGCATACAGAGTGAAATTCGTTTGTCTAGCCCAGCGTTTCTCAAACTGGGGGTTGGGAGCTGTCAGCCTCCACCCCAAACCCCGCTTTGCCTCCAGCATTTACGATGTGTTAAATATATAAAAAGTGTTTTTAATTGACAAGGGGGTGCACTCTGTGAAAGGGGTTACCAGTCCAAAAGTTTGAGAACCACTGGTTTAGCCCATGGTGTTTGGTAGTTGGTGCAATGGAAGGCCATTTTGCCTTTGCAGTTCTTGTAAAGTATAAGCAGCTGTAAAGGAATGGCTGAAGTGACTGCAGACTTTATGTGCAATGGCCAGCATGTTTTTCACATCATCTTTGTTCAGTAATGAACTATTGCATCAGGAAATGTGTACAAAGCATGGCACATTGAAGTATCCCCCCTTCCTTAATGGTACTAATGTGGTATGTGCCATCATCAGAAGTAATAAACCCTGCTAAAAGTGAGCAAGGGGAAAGCTATTCTGCATTAATATTCTGCAGTTTCTCCAATACACAATGGATTGTAGGGTTTTTCAAAACGGAAAATACAGTTTTGCAGGCTGTAGTCTGTAGCCAAAGGGTCTGGCTACCTGCTGCCACAGGTAACTGAAAAGGAAGAGATACTCAATGAGCTGATACACACAGTCCATGACCCAGAGGTGGGCAAACCATGGCCCACAGTACCATCCTGCCCAACCCCTTCCCCGCAGCCTCAGGGCACTGCGCCACCAGTGCTCTGGCCCACCACTCATGGCAGTGGCGTGGGTGGCTCCAGTATGGTAAGGGGGCGGGAGGTTCCAGGGGCAGTCAGGGGACAGGGAGCGGTTAGATGGAGCAGAGGTTATGGGGGGGTAGGGGATGGCGTCCTGGGGCAGCTGTCATGGCAGTCAGGTGACAGGCAGTGGGGTATGGACAGGGGGTGGGGGCCATGCTGTTCGGGGAGGTACAGCCTTCCCTACAGTTGTGCAACCCTGATATGGCCCTCAGGCCAAAAAAAGTTTGCCCACGCCTGGTCTGACCACTAGTCCACATTTCAGTGGTCAGATGGATGTTCCTCACCTCTGACATTCTCAATGCCTTGGACACTTATCTAGAGAGTTTTGTACAATTGTGGTATTGCCTTAGCTGAAAAGTAGGTTTTGCTAGGTATGCGCCACTTGGGAATGGTGTATTCCATTAGTGCCTGAAAGCCCTCTGCCTTGACAAATGAAAAGGGCTGCAGCCCCCAACTAGCATTTTTGCCAGTTCTGTATTAAGCATGGGGATCATAGGATGGTTTTTCTTATACTCTGAAATGTGTGTTTAAGTGTAGGTTGTCATTTGCTGTGTATCACTCTCTCATTCCACTTTCCTACCTAACACTAGGGTTGAGGGTGATACTAAAGGGCATACTGGATGTTATGCCACTCACTGCAGCCTTTGTGGCCTGCAATTTCAGATGTTTGACCCCTCTCCTCCACCTCTTTCCTTACTGTATTAGGGCTGAATGCAGCAGAGATGTTTCTCCCACATGGTTATTTTTCACCTGCTTTAAGAAACCACAAGTCCCCATGTGTGTGCCTGCCTCTCTTCCCTCTGCTGACCTCTTTTCCACACGAACATGCATTGATAGCATCTTTCGGATCAAGAGAAAAAAGTTCCACAGCAATGACATTGGTTTTTTCATGCGGTTGGGCAGTGGTGCATTAAAAAAAAAAACTTACTTCTCTTTCCCTATCAGCATAAACAGAACCCAGGCTGTGGTTTAAGCCTTGTTTTCTCTTGTGACCACAACTCCTCTCATGAGTCTTGAATTTTGCTTTCTCACAAATGTCCGATATTTTTGCTTCCTCAGTGCCTTCACTGATTAATACCACAACCTGATCTTCCTCTTTCACTTCCTGAATTATATTGTACTCAAAAGGGGGAAGACTCATTACTATGATTTTCTGCATTAGTACTCTCCATCTTTTTACACGGGGTGCCTGGGTTTTCCATTGACTATTTATTTTATTACTGTTAGAGATAAGTTTTTTCCTCAGTAATAGCAAATTGTGCTTTATTTCCTTCACAGGAGACCAGCTAGCCACTGGGAGTTTTTTCCACCCTGCTACTGAAGCTTATTGTTGCCCTTAGTATTTTCTTTACTGAGCAGGGGAGCCTTTCCTGATAAAACAGAAAAAAAATAATTTTTATGCTACACTTTTTAAAAAGTTTTAAAGTATGTTCTATTTCCCTTCAGCCACCATAATCTCCTGAGAGAAGTCATGTCTGAAAACGTAAGATGTTAAATGTGACTGATTCTAGCAAAACTGAATTTTCTCTTCTTTGATTCCACACGCAGTTTCTAGCTTTAGTTTCACTAGAGGGAGCTGGGTCTTCACTTTTGGCAAAACCTTCAGATTTCCACAAAACATGACTGCTCACAGTTTTAAAAGAAGTAGAAACCAACTGGTTCTGTGCCATGTGACATTTTAGAAATATTAACTACCAAACAATTCCACAAACTATTTCAGAAGCATAAACCTGGTAAATTTTTTGTTGTTAAAATCCTGGTATGTGAATATCTTCAGGTGTCGGACTTCTTCCAGTGATACCATCCACACTTGTCAGGTGATGATACAAAAATTCCACCTCATAACTAAAAAGGGAAAACAAACTAAATAAAACAGCTTATTTTACATGAGAAACTGAATGCACAAAAGAAAAAATATGTTACAAGACATTTTACTCTCAAGCAAATGAAGCTATTCCACCTGAAAGTGTGCTTTTAAGGTTAAATAGTTGGTAGATTTATCCAATAGACAAATTTAAAATTTAGTATATTCCTGTGATCTCTGGTTCTTATTTCAGAAGCTAGATCCATAGTTTTTCAGCAACAAAATCAGGTTCAGAATAGGATTATGAAACCCCAATAAATTACAGTTCAATTCACATTTAAAGTGCAATACTTAGAAGTGTACAAGTTCTCTAGTTCATAAATTTTCAAGTTAAAAAACCAACCAAAAACAGTGCAAGCAATATGCTCAGCCCATAGAAGTAAAGCACTCTGACATTTCAGAGTGACCTCTACAGATTAGAAAAGAACAGTGTTGATTCATTCAAAGGCTAATTCAGATTACTGACATATGAAGGGCCTTGGACAGAGGAGGGATGTCCTTTCAGTTTAGGACAAATTGAGATCAGCTACCTGACCAAGATAAGCCTACAGGTATCTGCAAAGTGAGAAACCCAAAATTACCAATACAAGGCACTTTTCAACAGAGGGTGCATTTTCTTCAATTACATACCTGCATAACTAAATGCATCTGCTTGTAGATTTTCCACCATTTCACTGTTCAAAAAAGATTCAGTTAGTAAATCAGACATTCATTTTTAATTCTTAGATTAGGCAAGGAAATGTGCCAATGTCATTCAATGTGCAAATCTAACATCTATTCACCCTTTCTTATTGAAGTCTTATTATGATGTAGTATTAATTACATACTACATCAGTATAAGCATTCTGCAAACTCTGGAGTTGAAAATATAACACCATCATTACACATCTTTATTATCCTAGAAGATCTACTTTTCTTGCTCACATATGATTTGACACCTTTGTAAGGCTGGGTAAACAAGTAAACAAATGTGATCATGACACTAGAGACTACTAAAATTCCTGTTTTCCTATCCTTCAGAGATTAGAACTGCAGGGAACTCCCAAAGAATAAGTTAATTGTCAGCCAATGAACAATAAAAATCCTAAATAGGCTTAAACAGCCAGCATTACTAAATTAAAGGCCTACATCCCAGCCACTTTTATTGCACTGTCCAGGTATTCAATGCATTTTAATCTTTATTACTGCAACAGAAATGCAAACTGAAGTGGCCTCATCCTAGATTGAAATATCAAATATTTCATGAATAATAAATCAATTATATCCTATTAGAAAAGAAAGGACAAACCAAATACCATTTAAGTACATATAATGAGCCACTGATCATGCAACAGTCCATGCATCACCACAAGTTCAGAAATCAGATTGAAGTGGGGAACAACAGTGCAGTTTTAGAAGAAAACAAAGGCAATCATGCCTTGTGGAAAACAGTAAATGTGGATACAATAGGCAAATTTTCAGTCAATACATGGTCTACCAAGTAAACAAAATCTACTTGTTTGAAATACTACTTTCACACAGCTCTAGTGTTTAGAAAAAGCAATATGAATCATGGTTGTCTAATCTCAGAAGCCAGATCCGTATATGAGTTTTTCATCAAGGAATCAGGTTCGGGATAGTATCATCATTGATCAGACCAGAATTACTTATACTTCATCAACATCAACCTTTATTAGAATACATACCTTTAATATTGAGTCAGCCTTCAGAGAACTCTGCAACAAGACAGATTGCACAGTAGTTTGGTGAAACTGAATACTACCAAAGGTATTATGTTCATTTATTAGCAGCCCTAGAGCAACTGTTGAGTATGTGACACATTTCCCACTAGTCTGCTACCTGTCCAGATGCATGAGTTGACTGCACAGGAAATTAGGATTATGTAATTACTTTATGTGTAAACACTTGGGCCAAATTGTGTCTCACGCCACATCTTAACATCCTACCCTTATGTTCACCACTCACATACTCCATCCCATTTCCACTGGGATAATTACATTGGGACTGCATTTTCCCTTAGATTAAAAGCCATCTCACCCAAAACAGAAAAGAAAAATATTACAGATGTAGTATGGATTACACCAAGTCAGAAATTTGATATTGGGGTTTTATTTATGAATGTTAGCTTTAGAAATCTCTGATGTGCTCCTGGAAGTGGGACAAAGTAGAAATGCCAACACAAGGGTCCCAGTAGTTGTGCTACAGAGCCCAGTCAATTTGGTCTTGTCCCTAAGGATCTACCCATGCTTTTGGCCTCTATATATGCAAGCTATTTGCCATAGGGCTTTTTCTCCTGATTTGGTTCAATGCTATGCGCACATACTCCACAGGACTGTATTTTAACTAATCTTCAAACCTCTTGACTAAGCAGAGAAGTTCTGATAAACAAATACAACTGACAATTAACTCTTCAGTTCTTTTGAAAATCTCAGCCTAGTCTCTATTCTTCACTACCAGGAATGTTCTGGGAATTATGGGATTTGACCCCTCCTACTGGGATTTCCCTGATTTGCCAAAAGAATCCTGAGCAAAGTGTCCAGAATGCAGCACACCAACATGCCTTGCCAGGAATTTTGGGATAGGTTTCCAGACATCAATGTACCACAATCAGTGCAGTACAGCCCCAAGTGTGATTACTGCATAGGACTGCATGTACAGCTAGTACAGCACAAAAAGGACAGTTTGAGTAACAGCATCAATTGACATTAGATACTTTCCTAAGTAGTGCATCGAACAGTGATGTAACCAGGTTAACTCTTTTATGGTGGTCTCATCTCAGAAGCCAGATCCGTATAAAATTTCTCATCAGAAAGTCAGGTTCGGGATAGGTTCATCACTGATAGACCACTTTAAAAATTAGACACTTTTTGGTATACTGGAACACTATTCCAAAATGAACATGTGAGAACTATAACTCAGTTTAGATGCTATCCTAGAATGAAATTATTTCTCAAGAAGTTGAACAGTGCCCTTTTTCCATTTGGGCCAGATACCTTTATCAATACAAGGCACTGCAACTTATAAATACAATAGAGTCTGTTGGGGGGAACCCCACCAAAAAAAAAAACTTAAAATCAAGAAAAGTATCAGTACACTATTTTTGCCCTGACAAAGGAAAGCACTTAGACATCTTGTCTTGATTTAAAAAAGAAAACAAAAAACCCCACAGACAGATTGGAACTGCTTAATAAGCTAGAAATATCAAAATCACTTTTTATAGAAAGGGAGGCAAGAATGTATAGGCAGTTCACAAGAAAGACTACTCGAAGGTTCAATTGACAAAGAGAGACAGCTTACTCTATAATCTAGCTATGTCCCACGCTTTACAGTATTTGAAAAGTATTAGTGCTTTGAAGATTAGTATATTGTATTGTGTCAAAATATCAGAAGAGTATTTTTCAATTGTACCTGTCTTAGTGGCACTAGTCGCAAGTAGTTTTATATCCCAACTGCGCTGTCAGTTATTCATTCTCCTCTGGATACTTGCTAATAAGTCACACTAGAAATAAGGATAAACCAACCATTTAAAGTGTTACTAATAAATATTGCATAATACAGCATTTTGAAAGTGACCTAACAAAACAAAGTTACTTTCCCCTCAAGCATGGTCAGGAAGGGGAAATATTAGATACTCTTGTTAACCAGCATAAAAATTCTATAAAAAAGTGGTCCAAGTTTTGCACCACTCAGGGCCACTGGCCAAGACCCCGAGAACCACAGCTAGTTTGCATATAAGTGTGTATAATCTTTATTAAAACTGCACACCACAATATATGTTCATTTTCTGTGACAGATTTGAATTCACCACCAACAAAAAATCTTTGAGATCATTTTTGTTCTCACCCTCTTAAGAGTCTGAGAACACTAAACTTCTATCCTGAGTTAGATAATTCAAGTTAATGGATAATGAGTTAACATGGTTGTAAAGCCTAGTGGGGCCATTCCACAAATGGATATGGTTTACAATCTCCCACAGTATTGGTCTTAAACAATCCAAATAAACTACACCACCACATCTACTCCCATGAATCTCTCAACTGTTCCCAATATCAGGATAGACCATGTGATACCTCACAGGACTGAAAGTAACAATTTTACCTCAACTATTTAGTTAAATATGGATTAAACTAAACAAATGCATTAAAGTCTAGATTTTTGCCAATCCATTTATCCCCATCTTCATATTATTCCTCCACTTGACCATTCACAAACATACTTCTTAAACATTCAGGAACATCCACAATTGTACATCATATAGTCTTCTAGAACTGTTGATGTTTTCATGAAGGGCTGCAGTTAAAATTAAACAGAAAAGGGTCAGATTCTGATGTAGAAAAATCAATAGTAAATTCAAGTTTTATAATATGGGAATACTTATGCTGTCTTTGTGGTAATACAACACCACATCATATCGCATCTTAAAAACAGTTTTCAAGAGTAAAACATTCCCTGCCCCAAAGAATTTATAATCTAAGCCAGTCACAACAAAGCTTCAGCTGATTTGTCAGAGAAAGTTTACATCTAGTCTATGGACACTCAAAATTAACACTGTGTATTATGTTAACCTGAATTATTGTCTACCTATGCAATGACAGGGGACTTCTGAAAAGCCAAGACATATCAGATACACACTTAGGCCCCAATCCTGCAAACTCTTATGCATAAAATAACTCACTCAATAGGACTGCCACATATGTAAAGCTATTCGTGCTCAGATACTTGCAGATGACAGAACTACCTGGCTTAGTTCATATGGCTAATTCACATACTAACCCTAAAGGTATGTCTAACTCTGCTGCAGGAAAACCTCAGTAGTGTAGATATTTACTACAGTGACAGATGGAGTTTTTCCATTGCTGTAATAAGTCCATCCCCTCTAAAGACAGTAAATAGGTCAATGCAAGACTTCTTCTGTCAACCTAAGTACATTGCAGAGGGTGTGAAATTTTTCCCAGCCCTGAGCAATGTAGCTAGGTTGACCTAAATTTTAGGTGTAGAACAGGTCTAAAACCTAAACACAACATAGTGCCAGGATAAACAGATGCTCCAGAGTCCAGAATATAGGGTACGGTGTTGGTAATAGCACCAAAGTGCTTTCCTCAACTGAGAGCAGGTAAGCAGAAGCAGTAAGATGCTGGAGAGCTGACAAATAGAAAATTATGTGGAATGAGTCCAATAATTTACCGTAACTATCTTTTCTTTGGTTCTACCCAGTAATACTGTGACAAAGTAACTGACGCCCTGGCACATACTGTAAGAGGGAATTACTTTCAAATAGATGAAGACGGGAAGAGCGGTCTATGAAACTGAAGCACTTTGGAGTGTTCAATCTTGACCAAACCCAAAAATACTGTGCCCTTTCCAGCCCAAGGAAATTCGAAACATTCTCAGAGTCATACCTTAATTATTCTGCACAACTTCCAGGATATCACCATAAAGTTTATCTCCATAGTTCCTAGAACAAACAAAATTGTGACAGCACTAGTTATATGCACTATCTAGTTGAAAAATCCAAACAGTTAAAAGAAATGTTAAAAGTACTTTCAGCTAATAACTAGTCTTTATTCCCCAAGCTAATTTTTGCAGATTTACAAAAAGTGTTCTGTTGCTGTGTAAAAGACCTGCACAAACATGGCAACCAATTATACAAAAAACCTTGTCAAAGAACAAAACATGAAAAAAATCTGCCAGATATCATAATCTTAAGAGTTACACACAATAGTAGTGGGTTTAACAAAATGGCTAATGAGTGTTATTTAAATTAGGTGACTCTGCTTAAAGGGACAGATCAACTTTTAAATGTGTTATTATGTAAAATGTTTTTGGTTCCTCCTCTCTGCAAACTCTGAGAGGCTGTTTGGGTCTTCTCCATACCTTTCAACATTCCCATCTCCCAATTGACAGGCCACAAAAATGTGTGAAAAATAACAAAATGTGGAATACCCATACTGTATTTCGGTGTGTGTCACACCATAATCGACAAGTACAGAATCTACTTAAGTATGTTTCAGCTATGTATCTCAAACCCAGCAATCTCACAGATTAATTGTTGGAGGGTGTCCTGTTGCAGTTGAATAATCTTAATTCAAAAGTCTTACACACTAGTGGTTCCACATTTTGGTGTTCACACGCCAACTGCCTCAATATTCAATCAAAGCAGCCCACACACACTTGTAACACTGCTCATCCTACTCTCCCAAATCAATACAACCACCTCCCAATTATTGCTTGTTGGAGCCCTTCTTTTCCCAAGGCTGCTGCTGTAGCACCCTGCTCTGTCCTTCAGGAGCCCAGAGAGTCTCAGCTCTGAAGCTCTGTGCTTGCTGCTCCTTTGCCACCCTCTCCTCCAGAAAAAACACTGCTCAGGTATTTTTCCAGAAGTAGGGAAGCAGGAGTAACATCCACCTGCTCTGCCCCCTCCCTTATCTGAAGTCTCCTGAAGAGCTTCCTTCATTCACAGTACTCTTTGCTTGCAAGGGAAGGGAAACTGAGGAGCAGTGGTTCAGAACTGTAAATTAGCAGCCTTTTATCCTGTCAAACACCTTAGGTATGTAGAGTCCCAGTACAGCTAGAATTACATGTCCACTGATGCTGTCACAGCTAATATGCCAGTTCCACATATAAGAGAACCAGGCCAATTCAAGTGAGTGAGACAATATCAGAGTTGGAGAAAAAAAAAAGCATAAAGTTTGACAAACTCTAATATGCGTAACTTATCTTGACTGCAGTCTCAAATCCCTAAAGTTAAAGATTAATTTATAATATTGCAAACTAAGATTCCCAGCTGACTTCAGTTTGTGTACTGCTCTGGTTTTAGGTATAGTAACTCAAGCATCAGCCACTAAATTATACTGGGTGGGAGTCATGACTGTACGATTACACTAAAAGGGGATTTCAACATGAAATACCTCAACAACCGTAAGGATTAGGAATTCAAGCTATCAGTGTATAGCATTCATTTATAACCACTGAGGATCCATGAAACAGCCCATTCAAATTGATTAATTCAATCAGATATTTAACTGTCAATATTAAATGACATTCTCTGCTATATTTCGTAATTTCCTTAATGATTTTTACCAATTTCATTCAGAGATACTCTTAAATACTCTTCAGTGGTAGTTTTCAACTCACTAGCACGACAGCAACGCACGTACATAGTTAAAGCAAGTTTATTCCACGCACTCACAGCTACGAGTATCATATTACACTTGTAGGAAAGTGGCAGGATTGATACAGATGCCTGGGCAAGTGTGAACTCCACGCACCATAAAGCGGAGCAGTAACAGCTCAGTTTCACAGGCCCAGAGGAGATGAACATAAAAACGCCTGTTTTGCTTCCAGCACGAATTGCTGGATGTCGCGGGGGGAACAGCTCCAGCCCTGAACAGGAGGAAGGGGGGCGAACTGTCTGGTACTGCTCGGGAGCAGACCGCTGTCCGCGCCCAGGTTATTTCGCGCTCCCTCTGCGGCGCGTGACACCGCGTTTGGGCCGCGCCAAGCGGCAGAGCGCAGCGCCGCCCCGCACGCAGCGCCCCGCACAGCTCGAGGCAGCAGCCGGGACGCACCGCCCAAGCCACGTTTCAGCCGGATCAGCCCCGCCGCGCCCAACCACGCAGCCTCGCTGCGAGCGACGGAGCCCGGCCCGCGCGGCTCAGCGGACCCCCAACCCCAGCATGCACTGCGCCACGGGCACGCGGCGGCTCAAGAGGAGCGGTGCCTTTTGGGACTTGTAGTCTCCGCAGCCTTCATCCAGCCGCCGCCGCGAGTCACACAACCCGGCCTCGGCAGGTGCAGCCGGCCCGCGCTGACCGCTCCGCCCGCCCCGGGGGGAACGCAGCAAGAGCTCCTGGACAAGCCTAAGACGAAGCCTCCCGAAAACAGGGACCGGACCAGCCCCTTCCCTCACAGAACACCCCAGACTCACCCGCCACTTGAGACATCAACTCTGACGCTCCGCAGGAAAAAAGGAAAGAACAGCCCCCAGACACTGTTATATAGCAGCTGCCTAAACCAGAGCGAGGCCGACTCCTCCCCTATCCGCCCATTGGGCAGAGCGCGCAAGGGCGGAGTTTTGTGCGGGGGGGGAGTTTGAGGGCCGATTACCTCATCGTGCAGCCGAGGCCACGCCCCTCGCTGCTGGAGCGCGCGTCGCAGCTGCGGGAGGATTCAGAGCCGAAGAACCGGCGCGCGCAGGGTGGGGTTCCAGTGGTTAGCTCCCCCAGAGCTTAGGCCATGGCACTGCCTTGACAGACTGTGGTTCTGTCTCCGGCCCCAGAGAAGAGTGCTGTGATCTTCCACAGCGTGTCCTTCCCACCTGCAGAAGTTGGGCCAATAAAAGTTATGACCCCTGACCTTCCCCACCTTGTGGCTCTCAGAGTGTATGAGAAAAATGTGCATGAAAAATATTTCTTATTAAACAGAATCTATTTGTGCATTGTCTAATTAGTGCCAGAAAGGTGTATGTTAGGGTTGTGGCAGCGTTTTCAGCTGTAGCAGCCTAAGTGAGGAAAGAAGATGAAGTTTTTCTCAACTACTACATGGTCAAACGGTTGTGATTTTTTTTATAATCTGAAAAAAGGGACAGTACATGACCTGAAATGCTCAGAAGATGAGAAGCACTGTTGCTTGTTAAAAGAAAAGGAGTACTTGTGGCACCTTAGAGACTAACCAATTTATTTGAGCATGAGCTTTCGTGAGCTACAGCTCACTTCATCGGATGCATGCCGTGGAAACTGCAGCAGACTTTATTTATACACAGAGAATATGAAAAAATACCTCCTCCCATCCCACTGTCCTGCTGGTAATAGCTTATCTAAAGTGATCATCAGGTGGGCCATTTCCAGCACAAATCCAGGTATTCTCACCCTCCACGCCCCCACACAAATTCACTCTCCTGCTGGTGATAGCCCATCCAAAGTGACAACTCTTTACACAATGTGCATGATAATCAAGTTGGGCCATTTCCTGCACAAGTCCAGGTTCTCTCACCCCCTCACCCCCCTCCCAAAAACCACACACACAAACTCACTATCCTGCTGGTAATAGCTCATCCAAAGTGACCATTCTCCCTACAATGTGCATAATTAAGGTGGGCCATTTCCAGCACAAATCCAGGTTTTCTCACATCCCCCCCACCCCCATACACACACAAACTCAAACTTAAACTTGCTTGTTAAATTGCTATAACTGCCCCTACTTTGTGTTTTTACATAGCTTCAGAATTAAGAAACTGTGCTCATATTACCTGTGATTGGTGGGTGAATACAAATTTTCTTGTTGATTAACTTTGCCTTTCTCTTGCAGACACAGGGAGAAGGTGAACATGGGCTGTACTGGAATCTGAGGTAACAGTGCAGCCTCCTGTAGCATAGTTAAGAGGGTGCTATGAAAAGACACAATGTGAATGGAAATAGGCTTAAGATGCATCTTCAGTAATTTCCCTGCTGGTTCTTGCATAGTTTTCAAAGTAGGTATGTAAACTCTGAGCTATGTAGCTGGGTTTCTTTCAAATAGTAAATATATCTATGAATTGTATACTCTGTCTACCTTATAGAGGCGTTACAATTTTAAGGTGAGCTTCACAGGCTCTTTATTATAATGCTTGCGTTCTTTAATATTTTATATACTAGCTGAAAGAAGCACATAAATGCCAGTTGGCCAAAGGGAGGACCGTCCCCCTAAATAAACAGCACTAAGGCCAAAAGTTTAAAACTTGTGTTCCTAAAATTAGACATATAAATCCATTGTCTTCAGTGGTAGTTTTGAAATTGCAGATCTCTTACTTATTTAGGTGCCGAAATAGGGATTTAGTTATCTAACTTTTCTTGAATGGAATTTATTACTTCAGGATTATGAAATTTAGTATTCTTATTTTCAGTACATTTTCTGATTTATTTTTAAATATCCCTAGTGATGGGTCTTCCACTAATTCATAAGGGAGGCTACTCAGCGGTCTAATAAGTTGCACTGTTAGTCACTATACTATTTCAGGACTAGATCACTCAGCCCTTACATGGATAACCATTTATCCACAAAAACAATACCACTGAAGACAGTGGGCCTACTTGTGTAACTGCTTATAATTGCAATGGAGGGTGGGGGGCATGGATCAGTGTTTACATTTACTCCCCATCAGTACCTGACCCAAGCCAGGGAAGCTAATGATTCAACCAGCGCACCAAATTCGGTGATGAATCCTGGTCACGTGACACCTGAGGCACGTTGTGCCTTCTCTAAAGGAGTGCAATAGATATAGAGTCACAATCGCTCCGAAAGCACTTTTCCTGATACTGTAAAATCCCTTTTCTTTATTTGAATCCATTATCCTTGGTGACCTCCTTACATTATCCTAATTATTGTTCTCCATGCCTGGTGTTTACACCTTTCGTATACTTGTATTACGGTTAATACATCCCTGCTTAATCACTGAGCTAAGCTATGTAGTAGACAGTTATTTTAATCATTCTTCACATATTAATCTGTTCAGCACCCGGCTATTGTTCAAATTTCCTGACATTGAAGTAATAAGAAATATTTCAGGTGTTGTCTCAACTGAGTCATACACAGAGAGATTATAACGTGTTACTCCAGAACACGATGTCTTTTTGTATGCAGCATAAAAGCATATTGACATTTTTTATTTTTTGCTGCCATACTACACTATGCACTATTGTCTTATTTCCTTCTTTGTCCCTCCCATTCACTGCTGAAAGGCTGCTTTCCAGGTTTGACCCACCCACTGAATATCTGTTTTCAAATTATTATTCCTCACCTGTATTAACTTGCATTTTCCTAAGTTGAATCTCTTTTTATTTGCTGACTAATAAAGAGACCTATAAAGGTTAGAAATATAGTTCTATGTCCACAATGTCCACAGTGCCTCCCAATTAAGTATTGTTATGCCGAAGGGTATTGATAGCTGCCAGTCAGGAGCTGCTCTAGCTATAAGCAAATTAGGCCACAGCCTAGCACTGCCGATTTATGAGGAGGAGGCTGGTGGGGCTGCCTTGGGGAGGGGGTATCCCACAACAGGCACTCCAAGGAGCAGGAAGCAGCCCTCAGCTGGGCTGCTGGGGAAACACTCCTGACCCCTCCTCAACCACTCCCTGCCCCCGCTGCAGTGAGATCATGGCTCAGGCACTGAGTGGCTTAGGGCTGCTCCTGGCAGCACCACGAGTGCTCCTGGGACTTTGGCCACAAATACAATGACGCACCCTGTTCCCTGTCAGCATGTGGGCCCTGGCACCCAGGCAGCACGCAGCCCCTGCCATGGCTGCCTCTGCCACTTCAACCTCACTGTGGCTGGGTTCTGGAGGTGCTACTACAGTGCAGGATAGGAGCTCCTCCGGAAAGGTGTGGGCTGAGGGTGCGGAGGTTGGATAGGAGTTGCAGAGCAGGGGTGGAGTGTGGGGGACTGCATAGGCAGTGCAGGCTGGCATGGCCTGTGGGTGTGGAGTGCAAGGGGCCAGGTGTGGGGTGGGATTATGGGGGTCAGGCAGGTGGCTTTGGGATGGTGTGGAGGCCTGGGAGCGTGGGGCTAAGCTAGGGCTGGGGCTGTGGCAGGCTGGGGCTGTAGGTGCTGAGATCCAGTGATCCTCACTCTGTCCAGGAGGGAGCCTACTGCTCCCTGTACAAGGGGTGATCTGTACCCCCAGCCCGCGTAGCTTTGTGCAGGGTGGGAAGTCTGCGCTGCCCATTAAACAGGTCCCTACTGGCTGGGAGCTGCCTCCTGCCAGTGCCCAGATGTTAGCTGATTCCTGTCCCAGGGGGGTCTGCAGTAGCCTCTGCAGCCCCAGGCCCGGGTGTCCTGCATCAGCCTCTGGCCAGGCTGCACAAGTTTCAGGGATGGGGGTGTTAGCAGTGAGGGAGGTGCTGAAGTTTTGCTTAGGGTGGACGATTGTCTTGAATCACCTCTGCTGCCTGTAAGTGTCTTTGATCTTGAGGCTGATGGGTGTATTAGCCACCCTTCATTCTGACAAAATGCAAGAAGGCATTAAGGTCCTTTATGGAATAAGATAGCTTTTTTGTTGTTGATTTGGCCAAAGCTAACTTGTCCCCATTCGGTTTTGCTCTTTATTAAATTATCTAAAATAGAAATATTCTTTTCATGCCCTGGGGCTGAAATAAATCCCTTTTGGCTGTTACATATGACAACTGCAGTTGTCAACCTCTTGGCTAAACTTTTTGTATTCAGTCTAATCCAAACAGATCTAATAGTCAGTGGTCTCCAAGAAGACAGTTTAGCTAATTCTTCCTCATCCTGTACCTTGGGGATTAAAATTGTTCTATTTTCTTTAAAATAGTCAGGGATCTGCATATTTAAAAACCAAATATTAAAAATGTGTGAGAATTTGAGTCCAAATTAAAGATTTCCCATAAATTGTTAATAGTTACTCTGTCAGGGCCTGGGGCACTAGTTTTACAAATAACTTGCAACGCCTCCCTAACTTCCTCCATAGAGATTGATTCAGTAATTAATCATTATCTGCATTTTCAACGGCTGGGGGTGCCAGCCTCTCATACTATCATGTCCAATATTATCTAACATACCTACATAATATTGTAGGATCTCAATCAGGGGAGTACTACATTTGGCTTTATCTGGTTCACCCATAATTATCCACGCCAATCTTTTCTTATCTTTAACAAATAACTGTTGATAGACTTTGTATGAGGCCTTTTTAGTAGCATACCTTCTGGAGAGATCAACTGCTTCTTTTGGTCTCCATTCCCGTTATTCCTTACCTTATTTCTATTCATCTCTGTTCCTCAGCACCACTACTTAAATCAACCTCTATCAATGATTTACACAATTCTTCTACCATCCCCATACCAACAGAAGCCATATGAGCGTCTCTCAATAACTTTTTGATTTCCTCCAGACTACTTAAAATCTGCTCAGCCTTTCTATTTTGTCTACCTTGCCTACGCAATGTAACCACATTATTTACCGATGGATGCTCTCGTAAAAGAATTTTTTCTCGAGGGGGCGGAACCTCCAATACACACATCACAAACTCCTTCATTACTTAAATCAACAATAGCCTTATTAACTCTCTTCTTAGCCAACTTATGTCTTTTATCTGAAATTTGTTTATTAGTTTTAGTCCCTAATTCACTGTATACACTTATTTATGTTTCTCTTACCTGCATATTTAATCTCTAATGGGGTAAGAAGTTCAGCTTCTTGTTGAGTTCATATTCGAGAGTGAATAGACTCACTAACAACCTTCCTAACCACCTTACTTTCCTTCGCTCATTTCTAACTGCAGGGTGCCTCTGTCTAGTATGTTGGCTCCGTCCTGTCTTGGTGTGGAAAGCCGACCCGCAGAGCAAACAGACATAACCCATATCTGGGTGGCCACCTCCTTGGGCACACACTTGGGGTAGTGGCAAGCTATATTATGGAACTGAGAGTATTTAACCACATTTTTTGCATACAACTCTCATGGCCTTACTCTTATGGAACACTTTGATATGTTTAGCCTACTTACCAAAGGTTGCTAAAGTCTGTGGGCATATAGGACAATTATAACATTCAACGGGATATTTTAAATAAAAAATTCCGTCCTTCCACAAGCTGCTATTTTGTGAGGTATCCATATTATTAAAAGCAGTAGTAAAATCAGCACTAAAATGTCCCATCTCATAAAAATACAGATCATCCAAAGTACCTAAATACTTAAAATTAGGATTAAAATTGTCCACATCCAAATTATTAAAAAAGCTATTCATAAAAACCATAGGTAAAAATGACAAATCATCAACTTGGTCCTCACCTAATCAGCCAAAATTCTTCACTCCCATATCATCTCTGCCAGGGAAAAATCACATATCTTAGTCTCATAAGGTAACCACTCACAAAAAATGTTTTATGGATCAGTCCAGTGACCTGAATTAGTCCCCTAACATATTTGACACAGCCTGCCAGGGCATCAAAACCAGCAGGGGAGGAGAAGAGGGGGTGTTGTTTACCTGGTCCAGCACCACTACGGTGTGAATATTAAAATTCCTTTTCTCCGTAATTAAAAAGATATAACCCTTCACAGGGGGAGGCTATCCCTTACCCGGGGGATTCACCGGTGCCTGGAGGAGACTACCCTTGCCAGGGGGAGGCTACCGTTGCCGGGGGAACAGATTTTCTTGGGGCTGCCACCCCACCCCCGAATAAGGGGGGGCAGGGTTTGCCCTCTGCATTCTGCCCAGCAATCAATGCTAGTTAGCGACTCTCACCACGAGGAGGTGGTGGTAGGACTTGCCATCCAGAGGCTTTCCACACGGAGGGGTTTCTGTCAGCTTAATGTCAAGTCCTAATGGGAGTGTGAAAGAGGGCTCAGATCTTGGTAGAGATTGGTGAGGTGGAGAAGGGTGTGAACCTTACCAGGAGGGGCAGTTATCCAATCCACCACAACCCTCAGGCATTAAAAACCATCTGGACTCAACAACTGAACAGGGTCCAGAGACACATAAATGGCCTTGAGAGTCTTTGGGGTTATACATACCACCCACGCAGAGATGCACAGCAACAGTCATATAGGCCACAGCCTCCTTGCATGAAGCCCTTCCCCCCTGAAACAGTGAGACTATCCCAGGAAGAGAGACCAGTCTCACAAAATGAACTGCTCGAACTTGAGGCTTGGCCAGTATTTTCACCCTTCAGTGCCTCCTAAGTGCCCATTTTGACTGTTTAGTGAGTGCAGGGCACCATTCCAGTTGTCGTTCTTCCACCTTAGTTGTCCCTCTGTTTGGGACAGACTGGCCTGCTTTGACAATGCCTGGGTCTCAATTATCTCCGGCAGCTGGGTCCTTGACACAGTTATATTGGTCTCTACCATCCAGTTCCTCTTCACACACCCCCTCCACCACCTTTCCTTATCCATCTTCAGGGACGCCCTCACAAGACACTGCTCTTTGAGCAGGTCAGCTCTCTGCTAACATTGGGAGCTGTGGAGGAAATTCCGCAAGAATAATGGAGTCATGGGTTCTACTTTGATACCAAAATTCAAGGGTAGGATGAGGCCCATCCTCAACTTTTGCAGACTCAACAAAGTCATCATGAGGTTCCTCATGGTCACACTCAGCTATCCTCCCTGCTCTGTCTCAGAATGACTGGTTCACTGCTGTAGACCTTCAGGACATTTATTTTTATGTGGCCATTCTACCGAGTCACAGGAAGTTTGCGTTTTGTAGCAGGAGAATGTCATTGTCAGGATATGGGTTCTTCCATTCAGCCTCTCTTCTGACCCCTGAGTCTTCACCAAATGCATGGTGGTGGTCATGCTGTACCTCAGGAAGAAGTGAATCTACATCTTCCCTATCTCAATGACTGGTTGCTGAAGGGCCACTCCAGAGAGGAGGTTTTTGCCCACATCAACACCCCACTGCATTTACTTGACCATCATGAAATCAGCCTTGGCTCCCACTCAACAAATAGAGTTTATTGGGGCCTTGTTAGATTCCATGAAGTAGAGAGCATTCCTACTGACTGATCCCTTCCAGGAAATTCAACAGCTGTGTCTCAGTCTACAATCTCAACCTTCCGCAACAATCCAGGTATGCTGAGCCTGTTGGGCCACATGTCCACTTGCACACAGGTGGTCCACTTCTCTAGGTTGCGTCTTTGCCTTCTTCAAACGTGGTTTAGGATGGTTTACTACCTGGTCCCACATTCTCTGGACAGGTTGCTTTGCCTTCCTCCACCTGCTCTGGAGTCCTTGCACTGGTAGGGACCTCACACAATGTATGCCAAGAAGTCCCCTTCGCTTGACCCTCTCTGACCAAGTCAGCGATTACCAATGTGTCCCTTCTGGGTAGGGGAATGCATCTGGACTTCTTGAGGGTATAGGGCCAATGGTTGGAACACAAAGCCTCACTCCACATCAACATGTTGGAGCTTTGGGCCACCCACAACATGTGTCATGCCTTCTGGGACTGTATCAGGCATTTAGTGGTTCACATACTCACTGACAATACCTCTGCAATGTACTGTGTGAACAAAAAAAGAGCCCACTCCTGATCACTCTTCCTGGAGGTAATCAATTTGTGGCAGTTCATTATTGAAGAGGACATCCCCCACTAGCTGTCTACTTACTAAGAGTGCAGAACCATCTCACAGACCATCACAGCAGGATTTTCTCCCTGAGCAGCCAATGGTTTCTGAAGGCAGGTGTCCTCGGATTGTTTTCACAGAGTGGGGCATCCCCATGAGCAACTTATTTGCACAAGGGACAACAGGAAATATCACCTGTTCTGTTCTTGGGGCGTTCTCAGCCCAGGTGCCCTCTCTGACACCTTCCACTGCAGCTGGCAGTTGATTTTTCTGTATGCCTTCCTTCCTATCCCAATCATTCCACAGGTCAATTGTCAAGCTCAAGGCGGATTGAGCTGGGCTCATCCTGATTGCTACAGCATGGCCGAGACCGTGATGGTCCTCGGATCTCCTTGCTCTGTCAGTTGTGCCTCCCACACTGCTTCCTCTCCTTCCCAACCTTCTCACACAGGACTGCGGCCACACCGTGCATCCGACAATCGGTTCCCTGCCCCCTACAGGGTGGCTGCTGCCTGGATGAATGAGGAGGAAGAGCATTGCAACAACTGGTGCCCCCCGTACTGAGGGGAGCAACAGCTGACCTCCCAACATCTCCCTTCCTCCATGCCCCGACCCCAGCCCCCATGCTCTCCCCGCCCCACCCCACGTTACCTGTGTGTGGAGGCTCTGTCCTTCCACTGCACCTGCTCCCTCCCCTCCCCAGGCATGTTCGGTTGTTCTTCCTGACAGCCAGAGCCGGGCAGGGAGCCGGGCAGGGAGCAGGACAGAGCCGCTGCCTGATGCACTGCAGCAGCTGCCTGGGAAAGTGCCTGGCTGCGGCAGCAGCAGACTACCTCCTGCCTGGGCTTGGCTTCCAGGATGGCTGCTGAGCAAGTTAGAGCCCCCTGCCACCCTCCAGCATGCTCAGAATCAGCTCCTATCCCCAGAAACGGAGCCTCAGCCGCCCCTCCCCAGTAGAAGAGTTTTTTGGAGTGGCCCTTGGCCTGTGGGGCCCACCCAGCAGGGACCTCCATCCAGGACATCTTGGAGTACCTGCTATATTTTCAGAAATAGGGTTTGACTCTCAGTTCTCTGAGAGTGCATTTGGCAGCAATATCCAAGAAAAATGCCAATGCCATGGTGATGAGATTTCTGAAAAGACTTCTCTGCCTGCATCCTCCAGTCTGAGAATTGGTCCCTTTTTAGAACCTGAACATGGTTTTAGCAGCTCTAATAGAGCCTGCATTCAAGCCTCTTTTTTCCTGTCTACTGCCCCTCGTCTCAAGAAAACTGCATTCTTGATTGCAATTACCTCTGCCACGAGGGTGGGTGAGTTGCAGGCCCTGATGGTGGGGGCTTCCTTACACACGTTTCTCTAAGGACAAGGTAATGCTCCAGTCACACCTGATACTCTTATCCAAGGTGGTTTCTCAGTGGCCACGTATTTGCCTGTATTTTCCCCTAAGCTCGAGGAGCAATGCTTCCATATATTGGACACGGTCCACCCTTTTATCTGAGCAAGACTAAACAGTTCTGTGCTTTGCCTTGCCTGTTCATATCATATGTGGACCACATAAAGATACAAGCAATCTCTGCATAGACCTGACTGGTGCTCCCTCTACTGGGGAGCATCAGCTAAAGGGGAGGACACGTGACCTCCCCACATGTCTTCTCCCTGCCTTGCCCCCAGCCTGGGGCCCTGTGCTATGCCCCATGTTACCAGGAGGTTGGAGAGGGCAGAAAGGGGCTCTGTCCTTTTGCTGTACCGGCTCCCCCTCAGCACGTTTGGCCGCCCTCCCTGGCAACCAGGCCTGGGCAGGGAGTGGAATGGAGCAGTTCCTGGTTGCTGTTCCACACAGCATAGCCAGCTGCCTGGAAGAGAGCCTGGCTGAGGATGGGTGGCAGCAAGCAGCCCGCTACCTGCCTGGGCTCAGCTTCTGGGTCAGGAGCCAAGTGAGCTGGAGTCCCCCAACCCCAGCATGCTCTGTACACAACAGCAGCTGCTTGGGAGAGAGCCTGGCTGGAGATGGGTGGGGAAGTGGCAGCCCGCTCCCTGCCTGGGCTCGGCTTCTGGGGGCAGGGGTCAAATGTGCCAGGGGAGAGTGTGTGTGTGTGGGGGCGGAGAGCCCTCTGGCTCACTCGGCTGCTGTTCCCAGAAGCTGAGCTGAGGGGTGGGGTGAGTGGGTGGAAGCCTGCCACAGCTGGAACCAGGCTGTCTTCCAGGCAGCTGCTATGGGCAGTGTCCCCCTGCGGCCAGAGAGGCTCTGGCCCCGCCCCACCCCTTCCTCTCCAATTCTGGCCCTGCCCCTTCCTCTTGCCGCTTGGTTGGCTGCTGGGGGGGCATTGGACCCTCCATGCCTCCGCCCCCGCCTCCAAGTTGCCTTGGAAACATCTTGTTTTAAGACTGCATATGAGATCGTATGTACTAAGGAGTAGGGTGACCAGACAGCAAATGTGAAAAATTGGGACGGGGTGTGTGAATGTGTGTGTGTGGGTAAATAGGAGCCTATATAAGAAAAAGACTCCAAAATTGGGACTGTCCCTATAAAATTGGGACATCTGGTCACCCTACTGAGGCATATTGTTAATCTATCCAACTATACTCTTAGCCCAGCAGAAGAATCTGTCCTATCTCGGGGCCTACCTCTCCTTCTGCCCCTCCACCCCCACAAACATGATACAGTTCTGTGGTGACCTAGAATCCTATTTTCGATGTCTCCGACTCAAGGAATATTTCCAACACACCTCTGAACAACATACTAACCCACAGAGACCTTCCTACCAAGACTACAAAAAGAAGGATTCTGGGTGGACTCCTCCTGAAGGTCGAAACAACAGACTGGACTTCTACATAGAGTGCTTCCACTGACGTGCACAGGCTGAAATTGTGGAAAAGCAGCGTCACTTGCCCCATAACCTCAGCCGTGCAGAACACAATGCCATCCACAGCCTCAGAAACAACTCTGACATCATAATCAAAAAGGCTGACAAAGGAGGTGCTGTCGTCATCATGAATAGGTCGGAATATGAACAAGAAGCTGCTAGGCAGCTCTCCAACACCATTTTCTACAAGCCATTACCCTCTGATCCTACTGAGGGTTACCAAAAGAAACTACACCATCTGCTCAGGAAACTCCCTGAAAAAGCACAAGAACAAATCCGCACAGACACACCCCTATAACTCTGACCAGGGGTATTCTATCTGCTACCCAAGATCCATAAACCTGGAAATCCTGGATGCTTCATCATCTCAGGCATTGGCACCCTGACAGCAGGATTGTCTGGCTATGTAGACTCCCTCCTCAGGCCCTACACTACCAGCACTCCCAGCTATCTTCGAGACATCACTGACTTCCTGAGGAAACTACAATCCATCGGTGATCTTCCTGAAAACACCACCCTGGCCACTATGGATGTAGAAGACCTCTACACCAACATTCCACACAAAGATGGACTACAAGCCGCCAGGAAGAGTATCCCTGATAATGCCATGGCAAACCTGGTGGCTGAACTTTGTGACTTTGTCCTCACCCATAACTATTTCACATTTGGGGACAATGTATACCTTCAAATCAGCAGCACTGCTATGGGTACCCGCATGGCTCCACAGTATGCCAACATTTTTATGGCTGACTTAGAACAACGCTTCCTTAGCTCTCATCCCCTAACGCCCCTACTCTATTTGCACTACATTGATGACATCTTCATCATCTGGACCCATGGAAAAGAAGCCCTTGAGGAATTCCACCATGAATTCAACAGTTTTCATCCTACCATCAGCCTCAGCCTGGACCAGTCCACACAAGAGATCCACTTCCTGGACACTATGGTGCTAATAAGCGATGGTCACATAAACACCACCCTATACCAGAAACCTACCGACCGTTATTCCTACCTACATGCCTCCAGCTTTCATCCAGACCACACCACACGATCTATTGTCTACAGCCAAGCTCTATGATACAACCGCATTTGCTCCAACCCCTCAGACAGAGACAAACACCTACAAGATCTCTATCAAGCATTCTTACAACTACAATACCCACCTGCGGAAGTGAAGAAACAGATTGACAGAGCCAGAAGAGTACCCAGAAGTCACCTTCTACAGGGCAGGCCCAATGAAGAAAATAACAGAACGCCACTAGCTATCACCTTTAGCCCCCAACTAAAACCTGTCCAACGCATCATCAAGGATCTACATCCTATCCTGAAGGATGACCCATCACCCTCACAGATCTTGGGAGGCAGGCCAGTCCTCGCTTACAGACAGCCCCCCAACCTGAAGCAAATACTCACCAGCAAGCACACACCACACAACAAACACACTAACCCAGGAACCTATCCTTGCAACAAAGCCTGTTGCCAACTGTGTCCACATATCTATTTCAGGGGGACACCATCATAGGGCCTAATCACATCAGCCACTCTATCAGAGGCTCGTTCACCTGCAGATCGACCAATGTGATATATGCCATCATGTGCCAGCAATGCCCCTCTGCCATGTACTTTGGCCAAACTGGACAGTCTCTACATAAAAGAATAAATGGACATAAATCAGACGTAAAGAATGATAACATTCCACGGTATGCATCCGATGAAGTGAGCTGTAGTTCACGAAAGCTCATGCTCAAATAAATTGGTTAGTCTCTAAGGTGCCACAAGTACTCCTTTTCTTTTTATTCAAAAACCAGTTGGAGAACACTTCAATTTCTTTGGTCACTCGATTACAGACCTAAAAGTGGCAATTCTTCAACAAAAAAAACCTTCAAAAACAGACTCCGAGAGACTGCTGAATTGGAATTAATTTGCAAACTGGATACAATTAACTTAGGCTTGAATAAAGACTGGGAGTGGATGTGTCATTACACAAAGTAAAACTATTTCCCCTTGTTTATTCCCCCCCCCCGCCTCACCTTACCTGATCACTCTTGTTACAGTCTGTATGGTAACACCCATTGTTTCATGTTCTCTTGTTCACCCTCATATGCAGTGTAAAATCTCCCCACTTTATTTTACACTGCATACATCCGATGAAGTGAGCTGTAGCTCATGAAAGCTTATGCACAAATAAATTTGTTAGTCTCTAAGGTGCCACAAGTACTCTTTTTCTTATAGCTGACACTGACTCACTCAACAAGAGCATAGACATCAGTAGTGTTCCTTGACATTTGCATATTGGACATTTATAGGGCGGCCACATGGCCATCAATACATATGGTTACAGACTATTATGCAATCACTGCATCTTCCAGAGCAGATGCTAATGTTGGAAGAGTGGTCCTACAATCCCTACTTTGATTGACTCCAAGCCCCACCTCTTACAGGTGGTAATGCTTATGAGTCACCTACCTGGAATACACATCTGCATCTACTCAAAGAAGAAATGGTTACTTACTGTAACTGTGGTTCTTTGAGGTGTGATGCAGATGTGTATTCCACAGCCTGCCCTCCATCCCCTCTGAATTGGAGTCTTCCCCTGGATATTCAGTGTGAAGGAACTGAGGGGAGTCGGGGCGGCACCACCTCATATAGTGACTCCTCAGTCCCATTAGCTTGGACTAAAGAAAAGGCTTAGATCTTCCTCAGGCTTGCTACCTTGCTCGACTGTGTCAGTACTGAATCCAGACAGAGGCAGAGACTCTACACAAAGTATTCAGGGAAGAGGATCTCTCTGGAACACTTGTCACCTACTGTGACCTGGGGTGCCTAGGGTAGCCTTCCCTGAAAATGCCAAGGTCAGGGTAGGCTGCAAAAGAAGAGCAGATTCTCCCAGGACTGGTGGTTAACACTGAAATTAGATTCACTATCCAGTCACAAACTGTACTCCTGATTCCCCCACACTGGTTATAAAGAAACTGAAAAAAGTAATCACACAGTCCCCTTTATTGCATTCCAGTTCTCTGGCTCCCAGTCAGCCCATAGGTCCAGTAAGGTGAAGAGTTTTTAAAAAACTCTGCTCACTATACAAAATGTTCTGAAGCCCAAAGGACCAGTGTGTACCAACCCTGCAGTGGTGCAGCAGGGGTTAATCCTTCTCTTTGGGCCAAGGAGGCCATGCCCGCTTGGCTATGCTGGGCATGCTCCAGCTGTAAACAGGATATAAAAGGAAGCAGAGCAGCTCAGTCTGGGCTGACCGCTTGAGAGGAAGGAGTGTGCTGCCGACTCCTGTCAAAGGACTGCCCACACTCTCTAGGATGCGGAGGCCATCCAGACAGAGATGACCCATAACCCCCATGCTCAGGGCACCACTGAACGAGGAGAGACTGTGGAAATCCCAAGACGGGAAGCCATGGAGAATCAGGTAGGAATTGACCCAGGGAAACTTTGTGGGGAGTCGGTTCTAGAACCGGAGACTAGCTTTGTGTGTTGCAGCAGGATCCGAGCTGAGCTGGTCGTGAGCAACCCCACCACTGACAGGGCCCTGGGTTGGGACCCAGTGGAGAGGGAGGGCCTGGGTCCCCCTACCCAAACTGCCACCCACCCTGGGGTGGCGACCCAGCTCATCAATACTATTGACTCTGGCCACCAGGCCGCACTGCCCTGACAGCGAGGGCTATGCTATTGACTCGGGCCAATAGTAGGATTTCAAGAATGCCTGGTTAAAGGGATCCTGGTGGCTCTGGAACAATAATTTTGTCATCTCTGGATTGGAGGATGGACCCTCTGAAAGTTTGTGTAGGGGTTCCCTTTGCCCCCCCACTACAAACCCTCAGTCTAGTCACAGATAGGGGTTCCCTGCAGACTCAGAGTGTCTGGTCATCTCAAGATCTAACGACTCAAAAATATTGGACTTATCAGTGGTATGTCTAGCCTGCTTGGCCTTTCTCCTCCAATTAGTAGGAAAGAATTAATTCAACAGACAATTTGGTGACCAAGTTTTACATAAACAGGCAGGGAAGGACACTGTCAACTAAACTGTGCCAGGAGGCAATTTGCCTATGGGACTTTTGTATAACCAGCTCGGTTCATCTCAGGGCTGCTTACCTTCTGCTAATGTATTCTGTTTCCCTGGATTATCTGAGCAGGTCCTTCTGAGATCACCATGAGTGGGCACTATGTCTAGATGTGGCCAGGTCCATCTTCCAGCTCTGGGGACTCCCCAAGTGAGAGTTTGCAAGAAGAACCAACAGAAAATGCCATCAGTTCTGTTCCCGGGGTGGACTCAGCCCAGGCTCAATGACAGAGGATTTTCTCCTATCTTGGAAGAATGCTCTACTGTATGCCCTCCCTCCAATTCCTTTATTCCCAGGGTTCAGCTGGAAGGACATTCTGAATAGCAGAAAACCCTCAGCTAGGAACACTTGAAGAAGTGCTCCACTTAGCCAGCTATTTGGTCTCATCAGGAAGGTGTATGTCCAGAGCAGGCACTCCTGGACCTGGTGCTGGACTATCTACTAGATCTAAAACCAGACTTTGGCTATTAGCTCTATAAAAGTGAATCTGGCAGCTATTTTGGCTTTGTATGTCTTAGTGGATAGTAGATTCCTTTTCTCCAACCCCATTGTCCTCAGATTCCTAAAGGGCTTAGTAAGATTATACCCCCACCCACAAGATCCCATCCCTCCTTGGGATCTGAACTTAGTCCCATCAACTTTGTTAGGACTATCCTTTGAGCCCCTTACAACTTGCTGCCTCCACCTCTCTATGAAGGTAACATTTCTAGTTGCAATTACCTCAGCCAGAAGGGTGGGTGAGTTGATAGCTCTACTATCAGAGCCTCTCTATACAGGTTTCCATAAAGATAAGATAAAGTTTGTCTGCCCTCACCCACAATTTCTCATAAAAACAGTCTCTAATTTTCATGTTAACCAGGAAATCTATTTGCAGATGTTCTTTCCAAAACCCTGTGCACACAGGGACAAGGAAAAACTTCATTTGTTGGATGTCAGAAGTGTTTTAGCTTTCTGCCTGGAGTGTACTAAGTCCCTTAGTTCCTCTATGAAGCTGTTCATTGTAGTTGCAGACAAAGCCAAGGGCTACCTGTTTCAACTCAGAATCTCATCCTGGATCTCTTTCTGCATTTTTTTTGTGCTACCAACTGGCTAGTATAACCTCACCAGCGAGAGAATTAGCACTTTCTTCCAGAGTGCAGGCAACTTTGGCTGCTTTCTTGGCACAATTGCTGACTGTAGACATTTGTAAAGCAGCAACTTGGTCATTAGCCCACATTTTTGCTTCTCATATGCCATTTCCCATCAGTCCAGAGATGATGCCGGTTGATTCGGACAGGTTGTCTTACAATCACTGTTCAGGTAGATCCAGGCCCACCCCTATGCAGGTTTGCCTGTAAATCACCTACACTGAAATGGATGTGCCATCATAAGGAAAAAAGTGACTACCTACTTTTCTGTAACAGTTGTTCTGAGAGATGTGTTGCACATGTCCAATTCTACAACCCTCCCATCTTTGCCTCTTTTGGATCCTGTTTGGTATGAAGAAACTCAGGGGAGATGGGAGCAGCCCTGCCCTCTTATACCAGCATGCAGGGGTGTGTGGCAATAGAGGGTGTTTGAGCCACCCTGATGGACACCACAGAGTGAAAAAAAAAATCTGACAATTGGACAGGGTGCACGCGTGCGCAGACACACAGGGGAATGGACATGTGTAACACATCTTGAAGAACAGTTACAGAAAGGTAGGTAGCCATTTGTTACCATCATTCTTGCCTTAAATTGTGTTATAAAACTATGGTTAATTAAGTTTGGAGAAATACTAGTATTCCTCCTTTGTTAGTCATATTTTGGACTGATTATACTGTATAAGCTTTTCTATAGCACCATAAATATACACAACACTTCATAATGCTCTAGTTCAAAAGGAATTATTTTGGCAAAGTTCTGCTGCTTGTATTATGTAGGAGGGCAGATTATCTGATCACAATGATCCCTGCTGGTCTTGGAATCTACGATTAAAATAGAGAATAAGACATAGTCCCTGCTACAGAGAGCTGATATTGTAGAGTGTAAATTTGAGATCTATTGCAGGATATAACCTGTGTGTTGAAGGCACACCCCTTGCACAGGTGTAATAATTGTGAGGTGGGGGTGGGGTGGAGACACATTACTACCAGAAGCGTACAAGGGGATACAATGCCTCATGGAACAGTCAGGGAGTACAGCCACAGCACCACCATTTCAGAGGGTGCAGTGTGTATTCTCCAAGTTCAGCCAGCTCTACCTCAGAGTATGGGGTTATGTTCTAGTTACTACTTTACCCTCCCTGTTTGCTTTGGTGACTAGTGCTTGTAGCTAGGAACAATTCTTGTATACAAGGGAACATAAGGTCTGCATTTGTCCTAGACAGCTGCCCTAAGACTCTGGTAGATTTCATGCTTTTTATCATAAAACCCACAGTCTTTCATAAATTGGCTAATAGGGAGCCAGCTGAGCTAGGGAAAGAGCCTTCTTGCACCCTTCTTTTCTTGTCAGCCTATGCAGGGGCCAGGCATAGTGTGACCTCATATTAAGCCTGGGGCTCAATCCAGCAAGAAGCAGAGTGCCTTCAGCTCACACTGAATTTAATGGGAGTTGAGAGTACTCAGCATCTTGAGAGATTGAGCCATTACTGCATAAATAGATAGCAAGTGATAGGAAAGCTAAGAGAGCTTCTTCAGCAAGGACTTCAATTTGCATTATTATTGCATCAACTAGTATACCATTCTGTGATGATAGTGTCTATGGTAAGAATGAGAAAAAACAAACAACACTTTTTGAAGGGTTTTGGAGTGGGAGTCACATCTTAAAATGATAAGGCTACTTCTATCATCTCAGGTATCAAATAATCTACTTAATTTCTTACCTGCATGGAATATTTTATGCTAGTTCATTGTGCCAATACTGTATTTATAACTACAGTTTGCCATATCTAAGATTCTTTAAGGAATATGATGTATGTGGTCTATTTAAGCATTTGTCTAGCATAGACAGATGTGCAGAGAGGATTGATCTTATATACAGGAAATGTGAATAGATTTGTTTAACTTGTCTTAATGATCCAGTAGTTCGTTAGCACAAATAGTTCCCACATATTTCATTGGGAGATCCACACACAGGACAGCAGGATCAGGCCTTTAAGAGCAAGTCAAGGCTTGGAATAACTTTAATAAAGTATATGACAGACACACACAGCACATGAACTAGTTATCTTGAACTGCATTCAAATAATTCTTTCAAACACAAGAGGGCACTCACCTCACTTAATTTTTTCAAATTTGCTGTATACTTTAAATGCATTAGGAGGTTCATAAAGGGACTGAGGTGCTGTGATGCTAAGCTTTGTGACACTTAACTTTTAGGCACCTAAAATATCACAGGAACAACACAGGCTTTGTGAATCACAGAGTTAGGCACCTAGCCTCCCTATACGATGAATAGGGAAGAGATAAGCACCTGCGATTCATAAAAGCCAGCATACTAAAGCAGGGCACTGCCTAAACTAGCAGTGGGAGATGTTGATAAGAGGAGGGTGTCCTAAGCCCTCCCTCCCTCTTTCGGAGTTAGGTGTTTAAGTCCAGGCTACTGGGAACCACATAGCTCTGCTTGCAATTATCAGCCATGAACCCTGTCCTGGAGTTATGTTCATGTGATGTTATCTGATAAACGACCATGTAGATGTTGTTGCTACCAATAATTGCAACAAATCATGTACAAAGTATGACAAGTAAGGTGTCTATGGAAAGGTTAAGATTTGCAGCTTATGCTATTTGTATGCATGTATCATTTTTGTATCTGAAGTTATGAATATTAACGATGTACCTGTATTTCAAATGTTTGCTCCTGTGGTTACACCCACATGGTATTTAGCCTGCACTTCTTGAAGGGACTATTCAAGTTAAAAGGCTTAACACTTAACTCTTAATGGACCACGGAAGATGCCTATCTACACTTCTCTTGGGAGGTAGGCCAGTCCTCGCTTACAGACAGCCCCCCCCAACCTGAAGCAAATACTCATCAGCAACTACACACCACAGAACAAAAACACTAACCTAGGAACCAATCCCTGGAACAAACCCCGTTGCCAACTCTGGCGCATATCTATTCAAGGGACACCATCATAGACCTAACCACATCAGCCACACCATCAGGGGCTCGTTCACCTGCATATCTACCAATGTTATATGTGCCAGCAATGCCCCTCTGCCATGTCCATTGTCCAAACCAGACAGTCTCTACGTAAAAGAATGAATGGAGACAAATCAGACATCAAGAATTGTAACATTCAAAAACCAGTAGGAGAACACTTCAGTCTCCCTGGATACTCAGACTTAAACATGGCACTTCAAGAAAAAACTTCAAAAACAGACTCCAATGAGAAACTGCGGAACTGGAATTAATTTGCAAATGGACACCATCAAATTGGGCCTGAATAAAGGCTGGGAGTGGATGGGTCACTACAAAGAAGTAATTTTCCTCCTTTGATATTTACCCCTTCTTCTCAACTTTTGAGAATAGACCACTTCCACCTTAATTGAATTGGCCTCGTTAGCACTGACCCACCCCACACACACACACTTGAAAAGATGGGAGTTGCCTTACCATGTGCTGTAATATTTATACTGCTTACTGTATTTTTCACTCCATGCATCTGATAAAGTGGGTCTTAACCCACAAAAGCTTATGCCCAAATAAATTTGTTAGTCTAAGGTGCCACAAGGACTCCTTGTTTTATCTACACTTAATGGACTTTCCTATGATGGCCTCAGCTATGACTAAGTGAAATCATGCATGGACATGTGACTTGCCCATGTGACTCCAAACACCATTCTGTTACCTGTAACTTTCCACAGTGAGAACAATGGGAGTCTCTTCACTTGGCAGAAGCTATAAAAGGCCCTGGAAACATCTCCCTTTTGCCTCTTTCCTGCTCCAGCCTCTGGACTATGGACTTATACTCATGGGAGCATTCTAACCGAAGGACTGAGGACCTTCCAGTGATTTGGAAGCAACCAGAGACTTAACAAGCTAGCAGTTTATTCCATCTCTGCTAGAAGTCTAATCCAAGAACGTTGCAATTGTATTTGATTCCTTTAACCAATTTTAATCCCTTTCTATAAAGTGATTTAAAAAAAACCCAACACCACACAATCATTTAAATATTTTTGGATATATTGATTTAAATTACAACACAGAATACAGACTGTAAAGTGCTCACTTTATACGTATTTTTGATTACAAGTATTTGCACTGTAAAACATAGTATTTTTCAGGTTTCAGAGTAGCAGCTGTGTTAGTCTGTATTCTCAAAAAGAAAAGGAGTACGTGTGGCACCTTAGAGACTAACAAATTTATCTGAGCATAAGCTTTTGTGAGCTACAGCTCACTTCATCGGAAATTTTTCAATTCACCTAAGTACTGTAGTGCAATCTCTTTATCATGAAAGTTGATCTTACAAATGTAGATTACAAAAAACCTGCATTCAAAAACAAAACAATGTAAAGTTTTAAAGCCTGCAAGTCCACTCAGTCCTAATTTTTGTTCAGCCAGTCACTCAGATGAACAAGTTTGTTTACAATGGGAGAATGCTGCCTGCTTGTTTACAGTGTCACCTGAATGTGAGAACAGGCATCTTCATGACACTGTTGTAACCGGCTTCACAAGATATTTATGTGCCAGATGTGCTAAAGATTCATATGTCCCTTCAACCACCATTCCAGAAAATATGCATCCATGCTGATGACTGGTTCTGCTGGATAACAATCCAAAGCAGTGAGGACCGATGCATGTTCATTTTCATTATCTGAGCCGGATGCCACCAGCAGAAGGTTGATTTTCTTTTTTGGTGGTTCGGGTTCTGTAGCTTCTGCATCAGAGCATTGCTCTTTTAAGACTTCTGAAAACATGCTCCACACCTCATCCCTCTCAGATTTTGGAAGGCACTTCAGATTCTTAAATCTTAGGTTGAGTGCTGTAGCTGTCTTTAGAAATCTCATTTTGGTACCTTCTTTGTGTTTTGTCAAATCTGCTGTGAAAAAGTGTTCTTAAAATGAACAACATGTGCTGGGTCATCATCTGAAATCACTATAATGTGAAATATATGGCAGAATGTGGGTAAAATAGAACAGGGGACATACAAGTCTCCCCCAAGGAGTTCAGTCAAATTTAATTAACACTTTTTTTAAAAAATAAAAACAAATATCAGCATGGAAACATGTCCTCTGGAATGGGGGCCAAAGCATGAAGGGGCATACGAATGTTTAGCATATCTGGTACGTAAATACCTTGCAATGCCAGCTACAAAAGTACCATACTAATGCCTGTTCTCACTTTCTGGTGACATTGTAAATAAGAAGTGAGCAGCATTATCGCCTGTAAATGTAAACAAACTTGTTTCTTTTCGTGATTGGCTGAACAAGAAGTAGGACCAAGTGGACTTGTAGGTTCTGAAATTTTACATTGTTTTGTTTTTGAGTGCAGTTATGTAACAAAAATAAAAATCTACATTTGTAAGTCACACTTTCATGACAGATTGCATGCACTACAATATTTGTATGAGGTGAATTGAAAAAAAAATAGTGTTTATCATTTTACAGAGCAAATATTTGTAATATACACTGATTTCAATTACAACACAATACAATATATACAAAAATGTAGAAAAACATTCAAAATATTGAATACATTTCAGTTGTTATTCTATTGTTTAACAATGTGATTAAAACTGCAATTACTTTGAGTTATTCTCATGAGTTAACAGATTAATTGATAGCCATAAAATAAACGGTTAGATTTTAGATAAAGGATTGGCAACAGCATGATTATTGGGTAAGATCTGAGTTAATATATTGACCCGGCTATGTGGCTGGTCCTTTGGGATCAGAAGAACCCTTTTATTTGATGAAATTGGTCTTCAGTTGTGACTACAGAGGCACAGTGACAGCACCTAAAGCATTTATTGCAAGCGGGGAGTGGGGAGAAGGAAGAGCTCCCTCAACTTTTAGATCAGTGGTTCAGGTAGGGTGTTTAGCCAGGATGTGGGTGAGCCATGGGTCCCTCCTTTGCCTGATGAGAAGGAATTTGAACAGGATCTACCACCACTCAGGTGAGTGCCCTAACCACTAGGCTAGGGGTCATAGCTTGAGGTGGGTCTCCCTCAGTTTATCCTGTTGAAGCTGTTCCTCTGGATAAATTTAATAAAAAAGAAAAAGAAAAGCAGTTTAAGTATCCAGTACAGTAATGAAAACCCAGGAACATAAAATGGAATTTTTTGTTTTTAAATGCAAGTCAGACACACAAACAGTAATGCCAATTTGCCATTTTGCAGGGAATACCACCTTTATAAACCTAATATTAGTAACTTTAGAAAAAATGCAAAATACCAATTTAACTTATTTTTAAGTAAGTTACTTGTAAATCTTTGGCTAGGGTGAAATATGCCCCCCTTTCCCCCTCAAGGAGAGTAATTGGGCTTTGTTTAGGGATTTACATGGAAGATGTGGAGGTAGCAAATTTTAATGCCAAAACTCTGGGCTGAAATAGTTGTAGCAGCTACTCCACATGCTCACTGCAGGGAATTTTGTGCCATTGCACAGGCGCAGAATTCATGTTTCCTGCAGATTTCTTTGCTTCCCTGCAGAAATAGGACTCTCTGACAGAGAAGCCACAAGAGCGGTCATATGCCCCCTCCCAGCAATGTGGGTATGTCATTTAAGGTGCTTGGAGCAGCTGGTGGAAAGGTAAATCACTGTGGCGTGGAGGGGGCTGGAGATGCCCTGACTGGTGGCTCCTATCCTGCACCGGGCTCCCCTGCTAGTCCTAGCTGGCCTAGGGTGGGGGAGGAGTGGAGGGAGAGGGGAAGGACAGGACTTGCTCTTCCCCTGCAAGGAGCAGCTGGGTCAGACCCACCCCAAGAAGCCTCCCCCAGCTGAAGGAAGCTCTGCCCCCTCTTCCCCACCCCACTTTCTGCCACCATCACTCTTCAGCCATGGAAAGAGAAGTTACAGTATGGGGAGCTGCTCCCCCATGCATCCCCCATCCATCCAAGCCAGAGTCCTCCAGCACCCTGCCCTCCCCCACTCCCTTGTATCCAGACCCCTACCCCCAGACCAAACTGAACCCCAGCACTTGAACCCCCACCTCTATGAGCCCTAGCCCCCTGCATCCAGACTTCCACCCCCCTGAGCCTCATCCCCTGCATTCAGAGTTCCCCTGCACCTAGCACTATTTTGTTGAATATCTTCATAAATGATCTGGAGGATGGTGTGGATTGCACTCTCAGCAAATTTGCGGATGATACTAAACTGGGAGGAGTGGTAGATACGCTGGAGGGCAGGGATAGGATACAGAGGGACCTAGACAAATTGGAGGATTGGGCCAAAAGAAATCTGATGAGGTTCAATAAGGATAAGTGCAGGGTCCTGCACGTAGGATGGAAGAACCCAATGCACAGCTACAGACTAGGGACCGAATAGCTAGGCAGCAGTTCTGCGGAAAAGGACCTAGGGGTGACAGTGGATGAGAAGCTGGATATGAGTCAGCAGTGTGCCCTTGTTGCCAAGAAGGCCAATGGCATTTTGGGATGTATAAGTAGGGGCATAGCGAGCAGATCGAGGGACGTGATCGTCCCCCTCTATTCGACATTGATGAGGCCTCATCTGGAGTACTGTGTCCAGTTTTGGGCCCCACACTACAAGAAGGATGTGGATAAATTGGAGAGAGTCCAGAGAAGGGCAACAAAAATGATTAGGGGTCTGGAACACATGACTTATGAGGAGAGGCTGAGGGAACTGGGATTGTTTAGTCTGCAGAAGAGAAGAATGAGGGGGGATTTGATAGCTGCTTTCAACTACCTGAGAGGTGGTTCCAGAGAGGATGGTTCTAGACTATTCTCAGTGGTAGAAGAGGACAGGACAAGGAGTAATGGTCTCAAGTTGCAGTGGGGGAGGTTTAGGTTGGATATTAGGAAAAACTTTTTCACTAGGAGGGTGGTGAAACACTGGAATGCGTTACCTCGGGAGGTGGTAGAATCTCCTTCCTTAGAAGTTTTTAAGGTCAGGCTTGACAAAGCCCTGGCTGGGATGATTTAATTGGGGATTGGTCCTGCTTTGAGCAGGGGGTTGGATTAGATGACCTCCTGAGGTCCCTTCCAACCCTGATATTCTATGATTCTATGATCCCACCACCAAGCCCCAACCAGCTGTACCTGGACCCCCACTTCCCCAGCACCCAGAACCCCCTGCTGAGCTACCCACACCCAGACACCCCTACTGAGCCCCATCCCCCCACACCCAGACTCATTGAGCTGAGTCCCAACTACTTTCACCTGGACCCTCCTACAGAGTCCCATTGCCCCTCCACCCAGAACCCCCACCCCTCACAGAGTCCCATTGCCCCTCCATCCAGATCCCCCCTGCCCCTGGACTCCCCACTGAGCTGCCTGCACCCAGATTACCCCACCCAGAAACCTCACCCCACACCTGGATCCCCCCCCCACTAAGCCCCTCCACACTTGCATCCTGCTGGGCTGAATGTGTCTGCCCACACCTGGAACAGAGGGGCAGGGTCCCAGGGTTTTTCTGGGGCAAGTGTGGCCCTTGCATTGTGTCAAGGTCTGTGATAAATAAAGGGCGGGGAAGCTCCCTTTTATGGACACCCACCTAGCCAGTTAGCTGTAAAATCCCTCTTGGTAGCTGTTCTCTACTTGCTTTACATGTAAAGGGTTAAAAAGTCCCCCATGTAAAGAAAAAAGTGGGCACCTGACCAAAAGAGCCAATGGGAAGGCTAGAAATTTTTAAAATGGGGAAAGAAACTTTCCCTTTGTCTTCTGTGGGCTGCAGGAACATCTATAAGCAGAAATGCTGTGTAAGGTTTGAACCAGGTATGAAAAAGTATTTTCCATATCCAGAAGGAATAATTTGGATAGGGAATGTTTAGACAGATGCTATCAGGTTTATTTCTTATTTTGGCTTGTGTATCTCCTCTGTGCTAATCCCTGATGCTTTTGTGTGCTTATAACCTTTAAGCTGAAGCCCCAAGAAAGCTAATTTGGGTGCTTAATTTTTGGAATTGCTCTTTTAAAAAAAAAGAAATCTAGCAAATGCCTAAGTTCCAGATGTATTTTCTCTTTGTTTTAATAAAATTTACTTTTTTAAAAAACAGGATTGGATTTTTGGTGTTCTAAGACATGTTGCTTGGTTGGCTGGTAGAAAACAAAGGAGATTAGCTGTGGCTTTCTCAGCTCTTCCCTGGAGGTGGTGGTTAAAGGGCTTGAGGGTACCCCACAGGGAGGGATCATCAAGTGCTCCTTTCTGGGTTCAAAAGGGTTTTTTTTACATTTGGGTGCTGGCATTTACCAACCAAGGTCAGAGAAAAGCTGTAACCTTGGGAGTGTAATACAAGCTTGGAGTGACCAGTATTAATCTTTAGAAACCTTGTGGGCCCCCAGCTTCTGTACTCAGCATGCCAGAGTGGGGATTCAGCCTTGACAGGGTCGGATACAGCTTTCCCACCAAGTTCATGTCCTGAGGGGTGGCTGCAGGGTGATCTCCTACCTCCATGCAGCCAGTGGCCTGTGCTCCCCACTGTGATGTCAGAGCCTCCACATTTATTTATTGACAAATAAGATTAGCGGTATTTTTTTTGGTGCAGAATTCCCTCAGGAGTACTTGATCTACATAATTTCTGGCCAGCAGGAGGCCTCTCTGTGGAGTGCAGAGGTTTCCTGCCACCTGCCGAACAGCTATGCCCAAACAGCCATTCTTACCCTTGCACTGAGAAACAATGCAAGGCTTACAGAAGTGCAGCATGCCTTGCATTGAGCCTCGTGAATACCACTCAAATAAAAGATATACTCCGATACATGGAGCAGGTATAGTACAGACCAAGCAGGTCAGATTATGGTGGATAATTGTGCCTCTTGATCATTATGTATGTGATCTTCTCTTTCTGAGGCACAGCTCCTACTGGCCAGCAGAAGCCACCTCTCCAGATGACAGTTATTTTCCTTATCAAAAATGTTAAGGAAAGGAAGGACAGAACATGTTAGTTTCTAGTGCAGCAAATTGCTTGCTAGTACTTTAGAGGACATTTTCAAAATATGAAATATTGTGGGTGTTTCCATGTTGATCATTGAGGCATATGAGTTTATATTGTGGGCTCTTCATCTCCATTTTACTTTTAACAATTAATTTTTTACCGTACCTAGCAGACATCTCTCCTGGCGCCAGTTTAAACCATGGTGGAGGTCCCTGGCAGCAGAGAGTCTTTCAGGAGACCAGGGTGCTGTGGCTCAAAGTTGCTGCCTACTGTCCTATTCAGAAAGTGGCATCACCTCAAACATGGGTGTTGATGGCCAAGAAGGAGATGTGGTCAGAAGAGCCAGGAAATTCACTGATTCAGTATTACTCCCACAGTGCCTCCTACAGGTGAGAGGCAAGCTGCTGCCTCCTCAAGCACCTGTACTACATCAGAGGGAATGTCCTCTGGGGCACAAAGGTCCTCACTGCTGGACTCTCAATCAGACCTGACTGCTAGAACACATTGGCCCAAATCCACAATGGACTTAGATATCATTGTCACAGTGTCAGGGCAATGGCACCTGTATTCCCCTGCTGTGGTCCACTGAAGGCACCCACTTAAAGGTTTCTATCTCCTAGCCATCGCCACTCCTGTGGCACACTTCTGAACACCCCAAGAATAACTCGCCCTGCTCCCCCTCTGCCTTAGCAAAAGAGGGACTTATTGGTGCTAAACTGTGTGCTGTCCCAGTCTGTTAGCCAGCCAGATAAACTCCTTAGGACTCTGCCAGCTCTTACTTTGCTCCATCTAAGATTGGCATCTCCCATTGGCTATGACAGAAGTCTAGCTAGTGCTTAATTTGTAGTGAAAGAGCTCCTGGGGCTCAAGCAATTTTTTTTATTTTCATAAATGATGTGGCAAGCCCAGAGCTGCTGGGGCTATGAACTGCCAAGCCTAGAGATGCCAGGGCTTAGCCTTGGGACAAATTAAGCACGGGGTATAGGTAGGGCCCTATCAAATTCACGGCCATGAAAAACACGTCACAGCTGTGTCTGGTCTCCCCCTTTGAAATCTGGTCTTTTGTGTGCTTTTACCCTCCACTATACAGATTTCACGGGGGAGACCAGCGTTTCTCAAATTGGGGGTCCTGACCCAAAAGGGAGTTGCAGGGGGGTTGCAAGGTTATTTTAGGGTGGGTCACACTATTGCCACCCTTACTTCTGCATTGCTGCCTTCAGAGCTGGGTGGCTGGAGAGTGGCAGCTACTGACTGAGGCCATGCTCCACAGGCAGCAGCGCAGAAGTAAGGGTGGCAATACCATACCCTGCCCTCCTTCCTTCTGGGCTGCTGCTGGCGGCGGCTCTGCCTTCAGAGCTGGGCTCCCGGCCAGCAGTTGCTGCTCTCCAGCTGCTCAGCTCTGAAGGCAGCATCGCCAGCAGCAGCAGAAATAAGGGTAGCAGTACCGCAACCCACCCCTTCAATAACCTTGTGACCCATCCCCACCCCCCAACCAAGAATTCTTTTTTGGGTCAGGACCCTTACAATCACCATACCATGAATTTCAGATTTAAATAGCTTTGAAATCATGAAATTTATTATTTTAAAATTCCTATTACTGTGAAATTGACCCAAGATGGACCATGAATTTTGGTAGGGCCCTAAGCCTAAGCCTAACCCTACCCCAGCCTTAGCGCCCCCCCGCCCCGAGTTAGTCACCTAAGTCTGGGCTGCAGGGAGGCACCTATCTGTGCTTGAGATCCACCATGGGTAACCCCTCTCCTGGAGTCAGGCGGCTTAGGCACTTATGCTGTTTCTTGTGATAGTGAGTTAGGCAGGTGTCTAACTCCACATGAAACAGCTGGCCGGAGAGTGAGGGGAGTTGGGAATCCTTTCTAATATTTAGCCCAGTGATTACAGCACTCATCCAGGGTTGGAGACTCCAGTCCAATTCTCCCCTTCTGCCTGATGAAGAGAAGGGATTTGAACAGAGGCCTCACACCTCTCGGTGGGTGCTCTATCTGCTGGAGTCAGTCTTTGGCTCAATTAATATTTAACTGAAGTGGAACAACTTCAGCAGGAGAGGTTGACGGAGACCCAGATCAGAATATCCCATAACTCAGTGGTTAGGGCACTCACCTGGGAGATCCCTGTTCAAATTCCTTCTCCTCATCAGGTAGAGGAGCGAATTGAACTGGGGTCTCCCAAGGCAAGCTGAGTACCCTAACCATTGGCGTGTTTTGTGGGGGGGTTAGGTGGCCTCCGAGCACACCTACAGAATCAGGCCCCACAGGTAGGTGGAAGAGTGCTGGGGTTTAGGTATAAATAGGTATCTCAACACCTAGCATGAGGCAACAGTGTGAATGCCTGAAACTTAGCTGCTTAGGGAATATTTTAAGGGCTGTTATAAAGAGGATGGGGTTGAGGAACCACCATCTTTGGAGGTTTTTAAGAGCAGGTTAGACAAACACCTGTCAGGGATGGTGAAGGGATAGTTGGACCTGCCTCAGGGTACTGGACTAGATGACATCTTGAAGTACCTTCCAGCCCTACATGTCTATGATTCTTTGAATGTTCGTGGGTCACTGAGTGCAGAGAAGGAGCTGGAGCAGGGGCTGGTGCCAGCCACCGTGGTCTCAGCTGAGGCAGAGCAGGTGCTCGCCACTTCTATGTACAGCCTGTCCTATCTCACCCAAGACTCCCAGGACCTGTTCATGGAGGAGGTGAAGAAACAGACCAGGGGAATAGTCATGGGAGAACACAGCAGAGGAACGAACATAGCCTCAGCTGCACTGTCCTGAGGCAGCTGGACTGCTAGTCTTGTTCACTTTTGCACTGTGTTTACTTTGTGGCAGTTGGACTGCCACTGTTGTTCAAAATAGTTTTCTGTTCAATGACTTTTGACAAGACAGATATTTTAATGCAGTCACAGTATAACAATAATACACAGGCACACAGTCATCTCATAGGCCCGTTGACACAGTGCATTATGGTAATGCTCAGGTGATCTCATTTTCCCCTTCCTCCATTTCCCTATCCAAGCTAAGGATGTGGAAACTCAAGGCATCCCTTACTTCCTTAGCTGTCCTGCTTCTAGCTCCAGCTGGTTCATTTTCTGGCAGCCTGTTTCTCTAAAGCAGTGGCTCTCAACCTTTCCAGACAACTGTACCCCTTTCAGGAGTCTGATTTGCCTTGAGTACCCCAAGTTTCACCTCACTTAAAAACTACTTGCTTACAAAATCAGACATAAAAATATGAAAGTGTCACAGCACACTACTACTGAAAAATTGCTTATTTTATCATTTTTACCATATAATTATAAACCAATTGGAATATAAATACTGAACTTATATTTCAGTATATAGTATCTAGAGCAGTATAAACAAGTCACTGTCTGTATGAAATTTTAGTTTGTAGTGACTTTGCTAGTGCTTTTTATGTAGCTTGTAAAACTAGGCAAATATCTAGATGAGTTGATGTACTCCCTGGAAAACCTCTGCATACCCCCAGGGGTACACATACCCCTGATTGAGACCCACTACCTTTAAATCATGACCAATGTAATTTCTCCTTATCCTCACATATAGTGTTTAGAACACTGCATGCCCTAATGACATGAATGGCATTATAAACGCTGCCAAATGATGGTTCCGTAGACAGCAGCTTCTGGCCTTCAGCCAGCCAAGTGAAACTTCACCACCATCTTGCAACTGATCAGTGTGTAATTAAGCTTTCATCAGCCATAGACAGACAGATGTCTGTCTATGTATAATTATTATCCTGCTGTAGTCCTTTTATCTCCCCTAAACAGAATGCTTCCTTTTCCTAGGTGTAATATATGTCCTCAGCTAGAGATACTCAAACAAAATTCTTCTCAGCAGTGACACTAGAAAAGAAAAAGATTTTTCAAAGGTTTGCAAAGTAGTGAAATGATTTGCTGCATCAATTTTTCTTCATGAAAGTACAAGGCTGTTTTCACAAATGGAAAACATTTCTCCCCCAAATTCATCTTTTCTTTTCATGATACCAGTTTCTTTTTGATTCAAGTAGACAATAGGATTCTGCAGAACCGTAAAGGCCCAAGTGAGGGCTAATTCATTATTTCAAATTAAAATTTTTTAATAAACCTACTTTTAAAAATTGGGACAGAAATGATAAATTACTGATGCAGAAACAAAGAGCTTGTGGTCATTATTTTCTTGGGGACTACCTTTGTAATGCCACTGGTACATTGATAGTAATAAGGAGACACATTAAAACTTTAAAAAACTGTCTCAAGGTGAAACTGCTGCATAACTGTAAAAACAATTGATTAAGATCAATACAGGCTCATTTCTAATCAGAGGTACTTGATCTAGATGCCTCTTTAAAGTCAATTATCTCTGTTTTGTGCAGCTGGCTGAAGAAATTACAGATTAAAATAGCTACCTTAGATCAATGTAGATTTGTCTTCTAATCTTGAAAATATGACTGTCTGATTTTTATTTTACATTATTTGATTTTAAATAAGTTATTTTCTTGACATAGAATAAAATGTAGTATTGCTGGACAATTAGATTTCTTTTTCAATTAATAGAAAAAGAAATACAGTTGAATAACAACAGGGTATGATTGCCTATTCATACTAGCTCTTTCATAAATGTGTTGCCTTTATTGACTTTGCCATTAAGATCAGTTTTTGTCACCTCTAGGGGGCAGTTTAAGACAAGCTATATAGTTGTTGGATTACGTACAGTTAGAGTAGGCTACAGAGATGGGAAGATATTATATAGTGGAAAACTGTCTGGTTTTGTAGCAGATGCTGAAGAATTTATTTCTCCTTAAAGGGTTTGATCAAGCCAAAGTTAGTTTCTGGGGCTGCTGATCCATGAAAGCTCTGCAATGGGTCTCCTAGACTACAAGAGCACAGAAGCTGATCCATATTCTCAGGGAGATGTCAGCCTTTCTCAGTGGCCCCAGAAAACCAAATGAGGCTTTCTGAAATTTTCCTTTCTCAACAATAGAGTCCTTCCAGCCGAGGGTAGCAATAAGGCTCTTGGGGATTGTAATGGGGTAACAGCCCTTTAGGGCCAGCGGAGGCAATCTGAGAGGCCAGTTATTTCACCATCTTCACCAGGTGCCCAAGGAAAGTGAATGAAGTACTGAAAGAATAACTGAAATGGACACTGGGCAAGGGGCAGATGGTTGAGGAAGGAGTAGGAAAACTCAGGCCACTGTTCCTTTAAGGGACAGCCTGGGTCCAGGAGCCTGGTAGAGTGGATGGGACAAGGCTCCCCTCTCTCCCTGAGGCCCCAGATAAGCGTTTGGGGTTATTAGACACCTGGGAAGGATCAAGAGCCTGGTCAGATGACTTGGCTCCAACCCCAGTTAAGGAGAGCTGCAGAGACAAAGAACTCAGAGATGTCACAGGTCCCAGAACAACAGCTGTGAAAACCCTGAACATAAAGGGAAGGCTTGGGGTAGGCTAGGGAGCCCAGCACTGGAACCACACAATCCTGAGAAGGATGATGGAGTCTCCAACCTAAATGGGGATGTAGTAGGGACTGTTTTTGGAGCTGGAAACTGTTTAATAAATAGACCCTGGCTGTAGGAATATAGTCCCACAAATTTGGGTGAACTATGGTTTTAAATTGAGTTGGGATATTAGTATGGCCCAAAGGATGTAACCAAAAAGAATGAGATCATAAGAAAGAAGATTTGTGTGAAACTGGTAGTGATCCTGTGAAATAGCAGTGTTACCTTATTTAAGTTTTGGACTGAAGTAATAGAAATAAAACATTGTTAACTGGGTATCAGTTGCTGTAAGTTATTGGCTATAAAAGAAACTCCTTCATCTGGCCTTAGCTAAGGTCTGATAATTGGCAGTGACATCCCTTGTTTGTTAAAAGATATAAAACCAGTAAACTCTTAAAGGGTTCATTGCTAATACCTGCCTGACCAAGTTGGAGCTGATCAATATCAATTGAAACACCTCTAGGTTTAGCCTGTTTTGTAAGTATGTTGATCAAATGCTTATAAATGTTTTATTGCTGTTTGGATGTAGTAAATTGCTTATTATTTGGACTTTTTAGGCATGTTTAGAGCGATTGTGTAAATATCTTTTGCCCTTTGGATTTAATAAAATAATTTTTGGTTAAACTAGTGATGAGGTAATACCCTGCATAAATAGTAACAATTCCAATACCAGGAGAGGGGAAATACTGTTTAATGACTCTGGGTAGTGGTGTGTAAATTATTCTGACAATTGGAGGGAAACTGAAGCAGGGGACTGTAGTGGCATGCTGGGCTGTCTAGGATTATGCTTGGAGACCATATCCTTCTTTTAGTGATGATGTTGGACTAGGATATCCCCACAGTTCTTTTCTTTCCCCTTCCCCCAAGAAAGGACAAAAATAAACAAATGCAATGAATAACACACTGAAATTAATACAACAATAATTAATACCAATGTCAGGCTGTCTAGGGCAAAGATAGTTTTATGGTTAAGGCATTGGGTGTAACTCAGGAGATTTAGGTTTGATTCCTAGCTCTGAGACATACTTCATGTGTGACCCTGGAAAAAATACAATCTCTCTGTGTCTCCATCCCTACCCGTAAAACAGGGATAGTAGTTACAGCTGGTCAAAAAAATTTTTTTAAACAAACTTCCCAATGGGCCATTTCACCAGCCAGGGATTGGCTGCATGCAGTAGTGCTCCAGCCATGCCTCCTCCAAGGGAGGAGTGTCCTAGGAGTCATTATGCTAGTCCTTATGACACTTGGGGATTCCAGTCCAGTCCAGTTAATGGGTGAAGATCCATTAATCTCACTAAGATAGTTTACCAAGTACCCTTCGCTTATAGCAATAGTAAACTCCTCAGCATCACTGAGTTAACTAGGTTACATTCCCACCAATTAATGAGACACATTAACACCATTAGTCTTTTTAACCTTCAGTAGTTTGTATTTCTCCAGTTATTTTCCCAAGGTATTGCAGTAAGTAGATGTCTTGTTCGTGGCATTAACCTCGCAAAAAACAATGTAAGTAGCTCAAATCCTATCAGAAATCAGATCCAAACTTCCTCTGAGTCTGGAAGTGTTTGGATTTGGGGTTTTGGGTGGGGTCTACATCTCTTAGAAATACATAATATAGGCCATGGGGTATTCTGCAGTCAGATTTTCAAAAATCAAACATACTGTCTAAACCAGGTAGATGAATGCACAGTGCAGTTTTGGTAGGGAATTTTCAGAACTTGTGTGAATCACTCATATATTTGGAAATTCCAGTCACATAATTATGTATAGTCATGGGCTATGCTTAGCTGGGATATTCAGAAAGGCTGATGAAAGTAATTTGTACCTGATGAGCAGATGGTGAGGTAACGTGGTGGCATGCTGCAGCTGGTCCAGTGTGTGCATTTTGCAGTGAAGTCTCTTGTTTCTTGAAGGAAACTGAAAAAATAACAACAATTTCCTTTGGTTTGCCTCTGGTTTGTTGCAAATATAAGAATGTAACCATAGAAAGCTTTTCTTCAATCTTTATATCTGCCCCAAAGTGATACAGATGCAGCTTTCCCCGAAGCAACAGCCATTTGCCTTCAGGCAGAAACTCCAAAGGTACCCAACACTTGGGGAGCATGACCATAGCAGAGGAAGAGATATAGGGTATGACACTGGTATGAGAGATGGAACATCTGAGCTCTCACTCCACCCCAATAACTCTCTACCACAGCTAAAATCCCCATGCCACTGACTATTGGCAGAGAAATGAGACTAATATCCACCCGCCATCCTTGACACTAACACCTACGTCACAATATTTTCCAGCAAAGGCACCTACATCCAACTGAAGAAGAACAGTGTCTCTCCCTGTAGGACCAATGCCTGAAGCAGATAAGACAACTGACCTTGCGAGAACTGCCAGATGGACCCTTCAATAGCCTTTTTCAAATATGTTAAAATAATATTGGGGTTAAATTTGAAAGATGCATATGGAATCCTCTGAGCACACCCACAACCTTCAAAATTTACTAACCTTTTGAGGCAAAGGGAAGTATAGAAATGGAGCAAGTTAAAGCTGAAATTTGGAGGATCTGGTATTTCATCTAAGAGATAGTGTTGCTTAGAAGCAACATACTATACTTAGTAAATCTCAGACACAATAGGATGAGTTAGGGATAGTTAGTAACTTTGAGCTTTTTGACTTCTAATTAGGTCCAGAATATTATTAGGAATAATCAATTGTAAGAGCTACTTACAATGGTTGTAAGAACCAAACCATTAATCTCTTTAATTTGCTATATTGGATTGGCCCACTGATCTGTTTTCTATAGCACTCGGCCTTTGACCGTGACAAATACTTGATGTTTCAGAAGGAGGCAAACTTCTTCTAATAAATGTGACACAATGAATGGTTATTTTGGAGGGGATGATAAATTCTTTCTCAACTATCACAAGCAATTGGTTTGTGCCTTAAAACATGAAGCTAGGTTTCCTTTGTATATTTTTGCTCTAGCCAATGATCCAATACTTTTTAAATCAAAGGGAGCCTTTCTGGGGATTTCAGCGGGGGTTGAATCAGGCCCATAACTAAAATTATTATTTTATTGTTACACATACAGTGCTCAGTCTTGAAAATCAATGTGCATTTGATTAGCTTTACTCAGATGTATAATGTTAGTCTTGTGTGGTGGATTAGACGTTAAATTCTGTAATCCCTTGAAAGATCCAACTAAACTATTTAACGCTGACTTCCTGTGGTAGGGGTCTAAATAATTTACTGTTAAATTGGCAATCTTATCTCAGTGTTTGAAGATTTGTTTTGAAAATATTTAATTATTACAACTCCACACTTCTTTAGATGAACTAATTAAATTCAGCCTATCTTCACTCATAAGGGGGAAAGATTCCTACCAGGTAAACTCAATTTCTGTGACAAAAATAATTGCTCTGATGCATTCAAACTGATTTTGAAATCAAGTTTGCTGATAAATGTATAATGTGGTATCTGGGATACTGAGTGCCATGGAACATTACACATGTAACAAACAAATGTGGAAAAATGCCTCTTTATTAGCAAAGTCCTGACACAGGGAAGAAAGGAGAGCAGCAGAATACGGACCCTGGACTTCAGAAAAGCAGACTTCGACAACCTCCAGGAACTGATGGGCAGGATCCCCTGGGAGAATAACATGAGGGGAAAAGGGGTCCAGGAAAGCTGGCTCTATTTTAAAGAATCCTTCTTGAGGTTACAGGGAAAAAACATCCTGATGTGTAGAAAGAATAGTAAATATGGCAGGCGACCAGCTTGATTTAACAGTGAAATCCTTGCTGATCTTAAATGCAAAAAAGAAGCTTACAAGAAGTGGAAGATTGGACAAATGACCAGGGAAGAGTATAAAAATATTGCTTGGGCATGCAGGAGTGAAATCAGGAAGGCCAAATCACACTTGGAGTTGCAGCTAGCAAGAGATGTTAAGAGTAACAGGAAGGGTTTCTTCAGGTATGTTAGCAACAAGAAGAAAGTCAAGGAAAGTGTGGGCCCCTTACTGAATGAGGGAGGCAACCTAGTGACAGAGGATGTGGAAAAAGCTAATGTACTCAATGCTTTTTTTGCCTCTGTCTTCACGAACAAGGTCAGCTCCCAGACTGCTGCACTGGGCAGCTCAGCATGGAGAGGAGGTGACCAGCCCTCTGTGAAGAAAGAAGTGGCTCAGGACTATTTAGAAAAGCTGGACGAGCACAAGTCCATGGGGCCGGATGCGCTGCATCCGAGAGTGCTAAAAGAGTTGGCGGATGTGATTGCAGAGCCATTGGCCATTATCTTTGAAAACTCATGGTGATCGGGGGAGGTCCCGGACTACTGGAAAAAGGTTAATGTAGTGCCCATCTTTAAAAAAGGGAAGAAGGAGGATCCTGGGAACTACAGGCCAGTCAGCCTCACCTCAGTCCCTGGAAAAATCATGGAGCAGGTCCTCAAGGAATCAATTCTGAAGCACTTAGAGGAGAGGAAAGTGATCAGGAACAGTCAGCATGGATTCACCAAGGGCAAGTCATGCCTGACTAATCTAATTGCCTTCTATGACAAGATAACTGGCTCTGTGGATGAGGGGAAAGCAGTGGATGTGTTGTTCCTTGACTTTAGCAAAGCTTTTGATACAGTCTCCCACAGTATTCTTGCCAGTAAGTTAAAGAAGTATGGGTTGGATGAATGGACTATAAGGTGGATAGAAAGCTGGCTAGATCGTTGGGCTCAACGGGTAGTGATCAGTGGCTCCATGTCTAGTTGGCAGCCGGTATCAAGTGGAGTGCCCCAAGGGTTGGTCTTGGGGCTGGTTTTGTTCAATATCTTCATAAATGATCTGGAGGATGGTGTGGATTGCACCCTCAGCAAGTTTGCAGATGACACTAAACTGGGAGGAGAGGTAGATACGCTGGAGGGTAGGGATAGGATACAGAGGGCCCTAGACAAATTGGAGGATTGGGCCAAAAGAAATCTGATGAGGTTCAACAAGGACCAGTGCAGAGTCCTGCACTTAGGATGGAAGAATCCCATGCACCGCTACAGACTAGAGACCAAGTGGCTAGGCAGCAGTTCTGCAGAAAAGGAAGTAGGGGTTACAGTGGACGAGAAGCTGGATATGAGTCAACAGTGTGCCCTTGTTACCAAGAAGGCCAATGGCATTTTGGGATGTATAAGTAGGGGCATTGCCAGCAGATCGAGGGATGTGATCATTCCCCTCTATTCGACATTGGTGAGGCCTCATCCGGAGTACTGTGTCCAGTTTTGGGCCCCACACTACAAGAAGGATGTGGAAAAATTGGAAAACGTCCAGCAGAGAGCAACAAAAATGATTAGGGGACTGGAACACATGACTTATGAGGAGAGGCTGAGGGAACTGGGATTGTTTAGTCTGCAGAAGAGAAGAATGAGGGGGGATTTGATAGCTGCTTTCAACTACCTGAAAGGGGGTTCCAAAGCGGATGGATCTAGACTGTTCTCAGTGGTAGCAGATGACAGAATGAGGAGTAATGGTCTCAAGTTGCAGTGGGGGAGGTTTAGGTTGGATATTAGGAAAAACTTTTTCACTAGGAGGGTGGTGAAACACTGGAATGCGTTACTTAGGGAGGTGGTGGAATCTCCTTCCTTAGAGGTTTTTAAGGTCAGGCTTGACAAAGCCCTGGCTGGGATGATTTAGTTGGGGATTGGCCCTTCTTTGAGCAGGGGGTTGGACTAGATGACTCCTGAGGTCCCTTCCAACCCTGATATTCTATGATTCTATGATAAAGTGATGAACAACCTTCGAACATTACATTAAGCTCTCAATAACTGTCATAATGAGAAACAAACTGAGCTAAAACCTGATCTTTTACACTGGAACAACCACACTACTTCAGTAGTTTCCTCAATGTGGCTGAGCAGAATTAAGTCTATATTTAAATGTCAATACACCTCTACCCCAATATAACATGATCCGATATAACATGAATTCGGATATAACGTGGTAAAGCAAAAATGGTTTTCCTGTCTCATCTACAACATGCAGTACTTTAATCCTGTTTAATCCCAGTTTATACATTTAATGATTACCGTGTACAAATTCAGTATGTATGTTTTTACAAGCCTGCCTTGGATCGAAAGTCGAAACTCAAAGCCGAGCGCATTTTCAGTATTTTTAAACTTTCACACCGATCTTCGTTGCATAAAAAACAGTCTTGTCTGCAAGTCTTAATTAAAATTATAATGTTGACAGTTTAAATTCATTGATAGTTTAAAAACATTGAAAGTTTAAATTTGTTTTGTGGACAACAAAACCATGTGCGAGGTGGTAGCTAATTTTCAACGGCCGTTATAATAAAAATAGCCTTTGTATTTATAACCATGACTAATTTATCAAAAAGGAGAGTTCAGTCTAACTTCGTCGTTGACTAACTTGCTGCCGCCTTGCCAGTTTAACGTTGTTACAAAACCATCTGTGGTTGGTGCCTCAGCTCTTAAAATGTGGCTTGTGTCAAATTACATACATACAGTACATTGTCTGTACAAATGTGCATCAAAGTGGTGGAATGAATGTGCAACAATGAGAAGGCAGGGGTAAACGTATGTTGCCTGCCCATGGTCCCATTAGGCGTTCTCATCTCTCCCGCCTATTTTAATCTCATTTTAATCATTTTAATCTCATTTCTAAATTGTGTGCACTACAGACTAAGTTTAAGTTGTCTCACTAGTTGTATTTTGGAACCATTGTAACTCTGTGCTCACATTTTCTAAACAATCAAAAAAAATTGTTAGCATTAATATTAAAATACCATTGACATGATGGCAAGTAGTCCACAGCCACAGAAATGAAAGGCATGGACAGTCACAGAAAAATTGGAAGCTTTGGGCAGACTGAAATCAGGAATGAGCCAAGCGAAGGTCTCAAAAGAACTAGGACTGTGGGAATCAACATTAAGAGGGTGGACCAAAGATGAGGAAAAATTACGATCAATACTAGTTGAACTGGATGAAAGTGAAGGCCTGGAAAGGAAGTGCCTAAAAACTGCCCAGGATAACCAACTAGGTAGAGCAGTATTTACGTGGTTTACCCAAGAATGCTCCGACAGCACGCCAATTTCTGGCGACATTATAAGGAAACAAGCGGAGAAATTGAAGAAGGATTCTCGATTTTAGACGCTCGGGCGAGGACACTTCTGCACATCAAGGTAACGAATTTAAAGCTAGCAGTGGATGGCTTAATCGTTTTAAAAAATGTCATGGCATTCGGCAAGTCACAATTTCAGGAGAAAGAAAAGGAGGACTTGTGGCTCTAAGGTGCCACAAGTCCTCCTTTTCTTTTTGCGAATACAGACTAACACGGCTGCTACTCTGAATTTCAGGAGAGACATGCTCTGCAGATATAAAAGCTTGCGACAAATACTCACTAAAGTTACAAGAGATCATCAGCGAGGGTGGCTATACTCTGGAGCAAATCTATAACCAGCCTATGTTACCGTATGCTTCCGGATAGAACACTTGCTTCTAGGACCGAAGAACAAAAGGCCGAAGGTTTTAAGGTGATAAAAGATAGAGTGACAATACTTTTCTGTGTGAATAAAACCGGTTCACATAAACTTAAATCTCTGTGCATAGGCAAATCCAGGTCACCTAGGGCTTTCCACCATAAGAACATGGATTCGCTTTCATTCATTTATCATCATTCAAAAAATGCCTGGATGACATATGGATATTTTCGAGGAATGGTTTAATAAATATTTTGTACCAGCTGTCCGGAGCCACCTACTCATACAAAACCTGGAGCCAAAGGCACTGATCCTACTTGACAACTGTCCTGCCCACCCCCCAGTTAAGACCTTACCCAGCAAAGATGGGAAGATAAAGGTGAGCTATCTTCCTAAGAACATGACGTCCAAAATACAGCCCCTCGATCAATGCATTATAGCCACATTTAAAATGAACTATCGTAAAGCCTTAGTAAAGAAAATTTTTGAGGACAACAGTAGCATAATGGATGTAATCAAGAAATTGAATTTGCTGGATATATTTAACTTAGTCGAGACAGCCTGGCTAGGAATCGCTCCATCAATGTTAGAGAAATGTTGGCATCGTGATCTCAGAAGTGCTTTTGTCACTGAAAGCGACAACAACCAAGATGAGGAAGAAGACGAAGATGAGAACAACTCTGAATTTTACGGAAGAGGAGGCCATGGAGGCAGAACAAGTCTACAGGGAACTTATGGCTCAAAGTGGGATAGCTGATCATAGAATCATAGAATATCAGGGTTGGAAGAGATCTCAGGAGGTCATCTAATCCAACCCCCTGCTCAAAACAGGACCTATCCCCAACTAAATCATCCATCAAGACTGGATGGAGGTGGATGCTATGTGTCAAACCTATGAACGACTTCCAGTTGTAGATATAATTCATAATGTTGCCCCTCAACCACCTGGTGCCTCAGAAAATGTGTCTAACCCTGAGGATAGTGACGAAGAACCCTTGGAGCCACTGCCCAAAGCTGCTGATGCGGTTGTAAGGTTAGAGATTGGTCTTAAATGGCTAGAAAGCCAGGATGTGGATAGACTGCAAATACTGCAGTTAAAATCCATAACTGGCCTGGTGAAGAAGAAGGCTTGCAGTAACATGAAGCAACAAAGTATAACAAGTTTATTAAAAATTAAAAAATTGTTAAGGGGTGTATCTTAAATAAGAAAGCATCTTGTACACCAAAAAAAGGTATTTACTATTTTATCAATGTCTCTAAAACTTGATTACTTTACCTTTTTTAGCTTCATTTTAACCTTTTCTATAAGTAAAAACTCCCATCTCCAAAATGTTTTCAAATTATTTAATAGTTAACAGTTCATATTACTTAACAACCTACGTATAACATAGCTGGCTAAGTGACAAAGGGGCCCATGCTCCTATTTGCTAAGAACTGATCCCTGTGGGACCCCACTGGAGACAGACCCACTCAGTGAGAATTCCCTGTTTACAGTTATATTTCGAGACCTATCAGTTAACAGTTTTTAATCTATTTAATGAGTGCCATGTTAATTTTATTCTAGTTTTTAATCAATATTTGCAGCACCAAGTCCAATACCTTACAGAAGTCAATTCTATCAACACCATTACTTTTATGAACCAAATGTATAATGTCATAAAAAAAATCAGTTAGTTTTACAGGTTCTATTTTCCATAAACCCATGTTGATTTGTCTTAATTACATTCTCCTCCTTTAGTTCATTATTAATTTAGCACTGTTTCAGTAGCTCTTCTACCTTGCCTGGGATTGAAGTCATGCTGACAGGCCTATAATTACCCAGGTCATCCAATTTACCCTTGGCTTTCTTCCAGTCTTCCCCAGTGTTCCAGAACATGGAGTCCACTCACATTATTACACGAGAAACACAGCTCAGGGAACATGGTAGCAGCGGTCAGTCGTGTGACTTACAGCAAGAAAGTGTGTTTAACCAGAAAACAAAGCAGCACCTCAAACAGAGTAAACACACAGCATGGAGGAACTTGGACTACTGGAAAAGCCTAATTTCCAGACAAACTTTTCACAAGCACAGAAGCAGGAGCTGACTCTGTATACAGAGCTGACTGTGAAAGGCTGATGATATCCTGAACAAACCTGATGGAATGAAGATAAACTTATTGAATTAGGGATAATACCTTTGGGGTACATTGTATTAAAAATGCAGTTGGATGTTGTATATACCTTCTTTACTAGGGAAGGGGAATGCTAATGTAATGGCTTCTGAAGCCACCCCCTGGAGATATGTATATACTAATTCAAACTGGATTTTCCAGAGACCAACAGACAAAGAAAAGACTCTTGGATAAAAGCCTGGGTTCTAAGCTGACTTAGGGTCTTCTTCCTGATCCAGCAAACTGACTGGACCCCTGGTCCATGGAGACCCCCACTCCTTAGGGGAGGGTTGAAAGGACGTCACCTAGGGAGGCCTCAGAAGACTGCTTGTTCTGAGCCGAAGCTCTGATGAACTCGTAACCTCAAGTGGGGTGATTCCTGGTGAGCTTATTAGCATAGGTGCAGGTTCTTTTATTATTTTAATGTTTCTCTGTAATACCTTTTACCTGAAGAAGAAAGCAGGCTTGCTTAGAAAGAACTGTGAGGTACATATCTGTAGAAACTACTCTTACCAGGCTCTGAGGAGAAAGCAAGCAGGTTTGTTTCTTTGCTGGGAAATACACAGCCAAGGCAGGGACCTGTGCAGGCTGGGAATACCTTGGTCAGAAGAGAGAGAGGTGTGGGTCTCCACCTAGAAAGGCAACAGCTGGGGACCTGAGCGTGGGTGGCCTTGCTGAACCACTGAGGGGAAATACAGGAGCAGTTGCCCTGAACTTTGACACTGACCATGGGGAATAAAGATGAGAAAATGAAGGTAAAACTTTTTTTTACTGTCACTGGGAAAACACTGCCATGCAGTGTGGCCAACTCTTGTGGTTCCTTTTATCATGTGTCTTGTGGTACTCAGTGTGTTTTCTTGAAGTACCAGCTCTTGGAGTCATATGAATACAACAATTTCATCTTTCATTTTTTTTTTTAAATGGAATCTAAGTTTCTAGCCCTCCTGGTTGCAAATATGCTTGAAAACTTGAACCCTAAAACTTCAAAAGCCAGAAGGCAAATAAAGATTTTCAAATACATTTTTAATATCACATTTTTCTGCCTGTGATGGGGGTTTATAAACCCCATACTGGGACAGGTGTGATTAAGGGCACAGGTGACTCTGCTCTACGAAACTTGCAGAGCCCGCTCCACTTGGAGGAGGAGCTTATAAAAGGGAGCCAGACTGCTCAGGTATGGGGGTGGAGAAGACAGAACTGTTGGCTTATATAGCTCTCCAACACTTCAATGAGATGTTGCCACCCTTAAAATGGCACGGAAGGCTACAAAGGACAAAAGCAGCTGTACAGAAGGCTGACATTGGTTCCAACAGCTGCAAATAAGCAACACCCTTTCCATAAAAAGGATGTGCCTGCCTCTGGAAGAACAGAGCTGCAATTCCTGCTCATTTGCCACAATTGTCTTCATGACATCCTTCTTGTAGCAATGTTCATGTACTCATGTCCAGCACTGGGTGGCAGTACCAACTCAGATATACAGCATGTCTGGGCCATCATCTATGTCTTTGCCATTTTTCGTAATGTTTCAGGATTGCCAGAGCACGCAGTGTCCCATTGTAGATACCCTACTTTCCCTTACAGTTTTTGTATCTGAACTTTTTCCTTGTTTTACACTGAAAAGCAATTTGTAGTAATATCCATCCATCTCCTTTTCCAGTGGAAGCTTCATAGTTCAGAAAGGGAGAATGACATGGGGTTCTATAAACTACAGGCTTCTATCTCTTTCACTACAGTCTGGGGTTGGAGTTTATAGTTTAGCTGAAGTTATCACAGATACACCTAGATACACCATTTTCTAGTGGCCTGTATAGTTCATCTAGGGTTTTTTTTCCATCTGACATGATTTTTCCTGTTCTTAACCTTGTTTGTTTACATTTTTACCAATCACATAAAGGGGAAGAAATATAAATATCACCAATAATCTGCTAAAGTTGAAATCTTTTCTCCACACTCTCATTTGCCCTGGTATTGATAGGTTGGTGTGTAGCAGAGTTTTATGAAGAGCGGTTTGTTTGCAAGAGTTCAGTTGACCTCTTTCATGGGCTTCCATTTGTGGCTTTGTATCTCGAAGTTTCAGGTTTGAATGAACACAGCAAGTTTCACCTGGTTCCACTGCAAACAATCAGTGTCTCATTCCCTCTAGTGCAGGTCCACAAGGAGGATGACTTACTATTGCTGGCAGAGGCTTGTGGATATAAAGGTTCCAACCCTGCTGTTGAGGTACGTAAGTCACAATATGATGTCACATGATGGAATTTCTGTGTTTTTTTTTGTTTTTTTCTTAAAACCTTAGCAAATAACACACAACTCTTAAAAGACCAGTAAGGTTGCAAAGTCAAGGACTCAAAAGTTAGGAAGTGCCAGAATTAAGGTTGCCATTGCCATCTTTAATTATGATGATAGTTGTTAGGATATAGATATTCAGGCCTGTCTGCAAAGGCCTGTACTTTAAGAATTTAGGTGTATTCTTATCGCTTGGCTAGTTCTAGAGGTATAAAAGAAAGAATCAAAACCACTGTCTGCCAGTGTAAGGGCCTTCTCTTACTGTGACAGTTTGTGGCCCTGTGCTTAGGCTCAGGCCTTTGGCTAAGCAGCAGAGGCAGCCATAAGCTGGGAAGCGAACGGTCACATCCTCACATTCCAAACTAGTCACATTGAAATAAGGTGCTATTGGGCTGTTAGGCACTATGAGGACAGGATTGTATTCCTATCACCTCCAGAGAAAGGGAAGTGCCTAGAAAATGTAAAAGGAAACTTAGTTTGATAGCATCCTGTCTGGCAAGAACTCACTTATCAATAGCTGGGATGTGAAATCCTCGCTTCTGTGTTGTCTTGTCATTGTAGTTCCCACTTTGCTATTGTTTGTCTGTATAATCTCTGTCTGGTTCTGTGATTGTTCCTGTCTGCTGTATAATTAATTTTGCTGGGTGTAAACTAATTAAGGTGGTGGGATATAATTGGTTACATAATCATGTTACAATATGTTAGGATTGGTTAAGGTATAGCTAAGCAGAACTCAAGTTTTACTATATAATCTGTAGTCAATGAGGAAGTGACTGGGTGGGGGTGGGCATGTGGGTGTGTGAGATGGGAACAGGGAATGGGGGTAAGAAAATTGGAATCATGTTTTGCTAAAGGGGGAAATGGGAACAGGGAATGGGAGTAAGGAAATTGGAATCATGTTTGGCTAAGGGTAGGAATGGGAACAGGGACACAGGTCTAAGGCTCTGTGGTGTCAGAGCTGGGAAGGAGGACACTAAGGAAGGAAACTGGAATCATGCTTGCTGGAAGTTCACCCCAATAAACATCTAATTGTTTGCACCTTTGGACTTCAGGTATTGTTGCTCTCTGTTCATGCGAGAAGGACCAGGGAAGTAAGTGGGTGAAGGAATAAGCCCCCTAACAATAGTTTCTAATTACATGATCATACTGTTTTCCTCCACAGAAGCTGCTTCATTCAGTGCACAGGATGGACCTGCTTTGAAGATGAATCAAGTTGTGTCATGAAGGAAGCTGTCTGTAGGACCCCTTCTTCATTTGTTGTAGAACTTAGGTGTGTTAAGACAGTTGAATGCTTCCTTGGAGAACTGCATTCTATTCTACCTGTGCCACAGATATTCTCTGTGCTAGTTAAGTTACTTAAACCAAACTTTTCGTAGGTGTTCACTAGTTGAAGGTGCCTTGTTTTCTGGATGTCCTGAGATGCTCATCTCTGACTTGCAGAAGTGTTGCGCACTCTCCACTGCAACTGAAGTCTGTGGGAGCTGTGCTTTGAAAATAGAAAGTGTTATATAATTCTAAGTACTCTGAAAAGTCAGGTTTTAGGCATCTCAAATTGTCCACTCAAAATTAGTGGACTCTTTTGACCTTAATCTGTTTGTGCCTTATTTTCCCATCTGTAAAATGGGGATAATACTAGCCCATCGTTTCACAGGGGTTTTGTGAAGATGCTTAATATTTGTAAAGCACTCAGATAATATGGTGATGAACACCAGAGAAAAGCTCACAAGGAAATCAATAATACTGTTTTCAGGGCAGGGCGTGCTTAGTGTTCAGTAAATAAGGCGTGATGCTATTTATTGAACAATATATTGAACAAAATACTAAATAGCTCCTCACTAGGTGAGAACTGTCCATCCTGTGCACTGAATGTCAGGGGTCCTGTGAAAAACTCTGTGATCATTTAATTAAAGACCACATCATAATATATATGCACAAAGGGGCCAAATCAAGGTTGTGCAGGAAGCTTTAATTCTGCATTTCTTAACTTTTGAGTACTTGTCTCTGCAATATTAGACACACACGAATTGAGAAAGGTAATTACTATTAGACTTGTTCTAATTCTTTCAGTTTGGTCTGTCATGAAGTATATATTTCACCAGCTGATTCCAACTTAAAATGAAAGGCAGGCATTTCAGGAGATATGGCTTGCTCAGCTGCACATTGCTCTAAAATGGTTGGGGAAAGGCTTTCTTCCCAATTGTCTCTTCAAATGGGGTTCTTAGTATCAGGGAAATTATTAGTTCTCAACCTCTCAAGTCTTTCATCCTGTAACCATTTGCCTGCTGTGCCTACTATTTTCATTAGTCTTTCCTCATGATTGCTGCTTGTATCTTGGCAGCACTGTTCACAGCCATCCTTCTGCCAAAGCTTGTGACCTACTCTCCAGGTCAAGTGCCTTTTTTCTTACACCTCATTCCAGTGGCTAGAACTTTGTTTCCCTTGCTGTCAGAATAGCGTGCAGGAATTAGCTCCGTGAGGCCCTCTGTGCATTAGAAACATTAGAAATGTGTACCCATATTACAGCAACTGCCACCAAAGGTGCAGCTCCCCTGGCACTAGCAAGGGTGCCCCATATCGTATCCTACTGACAAGCACAGCGGTGCCATGATAAACCCTTTATTGTAAGCCAAGGTCTGAAAGCTCTTGCCTGCCATCTATTGATGAACTGGGGGAAGAAATTTCAGGAGCCAACTGTATTCACTTAGGTGAAGTAGGTTGCTGTGTCTAGGTCAGCATTTCTCAAATGTGGCCACCAGAGGCTTTTTTTTTTTTTTGCACTACCACAGCAGCCTCCAAAGCATGGGCAGCGACTGGGGTGGGGTGAGGGGTATAGAGGGCCTTGCTTCCCCAAACTGTATATGTTGATAGCGGAGGGGCACAAGTTAAAGTTTCAGCTGCCCCTGGAATGGCTCGACTCACAGCCCCACTCTACCCTCCCCGAAACCAGCACTCCTTCCCAGCAGCACCCAGCTGTTGCTCCTGAATAGCTGTTGCCAAGGGCAGTGAGATGCACCATCTTGGTGTTTGCACTGGTGCTGCCAGCAGGGATTGGTGCCTTGCACTGCACAGACGCTTTGGGGGCTCTGGGTAGTGCCTCTGGAAACATGTGGGGCCGGTGTGCTTGGCACCGGAGGCAGCTCTTGTCTGTGGAGGCAGCTGCGGTGTTCAGTCACCAGGGATCTCCCCTGGGCAGTTCCCCTGCTTCTGCCCAGCCAGGGCGTGAGATGCCTGGGGCTCTGCAGCCAGCAGCTGAGTTCTGACCCAGCTTCCCTGGGGCAGACTCTTGCTGAACGGCCGTCGGAGGCAGGGACAGAGGTGGGTCAGCACTTGGATGTGTCTCGGAAAAAAACAAAAATAAAATGCACATAAAGTTAATTATGTATTTTAGGAAAAATTATCAGAGTGCAGCCACCAAAAATGTGTTGTGAGAACCCCTGGTCTAGTTGATCATCTGACAAACCTGCTTTGCTAAAGTTATCAATTTTGGCTGTTTTGGGTTAAACTTCACTTTTAGTTTTGGCTGCAAGGGTAATGAAATTGTTTTTATCTTTATGTATGACTAAAGGGCAGAAAAACTGTACTTAACATGTCCTAACTGAAGAGGGGTCACTCTAACTTGAACCTCATTTGCTAAGCAGGGGGTAGTGATGCCAAGTGAAAGTCCGAGGTGGTGGGAATAGCTGTTCCTACCTAGTTGTGGCACAGACTCTGTTAGATATCCCTTGGCTCTCCCTTCCAATATTTAAAGACAGGTGATCAGACTCAAGTTAGAGCCCTTTTCTTCTAGGGGGCTGAATCTTAAACCTGGTATGGAGACAGTAGTATGGTGAGAGACAGAATGCAGCAGCAGCGAAGTTTCCTACTACACACAAAAATCACTAAAAGCTGGGGCACAGAACCCTCAGAACACAACATCACATCAACAGGCAGAGGTGATCAGCAAGCGGTAACAGTGGCATTGCTCGACACATATCCACTCCAGAAGTGGGAAGTGAACTAATAAGAATGCACCCCCGAATTCTGGCTTTGTTGACCTAACAACAAACCGAGGGCAATCCAGTGGAGGGAAAGGGAAGGGGCACGTCTGAACTTTCATACCAAGAGCTGGGAACCTGAGGACACTGCCCAAGATATTTTGGGGTGAGTGTTTACTTTGTGTATCCATGCTTTTGAAATCATTGTTGTGATGTTTTTCCGAATTAATGCTGAATTCCTTCTACTCTTAAGTTTTCTCTTGTTATACAGACTCCGCACTTGCGAGTGGGGAAGTATTGCCTCAGAGGTGCCTGAGGGAGGGAATACAACAAAATCCAAGTGAAAGGAAATACACTTTATCTATACAATAGGCTTTATGCAGAGCTGTATTCATAAAAGCATAACATTTTTCACCTAGATTCTGAATGGACAGACAAATAGTTGCTAGAAATGAACCAACTTAAACTGGCAGTGGATGAGTTTCATTGCAATGACAGTATCTCTGTTCTGCCATATAATTTCCTGCTTTATCCAAAATGTTAAATTATTCCCTTCTGTACAGAAGATGGTCCTAATTAACTTTACTAAAATTAGTTTTGAAGAAATATGTTTGGCATCCATTTTGATCAGTGTTTTTATCTGGCTCCCACAGTTGCAATACTAATGGTGCAGATAAATAGGATAAATATTTTGTTGACTCTGACTTTATATCCTAGAACTGGAAGGGGCCTTGCGAGGTCATCTATTCCAGTCCCCTGCACTAATGATCTAGACCATCCCTGACATGTGCTTGTTTAACCTGCTTTTAAAAATCTCCAGTGCTGGAGATTCCACAAACTCCCTAGGCAATTTATTCCAGTGCTTAACCACACTGACAGTTAAGAAGTTTTTCCTAATTGAAGGGCTAAAATCCATATGCTGTTTATGTTACAACCTGATATATAGACTGTGTCAGCTCTTTTTACAGACCCAAAATCCAGAGTTTGGTCAAGAAGACAGAGGCCTAGCAAAAAGAGTGAACAATATTAGCTAAGAAGCAGAACAAACAAAGGACAACCTTGCTTTTTGCTAAGATAAGCTTGGTCAGCAAGAAGCCAGGTGGAAATTATAATTGGGGGTTTATCTCAAAGTTGCAAACAGACCAAAGAAATGAAAGGGGCCCTGTTTCTTCTGTAGAAGAGGTGCTTCCCACACACCAGCCTTGAGTTTATGGAAGAGGTTCAAACATATCAGTATGAGATATGATATCCTTCCTCTCACAAATGTGCACCTCTCCTCCAAGCCATTGCCAGTGCCTGCCTTAGAAACACAAATGAATAATTAAAAGACAATCTTTATTGCTATATACTTTTCATTTGTCCTTTTGCTTTAACTCCTAAAGGTGTACCTGTTGGAGAATCAGGGGAGCTACTTCATTCATATGGATCCCAAAACAGAATTCAACATATATATTTTATACTAACACACTCTGTATATTGTTTAATGGAAAACACCTGTGTACTAATTACCATGGGCGGAGACATTATGTAACCTTTTGACCATTGGCTAATGTGCTTATCTTGTCTTGCTGCTAGATCTATCAAGGGGTTTGGGATTGCCTACCCTGTCATTTCTTTCCGCCCGTGGAAAATCCATATAATCCATTGTAATCAATTGTTTGGCAGTGTCTCTGAGCCTAATAAGCGAGGTGGTGCTCCGTCAGCACTGTGCATAATAAACCTACGTGCTTGATTCTACATGGTGTCCATATTTGTTCCTTCACTAATGTCCAACCTAAACCTCCCTTGCTGCAATTTAAGCCCATTACTTCTTGTCCTATCCTCAAAGGTTAAGAAAAACAATTTTTCTTCCTCCTCATTGTAACAACCTTTTACAAACTTGAAAACTGTTATGTCCCCACTCAATCTTCTTTTCCAAACTAAAGAAACCCAATTTTTTCAATCTTCCCTCATACTCATGTTTTCTATACCTTTAATCATTTTTGTTGCTCTTCTCTGGACTCTCTCCAATTTGTCCACATCTTTCCTGAAATGTGGTGCCCCAAACTGGACACAATAGTCCAGTTGAGGCCTAATCAGAGTAGAGCAGAAGAATTACTTCTCGTGTCTTGCTTACAACACTCCTGTTAGTACATCCCAGAATGTTTGCTTTTTTTGCAACAACATTACACTGTTGACTCATATTTAGCTTGTGGTCCACTATGACCCCCAGATCACTTTCCGCAGTACTCCTTCCCGGGCAGTCATTTCCCATTTTGTATGTGTGCAACTGATTGTTCTTTCCTAAATGGAGTATTTTGCATTTGTCCTTATTGAATTTCATCCTGTTTACTTCAGACCATTTCTCTAGTTTGTCCAGATCATTTTGAATTTTAATCCTATCCTCCAAAGCACTTGCAACCTCTCCCATCTTGGTATCGTCAGCAAACTTTATAAGTGTACTCTGTATGCCATTATCTAAATCATTGATAAAGATATTGAACAGAACCAGACCCAGAACTGATCCCTGCGGGACTCCACTTGTTATGCCCTTCCAGCATGACTGTGAACCATTGATAACGATTCTCTGGGAATGGTTTTTAAATCAGTTTTGCACCAACCTTATAGTAGTTCCAGCCAGGTTGCATTTCCGTAGTTTGTTTGAGAAGGTCATGTGAGACAGTGTCTAAAGCTTTACTAAAGTCAAGATATACCACAGCTACTGCTTCCCTACCCCATCCACAAGGCTTGTTACCCTGTCAAAAAAAGCTATCAGGTTGGTTTGACATGGTTCCCTCAGGGAACGGATGGGTAGGATCCCCTGGGGGACTAACATGAAGGGGAAAGGAGTCCAGGAGAGCTGGCTGTATTTCAAGGAATCCCTGTTGAGGTTACAGGGACAAACTGTCCCGATGTGTCGAAAGAATAGTAAGTATGGCAGGCGACCAGCTTGGCTTAATGGTGAAATCCTAGCAGATCTTAAGCATAAGAAAGAAGCTTACAAGAAGTGGAAGGTTGGACATATGACCAGGGAAGAGTATAAAAATATTGTTCAGGAATGTAGGAATGAAATTAGGAGGGCCAAATCGCACCTGGAGCTGCAGCTAGCAAGAGATGTTAAGAGTAACAAGAAGGGTTTCTTCAGGTATGTTGGCATCAAGAAGAAAGCCAAGGAAAGTGTGGGCCCCTTAATGAATGAGGGAGGCAACCTAGTGACGAAGGATGTGGAAAAAGCTAATGTACTCAATGCTTTTTTTGCCTCTGTCTTCACGAACAAGGTCAGATCCCAGACTGCTGTGCTGGGCATCACAACATGGGGAATAGATGGCCAGCCCTCTGTGGAGAAAGAGGTGGTTAGGGACTATTTAGAAAAACTGGACGTGCACAAGTCCATGGGGCCGGATGAGTTGCATCCGAGAGTGCTAAAGGAACTGGCGGCTGTGATTGCAGAGCCATTGGCCATTATCTTTGAAAACTCGTGGCGAACGGGGGAAGTCCCGGATGACTGGAAAAAGGCTAATGTAGTGCCAATCTTTAAAAAAGGGAAGAAGGAGGATCCTGGGAACTACAGGCCAGTAAGCCTCACTTCAGTCCCCGGAAAAATCATGGAGCAGGTCCTCAAAGAATCAATCCTGAAGCACTTACATGAGAGGAAAGTGATCAGGAACAGTCAGCATGGATTCACCAAGGGAAGGTCATGCCTGACTAATCTAATCGCCTTCTATGATGAGATTACTGGTTCTGTGGATGAAGGGAAAGCAGTGGATGTATTGTATCTTGACTTTAGCAAAGCTTTTGACACGGTCTCCCACAGTATTCTTGTCAGCAAGTTAAGGAAGTATGGGCTGGATGAATGCACTATAAGGTGGGTAGAAAGTTGGCTAGATTGTCGGGCTCAACGGGTAGTGATCAATGGCTCCATGTCTAGTTGGCAGCCGGTGTCAAGTGGAGTGCCCCAGGAGGCCTGGGGCCGGTTTTGTTCAATATCTTCATAAATGATCTGGAGGATGGTGTAGATTGCACTCTCAGCAAATTTGCGGATGATACTAAACTGGGAGGAGTGGTAGATACGCTGGAGGGCAGGGATAGGATACAGAGGGACCTAGACAAATTGGAGGATTGGGCCAAAAGAAATCTGATGAGGTTCAATAAGGATAAGTGCAGGGTCCTGCACTTAGGACGGAAGAACCCAATGCACAGCTACAGACTAGGGACCGAATGGCTAGGCAGCAGTTCTGCGGAAAAGGACCTAGGGGTGACAGTGGACGAGAAGCTGGATATGAGCCAGCAGTGTGCCCTTGTTGCCAAGAAGGCCAATGGCATTTTGGGATGTATAAGTAGGGGCATAGCGAGCAGATCGAGGGACGTGATCGTCCCCCTCTATTCGACATTGGTGAGGCCTCATCTGGAGTACTGTGTCCAGTTTTGGGCCCCACACTACAAGAAGGATGTGGATAAATTGGAGAGAGTCCAGTGAAGGGCAACAAAAATGATTAGGGGTCTGGAACACATGAGTTATGAGGAGAGGCTGAGGGAACTGGGATTGTTTAGTCTGCAGAAGAGAAGAATGAGGGGGGATTTGATAGCTGCTTTCAACTACCTGAGAGGTAGTTCCAGGGAGGATGGTTCTAGACTATTCTCAGTGGTGGAAGAGGACAGGACAAGGAGTAATGGTCTCAAGTTGCAGTGGGGGAGGTTTAGGTTGGATATTAGGAAAAACTTTTTCACTAGGAGGGTGGTGAAACACTGGAATGCGTTGCCTAGGGAGGTGGTGGAATCTCCTTCCTTAGAAGTTTTTAAGGTCAGGCTTGACAAAGCCCTGGCTGGGATGATTTAATTGGGGATTGATCCTGCTTTTGAGCAGGGGGTTGGACTAGATGACCTCCTGAGGTCCCTTCCAACCCTGATATTCTATGATTCTATGATTTGTTTTTGACAAATCCATGCTGACTGTTACTTATCATCTTATCTTCTAGATCGGGGTGGCCAACGTGAGCCTGAGAAGAAGCCAGAAGTTACCTATGTACATTGCCAAAGAGCCACAGTAATACGTCAGCAGCCCCCCATCAGCTCCCCGCTGCTCCCAGGGCCTCCCACCCACTGGCAGCCCCACCAATCAGCACCTCCCCTTCCCTCCCCGCACCTCCCGATCAGCTGTTTCGTGGCATGCAGGAGGCTCTAGGGAAAAGGGGGGGAGGAGTGAGGGCACAACAGGGTTGGGAAGAGGCGGGAAGAGATGGAGTGGGGATAGGGCCTGTGGCAGTGAGCACCCCCTGACACATTGGAAAGTTGGCGCCTGTAGCTCCAGCCCCGGAGTCGGTGCCTCTACAAGCAGCCGCATGTTAACCTCTGAAGAGCCGCATGTGGCTCCGGAGCTATAAGTTGGCCTATAAGTTGTTCTAGATGTTTGCAAATTGATTGCTTAATTATTTGCTCCATTATCTTTCTGGCTACAGAAGTTAAGCCGACTGGTCTGTAATTTCCTGGGTTGTCCTTATTTTCCTTTTTATAGATGGGCGCTATATTTGCCCTTTTCCAGTCTTCTGGAATGTCTCTCGTCTTCCATGACTTGTCAAAGATAATTGCTAATGGCTCACATATCTCCTCAGTCTGCTTCTTGAGTATTCTAGGATGCATTTCATCAGGCCCTGGTGACTTGAAGGCATCTAATTTGTCTAAGTAATTTTTAACTTGTTCTTTCTCTATTTTAGCCTCTTCTGTTCCTACCTCATTTTCACTGACATTCACTGTGTTAGACATCCAATCACCTCCCAACTTCTTGGTGAAAACCGAAACAAGTCATTAAGCACCTCTGCCATTGCCAAATTTTCTGTTGTCCCCCCCACCCCCCATTGAGTAACTGGCCTACTAGTCCTTGGTCTTCCCCTTGCTTCTAATGTATTTGTAGAATGTTTTCTTATTACCCTTTGTCTTTAGCTAGCTTGATCTCATTTTGTGCCTTGGCCTTTCTAATTTTGTCCCTACATACTTGTGTTTTTTTGTTTATATTCATCCTTTGTAATTTGACTTTACTTTGTAATTTGACTGTAATTTTACTTTGAATTTACCTAGTTTCCACTTTTTATAGGACTCTTTTTTTTTATTATTTTTTTTAGATCATTGAAGATCTGGTTAAGCCAGGGTGGTCTCTTGCCATACTTCCTATCTTAATCCCACTGCGTAGGAGTTTCCTCTTGTGCACTTAATAACATCTCTTTGAAAACTGCCAACTCTCTTGTATTGGTTTTCCCCTTAGGCTTGCTTCCCATGGGATCTTACCTACCTAACTGGAGTATTTAATAAAAAGTCACCTTTTTCGAAGTTTTTACACAGACTGTGCATACTCTACACAAACACACACACTTTAAAGTCAATATAATTCCATTACTGGCTCTCTTATGATGCCATTTAAAACAGCATAATGGCATATAAAACAGCTTCCAATCAATGAAGTGAAATGTGATCCAGTTATTCTATCTTTCAATTAGTACAAATACCTTTAGATAAACTGCATTTAAATTTCCAGCACAATTTTTAGCTTTGCTTGTCTGAGTGAAAGAAAGTGTTGATCTAAAATGTAGCTCTGAACCACTAATATGGAATAGAGACTAAAAGTTATCAGAGTTGTGCCCGAAGCACCCAAGTAATCTGGGGAGCCAGAGCAACCTTTTGCTGATTCAAAGAAAAATTCAGCATTTATTTCAGATCTTTCTGACACAATGCACTGACATCAGATGCTCTACGTGCTAAAAATCTCACCAAGCATGAACAGAATTACCACATTTTTTCAGGTGCTTACTGTTGCTAAGGAAACTACAATAGCCAGTTTTTTTCTAGGCTGTGTGGTGCTGTGGTTTGAAGTGCAGGACTGAACCCTAAAATAATGTAGTGGCGACATAAGGAAAAGAGCAGGAAAAAATGAAGAAATGTAAAACCACTTTCCAACACCTTTTTAAAAATGTTTACTGGACAAAATATTACCTAACCTCCCTAAATAGGCACTCAGCTACTACAGTGATGGAATAGAATAAAAAGGTATTGTCATTAAAGGTGGGGATTCTTCTGCTTTCTTTTACCTACAATAAGTTCCAAAGCTCAAGCCGTATACATCTGCTTGGAGTTGCTCTGATCACCAAACTCTGTCCACATAGGCCACTGAGTGACTTGCAGGCCTATAGCCTGAGCTGCAGCTGAGAAGTGTTCAGTGGCACCGAGTAGTGGGCTGTCAAGGGTGGCTAACACCACCTTTCTCCTGGAACCAGGCTGGTCCCTGGCATAAATTAGAATATTTTAAAGGTTGCTTTAATCTATGACAGCTGTTACAGCAGCCAGGAATTGCCAGGGCATAACATAAGGGATTCCTCTCCAAGCTTCATGTCCCCAGGATAAGACCCCAGAACTGGCAGCTGAGACTCAACAATCAAGCTACTTCACACCTACTGTAGAGGTATGTCCTGTTAAATGGACAGGTATCCACAATGGCCAGGACTAAGGCCACCAATTCATTTCACAGAGGCCCCAGCGCTGCCATAAGGCTATCCTAACTTTTGTCAGCTATCTGCTTGGCCTGGATTCAAAATGGTAGTGGATGAAAGGCTCTATATCCAAGCCCCTGACTCTTATTCATCTGAACGTTGTGTACAGGCTTTAAATTCTAAGCGTTATAAACCCTGCAGTGTAAGGGGACTTATTTCCTCTTTATGCATGTTTAGCACCCTAACAGAAGTCAATAGGATTCACCAGTCTGTAGAAGCAGATATAGTCAATATTCTGCTGATTCACCATATCCCCCAGATCAGGTGGGCCCTATTAGCTCTAATCCAGACAAATTGGATAACTGGTCTGAAATCAAGGCACTACACTTAGAAGTGGTAAAAAAAAAAAAAAGAAGTTTTTTTGAGACGGGGTGACCAGACCTGCATGCAGTATTCAAGGTGTGGGCATACCATCGATTTATATAGTAGCATTATGTTATGTTGTGTAAAATGGTCACAGTGGCATAAAGGGGCCCTAAGATCCCCATATCAGGCCAGGGAAGGATTCACTCAGTACAGCGACTGAGGAAGCCAGCTGTAAGTCTGCCTCTTAAGAATGTCCCTTAAGCTGTGCTTGTGAGCAGGACTGCAGAGATTCCATCCTTTGCTGTGGCCCACAGGGTAGCTTCTCTCTAGGTTGCCCTACTTTAGACTGGCCCAAGGTATGTCTAAATTATGAGGGCTAAATTTATCCCTGATGTAACACTGCTAAAACAATGTAGTTACACCAGGGGTGAATTTTGCATGGAGGGGGGCGAGATTAAAGTTTGAAATTAGACATGTTTGCTAGGTATTTTGTAGTTTTATGGTGGTATCCTATACTAAAATTTCCAACACCCTTGTGATTCAATAACAATATAAGATCAACCAGACTGTAAAAATTAAAAGTTAAAAACCTGAGCTTATGATTTGTTCCTAGCTGGAGTTGAACAGGCATTTAAAAATACAGTACTCCACAGCGTTGGCTTGGATGGTGTTGGCTATTAGTTTACTGTCTACTGTCAGATGCCTCTTCATTCAGTAGTGCATCTCTGCCAAACCAGTGGCAGGAAAAGACCCAAACAAACAGATGCTTACATCCATTAAGACCACGTTACAGTAAAAACTGTGATATCCAGCTCTGTACCAACCAGAAAGCTCTATAAACCGGCATTTCTAATCTTCATAGAAAGTCCTGTTTATAATCCAGTTGGCATGGGGCTGGCAGGCTTCCTACCTGGCTCCACATGGCTCCCCACAAGCAGCTCACCTGCTACTCCTAGGCAGAGGCATGACTAGGCATCTCTGCACACTGCCTCCACCCGCAGGCACCGTCCCTGCAGCTCTCATTGGCTGCAGTTCCTGGCCAATGGGAGTTGTGGAGCCAGCACTCGTGGCAGGGTGGGGACAGCGCACAGAGCTGCCGAGTCACACCTCCACCTAGGAGCAGCAGGGACAGGTCACCGCTTGTGGAGAGCTGCCTGAGGTAAGCATCCCCCAGATCTGGCACCTTGAAACCTCTCCCATGCCCCAACCCCCCAGCCCTGCACTCCCTGCTGCACCCAAACTCCCTCCCTCTTAGTTAATCAGAATTTTTCACTTACAGGCACCTCCCATTCCTCCTACATGCCGGATAAAAAAGCTTTTACTTTATTGTCTTAATGTGGGAACTCTTAGTTTTAAAGGTCATATAATGACACTGATAAATGTAATGCATAGGGTGGATCGGCAAGAAATACTAAAGCTACGTGATCTAATCTGTAGCCCCAATTATTGCATCTCTGTGGTTTGGAAGGGCTGCTCTCTCTGATAAGGGATGATAAGTTCTTTAGTTTTAGTCAGTCATAAATCCCTTCTAAGCTAAAGCTGCCAGCTGTGTTGAGTTTCAGCAAATTTGTGATCAGAGCTTAAATTAGTTCCATATAGCCATGAATCTCTTTCTAATCAAGTGGATTTTTGCTTTTCTCTGGATGAAACTGTGATCCCAGAAGCCAGACACCAAAGATTAATCCTGTGCACTATTGAAGAAACTTTCTACATTCCTGTTTATTCATTTACAATTTCCCATTTCAAAAGTACCAGAGATACTAGCCACTTTTTCTTTTACATTTTAATATCCTCTGATAGCTGTTGAGATTTTAAGGCTGCCATTTTTTTATTTTCATAGGTTTGCTGTGTAGGATTTTGTCACCTATGGTCTATAGAACTTGTGCTCAAAAGATCTTTCATAAGTAGAGCTTAGAGAAACAACACAACTGAGATAATTAGCCTTAGGTACTGTATATAGCTTTATCTTGTTCAAGGATTTTGTGTTGTTATTTTTATGCAATTCTTTAATATTGTATCATGCTAAATAATTCATCCCATATTCCAGGCACTCCCTAGACGGATCCTAAACCATGACTTGGAGGAGGGTTGCATTTGTTTGAGCCCATTTTTTTTTTCATGTTACAGTCAGTTAATCTGATTCTGATCTCTAAGGCCATGTCTACGCTATGAAAGTACTCCGATTTTACAGAAATCAATTTTTGGGAACAGATTGTGTAAAGTCGAGTGCACGCGTACAGACTAAGCACATTAATTCGGCGGTGTGCGTACACAGTACCGTGGCAAGCATTGACATTCTGAGTGGTGCACTGTGGGTAGCTATCCCACAGTTCCCGCAGTCCATTGGAATTCTGGGCTGAGCTCCCAATGCCTGATGGGGCCAAAAATTTGTCATGGGTGATTATGGGTAAATGTCATCAGTCAACCCTTCCTCCCTCCGTGAAAGCAACAGCAGACAACCCTTTCCCTGGATTGCCTGAGCAGATGCCATAGCACGGCAAGCATGGAGCTCGTTCAGCTCACTGCAGCAGTTATGACCATTGTAAACACCTTGCGCATTATCGTGCAGTTTATGCAGAACCAGCACCTGAAAAACCAGACGAGGAGGCGATGGCAGCGTGGTGATGAGGGCATGAAGACAGATTTCTCTAAAACCGCGGTCCCCAGCAATTTGGAGATCATGGTGTTACTGGGGCAGGCTCATGCTGTGGAACGCTAATTCTGGGCCTGGGAAACAAGCACAGAGTGGTGGGACCGCATAACGTTGCAGGTTTGGGATGATTCCCAGTGGCTCCGAAACTTTCGCATGCATAAAGGCACTTTCATGGAACTTTGTGACTTGCTTCCCCTGCCCTGAAGCGCATGAATACCAACATGAGAGCAGCCCTCACAGTTCACAAGTGAGTGGCAATAGCCCTGTGGAAGTTTGCAACGCCAGACAGCTACCGGTCAGTCGGTAAGTAATTTGGAGTGGGCAAATCTACTGTGGGGGTTGCTGTGATGCAAGTAGCCAACGCAATCATTGAGCTGCTGCTATCAAAGGTAGTGACTCTGGGAAATGTGCAGGTCATAGTGGATGGCTTTTCTGCAATGGGATTCCCTAACTGTGGTGGGGCTATAGATGGAACCCATATCCCTATCTTGGGACTGGACCACCAGGGCAGCCAGTACATAAACCACAAGGGGTACTTTTCAATGGTGGTGCAAGCACTGGTGGATCACAAGGGATGTTTTACCAACATCAACGTGGAATGGCTGGGAAAGGTTCATGACGCTCGCGTCTTCAGGAACTCTGGTCTGTTTAAATGGCTGCAGGAAGGGATTTACTTCCCAGACCAGAAAATAACTGTTGGGGATGTTGAAATGCCAATAGTTATCCTTGGGGACCCAGCCTACCCCTTAATGCCCTGGCTCATGAAGCCGTACACAGGCACCCTGGACAGTAGTCAGGAGCTGTTCAACTATAGGCTGAGCAAGTGCAGAATGGTGCTAGAGTGTGCATTTGGATGTTTAAAGGGTTGCTGGCGCAGTTTACTGTCTCAGTTAGACCTCAGCGAAACCAATATTCCCATTGTTATTGCTGCTTGCTGTGTGCTCCACAATCTCTGTGAGAGTAAGGGGGAGACATTTATGGCGGGGTGGGAGGTTGAGGCAAATTGTCTGGCCACTGAATACACGCAGCCAGACACCAGGGTGGTTAGAAGAGCACAGCAGGAAGCGCTGCACATCAGAGAAGCTTTGAAAACCAGTTTCATGACTGGCCAGGGTACTGTGTGACACTTTTGTTTGTTTCTCCTTGATGAAAACCCACCCCCTTGGTTGCCTCTAAATTCCCTGTAAGCCACCCGCCCTCCTCCCTTCGATCACAGCTTGCTTGCAAAGGAAATAAAGTCACTATCGTTTAAAAACATGTACTCTTTATTAATTGAGTATAAAAATAGGGAGATAACTCACAAGGTAGCCCAGGTGGAGTGTGGGAGGAGGGTAGGAGGGAAGGAAAAGGCCACTTCAAAACTTGTTGAATGACAGCCTTCTGTTGCTTGAGCTGTCCACTGGGGTGGAGTGGTTGGGTGACCGGAGCCTCCCCCCGCCCCCGCGTTCTTGGGTGTCTGTGTGAGGAGGCTATAGAACTTGGGGAGGAGGGAGGATGGTTAACAGGGGCTGCAGCAGCAGTCTGTGATCCTGCTGTCATTCATGAACCTCCACCAGATGCCGGAGCATGTCCGTTTCATCCCACAGTAGCCCCAGTGTTGCATCATGCCTCCTCTGATCTTCCTGCTGCTACCTCTCCTCACTTTCATCGGCCACTTTCCTGTACTCTGCTATTGTGTCCCTGCACACATTCTGCTGAGCTCTGTCAGTGCCAGACGACTGCATGAACTCAGAGAACATTTCATCGCACATGCGTTTTTTTTCGCCACCTTATCTGAGATAGCCTTTGGAATGGAGAAGGGAGGCTTGAAACATTTGCAGCTGCTGGAGGAAAAAAAGGGAGTGAAGTATTTAAAAAGATACATTTTACAGAACAATGGCTATACTCTTTCATGGTGAACACACTATTCACATTACATAGCACATGTGATTTTGGTACAAGGTTGCATTTTGCATCTTATATTGATTGCCTGCGGCTTTGGTGTTCAAGATCACACACGCAGTGCCGGGCAACAGAATTCGGCTTGCAGGCGGCCATGGTAAGCCATAGTCTTTCGGCGCCCTCCTCTCCTATACCAAGCAAAGCACATTGAGTTGGCCATTTAGTGCTGCGTTTTTCCTGTTAACGTGCAGCAGCAGAAACCAAACTAACCCCGCCGCATCCAATTCTCTGGGATGATTGCTTTACTCCTCACCCCACCGCGTGCGTGGTATCAGGGAAGATCCCTGCTAGCCAAACGCGAACAGCTCAGTGCCAATACCCCCCCTATTACATAAAGCCAATTTTTGCTTTAATATACACTAGGTCTACCCCAGTGAAGTCAATTTACTTCACTGGAGCTCTACCAGGGATGAACTTGCCCCCAGTAGGATTACGCCAGTTTAAAAAGCAGAGTATAGCCCATAATGTGCTTGTTAATTACACTCTTTTTACCATGTTTTAATGTCATTCTGCAGTAGCCTGAATAGTTCTGGTTCAGTGAAAACCTTTACTTTTCTTGAATTATTTGCATTTTAAATCTCAACAATAACTGCATTAAAGTAGGAGTTATGGCTGATTTCTGCTCCTTTTGTCTGGATCTAGCTCAGGAGATAGGGGCTTATATTTTCAGATCAGAAGGTCCTAAATTGTTTCCTGTTTAAAATTAGGAATTCTTAGGTGGCTACAATATGGGAGCTACATGAGTGGACATAGATTTGTTGTAGTCACCAGGAAGGGCTTAAGAGCTAGAGTAGTTTTTGCCAAACTAAGAATGGGGATGGGATCAGGAGTTTCACTTTGGAAGCAGAATGAAAAATATTTTGGAGAGAGAAAACACTGAAATTATCAAAAAAATGAAAATGTGCTTGCAACTTTCTGAGCATAAAACTTATTTACTGGGCTCTTTAAGGATGATTTTGGTAACGAAAAATATATTTTAGAGCAGGAAGAACTGATATAGTTTTGAAAATCTAAATTATTCATTGTCAGCACAGAATGGTATATATTTATAATGTGTAATGTCCCCACACATTTACACCTATAGAAAAGGAAGTTGGAAGCCATCTGGAAAGCTGGCCCATGTTGCATTGCATTTCTTTCTACACTGAGAGATGGAAAGGAGATCACGTTGACAGATGTAAGGCAATATTAAAAGTATTTTTGTAGGTAGTTTGTTCAAAGGAGACAAGGCATGTAGGTCCTAGAAACCTTATTATTAATTGTATACATTTTACAGAACATATAGAAAGACAGGTCCCTGCTTGGAATGGCTTGCAATCTAAAAATCAATATCCAAACAAAGGAGTTAGGGGCAAAGGGGCTGGGAAGGATACAACCATTTTTGATTTTTCACATTAACCATTTGCTCTTCTCACTCATTCCTTTAAATTTCTTATCAGTTTTAAACTATTATATATGTCTTCATTTCTACCTTACCGAATGTTATTAATCAACTGTACACTGTGGTTATTAACCACTGTTTTGCCCCTTCCCATTACGTTTCCATCCTCATCTCCTGAATTTGATGCAGCAAGGTCAGAGCACCATTGCACACTGGCTATTCTCTCCTGCTGGAATGGCAGCTGAGTGATATTTAGAGCTTCCCCAAGGCCATGTTGCTGTCTGAAGCCTATTCCTGAATTTAGAAAATAAGGACCCTCTGATGAATAATCTCTATGCATTTTTGATGGAACATTGTGACCTTAAGAGTTCATTTTATGCCTCTGGGCAAAGGGCACACCCAACACACTGCTGTCAGAGTATTTAGCCAAACAGCATCTTGTAAGGTACCTTATTAAAAACTGGTGACATGCTGGTCATGAATCGCTTTGTGTGATGTGTATAAAGAGTGTGTGTATGTTGGTAATATGTTCTTAAAAATTGTTGTGGAGGCTGCTGATAAACAAATTTGGCCTGGACAAAAGAAAGTTGTTTTGCTTGTTTGTATCTCCACTGTAAATTGAGCTTGGTGGTGCCAGAGACAATGGAAGTTCATTTGCATGCGAGTCCACAGGAAAAACAAAACTGAGAGGAGGGTGAGGAAGACAGGTTGGCATCAGCTTCCTGGAGTACAAGCAGCAGGGGGGAGAAACTTTATCTGGGGATACACTTCAAAGGTTTACTGGACTATAAAAAGAAGGGGAGAGAACCCCTTAGCTCTCCAGCACTTAAGGAACAAAAGAGGCCAGAGGTCTTGAAATCTGTGAAAGATGGATCCTTCAGCCACGTGAGTTGAGATGCTAAGAAATTGTCTGGGAGCAGGATTATAATCTATTAAATTTTAGACAATAGAAATCGTTGTTTTTGTATTGTTGTGTTTTGTTTGTTTGTAACCATTTTATGGCTATTATCTCTGCTTAGTATCACTTAATTTTTGTTATTAATAAACTAATTATTTTATCATAAATTCATCTCAGTGTTGTTATATTAAAGTAAGCCATGCACCCTCAGTTGAGCCAATAGGCTCATGTATATTGTCTCTTTGGAGACTGTAGATTTGCTAATTTCTGTCAGTGTGCAGTGAGAGGGAATAGGCACTATAGAGAGATGTTTCTGGGAACTCTGGAAGGGGGTTCACTGAATGTTACCTGCAAGGCAAGGTTTAAACTGGCAAAGAGTTTGCTAGTCTGTCAGGCAGACAGGTGTGGCACATAGCTTAAGCTCCAGCAAAGCTCTTTCTTGCTAAGGCAGAGTGGTAATAGTGGCTTATGGTTTTGGGCTCCCTGAGGAGAGTGTGTTTTAATGAACATTAATTCTCTAGAATGCACAGCTGTAAAAATAAGATAATGTGAAATAAAAAAAGATGACTACCATAGTCTTTCAGATGCATAAACATTATTTCAGGTTTTGGCTGTATGATCACTGTATTCTGCAAAAGTGGAAAATTTATTTAATATGAGGAGTATGCTGCTTCTGAAGATTTCAAGAAAGACTTAAAGGCTGAACAAGGCTCTTTTTGTTCAGTCCAGCAAGGAATCATTATCAGCAAAAAAAGAAGGCCTCTTTTTACATAAAAATGAGAGATGAGTTGTGCAGGAATCCTTAAAATTGCACCCAAAAATGCAGATCTGGGAATCTAAGACATTTGGCTGGGATACATAGTTCAAGGAATTCATTGAGCTCAGAATCCATGGTTGGCTGTTTGAGGTGCAGGAAGTTCATTGGCATGGGAACATGGCTACGTAGCAGGTAGAGAACCCAACTTTGTAAATCAGAATCAGCATTCTACAGCCTAGCACATGGCTGTGAGTGGATTCTGCACCCCTTACGGCAATGTGAAGGTAGGACAGGATTTGGCCCATAGGCACTGAGTCCATGGGTGCTCCAAGGTTGGAGCACCTTCAAAATAGTGGGTGCTCAGTATCCACCAGCCACCCACCAATCCGCTGTTCAATAGGCCCCACCAATCAGCTCCTTTCCCTCCCCGCAGTGTCTCCCGCGCACTTCCAATCAGCTCTTTGGTGGCGGGTGGGAGACCCTGGGGGGGGGGGAGAAGAAGGGGGAGGAGCGGGGTCAAGAAGAGGTGGAGCAAGGGTGGGGTGTGCTCGGGGGAGGGGTGGAGTGGGGACGGGGGGAGAGGTGGAGTGGGGACGGGAAGAGGCGGGGGCGGAGCATCAAGTGAGGGGCGGAGCGGGGGCAGGAAGGGGTGGAGTGCGGTGGGGCCTTGGACAGACCGGGCGTGGAGCACCCCCAGGGAAAGCTGAAAGTCAGCACCTGTGATTTGGCCCATAACATCTACTGAGATCTGCAGCAGCAACTTGAGCAGAGTTAAAGGGTAAGTAACTAGATAAAATACAGCTTGATAGTCTTGATGGGAAATATGGGATTTTGCCCTCAGTGTGTTAACAAGCAAAATGCTGTTCTTTGTGATTTACCCCAATGTGTAAAACATCTTGTGTTTTAGCTCTAATGGCTCTGATTTTCCACTGCTTTATTCCAGTTTTACACTAATGTAAGTCATTGGTTTCAGTGGAGTAAAGAAGTTGTGAAATTAACAAGAATTGTATGCTGTGCTTAGCAGTTCACTCATTTGGGTCTTGTTGCATTTTGTCCCGTCCTTTGTCTATGCATCAGTGTCTATTTAGATTGTAAACTACGCAGGGAAGGGAATTTGCTCTTTTGTTTATCTGTAAAATGCCTAGCATATTCTTGACAATAATAATCACTACAGTATTTTCAGAGAAGCAGTCATGTTAAAGAAGCTGCACATGTGAGGGAGACACGAAAAGTTGTGTTTGTTCAATATGTCACCGTCTGTTTTTTTTTGTAATTCATCTGCATGTATGAGTCCTACACAATCACCACACCACATAAGAAAGCTGAAAATCCTCAGTAAAACTCCCAGGAGAGACTTAGTTATGACCAAAGGCATTACATAGCATTTGGTAATCCACAAATGCCAGTTCACTTGGTACATTGCATATTATAGAATCAGACCTTTTCTGACTGAATTAAATCTGATTGCTGAGAGAACATTTCAGGGTAGGAAGGCATCTGTGTGCACATCTACCTTCAGAGAACAGCAATTACAGCTTAGTCATTTAATGCACGTTCTCTAAAGATAGCTGAGCATTTTTGGTTGGGGCTTTTCCCTTTTGCTGGTGCATGATACCACAGCTGTGGGCCACAACTGGGTACTTATGTGTATCTTATCCACTAGGAACCAAACCTGCCTAGTTAAAATAATCCTGAAAAGAAATTGGTCCTGTTCTTCAATTGTATGAAGAAATAAAACCTAGTAACATTACAGAACACTTCATAATTCAGACACTTAAATTTCCATGTTTGGAGGCTTTCCAGCCCCATCCCAGGAGAGATTGTTGCCTGAACTCTGTTTCCTCTCCTGCCATCAGTACTAACTCAGAACTCTTTCTGTGCATCCTCTTTCATAACCCTTTTTACTTTTTTCCTTATTTTTACTTTTGTTTTTCCTCCTGATCTCCTTTCTCACAAAACTGCTTTTCTCGCCTTCCATCTCTTTCCTCCTCTTTTCTTCCTTGGTTTTCTCTTAGCTCTCCCCCACCCCCAATTTCTTCATTCTGTCATAATTCTTTCCCTCCATTCTCCCTTTCCTGTCTCTTCCTTCTTATGCTCATGTGGTCACCTGTGCTACACAACATGGCTCCCTGTCTGTTGCCATAGAGACTGCAGGCAACAAGGCTGTGTATTGCCATCTAAAGCAAACGGGAAGAACCCAGGGCCTGATGTGGGAATGGCAGCAGCAGCAGCAGAGAGATGAAAATAAGCACTAAGCAAATCACTGTCTCCCTGCAACTAGAGAACCTTAAATGGGTCTGATCTCCCTATAGTTTGGAAACGTTGGCTGTAAGCTTTTTATTTGTTTGGTTATATATAAACAAACTCTGCTCTGAGAGTACAGAGAATGGCTGCTATACCTGACAAAGAGAGTATATGACTGTCACAAAGTGGCTTGGTTTCTTAAGGGGATTTGGTCTCAGTCCCACTTGTGCCTAGTAATCTGCCTTCCAGGTGATGAGTTTGGGCTTAGGTTGGTGGATAGGTCAGGTGACAGGCATGACATGATGGTAGCCAAAGACTTTCTGACCCTCTATCAAAGGGAACCTGCTCATGCAGGGGGACACTTGGGACTAGAAAAGACCTAAGAGGGGGCTGAGGAGCTGAGAGAGACTGCTGATACAAGGATGAAGAGGGAGAAACCTTCAGGGAGGCTCCTGAGGAGACCTAGCTTAAGAAAGGGCCAGGGAACAAGTTCCCCTAGACCATCCATAAGGAAAAGATAGGCTAAAGCTACTGCCTGGACTGGATAGTGTAGATGGGTGTTGAAGGGAGCTGATACTTGCACTTTGTCTGCAGTTCAATCTGGGACTTCCAGTGGGGGTGAGAGGAAGTCCCTTCTCCTGTTGCCATGTACCAACCAGGTGTAACAGAGCATGGAGCCTTCGTAGAACACTCATATCCTGCTTTTGGATGCTCAAAGGAATTTATAGACTAATTATGTACCTCAGTGCTGATTAGTGTCCCAATGCTGGATTTGAATGTCCTCTTAAGGTGCCAAAACTTTAAAAATGGGCTCCCTGCCTCTTTTGCCATAGTGATAGATGGAGAGTGATCTGCAGTCGATTTGGCGGGGCTTTGTTAGACCCACTAAATCGACCACTGGTGGATAGATCTCAGAGCATCAATTCCTGCTGTGGTGTAGACCTGCCCTAAGATGCAAGAGGTTCTATAAATACATTAGGAGCAAGAGAAAGATGAAGGAAAGCATAGGTTCATTTTTAGCAGGGAAGAAAAGCTAATAATGAGCAACATCAAGAAGGCTGAGGAGTGTAATGCTTATTTTGCTTCAGTATTAACTAAAAATGTAAATTGTGACTGGATATTAATAACAAGGGGGAAACACAAGCCAAAATAGGGAAAAAACAGATTCAAGAATATTTAGATAAATTGATGTATTCAAATAAACAAAGATTAATGAAATTCACTCTACAATATTTAAGGAACTATCTGAAACAGTCTCAGAACCATTAGCTATTATCTTTGAGACTTCCTGGAGGACAGTGATGTCCCAGAGGACAGGAGAAAGGTACTATGTTTGTCCATCTTTAAAAAGAGGAACAAAGAGGACCCAGTGAACTACAGACCGGTCAGTCTAACTTTGATTCCTGGACAGATATTAGAACAAATTATTAAACAATCAAATTTGTAAGCACCTAAAGGATAATAGGGTGATAAATAATAGCCAGCCTGGATTTGTCAAATACAAATAATTCCAAGCCATCCTAATTTCCTTTTTTGACAAGGTTACTGGCCAAGTAGATGGGAGGAAGCAATAGATGTGATATCTTGATTTGAGTAAGGCTTTTGACACAGTCCCACACAACATTCTCATATGCAAAGTAAGACAATGTGGACTTCTAAAAAATATTTTTTTATTTAAAAACAGATCAATCAAATATTTTAATTAGAACTGCATTTTCTATCTCTGGCTGTGAATAGTCAGTGACAGATGAACAATGTCCCCCACCCCGCACATCCTTCAAAAAGAGAGAAAAAAAAGCCCAGTGACTATCTTTTTAAGCAGGTGAGCAGTATTTTCTACAAGTAATTAATTTAAAATGAGAAGTTACAATCTTAAACTGTATCACATGATGAACCTGTTATAATAGTATAACAAGAATACATTTAATCTACTGTATATAGTGGCTTTTAATGGAGGATCTGTATGTGCCCATCAAACTGAGACACTTTGGAGTACGTAAGTGGGATAGCACTTTACAAATGTGTAAACTGAAGCACAGAAATTCTATAATTTGCATAAGATCATACAGTGAGTCATTGGCAGAGCCAGGAACAGAATGTGGGGATCCATAATGTTCTGGTAACATCTCCTCCAGATTATTGACCAAGACTCTGGCCCCAGAGAATCCATCCTAAATTTTATACTTAAATCTTTATACTTAAATCATTGCACAGTGGGACAGGATTTGGGGAGTTTAGTTTTGTGTGAATACTTACTTATTACAGCTATGTAAGGGTCTAAATGAGCTGAATGAATTCTCCCCTGACAGCTAGCTGGGAGAGGGAGAGACTTCCGGAGCCAACTGTATTTACATGAACACATCTACTTTGCTTAGATATCCAGCAGATAGAGTGGTGTTGCTCAAAATTATCAACTTTAGCTGGTGTTGGGTTACAAATCACTTTACTACTGAATGCAGGGGTAGTGAAATGCTGTTACCAATGTTCTTGGCATTATTGTATGAATACAGGGAAGCAGGACTGTGCTTAACCTGTCCCAAATAAATGGGTCACCCTCAGCTGAAAGGACCTCCTTAAGCCAGGGGCTCGAATGCCAGAGCCTGTGAAAGTAAAATGAGTCAGGATAGGTGTCCCAGCCAAGAGGTGTGAACCCTCCCACAAGGATCTTCCCTGGACTGGTTTAATCTGTTCCCCCCTCCACACATTCATGCTGTTCAGAGAAAGAACTAAATAGTTTCATTAGGATCCTCTTTTTTTCAAATGTAAATCAGAGCTGAAATCACTTGAGATGAGGCAGTGTTTCTAACCAGCCTGCAGAGAGCTGAAAATTACTAAAAGACTGATGTACAGAGGTCACAGCAGAGAGGCAGGTGGCAGCAGAAGATGACTGACAGTCGGCTAGTGAATGAGTGGCTGGAGAGGCGCGATGAGCAGCCAAGCAGGGTGGCTGGTGGAGAGGAGCGGCCAAGAGGGCGGCTGGCAGGGCTGCCATAGAGGGGTGGTGAGCGAGTGCCTGAGTAGCGGAGTGAGTAAGGTGCCACTTTACCCTCCCCCATCTGAACTCTAGGTCTGCACTGACCAAGGACAGCAACTGTGAGTGGGGTGCAGAAAAGGGTCGGGTACGTGAATGGGACTTTTGGGTTGCTGGACTTAAGAACTTGAAGGGAAAAGGATACTGTCCAACTTACTTGGGGGTGGGTCTTCTGCTCATGGTTTATGTTTATGAACCCTGTTTGCGGTGTTTTCCCAAATTAATGCCAAGTTACTTCCCTCCTCTTATTAAAAGTTTCTTTTCTACACACAGACTCTGTGCTTGCAAGTGGGGAAGTATAGCCTCTCAGAGGTGCCCGGGGTGGTGTGTAATTTTCCCAGGTTACTGGGTGGAGGCTCGAGCCGGTTCTGTGTTGTACTGATAGAAAGGAACCCCTAGATATTGAACCCGGCCCTGGTTGCTACTGGCTTCACTTAGCAGATACGATCAATAACGCTCCTAACTGATCTACCTCACTACAAGCGTCAGTGCTTGGAGGTTTGTAGAGTTGGGCTGAATTCAAATACTGATCTTTTTAGCATTTTTAGAATCTTTAGTTCCCAGCTTGTTCTCTTACTACTTTAACATTTTTAATGAGTTTGTTCTTGGCTTTTACACCTCCTTTCCTCCCACACACACTTTTTTACTGTCTCCAAAATGTCACTCTGAATACTGTAAATACAATGGTAGCTTCTGAATCAAAATATAAGAATAAGAATCTATTTTTGAGCTGATGTTGTTGAAACATCAATAGTGGCAACATGAAATAGAGTGCTATGGATTCCTAGTGGATCACCTTCCTCAGCCACTGAAGTTGATTAAGCTGTCAGTTTTAATAAGTATCAGGATTCTTTGAGTATCTTTCTTGCTCAGGTGACATTAGTGACCCTGGAATGTTTCTCCTTAATGATACAAATGATGTAAAGGAACATTCTGTAGAGTGTCATTAGTGAATACTTGAGAGAGTCCTTGGCTAAATAATAGCCTGCCATTACTCTTAAAATGGGAGATTACTTATGATACATGTGGGCCATGAGTTTTGTTGTCACAAATCTTGAATTTGCTTAAGACTGGTAGAGAAAATTGCAAGATTAATTGTGTGGCTGCTTGTGCAGAGCTTGACAGTTCATAATGTAATTGTAATATACTCATTAATAAAGCATTTCCATGCCTATATATATTAAAGCACTCTGCTTATTTGCACAGAAATGGCAGGGCAAATAACACATATTCCCTAGACATAGGATATGTCTACACTGGGAAGTTGTCGACAAAATTTTTGTCTTTCACGGGTATTTTAAAAAGCCCCCCTGCAAAAGACAAAAGTTTTGCCGATGCAAGCAGCAGTGTGAATGTGGCTTTGTCGGCAAGTGCGCTCTCCTGCCAACAAAGCTAACGCTGCTCACAGGGCTGGAAGTATTTTGTCGGCAAAAGTGCCTACAAAGTACCAACAAAGAGCATTTACACACGCTGACTTTTAGCGACAAGGCTGTGTCGACACAGCCTTGTCGCTAAAAGCTGCGTGGTGTAGACAAGCCCATAAGAGTGGTTTGAGAGCTTTCCTGGCTATTTTAGAAAAGGGAGTGATCTTAATTTGAGCTGTAAAGGGACATGATTAATTTAGTGGCCTCGGAACTTGACCTTTGGGAAGGGCACCTAATTGATATACATTCTGCTGTTCACTAGTGAAACAGTGCTTTGGCCTTTCCTATTTGTAGTTGTGTCAGTCCCAGGATATTAGAGAGACAAGGTGGGTGAGGTAATATCTTTTACTGGACCAACTTCTGTTGGTGAGAGAGATAAGCTTATCAGCTAACCAGAACTCTTCTTCAAATCTACACAGAGCTCTGGGTAGCTCATAAGCGAGTCTCTCTCACCAACAGAAGTTGGTTTAATACAAAATGTTACCTCACCCACCTTTCAGAGTAGCAGCCGTGTTAGTCTGTATTCGCAAAAAAAAAAAAAAAGGAGGACTTGTGGCACCTTAGAGACTAATAAATTTATTTGAGCATAAGCTTTCATGAAAGCTGTAGCTCACGAAAGCTTATGCTCAAATAAATTTGTTACTCACCCACCTTGTCTCTCTAACAGCCCTTCCTGGTGATCATTATTTCTTGAAATACTGCCTGCATTAGTACTGCACTTACAAAAATTCCCTTTCAACTGTTCAGATACTAATTTGCTAACACGGAAACATCACTTCCAGATGTATTACCTCTGAGAATTCATCATACGTGGTAAAGGAAAGCACCTGTAGGTAAATTCTGAGTATTAATGCATACATCTCTGATCTAAGTACAAAAAGATGATGCCTGTATTACCATATCTCCTTTTTGGGTTCTACTGGCCATTTGCAGGTCCCCCATTGACAGAGGTTACAGAAACCTTGTACTGCTACAATCCCCCACCAGGCAGTCTCTCTACCTTAGGGGAGGGAGGGAAGGGCTGTGGCCTGGTAGCATAATCTGGGATCAATATAGCCTGTTTTCTTTGTCCTACATTGCAGTCTACTATTTTCCCTAGACAATGTTAATGAGCAGAATTTTTTTTTCTAAAATATATTTTTAAACTCTAAAATATTTGAAAATAGCTTTAATGTGGTCACAGTTTAGACATACTGGTCAAAATCTCTGCTGGTGTACATTGGCGGGGTTCCACTGTCTTCAGTGGCAATCACTGACATTTATACTAGCAGAGAACCTGGCCCATTATGTTACTTTGAACTAACACATCACACATAGAAAATACAATGTGATGGTGCTTACAGTGGGAGTCCAATCACCTTGCAGGGATTCTCAAACTGGGGGTCATGACCCCTCAGGAGGTTGCAAGGTTATTACGTGGGGCTATCAGCCTCCACCCCCAAACTCTACTTCGCCTCCAGAATTTATAATAGTGTTAAATATTTTAAAAGTGTGTTTAATTGGGGAGGTTGCAACCAGAGGCTTGTTGTGTGAAAGGGGTCACCAATACAAAAGTTTGAGAAATACTGCAGGAATGAGGATAACCCAGACACTGGAATTCAGAAAATAATCTTTTAGAAAACATTAAAGAAGAGGGAGGAATTTAAGGGGAAGTACACATGGAACATAAGAGGTGGGGGAAAATAATTCTCTACCTCATTTTTACTCTCTCCCAAAATAGGTGTAAATTCTATCTATAAACATAGTAGAAAAGGAATTTGAAGCGTGAATAAATTGCTACACAGAGATGAAGCATTTTGCAGTTAAGTGAAAGAGGGTGCTGGAAGGAGACTCATCAGAATTTATTTTGAATCTAAATGTCTACCAAAGAAAAAGAAGAATGCTCAAAGATAGTAGTAAGATAGAAAGCACTCTATCAAAGTGATAAGCTAGAGAACAAACCTCCGCTCCCCAGAGAGATAAACAGAATTGGCTGGTACTGATGCATAGAGGCAAGACCGTTGTTGGAATTAAATGTGATACACAGAGTGAACATTATAAATGCTCCTGCTCTTTGTTTGACTTGAATCTTGGCAAACAGTTTTTATGAAACTTCACATCAGTAAGTGAGGTTACCTCTTCATGAGAAGCAAGTTCTCAAAATATGGATACAAGTCCAGAAAGTCGCTAAACACATAGGCACTGATTCTTATTTACCGTAAGGCCTTTTGCATTGCTCTGGCAATGTAAAAGGGCCTTAAATTGAACATAAAGCTAATTTGCTCCCACTTTAGGGCTCCATTACACAGCCGTAGTGGTGGAAAAGAGGCCTTTGTAAAATTCAGAATTACGCCTATGGAATTGAGGAGAATCCTGAAGATGGAATAATGGAACACCATCTTATAATCATCATACTCTGTGATAATGTAAAAGAAATATAAGGGTTCTAATGAAGAGTTGTGAACTCCTTTGAATTAGATACTTTTCAGTTGTGCAAATATATTTATCGTGTGTGGCAGGAAAAAAGGCACCTGTGTGAACAAACTAGTTGAGAATGATGCTTTCTCTTTTATGCTATATCTTCCCCCTTCTTCCTTCTCTTGCCCTTATGGACCTTGTCAATGACGCAGCAGAAACAAATACAATCTATGTTTGACATGATGATGATATTTATGCAAATAACACCAGGTGGCACCAGTTCAGGTATTTCTTAGGAAGAGGCAAATTCCAGTCCCTGCTCCTCGCCCCCCCATCAGCAGGGACACCATTCCAGTCCCCACTCATCCCTCCTCCTGCAGGAACCCCAAGTCTCACTTGTCTGGGGAGTCTCCCCTCTCTCTCAGCAACACAGTGCATGAACCATTGGTACCTGAACTTAAGCTCTTGGCAGACTTCCCTGCACTCTGCGATACAGGAACAGATTCTCCATGTGCCAAGTCTCAACAGCATTTGGCTTCTGTACAGAGGGGCAGCTGGGTCAAATTTCAGTGACCTTGTGAGCAGGCAGCTGGAGCCACGCTCCGGAGTGCTCTGGCAGCAGCCATACTGTTTAATACGAGACCACTGCTAAAATCCCCCCCGCCCCACCCCCCCCAGCTCAGCGGCCTATAGAGCACTGAACAGATGCAAAAGCCTTGGGGGGAGGTTGCCTCCTCCTCCCGAACCTCCCTTAATTGGCACCACTGGATTACTGAAGAACTGTCAGTCCTCATCTCACAAGATGAACCATAGGTCTCGTCTTGTAGGCTAGTTCTTATGTAGTATCAATGTCTGTAATTTACACAATAGTCCCTTGCACAGAACACAATCCATTCCTGAAGAAGGCCCCAGAACAAAGCAACTTTCCTATAGCCATTAACTTGAAATGTTTCCTTCTCTTGTTTCTAATTTTACATGCTAGTAACAGCAAATATGAATAAAGCTATTCAGTTCACACAGAACGTAAATTAAGCTCTTAACAATGAAACAATAATTCTGGAAAGCATGCTGCCATTAATGCAAAAATTATTGATATTTAAAAAGGTGCTGAAAATTGCAGTGTTGAGACATTATAAACATCTTGATGATAGTGAGCTGAATTCCTTCGTTTTGTAGCCTCATTGATTTCAGTGGAGTTACACCAGGAAGGAATTTCACCCATATTACCTACAGCAATGTAAAGCTCTCTGTAGAAATATAAAGTGTTGCAAAATAGTGATGGACCTTTAAGATTCAGCACAGTTCTTAAAGTACATACAACAGATATAGGATAAATTTATTCCTACAGCTTCCAAACATGGAGGTGTCTTGTTAAGCCACTTAAACTCTGTTCTTGTCTGTGTCACTAGGAAGTTTTCATACAGCCATCTTCCTGGGTCACTAGGAAGTTTTCATACAGACCATGGCTTTGCAAGCAACATATTTGATAGGCGAAGACTAAGGCCTGGTCTACACTGCCAATTTTTTTTGCCAAAAGGCAGCTTTTGGCAATGAAACAGCAGAGGCGTACACACTACAAGCCACTTTTTGTGATGAAACTCCTCAGTTGCAGCTCTGTAATAAAACCACCAAGACAAGAGTGATAAGGCTTTTTGTGCAAAGGTTTTATCGCCAAAGTGCCAGTGTGAACACCTTGCTTGCTTTTCTCACTGTAATTGGCTTCTGGAGATGTCCCACAATGCCTACAGTGACCGCTCTGCTCACTGTTGTGAACTCAGCAGCCCCATAGGCATGCACCCCCTCCCCTTTCAAAGCTCTGTTCTGACAGCTGGGGTGCTGGGCTGCTCCGGGAAACAAAGAGCAAATCTTTAACGTGGAATGCTTCTGCTCTGTCCCACACTAAGGGCATGGCTACACTTGCAGATGTAGAGTGCTTTGAGTTAAACCAGCCTTCGCAGAGCGCATTAGGGAAAGCGCTGCAATCTGTCCACATTGACAGCTGCAAGTGCACTGGCGTGGCCACATTAGCAGCTCTTGCAACGGCCACAGAGAGCAGCGTGTTGTGGTAGCTATCCCAGCATGCAAGTGGCTGCAATGTGCTTTTCAAATGGGGGTGGAGTGGGGTGAAGTGTGACAGGGAGTGTGTTGTGTGTATGTGGGGGGAGAGAGAGTGGGTTTTTGGGGGGCTGAGAGTATGTCAGCATGCTGTTTTGTAAGTTCAGAGAGCATCAGACCCTCCTCTCCTCCACCGCCTCTCTCTCTCACACACACACACTCACAATAGCAGCATTCCACAGTAATGGTTGCTTTGTTTCGAAGCAGATAAGCATGCTGGCTGTCAAAAACGGAGCTTTTAAAGGGCATATCCACATTCTTACAGTGAGTTCAAAACAATGACAAGGGATGGCCACTTGACTTAAGGGGATTATGGGACGTTTCCAGAGGCTGAGCAGAGCGCAGCAATGCAGCACCTCGTTCACACTGACACCTGGGCAGTTCAGCCAAGGCGCAGCAAGCGTTAATCTTCTCGCCAAGGTGGAGTACCAGGAGTGCTCTAGCCATGGAGTCAGAGCGCTGTACGTGCCTTGCCAGTGTGGACGGGCAGTGAGTTAGGGCGCCTGGGGCTGCTTTAATGCGCTCTCACTTGCAAGTGTAGCCAAGCCCTAAGAACACGGAGGCAGGCAGGCAGGGGTGGATGTGGTGTGAGAGAGATTCTGTGCTGTGCAGAGAGCCCAGGGAGGGAGGCGGGGGCTGATGTTGGGGTTTCTCCCTCCCCCTGCCTCAGCACAGGTTGCTTTTGGCTGCTGTCTGAACTTAGAAAACAGCATCCTGACACGCTCACACTCCCCCACCACACAGTCTGTCTCTCCCTCTCTTCCCCCATACGTACATGCTCCCTGTCACACGCTCTTCCCCTCCCCTCAACTTCAGTTGAAAAGCGGCTGGCAATCTACTAGGATGCCCATGGAACAATGGGATTGAGAAACCTGCATCATGTGATGCTGTACCTGCCCCATGAGGCATTGCAAACCCTTCCCAAAGCACCCTGTGGGATAGCTAGCACCGTGCACTGCTCTCTGTGTCGATGCAAGAACTGCTAGTGTGGATGCGCTCCAGCGCCAAAAGGAGCACAGTGTGGACATGCAACAGTGGTTTAATTAAAGTGCTTTAATAAAAGTGGCATAACTTCTGGCCAAAAAATTTGGCAGTGTAGCCATAGCCTTAGTCTGTGCCCTTTTGACTGAGAATCTTGAGTGCGGCTTGGCTCCAGGCAACTTTCCTTCACTCTCTCATGTTAGAGGTTGAAGATTTTTTTATGTCGCTGCGTGGTCTATGTGACATTCCTAAACAATCAGACTCAAGTGGTCTAATTAAAGCCAAGATGTATTAAGATTATTTTTCCTCTAATCAAATTAAAACATAAGGGGTCTGTATAATCAAGATTTAAGTCCCATATAGCCCCAAATGCACCAGTTTATCTAAAAGGTTTTTATTCTGAAGCAATTTAGGCTATGTCTACACTAGAGAACTTACAACGGCACAACTGTACGAATGCAGCTGTGTCGCTGTAAGATCTCTCATGTAGCCACTCTATGCTAATGGGAGAGAGCTCTGCCAGAACCTAATTAATCCACCCCCAACAACTGGCAGTAGTTATGTCAGCAGGAGAAGCTCTTTCGCTGACATAGTGCTGTGCACATTAGCATTTATGCTGGTGTAATTTATGTTGCTCAGGGTGTGTGTGTGTGTGTGTGGAATATTCCACCCCCCCCCAAGCAATGTAAGTGGTAGTGTAGACATAGCCTTAGTTAAATCAGTACAACTTTGGCTGTGAATACTCTTATTGATTTAGGACAAGCTAAACTGCTACAACTAGTTTAAAACGAAGACAAGTGTATCAACACAGGGATCGGAGCAGTTTGATTAACAAGTGCTAGTTTGTGTGTAGAGAAACCTATATAACTGGGAAGGTATAGAAAGGTTACAAAGGCTAGTGAGTGTCCTCTCCACATTGAGGGAGGGGTGGACGGGGTAATGAACTTACAGTGGTCAGGCTTCTGCCAAGGGCAAGGTGGTACAATTCTGGGGTGTAAGGCTGGAAAGCTGGGGGGATCTGGCTGGTGTCTTTCTCTGCACGATTCGTGAGTGGCTCTGGGAGCATTCATGCAATCTAGCTGGGTGTGGGGCTCCACATGTGGTTGTGCTGAGTGATAACAATGCTGGGAGAGGTTTGCTGCTTATCACTAGCAAAGCATTGTCAGAGACAGCCCAGGCTGGAGAGTTAAGGGGCACAGAAGTACCCCAGTTCTAGATTATACCCCAGGGATCCTGTCACAACCCCTCTTTTCTGACTTCCAAAAGGTGGGGTCTCATGCCATGGCTGTTATCTGGATCCCAAACCCATTCAGGACTGATTTAATTGATTAAGATTAACAGTTTCAGTTACCATTTTTCCTGTTTCATCTTCATATCTTATTACCCCAAATATATATCTAGGATTGGCATAATTCAATTTTAATTTTTTATAAGTTTGACCAATTAATATCTGTTTATTTGTAAGCATTTTTTTTAGATTTGCATCTATTTAAAATTTCCAAGTTAAGGGAAATTATGGGGGGATCAGACAATTATTTAAGGACAGTAGATATTGAGATGCGAAAAGTTAAAGCTTTGTAAACCATTAAAACAAATTGTCAACATCACATGTCAAAATATACAAAGTAAATATCCTTTAATCCAGTGGGCTCTCAACCAGGGGCATGCATACCCCTGGGACTACGCAGATGCCATCGGGGTTCATCAACTCATCTAGATATTTGCCTAGTTTTACAACAGGCTACATAAAAATCACTAATGAAGTCAGTACAAACTAAAATTTCAAACAGACAATGACTTGTTTCTTCTGCTCTATACACTGAAATACAAGTACAATATTTATATTCCAATTGATTTATTTTATAATTATAAGGTAAAAATGAGAAAATCAGCAATTTTGCAGTAATAGTGTGCTGTGACACTTTTGTATTTTTATGTCTGATTTTGTAAGCAAGTAGCTTTTTAAGTGAGATGAAACTTTAGGGTATGTAAGACAAATCAGACTCCTGAAAGGGGTACAGTCATCTGGAAAAGTTGAGAACCAACAAAGGTTCAGAAGCAACAAATCATACCTGTTTTTACATTCATTTGCTAGTCCATTTGTAACAAGCCTAATTCAAAAGTCTGAACCACTGGATTTTTACTTTAAGTTCCCAAGAAGCATTTTTCTTACTTTGCTTATTTGTAAATTTTTATTATTATTGATGGAAATATTTTTGTTGACTTGGGTGTATGGTGAAATCTGTTTACCAACTTTTATTGATAAAAATTGAATCTTTCTATATATATCTTACCCCGCTCCAAGAGCTGTCTATCCTTTGTTCTAGCTACTGCACTTTCATATGTTAATTGACCTGGCTGGAGGTATTAACCTGAGTCAAATTCAATCTGTTTTTCAAAACACAGGACTGTTATAATTCTTAAAATAAATTCTACTCTAGCTCAGATATGAATCATGGATTGATGAACTACATTGTTACAATAAGGATGTGACAATCACTACTTGTGTATTCAATCAAATACTAATTTAACTAAAAATGGTTTATGTCTAAAACATGTAATTTTAAAATTATGAATAGTGTCAGGAGGAATTTAGAAAGTTTGCCTTTCCTGTATTAATTCAATTTCAACGGTTAGAATGCTGTAATATCTTTCAGTACACTACAGACTCAGAAACACACAGAATCCTGCAGAGTGGGAGCTGTCCTGTCCCTCCTGGTCCCCACTAGGGCTGACAGTTGCAGTGATGGCTACTTTTAAAGGGAAGTCCTAACCACTCACCAACCAAGACTCAGAACCTTGGACGGGGAGCATGCTGTTGGTGAGTATATTATTGGAGGTCTGGTCACTCCCGGCCTCCTCATGGAACTCCAGACTTGAAGAGAATGCAGTGAAAAGTTTAGGGCAAGGGAGAAATGTTGCCACTGTGGCGAGTGTCATCCCTGCCCCCCACCTTTCCATGCCAGAAGCCAAAGATCCACACGTGGAGGGCCACAGCAAGGCAGAGATCTCTTAGGCATTGGAGGGCCCTGTTTTGGTTTCTTTAAAATTCTGGGAACACATTTTCTTAGTGAAATTTTCAAAATTAGTCAGCTCTTGCTCCAGCAATATAAAGCAAATGTAAACCCAACTTAACTGGCCAGTGCACTCTGGCTGCTTTGTACTATTCCAGAGTGGCACAGAACATCCAGAACATCCCAGGAAATCTGTTCCTAACCATTAAAAGTTTAAAAAATATTGTTTAAGGTAGATCTCGCCGATCTTCAAATTATTAGAATTATTCATCGTTTGGGGGATAGTTACAATATCGCTGTGTTTACCCTAGATCACTAATATGTGATCTCAACTTTAATTCCATTTTGAGATAGTTCTTTTCTCAAAGTATAGTGTGTATATATATAAGAATACTTAGCTCTTGATTAATCCTCTGAATATGCTTATTCCCATTTTACAGGTTGGGAAGCAGATGACAGAGGCTACATGATTTGCCCAAGTCACACAGCAAGCCAAGGGCATAAATGGGATTGGGAACGAGGTATCCCTAACCTCCAGCCCTGTATGAAAACCTTTAGAACACACTGATCTATCACCATGTGGATGTACATATTAACATGGTTTAAAGAGTTATGGGGAAGAGGATGTCGGTAGCTACTTGCTCTCCATAGCAACAGAGAAACTTTCCTACTTGGTGCTTGAGTGCACAAGGAAGGGAATGTGGGTTCTGAATTTCCTGGCACTCCATGGGTCAAAGGGTCGTGGTCTACTGGCTTGGGGGAGTGTCCAGGTCCTGAGCTAGCTACCAGCATGCTGTGACTAGCCCCATGTGTAAAGGGGACTGTTGCCCCCTTACTAACATTCAGTGGGGGTGTTTTAGTTGCTAGCTCCCAGTACTAAAAGGGGGAAGGGTCGATGGGGAATCAGGACCCTGAGAATAACAGCCCCCAGGAACAATGGGGAGAGGCCAATGCTCCAAGTCAGCCTGAATGACAGGGCGGGCAGGCTAATCAGGGAGTCAGGAGGCCCCGTCCTCTGTATGAGCTGGATTTGCCTGGGTCAGACAGAGTGGGGCCGAGCTAAGGAGACAGCAGAGGCCCAAGCTAAGCTGGGGAGCAGAGCTGGGCCAGATCCAGAGGGACCAGAAAAGCAGCCCAGAGAGAGCAGACCCTGTCCTGGGAGCAGAGCTGCAGCCCCAAAGCCAGAGGCACAGCCCAGAGAGAGCAGACTTGCCCTGGGAGGAGCTGCAGCAACCAGAGGCAGAGGGGCCAAAGAAGCAGCCCAGGGAGCTGGAGGCAGAGCAGCAGCAGCAGTGCAGAGACCGAGTGGTGCAGCTGGGGCTGGAGCAGTCTGGAGCTGGGTGCGGTGAGCAGCTGGGGAGAGCGAGGGGGACCCTGGGCAGCAGGCCCAGCACAGGGAGACGCCTCAGCCAAGGGGCTCTGCAGGCCAGGCTTGGATCGTAACCCCAAGAGGGCAGGGGCGACACTGGGAAGAAGGGTCCTACCACTTAGAGCCTGAGAGCGTGTGGCCACCACCAGAGCAAATGTCCAACCCACAGCATCCCTGCAGCACAGCCAGGGCCTGAGAAGAAGGCCTGGGACTTACACGGAGCAGACTGTGAACTGCCCGGACATTCCAGAGACACTGTTTGTGAAGTTCCCTGCCACAGAGCAGGTTGATGTGTTTCCTTTAACCTTTCCCATTTTTCCTTATTCTTTTTAAAATAAATTGTTGATTAAATAACTTGCATTTGCTTTAAATTGTATATAATGGTCAGTGGGTCAGAGAAGTGCCCAGTGCAGAGAGAGTACCTCGGAGTGGGGACACCCTAGCCCCTGTCTTAGGTGACCATAGCAGGGTTGGGGGTCGAGCCCCCCAGGAATCCTGGGCCCAGCCTTGTTGGGGTTACGAGGACTCTGCCAGACAGGAGAGTGGAAGGGGAGTTCTCAAGGACAGGGAGGCCACTGGGTAAAGGAAGTGGGAGCGAGGACTCAGATCCTTTTGGTAGCCCACTTCACCGGGATAGTGCAGAAGCCCGGAAAGTTCCCCACAATAGTGGGACTATTCCCACACTTACACATGCATGAGCAGGGGCACATCTAATGATTTGTGGAGCAGCTATAAGATGTACCACTCAGTGTATCCCTTCTGGCCATCCCAGTGTCATCCTGCTCTGCCCAGGCCAGATGACTGGGAATCTACAATCTGGAGCATCCTCTCTACACAGCTCCTACCCTTAAAAGTAACATTGTATCATGAATACCTTAATAAACTAAAAGTAATATCAAGTTTGTTTAGAACACTAATTATAAAGAACAAGTCACATTTGTTCATCTAGCTTTTCTTTAATGTTTGCCCGCAGCTGGTTTGGGGTGGGAAGTATGGAAGAATTATTCTGAGTGGGTGTGGATGATGAGGGAGAGGGGAAGGGATGAATTTGTTTGTTGCCAGTAGCTAGCAACACTTAAATGGCTGTTCTTAAATTCTGCAAATAAGCCCAGATATCATTCGGGGGGGGGGGGGGAAGTGTGATATTTATTCATATAAATTTAAAATAAAATATTTTGGAAAATCTCCCATATTACAAGGTAGAAAGAGTTTGCTTCCAAAGTTATCATTTTAACATGATTTTGGAAGGACTTTTAAGAAAGAGTTACAATAAACCTAGTATTGGGCTTTTCAGACTGTTTTACTAGAATTTCTGTTAAACACTATGTATGTTTCTGTACGTTCTAATTTCCAAATATAATAAACTCATGATGTTAATTCATGAGAATTCCAGAGCAAAAACGTGACACAGAGATTCAGGCCCCTATTTAGTTCTCTAAGTTCCATGGGCACATGAATCCGAATTCAGATCTGGTCGTAACATGAGCAACTAAGTTAACTGAGGTTCACCAGACTGGGGCCCCGATAAGCAAAGCACTTAAACATTTGCATAATTTAAGCATGAGTAGTTCCATTGATTTCATGGGACTATTCATGTGTTTAAGAGTTTTGCTGGATTGGGGTTTATGTTTGGCCCATGGAATGAGAAACCTCACTGGCCTCATACAAATCAGAGTTCCGGCAGCTCATGTTAAACACAGCAGATAAAGGTGAAATACACTTCACTTCAGAAGCAAGAGAACGCCTGGCACATGATCAGTAAAAGCCATTCATGAAAATTTTTTTGTAGTCTGATGGAGAAAGAGCAGCACATTATCCAGGAGATCAGGGTTTTGAGGTAAATGACTTTCTACTACCTCTCAATGGAGAATAAGATGTAGTGCACATGTGATACACCTGGGTTTATTTATTCATGATTTTAACCAGAATTCCTATATACGTTTAGAAGAGTCCAAAGGCAAAAATGCCATAGATACATAGTACAAGTAAAACCTAAAATTGAGAACTATCTTCAGAAATGGTCAGTTATTGGAGCAAAAGTCAGAAATCCTTACTAAGGCAAATTCCCACTGGATAAGGGCACAGTAAAAAAAACCCAGAAAACTAAATATGTACTTCAAGCTTCTGGTCCATAGTTTTCAGTTAAATAGCTCCAATACATTGTTTAAGAGCAGAAATATTTGCTAAAATGTGACCGGTGGGGGTTAATTTATTCCAGGAACAGCTTTCGGATCTATAAAACTAACCAGCTTCCTAAGAGTAACATGAGTCACCCTGTGTTTTCCAAATACCCCCTACTGGCTTATCTATAGGCTGGTGCTGACTAAAGTATTAGTTGGAGTAAGGGTTTCCATGACAGCAGTTATACACAAAGATAGGTTAAAGGTCTATATCATGAATTACTTATGAGAACTAATGAACAAAAACTGAACATGGCCACATATGCATGTCATCATCGTTAGGTGATGCTGATAGTGAGGGCATCATGACAGGTAGATGTTGGTTGGTATTTTGTTTTGCTTTGGCTCTCAGTAGAGGATAGATATTTCCCTTCTAATATGATACCTAGTCTCTAACAGCCCTGTGTTGCTGATGACCTTCCCTGATCAAAGGGATATTGGTGATGGAACTCCTCTTGGAGCCCATCAGTTCCTCTCCTAGCTTGCCCAAGAGGACGCTATAGGGTAACATGCTTTTCAGCTTCTTGGTCCTGCAATTTTGTGCACCTTACCCAGGGGTGCTGGAACAATTTGTAGGGACGTGCTGAGAGCCATTGACCCAAACTGTAAACCCTGTATATAATGGAAACCACTTGAAGCCAGAGGGGTGGCAGCAACACCCCAGAATCCCTAGCTCTAGAACCTATGAGTTTAGCCCCAGATGATTAGCCTTAGTCCCAAACAGGGGTGAAAGTAAGGCAAAAGAGTTACTGGTACAGGGGCCTGGCTCCCTGCTCCCGGAAGGGGCGGGGCCTTGGGCGGAAGGGGTGTGGCTGGGGGGTCAGCTTCCCCCAGCCAGCCCATCCGCGCTGCCTTGCCTGCACCACACGGGGCTCCCACGGCAATTTAAAAGGGCCCGGGGGCTCCAGCTGCTGCCACGGTAGTAGCAGCGGCGGCCAGGAGCCCAAGGCCTGTTTAAATCACAGCCGGAGCCCTGGGGCAGCTGTCCCTTTTAACACCCCCCTGTCGGCGGCCCTGCTGGTAGGGTCCCTATCGGCAGGGCCGCTGATGGTGGGGGGCAAAAGGGGCAGCGACGTTAAAGCACTGCTGCGGCAGCACTTTAACCAGCCACTTCTTACCGGTGCGCCGTACTGGCCTACTTTCACCCCTGGTCCCAAGAACATACTACAAAAGTGACAGGTGGAGAACAGCTGAGAAATCAAACCTTTGTGAAAACAGAGTTGCAAAATACTGGGGACACTCCAAAGCTGGTTCTCGTTATCTAATTGTGAAAAGAAGAGCTGCGGTTAAAAAACTCTTTTTTTCTCTTGCCGTGGTCATTCAGCCCAGGTCCTGAGATGTGGATTGTAGTTGTATTGATAGGAGAATGAGACATTTAGCAGGATGGTACAGAGCAGCGGGTCTCATGTTGTAAAATAGACAATCACACCCAACTCACAGTCACACAGGGAACATAAAGGAATGCATTCTGTCAACCTGGCTGCACTCTGGACATTAAGGAAAAGGCATGCTTTTTAAGAATCCTGCATTTTTTGCAAGAAATTAGCAAATCAGAGTGCTGTTCAGTAATACTTTTTGTCCCTTTTGGATTAATACAGAATTAACTTGATGCCATTGAAAATATATGCTGTGGCAGGTTGCAATACTTTTACCACTGTAATTATTTCTATAGTTTGAAATGATTTTTACACACAACTTCTTTCCTTGAATTAATTTTGCAAACTGAAGTGAGACTAAGAACATAAGAATGGACATACTGGGTCAGACCAATGATCCATCTAGCTGAGTATCCTGTGTCTGACAGTGGCCAGTACCAGAGCTTCAGGGGGAGTGTACAGAACAGGGCAATTTTGTGAGATCCACCCATCATCCCTTCCCAGCTTCAGCAGTCAGAGGTTTAGGGTTGCCCCATGCATGGGATTAGGTCCAGAGGAGATAGCATCTGACATGGAAAACAATTCATCTATTGAAAGTAGTGCTTTGCATGACATCATTTGATACTTTTCATCAACCATCTTGTGATATGTTACCTACTCTTAACTGAAAGATGCTTTGTAAATTTTGAGCAGGAAATGTATATAGTTTGCTGAGCAAAGAGAGTGAAAGCGTGATACTGTTGTCTTTGTGACAACGACTTTAATTTTTAGAAAGAAAAACATGGAGTGAAATCCTGGCTCCACTGAAGTCAATGAGAGTTTTGCCATTGACTTCGGTGGGGTCAGAATCTCACCCATGAGGTTCCAGTGGATGGCAGAAAAAGAACTTTACCACTATGTCTGAGAGAAATTCATAAACATTTCTATTAAAACTAAAATAAATTGAGTTAAATCCTTATTTGAATGAGTTCTATTTTCAAGTAAGAACTTCTCCTTCCAACCCTCTTGAAACTGTTATTTATAACTCTTAGAATTATGAGTGTGCTTTTGACATCAGTGGGAACAGTGACTGTACATTGATAATCTGTAACTTAATTAGGAAGCTGCTGTAGCTAATTCATATTTAATGAAAAATACTGTTGCTAAATTTTCATTCCATCTTCTGATCTGTTGAACAAAAGGCATTTCAAAAACATTTCTGAAGTATGCAACTTTGAAAACAGCTTTGACTGAATTTGTTAAAATAATATTTCTTTTGTGTGATGTCACTTTGTAACTGTTATCCAGGTTTCCATGCACTCCATCTTTAGGCGTTAAAGTGGATTCCTTATCCTGCTATGAGCGTGTTCAAGATGGTTGCTGTTAGAAAGTCATGCATACTCTTCTCTATTGGTGACTTTTTATGTTCTTTTCCTTTTTGTTTTACCTAATCAAAAATATCACATATAGAATGCAACACAGAAACTATTTTTCCATACACAAGGAGTGAAATCCTGTCCGGTTGAAGTCAGTAGCAAAATTCCCACTGAGGTCAATAGCACCATGATTTTACCCAAAAGTGTTGGAAGTAGATGATTGCCGTTCTAATATTTTGGACCTCCTTATTGCAAACATCTGTTTCTACCACCAGGATTTTGAGCTTTAAGACCTCTGCATGTCTGAAACACTATAGCTACAAATCCCAGGGGGGACAATAGCAACAAAGTCATTTTTATTGTTGACCTTGAAGAATTCTGTCACATACAACATTTAAAAAACCAAAATGCAACCCTATACATTATGTGACATGCTTACTTGAAACCAAAACTATATATGCTTTTATAACTCGGAGTTGAAACAGACAAATACTTATATCCTTTGTCCTGTGCTAGAAAGTTTTGTTGGATCATGTTAAAGAAGTTCTGTATTAAAATCACAAATGAGTTTGATTCCCCATAGTTTAAATTCCAGGATATTACTAATTAAGAGGCCTCAGTTTTTGGTACTGTTTCTCTCCCTGTCTGTGTGAAACTTGCAAGCTGCTAATTGTGTTAGTACATTCTAAGACAGAGTCTGTTCTCAAAGCAATTCTTTGTAACAACTACTCACACAGAGAGAGACTCAAAGCAATACTCTGTAACAACAGAAACAGCACCCAGAGACTCCCCACCCTTTTGTTGTATTCATCTCGCTTTGTTAACAATTGTATGTGGATGGATGCTTGGGGTGGATAATAACTGAATGATCAGGGAGGTGCCAGCCTAAGAATCCAGTGTTCATCGGCTGAAGAAGGCGTCAAGTGGAAATATCCAGAGGACCCCCGGAGGGCAGACTGGAATCCACCCAACAGCCTCAAGGATGGGAGAACCAAAGAACAAGATAACATCTGGCAGCATGGAGCCGTCAGGAATGTGCCATCTGCTGATTGATTCAGCAACAGCATGATGAAGCAATTCCCATAGACTGGCATAGGAAGAAATTCCTATAAAAATGGACTCTAGAAAGTGAGAACTTTGGGGTCTGATTCTGCAAACCAACTTCCAGGAGCATCAGACAAGCATCTGACAAGGCCCTGCTCCCTCCTCATGTCCAGGCCACCTGGCCAGTGGCTTAGCATGAGCAATTCTTAGGCTGGTAACTATGATAACAACCTTGCAGAACCTGTGTGTGTGTGTATGAATGAATGTGTGAATAAATATGATAGGAATGGAATGTTATAGCTATAACTATCTGCTTACTATGATTCTTTCCGTATTCACAATAAATGTGGCATTTTGCCTTTCCCCCTTTAATAAGATCCTGCTTGTTTTTATTTTATTGGTATAACAGTTTAATCAATGAAAATTGAATTTAAAATATTTTAGATGTTACAGATTGGTATGGATTGAAAAGGAAGGAGAATGAAAAACAAAATTTCTTAGAACATTGTCGTGGGCAAATCCCCATGTTCTTAAGATTCAAGCACATTCTCTCTCTATATATTATATAGTGTATATAATATACTTCAAATGTGGAAAAGTAGGACTGGTGCTTGTGATACATCAAATTATCACCATATAATCAAGTAGGGAACCCAACTAAATTTGCCCAGAAGTTTTAGTGAAATGGGAACTTTAACCGGAAACAATAAATAAGCTTTACCTACTGCCTTCATAGCAAAGCATTAGAAGGTATGCAGAGCTTACAACATTTCAGTTACATATATTTTTCTAGTGAAGAAGCTTTGCACTTCAGACAGATAATAAAATAATGCTACCAAGGGACCCAATTATTTTGGAAACTTTGTTTATCAGACAACAACAGAAAGGCACAAGAGGAGAAATCTGTAGAGCTTTGCATTGTTTGAATAAACCTAAAATTGACAGTGCAGCATCCAGCTGGGAAAAGGCCTTAAACATTACAGTAAAGGTAGAGGATTATCAGGATGTATTTAGTTTAATGAGCCATACCCCTGCTTATAATTTAACCGAGCTATAAAACAAAATATGGTATTGTAGGGAGCCAGGGTGGCTCCCCTCCGAACCAGAGGGTAAAGAGCCACCCTCTGAGCCTGAGTGGGCGGGGCCAGGCCAAGCTTCCACCAATCCCCGGAAGGGGAAGGGTGGGACAGGAAGTACAAAGGGCGGGGCCCTCTGCCCAGTGAGGGAGACAGACACAGGCTGCTCCCTCGTGATCCTGCTGCTGACCCAGGTGAAGCCCTGGGCAAGGAGGAGCCTGACCGGGGGAAGGCCTGTGGCAACCAGGGCTGCCGGCCGCTGAATACCCAGAGGACCTGGAGGGGCCTCTCTGCAGCCCGGGCCAGCGTGAGTCCGATACCGAGGGGGAGCGGGGGTGGCCCGCAGCAGAATAACCGGAGCTGCCCGCAGCGGATTACCCGGAGGAGATGGAGGATCCGGAGCTGCCCGCAGCGGAATACCTGGAGGAGATGGAGCGACCCGCCTGAGAGAGACCGGGTAGGAAGTAGCCCAGGGGCCCAACTACACCGTGGGGTGAGTGTGTTTGGTCAGCGGGTGCGGATTGCCCCGCTGACCCAGCGGTGGGACCTTCGCCTCCCGCCACTGTCAGGACCCTAGGCTGGAATGCAGTGGAGTTGGGTAGGCCTGTGTTCCCCTACCCTGGCGCTCCCCTGCCTGAGGGGCACGCGACTGACTCTCTGGCTGGCACACCTTCCCGCTAATTCCCCAACGCCCGGGAGGTGGGACTGAGGCCTGCCACGGAGACCATTGCTCTCCGTTGCCCCTAGGGGCTTGGAGGACCAACCGACGCCTGTCACAGGTATACAGTATACTACAGACCAAAGTGACACCAAAAGAACACTAAGGTTGTAATGTCAAGCACTAATAAGTTAGGTAGAGCCAGAATTATAGTTGCTTGTGAAAGCTTAATTTGGCCTGTTTGTACATATGCATTATTATACTGTCTTTATTGGGTGAGAACATAAATTTCCAAAGGAGCCTGTGCACAGGATGGATGATGGTCATTAAATGAGCAACTATCCAATACTTTGTTTTCTCCCCATTGTTCAATATGTCATCCCATGTCTTAGTTCCTGTGCTCTATTCCTCCTGTGGAGACAGAAATGCCCATGAGGAAATTAATAATTTGATGGCACTCATCACGACAGTAGCAAAGTGCTTTGAAAACAATATATTTTCACAACATCCCTGGGGTGACGGGATGGATGGTATTATCCCCATTTTAGATATAGGCAACTAAAGAACAGAGAAATTTAAAGTTAATTTTGGGTGCCCAATCACCAGCTGTTCTTTGATGGTCCTAGGGCCCAGTTTTTCAGAGTACTCAGCTTTATATGGAACTATAAAGCACAGCTCCCCTTGACTTCAATTTCAGCTGTGTGTGCTCAACACTTCAGCAACTCACACCCAGCCCCAAAGGCCCAGAGGATGAAGAACATACAATTAATTACCACTTGTAAAAAGTATCATTTTTAAATGACTTGACTAGCATTACACAGGCACTCTGTGGCAAACACAGGAATAGGAGTCTATTGTCCAGGGTGTTATGTTATGCCTTAAACGTAAGAAAATCCTTTTTCTCTCTACAAAACTCTGCTTTATTCATTATACTTCTTCTAACTTCTGCAAAAATCAAGGCCTCTTTTACTACCCAACCCTGATTCATTCCCAGAGCTGATCCATTTTTATGTGTAACCCTTCTGCCGGTCAGAGTTGGCAGCAACAAGGGCCGGGTTCAGTATCTAGGGGTTCCATTCCAATAACACAATGCAAACCGGCTCGAATGCCCACCCAGTGACCTGGGACAAATATATACCACCCCTGCTGGGTGCCTCCAAGAGGCAATACTTCCCCTCTCGCAAGCACAGAGTCTGAGTGTAGCAAAAAGCCTTTCAATAACAGAGAGAAACAATGTGGCATTATGTTGGGGAACACCACCAAAAGGATTCATAACACAACCCATGAGCAAAAAACCCACCCCAAGCAAATTGGGGCATGTCCTTTCCCTTTGGTTCTTGAGTCCAGCAACCCAAAATCACCCAAAGTCCAATGACCCAAAAGTCTCTGTCCTTGGTCAAGGCAGCCCCAGAGTTCAAAAGTTTATCTGCAGAGTTTTACCTCCCAACCTGGGTGGAGATTGGGGGTGGTGGGGTTTAAGGGGCACCTTACGTGGTCCAAAACGGATGGCCTTACCTTTCCATGGGGCTCCGCTGTGCCAGCTGCCCCGTGAGCTGCTCTAGGCACCCGACAAATTGCTCTAGCTCCACCATATAGCTTCAGGCTCCCCCTCTACTTAATACAACACTCAGTGATTTCAGCTCTTAGCAAGTTCAGCTCTTTTGTGATTTCAGCTTGTAGTAGGGGAGCCCTAGTATTGATGCCCCATTAGCCCAAAGTGAATTCAGCTCAGCAGCCTGCAACTTAAACTCCTAATGGAATCAAAATTAGCTCTGATATTCCACAGTGGAGAGAGGAGGAAGTGCAATTAGCATGTAAGGCCCTCACCAGGGGGCCCATGCCACCAAGTATTAATACCTATCCCCAACCTCTCTCCATTCAGAGTTTTGGAACCCATGTCCCTTGCCTAGCAAGTGCTACTTAGTTGATGGCGAGTCCCTCCATCATAACAAAAGGCCAAGTACAGTTCCACTGTCCTTGATTTCCATAATCAGGGTAATAACAATTTATTCTTCCTGCCCCAATAACAGAGATACTGGGGATCCCACAGCAGCCAAAGTGACCTTTGGGCAGCTATGGCCTCATTCCAGGCGGGGTGGGTGTGCCTATGCAAATGAGATCAGCCCCTGAAGTTCTTTTCCACAACTTGCCACACCTCACCACCAGATGTCAGGGTGGAGCTCATCCTGACTCTGCTTACATATGCACTGAATGTGGCCGGGGTCCTATGGAAAATATAGTATGCGATCATATAATTAAAGATTGTGTCACAAGGGGTATGCACAAAAGAGGTGGTGGTGGTGAATTGAGGGTGCTTAATTCACTTTGCCAGTGGGTTTCACTGATATTTGCTGACAGCAGAGGAATGGCGAGACTCAGGAATCTGAGGTTCCATTCACAGACTCTTTCTGTTCCCTTCAAGATAGACCCCATCTGCCTCCAACCTGTCTCTGTCCTAGTTCTGTCTCTTCCTGCCTACCCAGCCCCTTTCTCCACTTCTCAGGCTTCTCATCCCAGTCCCAGTGTCCTCATCCACAACAAAGAACATCTAAAATGCATTAGGTTGCATGATTTCATATAAAAATAGATTTCCCAGTAAGACATTATGGTGTTTTTATGTTCTTGATCAAAATTTTTGAATGAAATGTCTGGGAGGGGGAAAGAAGAATACGTCATTGTGTTAATGCTTGGACTTATTCTGGTGATGATTTCACAGATTAATAAAGCACTACAATCACAAGGATCACCTAGAGCTAGATGCATTGTTATACTAATACCAAAGCTTGCAAGAATTAGAAAGGCAACAATTAAGTGCTGGCTGGTAAATTTCTCCATTTTGATATTTGCAATTTAATTGCTATTCACTGTAACTGTGGCAGACTCTGTTTTAGAAAATGAATTTACAAAGAGCTTCAGGTGGAGTCTTCTGTCAAAACTGTAATTAGCACTCTGTTTCAGTGCTGCTTTCAACACCAAGGTCTCCTGAGTCAGGAGGTTTAGTAAGTGCCCTCTGTGTACAGGCACCATCATATTATCCAAGCACGTCAGACTCAAACTTAGTGGTAAATCCATTTCTGGGTTAGTGCCAGGATTCATGCAGCAGGTTGAACAAAACAGTATAATCTTTCACAAAAAGCTTTACAGCACAGAGCTGCATGATTCTGGATTGATTTGCAGGGGCTGGTGCACAATGGGAGAACGGGAAGATTGCACATTGATATATTAGAATAATAGAATCTCAGGGTTGGAAGGGACCTCAGGAGGTCATTGTGACAGGGCATATTGGGTCATTTGCGAAGCATGCAGCAGGGGGCCTCAGTCCTACCACACCCCGTTCAAGAGAAGAGGCAGAGAAGGTGGGTCCTTCAGGCCTGCCTAGAAAGGCTGCAGGGAAGTAGCCAATCAGAGCCCAGCAGGCTCAGTTAAAAGGAGCTGCAGGGTCTGAGCAGATCAGATCATGGCTTGGACCAGAGGAGTAAGGAAGGATGCTTCTTGGTGGAGCTCAAGGGAGAACCAGAAGAAGGGTTCTGGGGACACTGGCATTTGGTGAGGAGTTGAGAACTTCAGCCCTGAGGTAGGGGCTACTTGGGAGGTGGCCCAGGAAATAGCAGCAGCAACTATTAGAGGAAGTAGTATGTGGTTGCTGCGTATAGGGTCCCTGGGTTGGGACCCGGAGTAGTGGGTGGGTGGGTCCCCGCACTGGCCACTGGAGAAGTGGCCTAGGCTCAAGGAGGGGATAAGTCTTTGTAATAAAAGCCCAAGAAAGGGGCTGGGAGTTTAAACAGGCTCAGGGATGGGGCTGAAGACCCTGAAGAGGGTCAACCATTTGTTGACCCTTTATTACCCTGGAGTAGGGTGACCTAATGTCCTGCTATTAGGGGCTTTGTCTTATACAGGCAACCCTGCCCCCTGATTTTTCACACTTGCTATCTGGTCACCCTACCCTGGAAGGGGACCAAAGTTAAGAAGTGACCTGGTTAGGTGGCTGGGAAACCACAGAATGGCTAATGATGAACTCTCCAGGGAGAAAGCCCGGGGAGTAGTGCTCCATAACAGGGCAAGGACAGACTTAAAGCTAACCCAGAAGGGGCTGAGAATTGAGCCCAGAGACAGGGCTGCAGAACCGACAAGGGCACAGTGAAAGACCATGTTGGACCTTTGTTACCCCAGAAAGGGTTCATTCATTTTAGACCTGTGTGACTCAACTGGAGGGCTGAGCCACTGAAGACCTGCCTGACAAGGGCAACAGCTGCCAGGAGGTGCTCATGAGAGGTGAGTGCACCCCATCACACTGATCCATATATGTAAGTAGCTGAGAATTAACATGGCTCTAGTTTTGTGCTGTCTTTGATGTTAAGGAGATACAGGAGGTTGCTGCAAATGCAGCTTATTATGTGGCAATCAGATGCAGTCACTGCCCAGAGTTCTTGCCTACAAATTTCAGACAACAAAAATGATCAACAACAAAAATTTTTGATTAAAGATGTGTGACTTCTTTGCTCTCCAAAGACTGTGGTACGTTAGTACAAAGAAATACACACACAGAGACAAAATTAAACCTATTCAATAGCCGCTGCTCAGGGGGCCTCCATATCTGGTGTAGAGCTGCCATGAAGGCTTTGCTGTGCCCCTGCAGCCAGTGCCTGGCATAGGGGGCAGGAAGGTGGTATGCAAGGGCAGTGGAGGAGTCATGGCTGCAGCTGACCCTACTCACCTTTCTCCCTGGCTGGAGCTCCTTGGCCATGCTTACAGTAAGGGCAATGCTGCATAGGGAATTTGTTGTTCAAAGAACATGTTATTTATGTCAGTCACAGGATGCGGCCTCTATCCGCTAGGTTACAGCCTGATGTTTTTGTCTAGATACACATACTGTTTCTCCAGAGACAGCCATCCAATTAGGCACAATAGGCATGTGCATAGGGGTGCTGGCATTCTAGGGCTGCCCCAGAGTTAAAAGTGGGTTAAGTTTCATTTTTTATGGAATACACTATGGTGAGCTGTAGGCGGGGATGTGTGTGCTGTGCCTAGGTGGCATAAAGTATAAATCCGGCCCTGCTCTAAGCCATGTGTTTGAAACAATCTAGGACCCACATTGATTCCCGATATCTGTTGTTTGACTTATTTCAATGTATTAACATTTCTTTTCTTTGAATCGCTGCCTGATCTTTTCAGTCACTGACACAACACAAAATATAGGTAGTCATCTCAGCTGTGCAACCCCCAGAAGCCAATGAGCCCTAGCTTTTTGGCAGGCTGATTAATTCTAAATGAAAGGTTGTGGAGAGAGCTGGGCAAATAATAGATTTTTAGTTCAGGGACAAAACTGAAAAATCTGAAGAAAAAATATTGATTAGATTTTTAAAAAATTGGTTTTGGTTCAAATCTCTATCAAATCAAACTATTAAATTGTTTTCAATTGATTGATGTTTAGACTGACTTGAAATAATTAAAAAAAATTAATTTCAATTCGGCCATTTTTGTGTGGTGTTTGCCTTTCTTTTTTTTAAAAAAAAGAAAAATGGCCAAATTTCAAACAGCATTTTGAAATAAGTTAAAACAACACACTTCAACTTGGTCGATAGAAAACATTTCTACTTCTTAAGGAAGAGTTTGTTTTTTCTTGGCTGAAACTATTTATCAAATTTGACCTGGCCTGACTTCGTGAATATTCTGAGTGCCTCCCACCAAAAAAAAAACAAAACCCCAAACACTCTACAGTGAAAAAAATCTGTGTAGTTAAAAAATAATTGCCCAGCTCTTGGCTAAACTGTAAGCTATGTAACATTCTTACTCTCCCTGCCTTGGCCATGGAAAGGCATGGTGTGTTTTGGCTTTCAGCCCCTTTAAACTTTTCCCTCAGCTAACAACATTCAGGCCTGGTTTACACTAGAAAGTTAGGTCTGTTTAACAGTGTTGGGGACACTGGGGCATGGCCACTAGGTAACTCGAGGGGATGGAAGACCACGAGTGTCAATGAAGCCCCCTCGCACTAGGCCCAGGTGTCCTTGGCCCCCCCTCCCACCAGGAGGCACTCGCAGCAGCTCTGCGTACTAGGCCCAAGTGTCCTTGGCCCCCCCCGCCTGGAGGCACACACAGCAGTTATGCTAAAAATCTGCAACAATATGTTGCAGAGTCAAATTGCCTGAAACTAAGCAAGGCCAAACAGGACAAATATAAAAAAAATGCTAAATAAAGCAGCTTTATATATAGTTTAATAAATAATACAAAAAATCAGGGAACTAGCTGGAAACTGGATTGGCTGGCTATATAAATACTTAAAGCTATTAAATAAATATGCTAAAAAAAGTATAAAAGCCTGTGTAACTTCCTGCTCTGTGTGCAGGATTTAAAATTTTATTCCCCTGTACCTTTTTGCAGCTGCAAATAAACTTTTCTGCTTCTCCACCCCATTGTAATTATTGGGTGTAGCACACCGGGTAACAAACCACTCAAGCTGTTGTTCAGCCTCTCAGCACTGTGTGCCGGTAACAGCATTGGTCATGGATGTGAAAAATCCACCCCCATGAATGGTTTTGGTAAGCTGATCTACACCGCCAGTGTAGACAGTGCTAGGTCAAAACAAAAATTCTTCCATCAACCTAGCTACTGGCTCTCAGGGAGGTGGATTACCTGTGCTGTTACCTATCAGCTCTGTGTTCTTAGGGAACCAGGGCACAGTATCCAGCCTGTCTGACTCATGAAAGACCTTCCCCCGCCCCCCTCCCCCCCCCAGCCTCTGCTTGAACCAAAACCAATCAGAAGGAAGACGTATAAAAAGGCAGTGGGAGACACACCCAAAACCCCTCCAGACAAGGGTGACATGATTAAGGAAACTCCCCTAGCCTCATTTGCATTGGAGATGGGCATACAGAATGGAGAACAGAGATTCCAAGGCAAGAACCGCATGGAACTATGGGACCAGAAAAGCAGGGAAGTACTGCATGATGGGGATTCTCTGCTCCAGATGTTAATGAACCCATGCCTGCACACACTAAGCTCAGTAGTTATCAGACCAATTCTAGTAATAAAGCCTTTATGGGTATCCAAAATATGGAAGCTGCCCTATTGCATTGTGCTCCCTCGAAGGAACACCAACCATAGCCAAGAATGATCAATTCCTATTGTCCAGCATGAACAAAACAACTTTGGTATACTCCCTTGAGCCATCAGTTTACCCACAAACAATCTAGTGGTCTCCCTTGAACCATTGTTCTTTCCCTAAAAAAACCCCTACCTATGCTCAAGTAAGTGCTCTGATGCCTGGATCCAAAATCTGTATCAGTTCCATAGGGACTTTATCTTCTCCTGACTGATTGTGCTGGGGGCTCTGCCTGTCTCCAGGACTCCAGACCCTCAGCTACCACCACCTGGGAACCCCAATTGATTCAAGCTTCATGAAGTGGTGAGAACTCCGCTCTCTCTCTCACTAGATACAGCCTTCTGACCCTGACTTGTATGATCAGTTATTCGTTTTCTAAACCTGACTTTTATAATCAAATTTAAGTTAGATTTAATATTATTGCTGTTTCGTTTGTTTGGCTCCCTTGTATGGTTATTACCTGGCAATAAATAACTTTAATGGTTAAGCTGTTTGCCCCTCTCTCTCCCCCCTCCACCCACCGGTGGGTGTTTTTTTGCTTCCCCATTCGCTCTGCAGCAACACTCCTCATACCTAAGCTAAAGATCCCTGCAGCGCTCAAAAATCCAGTGGGGTTTGCTCATCAAGTGGGTTACTACCCGAACAATTGTAATGTGAAACTGGGGATAGGGACGTGCTGAACCTGGGACATATGAGGGTGGCAGACTGAAAGTGCTGCTCGACCCAGCCTGCTCTGGCATGCTCTGTTCTGGTGCGGTGCCCATGGCATAGGATGGTGACAGCCTGGAGGTGCTGTTTGACCCAGCCTGCTGAGTCCAGGGACATCTAAGGGGTCAGCTTGGGAGTGCTGATTAACCCGTTCCTCTCAGATGCGCTCTCAATGTGTGTGTGTGTTCATCTGATTCTGGGGCGGGAAGAACCCAGCCCTGGGGAACCTAGGTCCTGCAGGATAGCTCCATGGGGAGGGAACTTGAGAAGGGAGAAGTAGAACTCCGTATAAGAACACCAGTGACAAAAGCTGTACATTGATAGAATTACAGAACCCCCCAGAAGAGTAACCCTAATACATAAGCATACCCCAAAGTAACGGGCAAATCTGGTAACAACGCTGATGGGAGAACCCCTTCCATCGGCGTAGGTTGTGTCTATCTCCACTGAAGCGCTAGAGTGGTGCAGCTGTGCTGCTGTAGTGTTTTAAGTGTAGACAGACCCTCAGAGGCATGCAAGAGAAAACCAATCCTCTCATTAGCACTCTGGAATTGTCTCTGTGTGTCCTTAGGAAATCAAAGTGATACCATCAGTTTTCTTAGAACAAAGCATAAAAGCAACAGCTGAGGTTTTGGGCTGCTAAATGGAAGATAATGGATGTTTTCCTCAAGCCCCCTCGTTGTGCGATAACTGTCATAGAGTGGTGGGGGGACAGGTATAGGTATATATAGCTGCATTATCTATATCTATAACAAGACCAGAGTAGCAGCTGTGTTAGCCTGTACTCGCAAAAAGAAAAGGAGTACTTGTGGCACCTTAGAGACTAACAAATTTATTTAGTTTATTTATTTAGTCTGTCTCTAAGGTGCCACAAGTACTCCTTTTCTTTTTATAACAAGACCATTTATTGTGGTCAGGATAAGTTTTCCCCAGTAAACAGTTTCTCACAGGGAAGACTACAAAAGGTTATTAGCTATGTAAATTACATACTGTACATACAAACTAGCAAGTATGTCTGGGTAGTTCCACTGAGAATAATGTGTTTAAGTTGATGAAGTCTCTGCCTTGGAGCTCATTATCTACTCTAAACATCACAGAAAGCGAATGTCGATCTGGGCAGTGCATTTTGGTCACATAGCGAATCTCATGTCAAATGTACACCGACTGTAAAAGCACAGCTTCTCTTTATCTCATTCTGTCCAGAAAATGTTAAGAAAGCAGAACCACCAGACAGATGTGTGTCAAGTGCTTGTGTATGTCAACTGCTAAACAAAGGAGAATCAGCTAATGACAGACAAATAGATATTGCTCTTACTCATTATTTATATTACAGTAGTGCCCAGAGGCCCTGATCAAGAACAAGGCTCAGTTATGCTAGATGTTGTACAAACATAAGCCCAATCCTACAATTGGCTGCATCCTCACAGTCCCCTGAAGTCAATAGAGCTGTGTGTGTGCAGTAGTGCATCCATGAAGTCAATTGCAAGTCTGGGGTCATTGGCAGACACAACCCATACTCTTAACAATTTGCAGCTAATACGAGAAATATGCTGAGAATGGTAGGGGAAGGTAGATAAATGTATGCCATTCCCTGGGAGCCTCCAGGAATAAACCTAAGCTAATCTGTGTTATGGGTCTAACTCAAAAATACCAATTATAAATGCTATACACCCAATATACAGTTAGATTAGAATTAGCACACCTTAATTTAAAGAAATATGGTATAACAGACAGGTATTAAGTGTCACTACTAATTTAAATCAGCAGGGGGCAGTTTGATAAATCAATTAACAAATGCAGTTTACCCAGTAGTAATGCAACTTATCTAAACTTGTGTTTACAGTGTCACCATTTGCCCCACCCCTGAGTGTACACTCCTCTGGATTTCAGAGTCCTAAACCCCTGCATGGGCACACTTGAAGATTTTGAAGCTGGAGACAGTACTCTGTTGGTCCAGTAAATTGGTCCAGCCAAGGCAACAAGGGGCAGAACAATTCTAACTTGGGATCACTGCACACACCCTCTGAGGAGAGGGATAGCTCAGTGGTTTGAGCACTGGCCTGCTAAACCCAGGGTTGTGAGTTTAATCCTTGAGGGGGCCATTTAGGGATCTGGGGCAAAGATTGGGGATTGGCCCTGCTTTGAGCAGGGGGTTGGACTAGATGGCCTCCTGAGGTCCCTTCCAACCCTGATATTCTATGAAACAAAGATTGGAGTTGTTTTAACCAGATATCAGCAACCCTGGGTTCTGGTTTGATGACAAAACACTTGTCTCTTCTCAGACAACCCCTTTTAGTCTCTCTGCTGTCACCCTCTCCTGGCAATCACTTTTCCCATACAGGCGTGGTCGTGACTCACACAGCCTTCACTGCAGGCCCACCTCAGTCGGCTCTAGGCACAGCAACAGTCACTGCCTTGGCTCCCATGAAGCCACCAAGAGTCTCTGAGGCTCCCTGCTTGATCAAAGCCCCAGCAGGCTCTCAGGAGCAGCTTCTAGCTCCCTAGCAGCAGTTTAGCCACCTTTCCTGGTATGGACACTGCTCCACAAAAGCAACCTCAGCTCCTCTCCAAAATGGAGCCCACCACATGCGCTCCCTGCATTTCCTGGAAGAGGAAGTCTCCCTTCCCCAAGGCATTATGGGAGTTGTAGTCTCCGAGGCTGAATTGCAGCACTCAGGATCTTCCCAACTGGAGCACTCCAAATTAAGTTCAGAGGCCCATCTAATAAAGGGTGCTTACAGGTATATACATACAAACCTATGCAACTGGAACCTATTAGGATGTCATAATATTACAGAAATTCCATTACTTTTATCATTGCTTGTTTCTAACACTGATTTTACATTTTCTCTTCTTCCTCTTTCCCCGCACTCTTTAAATGGTGGTACTGGAAACACTTGTGAGATGAGTTTATTTGGTTACAAATGGTTATTTGTATAATGTCTGTTTATTATAGAAAATTCTTTTCTTTTTCTACCAATTTAAATTTCTCCCCCTGACTATTTATAAAACCCCAAATGCAGAACTGACTCACTGTCAGTCAGTATCTACAGACATTTATAGACCTTGGCAAATATTATTCAGTGTTCAACAGATCCTATCCTGCTGTTCTAAAAAAGAGGCAACTATAACAGGCTAGACCACAAGCGGAGCTCAAAATCAAATTACCACATAGTTTTAGAAGACAACTCTGTCAGTTGTCAATCTATGACACTACTCTTACCCAAACTGATTGAAATTAAAATGCAATGTAAAATTTGTGGGACCCTCTATTAAATACTTTAGCAAACCCCAAATATATTTATATTGACCCTTTTCCCTCTATCCACTGCTTTTTATTCAATCTAAAGATGCAGCCAAGTTGCTGTTTATTGCCCATAGTTTTGTTATCCTGGTTCTGTTGCAATGACAATGTGTGAAATTAGACATTTTTAATTGAACACTTGCAAAACCAATGCTCTACATATCACATGGATACAATGTGTTGTCTTTCTGGTGGTTTGTGTTGTGATTACGATTGTAGGAGTCAGAGTGACAATAAAATAACTATTTGTCCAGGTGAAAGTACATTAAGAATTAATCTCCCTGATAACGAAATGTTGACAGGTTAGCATTAGCAGTTGACACTGGTGGGCAGATTAAGAATACTGTTCAAACTAAAAGACAAAAAGAGCATGAACTCCAGATTTGTCTCCTTTAAAAAGAAGTATAGTACTTGTGAAAGATGTGAGTTACAGTATTAGCTCTATTTATCCACAGAACAGATAGAGCCCATGAGTAATATCCCTGCAAACGTCTCCACACTATGTTGCCACATAGTTGCCTCAATTCTGACTTGGAAGGACCTCATTTATGGATTAGGAAGGGTGGTCAGCGTCCAGAGTCCATTCTGCGATGTTGGCATTGTTACGAAGTGTGTCACTTGTGATATTTTTGGGTGTGAATATCCATCCCCTGGAAGCTGCCGTCTTAGTTCACTTAGGCCAATGAACAGTTGTCAGATAGTAATGTCTTTCTTATAAAATAGCGTCTAATCCTGCTCTCATTGAAGTCACTGACTTCAATGGGAACAGAATTATGGCCTAGTAATTTTACTTTTGCCACTGTATATGCTTTCTCATGAAATCAACATTAATTGGTTATGTACTAATTATAATTTTGAGAAAATGGAACTAGAACATTTTATAAATGTTTTCCTTAACTGGGGATTCAGATTTCTGTTAATAATTTGCATGTTAATTTCTGGAATTAAAAAGTAGAGATATACATTTGCTGCTGCTTTAATTGTTCTTAGGTATAATTTAATTTTATTAACTCTGAATAGAGCCAGTTAAAATTTTTAGTCCAAAAAATGTTCTTATGATTAAATGGAAATGTTCACAAGAGCATTCATGATTTGTTGGAAAAAAAAATTAAATGAAAACCTGAAATATTCTGTAGAAAATTTTGGAAAAAAAATTCTAATTTCTCTGAAAATGTTTATGGAAAAATGTTGATGAACTACAATCTTGAGACCCACAAGAAAGAAAGATGCCATATACATTAGATTTGGGTCACCTGGTCTGGATGAAAGAGATGGGACAAGAGCGATGACATTTATGCATAATCCCATCAGATGCAGCAAGGATTTCAGGTTATACAACCATGCAGCACAAAGTTGGAAATGGTAAACGCAATCCATAGTGCCCAAATAGATAGAAGTGTAAGAACAGAACTTGAGATGTCCAACTCTGACCAGGCATGAATGCTGCCATCGAAGATAAGAGGTGAAATCCAAACCCATCTGAAGTCAATGGGTGTTTTTCCTTTGACTGTAATAGGGATAGGATTTCCTGAAAGACAGAAGTGGATTAGATTTATTGGGGCCCTGGACACAAAGAATATTTGGGCCCTCCACATCCCATCAACTGGGGGACGGAGGGGGCTATGCCTGCCCACTTTTTAACATGGGCATAGTAGCCTCAGGCAGGGTGTGGAGCAGTGATGGCTTGGGCATAGTTTGGGAAGGGTGTGTGTGTGTGGTTCCCTCCCCACAACTGCAAACCTCAGGCCAGAGGCGACAGGTGGAATGGTGCTGTACATGGTTGCTGTCTTGGGCACAAAGCCCAGACGGCAGTGTGGACAGCCTGTCACCAAGAGCTGGAGGGACCCGGTGGGGGCAGCAGAGCAGCAGTGGGACCCTGCAGGGGCAGCCTGGCAGCGGAAGCCAGGCACAGGCACTGAGTGAGCCCAGGTGGAGTGAGGCGGCCTTTGAGGTCAGGCCAGTAGCAGTGGGAGCCATGCCAGAGGAGCCCTTCCTGCCTGGCAACTCCCTGCCTGTGACCTCCCAGCTGGGGCAGGGTCTCCCGTCCCCATAGAGTGTGTCTGCAGACCTTGCGGAGGAGGTAAGAGGCCAGACTGGAGCACCCGCCTTGGATCCCACCAGCGGCGCCGTGCCTGGAGTGAAGGGACACAGGCTGGGGCCTGTTCTCGGGCAACCTGGCCCCTCGCCCAGGCCAGGTGCAGGATCCGGGCTCCCCACAGCAGACTGGGCCCCCTGGTTGGCTCTTACCACTGGCCAGCTCTGGCTTCTGGCATTTCACCCTGCCTGCACAGTTTTAATTGCACTGTTAAACAATAATAGAATACCAAATTAAATTTATAATTATTTTTGGATGTTTTTCTACATTTTCAGATATTGATTTCAATTAAAACAGAATCCAAAGTGTATAGTGCTCACTTTATTATTATTACAAATATTTATACTGTAAAAAAGAGACAATAGTTGTGACACTGCACCCCCATATTCATCATAGTACCGGGGTTCTCAAACTGGGAGTTAGGTCCCCTCAGGGTCACAAGGTTATTACATGGGGGGGGGGAGGTTGCAATCTCCACCCCAAATCCCGCTTTGCTGCCAGCATTTATAATAGTGTTAAATATATAAAAAAAGTGTTTTTCATTTATAAGGGGGGGTGGGGTCGCACTCAGAGGCTTGCTATGTGAAAGGGGTCACCAGTAAAAAAGTTTGAGAGCCACTGCCATAGTGGTATCGTGAAATGATTATGACATAGTACAAAATGTGTCATTTAAGATGTCTATGGAAAAGTTATGATTTGCCGAATCTGACTATCCTATTTGTATGCATGTATCATTTTTGTATCTGAAGTTATGAATATTGACTATGTATCTGTATTTCAAACATGGTTACACCTGGGTAACACCCACTAGGCAGCTGGTTGTAAAGGGCCCATTCAAGGTAATGGACCATTAAGGGAAACAATAGGCCTTAGGAGAAGCTTATCTTCCTAGGAACTCATGGGTGAGCCTTCCTAGGAACTCACAGGCTGTCCAGAGCGTAATGGCTACTATGAGTCAGCATGGCATGCGAGCAGATCACATGACACTGAATTCCATTTTGGTACCTGTATTTTTCCACAAATTGGTCTGGGAACTTAGCTTAAAACAAAGGGTTCCCACCAAAGGGAGGGCCTATATAAGGTGGGGAGTGACATCATGATTGGTCTTTACCCCCCCCTCACAACTCAACGCCTGAAGGAAGCTCTGAAAGACAAAGGACTTGGAACGGGGGAGGGGAACCCAGGCTGCACAGCAGTTGCAGTCTGTGCCTTAAGAATCTGCAGGCCTGCTTGTATCATCAGTCAGGGTGAGAAATTGCTCATTCCCAGAACTCACCTGCTACAGGACAGGCCCAACAAAGAAAATAACAGAATGCCACTAGCCATCACCTTCAGCCCCCAACTAAAACCTGTCCAACGCATCATCAGGGATCTACAACCTATCCTGAAGGATGCCCCATCACTCTCACAGATCTTGAGAGACAGGCCAGTCCTTGCTTACAGACAGCCCCCCAACCTGAAGCAAATACTCAGCAGCAACCACACACCACATAACAAAAACACTAACCCAGGAACCTATCCTTGCAACAAAGCCCATTGCCAACTGTGTCCACATATCTATTCAGGGGACACTGTCATAGGGCCTAATCACATCAGCCACAATATCAGAGGCTCGTTCACCTGCACATCTACCAATGTGATATATGCCATCATGTGCCAGCAATGCCCCTCTGCCATGTACATTGGTCAAACTGGACAGTCTCTACGTAAAAGAATAAATGGAGACAAATCACACGTCAAGAATTATAACATTCAAAAACCAGTTGGAGAACACTTCTATCTCTCTGGTCACTCGATTACAGACCTAAAAGTGGCAATTCTTCAACAAAAAAACTTCAAAAACAGACTCCAATGAGAGACTGCTGAATTGGAATTAATTGGAATTATACAATTAATTTAGGCTTGAATAGAGACTGGGAGTGGATGGGTTACACAAAGTAAAACTATTTCCCCATGTTTATCCCCCCCCTTCACCCTCCACTGTTCCTCAGACGTTCTTGTCAACTGCTGGGAATGGCCCACCTTGATTATCACTACAAAAGGTTCCCCCCCCTCCCACCGCTCTGCTGCTGGTAATAGCTCACCTTAAGTGATCACTCTGGTTACAGTGTGTATGGTTTCAGAGTAGCAGCCGTGTTAGTCTGTATTCGCAAAAAGAAAAGGAGTACTAGTGGCACCTTAGAGACTAACCAATTTATTTGAGCATAAGCTTATGCTCAAATAAATTGGTTAGTCTCTAAGGTGCCACTAGTACTCCTTTTCTTCCTAGTGTATGGTAACGCCCATTGTTTCATGTTCTGTGTGTATATAAATCTCCACACTGTTTTTTCCACTGAATGCATCCGATGAAGTGAGCTGTATCTCACGAAAGCTTATGCTTAAATAAATGTTAGTCTCTAAGGTGCCAAAAGTAGTCCTTATCTATCTAGTATGTTAGGCCTAGTTTGCAGTTTTTGTTTATTTGTTAGGTAATGTGCTTTGATCTGTTTGCTATCTCTTAATCTTTCTGTAGTTAAGACACTTGTTTTATGCTTTATCTTAACTAGTGTGTTGTGAATGAAGTGTCTGGAAAATCTCAGCTTGGTTAACACAAGCTTGCTGTGCATACCTTTTTCCACATCAAGGGCAAAACGAACTATATTAATGAGCTTACCTTGTACAGATCCCTGTGCAGTGTCAGACGGTAGAATTCTGGGTTTATGCTCCAGCAGCAGGGCTGGTGTAACCATGAGGGGAACTAGGCGGCTGCCTAGGGCGCCAAGATTTGGGGGCACCAAAAAGCAGTGCCCCCCAATTTTTTTTTCACACTATTGCTTAGGGGCAGGTACCTGTCAGTCTTCAGCGCTTGGGCTGTGCCAGGGCCAGCAGCCTTTTCACCTCAGAATCTCCCACGCTTGCCCGGGGGCCACACCTCCTCTCAGGCTCCCCGGCTGCTGCCACTGTGGCTGGACATGGGTGGAGGGCGCCGCCGCGGAGGAGACGCAAGGGGCCAGGCTCGGCTGGGACCCCGCACCTGCCGGCCGAGAGCAGCAGGAACCGGGCGCTGCTCGGGGGGAGCCGGGCGGCCCAAGCCCAGGACGGTGGCAGCCTCCACAGTAGCAGGTGCAGGCGGGGAGCATAGGCACCTCCTGCCCCCCAGCCCAGTGAGTGTTACCTGCCCCACCAGCCTCAGTGCCCTGCCCCATACTGTCAGCCAGCCCGAGCTCACTGTGACACCAGCACCCCGTGGTAAAGGGCCCCCTGATCTTCACAAACAGCTGTCACTGCAGGCCTGACAAACTCACTGCACCCCACACGTGTCTTACAGGGCACTTACGCACAAAGAGGAACGTGGAAGGGATCTACACAAGGCTGGTAACTTATCAAGAGTGAGAATCTTTTTGAGATGTGTCCATGGGTAATATTGAAGGAATAATGTATTTACCTTAAAAGTCTGCTTTACAGACTTGGAGTAGAAATTAGTCACCAGGGGATAATGGCCCTTTGGGGCAAGGGGGATTTTGTCACCCTGCCTAACCTGGCTGGTGATGCAATGCAAGGCTCAATTGTTTAGCTTTGCACAATAGTAAGACTTTGAATGGGACACCATCAGAGGCAATGGCAAACAATTGAAACGCCTTAAAGGTAAATAAATTGGTTAGTCTCTAAGGTGCCACAAGTCCTCCTTTTCTTTTTGCGAATACAGACTAACACGGCTGTTACTCTGAAACCTGTCATTACAACAGCTGTTAGCATTATAAACAGCCTGTCAGAATGGGTAAGTTTACTACTTTTCTGAGGGGGGAGGAGGGGAGGGCAGGGGGGTGCAAGGGGGAAGTTTCGCCTAGGGTGCCAAATATCCTTGCACAGCCCTGTCCAGAAGGGGTGCAAGGCTGGGGAGCTGGGAAATTGGATGTTGTCTTCTGACTGTCCTGAGTGGCTTAGGCAAAGCACTCGGGTAGCTCAGTTTGGTGTGTGGCACCACCTGCTGTCGTGTTGGGTGATAACAGGGCCTGGAGAGGCTGGTTGAGTCACCAGGAGAGCCATGTGAGAAGGGCTAGCTCAGCTGTAGGCTTAGGGGGCAAAGCAGTCCCCACAGCGCTCAGACTTTACCCCGGGGGTGACAGCCTGTCACAGTGGTGTAATCGAGCAGGGCGAAATGCACAGCTTATTGTTCTGAGTGAGATTTGCGTTTCATGCACTGGTGCAGATTTAAAGTGAAAGTTGAGTGTGGTGGCTTGAGATCAGTCAAAGAGATTACCAGTTTGTTATTTTCTGTTTGCTTATTTTGGGAAAGGGAGTCTTTGCCGCTTTCACAGATCCAGACTAACATGGCTACCCCTCTGATACATGATAAGGAGATTGCACTACAGTATTGCTATTTCTTTTGTTTAAAAATGCTATTTCTTTTGTTTATCTTTTTTACAGTGCAAATATTTGTAATAAAAATAATATAAAGTGAGCACTGTGCACTTGGTATTCTGTGTTGTAACTGAAATCGATATATTAGAAAATGTAGAAAACATCCAAAAATATTTAAATAAATGGTATTCTATTATTTTTTTAACAGTGTGATTAAAACTGCGATTAGTTGCGATTAATTTTTATAATCGTTTCACACCTCTAATTTAAACATAATTCACTCATGAATTGTGGGGTCTCATTCTGGCAATTTGATATATACTTTTCAGGCATTTACACAGTAAAACAGAATAGCTTAAAAGTTGGTTTGCATTGTTTTGTTAAGAAAGTCTTGGTGGATTTAAGGATCCATGCTTGATGTAATACTGACAGACCCTGGTTGTCAGAATCGAACCTGGGATCTTTGTGTATGAGCCTCTACTGCAGGAGCTAAAGGCCATATGCCCATGAGTTAAGGTTGTAGAGCAGACTCATTAATCTCTGACTCTCTAAGTGGTCTCAGTGCCACTCAATGGGACAGAGCACCACACCCAGGAGGTGTGTGGGTTACACTTAACACTGTTACAATATTACAACACACTTCAAATGGTGTATCAGTTCCGGAGGCTCATGGACAAAGGACAAAATCCTAAATGCCAAACTGATGGTCACCAATTTGGGGATTGAACAGGGACCTTCAGAGCTAAAAGCTTGCATCTGGAGCTATAACACATTCACATCCTCTGTGGATTGGGCACAGAGAGGGACACTGTGACCAGTGGGTTATACCAGCAACTGACAATTCTCTCTTAATTGAAGAAGTTTCATAGAACTACATTGCAGGAAACTAGAACAGAAAGAATACTAGGACAAGAACACCAAATAGTTACGGTCATTGTGACTAAGGCCAGGAAATATAGTTCAATCTCTTATCCATACTCCTGCGTGTGGCATGACTTTATACAGGATTCATCACCTTTCATTCAGTTGTTACACTCTAATTTACACTGTAACTTGGGCTGTAATGGAACAGGACGGAGCTGTGTATGAACTGCAAGGGGGCACCAGCCGTGCAGTGAGGCTTAGTTGTAGGGCTGGGCTTTTGACAGGTCAAAAAATAATTGGTCAATTGACTGGTTCAAATACTGTCAAATATTTTAAAGCACTGATTTGTTAGAAAAGTAACAACCATAACAAAGAGTAAGACTTTATGGTCTCCAGTAGGCTTAGCCTTAGACACATATGCCTAATAAAAAACAACAACGACAACAAAAAAACCCCACAAGTTACTTAACTGAGTTATATTAACTCAGAAAAATGTGAAACACAATGAAATGAAGTTCAATTTTTTTTTTCCTTTTTAGCAATGTTAGGTTAGCAGTTAAATGTGTGTTATTCAAGACTGAATAGGCACAAAAGAAATGAAAAATAGCAACCATAAAAGAAAAGAAGTCATCAATTTCAAATGCATTCATGGTAAGTAGGCCAATTTAATGGCTGTACGTCATTACTCTTTGTGCTGGTATAGGAAGTTTAATGATCGTGAATCCTCCTCTTCTTCCTCAACTCACTTGTGTGTTAATTTCAGTATTTGTCTAGTCAGTTTAGAAAGTAAACTCTTTGGGGGCAGGACTCTGTCTTTTTACTTATTTAATGTGCTTTGGAAACCACCATGTACACTAATGGCCTGATTAACAAATAAAGAAATACATACATCTGCTGTTTGCTCTAGAATATTCAAATCAGTCGAGATGCGCATCTTTCAATTAGTTCAGCATTTTCCCAACACGTTGCATTAGCATGTAGTAAAGTGAACAATCAATACATTGAAGTCGGCTTGCTAACAGATGGAACCAGGATGCAATCAAAACAGTAGGCTGCCACCTATATCAGGGCATTCTTATTGGAATATTTGATGAATGACAATATTCAGCTGCCATTCTTTGACCCGTTCATTGACCAGCTTGCCAAGCCTACTTAGTACAGAAACTTTTCTTTAATATATGGGGAAAGGAAGCCTAGAGTACCCATCATAAAGAGCCTGAAATACTAAATATGGGTATTTATAATGGTTAACTGCTTATATAGACCATCTATAATCATAAAGGTGTGGTCACACATTATGCTGTGATATCTTTGTTTTCTTTTAGTGTTTGTAACTTCAGAGAAGGGAAACCAACAATGATTTCGGAGTCAATTTATTCGTCATCCCTGCAGCGCTGATAATTTAGATTTGTAAACTAAAGCAGAGAGCTTGGGGAAATAAAGAGATTAAGAGAATTAATTAGGAACCCTGAAGGTCTCAGCAATGAAATGACTGCTTTAGAGACAAAGTCTTGACTGTTTTTTCTTTACAGTGAACACCAAATGCTTGCTTTAAACATATACAAACCGCAACAAAGTAAATGAAATGCTTATAACAGATGAAGTAGAATGTAAACTAAGACATCATTCCTTTTATGGGCCCTGATCTAATTATATGAACCAGTGATACTCACTCCTCAGTGGTTCAGGAGCCTAATTGTCAATCAACATTACCCAAAAGAGCCACATTAGTGTGAATTCATTGTTTCATTTACTATATATATTGTGGCAAATTGCCGGCACTACTTTGATGGGTCTCGCGCTTTCTCTTCTTGGGGAGGGTTCAGGGCACCATTTCTTGCCCCTGAAGTGGGGTATTAACTGCCCCACTAGTGTCCTAGAGGAGGAGAGTGGAGAGGGAGGGACCCGGGCCCGCCCTCTACTCCGGGTCCCAGCCCAGGGGCCCTAGGAATAGCGGTAAACCGCTTGAACTAGCGGTTTCTTCCCCTGGACTACTTCCCTCTCCTGCCCTTCAGCTTGTGGGGCTTCCTGCCCTCCCTCTGCACAAACCAGGTGTCCCTTTACCTAGGGTCTCGGTTTTCTTAGCCCACCACTTCTCCAAACTCTCCTCTGCTTCCCTCCAAACTGCTCTCTGCTCCAACACCAATCCACTCTGCTTCAACTCCTTCCCTTGTCTGATTGAAGCAGGGGGGTGTTATCAGGTGCTCTAATTGGCTTCAGGTACTTTAATTAATCTATAGCAAACTTTCTTCCCTCTACAGAGAAGAAGGCTCCCTTCTGGCACTCTCCTGCTGCCCTCTGGCGTGGGCTTTCCTTGCTTTTTGCCCCTGCTTTAGTTCCCCCCCTGACCGGGCCAGACGCTTTTTCTTCATTTTTTTTTTTTTTTGCTGTTTTTCTTTGCTGCCGTTCGAGTGCTGGTCGGCTGCCAGCTTGCCTGCCAGCTCCCCCACGCCTGCCCTCGGACGCTGCTACTGCTTCAGCTGTAACCCCCAGAGGAGGGGGGAGAACTGCCAACCCACTCCCCAGAGGAGGGGAGTGGATGCCCCCAGACCGAGGGAGAACACTGGTGCTTAACCAACTGGTCCTTTCCACGCTCTGGTACTGGCTCAACACCCTGGTCCCCGGGTTTCCCCCCGGGTTTTATAGGGTTCCCGGACCAACCTCCGGACATCGATTCTAGAGTTCTTTTGGTCAGGAATGTACTGGGCCCCTATTGGGGTTCTCCATCTACCCCTGAAGGAAGGAGGGCAGGGCCTGAAGTGTCTGCACACTCAGGTCCGTGTCTTCCACCTCCAGGCCCTGCAGAGGCTCCTTTATAGTGCAGGTAGTTCGACGTGGAGCATATTGGCGCACGCCTTCCTGCGCTGCTTCCAAGGGCTCCAATACAACAGGCAGCTCTTTTATCTTTGTCCGAGAGGTTTTCCGCGAGGCCTCTCCGGGCTGCCGGTCTTCTACCAGGACCTCCTCTGGACCTGGAAAATGTTTTCAACGACCAGGTCCGTGGCGGCCACTGTGGGAGCAGATCTCCTCGCGGAGCCCCTGCTACACAACCCCCAGCTCCGTGTGCAGGCAGCGGAATCCCGTTCGGTGCGCCAGAGTTTGGTCCTGGCGGAAGTCACGAGAATCGGAGACCTTCTGGACTACGACCGGAGAGACTGCCTGGATCCCCTGACGTTTGCTGGGTGCATGGGGCTCTCCAGACCTCGCACCCCCCGGCACGTACTTCATTTTCCTGCGAACACTCCCGCCAACAAGGAACCCCCCCCCCAGCCCTCCACATGACGCCCCTCATTATTGCAACTTTGAACACCAGGGGCTGTAGGATGGCTCTCCGCAGGTCCCAGGTGCTCTCTTACCTTTGGGAAGGGGGGTACTGTGTGGTTTTCCTGCAGGAGACCCATACAGATCTGACCGCCAAAGACAGCTGGTGCCTGGAGTGGGGGGACGGGGTCTACTTTAGCCATTTCACGGTTCGACAAGCTGGAATGGCAACCCTGTTCTCCCCCAACCTATGGCCCGAGGTGCTAGGGGTCACTGAGGCCGTGCTGGGCCACCTGCTGCATCTCCAGGTCTGTATGGAGGGGCTCGTGATCAACCTCGTTAACATCTATGCCCCGACAAAGAGCCCGAAGTGGCAGCAATTCTATCAGCGGGTGTCCGACTTCCTCAGCACCCTAGATTCTCACGAGTGCTTAGTCCTAGGAGGGGACTTTAACACCACCCTCAAGGAACAAAACCGCTCAGGGGCCGAGCTGAGCCCGGCCGCTGCGAACATTCTCCGAGAAATAGTCGAACATCACTCCCTAGTAGACGTCTGGCATGACCACCACCCAGATGACACTTCCATGTTCACCTTTGTCCGGGTGGAGGCCCATCGGTCGCACCACTCTCGGTTGGACCGTATTTATTTATCCCGTTTCCATCTTTCACAGGCCCACTCCTCCAACATTCGGCCGGCCCCATTTTCCGACCATCATTTAGCCATGGCCTCCCTCCGTGCAGAGAGGCCGGGGCCGGCCTATTGGCACTTTAATAATAGCCTGTTGGAGGATGAGGGCTTCGTGATGTCCTTCCGGGAGTTTTGGCTGGCCTGGCGAGAGCAGTGGCGTGCCTTTCCCTCGGTGCGGCGGTGGTGGGATCTAGGGAAGGTGCGCGCCAAGCTCTTCTGCCATGACTACACCCGGGGCACCAGTTGACGGAGAAATGCAGCGATAGAGCAGTTGGAACGGGAGGTCTTAGAGATGGAGAGGTGTCTGGCCACCAGCCCCGAGGACCCGTTCCTTTGCGGAGCGTGCCGGGGGAGGTGGGAAGAGCTCCGGGCCCTCGAGGACCATCGGGCCTGTGGTGCCTTTGTTCGATCCCGTGTCCACCTCCTTCGGGAGATGGATCGCGGCTCCCGTTTCTTCTACACCCTGGAGAAAACAAGGGAGGCCAAGAAACACGTCACCTGCCTCCTAGCAGAAGACGGCGCCCCCCTCACGGATCCGGTGGAGATGTGTGGGAGGGCCCATGACTTCTACACAAGCCTTTTCTCCCTGGATCCGACCGATCCTGGTTCTTGCAGGGTGTGCTGGGAGGAACTCCCCACGGTCAGCGTGGGCGACCGAGACCGACTAGAGCTGCCTCTCACCCTGGCCGAGTTCTCGGAAGCCCTCCATTGCATGCCCACCAATAAATCTCCGGGCATGGACGGGCTGACCGTGGAGTTCTACCGCGCGTTCTGGGACATCCCTGGCCCAGACCTAGCCACTGTCTGGGCTGAGTCTTTGCAGGGTGGGGTCCTCCCTCTTTTGTGCAGGCGAACGGTGCTCGCCTTGTTGCCGAAGAAGGGGGACCTCCGTGATTTACAAAACTGGCGTCCTGTCTCACTCCTTAGCACGGACTACAAAATTGTAGCGAAAGCAATCTCACTGCGGCTAGGGTCCGTGATGGTGGACGTGATCCACCTAGACCAGACCTATACTGTTCCAGGTCGCAGCATTTTTGACAACCTATTTCTAGTCCGAGATCTTTTGGAACTCGGGCGTAGAGATGGTCTGTCATTCGCCCTCCTGTCTCTTGATCAGGAGAAGGCGTTCGACAGAGTGGACCATGGGTACCTCCTGGGCACTCTGCAGGTTTTTGGATTCGGACCTCAGTTTGTGAGTTTTCTCCAGGTGCTGTACGCTTCTGAGGAGTGTCTGGTTAGGCTCAACTGGACCCTGACCGAAGTGGTCAGCTTCGGGCGAGGAGTACGGCAGGGGTGCCCCCTCTCGGGCCAGTTGTACGCTCTGGTGATCGAGCCCTTCCTCTGTCTCCTCCACAGGAGGTTGACGGGGTTGGTGCTGCGGGAGCCGGAGCTGCGGCTGGTCCTGTTGGCGTACGCCGATGACATGCTCCTCGTGGTCCAGGACCCAGGGAACTTGGCGCGGGTGGAGGCTTGCGAGGCCATCTATTCGGCAGTCTCCTCCGCCCGAGTCAACTGGGTCAAGAGCTGTGGCTTGGCGGTGGGGGACTGGCGGCAGGTGAGCTCCCTCCCACCCGCGCTTCAGACCATCCGGTGGAGCGCGGGTCCACTGCTCTACCTAGGCATTTACCTTTCTGCCACCTACCCTTCTCCGCCGGAGAACTGGCAAAATTTAGAAGGCGGGGTGATAGAGCGGCTCCGGAAATGGACGAGGCTACTCCAATGTCTCTCCCTCCGAGGGAGAGCACTGGTACTTAACCAACTAGTCCTGTCCACGCTCTGGTACCGGCTCAACACCCTGGTCCCGGCCCCAGGTTTCCTGACCAACCTCCGGACATCGATTCTAGAGTTCTTTTGGTCAGGAATGCACTGGGCCCCTGTTGGGGTTCTTCATCTACCCCTGAAGGAAGGAGGGCAGGGCCTGAAGTGTCTGCACACTCAGGTCCGTGTCTTCTGCCTCCAGGTCCTGCAGAGGCTCCTTTATAGTGCATGTAGTTCGACGTGGAGCATATTGGCGCACACCTTCCTGCACCGCTTCCAAGGGCTCCGATACAACCGGCAGCTCTTTTATCTTTGTCCGAGAGGTTTTCCGCGAGACCTCTCCAGGCTGCCGGTCTTCTACCAGGACCTCCTCCGGACCTGGAAACTGTTTTCAATGACCAGGTCCGTGGCGGCCACCGTGGGAGCAGATCTCCTCGTGGAGCCCCTGCTACACAACCCCCAGCTCCATGTGCAGGCGGCGGAGTCCCGCTCGGTGCGCCAGAGTTTGGTCCTGGCGGAAGTCACGAGAGTCGGAGACCTCCTGGACTACGACCGGGGAGACTGGCTGGATCCCCTGATGCTCGCTGGGTGCATGGGGCTCTCCAGACCTCGTATCCCCCGGCGCGTACTTCAGGAGGTGAAGGCCGCCTTGACGCCCGCTGCTCGGGCTTATCTCAACCGAGCCCTGCGTGAGGGCACACCCCGCCCACTCTCTACCCCAGGCCCGCCGGACCTTTCAGTTGGGTCCCTACCCCGTAGACCCCAACAAACCCCTCACCCTTTCACTGCGAGCTGGCTGCATGAACTGCAGCCGGTCAGCTTCCAAATCATGCCACGGAAATATCTATACACACTCACACTTCACACCCTTCACGCCCACACCCTGCTGTCCCACCCCAATACAAAGTGGCGGGACCTCCTGCCACCTTTGGAGGGTGAGCAACCCCGGTGGGCCAGCCTGTATTCCACCTTGGTTCCGAGGCCCATCGGGGACCTTAGTTGGCGGCTCCTTCACGGAGCTGTGAGCACGGGTATGTTTTTGACACGGTTCACCCCCATCCCGGATACTTGCCCTTTTTGCAACGTGAGGGAAACCCTGGCGCACGTATATTTAGAGTGTGCCAGGCTGCAGCCCCTTTTCCGGCTCCTCACGAATATTTTATTATGCTTTTGGCTACACTTTTCCCCTCACCTTTTTATTTACACACTCCCCATCCGTGGCCCCACGAAGTCACAAGATCTCCTGGTTAACGTCCTCCTAGCCCTAGCTAAAACAGCCATTTATAAAACCAGAGAGGGGAGGTTGGCTAATGAAGCGTCCTGCGATTGTAGGGCTGTTTTTCGATCCTCAGTACATTCACGTATCCGGGCGGAGTTCCTCCGGGCGCCGTCCACCGAATCCCTTGACGCCTTTGAGGAGCGGTGGGCGCTGTCCAAGGTTCTCTGCTCGGTGACCCCGTCTGGTTCCCTCCGTCTGACCCTTTGATTGAGGGGAAGAGCAAGAGACCCCAGCCCTGGCCGTTGCCACTGTGGATACCATCATCACTGTCACCTAGAAGGGGTCCTATCACACGTGGTGTACGTCCCCCCCCACCCCCAAACTGCCCACCCCGCAGCCGTGCCCATCTTGTCGGGCACTCTCAGGAGAGGAATAATCGGTGACACTGGGCGTGACACTAGGTAACTCGAGGGGGTGGAATGTTATACCAATAAAATAAAAACCAGCAGGATCTTATTAAAGGGAAAAAGGCAAAATACCACATTTATTGTGAATACAGAAAGAATCATAGTAAGCAGTTAGTTATAGTTATAACATTCCATTCAATCTCATATTTATTCACACATTCATTCATACAAACACACACACACAGGTTCTGCAAGGTTGTTATCATAGTTACCAGCCTTAGAGTTGCTCATGCCAAGCCACTGGCCAGGTGGCCTGGACATGAGGAGGGAGCAGGGCCTTGTCAGATGCTCATCTGATGCTCCTGGAAGTTGGTTTGCAGAATCAGACCTCAAAGTTCTCACTTTTTAGAGTCTATTTTTATAGGAATTTCTTCCTATGCCAGTCTATGGGAATTGCTTCATCATGCTGTTGCTGAATCAATCAGCAGATAGCACATTCCTGACGGCTCCAAGATGTTATCTTGTTCTTTGGTTCTCCCATCCTTGAGGCTGTTGGGTGGATTCCAGTCTGCCCTCCGGGGGGGCGGGGGGTCCTCTGGTTATTTCCAATTGACGCCTTCTTCAGCCGATGGACACTGGATTCTTAGGCTGGCACCTCCCTGATCATTCAGTTATTATCCACACCAAGCATCCATCCACATAGAATCATAGAATCATAGAATATCAGGGTTGGAAGGGACCCCAGAAGGTCATCTAGTCCAACCCCCTGCTCAAAGCAGGACCAATTCCCAGTTAAATCATCTCAGCCAGGGCTTTGTCAAGCCTGACCTTAAAAACCTCTAAGGAAGGAGATTCTACCACCTCCCTAGGTAACGCATTCCAGTGTTTCACCACCCTCTTAGTGAAAAAGTTTTTCCTAATATCCAATCTAAACCTCCCCCACTGCAACTTGAGACCATTACTCCTCGTTCTGTCATCTGCTACCATTGAGAACAGTCTAGAGCCATCCTCTTTGGAACCCCCTTTCAGGTAGTTGAAAGCAGCTATCAAATCCCCCCTCATTCTTCTCTTCTGCAGGCTAAACAATCCCAGCTCCCTCAGCCTCTCCTCATAACTCATGTGTTCCAGTCCCCTAATCATTTTTGTTGCCCTTCGCTGGACTCTCTCCAATTTATCCACATCCTTCTTGTAGTGTGGGGCCCAAAACTGGACACAGTACTCCAGATGAGGCCTCACCAATGTTGAATAGAGGGGAACGATCACGTCCCTCGATCTGCTCGCTATGCCCCTACTTATACATCCCAAAATGCCATTGGCCTTCTTGGCAACAAGGGCACACTGCTGACTCATATCCAGCTTCTCGTCCACTGTCACCCCTAGGTCCTTTTCTGCAGAAATGCTGCCTAGCCATTCGGTCCCTAGTCTGTAGCTGTGCATTGGGTTCTTCCGTCCTAAGTGCAGGACCCTGCACTTATCCTTATTGAACCTCATCAGATTCCTTTTGGCCCAATCCTCCAATTTGTCTAGGTCCTTCTGTATCCTATCCCTCCCCTCCAGCGTATCTACCACTCCTCCCAGTTTAGTATCATCCGCAAATTTGCTGAGAGTGCAATCCACACCATCCTCCAGATCGTTTATGAAGATATTGAATAAAACCGGCCCCAGGACCGACCCCTGGGGCACTCCACTTGATACCGGCTGCCAACTAGACATGGAGCCATTGATCACTACCCGTTGAGCCCGACAATTTAGCCAGCTTTCTACCCACCTTATAGTGCATTCATCCAGCCCATACTTCCTTAACTTGCTGACAAGAATACACATACATCCTCTATCTCTATTTTAATCACAATTGTTAATACAACAAAAGGGCAGGGAGTCTCTGGGTGCTGTTTCTGTTGTTAGAGTATTGCTTTGAGTCTCTCTCTCTGTGAATTGCTTTGAGAACAGACTCTGTCTTAGAATGTACTAACACAGTTAGCAGCTTGCAAGTTTCACACATAGGGGAAGAGAAACAGTACCAAAAACCAAGAGACCTCTTAATTAGTAATACCCTGGAATTTAAACTATGGGGAATCAAACTCATTTGTGATTTTAATACAGAACTTCTTTAATATGATCCAACAGGAAGACCATGAGTGTCGAGGAAGCCCCCCTGCTCTAGGCCACCAGGTAACTTAGGAGGGTGGAAGACCACGAGTGTCGAGGAAGCCCCCCAGCTGTGGGCCCAGGCTAGCCTGAACACTTCTCCCTCCCGAAGGCTGCTGTGTTATACCTTGTGTTTGCTTTTGTTTTGTTGCACAGTTTTGCTTTATCCTTTTTGGTGATTCCTTGTAAGTGTTACACAAATAAAATTCTTTTCTGCTTTAAAAAAAAACAAACAAAACACTCTCCTGCTGCCCTCTGGCCATGCTGTATCACTATATATATAAATATATATAAATTCTCACGGCAAAATGACTGACAAGGTAGTATTATTTTATCAGCTACAATTGCTTAATAACATAGTAAAAGCATCTTGATTGGTTAATAGCTTAGATTAGTTAATAGTTAAATCACAGAGTTTTTTAATAGCATGTGCTGCAAAGAGCTGCAGGAGACACGTTAAAGAGCCGCTTGAGGCTTGGGAACCCCAGTCTGAGTATCACTGGTCTAAACCATGACACAAACTATTTCCAACAGCAAGTGAGGCAGCTGTACAGACTGAGGCCTGGTCTACACTATGGGGTTAGGTCGAATTTAGCCGTGTTAGGTCGATTTTAAAATGAATGCGTCCGCACAACCAACCCCATTCTGTCGACTTAAAGGGCTCTTAAAATCGACTTCTGTACTCCTCCCCGGCAAGGGGAGTAGCTCTAAAATTGACCTTGCTGGGGTAGTGCGGACGCAAATCGATGGTATTGGCCTCTGGGAACTATCCCAGAGTGCTCCAATGTGACTGCTCTGGACAGCACTTTCAACTCCAATGTACTAGCCAGGTACACAGGAAAAGCCCCAGGAACTTTTGAATTTCATTTCCTGTTTGGTCAGCATGGCGAACTCAGCAGCACAGGTGACCATGCAGTCCCCCCAGAATCACAAACGAGCTCCAGCATGGACCGAAAGGGAGACACTGGATCTGATTGCTGTATGGGGAGAAGCATCTGTGCAGGCAGAACTCAGATCAAAAAGAAGAAATGCAAATATATTTGCCAAAATCTCACAGGGCATGTTGGACAGAGGCTACAACAGGGACACACAGCAGTGCTGTGTGAAAGTTAAGGAACTGAGGCAAGCCTACCAAAAGACAAAGGAGGCAAACGGTCGCTCCGGGTCAGAGCCCCATACATGCCGCTTCTTGTAGGCGTGCATACGGGGTGTGCTGGGTGTGCCCAGGCACACCCTAATGCAGAGGTGGGCAAACTACGGCCCACGGGCCGCTGCGGTGGGGTTGCACTGCGGGGGCAGGGGAGAGCAGGGAGGGAGGTTCACCTGCAGCCTCAGGGGAGCAGGGATAGAGGGTGGGGTCCCCGGGGGGGTTAGGGGGAGGGGGTCCCAGGAGGGGATGGTCAGGGGACAAGGAGCAGGGGGGTTGGATGGGTTGGGGGTTCTGAGGGGGGCAGTCAGGGGGCAGGAAGTGGGAGGGGGTGGATATGGGGAGGGGGCCAGGCTGCTTGGGGAGGCACAAACATACATACCTGGCCCTCCATACAGTTTTGGAACCCCGATGTAGCCCTCAGGCCAAAATGTTTGCCCACCCCTGCCCTAATGTCTCAAAAAAAAAAGTGGCTTTCCATTTTAATTTAACCGCATGATACGCTCTTTTAGTTTTAAAGTATGGATTGCAGCCTGCGTCCCCACTATTGCGGCACCGCATTACCATTGGTCCTCCCTGCCCCCTCCGACTACTATTCTAGAAAATTCTTTGACCTATATAAGCGGCCGCATCAGGCGTGCCCAGCGCAGTGTCTACAGTGTTTGTAATCTTTGTCACGTGTACTCTACTGAAATAGCATAACAAGCCCATGGCTTTACGTTTTAATTCAATCGTATGATACCCCCTTTTAATTTTAAAATATGGATCAGTTTGTTGTTAAGATAAGAAAAGGAGCAGACAAACTGAATTATAATGAATGTGCTGATAGTAGTGCAAATACCTCGGACTCCTCGGTTAAGAACGTACATGAAGATAATGCCGCCACCAGTTCCAGTGCGTGCAATAAACTGAGTAATGACCAACAGAAACAGACTTTGTCTCTTAGTTCAGGTCAGTGTAGTTCCTATTCAAAGCCATCAAACATTCTATCTGATGACCGGTCTGTGATATTCCAAAAAATAGATTAGAACGCTGGTCTCGATTATCTAGAGGTCCTTATCAGCCTAGATTGAGCATGTTTCCTAGAAGTAAAATAGGGAATAAACAAAGAAGTTTTCAGTCTGATTGGTATGAAAAGTATAGAATATAGCCCATCAAAGGATGCAGCAGTTTGTTTTTACTGCCATTTCTTCTCTAATGATGCAGCACACAAAGGTCACACTGATCCAGCATTTATTGATAAGGGATTCAGAAACTGGCATAGGGCTAACGAATGTTTTAAAAACCACCAACTGTCAAAATGTCATGTGTTGAGCTGTTCTTCATGGTCAAGTTTTAATGACGGGAAACCTATTGATGTATTGTTGGATGAGGGCAAGCAGGCTTATCTGTCTAAATAAGAAGAAGAACGCTGCCATAACCAAAGTGTAATGGAGCGACTGATTGACATTGTTCTGTGTTTGGCGAAAGGCGGGAGACCATTCAGGGGTCACCGTGAAAAAGCTGACAGTTTTGAGAGAGGTTTATTTCTAAATCTTGTCAATATGCTCCAAAAATATGATCCCGTAATGGCAAAGCATGTGCAACAATCTCCTCAAAACGCTACCTGAGTAATCGCATCCAAAGTGATTGAATTGTGGCCTTGCACAATGTTGTGCAACAAAAGATTGTGTCTTCACTAAATGGAAAAATGGTCTCCATAATTGCCGACGACACTACTGACTGTCGACACCATGAACAGATGTCCATTGTGGTGCGGTATTTTGACAATGAAAAACATAGTTCAGTGGAACATTTTTTGTCTGTTTAGAGACAATTAACAGTTGATGCTCAGTCTATTTTTGACCAGTTAAATGATGTTCTTGGCATTCTTAAAATGGACTGGTCATCAGTGATGTCTGTCTGTTTTGATGGGGCATCTACTATGTCTGGATGTACTGCGGGAGTTCAAATGAAATGTAAAGAAAGAAACAGTGAAATACTCTATGTACACTGCTATAAGCATTGTTTGAACCTCGTCCTAGTAGATGCATGCACTGCAAGTAAACAAAGCAAAACTGTCTTTGATTTTTTTGGTGTTATTCAGACTTTTTATGCCTTCATGGAGGGGAATTCTGTGCGACATGAAGTTATGGAGAAGATTTCACAAGAAGTAGGATCCCAGTTGAAGACTTAGAAGTCACTATCAAACACAAGATGGGCATGCAGAGCAGAAGCAGTGGCAACTGTAAAACAAAACTACTCCATCTTTTTTCAAGCTTTACAAGAGATTATCGAAACAACTCGCCTTGCTGATGCTAAAATAAAAGCCAGATGCCTTATCCGTGAACTAAATTAATTCAAGTTCATCTTTGCCCTTCACATGATGCAACTATTCTCCAGATGGTGGTAAAGTGAGTAAGGCTCTCCAAGCTCCAGATCTCAACTTACTTACTGCAATGCCAGGGGTGAAAAGCTTGCATAACTCTTTAGCTGCATTGAGAAGTGGTCCAGAATATTTTCAAACTATTTTCAATGACAGTGTGAAAATGTGTATAGAGAATGATATATCGATTCCCTCAGTTAAGAAGGGAAAAACATCCACTTGTATTGATGACGCGTTTGAGTCCCAGCATCACTTTGATACAAAAGAGGAGCAGGAGAGAATAACTCCGTTTTACCCACTCCTAGACTCAGTGATTACTGGCATTGACCAGCGATTTGAACAGAAGACTTGTAAAATTGTAACTGCAGCGCGAAAACTGCTGAGCTTAGACTGCTGAGCTTAGACATTGGCAGGGACAATATGAGAATCGTTGCCAACAAATTTAAAGTGTCCTTGGATGAGTTGGAAGCTGAAGTCGGATTGCTTTGGGGTTATGATAGATCTGTTCCTAAAGGTAGCACTACGGACACCACAAGAGAGTGACTTGATTGGCTAAAGGAATCGGATCGGTCTTCCATGTTCCAGGCCTTTTACAAATCTATTCAATGGTTTGCAGTCTTACCTGTTACAAGCTGTTCATGTGAAAGAGCCTTTTTGAAACTAGCACATGTAAAAAACAAACTAAGAAGTACAATGTCCCAACAACGCCTCGACTCACTCATGATTTTGTACATTGAACAAGAATTGGCTTTGTCAGTTAATTACAATGATATGATTGAGGAATTTAAGTCTATAACACCTGGTGAGCAACATCTCATTCTCCAGGACAGGAAGATGAAAAAGTCTTAATCTGTTTTGGTCAGTTTGGGTTAGCTCATTATCTGGTTAAAGATAAAGATAATTAAAATTGACTGTATCTTTGTATATGCCTGGTTATCACTACCGCAAAAATTTGGTATTTTGTGTCTCTTTTTTTAAGTTGGTATTTTTAAGTAAAGTTTAGTTGTTAATTAAAAAAAAAATTAAGTTTATTTAAGTTTTAGTTTGTTTATTTTTATTCATCAAACAAACTAATGTCCTTTATGACTGAGTATTCAATAAATGTTTGCCTTTAAAAAAAATATTCCCTGGGTGCGCACCCTAATGAAATGTGATGCTCACGCCCATGTCGCTTCTATGATCAGCTGCATGCCATTCTAGGAGGGGACCCTACCACTACCCCACCACTGTCCATGGACAACTGCAAGGGGGCAGTCTCATGCAACAAGTAGGAGGATTTTGTGGATGAGGAAGAGGAGGAGGAGGAGAATGTGCAGGAGGCAAGCGGTGAATCTGTTCTCCCCAGCAGCCAGGATCTTTTCATCACCCTGGAGCCAATACCCTCCGAAGGCGGGATCCGCAGTCCTGAAGTTGGAGAAGGCACCTCTGGTGAGTGCACATGTGTAACTACAGTACAGGGTTTAAAATCAATAGTGTTTAATGTTTGATTTGCCCTGAAGAATTGGGATACATTCACGGCCAGTACAGCTACTGGAAAAGTCTGTTCACATGTCTGGGGATGGAGCGGGAATCCTCCAGGGACATCTCCATGAAGCTCTCCTGGAGGTACTCTGAAAGTATTCTGGAATCATTGCAGCACAAAACATGGCAGCAAATGGTCCTGGGTTTTGGTTGCATTCAAGCAACATTCGATCTATAGCTTTCTGTGTTAGCCTTAGGAGAATGCAAAAAGAAAAGGAGTACTTGTGGCACCTTAGAGACTAACCAATTTATTTGAGCATGAGCTTTCGTGAGCTACAGCTCACTTCATCGGATGCATCATGAAAGCTCACGAAAGCTCATGCTCAAATAAATTGGTTAGTCTCTAAGGTGCCACAAGTACTCCTTTTCTTTTTGCGAATACAGACTAACACGGCTGTTACTCTGAAACCTTAGGAGAATGATATCATTCATGGTCACCTGGTTCAAATAGGGGAATTTTTGTAAGGGAACAGTAAAAGGACCCCGTTCATGCTGGGCTGTTTGCGCTTAGCTAAAAGGGATCATCCTGGAGAATAGCCATATGGTGGGGTGGGGGAGGTGTGTGCTGCACATCACCTGAAAACCGCAGCCCCTTCTTTTAAATGTGAAATCCAACCCATTGCTTGCTATGGGAAAGGATGTTGCTGCAGTTTGAAACCATTCCCACATGTTATGCATAAGAAGCCAACCCCGCATACCCTTTGCCATACCATGGCTGCATGGAAACTGAATTCTGTTGCCCAGCCGTGTGTGATGTGTCTCCATTCCGGCAGGCGCTCAATATAAAAGGCAAAATGTGACCTTGTACCTAAAGCACATGTGCTGTCTGCTGTGAATTGCTTGATTCACTGTGAAAGATTGTTGTATTATGCAACAGAAATGTATAATCTTTTGTTCTCAGAAATGTATCATCTTAAATTTTACTCTCCCTTTTTATCTCCCCCCAGGTTTCTAGGCTCCCCCTATCATCTCCATCCCTGAAGTTATCGCAGATTAGAAGGCGAAAAAAAACGCACTCATGATGACATGTTTTCCGAGCTCATGCAGTCCTCTTGCACTTATAGGGCACAGCTGAATGCCTGGAGGCATTCAGTGTTAGAGGTTAGGAAAGCATTAAATGAGTGCAAAGAGCAGAGGCAGGAGTGTGAAGAGCAGAGGCAGGAGGTGATGCTAAGGCTAATGGGGGAGCAAACGGACATGATGAAGCATCTACTGCAGCTGCAGGAAAGCCAACAAGAGCACAGACCCCTGCTGCATCCATTGTACAACCACCTGACCTCCTCCCCAAGTTCCATATCCTCCTCACCCAGATGCCCAAGAACACAGGGCGGGGGAGAGAGGGAGAGGCTCTTGGCACCCAGTCACTCCACTCTAGAGGATGGCCCAAGCAACAGAATGAAGGGTTAATGTCTAGCTATTCCACCTGGAAGCAGGCGGGGCACACCCTGACTGTCTCCTAGGAGCAATGCACACATTGCTCTATCCAAGGACAAGGGCTAGATATGAACCCTGAGAACTTGATTGTTTGGACAGCAACTGTGGGAGGTTTTTTTAGCCTGGGCTCAAGGCCTGAGAACCAGGATTGTAGTAGATAGAGGATGGTAACTAAGCATATGAATCAACGTCATACATTCCTTTGTGTAGCAGTGTGTAATGCTTAGGGGGAGAAATATAATAAAAGGAGAAGGTGGAAGGCAGGGGTGGCAGAACAGCCCATCTCCGCTGACCAGCCTGCTTGCTTGCAAAAAGCTGTGTTCTGTCTCATCACTGAACCGCAACAACTGGCGCCCAAACGTGGGGCCCTCAGCACTCACCTCGCCCGGCAAGGGTTTCAGACGCGTCACTCATCCACTTCGTGGATCCCGGTGAGTATTTTTCATTGTGGTAAGTATGGGAAGCTCCCTCTCTGCTTTGCAAGTGCAACACCGTAATGAGCTGCAGTATTTGCTGCGTAAGGCTCAGCATGACTGCCCGGCTCGAGAACTCACTCTCCTGCTACAGGAGGTGCGTGCCAAGTGCCCGTGGTATCCTGAAGCTGGAAGCCTTAAGTTAGCGGACTGGGAGCGATTGCGCCAGACATTGCACAAAGAGCCTCGGGCACCCGTGCAGGCTTTACATGCCTGGCACCTCTGCCGCGACGTGGTACAGCGTGTCGCCTCAGACAGACCCTCCCTCGCGAGGCTGGTGCTCTCGCCGCCCCCGTCCGCCCCTGCAGTCATCCCCCCTCCTGGTGATGCGACACAGCGTGTCGCCTTGGAAAGGCCCTCTTCAGCACCAACAGAGGAGCTGCCAATCCTGCCACCCCCGTCCGCTCCTGCAGCCATCCCTCCCCCTGCTTCGCCCCCAGTGCCTCTATTACCACCGCCTCCCTGGCCTTCCCCACCGGAGCTGGTGTGTGATTACCCTCCCCCCATGGGGCCCCCCGGAGAGTCATCTGCATCTGCTCAGAAGCTTTCGCTGGTGCAACAAATGGTTCACGCAGCGAAAGCTCGATCAGATCTTACAGCAGAGGAGCTGGCTGATCTGGTCTCCGTTTGCCCGGTGACCTGGCAGAATGATGACCAGGGCAACCCCGTGGGCACCTGGACCACTCTGCCATACTCGGTGGTTAGAGAGGTAAAGAAAGCAATTCGTGAATTTGGCCTGACTAGCACCTTTGTGCGTGGTCTCATTGAAGGGATGGGTGCTGGGTACTCCCTAATCCCTGAGGATTGGAAAACGCTGCTGCGCATGATGTTGTCACCCAGTCAGTATGTTATTTGGCTTAGTGAGTATCGGCAGATGGCAGAACGCCAAGCCCAGGTATATAGAGAGCAAGGTATCATTTATGAGCATTTGGCAGGGGAGGGCCAGTTTGCTACTATTGGGATGCAGTCTCAACTCCCTCCGGCCGTCTTCCCCATTATCTCCACCTGTGCCCAGCATGCTTTCAAGAAGGTCCCGGATTCAGGCAAGCCTACCAAAAGCTTTGTCAGTATCCGTCAGGGTGCCTTAGAGTCCTTTTTGGATTTTACCAACAGATTGCAGGAGGCTATCCTCCGACAGGTGGATAACACTGAGGCAGCTCACGAGCTCCTGTTAAAATTGGCAGTTGAAAATGCAAATGAGGATTGCCGCCGTGCTCTCCAGGCAGCACAAGTCTCTGGTATTTTAGAGCTCTCAGACATGCTGCGGGCGTGCCAGAACATTGGCACACAAGCCCACAAGGCTGGAGTTCTGGCTGCCGCCCTCAGAAAAACTGGGAAGGAGGGGAAGCGCTGTTACCGCTGTGGTAAGGAGGGTCATTTTCAGCGGGAGTGCCGCTCATCTAAGGCACCAGCCCGACCCTCAAAGAAGTGCCCCAAGTGTGGGAAAGGTTATCACTGGGCTAATCAGTGTCGTAGCGGGTCGGGAAACCGCGCGACGGGTCCCCCCCGAACCCAGGGCCAAACGGGGGTGTTTCCTACTCAGGCAATCGCTCCTCTGCCTTGGAATCCGTAGACTCTATGAGGGCAGCGACTGCTGGAAGTGCAGGGCTTGATTTGATCATGCAGGAGGACACTGACTTTCGGCTGCCAGGGGAGGTCTGTGCCATACCTACACAGGTGACGGGACCTCTCCCTGCCGGCTTTGTAGGTCTTGTTCTCCCTCGCTCACATGCTGGGAAACAGGGCTTTTTTGTCATTCCAGGGGTCATTGATGCTGATTACACTGGCATTATTAAGGTTCAGGTGTGGACTCATCTTCCACAGTCGCTCCCGCGTGGACGGTCAATTGCACAATTGATTTTAGTCCCCTATCAGGTGCCAGCTGCCGAGGATCGAACTCGGGGCGGAGGAGGCTTTGGATCTACGTTGTCTCACTCGCCGTCTCACAGCGCGTCTTCTCCACTTGTTGCTCTGACAATGTCAGTCCGCCCCTCGAAACCTCAGTTAACACTTCTCTTAAATGATGTTCCTTTTACAGGGCTGGTGGACACTGGAGCTGACGTTACAGTGATTCGTGACCTGGAGTGGCCGGTTAGTTGGCCTACGGTTCCTTCTAAAGAGTTGTGGGGGATTGGGGGTAGCAAACCCGGGCGCCAAAGTTTGTCTTGGGTCACGGTCTCTAAACCAGGAGGCCGTGCCCTTGCTACAATCCGCCCTTTTGTGCTCCCCTTGTCCCGTACTGAATTTGACTCTTTGTGCCACACCTCCTTGCCCTGGCAGGTTGCTCTTTGTGATTATGTGGGAGAGATTTCTTACAATCCTCCAAAAGATCCTCGATTGGTCATTACCCAAAAGGTGCCCCTAGTTGTTCATTGTCTTAGCCGCTCTCAACCCATTATTTCCGCTGTCACTCTTTTTACTGATGGTTCTCCCCACCGAGGTGTAGTCACTTATCAGTTGGGTGACCCCCCTCGTTGGCATTCTCGTTTTACACTGCCTCAGCGTTCTGCACAGCGTTCAGAATTGGCTGCTGTTATTTTGGCCTTTCAACTTTTTACTGATTGTCCCTTTAATTTAATTGTGGATACCCATTATGTTTATCAGGTAATTGATCATTTACCCCTTGCCCTCATTACCCCTCAGGTTGATGCAGATCTCCTTCGCCTGTTTTTGTTTTTACAGCGTCTTCTTGCCACTCGTCATTTCCCTTACTTTGTTGCTCATATTCGCAGTCATACCCCTCTGCCTGGGCCACTCACTGAGGGCAATGCACGCGCCGATCGCGCGTTGCGTGGTCAGGTGAATTCCCTTTTTTCTGACCCCATTGAAAGCCATGCCTTTTTTCATCAGTCTGCCTCTGTTTTGGCCTGGCAGTTCCACATTCCTGCTGATCATGCACGTTCTATTGTTCGTTCCTGCCCCCACTGTGCTGCTGCTGCTCCTACTTTTTCTTATGCTGTTAACCCCCGAGGTACCGCAGCAAATCAGCTGTGGCAAATGGATGTTACTCATGTACCACAATTCCGCCCCTATTCATTTTTACATGTTTCCGTTGATACTTATTCAGGTTTCCTTTGGGCAACCCCACAACGTGGGGAAGCCACTAACAAAGTTATTCACCATTTGCTGGCCTGCTTTTCTGTTATGGGTCGCCCTTGCCAAATTAAAACAGATAATGCCCCAGCCTACTGCTCTGCAGCCCTCTCCACCTTTTGTGCCCGCTGGGACGTCCGTCTTAAACACGGAATCCCTTATAATTCCACGGGCCAAGCCATTGTTGAACGTGCCAATCGCACACTCAAAACCTTGCTAGATAAACAATTAAAACAAGGGGAGCTGCATCTCCGAACCTTAGGAGACATTCAACAACAGATGTATATTCTCTTGTTTACTTTAAATAATTTAACACTGAATGCAGATCAGCAGACCCCTGCGGATCGGCATTTTCACAAATCTGAGGTACTGGAAAGACCGCGTGTCTTTTACCGTCAGCTGCCCGATCCACAGTGGCTGGGCCCAGCACCTCTAATCACTTGGGGTCGGGGATATGCTGCTGTGTCTCTCCCTGCAGGACCGTTGTGGGTTCCAGCCCGGTGCGTGCGACCAGCACTTAAACAACATGGCATGGCACCAAGGGCTGTCGAATCCCATACCAGAGTTTCAGCTGACCTTGGAGGAGACCGCGTTGCCCCCCGAGTTGACAACGGCGGGACGGAAACGGAGGAGGCGTAACGTCCCAAGCCAGCCCGTGACAGGGGGAGCAGTAAAAGCATTGGTCGCCACGGCTCAACGAAAACTGGCAGCAGATCAGCAGCCAGAAACTCCTAAGACTTTGTTTGTGGCGATTCTCGCCCAAATCACTGCTAATTCTGTGATGATTGTGTGCCTTTTGTGCCTGCTATTTTTTGTAGGGGTTGGCTCGGAAGCGCCTCCCCCGTTACAAGCCCGAAGGAGAATAAGATACTGCTCTTTGCTTATGCTAATCTTTTCTCCCAGTATTTTAGCATGGCTAATTGGGGCCCGGCCAACTATACTCTGCCTCGCACGGCTATATTCCTTCACACACCGTACCCGGCCGGGGCTCACAATGTCACCTGTGCGCGTGTAGTTAACTGCACTAGTACAAAGGTGCCATTGGGCTGTCAAAAAATTTCTTAATCCCTTTTAAATTGTTCCCATGCTGTTAATGTTTCATATAATTATGGCCATATCATCCTACCATCAGGATGGGTTTTTACTTGTGGTTCATGCACCTTTAATTATATTCCTGCAAATTTAAGTGATGGCACCCTTTGCTGTCTTAGTAGAATGATACTTATATTGCCTTTTGCTGGTTACAATTGTAGTAAAAGAAGTGTATCCCTTTTAGATGATTATATGGCAGATGTTAAGCTTTTGGTTATTTTGTGTTTGTAATTATTGGGCTTATTTTTTGTTGTTGCTGTGTACAATGTATTCCTTCCTTGTTAAGACTTTGTAAAATTTTTGCCCTGGAAAGCTCCCCAGGTTATGTCCTTGTCTGTCTGGGAGTTAAATAGCATGATAAAACAAATTGGCGGCTACCATGAGATGGCCAATTATCAATAAATAAAAAAGGGGAGATGAAGGGTTAATGTCTAGCTATTCCACCTGGAAGCAGGCGGGGCACACCCTGACTGTCTCCTAGGAGCAATGCACACATTGCTCTATCCAAGGACAAGGGCTAGATATGAACCCTGAGAACTTGATTGTTTGGACAGCAACTGTGGGAGGTTTTTTTAGCCTGGGCTCAAGGCCTGAGAACCAGGATTGTAGTAGATAGAGGATGGTAACTAAGCATATGAATCAACGTCATACATTCCTTTGTGTAGCAGTGTGTAATGCTTAGGGGGAGAAATATAATAAAAGGAGAAGGTGGAAGGCAGGGGGGGCAGAACAGCCCATCTCCGCTGACCAGCCTGCTTGCTTGCAAAAAGCTGTGTTCTGTCTCATCACTGAACCGCAACAACAGAAGGCTGTCATTCAAACAGTTTGATTTGTAGTGTGGCTACTATAAGCAATGTGGCCTTGTCCTTCCCTCCTCCCCCATCCCACCCAGGCTACCTTGTCAGTTATTTCCCTTTTTTGTAATTAATAAAGAAAGAATGCATGGTTTCAAAACAATAGTTACTTTATTTCGAAGTTGGGAGGTTGGTTGGCTTACAGGGAATTAAAATCAACAAAGGAGGCAGGTTTGCATCAAGGAGAAATACACACAACTGTCACACTGAAGCCTGGCCAGTCATGAAACTGGTTTTCAAGCCTCTCTGATGTGCAGCGCACCTTGCTGTGCTCTTCTAATCACCCTGGTGTCTGGCTGCTCAATATCGGATGCCAGGCGATTTTTGTCAACCTCCCACCGCTCCATAAACGTCTGCCCCGTACTCTCACAGATATTATGGAGCACACAGCAAGCAGCAATAACAATGGGAATATTGGTTGCGCTGAGGTCTGACCTAGTCAGCAAACAGCACCAGCGAGCTTTTAAACGTCCAAAGGCACATTCTACCACCATTCTGCATTTGCTCAGCCTATAGCTGAACTGCTCCTTACTACTGTCCAGGGTGCCTTTGTACAGCTTCATGAGCCAGGGCATTAAGGGGTAGGCTGGGTCCCCAAGGATAACTATTGGCATTTCAACATCCCCAACAGTAATTTTCTGGTCTGTGAAGTAAGTCCCTTCTTGCAGCTGCTCAAACAGCCCAGAGTTCCTGAAGATGTGAGCGTCATGCACCTTTCCCGGCCATTCCACGTTGATGTTGGTGAAACGTCCCTTGTGATCCACCAGCGCTTGCAGCACCATTGAGAAGTACCCCTTATGGTTTATGTACTGGTTGGCAAGGTGGTCTGGTGCCAAGATAGGGATATGTGTTCTGTCTATTGCCCCACCACAGTTAGCGAAATGCATTGCAGCAAAGCCATCCACTATGACCTGCACATTTCCCAGAGTCACTATCCTTGATAACAGAATGTCAATGATTGCATTGGCTACTTGAATCACAGCAGCCCCCACAGTAGATTTGCCCACTCCAAATTGATTGCCGACTGACCGGTAGCAGTCAGGCGTAGCAAGCTTCCACAGGGCTATTGCCACTCGCTTCTCAACTGTCAGGGCAGCTCTCATCTCGGTATTCCTGTGCTTCAGGGCAGGGGAAAGCAACTCACAGAGTTCCAGTAAAAGTGGCCTTTCGCATGCAAAAGTTTTGCAGCCACTGTAAATCATCCCATACCTGCAACACTATGCAGTCCCACCAGTCAGTGCTTGTTTGCCGGGCCCAGAATCAGTGTTCCACTGTATCAACCAGCCCCACTGCCACCATGATGTCCCAAATGCCACAGCCCATGTTTTCGGGAACGTCTGTGTCCATGTCCTCATCAAAATCGTCCTCGTGCTAGTGTCTGTTAGCCCGGTTCTGCATATACTCCAGGATAATGTGCGAGGTGTTTACAAATCTCACAACAACAGCGGTGACAGTGAGTTGAGTGGGCTCCATGCTTGCTGTGGTATGGCGTCTGCAGGAGAGCAGAGTTGCAGCGGAAGCGATGGATGACAACGGATGCCATGGGAATCGATATTTATACAGAATGACAAGAGGACCTGCAAGGTGGATTCATGGCACCAGGAGAGCAGAGTTGCAGCGGAAGCGGTGGATGATGATGGTTAGCAGTCCTACTGCACCGTCTGCTGACAGCAGCACCCAGGACACAACAGCAGCGGTGACGGTGAGCTGAGCTGAGCGGGCTCCAAGCTTGCCGTGGTATGGTGTCTGCACAGAAAAAAGGCACGAAATGATTGTCTGCCATTGCTTTCACGGAGGGAGGGGCAACTGATGACGTACCCAAAACCACCTGTGACAATGTTTTTGCCCCATCAGGCATTGGGAGCTTAACCCAGAATTCCAAAGGGCGGCAGAGACTGCGGGAACTGTGGGATAGCTACCCACAGTGCACCTCTCTGTCAGTCGATGCCAGCCACGGTAGTGAGGATGCACTCCGCTGACTTAATGCGCTTATTGTGGACATACACAATCGACTGTATAAAATTGATTTCTAAAAATCGACTTCTATAAAATCGACCTAATTTCGTAGTGTAGACATACTGAGACTGGGTTACTGGGTGGATGACTAACTAGTGTTCTGATCTGAAATCTTGTGAGGAGTTGAGTAAAAACCCCATTGAACTCACCTTTGATTAATAACTGCAAGCATAAGCACTAACCTAAAACAAAAAGTACATGTGATGGGGTGTTCACACCACACTATTCTGGAAGGGGTTAATATGGCTCAGAAGGGGCTAAGTGACCTAATAGGCCACACCTAAGAGAGAGTTATGCTTGATTGAGAATGGAGCCCAGCTGGATAGGAACAGGTGGGGCTGGTATCAGGTCAGGAAGTTTGAAACTGAAAGGATACTGCAGCATGGATGCCTGCAGTTACTTTCTGGGTTCAGAGGGAAAGGAGGAAATCCAGGGTGAGAGTAGAAGCAGACCTTGGCTGCTGATTGTAAGGTCCGTGGGCTGGAACCTGCAGTAGTGGGTGGACCCAGATTCCCCCAACTAGCCAGTAGGGAAGTGTCATTGCTTTGAATTAGAGCAATGTTGGGAACAATACTGGGCCAGCCAATACGGGGAGACTGATACCCTGAAAGTGGGGGAACCACAGAGTTACTTGGCTGGAGGGCCAAGCCATGGAGAGAGTGAATGAGACCACAGAGTGAGAAACTGAAGGAAGGAGAATCAGACTGGTCATGAGCTGATCTACAAGGAAGTACCCCAGTAGTAAACCCCATTAAAGTGTGTGTGAACTCACCCAGGGGCTTTTGGCTGAGGGTGTGTACATGTGAAGAGTCCTGCTCGGGTCCTGGTCCATGACTGGGGCTCATAGGAACTATCACAATACAAATAATAAATATTAACAACATAGCCCATCACCAATCCCTGAGCTTCCCTAATATATGTGTAAAATATAATAAAAAGATAGTGATTCACTTACAATGATATGATTGAAAATGGACTTCATAACCAAATAACATGTAAAATCAACTGGCATTACACACACAAATTTACATTAGAAAGAACATTAAGGTTGCAAAGTCAACCATGCAAAAGTTAAGGGGTTATTAAGGTATTCAGAGATTCCAAGGCCATCAGTACATCTGAGCCTGGTTTGTTCTACAGTTTCTACGGGTTCTCCCAAAGATGGAGAATTACAGATATCAAGCTTGCTAGTGAAGATACAGTCTAAACCTGTACAAACTCTGTAGCTACATGACAGCTGCCATTGTGGCCTACCCCAGGGAACTGACTTTGGGATCTCCAAAGCTGAAAGCATGAGGCTCTTCAGCTCAAGCTGTAGCGACAGGTGCTGTAACACACAGAGCATATGCATCTATCCAGAGGATTGTAGTGGGGTTGTTACCTGCTCCAGCCCTGAAAGGGGTTAAAGCAGCCTGGGGAGGGGGGGAGGGGAAGACTGCCCCAGGGGAGCCAATTGCTAGGCTGATTGGGGAAGCAGCCTCAGCTTGGGCCACACCCCAATCAGGTCACAGCTGGCCCTATAAAGGGACTGCTAGGCAGGAGCAAGGGGAGAGTCTCTCTTGTTATAGTGGGAGAAGGGCCTGGTTGCTTGGGGACTGAGTAAGGTTCCTGAGTGGAGCAGTGCTGGGGAACTCCTGCCTGGAAAAGCCCCAGGCTGTGGCATTGCCAAAGGCCAAGCAGGTACTAGGGTTGCAAAGGGACAGCCCAAGGGTAGGCAAAGGCAGCCGGTTCAAACCCCCCTCCCCCCGCAAATGATGAAGGGCTTGTACACTGCAGTCTGCCAAAGTGAGTGGAGGGATAGATGGTGACTGGCAATAGCCATAGACTGAGGGGAGGTGGGGATAGAGGGTTGAGGATTCCCAGGTTGGGGAGACCCAGAACTATGGGGTTACTACAGAGGGCAGAACCCTGGTGTAGAGTGGCCCTGGGGTCTGGGAGGGACACAGGGGCTGGCGGAAGGTGAGACATCAGTTGGCAGGGGGTGCTTTGGAGCTGGAAAGAGCTAATTGCCTGGACAGCTAGCAGGAGGCGCTGCACTGGTGAGTCTTCCTTTGCTACAAGGACATAATACTCATTGACCAATGGGTTATATACTTTCTTTGGAGACCAAAAGCTCATCCTCAGTTTGTACCCAGGGTAGTATGAACCCCAGACAAGCCACTACTTATGTGACAGCTCCTATCTTGGTAGCATAAGTCTCTCCTATTTCAGCTAGAGCCAGGCTGTGTAGCTGGGGCAGTAATAAACTCACATCCTCTATGTATTGGTTACATAGAGGAGATATGTAACAAACGCTGACCTCTTGGTTACAGACAGAAAGCACTAGGATCTAAATTCTTCTATCTAACTTTCAGAAACAAGCAATAGAAAATAAAGCAAGAAATAGAAAAAGAAATAGACTAAACTCTTCAAAGTAAGATGAAATTATCAGAAAATTAGGCATGGGAATTTTTGCTGTCCAAGTTGTTTCCATGTCTAATTTCTCCATTGACTTTAAATAAGATCTTCCTAAGCATGTATTTTTGGTGACTTTACTTTTAATCAAAGCTGTCTTTTTCTAAGCTCTGCCAGCTCCAACTTTTAGCTGCCCTTCATAGGCCACTCTGGGATTATCCCTCTTGCCTTTTCTGTGTACCTTCTGTGGTGCTTTAATTGTTTAATAATGTGGTAATCCAACCTGAATGAATTTTTCCTAGTGAGTTCATACGATCTCATAATTCTTGCCTTTGGCTGATATTTGAGTGGGCATGATGCCATCCTTTTGGGTTTTTTCAGTCCCATCACATATAGGTGAAATAAGTTTATAGAAGAGACTATTGTTTCCTCCTGCCCCCATGTTGTCTTTCAGGGCCCTTTTCTTTATAATTTATTACTTTTTTAAAGAGCTAGAAAATAGAATTAAATTAATGTGCTTATTTAGCTGCACGCTGGTCTTGGAAATCACCATATTGTATGCCCATTTCTCCCCCTAATATATGTAATGGGCCAGATCCTCAGCTGATGTAGATTGACTTGAATTCAAGGGAGCTACACCAGTTTATACCAGCTGAAGGTCTATCTAATCATGTGCTTTACAACAGCACAGTGTGAAATGCCTTGCACACACAAAAACAAATGGCATGTACTTACAGGGACACTGTCATAGTTAACAGGCTCACAACTGAACCGACTGTAAGCAAAACTTTTAAAATATTCATCCTGATTTTTCCCCGTGTATTGTCACCTCTGTAATATAATGCCCCAGGGGGTCATCTGCAGTGACTACAGATTGGTGTGCGGGTTTCCTCCTGCTCTTATACAAGAGGGACTGGTACTCTTACTTCACGGGAGGTTGTTTTTGTTACCATTCTGGATGTCCCCTGGGTCCAGGGAAAACCTATTGCACTGCCTAGTAGTGAGTATTACTGATCACGAGTGTCTTGGGAGCACTGATTCATAGCTTCATATAGGCAGGAAAGCAGCACGTACCTTCCCAGGTGTCTGCCTCAGTCTGATAGTCCCCCCCCCCATTTTGGAGAAAAAGGCTAGAGAAAACTATTTTTTGTTGAAATTTAAAACAAAACAACCTATGTTTAGAATTCTGATGACCTTTTTTTGAATACCTCTAGTGCCCAATAATTTTGAGCAGCAACTTCAAATTTGGCACTTATCGGCCATTATCTCAGGTATGTTTCAACATCTGTATGAAAATCTGCCCAAAGCTGCCAAAATAAAGTTACACTTTACACATGCCCAGTAGAGACTTGTTTGATTTTTAGCAGCTAAAATCTCCAAAAATTCCACTTCACTGAGCATGCTTGAGCCTCTCCCAGCTCCTAACTCTGACCAGACTGTACAAGCGCTACTCCCAGAGAGCAACTCGGCATGCTCCAGCCCCTCAACTCCTATGTATGACTGGACTGCACATGTCCTATCCCTGCAGAGCAACTTAAGGCTCCAGTCAAGAGCTAAAGGGGTGATATTAGACTTTCCCTGTAATGCTGCTCCAGACTAGGTGGGGCTGGACACCAGAACTACAAGCAGAGATTCTGTCTTTTCTGTGCTTTAAGTGATTCTCTTGCTGGCATCATGAACTGTCTGAGTTGATTGAGGAGGGGACAACAGCCAGAACGAGGTGAGAGAAAGGAGGAGATGGGGACAAAGAGTCTGGGGAGACTGAAGGGGGGACAGAAAATGTGACTGAGAGTTAGGGGAGATTAGAGCTGGTTGAGGAGGAGATCTGGGACTAGTAGCCAATTGGCTGGGGGGAGGGATGCTGAGAGACTAGAACCTGGGGGAAGGGGGGGGGGGAAACAGGGACCAGCTGGGTAAAGAGATTGGGAGGGGGTCAGACATTTTGGAGGGGGAGGGAAGGGGTCAAGTGTATGTAAAAAGTCTGTGATCACTAGGGAACACTTCCCTCCAGAGCCTGGAATGGAATCCAAGGTTCCAGAGTCTCTCCATTCCTCTGTCAGTAAATAGGTGTGAAATCCACTGGCAAAGCATGTCTCACCCCTTTCTAGTACTGAGATTCCCACAGAGGATGATAATAGTCAGTTATCAGTTACTTCATTAACTCAAGTGGCAGAGGTTGGTGTGGCAAATCTAAAGGTTCCCAACTTGCCAATGAAGCATGTGGACGTCAATATGAAGCCATGCTACTTTTTTATTTTTAAACCCAGGAAATCACATCCAGAACTACCTTAAAAAGAATGTTAAGGTTGCAAAGTCAAGCACTCAGAGGAGCTTGCTGGAATGTTAATGCTGATTTTCAATAAGTCTTGGAGCACTGGGGAAGTTGCAAAATAAAACTAATGTTGTGCTAGTTGATTAAGAGTAAATGGGATGGCCTTTAGAGGCCTGCCAGCCTGACATTAGTACTGGGCAAGATAATGGAGTGGCCAATATGGGACTCCATTTTTAGAGAATTAAAGGAGGGTAATGTAATTAATGCAAATCAACATGTGTCTATGGAAAATAAATCCTGTCAAACTGACTCATAATCTTTTTGTTATGAAATTACAAGTTTGGTTGATAAAGGTAATAGTGGTGATGCAATACACTTCTGTAAGACATTTGACTTGGTACCACAGATGTTGATTAACATACTAGAATGACCTAAAATTAACATGGCACACATAAGGATTAAAAACTGGCTAACTGGGAGGCCTCAAATATAATTGTAAATAGGGAATTGTCAAATGGGCACGTTTCCAGTGGGTCCCACAGAGATGGCTTTAACACTTTTAGCAATGACCTGGAAGAAAACATAAAATCACTGAAAATTGGTGGATGACCCAAATTGGGGAGTGGTAAATAATGAAGAGGACAGGTCACTGATTCCGAATGGTCTGGATCGCTTGGTAAACTGGGCGCAAGCAAACAATATGCATTTTAATACAGCCTGTGTGTGCTAGTTGGTAGCAATCTTCATGAGATTACCCCGTTAATGCCAGTTGTGTTAGTGGCGCTTGTCACATACCCTCACAATGTTGATGAACATTAAAGTTTGCTACTTCTGTTTCTGTTTTAGGCAGCACTGATGAGTTGCTTTTCTCCATGCATCTCCTATGTATCCCTAGTATAAAAAAACATTGTTAGGAGTGATCCTGAAGAGGGCTTGGTCCTGAGCTCACCGACCTTTGCCTCTGCTAATGTATGTGATATTGTATTATGAACAATAACAGAGGTAAAGAGTTGACTACTATTGTGGTGGTAGATGTGAGGGGGGGGGGAGAGGGAAGTCTCTCTAGAAGCTAAGAAAATCTGTTTGGGAAGCTGGACTTTCTCTTTTGTCCTTTGACTAAAACATTGATGGAGGATGGCTTCAGGAAAATATTCAGAACTGACCAGTGGAGTGGCCAGTCAAGGGGATGAATCGGGGAGACTGGGAAATAAAATTGTAAACCTATCAATGGGGAAATGAGCTGGGGGGGGGGAGGAAAAAACTGAGCTGAAGCAAACATGGTGGAAGGATCACAATTTAAAAGGTTTTGACATTTAAAGGGGCATTACACTTAACGAAGCCCAATTCTCCTGTAAGGCAATGTTGTAGCAGAAATACCGCAAGTAAGTCATTTCAATGCATAATTGTTAGGGGCTTTCCCTTCACCCCACCCTGGTTCTTGTCATGCAGACAGAAAGCAGAATTCCAAAGTGCAGGCAATGCAATGTTTATTGGGGTTAGTTTCAAGCAAACATATCCATAGCTCTGACGTTGCGGAGCCTTTAACCCGTGTCCCTGTGTCTCTCTACTCCCCCCTGCCCTGCCCAGCAGGCCCAAATATACCTGCAGTGTATGCCTCTGGTTCCACCCCCTTACAACTTATGGTCATGTTACATTTGGAGGGTCATGAGTCTGGGGGCTTGGTACCACCTCTTTCGTATCCCATGGGAGGAGTAAGGAGTGAGGTTGTGTTCTGGCCAGGCCTTTATTTGGCTTTTAGAGTTTCTTATGGCTCTCTTCTCTCTCTTCCCTCCCTCCTGACTGGTTGCTTGACGTTGGCTTGAGAGAGGAGCCAGGCAGCCTTCCAGTGTATGCTCATATATTACACTCCCACCATACCCAGTAACACTTTTAACTCTACCCTTATCTTTTCTCATTGTGCTGTAAGCCACATCTGTTTACAGAAAATGCAATACACAATGGCTTTGTTCTTTGTTCACACATTAGTAAGGATAGGAGTATCAAAGGTCAAACCCAAAATTCTATCTCAGGCTAACAAACAGGCCTACATACTAACAATAATCATAATATTAGTCACCTCAGTTTCAAGGATGACTGACCGTCACAGTTTGTATTAATGGGTCTTCGCATGGCTCTATAGACCAATTTGGGAAGAACAACATTTATTGCACCAAGCTATTTCCCTGGTTGTTGATTGAGCTGCATGTTTCTGTACCTGGCATTGTGCTTTCAGCTGAGCAACACACCCTACAGGGTGGTGCCATGCAATGCGGTCAACTGCCAGTTGCTTGAAGATAGAGTCAAGAAATAGTCATCGTGTGCAGATTTTGAGTATCTTTCAATGCATACGTAAAGAATAAAAGCACCTATCTAAAGGTCTTTTGACATCTATACAAACAGGAGTAAATCCAGCAATCTCTCTTCGCCCCCAAACCCAGAAAATAACCCACCAAACAATGAAAATCGAGCTGAAGCCACCCACAACTACTAGGTCATTTTGTACTCCTCCCTAAGGAATGGGCTTTGCAGGTGTCTGAATGGTTAACAGACTCAGGAGTAGAGGAGTGGATTCCAGAGTCCAGGCTCTCTCACAGCTAAAGTCCTTCCATGAGTTTTTTGTCAAATTTTGCCCTCGGATGTTTGCCTGAAACTTCCATTGACAAAATGCCTGCCTGTCAAAGAGAATTGCAGGTACATCTCAAGTGGCCATGATCATGCAAGACTCCTGCTGTGTCCTAACTGATTGAAGCATCTGGAAAGAATCTCACAGATGCAGTATGTAGTTTTTATAGTAAGATTCCAGGGACCACTAGTTCACTGAACACAGCACGCAGTTTCTTTATTTGTAGGTAACTAACTTCTCCAGTCACAACCAAAAGCTGGAATGGACTACTGTGACCTGGCTGCTATACTCGGTACTCGAAAAGACTGGTACAGAACATCGAATGGCTTCTTTGCAAACACTATATCCCTCCCTTTCCCCCACAAACTTCAAATTAACAAATTATTAAATTCACCACCATGAAATACTTCCACCTTGTAAATAAAATGCAAGAAGCATAAAATGAAGCAATGTCAAGAGGTTGGTGATAATCAACACCTCCACAAAAGCACAGTGACTTACGTTATACAGTCTTTCAAATGCACTGGAAGTTGACAGCTACTTCTTTTCAGGTAATGGTGACTTTCTGCCTTTGGAGCACCCTCACTTGCCTTGGAGAGCGTACAGGGGGTGGTTGTTATTGTCGTCATCTTATTGTGGAGTGAGAACATGAGTGCCATGAAATGGCTTAATTTGAGACCTTTTGTGTAACTTTATGGGAGCACTCTGTGAGCAATGACCATCATGCTTTTCACCACTGTGATCTTGTAAGGCTCAGGATAAAAGGGCATAGAGAGTTTGGTGCGAGGCTGAAAATTTCTGACAAGAACTATGTCTCCCACATTGAATATCTTGGTATATCTGTGCTGGGCTGCATATTTTTTCACTATGAGCTTCACTTCGTGGTCATATTGTTGTAAAGATTCATCATCTGCTCTTAGCTCAATTTGTGGCAATTTTGATCTTAGTTGTCTGCTGAATAGGACAGTTGCTAGCTAGCTCCATGCCAGTGGAACAGTTCAATAATTGTAGAGGGGGGGAAAAACCTCCTGTTTCATGTCCAGTCTGTCTGCTGCAGCAGTTCATAGTGCTTTCCTGCGTGTTCGCATAAACCTCTCAACTTCTCCATTGGCTTGTGGCCAATGCAGAGTAAGTTTATGACGTTTGAAACCAAAATGCTCAGCAAATTGAGTGATTTGCGAGCCTTGGAAGGGAGGACCATTGTCCATCTTAATAACAGCAGGTATGCAAGAAGCTGACAATCTTATCTAATTTGGGTATAACAGCCTTGGCACAGGTAGTACTGATTATTTCAACTTCTGGAAAATGACAGTAGTAGTCTATATAACAACCAGAAAATGTTTTCCATTAGGGAGATCAAAAATCCATTCTCTCTTCCATCAAGGGAGATGTTGGCAGAGGAGATACATGTAGTGGACTAGTGTGATTTTTTTGCAGAACTGATTCTTGGCATAGTCTGCAAGACTTAATGAGAGCTTTCAGTAAATCTGTCAATCCCAGGGAATCACTTTTCTTTGAGCACTTATTTTGTTTTTTACCAATCTCTGATAACCTTCATGAGTCAAATCAATTGTGTGATCCCACAACAAAGGTGGAATAACAAGTCTCATATCTCTGAGTAGGAGGTCCTTGTCCATGACACTAAGTTCACCTTTAACACGGGCAAACAATCATAGAGCAGCTTGTTTCAGAAGTCAAACGTTGTAGGCTACGCAAATGTAATTCTGAGGTGGATTCTAGCTGGTTTTTATTGGTTGTAATGAAAGCTTTAGGAATGGTGTGTGAGAGGAGGAAGTTTACATGTGCTTCTGCTTTCTCGGTAGTGTTCAGAATTGGGGTGCCTGGAGTAGTAGTTAGCAGGGTTATCCTTTCCAGAGCAGTAGATAACTTTGCAGTTTGAGCAGGTCAATTTGAGCTACGGGGCAAAAAGATGGATGGTTGAACATAGGTTCAAGAGGTTTACGATCATCATCGGAATCGTGACATGTCATACATGCTGCAGCAAGAGCTTCTCTGTCTATCTGACGGTATTGTTCAGTGGGAGAAAGAGCCTTGCTCGCATAAGGAGTGTGTTCAAACTCACACCACTGGTCAATCTGTGGTTAGGACTGCTTCTAATCCGACAGGGCTGGCATCTACTAGGAGTTCAGTTTTCTTACTGGAATCAAAATGACATGACTACATTGCTGGGAAGGGATTTTTGTAGTTCCTCAAATGCATTTTGATGTTCATCTGACCAAACCCTTATTTGATTTTTCCTGGTAAGAACTTTCACAGATAGTGTGACAGTGGCCTCAGCATGAATCTGCCACAAAAAGATAGTTAAAATAAGAGTATTTAATCCTGGGTGTCACTTAAACACCATCAGTAGTCTCATTTGCTGGCTCAGGGTCTTGGTTCCTAAAAGCGTTACATTAATAGGATTTTCTGTCAGTTTGCTGCTTATGTATTCTATCTACTTATCAGTCCTTATTGCCCTCCTCTTTTAATATGCTTGTTTAATCTTTTTGAGTAGCCCTGAAGTTCTTCATATGTGAGTTCTTTGGGCCTGATCCAAAGCCCAATGAAATCAATACAAAGACTCCCACTGAATGTGGTAGGCTTTGGATCAGGCCCTTTAAAAGTAAAAATGTGTTTATAGTCAAAGCTTTCAGGCCAGATTGTGCTCTTGATGCAAAAGAGTGATTTACAGAATTGTATTTGCAGATTGAAGCCACCATTTGACCCTTTTGTGTTTTTAAGGTGAACAAAACATCTTTTCTGAACTCACCAGTGCACTTGTTCTAATGTACCATTTTCCAATATTTAATCCTCTTGTGCATTTCCTTTTTAAGTTTTTTTTTTTTTTAAAAAAAAAAGGCCCAGAGGAAATGAAATGTTTAATTTCATGAGATTTTCCAAGTCACTTGCTACAAAAACCTTTCAGATCTCTTGGGATATACTGTCTAGATAATATTTATTTTGTTTCTTCCTATTATGATTGTTCTCTTGGGCATTGACATAGCAAACATATTAAATTCTCTCATCCTTGCCTGCAGTTCCATCATTTCTCGCCTTCTTTTGTCTTTGCCTTCATCCGTTTAGCAAGTCCTCTATTTACATGCATGAGATCGGAGGGTAAAAGCTGTTTTACAGAAATTTTCAGAATACATAGGAGTATGGCTTGTCTTCTGGTTTATTATTAAATTTGAACATTTTTGTTCGATGCAGTTGTTACCCCGTGGCCCAAGTGGTCAGCCAACATTCAGGACCTTGCTAGGTTATGTCCATTAGAAGGAGGAACTACTACAAGTCAGGTATTTATTTGGTGCAATCCTGTTTATTCACAAAGAATGTACAGAACATTCTGTTTCCCTGAAGACAATAGGAACAAACTGCAGCAGGCAGTTTCTTTGCGCACAGTTTCTGTGCTGCTTTTCCCATCAATGTTGTGCCCCAAGGAGCTCTATGTCTCTACTCTGCCTCAGGGCCACACTCATGACTGCTTCTCTCTTGCTGGTTCCTATGTTATTACTTTCTGGTTGTTTTCTGACTCTGACGCTAACGGGGACACAACTACTAACCAGACAATGCCTCAGCCACAGTGGGGGCATTCATGCAATCAGTCTTGAGGGGAAACCCCTTGGCCTGGATGATTTAGCTTCAACTCAGTCTATGCCATGCTGTGTCTTTGGCAGTGGCTTCCTTTGTTTCAGTCTGTAGACAAAGGGCATTTCATTGCTCCTTCATGTAACTAAATGAAGGGCGTTTAGTGCATCCATTGACTTAACCTAGGCCATGTCTGCACTACGAACTTTTGGTCAGCACAAGGTATGTCAGCATTAAGCCTCTGCAGTAAGTGCTTGTGTGCATACTTGGATTGGCACTGCACATACTCACCAGGAGTGCTTGTGTCAATGCACCACGGGTAGGTATCCCAGTATGCAACCTGCCACCATTCAGCACACTGTCTCTTGGAAAGTTTTGGCAATGCATGGTGGAGCAGAAATGAATCATGCAGGGGTGAATGGGAGCAAGGGGTAAACTTCCTAGCATGCAACTGTTTCCATCCCATGATGTCATCTATGTCCCATAAATTTTGTGCATCTTTAAAGAATCCCACAAACCCGCACAGCCCTCCTCACTGTCCACTGTCTTTGACTGACTGAAGTGTGGAGTACATACAGCTCTGCACTATTATCATATGCGTTGCATGATCTTCTGCAGAGCCATAAGAAGAACTGAATCAGCAGTGAACATCACTATTTCTTAGAGGACAGATTGCTGTAGGACATAGCAAGAACCAATTCAAGGTGGTTGGTTACATTCAAGGAGCAGCTGCAGATAGTGGAGTGATGCTTCTGGGCCTGAGAAAAAAGCACTGACTGGTGGGATCTCGTTATAGTGCAGGCTTGGGATGACAAGCAGTGGCTACAGAAATTCTGGATGCACAAGGCCATATTCCTGGATCTGTGGGCTGAGCTTGCCCCAGCCATCTATTGGATGCACACCAGAACGAGAACTGCACTGACAGTGGAGAAACAAGTGGTGGTCGCACTGGAAATTTGCAAAGCCAGATTGCTACTGGTAAGTGGGAAATCATTTTGGAGTTGGAAAAGCCACTGAGGGGGCCACTATCATGAACTTTTTCAGGGCCATTAATCATCTCCTGCTATGCAGGACCGTGACTCTCAGCAATGTGCATGGACATAGGGGCTGGATTTGCAACAATGGGGTTCTTGAGCTGCAATGGAGCAATAGACAGCATGCATATGCCTATTTTGACACCAGACCACATGCCATAGTGTGCATCAACAGAAAAGGCTATTTTTCTATGGTTTTGCAAACACTGGTTGATCACCGGGGTGGCTTCACCAACATCAACACTGGCTGGTCAGAGAAGATGCATGACCTTGCATCTTCAAGAACATAGGACTGTTCAGAAAGTTACAGCCAGGAATTTTCTTTTGACTGGTGGATTACCATTGGCAATGCTGAAATACCAATAGTTGGCTGAGACCCCAAGGATCACCTGTTATTCACCTGGTTCATGAAGCCACACACCAGGACTGCCACAGCACCAAGGCAAGATTCAACTACCAGCTCAGCAGGTGCAGAATGAAAAATGAATGTGCTTTTGGTAAATTGAAGGGATGCTGACTTTGTTGACTCTCAAGATTGGACCTCAGTAACGAAAAACATCCCAAGGCTTATAGCTGCCTGCTGTGCTCTGCATAACATCTGTGAGGCAAAGTGGGGAAAGTTACCACCAGGATAAAGGGCAGAGGCGAAGAGACTGGCTGCTATTAGAAGAGCTCAACTTGGAGCTATATGGCTCAGGAAGCCTTTGAAAGAGCACTTTAAGAGTGCGTCATTGTAATGCATTGTGGCATAGTGTGCTTTACCTGGCCCTGCTGTTTTGGGGTCTGTTAGAAATTGAGTGGTGCTTGATGTACATATATGAATATACCACTGACAATACACCTATTAATTTTGTGGTGTTTGCTGTTTAAGATTACCCTGTTTGTCATTGATCATGGGAGTAGTGTCTCACTGTAATATGCCAAATAAGTGGGTGGTTTCAGAACTGCAAGGCATTCTGCAGCATATGTTATGAACTAATAAAAATGAATTATTTTCCAAAGAATAAAATTTTATTCAGTAACAAAACCAGTGCAAAATAAAATCTGGGCAATTTAAAAGCAAATACATTATGAACTTAATATATCAATGGAACAGAACTTGAACAAGGGAAAATAACACACAGGCCCATTTTAGCTACACATACCCTGACCTATGAAAGCCACTGTTGCTCTAAGTGACGTTGTGGTTGTCCTGAATGTCTCCTGAGATGGAATGGTAGGGCTAGCGGTGAGGCCTCTTTTGCAATGTGGAATAGAGAGGGGGTGTGTGGGAAAGTGCTCTAATGGAGTTCTCCATGGACTTCAAAGGGAGGTAAGCCCATGGTAGTTGAACCTGCAGGTCCATAAGAGTCTTCAGCTGCTGGAAAAGACCCATTATGTCCTGGTGCATCTTCCTTTCCTTTTCCTGCTGGGACTCTCTCCTGACAACTCTCTTTCTTCAGGCTGTCTGCAGTATTCACCGTCCATATCCTGTGCTCATGGTCTGATGGAGCACTGGCTTTCAGGATCTCACTGAACATCATCCCAAGTCATGTTCTTTCTCTTTATCTGGCTCATCTGTTCAATGAATGTGGAAGGGGAACCTTAAAGCTGCAATGGCAGTAGGTGTAAAAAACACAGATACCATTGTCAATATAGTCAAAATAGAAAATGAAAGTTCAGCAGAACTCCCTTTCCTTGCTTCCCTAAGATATTAAACAAGACATGCTTATTGACACTTTTGTGTGAGAGTGCTTGTGCATGGTCTGACCAGAAGCATGAGCCCCAGTGAATATCGCCTGCCAGGAGCGAGGGAAATGAGGAGGGAATTGCTCGGTTGCATGAAACTATGAATATAGGGCAGTAGTTTTCATCCTGTTGTCTGCAGACCTCTGGGGGGGCCTCAAACTAAGATTTCCAAAGGGGCCCGCACTTCCATTTGAATTTTCATTTGCAGACCACTTTAAAAAAAAAAGTTGAAAACCACTGATATGGGGCTATGGCACTGAATAGTGGCACCATTTTCCACAAGTGGGGGTTATTTTAGCTGATATATCACTCTTGAGGGTAACAAAGGCAGAGAGAGCACAACTGCTGCTGGCCTGTGTAACTGCACTGGTGTCTGCCAAAGTTATCACTGACTGACTGGTGTGGGAAAAGGTCCTACCACAGAGGAAGAAATAAGGCAGCCATCCCTAGCAATCTTTAGGAGATGACTGCAGAGTATCTCCATTAAAGTTTCATCAGGATCTCTCATGAGGATTCAAGGGACATCCCTGTGTACATAAACTCCTCCTAACTCTACAGGGGAATGAAAAGTAGATGATAATGCTACCTCTTTGTTGTACCGCTACCTCTTCTAGTGTGAGTAAATTAATTAAAAGTCAGTAATGGTATCCTGCTAAGTTGGGGTTGCCATCAGTACATCATTGTAATGGGAAATACAATTACATACTTTCCTGAGGTTCTTTTCCCTGCATCAGGCTCACCCATTCTTGACTGCTGGGACTGACTGGACTGCAATGGAGTAAAAAAAAAACAAAACAGGTCCTGGCTGACAGCATAGCTGGGTCTCCTAATCACATAAGAATGGCCCTACTGGGTCAGACTAAAGGTCCATCTAGCCCAGGATCCTGTCTTCTGACAGTGGCCAATGCCAGGTGCCCCAGAGGGAATGAACAGAACAGGTAATCATCAAGTGAGCCATCCCCTGTTGCTTATTCCCAGCTTCTGGCAAACAAAGGCTAGGGACACCATTCTTGCCCATCCTGGCTAACAACCACTGATGGACCTATCCTCCATGCATTTATCATGTAGTTCTTTTTTGAACCCTGTTATGGTCTTGGCCTTCACAACATCCTCTGGCAAGGAGTTCCATAGGTTGACTGTGCGTTGTGTGAAGATGACAACTAAGGGGGGGGATGGGATATGATAGAGGTCTATAAAATCATGACTGGTGTGGAGAAAGTAAATAAGGAAGTGTTATTTACTCCTTCTCACAACACACGAACTAGAGGTCACCAAATGAAATTAATAGGTAGCAGGTTTAAAACAAATGAAAGGAAGTATTTCTTCACACAATGTACAGTTAATTAAAGTGCTTTAATAAAAGTGGTTTAACTTTTTTGGCCCAAAAACTTGCCAATGTAGACATACCCTAAGATAGCTATCTATCTCCATGGTAGGCTGAGAGGGGAGAAGGAATGAGAGAAATCACATTATATAAATGCATGAAGATAACCTGATCATTGAAAATGTTCCCCTAGCTCAAACTAGAATATAATTCTCCTCCCCCTTAAAATCTGAAGGGAATCAAATAGTTTTGCAGCTGAAGAGAAGCCAATTTTAACTCTTTTGGTAATGTGTCTGAATTTTTTTTTTCTATGTAGTAAAAACAGTCAAATTACAACTCAGGAAAAATCAGTTCAGCCAGGACTGTGACTTGCCCTTGTCAAACCATGCAGGGGAAAAGAATCACAGTGTGGGGGAGAAAAAGGCCTCCCAAGGGCCATGCGGATGAGTGGGGGCCAACACTGAAGCTCTGCCCATTCTGTGTCCTTGCCTACTCTCTCCCCAGTGTGCTGACCAGCTCTAGTCACAATTTTCAATTTGGTCTCCTCCCCAGGCAGCACAGCTGTGTGATGCCTCTTACTCAGAGCAAGATGTAAAAGAATCATCCAGCCCTGGGTAAGAATGTATGTAACCTTATTCACAGGCTAGTTTTCAAAAAAGAAACACATATTTGTGTCTATATTAGCTTTTTTAAAAAAAATTAGGTAAGTCTCTGATTGCAGCCAGACCAGCATCAAACAATTGTTCCCTGGAGCATGGAGGATACAGGGAGCTAATTGTGCTTCAAGAGGGGTGTCTTTAAGGCACGATTCCTTCCAGAGCTAGTCTTGGCCTGATGCAGACAAAAGCACAATTTAACCCTTTGCGTGTGTGTCTGATCTCTCTTCTACAGCTCTTCTGTGTTTTTGTTTTGTCATGTTAGGCTGTAAGCTTTTGGGTGTAGGGACCATGAGTAAAGTGTTCAAAAGCACCTAAATCCCATTTTCAAAAGTGAATTAGGCACTTGAGTCCCACTGACTTTCACTGAGTCCTCTAAGTGCCTAAGTCACTTTTGAAAATGGGAAATAGGAATTTATAATTTTTGTTTTTTAAATTCCTTTCTGTTTTCCTGGTGTGTGTGTGTGTGTGTGTGTGTTATGCAGGAGATCAGACTAGAACTAGATGATCCAGTGGTCTCTTCTGGCCTTAAAATCTCTGAATCATGGGTGTTACTGCAATAATAAGGGCTACGAGGTCCAGATCCACGTCCTGGTCGTAGGTTAGTATCTACACCAGTACTAACTTGGACTCTTAATACAGTCCATGGGTGGCGTACCTGGGCCCACTTATACACTGATGCTTTAAAAACTCCCACACCCCAATCTGGATCTATGCTGGTTATGTGATACGTATGTACCTCATGAACCTTGTAACCAATACTTGCAATTCCCCATAACCCAAGCCCGACCCCAGATGTACAGTACCTTCCCTCTTAACTTGTGTAAATTTGATTTTAAACATTAACTTTAATGCAATTTTTAACTGTGTGGCAGCTTTCGCGGCCAACAACTGTAAGCTGAGTTAGTCATTAAATCCCATCAATGCAACATCCATTAAAACAAGTTGCTCCTTTTTTGCTTTTCACTTCTTTAGTTTCATATGTACTTTTCACACATTTAAACTCCTCTCAAATAGGGTGTGAAGGTGTTAACCACTGATGTACAAAACAAAACATAACTCAAGAAAAACAAACCTCCTCCCTGGGGGCAGGGAAATACACCTTAAAGGAAGAAGGATGCAAGCCCCCCTGTGAATTTTTACCTTGTTCACCCTCACACAAATGACATTGCCAACAAGCTACCAAGTGCTGGTTATGTGAGCAGGTGAAAATTGGATTGTAAGGAGGTGTAACATCAACTCTCTCTCCATGGAGCATTCATCCAAACCTGCACTCGTGTAAGTGTAATAGATGAAGGTGTTCAGTTACCTGGAGTTTGAGGAAGTGCTTCGGGCACATCTCTCACTTATACCAGGGGTTTTTAACCATTTTTATACCATGACCCCAAATTCAGTAACTTGTAATTTTTTCAGCTATACTCCAAATCCTTTGCAGTGATTGCAATGACGTTTCATAGGTGGCTTCAAAACCAGCTGTGCTTCATAGATTCATAGATATTTAGGTCAGAAGGGACCATTATGATCATCTAGTCTGACCTCCTGCACAACGCAGGCCACAGAATTTCACCCACCACTCCTGCAAAAAACCTCACACCTATATCGGTGGTATTGAAGTCCTCAAATCGTAGTTTAAAGACTTCAAGGAGCAGAGAATCCTCCAGCAAGTGACCCGTGTCCCATGCTACAGAGGAAGGCAAAAAACCTCCAGGGCCTCTTCCATTCTGTCCTGGAGGAAAATTCCTTCCCGACCCCAAATATGGCCATCAGCTAAACCCTGAGCATATGGGCAAGATTCATCAGCCAGATACTACAGAAAATTCTTTCCTGGGTAACTCGGATCCCACCCCATCTAATATCCCATCACAGGCCATTGGGCCTATTTACCATGAATATTTAATTACCAAAACCAAAGGAGGTGCCACCAGAATCAGTGAGTGGTTTACAAGGCTGTCCTTGAATTTGCAAGTACCTGATCCATTGTTTTCCCCAGTAGAAGATTGCAGACAAGGAGTGAGAGCACAAGGTTCACAAAGCCTTAGACTGCTGCTGGTGAGAGAACCTACTGCTTAGTACTATAGAGAGTGGGTTCTTACTCTGGGGCTAATGAGCATCCTCCCTTTCTTGTGGTTAGGAGAATTCTGAAACTCTTCTAATAAAAGATGGGTTCTCAGTAGGGAAAAGTGTGAGACCCACTGTGTATACTATATGCTAGAGGAGCTCTGAATAACATGAATGCAGTTGTGGCACTCTTTAAGCTGTGTTCACATCAGTTCTCCCAAGCCAAGCTGGGATAGGCTGGGGTAGCACTGCCATAGGAGTCCTCCAAGGAACAGTTTAGTGCTTCAAAAAGATTGCTGCAGTCAGAATCCTTTGTCCTGATGCTCTGGCAAGCCAGTGCTCCAGTAGTTGTTGGAGACATTGTGCTGCTGGAGGAAAGGATATACAATGGAAACTGTGGCCACTTAGGGCTTGTCTATATTAGAATCTTTAATCATGTTCTAACATGGGAAGAAAATCTAAGGGATAAAGGAGTCCAAGAAAGCTGGCAGTCTTTTTCAAAGAGACAGTATTTACGGCATAACAGAAAACTATCCCAGTGTAAAGGATAGACAGGAAGACTAGTCAGAAGCCAGTGTGGCTGCATCAAAAGCTCTATAATGACCTGAAAATAAAAGAGGAATCTTACAAAAAAAAATGGCAACATGGACAAATGCTAAGGAGGAATACAAAGAATAGCACAAGCACATAGGGACAAAATCAGAAAGGCTAAAGCACAAAGAGTGTGTCATGAGGCACCCTCTCCTGGCGTGCCCTCTTGTGGCATGACAAGTGAGTCTGCCTCAGTTTTCCCTCTCAGGTAACCCAAGAGCTCTACTTCATATATGTTAAGGGCTGTTATAGAATCAGAAATGTAGGGCTGGAAGTAACCTTGAGAAGTCATTAAATCCAGCCCCTTGTGCTGAGGTAGGACCAAATAAACCTAGAGGGTGATAACTAACTTTTCTGCATATTCACTGAGGGTAGGACAAAAAATAATCCGATTGATCTGTAGCAAGGGAGATTTAGGTTAAATATTAGGAAAAACCCTTTCAAACCTTAAGGGTAGTTGAGCTCTGGAATAGGCTTCCAAGCAAGGTTTTGGAATCCCCATCATTGGAGATTTTTAAGAGCAATTTAGACAGACACCAGTCAGGGATGATTTAGGTATACTTGGTCCTGCCTCAGCACAGGGAGGGGTGGGGGAATGGACTAGATAACCTTTGAGATACCTTCCAGCCCTATATTTCTGTGATTCTGTGTGTTAACTAACACAGCTGTAAATTCGAATGTAGGCAAGACACAAATGATTAACCTTTAGTTGAATACAGACTAACAAATTTATTAGAGCATAAGCTTTCATGGGCTACAGGCCATTTCATCGGATGCATAGAATGGAGAACACACACACACACACACACACACATAATATACACATACAGATAAGTTGGAAGTTACCATACAAACTGTGAGAGGCTAATTAGTTAAGATGAGCTATTATCAGCAGGAGAAAAAAACTTGTGTAGTGATAATCAAGATAGATCATTTAGACAGTTGACAAGAAGGTGTTAGGATACTTAACTTAAGGAAATAGATTCAATATGTGTAATGACCCAGTCACTCCCAGTCTCTATTCAAACCCAAGTTTATGGTATCTAGTTTGCATATTAATTCAAGCTCAAGCTGTAGCTCATGATAGCTTATGCTCAAATAAATGTGTTAGTCTCTAAGGTGCCACAAATACTCCTTTTCCTTTTGTGAATATAATCAGTTCATCTTCTGTTCTACTCGCCACAGCTCATCTACTTTAATGATAGCATTCATTTGCTGGGAACATTCATTTTAGCTGTCAGAAATACTTTGATAAAGTCAAGCCCATTCAACAAAATCATTAAAATGAAAGTGAAAAAAGATATGCAGTATAATCTATTTCTGGTGTTGCAATATGTGAAGTAGACTGGAGAGGTTCCTTATTGGTATGATTGACATCATGATGTCAATAAGACAATAGCATAGTGTAAGACATAAAGCAATCTGCTACTCAGAAAAGCTATTTCCATTCATTATTCCCAGTATAATAAATGATGATGACCTCCCTGTAATTGACAACATGCAAATAGAATCCCCAATTAACTCTGAGATGTCTGTTTTCAGATCTGCCCTGTAGCCTTTGTTGCATCCTTTTCAAATGAGAAGAAATTCAAAGTGGGCAAGATTCAAATTAAAATTTCCTATAGAAATTAACCAGAATATACAGTATCTGAAAATTTAGCATTATGAATGGATTACGTATGTGGTGCAATGCAGATAAAGACTGACTCCCTGTCCTGAAGAATTTAGTCTGAGGGCTTGTCTACACACAAGTTGCTCCAGTTTAACTTCAGTTGGTTAAAAAACTAATTGCAAACCCTTATGAGGACTCTTATATTGGTTTAAAACTGGTTATATCAGTTTGGCTTGTGCCTGTACATTTACTGATGCAAACAAAACCAATAAAATGCTGGTTTAGATTGATTTAAGAGTCCACATAAAAAATTCCACTGGTTTAACTAAATCAGTATAATATAACAGGTTTAGTTAAACAACTTGGTGTGCAGGCCAGGCCTAAGTTAAGACAACCACAGACCCAAGGAAGCAACCACACGAACTGGGAAATAGAGAGAAGACAGGAGGTGAATGCAAATGTCTGGAAGGTAGCAACATAAAACTCCAAACCCTTCTCTGGCCTTTTATCTGTAGTTAATAAGCCTCCTTGAAGAAATGGATTTGGGGAAAGAAGGTTTAAGGTAGGAGAGAGAGGAAGCATAATGGATGCGATTAGAAATGGGACCCATGGGGGCAGCAAGAAAGGAGACGTAGGTAAGCGTGAGAGGTGAGGAGCGGTTAGCCAACATTCAGGGTCTTGCAGGTTATCTTTTTGACAGAAACAAATTGATGAGGAAGTCAGATTTTTTTTTTGATGCAATCTTGTTTATTTACAAAGAATGTACATAAAGTCTTGTTTCCCTGAATACAGCAGGAATCAGAAGACAGTTTCCTTATTCAATATTCTCAGCCTCTTTTTCCAGCTATCACTATGACGAAAGAGTTCTTTGTCTGAGCTTTCTCATATTCTCTATGATGTGAATGACACAGGGATGCCCATTTGTGATCAATATAGGAACATGTTTGAACAAACATTTTGTAATTATAGAACCCTGAATGCTTTAACTGATGAAATTAAAAAGGGACATTTCAGGCATTCCAAAGCAGGTTCTTGGGACACAGGGTCATCACATGAAGAATAGAGAGTCTCCTGATCAAACTGGGATGGAAGGTGTTTTTGGTGCTAGGAGGACAAACCAATCCAATTTCTTTCTTTGACGGGGTTACTGACCTAGTGGACAGGGAGGCGGGAACAGTAGATGTGATATATCTGGACTTTAGTAAGGCTTTTGACACTCTCTCACAAGACATTCTGATAAGCAAAGTAGGGACATATGGTCTAGATGAAATTACTATAAGATGGGTGCACAAATGATTGAAAGTCTGTACTCAAAGAGTAGTTATCCATAGTTATCTCAAATTGGGGGGACATATCAAGTGTGGTCACGTAGGAGTCTGTCCTGGATCCAATACTATTCAGTATTTTCACTGGTGACTTCCATGATGGAATAGAGAGTATGCTTATAAAATTTGCAAATGACACTAAACTGGGAGGGGTTGCAAGCACTTTGGAGGACTGGATTAAAATTAAAAATGATCTTGATAAATTGGAGAATTGGTCTGAAATCAATAAAGATTAAATTCAATAAAGATAAGTATAAATTACTATACTTTGGAAGGAAAAAAATCAAATGCACAAATAAAAAATGGGAATAACTGGCTAGACAGCAGTACTAAAGAAAGAGATCTGGGGGTTATAGTGGATCAGAAATTGAATATGAGTCAACAATGTGATTCTGAGGCAAAAAAGGAAATGTCATTCTGGGATATATTAAAAGGAGTGTCATATGTAAGACACGGGCGGTAATTGTCCCACTCTGCTCAGCACTGGTGAGGCCTCAGATGGAGTACAGTGTCTTTCAGAAAGATGTGAACAAAGATGTGGAGAGAATCTGGAGGAGAACAACAAAAATGATAAGAGGTTCAGAAACCTGACCTAAGAGGAAAGGTTGAAAGAACTGGGCACGTTTAGTTTAGAGAAGAGAAGGGAGACATGAAAAGTCTTCACATATATAAAAAGGTTGTTATAAAGAGGATGGTGATAAATTGTTCTCCATGTCCACTGAAGGTAGGACAAGAAGTAATGGGCGTAACCTGCAGCAAGGGAGCTTTAGGTTAGATATTAGGAAAATCGTTCTAACTATTTTAATAGGTAAGTACTGGAATAGCTTGCGAAGGGAGGTTGCGGAATCTCCATCTTTGGAGGATTTTAAGAACCGGTTGGATAAACACGTGTCAGGAATCATCTAGTGTATACATTGTCTTGCCTCAGCAAGGTGGAGCTGGATTAGATGACCTCTTGAGGTTCCTTCCAGTTCTAAAAAAGACAAGAAGTGTATTCTTCCACTGTGCCTATCACTTTGTTATCTAAGTGCCTTCCAGAATTGCATTAAGTAATGTGATGAGCGGCTGTCATTTGTGAGTCTTTCCTTCTTTCTCTCCTTGTACCTGTGTGTGGATTTAAAAGATGTTGTATTTTCTTGTCAATTGTTATTTGATGACTGCTGTGCCATGTGTTTTGTTATTGAAGGCAGGCTGAAGAAGCACACTGTGACCTTGGAACAGAAGGTAGTGAGATTTGAAGAGTTTTTTAGATCCTGAGGCCGTTCATTCCAAACTTTGCAACTGGCCCTCTAGAAAGCTGTGTCTTCTGGCAAAACAAGCTTTACCCTTGCAGTAGACATCCTATTTCTATTGTTAAACTAAATACTAGTGTTAAGGAATTTCACAATGTAAAAATTTAACAAAGAATGCAAAACATTTTTAATGATAGATTTCTTAGTATCAGTAAGGTTCTCTCATGCCTGTTCTGTCGAATTGAAGCTATTTTCTGGCTGCAGCTGGGCAGGTGCAATGCTGGGCAAAGGTGAAAAGGGCACAAATCTCAAGCAAAATGGTACTCCACTGAAATGGTAGGCAAGGCTTATGTCTAACATGGTCTACAGTGCTTCTTGACTCCATGGTGGCATGGCCAGTTGAATTGAGGAAACATAGCTGAGCCTCTTCTACCTCCATGATATGCTTGGTTACCCATGCTGCTGTTTTTAGGACTAGCAGTAAATAGTGCTGCAGCCCCCTGATGCCAGCTGAGCAATTCCACCTGTGAAGGCAGAAAGGCTTAGGAAATCTCTGCTTGCCCAGCATCGCTCCACTGCCTCAGACAAGATTGAATTTGGTCCCTTTGATGTCAATGGGACTACTCATGAATAAAGTTAAACACATGCTTACGTGCTTTCAGGATCAAGGCCTAAGTCTTTAGTAACAGCTTTAAGAAACCTTGATGATACCGATATGTGTGAGGAATATACATTGTCATCAGGTAGCCAACAAACAAACCTTATTTCTTATCAATTAATATACAATTTTGACATGTTGCACAACAGCATAAATATAACGCTATGCAAAGAATTCCCTTGAGAGAGAGATTGCTGAAGGCATAATTATATTTGAGCATTTACAGCTCTGCCCTGCTGAATGCAGTAATTATCTCTAGTATAGAGCAAGTCTGGTAATGACTGTCTCCTGTTTTCCCATATGAAGCATGCTCAGAAGTACACGAAGATCAGATGTACCTGTAGGGTAAGGGATAGTACTTGACTGTCTACCACAGAGAATAACTTAACTGCCCCCAACAGCAGCTGAAGTGGTAAAAAATTTTGTTATGCAAGAGTTTTCCACAGGAATATGCTGATGTGACAGAACTGAAAACATTCTCTATGAATGTATTGGACATGAAGCAGGCAGGCTAGCTAGCTGGCCAGTCCACCTACACACCTGGTCTCCTGACAGCCTGCCCAGCTCCCTGGGACACCCAGTTCCTTATCAGCTTCCCTGGTGGGATCCCATGTCCTCTTCCTTCTCCTCCTACTGGTGTGGATGGAGAGACCCTCCAGGCCAGATTTCCAGCTGCAAAAGATACAGTGCACAGAGGTACTATTGTGAGCGTATTCACAAGATGAATGGAAACTTGGTATACTGAACTCGCTCCCCTTGATCCACACAAGTTGCAAGCACTACATTCTCACTCCTCCTTGGGATTCATAGACCATGGCAGCAGTCCCAGCCATTGTGATTCTGGCCCAGGGAAGAGGTGGTGAGTTGGGACAATAATGGGGGGGCATGGGCATGAGTATTTGTGTCTAGGGTAATTGAACTGAATACTGGCACTGTTCTCCACATACGCCTCCTCCTCCAACACCACCTCACTGTTCACTCCAGGAACCTCTGACTTCTCTGAAGTACCCACAGGGCTCTGGGGGGTAGTCATGGGGTCTCCACTGAGGATGGCATACGACTTTGTAAAAGTGGCATGTCTGAGGCTCTGCACCAGAGTGACTGTAGGCCTCCTTTGCCTTCTGGTATGCCTGCCGCAGCTCCTTGACTGTCACACGGCACTGCTGCACATCCCTCTTGCAGCCCTTCTCCCCCATGCTCTGAGCAATGTGCTCATGGATATAAACATTTCTATGGCTGGATCGGAGCTGGTGCCTGCACAGCCTCTTCTCCCCACTTACCCAGGAGATCCAACACCTCCTGTGTACTCCAGGCAGGAGCGCGTCTGCATCGTGTAGCCAGCATGGTCAGTATATCTAACTTTTCCATAGAGCCAAGTTCCATTTTTAATTGACTAACTTCAGATGAGCACATGTACTATATGTTTCTTTGTGGATGAAATTTTTGTCATTTATTATTTATTATTGTTGTGACATTACCCAGGTATAATCTGGACTGCTGAATTACTGTGCCTCCTCAGTTCTCCAGCCTGGGATGCCTTTTACACTTCTGTACTGGTGAACAGCCACTCCTCACCAGTTAACACATAGCCTCCAGCATGTAACTTGCTCCTAGCTGCACGGTATTGAGTGCTACTAGCTAGCCACTCACTAATTACACTGCAGAAAAACACCAGCAGATTCTCTAGGCCCAGAATTTTGCCCAGAAATGTGCATCTTGTATTGCCCAGCACCTTGCTGAACAATGCAAGTGCATATAAAATCCATCATTTTGTCAAAGGAAAATGATATGCACCAGCTTTGTTATCCCAAATAGAGTTTCCCACACACGTTAATCCATACACACTGGTTAGATAAAATGGTGAAACAAAGTTATTAACTATAGAAAGAAAAGAAAGATTTTAAGTGACTACAAGTAATGAGGTATAAAGGTCAGGATTGGTTACAAAAGAAATAAAAAGATAACATGCAAGCTAAACGCCTAACTTAACAAGCTAAATGAACTTAAAAGCAAAAAGGTTGCTCTCACCATAAGCTTACAGCAGTCTGTATTGGCCTGCTTCAGCCAGGACTCCTTCCCCCCCCTGCCCAAGTTTAGTTCTTTAAGAGTCGTTGATGTCATGAGCAGAGATGAAGGAGGAAAGTGAGGTCAAGCATTTTTCTCCCTTCTTTATAATTCAATTCCTTGTGCTAGAAACATCCTTGCTGAGCCATGGTGACAAACACCTTCTTGTGGATGTGAGGTTTGACCTGTCCTTGTGATTAAATGTAAATTTCTTGTTCACATCTTCCCCCTGCCAGAAAATGGTCACTTAACTCGGTGATAGCCCACTTGACTTTGTTGAAACCTGTCTGGAGGTGCCAGTGTGTCTTTGTCTGGGAAGACTGGTTTGGGCCTGCCTTTCTAACTCTGGATTACAATGATGGTATACAGTAGAAACTTATAACTTTACATGCAGTGTTGATACACGAATTTTATCAGGACAATAATGTTCCGCATATTATGAGTTTTCAAATCTGGGGTGGTGCTGGGAGGGGGCTTGTTGGAGCTATAGCTAATCCAAAATTTTCCCCCCATAGCCAGACCATAGGAGCTGCCACTCTCCAGCCTCTCAATTCTAAAGGCAGAATAGAGAGAGCAGCAGTGGCTGCTGGCTGTCCACCCAGCTGTAGCAGTAGCAAAGAAGTAAGCCCAGGCAGGGAGCTGGGGTATCTAAGAGCAGCTCTTGGCCCATGTTGCTGCCCTCCAGGGCAGATGGCGGGTCTGGGACTCCCCACAGTGGCCCAGACTGACCTGCTTCAGCCCGGGCTCCTGGGCCCTGCCCCCCACAGTTGCTGCTCCCTGAGGGTTCTGCTGGTTCCAGAACCAGGTCCCTTGCTGAGGCAGTTCTTACTGGCTGTGAGCAACCAGCGCTCTGCACTGCCCAGCTCTGGCTTCCGGCCTCTGACCTGGCCTGGAGGGCCTGGGGTCTCATAGCAAGGGGGGCACAGCTCCCCCAATTTTCCCCACCTCAGCCCCTCCCCCCACCAGGAAGAGGCTTGTGCCTCCCCCCATTTCAAATGATACCTCACAAGGCATAATTTATACAAAATGTATCATAGTCTTGTAAAAGTGGTGAACACTAGTAATTATGACAGTCTATAGCATTATTAATTGTACTGCAGAAGCACCTAGGAGCCCCAGCCATGGAGCAGGACCCCATTGTGCGAGATGCTGTACATGCTTAAAAATATTCATTTCCTAAATGTTCCATTAAAGGTATCATTGTAGGTCAGCATTTTTCTGTACCACTGCCAACACCAGTCTTTTTGGACCCCATTGTGCGAGGTGCCAACACCTTTTATGGTCTTTATTTAGTTATAATAGTGGCTGACTCTGTTGCAGTAAATCTATTTGATTACACAGGAGCATGTGCCTTTTTCTCTGTCGTTTTCTCCACTGTAGATTGTCAGGCTTGTTTTAGTAGTTTTGAATTGTTTCCTGTCAGTTGTTTAAATAGGTCAATTCTGAGAAATTTTATTAACGTTGTTCAACTGGTAAAATTTTTTTAGACCCTTTTCTTAAAAAAAATAGGTAAAGTAACTCGTCTTGCTTGTAAAAGCTGTCAGCTTGCTGTGGCTATTGATGTTTTCTCTGCACACAGAACAGGTACAGTATGGATGCTGTCAGTACAAGTGTCCCCAGTTCCCATCCAATGTGCCTTAAACACTGCTCTGGAGGAACCACTTCTAGAAACGAGATTAGTTCAGGCTCCATGTCCATTCCAATATTGGCCTCTCTGCTGAGACTGTCAATAAGTGCACATTGCAATGGAAGATTTTATTGATGTGGCAATGGACTAGCATCACAGATTTACTTTACACTGGATGCTAAACAGTTATCAGATGGCAATGACTTGCAGTCGCTACCGACCTGGCCAGCTTTGAATAGATAAAATAAAGATGAGAACTCTGGACTGTTTTACCAATCCATGAGTCTCTCAGTCTTTACAATGTGTACACATTTGGCCATATTCCAGAGAGTGGCTATAGGGATTCTGTGCCTGCTCTCTTTCAAAGAACTCTTTTTGTTTCTTTTCAGTGGAAGAGTTTATTTTCTTTTAAGCTTTGCATCCAGTTTTGTTCTCTTAATTGTTCTCATTTCTTCACTTTTATAACATGCACTGCACATACATTATCTACGGCAGATGGTAATTCTACAATAAATCATCTCTTTTGAGCAGTAAAAGTTAATTGAAACAAACTGAAACTATGTAGGTCATAATTAGTGTTACAATTACGCAGCTCTCCAGTCTGTGTTTTGATCTACTGTATCATTCTTACGCTGTTTTTACAAAGACCTCTCTGTTTACATGGTGTATTTCTTACTGAGCTGCAGTGACGCAGGTTTTTACATTAGTCATCAAGGTCATATCCCTTCTGGAAAGTAAAATGTTAGTATTATTATAGACTTCAACCGCATCCTCATCTGCTGTGTGCAGACTCCAAGCACACTGCTGGTTCTGAACCGTGCAAGTTATGTTACTGTGACATAGAATTCAAAACAATAGCCCCACTTTCTGCAAGATTCTCCTCAAGGTTGAGAGTTGATGCAGATTTTAGAGAATTTAAGCTAATGACAGAACTTACCTTTATTTCTGTTATGAAATCTCAGCATGATAGTTTCCCTCTTTGCCTACGTTTCCTGTAAGCCGCGCAGCTGCTCAGCAGCCTATTTAGGGCCGTGCACGCGCTCAAGGAACCTGTCCAGGGACCTGCTAGTGCCTCTCCCCAGCTCCCCACCTTCCCTGGGCCCCAACCTGCTGCAGCTGAGGCATGAGGCTCCCCCCTCCCAGCCCCAACTCTTCTGTATCGTGGCCTGGCCCCACTTCCATACCTAGAAGGAATCATTTGGACAGGGAATGTTTAGATAAATGCAATCAGGTTTATTTTTTTTATTTTGGCTTGTGGATCTCCTCTGTGCTAACCCCAGATGCTGTTGTTTGCTTGTAACCTTTAAGCTGAACCCCCAAGAAGCTATTTTGGGTGCTTAATTTTTGGAATTGCTCTTTTAAAATCTAGCAAAAGCCTAAGTTCCAAATGTATTTCCCCCCCTTTTTTTAATAACATTTACCTTTTTTAAAAACAGGATTGGATTTTTGATGTCCTAAGAGGTTTGTGCATATGCTGTTTGATTAGCTGGTGGCAATAGCTAATTTCCTTTGTTTTCTTTCTCAGCTCTTCCCCAGAGTGGGGGTGAAAGGGCTTGAGGGTATCCCACAGGGAAGAATTCCCAAGTGCTCCTTCCTGGATCCAAGGTTTTTTTTTTTGTTTTTTTTTTTTGCATTTTGGTGGCGGCAGTGTTTACCAAGGTCAGAGAAAAGCTGTAACCTTGGGAGTTTAATTCAAGCCTGGAGTGGCAAGTATTAATTTTGACAATCCTGGTGGGCCCCCATCTTCTGCACTTGGAGTGAGAGAGTGGGGATTCAGCCTTGACAAGAGCCCACCAGTAATTGCATGTTTCCTGGGCCCGGAAGTGGTGCTTCACCATCTGCAGCTACTCTGTGAATGTCACCAACAACCTTGAATTGGTTCTCACTATCTCCCACAGCAATTTGTCCTCCATGAAATTGTCATGTTCCTCACTGAGTCAGTTCTTCTTGGAGTTCTGCAAATACTGGAGGATTGTGCATGTTGTGCTTGCAACCCTTATGACAATAGCACCAAACTGTGCAGGCTCCATGCTTCTGGAGATGGTACCAAAAATATGTGCTATAGATGACATTATGAGATGGAGGCCATTGCATGCTGTGAAGCTGACCCCTTGCTCCTAGTCACCTCTATGCGACTCATTTCTGCCCCACTGTACATTGATAAAACTTCCCAAAAGACCGTGCACTGGACGGTGGTGGGTTGCACACTGGTCCACCTATCCAGGGTGCTCAGCACTGAGCATCAGCATAAGCAGGATAACAATGAGAAGATCATATGCTTGTTTAGGCTAACAATGGTCCTGATCCAGAAGCTGGCTCTACATGGGCACAGGGGTCCCCTCAACATGGAGCCAACTGAAGCACTATGTGGATAGTTATTTAATTTAATTTATATTAAAAATTTACAAAAAATTAATGAAACTATGTATCAGCAAACCCCACTGACCATCTACCAGGACACTATCAGCTGGCAGTTTTCTGCAGGCTCCACAGTAGAACTGGACTTTAAAGAGGGATTTGTAGGAAGTCTGGGTAGTAACTTTAGAGCCCAGTTTGGGGAGAGCATTCCTTCCAGAAAGAAGAAAGTGCAAAGGTGCTTCTGGAAGAAGTAGAAACTATGAACAGTTGGAGCTGGCATTGGCAGTGAGGCAGAGGGGGGATGAGGGAGGAGCTAACAGGAGTGGATGAATGATGAAGTGGTGACAGAATAGTGTAAAGTCTTGAAGCCAAGAACATGAAACTTGAATTTGATGTGATAGGGAAGTGAAAGCCATTGAAGAATGGGTTGGGTGGATGTGACAAGAACAAGAAAGGAAGCAACTATGTTTGGAATGGACCAGAGGGGGCTCTATGTCTGTTCATTATTAACATGGACAGATTTAGTTTAATTCAAACCACAACAGTGTTCATTCACAACCGTGTGTTGTTATCACTTCCAGTACAAGTAAATATCTGAAGTATGCAGAACTACCCAAAGAGAAAGTCACATAAAAATACTTCCAAATAGAGGGATACTCAATTAACTTTGGGTACAAAAGCTAAGTTATCGATGTACTACAATAATATTCCATTGTAAAATTGTAGCCATTGCTAGGTGGGCTCATAATTTTTTTTCATTATATTTTAATTTTCAAAAATTGATGGAGCACAAACCACACAAAGGGAGAAGTGGACACACAAACTGAGTGTATAGTGAAAGAAAATTGGAATAACTGTCTAGAGAAATGATATATGTACAAATTTCCACTAATAAGGACAAAAATGCTTTCTGGTGTAAGCAGTGTCAGGATGAGCTCCACCCTGACATCTGGTGGTGAGGTGTGGCAAGTTGTGGAAAAGAACTTCAGGGGCCGATCTCATTTGCATAGGCACACCCACCACGCCTAGAATGAGACCATAGCTGCCCAAATGGTCACTTTGGCTGCTGTGGGATCCCCAGTGTCTCTGTTATTGGGGCAGGAAGAATAAATTGTTATTACCCTGATTATGGGAACTGTGCTTGGAACTGTACGTGGCCTTTTGTTATGATGGAGGGATTCACCATCAACTAAGTAGCACTCGCTAGGCAAGGGTCATGGGTTCCAAAACTGTGTGAATGGAGAGAGGCTGGGGACAAGTAGTAGTACTTGGTGGCATGGGCCCCTTGGTGAGGGCCTTACATGCTGATTGCACTTCCTCCTCTCTCCACTGTGGAATATCAGAGCTAATTTTGATTTCATTAGAAGTCTAGTTATAGGCTGCTGAGCTCACTTTGGGCTGACAGTGCACCAGCACTGGGGCTCCCCTACTATAAGCTGAATTCACCTAAGAGCTGAAATCACTGAGTGTTGTGTTAAGTAGTGGGGGAGCCTGAAGATATATTGTGGAGCAGTTTGCGGGACGGCTGGTGAAGCAGTTCGACGCGGAGCAGTGTGTGGATGGCAGGAGCTGCTTGTGGGCCGTGGAGCTGAGTTCGTGGGGCAGCTGAGCGAAGGAGTTCGTGGGGCGGCTGGCGGAGCGGAGCGCAGCTGAGCGAAGGAGTTTGTGGGGCGGCTGGCGGAGCGGAGCGCAGCTGAGCGAAGGAGTTCGTGGGGCGGCTGGCGGAGCGGAGCGCAGCTGAGCGAAGGAGTTTGTGGGGCGGCTGGCGGAGCGCCGCTATGGAGCTATGGGGCGGTCAGCTTCAGATCACGTAAGGTGCCTCTTACCCCCGTCCCATTTCCACCCAGGTTGGGAGGTAAAGCTCCGCCGATAAACTTTCGAACTCTGGGGCTGCCCTGACCAGGGACAGAGACTTTTGGGGCATTGGACTTTTGGGACTTTGGGTGATTTGGGGTTGCTGGACTCAAGAACCAAAGGGAAAAGGGCATGCCCCAATTTGCCTGGGGTGGGGTTGTTTTTGCTCATGGGTTGTGTTATGAATCCTGTTGGTGGTGTTTCCCCAACATAATGCCACATTGTTTCTCTCTGTTATTAAAAGACTTTTGCTACACTCAGACTATGTGCTTGCGAGAGGGGAAGTATTGCCTCTTGGAGGCGCCCAGCGGGGGTGGTATATATTTTTCCCAGGTCACTGGGTGGGGGCTCGAGCCGGTTTGCATTGTGTTATTGGAATGGAACCCCTAGATATTGAACCCGGCCCTTGTTGCTGCCAACTCTGACGGGCAGAAGGGTTACACTGGTATTATAAAGGATTTACCTTAATTTGACAGTGTAGTGTTTTTGTCATCATTTTTTCCATATTCCGAGAATGGAGGTCAAACTTCATAAAATTTAAATGACTCACTTGTACCCATTTTCTTATCTTCATTAATTACTCCATTATTAAAGTGTCCCACACGCTTCAAAACTGAGCAACAGCATCTGTGGATTCTTTCTTTTTCTGGTTTTCTGCAGAGAACGTTTACGTGAGACTTAGAGGGGTGTATTCAGTTCTGCATCTTTATTGGCTTGCTACCCCTCACCAAAACGGCTAGAACCACCACAAGAGATTGTAAACAAGTGGGAACCAGTAAGCTGGATTCTGCTTGCTCTCCCACACCAGTGTAAATCAAGAGTAATTCCATTGAAGTCAATGGAGTTACACTGGTATGTAGAAGGGGATCAGCCCTCTTGAATGTAAATCCTGAGATTTGGAGCCAACTGTTTTGTACCTGAGGGTTTTCCTCCCAGATGTAAGTGAAGGCTCCTTGTCCTTATGAGCTTTCCAATATGCAGAAGTGTTATGTGTGTAGAGTATTAAGAAGCAGCAAGGGGTGAGTGACCACTGTTCCATCCCTTTGCCTTTTATCTCTTTGTCATCAGACAGATAAAAGATATTGCTGACTTTTGCCAGAGTTTTGGCCACTGTTTGAGGTGTTTTTTTCCCCTCCATAGATTATTTCCATCTTTTCATACCCCCCCTCTCTTTTGTTCCATTTCTCATTTTATGACTTCTATGTATGGGTTAGAGATTATGTACTTCACGTGTCTTCGGATTTATTTCAAAGCCTCTCAAACAATTAGCCTTGGAACCTGAGACTTGGAAAACAGGTATCAGTCCCAGTAAGCCTCTTAAATCATTCCTCATCTTAGAGGGTAAGTGTGATGCTTCAGCTGAAATACAGTGAACCTTGGAATTGGCACCAATTGGAAGTTGTTGTATAGGAGTGTCCTAATCTATTTTTCCATTATAAATATTTGCATAAGCCTATTCAGTCATTTACAAAAATACCTTCTGAATTTCCACAAGGGGGATTTTTTCCCCTCCTGGGAGTTAAAAGGAGAAGGGGCCAGGCTAGCTTTCTGACTGACAAACTCACACATTTTGAATGTAAATTTCAAATAGGTGACAACCCTTCGAGCAGAGTCTCTGCTGTCCCTTTGAAGTATTAATGCACCTTTGAGAGTGTCTGAAAGTTGACTCTGTTCAATACTTGTCCAATGTTCATAGATCCCGAGGATATAACATTATTAGTGAACATACTGCGGCCACCAGAACTACTCACTGAGTTTTTAGCTGCCAGGCCTCCCTCTGATACCAGGCCTCCTCTCTGCAGTGTTATCTGAGTGACCCTAAATACTTATTATTGCTTCAGATAAAATGTGTACTAGTGGCATCACCTCTAGTATTTTGTAGTGATCTCCATCAACAGAGTTAAGAACAGAAAGCAAATTTTTGATATCTGATTCATTTTTATTGCTGCATTTCATCTAAGGAATAATTTAGGGAGATTTTGCCAATTAATTAGATTTTTAAGGCATTTATGAATAAGCATACAATGAAAGAGTCTCTTTAAATGATGAGTGAGTTGTACTAGCTACACCTATCAGCATCTAAAATTTGTATGTGCGTGTCTCTAGAATTTAAGGGCTAATCCAGGGTCCACTGTTTTGCGTTTCATATAAATCACTTTCAATCCTGTGACTATGCAAAAGTTTATAATTTCTTGCGCAACTCTGGTCATATAGGATTTGGGATCAGAGATCATCAGTAGGCCATCGTCTGTGCAGGTTTTAACACACTGCTAACTGGTGATTTCCCATAATTTCATTATAAAATTATAGCAATTTTATTCATAACTAGGGCATGGCAAAATTAGTGAAAATCTCTTTTTAAAAATTCCTTGTGAATTTTTCCTCCTGAAATCTCCAAAATGATACATGCTGCTGTGATTTTTATATAATCAGAGAATTATTCCCCTTGTCCCTCATCTTGAACATTCTCAGAATTATTCTGTTTACTGTCCTATCTTCTTCATCCCTCTCTCTGTCTCTCTCCTTTTGTATAAGTGGATGTCAGGAATAAATGCTCATGAACTGCTTACCAGGTTTGGCCATGCTGATGAAAGTGTCATATAAGAACATAAGAATGGCCATACTGGGTCAGACCAATGGTCCATCTAGCCAAATATCCTGTCTTACAACAGTGGCCAGCTTCAGAGGGGATGAACAGAATGGGGCAATTTTGAGTGATCCATTCCCTGTCTTCCAGGCCCAGCTTCTGGCAAGTGGAGGCTCACCCAGAGCACGGGGTTTCATTCCTGATCACCTTGGCTAATAGCTAATGATAGTCTTATCCTCCAGTAACTTATATAATTTTTTTTGGAACCCAGTTATATTTTTGGCCTTCACAACATCTCGTGGCAATGAGTTCCACAGGTTGATTGTGACTTGTGTGAAGAAATACTTCCTATTGTTTCTTTTAAACCTGCTGACTATTAATTTCATTAGGTGACTCTTAGTTCTTGTTTTATGTGAAGGGGTAAATAACACTTCCCTATTCACTTTCTCCATACGATTAATAATTTTATAGACCTCTATCATATCCCCCTGAGTTATCTGTTTTCTAAGATGAATAGTTCCAGTCTTTTTAATCTCTCCTCATATGAAAGATATTCCATACCCCTGATCATTTTATTACCCTTCTCTGTACCTTTTCCAATTTTAATATGTCTTTTTTTTAGATGGGGTGACCAGATCTGCACACAGTATTCAAGGGGTGGGTGGATCATGGATTTATACAGTGCACTGTGATAGTTTCTGGTTTTTTTATGTGTCCCTTTCTTAATGGCTCCTAACATTGTTAGCCTTTTTGACTGCTGTTGCATGCAAAGCAGATGTTTTCAGAGAACTATCCATGATCACTCCACTCCAAGATCTTTCTTGAGTGGTAACAGCTAATTTAGACTCGATCATTTTGTATGTTTAGTTGGAATTACGTTTTCCAATGTGCATTCATTTGCATTTATCCATATTAAATTTCATCTGTCACTTACTTGCCCAGTCACTTAGTTTTGTGAGATCCCTTTGTAACTCTTCACAGTTGGCTTTGGACTTAACTATCTTGAGTAATTGTGTATCATATGCAAATTTTACCACCTCCCTATTCACCTCCTTTTCCAGATAATTTATAAATATGTTGAACAGCACTGGTCCCAGAACAGATACTTGAGGGTCCCTTTCTCCATTGTGAAAACTGACCATTCATTCCTACCCATTGTTTCCTATCTTTTAACTAGTTATTGATCCACGAGAGGAACTTCCCTCTTATCCCATGGCTGCATAGTTTGCCTAAGAGCCTTTCGTGAAGGACCTTGTCAAAGATCCTCTGAAAGTCCAAGTACATTGGATCACCTTGTCCACATGCTTGTTGACATCCTCAAAGAATTCTAATTGATCGGTGAGGTATAATTTGCCTTTACAAAAGCTGTGTTAACTCTTTTCCAGCATATCATGCTTATCTGCATGTCTGATAATTCTGTTCTTTACTATAGTTTCAACTAATTTGCCCAGGACTGAAGTTAGGCTTGCCAACCTGTAATTGACAGAATAGCCTCTGCAGCCTTTTTAAAAAATTAGTATTATACTTGCTGCTCTCCAGGCATCTGGTACAGAAGCTGACTTAAGCAATAGGTTGCATGTCACAGTTAGTAGTTCTGCAGTTTCACATTTGAGTTCCTTCAGAACTCTTGGGTGAAGACCATCTGGTCCTGGTGACTTATTGCTGTTTAATTTATCAATTTGTTCCAAAACTTCCTCTACTGACACCTCAAGCTGGGACAGTTCCTCAGATTTGTCACCTAAAAATAATGGCTCAGGTGTGGGAATCTCCTTCACATCCTCTGCGGTGAAGACTGATGCAAAGAATCCATTCAGCTTCTCCACTATGGCTCCATCTTCCTTGAGTGCTCCTTTAGCACCTCGATTATCTAATGGCCCCACTGACTGTTCAGCAGGCTGCTTGTTTCTGATGTACTCAAATTTTTTTTTTGCTGTTTAGTTTTTGTGTCTTTAGTTAGTTGCTCTTCAGATTCTTGCTTGACCTGCATTATTATACTTCTCTTGCCAGAGCTCATGGTCCTTTCTATTTTCCTCACTAAGGTTTGATTTCCAGTGTTTAAAAGATGCCTTTTTGCCTCTAACCACCTCTTTTACTCTGCTGTTTAGCCATGGTGACATTGTTTTGGTCCTTTTACTGTTTTTTTTTTAATTTGGGTTATACCTTTAGTTTGAGCCTTTATTATGCTTTAAAATTGTCTCCACACAGTTTGCAGGCATTTCACCCTTGTGACTGATCCTTTTAATTTCCATTTAATTAGCTTCCTCATTTTTGTGTAGTTCCCCTTTTTGAAGTTAAATGTTATTGTGGTGGGTTCCTTTGGCATTCCCCCCACCCCCACAATGCACATAAGCATTGTGTGTGTGGGGGGGTGCATGCATGGTAGGAGTGTTTTGAGGACTATCAGGTTGTGCTTTCATGAGAAACTCCAAACCATTAAATGTCCAACAGCCTCAAGATCCAGCTGTGTTTGAATAGACTTGGTAGACATTTGGTCTCACAGTTAATATTGGGTTGTATGGATGAGGAATTAGCTTTCCTCATTTCATTTTACAATTCATATCACTGTAGATTGCAGTGTGCTATTAGCTTCTTTTGTTTTTAACAGTCTTTTGATTCAGTTAAGTCTCAGATATAAGAGAATGTGCTATTATACCATTTTTGATTCAGGTTTTTTATATATGCAGATTTTCAGCAGACCTATTACGTTTTTATTTGGTGATGGCAGGCTAAGCTTGTCAGTTCATGAAGCATTCCTATACTAGATATAAGACATTCTTAGTGTATGTGATGAGTGGAAATACCGATAATCATTTTCTCTGCATAAGCACGGATTAATGATGATATTGTGAGAGCAAACTATGATCAATAAAATGGTCTCACTTCAAATATTGATGTCCTTGTTACTACAACAATATTATTGAGCTCACTCTATTGTGGTTTCTGTCAAGGGCTGTATTGCTTTGATCTGTTTGGTCTTAGTGTGCAGCAAATAATAATCACAGGGCCTGATATTCAAAGGCGTCTCAACCTGGTCTCAATTAGTACAACTGCAGCTTTGCAACCAGCAGCTGTGGGCATACATACACTTTTCAAGCACTAGCAGCTGAGTAAGTTGCAGAGGTACACGTGATAGAATTTACAAACACAAACGCATCATCTGTGCACATGGTTCTTGTATTTGAAAAGTACACATGCAATTGTTTGTGCCTGCACAAAAGGAGGCCACCTTCAGAAAAACAGGCCCCACAAGTGAGAAGATAAAATTGAAGGAGCTTCTGGATAGTTACTCAAATTGGGTCACCTACTCCCTAAACCAGGGGTTCTCAAACTTCATTGCACCATGACTCCCTTCGGACAACAAAGTTACTACATGACCCCAGGGGGCGGAGCCCAAGCCCCACTGGCCCAGGTGAGGTGGGGAGAGAGGGCCACAGCCCGAACCCCGCTGCCCTGGGTGGAGGTGGAACTCAGGCTTCAGCTTCAGCCCTGAATCCCAGCAAGTCTAAAGCTGGCCTTCGTGACCGCATTAAAATGGGATCGCGACCTACAGTTGAGAACTGCTGCCCTAAAGTAACAGTATATTGAAAAGTCAAAGGGCCAAATTCTGATCTCTTTAAAGTCTGTGCAAATTTTGTTATTGACTTTGGTGAGAGGTGGATATGGCACCATATGCCTGATTTACATACAGGTATCCTTTCTAAACTGGTTTAATCCATCTCCAATGAAATCCCCAGCCATGTGACTGATGGAAATTCAAGTTAGTAATTGTCAGTAGTACTGACTTGAAAAAAGGATCTCACCTGTTTCCCCTCTGTTTTTATTATTATTTTATTTATTTTCATAAAGAAACAGGCAGTGAAAAGTACAAAAGGTAAATGACTTCCAGCTCGTATATATTTCCAAATACTGCATGTTTCTCAAGATCTCCAATAGAATGATGGCATAAAACAATCTTACAACTTGTCAAAACTGCAACACCAGACAACATAAAATCAGACAATACTACAGACATAACATGTTAGGGATGGGGAACAATAATGAAATAGGAATAAGGAACGGTTGGGGAAGGGACAGTTCAGTGGTTTGAGCATTGGCCTGCTAAACCCAGGGTTGTGATGAACTCAATCCTTGAGGGGGCCATTTGGGATCTGGGGCAAAAATTGGGGATTGGTCCTGCTTCGAGCAAGGGGTTAGACTAGATGACCTCCTGAGGTCCCTTCCAACCCTGGTATTGTATGATTCTATGAGAGTAGGGAGAGGAAGGAAGGAGGATTTTACTCCGCCGCAAAGACTTTGATTCTTGAGGGGATGCAGTGATCACCAAGCACATGAATGCAGCAGTGATATTTGGAGCTGTCTGAGTTAGCAGCCAAAGAAAGAATAGCTTCTGATCATAGAGAGCTATTATATGAATTTGAAGAAATTTCGGCCCCATTTCTAGATACATTTGGATAAAAACATTAAGGTAGCTCAAAGAATGCCAGACCTCTATTCTATCCAACCCTTCCTCTTTTAAACTCTTCCCCACAGCTCTCCGCCTTGCCTCTGTTCTTGCTGTGTGTGATTGAAATGAGCCCAACAATTACATATTTTTAAAGAAAATCATCTGTGTATATTGGGGCAAAATGTATTGGTGTTATATTTCTCTACTTTGCAAATCTGAATTGATATCTTCTATATTTAACTGCGGCAAATGAAATTCGTTAGACATCAGAATGCATCACTAAAATAGCCAGAACCTGTCGCAAGATTTGTTTATCAGGATTTAAATGGAAATGGGGTAGACAATTTTTTTTTTGCAGCATCTTTTCTAAACAACTGAGTAAATGTAACTGAATAAACAGTGTCCAACAGAGTGATATGTAAGGGAAGCACAAAATCCTTACTTTTAATTGGAGCAATGTAGTTATGGGATCAGGAAAATGTGAATCAAAACGGAGAGGCCTTTCAATGAAATCAACCCACTGTGCCACATGGCTCTTCTAATTCTTGTTTAAAATAGATTTGTCTGTTGATCTCAGACTCTTACAGACTAAAAGGAAATGAGGGCCAGTGTTGTCAGAATTTTTTTTGTGAAATCCTTATATAAATATTTAAAGGGCCATCAGGAAAGGCAAATGAGGGAAGTGGAATGATAGCAAGAGAAAAAGGAGGAAGGAGAAGAAAATGGGAAGAGAAGTAGAGGGAGGGAGGGGGAATAGAGAAAAGAAAGGTGAGGCTTGGAGAGAGACTCTCTGTCACAGCGAGCAGCAAGGAAAGGCTTAGCCTGTCTAGTGCTTCATTCTCATCCCAGGAAGCTTTTTAAAATTCAATTCCTCTACTTATTTAAAGAAAATTTGTTTTCTTGGGTCATTGCTGGTTGTTAGTTCAACTCCAGCTTGGACAGAACAGGAAGAGGGACTTCAAACTGGAAGTGAAAGGACCCCTAGGTCTGTAGTATTCATCAAAAGTGAAATAGCTTCAACAGGAGAGACTGAGGGAAACTGCCGTCAGACTGTCTTGTTGCTCAGGCCACTCTGCTGGGAGGTGAGTCACCGCTGTTCATAATCCCTTCTCCCCATCAAGCAAAGAAGGAAATTGAACCCTGGTCTTCTACATCCCAGATGAATGCGCTAACCACTGGGCTAGAACTTATAAGAGGGGGAGTTGTTCCTCCAGAGGGATTTTGAATGGGGCTGAATCCTGTGTCCAGTCTGAGTATGCCTACCAGATCATGGATCGCACTTGGGCTTTGATTGTAGATAGATGTCTACAATCTACCTCTACCTACAGAGAGGCAGCAGTGTGCATACTCAGAGACAGAAACAGAGGTGCTGAGGGAAATTTTACGGCAAAAACTTAAGTGCCGAGTGAGTTTAGGCACCTACAAGGTTAGGTGGCATCCAAGGGGAGGTTTGTGGATCATAATGGCACCTAAAACATTGTTGATCTGGGCCTACGTCCTTTCAGTGAGAAGAAAATGGAACCTGTGATAGGGTCTTTACCCCCACAGGTTGTGAAAGGGTTAATATGGGCCTGAGAGGCCAATTAACCAGTCTGGGTGCACCTGGAGGATGGGCCAGGCCTAATTAGAAATAAAGCCCAGCTTGGAGAGAGCAGGGCTTATCTCCATAAATAGCTGGGTGACGCCAATTGGGGAGGGAAGACTGAGAGGAAAAGAGGTGGGAAGTGCCCTCTGGGAGCCAGCTTGAAAAGACGGCTAAGAGGGAGAAGTGGTGCAAGAGGAGGAAGGGCTTCTCCAAGAATGAGCTGGGAAGTTTAACTGAGACAGGGGCGCTGATGAGCCTGTTGGAAACCCTGAGTATGGGGAGGAGTGTGCCAGCCCCTGGCTCAGAGGATTGATCGAGTGGCAACAGTAAAGCCCCAGCTGCACTGAGGTGACTACCTGCTGAGCCCAGCCAGGATGAAGATATGGTTTGTATATGTTTTTGTTGGACTTTGATAAAGGATTCTGTGGCCCTGGAAGGGGCAGGACTTTGTGAAGTGGTCTGGCTGAAGGGCCAGGACATGCTTATGGTGGTAGTAGGCCAAAAGAAGGTGGGGGAAACTTAGACAAAAGTTGCTGCAGTGCCACAGCCCGTCAGTGGGGTTTGTCGGGGCAGCAACTTTGCCACTGAGCCTTTCAAGTGAAACTCCCTCTGCTCTGGCTAGGGTTCTGTGATGGGGTGCATACCCCACACTGGCAGAGAACGGGTTAGCTGGAGACGGAGCAATTAGTGCATCTGAGTGCACCTGGAGGATGGGCCAGGCCCAATTTAGGATTAGCTCCTGGCTGAGGTGGAATTTGGTGTCTATATTAATGATGAGTCTCCTCTGAGAGGAGCAGAGTGACTAATGAAGGAGACTTCAGGGCAGTAGAAGGGAGGCAGGATGCCCAAGGGACAATAGGTCTTGGGATCATCTCCTGGGAAGGCAGCTCTGGTAAAGGTCCAGGAGACACTGGGAAGCCATAGTGGTGGAGTGAGCTCCTGTGGTGAGACTTGACAAAAGGGCAAAACCCCAGAGAAGCAGCTCAGGGATCCAGTTTCCAGAAGAAAGAGACATGATCACACAGCCTTTGGAGAGACAGACAGGACGTGGCCCTCCTGGGAGATGTCATAGGTACAAGAGCCAGAGAGAACTCTGCAGAGCCTGGGAAGAGGCAAAGAGTCTGAAGGAGTGAGTCGTGGAGGAGTGAGGGGGCTGCAAGGCATTGGAGGAAGCAGATTTAATTGTATGCTTTCTACAGGGTCCTTGAACTGGAACCCAGAGTAGAGGGTGGGCCTGGGTTCCCCTACTGGCCACCGAGGAAGCTGGCATGACAGCCCCCTGATATAAGGGGGGTAAGAACCACTGAGCCCAAAGTTGGGCCGAAGACCTGGTGTAGGGACTATTGTTTTGGGGAATTTTGTTACCCTGAAGGGGTGAGACTGAACATGTCCTGGCCAGAGGACTGAGTGACTAGAAAGCAGAGCACCACAGGGCCAAAATGGCTGTCCGCAAGGGGCCTGCTATGCTCTGCCATGAGAGGAGCTCTTTGATAGGTCTCTAGAGATGTTAGCACCTCACTGTCATTCGTTGGTTCACACCTCAGCCAACTCAATAACTTCTCCGTAATGTCATTTGACGAACAAAAACACATTTATAAAATGTCCCTTCATCTCTTCCCTTTAGATTCCTCCTGGTTTCTGACACTTGCAAACTGCAAGGACAGCAGGCATAAAGATGATAATGCAAACTAATAATACATACCAGAGGCCCCTTGTACGTAACAGTAAAACTCAGCTGGCCTGACCAGATCACACCTTGTACGTTGTTGTCATGATATTTATTTAAAGGGATCTTGTAATATATCACTTTAAAACTAATAATGAGCTGGTCATTAATATAATTGTGAAATGTATGTAACGACTCTGTATGTGAAATTGTGGCTACTCTCTGATGTTATGGAGTCTGTAAACAGACCAAGGTGGCAAAATGGATTTGTTCCAGACAAAGGAGAATGAGCCCAAGAAGTGCTGGCCAATTGCAAATCAAGCCAGGCGTGGCCAAGAACAATAGACTAATTTGCATGGGGATTGCAAAAAGAACACGTGCATTGTAAAAAGAAAAGGAGTACCTGTGGCACCTTAGAGACTAACAAATTTATTTGAGCATGAGCTTTCATGAGCTACAGCTCACTTCTTCCAATGAAAGTGAGCTGTAGCTCACGAAAGCTCATGCTCAAATAAATTTGTTAGTCTCTAAGGTGCCACAAGGACTCCTTTTCTTTTTGCGGATACAGACTAACGTGGCTGCTACTCTGAAACTTGCATTGTAAAATCACACTAGACTGCAAAAATTAACATGACATCAGCTCCTTGGTGGACTGAGCAAGCTGAGCCCCTAGAAGGGCTTCCTGACTTTGAAAACAAAGGCGAAACTCTGAGGCTATAAAGAACTGCTGAAAGACTTTGGGGGTATTCAACATTTATGGTAGGGTGACCAGATGAAATGAAGAAAATATCGGGACACCTGGGGGAAGCAAAAGAAGAAAAAGTGGCCAGAGTTGATGAAGCAAAAAAACCCCAAAACTCCGGAGCGGCCAAAGCCGCAATATCGGGACAAGTGGCGTCCCAACCGTGCATCGGGACAAAGACCTAAAAATTGGGACAGTCCCAATTTTAGCAGGACGTCTGGTCACCCTAATTTATGGGCAAAGGTGCTGCTGCACCGTTTGAATTCATGAAAAGTAGATCCTCTTGGCTTGGGAGGCAAGAATAGCTGGAAACTGACTCTAGGAGAGAAACCTGCTTAGACCACAATTGTAACTTGCTCCAGTTCAGTTTTAGTCACTAGGAAGCTTGTTTTTGTTTTAGTTGTCACCATCCCTGTCTCTCCTATTCTCACTTATCACTTAAGTCTCTGTTCTTTGTTAAACTTATTATTGTTTTATTACAAAACTAGCTCAGTGGTGTGTATCAAATGGAAGGGTAAAATCCAGGCTTTTTTTGCCGCCCCAAGCAGCCAAGCAAAAACCAAAGCGGCCGCCGAGGAAGAAAAAATATATCCGAGTGAGGCCATTATGTGTGAGAGCTGTTGGTGTCTGGGCTCTGAGTCAAAGCTGCACAGCAGCATCTAGAATTACAGGCAGGAGGCGATACAACCTCTTACTGGTCTGGGTGAACCGGCTATGAACTAGCAGCTTCAGTTACCTAGAACCTGTGGAAAATTCTGTTAACACAGTCACCTAAACCAGTGGCTCTCAGTCTTTTCAGACTACCGTACCCCTCTCAAGAGTCTGATTTGTCATGCGTACCCCCAAGTTTCACCTCACTAAAAAGCTATTGGCTAATAAAATCAGACATAAAAATAGAAGTGTCACCACGCACTATTTGTGCAAAATTGCTTCCTCTCTCATTTTTCCTATATAATTATAATATCAATCAACTGGAATATAAATATTGTACTTGTATATAGAGCAGTATAAACAAGTCACTGTCTGTATATTTTAGTTTGTACTGACTTTGTTAGTGTTTTTTATGTAACTTGTAAAACTAGGCAAATATCTAGATGAGTTAATATACCCCCTGGAAGACCTCCGCGTATCCCTAGGGATACATGTACCCCTGGTTGAGAACCACTGACCTAAAGCCTCAGTGGAGGCTGTCATCTTAAATGAAAGTTATTCTACTGAAGTCAATGTGAACAACAGGTGCTTAGCACCTCTGAAAACCAGGCCAACCATATGCAGAAATTTGCATGCACACAAGTGCAATTACTGTTGATGACACAGTTTAGACTACCCATGTTGCCAACAGCACTACACTTCACTGACAACCGTTCCAATCACCTGTCTTAGGAGCTAAATGGTGAAAATGTAGATTCATGGTGAAATAAAAGGAAACTACATTTCTCAGAAAGTCCCCATCCCATTTTAGCTTTGTTGGCTTACTGCAGGTAGGTACACAATGTGCAAATATCTCAAGCGAAAGGCTACTTGTTTCCTTTTCCCACTGCATATTTCATCTGCAATTGCATTTGCAAACTTGTAACTGCCGGTGTGCTTTGTGTGCCTTGTTTCTTTACTTGTAAACTCAATTATTTGATTTTTAAATAGTTTTGGTTGTATTGTGCATTTTGGGGGCCTGTTCCTTGGCACCAATATGTGAGGTTGACTCAGCTCAGAATGATGGAATTTTATCATTCTCTAGGACCTGTCTGTCATCTGAGTGAACACAAAATGGTTCTCTGCGGCAATAAAGACCAAGAATTGCCTGTATGATTTTATACAACATCTCTCAAGTCCTCTTAATCTCAGGAATAATTTGGTATCCCTAAATGGTTCTTTGCCAGCTATGTGTTCAGTTAGGATCTGAGAGTCTTATCCAGCACTGTCATTCATTTAAGGGCTTTTTCAATAATTCCAAATTTTGTGTACCACAGCCCCCCTCTTGTTGCTCAAAGACAACACAGTAAGTGCTGAAAACTCTTCTACACATCCAAGTGAGTTACCCCATCATGCTTCTGAAGATACATGTGATGAAAGTACCATCTCCCTGTAACATCCAGCATTTCTGATGAAGGTACGATCTGATCCCCCTGAACTGAGCAAGACATCTTGGCACTCCTGGTCACTAAGGCCTGGTCTATACTACGAGTTTGTCAGATTTAGCAGCATTAAATTGAATTAACCCTGCACCCGTCCACGCAACGAAGCCGTTTTTTTGACTTAAAGGGCTCTTAAAATCAATTTCTGTGCTCATCCCCAATGAGGAGATTAGCGCTGAAATCGACATCACCGTTTCAAATTAGGGTTAGCGTGGACGCAATTCAAAGGTATTGGCCTCCGGGAGCTATCGCACAGTGCACCATTGTGACTGCTCTGGACAGCACTCTGAACCCGGATGCACTGGCCAGGTGTACAGGAAAAGCCCCAGGAACTTTTGAATCTCATTTCCTGTTTGGCCAGGTGAGCTCATCAGCACAGGTGACCATGCAGTTCCAGAATCGAAAAAGAGCTCCAGCATGAACCAAACAGGAGGTACTGGATCTGATCTCTGTATGGGGAGAGGAATCCGTGCTATCAGAACTATGTTCCAAAAGACGAAATGTCAAAATATTTCAAAAAATTTCTGAGGCCATGAGGGACAGAGGCTACAGCGCAGGGATGCAACACAGTGCCACGTGAAACTTAAGGAGCTCAGACAAGCATACCAGAAAACCAAAGAATCAAATGGATGCTCTGGGACAGAGCCCCAGACATGCTGCTTCTACGCTGAGCTGCATGCAATAATAGGGGGGGCCGCCACCACTACCCCACCCCTGTCCGTGGACTCCGACGATGGGGTACTCTCCGTCATGCCTGAGGATTTTGCGGACGGGGAGGAGGAGGAGCTTGAGGAGAGCACTCAGCACACCGTTATCCCCGACAGCCAGGATCTTTTTATCACCCTGACCAAAATACCCTCCCAACCCAACCAAGCCTCTGGTGAGTGTATCTTTTTAAAATATAATACACGTTATAAAAGCAAGGGTCTTTTAATGATTAAGTAGCCCTGAGGACTTGGGATGCATTTGTGGCCAGTACAGCTACTGGAAAAGTCTGTTAACGTGTCTGGGGATGGAGCAGAAATCCTCCAGAGACATCTCCATGAAGCTCTCCTAGAGGTACTCTAAAAGCCTTTGCAGAAGGTGTCTGGGGACAGCAGCCTTATTCCATCTTCCATGGTATGACACTTTACCATGCCATGCTAATAGCAAGTAATCTGGTATCATTGCATGACAAAGCCTGGCAGCGTATGGTCCTGGTGTTTGCTGGCATTCAAGCAACATCTGTTCTTTATCTCTCTGTGTTATCCTCAGGAGAGTGATATCGTTCATGGTAACCTGGTTGAAATAGGGGAATTTAATTAAGGGGACATTCAGAGGTGGCTGTTCCTACTGGGCTGTTTGCCTGTGGCTGAAAATAAATCCTCCCCGCAGTTAGCCACACGGTGGCGGGGGAGCGGGAGCGAGGCATTGGTGCTGAGCTGTTCGCATTTGGATAACAGGGATCTTCCCTGATACCAGGCACACAGTGTGGGGGGGAGGGGTAAAGCGATCATCCCACAGAATTGGATTGGGGGGATGGTTAGTTTGGTTTCTGCTGCTGCACATTAACAGGAAAACCACAGCACTAAATGGCCAACTCAACGTGCTTTGCTTGGTATGGGAGAGGAGGGCACTGCTGTTATGAAGGTTGCAGAAGCCGAAAGACTATAGCTTACCATGGCTGCCTGCAAGCCGAATTCTGTTGGCCAGCACTGTGTGTGATCTCTAACACCAAAGCCGTAAGCACTCAATATAAGATGCAAAATGCGACCTTGTACCAAAATCACATGTGCTATGTAATGTGAATAGTGTTGTTCACTGTGAAAGAGTATAGCCATTGTTCTATAAAATGTAACTTTTAAAATACTTCACTCCCTTTTTTTCCTCCAGCAGCTGCAAATGTTTCAAGCCTCCCTCCTCCGTCCCAAAGGCAATCTCAGATAAGGTGGCGAAAAAAACGCACGCGCGATGAAACGTTCTCTGAGCTCATGCAGTTGTCCGGCACTGACAGAGCTCAGCAGAATGTGTGGAGGAACACAATAGCAGAGTACAGGAAAGTGGCCGGTGAACGTGAGGAGAAGTGGCAACAGGAAGATCAGAGGAGGCATGAGGCAACACTGGGGCTACTGCGGGATCAAACGGACATGTTCCAGAGTCTGGTGGAGGTTCATGAATGGCAGCAGGATCACAGACTGCCGCTGCAGCCCCTGTTTAACCGCCCTCCTTCCTCCCCAAGTTCCATAGCCTCCTCACCCAGATGCCCAAGAACGTGTGGGGGTGGGGGGAGAGGCTCCGGGCACCCAACCACTCCACCCCAGTGGACAGCCCAAGCAACAGAAGGCTGTCATTCAACAAGTTTTGAAGTGGCATTTTTCTACCCTCCTCCCACACCCTACCCGGGCTACCTTGTGAGTTATCTCCCTATTTTTATAATCAATTAATATAGAATATATGTTTTTTAAACGATAGTGACTTTATTTCCTTTGCAAGCAAGCTGTGATTGGGGCGGGGCAGGGGGGAGGGAGCGGTGGCTTACAGGGAATTTAGAGGCAACCAAGGGGGCAGGTTTTCATCAAAGAGAAACAAACAAAAGTGTCACACAGTACCCTGGCCAGTCATGAAACTGGTTTTCAAAGCTTCTCTGATGTGCAGCGCTTCTTGCTGTGCTCTTCTAACCACCCTGGTGTCTGGCTGTGTGTATTCAGTGGCCAGACAATTTGCCTCAACCTCCCACCCCGCCATAAATGTCTCCCCCTTACTCTCACAGAGATTGTGGAGCACACAGCAAGCAGCAATAACAATGGGAATATTGGTTTCACTGAGGTCTAACTGAGACAGTAAACTGCGCCAGCAACCCTTTAAATGACCAAATGCACACTCTAGCACCATTCTGCACTTGCTCAGCCTATAGTTGAACAGCTCCTTACTACTGTCCAGGGTGCCTGTGTACGGCTTCATGAGCCAGGGCATTAAGGGATAGGCTGGGTCCCCAAGGATAACTATAGGCATTTCAACATCCCCAACAGTTATTTTCTGGTCTGGGAAGTAAATCCCTTCCTGCAGCCATTTAAACAGACCAGAGTTCCTGAAGACACGAGCGTCATGAACCTTTCCCGGCCATCCCACACTGACGTTGGTGAAACGTCCCTTGTGATCCACCAGTGGTTGCAGCACCATTGAAAAGTACCCCTTGTGGTTTATGTACTGGCTGCCCTGGTGGTCTGGTCCCAAGATAGGGATATGCATTCCGTCTATAGCCCCACCACAGTTAGGGAATCCCATTGCAGAAAAGCCATCTAGTATGACGTGCACATTTCCCAGAGTCACTACCTTTGATAGCAGCAGCTCAATGATTGCATTGGCTACTTGCATCACAGCAACCCCCATAGTAGATTTGCCCACTCCAAATTGATTACCGACTGACCGGTAGCTGTCTGGCGTTGCAAGCTTCCACAGGGCTATTGCCACTCACTTGTGAACTGTGAGGGCTGCTCTCGTCTTGGTATTCTTGTGCTTCAGGGCAGGGGAAAACAAGTCACAAAGTTCCATGAAAGTGCCCTTACGCATGCAAAAGTTTCGGAGCCACTGGGAATCATCCCAAACCTGCAACACTATGCGGTCCCACCATTCCATGCTCGTTTCCTGGGCCCAGAATCGGCATTCCATGGCATGAGCCTGCCCCAGTAACACCATGATCTCCAAATTGCTGGGGACCACAGTTTTAGAGAAATCTGTCTTCATGTTCTCATCACCGCGCTTCTGTCACCTCCTTGCCTCGTTTTTCAGGTGTTGGTTCTGCATAAACTGCACGATAATGCGTGAGGGGTTTACAATGGTCATAACTGCTGGGGTGAGCTGAACGGGCTCCTTGATTGCTGTGCTATGGTGTCTGCTCAGGCAATCCAGGGAAAAGGGCGCAAAATGATTGTCTGCTGTTGCTTTCATGGAGGGAGGGAGGGTTGACTGAGGACATTTACCCATAACCACCCGCGACAAATTTTTGGCCCCATCAGGCACTGGGAGCTCAGCCCAGAATTCCAATGGGCAGCAGGGACTGCGGGAACTGTGGGATAGTCACCCACAGCGCACCGATCAGAATGTCGATGCTTGCCACGGTACCGTGGAAGCACACCGCCGAATTAATGTGCTTAGTGTGGACGCATGCACTCGACTTTATACAATCTGTTCCCAAAAATCAACTTCTGTAAAATCGGAGTACTTTCGTAGTGTAGACATGGCCTAAGAACAGCTCAATAATCTTTGCAGACAGTGAGAGAGGTGTTGATAAGTTAGAATCCTAATAGGCAATTGGAGGGGTCATTGTGGAGCAGGTGGGGAGAGGAAGCGAGAGGCAGCATTTGCTGGCGAGGGAGGAAGTGCTGGAAGAGAGAAAGGGAGAAGTGGCATCAGTACTGAAGCAACTGAAGATGAAAGGACCCACAAAGGATAATTCATGTGCTGATACTAGAACAGATGTCACCAGAGACAACTTGTCTGGGTGTGCATCAATGGCTCAGGCTTGTCAAACCGTTTGTTTGTGGAGTTCAGCACTTTTGAAGTGAATCTTGTGTTCGCTGGTTTGCAGCAGACAATATGGACTGAGAAATAAAAAAGATTTGAAAACATAAGGTGGAATGAACCAAGTGTTCAATTTTGTACAGGGGTGAAAAGACGTTGCCAAACAATACCCTTTTACAGATGAAAAATCCCTGTTGGGAAACTGCAGTTTCTGTACTGAAAACAAACTGTCAGGCACAAGGACCCTGGGTGGACGTGCAAAACTATTCTTTTCACTCCTCTGTCAGCCAGACTTATTACATTAGTATAGCCAGCTTGCATAGTGTTTTCATGAGTCTTCTGATATTTGGCATTTTTAAAAGCCCTGGGTCCAGGAGCCTTGTGAGCAGATGAGAATCTCAACCTTCATGAAAGTCAGATTCTAGCTCTTGTGGTGGCAAAGATAACTTGAAAACAAGAACCTGAAATGAACAAAATCCAGACGACAAATAAAAAGAACCCACAACTTTAAGTATTTCATGACTTGGACTTTTATCGGGAGGGCTGAATTTTGATGCTTGGGATTGGCAATGCTGTGGTAGGTCGTCTCAGGAGAATAAACAAAGTGGAGAGTCACTCTAGTCAGGAGAGTGTTAGGTGGACAGGAGCTCCCTTGGGGAAACCTGCATTCCCAGACCTGAAGGAGATGGCTGGGTTGAATGGAATGGGATCACAGCTGGTTCAACATAAATAACTAAACTTTTCAATTTTCTGTTAAACATAAAGTTGCTCTAACTCCCTTTTAGAACAAGCAAAAACAACAACAATAATAATTAATAAAAAAAAAAAATTAACCCTCCTCCCCCACAACAACCAAAAAGCCCTTTCCCAATAAGGTGATTTTGTTTGCTCAGACAACCAGTCAGTTTTTCAGAAGAGGGGTTAGGACTATAGTAGGGTTGAGGAGGAATTGACACCCCTGCTCCTCCTATAGGTCTTTCTTTCATCCTATTCCATTTCCTCAATTCTTCTTTCTTTTTTCAGTCCTCTTGGCTTTTCCTCTCTTTCATTGGCCCTTGTCTGCCTGCCTCCCTCTACCTGTTACTCCTTCCTCTGTATGTCTCCTGCCCCTTTCTGCATCTTTTGGTTCTTTCTCCCCAGAGCCTGTTCTCTTCCTTGGCTCCCAGAGTATCCTGGACCTTGTACTCGTCTCCCCCTGCACTCTTCCCTGTGGCCTACTTTCCTCCTGCTTGAATGTCACTCCACTGGCAATTGAACTGAGGAAAGGGAGCTGGGTATCAGAGGGGGAGAAAGGAATCAAAACACTTAAACCCAGCCTAAATTAACTTGATCACCAAAGGTTTGTCAAACCTAGAGTTAGCTGACACAATTCCATTTAAAAACTTATTTTGAAGAAACTTACGTTTTTACCTAAAGGAAAACTTTCATAAAAGGTGACTTTTTTTTTGCTGTTTAAAAAAATTCAATTTTTCATTTGGAACTCCCCCCCCCCTCCGTTTTGGCCTACAGGTGTCATTTTTTTTTGACAAATTAATTTTTCCATCAAGGCAATTTTGGGGGGGGGGGAGGACAGTTTTGGACAAGCTGTCATCAACTCAGATTTTTTTTTTAAATCAATACTACAATACACTAAAATATTTTAATTTAACAAAACAAACTTCTTGAAGAAACTTTGATCTTCCTTATTCCTTTCAATCAATCTTGTGTTTTGTTCATGGGTGACTTGCTTGAAGTTCACATACCTGTCTGTGCTCTCTTGAGTTTTCTTGGGGGTGCTCTGCTGAATAAGGCTAAAAGACAATCACATGGGGTATGCATTTTCCAGAGTCACTTCAGTAGACTCTCTGGGCCTCTGAAATTCCCATAGACTTCCTGTACTCATGCCCCCTGAGACTGTTTATCCTGCCCCTTCTCTTGCCTAAGATCAGACCAATGGGCCATCTAGCCCAAAAGCCCATCTTCCGACAGCAGCTGTTGCCAGAGGCTTCAGAAGGAAGGAACAGAATAGGGCAATTTACTGAGTGATCCATCCTCTGTTATCCAGTCCCAGCTTCCAGCAGGCAGTCAGTGGTTTAAGGGGTTGCATTCCTGACTATCTTGTCTAATAGCTATTGATGAACCTACCCTCCATAAACTTATCTAATTCTTTTTTGACACCAGTTATACTTTTGGTCGTGACAACATTCCCTGGCAAAAGTCCCACAGGTTGACTCTGCGCTGTATGACAAAGTACATCCTTCTGTATGTTTTAAACCTGCTGCCTATTAATTTCATTTGGTGACCCCTGGTTCTTGGGTTATGTGAAAGGGTAAATAACACTTCCTTATTCACTTTCTTCACACCGTTCATGAGTTAATAGATAGGGCCCTATCAAATTCACAGTTCATTTTGGTTAATTTCATAGTCATAGAATTTTAAAAATTGTAAATTTAATAATTTCAGCTATTTAAATCTGAAATTTTGTGGTGTAATTGTAGGGGTCCTGATCCAAAAAGGAGTTGTGGGGTGGGGGTCGCAAGCTCATTGTAGGGGAGGGGGTTGTGGTACTGCTACCCTTACTTCTGTGCTGCTGCTGGCCGGGCGCTGCCTTCAGAGCTGGGCCCCTGGCCAACAGCTGCTGCTCTCTGTCTACCCAGCTCTGAAGGCAGCACAGAGGTAAGGGTGGCAATACCACGACCCCCCTAAAATAACCTTGTGACCCCCCCCTGCAATTCCTTTAGGGGTCAGGACCCTGAATTTGAGAAACACTGGTCTCCCTTGTGAAATCTGTATAGTATAGGATAAATGCACACAAAAGATGAGATTTCACAGGGGGAGGCCAGATTTCATGGTCCATGATGTTTTTTACATGGCCATGAATTTGGTAGGGCTCCGTTTATAGAACTCTATCATATCCCCGCCCGCTCCTTAGTCATCTAAGCTGAACAGGTCCCAGTCTTTTTAAGCTGTTCCATCCCCTGGTCATTTTTGTTGTCCTTCTCTATACCTCTTCCAATTCTAATACATCTTTTTTTGAGATGGGGCGACCAGAACTGCACACAGTACTCAAGGTGTGGGTGTACCATGGATGTATACCATGCATTATGATATTTTCTGTATTATCTATCCTTTTCCTAATGGTTCCTAACAAATGCATTAACAATATGCCTGTGAATATTATTAATGCATTTGACATTTAAAGTGCCCTTCAGAGACCGTTATTACCCCCTGGAGATACAGAGGGAGGATTCCACACCTCTTATAATTTATCTGCCACAGACTCCACACAGCTTCAGTGAGTTCATATATGGAGGGTTTTCTTTGTAGCAGTAAATTTAGATTCTGCAAATGCTGATGAACCTCATGGGAGTAACCACCCTCAGATTCTTCCTCCTCCTCCATAGATCTGCTACTGCCTTTAGGGAACATGCTTCATTACCACAGTCCTTATGGTAGCATCTGCTGTCCCATCCATTATCACTGAACAGTGAAAAATACTCTTCACGCTCTTTGCCACAGACTTGTGATGTTTAGAGCCTCTCATGTGATATCAGCATAAGGATTTCATTAACACTTTTGAGACATTTGTATTCAGATTGCTGTAATTCTGCGTTGAGTTCTGGCTCATGGAATGAAGGTGTTTTGTTAAAACTGGATTTTTATTCATGTGACCAAGTTAATCCTTGAGCAGCCAAATATTAAGGAGAGGAAAGAATTCTGATTAATGCAAATATAGCATCTTGGATTACACACCTTCGCTTTCTTTGCATGGCAAACTAGAAGCTCCAGCATGCTGTTTCCTTTCAGTGGAAGTTTGTTCTTTGTGCATACCCGCAGAGTGAAGAATGGATTTGGTCTTTTCCTCCTGAAACAAATACAAAATAAAATATTCTGCAATCTCCCACTGATGTCAATGTGAAGCTGGTGCAAAGATCAAAGAATAGAATAAGTCTTGACTACACTAGATGCTCCAGTGTCAGTGCAGCGGTGGAAGATTTTACTTAAAATTCAAGTGTAGTTACAATTCTAGTGGGCTGAACAATATAGCAGTGAAAGCCAAAGACAGGAATTATATTTTTAGTGTGCTATAAAGTTGACTTTGCTTTGTTATTATGGCTGGTGAAAAAGTTTCCACTGGAACATTTTTCCATCAGAAAATACCAGTTTGTCAAAATCAAAACCTTCCGTGGGAATATGTTGGTTTTGATAAAATTACATTGTTTTGATTTTTTTTCTAAATGTTTCAATAAGGTTGAAACCTTTGACCTGATTGGAGTAGAATGGAATTAAATTTCACTTCACGAAAAATTTTCAAATTTCATTTTTTGGAATGATCTTTGTTTAAATGTCAGAATTTTCCCCAGAGTGGGAATTCTAAGACTTGACCAATCAAGCGTTATAATTTATAATCAAAGTGCTTTGCAACAACGTAAATCAAATTATAACAATCTAGAGAGACAGATGAAGTCTGAACTTTTCTGCACTTTTGCCTAATTTCATAAATAAACCAATGAAAGCCTAAATATTTTGTTTAATTAAAATATAATGCCTTTATCTTAAGAATACATCCTCCATGGCTATGAATGGAGAAAATTACTGCAAGAGTTCGTGTAGTTCTATTGCATTCATGTGGTAAAATTCAAAGGAGTTAACATCTCTCTCTAGAGGAACTGCAGCTGGACATTTTTACTGTACTGAACCAGGAAACATATGGTACAAAATGCATCAGTGCAGCTCAGATTGTAAAACTAAAATATATATGAAAACCCAATGCTAAAAATAGATGTTTGTAGGCCAACATACACCCAGTTGTATGGGGTCCTCAGAATGTTTAGCTAAGGTTCTGGTGTGCAGCTTCAGGATGTGTGCAGGGGAATCTGTGTCCCCCTTTGTACAACTGGGTTTCATGCTAATTCCTCAGAACCCAGTGGAGAGGTTTGGGATGGGGAGAGGCATGACCTATAAGTCCATGGTGCTCTAGATCCAATGTTCACACATGGCAGGTGTAGCACTGTGACAACACATGTTATGTGGCTGGCAGTACTCTGTCCACAATCTAAGGTGGTTATGAGCCGTCTAAAGCTGCACAAAGCTATTTACCTGCCCAAGGATCATGAATCTGACCCTGAAAGAACAGCGTGATTTACCCTGCTTGAAACGGGAGTAGATCAAAGAACACTGGAGAACTGCTGGTGCCTGGCAGTAGGGTCCACGTGGACAGTTAGTGCGCTACAGGCTGGTGTGCGGTAGATTTACACCCCAGCTTGCCACAAACTACATGTTTGTGCAGACAAGCCCCCACTATTAAATTGTGTATTGCCAGTCTATAAATCTGTGTGGTATACTACTACTGATAAACTTATGACTGTCCAGTGTTGCCTTTTTGATTTTTATGTGGGATGGTTTTCTAGAACCTAACTAGACTTGGATTGGATGAGAAGAAAGATTATTAATACAAATTGGAATCTGTGGATTTATCTGGTTGGGCATGAACAATGAAATATCTGTACCAGATCAGGTTTGATGGGAGTTACTTTCTATTTTCTTAATGAGCTGATTAGGTTCCTTTACTGCCTGACCATTTGTATTACTGTCAGAGGATCAAAATGATCTTGTATCACATAGCTAGCATACTACCGTGAGTTATGCATAAATGTTCATTCTCCACTTGAATTTGGAAAATGGACAAATTAGTTTAACAAGCTAATGGTGCATGCAGATACTAATAAGCAACTGCACATGGATTTAAAAGAAACACAAGTCTGAAAATATCCTGCTTATGACTATCTACAATATGTATGTACTAGTTTTTGTCTCTAAAGACAATGTCCTGGCTACCTGTTAATTGTACCAATCCAGAGCACCTGACATTTCTGTGGAATATTTTTAGTGCTAGCGGCTAAATTTGAACCACTTAGGGGCATCCACACATGGTATAAAAGCTCTAGGCTGCTGCCAGAGTACATGGCTGCCTTCTCTTTTAGCTGATACTGATCAACTGTAGGGGTACCCAGTCAACTGTGGCACAGCCAAAGCTCCGAGCCATCCCTGCAGGAACACTCCTTCCTCAGGACACAATGTGGGTTACATTGCTCTGGATCCCCAATATCTATAGGGTTGTCAAATGAGTGCAGCCTCCAAAATCTGCAGTCCCTTGCCCCCCAATCTCCTCTCACTGGCACCTGGAGGATCAAATTGCACCTCCCTGAATGAGCAGAGGTGTGAATTTGGCCCACAATCTTGTGTCTCCATGAGTCCGAGTTGCAGAATCTATGAGAAGCAAGGCTCCATCAAGCTTGTCTTGCTTTATAAAGTCTTATATATACATATATCTACTGGATGTCTTGATGAAATATCTGCTGGTACTCAATGCAGAAATCATTGAATATGTTTCACTTTGGTCTCATTTGTTCTCCTAGGCTGAGATTCCCCAAGGTACGTAGGCACTTAAACCCAGTCTTCACCCCCTACCTCCCAGTTTTAGGCTCCATTGCAATTCATAAAATTCCAGTTGAACCTTGTAGACAGCTAAACTCACTCAGCACCAATGTTTTTGCAATAAAAAGTTCCTTCAGCGCCTCTGGTTTCTGCCTCCTGGCCCGCGTGCTGCTGCCTCTCACTAGGTGCCTATCTCTCACCTAAGCCCCAGAATGATTCACAAACTGGGGAAGATAGGTATTCTCTGCCTAACTTGTGTGCAGGGCCGGAGCTGGTGACGGTGCCTGAAGCAGCCTATTGGGTTGGGCCCTGTACACGAGTTCACACAAAACAGATGGGCGGGCTGGGAGGTGACTTCCCTCATAACTTGTAGCCTGGTGATTAGAGCACTCAGGTGGAATGTGGGCAGTGATGAGCTGCCAAAATCTTAACAAGCTGTTCCCTCCTCACCCCCTGAGGGGGTCGTTGCCGACCCCCCACCCCCCGGGACTCCTGCCCATCCAACCCCCCGCGTTCCTTGACGCCCCCTCCCGGAACCCCTGCCCCATCCACTCCCCTCCCCTATCCCCTGACTGCCCCCAGAACCAGGCAGGAGGGTCTCGTCGGCCACCGTAGTGGGTGCCCACCCCACCCCTAAGAGCCAGAGGGATCTGCCGGGGGGCGAGGTGGGGAGTCCCGGAGGTGCTTACCTGGGGCAGCTCCCAGGAAGCATCCGGCAGGTCCCTCTGGCTCCTAGGGGTGGGGTAGCGTAGCTAGGGGCGGAGCGGCCACTCCCCTCATTGATCACATCAAAAGTGGAGCCTTAGGCGCCAACTCCGTGGGTGCTCCGGGACTGGAGCATCCTAAGGTGAGCTGGGGCAGGGAGCCGGTTCCCCTGCGCACCTCCTGGGTTACCTGCTGCGGCGTGGGCGGCCATTCTTGTGCCCCCCCAACCCCAACTCACCTCCGCCTCCCTGGGCCTGAGCGCGAAGCTGCCACTTGCTTCTCAGCCTGCCCCAGCTTCCTGCGTGAACAGCTGATTCGTGGGAAGCCTGAGGACAGCGGAGAAGCAGGGCAGGGTGGCACGTTCAGCGGAGGAGGCGGAGCGGAGGTGAGCTGGGGCTGGGGGCGTGGTGGGGAGCTGCCGGTGGGTGCTCTGCACCTACTAAATTTTCCCCTTGGGTGCTCCAGCCCTGGAGCACCCATGGAGTTGGTGCCTAAGGCGCCACTTTTGGCCGGTTGTTAAATTCAGAAGCCCCTTTAGAACTGGTTGTCCCTCGTGGAACAACCGGTTCTAAAAGGGCTTCTAAATTTAACAACCGGTTCCAGCGAACCGTTGCGAACCGGCTCCAGCTCACCACTGGATGTGGGAGACCACCAGTTCAGGTACCCACGCCACCTGATGAGAAGGGATTTGAAGAGGGATCTGCCACCCCGAAACCACTGGGCAATGGGCTGTTCTGATGTGGGGCTCCCTCAGCCTTTCCTCTGGAAGCTGTTGCACTCTGGATAAATAATGAAAGATTCACTGGGCCAGAGGAAGAGAGCACCCAAGCATAAGTATAACACTGTAGCCTGATGGTGAGAGCGCTCACCCAAGGTCGGGGAGACCCACAAGCCAGTCACCCTTTCTGATGATTCTTTATCTATCCACAGCATAACACCTTTCCCAGGTGAGCTCCACATCACAACAGCCCATTGCCCAATGGTTCAGGCACTCACCTGAGGGGTGGCAGATTCCTTTTCAAATCCCTCCTCCACATCAGTCAGAGGGGGGACATAAACCAGGGGTCTCCCAGTAATTTTTAAAAAAATTGAATAACTGAATATCATAACCCTCCTCCCCAAAGTCCATCACTAAAGTACGGTAATTTTGTCAAGTGTCCGTCACGCAACATGGTGGTGCCGACCTGTCTGGGACCCTGTGAAGGAGGCATATGCTTCTGGTATTGACAACAAAGACAACCACTGTCAATCTCCACTGATTGTAGTTAGTTTTTTCCCCCTCCTCCTTACCTTCGGTAATGAGAGGTATCTATGCTGAGTCTTTTTCTACCCTTGTTGACATCATTGCATTCTTTGGACATCATCATTTGATAACTATAAAATGTACTATGTACTGCTGCAAACCTATTATGATAAAATGTTACAGACAGTCCAGCTCTATTAATTTGTATGGCCATATACCATATGAATGATATTTTCAGTGTTCTTTATTTGGCTGCCAGAAGCACAATAAGCTTGAACAGATTGTGAGTACTTTTCCTTTCAGCCTAAAAGAAAATATTTGATGGAATATCCTTGGGGGAAATACACTGCAGTCAGATGAACATTAAAGTATTCCTAAAGGTTGGTTAATTGTTTAGCTGTTGACCCTAAATACTGTATATTTCATACTAAACATGCCACCAATCATGACAAATTAGCATTTCAACTAGAAAAGGAGTACTTGTGGCACCTTAGAGACTAACAAATTTATTTGAGCATAAGCGCTCGTGAGCTACAGCTCACTTCATCGGATGCATTCAGTGGAAAATACAGTGGGGAGATTTATATACCTAGAGAACATGAAACAATGGGTGTTACCATACACACTGTAATGAGAGTGATCACTTAAGGTGAACTATTACCAGCAGGAGAGCAGGGTGGGGGAAAAAAACCTTTTGTAGTGATAATCAAGGTGGGCCATTTCCAGCAGTTGACAAGAATGTCTGAGGAACAGTGGGGGGTGGAGGGGGGTAATAGACACGGGGAAATAGTTTTACTTTGTGTAATGACCCATCCACTCCCAGTCTCTATTCAAGCCTAAGTTAATTGTATCCAGTTTGCAAATTCATTCCAATTAATTCCCTGAAAAAGCACAAGAACAAATCCGCACAGACACACCCCTGGAACCTCGAGCTGGGGTATTCTATCTGCTACCCAAGATCCATAAACCTGGAAATCCTGGACACCCCATCATCTCAGGCATTGGCACCCTGACAGCAGGATTGTCTGGCTATGTAGACTCCCTCCTCAGGCCCTACGCTACCAGCACTCCCAGCTATCTTAGAGACACCGCTGACTTCCTGAGGAAACTACAATCCATCGGTGATCTTCCTGAAAACACCATCCTGGCCACTATTGATGTAGAAGTCCTCTATACCAACATTCCACACAAAGATGGACTACAAGCCATCAGGAACACTATCCCCGATAATGTCACGGCAAACCTGGTGGCTGAACTTTGTGACTTTGTCCTCACCCATAACTATTTCACATTTGGGGACAATGTATACCTTCAAATCAGCAGCACTGCTATGGGTACCCGCATGGCTCCACAGTATGCCAACATTTTTATGGCTGACTTAGAACAACGCTTCCTCAGCTCTCGTCCCCTAATGCCCCTACTCTACTTGCGCTATATTGATGACATCTTCATCATCTGGATCCATGGAAAAGAAGCCCTTGAGGTATTCCACCATGATTTCAACAATTTCCATCCCACCATCAACCTCAGCTTGGACCAGTCCACACAAGAGATCCACTTCCTGGACACTATGGTGCTAATAAGCGATGGTCACATAAACACCGCCCTATACCGGAAACCTACTGACCGCTATTCCTACCTACATGCCTCCAGCTTTCATCCAGACCACACCACATGATCCATTGTCTACAGTCAAGCTCTATGATACAACCGCATTTGCTCCAACCCCTCACACAGAGACAAACACCTACAAGATCTCTATCAAGCATTCTTACAATTACAATACCCACCTGCTGAAGTGAAGAAACAGATTGACAGAGCCAGAAGAGTACCCAGAAGTTGCCTGCTACAGGACAGGCTCAACAAAGAAAATAACAGAACGCCACTAGCCATCACCTTCAGCCCCCAACTAAAACCTCTCCAACGCATCATCAAGGATCTACAACTTATCCTGAAGGACGACCCATCACTCTCACAGATCTTGGGAGACAGGCCAGTCCTTGCTTACAGACAGCCCCCCAACCTGAAGCAAATACTCACCAGCAACCACACACCACACAACAGAACCACTAACCCAGGAACCTACCCTTGCAACAAAGCCTGTTGCCAACTGTGTCCACATATCTATTCAGGGGACACCATCTTAGGGCCTAATCACATCAGCCACACTATCAGAGGCTCGTTCACCTGCACATCTACCAATGTGATATATGCCATCATGTGCCAGCAATGCCCCTCTGCCATGTACTTTGGTCAAACTGCACAGTCTCTATGTAAAAGAATAAATGGAGACAAATCAGATGTCAAGAATTATAACATTCAAAAACCAGACGGAGAACACTTCAATCTCTTTGGTCACTGGATTACAGACCTAAAAGTGGCAATTCTTCAACAAAAAAAACCTTCCAAAACAGACTCCAATGAGAGACTGCTGAATTGGAATTAATTTGCAATCTGGATACAATTAATTTAGGCTTGAATAGAGACTGGGGTGGATGGGTCATTACACAAAGTAAAACTATTTCCCCGTGTCTATTACCCCCCTCCACCTCCCACTGTTCCTCAGACGTTCTTGTCAACTGATGTAAATGGCCAACCTTGATTATCACTACAAAAGGTTCCCCCAACCCCCTGCTCTCCTGCTGGTAATAGCTCACCTTACGTGATCATTCTCATTATAGTGTGTATGGTAATACCCATTGTTTCATGTTCTCTATGTATATAAATCTCCCCACTGTATTTTCCACTGAATGCATCTGATGAAGTGAGCTGTAGCTCACAAGCGCTTATGCTCAAATAAATTTGTTAGTCTCTAAGGTGCCACAAGTCCTCCTTTTCTTTTTGCGAATACAGACTAACACGGCTGCTACTCTGAAACCTGTCATTTCAACTAGATGTTTTTAGAAAAGGGTAATTTATAATGTAGGTTGGGCAAATTGGTTCATTTGGAATAAGAACCTACCCAGACAAGAGCATAATGCCTCATCTGAACCAAACCTCAGTGTTGTAAAAAGCCACAACAAGGAACAGGGAGATGCAGTTTGTCATATTGGTATATGGCAGTCTATGGGGACATGAGCTAAAAGAATCCCACTGACCTTCTAGCCCTCTGAAATTTAAGAAAGACCCCCACCCCCCAAATGGGTTGGATTTTTAGGGTAATCAGCTCATATCTTAAATATGTCCAAAACTAACAGTCATGCATGTAGGCTAAGATTTTTCAAAAATGACTAATGAATTTGGGTGCCTCCATTTTTTGGGTTCCAATTTGAGACACCTTAAAAGGGCCCAAGTCACAGAAAGTAAGTGATTAATAATAGCTGAAACTCAGGACACTTTCAGATGTATCCAGTTGTGCACTCAAAATCCCAAGTCACCTCTGAAAATCTTGATTGTGATCAATTTAAAGGTTAAGTATGTTACCCAATAACCTTTAACTTGCAGTTATTCTTGTTGTCATGAATTTACATGGTCTGTATTATGCCCTGACCATAGATAGTCCCCTGTGAAACCCCTTTCATGTACCAGACCCCAAGGACCCACACAATTCCACAGGGGCAGGCCTGTGGCCTCCATCACTCTGATACTAGGCCTTCGGGTGCCAGCAATCCCTGTATCTCTCTATGATTCCCTGCAATGAGTCCAGCAAGGCCAGACTCCTGTGGGACTTGTTCCTTCCCCCTCTGGGTGCAATGCTTTGAGTAAGTATCTGTGGAGACAGCGGACAGTCTTTGCAAAACAAGATAGCTGTTTATTAGTCGCCTGGCATACAGAATCTGAAAGTCTTTGGTTTAGAATGAGAGAGGCAGGCTTAGGATAGACAAGATTCCTGCTTGTGGATGCCAGGGAGTTGCTATGCCTTCCTTCCCTTGAGCCCATCCTCATCTGCTCTGTCTCCTTTATCTCCCAGTCTCCAGAATCTTAAGTGGCAGGTGCTTTGTCTCAGGGACTCCACATGACACCTCTTGTCTTTGTTCTCCAGACGCTGCCATGCTGTGTTCACATGTTCAGCTGCCTCTTCCGCTAGGTATTAAGCTTTGGTCATAAGGGTTTCCATTGTCTCTTCTAAATCCTCCATTCACATGGGTTAGGTCTTTTTAGTTTGTTAATGATTCTGATCTCTGGCTATGTAAGTCAAATGCTTCATGTCTCCTGCTCTGCCCCAGAAGTAGCAATTTCACCTTTCTTTGCACCCACTGTGTAGCAGTACCAAGATAATAGGTACAGAGTCATGCAGATGGCTCATAAAAATATTACAGATAATTCCCCCCTTTGTCACAGTTGGGTAACTATGTAAAATTCATGGAAGTGCAATGGCTTTTCCTGTAAAGCTGTTCAACAGGAGATTGAGACGTTTCTTAAGAGTCCTGAAGTTTTCAGAAAATAAATGTGAACTCAGTCATTTATTCCATAGATCGTGACGGAGTGAAGAGCACAGAGTGACATGACTAAATTTCACTTTGTCAGAGTAATACCTGCAGTGAAGCAATAGAAACTGTAATGTTTTGAATCAGTCCCTAGAGGTCAGAACTTGTAAACACCTGTGCTATGAATGGGGCTACTGGCTCATTGAAGAGCTAGTCCTCCTTAGAGCTTTCCTGTTCGGAAAGCCAATGGTGCAGCAATTACATGCAATTAAAAACCAATACTGTCATGTGACAATGGTAAATCAGGCACTTTTTTTTTTAACATTGAACAAGGAATTTTACTAAAATAAACAGTCTCTAATTATATGCTGTCTCCCTCTGCTTCACTGACCCTCTTTAGGTTTACGTGTCAATTTTTTGTAAAGCAAATAACCTATGGATACACTTTGTCGGCTAAGTGATGTACTCTATCACACCTTTAGTCTCCATCCTATCCTTCCTTTACTTTGAGAAGCAGTGGGACTGATCCCTATCAGGCTGTGCTGAGTGCATAAAGTACAACCCTCTCTCTAAGAGTCTGGGCCAGTTCTCTCATTTTTGTTGAACTCTGTTCCAACATCCTCAATGCATGTAATGAGGCCCATCTCAGGGCTGGTCTACACTGTGCAGGACTACAGGGGTGTGACTATCAATGCGCACCAAAGTGCTGTACTGGAACTTCTCCCGTGTGGATGCCGTGGACACAAACTAAAAGGTTCCTAGTTCTCAGTAACATAGTCCTCTAATGGGAACTGATATTTTTGTTTGCATCCGCAGCATCCACATGGGGGAGTTACAGTGCAGCACTTTGGTGTGCACTGCTATTCACACCCCCATACATGGACTGCAGGCAGTATAGACCAGGCCTCAATGTTTGTGGCATACTCTAGGAAGCCACTTGTGATGGTCCCATTAATGGTGGAGTCAACACATGCATAATTGTTGGCTCTGTCACTTAGGAAACAGACAGTGTACAGATTTGTTTTTAAAGCAACTTTCCTGATTTTGGAGGTAAAGCTTCAATGTTTTGAAAATTGTAACTTTTTACTGAGGAATAAAATTGTAGTATTTCTAATTAGCAGACTTTGTATCAACCTGATTAGTGGCTTAAAGAAGATCCTATCACTGTACTGTGAATAGCTTTCACTCTCACACTCGTTTTCACCAGTGTAATAAAAACTAGGAATAGGCAATTGTTTTAAAAAGAAATCTAAAATAATAGAAATGGGTAAATATCAAAATAGATAGCGGTTCCTACAGAAACCACTAGGAAGATGCAGAGGTATTTTTAAAGAAGGCACTATTTATGTACATATTTAAAAGATTTGGAACCATTATGTTGAGCACATAGCTAGCCTGTGAAACTGCATGGTCGTACTACCATTGCTCTTGTCCTCCTCTAAGTCCCTTCTGTTGTTTAGTACTGACTTGTTGCATCTTGTCTGAAATTAGGCCCCAATCCTGCCCTAGGCAGAGTGCTGCCCCCACATGGGGAGCCCCAGTTAATTCAGTGCATCTATTTGCCTATGTGGAGCACAATGCAAGATCGGGGCTGTAGACTTAAATTCTTCAACTAAGGGCCCTGTACAGTACCCAGCACAGTGGGGCCCTATTCTTGGTTGGGTTCACTGGACACTATCACAGTATAAATAATAAAGTCCCATTGTTACTATAATTCATCTCAATTGCCTGTGATTGCAATAGAATTCTTGCTTTTTGAGTTTTCTAATACAAATTACTGTTAAAGGAGGCTCTTTATACTTTGATGGACACCCTGGGGAAGCTGCTTCTTGTTTTCTAGTGCTCACTATTTTATTTTCTATTTAAAGTTTTGCTGTGTGACAGTCCCTTTATTGACTGATTAACTGACTGATTTAGTCTCACCCACATGGATGTGAACATTCTTGTCAGAGCTTGACACTTTACCTTTGAAGTCAGTGGCTGGAAACTGTGTTCAGTGAGAAGGAACAGCTTGACCAAATAGTAAACTCATCCAAAATGCCGTTGTCAGAAACTTTTTTAATGAGGCTTGGGAAAAGATAGACATGTTATAGACCAGATGTAGAGGTTGTCAGTGCAATCTCAGTATTAGGTGTCATCCTACACTGTGTCAGAAACAAGTGAAAGCATCTGACTCAGGTTTTTGCAATGCCATGAAAAAAAAATCCTATGAATCAACTTGTGAAATGATATCATGTAGAAAGAATGACTGAGACTAGACAGTCTTTCAGTAAGTGCTCTTATGGTGTTATAATTGCAAGCAGGAGGTTTTAAGAAGATACCGAATCTATTTGTACAATGTGTCGTTAGCAGTTATTGAAGACCTACTGGATTCTTTACAAGTAACAAAAATGTGCTATCTACACCTAGACTCAATATTCTCTCATAAAAGAAAAACAACCTCATGGGACCTGATCCAAAGCCCATTGGAGTTGATGGAAAGACTCCCAGTAACGTCATTGGGTTTTGGATCTGGCCCATGAAGAACAATTTTTATAAGTCTGATTCCTTCTTTCCCTTTCTGATTCCTTTTTAATTATCTCTTTATTATTATAGAATATTTCTAGTAAAGAATTTATTCTTTTACAGTGGCAACTTTCAAATCGTTCAGATATATGCCGTTTTAAAACAAAGCTTTGGTAGATTCACTGTTAAATTAGTGCATTAATGGAGGTCAGTACCTGTATATTTTCCAAAGGCTTTCACTTTAAAATGATCATGGATCAGATAAGTAGATGACCAGTTGCCACCATTTGTACCCACAATTTGTTGCAGGAATAAAACCGAGCAAAGTTTTTTGTGGGGCAAAATTGTGCCTGCAAATATTTAAAGTCCTGATAAAAATTGGGGCCCTTAAAATCTGCTTTTTGGTTAAAGTAATTTTCTTTTAACATATAAAAGGAAAATCTTTAATATAGTGTCTTTCATTTATTGAATATAGACTGCTCAGCATTTCCTAAGCAAGAACTTAATTGCTGAAGACTTAACTACCTATAGCTGGGGAATAAAGAACTCACAGTAATGACCCATAGTCTTAGCTTCTCCTTCTCCTTATGACATACAGTGCTCCAAGTTTAAAGTCTGTAATTGTCAGGAAAAATCTCAGCAGCAACATCAGAGAGAAACAAAACCCCAACCCTCAAAACAAGAAATCTGTTTAGATTCTGAATTTGAAATGGGCATGGAGTGAAAATACCGAGACCCCTTTGATTAAAAATTAAGCACTGTATATAGCACACTGTTTGGGGGGCACTTGGGATGCCTTCTTATACCAGCTTCGCTCTGCAAAAGTGCTCTAAACTTTAAACCCATGAATAATCCCATCCCTATTCCAAGAAGCACTCAAGAACTTGAAAGTCCATTTGAAGTCAACAGGACCGTTCATTATAGTTAGTGCAGACTTTCCCTACTGGGAAAATACCATGTGAGGAAACAAGATGGAATATAGTTCGGTGAACAGAAAAGAAAACCATCTGTATGTGAAATGACTGCAGACAGAAGAAGGAGGGATTCTCAAAGGAAAAGGAAAGCTTAGCAATATTACTACTCATGGCCCAATTTTGCTCTACTACTATTATCATAAATCAGGCAGGTAGATGCCCATAGATTAAAAAAGTGTCAAAAATCAACATTCCATAAAACCAATTGCAGAGATTCTTCCCCTAATTAGAAACATGAAATGAACATAGAGGGTGGGGTGGGGGGAAAAGACTATGGGCAGGAAGATGTTGGCCACAGAAATGAGCAAGAGAGATTTCTCTTGTTGCCTGATTTGAAGGAAAATGTTTTCTGTTACTTCAAATGCCAGTGCTTTCTTCTGTTCAGAATGAACTACGGCCTCTAATACCTGCCCTTTCAGAGACTATCTATTTCAAGACTATGCTCCCTCTTGCCCAGGTTGAATCACAGAGGGGAAGACAGAGGTCTGTATCTAGATAATAAAGCGGACCAGGAAGGAATTTCGATCTTTTGCAGAAGATTCCTTTCTTGATAAATCCTTAATACTGGTTTTGCTTAAACTATTGTGAATTCTGGGAATAGATAAGAAAGAACTGTCAGAACAAGGGCAGGATGGTTGTATTTGTGCTGCTGAGTGGGGAGTGGTGTGGGGCCTGATCTTATGCAGAGTTAAGCACCCTCAACTCCCATTTCAGGGTCAGGCAATTGGCTTTTTGTTGAAATGCCTAGTGAATTGTATGAATCATGGTTTGAGCCTTGCCTTTGTGGGTATTGTTCTTTTCATAAACATTGCCTCAACATAATTCCCTATCTTGTGGAATTGTGGGTCCTCTGTTTTGTTATAATGCCCAAATCCAGGTGGGCACCCCCTTGTGCTCGTCTCTGCACAAACACAAATAGTTTTTTTGTAATTCTTTTCAGACTAAACTGTCATAAAGATGCTCCTGCTTTGCACATTTAATCCTGAAACCTGCAAGCCCCAGGGAGCTACGCACATTAGTATTTTCATAAAAAATCGTGCCCTAAATGAGCACCCCAAAACATCTGAGTAGAAGCACTACCATAAGTGTGGTTACCTATTAAAGGGTCAAATTCTGCTCTCAGATCTATTTACAGTATTGAAGTCAATGGGAGTCACAAACCTGGAAGTACCTGGCCGTGAGTATAGAACTAGGACCTTGGACTTGAACCAATTAATCCAGGGGCTGAGGCCCAATGCTGTCCACAGTGGTTTCCTTCAGTTCCTGGTACAAAGTCTTTCTATTCTGGCCAGTAAATATTTGTCCATTTTTGTCTCCATTTCTTCCCCCCAGCCTTCCCTCCCAGTGCTGCTCCTCTTTGTTTGGAACTTATTTTTGTCCAGCATCTTCGTGCACTGGTCCCTCTGTCCACTGAGCCCATTTGGTTTGATTTTGTGCTACTATGCGCACTGGTGCAGATACCGTTTAGATGGAGATTTTACAAGTAATTAAAGAAATCTATCTGTTTACATGTGTATGTAATTAGGTTTCATTTAAAACTTCTGCCTCTAGGTCTTCTGCATTTTCTACAGATCAAATTACTGCAGAACATATTTGACATTGAAATATTTTTGTAATCTTTTATTTGGATCTTGTTCTTTTTTTATTCTGGTTTTATCAAGTTATTAAAAGACAAACTGCTACTCCTTCATAAAGGACCCACTAATTGTTTCAAACAGAGTCATCTTGAAAACTTGCTTTTTCAAATGCTATCTCATCTACCAGGGCGAAAAGCAAACTCTGTACCCACCCTTGTAGCTAATCTGTAAGAATGTGCCAGAAACTCAAAGTGGACGACAGGGGATGGATCACTTGATGTTTGCCTCTTCTGTTCATTTCCTCTGAACCATCTGGCACTGGTCACTGTCGGAAAACAGGATAGTGAGCTAGAGGGACCATTGGTCTGACCCAGTGTGGCTATTCTTATGTTTTTTAATTAACATATACCCTAATGGCGAAATATTACTACTTTGACAATGGGACTGAGCAATAGCAGTAAAGTGACATTTAAAGACGAACAAAAATAATCACCTCAAACTCACTAGCTTTTTGGCACAGTGTATTGTGCTCCATCTGCAGAGTTTTATGCAGACTTTCTTACACCTTGTCAATCATCAGTGCATCGTGTTATGAAGGAGGCTGTTCTGACTCAACATAATCAGATCATGTTTTCACTGCAATGGTAGACAGCAGACTCACTGACCTTGGAACACTGGGAATTGAGTTTCAATTTGCTTCTGAAATATTTGAAGTGGTTCCCAGACTTGCTGAGACTCATGTTAACTTTCATGCACGCTTGTACTGAAATGGATGTGAAAACAGGCAAAGCTTGTGCTGTGAAGTGCCTGTTTGTGCCTAGGTTTTAGGTAGTGTCATTCTATCATCTTCTAGCTCCTTCTTTTTCTGAAAGAAGAGTTATGTATAAGAAAGTGTTATGATCAATAAAAAGGCCAAAGGCAATGATCAAAGACCTGGTCCTCCAAATTGCTGAGCATCCTCAACTCCCACTGATTTCCCAGTTGTGGGAGGTTCTAGAGGGTGGAGTCTGGAGGGTGAGACACTGTGCCTTGTATTCCATCTATCAGAAATCCACCTGGCCACTCATGCATGAAGGCACTTGAGAGTTTTTTTGCTTTACACCCATTAAAACCACTATCTGCTGCTAAGAGCCGAGGTTGTGTCTGCAAGGCACCTGACTTAAAGGATCCATGCAATCTCCTGAACTCCTAATTTACATGAAGAAAAGGAGTACTTGTGGCACCTTAGAGACTAACCAATTTATTTGAGCATGAGCTTTCGTGAGCTACAGCTCACTTCAGCTCACGAAAGCTCATGCTCAAATAAATTGGTTAGTCTCTACGGTGCCACAAGTCCTCCTTTTCTTTTTGCAAAGACAGACTAACACGGCTGTTACTCTGAAACCTAATTTACATGATTATTCTTTGGCAGTGGCACTATAAACTGGTCCCAGCACTGAGGTTAAAGTCCAATACCTAAGAATATAAGAACAGCCATACTGGGTCAGACCAAAGGTCCATCCAGCCCAGGATCCTGTCTACTGACTGTGGCCAATGCCTGGTGCCCCAGAAGGAGTGAACCTAACAGGTAATGATCAAGTGATCTCTCTCCTGCCATCCATTTCCACCCTTTGACAAACAGAGGCTAGGGGCACCATTCCTTACCCATCCTGGCTAATAGCCATTAATGGACTTAACGTCCATGAATTTATCCAGTTCTCTTTTAAACCCTGTTATTCCTATTTATTACGGAGTTAAAATATTTCTAGCAATAGTATCCAGTTTTGATAAATCGAAAATAACACAACATTTGCATGACTAGGGCAGTTGCAGTCAGCACTATAAATCACTTGTTTCAAGAAAGTTAGAAAAAGTGCTTACATACTTTAACAAGGATCTACAATATGCAAGTTCTCATTTGAGAAGCAAGTAGTAAATTTTATTTGAACAAGACACAGTTCTCCTGTGCTCACATTTGATTCCTCTATCAAGACTTGTATTTTTAAGCCTCACCCAGCCTGAGTTCAGGCAGTAACAGAAAGTGATAAGTTTCCTTTCTGAAAGATATTGGGGGTGGAGGAGGAGATGTGATTTAACACGGAAAATGCTGTCAGAACAATGGAAGTTGATTATGTACAGTAAGTATAATTTTATGAATTGGGAGCAGATCCTCACCTTGGCATCAAAGTTTGATTTTTGCATACTGCTGGCTACCAGTGCAATTCCTTTTATTGCTCTTTACACTATATTGTATAATGCTATTGCCCAAACTTGTGCTTTCTTGGAATTTTCCTACTTTTAAAAAGTGTTTTGACTTTCACCTTGATTATTCTGCCTCAATAACATCCTTGCCTCTTTAATACTAGGTTTTGTGAGTACACAACTTTCCATAGCAATTTATACAACTGTTATACTGGTGGGATGAGCAAAACCTCATTGAGCATAGTGGGTGTAACATCCGCCCTTCATTCAGGATGAATGTAAAATGCAATGGAGCTCCTTTATGGAACAGATAGATGAAACAATAGGCCACATATAAGACTGGAGTAGGAGTTGAGCCATGCATTCCAAAGGATTTCCTGGGGTCTGATATAGGCAGGGGGTTGATTGGATTGCAGCTGTACGTCTCTTTGTGCCTGTGTGTGAGAGACACCACAGAAAGACACAGGGAAAGCAGTAGCAAGTCAAGGACAGCTGAGAAGGACTTGTAGTGTGACCATGAGAAAAAGTTGAGAGCTTTTGGGTAGAGTGCTGAATGGAGTCTTGGAACTGTGAGCAAAGAAACTGTCTCCTGCTATTTGTTTCCTGCCACATTCAGGGAAACAGGACTTTGTATATCCTTTACAAATAATGAGGATTGCATCAAAGAAATACCTGACTCAATTTTTAATTTCTTCTCCAAAGGGAAACATCCTGCAATACCCCAAATTTTGGCTAACCACTCAGGTTAAAAGGGACAACACAACTGTCCTCATTCAGGTTTCAGAGTAGCAGCCGTGTTAGTCTGCCACAAGTACTCCTTTTTGCTCAAATAAATTTGTTAGTCTCTAATGTGCCACAAGTCCTCCTTTTCTTTTTGTCCTCGTTCAGTTTGTATACTAGAATTGATTAAAACTGTGACAGATCACTTTAGTGTGTATCTATTTGCATAGATTTAGGAGAGTGTATGTGTGTGTGGCTATACGCACGCGCACACACATCTCCATTTTTACATTGTGTATTTACATTTGTTTTCACTTGCTTATTTTGATATGCCCATCACTAATCAAATTTCATATTCTTTTAAAATACTGTTGAAGTTTGTGAGCCAAGTTCAACAGTTCTCTAAAGGAACTTTCAATCACTGGGGCTAAATGCAGCATATTTTTCATTTAAAATATAGATTTAGCTAACATCTTTTGTATAATTTATATACTACAAAGCCTTGATTTAACAAAAAGAAAAGGAGTACTAGTGGCACCTTAGTCTGTAAGTCACTAGTACTCTTTTTTTTTTGCGAATACAGACTTACATGGCTGCTACTCTGAAACTTGATTTAACAGAGATCTTTATTTGTGCAAACACATCTGGCTGTTGGTTGTAAGTTTTTGCTGCTAGTGAACAACTGAAATTATATTCATTCTCTGGAACGAATGCTTTTTGTGTGTCATTGTACATATGGGCCAAACTGAGCTACTTTATGCTTGTAATCCAGGACAGTGGCAAAAATGATGAGATTCCTAACACTTGGCTGAAGCTTGACAGTAACATTTTATGGAGTTTGACACTTTCTTACTACAACAGTAATATTTGTCTGTTGCACCCCTTTGTTTTTTCTTTTCTTTTTAGACTAAGCTCTCTGGTCAGGGGGTGTATCTTGTGTTTACACAATGCTTATCATATTGCAAGTGCTGCCAGAATAGAAATAATAATGAGGCAACTTATGGCCTCTCTTACCTCTGTGCATTCCTCTTACACAATCAGCAGTATTGCATGGGTGTCAGTGAAATCAGACTAAGATCCACAGACTGGAAATCATGCAGAATTCCTGAAGAACATATGGCAGATGTGTAATTTTTTTGTTTTATTTTCTTTTCAGTCCTATAATAAAGGCCTTATGAACAGAGATTTTAAAAGAAGGAAGAGCCCTGGAAAATGGGACTTAGACTCGCTAAGTCACCTCAACAAAGTGACTTGGGGCCAGATTTGTAAGGGTGCCTACTGGGATTTTCAAAAGTGTCTAAGCAGGTTAGGCACCTAAGTCCAACTGATTTCAAGCAATTGGAGTAAATCAACGTATAAGAAAAGAGAAAATCTGAGAGAATGTCTGCATAACATACATATACATAGTTTTATATATTTATATATATATGTTGGAGAAACCAACTCTAGTTTCAACGGGAAGTGTCATTGACCCCTTCTTGATCCCTGGGATGCAAGTCCTTTGTAAATTGGTGACTTTTTTGATGACAAATATTAGGGATTCCAGTCTAGATTACATCAGCTGTTCAACAATGATGCCCTGGATCTTGTGCACCATCTGGGGAAGTGGAATAGCCTGTCCTATGGCCATTGCCTTCCATATCTGTTGACATTTCCATCATAATATCTTTTCTCAGATTGTAGAATTTCAAGCTGGTTTTGATTTTTGCCTGTACTTTAGGCAGGCCTTTCTAGCTTTTGCTGAGTTTTAGGCTATATATGTTATACAGAAATTTTCTTTATCAGTTGTTTCTTTTTTTTAAATCCTGTATTACTATAGCTCATGTTGTTTTAGACCTGTTTTTAATTTCACACTGACCAATTTAGAGAGGTGAAACAATATTGGACCTAAAAAGCAGAGGTAATGACATAATGATGTCTTGAGTCTGGCCTACTTGGGGTTTGTGACTTAGGTCTGTTAGACAATTCTTCCATCGACCTAGCTACTGGCTCTCAGGGAGGTGGTTTACCACATTAATGGGAGAACTCCCATTGAGCTGTGCAGCTGTAGCATTTCAAGGACAGACGAGCCTAAAGTGTGAGTAGCCTAAGGCTGACTCACTACTCTGTGCACTTTGGAAGTGTCCCCAAATGGGGTAAATTGATGTAATAATTTAAGTACTAAGTGATTAATTAACAGGGCAATTCAGCTCATTTGCTGGAAACAGTTAAGAGAGAGGCAAGAAGAACCAGTAGATGGTTGAAAAGGCTGAAAAAGGGCCATAGAAGCCCAAGATCTCAAAGAGGTGAGATCTCTGCCCCTGTCTCCCTGCATGAGCCTAAGGTCTGGTCTACACTAGGAAATTAGGTCTGTGTAACTGTCGCTCAGGGCTGTGAAAAATCCACATCCAGTGGTTTGAGCATTGGCCTGCTAAACCCAGGGTTGTGAGTTCAATCCTTGAGGGGGCCATTTAGGGATCTGGGGCAAAAACTGGGGATTGGTCCTGCTTTGAGCAGGGGGTTGGACTAGATGATCACCTGATGTCCCTTCCAACCCTGATATTCTATGAATGATGCAGTTAAACCAACCTAACCCCTTGTGTAGGCAGTACTAGGTGGATAGATGAATTCTCTTGTCAATCTCGCTGCCACCTCTCGGGGAGGGGATTACCCATACCAAAGGGACAGACCCTCCTCTCTGCGTAAGTAGCGTCTTCACTGAAGTGCTACAGCTGTACTGCTGCAGCGTTGTAGGTGTAGACAAGCTCTAAGTAATAGGTAAAGACTTGAGAGAACCTTAGGTTGAGGGGAACAAACATTTATAAATCACTTGGTGTTGAACTTGCCACTGGTGTGCATGAGGACAGTTTGCAGTAAGAATCCAGGGTGAGACAACCCTGTCCTGTGACAAGGTTCTTGGTCAAATGACATGAGTGTGTCATTACCCAGGGTACAATCTGCTCTGATGGACAGCTATGTTCCCCCAGTTCCCCAGCCTGGAGTGCCTTTTACACTGCTTTGCTGTGAGAGCAACCACTTCTGGTCTGTTCACACAGAGCCTCCAACATGTAGATCACTCCTAGCTATGCTGGAGGAGGGCTATAGCCAGCCACTCATGAATTACATTCATGAGGGCAACACCTGCAAACTCCCAGACTTTTCCCCAGAAATGTGTGTCTTATACTGCCCGGCACCCTCCTGGACTACAGAAGCTCACATAAAATCTGTCATTTATGAATAGAAAATGATATGCACAAATCTTGTCATCCCAAATGGAGTTTCCCAAACCCTTCAATCCAACACACTGGTTTAGATAAAACAATGAAGCAAATTTATTATCTACAGATTTTAATTGATTACAAGTGATGAGGCACATACGTCAGAATTGGTTACAAACAAATAAAAGGTAAAATGCAACTAACACCTAACTTAGGAAGCTAAGGGAATACAAAGCAAAGGTCTCTCTCACCACATGTTCCAGCTGTCTTACTGGTTGAACCTCTTTCAGTCAGGATCTCCCACCTCCAGTCCACCGTTGCTTCCTTTGTTCTTCAGGTGTTGAGGATGTCGTGGATAGAGAGAAAGGGAGAGATGATTTGAGGCGTCTGCCCTCTCCTCTTATAGCCCTTCCTCTTGCTATCTCCTGCTGACATTCAGGGGACAAACTCTGTGTGGCCAGGAACGTTAAGCTGCTTCTTTGTCAAAATGTAGATCTTTTGCCTACACCCTCTCTCCTGCTGAAGAGTGGCCACTTAAGCAGCTAGTGGTCCCTTTGGTCCCATTGATACCTGTCTGAGGCCTTGGCTAGCCTTTTGTCTCTGGGGAACTTGTTTGTGACTGCCCTTCAGAACATGTTGGAACATGTTTTGGTAATATCCTACCATGGAATCTTATAGCTTTACATGCAATGTTGCCACACATTTTACCAGGATAATAATGATCAGCAAATTATGAGTTTTCAAATGATACCTTAAATTTTGTACAAAGCATACCATGTAACATAGTCTTGTAAAAGGGGGGAACATAGGGGTACAGACTGTCAAAATTGGATTCAGACTTCTCCCAGAGGGTGTGTTGCTGACAGTGCTGTAGCCCGTATGATGTATGAGGAATGGTCTGAATGGTCACAGAAAAGAACAGTTTAAGACAGTGGTGGGCAACCTGCAGGCCACATGTGGCCTGTCAGGGTAATCTGCTGGCGGCCCGCCAGACAGTTTATTTACATTTGCACGGCTGCCTAAACTCCCAGTGGCCATGGTTTGCCATTCCCGGCCAATGGGAGCTGCAGGAAGTAGCGGCCAGCACGTCCCTTCAGCCCGCGCCACTTCCCACAGCTCCTATTGGCTGGGAACAGCAAACCGCGGCTACTGGGAGCTGCGGGCAGCCGTGCAAATGTAAATAAACTGTCTGGCGGCCCGCCAGCGGATTACCCTGACGGGCCGCAGGTTGCCCATCAATAGTTTAAGGAGTACCAGATAACAGGTACATTTACTAGCAAATTATCATCTTTTCAAGGTTGGAAAGTAAAGGCAAAAACAACATCAAAAGGAGCAGAAACCAAACTACACAATTTTATTAGTACTTTAAATTAAAAACTCAGACATCCAACACTGACAACATGTCACCTCAGCATTCCATGCCCTGTGCTCATTCTTTACTGCCTGTCTGGTTCTGGATCAAATTATAAACCAGGGACCACATTCTGCAGTAGGCATTAACCATGCTATATCACTGATGCCAATAAAGGGGGGAGCCAGCCTTTGGAGAATAGCTCTTGTGTAAGGAGGTTCTGTGTGCAGTCGTCACAGTGGTGCTATTCTACCTTTCCAGTGCCCAGCATAAATGAGTGTGAAGAAGAAAGAGGGCATAGCTGGACTGCACCAAGGTTACTCTAAATTATACTGGGGGTCAGGCCGTCTCCCTCTGGCTGGGGCTAGAATATAGAAGGCACAAAGGAGGCTTAAAACTACTTGTACCTTCTTCAACAGCTCTGTTCCTGTGCTGATCCCTCTTGGCTCCAATTATCTAATGGCCAGATTCTAATACCCTTATATGCATGGTACTGCCTTACGTCACAAATAATCCCACTGATTTCAATGGCACTTCATATGGAATAAGGTACTTCACATTACATCATATAGTACAAGTAAGGGTATTACAGTCCATTCCTTGGAGGCTACAGCTGCCTCCTGCACCATGACTGTGATGTTATTAATATAACCTGTGACCGTATAGGTCATTGGTGCAACCACTGTTATATATTTGCAGCAAATATTGTACAAAGATGGTCATATAAGGTGTCTATGGAAAGGTTATGATTTGCTAATTATAATTATGCTATCTGTTTGTGTATCATTTTTGTAGTTGAAGTTATGAATATTGGCTATGTACTTGTATATCAATGTGTTTTGATTCTGAAGTAGCCTGAGTGAAGCATTTGGTCAGCTTCTTGAGAAAGTAATTTGCAAGTTGAGTGCCCAGTCAAGAAACACTTAACTGACAATAGACCTTGGAAGACTCCAATCCACATAAGAAGTCTTCCTGGGGACGTTCAAGATAGCACGTGAGCAATGACTGCTACCTGTAAAGAACTGAGTCATGCATGAACATGTGGCTTGCCCATGTGACTCCAGGCTCCATCTTGCTGCTGTGATCTTCCACCGGCAGAGGATATAAAATGCCCTGAAAACTCCTCCATTTTGTCTTCAATCTTGCTTCAGACCTCTGGAGGGACTTTGCTACAAACTGAAGCTATGAACAAAGGACTGAAAGACCCATCCCAGCTGTGGATGTACTCCAGAGATTTGATTTGAACCTGCAGTTTATTCTATCACTGCTACAAGCCTGAACCAAGAACTTTGCCATTACTGTATGTAATTAATTCCATTTAACCAATTCTAGCTCTCATCTATATCTTTTTTCCTTTTATGAATAAACCTTTAGATTCTAAAGGATTGGCAACAGCGGGATTTGTGGGTAAGATCTAACTTGTATATTGACCTGGGTCTGGGTCTTGGTCTTTTGGGATCGGGAGAAACTTTTTCTTTTACTGGGGTATTGGTTTTCATAACCATTCATCCCCATAACGAGTGGCACTGGTGGTGATACTGGGAAACTGGAGTGTCTAAGGGAATTGCTTGTGTGACTTGCGGTTAGCCAGTGGGGTAAAACCAAAGTCCTCTCTGTTTGGCTGGTTTGGTTTGCCTTAATGGTAAAAGAACTCCAGCTTTGGGCTGTAACTGCACTGCTTTAAGCAATTTGTCCTGAATTGGCACTCACAGTTGTGTCCCACCAAAGCCAGCATTGTTACAATGACCTAGCCTAACAATGCCATTCCACAGGAGTTCTGGAGCTGACAGTACGAAAGGGGGAAAACAATATAGTCAGGGGACTAGGTATTCCTGACAGCAGACATGTAACACCTGATCATCCTTCAATAAGATGGTAGGTGGAAGAGAGAGCTTTGATGAAATTCAGACATTGCAAGTCAATTAATTCTGTCAATCTTTTAAAACTTAATTTTATTATTGTATATTTACAGTACATGAAAGCTAAGGAGGAAACAAGTGCTAAATAAAACTCAATGGTGTCCTCAGATGAACCTTATAATACAATTGCTGTTTGTCCAAAAACAACAAGATAAGTCAGTGGAAAAGTGAAGGGCTAGGTTCTGTTCTCACTTACACCTCTGCAATCTCATTAACAGCAGTGGAGTTGCATGAGCAGAATTTGGCCCATGCAGACCAGTAGTTTATTAAGTGGTGCTATAATTATTTTAACACTAAAATGTTTATCAAAATAATAACAACGATAACTTTCACATGACGAGATGTCATGGTGGATTTGGGAGGAAGAGATTCTATTAAATAGGTGTGTCATAAATATAAAGGGAAGGGTAAACCCCTTTGAAATCCCTCCTGGCCAGGGGAAAGCTCCTCTCACCTGTAAAGGGTTAAGAAGCTAAAGGTAACCTCGCTGGCACCTGACCAAAATGACCAATGAGGAGACAAGATACTTTCAAAAGCTGGGAGGAGGGAGAGAAACAAAGGGTCTGTGTCTGTCTGTATGCTGGGTCTTTGCCGGGGATAGACCAGGAATGGAGTCTTAGAACTTTTAGTAAGTAATCTAGCTAGGTATGTGTTAGATTATGATTTCTTTAAATGGCTGAGAAAAGAATTGTGCTGAATAGAATAACTATTTCTGTCTATGTATCTTTTTTGTAACTTAAGGTTTTGCCCAGAGGGGTTCTCTATGTTTTTGAATCTAATTACCCTGTAAGATATCTACCATCCTGATTTTACAGGGGGGATTTCTTTATTTCTATTTACTTCTATTTTTTATTAAAAGTCTTCTTGTAAGAAAACTGAATGCTTTTTCATTGTTCTCAGATCCAAGGGTTTGGGTCTGTGGTCACCTATGCAAATTGGTGAGGCTTTTTATCCAACATTTCCCAGGAAAGGGGGGGTGCAAGTGTTGGGAGGATTGTTCATTGTTCTTAAGATCCAAGGGTCTGGGTCTGTAGTCACCTAGGCAAATTGGTGAGGCTTTTTACCAAACCTTGTCCAGGAAGTGGGGTGCAAGGTTTTGGGAAGTATTTTGGGGGGAAGGACGCGTCCAAACAGCTCTTCCCCAGTAACCAGTATTAGTTTGGTGGTGGTAGCGGCCAGTCCAAGGACAACGGGTGGAATATTTTGTACCTTGGGGAAGTTTTGACCTAAGCTGGTAAAGATAAGCTTAGGAGGTTTTTCATGCAGGTCCCCACATCTGTACCCTAGAGTTCAGAGTGGGGGAGGAACCTTGACAAAGTGCTATAACAATAACTTTGTGGAGAAACAGCCATTGTGTACAGAGACTTAGGGTATGTCTACAATACAAAATTAGGTCAATTTTATTTGTCATTGAGCCTCCGATTTAAGCAGGTTGATTCTGCATGTCCCCCACTATGCACATTGTGTCGGTGGAGCGCATCCTTACTAGGAGGGCTTGCATCGACTCACGGAGTGCTGCACTGTCAGTAGCTATCCCTCAGTGCCTGGAGCCGACTGGAATGTTGGGCTGGGCTTGCAATGCCTCATGGGACCAAAACATTTCCGCGGGTGATTATGGGAACATGGCATTAGCCTCCCATGATACACTTGCCTCCCTCCCTCCCTGAAATCAACGGCAAACAAACCAAGCCTTTTTTGCACCTTTTTTCCTAAGTGTGGGTTACCCACACAGACACCATAGCATGATAAGCATGGACCCCACTCAGTTGTACACTGTTGTTGTGAGCATTACAAATAGCTCATGCCTTATCCTGCAGTATTTGCTCAGCCAAAGCAGGAGCTGCCGTGCGGAACAATGAGGCCACGCAAGCAGCCCTGGTGAAAGCCACAGAGTGGAGCAATTTGCAGATGCTGGCGACAGTTGCACATCACCTTGACATGGTGGAGTGCCGCTTCTTAGCCTGGGAAACAAGCACTGACTGGTGGGACTGCATTGTTATGCAGCAATGGGATGACAAGCAGTGGCTGCAGAACTTTCGATTGTGCAAGGCCACTTTCATGGAACTGTGTGAAGAATTTCCCCCAGCCCTAACGTGCAGCAATACTAAACTGAGAGCTGCATTGACAGTGGAGAAGCGAGTGGCACTAGCTCTGTGGAAGCTTGCAATGCCAGACTGCTACCGATCAGTGGGGAATCAATTTGGAGTGGGTAAATCTACCGTGGGGTCTGCTGTGACCCAAGTTTGCAGGGCCATCAACAGACTTCCGCTAAGAAAGGTAGTGACTCTGGGAAATGTGCATGTCATAGTGGAAGGTTTTGCTGCAATGGGGTTCCCTAAATGCAGTGGGGTGAAAAATGGAACACACATCCCTATTTTGGCACCTGATCACCTTGCTAAAGAGTACATAAACCGAAAGGGGTACTTCTCAATGGTGGATCACAGGGGCCGTTTCACTGACATCAAAGTGGGATGGTCGTGAACGGTGCATGATGCACGCATCTTTAGGAACTCCATAGAATCATAGAATATCAGGGTTGGAAGGGATCTCAGCAGGTCATCTAGTCCAACCCCCAGCTCAAAGCAGGGCCAATCCCCAATTTTTTCCTCAGATCCCTAAATGGCCCCCTACAGGATTGAACTCCCAACCCTGGGTTTAGCAGGCCAATGCTCAAACCACTGAGCTATCCCTCCCCCAGTTTGTTCAGAAAGCTGCAAGCAGGAATTTTCTTTCCAGACTGCAAAATAACCTTTGACGATGTTGAAATGCCAATCATAATCCTGGGAGACCCAGCCTCCCCCTTGCTCCCATGGCTCATGAAGCCATACACAGGAAGCCTGGACAGCAATAAGGAGCGGTTCAACCATAGTCTGAGCAAGTGCAGAATGGTGGTGGAGTGTGCCTTTGGACATTTAAAAGCCCGTTGGTGTAGTTTGCTTACTAGGTTAGACTTATTGAAAGCAATATCCTGATTGTTGTTGCTGTGTGCTCCATAATATCTGTGAAACAAAGGGAGAAAAGTTTCTGTTGGGGTGGGGGGTGGAGGCAGATCGCCTGACAGCCAATTTTGAGCAGCCAGATACCAGGGCAATAAGAAGAGCACATCGAGGTATGCTGCGTCTCTGAGGCTTTGGAAACTAGTTTAATCAATGACCCATAGTAATATGACACTTATGTGTGTTGTTCCTTACCTAGCTGTCCCCTTCATTGCATGTACTCCACTGCAAACTACACCCCCACTAACCACAATGTGCTGAATGAATAAAGAGCCTTTTCGCCTCAATCCACTAATTTTTATTATGCTCACAAACACTGAGAGACAACAAAGAAAAGTAAGATAACCTGGGGCAAAAGGGCTGATAACACAGAGTGGGGGTGGGGGGTGGGTGGAGAAACAAGGGCAGCTTGCTTATAATTGCACTGCAAGTAACAATCAAAGGTGTGGGAATGGGCACCTTCTGGTCCTTGTATCCTCCCTTGGAGTTGAGTGCAAGGGATACCAGACTTTCCCCGCCACATCCTAGGACATCTGGGAGAGGAGGATGTGGAACTCAGCATAGGATGCAGCAAGACTCTAGCGTCCAGCTGCCTTTCTTGAACCTCAACCAGAAGCCTCAACATGTCTGTTTTCTCCCTCATAATCCACACCATCTCGTCCTGCATGTCACGCTCGTGTTCCCTGCATGCTCTTCTTTCCTCGTGGTCATTGTGCAGGCTCTCAGACAGTTCAATCCTCCATGCACTGAGCTTCGTCTTCTCACTCCCTGAAGTGCACATTAACTCATTGAACATGTCCTCTCAAGTCATCTTTTTCTGCCTTCTAATCTGGGAAAGTCTCTGTCCCGGCATGGAGGATGTGCCTACGGACAAGGTTTCAGCTGCAAAGAATGCAAAGCACATTGACAGTGCATACATTGTTTCTGGTGCAAGGTTAAATCTTTATATTAAAAACACCCCTCAATGCACTTCCCTGCAAGCCACAAATTAAGCAGAACCGCTGACTAATGCAAGAGTCGGTTTGCTGCTACAGCCATGGTGAGTAAGGCCATGAGGCATGGGCAAGAGGTCTTGTGCTGCAGCTTTTGTTAAGACATCCTTGGGATCAATGGTTGCAACCTCGGCACAACCCCCTTTCCCATAGCAAGCTGGATGATGCTTGAGGACAGGCACCAAAGTAAAGCCCCACAAACAGTTTGACTGTTACAAAAGCAGCACCGGGTTGGGGTGGAAGGGACACAAACAGGAAGCGTCCCCCCCACTTCTTTTTAAATGCTGGCTGCAATATGCAGTGATCCCTTCCAACTACAACCAGGGCATGCTTGGGAAAGTGTGGTTGTGTGACCCAGAATTCACCAGACTGGATGGATTACTTATTGAATTGCTTGCGGTTTAAGGGCTAGCATTTAAAACTTCCCCTGTTTTCCGTAGGTGACCCTATGCGATAACCCTCTCCTGAGGGTAATGGAGGCGGAAAGGGAGCAGATGCTGCAAGCGTCTGGGTACAGACCTGGTCCTAATGCTGCTATGCTGTGTGCTGCAATGATGCCAGAAGAGTTAATACTGGAGTGGCATGGGAAAGTGTCCTATCCTGGTGGACGAAATAAGGCAGCCCTTCCCAGAAACCTTCTGCAAAGAATGGCAGAGTCCCTCCATGAAAGCTTCCTAGAGATCTCCAAGGAGGATTCCCGGGCCAACCCTGTGCACATAAACAGTCTTTTTCAGAGAGGACCCTCTGCATAGCTGGAGTGGCTGCTGATAACTTCTATCCCAATGTTTTTATTCAGATTCCACATTAAAAATAATAGCATGTAACCCCTACAGTTCAATTGGAAATGTGTACTCACCACAGGTGCCTTCCCTGGCATCACGCTCCACTGACAATTGGTCCTGTAAAGGGATGGGCTCCAGAGTTAAAGTTCTTGGCTGTCTGGGAGAATGGAACGTCCCCTTGCCTGCTGTGCATTCTCCTCCTCCTCCTCTTCCTCATTAACAATGTCGTCCTCATTGTTGCCTGAGGTCGCCTGGGGCTTCTGGAAGGTATCTACGGAGTGTTTTGAGGTAGTGGGGGGGTTGACACCGAGAATTGCATGCAGCTCCTCATAGAAGTGGCATATCTAATGCAAGAGTCCTGGCTGGGATGATTTAACTGGGAATTGGTCCTGCTTTGAGCAGGGGGTTGGACTAGATGACCTTCTGGGGTCCCTTCCAACCCTGATATTCTATGATTCTATGATTCTATGATCTGTAGTTCAGTACCAGAGTGACTGTTCGCCTCCCTTGTCTTCTGGTATGCTTGCCAAAGCTCCTTTATTTTCATGTGGCACTGCTGTGTGTCCCTCGTGTAGCCCTTCTCCCCTATGCCCTGCACGATTTTGACATAGATGTCATAGTTTTTTCTGCTGGTTTGGAGCTCTGCCTGCACAGACTCTTCTCCCCACACAGCAATAAGATCCACTACCTCCTGTGTGCTCCATGCTGGAGCGCATTTGTGGCCTTGAGCACCCATTGTCAGCTGTGCTGATCAAACAGGAAATGAAAATTCAAAAGTTCCCGGGGTTTTAACGGGGGGCAGCTGTTTCCTGTGTACCTGGCTGAAGTGCAGTGGAGTTGAAAGTGCTCTCCGGAGCGGTCACAGCGGAGCACTGTGGGACACCTCCTGGAGGCCAATTCATTTGAATTACACAGTGCAGTGTCTACACTATCCCTGTGTCGATGTGTGGATGCCAACTGAAGCACTACAACTCTCGCAGTGGAGTATAGAAGTCAACTTTACAAGCCCTTTAGGTTGGCAGAAGGGACTCGGTAGTGTAGACACATACATTGTTAACTTGACCTAACACGGCATATGTCGACATAACTTTGTAGTGTAGACCAGGCCTTAGCATTTACTAGATGTTCTGTATTTCATCTTCTGCAATTAGACTTAAAAGTAGTAAATTAGGCTTATAAATTTCAGAGCTAATCATTACTGTTACATATTTGAGATACCACTGGGTATTTGCAGTATAATTAATGATATGGTGACTCTTATGTAGTGAATATTCACTGCATACAAGTATCCATCATTTTAATTAGTTAAGGAAGACAATCTCACTTGCTTCAGTAAAACAAACTTTATTTATATGCTTATGAATAGACCATGAAAAACTCTCTGTTTTAAAATATCTTTCCAAGAAGTTGACTAGAGCTAGGTAAAAGTCAACATTCACATCTTAAATAAAAAAAAGAGTTTGAGCAGCTCTAAAGCTCATTTTACTACATAATATAGGGAAATAAACATAAATCTATCCCCTGTATCCAAAGCATGGCAGACATCAACAAAGTCATCAGGGACAAACAAGGCCACCAACTAACAACAGAAAAAGAACAAGAAATGCGCTGGCTAGAGCATTTCAAAGAATTGAACAGGGAGCCACCTAAAGAGGAAGCAAACATCCAGGAGGCAGAAGAAGATCTTGATATCAACACAGACACCCCAATGAAGGAAGAGATCATTCAAGCCATCAAATCCTTAAAAAATGGGAAAGTTTCTGGCAAGGATAAGTTGAATGCAGAATTGTTCAAGGTAAATCCTAAATTAGCATCATCTATCCTGGCCCCTCTATTTATATCAGTCTGGGGAAAGGGAAAAAGTGCCAGAAGAGTGGACCAATGGGGTTATAGTGAAGATACCAAAGAAAGAAAAGGAGTACTTGTGGCACCTTAGAGACTAACCAATTTATTTGAGCATGAGCTTTTGTGAGCTACAGCTCACTTCATCGGATGCATACCGTGGAAACTGCAGAAGACATTATATACACACAGAGACCATGAAACAATACCTCCTCCCACCCCACTGTCCTGCTGGTAATAGCTTATCTAAAGTGATCATCAAGTTGGGCCATTTCCAGCACAAATCCAGGTTTTCTCACCCTCTGCCCCCCCCACACAAACTCACTCTCCTGCTGCTAATAGCCCATCCATCTATTACCAGCAGGAGAGTGAGTTTGTGTGTGTGGTTTTTGGAGGGGGGTGAGGGAGTGAGAGAACCTGGATTTGTGCAGGAAATGGCCCACCTTGATTATCATACACATTGTGAAGAGAGTGGTCACTTTGGATGGGCTATTACCAGCAGGAGAGTGAGTTTGTGTGTGTGTGGGGGCGGAGGTGAGAAAACCTGGATTTGTGCTGGAAATGGCCCAACTTGATGATCACTTTAGATAAGCTATTACCAGCAGGACAGTGGGGTGGGAGGAGGGATTGTTTCATGGTCTCTGTGTGTATATAATGTCTTCTGCAGTTTCCACGGTATGCATCCGATGAAGTGAGCTGTAGCTCACGAAAGCTCATGTTCAAATAAATTGGTTAGTCTCTAAGGTGCCACAAGTACTCCTTTTCTTTTTGCGAATACAGACTAACACGGCTGTTACTCTGAAACATACCAAAGAAAGGAACTCTCAATGATTGTAATCACTGGTATGGTATATCACTTTTTTTTATCTGTGCCAAGCAAAGTATTGTGTAAGATCATAGTCCAGCATATATCAGAGGCAGTTGATAGTGTTCTCAGAAATGAGCAAGCCAGTTTTCGGAAAGGGCGTGAATGCACAGACCAGATCTTCACTTTACGAGACATAATAGAACAATGCTTAGAATGGCAACTGTAACTCTACATAAACGTCGTAGACTTTGAGAAGGCTTTTGATAGCATCCACAAAACCAGCTTATGGTGCATTCTGCGGGCATATGGAATCCCTCTTCGTATAATCAACATAATCAAAAGCTTCTATTTCAACCTTACATGCAGTTGAAGTCAAAACAGGAGTACGTCAGAGGTGTGTCATGTCTGCAAACCTCTTCAACATTGCCATCACCTGGGTAATGCAGCATACAACAGAAGACATGCCAGGAGGCATTAAATGGACACCCTTCTCATCCCTTTACAGATGATCTCTCTTCTATCACATAGTCAACATCATATACAAGAAAAAAACAACTCAACTCAATGCATTCATTCAGCAAATTGGACCGAAAATCAACCACAATAAGACAGATATCATGACCTTTAATATTACCTCACCATCACCAGTATGGATAGAGGATTATGTTCTCACCAATGTGGAAACATTCACATACTTGGGTAGCATCATCAGTCAGGAAGGTGGAACAAGCCAGGACATCCAGAACTAAATCAATAAAGCCAGGAACACCTTCAGGAGCTTAAATAAAGTTTGGAAATCATCAAAATACACCATCAAAACCAAACTCAAGATTTATCAGAACTGCATACTTTCAACATTACTTTATAGTGCAGAATGCTGGGGAATGAGAAAGTATGACATGTCCAAACTGTCTTTATTCCATACAACCTGCCTCAGAAAAATCCTCCGTTATCTTTTGGCTCAGAACAATCTCAAACCAAGATCTATTGACACAGTGCAGCCAAGAGGATCTGAGCACCATCATTGCCAGGAGGTGTTAGAGATGTATCAGTCATGTGCTTCGGATGGAAACTGATTCCATCACCAGAGTAGCAATAAGATGGACACCTGAAGGTAAGCAAAAATGAGGCCTCCTGAAAACAACATGGCAAAGAGCTGTGGAAGCCAAGCTGAAAAACCTGGGGCACAGCTGGGGAGCCGTTTGAAAGACTTGCCAGGAAAGGGTAGGAGTGGAGGCACTCCATCACTGCCTTAAATGCCAGAGGTGTAATGGGAACATGATGATGACCATGATCCAAATTATGTATTTCACACTAATCTAAAATATGGTATCCTAAAGCAAATCAATATTTCAGTGTAACTGATCAATCCATCCAAAGCAGATGAGTAATTGTGTAAGATAATAGGTTTCTAGCGATAGCCATTCAACGGGAACTGAGGGAAAGGTGGCAAAATTCAGTTATCATATTCTTCTTCTCAGCATCAGGCTAAAGTTTTAGGTAGAATCTTCAAAAGCACTGAGCATTGGCTTAACTCTGCTCCCATTGAAGTCAAAAGGGGTTTTACCACTGGGCACAATCAGGCCAGCACTGAATGGTTTGAAAATCCCACCCTTAGAAACTTTCAGGATGAAAAATGAAATGAAATCCCATGTTGCTAATTCTTCCCTAACCTGATCAATGGAGAGATGTTGGAAGGATGAATGTCCTCCTGAAAAAACACATCGCAGTAGCTGTGTCTTATCCATCAAGCTTCAAGATATAGGAGGAAAAAGTTCTGTGGGTCTTGAGATTAAATATCTGCTGAGCTGCAGCTGAAAAAGGTGAAGAAACAACAACAAAAATCTGAGTGAAGGCTCACTGAAGAGGAGTTTTATTAACTCTAGTGTTCTGTTGATCCCTGTAATCTGACAGATCAGAGAGGGAGAATTTTTCCTTGTGTTATGCCTTCCTTTGTTGATTCATGTTCAGATCCTGCAATCAGATTAGTGTGAGGCCTCACCAGACCCTTGTGTCCCCATGGATCCCCAGTGACTTCAGTGGAATAAATGTACTGAAATAATCTATATTAATATAAGCACCTTTATACTGGTATAACCGTGTGCACATTTAGGGTTTGCACCAATTTAAGTATATTGGTTTCTAAAATGATAGTTAAATTAGTACCAAAATATGTGAAGATCAGCTCTCATTGGTTAAGTGTAGCTACTACTATACTGTAGTTAAAATTCAAAAGTCAGTTTTTCAGTATCACACAAAGAACCCTGGTTAGTAACAAATAGATAATTGCTAGAGCAATATGCTTTCTCTGGCTATTCTGAGACACGTTCCCAAAAGTTATATTTTGTGGGTATGTCATACTCAAAGGGGATGGTTCTAGTGTGAAGTTTTGGCACTAGGTAATGCTTTTGTATATTGTGGATATCACTAGCAGAAAGCAGTTATGCCTAAGAGTGATTTTGAAAAGATTCAGGCAGAACAGACTTTGCTAGTGATATTTGTCAGATGCACTCTGATACTACTAGACAAATATGCTAAGCTTCTACAAAGAGCAGTATGGTGGCTGTTAATAAGTATTTCTCCAAGGTCTAACTCCTGTTCATTCAGATGAACAGAAACATCAAGAAACATCTTGCAATAGTGCCCTCTGGTGACTTCTCATATTGTTAAAAGAAAAGGAGTACTTGTGGCACCTTAGAGACTAACCAATTTATTTGAGCATAAGCTTTCGTGAGCTACAGCTCACTTCATAGGCTTAAATAGAGACTGGGAGTGGCTAAGTCATTATGCAAGGTAGCCTGTGTCCTCTTGTTTTTTCCTATCCCCCCCCCCCCGATGTTCTGGTTTAACTTGGATTTAAACTTGGAGAGTGGTCAGTTTGGATGAGCTATTACCAGCAGGAGAGTGAGTTTGTGTGTGTATGTGGGTGGGGGGGATCTGAGAAAACCTGGATTTGTGCAGGAAATAGCCCAACTTGATTGTCATGCACATTGTGTAAAGAGTTGTCACTTTGGATGGGCTATCACCAGCAGGAGAGTGAACTTGTGTGGGGGGGGTGGAGGGTGAGAAAACCTGGATTTGTGCTGGAAATGGCCCACCTGATGATCACTTTAGATAAGCTATTACCAGCAGGACAGTGGGGTGGGAGGAGGTATTGTTTCATATTCTCTGTGTATATATAAAGTCTGCTGCAGTTTCCACGGTATGCATCCGATGAAGTGAGCTGTAGCTCACGAAAGCTTATGCTCAAATAAATTGGTTAGTCTCTAAGGTGCCACAAGTACTCCTTTTCTTTTTGCGAATACAGACTAACACGGCTGTTACTCTGAAACCTCTCATATTGTTACAACTGGAGGGTTCTTCACAGAAGGAAGGCATCTTGTGTCTCTATTTTAAGCCCATTCCTCAGCGTGCTACCATTCCAGCTGTCTGCATCACAGTGCCTGTCAGCTTAACTGAAACATTCTCAGTGGTTGTCACAGGCGATTCATTACAAATCATTTACCTTATTCCCACACAATCATGATTTGCATCTCAGCCACAAAAGTCTTGATTCTGATTTGTTTCTCCTTTATGGCATCTTCTTCCTTTACCTCCTTGGACATTTCCTCTCTAGAATCCTCTGGAATTTTTCACCACGTTTTTCCGAGAAGTTGACACTACACCACCAATAGGGCTACATATAGGTTGGCAAAAAATGGGTGCATAATTCTCCACCAGTGGAAGAAAGGTCAGAAATTGAAGCAGAGACGGTGTTTTTTACCATTGTGTCATCTAAGCCTACACAGATGAAATGGTGATAAAACACTATCCTCTGTCTGCTACAGCTGCTATCATCAGCACAGACAAGGACTGAATGTTTGCTTTCCAGTTACTGCTGATGCTGTTGTTGCTAGCTGAATTTACGAGGTTGGTGTTGGCAGCTTAACTCTTCATCCATATCCCAAGGCTGGGAAATTTGCCACTGGGATATTAATCTACTTTTAAATTAATTCCTTATTAACTCCCTTTGGTTTAGTTCATCTTAGATTTTTGGTTTTGGGTATTTAGTTCCTGAATGCTGTCTGAAACCTCTCTCACTTGATAACTTTCTTCATAGACTTAAAGGAGTGGGAAAATATGTACTGCTCACAACTAGACCAGGTCTGGAATTTTTCCGCTAAACCTGTTTTTTTTTTTTGTATTTTTGTTGGAAAATACCAATTTGACAAAACCAAAGCTTTTTGTAGAAAAGGGTTCATTTGGATGAGTTTCCTATTTTTGGAGGGAGAAAAAGTTTTGAAATGATCATTGTCCTTTTTTAACACATTCTCTAAATGAAAAGTTCTATTTTTGGTTTGAAACAACTTTTTGTTTTGAAATTTAAGTTAATTTGTAATTAAAAAAATTACAAAGGCTGAAATCAAAATGAGACATTTCAAAATTACTGAAACAAAATGTTTGTTTAGATTGACCTGTTCCATACACACACTTTTCCCCGCAAACCAAATATATATAATTTCCTTGGTTTAGGAAAAATTTCAAGGTTTTAACTTTCCATTCTGATCTAGAATGGACATTTTAAAAAAACTTTGAACATTCTTGCAAGATGGAAAAACATTTCCCACCGAGCTCTACTGACAGCCTCTCTTTGGCTGAAATCTCAGTTCTGCTGTCCTGTCAGAATCAGTGACATTGATAGTCCTCCTCTTTCAATATGCAGTATGGCTGGCTGGGAAACAACAATGAAGTTTTGCAAAAAAATCTGAGGCCTTGAAATTTGTTTTTATTCCCAGGCGGAATGGGAATGAGACCTTTCAAAACTTTCACAAAAGCCCATGAGCGAGAGCGCACCTCCTTACATTAGACTAGCCAATAGGCTGGCAGTTAGGGTTCTTGCCCTGAACCTGGGTCTCCCACATCCCTGATGAATGCCCAATCATCACCCTGTTAGCTATTCTGGGTGATTCTTGCACTCCAACTCCTAAAGGCGACTGATGATGACACTTTAAGTGGCTGTATTGGTCTCTTTCCTTAGGCTGAGTCTGGCACATCAAATACCCTAGGCTCATTCCATACAGATGTCTGTGTACATGACAGCAGAAAATCAGAGGCTTTTATAGGTCATTGGGTAGGCTTAACCTTATTTTTAACCTGAAATCTTCCTCATTATCCAGATCATTACTCCCCCCCCCGCGCCGCCTCTCTCTTCAAGCAAACATTAGCTGTCAGCACTCCCAACGGAGCCCCCCTGCCTTCCTCTCACTCGTTCAAAGCAAACAGTAGCTGTGTTTGTTTTTTTGATAAGCAGCCCCCGAAACGGAGCTTTGAAACGGCACATCCGCGTCCGGAGTTCACAACAAAACAAGAGCGGACGCTTCAGTTACAAGGTTTATGGGACGTTTCCGGAGGTCAATCAGAGCGCAGTAACTTAACTCCTCCTTCACGCTGACCCTGCGGCGTCTCAGCCAATGCGCAACAGCCGTTATCCCTCTCCGGGAGATGGAGTACCAGGAGCCCTCCAGCCAGGGAGTCAGAGCGCTCTATGTGCCTTGCCAGTGTGGACGGGGAGTAAGGGAGAGCGCTCTGGGAGGCTTTATTGAGGTATAGCATGCAAGTGTAGCCAAAGCCTCAGTGAGACAGTTAACCTGGTAGAAGCACATTATACCTGTCTCTGTATATCCTGTGTAAAGGTTTTCAGTGGTTTCCACATACTTTTCCATTAAATAAGCCACATCATAGGGGTTAGATTTGGTAACTAACTTCGATACTTTCATGACTTTTCACTGTTTCCATAAGAATCATAGTTAGGAAATCCCTGTCCTGCAAAGCATTACTGCTGTAATGAAGCCACGCTACTTTTATTTTTGGCATTTTAAAAAATATTTTATTGTATTGGCTCATTTCTTCAGATAGTGATGTTTGGAGAACAAGGGTTTTATTCATAGTGCAGTTCACCTGTTGCCTAGCAATGTATATACCTGTGTTAGAAATAGAAAACTCTTAATATTCCCCTAGATGGCTGACCTAGTTCAAACAAGCTTTTTCTAGAGCCTTTCTATATTTCTCCCTCACTCTGAGTTCTGCTTGTATTGTGAGGGTTTCATTCCTTGTCATTATACATTCCTAGTCTGGTTCCTGCCGTAAAAATTAGGAGCTTTGGACAATTTTAGTAACGTACTATTAAGACTTTGAGCTCTCACTATGACTAGGCTCGTTGCTCTGCATTCTCAGCATGACTATCTTTATTCATGTTGTGGTCAGATCCAGTTTGTCCTCTTCAGATAAGCAGGTGGCTGCTTCTTAGGTCTGATGGGCCTACAGGTATGAGGCCTTGGATAATTGTTCTTCAGATGTCTACATCAAGGACCTCCTAGTTCTGGCCTTTCCTGGGCTGAAATCCTGGCCCCACTGAGGTCAACGCCAAGACTTCAAACGATAAAGATTTTATCCCTGTTGTTCTCTGCATCTCTCTAGGGGGTATTCACAAATCCTTGTTGGCTCTATTCCTCTGAGGTGCTTAGGATAGTTAATAATTCTCCACTCTAACAACACTTTCTAGGCTGTCTTAGGTATCAAAAGATGTTTCCTTAGTGCTGGATATCTTTCTTAATGAGCTGATCTGTTGCCTGCAAGTCATGGAGGTAAAAGTTGGGAAACTGAGTCATAAGTCCACCCAATTGAGGCTTAAACAGTTTTCATCTTTATTTGTACAATTTCAGACAGAATTGTCACCTATAGTGTCTGGACATGCCATTTTATGGCAGACAAATAATAACAGACAAGACTGAATTCGGAAAGGGGCCCAAGTTACCACATTCCAGGGCACCAGCAAGTCCTTCCACCTTCCCTGATGCCTTGGTGGGGTCCTTCAGTCTCATCCTTCGAGTTCTGGTTCAGTGTTTCCCCAGTTTGGGCCCATGTTCATTTAGGTCTTTTATATATTTCTTCATTACAGATCACTTAATCTTTATCCAACTGGATTTTAACACATCAGCCCTTTGGGTTTTAGGTAACCTGTACGTTAAGCATGTGCAAACACCCAACTGCTGTATTTTTTTTTCTGCTGCTTTTGCAGAAACTGGGTCATGTCATTTTGTCTCCCTGCCCTAGGTCTTTTCAGAAAAAGGGATTTTTATTACAGGATTGTGCGTTTTTGTTTTTTTTTTAATCTCAAAACATTCAGCACAATGTTGCCTTTGTTTGTCAGCAACAATATCATTTTTGAAGCAGATCATCAACCCTATGTAAAAGAAGAATTGGCAAAAACACTCTTATGTCAGCAAGGCCTTGGCTGAACTGTTACCTCACCTGTACTCTTTCACTGTCTAGAATTACAAATCCTTAAAATATGACTAACAAAGCTTTTAATTTTACTATTTGGCAATTGTTCATTTTTATATTACATTATTATTGGTCAGTATACATTATCTCTTTAATCTATTTGTGGAGAAGAGTTTGGAGAGCATGCTACGATTCTTTAATGTCAACAGGTTTTATCTTATTTAAACATGGGTTTTTTTATTCAAAGTCCAATTTTGTTTGTGAATCTACACATAAACTTCATTGGAAATTTCCCTGGAAATGCGTTTTGAGAGATGTCTCTATTTTGGGGCCTTGACATAATTGCTTTTAATGGTACCCAACAAGGCAATACTTTTGTTGTCTCAGCTGCCTGCTTCCTAGATGGTGTGATTGTGATTGTCTCTAGTTATTTGTTCTTCTTTTTTTCCCTCCCAGGTGGTGCTGATATCAGAGCAATACAGATAACTTTTTTCCCTTCCCTTGCTTATGTTTTAAGGCTTGCTTAAAATTTCCTCTCTCAGTTTTGATGGTTTGTTTTTTAATGCTACTTTTGTTCATCTTATAGGTCAGAGTAATTTCCTTTGCCAGCATCCAACTCTCTTAGCCTAATTCTTCTCTCATGCTACGTAAATCAGGAGCAATGGCATTGTTGCCAGTGGAGTTACACCAGTTTTACATTGGTGTAAGTGAGAGAAAAATCAGGACCTCTAAATTTTAATGAGTTTCTAAACTTATCCAAATAGGGTATTCTGCACTAGTCTGGAATATGATAGTTAAAGGGATTAAAAAGAGACAAAGGATATTGAATCAGTGGCCTCTTTATAGGATTCTCAGAATTTGTACAAGGTAGCTTATAAATAAACTCATTTTAATACTTTGTTTTATGGAAATAAATACCACCCCCATCCAAGATGGTGATTTCTTCCCCTCATATAAAGCTATTTGAACCACAGCAACTGTTCAGATACCCTCATAGGTACTCAGAAATCCTACTACTTGGTATTCTGTAGGGCAGTACCTGTTTTATTTCTCCTTTCTAGAGTTTTTAACCATTGACCCCCAGGTGAAATAGCATAGACAAACTCCAGCCACATTGCAATATACAGTAGAGGAGGAGATTTTTTAAAATTTATTTTAAAAATTCAGTTTAAAATATGGTGGTACAACTTAATTGCATGTGTTTTTCATATACATATCTCATTGTGCACCATTAAAATCATGGCAATACTACTATAAGAAAGTGGGGACACCCTACAATATATTCACTTTTATACTCCTAAATGGGAAAATCCTAAAGGCAGGTATTTTGAATTCTACATTTCCAGATGCTTCTGCAGTCCCCAGATAGCTGTGCATTGTTTAATTAATCGTCTCCTAGACTTAGCACAGACATTCTTCAATTTCAATTACATCCCTTCACACAACATTTAATTTAAGAGGCCAGTAAATTCCATGTAGGGTTTTCCAGACATAGCCTCCAGAAATTAAATTTAGCTTGTCATACATCCAACACACACTGCCCCAGATTCTGATCTCAGTTATACTAATATAACACTGGAGAAAGGCCATTGAAATCAGTAGAATCTTATTTTTTGGTGTACCTCTTCCATATGCCAAGAGAGTGTGTGTGTGTTTGTGTTTGTGAGAGAGAGAGAGAGAGAGAGAAAGCTTTTCCCTTTCTAGATGCATTTCAGCTACTACATCCCAGCTAGCTGGGGAAAATGCCCAGCCAGAAATTGGTGGTGCTGAACAAGCAGGGTGTCCAAGGTGGGAGAGAGCCACTCAACCACTTTTGACGGGCGGGGGGCATAATGGGATGGGGACTGGTGGGCGTGCATGCACAATAGAGATCTATGGGATAATGAATGGTAGAGAGGAAGTCAGCTGGGCTCTCTTACATTTTCCACTAAAAGTATCAGAGCATTCCAGAATTAAATGATGGCCAATGGAAAATGTAGTGGAGAGAAGCAAATGCTTTCCATGCAACATAAAATTAACACACTTAGTTCACTACCATTGGATATTACTGAAGGAGACCTTAGTATTATATTCAAATATGGATTTTAGAGAGAGGAAGACTCTGAAATTTCATTAGCCAAGATAAAAAATTATAAGGGTTGTCAGTCTAGAGGCTTCAGGGCGCACATTGTTTAATAGTGAGTAGGAATAAATTTCACTCTTCAATCACCCCATATGGTATCACACAGCTGTTATTATTTGTTGTCACAATAGAACTATTGTGCTAGGCACTGCACACAAAAAATAAGTGATACTCCTTGTCCTGAAAGTCTAACTCTGGGTCTTGTTTTACTAGAGTGAAAGTGGGAGGAGAAAGAGAGATGCAAAGAGGAAGGATGGTTCAGTGGTCATTAGCCTGGGACTCAGGAGGCCTGGTTTCAGTTCCTTACACTGCCACAGACTTCCTGTGTGACCACGGGCAGTTGCCTAGCTTCTGTGCCTCAATTGCCGGTCTGTAAAATGGGGATAATAGCACTTCCTTCTCTCAGAAGAATGTTGTGAAGATAATTCTGCTAAAGACTGCGTGGTGTTCAGCTCTCATGGTCGTGAGCCCATATAAGTAGCTTAGGTAAAGAGACTTATCCAAGGTCACATGGCAAAGCCAGGGATAGAACCCAGGTATTTTGACTCCAAGCCAGTGTCCTGTCTACTACACCAGTGGTTCTCAAAGCCGGTCCGCCGCTTGTTCAGGGAAAGCCCCTGGCACGCCGGACAGGTTTGTTTACCTGCTGCGTCTGCAGGTTTGGCCGATTGCGGCTCCCAGTGGCCACGGTTCGCCGCTCCAGGCCAATGGGGGCTGCGGGAAGGGCAGCCAGTACGTCCCTTGGCCCATGTTGCTTCCCATAGCTCCCATTGGCCTGGAGCAGTGAACCGCGGCCAGTGGGAGCCACAATCAGCCGAACCTGCAGACACGGCAGGTAAACAAACCAGTCCGGCGCACCAGAGGCTTTCCCTGAACAAGCGGCAGACCGGCTTTCAGAACCACTGTACTACACAATATTGACAAGTTAGGTCCCTCAGTGTGTGATCTTATGTGTATCTCTGAATCATTTGGCATTGACCATTGTAAGATAAGATACCAGCTTTGATGAATGATTTGCTATGATCCAGAAAGGCAATCACCGAGTTTCTGAATGGGGCATTTGTTAACTTTTTTTTACTTTGCCAGAATATAGAAGTTTCAACATGGATTGTTCCCAACAAACCACTTTATAGAACATTCCTACAAAACCAGCATCTTTGTGGTACTGTGGGTGTATGTTACTGTACAGTGTCATCTTCCTTTGAAAAGCAACACAAGCCTCTTACAGAAGTTTGGCTACTCTGCAATGTGCTCTTTGTGGGAGGCAGGGGCAGGAGCAAGTTGTGGTTCAGTGTTACACAGATATCCAAAATGTTCCCCTATAATGGTTTTGTCGAGATTTTGTGATCTCTAAGTTTGAGAAATAAGATGCTCCTGGCATTGCTGTAATTTAACGTATGTGGAAAAATTCAGGTCTCCTGGGGCATTATAAAACATTTATCCTGCAAGCCTAATCATGTTAAGCACCAGCATTGAACAGACTCTGCATAGCTTGGCAGAATATTCAGTACCTCTTAACAAAGGCTGGTGTTAGGCACTGTATCTGCTGTGCGACGTTTCACTTAAGCTATACCTGATCTAGGTTTTCCAGGTTTGTCTACACTCTGCGTCAGTGTACAGCAAGCCAGGGTATGAATCTGCAGTGCACTAGACTGCTGCACACTAACTGGCTGTGTACACGCTGGTGCCGGGCACTAAAAGTTCCGTAGTGCACTTTGACGTTCTGCTCTTTCACACGGGAGGATGTCAAAGTGCAGCACGGACCTTTTAATGCCCAGTAGCAGGGACCACATAGCCATTTAGTGCGCAGCAAGCGAGCATGTTGTAGATTCACACCCTGACCTGACCTAGAGTAACTCACCATGGAGGTCAGAGCTGCAGTGAGCTGTTCACCATATTTGGCCTCTGGACATTACCCCATGTAGGTTTGCATGAATAATGAACACTCTGCTTTCTTCACCATTCTCACTCCTACCTGACATGTCACTTCCTTGGTGTTGAATATACCTAATCCTTTTTACAGAGGCCTTGTCTACACGTAGAGAAAGGGTTGTTAGAATAGCTATACTGGCAAACATTCCCAGCAGAGACTCAAATTATACAGAAAAAGAGTTCTGTTGCTAGCATAGCATAAATAAGTTTCCTGAATGGAATAAGCTATACTGGTAAAAGGATTATTTTGCCAGTAAAACTGAATCTAGACTGGGGCTTTTGCCGGCATAGCTATGTCACTTATGGGTGTGATTTCCCTCCCTCTACATCGTCTTAGCCACTACAGTGTAGACCAGGGCCAAGGGAGACTGTAGAAACTATCAAGGAAAGCACTTGTGTTGTCCCACTTGGACATTGTTAATCAAGTTGGTGTAAAGAGACAAGACCGTCACCTTGAAGAAAGCACTAGAAAAGGCTGGATTTTTCGATGAAATAATTCTATCATCTGAAGCTGAAAACAGGAACCAGAACTAAAGGGGACAAAAGATATGTTTATTTTGAATATTTGAGTTTATTGTAGATAAAACGTATGGATAAAGAAGAGGGGTGGTGCAAGATCTGCAGCAGGGAGAGGGAGAAGCAAGAGCATGTTTTTAAATTAGTCTCTTTAAAACATTGCCAATTGTCTTTATGCAGTGTCTAAAAAAGAACAGCAGCAGCCTCTGGAAGCAGCATGAAGCCTGAAACTTGTAGGTTTAATGATTCCCAGCTTTTAAAAAGAGATAATTTGCACAACAGATTTTCTAAGCTGTCATATCAGTCTAAGTTCTGTGACTTCAAATGATTTCATGCACTGAAGTTTCCTAATCTAAAGCATGCCTTTTCTGTAGTTATTCAGGGGGTGGAGGATTCTCTTCCCCAACTCTGCTAAGGGTCCCCCGTCCTACCTGTATTTTCTAGCACATATACAACCTGAATCTCTTGCTTCGTCTTATTTATCCCTTCAGTTTTCCTTGTTCTGTAGTTGTCCTTGTCTGCTCTCTTCCCTCATCTTGTCCCAATCGTCTCATTTTCTTCTCTCATCCTACGCTCATCCCCTTCTAGTCCATGTCTCCCTATAGCAAGTCTTAATACTCTCAGTGCCATCCACATCCCCTCACTTTATACTGCTCCATCATGACTTGTCTCCAATCACTTGTGGTGCATCTTATTATATTTTAGCATCCAATGGGGCACTCTACATGTATGTGTTGCCCTCGGAGTCAGAGCTCGGGCATTCTCTTCCCCTGCATTTTAACTTTTGAAAAGTTAATGCGGTGTTTGGGTCAGCTGACAGAAAAAGTGGAAAGCCAGGCTTGTTAAGGCACAGGGCTGAGGGCCCTGTGAGACTGGTGGGTTGTATAACATCACAGAATCTGAACACTACATCATAAAAGAGACGAGGATTAGTCAACACATCAGAACTAAGTTTCGAAATGTTTATTTTCGGGGGAGGTCAAGTGATTGGAGACAGAAGGATGTGGTGTGAGAAGCTAGCCAGGCGGTACATCAGAGTCTCCATGCTAAAAATGGCAGCATTGGCATTGACCATTGCAAAACAGGGAAATGGTACAACAAAGGGACTACAGGAACAAATAAAACCAGAGGCATATATATACCAGGGTTATCCGTCGCAGGATAGGCCACTAAAATAATGAGGAAAATCCTGAATTAAATATGATTTCTTCAGATTAAATTAGATCTTTGATGGGGGAGCAGGGAACGAGGAGGGGAAAAGAAGACAACTAAAAGCATGAAAACTAAAACAGTTGAAGAAAACTCAAATATTCTGAAGATGCAGGCTAAAAGCCATTTTTTTTCATTTTGATTATGTTCATGCAAAGTATCTCATTGCTGTCAGTGGAATTGTACACACAGAGCTACTCCTCTGAAGTAACGTGTTAGAATTTTCACTGGCAAAGTCCATATGTGCCAATGATTTTTGCAGGTACTAATACTGGCATTTGTGTGCACGCAAGGGGGAGAATTTTTGAAGTGTAGGTGCAGATGTTTGCACTTGGAATTTGTGAGTGCATATATGTAGGTGGGCGGTTGTGTGTGCACTTCTGAAATCTAGGGGCTGAAAATATGCCCTGTACCAAATATATCTGTAGCATCAGGGTGGGTGCCTTTCACAGAGAGAGACAATGCCCTCCTTAACACTGAAACCAGGAAATGTTGCAAAGTTTTGCAGCTGTTTAGGATTAAAACCTTATTTATTGCTGGTTACGAGTGCTTTACACAGTTGAAAACAATCAGGTTGACTACAGTGATGGTAAATTGAAGTCCATTTGGATTAATGCTGGTTAGAAGAGCTCTGGACAGTTTAAGCAGATTACTGAATTTCATCTAGAAGATGAAATGCTCCACCATGTAGAAGAGATGGCTGCTCCACCATGTAGAAGCAGATACAAGTATTTGATGGAGTATAGTGAAGTTATCTGAGCATTGGAGATGGTTGGATTGGGAGAAAAGTTTCAAAATAAATTCTGTACCTATTGTGGTACTATACCCTATATTCTTCGGGGATATTATATGATTATGACATAATAATATTTTATGCAAGATAAGTCATGTGAGGTGCCATTGGAAAGGTTATGATTTACAGAATATGATTATCCTATTTGTATGCATGTATTTTTTTTATTTGACGTTAGGAATATTGACTATACGTCTGTATTACAAATGTGTTTACACCTGGGGAACAACAGTGATGAGCTGCCAAAATCTTAACAACGGGTTCCCTTCTCACCCCATGAGGGGGTCGTTGCCCACCCCTGCCCCATCCAACCCCCCTGCATTCTTTGACGCCCCCCCCACCCCATCCACCCCTCTTTCCTGTCCCCTGACTGCCCCCAAAACCGGGCAGGAGGGTCTCATGGGTCACCGTAGTGGGTGCCCACCCCACCCCTAAGAGCCAGAGGCACCTGCCGGGGGGTGAGGTGGGGAGTCCCGGAGGTGCTTACCTGGGGCAGCTCCCAGGAAGCATCTGGCAGATCCCTCTGACTCCTAGGGGTGGGGGAGCGTAGCTAGGGGGGGAGCAGGGGGAGCGGTCACTCCCCCACTGATCACATCAAAAGTGGCACCTTAGACACCAACTCCCTGGGTGCTCCGGGGCTGGAGCACCCACAGGGAAAATTTGGTGGGTGCAGAGCACCCACTGGCAGCTCCCCGCCCTGCGCCCGGCCCCAGCTCACCTCACCTCCGCTCCGCCTCCTCCCCTGAACGCACCGCCCCGCTCTGCTTCTCCGCCCCCTGGCTTCCCATGAATCAGCTGTTTGGCGGGAAGCCGGGGAGGGCTGAGAAGCAGGTGGCAGCTTCCTGCTCAGGCTCAGGGTGGCGGAAGGAGGAAGTGAGCTGGGGCAGGGAGCGGTTCCCCTGCGCTGTCCCCCCTCCCCCAGATTACCTGCTGCGGTGCAGGCGGCCCCCCTCCCACACCCCACCTCCTGCCCCAGCTCACCTCCGCCTCCCTGGGCCTGAGCGGGAAGCCATGGCCTGCTTCTCAGCCTGCCCCGGCTTCCTGCGCGGGGGGGCAGAGAAGCAGAGCGGGGCAGCGTGTTCAGGGGAGGAGGCGGAGCGGAGGTGAACTGGGGCCAGGGCCGGGGTGGGGCGGGGAGCTGCCGGTGGGTGCTCTGCACCCACCAAATTTTCTCCTTGGTGCTGTAGGGCTGGAGCACCCATGGAGTTGGCGCCTAAGCACCACTTTGGGCCGGTTAAATTTAGAAGCCTTTTTAGAACCGGTTCTCCCTCGCGGAACAACTGTTCTAAAAGGGCTTCTAAGTTTAACAACCGGTTCTAGCGAACCGGTGGGAACCGGCTCCAGCTCACCACTGGGGAACACCCACTAGATAAGACGCTTTCATTCTGAAAAGCTGGCTGGGAATGGCCCATTCAGGTTGAATGGCCATTAGACAAAACAATAGGCCTTAGAAGAAGGCTATTTCCCACCTGGGGGCCTTCCTGAGGATGCTGCAGACAGCCTCAGCCTCATGGCTGCTGTGACACTACAGGGACATGTGACCAGGTCACCTGGTGCTGGACTCCATCTTGCGGTATCAGTGTTTTTCCACCAACTGGCATGGGAACCAAGCTTTGAAACAAAGGGTTCCCACCATATGCAAAACTATTTAAGGCAGGGGAGTGACATCATCATGGTTCTTCACTGACTCCCCACCCAAACAGACTCCTGGAAATACCTGAGGAACAAAGACTAAACTAGGGGAAGAGCTGAACCCAGGCTAAAGGGATTTTTAGCCTATGAATGGAACACCTGGGGATTCTGAGCTGTCAGCAATTGCAGCTTGCCCCTTAAGAATCTGCAGCCTGCTTGTATCATCACTTAGGGTGAGGATCTGCTCTTCATATCCAATCTCTTTAGTATATTAAGCTTAGATTGTATTTTTATTTATTTGCTAGGTAATCTGCTTTGAGCCGTTTGCTATCCCTTCTAATCACTTGAACTTGTTTTTGCTTTGTCTAAAGCGGGTGTGTGGGAGTTATAACACAGGGCAGAAAGTTGTATATTTCTCTTCACATTGAGGGAGGGAGGGTGAATTTAATGAGCTTATGCTGTACAGTTCCCTGTGCAGCGCAAGACTGTATAATTTTTGGTTTACGCTGAAGAGGAGGGCGTGTACCTGAGTAGCTGGGAAGTTCCTTAGCTGCAGCCTTCCCATGCAGAGCTGGTCATAGTGTCTGCATATAACTGCTGCTGGGTGTGTCCTACCGGTGTGTGTGCTGGTGAACGTGCAGGCTGGAGTCTTGGAGAGGGCTTGGCAGGGTGGTCACAGCAGTTCAGTGTAAAGGGAGCCCAGGCTGGTGGGTCAGGGGGGCTCAGTGGTCCCCCAGTTCCAGGTGGCACCATTCCACTTATCAATACATTTGCTTCTGTAGGAGTGGTAGTGGGAACACTGAGTATGTATTTCAGAAGTACTAGAATTTATTTAGTCTTGCAGATTACATCTAAAGGCTTTTGTCACAGCTCTTGTAGGGCTCCCCCCGGCAGGACACTCACCAAGCTGTTGTGCTTGGATTGTGGTATGCTGGACCTGCGTGCTCTTAAGCTTCACTTTGTCTGGGTAGGCTGCAACACCATCTCTTCTCTTGGCCTCTCTGGGTATGTCTACACTGCAATTAAAACTCTGTGGCTGGCCCATGCCGGCTGACACAGGCTTGGACGAAGGGGCTGTTTAATTGCAGAATAGATGTTTGGGCTCAGGCTGGAGACTGGGCTCTATCACCCTGTAAGGTGGGAAGGTCCCAGAGTTTGGTCTGTAGCCCAAGACTGAACATCTACACTGCAACTAAACAGCCCCTTAGCTCAAGTCCTACAAGTCTGAGTCACCTGGCACAAGCTGGCCATGGGTGTAATTGCAGTGTAGACATACACTCTGGCTCACTTCCTGGGCCCAGGTTCTGTCTGTTACCCCTTCAGAGAAATGGGACCTTGTGGCCCAGCTCTCCCAGGACCAGTGCTGACCCCATACCGACCAGTGGCTTAAGCACACCCTGCCCAGAGCTCCAACCTTGTGGGCACCCATAGGATAGTTGAAAGCAAAATACCAGCAGACTTCGCAAAGGGTTCCTAGGCATAATTATTCATTTATTTGTATAGCACAACAGATACACAGATCTACCCACACTTATAGGTACACCTACACCCATTTCCCAGCCTCAGTCTCCTCACCACTCCTGAGCATTCTTTGGGCTTAGAACAAAGTCCTCCCACTTGCACATTGTTTCTGTGCCAAATCATGGAGCCTCTTCCTCCACTGCAACCAGTTATCTTCTTCCTCAGTGGGTCCTGCAGTTAAATAGCACCCCTGTGTTATGAAAGCATGCCCATTTCCCTCTCTCCTGCTCAAGCTTCCTATGGGTCAGAGTCCCCTCCCCACCTTCTCAACCTTTGCAGTTTTACAGGGCTGCACCAACATTAGTTTTTCTTCTGCCGCTGGGGAAAATTCCATGGTTCTAGACCAGGCGTGGGCAAACTACGGCCCACGGGCTGGATCCAGCCTCTCAGGGCTTTGGATCCGGCCTGAAGGATTGCCCCCCGTGGTGCTGCGGGCCTCACACCGCTCACAGAAGCGGCCGGCACCACATCCCTGCGGCCCCGGGGGCGGGTGCAGAGGGCTCTGTGCATTGCCATTGCCTCCAGGCACCGCCCCCCGCAGCTCCCATTGGCTGGGAATGGGGAACTGCGGTCAATGGGAGCTTCGGGGGAGGTACCTGGAGGCGTGGCAAGGACAGCGTGCGGAGCCCTGTGCCTCCCGGTCCCCTAGGGACCGTGCAGGGACGTGGGTGGTGCGGTGCAGGGCCAGGGCAGGCATGCAAGGAGCCTGCCCTGGCCCCAGTGCGCACCACTGCCACCCCGGAGCCGCTTTAGGTAAGCGGCGCCGGGCTGGAGCCCGAACCCCTCCTGCACCCCACACCCCTCCTGCACCCCAGCTCCCTGCCCTGAGCCCCTTCCCACAGTCTGCACCTCTGCCCTGAGCCCCCTCCTGCACTCTGCACCCCTCCTGCACCCCAACTCCCTTCCCTGAGCCCCCTCAAACATCCCACACCCCTCTTCTGCCCCAATCCCTTGCCCTGAGCCCCTTCCTGCACACTGCACCCCCTCCTACACTCCACACTCCCTCCCACACCCCAACTCCCTGCCCCAGCCCTGCATACAATTTCCCCACCCAGATGTGGCCTTTGGGCCAAAAAGTTTGCCCACCCCTGCTCTAGACCCCCAGCCCCCTTCAGAGATATCAGAGAAAAAGGGTTTTCCCCAGGGCTTCAGTCATCCTTTTTTCCCAAGTTGCTTCCACTCGAATGGGAACAGTTCAGGCTTTTAAAATAGATCAATGAATAGACCAAAGAAGTGGAAGAAATAGTAAGTCCTTCATTAATGCCAAGTCTAAGGAAATTAAAAGTCAATGGCTTTTTCTTGCAGGTTTATTTTTTAATCCATGTAAAGCTGATTAAATGACATGAAAGTTCCCCTGCTCCCGAGAGACATTATGGCTCTTGTCTAGCACCGTTAGGTAGCATACTGAACAGTCCACTTTTTCCTGTCGTGGTACAAGTGTGTATTTATCAGATTATCAGAGGAGGACTGAAAACAAATCCACAGATCCGAGTTTGACGTTATCTAATTAAACTATGACTATATAGATCGTTGTTGCAAACACTATTATACATTTGCAACAAATCTTGTACAAAATGTGGCATGTAAAATATCTATGGAAAGGTTATGATTTGCTGAATATGATTATGCTATTTATATGCATATATCATTTTTGTGTTTTAAGTTATGAATATTGGTTCTATACCTGGATTTCAAACGTTTGCTCCTGGGGTAACGCTCACAAAGTAGTTAGCCAGCATATCTTGGAGGGACTGTTCAAATTGAGTGGTCATTAAAGGACGCTTAACTTACAATGGAAGACACCTATCTACTCTTAATGGACTTTTCTGCCAGGACTAAGTGAAGTCATGAATGGATATGTGACTTGCTCATGTGACTCCAAACTCCATCTTGCACCTGTAATTTTCACTAGCTGTGCTGAGGGCTTTGTTTGAAACAATGGATTTCCCTTCACATGGCAGAAGCTATAAAAGGCACCGGAAACATCTCAGTTTTGCCTCTTTCCTGCTCCAGCCTCTGGACTATGAACTTATACTAATGGGAGCATTCTAACCAATGGACTGAGGACCTTTCAATGATTTGGAAGCAACCAAAGACTTGTCAAGCGAAGAGTTTATTCTGTCACTGCTACAAGCCTGAACCAAGAACTTTGCATTTATTGTATGCATTTGACTCCTTTAACCAATTGTAATGCTCTTTCTTTCTTTCTTTCTTTCTTTCTTTCTTTCTTTCTTTCTTTCTTTCTTTCTTTCTTTCTTTCTTTCTTTCTTTCTTTCTTTCTTTCTTTCTTTCTATAAACCTTTAGATTTTAGATACTAAAGGATTGGCATAAGTGTGATTTTTGGGTAATAGGTGAGTTGTATATTGACCTGGGTGTGTGGCTGGTCCTTTGGGATTAGAAGACCCTTTTATTTGGGGAGATTGGTTTTAAAGAACCATGCATCCTAGTGTTTTTGGTGGCGATACAAAGGTTGGTATGCTTAAGGAATCTGTTTTTATGACTTCTTGTTAGTTAGGGTGGTGAAACAGAAGTTTACTTTTGTTGCTGTTTTGGTATATCTCATGGGAGAATAACCTCCAGTTTTGGGGTAAGTCTGCCCTATTTTTCAGCAGGTTGTCTTGAATTTGGTACACTTGGTTGTGACCCACAAAGGCACGGTTACACCAAGCATACCTGAAATTTGGGGGGTAGGGACTGGAAGCCAGATCCAAAAAGGAATGTCACACTTGGCCCTTCTGTTAAGCTTAACTAAACTCTTCCTTCAAATATACTCACTCAGACTTTTGGGTCTGAAGGGAAGGGGCTGCTAGATTAGAATCAAGTTGTGTCCTCTAATATGCATATAATATAATATAGGCGCACACACTGTGTGGTACAAATGTGTAATATGAGATGCTATAGTTACTTCCTGTTATCGGCATAGGAAAACGAGTGCAGTATCTCAGACACCACAGTGTGGTAACTATTGGAGAATGACTGTAAGGGCCACCCCAGTCTGTTATATACATACTCATTCATTCAACTACAAGCCCTGTAACGTGTGACCTGGAAGAAAGTGATGTGACTGAAGTGTTTCAACATTTTATATGCTGTACAGTTGATAGCTATTTGGTCCTTTTTCACTTTTAATGCGGAGAGTTAGGGTTACTCATAATAAGGAAGGCCCCTGATTCTGCAAAGACCTACGTACTTGCTGAAGCTCACACATTGTAAGCAGTCCCACTGTAGTCAAGGAGAGTACTCACAGTGCAGAAAGTTCTGCACATGCTGAAGTCTTTGCAGGATTGGGGCCTAAATTTGTTACAATTATCATTTTAGAATATTTTCCTTCAGACCTTGCCAAACAAAGAGCTAACTCGGAATTGAATTGAATTTTGAAAGCTTGTGTATATAGCTACTGTAACACTTTTACCCTGATTTATATTTTTGCTCTCAAGTTCGGTAGCACAATGGCTTTTCCTACTGTGTATTTTTATTCAGTCAAGTGTGGTTTTAAGAGTGGCTGTGTACAGAACAATTTCTCTTGTGCTCTATTACAGAATAGCATGCTATTAACTTAGCAAATATAAACATCTGGACTTTTTTCCTAAATTGTGATTCCAAAGTTACAATATTTTTCAAATAAATATTAATTAAACTGCTATTGCGATTTAGCAATCAAACCTGGGGAACCACACATTTTAATAGCTATTAAAAATTGTTTCCATGTCATTGCTTGGCAAGCAACTCGTCACCACTATCAACTTTTGGCAGCCCAAAGAAATGCAAGACCTCAGATACATTTGCACATAATACACCCACACTTCAGTACAGCAGCATTTAAACTAATTAAACTGTTCTGCTTGAAATGTCTGTCAGGAAGAGACAACCCACAAAATGTCCCACCCGTAGCTTGTGATAAATCCAATTCAGCACACTTGCATGCACTTGCACAGGGCTGGCGGAAAGGGACCAGAGAATCTATTTGTTTTCTCACTGAAACAAAAACTTTCTCCAACCCATAGCTAAAGTGTCCTTTGCTAGAAACGGCCACACTTTGTTCCCAAATGCTTTACTGAGTATAGCACTGGTACATCAATCAGATCTACCCAAGCAGAATTGGGGTCTAAACTAATAGTGTGGTGTAGTGTTCAACCACATCTACTGAAGATAGGAATGGAGGCTTTGCTAGAGAAGAGGTGAGGAGATGCAGGGGCTTGGAGTTGATCCTGGGTGCCCTCTCCTGGCTTGTTTCATCTTAAAGCAGTCCTGTGTCATGCAGGAAGAGAAGATCTGTGGCACCCCCCATTGCAGCGCACAGTAGCATGTTTATATAATGAGAGGCAGCAAATGGCAGGTGGGCAGTCCAAGCAATAAGCCAGGCAGGCCCACCAGAGAATCCTTTCAGGAAGTTGCGATAATGCTTCCAATCCTCTGATCTGTCAGACTATAAGACCTTTCCTATTCCTTGGAGTCTAAAGATGGTGTCACGCGTTTGTACAGCACGAACCATTGCTGCCCAGTTCAATCACTGATGTCTCTACTCTCCTTTCCCCACTCTGATGCTGATTTTGTCTGTATCACCACTGCAGGCTTCTGCTAACTAAAACAAAGGTGGTTTTATCTTTTATCCTGTGATCCTGGTACTGCTTGAGATTTATAGCTATTCTAATACATTAATCCAACAGCAACTACAAGATAGCAACCTACAGTAACAGAGACTTTCATAATTATGAATGGAATTGATAAAACTCTGATGCATATCTCACTTTATGACATGTAAACATTAGGAAACTAGGAGTACCAGAGTTGCCATTAAAATACTGATAGTTTGCAAGTAGCTTTACATTACTGCACTAGTCATAGACTGTCAGAGTTGGAAGGGACCTCAGGAGATCATCTTGTCTAACCCCCTGCTCAAAGCAGGCACAATCCCCAATTTTTTTTTTGCCCCAAATCCCTAAACAGCCCCCTCAAGGATTGAACTCACAACCCTGGGTTTAGCAGGCCAATGCTCAAACCACTGAGCTATCCCTCCCCCTGACAAAGCTAGTGTGGCTATCCAAGTAATATTAATTGCATGTAAACCTTCTGCTAGGTGGTGTAGACAGCAACAAGGGCTGGGTTCAAAAGTTAGGGGTTCTTCTTAATGTTACAAAACAGAACCGGTTCAATACCCCAGCCAGTAATCTGGGAACAGGGAAAAAAAATTCCGGGACAACACTAAGAGGCCATACGTCCCCAGTCATAGCCACTGCGTCTGTGTATAACAAAAGAGAGCTTTCAGTAAAAGAAGAAAGGTCTGCATTAGTCTGGGAAACATGGCAACACTAACTTGAAAGTATGCAAAACAGCCACCCCACAGTATGCTGGGCAGTGTTTTTTGCCTCAGATTTCCCCTGGCCGTGTGAAAGTCCGTTGGATGACTGTCTTTAACATGCCACTCCACCCCCTCATCGTTTGTTGTCCAAGGTGAGCAGTGTCCCAGAGTGCGGGGGAGGGGGTGGTTGACTGATGCCTCCACCTCCGCTCCCCGCTGCTTGTCACGGTCTCTGTCTGCGCCACTAGCAGTGCGGTGTTCTGAGGCTGGCGGCTGTGACTGCAGCGCCATTGGCCGTTATCTCTGAAAACTCGTGGTGATCGGGGCGGGGGAGGGGGGGTCCTGGACGACTGGAAAAAGGCTAATGTAGTGCCCCTCTTTAAAAGAGGGTAGGAGGAGGATCCAGGGGACTACAGGCCGGTCAGCCTCACCTCAGTCCCTGGAAAAATCGTGGAGCAGGTCCTCAAGGAATCGATTCCGAAGCACTTAGAGGAGGGGAAAGTGATCAGGAACAGTCAGCATGGATTCACCAAGGGCAAGTCATGCCTGACTAATCTAATCGCCTTCTATGACGAGATAACTGGCTCTGTGGATGAGGGGAAAGCGGTGGACGTGTTGTTCCTTGACTTTAGCAAAGCTTTTGACATGGTCTCCCACAGTATTCTTGCCAGCAAGTGAAAGAAGTATGGGCTGGATGAATGGACTATAAGGTGGATAGAAAGCTGGCCAGATCGTCGGGCTCAACGAGTAGTGATCAATGGCTCCAAGTCTAGTCGGCAGCCGGTATCAAGCGGAGTGTCCCAAGGGTCAGTCCTGGGGCTGGTTTTGTTCAATATTTTCATTAGTGATCTGGAGGATGGTGTGGATTGCACCCTCACAAGTTTGCAGATGACACTAAACTGGGAGGAGAGGTAGATACGCTGGAGGGTAGGGATAGGATACAGAGGGCCCTAGACAAATTAGAGGATTAGGACGGAAGAATCCCATGCACTGCTACAGACTAGAGACCAAATGGCTAGGCCTCAGTTCTGAAGAAAAGGACCTAAAGGTTAAAGTGAACAAGAAGCTAGATATGAGTCAACAGTGTGCCCTTGTTGCCAAGAAGGCTAATGACATTTTGGGCTGTATAAGTAGGAGCATTTCCAACAGATCGAGGGACGTGATCCTTCCCTTCTATTCAGCATTGGTGAGGCCTCATCTAGAGTACTGTGTCCAGTTTGGGGTCCCACACTACAAGAAGGATGTGGAAAAATTGGAAAGAGTCCAGCGGAAGGCAACAAAAATGATTAGGGGACTGGAACACATGACTTATGAGGAGAGGCTGAGGGAGCTGGGATTGTTTAGTCTGCAGAAGAGAAGAATGAGGGGGGATTTGATAGCTGCTTTCAACTCCCTGAAAGGAGGTTCCAAAGAGGATGGATCTAGACTGTTCTCAGTGGTAGCAGATGACAGAACCAGGAGTAATGGTCTCAAGTTGCAGTGGGGGAGATTTAGGTTGGATATTAGGAAAAACTTTTTCACTAGGAGGGTGGTGGAGCACTGGAATGCGTTACCTAGGGAGGTGGTGGAATCTCCTTCCTTAGAGGTTTTTAAGGTCAGGCTTGACAAAGCCCTGGCTGGGATGATTTAGTTGGGGATTGGTCCTGCTGTGAGCAGGGGGTTGGACTAGATGACCTCCTGAGGTCCCTTCCAACCCTGATATTCTATGATTCTACGACACTTAGCCCAGATCTTAGTGATTTCACTGTGGAGAGGGGAACCTGCCTGCTGCTGTCTTTTCACCACAACACTGTCTTTGTACCAGAGTGAAGGTTCAGCCCCCTTAGATCAGCTTATCAGTGATCTCACCTCTAGTGATCACTGAGAAAGAGCCAAGACTCCCCATTGAGTCTATGGACTATAAAGTATGCAAAACAGCCACCCCACAGTAAGCTGGGCAGTGTTTTTTGCCTCAGATTTCCCCTGGCCGTGTGAAAGTCCGTTGGATGACTGTCTTTAACATGCCACTCCACGCCCTCATCGTTTGTTGTCCAAGGTGAGCAGTGTCCCAGAGTGCGGGGGAGGGCTCCCCATTGAGTCTAGTCTGAGCTGTCTTTAAATATTGGCGGGGGAGGATAAAATGGCTGCTAGCATCCTTTAAACAGATCCACAGCACAGGGTAGGAACACCTGCACACCCCCCCCCCCGATCCTTTTGACACCATTATTCCCTGCTTAGCATATGAGGTTGAGTCAGGGTGACCCCCTCCAATCCAATTAGGGCATATTAAGTATAGTACTGCTGGCCTTTACTCATATAGTCAGGATAATGTGTAATTACCCCTGCACTACCACCAGACTAACATGAATCTTAAACCCAAATGGCCAAAAATGATGACGCCGGCAGAGCTAGGCAAAGCAGGTGTGTCTATGGGTATGTCTACACTACGAAATTAGGTCGAATTTATAGAAGTCGGTTTTTTAGAAATCGGTTTTATATATTCGAGTGTGTGTGTCCCCACAGAAAATGCTCTAAGTGCATTAAGTGCATTAACTCGGCGGAGCGCTTCCACAGTACCGAGGCAAGCGTCGACTTCCGGAGCGTTGCACTGTGGGTAGCTATCCCACAGTTCCCGCAGTCTCCGCTGCCCATTGGAATTCTGGGTTGATATCCCAATGCCTGATGGGGCTAAAACATTGTCGCGGGTGGTTCTGGGTACATATCGTCAGGCCCCCGTTCCCTCCCTCCCCCCGTGAAAGCAAGGGCAGACAATCATTTCGCGCCTTTTTTCCTGAGTTACCTGTGCAGACGCCATACCACGGCAAGCATGGAGCCCGCTCAGGTAACCGTCACCCTATGTCTCCTGGGTGCTGGCAGACGCGGTACGGCATTGCTACACAGTAGCAGCAACCCCTTGCCTTGTGGCAGCAGACGGTACAGTACGACTGGTAGCCGTCATCGTCATGTCTGAGGTGCTCCTGGTCGCCTCTGTGAGGTAGATCAGGAGCGCCTGGGCAGACATGGGCGCAGGGACTAAATTTGGAGTGACTTGAGCAGGTCATTCTCTTTAGTCCTGCAGTCAGTCCTATTGAACCGTCTTATGGTGAGCGGGCAGGCGATACGGACTGCTAGCAGTCGTACTGTACCATCTTCTGCCGAGCAGCCATGAGATGTGGATGGCATGCAGTCCTTCTGCACCGTCTGCTGCCAGCCAAAGATGTAAAAGATAGATGGAGTGGGTCAGAACAAGAAATAGACCAGATTTGTTTTGTACTCATTTGCTTCCCCCCCTCCCCTGTCTAGGGGACTCATTCTTCTAGATCACACTGCAGTCACTTACAGAGAAGGTGCAGCGAGGTAAATCTAGCCATGTATCAATCAGAGGCCAGGCTAACCTTCTTGTTCCAATAACGACAATAACTTAGGTGCACCATTTCTTATTGGAACCCTCGGTGAAGTCCTGCCTGAAATACTCCTTGATGTAAAGCCACCCCCTTTGTTGATTTTAGCTCCCTGAAGCCAACCCTGTAAGCGCCCCTCCCAGCATCAGAGCAATGGCAAACAATCGGGCATCTGAGAGTGCTGTCCAGAGCACTCACAATGGAGCACTCTGATGGGGCTAAAACATTGTCGCGGGTGGTTCTGGGTACGTGTCGTCAGGCCCCCGTTCCCTCCCTCCCTCCGTGAAAGCAAGGGCAGACAATCATTTCGCGCCTTTTTTCATGAGTTACCTGTGCAGACACCATACCACGGCAAGCATGGAGCCAGCTCAGGTAACCGTCACCCTATGTCTCCTGGGTTCTGGCAGACGCGGTACGGCTTTGCTGCACAGTAGCAGCAACCCATTGCCTTCTGGCAGCAGACGGTGCAATACGACTGGTAGTCGTCCTCGTCGTGTCCGAGGTGCTCCTGGCCACGTCGGCTGGGAGCGCCTGGGCAGACATGGGCGCAGGGACTAAATTTGGAGTGACTTGACCAGGTCATTCTCTTTAGTCCTGCAGTCAGTCCTATTGAACCGTCTTATGGTGAGCGGGCAGGCGATACGGACTGCTAGCAGTCGTACTGTACCATCTTCTGCCGAGCAGCCATGAGATGTGGATGGCATGCAGTCCTTCTGCACCGTCTGCTGCCAGCCAAAGATGTAAAAGATAGATGGAGTGGGTCAGAACAAGAAATAGACCAGATTTGTTTTGTACTCATTTGCTTCCCCCCCTCCCCTGTCTAGGGGACTCATTCTTCTAGATCACACTGCAGTCACTTACAGAGAAGGTGCAGCGAGGTAAATCTAGCCATGTATCAATCAGAGGCCAGGCTAACCTTCTTGTTCCAATAACGACAATAACTTAGGTGCACCATTTCTTATTGGAACCCTCGGTGAAGTCCTGCCTGAAATACTCCTTGATGTAAAGCCACCCCCTTTGTTGATTTTAGCTCCCTGAAGCCAACCCTGTAAGCGCCCCTCCCAGCGTCAGAGCAATGGCAAACAATCGGGCATCTGAGAGTGCTGTCCAGAGCACTCACAATGGAGCACTCTGATGGGGCTAAAACATTGTCGCGGGTGGTTCTGGGTACGTGTCGTCAGGCCCCCGTTCCCTCCCTCCCTCCGTGAAAGCAAGGGCAGACAATCATTTCGCGCCTTTTTTCATGAGTTACCTGTGCAGACACCATACCACGGCAAGCATGGAGCCAGCTCAGGTAACCGTCACCCTATGTCTCCTGGGTTCTGGCAGACGCGGTACGGCTTTGCTGCACAGTAGCAGCAACCCATTGCCTTCTGGCAGCAGACGGTGCAATACGACTGGTAGTCGTCCTCGTCGTGTCCGAGGTGCTCCTGGCCACGTCGGCTGGGAGCGCCTGGGCAGACATGGGCGCAGGGACTAAATTTGGAGTGACTTGACCAGGTCATTCTCTTTAGTCCTGCAGTCAGTCCTATTGAACCGTCTTATGGTGAGCGGGCAGGCGATACGGACTGCTAGCAGTCGTACTGTACCATCTTCTGCCAGGCAGGCAAGAGATGAGGATTGCTAGCAGTCGTATTGTACCATCTTATGCCAGGCAGGCAAGAGATGAAGATGGCTAGCAGTCGTACTGTACCATCTTCTGCCAAGCAGCCATGAGATGTGGATGGCATGCAGTCCTTCTGCACCGTCTGCTGCCAGCCAAAGATGTAAAAGATAGATGGAGTGGGTCAGAACAAGAAATAGACCAGATTTGTTTTGTACTCATTTTCCTCCTCCCCTGTCTAGATCACACTGCAGTCACTCACAGAGAAGGTGCAGCGAGGTAAATCTAGCCATGTATCAATCAGAGGCCAGGCTAACCTCCTTGTTCCAATAACAACGATAACTTAGGTGCACCATTTCTTATTGGAACCCTTCGTGTAGTCCTGCCTGAAATACTCCTTGATGTACAGGCACACCCTTTGTTGATTTTAGCTCCCTGAAGCCAACCCTGTAAGCCGTGTCGTCAGTCGCCCCTCCCTCCGTCAGAGCAACGGCAGACAATCGTTCCGCGCCTTTTTTCTGTGCGGACGCCATACCAAGGCAAGCATGGAGGCCGCTGAGCTCATTTTGGCAATTAGGAGCACATCAACCACCACACGCATTATCCAGCAGTATATGCAGCACCAGAACATGGCAACGCGATACCGGGCGAGGAGGCGACGTCAGCGCGGTCCCGTGAGTGATCAGGACATGGACACAGATTTCTCTGAAAGCATGGGCCCTGACAATGCATGCATCATGGTGCTAATGGGGCAGGTTCATGCTGTGGAACGCCGATTCTGGGCTCGGGAAACAAGCACAGACTGGTGGGACCGCATAGTGTTGCAGGTCTGGGACGATTCCCAGTGGCTGCGAAACTTTCGCATGCGTAAGGGCACTTTCATGGAACTTTGTGACTTGCTTTCCCCTGCCCTGAAGCGCATGAATACCAGGATGAGAGCAGCCCTCACAGTTGAGAAGCGAGTGGCGATAGCCCTGTGGAAGCTTGCAACGCCAGACAGCTACCGGTCAGTTGGGAATCAATTTGGAGTGGGCAAATCTACTGTGGGGGCTGCTGTGATGCAAGTAGCTCACGCAATCAAAGATCTGCTGATATCAAGGGTAGTGACCCTGGGAAATGTGCAGGTCATAGTGGATGGCTTTGCTGCAATGGGATTCCCTAACTGTGGTGGGGCTATAGACGGAACCCATATCCCTATCTTGGCACCGGAGCACCAAGCCGCCGAGTACATAAACCGCAAGGGGTACTTTTCGATAGTGCTGCAAGCTCTGGTGGATCACAAGGGACGTTTCACCAACATCAACGTGGGATGGCCGGGAAAGGCGCATGACGCTCGCATCTTCAGGAACTCTGGTCTGTTTCAAAAGCTGCAGGAAGGGACTTTATTCCCAGACCAGAAAATAACGGTTGGGGATGTTGAAATGCCTATATGTATCCTTGGGGACCCAGCCTACCCCTTAATGCCATGGCTCATGAAGCCGTACACAGGCAGCCTGGACAGTAGTCAGGAGCTGTTCAACTACAGGCTGAGCAAGTGCAGAATGGTGGTAGAATGTGCATTTGGACGTTTAAAGGCGCGCTGGCGCAGTTTACTGACTCGCTTAGACCTCAGCGAAACCAATATTCCCACTGTTATTACTGCTTGCTGTGTGCTCCACAATATCTGTGAGAGTAAGGGGGAGACGTTTATGGCGGGGTGGGAGGCTGAGGCAAATCGCCTAGCTGCTGGTTACGCGCAGCCAGACACCAGGGCGGTTAGAAGAGCACAGGAGGGCGCGGTACGCATCAGAGAAGCTTTGAAAACCAGTTTCATGACTGGCCAGGCTACGGTGTGAAAGTTCTGTTTGTTTCTCCTTGATGAAACCCCCCACCCCTTGGTTCACTCTACTTCCCTGTAAGCTAACCACCCTCCCCTCCTCCCTTTAATCACCGCTTGCAGAGGCAATAAAGTCATTGCTGCTTCACAGTCATGCATTCGTTATTCATTCATCACACAAATAGGGAGATGACTACCAAGGTATCCCAGGAGGGGTGGTGGAGGAGGGAAGGAAAATGCCACACAGCACTTTAAGCACAGCACTTTAAAAGTTTACAACTTTAAAATTTATTGAATGACAGCCTTCTTTTTTTTGGGCAATCCTCTGTGGTGGAGTGGCTGGTTGGCCGGAGGCCCCCCCACCGCGTTGTTGGGCGTCTGGGTGTGGAGGCTATGGAACTTGGGGAGGAGGGCGGTTGGTTACAGAGGGGCAGCAGTGGCAGTCTGTGCTCCAGCTGCCTTTGCTGCAGCTCAACCATACACTGGAGCATTCTGGTTTGGTCCTGCAGCAGCCTCAGCATTGAATCCTGCCTCCTCTCATCACGCTGCCGCCACATTTGAGCTTCAGCCCTGTCTTCAGCCCGCCACTTACTCTCTTCAGCCCGCCACTTACTCTCTTCAGCCCGCCACCTCTCCTCCCGGTCATTTTGTGCTTTCCTGCACTCTGACATTATTTGCCTCCACGCATTCGTCTGTGCTCTGTCAGTGTGGGAGGACAGCATGAGCTCGGAGAACATTTCATCGCGAGTGCGTTTTTTTTTCTTTCTAAGCTTCACTAGCCTCTGGGAAGGAGAAGATCCTGTGATCATTGAAACACATGTAGCTGGTGGAGAAAAAAAAAGGGACAGCGGTATTTAAAAAGACACATTTTATAAAACAGTCGCTACACTCTTTCAGGGTAAACCTTGCTGTTAACATTACATACATAGCACATGTGCTTTCGTTACAAGGTCGCATTTTGCCTCCTCCCACCGCGTGACTACCCCCTCAACCTTCCCCCCTCCCTGTGGCTAACAGCGGGGAACATTTCTGTTCAGCCACAGGCAAACAGCCCAGCAGGAACGGGCACCTCTGAGTGTCCCTGAAGAAAAGCACTCTATTTCAACCAGGTGACCATGAATTATATCTCACTTTCCTGAGGATAACACAGAGAGATAAAGAACGGATTTTGGTTGAATGCCAGCAAACATACACTGCAATGCTTTGTTCTACAGTGATTCCCGAGTACGTGTTACTGGCCTGGAGTGGTAAAGTGTCCTACCATGAAGGACACAATAAGGCTGCCCTCCCCAGAAACCTTTTGCAAAGGCTTTAGGACTACATCTAGGAGAACCGCAAATGCCAGGGCAAAGTAATCCTTTCACATGCTTGCTTTTAAACCATGTATAGCATTTTAAAAGGTACACTCACCAGAGGTCCCTTCTCCGCCTGCTGGGTCCAGGAGGCAGCCTTGGGTGGGTTCGGGGGGTACTGGCTCCAGGTCTAGGGTGAGAAACAGTTCCTGGCTGTCGGGAAAACCGGTTTCTCCGCTTGCTTGCTGTGAGCTATCTACAACCTCCTCCTCATCATCATATTCTTCGTCCCCAAAACCTGCTTCCGTATTGCCTCCATCTCCATTGAAGGAGTCAAACAACACGGCTGGGGTAGTGGTGGCTGAACCCCCTAAAATGGCATGCAGCTCATCATAGAAGCGGCATGTTTGGGGCTCTGACCCAGAGCGGCTGTTCGCCTCTCTGGTTTTCTGGTAGGCTTGCCTCAGCTCCTTCAGTTTCACGCGGCACTGCTTCGGGTCCCTGTTATGGCTTCTGTCCTTCATGCCCTGGGAGATTTTCACAAAGGTTTTGGCATTTCGAAAACTGGAACGGAGTTCTGATAGCACGGATTCCTCTCCCCAAACAGCGATCAGATCCCGTACCTCCCGTTCGGTCCATGCTGGAGCTCTTTTGCGATTCTGGGACTCCATCATGGTCACCTGTGCTGATGAGCTCTGCATGGTCACCTGCAGCTTGCCACGCTGGCCAAACAGGAAATGAGATTAAAAAGTTTGCGGTTCTTTTCCTGTCTACCTGGCCAGTGCATCTGAGTTGAGAGTGCTGTCCAGAGCGGTCAGAATGGAGCACTCTGGGATAGCTCCCGGAGGCCAATACCATCGAATTGTGTCCACAGTACCCCAAATTCGAGCCGGGAACGTCGATTTAAGCGCTAATCCACTTGTCAGGGGTGGAGTAAGGAAATCGATTTTAAGAGCCCTTTAAGTCGAAATAAAGGGCTTCACTGTGTGGACGGGTGCAGGTTTAAATCGATTTAACGTTGCTAAATTCGACCTAAAGTCCTAGTGTAGACCAGGGCTAAGTAAATATATTCTGCTCCTGAAGTCTTTCCTCCCCAGTTTGTCACTAGATGGCAGAGAAGCGCTCATTCAGAGCACTGCTTCCATCATATCAGCTTTAATGTGCCTGGCTGATAATGAGGCTTCTCTTCTAAAGTCAAGATTGACAGAAAATGTTATTAAAAAAAACAAAAAAACCCTGTAAACCTGGACCATACTGAGATGTACATCTGGGAATTACCTCTAAAGTCTCATCATGGTGTTAGAGGAGCATAAAGGTACAGGAAGTCCCTGCACACCACTTTATGGACCATTGTAGTACTGCAGGGTGCCCCACTTTAATTTCCCCTGATTGACAGCTATAGGGGAACACTGTAACAGCCCAGGGCAAGGAGAAGCCAACACACTGTAACAAAATAGTATGTCCCCTTCTTAATACAGCAATTACAACAAATGGTTCAGAAGCTCCTCACCTCAGGTTACTGGCTCAGAGCTCCCATATTTAACAACCATAACACGCAGTCATATAGTCTAGTCTCCTGGACCCTGAAAGAACACGCCCTGCCTGCATGACTTTTATTTCCCCCTCTTCCTGTTTATATTGCCCATGGTGGGCTGGGGTTGATTACACAGCAGGGTTTCCCAGCTGTGGGCTGCAGCCTGTCCCTTAAAGTGGTACATTTCTTCTCAGGCAGCTGTGTTCAGGCCATTGATTAATTGTATGAAATAATGTTGCTAATGAGAATTTCCGTGTTGTCATACACCAACATTGTCAGCTAGCATGCAACCAAATACTGAGTAACTAAAAGTTCCACTCTCCAGTGATAGGTCTTCAGTTTGAAAGAGAGACTTAGTTGGGCTAAAACAGTAACAGAACATAAACTACTCTCAGCTGGTCACACAAAATAGACCCCAGAGTTGAAAAAAGCTGCATTTTGACAAACTTTGTATCATTTAACATAAAAAAGCACTTTAAGATTTTGACTTTGACAAGGCTTTTCTTTTTCTGAGCGGATCTTTCATTATTTTAAAATAATCCAATGCTTATGGCCAGTGATGAGCTGCCAAAATCCTAACAACTGGTAACCTATAGAAAGTTCTGGTTTAAGGGATGTGCCACCGTATGTATTTTTTGTACCAACGGGGTTACCATACGTCCGTCTTTTCCCGGGAGGAATTTTTAAAATTTTAAAATTCCTCCCGGACAGCGATTTAAGAACCAAAAAGTATGATGTAACCGGGAAAATACGGATTTATGTTAACCCTGCCTAAAGTTCTTTTTTAAAAAGATGGGCCTGAACTAGAAATGAGCTCCGTTTCACATGTGTGGGTCCCCGCCACTCCCTGGGGGTGTGCTAAGGTGACCAGATGTCCCAATTTTATAGGAGCAGTCCCAATTTTGGGGTCTTTTTCTTATATAGGCTCCTATTACTCCCCACCCCCTGTCCTGATTTTTCACACTTGCTGTCTGGTCACCCTAAGGTGTGCACATGTGTGGGTCCCAGCTGCTCCCTGCCCCCCTCATTGAAGCAGGTGTGCAGGGTTACTGCCCTGGGAACTGCAGGGCACCAGTGGACTTGGGGCCAGCTGCAGACAGGGGCATGGGGCAGGGCTAGCTGGAGGCAGGGGGTGCAGGGCTGGCTGCAGGCAGGGCAGGGGGTGTGGGGCTGGCTGGAGCAGGGCAGGGCAGGGACTGACTGGAGGTAGGGGCTGGCTGTAGGCAGGGCAGGGGGGTGTGGGGCTGGCTGGAGACAGGGGGTGTGGAGGCTGGCTGGCTTCGGGCAGGGTTGCAGGGGGTTGCGACGGGTGGGCTGGAGAGGAGGGGTGTGGGGCTGGCTAGCTTCGGACAGGGGGGTGCGGCAGGGGCTGGCTGTGGGCAGGGCAGGGGGTGTGGCTGGGGCTGGTTGCAGGCAGGGCAGGGGGTGCGTCAGGGGCTGGCTGCAGGCAGGGCAGGCGGTGCGTCAGGAGCTGGCTGCAGGCAGGGGGTGCGGGGATGGTTGGAGACAGGGGCTGGCTGCGGGCAGGGTGGTGGGTGATCATGGGGAGAGCGGCTCGGAGCAGCCCGAGCAGCATGACGCAGCCCAGGCCCAGCAGAGCAGCCGGGGACCCACCAGGCAGCAGCGGGAGCCCCAGGGCCAGGGGTCGGGGGAGAAGCAGCAGCAACAGGGCTTGTGCCCAGGGCCAGGCAGCAGCCCACATGGCTCCCGCAGCACAGCGCCCCTGGCGGCCGGAGGAGGAATTACATCACTTCCCGGCCGGAGCCCATCAAAGCCTCAGCGCCCCCTGCAGGGAAGCGGGTTAACAACCGATTCTAAAACTGCTTCGAAATTTAACAACCGGTTCGTGTGAACCGGTGCAAACCAGTGAGAACCGGCTCCAGCTCACCGCTGCTTATCGCTCGATTTTTCAGAAATGGACGCTGACTTTGTGCCCACTTTCTTGTGCCTTCACCAATTCTGAAGTTAACAATTGCTGATGCATTTTATTGCACTTAGAGAGCTAACTACTGCATTGCACCTATAGAATTATTAATCATATAGCACCCTGAGTGTGCTACTACTTCCCCCACAAGTCAAAGTCCCAGTTCCTGCTTTGAAGATCTTACAATCTAAAGCCCAGTAAAGACAAACACAAAAGAAACAGGTAGAGTTTCAAAAACAGATTCCTATGTTTGCGTTGGTGTCTCTGCATGTTTCTTGGTGTGTTGTATTTAAAGGTTGGGATTTTCAAAGTCTTTTAAGGGAATTAGTTGTCCAAATCCTATTGAATTTCAATGGGATTTGGGTACCCAGCTCCCAAAGTCTCCTTTGAAAATCCCATTCTTAAATGCTATAAATTGCTCCCACATGTGCCGTATTTGCAACCCTTATAGTGATTTGAGAATGCCAAGTCAGAGGCTGCCTCGAGGCCCACACAAAAATCCTGGCCTTCCTTTTGTGTTATATTAAAAATAACCTTCACTATATATGGAAGTTTTGTTTTTGTTATTTTAAAATCAGATCAAGTCTAGCAAAGCTAATCTGCATAGGGTTACACAAACTCAGTTTTTTCCCCATGTACTTTCACATTTCAAACTTGCTTTCAAAGCCTATAATTATTACTACTCTAGTTATACTGCCATTTAAACACCTTTATATCCATTTTAGAATAATCAGGTGCCTGAATATAAAATACTTTCTTTATGACACTGTTTTCCTCAATATCTGACCCCGTAGAAAGAAAAATGGTCTCTCTACCTTGTTATTAGAATTACATCAGGAGACAATAGCTCAGTGAATGATATTAACCTCTGAACATTGTTCTTTAGAAAATCATTTGTTTCCTTAGCATTTTTTGTGCACAGGCAAAAGTTAGTATATTGCTTGAGGGGATATAAATGTGACATCAACGAAAATCCAATAAACAAACCCAGAACTTTCAAACAGTGCTGGTTGGGAATTTTTAGATGGGGAGGGGCGGGGGTGGAGGGATTGGATGGAAAATGTCAATTTATCAAAACTGAAACTTTTTGTGAAAACATATAAATGCCAATGAAACTTTCATCCAGAAAGGATGGGAAAAAGAGAGCGTGAGAGAGCCCAGTGGTTAGGGTGCACAGCTGGGATGTGGGTAAGTCTGTGCTCTGACTGATTTGGTGCCCTAACTACTGGATTACAGAGTCAGTCTGTCAAGCCCTGGATCTAGTTAGCATCAGTACACTCAGGTAATTTCATTCGCTTAGCTAAATTCCAACCACACTTTCAACTGAGTTATTCTGACATATTTAACTTTCTTTAATTAGTCTGGTTTTATAATGTTGCTGTGCGTTCTAATCCAGATTGGTTTTCACTGATGGGGAAAATTATCCCTTTACATTTCTTACCTGTGTCATGGGGACATAGTGAGCCTTAATGAGTTATGGTTTATATATATAAAAAAAGTGTACTTACTTTTGCCTTTAATCAGAAGACCCCTAGAATAATGTGTACATTTCCTATGCACAGAGAGCTTTCTTTTATCTTGTCACATTAAAACTGATGTTCATGGAGTATATTTACAGTTATTAAATGCTGCAGCTTCTTAAGCATTTAATCATCCCTAAATCATTGTATTGCCTTGCATATTTCTCCATTTTCCATTGAATAAATCTATATATCAGCACTTGTGGGCCACATCCTCAGCTGGTATAAATTGGTGCAGCTCCATTGAAGTCAGTGCAGCCGCACTGATTTATACCCACTTGGGATCTGTGGGGATCCATTACTTAGGGGTCAATAAAAGGCCTGATGGTGTGGACTGGGTATTTATTGACCAAAGACTCTCTTCTTTCCTCATGCAATTATTAAAATGAAAAGCAACCGGTAGAGACTAATACTAAATGTCTTACTTGTACTGCAAGTAAGGGGCTGATACACATACTGTGCAGTATCTGAGTTCTTGTGTAACCATCATCCAAGAACCTACTCTGTTTCTCACTCTTTTGCCTTTCAGAACAAAGGGTGAAATCCTAGCCCTGCTGACGTTATGGGGAGTTTTGTCATTAATGCTAATAGAATAAGGATTTCACCCAAAGTCTGCATGGAGAAATATGAAAAATTATCCGGAAAACGAATGATCAACATTTCATTCAAAACCTTGTCATCTTCTGGTTGGCAGATACATTCTGTTACAGTGAATGTGTCTTTCTACAGATAGAATCATTGACCTGAGCCCAAATAATGATCATCAGACTTTACACCGTTATGGTGCCTTTCATCCAAGGATCTTAGTTTTCAGCTGTTTGAACCTGGCTCCTCATAAGAGCAAAGTGTGATTGAAGTGGTCTCTTAAGTACCCTAATCATGCCAGCTGGTATATTTTATGTGAGAGAACAGTACCATAAAATGCTTGTTATACCAGTGGCAACTGCTTGTCTGTGACTTCCTAAGAAATAGAGTAATAGGATCATTGGATTAGAAGGGTCTGCAAGGGTCATCTAGTCTACCCTGCCAGGAAGCAGAATAACAGTAGCATGATGGAGTTAACATGCAAAATCTGTTGTTACCTTATCTGCTTTTTTAAATGGAATCTGATATACACCACATGCACATGCTCTCTTTCTCTCTCTCCCTGGTTTGTTCTTCTGGGAAGCCTGTCACAGCTCCTTCCCCTTTGCTGATCATTGGCCATTCTCCCTGCCCCTCCCCACTGCCACCATCCCAGACCTCCAAGACCTTTGCAATTTCATCATACACATCTTTATTCCTGCAGGAATTCTGCAGCTTATAGACATAGATAAATATAAAATTGCCATAGTGCTGAGGAGAGAGGCTTCAGCTCATATCAACATGCTCATATCAAGAGCAGGATTTTAATATGTCTTAAATATAGAACATTCACAATCAATCTGAAAACTAGTCTAAGATTTTACATAGTTTATGTTTTTGCTGCTTGCCTCCCTCATGCAACTAGTGCCATGGAAACCAATGACATTGCTCCCGTGAGCAAAGCAAGCAGCGCTTTACAACAGGAGCTAAAGATCAGGACACTTCTGGCAGCACTGCAATTTCAAAATTTCAGATGGAAATGTTTACGATTGCTAGTTCAGTGTGATGCACAGATGAAAGGATATTTTGAGGGCTTAATAATAACCTAGAACTAGCTTCAGACACAACGCACAGCAAACAGGTAGAGCTTATAGAGGTTCCTCATAATATTGTGTATCTGGGAGTGGGAGTATGTTTTTAATGCCTCTTGAAAGTGAGTGTATCTGGAGTCCTCCTGGCTCTTCCTGTGATCCTAAGCACTAGACTGTAGCCTTACAATCTGCTCTGAGTTGCGCTCTTCAGGAGCCAACCAGGTACCCAATAGTGACACAGTCAGGAACCAGTTCAATCCCTGCTTCTTCCTCAGTGCTCCAGGTAAAATAAGCTGCACAAGCCTGTTTGTGGGGAGTAAGTGAGCTCTTTACTCATAAGCATGCAGCAAAGGTCAGGGTCTGGCCTTATACCATCAGTGGATTCTAGGGCCATGTCTGCACTACAAAGTTAAGTCGACGTCATGTAAGTCGATATCGAGCCTCTGATTTAAGCAAGTCAATCTTGCATGTCCACACTATGCTCATAGTGAGGATGCACTCCACCGAAACAATCAGGGCTTGCATCAATGCACGGAGCACTGCACTGTGGCTAGCTATCCTATTGTGAATGTAGCCGAGTGGAAGTTTGAGTTGGGCTTGCAATGCCTTATGGGACTAAAACATTGGCTCGGGTGGTTATGGGAACATGGCATTAGCTTCCCATGATGCACTTACCTCCCTCCCTCCCTGAAATCAATGGCAAACAAACCAACCCTTTTTCGCAAGCCTGGGTTACCCGTGTGGATGCCATAGCACGATAAGCATGGACACTGCTCAGCTGTACACTGTTGTGAGCATTACGATTACCTTGTGTCGTATCCTGCAGCATTTACACAGCGTATACAGGAGTCAACACATAGAACAATGTGATGCCACACTAGCAGCTCTTCTGGAAGACATACTGCGGAGCAATTCGCAGTTGCGGCCGACAGTCAGGAATCACCTTGACACAGATGAGTGCCGTTTCTGGGCCCAGGGAACAAGCACTGACTGGTGGGACTACATTGTTATGCAGCTATGGGATGACGAGCAGTGGCTACAGAACTTTCGAATGCATAAGGCCACTTTCCAGGAACTGTATAAAGAGCTTTCCCTAGCCCTGAAGCACAGCAATACTAAAATGAGAGCTGCTCTGACAGTGGAGAAGTGAGTGGCAATAGCTCTGTGGAAGTTTGCAACGCCAGACTGCTACTGGTCAGTGGGGCATCAATTTGGAGTGGGTAAATCTACCATGGGATCTGTTGTGATCCAAGTTTGCAGGGCCATCAACAGACTTTGTCTAAGAAGGGTAGTGTATGTGGAAAATGTGCAGGATGTAGCGGATGGTTTTGCCACAATGGGGTTCCCTAACTGCAGTGGGGCTATAGACGGAACGCATATCCCTATCTGGCACCAGACCACCTTGCCAAAGAGTACATAAACCAAAAGGAGTACTTCTCAATGGTGATGCAAGTGCTGGTGGATCACAGGGGCTGTTCCACTGACATCAACATGGGATGGTCGGGAAACGTGCCATTTTTAGGAACTCTAGTCTGTTCAGAAAGCTGCAAGCAGGGACTTTCTTTCCACACTGCAGAATAACCATTGGTGATGTTGAAATGCCAATCGTGATCCTCGGAGACCCAGCCTACCCCTTGCTCCCGTGGCTCATGAAGCCATACACAGGTGGAATGTGCCTTTGGACATTTAAAAGGTTGCTGGTGTTGTTTGCTTACTAGGTTAGACCTCAGTGAAAGCAGTATTCCCCATTGTTATTGCTGCCTGTTGTGTGTTCCATAATATCTGTGAAACAAAGTGAGAAAAGTTTATGCTGGGGTGGAAGGTTGGGGCAGATCGCCTGGCAGCCAATTTTGAGCAGCCGGAAACCAGGGCAATAAGAAGAGCATGTTGAAGGGTTCGTCATCTCCATGAGGCTTTGAAAACCAGTTTCAGCAATGAGCCAGAATAATGTGACACTTATCTGTCTTGTTCCTTACCAAACTGTCCCCTCCATTGCATTTTCTCCCTGTAAACTTCATCCACACCAACTACCATGTGTTGAATGAATAAAGACCCTTTTCTCCTCAATCCGTTAAGTTTTATTACGCACACAAACACACAGACAGAGCAAAGGAAAATAAGATAACCTGGGGCAAAAGGTCTGTTCGGGGAGAAACAAGGACAGCTTGCTTAAAGATGTACTGCAATAACAATCAAAGGTGTAGGATTGGGTGCCTTCTGCTTCTTGTACCCTCCCCTGGTGTTGAGTGCAAGGGATACCGGACTCCGCTGCCCACCGTGCTGCCTCATACGATGTTTGGGGGAGGAGGATGTAGAACTGGGCGATGATGGCAGCAGGTTCAGCACTGGCTGCAGTGGGACTCTAGCATCCAGCTTCCTTTCTTGAACCTCAATCAGACGCCTCAAGCTGTCTGATTGCTCCTTCATAAACTGCAGCATCTTTTCCTGCATGGCATGCTCTTGTTCTCTGCATGCTTTCATGTCCATGTCCAGGCTCTCAGACAGTACAATTCTCCATGCACTGAGCTCAGTCTTGTCACTCTCAGTGGCGTGCATTAACTCATTGAACATGTCCTCCTGAGTCTTCTTTTTCCGCCTTCTAATCTGGGAAATTCTTTGTCCCAGCATGGAGGATGCACCTACAGACAAGGTTTCAGCTGCAAGGAATGCAAAGCAAAAGGGTAGCACTGACAGTGCATACCTTGTTTCTGGTGCAAGGTTAATTTTTTTATTAAAAAAACACCCCTCAATTCACTTCCCTGCAAGCCACAACTTAAGCAGAACCGCTGGCTACTGCAAGAGTTGCTCTGCTGCTCCAGCCATGGTGAGTGAGGCCACAAAGCATGGGTGAGAGGTCTTGTGCTGCTTTTGTGAAGACATCCTTGGGATCAGTGGTTGAAACTTGAGAAAAGCCCTGTTTCTCTAGCAACCTGGATAATGCTTGAGGACAGGCACCAGCGTAAAGCCCCCAAATAGTCTTTTTTTTTTACAAAAGCAGCTCTGGGTTGGTGGGAAAGGGAGACAAATAGGAAGCCTCCCCCCCTCCCCTTTTTTTCAATGCTGCTTGCAATACATGGTCATACCTTCCAACCACAACCACGGCATGTTTGGAAAGTGTGGTTATGTAACCGAGATTTCACCAAACAGGGGGCGGATTACTTGTTGAATTGTTTGAGGTTTAAAACTTCCCCCGTTTCCCCTAGGTGACACTATGTGATATCACTCTCCTGAGGGTAACAGAGGGAGCAGATGCTGCAACCATCTAGGTGCAGAGCTGGTCCTTATGCTGCAATACTGTATGCTGTAGTGATGCCAGCAGAGTTAATACTGGAATGGTGTGGGAAAGTGTTCTGCCATGGTGGATGAAATAAGGCAGCCCTTCCCAGAAACCTTTTGCAAAGGATTGCAGAGTACCTCCATGAAAGCTTCCTAGAGATCTCCAAGGAGGATTCCCGGGCCATCCCTGTGCACATAAACAGTCTTTTTCAGAGAGCACCCTCTGCATAGCTGGAGTGGCTGCTGATAACTTCTATCCCAATGTTTTTATTCAGATTCCACATTAAAAATAATAGCATGTAACCCCTACAGTTCAATTGGAAATGTGTACTCACCAGAGGTATCAAGCTCCGCCACCAGCTGGTCCTGTGAAGGGATATCTTTGAAAACTCATGGCGAACCGGGGAAGTCCCGGATGACTGGAAAAAGGCTAATGTAGTGCCAATCTTTAAAAAAGGGAAGAAGGAGGATCCTGGGAACTACAGGCCAGTCAGCCTCACCTCAGTCCCTGGAAAAATCATGGAGCAGGTCCTCAAAGAATCAATCCTGAAGCACTTGCATGAGAGGAAAGTGATCAGGAACAGCCAGCATGGATTCACCAAGGGAAGGTCATGCCTGACTAATCTAATCGCCTTTTATGATGAGATTACTGGTTCTGTGGATGAAGGGAAAGCAGTGGATGTATTGTTTCTTGACTTTAGCAAAGCTTTTGACACGGTCTCCCACAGTATTCTTGTCAGCAAATTAAGGAAGTATGGGCTGGATGAATGCACTATAAGGTGGGTAGAAAGCTGGCTAGATTGTCGGGCTCAACGGGTAGTGATCAATGGCTCCATGTCTAGTTGGCAGCCGGTGTCAAGTGGAGTGCCCCAGGGGTCGGTCCTGGGGCCGATTTTGTTCAATATCTTCATAAATGATCTGGAGGATGGTGTGGATTGCACTCTCAGCAAATTTGCAGATGATACTAAACTGGGAGGAGTGGTAGATACGCTGGTGGGGAGGGATAGGATACAGAAGGACCTAGACAAATTGGAGGATTGGGCCAAAAGAAATCTGATGAGGTTCAATAAGGATAAGTGCAGGGTCCTGCACTTAGGACGGAAGAATCCAATGCACCGCTACAGACTAGGGGCCGAATGGCTAGGCAGCAGTTCTGCGGAAAAGGACCTAGGGGTGACAGTGGATGAGAAGCTGGATATGAGTCAGCAGTGTGCCCTTGTTGCCAAGAAGGCCAATGGCATTTTGAGATGTATAAGTAGGGGCATAGCGAGCAGATCGAGGGATGTGATCGTTCCCCTCTATTCGACATTGGTGAGGCCTCATCTGGAATACTGTGTCCAGTTTTGGGCCCCACACTACAAGAAGGATGTGGATAAATTGGAGAGAGTCCAGCGAAGGGCAACAAAAATGATTAGGGGTCTGGAACACATGACTTATGAGGAGAGGCTGAGGGAGCTGGGATTGTTTAGTCTGCAGAAGAGAAGAATGAGGGGGGATTTGATAGCTGCTTTCAACTATCTGAAAGGGGGTTCCAAAGAGGATGGCTCTAGACTGTTCTCAATGGTAGCAGATGACAGAACAAGGAGTAATGGTCTCAAGTTGCAGGGGGGGAGGTTTAGATTGGATATTAGGAAAAACTTTTTCACTATGAGGGTGGTGACTCACTGGAATGCGTTACCTAGGGAGGTGGTAGAATCTCCTTCCTTAGAGGTTTTTAAGGTCAGGCTTGACAAAGCCCTGGCTGGGATGATTTAACTGGGAATTGGTCCTGCTTCGAGCAGGGGGTTGGACTAGATGACCTTCTGGGGTCCCTTCCAACCCTGATATTCTATGATTCTATGATTCTATGATAGGCTCCAGGGTTAAAAACTGTTCTTGGCTGTCGGGGAGAATGGATCCTCCACTTGTTTGTCTCACATTCTCCTCCTCCTCCTCCTCTTCCTCATCAACAATGTTGTTACTTGAGGTTGTCTGGGGCTCCTGGGAGGTATCCATGGAGCGTTTTGGGGTAGTGGTGGGGTCACCACTGAGAATTGCATGCACTTCCTCATTAAAGCAGCATGTCTGTGGGGCAGAAACAGAACTACTGTTTACCTCCCTTGTCTTTTGATATGCTTGCTGAAGCTCCTTCATTTTCACATGGCACTGGTGCGTGGAACGCTTTTTATAGTGGGGGTGCTGAAAGCCAGCAAAACTATCCCCAAACTCTTTACCTTGTGTGCCCCCATCTACCCCAAGCTGAGGCCAGGAGCAAGGCTGTGTCTCCCGGCGGGGGGGGGGAGGGGGAGGGGGACATAGATAGGAATCACGGGGCTGATGCTGGGGTCAGGCGCAGGGCCAGTAGCGGAGCCCTGCATGCGAGACCGGCAGCTGGGACCCCGCGTGCGTGGCTGACAGTGGGGCTAGCATCCGGGACCCCTGGGCACGGGGGCAGCAGCTGTGATGCGGGACCCCGCATGAGTGGCTGGGAGTGGGGCCGGAAGCTTGGACCCCACCTACAGCCCAGAGCAGGGCCGGCAGCTGGGACTCCGCATGCTCTGCCTGCAGAGACTCGTCTCCCCACACAGCAATAAAATCCATCACCTCCTGTGCACTCCATGTTGGAGCGCGTTTACAGTCTTGAGTCTCTATGATCAGCTGTGCTGATGAGCTCTCCATGCTGATCAAACAGGAAATGAAAATTCAAAAGTTCCTGGGGCTTTAACAAGGGAACGGCTGTTTCCTGTGTACCTGGCTAATATGCAGTGGAGTTGTAAGCACTCTCCAGAGCGGTCACAGCGGAGCACTGTGGGGACACCTCCTGGAGGCCAATTCATTCCAGTTACACAACGCACTGTCTATGCTGTCCCCATGTTGACCCATGGATGTCGAATCAAGCACTAAGCCTCCCTCAGAGGTGGAGTAAGAAGTTAACTTTACAGGCCACTTAGCTTGGCGGAAGGCACTCAATAGTGTAGACACATACATTATTGGATCGACTTAACGCAACTTATGTTGACCTAAGTTTGTAGTGTAGACCAGGCCTAGGATAAGTTAAGTGACTGAGTCAAAACTGAAAAAGTACATAAAAACCTGTAATAGAGAAAAGGACAGAACCTAAACTGATCAGTATAAAAAGTATTTCTGTTATGAAACTGTTGGCTACAGCATAGTGGAAAATTGCAGAAATTCACTCACCTCAAGAAAGTGACACTGCAGTCTACTGATAAATTAAAATCCTCTTGGGTCTGCTCGAGGAGATAAACTAATTTTCATTCTTGCAGGAATAAGAAACAGCCATAGGAGATTTTTTTTTCTGCTATAATTTGAGAGGAATACTTAAGAGGAAGGATAGGCTTGTGGATAAGGCATTGGATGGTGGAAATCTGTATTCAACTCCCAACTCTTCCATAGGCTTCCTGTATGACCATGGGCAAGTAATTTAAACACTCTGTACCTCATTATAAAATAGGGATAATGATACTTCCTTTCTCCCATGTTTTTTCTATCTATTTAGATTGTAAGCTCCTCGGGGTAGAGACTGTCTTTTGCTATGTGTTTTGTACTGAGCTGAGTAAAATGGGGCCCTGATTTCAATAAAGGCTTCTTAAGCACAATTACATTAAAATAACCAATACAACTTCTTTCTTATTTTCTAATCTTTGAGCCTGATTCTGATTTCAGTACACCTTTGTACACTGCTGTAATTCATTGGCTTTAATGGAGAGGGTTTATATTTACACAGGTGTAACTAAGATCAGAATCTGGCCCTTTCTATTTATTGATAATGAATTGTCTCCTGTGATCAAGACTATAGACAAAATGAATATTTTAAATAATCATTAGCTATTGCTCCACTGCGGATGCAGATAACATTATTAAAGCATTTTTGTTGCTTTCATCATACAAACATAAATGGGTGGTAGTGCCGCAAATATCTGGAAATATTTTAAAAATATTCTGAAGCTTTTATTAGTAGTACGGCGTCAAGCAAATTATTTCTGTGGACTGCCACAACAGAGTCAAATGGACAATAACTCTTGATGGTGCAATTAAGTCAGCGTCTGAAAATTAAAATAATGGTTTTTATACTTGCTAGGATACAATGTCAGGTCTCAGGTGATTTATTCAGCAGGCACCAGGCTTAGGAATAATTATTTGGAAAAAAAAACAAAACAAAAAAAGCGACAACCCCAGAGATCTCCTATAAGGCGAATTGTGTCCTTGTCAGGCAGCTGTTGCTCATATTAGAGACAACATATTTTTATTTTAAGGTATCAGATTGCTGTATGTTCTACTAGGGAAACAAAAGGACTGAGGGGTGGGAGGGCTTCAAGTTCTCTTGCTGTCTAAGGCACCTATTAAGTCTTTGAAAACAATAGCCACCCATTAACACCCTATCACAAATCTGATTAAAAATAAAGAATCTAAATTCTGTAGGCAAATGTTTTAGCTAAATGCCTTAATCTAAATCTACATATGCTTTAAAGCTTAAGCCTTGTCTTCACCAGGAACAAAAAGTGTATTTTTAACCTGTATTAACTAACCCATGTTCAAATCCTACTGATAATAAGGCGCTGTAGCTAGTCACGGTAAACCCCAGGTGAGTGGGGTGCATGTCCTTACCAGGACGCTTGTATTGATTGTACTGTCAGTGTGGGGCATGGTGGGGTGGCCCCTGAAGGCCAGTAACAGTGGAAGTAAGCGTCTAATTACTTCAATCATAACTCTATGCCACTCCAGGAGGTGGAGTGACTTAGGGCTAGTCTACATTTGCAGCGCTTTAACGTGCCTTGTGTGGTCGTGGTGCAGCCCTGGGAGAGAGCTCTCCCAGCGCTCTAAAAAACCCACTTCCATGAGGGGTGGCTCCCAGCGCTGGTGCACTGTCTACACTGGTGCTTTACAGCACTGAAACTTGCTGCGCTCGGGGGGTGTTTTTTCACACCCCCGAGCGAGAAAGTTGCAGCGCTGTAAATTGCCAGAGTAGACAAGCTCTAAATCAGTGTAGAGAGTCACTTACTTTGGTGGGAGCTAAATTTAAGTAAAGACACTTCCACAGCTCGGTTGGCACAAGGCAGTGTACAATAGCCTAACTTTGTAGTAAGAACAGGAGGACTTGTGGCACCTTAGAGACTAACACATTTATTAGAGCGTAAGCTTTCGTGGGCTACAGCCCACTTCATCGGATGCATAGAATGGAATATTTAGTAAGAAGAAATATATATACATACAGATACATTGGAAGTTGCCATACAAACTGTGAGAGGCTTGTAGACCAGGCCTAACACCTTAAAAACAGTGAAAGAAAAGCAGTTCGTGTATTGCTTGAGGGGACATCTTCCCATTCTCGCTTCACCTGCAGATTTCCTGTCAATAGCTGTGTGGTCACTGGCCATTGCAAGAGAGTCACAGAACACTGAATGCCTGAACTTCAAGTCTCGGCTGATAATTGCAGATTACTTGGAAAAGGTTTGTAATGTATTTATTTGTATAATTTTAAGTCTGCACCTGTACTGTGAAACCTGTCCTAAATGACTGAGAAACTTGGTTGCTTAACAGATGTAGCCTTCCACTGTAGGTGGCCAGAACTGCTCTCTGTCGCTATGTGTTCACTGGCAAAAAAATGGTACGGGTTTACAATTTGAGCTGGCTATCTGGCTGTAAAATTCTAGTGGCGACCAGGCACTGTAGTTTTTAACCTTCCTGTAGCTAGCGAAGGTAAACCTCGGGGATGGGGATAGTGTTGACCTTGACTAGTTACATCAAGGTAAAATGTACACCTGTGCCTTGCCTTCACTAGGATTTTGCAGCAAGATGAATAACTTGAGTTAGCTTATCACTGTCAAAACACACTTTTTTCTGGCAGTGAAGACAGTCTGTATATTGTGTGATTTTTGGGTTGGCCACAAAGGTGACCTCCTGTACAGGTTTCATTGTATTCCACGAATGAATTGCCATCTGTTTAAAAACACAACACAAGTTCCCCTTCAAATAACAATGTGCCAATTTCTGACTCACTTATATGGGTTAAATGCGGTGGAACTCTATTGACTTCACAGAAGCTAGCTCCCCTACCTCTGCCCTGCTTTTATTTTGAAATATCTCTTTATTAGGCCCTGACTACATTAGAGAAATTTCCACTCGTGTGTAAACTTCTGTTATCGATATATGGCACTGGTATAAAACAGGGTATACACTGGTGAAATGTGCTCCAGTGACATCGCTGCCATTAAATTGGTGCAAATGTCTCTGATGTGGCCAGAGACCTAGAGTAATTGGAAGGGGTTAGCAAGAGACCCCATTAAAAAAAAAGTGATGAGAGAGCCTGAAGTTAGATTTTTACATTTATTTCTTACAAAGGTATCTAGGGAGAGGTGGCCTAATATTAGCTCAGGTAGTGGTTTTTATATGTTCTCATAAGTCTGTACCAAAAGCAAATATTTATCAACTTTTATTTTTTTTTATTCAAATAGTTGGATTTTCTGCAACAATGTTTGTGCAGCCCTTTAATGTTCAGTTTATTCCAACAATTGTTAATCATCTGTTGGGATGTTTGTTATAAATTAATTTCTGAAGTTTGGCACATCAATACTGACCTTTCCTTCTGTTTTATACTTGCTTCCAGATCTCAGAGTGCTTCTTTTTTACCCAAAGAGCATATTGGTTAGCTAAAGAAGGGAACATAATAAATCATTGGCATTCAAAAGTACCGGTAGTTCTAATCTCAAACTAAAAATTGATGAACAAAAAGATCAGAGTACAATAAAATATCTTAATGATGACCTGCCAAGGATTTCTAACTAGTTAGGATTCTGCCCAGTTTTGCTTCTTTAGAATAAGTAGTTTTGTTTTTAATCCTGCTGATTGTTTTTTTTTGTTTTTGTTTTGTTTTTTTAACATCAACAACATCACGTCTGGTCTTCCCTGGTTTTGCTGAGGCACCTCCTGCGGCCTCAGAGCATGTTTATTGTAAGCTCTCACTCCTCTGTGGGCTGCTGAATCTTTAACAGTAGCAGCCTTTAGCCAAAATGTTAATTAGTCATTGAGTATAAATAAGTGCTACTTAAAATTCACTACGTTTTAACCAGTCTCAGTAAAAAAATCACTCTTTTCTAAGTTGCTCAGCTTTCACTGTCTTGACTCTTATGATGTTGCCTTGCAACACCCATGCGTGGGTGTATCTACATGAGTGTATCCCCTGCAGTCATAGAGTCTTTCACGGAAGACACAAACTGAATTTCGAATTGAAGAATCACCTTTTTAAAAATAAAATAGTTCTTTCCTACTTTATGTATTACAAAGAAGCAAAGGAGGATGACAGCCCACATTTTTTTTAAGGCCACCTTTCAATGGGGCCATAGTCTAGGTGTGGCCTAAATCTAAAAACCTAATTGACCTTATCTACTACCTTAACTTGGAGAATTCTTTTTCAAAACAAATCTCATTTGGGATATATCCCTCGGAGCAGGAGATCCTTTCTGGAAGTGAGGTCGGGTTTTTATATGTTTGTCTTTTAAAATCAAGGAGAGCTGCTGCTTTTTGGGTCTCACTCTGCTCCCTATGCCCACAGTTAATATTGGGGGGAGGACAAGAGAAAGGTAAGCAGTATGGCTAAGTAGATAGAGCACTGGAAAGAGAGACAGAGACTGGGGTCTATACTCTGCTGTGCTACTGGTTTGCTATGGTTAGTCATTTCACGTCCTAGTACCTGCTTCCCATTCTGTAAAATGTAGAGAGCGATACTTTCTTCCTTTGTAAAGTGCTTAGAGATCTATGGATGAATCGTACAATACATCAGAGCTACCTATGGGAGGAGACGACCAAGAGGATGAGCTTTACCCGCTCCAGCCGCAAGTGTTGGAGTCTGCTCCGATGCCTTGGAGCAGCACAGCAGCCCCCTGCACTCTGCCGACCCTCAGTGACACCCACCCAGGTAGCTGGACACCTACTTAAAGTGGCCAGCGCACCTTTGGAGAAACAGGTGCGAAGACAAGTGAGGAACGAGTGACGTATGTGTTAACGTGTACACCAGACCAGAAGCTGCCCAGAACCATTCACTGTAACAGAGCCGGAACAGACACTGGGTAGCATCAAGCTGCAGGCTGTGACAACATGTCTCCAGAATTCCTGAGAAACGTTGGCTCCTGTGCTTGGCTTTGGCTTGTGAAATTCTTTACCAGGGTCATTAGTGAAGGCAGGCTACTGAAGATATGGCGCACCGCAAAAGTAATTGGCCTCCTAAAGCCTGGAAAGGACCCAAGTCAAGCATCAAGCTATTGTTCCATATAATCATTGTTGGTGTGCTTCAAGGCACTGGAGTGCTTGGTCCTACAGTGCATACTACCCGACGTGGAGAGAATTTTGAGCCCTGACCAAGCCGGCTTTTGCCGAGGCCGTAGCACATGTGACCAAGTACTTGCGCTGGCCACATTTGTTGAAAATGGCTTCCAGAGAAACTTGAAAACAGGTTCTGTTTTCATCAATCTAACAGCGGCGTATGATATGGTGTGGCACACTGGCCTGCTCGTGAGGGTATAACGGGTCCTGCTACCTTGGGTCACAGGTGTCATTGAACTGTTCCTCTGCGATAGACAATTCAGAGTTCATATGGGGGAGAAGATGAGTGCTTGGAGACAACAGAGCAATGGGTTACCTCAGGGCTCTGTGCTTTCTCCAACCCTTTTCAACCTTTACATCAATGACCTGCCAACAATGGAGTCACGAAAGTTCATTTACACAGACGACATCTGTTGCGGTACCCAAGCCTGGACATTTCACGAGCTTGATGCCACCTTAAACTGGGACATGAAAAAGTTAGCTGACTACTGTAAGACTTGGCGCCTCCAACCAAGCATCATAAAAACAGTGTCCGGTTTGTTCCATCTTCATCATGCCAGCGCAATCTGAGAACTGAATGTTTATCGGAATGGTCAGAAGGTGAAGCATGCAGTAGAACCGGTCTATCTAGGTGGGACCTTAGACCGCACACTGAGTTACCATGCCCACCTGAAGAAGACAGCAGCTAAAGTTAAGATGCACAACAATCTTCTTAGCAAACTGGCAGGTTTGTCATGGGGTGCTTGTGCTCCAACTTTGCAGATGTCAGCTCTTGCCACCTCATAATCGGTGGCGGAGTACCGCGTACCAGTTTGGAGTTGATTGTCACACACCAAACTGGTGGATACGCAGTTACATGCCACCATGCTTATCATCTCCGGCACCCTGTGTCCGACTCCACTCCCATGGCTTCCAGTTCTGAGCAATACTGCTCCTCCTCATATCGGATGGGAGGTTGCCATTGACAAGTTACTGGGGAAAGTATGCACCAATTCAAGCTTGCCACTGCACAATGCCTTTTTAAACCACCAGCTGCATGTTTGCCACCACGTCACCCATTATGGTCTCATTCGCCATGCCAGGATGTTAGGGCGGAAACACTCTGGTGAGAGGAATGGAATCTGTTATAATCCCCAACCAGTCCCTCGTCACCAACCCCACAATTTGCCCACCTGGTTTTCACCTGCCCCGTCACCAGTGGTCCGTGTTGAACAGGTTCCGGACCGGGCAAGGTCTTTGTGCAGCTAACCAGTATCTCTGGGGCTTTTGTGACAGCCCTTTGTGCAGCTGCGGCACAACACAGACAATGTCGCACATTGTGGATGAAAGCCTGCTGACTAGGTTCAGCAGTGGGCCAGAAGAACTGCACAGCACCACTGAAGATGCCATCGCTTGGCTAAGCAACTATGCACTCGCTAAATCAATAAATGAATCACCACAGTCTTTATTTTGCTTTGGAAACCTTTTGGAGGTAATAAGATCTTTAAAGAAATTTGATGTTATATCATTGTGTTTGGAAAAAAAAATACTCACAGGCCCATATTTTAAAAGAGAGGCAACTGAAGTTAGGCAGCTAAATTCATAGTTAGGCCCCTAACTACAGACTGATCTTTAAGATCTCTGTGCTCGATGTACATCTCCCACTGAAATCAGTGAGAACTACTGAACTTTTGCAAATCAGGCTACCTACTGAAGTACCTAAATAGATACCCATTTTTTAAAAACTTGACCACCATATTTAGTAATAATGTGAGATTTTTTTTCTCGTATTTTTATGGTACGTAACCTCGTAGCATTCTAGAGATTAGAAACAAGTGGAACTTCTGCATATGGATTTTTGCACCATAGCGGTCCATCTTCACTGGGAGTTTGTGCCAGTGTAGCTTCATGGGTGAGTCTCCGGTGGTGTAAAAATCCCTAATGAGGATAAGACTTGCAGCTTAAATTAGCATCATTGGATGTGGTTTGCCTTTTCTATGGTTTATATTTTCTTAAACTTTTTTGACAAATTCCTAGGCATAATGAGGCTTAACCAGATTAGTCTATTCACTGAGTAACAAGGTGCATGGGGTAATATCTTTTATTGGACCAACTTCTGTTGGTGAGAGACACAAGCTTTCAAGCCACACAGAGCTCTTCTTCAGGTCTGGGAAAGGTCTGTGTGGCTTGAAAGCTTGTCTCTCTCTCACCAACAGAAGTTAGTCCAATCACGGATATTACTTCATTCATCTTGTCCAGGGAACCAACATGGCTACAACTACACTGTAAGTTCATCGAGTAGGCAGTTTACTTCTATATATTGTGCCATAGTTCCTGCGCTACCTTGGTGGGTCTTGCACTTATTGGCGGATTTGCTCACCTTGGAGCTTCACGGCAGCCCTCAGTTTGGCCATTTTTCTGAATTCACAGTCCAGGTCAACGACTCCTGTGTCTGACCAGGAGTTGGGAGGATTTGGGGGGAACCCGGTCCCACCCTCTACTCCAGGTTCCAGCCTAGGGCCCTGTGGAATGCAGCTGTCTAGAGTGCCTCCTGGAACAGCTGTGCGACAGTTACAACTCCCTGGGCTACTTCCCCATGGCCTCCTGGACCCAACACCTTCTTTATCCTCACCATAGGACCTTCCTCCTGGTGTCTGATAATGCTTGTACACCTCAGTTCTCCAACAGTCCGCATTCTCACTCTCAGCTGCTAGTGCCTCTTGCTCCCAGCTCCTCACACGCACACCACAAACTGAAGTGAGCTTCTTTTTTAAAACCCAGGTGCCCTGATTAGCCTGCCTTAATTGATTCTAGCAGCTTGTTGATTGGCTGCAGGTTCTAATCAGCCTGTCTTAATTGTCTCCAGAAGGTTCCTAATTGTTCTGGAACCTTCCCTGTTAGGAAACGGAACGTCTTTTGCTTGCTCCTTAGCTATCTGCTTTCTATTCTTTCCTAAAGCCCCCTGGCCCGGATTTTTCTTACTTTTTGCACCTGCCTTAGTCCCCCCCCGACCGGGCCAGACGCTTTTTTGATTTTTCTTTTTCTTTTTTGTGTTTTTTTTCCGTCTACGTCCTTCGCCGGCCATCCCCCCCCACGCCTGCTTTCGGGCGCAGCTATTTGCCTCAGCTGAGCCCCCGGAGGAGGGGGGGGAAGATTGCCGATTTTGCTGTCCGGAGGGGGGAGTGGAAACCCCCAGACCCAGCCGTTTCGCCAGTAGCTCGGACCTTATAGCATTCTTAACATACCGGAGGACTTGGAACACAGCCAACACAGCCGGAGACGGAGATTTCATCGGACAGAAGAAATAATATAAATCATCGTGACGGAGGCCGTAAGACTGAGTAACTTTCTGAATTATACTCTCGTGGGGGGGAGTTTGACTGTGATTACTTGCGTTTGTGGCGGCACAGGGGGTGTGGCGTGGAGACCCCCACCCCCGATCCATCAGTGCCCCTACCCCCCCATCGTTATTACAACTGTCACGGCCCCCCCGCAGTCTGTCCCTGCTGGCAATCTGCCTTCTCCCTTCGGATCCAGCTGTTTGCTTTGAACTTTGCCTTCCGGACCGGACCTAACAACCGACCAACCGAGACTCTTTGGACAAACGTGTGTGGGTCTGCACCCCCCCCCCCCCCGGATTGCTTATCCCACAACTTGCCCCTTTTATTGGACCCCGATTTTGTTCCCCCCGCTCCTCCCAGCCCCCCTCCCTCGGCATTTTTTCCCTTCCCGTCCGCAGCCAGCGGAAGGAGGGGCTATTCCGCCTTCTCCCCTCCCCCCTCCTCCTTCCGGTGTCTCCCTGTCTCTCCCTGCTCACAATGGCGGGGAACGAGAGGGGTGAGACTGCTTTATTAAAATTAGTTGTCCCTTCCCCACCACCACCCCAGCCCACCCCCCAAGGTCCCCCCCCTACTACTATTGTTAAGGTACTTGCCACCCCCCCTGCTGGGGCACCGGTAGCAGGAGGCACCAGGGTGATTGCTGCTGCTGCTGCACCCCCCCCCCAGATTCTAGGAAACCCCCCCCGGTTCGCCAGAAGGGCCAGGGCGGGTGGAAGGGAAAGGGCCCCGCTAAAACCACTGAGCCCTCCATGGCAGGGGCTGCCCCCACCGCTGCGGCCTCGTCATCAACCGTGGCGCCCCTCCCAGCGTTTCCCTCCACCAGCTCTGTGATTGTCCCTCCCCCGGCCCCCAGGACGTATGCCCGGGCGGCAGCGGGCTCCCCGCTGCCTGCCGCCTCGTCATCTCGCCCCCCCCCGCCTCCGCCACCATCACCAGTGGCCGAGGCCCTTTCCCCGCCTTGACCAGGAAGCACGGCGTCCGTTGCCTCCTGGTGCCCGCCTCGCCCCGCGTGGAGACATACGTGCAGGCGTTGGCGAAGGTGGTGGGACCCACGGCTATTGTGGCGGCCTCCAAGATGTATGGGAAGGTCGTTTTCTTCTTAGCCTCGGAGGATGCCGCCCAGGAGGCGGTGGAGAGGGGCCTGACGGTAGGGGGGGTGTTTGTCCCCCTAGAACCGTTAGAAGACCTGGGCGTTCGCCTCGTCCTTACCTCCGTTCCTCCCTTCTTACCCAGTACTGCCCTGTTACCCGCTCTTTCCACCCTGGGGAAATTTGTTTCTGTCATCAGCCCTCTCCCGTTGGGCTGCAAGGACCCCACCCTCCGTCACATTTTTTCGTTCCGCCGGCAAGTGCAGCTTCTGCCACCGGCAGGGGCGCGTGACGGAGAGGCGCTTGAGGGGTCCTTTCTAGTCCCCTACGAGGGAGCCCGCTATCGGGTCTTTTATTCTACCGGAGAGGCCCGGTGCTACCTCTGCCGCTCAGCGGGGCACGTCCGCAGAGACTGCCCTTTGGCTGGGGGGGGAGGGGCACCCGAAACCCCCGAGACCCGGCAGGACATCGGCCCCGTCGCTGCCGACGCCCCTGGCTGCTCAGTACCAGAAACCAACCCTCCTCCTACTCGACCCATCGCTGCTCCCGTCCGGGCCCAAGAGATACCTTCCCTACAATGCCCGGGCGAGCAAGGGGTTTCCACCCTTGCTAGTACCAACCCAATAGAGCCCATGGAGGAGGGTGTGGCAAGGATATTATCGGGTATAGGAGAGGGCCCTCCCCAAGGAGAGGCCCCCGCCCCTCCTGTTGCCCCACCGCTACCTCCCCGAACCCCTAAACCATCGCCTCCGCCCCCCGACACGACCCCTGCTAACCAACCCCCAGATGATGCTATGGAGGGCTGGACCCTAGTCCAGGGGAAGCGAGGCAAGCGGAAGGCTCGAGCTCCGCTGCATCCACCCGACGCGGAAGCCCCCCGGAAGACCAGGAAAGGAGGCACTGCTATCGAGCCTCCCGCCACGGCCGCGAGCGAGATCCATCCGCCGGTGTCGGGAGGGGAAGATGGACTGGCATTGGAGGGCAGAATCCCCCCTCCGCGGGAAACCCTCCCCTCCGAGACTCCTGAGGACACCCCTTCTGCCTGGATGCTACCCGAACCCCCCGCGGACCCCGAGGCGGCCATTGAGGCGAGCCCTGGAGGAGAAGCCCCCGGGGTGGCAGGAGTTGGCCTCTCCTCCGTGTATGCGGAGATTGAGGCCCTGGATTTGACCCCGGTCACCCAGGGAGGGGATGATTTGCTGCCGGCTGGCCTCGAGCTGGGCAGCCTTACCCCAGCCTCCCTTTCCCCATGCTCCCTCCCCCTTTTTGCCTTCCCGGGTGAGCACCCTGCAGAAGGCGGTCCACCACCTGATGCCGTGACTGCTAAAACCACCAAGGAGCCAGCACCTAGCATTATTGGGAGCCCCTCCCCTTCCCCCTTAACCCTTGATTCTGCTCAGGAGGCACTTTCCTTTAGCTGCTCTCCTCCTGCACCCCAGAGCCTTACCCCTGCCCCTACCCCCACCCCTGCCCCTGCCCAAGGTCCCTCCTCCTGCAATGTTAATGCCGCCCCTGGGGTTATTTCCTTTCCGCCTTTTGCAGACTCCCCCCAGGGAGCAGTCTTTGCACTTTCTAGTCGCGACCCGTTAGGAGTGGCAATTTTTCCCCTGCCATCCCCCTCCACCCCAAGGCGTGAAATGAATTTAATAACCCCAGCCTGTCAGACGCCTCGTCGGTGGTCCGCACCCTGTCTACCTGCCTTAGCGGACCACGAGGCTGTATTAAGAGGCCCATCAGGGAATACCTCAGGAATTGTAACCCCACCCCCCCATGAGCTGCGGCATGCGCTACGGAAGTTCCTAGAGCACTCCCGTGGCGCCCGCGATAGGGCACAGCTGGCTCTTCGGCTATGGGGGGACTTTGATCAACTCCTCCAGGCCACAAAGGCCCTTATAAAGGAGGGCAGGGGGCAAGGAAAGCGCGGTGCTGCGGCCTACGAGCGAGCCCGCAGCTTCCGAAGCGATCTACTCACCCACGGGATGGGTCATGGGTTGCTGTGCAACCCGCCAGGGGCCCTGAACCCCCCCGCCAATACGAGACCCCCACCCCCCCAGCCCTCCGTATGACGCCTCTTATTATTGCGACCCTGAATACCAGGGGCTGTAGGATGGCTCTCCGCAGGTCCCAGGTGCTCTCTTACCTTCGGGAGGGGAGGTACTCTGTAGTTTTTCTGCAGGAGACCCATACGGACCCGGCCGCCGAGGACAGGTGGCGGCTGGAGTGGGGGGACGGGGTATACTTTAGCCACTTTGCGACCTGGCAGGCTGGAGTGGCAACCCTATTCTCCCCCAACCTACGGCCTGAGGTGCTAGGGTCAACGAGGCCGTGCCGGGCCACGTGCTGCACCTTCGAGTCCGTATGGAGGGGCTCGTGGTTAATTTTGTTAATATCTATGCCCCGCAAATGAGCTCCAGGCGGCCACAATTTTATCAGCAGGTGTCCGACTTTCTCGGCACCCTGGATTCGCATGAGTGCCTGGTCCTGGGAGGGGACTTTAACACCACCCTCGAGGAACGGGACCGCTCAGGGGCCGAACCAAGTCCGGCCGCCGTGAATATTCTCCAAGGGATAGTTGACCATCACTCCCTAGTGGACGTCTGGCGCGACCATCACCCAGATGACACCTCCACGTTCACCTTTGTCCGGGTGGAGGCCCATCGGTCACACCACTCTCGGTTGGACCGTATTTATTTATCCCGTTTCCATCTTTCACAGGCCCACTCCTCCGCCATTCGGCCGGCCCCATTCTCCGATCATCATTTAGTCGCTGTAACTGTTTCCCTCCGTGCAGAGAGACCGGGGCCGGCCTATTGGCACTTTAATAACAGCCTGTTGGAGGACGAGAGCTTTGTGATGTCCTTCCGGGAGTTTTGGTTGGCCTGGCGAGAGCAGTGGCGTGCCTTTCCCTCGGTGCGGCGATGGTGGGATCTCAGGAAGGTGCGCGCCAAGCTCTTCTGCCGTGACTACACTCGGGGCACCAGCCGACGGCGAAATGCAGCGATAGAGCAGCTGGAACGGGAGGTCTTAGAGATGGAGAGGCGCCTGGCTGCCGATCCCGAGGACCCGTCCCTCTGCGGAGCGTGCCGGGAGAAGCGGGAGGAGCTCCGGGCCCTTGAGGACCACCGGGCCCGAGGTGCCTTCGTTCGATCCCGCATCCGCCTCCTTCGGGAGATGGACCGCAGCTCCCGCTTCTTCTATGCCCTGGAGAAAACGAGGGGGGCCAAGAAACACGTCACCTGCCTTCTTGCGGAAGACGGCACCCCCCTCACGGGTCCGGAGGAGATGTGTGGGAGGGCCCGTGACTTCTACACAAGCCTTTTCTCCCCGGACCCGACCGATCCTGACGCTTGCGAGGTGCTCTGGGAGGAACTCCCCACGGTCAGCGTGGGCGACCGAGACCGACTAGAGCTGCCTCTCACCCTGGCCGAGTTCTCGGAAGCCCTCCGTCGCATGCCCACCAATAAATCTCCGGGCATGGACGGCCTGACCGTGGAGTTTTACCGCACGTTCTGGGACATTCTCGGCCCAGACCTAGTCACCGTCTGGGCTGAGTCCTTGCAGAGCGGGGTCCTCCCTCTGTCATGCAGGCGAGCGGTGCTCGCTTTGCTGCCGAAGAAGGGGGACCTCCGCGATTTACGAAACTGGCGTCCCGTCTCACTCCTTAGCACGGATTACAAAATCGTAGCGAAAGCAATCTCGCTGCGGCTAGGGTCCGTGATGGCGGACGTGGTCCACTCAGACCAGACCTATACTGTCCCGGGTCGCAGCATTTTTGACAACCTCTTTCTCGTCCGAGACCTTTTGGAACTCGGGCGGAGAGATGGTCTATCGTTCGCCCTCCTGTCTCTTGATCAGGAGAAGGCGTTTGATAGAGTAGACCATGGGTACCTCCTGAGCACTCTCCAGGCGTTTGGATTTGGACCTCAGTTTGTGAGTTTTCTCCGGGTGCTGTATGCCTCCGCGGAGTGTTTGGTTAGGCTCAACTGGACCCTGACTGAACCGGTCAGCTTCGGGCGAGGAGTGCGGCAGGGGTGCCCCCTCTCGGGCCAGTTGTATGCTCTGGCGATCGAGCCTTTCCTCTGTCTCCTCCGCAGGAGGATGACAGGGTTGGTGCTGCGGGAGCCGGAGCTGCGGCTGGTCCTGTCGGCGTACGCCGATGACGTACTCCTCGTGGTCCAGGACCCGGGTGACTTGGCGCGAGTAGAGGCATGCCAAGCCATTTATTCGGCAGCCTCCTCCGCCCGAGTCAACTGGGTCAAGAGCTCTGGCTTGGCGGTGGGGGACTGGCGACAGGTGAGCTCCCTCCCACCCGCACTTCAGACCATCCGGTGGAGTGCGGGTCCACTGCTCTATCTCGGCGTTTACCTTTCCGCCACGCATCCTTCCCCGCCGGAGAACTGGCAAAATTTAGAGGGCGGGGTGATAGAGCGGATCCGGAGATGGACGAGGCTTCTTCGATGTCTCTCCCTCCGAGGGAGAGCACTGGTGCTTAACCAACTAGTCCTGTCCACGCTCTGGTACCGGCTCAACACCCTGGCCCCGGCCCCGGGTTTCCTGACCCATCTCCGGAGATTGATTCTAGAGTTCTTTTGGTCAGGAATGCACTGGGCCCCTGTTGGAGTTCTTCATCTACCCCTGAAGGAAGGAGGGCAGGGCCTGAAGTGTCTGTACACTCAGGTCCGCGTCTTCCGCCTCCAGGCCCTGCAGAGGCTCTTTTATAGTGCAAGTAGTTCGGCGTGGAGCATACTGGCGCACGCCTTCCTGCGCCGTTTCCAAGGGTTTCGATATGACCGGCAGCTCTTTTATCTTTCTCCGAGGGGTTTTCCGCGAGACCTCTCCGGGCTGCCGGTCTTCTACCAGGACCTCCTCCGGACCTGGAAATTGTTTTTAACAACCAGGTCCGTGGCGGCCACCGTGGGGGCAGATCTCCTCACGGAGCCCCTGCTACACAACCCCCAGCTCCGTGTGCAGGTGGCGGAGTCCCGCTCGGTGCGCCAGAGGTTGGTCCTGGCGGAAGTCACGAGGGTCGGAGACCTCCTGGACTACGACCGGAGAGACTGGCTGGATCCCCTGATGCTCGCTCGGCGCATGGGGCTCTCCAGCCTTCGTACCCCCCGGCGCGTACTTCAGGAGGTGAAGGCTGCCTTGACCCCCGCTGCTCGGGCTTATGTTAGCCGAGCCTTGTGCGAGGGCGCACCCCGCCCATCCCTTACCCCGGGCCCGCCGGACCTTTCCATCGGGCCCCCACCCCGTAGATCCCAACAAACCCCTCACCCTTTCACTGCAAGCCGGCTGCACGAACTGCAGCCGGTTAGCTTTCAAATTGCTCCACGGAAATACTTATATACACTTACGCTTCACACCCTTCACGCCCACACCCTGGTGTCCCGCCCCGATACAAAGTGGCGGGATCTCCTGCCACCTTTGGAGGGTGAGCAACCTCGGTGGGCCAGCCTGTATTCCACCCTGGTCCCAAGGCCCGTCGGGGACATCAGTTGGCGGCTCCTTCACGGAGCTGTGAGCACGGGCGTGTTTTTGACACGGTTTACCCCCATTCCGGACACTTGTCCTTTTTGTAATGTGAGGGAAACCCTGGCGCACGTGTATTTAGAGTGTGCCAGATTGCAGCCCCTTTTCCGGCTCCTCACAAATATTTTATTACGCTTCTGGCTTCATTTTTCCCCCCACCTTTTTATCTATACACTTCCCATTCGTGGCCCCACAAAGTCGCGGGATCTTCTGGTCAACCTCCTCCTAGCTTTGGCTAAAACAGCCATTTATAAAACCAGAGAGAGGAGGTTGGCCCATGAAGCGTCCTGCGATTGTGGGGCCGTTTTTCGATCCTCAGTACACTCACGTATCCGGGCGGAGTTCCTCTGGGCGGCGTCCACCGACTCCCTTGAAGCCTTCGAGGAGCGGTGGGCGCTGTCTGGGGTTCTCTGCTCGGTGACCCCGTCCGGTTCCCTCCGTCTGACCCTTTGATTGAGGGGAAGAGCGAGAGACGCCAGCCCCAGCCGTTGCCGCTGTGGATACCATCATTCCTGTCATCTAGGAGGGGTCCTATAATACATGGGTGTCTACCCCCCCCCCTCCCTAACCTGCCCACCCCGCAGCCGTGCCCATCTTACCGGGCACTCTCAGGAGGGGGAGGATCGGTGACACTGGGCGCGGCACTGGGTAACTCGAGGGGGTGGAAGACCACGAGTGTCGAGGAAGCCCCCCCGCTCTGGGCCCAGGCTAGCCTGAACACTTCTCCCTCCTGAAAGCTGCTGTGTTATACCTTCTGATTGCGTTGTTTTGTTGCATAGTTGTTTTGTTTCCTTTGGTAATTCTGTAAGCGTTACCAATAAATTTTTTTTCTGTTTTAAATAAAAAAAAACAAAAAAAAACAACCTTCCCTGTTACCTTACCCAGGGGAAAGGGACCTACTTAGCCTGGGGCTAATCTATCTGCCTTCTATTACTCTCCTATAACCATCTGGCCTGGGTTTTTCTTACTTTTTGCCCCTGCTTCAGCTTCCTCCCACGACCGGGACAGACGCTTTTTCTTCGTTTTGTTTTTTTTTTACTGTTTTTCTGCTGCCGTTCGAGTGCTGGTCGGCTGCCAGCTAGCTGCCAGCCCCCCCATGCCTGCCCTTGGATGCTGATACTGCTCCGGCTGAAACCCCCGGAGAAGGTGGGGGACTGCCGACCCGCTCCCCGGAGGAGGGGAGTGGAAGCCCCCAGACCCAACCGTTTTGCTGTTTATTTCTGGACCTGTATCGGGCCGAGAGGAATCTTCTTATCTACTCGCTGTCTAAAGCTACAAAACCTGGAAGAGAAGGCAGCCGACAGAAAAACCACCCAGGGAAGCTACGAATCATCGTGGAGGGGGCCGCAAGACTGAGTAACTTTTGAACTGTACTCTCGTGTGGGGGGAGGTTTGACTGTGTCTAGACTGCGTTTGTAGGGGCACAGGGCGTGTGGCACGGAGCTGCCCCCCAATCCATCGGTGCCCCCCCCAACACTACTACAACTGTCATGGCCCCCCCGCCGTCCGTCCCTGCTGGCAACTTGCCATCTGCCTCTGGATTCAGCTGCTCGCCCTGATTCCACCGTCTGGACCAGAAACAACAGCTGACCAAATGAGACTCTTTGGACAAACGCGCGTGGGTTCACGTCCCACAACTGTCCACCCCACAATTTGCCCCTACTACCTGACCCCAACTCCTGTTTCCTCCCCCTGTCCAGTCCGATCCATTTGCCCCCCTCCCCCGCCTGCCTGCAGCCTAACAGGGAGAAGTGGTTAATCTGCTTCCCCTTCCCCCCTCCTCCTTCTGGTGTCTCCCCGTCTCTCCCTGCTCATGATGGCGGGGAATGAGAGGGGTGAGGCCCCTCTAACAACCTCAGCTGCCCCTCCCACAGCTACCCCCCTGCCCAACCCCCAAGCCTCCCCCCCCCCACTGCTGCCAAAACACCTGCCACCGCCCCCGCTGGGGCATTGGCAGCAGGAGGCACTGGGGCGATTACTGCTGCTGCCACGCCCACCGCCCCCCCAGATTCTAGGAGAGCCCCCCAGTTGGCTGGAAAGGCCAGGGTGTGAAGAAGGGAAAGGGCCCCGCTACAACCACCAGGCCCTCCATGGCAGGGTCTGCCCCCACCGCTGTGGCCTCGTCATCGACCATGGCATCCCTCCCCGCTGTTCCCTCCACCCGCTCTGTGAGCGTCCCTCCCCCGGCCCCCAGGGTGTATGCCCGGGCGGCGGCAGCCCCCCCGCCTGCCGCCTCATCATCTCGCCCACCCACCTCCTCCACTACCATCAATAGCGGCCGGGGCCCCTTTCCCACCATGACCAGGAAACACGGCGTCCGTTGCCTCCTAGTGCCCGCCTTGCCCCACGTGGAGACATACGTGCAGGCGTTGGCGAGGGTGGTAGGACCCACGGCTATTGTGGCAGCTTCCAAAATGTACGGGAAGGTCGTCCTTTTCTTAGCATCGGAGGCTGCCACCCAAGAGTCGGTGGAGAAGAGCCTGATGGTGCGGGGGGTGTTTGTCCCCCTGGAGCTGCTAGAGGACCTGGGCGTCCACCTAGTCCTGACCGCTGTCCCTCCTTTTCTACCCAATGCTGCCCTGTTACCCGCTCTCTCCACCCTGGGGAAACCCGTCTCTGTCATCAGCCCTCTCCCGCTGGGCTGCAGGGACCCCACCCTCCGTCACGTCCTTTCGTTCCACCGGCAAGTGCAGCTTCTACCGCCGCCGCCGGCGCATGATGGAGAGGTGCTCAAGGGGTCCTTCCTAGTCCCCTACCAGGGAGCCAGCTATCTGGTCTTTTACTCCACAGGAGAGGCCCGGTGCTACCTCTGCCGATCAGCGGGGCGTGTCCGAAGAGACTGCCCCTTGGCCCGGCGGGGAGGGACATCCGAGACCCCTGAGACCCAGCAGGTCATCGGCTCTGTCGTTGCTGACGCCCCTGGCCACCTGACATCTGAAACCACCTCTCCCCGTGCTCGATCCACCGCTGCTCCTCCCCTACAATGCCCAGACGAGCGAGGGAGCCCCGCCCTCACTGCTAACAATTCAGCAGAGCCCATGGAGGAGGGTGCAGCAAAGATATTACCGGGCATAAGAGAGGGCCTGCCCCAAGGGGAACCCCCCCTCCCCCATGCTGCCTTACCGTTACCCCCCTGAGCCCCTGAACCATCGCCTTTGCCCCCCGACACGACCCCTGCTAACCAGCCCCCAGATGATGCTATGGAGGGCTGGACCATAGTCCAGGGGAAGCGAGGCAAGCGGAAGGCTCAAGCTCCGCTTTACCCATCCGATGCGGAGGCCCCCCAGAAGACCAGCAAGGAGGGCACTGACACCGAGCCTTCCGCTCTGCCCACGAGTGAGATCCATCCACCGGTGTCGGGTGAGGAAGACAAGATAGCACTGGAGGGTAGGATCTCCCCTCCACGGGAGACCCTTCCCTCCAAGACCCCTGAGGAAGCCTCTTCTGCTCGGACATCACCCGAAACCCCTGCGAACCCCGAGGCAACCGTCAAGGCAGGTGCCAGAGGGGAAACCCCCGGAGTGGCGGAAGGTGACCTCTCCTCCATGTATGAGGAGATCGAGGCCCTAGGTTTGGCACTGGTCACCCAGGGAGAGGATGACCTACTGCCGGCTGGCCTCGATCTGGGCAACCTCACTCCAGTCCCCTTTTCCCCATGCTCCCTCCCCCTAACCACCTTCCCGGGCGGGCACCCTACAGAAGGTAGTCCACCACCTGATGCCGTGGCTGCCAAATCCACCACAGAGCCTGCACCTAGCATCACTGGGAGCCCCCTCCCCACCCCCCTAACCCTCAAATCTGTTCGGGAGGCGTCACCTCTCAGCTGCTTGCCCCCCCAAAGTCCAGAGCCTCGCCTCCGCCCCTGCCCCCACCCCTGTCCCTGCCCAATCCACCTCCTCCTGCAATGCTATTGCCGCCCCTGGGGTTATTTCTTTCACTTTTCTTGCGGATCATCCCCAAGGAGCAGCCTTTGCATTTTCCTGCCGCGACCCATTAGGAGCTGCAATCTTTCCTCCACCATCCCCTTCTACCCCAAGGCTTGAGATGGACCTAATAACTTTGGCCTGTCAGATGCCCCGTTGGTGGTCCGCACCCTGTTTGCCCACCTCAGCGGACCACGAGGCTGCACTAAGAGCCCCACCAGGGAATAATCGAGAAATCGCAACCCCACCCCCCCATGAGCTGCGGAAAGTGTTGCGGGAGTTTTTAGAAGACGCCCATGGCTCCCGCAACAAGACACAGCTAGCTCTCCAGTGATGGGGGGACTTTGACCAAATCCTCCAAGCCACAAGGGCCCTTATAAGAGAGGATAGAGGGACAGGAAGGCAAGGTGCTGTGGCCTATGGGCGGGTCCGCAGCTTCCGTGATAAATTACTCACTTATGGGACGGGTCACAGATTGTTGTGCGACCCGCTGGGAGCCGCAAACACCCCCGCCAACAAGGAACCCCCACCCCCCACCCCGCCCTCCACATGATGCCTCTCATTATCACAACCTTGAACACCAGGGGCTGTAGGATGGCTCTCCGCAGGTCCCAGGTGCTCTCTTTCCTTTGGGAGGGGGGGTGCTCTGTGGTTTTCCTGCAGGAGACCCATACAGATCCGACCGCCGAGGACAGCTGGCAGCTGGAGTGGGGGGACGGGGTCTACTTTAGCCATTTCACGGTTCGATAGGCTGGAGTGGTGACCCTGTTCTCCCCCGACCTATGGTCCGAGGTGCTAGGGGTCACTGAGGCCGTGCCGGGCCACCTGCTGCATCTCCAGGTCTGTATGGAGGGGCTTGTGATCAACCTCATTAACATCTATGCCCCGACAACGAGCCCGAAGCAGCCGCAATTCTATCAGCGGGTGTCCGACTTCCTCAGCACCCTAGATTCTCACGAGTGCCTAGTCCTGGGAGGGGACTTTAACACCACCCTCGAGGAGCAGAACCGCTCAGGGGCTGAGCTGAGCCCGGCCGCCACGAACATTCTCCAAGAAATAGTCGAACATCACTCCCTAGTAGACGTCTGGCGTGACCACCACCCAGATGACACTTCCATGTTCACCTTTGTCCGGGTTGAGGCCCATCGGTTGCACCATTCTCAGTTGGACCGTATTTATTTATCCCATTTCCATCTTTCACGAGCCCACTCCTCCAACATTCGGCTGGCCCCATTTTCCGACCATCGTCTAGCCACCATAACGGCCTCCCTCCGTGCAGAGAGGCCGGGGCCGGCCTATTGGCATTTTAACAACAGCCTGTTGGAGGATGAGGGCTTTGTGATGTCCTTCCAGGAGTTTTGGCTGGCCTGGCGGGAGCAGTGGCGTGCCTTTCCCTCGCCGCGGCGGTGGTGGGATCTAGGGAAGGTGCGCGCCAAGCTCTTCTGCCGTGACTACACCCGGGGCACCAGCCGACAAAGAAATGCAGCGATAGAGCAGCTGGAAAGGGAAGTCTTAGAGATGGAGATGCGTCTGGCCGCCAGCCCCGAGGACCCGTCCCTCTGCGGAGCGTGCCGGGAGAAGCGGGAGGAGCTCTGGGCCCTCGAGGACCATCGGGCCCGAGGTGCCTTTGTTCGATCCCGCATCCGCCTCCTTCGGGAGATGGATCGCGGCTCCCGTTTCTTCTACGCCCTGGAGAAAACGAGGGGGGCCAAGAAACACGTCACCTGCCTTCTAGCAGAAGATGGCACCCCCTTCATGGATCAGGTGGAGATGTGTGGGAGGGCCCGTGACTTCTACACAAGCCTTTTCTTCCCGGATCTGACCAATCCTGGCGCTTGCAGGGTGCTCTGGGAGGAACTCCCCAAGGTCAGCATGGGTGACCGAGACCGACTAGAGCTGCCTCTCACCCTGGCCGAGTTCTTGGAAGCCCTCCGTCGAATGCCCACCAATAAATCTCCGGGCATGGACGGGCTGACCGTAGAGTTCTACCGCGCATTCTGGGACATCCTTGGACCAGACCTAGCCACTGTCTGGGCCAAGTCCTTGCAGGGCTGGGTCCTCCCTCTTTCGGGCAGGCAAGCGGTGCTCGCCTTGTTGCCGAAGAAGCGGGATCTCCGCGATTTATGAAATTGGCGCCCCATCTCGCTTCTTAGCACAGACTACAAAATCGTAGCGAAAGCAATTTCGCTGCGGCTAGGGTCCGCGGTGGCGGACGTGATCCACCCAGACCAGACCTACACTGTCCCGGGCCGCAGCATTTTTGACAACCTATTTCTAGTCCAAGACCTTTTGGAACTCAGGCGTAGAGATGGTCTGTCGTTCGCCCTCCTGTATCTTGATCAGGAGAAGGTGTTCAATAGAGTGGACCATGGGTACCTCCTGGACACTCTGCAGGCGTTTGGATTCGGACTTCAGTTTGTGAGTTTTCTCCGGGTGCTGTATGCTTCTGCGGAGTGTCTGGTTAGGCTCAACTGGACCCTGACCGAACCGGTCAGCTTCGGGCGAGGAGTACGGCAGGGGTGCCCCCTCTCGGGCCAGCTGTACGCTCTGGCGATCGAGCCCTTCCTCTGTCTCCTCCGAAGGAGGTTGACGGGGTTGGTGCTGCGGGAGCCGGAGCTGTGGCTGGTCCTGTCGGCGTACGCCGATGACGTGCTCCTCGTGGTCCAGGACCCGGGCGACTTGGCACGGGTGGAGGCTTGCCAGGCCATCTATTCGGCAGCCTCCTCTGCCCGAGTCAACTGGGTCAAGAGCTCTGGCTTGGCGGTGGGGGACTGGCGGCAGGTGAGCTCCCTCCCACCCGCGCTTCAGACCATCCGGTGGAGTGCGGGTCCGCTGCTCTACCTAGGCGTTTATCTTTCTGCCATGCACCCTTCTCCGCCGGAGAACTGGCAGAATTTAGAAGATGGGGTGATAGAGCTGCTCCGAAAATGGATGAGGCTACTCCAATGTCTCTCCCTCCAAGGGAGAGCGCTGGTGCTTAACCAACTAGTCCTGTCCATGCTCTGGTACCAGCTCAACACCCTGGTCCAGACCCCGGGTTTCCTGACCGACCTCTGGACATCGATTCTAGAGTTCTTTTGGTCAGGAATGCACTGGGCACCTTTTGGGGTTCTTCATCTACCCCTGAAGGAAGGAGGGCAGGGCCTGAAGTGTCTGCACACTCAGGTCCGTGTCTTCCGCCTCCAGACCCTGCAGAGGCTCCTCTATAGTGCAGGTAGTTCGACGTGGAGCATATTGGCGCACGCCTTTCTGCGCCGCTTCCAAGGGCTCCAATATGACCGGCAGCTCTTTTATTTTTGTCTGAGAGGTTTTCTGTGAGACCTCTCTGGGCTGCCGGTCTTCTCCCAGGACCTCCTCCGGACCTGGAAACTGTTTTCAACAACCAGGTCTGCAGCGGCCACTGTGGGGGCAGATCTCCTCACGGAGCCCCTGCTACACAACCCCCAGCTCCATGTGCAGGCGGCGGAGTCCTGCTCAGTGTGCCAGAGTTTGGTCATGGCGGAAGTCACGAGAATCGGAGACCTCCTGGACTACAACCGGGGAGACTGGCTGGATCCCCTGACGCTTGTTCAGCGCATGGGGCTCTCCAGACCTCGTATTCCCCCGGCGCGTACTTCAGGAGATGAAGGCCACTTTGACGCCCACTGCTCGGGCTTATCTCAACCAAGCCCTACGCGAGGGCGCACCCTGCCCACCCTCTACCCCAGGCCCGCTGGACCTTTCAATTGGGCCCCTACCCCGTAGATCCCAACAAACCCCTCACCCTTTCACTGCGAGCTGGCTACACGAATTGCAGCCTGTCAGCTTTCAAACCGCGCCAAGGAAACATCTTTACACACTCACGCTTCACACCCTTCACGCCCTCACCCTGGTGTGCCGCCCCGATACAAAGTGGCGGGATCTTCTGCCACCTTTGGAGGGTGAGCAGCCCCCATGGGCCAGCCTGTATTCCACCTTGGTCCCGAGGCCTGTCGGGGACATTAGTTGGCGGCTTCTTCACGGAGCTGTGAGCACGGGTGTGTTTTTGACGCGGTTCACCCCCATCCCGGATACTTGCCCTTTTTGCAATATGAGGGAAACCCTGGCACACGTATATTTAGAGTGTGCCAGGCTGCAGCCCCTTTTCCGGCTCCTTACGATTTTATTACTCTTTTGGTTGCACTTTCCCCTCACTTTTTTATATACACACTCCCCATCCGTGGCCCCACAAAGTCGCAGGATCTCCTGGTTAACTTCCTCCTAGCCTTAGCTAAAACAGCCATCTATAAAACCAGAGAGAGGAGGTTGGCCAATGAAGCATCCTGCGACTGTAGGGCCGTTTTCTGATCCTCAGTACATTCACGTATCTGGGCGGAGTTCCTCTGGGCGGCCTCCACCGACTCCCTTGACGCCTTTGAGGAGCAGTGGGCGTTGTCCGAGGTTCTCTGCTCGGTGACCCCGTCTGGTTTCCTTCGTCTGACCCTTTGATTGAGGGGAAGAGCGAGAGACCCCAGCCCCAGCCATTGCCGCTGTGGATATCATCATCACCATCACCTAGGAAGGGACCTATCACACATGGGTGTACACCCCCCTCCCCAAACTGCCCACCCCGCAGCCATGCCCATCTTGTCGGGAACTCTCAGGAGAGGAATAATCGGTGACACTGGGCATGGCACTAGGTAACTCGAGGGGGTGGAAGACCATGAGTGTCGAGGAAGCCACCCCGCTCTAGACCACCAGGTAACTCAGGAGGGTGGAAGACCGTGAGTGTCGAGGAAGCCCCCCCACTCTGGGCCCTGGCTAGCCTGTACACTTCTCCCTCCTGAAGGCTGCTGTGTTATACCTTGCGTTTGCTTTTGTTTTGTTGCATAGTTTTGCTTTTTCCTTTTTTGGTGATTCTTTGTAAGTGTTATGCAAATAAAATTCTTTTCTGCTTCAAAAAAAAAATTCTCTCCTATAGCCATCTAGCTCGACCCTGTCACAGTATATATGTAATTGATTCCAATTACAGCAGTATCTATTAACGATGATGTAGTTAAAGTTATGTCAGCATTTCTATTGCACACTCAATTTTTCCTGTTATAAGTTCATTGTGCAAAGCTGCTTTGGGTCAAAACTAATTTCATAAACTCAGCCTGTCTTTTTGTTTGTCTTTATAATTAAAAATGAATTTGTCTCAAAGGGCAAAGGAATAGAATAGTTTATTGAGCTAAGATCTCCTCACAGTCATATATTTACCAAGCTGTAGGAATATAGGCCCATTAAATGTTGGTCAATTATTTTAAATTGAGTTGGGATATTAGCATTAGCAATAGGCCAAAAGCATGTGATCACAAAAAATGAGATCATGAGAAAGAAAAGTTGTGTTAAACTTGTAGTGACCCTTTGACAATACCAGTGTTATCTTATTTAAGGTTTGGGCTGAAGTAACAGAAATAAAACATGGTTAACCAGGTACCAGGTACATTGGCTATATAAGAAACTCCTTAAGATGGCCTTAGCTAAGGTTCGATGACTGCTAATGACATCACTTGTTTATTAAAAGGTATATAAAAGTAAACTCTTTCAGGTTCATTATTAATACCTGCCTGACCAAATTGGAGGATAACAAAAATTTGCATATTATCAGTATGAGGATGATAACAAGAAAAGCACCATATTACTGAGCATTTGAGGAGCAAACAAAATGTAGTTTAATTAGAAATTTGGTTGCACCTTAACAGCCTGGTGCCAAATCTTTCGAGGAGCTGGTTAAAGCTGTCACACCGTCATAACCCCACCAGAGATTGGGCAGTTTTGTAAATTTAACAGTTTCTCCTGCCAACCTGGAATGTCTGTGTCTGTGTCAGGTTTTGTAGCAGAACGGCATCGTTTATCAGAGCACTTTGGGTTTGGAGCTACATTAAATGCCATTATTTGGGATTGACTTGTCTGCTCTGGAACTTTCGCCAGGCCTGGAAGTAGCTGCACAGCATGCTTTGGATTCACAGAGCAGTACTAAGCAGCACGTAGCCAGGTAAAGAATCACCAGCACGGTGAGGGGGCGCTCTACTCATCGCAGGTATTGTGCCTGGCTGTTCTGGGGAATAGCTCACCAGCTCAATGCCCCTTCCTGCAGTTGCATGCTGTGGCAGGTTGAGGGCCGGGGCAGGGGTGCCCCTCCCCCGGCCACGGCAGGTCCCCGGGCTGGTTCCCTGGGCACCTGCATGGAGGTAAATAGGCTGCGGTGCAGCTGCATGGCCATGCAGCTTACAGGGAATTTAGCTTGCCACTGTTATCCATGCTTTTGTAACCTCAAGATTAGACTACTGTAGTGTGCCCTATGTGGGAGACTGAAGCTAGTGCAGAATACAGTGGCTGGCTTATTGCGTGGGGGGCATTTAACTGGGAGCATAGGACACCAGTGCTCCAGGATCTGTACTGGCTGACTATTGGGCATCGGGTGGAGTTTAAGGTGTTCGCCATGACCTATAAAGTCTTAAAATGACATGGGACCCACCTACCTGAGGGATCGCCTCTCCCCTGAGCCATACTGCCACATCTATGGTTCGCTGAGATGTTCAAGCTTTACAAAAGAGAGGGAGTGGCTGGCAGACCATTCTCTGTGAGGGCTCTGAGACTCTGGAACTTGGTCTGAAATGGCCCAAATCTGGTGATTTTCTGGGAATGCTGCCAGTGGGTCTCTGGAGATGGCTCAGGGTATGCCGTCTGGGTGGTGAAGGGGTCAGGTGACCACGCACTGTGGAACTGATTTTAATGTTCCTGAGATTTAATTTAGCCGTATTTATTGTAAGATTAATTATGCTAGGGCACCTAGAGTCTTGGATAGGTGTCTGTTTTAAATATAACGCAGAGGAAATGCCATTTCCAGGGATATAACACATAGATGGGCACCCAAGGCAAAACATTCAATATGCTCCCCTTTTCTCCCCACAACCTCAAATGTCTCCCTTCCACTTTTGCCATCTATACAGTGTGCCTACTGCCCGCTCCTCCCATTCAATCCCAGGTGGCTCTGCCTTCTTCCACTCAACTGCACAGTAGTTCACCTCCTATCCTCAGTGGACCAGCAGGGATTGATGGTTTCCCACACCCTGTTGATTTTCTGCTCTGCATTCTAGTGCCCCCTGCTGCTTTTCGTATTCCAGGCTACAGTGGTTTCTGCAGGGTTCCCTGGATTCATGTGCCCTCAGACACCGAGAGAGTGAGGGGCTGATGCTCAAGGCTATTTCATTTCACCATGACTGGGGTTAACTTGATCTCTGTAGTTCACCTTGACGTCTGCTTATGCAGCACTTTGGGAATTTACATTATTATAAATCTTTGGCACTTGCACAGCAGATTGCAGTTCATCTCAGTAAACTTATGCCTATGCAGTCTTTTGCAGTCACAGCCACAGCAATGCCCATACTTGGTAATTGCAGTTTCACCATTTCAATTAGAGTGGCAAATGCTTCCTGGGTAATTTAAATCTTAGAATTGCTTCATGCAGTGTTTCTCTAAATTGTAAACCCCAATCTTCAGCAGAAAAGGAAATCCCTATCCGTCAGTCTAATTCTCAACTCTGTTATACATCTGTTAGGTCACCGAAGTCCAAGGGTTTGCACTGTTGTAAAACTGGAATAGCAAAGTGGAGAATTGAGCTGCAACGGGGTTGCACTCACCTCTAGAGAGCCCCCCTGCACTCTTTCCAGTGGTGCAAGTAGAATTCTTTTCTTACCGGTATGTTGCGCCAGCTAAGGGGGGGCACGTGACCTCCCCAGGTGACCGACCCCGCCCCCAGCCTGGGGCCCTGCATTCTCCCCCTTCCCTCCCCATGATCCATCCCATGTTATCTGGGAAGGGGGCTCTGTCTTCCTCTTGCTGCATTGGAGACTTCTGAACAGCGGGGCTCTCTGGAACTGCAGCAGTGAAAGGAGCAGAATGTCGAGCCACCCAGTGGTCCCACGCCAGAAGCTCCTCTGATGCGGCTGTACTGCTCCCACCCCTGTTCTCCGGTGGGGCTGCTGTACAGACCTCCAGACAGGAGACACTAAACACTGCTGTGTGGAAGGGCTGGGGGTGCTACAGCTGCACCAGCGGCCCCACGTTCTGCTCCTCCTGTGTCTTTCCAGTATGGTGTACCAGCTGTAAATATCTTACTGGTACGGCGTACCAGTTATAAATACCTTATTGGTATAGCGTACCATACCGTACTGCCCTGCTTGCACCAGTGACTCTCTCTCTACCTGTTTGTGGTGGGTCTTCGCTGACACAGCCCTCCAGCCAAGTCATACAAAGTCTGTCTATGAGATAAAAGCAAAGCAAACCCCTTTTGAGGTACAAGTCCAACAGGCGTCTCTCTCAGTACCGTCTGTAATGCCTCCCTCAGTTTGTCCCTGATCCGGATTAGAGCAGTGCCCCAGGGCTCCTTCCCTGGAGACAATGTCTTCACCCTCTCAGGGCCTTTCTGGCCCCAGCACTTCATCTGGGCCACTACAGTTTAGTCCCCCTTCTGAGATGCATGAAAGTCCAGGCCACTTTCCCAGTGGCTTGGGGGAGATCCGGGCTGGCCCTCTACTCCGGGTCCCAGCCCAGGGATCTTATAGATAGCAGCCATCCGCAATGTCCCTTTAAATACACCGTGTTGCTGCTACATGAACCGATTAAGAATACTCAAATCCCTCTCAAATTCAGTGGATGCTGCTTTGCTGGTTTTGGCTGGGAAGAAAGGTGTCTTTACATTTTGTAAAAACAACGAGGAGTCCTGGTGGCACCTTAGAGACTAACACATGGATTTGGGCATAAGCTTTCGTGGGCTAGAACCCACTTCATCAGATGCATGGAGTGAAAAATACAGTGGGCAGTATATAGATTACAGCACATGAAAAGATGGGGGTTGCCTAGCTCCCCACTTGGTAAGGCAACTCCGATCTTTTCATGTGCTGTAATATATATACTGCTCACTGTATTTTTCACTCCATGCATCTGATGAAGTGGGTTCTAGCCCACGAAAGCTTATGCTCAAATAAATTTGTTAGTCTCTGAGGTGCCATAAGGACTCCTCATTGTTTTTGCTGATACAGACTAACACGGCTACCCCTCTGAAAGCTGTTTACATTTTGTTTATCTCTAAAGTGCACCCTATCTTAGCCACTGCAACATTTCCTGACACACTCAGACTTTCCCAGTTTGACGTACTGTTCTGTAGTGAAAAGTGATTAAAGCTGCTCACTTTGTATCAGTGAGGCTACTGAGAGGAGACTTGTTGTTTCATTAATAATATCCAAATAAAAGTGCAAGCTGTGGTTTGTGAGTTCACAAATAACTGGCAGATAGCTGCTAGACTGAAAATCTTAAGAGTTCGGTGAATTGTAAAACAGATGATTATGGATCTGACAATTCATACATGTGTTGTTCATTATACTCTGTTCTTTATTTCTCATTTTATTCTCCTGTTTTAAGGCCTCTGCAATCCAATCTGAGAGCAGAAAGAATACTATGTAACTAAAGGCTTATCTACACAGAGTAGTAATGTGCACTACAGGGGTGTGATTTCTAATGTGCACTGACGTGCTGCACATTAATTGGTCTGTGTAGACCCTGCTGGTCCACGTAAAAAGTTCCCCATAGTGCGCATCACCCACCATGTGGACGAGTCTTTAGATGAACAAGCAATCCATTATGAATAACGAATAGTGAAAAGTAAAGTGAAAGTTTGATTAATCTATTGACTGAAATTTGCTTTCTATAAACTATTTGACAAATACTTCACAAAAAGTGCTTTGCTACAAATTAGGATTAATTAACAAAGAAGCTAGTCACAATGACAATTATTCACAACGAAAAATTTTACAGCCCCCTACTCAGTTCTGTCTGCTGACTCTAATGACAAAACATATTTTAACCACTTTTGACTCCCTTTAACTCTGCAGAACCAAGAGAGAAGGAGATGGATTTCATTCCTTCTTGTGCATCATCCACAAAACTGTTTATTAGAGCTGTTTGCACAGGAAAGTGTGACAAGTTATACTGATACAGTTATGAGGTACAGTTATGCCAGTATAACCCAAAGTGTGAACACTCTTATTCAGTAGATGGGCAAGTCTACACTTAAAACGTTGCTGCAGCTCAGCTTCCCTCCTGCAGCTGCACCGATGGGAGAGGTTCTCCTGTTGGCAGTTAACCCACCTCCACTAGAGGCGGTAGCTATGCTATAGGAGAAGCCCTCCTGTTGACACAGCGCTGTCTACGCCGGGGGTTAGGTTGGTTTAACTGTGTTGGTCAGGGCTGTGGATTTTTCACAAACCTGAGTGATGTAGTTATATTGATGTAAGTTTATAGCATAGACCTGGCCTAAGAGTTGCTTTTTCCAACTTAATCTTAAACCCCTTCCCAAGTGACATAAGTTTAACTAAAAAGGCACTCCGAAACCAGAATGAGTGTGTCTTCAAACTGCACATGCACATGTGTGTGTGCATGTGTATGTGTTTATACTTGTATAACTGTATTAGTTTAAATTCACATCTTAGGTTATACTGAAAAAACCTTTCCTCATGTAGACAAGGCCTACGGCCCTGTTCCTGCAATTGATAGCATGCAGTTGTATTGCTGTGGTTGTACAGAACCCACTGAAGTGAAACCTGGGCAATTAAGAGGCAAAAGTGTGTGAGAATGTTGAAAAGCCTTAGGATGGAATGCTGATCGCAGTGAAATCAATAGGAAAATCCTGATTGACTTGAATGGAGCCAGAATTTCACCCTTTGTGTTTTGTTTCTTTTAATTCAGAAACCTGACAATCGAGAGCAAAAATCTCTCTGTTAAAGATTTCAGCAAAAGGCTGAGAAAGCTTCCAATCAAGTTCCTTTGTTCCCCAAAGAGACCAGTAGCAAAATTCAGGGAAGACAAAAAACGCGATGTTCTTGATATGTAAAAGCAAAACCCCACCACTTCCTTTTAGTTTTTAAAAAATGTTTCAGGCTTTTACATACATCATAAGCCAGCAATCTAGGGTACAAATCTAATTTTTCCCTTATTTGCAAGTCTCCTTTAAAATTCTGTAAAGTCCGCCCAGATCCACAGAGTTGCTACAGAAATACAAAAAAGATCATAAGAATGGCCATACTGTGTCAGACCAATGGTCCATCTAGCCCAGCATCCTGTCTTCTGACAGTAGCCAGTGCCAGATGCTTCAGAAGGAGTGAACAGAACATGGCAATCCCCTATTATCCAGTCCCAGCTTCTGGCAGTCAGAGGTTTAGGGATACCCAGTGCATGAGGTCGCGTCCCTGACCATCTTGGTTAATACCCATTGATGGACCTACCCTCCAGGAACTTATCTAATTCTTTTTTTAAACCCAGTTATACTTTTGGCCTTCACAACATCCCTTGTCAATCAGTTCCACAGGTTGGCTGTGCATTGTGTGAAGAAGTGCTTCCTTATGTTTGTTTTAAACCTGCAGCCTATTACTTTCATTGGGTGACCCCTGATTCTTGTGTTATGTGAAGGGGTAAATACCACTTCCTTATTCACTTTCTCTACACCGTTCATAATTGTATAGACCTCTATCTTATCCCCCCACCTTAGCCATCTCTTTTCTAAGATGTTTAATTTTAATAAACATTTTTGGGGATCGCGTGATCAGAACTGTATACAGTATTCAAGGTGTGAGCATTTATATGGTGACATTATACTATTTTTTGTCTTATTATCTATCCCTTTCCTAATGGTTCCTAACATTCTTTTTGCTGTTTTGCCTGTCACGGCACATTGAACAGATATTTTCAGGGAACTATCCACAATGACGCCAAGATCTCTTGCTTGAGTGCTAACGGCTGATTTAGACTCCATCAATTTGTATATATAGTTGGGATTATATTTCCTAATGTGCATTACTTTGCATTTATGAACATTGTATTTCATCTGCCATATTGTTGCCCAGTTACCTAGTTTTGTGAGATCCATTTGTAACTCTTTGCAGTCTGCTTTGGACGGAACTATTTTGAGTAATTTTGTATAATCTGCAAAATTTTTGCCACCTCACTGTCTCCCCCCCACCCTTTTACTGATCATTTATGAATTTGTTGAACAGCAGTGGTCCCAGTACAGATCCTGGGAGATCCTGCTATTTACTCCCATTGTGAAAACTGACCATTTATTCGTACCCTATGTTTTCTATGGTTTAACCAGTTACTGATCCATAAGAGAACTTTCACTCTTATCTCATGACTGCTTAGTTTGTTTAAGAGAATTTGGTGTGGAACCTTTTCAAAGGCTTTCTGAAAGTGCAAGTACACTATATCAACTGGATCACCCTTGTCCACGTTTGTTGACTCCCTTAAAGAATTCTAATTGATTGGTAAGGCATGATTTCCTTTTACAAAAGCCATGGTGACTCTTCCCCAACATACTGTATTCAGCTATGTGTCTGATAATTCTGTTCTTCACTATAGTTTCAACCAGTTTGCCTAGTATTGAAGTTAGGCTTACCAGTTTGTAATTGCCAGGCTTGCCTTTTGTGCGTTTAAAAAAAAATCAGCATTACATTATCTATCCTCCAGCCATCAGGTAGAGAGCCTGGCTTAAGTGACAGGTTACATACCACAGATAGTAGTTCAGCAATTTCAGATTTGAGTTCCTTCAGAACTCTTGGATGAATACCATCTTGTCCTGGTGATTTATTACTCTTTAATTTATCAATTTGTTCCAATACCTCCTCCACTGACAGCTCAGTCTTGGACAGTTCCTCAGATTTCTCACCTAGAAAGAATGGCTCAGGTGTGGGAATCTCCCTCATATCCTCTGAAGTCAAGACCAATGCAAAGAATTCATTTAGCTTCTCAGCAATGGCCTTGTGTACCTTGAGTGCTCCTTTAGCACCTTGATTGTCCAGTGGCCCCACTGGCTGTTTGTCAGGCTTCTTGCTTCTGATGTACTTAAACATATTTTTGCTGTTAGTTTCTGTGTCTTTTACTAATTGCTCTTCAAATTATTTTGGCCTGCCTAATTATACATTTATACCTGACTTCCCAGAGTTTATGCTCCTGTCTGTTTTCCTCAGTAGGATTTGATTTCCAATTTTAAAGCCTGCATTTTTGCCTCTAACTGCCTCTTTTCTTCTGTTTTACTTTTACAGAATAATACTGAGTATATTAATATGTTTCTTGTCTGGTATCTGCAAACTAGAATATCAGATAATAATGGTATTTGACAAATGAATGGTCCTGGTCATTCATTCCATTCACTTGTTTTTACCTTCCTGCCTCATGACCGTATACAGAAGTTCTGCAACTTGAAAGCCACTGAAACAGAGTATGGGTCATTTCTTCACAGCAGGAATGGCATCCTCCACTAATTTGCCAATTGCTTTTCAAAACCTCCCTTTGTGAAGGCACCATTATTTAGCATTATTCTGGCTTTCAGCAGACTTAATTAGCACTGCAAATTTGATTTTCAGCTGACTTCAGCTGTGAAATGTGTAGTGCTCAAAATATAGCTAACATAGGGTATACGATCTAAATGTTCTCTGGAGGATTTTAAGTTATGGTTATTAAGATAAAGACTTGATGGCTTTACTTCATCTGTCCTGCTGTCTTACAAAAGTGAAATTAAAAGTAAATTTCACTAAAAGTGCACATGGCTGACACTGTGTGGGTATGCTGGAGGTGTTAAGATTCAAGAAGCCCCAACAACTGGTAAAAGCCATCTGTAATTGGTCTTGCTCGACTAGTGCTTACAGCAATGAAATTGGTACTGGACAGCACATCTGCCATATACATGTGTCTGTCATAATATATGGAATCATGTTCCTTCTTAAGCCAAAGGTGTTTTTTTAAAAAAAGGAAAACAGCTCTAACAACAGATTAAAAAACGCACTTTGGTTCCAGCCCTGTCTCCTTTGTTTACCAGAAATAATGCCCTATCTCAAATGCGAACAGTAGAAAGCCATTTAGTGTCTGAATAATACATTAAAAACAAACACCATTAATGTCTAGGTGTGATGTGTGTATAGCTATGATCTTCTCACCTCCCTCTGATGTACTGGCAGGAGCCAGCAGAGGGGTTTGGCGTGAGGGCAGTCTACATGTTTCAGACAAGTGTAATAAGGTGCTGCACACTAAACTCCTTTGGGGCTCCTAGAGCCATTATAACTCCCATAGTACTATTATAGGTAGTTTAAATCTCATTGAAGCTGATGCGTGTAACAGATAGCTAAAGGAAACAGTTAAGCTCCTTTATAGCAATTAGGAACTATGTGGACTGAGATCTTCTCTGCGTGGACGGGGGGGGGGAGGGGATGGATATTGCTTTGGTAAGAGAGAGAGAGAAGCAAGGAGAAGCACACACAGAGGAAGCCTCAGGAACAGCCTGAACAAGTACAGTGTGTCACCCTGGGCTTAGCCTATCAGGCTTTCGAGTCTAGTGATGGCTAAAGGAGTTTTGTGGCTGTAAGAAAGGAAAAATCTCCTGTTGTTTGGTTCCCCCTGTGTTCAGGGAAACAGGACTTTGTTCATTACTTGTAAATAAACAAGATTGCATCAAATGTTCCTGGCTCCACCATGAACTTCTTCTCCTAGCTGGAACACCCTGTAAGGGTCCGCTGCAAGACCCTGAACTTTTGGCTAGTTGTTCTGCGCAAAAGGGGTAACCGTACTTTAGATGAAGTAAAGCACAGGGATATCCACTGTGTACATTTAACAGAATCTGTTAGGATGGATGAAACCACCATAAACTAATATACCACATTTATAAACCACGTTTATTCTTGGTCTAACTCCACTGACTTCAATGAGTTTACACCAGGGTTGAAGCTGATCCACCATCCATCTTTCTAGGGCCTGGTTCATCTGGTCAGATAAGATCATTCAAATTGATGGGTGTGAAGATTATAATATAGGACTCACTTCATCTGTCTGAAAATGTTACAAATTCAAAATACACTGGCTTTGGATTATTTTTTAATCAGCTACAGCAGGGGGTCTCAACCTTTTCCTTGATGAGCCCCCCCCTCCCCGAACATACTATAACAACTCCAGGGCCCAGCTGGGGGGGATGGGGACACAAAATTTGGGGCTCCAGGCTAGATGGGGGGGGGCATAGGTGTAGTTTGACTTCTATTGAGGGCGGTGGAGAGCAAGGGCTGTCAGGGCTCGGGCCAGCTCCGCACAGTGGAGTCCAGGGAGGGAGTGCCACCTCCACCCCCTGACTTACCTCAGCAGGCCACCTGCCTGTCTGGGTTGTGGCAGGCTGCAACCAAAAAGTATAACTCAAAGGGGGAACTCAACTCAAAAAGTTTGAAAACCACTCAGGGTGCAGGCAGGGAGTAGCTAGGGGCTGTGTGCAGGCAGGAGGTAGCTAGGGGCTGTGTGAGGGCAGGGGGGTAGCTCAGGTTGCAGGGAGAACCAGAGGTGGCAGGTTTGGATAATTTTTGGTGGTGCCCAGAATGGGTCCAAGTCCACCCCCTCCCCACCCACCTAAGACTCTGGGAGGGAGTTTGGGTGCTGGGTGTGGACTCTGGGATGGGGCAGGAGGTTGGGGTGCAGGAGGGGGTTGGGGGTTGGCGCTTATCTTGGGCAGCGCCAGTTCCCAAAAGTGACCCGCACTCCCCTCTGGCAGCGGCTCGGCCCTCGGGGTGTGGGCAGCACTTGGAGACACACACACACACACACACACACCCCCGGGGCCGCAGGGACGTGCTGGCTGTTTCCCGGCATGGCTGTGTCTACACTGCCACTTTCAGCGCTAAAACATTAGTCGTTCAGGGATGTGAAAAACACCCTCCCGAGTGACAAAAGTTTTAGCGCTGAAAAGCGCCAGTATAGACAGCGCTTTATCGCCGGGAGCCGGTCTCCCAGCGATCCAGCTACCGCTCCTCATTCAGGGTGGTTATTTTTATCAGCAGGAGAGCTAGCCCCCGGCCATAAAGCGACTACCCTGCCCACGCCACAGCGCTCCTGCGGCCGCACTGTAACGTGGGCAGTCCCACTGCGCTGTTGGGGGGAGGCGGTGGCTGTGGACCCCCGGGCCCTTTTAAATCGCCTGGGGACAGCAGGAGGGGCCAGAGGAGAGACCTGGCCCCAAACATTGGTGGAGCCACGTCCCCGGGCCCTGAACATTCATGGAGCTTGGGCACCACAGGCCCATACGACTCGCCGCCCCTGGGGAGAACAGCTAGGAGTTGTGTGCCAGGAGGGCTCCCCCTGGAGTGGCTGCTCCCTGAGGGCTCTGCCGGCCCCAAAGCTAGGTCCCCCTATCCAGGTTGCTCTGACCGGCTGCGGGAGTAGTCAGAGGGGACTGGGAGCTGAGGAGCAGCTGCAACGCCGGGTACCTGCAGCCATCAGGGGACTGCCACAGCTGCCCAATCCATGGCTCCATGCCAGAGGAGCAGCTGCCCCACACTGCCTGGCTCTGGCTTCCCACCTACAACCTGGCCAGAGGTTGGGGCTGGGGCAGTCAGAATGGGGCTGGGGGAGAGGAGGAAGTGAGGGGTGGAGCTGTCCCAGGTGGGGCACAAACTGTCCTCTTTTATTTTCCCCACTCTGGATAAGGCACTGCAATTGGGGGGCCAACTCTGCCCATGGGCTCAGGGCTTTTGTCCATGGGGAGCCCCACTCTGGATAAGGCACTGCAGTTTGGGGGCCAACTCTGCCCATGGGCTCAGGGCTTTTGTCCGTGGGGAGCCCCACTCTGGATAAGGTACTGCAGTTTGGGGGCCAACTCTGCCCATGGGCTCAGGGCTTTTGTCCGTGGGGAGCACCGGGGCTCCTGGCTTCACCCCGCGCCACTCCCGGCTTTGAGGGGGCACCAGCTTCAGCCCCACACCACTCCTGGCTTCAGATGGGGGTGGGGGCGCGTGCAGGGGCTCCCAGCTTCAGCTCTGCACCATTCCTGGCTTCGGGGCGGGGAGGCACTGGCTTCAGCCCTGCCCCCCTCCTGACTTCAAACTTGGGGGAGAGGTAAGGGGCAACTGGTTTCAGCCCCCTGCCCGTTCCCGGCTTCAGCCCTGCAGGGGGTTGCTGGGGCTCCTGGCTTCAGCCCCACGGGGGGCACCAGTGCTTGGGGCACCGGATTTCAGCTGTGTGGCCCCGCCAACCCCCTGAAAGGGTTCGCGGACCCCCAGGTTGCTGCAGATCCCCGGTTGAGAACCACTGAGCTACACCACTATTGCCCATATTTTTTATCAATATATTTTAAATGAAAGAGGACAGTTTGTGCCCCACCTGATTCTGTCTGACGGACAGAATTTGACTACAGGCTCTGTTCATTGTTTAAAACAACAAAAAACTGCTATGGCTGTAGACCATTCATGAACTGTGACTACGAGAAGCCATTACCAACAGAACGGAGATGAGGAAAAGGAGGATAGCAAGGTAAGAAAGAAAATAACCCTCTAAGTCAGGATGTAAGCATGACTATTTTTAATAGAAGTAATTCAGTCTGTGCAATTTCTCTCTGTTTGACAGTCAAAACAACAAAAAATGTTATCTAAAAATGCTTCATATGTTGTTATGACTGAGGGAAGGAACAAAATCCTTTCTGGGAGTGAATAGCCTTTATCATCAAAGTCACTGTGCAGTCTCTTAGCAGGGGTGCACACTTGCTGCACAATCATGCTGATGCAGTAGTTTCCAGATAATCATTTCTGCTTAACATGTTCACTATCACAACTCAGTCATGACTATTTTCATGCATGCAATTTTAATGAGAATTGGAAAATAAATTTTGTAATCCTGGTCCTGAAACAATAGTCTACAAAAAGACACTTTTATTAGTTTTCCATGAGTCATAACACTTAGTGCATGACTCTTAGGGGATTTAATTTTTTTCCCACCTAAAAAGCTTTTAGGAAACTATCTTCAGCATATATTGTATTCTGCAAAACCCTATTGCACAAAATTCTCCAACTTCTTACAAAATTGTTTGTAATACCAACAATGGGAGAGTAAAACAATTTAAAAAAAACCATAAGAAATGTGAAAGCTTTTAAAACCTTCCAGCAGCTCCCATTGGCCTGGAGCAGAGATCCGTGGCCACTGGGAGCCGCGATCTGCCGAACCTGCGGATGTGGCAGGTAAACAAACTGGCCCAGCTTTCCCTGCACAAGTGGCAGAACAAGTTTGGGAACCTCTGATTTAGATAACGGCAAAGAGAGTACACTTATAAAGCCGGCGGACGATACCAAACTGGGAGGGGTTTCAAGCGCTTTGGAGAATAGGATTAAAATTCAAAATGATCTGGACAAACTGGAGAAATGGTCTGAAGTAAATAGGATGAAATTCAACAAGGACAAATGCAAAGTACTCCACTTAGGAAGGAACAATCAGTTGCACACATACAAAATGGGAAATGACTGCCTAGGAAGGAGTACAGCAGAAAGGGATCTGGGGATCATAGTGGACCATAAGCTTAATATGAGTCAACAGTGTAACAGTATTGCAAAAAAACCAACCTCATTCTGGGATGTATTAGCAGGAGTGTTGTAAGCAAAACATGAGAAGTAATTCTTCCGCTCTGTGTCGTGCTGATTAGGCCTCAACTCGAGTATTGTGTCCAGTTCTGGGTGCCACATTTCAGGAAAGATGTGGACAAATTGGAGAAAGTCCAGAGAAGAGCAACAAAAATGATTAAAGGTCTAGAAAACATGACTATGAGGGAAGATTGAAAGAATTGGGTTTGTTCAGTTTGAAAAAAAGAAGAGTGAAAGAGGACACAATAACAGTTTTCAAGTACATAAAAGGTTGTTACTGTTAAGGAAAAGTTAGCACATGTGACTCCATTTTGGTTTGGGGCCCACCATTGTTTAAATGCCAGCACATCATACACCAGGAGGAGTAATCCTTAGATATTGAATCCCTGTGAAAATCCTCCTCCTTGTCTCCAGCCTGCCTTGACTCCCAGTATCTGGTTTTTGTCAGTCTCTAACTCCCTGTCTCTTGGCCTTGATGTGAGGCCTCCCATCCTGATAATAAAAGTTACTGATGCATAGCTTTAGGACCATGCTGTGTAATTAACATACTGGTATAGCACGAGGAATGCACCAAGCAGGGATAGGTGGTAGATAAGACAAGGGTCTGTTTATTGGCTAAGGTTTCCGATGCACGAGGGCAACACGCTTTGCTAAAAAGTATATAACCTTTGTATAATCTGCATTCAGGGTCCCCTCCTGGCTAGCAGGGGGGCACCACGCTCGAGCGTAATAAACTTAGTAGGGAACTCTGGGAGCTCTGTCTTTTGGGAACTCTGCAGTTGTGGACTTTGTTTCTGTGCCTCAGCCTAGATTCGAACTGTGCATGTCCTATCAGGTATAATTCGCAGCATTTGTGTGCGTGTCCTACCAGGTGTAATTCGTAGCACTTGTGTGCGTGTCCTACCAGGTGTAATTCGTAGCACTTGTGTGCGTGTCCTACAAGGTGTAATTCGTAGCACTTGTGTGCGTGTCCTACCAGGTGTAATTCGTAGCATTTGTGTGCGTGTCCTACCAGGTGTAATTCGTAGCACTTGTGTGCGTGTCCTACCAGGTATAATTCGCAGCAGTTGTGTGCGTGTCCTACAAGGTGTAATTCGTAACATTACAAGGAGGAGGGAGAAAAATTGTTCTTCTTAGCCTCTGAGGATCGAACAGGAAGCAATGGGCTTAAATTGCAGCAAGGGAGATTTAGGTTGGACATTAGGAAAAACTTCCTTACTGTCAGGGTGGTTAAGCATTAGAATAAATTGCCTATGGAAGTTGTGGAATCTCCATCATTGGAGATTTTTAAGAGCAGGTTAGACAAACAAATGTCAGGAATGGTCTAGCTAATACTTAGTCCTGCCATGAATGTAGGGGACTGGACTAGATGACCTCTCGAGGTCCATTCCAGTCTTCTGATTAGTGAGAAGGATAGAGGGGAGGGATAGCTCAGTGGTTTGAGCATTAGCCTCTTAAACCCAGGGTTGTGAGTTCAATCCTTGAGGGGGCCATTTAGGATTTTGGGGCAAAATTGGGGATTGGTCCTGCTTTGAGCAGGGGGTTGGACTAGATGACCTCCTGAGGTCCCTTCCAACTCTGATATTCTATGAAACAGCGGCAAAGTTAACAACTTCACTAGGGCATGTTTGTTTAGGGTCATAAACTACCCTTTTCCCATCATGCTTTGCTTCATCCACCTCATTCCAACAAAGACATCCACTACACAAATAGTTCCATCTTCTGTAAAAAGAAAACTCCAGTAATTTTAAAATAAAACTTTTGAATAAGTAAATAAATATTAATTTTCTTAAAAAAAAATCTGATCTGCATCCTCAAATAGCAAATATAAATTAGAATCAGTATAAAAATACATGTCCTGTAAGTTAATAAAGTATTAGGAGGGTACGGGAACAAGTGATTCACAAATTTCTGCTTAAGCAAAGGGTCAGGTAATGAGATTTCCAGTTAGAGACAATCAGAGAAACAGTGGATGGACCTAATTTGCAGAATATTGAGCAATGGGAAGATGTGGGAGTGACAGACAGAACCAGGACACTGTCAGTGCAATTTGTGGCTGAGGCCAAGAAGACAAACAGGCTATCGGGACGTAGAAACTGAGGGATAGAATGTAAGTCTTAGAAAATTATTCTCAGAAGGGATTTGTTAGGCACCATTTGGACGACTGCTCAATTTTTAACCTCTCTACTCTAGAAGAGACATTGTGGAGATGAAAAAGGTCCAAAGGAGAGTAACAGAAATAATAAATTAGCTAGGAAGATCAGTTCATGCAGAAAGGTTATAAAAACTGTACAGAGAGCTGACAGGGGGCTATGCCTAGTAATATCATGATGCTAACTAAGGAGAATAGGGAGGCCAGATATAGATATGCTCTTGTGGATGTCCATGTCTCACTCTCTCTTAAAAATAAGAAGGCCAGGTAAAAGCAACCAGTACAGACATCTTCAAAGAGAAAAGACCTGCAGCATGGCTGCAGCTGGCTTGGGTCAGCTGACTTAGGCTCACAGAGCTCAGGCTGCAGGGCTAAAAATGACTATGTAGATGTTGGGGCTCGGGCTGGAGGATGGGCTCATGGCCCCTCCCCCTTGGGGGTCCCAGAGACCAGGCTCCAGTCTGAGCCCAAATGTCTACACAGCAATTTTGCAGCCCCACAGCCCGAGCCCCAGTCAGCTGATCTGGGCCAGCCGCGGATGTTTGATTGCTGTGTAGACATATTTTTTGTTGTTGCTAAGTATATCATAGGTTATTAGTGGGTACAGCCAGGGTTAAAATGACCCCAAAGTATTACAAGGGCTGATATTGTCTGACCATAGAGATTCATTAGTTCAAAAATGTAACTATTTTTAAAGGCCAGCTAGCTCATTTAAATATGCATAATGCTATTGCTTCCTTGGGGAGGGGGGTTATCGGGGGAGGGCAAGGAAAGATGTTTTAAGTCTTAGAGAGCCAGAGTAGATACCAAGGTAAAAGAGTTGAAATTTGCCAGTTGGAGGGTGCTGCATGACTACTTCATTCAACTTAGACCCTAGCCGAGGATGGACTCAGGGGAGCGATTCCCCAGATCCTGCCTTGCCACTCCCTGACTGGCAGACTAACCAACCCCAAGAGCCAGGCAGCAGGGGATAAACCAAATTAAACACATGATTAATTTCTGACCTCAAATCCAAACACCAGTCATTATGTGGCTGTCTACACTTGGAGTTAGGGTGTGATTCCCAGCTTGCATCTGCTCTCATTGAGCTAGCATGCTAAAAAATAGGAGTGGAGCCACGGGAGCACATGCAGCGGTGAGCAGCAGTGCAGTCTAGCCATGCGGCGTACAGCCCACAGCGTTCAAGTGGGTTTGTACTCAGCACAACTAGTCTGTGCTGCTGCTGCCCATGCTACCTGGCTACTACAGTTAGTGTGCTAGCTTGAAGAGAACTACAGTAGTATGGGTATGCGAGCTGGGTGATCACACCCCCAGCTCCAAGGGTAGATATACCCTATGAGTACCTGTACCCTGTCCTGTGCACATGCACTATGGCCAGTAGCATCATGATCTGAAACGATCAGGAAGCACGTAGGATGAAACCCCTGGGGAGTGACTGGCTGAGGGTGCATTCCCTATTTTCCGTTTCATAGTCAGCTGTGTCACTGCCCCATCACCAGTGACTGACACACCTCCAAGCTCTCCAATTCTGTTGGCTGGATCTGCATCTCTCCAGGACCCAGCCCTCTTTCAGCCTTGAGTATAACCAGTAATTTGGGTAGATACTTTAGACCCTGAAGGTCCTCAGTACTACTTATCCTGGTTTTAACAATACAGTATTCCCCAATAGTCTAAATATCTGAGATTATTTTAACACTCCTCACTAGCTCCCTGAGAAATAACAAACCTGTAGCTATAATTATGTAGGAACTGTGAAACTTTTATGCTCTGCTGCTGATGCATCAGACAGACACAAGATCAACCTAATCTTATCTATGTTTTTATACTGTAATAATTACCTCAGTGTCTGAGTGCAAATGGAGCACAAATTATTTAGCAAACTGGAGGTGACACTATTAATAGTCACCTCTTTGCTGAGCATTGGCAGATGTTGAGGCCTTGCAGGTGAATTCCCCTTTGGAGGAGAAATGAGTGGCATGGAGCAGCATAACTTGTTTGTTTACATATACACTAGTCTTTGAACAAACGTGGTAACAAACAGAATGTAGGCAACCCCCCTTTTCAGTAATCTTAGCCCAAATACTGTTGCTCAGTTACTAGAACAGGGGTGGGCAAACTTTTTGGCCCGACAGCCACATCTGGGTGGAGAAATTGCATGCAGGGCCATGAATGTAGGGATGGGGCAGGGGGTTGGGGTGCAGGAGGGGGCTCAGGGCAGGGGTTGGGGCGCAGGGAGGGGTGCGGACTGAAGGAGGGGGCTCAGGGCAGGGAGTTGGGGTGCAGGAGGGGTGCGGGGTGCAGCAGGGGGATCAGGACAGGGGATTGGGCTCAGGGCAGGGGGTTGAGGTGCAGGAGGGGTGCAGCAGGGGGCTCAGGGCAGGTGGTTGGAGGAGGGTTGCGGGGTGTGGCAGGGGGCTGAAGGCAGGGTGTTGGGGGCTCAGAGCAGGGGGTTGGGGTGCAGGAGGGAGTGCGTGCGGTGAGCAGAAAGGGGCTCAGGGCAAGGGGTTGGTGTGCAGGAGAGGTGCAGGGTGCAGGAGGGGGCTCAGGGCAGGAGTGGGGTGCAGGAGGGGTGCAGAGTGTGGGAGGGGGCTCAGGACAGGGGGTGGGGGTGCAGGAGGGGTGTATCTGGGGGGCTCAAGGCAGGGGGTTAGGGGCCTCAGGGCAGGGGGTAGGGGTGCAGTGTGCAGGAGAGGTTTGGGGTGTGGCTCCGGCCTGGTGCCGCTTACCTTGTGTGGCTCCGGGGTGGCAGTGATGCGCAGCAGGGCTAAGGCAGGTTCTCTGCCTGCCCTGGCCCCACGCCGCTCCCGGAAGTGGTCAGCACCACATCCCTGTGGCCCCTGGGGGAGGGGGGACCCGAGGGCTCCATGTGATGCCCTTGCCTGTGGGTACCTCCCTCAAAGCTCCCATTGGCTGCAGTTCCCTGATCCTGGCCAATGATAGCTGCGGGGGGCTATGCCTGCAGACGAGGGCAGCGCATGGAGCCCTCTCCCCCCTCATCCCCCAGGAGCCACAGGGTCGTAGTGCCAGCCGCTCCCCAGAGCGGCATGGGGCCAGAGCAGGCAGGGAGCCTGCCTTAGCCCTGCAGCGCCACGGCAGTGGCAATCCCGCAGGCCGGATCCAAAGCCCTAATGGGCTGGATTCAGCCTGCAGGCCGTAGTTTGCCCACCCCTATCCTAGAAAGCAACTCTGCCCCAAGAGCTGACTCCTTAGAGCGATTAAGGCAGACAGCAAACTCTCTTGCTATTTGCAACAACACCCCCACAAAAGTAACTGCATCACAAAACAAACAATAATACAGCATTTCTTTAAAAGAGGACTTGTAATATTATATATTACTAACCTCTGGTGACACCCCGCCATCAAAACATACATGAAAAGGAACCAAACAGACAACGAAAACATAGCAACATTAGTTTGTGTTCCATTAAAATCAAAGACGAACAAAGATCAATGTTTGCTCATGGAAGACAGGATGAAACAGAAAAAAAAAAGTATTTTCATGCATGTAAGATTGTCTTACAAAGAATGCAAGCTTTAAAACTAAGTAACAACTATGCTTAGAGGTAGTTGACCATGTGCTTTTAAATAAAATCAATGACTTCTGTGCCTATATTTTTAATAAAACACTGTTGCTTTTCTGATATGTGTTCATCCCCATTTGTTGCCATGTACTTTAATCTATGGTCATCATGGACCTGTTCAGTGCAATAGAATTTATTCTGCCTTCACATATGACTTTGCTCAAGCTCATAAATCGTCTGTAGTTTTTGGAGTCAAGACTGATGGTGCCTATAAAAAGTTAGGATCAAGCCTATCTATAGAATTAATGAACTCAATCTCTAAGACATCAAAAAGGCATGAAAACTCTCCTGCCTTCTCAGTAGTAAATCTCCAAGACTTCTATATCTGTTCTCTTCCATAGAAAAAGCCACAGAAAGGGCATGGCCAGATGAAGGCAATCTAAGGTCTTAAGCACATCAAAACGTGGGGGCGCCCTCTTGGTCCCATCCCCCAGGACACGGCCACTTCCCAGCACTCTACAGAAGTACAGTTACACAAGTAGTCTGATTTCTAACAGCCATCATTTAACATAATGCTTCTGAGTATGCAGTCCAAAATTGTGCTGATCTCTCTTGCTGCTATAGTGTATTCCTAATATGTCTCATTTGCTTTCCATGACCACCCATCAGTCATTCATTACAACATTACCGCTTTCACCACCTCCGTCTCTCATTGAATAGCTGGATTTCAAGATTATTTTCACTCAGATATATTAATTTTCATTTTGCAAACTGAATTTCCTTTGACTAGATTGTGCCCCATTTTTAATCTTGTTAGGTTCCTTTGTGCTATTTCTCTGTCCTTAGTAGTATATGCAATAACTCCTAGTTTATTATCAGCTCAAAATTTAATTCATGTGATGTTTACTCATTTTAATAGAGATATTAAATAAGACCAGACCTGATATAGATCCCTGAGGTCTCCCACTAGACAACACCCCCACAATTAGATATTGTAATGTTTATCATTATGGTCCTTCAGCCAGTATTAAACCCAGGCGTCATGGTTTATACCTAAGCCAATTTGAATTACATTTTAGAGTAAGACTTCATGAGAGTGCATACCAATGCTTTGTGCACAATAATACTTAGCATTAACAGACCACCTCCCAGCTGATATCTGAAAGCACTTTTCAGCCATGAATGAACTGAGCCACATAATGGGCCTATAAAATAGGGAATTTTACAGGCAGGGAAATTGAGCTATAGAAAGGCTAAATGACTTTCCCAAGGTCACACACCAAGTCTGGGGGAGCTGGAACTAGATCTCAGCTCTCCGGACTCAGATACTTTAATCACAAGACCTGGGACTTTCATAAAATCAAAATATATGCCTATTGCTTCACTGACTGCTATGTGGCTATTCACCATGGAAAGTGCAGGGGGTGGGAGGCAGTAACACACATCAATGCTCCACTAGGTCACTCTATCCATTGGACTGAACTGGCCTCTCTGGATTAGCTCTGCAGCCTCAGGGGAAATCCTTCCCTCTGCTCCCTGTGATTTTCCCAAATGCTAGAGTGTGGCTTTGGGATGTTAATACTGATGAATTACTCTCCTCCTGAAGCTCATGATCAGGATGCTCTTTTACCTTAGCTGCTTTGTAAATTGACAGTGGTGACCCCCATGTCAAGCTGTGGGAGGTACTGTAGTTCTCAAAAGGTACCAGTGCTGTTAATGGAACGGTGGTTTTTGATAGCTTTCAGCCTGTCTTTTCTGGCAAAAATGCAACTTTGAGGTTTAACTTTAAATTTAGTAAATTGGTTGGGAATCTGTCTGACCTGTTTTATTAATACAGTCTGCTTTGGATCTATTTACATAAATACATAAGTGTGTAGGGTCAGAAACGGGCTCGGATCTCTGCATGTCTTGAATGATTTGATGACAATTCTGCTATTTCTGTCTATATATTTTTAAACCTTTAATTTTTCTTTGTGACAGAGAAAAAGGGAGAAAATAACATGTGTGACTTTACCCAAGATATAATCTGGACCATTGAACAGCTGTTTCCCCTCAGTTTTCCAACCTGGGGTGCCCTTTGCACTTCTTTGCTAGGAGAGCTAAGATTCCTGGTCCACTCACAAACAGCCATCAGCATGTAAGTTACTCCCAGTTATGCTGTCTGAGTGCTTATGCCAACCACTCATGATTACACTGCAGAGCAACACAAGCAAATTCCCAGTCTCAGACTTTCCCCCAGAAATGTACATCTTTTACTGCCCAGCCTGGACAATACAAGCTCATATAAAGTCCATCATTTATTAATAGAAAATTACATGCACTAATCCTGTTATCTCTGGTGGAGTTTCCCAAACGCTTCAATCCAAACACACTGGTTTAGATAAAACAGTAAAACAATTATTTATGAACTACAGAAAGATAGATTTTAAGTGACTACAAGTAATAAGGCATAAAACTCAGAATTAGTTACAAGAAAATAAAAGTAAAACACAACCAATGCCTAGTTGAACAAGCTAGAGTGACTCTGAAGCAAAGGTCTCTCTCACCACAAGTTCCAACAAACTTACTGAACTCTTTCAGTCAGGATCCCTCCACAGTCCAATGATTCTTCCTGTGTCCTTCAAGTGTTGTCAATTTCGTAAGTAGAGATGAAGGGAGAGATGATTTGGGACATCTCATTTCCTTCCTTATAGCTCCTTCTCTATTTGTGAGTCATCCCCAGGTAAGGTTCAGGAGACAGAAAGTCTGTGTGGACGGGATATCCCAGCTGTTCCTTTGTCAAGATGGAGATTTTTCACCCATATCCCTTTTCCTGCCAAAGAATGGCCACATAACTAGGTGATAGTCCGTTTGATTTTGTTGACACCTGGCTGAGGCATTGGTTTTTGGGGAACTGGTTTGTGACTGTTTCCCAAACCTGTAACATATTTCAGCAGTACCATACAGTAGAATCTTATAACTATACATATAATGTTGCCACACATATTTTACCAGGACGATAATGATCACCAAATTATGAGTTTTGAAAGGCATGCTTTGTACAAGATTTATCATAGTCCTATAAAGGGATGAACATAAGGGTACAGACTGTTACAGTATGATCAGTGTGAAATTCCCTCCTGAGCTTCAGAATGGGTGATAAACACAAAATACCATAATATCAGCTCGGGCTATATGCACTCTTAAGCATAAAATGAGCTGTGTTACCCCTCTCAGCCTCAGCAAGTATGAGTTTTGCTGCTGTTAAGCTATGTGTCAGCTCCCTGTCACACCAGCTTCTCTGCCTTGCCAGCAAACTTGACAGCACTGTGCCAGTCAAAACCTTGCCTTCCAGGCAACAACCAGTGAACCCCAATTCCTGAGTCTCTGCAGTGTCCAATCCCTCTCACAGAAGTTATGAAGTTTGCTGCCTCCAAAGAGACAGTATGCACAACAGCCAGTTGGGTTAGCTCAGGACTCGCTTGTCAGTTTAATACACAGCACTGAGATGGTTTTGTAATAAAACACGAATACGTTTATTAACAAAGAACAGAGACTGAAGTGAGAATAGGTAAGAATGAAAGAGACAGGCATGGTTACAAGTCAAACAAAACAAAACGTGTCCTAGCAACTAAGCAGTCAGAATGAGCTCTCCCCTGACATCTGGTGGTGAGCTGTGGAAAAGGACTTCAGGGGCTGATCTCTTTTGCATGGGTACACCCACCCTGCCTAGCATGATGGGACTGCTTACCCAAATGGTCACTTTGGCTGCTGTGGGATCCCCAGTTCTTTTGTTATTGGTGCAGGAGTAATAAAGGGCATTTGTACCTGGCAGTATGGGCCCCTTCTGAGGGCCCCAAACACCACCTTTACCCTTCCTCTCTCCACTGTGTAATAACAGAGCTAATTTAGACTCAAGTAAGAGTCTTGTTACATGCTGCAGAGCTGAAATCACTGATACCTAGGTCTACGCATTAGACCTACTCTGAGCTAGTGGTTCTGATGCAAGAACACTATCCACGTGCACTAGCGGTCAGGCTCCCCTACTAGCATCTGAAATCACTGAGCGCTGTGTTAAGTGGTTGTGGGGGGGACTGAAGACATATTGGTGAGCGGCTAGTGGGATGGTTAGTGGAGAGGCGTGGCTGGCTGGAAGAGAGGCATGGCTAGAGGGATGGCCAGCAGAGAGGCGTAGCCAGCTGGGCACCTGGCAGAGAGGTGCGGCTAGTGGAGAGGACTGGAGCAGACCCCACAGAGTGGTGTGGCAATTGTCTGTTGAGGGCCCGAGCAGTGGAGTGTGTGAGGTGCCTCCATACCTCTCCTGCTTCCACCCAATCTGGGAGGAGAACTCTGCAGATGAATGTCTGAACTCTGGGGCTGCACTGACCAAGAACAGCATCTGTGAGTTGAGTGACTTTTGGGTGGTTGGCCTTAAGACCCTGAGGGGAAAAGGACACTGCCCAACTTACTTGGGGTGGGTCTTTTGCTCATGGTTTGTGTTATGAATCATGTTTGTGGTGTTTCCCCAACATAATGCCACATTGTTTCCGTGTTTTATTAAAAGGTTTTTGCTACACTCAGACTCTGTGCTTTGGAGAGGGGAAGTATTGCTGCTTAGAGGTGCCCGGGGGAGGGGGTAGTGGTATGTAATTGTCCTAGGTCACTGGGTGGGGGCTCGAGCCGGTTTTGCACTGTGTTATTGAAAAGGAACCCCTAGATACTGAACCTGGCCCTTGTTGAACGGGCAGAAGGGTTACATTTTTGGGGGGCTCTTCTGAGATACCTGGGTCAATACCCCTCACAAGCAGCAGTTGAGTGCTCCACTACATTGGGAAACAATTGTGTTTATATTCTGGCCACTTTCTCTACACCATTCATGATTTTATAGACCTCTATCATATTCCCCCTTAGTCGTCTCTTTTCCAAGCTGAATAGTCCCAGTCTTTTTAAATTCTCCCCATATGGAAATTGTTCCATATCCTTAATCATTTTTGTTGCCAATGTAAATTGTACTTTTCATTGTCCTCTGCAATCAATCTGGTAGGACAAGTAAATACACATTCCTTTGTCTAAGGCAGGGTGGACTTTATGCTCTGCCTGCCAAACACATTCTAAGAACATATTTCCAGCACACATTTATAGTTCTTTGTACACACCCCATACATACATCACACAATGATTTTCAGGACCAGCAGGACTCCAGTTTGCATATGACACTTTACACAACACCTTTTAGACACAGATTATGATAACAGTGTCTGGACCATGACTGTGTCAGACCTGATATGAGTTATGGATTTGGTGGCGGGTAGGGGAGATTTGTCAATTGGCATTGAGTGACTCCCAGGGTCACACCTTCTTCAAACACCATAAGAGACAAAAAAGGACACAAACCCATGTTTCACCCTTCACAGTGGAAGGTTGCACAGGCACATCAAGACAGAAGAAATTGTAGACGGGGTATTGTGTTTGGACCCCAGCCTTCACTCTAAATGACAGTAATTGTTTATTTTATTAATTAGTTACTGAACATGATGCTGGATCGCATATTGAATTAAGGGTACCTCACAAATGTAAATAGCCTGAAATATTAATTACATGTGAAACATGGGCTGCAGCATGGATTTTTCCTCCTATAATAACTAAAGGAAGTACTTTTACAACCCAACAGTTTGCTAAAAATGTTGGATCCATTCTAATTATTGTTTTTTATTCTCTAATGAAACTTGAATATTTTTCTATACCAGATCAGACTAAAAACCCAAACCCAGCCTGTTCTCATAGATAATGCAGCATAAAAAAACCTGTTTATTGTGCCAGCAACTAAGGGTATGTCTACACTACGAAATTAGGTCGAATTTATAGAAGTTGGTTTTTTAGAAATCGCTTTTATATATTCGAGTGTGTGTGTCCCCACAGAAAATGATCTAAGTGCATTAAGTGCATTAACTCGGCGGAGCGCTTCCACAGTACCGAGGCAAGTGTCGACTTCCGGAGCGTTGCACTGTGGGTAGCTATCCCACAGTTCCCGCAGTCTCCGCTGCCCATTGGAATTCTGGGTTGATATCCCAATGCCTGATGGGGCTAAAACATTGTCGTGGGTGGTTCTGGGTACATATCGTCAGGCCCCCGTTCCCTCCCTCCCCCCGTGAAAGCAAGGGCAGACAATCATTTCGCGCCTTTTTTCCTGAGTTACCTGTGCAGATGTCATACCACGGCAAGCATGGAGCCCGCTCAGGTAACCGTCACCCTATGTCTCCTGGGTGCTGGCAGACGCGGTACGGCATTGCTACACAGGAGCAGCAACCCCTTGCCTTGTGGCAGAAGACGGTACAGTACGACTGGTAGCCGTCATCGTCATGTCTGAGGTGCTCCTGGTCGCCTCTGTGAGGTCGATCAGGAGCGCCTGGGCAGACATGGGCGCAGGGACTAAATTTGGAGTGACTTGAGCAGGTCATTCTCTTTAGTCCTGCAGTCAGTCCTATTGAACCGTCTTATGGTGAGCGGGCAGGCGATACGGACTGCTAGCAGTCGTACTGTACCATCTTCTGCCGAGCAGCCATGAGATGTGGATGGCATGCAGTCCTTCTGCACCGTCTGCTGCCAGCCAAAGATGTAAAAGATAGATGGAGTGGATCAAAACAAGAAATAGACCAGATTTGCTTCCCCCCCTCCCCTGTCTAGGGGACTCATTCTTCTAGATCACACTGCAGTCACTTACAGAGAAGGTGCAGCGAGGTAAATCTAGCCATGTATCAATCAGAGGCCAGGCTAACCTTCTTGTTCCAATAACGACAATAACTTAGGTGCACCATTTCTTATTGGAACCCTCCGTGAAGTCCTGCCTGAAATACTCCTTGATGTAAAGCCACCCCCTTTGTTGATTTTAGCTCCCTGAAGCCAACCCTGTAAGCGCCCCTCCCAGCGTCAGAGCAATGGCAAACAATCGGGCATCTGAGAGTGCTGTCCAGAGCACTCACAATGGAGCACTCTGATGGGGCTAAAACATTGTCGCGGGTGGTTCTGGGTACGTGTCGTCAGGCCCCCGTTCCCTCCCTCCCTCCATGAAAGCAAGGGCAGACAATCATTTTGCGCCTTTTTTCATGAGTTACCTGTGCAGACACCATACCACGGCAAGCATGGGGCCAGCTCACGTAACCGTCACCCTATGTCTCCTGGGTGCTGGCAGACGCGGTACGGCTTTGCTGCACAGTAGCAGCAACCCATTGCCTTCTGGCAGCAGACGGTGCAATACGATTGGTAGTCGTCCTCGTCGTGTCCGAGGTGCTCCTGGCCACGTCGGCTGGGAGCGCCTGGGCAGACATGGGCGCAGGGACTAAATTTGGAGTGACTTGACCAGGTCATTCTCTTTAGTCCTGCAGTCCTATTGAACCGTCTTATGGTGAGTGGGCAGGCGATACGGACTGCTAGCAGTCGTACTGTACCATCTTCTGCCAGGCAGGCAAGAGATGAGGATTGCTAGCAGTCGTATTGTACCATCTTATGCCAGGCAGGCAAGAGATGAAGATGGCTAGCAGTCGTACTGTACCATCTTCTGCCAAGCAGCCATGAGATGTGGATGGCATGCAGTCCTTCTGCACCGTCTGCTGCCAGCCAAAGATGTAAAAGATAGATGGAGTGGGTCAGAACAAGAAATAGACCAGATTTGTTTTGTACTCATTTTCCTCCTCCCCTGTCTAGATCACACTGCAGTCACTCACAGAGAAGGTGCAGCGAGGTAAATCTAGCCATGTATCAATCAGAGGCCAGGCTAACCTCCTTGTTCCAATAACAACGATAACTTAGGTGCACCATTTCTTATTGGAACCCTCCGTGCAGTCCTGCCTGAAATACTCCTTGATGTACAGGCACACCCTTTGTTGATTTTAGCTCCCTGAAGCCAACCCTGTAAGCCGTGTCGTCAGTCGCCCCTCCCTCCGTCAGAGCAACGGCAGACAATCGTTCCGCGCCTTTTTTCTGTGCGGACGCCATACCAAGGCAAGCATGGAGGCCGCTCAGCTCATTTTGGCAATTAGGAGCACATCAACCACCACACGGATTATCCAGCAGTATATGCAGCACCAGAACATGGCAACGCGATACCGGGCGAGGAGGCGACGTCAGCGCGGTCCCGTGAGTGATCAGGACATGGACACAGATTTCTCTGAAAGCATGGGCCCTGACAATGCATGCATCATGGTGCTAATGGGGCAGGTTCATGCTGTGGAACACCGATTCTGGGCTCGGGAAACAAGCACAGACTGGTGGGACCGCATAGTGTTGCAGGTCTGGGACGATTCCCAGTGGCTGCGAAACTTTCGCATGCGTAAGGGCACTTTCATGGAACTTTGTGACTTGCTTTCCCCTGCCCTGAAGCGCATGAATACCAGGATGAGAGCAGCCCTCACAGTTGAGAAGCGAGTGGCGATAGCCCTGTGGAAGCTTGCAACGCCAGACAGCTACCGGTCAGTTGGGAATCAATTTGGAGTGGGCAAATCTACTGTGGGGGCTGCTGTGATGCAAGTAGCTCACGCAATCAAAGATCTGCTGATATCAAGGGTAGTGACCCTGGGAAATGTGCAGGTCAGAGTGGATGGCTTTGCTGCAATGGGATTCCCTAACTGTGGTGGGGCTATAGACGGAACCCATATCCCTATCTTGGCACCGGAGCACCAAGCTGCCGAGTACATAAACCGCAAGGGGTACTTTTCGATAGTGCTGCAAGCTCTGGTGGATCACAAGGGACGTTTCACCAACATCAACGTGGGATGGCCGGGAAAGGTGCATGATGCTCGCATCTTCAGGAACTCTGGTCTGTTTCAAAAGCTGCAGGAAGGGACTTTATTCCCAGACCAGAAAATAACGGTTGGGGATGTTGAAATGCCTATATGTATCCTTGGGGACCCAGCCTACCCCTTAATGCCATGGCTCATGAAGCCGTACACAGGCAGCCTGGACAGTAGTCAGGAGCTGTTCAACTACAGGCTGAGCAAGTGCAGAATGGTGGTAGAATGTGCATTTGGACGTTTAAAGGCGCGCTGGCGCAGTTTACTGACTCGCTTAGACCTCAGCGAAACCAATATTCCCACTGTTATTACTGCTTGCTGTGTGCTCCACAATATCTGTGAGAGTAAGGGGGAGACGTTTATGGCGGGGTGGGAGGCTGAGGCAAATCGCCTAGCTGCTGGTTACGCGCAGCCAGACACCAGGGCGGTTAGAAGAGCACAGGAGGGTGCGGTACGCATCAGAGAAGCTTTGAAAACCAGTTTCATGACTGGCCAGGCTACGGTGTGAAAGTTCTGTTTGTTTCTCCTTGATGAAACCCCCCGCCCCTTGGTTCACTCTACTTCCCTGTAAGCTAACCACCCTCCCTTCCTCCCTTTAATCACCGCTTGCAGAGGCAATAAAGTCATTGCTGCTTCACAGTCATGCATTCGTTATTCATTCATCACACAAATAGGGAGATGACTACCAAGGTATCCCAGGAGGGGTGGTGGAGGAGGGAAGGAAAATGCCACACAGCACTTTAAGCACAGCACTTTAAAAGTTTACAACTTTAAAATTTATTGAATGACAGCCTTCTTTTTTTTGGGCAATCCTCTGTGGTGGAGTGGCTGGTTGGCCGGAGGCCCCCCCACCGCGTTGTTGGGCGTCTGGGTGTGGAGGCTATGGAACTTGGGGAGGAGGGCGGTTGGTTACAGAGGGGCTGCAGTGGCAGTCTGTGCTCCAGCTGCCTTTGCTGCAGCTCAACCATACACTGGAGCATTCTGGTTTGGTCCTGCAGCAGCCTCAGCATTGAATCCTGCCTCCTCTCATCACTCTGCCGCCACATTTGAGCTTCAGCCCTGTCTTCAGCCCGCCACTTACTCTCTTCAGCCTGCCACTTACTCTCTTCAGCCCTCCACCTCTCCTCCCGGTCATTTTGTGCTTTCCTGCACTCTGACATTATTTGCCTCCACGCATTCGTCTGTGCTCTGTCAGTGTGGGAGGACAGCATGAGCTCGGAGAACATTTCATCTCGAGTGCGTTTTTTTTTCTTTCTAAGCTTCACTAGCCTCTGGGAAGGAGAAGATCCTGTGATCATTGAAACACATGCAGCTGGTGGAGAAAAAAAAAGGGACAGCGGTATTTAAAAAGACACATTTTATAAAACAGTCGCTACACTCTTTCAGGGTAAACCTTGCTGTTAACATTACATACATAGCACATGTGCTTTCGTTACAAGGTCGCATTTTGCCTCCTCCCACCGCGTGACTACCCCCTCAACCTTCCCCCCTCCCTGTGGCTAACAGCGGGGAACATTTCTGTTCAGCCACAGGCAAACAGCCCAGCAGGAACGGGCACCTCTGAGTGTCCCTGAAGAAAAGCACTCTATTTCAACCAGGTGACCATGAATTATATCTCACTCTCCTGAGGATAACACAGAGAGATAAAGAACGGATTTTGGTTGAATGCCAGCAAACATACACTGCAATGCTTTGTTCTACAGTGATTTCCGAGTACGTGTTACTGGCCTGGAGTGGTAAAGTGTCCTACCATGAAGGACGAAATAAGGCTGCCCTCCCCAGAAACCTTTTGCAAAGGCTTTAGGACTACATCTAGGAGAACCGCAAATGCCAGGGCAAAGTAATCCTTTCACATGCTTGCTTTTAAACCATGTATAGCATTTTAAAAGGTACACTCACCAGAGGTCCCTTCTCCGCCTGCTGGGTCCAGGAGGCAGTCTTGGGTGGGTTCGGGGGGTACTGGCTCCAGGTCTAGGGTGAGAAACAGTTCCTGGCTGTCGGGAAAACCGGTTTCTCCGCTTGCTTGCTGTGAGCTATCTACAACCTCCTCCTCCTCATCATCTTCTTCGTCCCCAAAACCTGCTTCCGTATTGCCTCCATCTCCATTGAAGGAGTCAAACAACACGGCTGGGGTAGTGGTGGCTGAACCCCCTAAAATGGCATGCAGCTCATCATAGAAGCGGCATGTTTGGGGCTCTGACCCAGAGCGGCTGTTCGCCTCTCTGGTTTTCTGGTAGGCTTGCCTCAGCTCCTTCAGTTTCACGCGGCACTGCTTCGGGTCCCTGTTATGGCCTCTGTCCTTCATGCCCTAGGAGATTTTGACAAAGGTTTTGGCATTTCGAAAACTGGAACGGAGTTCTGATAGCACGGATTCCTCTCCCCAAACAGCGATCAGATCCCGTACCTCCCGTTCGGTCCATGCTGGAGCTCTTTTGCGATTCTGGGACTCCATCATGGTCACCTGTGCTGATGAGCTCTGCATGGTCACCTGCAGCTTGCCACGCTGGCCAAACAGGAAATGAGATTAAAAAGTTTGCGGTTCTTTTCCTGTCTACCTGGCCAGTGCATCTGAGTTGAGAGTGCTGTCCAGAGCGGTCAGAATGGAGCACTCTGGGATAGCTCCCGGAGGCCAATACCATCGAATTGTGTCCACAGTACCCCAAATTCGAGCCGGGAACGTCGATTTAAGCGCTAATCCACTTGTCAGGGGTGGAGTAAGGAAATCGATTTTAAGAGCCCTTTAAGTCGAAATAAAGGGCTTCACTGTGTGGACGGGTGCAGGTTTAAATCGATTTAACGTTGCTAAATTCGACCTAAAGTCCTAGTGTAGACCAGGGCTAAGGCTGTAATACATGTGATTAATCTGAAGCACTTGAGTAGTCCCTACTGAGTTCAGTGAGACCACTCTTGTGTAAATTTAAGGACATGCATGAGTCATTGCAGGATAGAGGCCCCAAAACAGACTCTTCCTGCTTCCTATGTGTTCTGGGTTTATTGTGTAGTTCTTCCATGTGCTTGAGTTATTAATTAGAAGACACAAGCTTTTCCCCCTAATTAGATAGATGCATGTTAAACTGACTGTGTGCCACTATCTAGGGCTGTTTGTGTAGTAAAGTCCCCCCCTATCATAAGTAAGCAAGGCAGAGTCAGGACCTAAGCATTTCAATTTATTTTATTTTTAAAGTAGTTATAAATTTATTTTCAATTGTAAATACTTTAAAAGGACATGAGCTTGAGTAGCTAGGATGGGACTGGCCCCAATACGCTGGTCAGGAGAGATTAAAATGGCTTTAAAATGTTGTTTCTTTAAACAAATTCTCAAATGGGAAAGTGAGAAGAAGCAACCGAAGTGTGTGGTGGGATGGTGGGGAAAGGGGGAGAAGAGATGATATGAGGGTGTTCAGTTCAAGATATATTTTTCGTATTAAAAGCTCGAATCTCATATGTCTCAGGGACGAAGGACAAGAAATGTCTAGAGGATGATAAAGTCTCACCCATAGGGGAGTAAAATCAGAAATAACTCCATTGAAGTTACACTGGTGTAAAAAGAAAAGGAGTACTTGTGGCACCTTAAAGACTAACAAATTTATTTGAGCAGAAGCTTTCGTGAGCTACAGCTCACTTCATTGGATGCATTCAGTGGAAAATGCTGTAGCTCACGAAAGCTTCTACTCAAATAAATTTGTTCGTCTCTAAGGTGCCACAAGTACTCCTTTTCTTTTTGCGAACACAAACTAACACGGCTGCTACTCTGAAACTGGTGTAAAACTAACGCAAGTTTGTTCTGGATTGTACTAAAGTTTCTCTGAAAATGTTTCTATAGAAATATTTTCATAGGAACTTGTTTCTATTGATGTCTCTTGCACTGATCGCCCACTGCCGCCTCAATTATGACATTTTACAACTACACTGGAGTAAGCACTAGAAAATGTCAGGGACAACTCTGCACTGGCCAGGGGATGGATTAGTGGACCTGATAGCATCTTCTCTCTGCTTTCTGTGACCTGTTATTAGCACTTGTAACTTACACAGATAACAGTTTTTAAAATATTTTATATAATCTCTACTTCTAATTTCTGAAAATGAGTTTTAGAACACAGAAAGTGCAATTCTGTGACCAAATGCACCCCTGCATTCACACCCGACACACCGTTGTAATAATCTTTGTACAAAAGATGCCTTGTGAGGTATCATTTGAAAACAAATAACTTGCTAGTCAACAATATCATGGTGAAATATCTGAAGCCACATAACATGTAAAGTTATGAATGCCTCCTGAATGATGTTGGTAACATGTTCAATCACACATAGCCCGGTCAAGCAGGTCTATCTTAAACAAAGGAGTGTGTATTTACCTCAATTTACATAAAAGTAAACAAGGTCTTTGAGCCAGCAAGAGTGAGACAAGGCAAACCTGCATTTTAGCAGACAAGAGCATGAAACCTCTTTCACCACAAGATCTTATATCTGCATCCTCACACCTGGAAGGAACTTTATCTAAGGGTAACCCTCAGGAAAATGCATTTCAAGTGTTATCTGAACTATAAAAGTGAGGGGGAAAACACCCAGGTATTCTCTCTTTTTCTCTTTCACTATCCATCTCTTTTTCCTTCATCTAAACAGACAAAAGAAACAGCTGTTGGACTTTGGGAGCAGATCCTGACCTGAGAATTTGGTCAGCAATGCTTCTGGAACACATGGTAAGGGACTTCACCTTGAACCAAGTCTAGTTTATTAAATTTTAGTATTAGGAAGTATTTTAGGTTTATTTCTCTTGTATCCATTTCAGACTTTAATGCCTTATACTTCTACTCACTTAAAATGTACCTCTTCATAGTTAAATGAGCTTGTTTTATTCTTAAATTAAAATTAATTGTTTGGTGTTGTCTTTAAACCGAACTGTGTGAGTAACACTATTTAAGGTAGCAGACTGTTATATATTGATCCTCTTAGTGGGGCAACAGACCTCCAACATCTGAACTGTCCAGGAGAGGGCTAGTCAGTGCAGAACACACGTATTTTGCGGAAAATTCAGGACCAAAAATGTGTTGGGGTCACCCTGCAGGTAGTAACCATGAGTGTTGGAAGCCAGAGTGTGGCTGGTGTGTTGCTGACAGGCTGTTGGGGTCAGAGTTGCTGGACCGGGCTGTGGCTATACACAGATGCTCAGGGTGTGACCTGCATGCTGGCAGGCTGATTGTGAGCAACCCAAGTTGGAAACTACAACAGCAAAGCACTGTGAGGCACCCAAGGTTGCAGGGCATGGGTAACCCAGCCCCTCACTGGTCTGGATTGCACCCTGGAATGTCATAAATGCAGAGGGCTAGCTGTCGATCTTGAGATTATCCCTTATCTGAGGATTGTCACTCAGGTAAAATATCCAGAGTTATTTTTTGTAATTTTATAGTAAAACTTTATAATTTTGAATGGCTGTTAATAAACAGCTTCTCTGAAGACCAAATTCAAACAGAAGTTGGATTTAAAACACATTGTAATCCATTAACACTATATTGGCCCAGATCCTCATCTGATGTAAATCCGCTGGCATCAAGATGATTCACACCAGCTGAGGATCTGGCCCATTGTCCTTACCTGAATGGAAGATGAAGTAACCCTTAATAACTGTTAGCCAAAGTCTATGTAAACACTATTATTTTAATGAAAAACAACCAAACACAATGCATAAAAAATAACAGAGCCCTCACCTGTGGAGAGTTCTGTTCTCAGACTGTCCCCAAAGCACAAGCTATGAACTAAATGCAGACAGAAGTAAGCAGATGCTCTGGGCTGAATTCAGTGATGCAAGCAATGGCGTGAGTTGCACGTTGTGTAAATTGTTCCTAAATGACTGTAAGCAGATATAAGTGGCTGAGTAATATAACGTGCACTGATTTGGCACTCAGTACATCTCCAAAAGGAGGGTGACTTACATGTTGAGGGAACACAGGAGAAGTGAAATATATATCTAGATATTCAATAGTGTGCTCCTCACCATAGTATTAATATAAAGATATAAGATAAACCAGACCCCTGCACACATAGTTTAACTTAAGTGTGCACCAGCCTCAGCACTCCCAAATTCAGTCCTGGCATTAACGGGTCCAGCTCCCTTTAGATCTGTATAACTTATTTCATATATAATTAACTTACTCCACAGTTTGTCACTGTTGAATTTGGCCCTATGTCTGTCACATGCTCTAGTTATAGGAATAAGAATAAGACATTGCTGCCTAAGATATTAGCTCATCAGCTGCTGACTGTAGCTGACTTCTTTTGCCTTAGGCATTTTTCCAGACTCCTCATTGTGGAACACAGTTTTAAGGAAGAGAATAAAGTAAATAACACCCTGTTCTCTTTCATATGTCTCTTGGAAGACATACCAATATTTATTATGCAAATTAAGGCTGGTCTTGTCCTCTTGGTATGACTGGCTGTAGAGAAATAAGCCCCCAGTAGCATTATGCAGAAGGATGGGAAAAGTAAACACAACACAATGGGCTAGATTCTGCTCTCAGTTACACTGCCTAAACCCAGAGTATCTCCACTGACTTCATTAATGTTATTCTGGCTTTACAGCCTCCTACACCACATCATTGTGCTTCTGCTTTGATTTAGAGCAAGGCATTACAAAACTCAACATTTGCCAACAGTGAGGACATTTCTTTTGTTGATTACTTTGGTGTTAAAATGCCATTTTATGGTAACTTCTGATAAAAATTGGCTCCTCCTAAAAACACCAACCTGAAGTTTTGCTTCATGATTCATTACAGTGGAAATGCCATCAAATTAGGACACCAATAAAAAGTTCAGCATGAAAATCCAGGATTATGGAGTTATCTGAGATACATGCTAACACAAAAATAGTTGGTATCTAGTTTCTCTATCCAATTTATGATAGTACTTTAGATACTCTGTTGATCAGGGGATAATTTGTTGATCCAGATGATAATTCGGTATAGCGGACGAGCAGTTTATTTGAAGCACCCACAAATTACATATATTAAAGGGATTTAAAAAGCTTCATCCAGCAGTTGTTAGGCAAAGCTCTTAATGAAGGCATGATTAAGATTGTATTTCCTCTTGCATTGATTCCTAAACTCATTGTACCACCAGAAAGTACTGAGGCTTACAATAGTCAGAAAGCCAGAAACCAGGATGAATTGTGACAAAACAACTTTAGGTGCCATTAATACAATATTCTATTGTTATGGTGATAGATGCTAATGGCAGCCGGGAGTGGAATTGTGGGGTGTGTCTTGTGTATTCCTATCTCCTATTAGCTGACATGTAGTAACTGACACAAGGTAAAATCCTAGCGAAGACAAGGCAGTGTGTATGTAACACCAACAGACCCAGGGGAGCGACGGGCGGGATCGAACCTGGGACCTCTGGAGCTAAATACATGAGCCTCTACTGCATGAACTAAAAGCCACATGGCCAAAGGTTCTAACAGCCCTCTTCATTTCAGATGTACTATCAACAGGGGATACATCACTGACCAGAATGGTCCTATAGGGATCTAACCCTAACTGTGTATATGTTTCCATTATCTTAATATTAATACAGTGTACAAATTCAATAATATTCAATAACACCAAATTCTTTTATAACTAACTGCTGCAAAATTCTTCAGAAGAAAATCAAGAGGTGAGCTCTGAGCAATCCTCAAGTCCCAGTCTGTTCCGGTGCCAATTTGTAACCTTGGGTGGGCTAAAGCCAGGGCTGGCTCTAGGATTTTTGCCACCCCAAGCAAAAACATTTTTGGCGGCCCCCGCTTTTTTTTCCTCCCCCCTCACCCCCAGCTCCACCCCAACTCCGCCCCTTCCCAACCCCTTCCCCAAATCCACAGCTCCGCTTCCTCCCCCAGGCATGCCGCATTCCCCCCCACACCCATTGCTCCCCCCCGCAACCTCCCACCCTAGCTCACCTCCGCTCTGCCTGGTTCCCTGAACACACCGCTGCTCCATTTCTCCCCCTCCCTCTCAGGAAAGGGAGAGGCAGCATGTTCAGGGGAGCAGGCGGAGTGAAGGTGAGCAAGGTTGGGGGCGGGGAGCGCAGGAAGTAACGGGGGGGGGTAGAGGAACCGTTCCCCGCCCCAGCTCACCTCCGCTTCACCACCACCGCCTCCCCTGAGCGCGCTGCCACTTGGCTTCTCCTCCCTCCCTCCCAGGCTTGCCATGCAAAACAGCTGTTTCACGCACGGCAAGCCTGGGAGGGAGGGGGGAGAAGCGGAGCGGTGGCGGCATGCTCAGGGGAGCAGGCGGAGGCGAGCTGGGGCGGCGGGGGCACATTTCTAGGGGCGGCATGGCCGACGCTGGAACGCCGCCCCTAGAAATGTGCCGCCCCAAGCACCTGCTTGTTTGGCTGGTGCCTAGAGCCGGACCTGGCTAGAGTTCACTTCATTGCCCTTCTCCAGTGCCTAAAAAACCCCAACTCCCATAGAAAAGTAGCTGGAGACCCAGAGTTCAGTCTTTAAGGATTTTCCTCAAGGATTGCAAGGGTCCAGCTCCTCACATCCAAGTCCCAAAAGGTACTATAGAAATGAATTCAATTAAATAACTTGATTAAATCTTATGATAAAGAAACAAATAATCTAATTTTATTTTATAATCCACTGACATTATCTTCACAGTTATACATAAACAAACAAAACAAATAAAAATCTGAACAGTTCAGTCCCCACAGAAACACAGTGAGAAGAAACTGAGAGTTCCCAAAAGCTTAGGATAAGTTCACCTAAATCCCAGAGTCTTTGATCACCAAATCTATACAGTTTGCTGAGTCTAAAACAACATCTTCCCTCCACTTGCTTGTGGGAATCTTCAGTTGGAATCCAGGCAGACTCTTCATCTACTGAAATCAATGCTAGCCAGTCAGCTAACTGATTAACCAATCACTCAGTTAAGTATATAGATTTAAAGAAACCCTTGCCGCAGAATGCTTCAGAGTTAGGGACAACAGCTGGCTTTTTGCTCCTGGGCTCAGCTTCTCCCAACTCACACAGGACACATGGGCCCTTGTAAAGCAGCTGCCCTGACTGCTTGCCCCCATGGCATCTGACCCAAGCAACAGGGAACCTACTGGAGCAGACCCAAAACTACCACATCCAATTCCAAAAGCTTCTGGATGTGGAGTGCTTAATCTACCTAGCAACAATGACCCAGACACAACTCACTCCTACCTTCCCCCAGTGGGTCTCTTAAAGCGATATCTCCCTATTATGCACACGGATTACATGTAGCTTTCACATATGTTAGCATGTCAAGGTAAGCCATAGCAACCTAGGGCGAAATCCACAAATGGATTTAGGTGCTCCATTGCTAAAAAGTTAGGTGCTGTAATGCCTAATTTTTAAGCACCTAGCTGCTCAGTTGAATCCACAGCCCTGAGTTAGGCATGTAGGCTCCCTATACACTGCCTGGGAAGAGTTAGATGCTTAGGAATGAGATCCAGAGAAGCCAGCACACTCAGCAGGGAGCCACCTAAACTAGCCAACAGGAAATGCCAACTAAGTCTGTCCCAGAGGGAGGTGCCATCTCTGTTTGCAGTTCTCAGCTGTGAACCTGTCCCTGGAGTTAGGCATTTAAACCATTTTTTGTGAGAAACACTGGAGGAAAGGGTTGTTAGTGCCCCCTCTATATCTCCTAGTGGTTAGAGCACTCACCCAGGTCACGGGAGACCAGGGGTCAATTCCCCCTCTGCCTGATGGGGAGAAGGGATTTGCACTTGAGTCTCCCCTTTCTCAGAGTAGTGCTCTAACCACTGGGCTGTGGGTTACTTGGGGGAAGACCTCTCAGTCTCTTCTAATTAAATAAGCAGTGGAGCAGGGGAACTGGAATTGGGGTCCCCTCCCCCCAAAGTGAGCTCTTTAATCAGTGGGCTATAGAGTCTCTCATTCTTTCTCTGGCCCAATGACTATTTAATTATTTATACACAATAGAACAGTTTCAACAGAAGAAGCAGAGATCCCTGCCATGGAATATCCTACCTTGGGAGGGGATGGAGACTCAAGTTCAAATCCCTTCTCCACATTAGGCAAAGGGGAGAATTGTCCGTGGGTCTCCCACATTCTAGGAGACTGGTCTGACCTCTGGGCTAACAGTTATAAACAGAACACCATCTCCTGTAGCCATTTTGTGTGTGTGTAGGTGTGCCTTGAGCACACATATGGGATCAGGCCTCCACACATAAGATAGGCAGGGGGAGCACCTAGTGTGAGGACCGTGTTGGGACTGAGATAGATGGCAGGTGACCTAGACTGAGGCTCATACTTGCTGTCAGAAACTTAGGCAATCAGGGAACCTTAATGGTGTAAATTAAGGCACTGGGGGACTTTAGGTACCTACTGAGTTAATCCCTGCTCAGGTGCTGCCCTTTCAGGATTTCAGTCATGCCTAAATAGTGGACTTAGGCACCTAAAGTGGCAGGTAGGTGCCTAAGTCTTTTTTGGCTCTGTCCCTTAGAATTTCTCTTGAGCTGCTACTATGTATAAAAACTACAACATCTCTTGTCTTCACTAGGATTTTACTTCATGTTAGCTTCCACCTGTTAGCCAACATGAAGTAAGAATGCACCTTTTTTCCTAGTGAAGACAAGGCCGTAGATGCAAAGACAATCACAGACTTCGTTAAAGCTAATGGTGTGTTATGCACCCTCCTTCAGGCTCAACAAAAGAGCAATCAAGCCCCTTTACATAGTAAGGGTAACTACAAACAATGGAGGCTACTACCCGAAGACCAGACCATATGGCAGGTCAGAACTTAATCATGCAGACTGAGGGTTTTCCTGGTAGAAAACTCAGGGGCTCGGGTATTGGAGGCTGTCATAAACATAGAGATAAGGGTAACATAAAATCCCTCCTGGGAAGCTGTACTAAATCATTTTACCGGTAAGGGATTAAGAAGCTCAAATAACCTGGTTGGCACCTGACCAAAAGAACCAATAAGGAAAGAGGATACTTTCAAATCTGGGGGGAAAGGGGATGGAGGTTTTGTTTGTGCTCTCTTTGTTTGTTCCCTCTCTGGATGAAGAGAGAGACCAAGCAGATAAAACATCTCCTGAAAACATACCTGAAATGATTCATTTAAGATTACAAAAATCGTAAGTAAGGCAAGGAAATGTGTTAGATTATCTTTTGTTTGAGCTTGTGAAATTTTCCCTATGCTAAGAGGTAGTTTCATTCCTGTTTTTGTAACTGTGAAGCAGAGTCAGAAGGTAATCCTCTGTGTTTTAAATTTTTATTTTTCCTGTAAAGTTACCTTCCATCCTGATTTTGCAAGTGTGATTCTTTTACTTTTTTTTATAAATAAAATTATTCTTCTAAGAACCTGATTGATTTTCAGTGTCCTGAAACCCAAAGGATTTGGTCTGTGCTCACATTGTAACCAATTGGTTGGTATATTATTCTCAAGCCTCCCCAGGAAAGCGGGTGAATGGGCTTGGGGGGATATTTTGGGAGAATAGGGACTCCAAGTGACCCTTTCCTGACTTTCTGTGTAAATCACTTGGTGCTGGCAGCAATACCATCCAAGGACAAGGAAAGGAATTTGTGCCTTGGGGAAGTTTTTAACCTAAGATGGTAGAATATAAGCTTAGGTGGTCTTTCATGCGGGTCCCCACATCTGTACCCCAGAGTTCAGTGTGGGGTGGGAACCCTGACAGAGGCAGAAATGCCTGTAGAAGGAGTTGTAAGCATGACCGTGAGAGGATGCAAAAAGACACAGCTTCTTGGACACAGAATTCACTGGAATGGCAGAGTTAGAACTTCTGAGCAGAGAAACTACCAGCTGTTTGTTTCAGTATGTTCAGGGAACAGGACTGTGTGTACATTTTTTGTAGTGCTGAGAAAAACAAACAAAAAAACCCACCACAACCACCACCCTCAGAACTTTCCATCTGGTAGGAAATTCCAATATTTCAACATTTTCTTTCTTTCCAAATGGGGACAAAAAGTTGAAATACGGGACTTTTTTCATTTCAACGTCTGTAACCAAAATGTTTCATTTTGCTATTAGGTTTGTTGAACTATCCAAAAACTCTACATTTCTAGTCAATTCAGCATTAAAGTGTATTTTCCTAGTGTTGCTCACTGCCTAATGGGAGCTTTTGTTCAGGTTGCCTGATGCCCCCATTCTCCTCTATAAGCCAGGCTCACTGGAAGAACTACAACTCCCATTACGCGCCATGCTGCTCAGTCAAAGGAAAGACTGTGTTGCATCATGGGACATTAGTAAAGCCAGGGAGCCTGGTCCAGAGGAGAGAATGGGGCCCAAACTACAACACTCCCATAAGGCAATGCACCACAGTAGGTAAATGGAATTTAATGTTGAACCGAACCAAAAATCAAGTGTTTGGGGTCAGTTCAACAATTTGAAATATTTTGATTTGGGTTGAACTGACCCCAAAATGATGTATTTTGTTTTGGTTTTCCTGATTGGAAAAAAAAAACAAAAATGCAAAAACTATAATTTCCCAAGGAGAATTTTGATTTTGCAGACACTGCATTTTCCATGGGGAAAAAAAAATCATTGTCAGAGTATTCCCAATGGGCTCTATTTTTTGTAAATAAATAAGATTACACCAATAACACAGCTAACTCATGGTATTTAATTTTGACATCTTAGTGGCAACAACTCTGCAGGGCCCTGAACTTTGGCTAACTGCTTGGACCTAAGGGGCAGCAATATTAAATCAACCATAATCTGGCATTTTTTTTCTTATTGATGTTTGCACAGACATTCTTTACATGTTCATGTGCTCTTTAGGAAATGAAAGTGCTAGAGAAAATGAGATTATTGCTGTATGTTTCTTTTCAAAAGCATGTTGCAAATCATTGTCTCTAGCTAATGACAAAAATTGTGTTGCAAAAACAAGCAATTTAATTTACATATCTAGAATGGGTGACATTTTGTTGTTGTGGCAGATCCTGTAAAAGGATGTCTTGTGAATGAAGTTGTATCAGCATGAAGAATAGGCACAGCTGCTGGAATATAAATCCCCTCTTTGGACTGTATCAGAGAACAGATACACACCATAAAATGCTATTCATTTTGTCCCTTATGAAGATTTTAGGTTATTTTACAAGGATGCGTCTGCCACTGTAGTTCTCTCTGCTCTTTCTCAAGGCAAATATTGTTCCAGAGGGACTTAGTTATAGCTCTTATAGGACCACACCATTCTCTCACTGAGGCCACTAATTGCAGTGGGAGCAAGATTACACCCATAATGATTAGCTGAATTTCAAAATACTTACCTAGAGATGAGCAAGATACTTAAATGCCTTCTCCCTATATCCATTGATAAATACCTCACATTACCTCCTGGCCCACAATGTTGCTGAATTGTTACCTCAGGGAGAGCCAGCTTCAGCTAGATAGAGTCAATATAATGAGGCACATAATCCTGAAGATCAGGAAATGGATGTATAGCTGAGGATAGGTGGGGTATCAATCTTTGCATGTAGCTGGGGGAAAGCTCATTCCTGGTGAATGAATTCAGATAAAGGCAGGTACTCAAGAAGCAGAGCAGTCCAGGGAGTTCAGGTACCAAATCTCCCCATATGTATCTTTGGCATCTTTATTATTCAGTGAATTCACCATGAAATATTTCCCTTTCTACATAGGGATGCAGTGGTGCTGAACTTTAAGTACAGGATGCAGCAGATATCTAACAAGAATATATTTACTACAAACATTATGATAGCACAGAAAAATAAAACAATTAATTCTAACACACCAGACTCCGGATTTGAGAAGTCTGGAATATCAATCATCCAGATCCCTACATCTCAGAAAGGTGGGATTTCAACCCCCTTCTTCAGAAACTACTTCTCTGGTCACCGTTGACCTTTCCAGCATGGGTTCACCTCTCAGAGGAAACCTTTCCAGTATACTTCTCTGGTAGCTGTTTGTTTAATTTGGAAGAGACAAGCAACTGTAGCCCTAAGGTGGTGATTTTGTCCCAGACTGTTTGCTGCAAATTACCTGTCCTTCTCTACCAACTGTAAGAGCTTTTCCCATTCTCTTATTCCTGAGATAACACTTCCATGCACAGATGTCACCTCTGATTTCACCACTGTCTGTAAAACCTCTTATGCTTTCCAGATTTAATTCCAAACAAGAAATTACTAAATTTACCATTTCATCAGCAGAAACTCCTCAACCCATTTCTTGTTGAAACCAGTAGTGTTGATTAAGGGGTAAATCTGTAGAGGTGCAAGTCATCTGCGAGTCTCACTGACTTCACAGTTTGGCCCTATGGATCTTCAGTTTTACATCAGTGGGAGCTGCAGGTGTTCAGGATTTAGCTTTAGTTTATATATGTCTGTTACTTAATGTAATTCAGGGGACTGCCTCCCCGCCACCCTCCTGTGGCCAGAGGATGCTCAACGCATTCTGCCTCTGTGTTCCCCCCTCTTCAGGGCCATTTAAGAATTCACGGTGCAGAGGTAACTCAAACAATCCCCCCATGGGGTCCCATTTATTTAGTCTTCTGGATACATAATGGTCCTCCTGATCCCAACTCCAGTTCAGGTCTCTTGCTCAGTAGACCGAAATAACACAAAGTCTTTGAAAACAGAACACAAACTCTCACAGTCTTTATCCCAATTTCAATTGGACACAGCCCCTCCTCCGTGAGAGTCTGTCTGCTACCGAGTACCTCCGGCCTGCAGTTGGTCCTTCTCCACAAGCTCCCTCAGCTGGGGCCTTCGCCCTGCTGAATCAAGACACTGCAGGAAACTTCTCACTACTCTCTGCAGTTCCCTAGGCTTCTCTCCTTCACTGCAATCTTCTGCTCCTTTGATATTGCAGTCACCTGATTCCTCTCAGGTGAGGCTCATCTTGTACTCAGGGTTGGCTTAGCTCCAGGCTCTTCAGCCCATAGGGCAAGCCACCCTGTTACATATATCACATAGGGAAACACTAATGTTAAAATTCTATCTTACAGCTGGACTTTCACATTAGGGTAAGTTTGAACAAAGATCACTTATACACTCACGTGTTACTCTGAAATCTGTGTTTACTTGAGGTTACTCAAGACCAAATCCTGCCTCCAGTGAGAACTGAGAATGCATATCCAAGAGAAAAAGTTGCCCATAAGACAGCAATCTTCTGTATTTCCCATATTACTGATTTCTTTGTTTAAATAAGAACTTTTTCCTCACAACCTACAGCAGTTTGTGACTTTCAGATGTCAGACCCAACTACTCCTCTCTGCTGCAAAACACAGAACACCGGCACAAAAGTCTTATGAGAGACTGTACAGGGAGTGGCATCTACTAGCATACCTCAGCAGCCCCATCTAGCCCCTATGCAGAAGCTCGAATCCTTGTAGTTGGGGGGATGTGGCTGGCAAGAAGGAGGTGGAGTCAGGAGCAGCTGCTATATGCAACACTGGTCTCTCAGGTAGAGGAACCTGTTGAAGCAGGAAGCACAATTATTTGGAGATGGCGTATCACAGTTCTTTGTGGAGGTTTCCATAAATTCAGATAAACATCCAGGCTTCACAATGATTATCCAACTTGAATGCTTTTGAGCCCCTATCACTTCAAGAATATTCATATCAACATAGTCTATAATTCACCAAAATGCACACAGACTTCCAACACCTCTGCTTCTTAGGTCATTTGTTCCAGAGGGAAAATATCAGATGCAACTATGTTTTATGTCTAAACGAAGTATTTTTTTTGTAAAAATTCTTAATGAAATAATTGAAGAAAAAACTATTTGACGATTCCAAGACATGGCAATTATTATGGATCCCTCTTTCCCTCCCCTGCTCATTATTTTAGGCACTGCTTAGACTACATCAGTGGCTCTCAATCTTTCCAGACTTCAGAAGTCTGATTGTCTTGCATACCCGCAAGTTTCACCTCACTTAAAAATTACTTGATTACAAAATCAGACATAAAAATATAAAAGTACAACAGCACACTGTTACTGAAAAATTGTTCACTTTCTTATTTACTGTATAATTATAAAATAAATGGATTGGAATATAAACGTTGTACTTATATTTCAGTGGTATCTACAGTAGTATAAACAAGTTGCTGTTGGCATGAAATTTTAGTTTGTACTGACTTGGCTAGTGCTTTTTATGTAGCCTGTTGTAAAACTAGGCAACTATCTAGATGAGTTGATGTACCCCTTGGAAGACCTCTGTGTACCCCATTGAGAACCACTGGGCAGCGTTCTAAATATATTTCTGAAACAATAAAAAATATGACCATTGTAGTCTGACTACAAGGGTTTTTTTCAATCTTATATAACTGGAAATTTAAAACAGCTATTCAGAGTATTAGAGAATACGGTGAATGAATGACAGCTCTGTTCATATTATCTGATTAGACACTTTGGAGAGCAAGTTTTCCAACCTTGTGAAAATCTCAGTTTTTCAATAGCATGTTCAGGCATTTATTAATGATTATATCTGACCTGCTTCTGACTGGTTAACATTGCAACAAAGCAAGGAGTTCTTCTGAGATGTGTTAGCATTGTTCCATGCACGTAGAATATTAGGGTTGGAAGAGACTTCAGGAGGTCATCTAGTCCAAACCCCTGCTCAAAGCAGGACCAACATCAACTAAATCATCCCAGCCAGGGCTTTGTCAAGCCAGGCCTTAAAAACTTCTAAGGATGGAGATTCCACCACCTCCCTAGGTAACCCATTCAAGTGCTTTACCACCCTCCTAGTGAAATAGTATTTCCTAATATCCAGTCTAGACCTCCCCCACTGCAACTTGAGACCATTGCTTCTTGTTCTGTCATCTGAAACCACTGAGAACAGCCTAGTTCCATCCTCTTTGGAACCCCCCTTCAGGTAGTTGAAGGCTGCTATCAAATCCCCCCTCACTCTTCTCTTCTGCAGACTAAATAACCCCAGTTCCCTCAGCCTCTGCTCGTAAGTTGTGCGCAGCCCCCTAATCATTTTCCTTGCCCTCCGCTGGACTCTCTCCAATTTGTCCACATCCCTTCTGTAGCGGAGGGACCAAAACTGGACGCAGTACTCCAGCTGTGGCCTCACCCATGCCAAATAGAGGGGAATAATCACTTGCCTCAATCTGCTGGCAATGCTCCTACTAATGAAGCCCAACATGCCATTAGCCTTCTTGGCAACAAGGGCACACTACTGACTACTGATGCATATCCAGCTTCTCAACCACTGTAATCCCCAGGTCCTTTTCTGCAGAACTGCTGCTTAGCCAGTCGGTCCCCAGCCTGTAGCAGTGCATGGGATTCTTCCTTCCTAAGTGAAGGACTCTGCACTTGTCCTTGTTGAACCTCATCAGATTTCTTTTGGCCCAATCCTCCAATTTGTCAGGTCACTCTGGACCCTAATCCTAACCTTCAGCATAGTTACCTTCTCCCCATTTTAGTGTCATCTGTGAACTTGCTGAGGGTGCAACGAATTCCATCATCCAGATCATTAATCCAGATCACTTGAAGACACACTTCTTATCCTTCTGTTGCAATTCCTTTTATGTGAGTAAGAGGCTTTTTAATGTCTGCACAATAACATCATGTGGTCTGTTCTTTCTGGTATTTCAGGAACTCAGAAAATCATTTTTGGCCTAAGCTTTCTCTATCTAGTAGCTGGAAATTAGGTGCATACTGGATCTAGGGCCTCCATGTGATTTAAACAAAGCCATGCTTTTTCTAGTTTGTGTATTTACATGTGTGATGTAAACTCTGTCCTTATAGTTACATTTTCCATTCTACACTTAATATATGTCAGGCGCCAATATTACGTTTTATATATATTCTCACCAACAAAAAAACCAAACCCTAAAGAGAATGCCACATTTTTCTCTGTATTCTTCTTTTTCTCCTGGTTCTTAATCACAGTTGTGAGTCTCTTTTTTTCTTTTATTTGACTGGCAATACGTAAGTCTTTCATGAGTGTAAATGCTGTGTAATTTACTCTAGCTTGAATTAAATGACGGGTTCTCGCCATCAAAAAGGTATTATTTCCTTTTTGGAGAAAGTTTGAGGTTTGAATTAAAGTTGTTTTCACCTCCTAAAGAAGAAAAGCTACTAGCAGGCCTTGGACTTGTTTACATTATAAGACAATGATCAGGGGGAAATTCTGTAAAATTTCATTCTGATTACTCATACTAACAAACTAAAGCACCATTTCTAGTTGGAACATCAGAAACAGGTGCTGTTAGAGTTGTGTATATTCTAAAAGCATTTTGCATTCATATTGTACTTGGCAAAAGAGGGGGTTGACATGGTATATTTTAAATGTACAGTTCTAGCAGTGTAAGCTTGTGTTTGACTAAACAATGTTGAAAGTGGCTTTTAACTGGGGAAACACCTACAGTAATTATCACTGTGTATAAGATGAATTCAAAACTATGTGCAAAATAAAAGCATCTGCTTATTTACCACCATATTCATACACAAATAACCCCAATGTTTATGTCAGAGAGAGAATATTCTTTCTCATTATGGAGTCATGCCAGAGAACGTCCCATAATCAGAAGACACAGATTTTCCTGATGCTTTAATTGTTACCAGCTCTTCCAATGTGCAGGTAAAGTGACTAACAAGAACAAGCCTCTCTCTGTTAGGTGACCCTCTGGTCCAGGTTGACAATGACCATCTGACATCTGTCCCGATGATAATTATCTTGACAGACGTATGAAATTATTCAAGTTGGTGTTCTCAATCCACATCCTAGGGGACAGATGTTGACGTATGTATCCATAGGGTTACATCTAGATGAGTGCTCTTCAGGACAGGGACTAAGGGTAGCTTGAGTAGACGCTAGTTCTGGCCGAGCATGCTCAGAATGAAAGTGTGGCAGTGCAAGAGCAGGATGGGTTTGCTGTCCCACGTATGTATCTAGGGTCTCGGACAGGGCTCATAGCCACACTTCTGTCTTTAGCATGCTAGCTCAATCAGAGTTAGCCTGGGTATGTCTGCTCCATCTAGAAATTACACCTCTCAGTTTCAGTGTAAACATACCCAGAGTGTTACGCTGCATTCGGGTAACATCTAGCACAGATCTATAGTTATAACTAGCAAACAAAAACTATGTTAAGTGGCAGTTAAGGGTGCAGCAGGACATACTCTATCCATCCAGAATCTTAAAAGCATTACAATAAGATTTTATAGAGGAAGACTTGTGTATTCTTCTCCACCTTCATATTGTCTGCAATGCAGTTGATAACACACTTCAACACTCCCATAAGGCTTTCACTTCCATCTTCAGCTGGTCCAGGCAAATACATACATAAAGGCAATACGTAACCTGTAGGATTAAATAGGTATCGGCTAAAGAAAATATATGGTTTGCAGTTAGCGATCATGGGAAGGCCTTGAAAGATGGTATGCTTGTCAAGGTTCCTTCCCCATTCTGAACTTTAGGGTACAGATGTGGGGACCTGCATGAAAACCTCCTAAGTTTACTTTTACCAGCTTAGCTTAAAACTTCTCCAAGGTACAAACTATTTTACCTTTTGCTTTGGACTTTCGCTGCCACCGCCAAACGTCTAACCAGTTTTTTTATTAGGAAAGAGCCCATTTGGAAACGTCTTTCCCCCCAAAATCCTCACCAAAACCTTGCAGCCCCCTTCTTGGGGAAGGTTTGATAAAAATCCTCACCAATTTGCATAGGTGACCACAGATCCAAACCCTTGGATCTTAAGAACAATGAAAAAGCATTCAGTTTCTTAAAAGAAGAATTTTAATAGAAGAAAAAGTAAAAAGAATCACCTCTGTAAAATCAGGATGGTAAATACCTTACAGGGTAATTAGATTCAAAACATAGAGAATTCCTCTAGGCAAAACCTTAAGTTACAAAAAGACACAAAGACAGGAATATCCATTCCATTCAGCACAGCTTATTTTCTCAGCCATTTAAAGAAATCATAATCTAATGCATATCTAGCTAGATTACTTACTAAGTTCTAAGACTCCATTCCTGTTCTGTCCCCGGCAAAAGCATCACAGAGACAGACCCAGACCCTTTGTTTCTCCCCCCCTCCAGCTTTGAAAGTATCTTGTCTCCTCATTGATCATTGTGGTCAGGTGCCAGCAAGATTATCCTAGCTTCTTAACCTTTTACAGGTGAAAGGGTTTTTCCTCTGGCCAGGAGGGATTTTAAAGGTGTTTACCCTTCCCTTTATATTTATGACAATGCTTAATTAGGAATACTGGACTTGGAGTGTGGTTTAATTGGAAAAACTCAGAGGTGAAAGTGGGCGATATGGGCCGGTACAGCGTACCAGTAAGAAGTGGCCACCAGTACGGGCCTGTACACAGCTAACATTAAAGTGCTTTAACATCGCTGTCCCATTTGTCCCCCCGCCAGTGCTGCTGGCGGAGGGAGGGGAAGGGGCAGCTGCCCTAAGGTCCAGTGATTTAAAAGGGCCCGGGGCTCCCGGCCACCGCCACCGTAGCAGCGCCTGGAGCCCCGGGCCCTTTAAATCACCATTGGCGCCCCATGCACCATGGGCCAGGCAGTATGGAAGGGCTGACTGGGGGAGGCTGGCCCCCAGCCCCGCCCCTTCTGCCCGAGGCCCCACCCCTTTCTGGGGCCCAGTGCTGGGCCCCCCTGCTGGTAAGAGTTTTATGTTATTTTCACCCCTGGAAAAACTGGACTTGAAAGTTAAATGAAAAGATAGGAGGAAAAGTCCTTGGAAAAAAGACTTTATCATTTATCAGAAATAGCTGTATGTGTTGAACCAGTAGTGACCTGAAACTGGCCAGATCATGGTTTTAGCTAAAATAGTAACAATCAATATGACATCACTTGTTTGTTGCACAGAACCAGGCTTGCTAGGAGTATTTATAAGATGCTGGCGCAAACCAGGATGAGAGGTTTACCCCTAGAACTGATCCTTTTATGTGTATTCTAATCAACTGCTTATGAATGTGGGGGGATGTAGTAATTGCTTATTGCTTAAGCTTTTAGATGTGTTTAGAGCACTTGCCCAAATACCGTTTGGCCTTTAGATTTAATAAAGGAATTTATAGTTAAATTGGTGTTGTGGTGATACCCTGCATAAAACAATGATATTAATAAACTTCCAATGCACCCCAGCTTAAACAAACATGCCTCTACCACAAAACCTTCACCGTGATCCTATCTGTTTTCAGCAATCATATCCGAAGACCAGCACATCTCACTGCCATGCACGCAATGCATTTTGGATGGTATTCTGCCTAAATGCTGCTGACTAGCGCAGGCTGACACTCAGGATTTCTGCTTTGGGAGATACTGATATTTTGTTCCGAATCAGAACAAAACCAAATTTTTCTAAATTTCTTGCAAATCAGCAATCCCCCCAGAAACGTGCATTGGAAACACTGACACACGGTGTTTCTGAAAGGAAATATGCTCCCCAGGACTGGCAGCTGCTGACTGAAATTGACATCTTGTCTGCAGCTACCAGGGCTTCCAGGGTCTGTGGCTGCAGTGCAACCTCCCCATGCAGACTTCCCCTAGAGCCCACCCCCAGCCTTGGGCCCCCAACCCCTGAGTGGTCAATAGAGCCCTCCATCCCCTGTCCTTTGGGACCAGTCACCTGATCCCTCTCCAGTCCCACCCTCTGCCCCAATCAGCCTTTTTCTCTCCCCAGTCTGCTTCCAGTCACCCACTTTTGCCACATCCTGGCCTCCTCCCATCTCCCCCGAGGGGCTGTCTGGAGTCGCCTTGGTCCCTCCCGGTACCTGGGTGCCTCCTTCCTGCCCCTCTGCAATCTCAGCCCCCAAAGGGGCATCACACCCTTTGCATCCCATTTTCAGTCTAAGGAAATAAGGTCACCTTACTCTCCGGACAGGGTAGGCGGGGAGCTGGCAGGTGATCGGGGAGCTTGGAGGGGCAATCAGGGGGTTAGGGGAGGGAATCTAGGTTAGGGTCTGGACCTTGACTATACCTTGATCAAGCATTTTAGACCTTGACAAAAATAATTGACTACTCCTGCCCTAGCCCCTGCTGTTTTACGTAGGGAAACCCTTCAGTCCACAGAACTCAGATCTGACCAGTCTAGTGTCTTGGGCAATGGCCACCCATTGTTTTCACTACATAACAGGGTTTGATTTCTCTTTCTGTTGAGCCTGAAAGAGAGTGCTTAGCATACCCATTTGCTTCAGTAAGGTCTGCAATTAATTGTCTTTGAAGTGGACACTGTTCTGCTGGCATCTTTCAGTATAACAGCAGCTATAAAATTCAAGAATGAATTTGTATCTCAGTTGCACTGGTGCAATTCTGATGACTTCAGTGGAGTTGCTTCAAATTTATATAGGTGTCAGTAATATAAGAACGAGGCTTGGTACATTTGATCAGTATAAGCCAATGCAAAATTCAAAAGGGAGTCATCCGTTGAACTGTCTCAGCACAGAGAAGTCTTGCAGCTGTGTGCTATATGAGATGCAATTTATTTATAACTGTGGTTAATGGACCTGCAACTTGGACTAGACCATCCTACAAATAATGAAAATCTGACACAGAGCCTCTGCATGTGTCTGAAGGGAAAGGGCAAAAAAAAAAAAAGAGACTAATTTAATATGATGTTTAAAGCAGAGCTCAGGCAACACCTAGGTCTAGAATCTATAGCTATATTATCAAACCCTCCTACCGTAAATTCAGCTTCTACTGGCAAAATTGTGCTTTGACTGGTATAGCTTATTGCAGAAGCTTTTGCCAGTGTAATTGAATCTACACAAAGGCTCTTTCCAGTATGTGATGTAAAAAAAAAAATCACCTTTCTAACTGACTTTATTATTGCAAATGTGTCTAGTGCAAACCTGGCCCAAGTCTCTTAACTGAAATGACATCAGAACCCTTAAAAGGCTGATTCAAAGAAGGCAGAGTACTCAATAAATATTTAGTTACAATAACAATTTAGTTCCATCTGAATTCAATTTTAAAAAGTCCTTTGACATTTAATTATTCACTGTAGAGACACAGAACATTAGGTATTGCTACGCCTGTATTTAGAGTTAGAAAATCATTGTTATAACAGATGTAAATTAAATGTTATAGGACTGACTGTCTTATCCATTGGGAGCTTTTACATGTTACCTATAGAATCCCATAAACAACCACAAGACCAGCTGGTTCTGGAGAATTCCATTTTGTCACCTTTCATGTTAAGTGTGCTTTGATAGCTGCTAAATGAGAACTGTCTTGGTCTTACAGTATCACCAACATTTTGGTTTCAGAACTGTAGCTCCTTTTCATTAAATCCAGATCTAACATGTTCTGTGTTTTCCCATTCTTCACAGAGATGAGTGAATGGGAGTGAATTCTTAGGCTCAGTTCAAAAACACCTGTGAACGTCTTGCTATTGGATGTCCTGAGCTTTGTCATTTGGTCCGTGGCCTTGTTCATATTAGATCTTTATCCATAAAAAAACACATTAAAGTTACATATTTAAATGCTTAAAGATCAGGAAATGCCAAAGATGAGGTTGGGTGTGAAGCTTGAACTTTGCCTCCTGGTGCAGGTGTGAACTTGCTAAAGTATGTACAAACTAGAATGCAGATTTCCTAATCCATGGACCAAAGGGCATCAGTGGTAATCTAGATTCAGTGTGGATCCAGGACAAAACCCTGAGTCCACCTCGACTACTAACTGGATCTTTTTTTCATAGATTTTAAGGCCAGAAGAGACCATTACATCATGTAGTCTGACCTCCAGTATAACACAGGGCACAGAATTTCACCCAAATACCCTACATTGAGCCCAGTAACTTGTTTGGCTAAAGCATATGTTCCAGAAAGGTACCCAAACTGGATTTGAAGACACCAATAGATGGAGAATCCACTGTTTCCCTTTGAAGTTTGTTACAATGGTTTAATCATCCTCAATGTTACAAAAATTGTGCCATAGTTCTAATCTGAATTTGTCTGGTTTCAGCCTCCAGCCTTTGGGTCTTGTTATGCCTTTCTCCAGAGGACCACAGAGATCTTCAGTACCTAGTATTCTCTCTCTCTGTGAAGGTGCTTATATACTGTGATCAAGTCACTTCGTAATCTTGTTTCTGATAACCTCAACTTTAACACTTTGCACTTCACAGAGGTTATTTAGTTATGCCCTACAATGCCCCATGACAGAAGAGAAAATGAGATTTAGAGAGGTTATTTGTCCACAATCACCAAAAAGTCACCGTCAGAATTAGAAAGAAGGGCTCCAATCCCATACAAAAACTATTAGCCCATAGTGCTCTCTACTTCTTAAAAAAAACATTTAATGCCTCTTTGTCTAATCATTTCCATTTGTAAAGCTGTGTGTGAGGAGCTCTGAGGATTGATTACATTTTCAAAGTGCCACACAAACACTAAAGTGCTGTGAAACTCTTATTAACTTTAGATGTGTCCAGCCTTTCAGAGCCCGGGGAGCCTGGGGTGATGGTAGCTGAGAAGATTTTCAGGCTGTGAAAGGAGTGGGAGTTTGGAAGGACAGAGATATCTTTGCAGAAGAATTTTCGGCTGTGAGAGAAAATGAGCAAGTACCCAGGGTACCAGTTGAGCTTGTAGTTTCAGTTAGCAAGTATAGATTTAATGCTCTAAACACAAGTTTTAAAATACTTTATCTTCCTATAGAGACAGGTTCAAATATCAGTGCAGAGTCAGCTCAACCATCATTCTTTCCAAAATCAATAAACTGAACTCCAGGCATTATCATGATGCTTTTTCATACAAAAAACTCAAGTCCTGTCTGCACTATTAAGAAGCAGAAGAGCCAATGAGTGTTGTAAAAGTAGGGATTTGCCTGGGTGGCATTGTACAAAACTTTGCCCCCATTCACCCAGAACTGTAGGACACTGGCTTGTACACTGATCAGTTACTCATGCTGTCTTGTGCACCTACTAGCTGCCAACCTCCATGAAGTCAATGGTGTATGTTTATAATTTAGAAAGCACATTGGAATGAAGGATACTTAGTGTTCTGCATTTTTAGTTTTTACCAATTTTCACCGATAAATTAGCAGATTTTTTATTAAAGGAGTTAGTTTTTTTACTGATTTACACCCGTTTATCAACCTACACAATATTTTTTTCAGGTACTTATTTTTGTTAAACACTAATGCTTTACGCAATTGTTATGTCCTGCAGCTCTGAGACTGAAGCAGTTCCGCAGTGTAAAACAACAAACACACACACGGTGGAGGTTGGAAAATCAAACATTACTATCGCGCTATGATTGGCTCACAAGGAGATACTGCCTGCCTATTTCTTTGCATCTGTTTAGTGCAGTGCTGAATTTAAACAATCAATCCTCCACAGATAAAGATAAGGTAAAAAAAGTAAATATGTGATGAAGACGTAAATCTATACCTGAATACCAACAAGAAAATCAGTGCATAGAAATTGTCAGGCGAAGTCAAGACAGGAGTGAAGAAGATGCATTGCACTGAAAGTACTGCAGCATTGAGGTTAGTGCTTGTACTGACAGAATAAAAGAGCATGTCGAAAGCAAGTAACATAAGAAACTTAAAGAAGACAGTGAACTTTGGGATAAACAGTCAATATCAGGAGCTTTCACAAGGGCTTTAATGAAAAAGAGGATGCAGCAGAATTGCATCAATGAATTTGTGCATGCTCTTTGTTTTGCCAGACAACTGCCGTTAATTGCAGAGGGGCCTTTTGGTGATTTTGTGTACAATAGTGTCCAACAGCAAAAACCCTTCCTAATGCAGACAATCTCACTGGTAAGTACCTGAAAGAAGATGACGATGGTTTAGTATCTAAACTGATGAAATGAACTGATGGAAAGGTGGTGTGTAGTCTGATTTTTGATGAGTCTCCTGATGCTTTGGACCATCAGCTTCTTGGCCTTTTGTTTTTGTTTCTTGATTCCAAAGCACATAAACCAACATTGTTTTATACTGATGTGACATTCATCCTCTCTGCTGACACCCGTTTTGTCGACCTAGCAATAACTGACATGTTTGAGATGTACCAACTAACCAGGGGAAATGTGGTCACAACTAACACAGATTTCATCCCGGTTTTAATGTTTGGAAAATAAACACCCCAAAATTCCGGGAATTTTTTTTTACCAATAAAAACTGAAAATGTGGAATGCTAAAGGATACTTTTATGCATGCTTACCATTACACTACACACTACTTAGTTGGGGCATACTGAATAAGAATGGCAGCTTGATCAGGAAGTCAGCCAGGAAATTGATTTAGCCTACCAGTAATGGCTGTTAACTTTGCCAGTAATTATATAAATCCCTCCTAATGAAAATACCTTTAAATAATAGTTAGGGGCCAGCTTATGAACCCCTTTAATCACAATATTGAGTAGGTATACTCACAAGTAATTTCTCTGCAGCCAATGGGACTATGTATGTGAGCAACTGCTCATCACTGTCAGTAAGGAGTTTACAAACTGTCCTTAAGGGTATCTCTGCACTGCAATGTAAACCCAGGGTGAGTAGAACTCAAGTTAGAAGACCCTGAGTTATTAACCTAGGGCTTGAGCACCTAAACTCATTTGTAGCCCCAGGTTGGGAATTGTTGAACCCTGGGTCCCAACCTGGGGTTCCAGTGTCTACACTGAATTTATGCAGGCCCAAGTCCAACCGCCCACATCTCAGACTTCGTAGCACCCTCCCAAAATGTGGCCCTTTGTTCGTGGCGCTGTGTGGGAAAACTTGATTGTCCATCACACTTCTGTGCAGAGAACAAATAAAGTTGACCCATGGGATTGTGGGATACTTTTGGTGGACTCCCAGAGGACAAATCTAGTGTGGCTGCATCTACACTGCAAAGCAATAGGGCTTGAACCCTGTGTCCTGGCTTGTTTTGGACTGCTTACTTTGCCTAAGAGCCTTTGCAGAGTGAAAGGCTTCCTGAAAGTCCAAGTATACTATATCCACTGGATCACACTTGCCCACATGTTTGTTGACTGCCTCAAAGAATTCTAATAGATTGGTGAGGCATTATTTCCCTTTACAAGAGCCATGTTGATGCTTCCCAACTTATCATGTTAATCTATGTGTCTGATAACTCTGTTCTTTACTAGAGCTTCAATCAATTTGCCTGGTACAGAAGTTAGATTTACTGGCTATAATTGCCAGGATCAACTCTAGGGCCTTTTTAAAAAATCAATGTCACATTAGCTATCTGCCAGTCATCTGGTACAGAGGCTGATTTAAATGATAGGTTATATACCACAATTAGTAGTTCTGCAATTTCATATTTGAATTCATTCAGAACTCTTGGGTGAACACCATCTGGTCCTGGTGACTAATTACTGTTTAATTTACCAGTTGGTTCCAAAATGTCCTCTATTAACACCTCAATCTGGGACAGTTCCTCAAATTTGTCACCTAAAAAGATTGGCTCAGATGTGGGAATCTCCCTCACATCTGCTACAGTCAAGACCAATGCAAAGAATTCATTTCACTTCTTTGCAAAGGCCTTATCTTCCTTGAATGCTCCTTTAGCATCTTGATCATCCAGTGGCCCCACTGGCTGTTTGGCAGGCTTCTTTCTTCTGATGTACTTTAAAAAGTTTTGGTGTTAGTTTCTGTGTTTTTTGCTAGTTGCTCTTCAAATAATTTTTTGACCTGCCTAATTGTACATTCACACTTGACTTGCCAGAATGTATGCTCCTTTCTGTTTTCCTCAGTAGGATTTGACTTCCAATTTTGAAAAGATCATTTTTTGTCTCTAACTACCTCTTTTACTCTATTGTTTAGTCATGATGGCATTTATTTTTTTCAGTCCTCTTACTGTTTTTTTTTATTTGGTTATATGATTTGATTATTCAAGCATGGAATTTCTATCCATAGAGATTTTATGGTACTGTTTTATGCATTTAAGATTTTTACTATGTTTGACTCTATGCTTTCTTTCACGTATAGTACCATTCCCCCACGAGCATGGCCTACTCTGTACTTTGTACCTATGTACTTTGTACCCTGGTATTACTGTATCCCATTGATCATCATCATTCCACCAAGTTTCTGTGCTGCCTATTATATCAATATCCTCCTTTAATACCAGGCGCTCAAGTTCATCCACCTTAGTGATTAGATTTCTTGCATTAGTGTACAAGCACTTATACAATTTGCCAGTATTTAGCCATCTGCCTTCATGGGATGTAATTGAAAGGGACTCTTTTTTTGTTTGACTGTTTCTCTTCATTTCCTACCTGTACTTTATCAACTTCGATCCTCTTGTCTTTACTAGGATATAGAGTATCCCCTTTAATAACTCCTCCCATAAGGGATTTGTCTGTCCAAACCATGTGCTCCTCCACACCTGTTGGCTTTTCTCCAGTGCTTGGTTTAAAAACTCCTCTATGACCTTTTTAATTTTACATGCCAACAATCTGGTTCCATTTTGCTTTAGGTGGAGACCATTCTTCCTGTATACGCTTCTCCCTTCCCCAAATGTTCCCCAGTTCCTAATAAACCTAAATCCATCCTCCAAACACTATTGTTCTCATCCACACATCTGCAGTTCTACCTGTCTAACTGGTGCTGCACATGGAATTGGAAGCATTTCAGAAAATGCCATCATGGAGGTCCTGGATTTTAATCTCTGTTTTAGCAGCATATGGGGCCCTACACAGTATTATTAAACTGATGCTCCTATGCTGGTACAACTGGTGCCCCAACACCAGAGCATTCGGCTCTGTGAATACGGCCCCTGCCTTCTGCCTAGTAAGGAGACTGCAGCACGCGCTGGGTGTGTGGGGGAGCTGACCTTACCCTCACCTGCTGTCCCAGTCATAGGTGCAGACTCTGTGGGTGGGTGCTCCGGGGCCGGAGCACCTATGGGGAAAATTTAGTGGGTGTGGAGCACCCACTGGTGCCAAGCTCCCTCCCTCTGCCCCCCACTCCCCTGCGCCTCTCATGCGCCGGTGGCCCCATGCTTACTAACTTCTCCCCCTCCCTCCCAGCGCTTCTGGAGCACTGCAAACAGCTGATTCATGGCGTTCAAGCTCTGGGAGGGAGCGGGAGGAGTGGGGATGGGGCATGCTTGTGGGAGGAGGTGGGGAAGAGGTGGGCTGGGGTGTGGAGCAGGGGTGGGAAGAGGCAAGGGCATGGGGGAAAGGATGGAGTGTAGGCGGGGCCTGGAGTGGAGGCAGGGGGGTCGAGCACCCCCCCCGGCAAGACGAGAAGTCAGCACCTATGGTCCTGGTGGTCCCTCAAATTTTCGAGTGCCGTATGCAGTCGCATATGCTGCATATATCTAAGGATGTCCCTGTGCACATAAGCCTGTTTAAATGCCTCAAGAGATCCACAACCTTTGCAGCAGGCAATTCACCATGCAGTTCTCCAGTCATCACAAACCCAGCTATCTATATTTCTAATGATCAAATCCCCCATTACTATTACCTATCTCTTCCTAATAACTGGAGTTCCCTCCCACAGAGTGGTATACTTAGTGCGAGAAGATACCATAACATAATCTGGAAGCAGGGTCCCAACTATGGAATCATTTTCCTCTGTTCCAGCTTGATGTTCTCATTCTCTGAGATGTTCTCCTCCTCAACACCACAGAGGCTGTCAGACTGAGGGGTGGGACCACACTACTGTGTTCCAGAAAGTCTCATTTATGTACCTCTCTGTCTCCCTTAGCTTCTCCAGTTCAGCCACTCTGGTCTCGAGAGCCTGTACTTGATCTCTGAGGGCCAGGAGTTGCTTGCACCGAATGCACACATATGCTACCTGCCCACAAGGTTGGTAATGGAACATACTGCAGTCAGTGCAATAGACTGGATAGCCCCTACTCTGCTGCTGGACTTCTGCCTGCATTATTTTTACTCTTGCAGGGTTTTTGTTGTTGTTTGTTTGCTCTTTGTGCATGGTTTTCTTTTTGTGTTTTCCTCTGGGGGGAGGATTATTGGCCTAAGTTTAGAGAATTAGATGTATCTGGCTCTCATGTTGCCTCACAAAACTCCCTTGTTTGCTGCTCCTGTTCACTAGCTCCCTGGTTGCTTACAAGCTTGCTTTTTTAAAACCCCTATTCTCCCTGAGTTAGCTCCTCCTCATCAAGGGATCCTAAAGGGATTAGGGATAAAAGGAGGACAGGCTAGAGCCTAGTTAGGAAGCTCTCAGCTAAACCACTTCAGTTGAGATTTTCCAAAACAATTCAGCCAGAGGAAGATACCCAGTATGGAAAATTTCAGCCTGAACGGTTGAAGTTTGACAAAGTTATAAGCAATTGAAAACAGGGTCTTAGAATGGGAAATATCAGGCAACCTTAATAATAGGTGGCACTACCAGCTCTATCTAGAACAGAGGTGGGCAAAGTATGGCCCGTGGGCCACATCCGGCCCATGGGACCCTCCTGCCCGGCTCCTGAGCTCCTGGTTGGGAGACTAGCCCCCGCCCCTCCCCCGCTGTTCCCTCTCCCCTGCAGCCTCATCTTCCTGCGCCGCCGGCGCAATGCTCTGGGCGGCGGGGCTGTGAGCTCCTGGGGCAGCGCAGCTGCAGAGCCCGGCCTGACTCAGTGCTCTGTGCTGTGTGGGGAGGTGGCTGGCTCCAGTCGGGCGGCACGGCTGTAGCACCGCCAGCCACCATTGCTCCAGGCAGCGCGGTAAAGAGGCAGGGAGCAGGGGGTTTGGATAGAGGGCAGGGGAGTTCAGGGTAGTGGTCAGGGGGCGGGGGTGTGGATAGGGGTTGGGGGGATCAGAGGGCAGGGAACAGGGGGTTTGAATGGGGGAAGGGGTCCCGGGGGGCAGTCAGGAAGGAGGAGGGGTTGGATGGGGTGGCGGGGGGCAGTCAGGGGCAGGGGTTCTGGGGGAGGTCAGGGAGAAGGGGTGGTTGGATGGGGCAGGGGTCCCAAGGGGGGCAGTCAGGAAGGAGAGGGGTGGTTGGAAGGGGCGGTGGGGGGCAGTCAGGGGTGGGGGATCTGGGGGCGGTCAGGGGACAAGGAGCAGGGGGGGTTGGATGGAGCAGGAGTCGGGGGGGGCATCAGGGGGCAAGAAGCGGGGGGGGGGAGATAGGGGGCAGGGGCCGGGCCATGCCTGGCTGTTTGGGGAGGCAAAGCCTTCCCTAACTGGCCCCACATACAATTTCCAAAACCCAATGCAGCCCTCAGGCCAAAAAGTTTGCCCGCCCCGATCTATAAGAATCACCAGTAGCATTACAGCATTTCTGGTTGAGGGATCCAGCTATGGAATGAATTCCCAGAGTTTCTCTGTCTAACCTAGAGCTTAATCATCTTTAGGGCATGCTGCAAGACCATCTCTTTGAAAAAGCTTTCCTACAATAGTCAGACTGAAAATGTAAAAGATGTCTGTATATTCAATGAAAGCAGAGTCACTTAAACCAAGGAAAGAAGAGCTCTAATTTACCTGGGAAGCTCTTAGATTGTGTATGGATGGAGACCATACAAAACCCTTTGACATGTGCTGAATGACTATTTCAAGAAACTATGTACACTTTTTATAAGAGTAGATTTATATATAATGCGAACTACTTGTTCTGAGTGATCATGCATCTGTTCTATTTAAAATCTTTAAATTCAGAATTAAACACAAACTCATATAGTGGATTTTAACGTATTAGTCAACTCCAGCTCACCTCACCTGACAAAGCTACATATTTGAATATGATGAGCAGGATTTTGTCCATTGCACATGAAAATTCTTGGTAAGATTTACTTCATTAGCTTATTATCCACATATCTTTTGGATTGTTTTGGACTCCTCTCAAAAATTCATAGGACAATGTTGGTCCAAGGAGCCATTTTGAAATAATCTGAGAAACACAAAGTTGAAAGAGTTGGTTAGAAACAAGAGATACTGTCATTATTCATTTTTAGCTATTATCTAACTACTTAACATGCTCCTTATATTTCCTCAACACCCACTATCTCATACATTACACACAATAGTTAGTAAGAAAAATTTCATCAGATAATGCTGCAATCTGACTATTCAACAATGAGGAAATAAAATTTATCAAGGCTCCAGCATTTAGTTATCTCACTATATAAGGGGGAGGGGGCGGGGGAGTAGCCTTTTAAGAAAATCTAGCTGTGCATAATCATTAGGCTGTAAGTTTCTTGTAAACCAGCTAAGTAAGAATCTGCATATATTTAATAGTCATCAGAAATTTTAAAAAATCAATCATCTCATGCCTCTTTAAGGTTTAGGAAAATCTTAAACAAAATCTTTTGCCCTTCTGAGTAACCTGTCAATTTTAACGGTCATCGTGGTTGGCTTGGCTTGAACTAATAGTTCTTTTATAAATACCATTAGGTTTGCCATTTTACACACAATAACTGTGCTATTGTAATATCATTTGCATTAAGCTTATGCCCAAAGTCCATTTAAAACATGAGTTTGTGCTCTAGAAGCAATATAATCTAACAACTAGTGAAAATATATATCTAAAAGAAAATATGACATTAACAATGCATGTAGCTACCTCAGTTGTACTCCAGCACAAATATAGGCCATGTGCTTTAACTTTTACTGCAGAGCTTTTGTAAACCTGTCATCCTCATAAAAGTGTTCATAACAGAGTCCAGGGTTAATCATTTGCTAAAGTAATTTTGTTCCCGTTTTTTACCTTGTGATCACAAGCAACTATTATGTTTTCAAATAAAACTCACACATTTAGCTACATAAAAGCAAATTGTTATAAACTAAATAGAATTAATATGTATGCAAGTACTATTGTGTGTTCTACTGGTTACAGTCAAACTTTACTTTTTGTCTTAATCACCTGGGTGTTTTCCACTCATCTATGGGAAGTTGGCATGGTAGGTGCTTCATCATAAATAGAAACACAGAGACACAAGGTGGGTGAGATAACATCTATTCGTGAAAGAGATGAGAGACTCTCAGTACCTTTCCCACACCTGATGAAGAGCTCTGTGTACCTCAAAAGCATGTCACTCCCCAACAGAATAAATAAAAGATATTACCTCACCCACCTTGTCTCTCTAATATCCTGGGACCAACATGGCTACAACAATGCTGCAAACAAAATATAAACACATATATTTTCAAACGTGTATCAATCTCACATCCAGACTTCATTATGCAAGGCCTTTGTCCATTCTGCAATGGTGTGCGCTTCTCCACCCTGTTTAAATTGAGAGCAATTATTCCAGTTTGACTGGCTGTCTTTTATAAAACAAGGTCACATTGCCAGCAGGAGACGTGTTTCGAAGTCATTTGGCTCTAATTACAAGCTGTGGTCAGTAGTTAGGGAGACTGTCTTCAACATCTTCATGTGAACTGGCATTTTCAAAGGTGCCTAAGGAGGTTAGGAGTCCAACTCCTATTGATTTTCCATGGGATTTGGGCACCTAATTTATTTAGGCACTTTGAAAATTCCAGCCATATTGTAGAAAAGTTTGCTTAACATACTGTTTAACAGTCCTCAGGTTGACTGAAAGTCAAGCCTGCTCAATTATACATAGCCCTATGATTGTCAGCATGCTAAGACTACGAATCCCAATTCTCCTGGAGCTAATGTGGCAGGCGACAGTTTTTGAGATGGCACAGGTCCTGCTTTCCATGCACAGTGTTGCAGATGTGTGGTTTAGCTTGTGACCATTGTGCATGGGTGGCATAGAAGCATTTGTTCTGTCATCAGTACTATTAACTCCAGGAGTTCAAAAATCATGGGGCAGAGCCCAAAATATCATGAGATTGGCCTAAAAATCATGAGATTTAAAAAAAAAAAATAATCAGGGTGGGTTTGTTACTGGATTTTTTTGTTTTATTTGTTTCTGTCTTCTGTTTTACAAACTCCCCTCAGGCCAACCTCTATGCGTGTGTTACAATTACGGGTTGAAAAGACAACCCTGAATACTTGCTTGGTGTGGCACTCTGTCTCCCTCTAGTGGTTGCTAGGTCTGCTAGAGATTGATGAGCCTGCTACTGCGTTGGCTAAGTGAGGGGTGTTTTTCAGCTCATGCAGTAGAGGCTCATGCATGTGGCTCAAGAGGTCCCAGGTTTGATCCCCGACAATGACTTCGGAGGTGGTCGGTGTTACACACGCAAAATGTGCCCCCACAGAAATGTAGGCCTGGCTCCTCTAGACATTTGCTCTCTGATGTCCCCTTCCCCTTCCTCTCTTGCAGGTTCCCACACACCGTCAACTCATGTGTCCTTGCAGACTCCAGCAGCCTTCCGCTCCTGCTCCCCCGCAGGCTCCCCCACCAACTCCTCCAGCCTCCTTGCAGGCTCCAGCAGCTGCCCCACACCTGCAGGGGAGGAGGTCTCTCCTGGGCTCCTATCTCTGTTTATTCCCCCTTTCTGCCCTATGGGGGCTTGGGGTGAGGCTAGTGCTGCCAAGCTCACAAAGGGGAAACTGGGCTGAGCCTCCACTCACAGGGTTGCCCTGCTGTGGCTGCTGCCTGCAGCACAACTAGCACAGCAGCATCTAGTGGCCGAAAGGTGAAACTGCAGGTGACTGGTAAAATCCCTGAGATGGTTGTTTTTTTCCTCACAAGATTGCAAATCGCTCCCTTCCTCTCCCCGCAGCCCCCGCAATCTCACCCTAAAGTTTAATCCTGTGAGTATTGGCAGTGTGTTTTCATATTTCCTAGGCATTGACCATGAGCTTCTAAAAATACATAAATAAAGGGGGGGATTTTATATTGACAACAACAAACAAACAACAAACCACTCTGAGCAACTGCTTGTGCTGCATAATCAAATACAGCATCTTAGGTGATCTGGCACCCTGCATGCTTGGTTCAGCTACAGAACTGTGTCAGGCTCTGTATTGCGTTCAGGAAGATTCCCCAAGTTCCAAAATGTCCCCGTCAGAGTTAAGCAGATGAAGAGCTTCCCTGCACCACTCAGGGCAGTGGGTAAGCCACATTCCTTCACAAATTTGTTAGTCTCTAAGGTGCCACAAGTACTCCTCGTTCTTATTCCTCCACTGCTCTCTCAAGCCCAGGAGTAGAGGGGGAGCTCCCCTCTGCTCTAAGCTCTGCACCTACCCACTTCCCCCCCCCCTTTAATTTCTGATCCCCAGATAACATTGTTGGAGGAGATGCAGAACTGGGCTAGCCTTACAAACTGTGTGACTGCATGTTGTGTCCCTAGGATCAGTCATATGACCGGAGAGGCTCCAAGGGCAGCAAGCACTGGCTTAGCACTGCACTGTTTCTGCTGCTGATACCTGGGCCCCTGTCTCTCCAGCCACTAGTAATGTTTCTTCCTGCTCTCCCTGTCTGGTCTCCTCCAGCCACACGAGTGAGTGGAAATGTCTTCTGCTGTCCTGCACAGAGACCCAGACCAGCAGGCATCACAACATCCCTCAGGTACAGCGGAAGGGAAAGGAGACAGAGCCTACGTATAGGCAGAGATAGAGGGGTGCAGGAGCTGGGAAGACCACAGGGAAGCAGGATTTGGTGGGGTATAGGACATAGGTCGGGGAGGTAGTCAGTGTAGCAGCAGAAAGGAGACCAGGAGAGTAGGAGCTGTGGCATCAAAACATTTATGCAGACATCTCGAAGAGTTTACTGTTGTGTCCTAACTGAGTAGGAGCTGTATATAGTTTCAAATTAAGATTCATAGATTGCTTGTTTAATCCTGCAGCTCACTCAATGCATCATGCAGCTTCTCTAACTGTAACTAACTGAACTCTCTAGTAAAAAAACCCAAACCTGGAATGGACTCATCCACTCAATGTGCAGTGGCAGTCAAAAAAGCGAACAGAATGTTGGGAATCATCAAGAGAGGGATAGATAATAAGACAGAAAATATCATATTGCCACTATATAAATCCATGTCATGCCCACACCTTGAGTACTGCGTACACATGTGGTCGTCCTATCTCAAAAAAGATGTCCTGGAATTGGAAAAGGTTCAGAAAAGGGCAACAAAAATGATTAGGGGTATAGAATGGCTTCCGTATGAGGAGAGATTAATAAGACTGGGACTTTTCATCTTGGAAAAGAGGCAACTAAGGGGGGATATGACAGCAGTCTATAAAATCACGAGTGGTATAGAGAAAGTAAATAAGGAAGTGTTATTTACTTCATCTCATAATACAAGAACAAGGGGCCACCAAATGAAATTAATAGGTAGCAGGTTTAAAACAAACACAAGAAAGTATTTTTTCATGCAACGCACTGTCAACCTCTGGAACGCCTTGCCAGAAGGTGTTGTGAAGGCCAATACTGTAACGGGGTTCAAAAGGGAGCTAGATAGATTCATGGAGGATAGGTCCATCAATGACTATTAGCCAGGATGGGCACAATATATTAGCACCTTAATCAAGCATAAAGCATAGGTAAAGCAGGTAGCGCAGTGTAGCATAATAATCAGACCCGCTTCTGGGGTGCTAGTAGACTGTTCCTATCATCATCAGATCCATGCTGCTCCTATTTGCTGTAAGTCATGCACACCTTGTTATATGGCCTTGTAATGTCAGGCTGGCATAGATTATTAAAATGGTTTCATCTATAAACATTCTATTCTAAATATATTTTCATACACACTAACCCAAAATCCTTTTAACTGATACATTTTTTACTTAGTCTGATAAAACTCTAATTAGTATCTTCTGATCTATTGTCTTTTAGCCATTACTATCCTCCTCCTTACTCAATCCAGCTGTCTTTTCATTGCTTTCGTGTATTTCATTATTTCTTACAACAGTTGTCTTATTCTTACTTATCTGCTTCTTATGGCCTTGGAGTTACTGTTTGGCTAGCTCTGTTCAGTCACTATCCATCCTCCCTAATCTCTATTACTAGGGAGATCTGCATCTCACTAGTAAATCCAGGGCCAGCCATAGACTAAATGGCACCCCAGGCAAGGAGTGTCTTCAGCGCCTCCCCCTCTCCATTTTTTACATTTTTGAATGCCTTATTTTTTATTGCATTTGTAGCCCATTTTACGACTTTGATGCACAATTTGCATGCATGATTTATCCCTGTCATATAAGATGATAAATTTGCACACTAGGATCTGTAAATCTGTATTTATTCATCCCATATATAAGCAAATAAAAAAATTCATTTCCTCTAAGTTTATAGAAACATTTTAATTTTAAGAATAACTGAAACGTACTGACATCAAGAAATTGAACTGTGCACCACCATTGAGTGGACCAGTATTAAATAGTGTTACAGTAGGTAACAGCCTTAAAACATTAACTCTTGTCCTTTCGTTCAAAAGGTCACTTTTCTCACCTTTGCATCAGAGAGATCCAAAGACTGGCTAATGGCATTTTCAAGCAATAAAACAGCAAGTGATATAAGTCTCTCATCGGCCATCATTGATCGAAGATATGTTTTAATGAGCCTGAGCTTCAAAAAGCTGTGCTTACCACTCGTGATTGTGGCCGGCAGCATGAACAGAATCCTCAAAGCTATCCACACATTAGAAAATGTGTCCTTCAGTTCCGCATCATGAATGAGTTGGAGAACTTGGAGTGGAGAGAGCTTCCCATGTGGCAAAACGTGTCAGATGTTGTCCAATATGACACAGAGGTCTTTATCATCGATGTGCAAACATTCCCCATGTGTCAGCATCCAGTGAAAGTCCACATGCAATTGTTCAAGAGTGTTTTCCTATCTGCTGGCAGCTTACTAAGGACATACAAACCCCTGCAGGTCTTTTCATGGTGCTTCATTGGTCCAAACCTTTCTTCGATGGACACTTGAGCAGTGTCAGTGAGCAAGCAAAAAACCCTCCCTCCTGAATGTTTCTTCCGAGCTTCCCATCATCTCATCTCTGGCCACGTAACCAAATCATCTCTTCATCTGATGAATACGAGTTTCCTTGAGGACAGGCTCAACTCCTAAGTTTTCCACCATTTCTTTGGCAGCAGTGATGGCATCTTCAACTCCATTTGTCTCTGTAGGCCACAACGAAATCAAGGCAGCTTCTCCTCAAAGTAGTAGCAGTCATGATGTCTATCAACTGAGTTTGTAATGGCTTGCTTACAACATTTACTTGGAACAGACTATCGTGCCAAACCACAATTGAGACCAGAAATTTGAAGTCTCTGATCTGGTTTGCCAGACTTTGCACCTCATGCTGGATTCTGGCCTCGGCTTTACTCAACTGCCCCAGTTCCATCAGGGCATTGTAAACCTCAGTCACTTGATATCTCACTGATATCTGACTGACAGCTGTCCCAGTGTGTGTCCCAGTGAGTGTCACTTAGCAGCTTCATGGTCAGATTTGTAACATTGTCCATGAGGATCTTCCACCTGATAGCTGATGCCGAAAACAGGACGTATATCCTTTGCAGTACTGTGAAGAAAGATACTGAATCCAAAAAAGATGATGCTGAATCTGACACAACCAGGTTGAAGGAATGGCAGCCACAAGGCACAAAGAAAGCTCTTGGATTCAGTGCAAAGATACTTTCCTGGTAAACAGCATCCCGAGCCTGGTGCTCCCCAAGGCCAGCACCCCATTGCTTGCCCCTAAGTCAGACCCTGCTTATAAATAGCAGACATTTGTCTGGCTTCCTTCACCTTGTTGTCTACATAGGTCAAGATGTCTTTCTTAAAGATATGCTCTAGCTTGACTAGAAGATATGGACTGGATGCAGGAAACACTTAGTGAAGTTCCGTGGCCAATGTTATGCAAGAGGTCAGACTAGATGACTATAATGGTTCCATTTGGCCTACAAATCTATGAATTTGGGTAGCAGAAGTAGCAAGATGGGAGTGGGCATGTTGGGACACAAGGACACATGGGAGGTGAGAAGGAGCATTCTTTCTAATGTATTTGTGTGTGTGTTGGCATGCATGTGCATGTTTTTGGATGAGGCTAGTAGAAATGTCTATTTTTAAGGTTGCCAGACACTTCCCTTTATCAGAGGGGTAGCCGTGTTAGTCTGTATCCACAAAAACAACGAGGAGTCTGGTGGCACCTTAAAGTCTAACAGATTTATTTGGGCATAACCTTTCGTGGGTAAAAAACCCAATTCTTCAGATGCATGCACTTCCCTTTATAAGACCTTGTTGTGGCAGCTATGGCAATTTCTCTATGGGGATCTTACTTTATTAAGTTATGTGTCATTGTGGGCCAGGGATTGTATGCAAATCCATGGGGGAGGGGGAACATAGTTCCTCCAGGAATTAAGAAAAGTTGGGGATCGTGACAGATATGGCAATTTTCTGCAATATCCTTTGAAAAACTTATTAAATTCAGTTTAAATTATGTATTGTATTAAAAATGCAAAGTGTATGTACTGTTATGGAATTGTAACTTGTCTAGGGGGACACATGACCCTAGGAAGTGTTATGAGCCAAACAATAATTAAATTTTGGGACAAACAAAGTTAAAAAGGATTTTTGAGGAAACCTTTGAGGGGAGGTGTATGCAAATGTACCCCTTCCAGTTATGTAAGAACTCAGCCTTTTGAAGCTTCTCCCTGAGAAGGGAACCTTTGTCTGCTGATCATCTGTTACATGAGGACCAGATCAAAGGCCCAAACTGTATGAAGGAAAGAATAAACAATTATTGGGGGTGCTTGTTCTAAGCTAACAGCTGTTATGAACTTGGAACCACATAAAACCCCCTGCGTGGGGTTTGACAGACTAGTCACCAATCAGAATCCTCGTTGGAGTTGAGGATGATCTCTGGTAAGCTTATTAGAAATGTGTATAGTTTTAAAATTGTTTTTATTGTTTTCTCTGTAATACTTTCACCTTAAGAATACATGTGCTTGCTTAGAAAGGGCTGTGTGATAACTTGTAACTGCTGGCAATTACAGCTGTTCATAGCCTCTGAGGAGAAAGCAAAGCTCAGGTGCTGACCTGTTTAGGCAGCTTGGAATACTGGGGATATCACAGTGTAAGCAAGGAATTGTGTAGCTTAGAAAAAGCCTGGTCAGGAGAGAGAGAGAGATGCGGGACTCTACCCAAAAGAGGTGATGTTTGAGAGGCCTGGTGGGTGCCATTGGTGGACCATAGAGGAATAATGCAGGTGCAGTTGCCCCAATCTGTGGCATATATGGTGGCAGCGTGTGTGGGATATACGACAGTATGAATTACCATAAGTACCAACAGCAGTGAACGCAAGTACTGTAGAAAGGAGAAGCACAGAATTTATGGAAAGGGACAGCATAAAGAGAGATAGGCAAAAATGGGTTATGAACAGCTGAGAAAAGGTCATCTGGTTGAGCTACACAGAGAACGGCAGCTCAACACTGAGAACTTTGGACAAAAACACAGCTCGTAGACTTGCTGTATTCCGATGAGCAGAAGAGGAACGATGGTCCAGGCTCAAAGGGAACATCCATCCCACTGGCAGAGGGTCCAGCAAGCAGGGAAAATCCCTGGAAGGAGGCTGGAGACAAGCTGACAGAGGCAGCAACCATGTTCCTTTGGGATCCAGGGCAGAGCAAAAGGTAGATCAAGAGAGAGTACAGCTGGAGAGGGACTGAGTGCCTCTAGAAATCCAGCTTAAGATGGAGAAACTGCGACAAGAGAACCATAGTCCAGTAGGTGAAGCCAGACCCCACGTACCTATCCTGGCAGAGACTCCAGATTACTTCCTCGCTTTAGGGAGGGGATGATGTGGATGTATTTCTAAATGCTTTTGAAGTGGCACGTAAATTGAACAAGGCGGGGCAGGAGGACATGGTACAGTATCTGGCTCCACTAATGTCAGGGACAAAAGCTTGATATTTTCACCCTTTTGGACAAAGAGGACTATAAAGATCTTGAGCGATATAACAAGCTTTGTTCTAAAAATCTGAACTGAACCCTGAAATGTATAGCAGAAGGTTTTGGGGAGCTCTGAAAAAAGGGGACATGACTTATACTGAGCTTTCAACTCAAATTAGGGTCTAACTGAGAAAATGGGAAAATGGTTGTGGGGTTACCATGATCAATGAGGCTTAAAAATTAATGGACCAGCAGATAAGCTCTCAGTTTGCAGACAGGAAATTTTATTGCTTTTTAATGTTTTCTCTGTAATACTTTCACCTTAAGAATACAGGTGCTTGCTTAGAAAGGGCTGTGTTAACTTAAAACTGCTGGCAATTACAGCTGTTCATAACCTTTGAAAAGAAAGCAAAACTCAGATGCTGGCCTCTTTAGCCAGTCTGGCTTGCTGGGGATACCACAGTGTAAGCAGGAAACTGTGCAGCCTGGAAAAAACCCGGTCAGGAGGGAGAGGGATATGGGTCTCTACTCAAGAGAGGTGATGGCTGAGAGGCCTGGATCCTAGATGAGACGCCCCTAAGGACTACCACAGGGGAATGTAGGTGCTGTTGCCCTGATCGTGATACCTATATAGAGTTGCTAATAACTTTGCCAAACTTTAACCATGTGGGCTGAAATTTTCCATAATGGGTCTCTGCCTCAGGCTGACTTTTCTTATTTCAAATATTGGCCAAAACAGTTCAGTTATTTGCCCATGTTAAAGAAATTCTGGTGATCTTTTCAATCTATTGCCCCCATGCTTTGGAGCAGAGACTTAAAATTGGGAAGGGGGTGGCCTTTGTGTCAGAGAGGTGACTTTTGCTATCCCTATGAAATTCCACCCAAATTTGACCAAGTTATAAGACTTTGACAAATCACAGTTCACACATGCTCAGAGAAATCTAGATTTCTTAGATTTTAGCAACTAAATTCCTTAGTGATTCCATCTGCACTAAGGTGCTTTAGCCTGGGACTGAGCAGGACTCTCTCTGAAATTGCAACTCTGGATTATTGCTGTGAGATCTACTGGGTCCAGACACTGGAAATGAGAGCAGGGAGATTGGATCTACTCTGCTTTCAGTGAACCCCTTGCTGGGCCCAGGCAGCATGGAGGAGGAAGCTGACTGCTTTGAATACAGAAAGAACAAGAACTGGACCTATGGGGAGAGTAGATTGGGAACCTTGAGGGAGGGGAGAGGGGGCAGAAATGGTGACCAGGGGTTGGCAGAGAGGGGAAGAAGAAAACTGGGACTGGTAGTTAGGGTGGGGAAAGACTGGGATTGCCTGATCAAGGAGAAAAGAAGTGGGGTGAGAGAAAGTAAGAAATGTGGAGGGGAGACAGCTCTGATGTGGAGCCAGAATGCAGGGGGAGAACAGGGACTGGCTGTACAAAGAGACTGGGACAAGGTGCCAAGGAACAGAGGGACATACTGAAGTTAGATGAGGAACCTGAAGAGGGAGATTGGGACTGGGAACCAATGGAGACAGAGGAACATGGGCCTGAAGGAGAGAGGCAGATTGAATGAGGACCTGAGAGTGGCTGGGCAGAGAGACTGTGACTGGGATGAGTAGCCTGAGAAGTGGAGACTGAGACTAGCAAGGTGAGGAGAATGCAACTGGGATAAGGAGCCAGGGATAGGGAAGAGACAGGACTGGGGCAGGACAGATTGGAGGGGCCTGTGAAATGTACTGACAAAATGTGTGGCACAGTATGTGATCAAATAATTACAGACTGTATCATGAGGCACATACATAAGGAGGCCAAATTAAAGTTGCAAGGGCAACTTTATTCTGCTATTTCCTAAATTGTGAGTGCTTGACTTTGCAACCTTAATAATGTTCTTGTAATGTTGGTTTTTGTGTGTAATATGTATATGTAATATGTGCGTATATATATAAAGTAAGAAATTAACAAGACAGGTGCCTGACATCACCATACTCATTTTATTTATAGGTTAGTGTTCCTTTCCCTTTTTCTCCATCTGTTTTGTCTTCTTAAATTGTAAGTTCTTTGGGACTTATTTCATTTTGATTTTGAATCAATAATCTAACCTAATTCCAAACAGATGGACACCATGACTTTGAATGACAATCTGAAAAGTACAGTCACCTTCCCAAAGAAATACATCTACAAATGTGGGAACTAAGATAATGTCTGCCTCTATTTACCAACAGAGAATATTGTGTGGCTACCACACATTTAGAAATTCGACTGGCTAACGAGTGTCAAGTGTCCTGCCATGCATTTTGTGAGAATTTGCAGGATCCTGTGAGAGTTTTTGGAGCAAGAGAGGCTTATGAGTCATGCAGATTAACATAAGTGTTTTGTGGTGCACTTTGCAGAGTTCTTGGTATGCATTCCCACAATTTGAAGGTGTGGGACATGTGTGAGAGCTGACAGCAATGTGTAACCAGCACCTAATTCGTTCCAGCACAAAGATTTAACAGACACCATTGTGTCTCAGAAAAATACCTATTTATCTCACAACTTAGAAAAAAAATAAAAGTTTGTTTGCAGGCATAAATCACTGATAAAATCTAATACTTACCTTAAAAGTAATTAGAAGGCTCGTTTTTTTCCAGCAATGATCCATTGTCACTGTAAACAAAAGAGAAATGTAATTACTTTCTAAATGATTCTCAAAGCTATTGAAATCGCAGGTGTTCACACAATTTGTGTACACATACACATTTTTCACAAAAGCAAACTCCATTTGCTATCAAAATGAAATATGCTGCAATCAGACCATGCAGATGCTTTTTGAATACCATGTGATCACTTGAAAGAGTAAATGTGTATTAGTAAAAGTTAACCAGTTTTCTACACTAACTGGTCTAGAATGTTTTGTTTGAGTGGCACAAAATAAACATGAAGTACTTTCAAATGCTATTGATTTCGTACCTTTTGGATCTGTTTTCCTTTATACAGTACATATAAAAGGTGAATTGTGATGTATAAAATGTAGCACTCTGTCAGGTGTTTTAGGCAAATGAGATTCGGGTGCCAAAACAAAATGGCTCAAGCCCCCACATAGAGACATTTATCTATAATCACTTGGCTGTGCTCGAGCGCAGTTTTGTAAAAAACCAGGCTTAATAATTCAGGGCCTTCTCCAAAGGCCACTGTAGTTAATAGGGGTGAACACTGATGGTTTGTCAAGCAACTCTTTGAAGAATGGTGGTTGTGGCGACTTTTTCTCCTGGCTTAATGGAGAGAGTACAAGAAAGAGCATTTAGTTTGGATATATCAGCTCAAATTATATGGCTGAAATGAAAGCTATTCTCACTGCACTGCAAGAAATAAACAGAGTAGAAATAGATGTGGATGTTGTGATGTTTGTTGACTGGCAGGTGGCAAATCCTCGGTTCCTTTAGAAGAACCCAGAAAGCTGTCATCAAAGCAATTTCATAAGGGGGCTCAGTAGATCAGAGAGCAAGGCAGTGAATTGAGTTTTCAGTGGATTCCATCCACGTTAATATATATGGGAGTGAGGTGGCTGATGATCTGGCCAAAGCTGGAAGATCAGAAACTCAGATAGGAATGACAACGGCCACGGATATTGATGCTGTATCCAGGAAAATATTAGCTGAAATAAACGGCTGAATGATAAAAGATCCACTGATGGATATCAAAACATCTTGGAAAATAACATCCACTATTGTGAGACTGTGGACAGGGCACACTGCAGGAATGAAAATCAACAGACATATGTCCAAAATACACCCACTCTGCAAGATCTTTTGGGAGCAGGCTTTGACACCTGCCCATGCTTTTGAATATGATATTGTAAGGAAAGTGATGCTCTTCAGCTTTGACACCATGGCTCAAGCCCTTACAAAGAACTCTGTAAAACCCACCAAATTCATTCTCAAACTTCATGGCATGATATGATTCTTGTGGGACAAGATGTCTTTCTATTCACTTCAGTGGGCTTTGAGGCAGGCCCTAAGTGCTTCCCACCTCAACAAGTAATGGATACTGAATCCATTTGTAATTAAATCTGAGGCTGAGATCTCTCTCAATACACTTACTGCACAATAGGACAACAGTTGTTCACAGTCAAGCTGGAAGGGTATATCAAGCGGGGTCCCACAGGGATCAGTTCTGGTTGAGGTTCTGTTCAATATCTTCATCCATGATTTAGATAATAGCATAGAGAGTACACTTAGAAAATTTGCAGATAATACCAAGCTGGAAGGGGTTTCAAGTGATTTGGAGGATAGGATTAAAATTCAAAATGATCTGGCCAAATTGGAGAGAGGGTCTCAAGTCTAGAATGAAATTCAATAAGGACAAATGCAAAGTACTCCACTTAGGAAGGAACAATCAGTTGCACACATACAAAATGGGAAATGACTGCCTAGGAAGGAGTACTGCAGAACTGGGGGTTACAGTGGATCGCAAGCTAAATATGAGTCAACAATGTAACACTGTTGCAAAAAAAGCAAATATCATTCTGGGATGTATTAGCAGGAGTGTTGTAAGCAAGACATGAGAAGTAATTCTTCCACTCTACTCCACACTGATTAGGCCTCAACTGGACTATTGTGTCCAGTTCTGGGCACCACATTTCAGGAAGGATGTGGACAAATTGGAGAGAGTCCAGAGAAGAGCAACAAAAATGATTAAAGGACTAGAAAACATGACCTATGAGGGAAGATTAAAAAAATTGTGTTTGTTTAGTCTGGAGAAGAGAAGACTAAGAGGGGACATGATAACAGTTTTCAAGTATATAGAAGGTTGTTAGAAGGAGGAGGGAGAAAAATTGTTCTTGTTAACCTCTGAGGATAGGACAAGAAGCAATGAGCTTAAATTGCATCAAGGGCAGCTTAGGTTGAAAAACTTCCTTACTATCAGGGTAGTTAAGCACTGGAATAAATTGCCTAGGGAGGCTGTGGAATCTCCATCGCTGGAGATTTTTAAGAGCAGGTTAGACAAATGTGCCAGGGATGGTCTAGATAATACTTAGCCCTGCTTTGAGTGCAGGGCACTGGACTAGATGACCTCTCAAGGTCCCTTCCAGTTCTACAATTCTGTGATTCTATGAATATCAGTAACAGGCTTATGCTCATATAAATTGGTTAGTCTCTAAGGTGCCACAAGTACTCCTTTTCTAGTAACAGGCTGTCATTCATATTCAGACACAATTACACATGGAGTGGAGACACAGTAAAGGTGCACTGTGATCATCAGCAACAATATGGCTGATGAAGTCCTTGGGACCACCTAGAAGTGTCTGTGTAGAGAACATTCTCACTGGAGAGCTGATGGCTCTGGAGCTTGTATTCACTGGACTGAGAACAAACCTGTGGAACATAATACAAAACTCATCTCTTAGGCTTATCTACACGGAGAAGTTATTCCAGAGTAAAATAGGATGGGAATTTAAAGCTGTTCAGAATATCTCCCCATATAGACATTCTTATTTCAAAATAAATGTGCTACAGAAAAAGGCCCTCGTATTCTGGAATAAGAGTGTCCACATAGGGAGCTATTCTGGTCAACAGAACGGTCTTGCTGGGTCCGGGTAGCTCAGTATTCTGTCTTCTGACAGTGGCCAATATCAGATGCTTCAGAAAGAAAGAACAAAACAGGGCAATTATTGAGTGATTCATACCCGGTTGTCCAGTCCCACCATCTGGCAGTCAGAGGCCTAGGGACTCCCAGAGCATGGGGGGGGGGGTGCATCTCTGACTATCTTGGCTAATAGCCATTGAGGGACCTATCCTCCATGAACTTATTTAATTCTTTTTTAATCCAGTTATAGTTCTGGACTTCACAACATCCCCTGGCAAGGAGTTCCACAGGTTTACTGTGAATTGTGTGAAGAAATACTTCCTTTTTTGATTGTTGGTTTTAAATCTGCTGCCTATTAATTTCATTGGGTGACCCCTGGTTCTTGTGTTATGGGAATGAGCCAATTTCCCTCTATAGAGGTGCCCCTATTAAAGGTATTTCATAATAGGGTGATGGGAGCATCCCCAACTCCTCTGGGTCTCAGGTAGATGTTCCAAGTGTGTGTGTGTGGGGGGGGGGGGGGAAATGGAGGATAATCCCTGTACATGAGAACATCTCTAAAGAGTGCCCAGATATGATGGTGACAGGCACTTTGCAAATGTATTAGTCATGATTATTAAACAGCAATGGCATCCTCTCAGTCACAGCTGGATATTAAGCTGTCTGCATCCTAAACAAAGCAAAAAATTGCATCCAGAAAATAGCAGTGTTGGTGCATTTGCATACAGCTGAATTGCACAGGGGACTTTTAGTTAGAGGCGCTGCTGTAATTTCTCTCCTCAGCCCATCTAACTCCTCCTCCAGCAGTAAACAGGAGACAAACATTCATGCCTGCCTGGGCACAAACAGGATCTGGGCTGCATCAACAAGATGGTCTTGGCAACAGATTACTGTGATGATGTATATTCTGTCTTGCCCCACTGTTTGTCTCTGTCTCTCTCATACACACACACTCACACATCTGTTCCAGCTGGAACAGAACAGATTGAATCCCTAAATCCTCTTTTGAAGGAAATGCGCGGGGGGTGGGGGAAGGGTCCCTTTGTTCTTATTTCACTCAGGAATAGTTAGGGTTGGGTTCACTTCTTTGTGTCTCTCCCTCTGATCACATGAGACATGACACAGCAGGTAACAGCGTCTCCGGTGCCAATCGGCAGAGTCAATTGTTTCCTGTAGACTACTGGTATCTGTCCATGTCTACAAAGAAACTCAAGCAAGCTAGTGTTTTTCCTGATGCTGTGCTCAGTGTGGGAGGAGATTTCATATAAAATCAGAGCGTGAGTTGTGTGAGTCAAGAAATAGCCCCAGCATTAAAGTGTATCATAGTCTCCTCCTGCTCCTGTTACAGCTCTCATCACTTGAATTATCCAACTCCAGATTTCCCAAACTCTCTCAAGGTTGTACCCAAACAATACCCATACGACTTTGGGCTCTCCTTACCCCCAGCAATGCTCATCACCTCCAAACCCCTCCCTCCAAGATGTCCCAGGCTATTCTTCCCTCCAGGCTGTTTGGAACTCCCTCTAAAACATTGCCCTACTGAGTTTCCCAGGCTCCCCTTGCTCAGGGACGCTATGAGGGGGGAACTTGGTGAGAATTTCTCACAGGTGATAAATGGAGCTGGCAGTTCTTTTCCAGGTGCCCCACAAATACATGCAGTCACAGTATTTCCCCACAATGGTTTTGTGCAAGCCAACCTCTCTTCACGATGGGTGCCTGAATTTATGCAAATATATGCCCATTTGCAAGCTACCTTGTTTTTGTTTGTTTGTCTTTGTTCGAGGATGTTGGGAGGTACATGAATGTAGCAGGTGACTGGGACTATTATGAAAAGCAGGAGTAAGGAAGAATAGAGAAGTGAGGGTCTCCCTGACTCCTCTTTCCTTCCTTTTCCCAGTGTCACTGACTCCATGTGCTGTGTGCAGCCTGAACTTCCTGGAAGTGTATGCAGAGATGGCTGCTTTCTGAGAGAATGAGATGTGTGTCAGTCAGAAATGACAGGGTTGCCTGAAGCTAAGCCTGTTAGGGGAAGGATTATGATCTGCCCTCATTAACAGAGAAGGCTGAATAACTCCATATAGAGTGGGTCAAAACTCAGGATTTCCATTTTGGGAGCTATTTTGACATTTCAAAATTTTTGTTACACTTTGGAACAAAACCGAATATTTTCAAATTTTCCCACAAAACAGAATTTAAAAAAAAATCAGTTTTGCAATTTCAAAATTCTGTAATATTTTTTCCTCTATGAACTGTTGCCATTTTTCTACATGTTTTGATGAAAATGTTCTTCCCAGCTCTAGTTCTAGAATGGTTTCAGTGCACTAGCTCCCAATACCAAGCTCCTTTGGAGTTACATTTTCTTAGGCTCATTTGTGATTATTATTTTTGGGGGTGGAACTGAATAGCTGGAAAAAGGTGGCTCCCAGAATGTTAGAAAGGCTTGCTGAGCCCGCTGCTTAACGTGGTGACCAGTACTGCCTCATTGTTTCCTTGTGTCTCCCTGTCTGACTGAATCCATCTGTTGGCTCTTGTCTTATGTTTAGATTGTAAGGTCTTTGGGGAATGGACCAGCTTTTTCTTCTGTTGGTACAGCACCTAGCACAGTGAAGTTCTGGTCCATGATTGAGACTCCAAGGCACTACCACAATACAAATACAACTTATAATAGCCCCTCTCTACTACTCTGGTTTTTGCTGGTGTGTCTGCATGTGTGTATGCTTAGTTTGCTGTGAGCAGAGTCTCCTTATCCAGGCAGCTTGGAAGTATCGTCGATGTTTCACCTAAATATAAAATACAAATGGGTTTCTACTGCTATGCTTTTACCCACTATGTGCCTTATTATGGTGCTTTAATTCAGAACAGACTGCCTTTACTGAACAGAGCACAGATGAGAAGAGTAATTGAGATCAGCGTTTAGGCGAGGGAGGGACTGTGACTGACATTGCAAAGTTCAAGCAGCACATCCAAGAAATACATAAACAGGAAAAAGAAAAGGAGTACTTGTGACACCTTAGAGACTAACAAATTTATTTGAGCTACAGCTCACTTCATCAGATGCATGCAGTAGAAAAAGCTCACAAAAGCTTATGCTCAAATAAATTTGTCAGTCTCTAAGGTGCCACAAGTCCTCCTGTTCTTTTTGCGGATACAGACTAACACGGCTGCTACTCTGAAACCTCTCAATAAACAGGAAACACTCTAAAGTAGTCTGGGCTACAGTGTAATGTTGTGATGCTAGGGTCAGTGCTATGTGCTATACTGTTCAGTTGTCTTTTCAGATGTGCTATGCCACAGTGTACGTGGCATGTCTCAGTCAATAGAACTAGGCCGTTGACTTGCAAGGAGAAATACACTGCATAGCACAGAATGCAATCATCTCCTCCCTCTGCCAGAGAAATTCTATTCAGGTGGCTCTCTCACAGATGGGATTCCATCTCATTCTGGAATAAAATGAAGGCAACCGGCAGATGCAGATCTTAATCAGCCTGCACAGAATGGAGGCTCAGCTGAACCCAAAACACCATCCCTCCTTCTTCCCAGGACCCCACAAAGGGCTCCTCATGTGGGAAGAGCTCACGCCAGGGGTAGGAAGAGCAGAGTAGGAGCATCCCTCCGAGATCCCAGGGGAAATACATGCAAAAGGTCACACAGCCGCAGAAGTGATTTTTGCATGGAGCACCTGCACATATGAGACCCACCCTTAAAGGGGTTTGCCAGAGCCACTGCCTGTGTGGGGTTCCCCAGCTCCATGGCTTCTGGGGCCAGGGATTTTGCTTTGATGTTCCTGTGCCTCCAGTGGATTACTGAGCAGATCTCAGGAGAACTGTGGGATTTCAAAATGCTGCTTGTCCTTCCATAGGGCGGTGAAGGGCAATCAACCCCCGCTCCCACGGAGATCAGAGGAAGCACAACCAAGTGCTTGGTGACAATGTAATATTCAGGGGATGGGGCTCTACCCCCACATCTTGGTGGAAGTCCTTAGAATCACAGATGTTTTGTTTAGAGGTGGGTGAATATAACAAAACCATTTCCGCTCCTTTGATGTTCACTTTCTGTGATCATTCATGCAATCACATTTTAGTCACATAAATGCTCAGAGAAATCTAATTTTGAGCTTGGGTATTCACACCAGAAGTGGTACATTTTTATATGGAATTGAACACTGCCTGAATTCCCCAAATCCATAGCCAAAGCTCTGGTACAGAAGCAATTAAATGAGACAGACAGGTGCACCCTTTGCAACTAAGACTCAGATGAACACATAATTATTTTGTGCCAATGTCTGCAGTGATGACACACAGAAATATAACTCAAAAACTGCAATGTAATTTATACATTATTGAACGCTTCTTGACACAGCAAAGGGATAGGTTCCTTAAAACCCTTCTCAAAATCCCTGGCTGGAAGCAAAGAAAGGAGCCAGGCAAGCATCTGACAGTGACCTTTACAATGAGGATTGCACGTGCAATTACTCAGTGTGAATGTGATCAGTGAAAATTAAACTTTGCATCTACCTAATAAATATTACAGGAAGCTCATTTCTAGGAATGATGCCCCAGGGAGACCTGTCTTGTCCAGGAAAAAAAAGTTAAACTAATATTTGATAACTTTCCCTGAGAGATGAAAAACTTCAGGGGAAGCTTCAAGCCCCCCTTCTTATTGTAAGAGTTCTGCTCATCCAATTGTGACACCTTGGGGATCACCCAGACCAGGAAGGGGTTCTGCCACTGCCAGTCCTGCAATCCTGGGTGCCTTAATGCCATACTGCAATGGCTCAGCATTCTGATGCCAGTAGCCATTTTAAAAACATAAAGGTCTCAACCTGGCACCCTCCAACATAGTTACTCCTTGCAGGATGACACAAACAGCCTTCCCAGTCCTGAGTCTCCTCAGATCCATCTACCCTGAGTTCTTAACTATCATACACTCAGACTTTTCTCCTCTGGTTCATCACCCCCAAAGGTGTGAAACCCACCCCCTATTATCAGTCCATTTGGGCCCCCACATGGTCCCATTTGGGCCTTACGCAACAGAGACGTGCTTGGGGTAAAAAGAAACAAAAAGTTTCATAGAAAAAGCACAAGATTTAAAGATGAAATAGGAAGGAAAAGCAAACGCATACAAGTTACACAGAAAATAAACATATAGATGCAACCTCAGTCTTTACACTTCCATATCAGTAAATTCCCTTTTCTAATACAAGTTACCTATTACCACTGAACAGTTTCCCGGCATGCCATCTGTTACAGAAAGAATCCGGTGTTTCACAAACAGTGCCCGCTTAGATATTGCCCTCAGTTTCTGTATAAAAAATCCCAGACTCAAGCCTGTTATGAAAAGTTTTTTTCTCTTGTCATGATGACTCATCATTATTCACAGTGGGGAGAATTCACTAGGGTGAATTCATTTTCAGTACTAGGGTTTTGGCTTTTTTCAGTTTCAACAAGTTATTTCAGTGTTTCAGAGTAGCAGCCATGTTAGTCTGTATCCGCAAAAAGAAAAGGAGGACTTGTGGCACCTTAGAGACTAACAAATTTATTTGAGCATAAGCTTTTGTGAGTTACAGCTCACTTCATCGGATGCATTCCGTGGAAAATACAGTGGGGAGATTTATATACACAGAGAACATGAAACAATGGGTGTTACCATACACACTGAGAGTGATCAGGTATGGTGAGCTATTACCAGCAGGAAAGCGGGGGGGCGGGGGGAACCTTTTGTCGTAATAATCAAGGTGGGCTATTTCCAGCCGTTGACAAGAACATCTGAGGAACAGCCGGGGCGGGCGGGTGGGAAATAAACATGGGGAAATAGTTTTACTTTGTGTAATGACCCATTCACTCCCAATTTATTCAAGCCTAAGTTAATTGTATCCAGTTTGCAAATTAATTCCAATTCAGCAGTCTCTCGTTGGAATCTGTTTTTGAAATCTTTTTGTTGAAGAATTGCCACTTTTAGGTCTGTAATCGAGTGACCAAAGAGATTGAAGTGTTCTCCGACTGGTTTTTGAATGTTATAATTCTTGACGTCTGATTTGTCTCCATTTATTTTTTTACATAGAGACTGTGCAATTTGGCCAATGTACATGGCAGAGGGGCATTGCTGGCACATGATGGCATATATCACATTGGTAGATCTGCAGGTGAACGAGCCTGTGATAGTGTGGCTAATGTGATTAGGCCCTGTGATGGTGTCCCCTGAATAGATATGTGGACACAATTGGCAACAGGCTTTGTTGCAAGGATAGGTTCCTGGGTTAGCGTTTTTGTTGTGTGGTGTGTGGTTGCTGGTGAGTATTTGCTTCAGATTAGGGAGCTGTCTGTAAGCAAGGACTGGCCTGTCTCCCAAGATCTGTGAGAGTGATGGGTCGTTCTTCAGGATAGGTTGTAGATCCTTGATGATGCGTTGGAGAGGTTTTAGTTGGGGGCTGAAGGTGATGGCTAGTGGCGTTCTGTTATTTTCTTTGCTGGGCCTGTCCTGTAGTAGGTGAGTTCTGGGTACTGTTAATGGTCCCCCATTGTCTCTTCCTAGCTGGACCACAGATGAGAGCTTGAAGCTGATTTTGTGTAAACAACCTGAGAGGAGCTATGTGTACTTGAAATTGTAGTACAAGTCATGAACATAGTATTTAGTATACATAAATACATAGATTCATAACCACTGTCTGTGCGCATATCTTATACAAGCTTTCATATAAGATCTTACTAGACTTATTTTTATAGACAATAATATTGTATACAACCAGTTGGTTCAATTGCTTACTCTTTGGGGTTCAGACCCTCTGTTATCCCCTGAGAGTGTCTGGACTGTAACTGTCAAGGAATGTGACTTGTCTCATGAATTACAACCAACCAATGCAATTCAAATTTCAAATACTGAGTAATGAAAACTGCACATGACCAATCTAGCTAATAAAAAAATCTTGCAAAAAAACCTTAAATTCAAATATTAAAAGGCTCAAACTAGATCCATTTCAGACATTCCACAAGCAGAAAAAACAGACTATATTTATAGATTAAATTATTCACTAGGCTCTAAACTTTTTCTTAATTTAAAATGCTAAAAATGTACTCAGCCTGTTTTCATTCTGACATTTGAATAGGACAGAAAAAATCAGGGTAATATAAGGAAAACATTACAATCACTGGACTTAAAAAATGTAATTATGTTGTATAAATGCACTTACTTTGAGCAAACATTTATCTAATATGGTTGATATGGTAGCAAGGAGAGCAGTTGAACCTATCCAGAAGAAAGAGGCTTTAATTACAACCGTATTTTACCAACCACCCAAATTAACAAAGAAATGGAGTGAAATAGTTTTTTGATCTCGTATCCTCTCGCCAGAATACCTTGAGCACCTGGAAAAGAATGTGAACCAGTCACTCCTTGATCTGCACAAGCTGGCAACTGACAAGAATGACCCTCATTTGTGTGACTTCATTGAGACTTGACTAACCTTGAGATGTGTCTCATCTTTCTCCTGTTTAACGGGGGAATAAATTAGGAATGTAAGGTAATTGCAGGATGGGATTTTTCTAACAAATAAATATGCTGTGTTGCCGACTTTTATGAGTCTCGCAATATTTAGGGTGAAATACTGGCCCTATTAAAGTCAATGGCAAAACTACCATTGACTTCAAGAAGGTCAGGATTTAATTGTTGCTCTTCTTAAAGCCAGTTGCTGGAATGAAGGGATTACTTGGAGAATCTTACTTACTTTTTTAAAAAAGTGAAAGCTATGTTTCTAGTTCTCATGGCTGCAGAGAAGAGCTTGAATACGTGAAGTGAGTGCACCCTAAAAGCTTAGAAACCAGAAGACAAATTTAAAGATCCTATAATGTAGTATTATTTTTTAAAATCTCATGATTTTAAACCACTCTCATGACTTTTTAGAAACTGTCATGGTCTTTGAATACTTGGGAGTGGCAATATGTTTTAATAACCATAGCAAAAGTTGATTAACTATGGATGCTTCATTTTAGATCTGATTCGAAACCACTACCTATACTGAGTAGTACTTAATCCATGCAAATTGTCCATTGAGTTCACTGGAACTATTCATAAGAGTAAGTGCTGCTCAGTGTGAATAGGGATGCAGAACTGGGTCCTTAATTAATAATCTGGAGAGTTACTAAATTAAATTAAACATATTTTAAGATTCACTGCTGGAGCTCACCATATGTGAGGAAAACCCTCCGATGATTTCTAGTACTAGTCCAGTATAACACATTTTGTGAAGGAGATATTTCCTGGGAAGTAAAGGGTATGTGTGTGTGTCAAAGAATAGTAGGATCAAATCCTCTCATCACAAGAGGCGAACTCTATCAAGTCTTGATATGATGTGTGGGGTGGGAGCAGGATCAGACTCTGAAACCAGATCTGGCCCTTATCTCTCGCTGATGCATTCAGTGACATGTGGCACACATTCAGTGAAAGGCAAATTGAAAGCTGGCTTTTTGGCTGTGATATGCCACTGTGTAGGAGGCCTTCATGAGCTGAAAAACCAGTGTGTAATATGCCTTCCCTTGGGTGAGAAGTACACCACATGTCACAGAATGTTGCAGCCCCTCCCTTTGTGTTCCCTTAGGCTGGTGCTTTTAAAGGAATTAAACTGAGGGCTGTTACTATTCAATGCAAGTTCTATATTACAGTAACTAACAGATCAGTAACTTGTATAATAACAACAGTGGTTGGCATTTGCATAGCACTCTACCTGTTCAAAGCACTTTGCAAATGTGTATTACTTCAGAGTCTATCAACCATGCTATTTGCAGGCTGCCTTTAGCAAGGGGTGGGGCACTGGGAGCAATCTGAGCCACAATTCATGACTGGGCTAATTATTTGTAATTGTTTGTATTCCAGTAGTGCCTCCAAGTCCCAGCTGAGATCAGAGCTCCATTGTGCTTGACGCTGTACGTGCACTTAATAAGAGACAGTCCCCAAATGCTCACACTCTAACTAGATGAAACATAAGATTGAGGAAAAAGAAAAGGAGGACTTGTGGCACCTTAGAGACTAACAAATTTATTTGAACATAAGCTTTTGTGGGCTACAGCTCACTTCATTGGATAAGATTGGGGGCAGTTAAACTCTGCATTAGGCTTCCAAAGTAGGTTGTGGAAGCCTCATCATTGGAGGTTTTTAAAACAAGCAAGACAAATGCCTGCCAGGGATGGTCTAGATTTACTAGCCTGCCTCAGCACAGGGGGCTGAACTAGATGACCTCTCCAAGTCCCTTCCAGCCCTACATTTCTATGTTTCTATAAAGGATTATTATCCCCATTTTGCAGACAGGGAACTGAAGCACAGAGAGGTAAGTGACTCAACTAAGGTCACACAGAAAGTCTGTGTTAGAGTCAGGTATTAACCCAGACCTCCTGAGTCCCAGTCTGGGGCTAGATCCTTAGCTGTTGTAAATCAGCATAACTTCAATGAACCCAGTGGAGCTATGCTGATTCACACCAGCTGAGGATCAGGCCCCCTGCATCTTAACCACAAGACCATCCTTTCTAGGACTCCATGAGGTTGTTCTGGCAGCTGAGGATAGAATCATAGAATCATAGAAGATTAGGGTTGGAAGAGACCTCAGGGAGTCATCTGGTCCAACCCCCTGCTCAAAGCAGGACCAACACCAACTAAATCATTCCAGCCAGGGCTTTGTCAAGCCTGACCTTAAAAAACCTCTAAGGATGGAGATTCCACCGCCTCCCTAGGTAACCCATTCCACCCTCCTAGTGAAATAGTGAAATCACCCTCCTGGTGAAATAGTGAAATCCAACCTAGACCTCCCCCACTGCAACTTGAGACCATTGCTCCTTGTTCTGTCATCTGCCACCACTGAGAACAGCCAAGCTCCATCCTCTTAGAAACCCCCCTTCAGGTAATTGAAGGCTGCTATCAAATCCCCCCTTACTCTTCTCTTCTGCAGATTAAATAACCCCAGTTCCCTCAGCATCTCCTCGTAAGGCATGTGCCCCAGCTACCTAATCATTTTTGTTGCCCTCCACTGGACTCTCTCCAATTTGTTCACATCCCTTCTACAGTGGGGGGACCAAAACTGGACACAATACTCCAGGTGTGGCCTCACCCATGCCGAATAGAGGGGAATGATCACTTCCCTTTATCTGCTGGCAATGCTCCTACTAATACAGCCCAATATGCCATTGGCCTTCTTGGCAATAAGGGCACACTGCTGACTCATATCTTGCTTCTTGTCCACTGTAATCCCCAGGTCCTTTTCTGCAGAACTGCTGCTTAGCCAGTCGGTCCCCTAGAGCATAGCAATCGGATACCCCTAGAGCATAGCAGCATTCTGGCTATGCCCTAATCTGAAGATCAGGATGGTTATTGGCACAGATCTACTAAATCGGCTCTGCAGCACATGGGCAATCCTCTTGCACTAGGAGAATTGCCAGGGAGCCAGCTTTCTGGCCTTTGTGAATCTGGAACAATGCAAAAAGGTAAGACTCTGGCTACAGTCTTTGCAGTTAGGAGTGCACATGTGACTACTCTATGTGATGTGATCAGCCAAAATTAAAATGAATCTAAGCAGGCCAAATGATCTGATCCAGGTATTTTAGGGGGTATGGGATTTTTCATCCAATTTTTTCCATTTTTGATTATTTTTGCTAAAACTTTATTATATCATTTCATCTGAAAAACTATTTGATTGTAGATCTAAAGTGAAGACTAAGTTGTCAAGGCAGTCTGGAATGTATTGTTAAAATATAATAGCCCCAGAGTGGGAAATCTAATTAGTGGAAGATTAACGATGTTTCAGGCAGGCCTATTAGCTCAACTATTTACTTGCTCATAATAAAAGCCTGCTAATATATGGAAGAAGAAATGAATGAATCATTTATTAAAATCTTGTAGGCATTTTTAATGGTGTAATAATGAAAGTTTTATTTGCAGATCTTGCTTTTTAAAATTTTTAGAAATAAGTCTAATTTGTGTGGGAGAGGGAAGGAACTGAGTTTGCTTCTTCTGTTCCCTTCATTTAAGTGAAATGTTCAGATCCCTAACAACTTCCCTGACAACTACTAGTAATATTCTCTGCATCAAAGCAATGTTTTGCTACTAAAAGGCCTTCAGCCACTAGCTCCTACAAAGCTTAAGTTTGTATGGTAGAGTATCTAATAGAAGAGAGAGAGTATCGATATTGATAGAGGGTCATAATAGCCTGGTAGTTTGCTACCATCATTCCCACAGTCCCTGAGTAATATTATAGCCAAGGTGATCAATTCATTATTACCGTTACTAATAGCAGAAAGTCCATGCTGCCACACACGTGTGGCAGCTGAGCCAGGTAATCAGTCACCTGTGTAGTCTTCCTTAAACAGCCAATGAAATTGTTGTATGCAGATTAGCTGTAGAGTAAGCATGATGATTGGCCATTACCTCTGATCTAGAACTCTTGGCATGGCATAGATACATGCTTGACAGTAGCTGAATATTGCATGGGTGTAATTCATAAAGTCAAAATTTCTGAGACCTTAAAAACTGGATAATAACAGACTGAGAATCCCAGTGATGACGGAACCTGGTGATATTCTAAACAGTAAGAGCTCTCAGCCACGCTTGTAGCTGTTTGCATCACTTCAAACTGACACACAGACAGAGTGACTATCCTGAAATTTCATTGTTTAGAGTATTTCTTATTTATATTGTGGCAGCACTAAGGAGATCCAGTCATTTTTGTGGGTATCTTGGCAAGGTAGAGATTTTTAGGAAGGGATCTGAAGGACAATGAGGTAGCTTTGCAAAGGCTCACAGGGAGTCTCTCCCAAGGGTGAAGAGCAGTCTAGGATAAGGTCAGAAGGTGCTTGTTTGAAAATATAACAAGGGAGGATGAAAGCTGACATCATTGGTCAATGATTAAAGAGTTAGAAAACATGCCTTATAGTGATAGACTCAAGGAGCTCAATCTATTTAGTCTAACAAAGAGAAAGTTAAGAGGTACTTGATAAACAAATATTTAATAATGTACTCTTCAGTCTAGCAAAGATTCAATGGCTTGAAGTTGAAGCTAGACAAATTTAGACCGGAAATAAAATGTAAATTTTTAATGGTGAGAGTAATTGACCACTGGGATAATTTACCTAGGGTTGTGGTGGATTCTCCATTGCTACAATTTTTAAATCAAAATTGGATGTTTTTTTTCTTAAAGCTATGCCCTGGGAATTATTTGGGGGAATGTCTATGGCCTGTGTTACACAGGAGGTCAGACTAGATCAGGGGTTGTCCGACTTCACTGCAGCGCGACCTCCCCTCTGACAAAAAAAATTACTACACTACCCGGGTGGGGGGAGGGGCAAGCCCCACTGCCCTGTCAAAGCCAAAGCCCAGGCCAGGGGGTGGGGAGGGCTGTAACCTGGGCCCCACTACCCAGGGCTGAAGCCCTCAGGCAGTGGGGCTTGGGCTTTGGCTTCGGCCCCATGCAGTGGGGCTTGGCCCCCAGCAAGTCTAACGCCAGCCCTGGTGACCCCATTAAAATGGGGTCGCAACCCACTTTGGGGTCCTGATCCACAGTTTGAGAACTGCTGGATTAGATGATCACCGTGGTCTCTTCTGGCCTTAGAATCTGTGAATCTTTCCAGCCTTCCTTACTGTTGGAGGCAAGCTGACATCCCGCCCCCCATCCCTCCCCAGCACCCAAGGAGAGCTAGCTGGAGTTGGCGGAAAGCTGAACAGAGAAGATTGATTTTCTCCATGAGTCATGTTCCTGTGTGGTTCCTGATTTGCCTTGAGGAGGCCCGTTCACTGCACCAGTGTGTAATGTGTATTTGCTTCAAGCCATTCTTATGGGTAAGGACCTTAAGGCTAAATCCAAGAGCTCTGAGGGTGATGCAGACTGTGGTACTGTGAAGGATGAACATTGTTTTTTATCAGCACCAAAACAATGAGCATCCAGTGGATGAAGAGCTGATGGTTCTAGCTTCAGCTTCTGTACTGTCCTCTAAAAGTATGTCCACACTGCAATTAGACACCCAAGGCTGGCCCATGTCAGCTGACTTGGGCTCACAGGGGTGTTTAATTCCAGTGTAGACTTCCAGGCTCAGGCTGCAGCCCGAACTCTGGGACCTTCCCACTTCACAGGGTCCTAGAGCTCGAGCTGCAGCCTGAGCCCTGAAGTCTACACTGCAGTTAAACAGCCCTGGAGCCTGAGCCCCGCAAGTCCAAGTCATCTGGCATGGGCCAGTCATAGGTATCTAATTGCAATGTAGACATACCCTAAGAAGGCACCTGGAGCCACACCTTTATAAGCCCTCCATGTCTCTGGAACAAACATATGTCTAATGAGGCTCTTAACACTTGATTCACACTAAGCCACCCTAAACTACACTAAAACAGTAGTAAAAACACTACAACTAACTAAGTAATTAGAAAAACATTTTGGACAAAAAAGCGCGTGTGTAAGAATTTGGATAGCCAAACTCCAGGTTCCTCTACTGGCTACTGTAGAGAATGGGAAGGACCTGAGGCCATTGAAGACTGCACTTCCTTTTGTAACCTCAGGCTCTGAACATTCAATGCCACAATTTGCCATTCACAGGGACCTAATGATGCAGCTTCTTGGTGGTTTCAAAAGTTCAGGTGCCACTGGCCCCATTCCCAAGAGTGAGAATATGCAGAGACCCGTGAAGAAGAATATACTTTTTTTGCAAAAAAAAAAGGAGTACTTGTGGCACCTTAGAGACTAACCAATTTATTTGATGCATCCGATGAAGTGAGCTGTAGCTCACGAAAGCTTATGCTCAAATAAATTGGTTAGTCTCTAAGGTGCCACAAGTACTCCTTTTCTTTTTGCGAATACAGACTAACACGGCTGTTACTCTGTATACTGTTTTTGTTCATGTTCTCAGAGGCAAATGGAAGTCCCCACTGAATTCATGCCTAGGGGAAACAAAAGTGAATTTTCAAGCAGCCAAGTGTATGCTCACTGAAGAACTTCATTTATTCAGAGCTGGGACAGGTCTGTGGAGTTCACATCCAGATCCAGACCCAAACTTCTTTCAAAGGCCAAGGGTATTCTACTTCAGGCCTCTCTCTCTGCCCACAGCTGAAAATAAGAGAGCTAGTATCCTCAACAAGGGGAAAGGCTGTGTCATAGAATATCAGGGTTGGAAGGGACCTCAGGAGGTCATCTAGTCCAACCCCCTGCTCAAAGCAGGACCAATCCCCAATTTTTGCCCCAGATCCCTAATGGCCCCCTCAAGGATTGAACTTACAACACTTTGGGTTTAGCAGACCAATGCTCAAACCACTGAGCTAACTCTCCCCCCAGCTGGGAAGGAGGAAGGCAGGTCACATGAGAAGAAGTCAATTTGTGAGCCAGCAGCACAAAGATGGTAGCTGAATCTGTGCAAGCAGAGGAGAATAAGGTGTAGAGAAGAGGAGAGTACCAAAGACAGGACCCTGAGATAAGCAGAGGAGGGGGAGAAACTGCCTAAGGAGATGTTAAAGCAGCAGTCAGAGAGTGAGAAGGATGACTATGAAAGCCAAGGCAGGAGAGGGGGTCGGAAATTAGAAGTACTGAAGAATACAGAGATATCAGAGGATGAAGCAGAGTGGAGAGCACAAGATGTGGCCAGGAAGATATTATCATTCTTAATGCATCAACTTTTGTCTTTATCTGGCCAGGATGATTCCCAAAGTACAAGATCTTTTCAATATGCATATTAAAGGTGGTAAAGGAAATGTATAACTGACATCTGACAGACTATACCATTAATTCAAGTGTATATAGTATTTTTCATCCTGAATGATTCTAAACCCTGTCACAAATTACTGTTCTGTACAGTCAAACAATGCCATTGAAATACAGCACCGTATGGGACGGAGAACTGCTGCCATCTGGCATGGAGTATATTGCACAACAGGGAAAACCTCTACTCTTTTCAAAGGCGCCATAAAATATTTAATGTCCATGCAGAGCAGTGAGAATTTCCATTTTAAAAGGCTTAGCTGAAAAACCCATGACCCAGTAAACTATGTGTGCTAAAGTTTTCTACCTCAGAGGATGAATCACTAAATCACCCTGCCACAAGGTAAGCCAGTGCTTCCAAGGAGAACAGGTATCCACTAAGACTACTAAGCTATCACACGAGAGAATATGAAGTGGAAGGTGGAAGATGGAGTGTGTATTGCCATTAGTTGTCCTGAATTTGTTTGCTGAATTGTGGCTAGTTCCTTTGAAACTTAGCAACTACCTTTAGTGCCCTGCGCTGCTGTTGAAGTTCTTAGCATTATGTTACTGTACTTTGTCATAATAACTCTTTGGTACTGTAGTGTACGTAAGCAACCTCAAACTGTCATGTAAACCCAGTCGTTGGATCCTCATATATTGAATAAATTAACCAGAAGGAAAAAAACAGAGGATATTTTCCCTGAAGTAGGGGCTTTGTCTTACATGGCCTATACAAGCAAGTGAGGAAATATTTATTCCATTGACAGCTAAGATTCTTAACACATCCTTATAGGGAGTGGCTTGCCAGTTTGCCTCGAACAAGCCCGTATGGAAGAAACTATTGCTTAATGTTGATAATCTCTCTTCCTATATTTTGGGGAAGATTATTGAGACGTTTCTGGAGAGGCAAATCTGATGTCATTTGAAGTCTTCAGATTTCCTTTCAACCCCGCTTTAGGTCTGTCTATGGCAAGGAGACAGCACAGCTCTTACTGTTCTGCCAAAAATCCAAAGTAAACCTTGCATCATCTTGTATCAAATAAAAAAGAAGCTTCCTAAGAAAACAACTGTGATCTTAATCCTGTTTTTGTAGCCCATCCAAAGCCAGTGGGAGTTTTGGGTGTGTAAGGTGTCATGGCTCAGGGCCAGCTGCACCTGTAACCCTTTTCTTTGGTCTCTGAGTGCACCCCTGGAGGTGTGAGGCTTTGTGCCTTCACTGGCCCTGGAGTTGAATCCCATGATTCTTCCACTCTTAGACTGGGCCCAGGCTACAGTCCCTTATGCACTACCTGTGATTACTCAGTAAGCCCAACCTCTGGTGACTGGGGTTCCCCCTAGCTCCAAACCCTTGCTCCCCCCACTAGCAAATGTAACTCTTTATATGTACAACCAAAGTCCTCTGTGTGCCCTGTGTCTCTGGAACCTGATTAAGTCTGCTCCAGCTACAGACTGCAAGCTGGTGGTTGGCGGTATCAATGTCTGATGACCCACCTAAAAGCATCAGCAAGGCCACCTGACTCCTCCAGTCACCAGGAGGAGATCAAAAAATAAGAGCAGTGCCATCCCCATGCCATATGCATACCTAATGCCAGGTTGATAGAGTTGGGGGCTAAACTTTAAAGCTGTTGGTTCTCTGCATTGTCCTTTAAGTATCAGGGGGCTATCTGAAGCAATTTCTTGCATATGTGCAACAAACTTCTGCTTGAATTAACCCCATGTAATCCTACAGCAAACACCACAATAACTATGGAGCACATAATATTCATAAAATATTACAGATAGTACTCATGTGCTATTTGCATCCTTCTGCTTGTTGAAAGACACCTGAACTTGGTTTAAGAATCTGAACTGATCTCTATTTTCCAGGAAAACAAAATAAGAGGTTCTGTAAATTCAGAAATTTAAGTATCTAGGATGGATGCATGAATAGATAAGATATATCACTATCTTTTTCACAAAAGGGGCCAAATCCTGGAGCCCTCATCTCAGTCCATAGGATTTCAGTGGGAGTTTCGCATCAGTAAGGACTTATGGGGTTTGGCCCAAGGTTGAGTGGATTCTTCTGATCCTTATCCCTATCCATTGCCCTAATTCTTCTTCTTTATTGGAACTGCAGTCGTCCCTAAAGCAGGGCTTAAATTCTCATAGAATATTTCCTGGAGCCCCACACGTGCCCCGCCCCCATTCTCCAGCTACCAGACAAACAAAAAGCTACTCAAGGAGGCTCCACGGTGGTATCATGATGTTTTCATACTTTTTTTTCTCTTCCCTGATGTTGTTCCTCCAACGTGTCTTCCTTTCCCGATCCAAGGTCTCACATATGGCTCAGCATTGAACATCATGAGAAGTAGTCCTACCAAGCTCATGAAAAGTAATGTTGATATGGTCTGCATTTTTAAAGATGATCACAAAAGGATCATGATTATGTTCATGTGCAAGAAACTCTGTTCACATTCGCTTGATGCCATCGGTATGATATTGACACACTTTACAAGAGATTTGATGGGGTCTGGCATTGCCTTCTGGTGACTGTCCTTGTACTCTCTGAATCTACACACTACCGCTATCTTGTCCAATTGTAACCTCTGGCAGAGAGCCTGGACTTCGTGTTCTCCATGGAGTATGTTGGCATCCTGCAGCCAGTTCCTAGGATATAGAAATTTGACATCAGCAGCATGTTGCTTTTTAGTTTTGTCTCTGAGCCTATGCTGCTGCTGGTTTTCCAAACTTCTGTAGAATTGGGATTGGTTGCCTGACTTGATGCCTTCTGTGTTTATTTTCAGCTCGATGCCCTGAAATTCCATTGCAGCTTTGACTTCTCACGCAAACCTCTCCTGCTCCCCTGTTTCTTGCACTCTCTGTTCAAAAACACAAATCTGCCTCAGAATTTTGTCTTGTGCACTTTGGATATTGATTTCCCTGGACTGGAGCTCAAGTGACAGTTCCACCAACTCTTCTTGAGTGTTAGAAAATATGGCCAGGTTGAGTACAAATGATGCAGACGTCAGGTGTTTCTGGAGTCCACTGAACATGTCTTTTTCTTTACTTTGTGCTTCCACTGACTGCTGGAAGTGAAGAAAGAGAGCACGGTAATTCTTCCAGACTGCTTTCACTGCATGGCTACTCGATGCAACCCATCTTGTTCCCAGACCACACCCAATTTTCAAGATTTCTACATGCAAAGTTGCTGCATTTTCTTGAAGTTCCCTTGCACTTTTAGGGAAGGCATGGTACAGGGAGCAGAGTTTGTCCATAAGCACTTTAAAGTGGTCGACTTTAAAGTGGATGTATTGTTTCTTGACTTTAGCAAAGCTTTTGACACGGTCTCCCACAGTATTCTTGTCAGCAAGTTAAAGAAGTATGGGCTGGATGAATGCACTATAAGGTGGGTAGAAAGTTGGCTAGATTGTCGGGCTCAACGGGTAGTGATCAATGGCTCCATGTCTAGTTGGCAGCCAGTGTCAAGTGGAGTGCCCCAGGGGTCGGTCCTGGGGCCGGTTTTGTTCAATATCTTCATAAGTGATCTGGAGGATAGTGTGGATTGCACTCTCAGCAAATTTGCGGATGATACTAAACTGGGAGGAGCGGTAGATACACTGGAGGGCAGGGATAGGATACAGAGGGACCTAGACAAATTGGAGGATTGGGCCAAAAGAAATCTGATGAGGTTCAATAAGGATAAGTGCAGGGTCCTGCACTTAGGACGGAAGAACCCAATGCACAGCTACAGACTAGGGACCGAATGGCTAGGCAGCAGTTCTGCGGAAAAGGACCTAGGGGTGACAGTGGATGAGAAGCTGGATATGAGTCAGCAGTGTGCCCTTGTTGCCAAGAAGGCCAATGGCATTTTGGGATGTATAAGTAGGGGCATAGCGAGCAGATCGAGGGACGTGATCGTCCCCCTCTATTCGACATTGGTGAGGCCTCATCTGGAGTACTGTGTCCAGTTTTGGGCCCCACACTACAAGAAGGATGTGGATAAATTGGAGAGAGTCCAGCGAAGGGCAACAAAAATGATTAGGGGTCTGGAACACATGAGTTATGAGGAGAGGCTGAGGGAGCTGGGATTGTTTACTCTGCAGAAGAGAAGAATGAGGGGGGATTTGATAGCTGCTTTCAACTACCTGAGAGGTGGTTCCAGAGAGGATGGTTCTAGACTATTCTCAGTGGTAGAAGAGGACAGGACAAGGAGTAATGGTCTCAAGTTGCAGTGGGGGAGGTTTAGGTTGGATATTAGGAAAAAGTTTTTCACTAGGAGGGTGGTGAAACACTGGAATGCGTTACCTAGGGAGGTGGTAGAATCTCCTTCCTTAGAAGTTTTTAAGGTCAGGCTTGACAAAGCCCTGGCTGGGATGATTTAATTGGGGATTGGTCCTGCTTTGAGCAGGGGGTTGGACTAGATGACCTCCTGAGGTCCCTTCCAACCCTGATATTCTATGAGTGTATGATTCTATGAATGGACTATAAGGTGGATAGAAAGCTGGCTAGATTGTCGGGCTCAACGGGTAGTGGTCAATGGCTCCCTGTCTAGTTGGCAGCCAGTATCAAGTGGAGTACACTAAGGGTCGGTCCTGGGGCCAGTTTTGTTCAATATCTTCCTTAATGATCCGGAGGATGAAGTGGATTGCACCCTCAGCAAGTTTGCAGTAAACTGGGAGGAGAGGTAGATAAGCTGGAGGGTAGGGATAGGATACAGAGGGCCCTAGACAAATCAGAGGATTGGGCCAAAAGAAATCTGATGAGGTTCAACAAGGACAAGTGCAGAGTGCTGCACTTAGGATGGAAGAATCCCATGCACCGCTACAGGCTGGGGACCGAATGGCTCGGCAGCAGTTCTGCAGAAAAGGACCTGGGGTTACAGTGGACGAGAAGCTGGATATGAGTCAACAGTGTGTCCTTGTTGCCAAGAAGGCCTATGGCATTTTGGGATGTACAAGTAGGGGCATTGCCAGCAGATCGAGGGACGTGATCGTTCCTCTCTATTCGACATTGGTGAGGCCTCATCTGGAGTACTATGTCCAGTTTTGGGCTCCACATTACAAGAAGGATGTGGAAAATTTGGAAAATGTCCAGTGGAGGGCAACAAAAATGATTAGGGGACTGGAACACATGACTTATGAGGAGAGGCTGAGGGAACTGGGATTGTTTAGTCTGCAGAAGAGAAGAATGAGGGGGGATTTGATAGCTGCTTTCAATTCCCTGAAAGGAGGTTCCAAAGAGGATGGATCTAGACTGTTCTCAGTGGTAGCAGATGACAGAACGAGGAGTAATGGTCTCAAGTTGCAGTGGGGGAGGTTTAGGTTGGATAGTAGGAAAAACTTTTTCACTAGGAGGGTGGTGAAACACTGGAATGGGTTACGCAGGGAGGTGGTGGAATCTCCTTCCTTAGACGTTTTTAAGGTCAGGCTTGACAAAGCCCTGGCTGGGATGATTTAATTGGGGATTGGTCCTGCTTTGAGCAGGGGGTTGGACTAGATGACCACCTGAGGTCCCTTCCAACCCTGATAGTCTATGATTCTATGACTCCATAAATGTCCTGCATGACAGTGTGACTGGAGTTCCAAGAGGTGGGCAGAGCAGTGCCAGACAGTTACCTTTGGAATAGGCAGCTGTATCAGAGTAGCCACTCTGCTCTTCTGACCTAGCAGGACTACAGCTCCACCACAAGCAAAAGCCACCAAGTGCTCCTTTAAGTAAGCCTCTGCATCCAACTTTTGCAGCAACTTCTGATACTGGTTGAGGCATCAGTGACTGGAAGCTGGATTAGGTCAACAAACATGTTCATAGGCTGCTCCATCTCCTCTGTTGCAAACTGTATGTAGACGATAAGAGTGGAAGCCTGGCTCAAAGTAGTTGACTCATCAACCACTACTGCAACTTTGCACTTACAAAACAGAGTATTTACACATATAATTTCTTCATGTTCTCCACAATGTGGTGCTGTATGCTAGCACAGGTGACGTTTGAGTGCAAAATTCGCCCCATATTTAGTCCATTTATCTTCTGCAGATCAAATTCTGTTTCAAAATCATAGGAGGGATGATTTTGTTTCACCAGTTTGTACATAGTACGGAATGCTCTGCACGTAGCTTCAGTATGCTGTGACTGCCCTTGCACTTCACATGCTATCAATTTATCTTTCTCTGCCTCACCCTGAATACTTTTTGTGGCTCTGTGACTCTCTGAGACCTTGTGCTCATAGATCTTTTTCCTCAGAGACGTCCTTTGTTTTAATTTGCTGTCCCCATAATTTGAAATATCAGAATTAGCCCATGCTTTAACAATCTTCAAACCACAACTTCTGCTCATAACACCGAGAGACTGTACTTTTGCGCAGCTGCTGCAACCCAGCTTCCCTTTTCTAACCTTTAGCCATGGGGTTTTTTTCACAAAAATCCTTGTTTGTTGGCTGTGTGACCAACACAGCGGTAAGTCACTCCCACCACATTCCAGTTTGTCATTGTGTTCTTCTTGCTCCTCAGGGGTGCTCTGCACTGCTTCTTCATGCTGATTCATAACAGTGCCACTAACTTCCCCACTGTCCTCTGAATCAGTTTCTTCTTTCTTGAAAAAAAAAATTAGTGATTTTATTTTTTTGACTTGTTGGGAAACTGAGAACTGTACACAGAAATCAAGCACACACAAATCAGGTGTGATCACCCAGTGACCTTGGCCCTTGTTTATTACATCAGAAAGACGTGCTTGTTTATATTCTGTGTTAGCCACCCATATCCATGGTCTGCCAGCCTACAAGGGCTCCAGCTGCTCTCCATATACAGTATGTAAATATGTTAATTTGTCATAATTACCACAAAAATAAATTGCACAGTACTCACAAAAATAAATTCTCTCACAATTATTATTATTTACAGCAGGGGTTCTCAACCATTTTTCTTCCTGAGGTTCCCCCCTCTCCCTGCTGCCAACATGCTATTAAAAACTCCAGGGCCCAGCTGGGATGGGGAGGGGCTCTGGGATTCAGGCCCACGGGGCATGCTGTGGACCCCCAGAAACCGTCTTGTGCCCCCGCCCCCCGAGGGCCACTGACCCCTCCAGTTGAGAACTGTTGGTTTATACCACATAACAGCATCAGACTGGAGTCAAGGTTTGAAAAATATTTACCAGAGCTCCTTTCTGGACAGCTCTGGCTGAATTTAAGGCCTGCCCTAGAGGCAACAGTCCTATTCTACAAACACATAACAAGAGAGTTTCGCGCCCCCCCAGCGAAGAGTTTTACTACTGGTTTCCATTTCCCTGTAGGAACAAAGTAGATACATAAATATTAATTTAACACCAGTTCAGTTTAGATTCACTCATTCAGACTGACAAACCAATTTCTACCTGTCACTATGATTCAGTTCTATTTGATTCTCTCTTCAAGTGTTCCTCTAAGCAACAAATCTCGCAACAAGAACAGGAGTACAAATCTAGCTGGTTTCTATGACAGCCACCTAGCTGACTTTATATAGAATCATACAGTCACAGAAATGTAGGGCTGGTGGGGATCTTGAGCCAGCCCCTGTGCCAAGGCAGCACCTAGTAAACCTAGACCATCCCTGACAGGTGTTTGTCCAACCTGTTCTTAAAAACCCTCATTAATGGGGATGTCACAACTACTCTTGGAAGCCTATTCCAGTATTTAACTATCCTTATAGTTTGCAAGTTTTTCCAAATGTCTAATCTAAATTTCCCTTGCTGCAGATTAAGCCCATTACTACTTCTCCTACCTTCAGTGGACATGCAGAACAATTGATCACAGTCCCCTTTATAACAGCGCTTAACATATTTGAAGATTTATCAGGTAACCTCTAAGTCAACTTTTCTCAAGACTAAATATGCCCACTTTTTTTAACCTCATTAGTCAGGTTTTCTAAACCTTTTATCATTTTTTATTGCTCTCCTCTCAACTCTCCAATTTGTCCACATCTTTGCAAAAGTGTGACATCAAGAATTGGACGCAGTACTCCTGCTGAGGCCGCTCCACTGCCAACTAGAGCAGGACAACTATCGCCTGTATCTTATAACAGTCCTGTTAATACACCCCAGGATGATGATAGCCTTTTTCACAGCTGCACCGCATTGTTAACTCATGGTCAATTTGTGATCCACTATAACTCTCTGCGACCCATGCTGGCAAAGGGGCACAGAGGGGCTGCATAGAGGGTACAGGTATCTCCCAAGTGTGGCATGTATATTCTAATTTGCCAAAGAGGCTCAAGAGAGGTCTCTAATAAAAGCTTATGTCAGTCTGATCCTCATAATTGTTGTGAGCTATATGTATGGATGATATTTAAGGAGTTGTGTACATGTACTGAAAATATGTTTTAAAGTCTGTCACCAGCCAAAGAGAAAAGCAGGTTGTCTTTCAGATAGGAGATTAAGATGTGTGTGTCTGTTGAAATGTAAATTAATCATTTTGTAAGCCAACACTATGGCAGCCCCATTTACATATTGAGTCCACAGGACAGGAGCACACAGGAAAAAGCAAGCCATAGGGTTTTGCCTGGCCGTGAACAAAAACTATGAACTTTGGGAATATAAAGAGAAGGGGAAAAAGACACCCCTTTAACCTGCACCTAGGAAGTAAACATCCCAGCTGGGCCATGGAGTTTTTAATAGCATGTTGGCAGGAGGGAGAGGGGGGAAACCTCAGAAAGAAAAATGGTTGAAAACCTTTGGTGTAAATAAAAATAATTGTGAGAAAATGAAATCACAACCAGTCCCGGTTCAAATGCTGCAGAAGACATTTGGAGTGAGAGAGGCTCGCTTTCTGTCTAAAGATGTTTAAGTGTAGTCTCTAAAAAGGATGTTATACTTTCGTTTTATATGTAACATGTTTGTTTCATTTATTTTTACTCACTATCTCTTAAATCTGGATCTTAATAAAATGTATGATTGTTTTCACGATAAATAGTTCTAAGTGCTGATCCTGAGCTGAACCAAGTAAGCTGGTGTGTACGTTGTCCCCTTGGGGACAGCAGGCCTGGGCATGCCGTGAGCGTTCGGTGGAGAAGGGGCTGCACACTACTACAGAACACTTCAAAGGGGCTCGGGACCAACTACACCTATTGTTAACCTGCAAGGCAAAGTAAGGGCTGACAGAGCCCAGAAGAGATTGTTCCAGCTAACAGATTGGAGGTGTTCAGGGAGCTTACACACAGTTAAACATAAACAAGTCTCTCTCTCTCTCTCTCTCTCTCCCCCTCTCTCTGGAGGCAAGGGGATTAACTAGGTGACACTCAGTCCTGGGCATCCCAAGAATGAACTAACCTAACGAACACACCAGATCCGTGATAGGCAGTATTACTGCCCACCCAGTTATTCCCCATTGTGTGCATTGGATTTTCTTTCCTAAGTGTCAGGCTTTGCACTAGAGAAGGGTAAACATAGCACATATCTTTAAAAAAGGGAACAAAGAGGATGCAGGAAATCTTGCTGATTTCAGATTAATTTTCTAATTCGTCAGGGTGGTCCTGAATTCTAATCCTGCCCTCCAAAGTGCTTGTAACCCCACCCAGCTTGGTGTCATCTGCAGATTGTATAAGCATAACCGTCCACTCCATTATCCAAGTCATTAATACAATATTGAATAGTACCTGACCTTAGGTAGACCCCTGCAGCACCCCACTAGATGTGTCCTCCCAGTTTGAATCCAGTGAACCATTGATAAGTACTCTGAGTGTGGTTTCTCAACCACTTATGCACCCACCTGATGGTATTTTCGTCTTCACCACATTTCCCTAGTTTGCTTATGAGAATGTCATGTGGGACTGTGTCAAAAGCCTTTCTAAAGTCCAGATATGTCACGTCTACTGCTTCTCCTTCTAAGCCAGTAACCCTGTCAAAGAAGAATATTAGATTGGTTTGGCATGATTTGTTCTTGATAAATCTGGGCTGGCTATACCTTATAACCCTGTTATTCTCTAGGCATTTATAGATTGTTTAATAATTTGGTCCACTAACTTTCCAGGTATTGAAGTTAGGCTAACTGGTCTATAATTCCCTGCATCCTCTTTGTTCCCCTTTTTAAAGACAGGTGCTGTGTTTGTCCTTCTTTAGTCCTCACCTGTCCTCCATGAGTTCTTAGATAACTGCTAAAGGTTCCGAGCTTGCTTCAGCTAGTTCAATAAGTACCCTAGGATGACAGTTCCTGCCAGCTTGAATACATCTAACTATCTAAATATTCTTTAACCTGTTCTTTCCCTATATTGGTTTGTGTTCCTTAGCTACCAGTTCTCTGAGTTTGTTAAAATCTGCTTTATTAAATTCCATTGTCCTTATTCTGCTGCTCTCACTCCTTCCTTTCCTCAGAGAGATTAAATCTATTGTTCTATGATCACTTTCACCTGAATTGCCTTCCACCTTCAGATTCGCAACCTATTCCGCCCTGTTGGTCAGAATCAAACTTAAAATGGCTTCCTCCCCCCATTACTTCCTTCTTTTCTGAAACAAAAAGTTGTCCCTAATACATTCCAAGAACTTCCTGGACATTTTGTGTTTTGCCACATTACTTTTCAAACAGATGTCCTGCATCTGTACTGTATCACCTTGTGGTGTGATCCTGTCAACTCTTACCAGCTCAGCAATACTGGGCTACATCTGTACATAGATGGACACCTATAAGGAATATGGAAGTGGTGCTCATGAATCAGAGGGTGGCACTCTTCCCCCTGAATCAGTACTGAACAAACACCCTAGTGTCATAATAGGGATATTGTGCTGTGGAAATGACTATCCTTTAGGGACTTATAAAACTGATTGCCTGGCTTCTGGTCATGAGGGTAGGAATTTTAACCCTGGCGTTCAAGCCAAATTCCAATTTTGGTAATTTAATTCTATCTACCTGAATTCCCCCAGCAATTTCATTTGGATATGATATTCTTCTTCACTTGTGTGAAAGTGTTGTGTAGAATTGCTGTGCACTGAGAACAGCTGCTGCATTTCATCTAAGAGGTTGGTTGCATTTTCGTGATGGTTAATCCTACATTAGCTGAACCCTGGTTCACTGGATATCTTGATTATTTGAAAGTCAGATTTGTTCCTACACATTTGATTGCATCTTTCATCCTGTGAAGTTCCTAAATTCCACAGAATGAACTACAAAGATTTCCAGCCCTGTTTAGCTTAGGTGCTCTGCAGGACTGGCTCCTCCATAGCTTAGGAACAATGCATGGCTAGCACGCTTATGTAATTCAGTTTTGAGGAGCTACTAAGGGAGAAAGTAGATGAATGTTTAAAACTGGATGAGCTCTCTGACCCTGAGTACTGACTTCAAAGCTAGAAGGACTGGTCCCCCTGTTACCTGAAGTTTTCAGATGTTGCTCAGGTTTGTCCTGTGTATGTCTTATTCACTTAGCTCTCACTGTCTGTATCCATACTATGGAGTTTCTGTTACCATCTTTTCTGCTCCACTGATGGTAGAAACAGTGGGGACAGGATTCCTAGCAGCTGCTGATGTTGTAAGCAGAGTGTCATGAAGATCTACTCTGGGCAGTGGTGTGTAGAAGTAAAGATCGTAAGCAGGTCATGGTGCTTAAAATGCTGTCAGCCAGCAGTGTTGTGTATGTACTTACAATCTCATTGTGATCACCACCGGCGGAGCTATAAGCTGGTAGCAACGGTGGAAAATTTTATTAGAAATGTCCTACTTCACAAGGCCAGTAGTTTTGTGAGGTTAAATTAGTTAACGTTGGTAAAATTGATTTGAGATGCTCAGACAAAAAAACATAACTGAAATGCGAAGTACCATCAGACACTGTCTGGTTCTTGCCAGATATCATTTAACTGTTAACAAAGATCCTTCACAAATTCATTACCTTGCAGTCTTCACTTTGATTCCTGTTTGGCATTATCCTGTCTCAGGAAACTGAGACAGGACATCTGCTACATAATTAACATACACATAAATCATAACAATATGTTTGCAGAGAACTTTTTACATCCTCACAATTATCTGTATGCGACAGGATTTATGTCCTCTTGTTTGATAGCATGGGAAGGGACAAATCTGCCAGAACCTTCCTCTGAAATATGTTGAATGAAAGAATAAATAGCTGCCTGAAACAATATTGTCAAGATTATTATATTCACTATTCTCAAAAAACAGGTTTTCCTGGAAGTTCACTTGATATGAAAAGGTTTTGAAAAAAGTCTCAAAGTATGATTCTACTCTTAAAAGTGACTCTGGATTGAGAGGACACAAAGGTAGCCCTCTAGATTCTGAGGGCACAGAATGTGACCTGCTGAGTTTTCAAGTACTAATATATTGTTATTATTTATTTTTTCTCACTGTCGGTCCTGAAAACACATCCTGTATTTTTAGAGGCCAGCTGTTTTCTTTCTGCCTTCTCATGCATCTCCAGAACCCCTAAACTAACTGAACTCTACCGAAGGTATTTCTAGGACAACCGTCACCCATTATTTTCAGGTAAACACCTTGAGTGAGATTCAGCAGGTGGAAATTTCATGAGTATTTCAGACGACGTGCAAGCCAGAATAGAATTCAACTGATGCTCACACTGCTGGATGGGCTCTGGGGTTCTACCAGGAGTAATAAGCAGTTGAACTCATATTTTATGTCACTGAAGGGAGATTTGACTAGGAATAAATGCAAGGAGAGGTTCTTTTGCTACAGAAATACCTTTTGGAGGTAATTTTTTCTCATCATAACTGAACAGTAAAAGACTAGCATGTGGTATGAATATCAATAGAGTTCAAAGACTACCATGATAAAAAGTACTCAGAAGCTGAAGGGGCAATAAATAAATCAATCAATCCAAGTTGCAGGAACCAGGAATGTTTAAAGATCACTGATATGTGCTGGGACTTTCATAATGTAACTGAATTGAAGAACAGGGCTACCTTTTTAATGACATCTATGCCTAGCATCATACAAGACTAGGACACTTCAGCATATGCTTGGAAAGTCCCAGACCATACTGGCCCTCGACTTTGAAGTTCTGCTTTCAGAGTGCACTGAGGTCCTCCTTAGGTGTCTTTTCTGGTATACTTTTTCTACCTCCTTGGCATGATTCTGGACTTGCTGCAGTGGCCAAGTGGAGACAGAAATCCACTAGGCAATTGCTACCATTAAACACCTTTTATTCTTCTAAAATAATCATTAGGCTAGACTATTTTCTCGAAATGTTCAGAATAGGAAATAAGTTCATAGAAATGAGATAAATGCAATTCACTGGGCTGATCAATTCAGAAAACAGTTCTTTCTGAATTGGACTAATATAGAAGACCTTGTCTTGTACACAGATGTGAAGTCTTGCTAAAAAAGCAACCTCAAATGAGTTCCTTTTGCATACCAAGCAGTATCCAAATGTACATCTGAAGGACTCAAAGATTTTCCTTTTTCAAGAAAGTGATACTGGTTTTTATTTAATGACAGGAGATGTGGAGCTTCCTCAGACAAAAGAACTGTTTTTGCTGATAAGCTAAAATATATACAAATACTGTATGCAGAGATTAGTCTGAAAGTCAATTCAAAGGATGAATTACTAATGAATTTCAAAAAGAACAGGAGGACTTGTGGCCCCTTAGAGACTAACCAATTTATTTGAGCATAAGCTTTTGTGAGCTACAGCTCACTTCATCGCAAGTCCTCCTTTTCTTTTTGCAGATACAGGCTAACAGGGCTGCTACTCTGAAACCTAATGAATTTCAGTTGCTGAAAAATTTAGAAGAACTGGACATATCAAAAAATGTGGGAAATAAATACAACTAAGATATATTGGCAGCAGATGTAACATAAGTATATGTGTTCATTTAAAAAAAACCCAGCAATGGTCATTTTAAAAATAACATTCTACAGGTGAATTTTATTTTTACATTTTCCAAACTTAGGGCTCTTCTCCCAAACTCAAATCTTCATTTCATTCTGTAGTCCGTCATTAAAATAAATCTCTTGCTTTTCCCATTTTCTTCTAAGCAGGAAACTAAATTAACATTCTTTCTAGTTAGCGATGAGAAATATGTTTAACCTACTAACAAGTACAATTTCTTATTCGTATTCATCCATAATCACCTGAACATCAAAACAAAAGATACTCCTCTTACTGACCATGAATTTTGCAGTTTTTGTATAAACACACTGTTAAAGAATGTGTTCAACCAATATTTTTAATGTTTTTAGTATAATTTTACTTTTTTCTCTGATCCAGTTACCATTATCTGTATCCCCAAAATATTCTGTGCTGTTCCAGTGCGTAACTGATTCAAGTAGTGAAGAAGGGTTGCTCTTCTAGACATATAGTTTGGAGTCTTGTTTATTTTATATTGATTATAAACAAAACATTAAATGTGTCACATACTTAAGTATGCATGGTGTTATCTATTCCTTCCGTAGCAGATGCTTTCCCTAGTACAGGAAAAGTAAGATAGGAAACAAAGAAAACAATTCATAAAAATAGTCAACACATGAGAGAGAAATACTGGGCCACCCATTTTTTAATACACAATTTAGGCCGACTGGCCCTTATTCTCCTCTGAGCTAAACCGGTATGACACCATTATAACTCCACTGACTTCATTGAACTTACTCCTGACTTGTATCACAGTAATATAAGGGAGAATCAGGCTTACTTAGAGCCAGTTCCAGAAAGGAGTGGGGTTCCAGCAGGCGGGGATTTCCTCCCCATCACGTCCAGTCCAGACAGGCTGCTCATCACCATCAGTGGCTTGATTCCAACTGGAGGCTCTCTTTCTTTGCTAATAAGAATCATCTTTCCAGTCCTCTGTAAAACTGCATGGCCCTCAGCTACAGAGGAACTATAAACCTACAGACCAGGACTATTTCAGACCAGGGGAGATTGTTCCAGAGCTGAGAACCCCATATAGAAAACTCCCTACCAGCAGCCCCCACTTTCCTAGATCAAAAGTGATCAAGCTCAAGCTCATCACACCAGTGCTAGTAACGCAAGAGAACAGACATGGTTTCTTAAGTAGGAAGGTCTCAAACCATTTAGGACTTTATAGATAACCGATTCCCTTTTACACATGTATCTAGATCTATGCATGTAGGCAATATATACAGTCAGAATGCTAGTAGTATCTACCATGCAGCCCAGAAACTGAGCTTATAGGAGTGAAATTTGAATTTTAAAAATAATTACAATTTATAACTTGTAAATCATTTAAATTGTGCAGAGTAAGTATGGAGGAATGATTTTTTTTTCATTTTTACAGGAAGCCCAAAGAGTTCAATAAATGCATTGAGGGGGCCACATAGAGTGATAGCAGCTTTTCTGATTCTATTCCTGTTGAGACGAGATCTCACGCACTGGGGATCCTGGAAGCTGAACTGCTAATTTTGTTATCACACTAAATGCCCTCAGGGAAACACATGAACCAAAATTCATCTTCCTCCATGGGTACAAGACTCTGGTGAAAGAGGATTTGAAACATCTCTTGTAAACTGCACCAGGATATTTAAAAGCATTTGCTCAGAATTATTTTTGCCAATCAGGCCCTTGATTCTGTTACTTTCCGGTCCTTTAAGTCATCTCCCTGGAACAGCTGGGTGGTTGTGAGTTCCAAGTTTGCCTGGCTAGTTAACCCTGGTTAATGTAGGGATTGAGAATAAAAGGCTGAGGTCATGCCAATGAATATAGCTTTGTGGTACGACTTCTAAAGCTTCAGTCTGATGATCTTGAGTGATTTCATGCAATAATATCTGGGAAATATCTCCAACTACACTTAATTAGAGAAAAAGAACCTCTGTCCAGTGGTACAATTACAAAAGTAGAACTTTATCCTCTGGGAAATACAATTTATCATCACCGCCTGTGATGCCGTGTTTGCAGGTATGGGGATATAATTTTATTGAGTAGCAGTGTGTGAATAAAGGATTTTTTTGGTTTACTGGCAATTCAAAAAAAATATTTTGGATCAACCTGAAAATGAAATAGTGGTGAATCGATATGTCTAAGTTTTGTTTTAAATCGAACAAAACATTTCATTTCAATTTTGAGCTTTTTCGTTTAAAAATTTTTAAACTAAAATTTAAAGGAAATTTCAAAATGGAAAGTTGTTATGAATCAAAAAAATTGAGAAGTTTCATTTTGTAAATGCCAAAAAGAAACATTTCAATTGTTAGGTATTTTGGGGGAGTGGGGGTTTGACCACAAAATTCAGTGAAATCAACAAAAAATCACAAAATGTTTCAACTTACCCAAATCTGCATTTTAAAAACAAAAGTCAATTTTTGCCCCAACTATGTTGTTGTGACCTATACCGAGTATCTGACTTTTTTACATTAAGAGACTCCATTAAGGTGAAAAGCTTGAGCATTTTTATTTTTGGCTTACAAGCAAGTTTAAAATGAAATTAATAAATGGGTATCCAAAGAGGTCAGGGAGAGGAGCCACCACTTCTCTGTACTATGTGATGTGCTGAGTTTAAGAAAGCAAAAGCATTTGTTCTGAACTGGATGCAGGTCTATATGTCCTCTTATAATAGTCACAATGATCTACAGTGACCTGCAGGACACTAGGCAATACTCTGTATTTGAAGTACATATGCCTATGAATCAGGTTACAAAACAATGTCTCAGACTGCGAACTTTGAACTCCACTGGGTCATCACGGAAGTTAAAATTATGATACTCCAGCATTAGTTTATTCATGACCCAGGGATGTACCTTTGTCATGTTCCTAGCTATAAATGTTTTTAAAAGGCTGACACTCCTCTTGGTTGTTATATACAAAGGCATTAAGAGACAAGGTGGGTGAGGTAATATCTTTTACTGGACCAATTTCTGTTGGTGAGGGACAGAAACTTTCAAATTTACACAGAGCTCTTCTTCCAGCTTGTGTAACTCAAAAGCTTATCTCTTTTACCAACAGAAGTTGATCCAATAAAAGATATTACTTCACCCACCTTGTCTCTCTAATATCCTGGGACCTTCACAGCTACAACAACACTGCATACAACAAAGAGAAGTGACACATGCTCTATTAGTAACAAAGCACAGTGCAAAAGAGGTACATTTGCAGTTGCTTTGCAATTGTTGGGAATTGGTAAGAACAAATTCCCCAAACTAAAACCACAGGGGTATTATAGTCGTGTACTTCCACTGAAGAAATTGCACACATCAGTGGTGCCCAGCCTTATTACCGAGGAAGACCACATAAACCTAAGCACAAACTTTTGTGGGCCAAACAGATTCTACATAATTTAATAAGATTATAAATCAATACAGGTGACATTAATTTTAAGTTTAGCTTGTTTCATATGCATTTAGATAGAAACAACCTATGTATAGTATTGTCTGTTTACACACTTGTGCAAACTAAAATGATGTAAACAGGACACACTGCTACTGAATTGGCCATTAGTATATTGTGTTGAAGCAGGCTGTGGGCCTTATAAAATGCTCTGGTGGGCTGTCGGTTGGGCACCCCAGCATACATTATGAAGTTTTTCTCTCTGTTTCATATTTCCATTTTTATTTCGTAGTGTACTGAGAGAGAAAAATGTAGTAGTATTGGTGAAAATATTAACCCCTTCTTTCCCAAAACAAAGCTTTAGCTGTGCTGGAATCCAGTGTTAGTATTTCCTGAAGAGTATTTGCAAACCAATAGCCTGCCATGTTGGTAGAGCAGCAGAATGTTGCACTTAGAACAATAAGATTAGTAACTGAAGTATTACCAAAGTATTACCATGTCAAGTGGAGTGAAATAATACCTCTCTAGAGCTGTGTCTACACTTGCGACTGTACACGGTTACACACATGGGCGGCACGGGACTCCTCCATTTGGGGAGGCTGTGCATGCCCGGAGTGTGGCCCCGCCCTGAGGCCCACCCTGGCTCAGGAAATCAATGGGACCTCTCACATGCTTTGCTGGATTTGGGCCCCTCTACCCCAGAAAGATACTGACAATGTGAAAATTCATTGAAGAGCAACAAAAATGATCATAGGGCTGCTTGCAATGCAGTAATTGCAGTAATTTGAAAGACGTAGCTTAAGGCTTTCTCTTTTTCAAATGCAAGTTCCTAAAATTCACAAGCTATTATTAAAAATAACACATTTTTAAAATAACAGAAAAATCCTAGTCTATCTCCGCCACATATAATCATAATGTGACAATCAAGTCAAACTCTATTATTTATATAGAACACATTACAAGAGGAGGTAAAGTACTGTATGTTCCTGAACGTGGATATTTTTATCTCCGTGCATCTTTGTTCAAGACATTATCAACACTAGAAGCAAACCACACTGGATAATGATAAATGATCTAAAATGGAATGCAAGGCATTTGATGTGAATTATTACTTCAGACAAATAATATGAATGGCTCTGAGGCGCAGATGTCATTTGGGAAAGAATGTTTTGAAAGCAGCTCTAGGGCTCTCGTTCCTAGCCTGAGCCAGCGGGAGAACAGGAGGCTTGCAAAGATGATGCTCTTGCTTTTGATGGAAAGGTTCTGCCTGAATTTTGATTATTCCTGATTGGGAACAAATGCAGAAATATGAATGATAGAGTTGGAGAGCTGGAAGATGTGTTCAGTAATAGTAGTTGAGAAACAAAAGGGTCTATGAGGGAAATATACTGGGGGGGGACGGGGGACGGACAACAGGCCCAATAAATGCATGATGAAATTTACTTGGCTCTGACAAATCTTTCTGGCAACTTTTGGAGACCCCTTGGGAAATTTAATTGGAGATGATTCCTTCCTGTGATGAATCAAAAACCGGTAGTGCTTCATTTGTGTTTTATTAGTGGCATACATGATGTGCATTTATTACTTATTTAGCACAGTCCTGCTGATCATGGAAAAATAAAACGAGCTTATCTGAAATGCTGATGAATAGCAATCTCCCTCTGTGCAAAATAATTTCTCTTCTCAAAGTTGGATAATCAAAACCTGGACTTTATGCCTGGGAGTCTCGAATGTAAACCGTTGTTACTGCATGCAGATCTTCCTCAGGCAAACTGGAATTGCATGAGAGACAATTCATCTGTAACTATTAATTAGTCTGTCAGTGATTAAGTACCTGTAATTTGAGTTACATGTGTTTCTGCCACCTTTTTCACATTACCTCTGTACTCATTGGAATTAATTCCCAATCTCTTCCCCCAAAAAAGGGGGGAAATTCATCTCAGTGCAGTGGGGCTGTATAAGGCCACTGTACCACTTAAATCCTAGATAAGCCCTCAGGGGAGGAGCTGGATCGGCTGCAAGCAGCCAGTCTGCCAGCAGCTGAGTAGGGTCTTGAAGTAGATCTGGTTCCATTGGCAGAAGCTAAGACGGCTATATTACAGCCAGAAATGGGTCAGGTTTCTAATTAGGTGTTAAGTAATGCTTATGAATACACTTTAAATTCCCAAAGAAAGTGTTTTATTGTGAACCTCAGAGAAAATACTCGCAAAGACAAGTAGAATAGAAGAAAACTTGATTAAACCAGTGAGTGCGCTATGTATATTTACATGCAATTGATACTACTGGGAACTGAATGTACATGATCACTTTAAGGAAAGGAACCATTATTACACATGAATTTATAGATTCCAAGATCAGAAGAGACCATTGTGGTCTGACCTTCTGCATAACAGAACTGTATAATAGAACTTCCCAAAAATAATTCCTTTTGATTTTAAAATTGCCAGCAATGGAGAATCTAGCACGACCATTGATAAACTGTTCAATAGTGAAATATCCTCACTGTTAAAAATGTACACCTTATGTCCAGTCTGAATTTGACTAGCTACAACTCCAATCATTTGATCATGTTATACCTTTGCTGCTAGATTGAAGAGCTCTCTATTATTAAATATTTGTTCCCCATGTAGGTACTTACAGATTGTGATCATGTCAACCCTTAAACTTCTTTTTGTCATGTTAAATAGATTGAGCTCCTTGAGTCTATCACTTTAAGGCATGTTTTCTAATCATTTAATAATTCTCATGGCTCTTTCTTGAACTGTGGATACCAACTGAACATAGTATTCCAGCAGCAGTTGCACCAGCGCCAAATACAGAGATAAAATAACCTCTCTAGTCCTATTCAAATTTTGCCTATTTATGCAATCAAATCATAGAATCATAGAATATCAGGGTTGGAAGGGACCTCAGGAGATGCCTGAGATACAAACATGGGTGAGAATGAACTAACTCATGCTCAATCCCTGCAAGGCAAAAATGATACTGGGAAGCTGGAACTGTAAGTCTAGGAGGCCTGGTGTGGCGGTGGAGCCCGCCTCATTATTAAGAGGATTTGTTCACCCTTTATCAAGGAGGTTCACAATCATGGAATTCTTGTGTATCACATAAGAACAGCCACACTAGGGCAGACCAAAGGTCCATTTAGCCCAGTATCCTGTCTTCTGACAGTGGCCAATGCCAGGTGCCTCAGAGGGAATGAACCAAACAGGTAATCATCAAGTGATCCATCCCCCTGTTGCCCATTCCCAGCTTCTGGCAAACAGAGACTAAGGACACCATCCCTGCCCATCCTGGCTAATAGCCAATGATGGACCTATCCTCCATGAATTTATCTAGTTCTTTTTTGAACCCTAGTATAGTTTTGGGCTTCACAACATCCTCTGGCAAGGAGTTCCACAGGTTGACTGTGTGTTGTGTGAAAAAATACTTCCTTTTGTATGTTTAAAACTTGCTGCCTATTAATTTCATTTGATGCCCCCTAGTTCTTGTGTTATGAGAAGTAAATAACACTTCCTTATTTACTTTCTCCACACCAGTCATGATTTTATAGACCTCTATCATATCCCCCTTAGTCGTCTCTTTTCCAAGCTGAAAAGTCCCAATATTATTAATCTCTCTTCATATGGCAGCTGTTCCATACCCCTAATAATTTTTGTTGCCCTTTTCTGAACCTTTTCCAATTCCGATATATCTTTTTTGAGATGTGGCGACCACATCTGCACTCTTCTGCTTCTGGATGTTGAGATGGCCAGAAGCTCCTCCATCCATCTGTGCTTGGCTAAGCTATTGTGATGATTTCTTTCCTAGATGGATCTCACCACAGTTAGGTCATTAGAACCAAATCATAAACCTGCCAGTATTTTTGCTCTCAAAAGAGAAGAAAAATTGCAAGACCATTTTCCATGCCTTTTGATCTCCAGAGTGTATTACTATATTGCACTTCTCATGGAACTATCCTTTAAGCCCACTTGAAAGTTATAGCCTGTGCACAATGCAATGAGCTGACTTTTTATAGAGGGTTGGCTGTAGGGAGCATATTATAGTTACAGATATGACTTTTATGTTTATCTTAGTGTTGCAGGCATCTGCAAAACCCATATAAACTCAATGTTAGGTTTTTTTATTGTATTTATATCTAGTTTGGTTTTGTTTTGGTATGGGAGAACCAATTTTCCAGGTCACCAATGGAGCATACTGTAGCTCCTTCCTTTTCAATGAAAGATCAATCTGAAAACTGAAAATTTTCAGTGAAAAATTGGATGGGACATTAGTTTTTTCATAAACACTTTTGTTTTTTTAAAACTCAAAGTTTTAATGAAAAAATGGTTTTTAAAAATAAAAAAAGTTTGGTATTTAATTGAAATATTGAAAAAATGAATGGTAAATTTCAAGGAAAATGAAAATAATTTTACAATTTTGTTTCTTACCAAAGATAATGGGCATTTGCAAACCATCTCTATTGTTCAGTCACCCTGCCCCCTTTCACTCACTTCTCCAGATTGGATAGATAGTTACAAAGGACTGGAAAACTGAATATCACCTGGCCACTGGCACCAAGTGGTCTTTCATGCTCCGGAGTCACAGGAGTATAGTAGAACCTCAGCGTTATGAACACCTTGGGACTGGAGGTTGTTCTCAATTCTAAAATGTTCCTAACTCTGAACAAAATGTTATGGTTGTTCTTTCAAAAGTTTACAAGTGAACATTGACTTCATACAGCTTTGAAACTTTATTATGCAGAAGAAAAATGCTGCTTTCCCTTTATATTTTTAGTAATTTATGTTTAACACAAGACTTTACTGTATTTGCTTTTCTTTCTTTCTTTTTTTATTTTTTTTTTTTTGGCCTCTGCTGCTGCCTGATTGTTTACTTCCAGTTCCAAATGAGGTGTGTGCTTGAGTGATCAGTTCATAACGCTGATGTTCGTAACTCTGAGGTTCTGCTGTACTCATATCTCTTAGAAAATCATAGCAAAAACTATTTAAGACCCTCAGTCTCTCAGCACAACACTCTTTCTCCGCGTCTCAAGGCCCAAAAGGAATTCAACCATAGCCACATAGTTAACTTCTGATCCCTTTCCACTTCCTTCGCACCTCACATGCACTTTCTCTTGCCACTCCTTCCTGGCCCTTCTCTTCCAATTGCCAAATTCCAATTTGGTTAGGTGAACAAATTCAGATAAAATAATGAACCAATACATAACCTCCGTCCAATAACTAACTTCGTTGATTTTGAGGTTTGAAATTGTTCTGTTAAATCTTCCCCATTTTCTTGCATCTCTGTAATCCCTTCTACTTTCCAATACTAGAAAAGAATATGCTGAAATACCACCATAAAGACAGGCTGGCATGGTAATTTTGCCCTGGCTTAAAGCAGGAATTTCCAGAAGCACTGAAAGAGAGCCTGTTAGTGTGAGAATTCCAGACAACTTTACAGACCCAAAAAGTTCAGAGAAGTTTCAGCATCTGAAGATTTATCTGGGTTCTTATCCAACTGATCCATAACTCTCAACTCTAGAGTTTGGCCATCCCATCTTTTACTCTCTCTCTCGTTGCTTCGTCTCTGCTCTTGTGCTTGTTCTTTTGATTTTACCCTTCTATTCTATTCTCTTCTGTCCTAGTTTTATTTTTACCTATTCAATGCTTGAATAATAAGAGAAAAGCAGTAGGAATATACTACCAACCACCTGACCAGGATGGTGATGGTGATTATGTAATGCTAAGGGAGATTAGAGAGGCTGCAAAAAACAGAAAACCCACTAATAATGGAGTATTTCAACTCTCTCCATATTGCCTGGGTATATATGTCACCTCAGGATGGGATGCAGAGAGAAAATTTCTAAGTGACAAATAGTAGGGTCCCCCAAGGATCTGTACCAGGATCAGTGTTCTTCAACATGTTCATAAATGATCAGAAAAAGGGGGTGAACTGTGAAGTGGCAAAATTTGCAGATGTTACAAAAATTACTCAAGATAATTAAATCCAAAGCAGACTGCGAAGAGTTACAAAGGGATCTTACAAAACTGGGTGGCTGAGTAACAAAATGGTGAATAAAATTTAGTGTAGGTCACCGCAAATTAATGCACATTGGAAAATATAATCCCAACTATACACACAAAATGAAGGAGTCTAAATTAGCTGCTACCACTCAAGAAAGAGACTTTGGGGTCATTATGGATAGTTCTCCAAAAACATCTGCAAACTGTGCATCAGCAGTCAAAAAAGCTAACAGAATGTTAGGAACCATTAGGAAAATATCATAAGGATACTACATAAATTCATGGTACACCCACACCTTGAAAACTGCATGCAGTTCTGGTTGCCCCATCTCAAGAAAGATATATTAGAATTGGAAAAGATACAGCGAAGGGCAACAAAAATAATTAGGGGTATGGAACAACTTCCATATGCAGAGAGATTAAAAAGACTTGGACTGCTCAACTTGAAAAAGAGAGACTAAGGGAGGGTATATGACAGGTTTATAAAATCATGAATGGTGTGGAGAAAGTGAATAGGGAAGTGTTATTTATCCCTTCACAAAACAAAAGAACCAGGGGGTCACCCAATTAAATTAATCGGCAGCAGATTTAAAACTAACGTAAGAAATTACTTTGTCACACAACACACAGTCTACCTGTGGAACTTATTGCCAGGGGATGTTGTGAAGGCCAAAAGTATAATTGGGTTAAAAAAAGAATTAGGTAAGTTCTTGGAGGATAGGTTCATCAATGGCTATTAGTCAAGGACGCAACCCCATGCTCTAGGTGTCCCTAAATCTCTGACTGCAAGAAGCTGGAACTGGAAGACGGGATGGATCATTCGATAATTGTCCTGTTCTATTCATTCCCCCTGAAGCATCAGGCATTGGCCACTGTCTGAAGACAGGATACTGGGCTAGATTGACTGCTGGTCTGACTCAGGACGGCCATTCTTATGTACTACTTTCCTTTCATTCTCTGCTCCTGCATCTCTCCTTTCTTCTTCCCTTCATTCCTCATCTCCTTTCTTCATGTAAATCTAAAATATCAAAGAGAAAAGAAATGGAAACAATGGTCCATACTGACATTAAGAAGAGGGGTTTTGCAAATGAAGCCACTTAAAAGATATGTATAGTGTTGAACTAGCAGGCCAGACAAATACTTGGCATATTACAAAGGACTATGACATTCCTAGGGAGGGTTTTTGGCACATTTCAAGTCGTCACAGTCTTCACACAGTTGCTGTTGCTGTGAAACCATTTCCTTGGCACCTATGTATTCAGCACATCTCTCTCTTCCATACTGTCTCTTGGTGCTGCATAGTTGTCATAAGGGAGTTAAATTTTTAAGAAGATAGTGCAAACACTTTAAGAGAGAAATATTCCATTTAAGGCATGAATATAGACTGCTTTTATGTTTCCATGAACTCTGTACAGATGTCCCTGTAATTCTCTCCTTTTTTCCGTAAGATCTTAATGAGATTAATCTACCCGAATGGAAAGGAAGCAGACTCTCAACGTATTTTAAAAAAAGAAAAGGAGTACTTGTGGCACCTTAGAGACTAACCAATTTATTTGAGCATAAGCTTTCGTGAGCTACAGCTCACTTCATCGGATCCATACTCATAGCTTATGCTCAAATAAATTGGTTAGTCTCTAAGGTGCCACAAGTACTCCTTTTCTTTTTGCGAATACAGACTAACACGGCTGTTACTCTGAAACGTATTTTAATTCGCTCATTAAGGGCTAAAATATTTCTGGTTCACATGCAGCTCTCCCATTGGCATCAATAGGAGATATTTTTTCTTGTTTGTTTGCTTTTGGGGGGGGGGAAAAGGTGTGTTAACCAAGGGAAGTATAGTGCTCTACATTTGCTATTTGTCTAATGAATTATTCTCCACAAAGACAAGTTCCCATTGATTACTCTTATTTTTTACTATTATTTTACACTGCCTTAGTGATCTGGCTACATTGGAAAAAGCTGTTGACATCTGAAGTCAAATTTTTCCAAGTTTGCACTGGTTGTTTTTAAAAGATTTTTGAAGTGGGAGTTGTGTTTAGGTGAAAAACGTTATTATATCAACCAGCCCTTGTGGTGATGCCTTGTTTTCCATTTCTTAGATTTATCCTGTCAGCAAGACAGCACATCAAGCAGCATGGTTATGGTGATACATCACATTATGCAATTAAACTTCATATCTTTATGAAATGTTAATACTATGTATGTTCTTAGTTATAACAACCGCCTCCCACCCCTTATCTCCAAGTATAGTAGCTGTTTTACTGCCCTTAATAGAAATCAGCACTGTCCCAATGCAGTAGCAAAGAGCTTGAAAAGTTCAGCATGTGTTATTACAGCACTGTTTCCAAACCCCTCAATCTCTTCCAAAAGCAGGCCCAACAACTTAGTTCCTCCCTCAGGATTCTAATCAAACCATGATTCAGTCACAGCATAACATATTCTGAGGGGGTGCAAAGCATCAATTCAAAGGGCAGGGAGGGTGCTCTAATCTTTGAATCAACCCCACCCTTCCTATGACCTGATCCTTTGCCTATTACCCAAAATTCCCAAATACCCCACACTACCTTGATGTCACCCACTGTACCATGTCCCTGCTGGCTCTGCCCTTCTCACCTTCCCACTATCTCACTAAGTTTAAGGTTCAAAAAAGAACTAGATAAGTTCATGCAGGACAGGTCCATCAATGGCTATTAGCCAGGATGGGCAGGGATGATGTCCCTAGCCTCTGTTTGCCAGAAGCTGGGAATGGGTGACATAGGACGGATCACTTGATGATTACCTGTTCTGTTCATTCCCTCTGGGGCTCCTGGCATGGGCCACTGTTGGAAGACAGGATACTGGGCTAGATGGATCCTTGGTCTGACCCAGTATGAACATTCCTATGTTCTAAGTCCCCAGTGTTTCTGCCTTTCTATTCACGTTCTCCTCTCCCACCCAATCTTGCAACCTCTCACTCTCTCCACCCCTGCTATCAGTTCTTACACTGTGGCCAGGTCTTCACTACAAACTTGCACTGCTACAACTACATCGCTGAGGGGTGTGAAAAATCTACACCCCAAAGCAATGCAGTTATACCGACCTAACTCCCCAGTGTAGACAGCCCATGTTGGTAGAAGGGCTTCTCCTGTTGAGATAGTCACCACCTCACAGAGGTGGATTAACTACTCCGACAGGAGAAGCTCTGCCATTGGCGTAGCAGCATTTTCACCAAACCGCTACAGCCGCGCAGCTGCACGGCCACAGCAAGTTAAGTGTAGACCTGTCCTGCGTGGATGTGCCAGTCCCTGCTACAGCCCTGTATGAGTGGCTGCCTTCCTACAGGTGGGAGAGGTCGTAGATGAGTAGGACGGAAGCACTATCTGTCAGGAGAGCAGGAATTTGGCAATGAAATCCCTTTCCTGTTGGCCCTTTACTTTCCCTCAATAGCTTCAGCTGCTTCTCTCTTTCTTCAAAGCCCAGCCAGAGGCTGCAGATGGGGGAAATCCCTTGCAGCCTGGTTCTTCCCTGTGGTAATAGTAGTTCCTTTAAGGCCCCGGGGACTGACCCCAAAGAGTCACTGGGGTGGAATTCACCTCCATGCACAGAAATCCTATTTGTGTCAATGGAACTTATCAAGGACAAATCGCCTCCCTCCCCATCCTTTTAACAAGTAGCTTTTCACAGCTTACATGGGGGGTTTGTTTTTAGTTTACACAATGTGCTGTATTTGCCATGACATTTAAAACACAAGCATGCATGAAAAGCAAACCACCCCTCATTATCTAGCAAGTGTCTTTCTGAGGGGTTAGGCCAAAGTCTTGCAGCATGCCCTGAAACAGATTTGGGATGTGTCGGGCGATGCGGGTAGGAGAATTTCAGGGTGAAGGGCCCTCCACTGAGAATGCCCTATCCCTCTTCCCCAGTGATACAAATCTAGCTATCACAGGGACAAATTAGACAATTAGCCCAAGTGTTCCAGGTAATCTCAACTGCTGTATTATAGCCTGGAAAAAGAAGCCATTTCTGTGGCCCCAATCCACAAACGCAACTTTGTGCATGTGGGTAATTCCACTGATTTCAGTGGGGCTACTCACGTGTATAAAGTTAGTGTCTGCAGAAATGAGGCCTAAAATACCTAAAACACAGCATATAAAATGGCTTTATTTCATGGCCCCCAGAATCTAACTGGAAGTCACCCTACCCTCTGGAACACGGGGATAATATGTGATCAAGACCATCACGTGAACTGGCTGTTCTGTGCTGCACTCAGTAAAGTTTCTAAGAGGTAACCAGCTATAACCCTATGTACAGCAGGTCTAGAGGGCAAAAAAGCATGGAGAACTGTGGTGAGGTCACAGTCTCCTAGAAGAGGTTGAAGAAAGCATTGGCTCTGCCTTCATTAACCAGTGCAATGTTTAATAATAACAGCACAACCTAAAACCTGAAAGTACAATGCCCTGGCTCACACCAGTTTGGCTGTGTGCTGTCATTGCTAGAACTTTTTCTAATATTTGCGTCACGTCCATTGTCTCCTGATGGCCTCCACAAAGAAATACTTCATAACACCATTGCTGGGAAGAGTAGGTGGTTATTAAAGTAGTTCCTGCCTTACAAAAGCCCTTACATAAAATTGTCAGCCAGCTGCTTGTCCGTATCCATTCTTCTGAAAGCCACCACATAGAGTCACCGCAGGGAGCACACAAACTAGCTTTTAAAATTACAGCGTTAAAATATAGGGATTTTTAAAAAGTTTTTGTGGATTCATAACATTTTCTGAGGAAAGCTAACTATTCTAAGAACTGAGTCATTCCGGTAGACAGGACTTGTTCCTGTGATGCACTGTTCAGGATGCATGGCACAGAAGGTATAGCTCAGGAGGGGTGAGGCTGGGCCTGCAAAGTAGACTTTAAGCCAATTTAGCACCTACCAGATTCTGACTTGCTCAGGGGACTGATGTGGTCCCTGATGTAAATTAAAGCAGCCCCAAGGGAACATCTATGGCCTCAGTCTATTATGTAGGGTCCCCTACGTTGCCCCTTTGCAGCCCATGGCATATGAGAAGGCTAAGGAGGTGTTGTGTCAGGAGTGGGAAGTGGAGGAGTTGCACCCCCAACACACTACCTCCTAACCCCAGCCCTTCCCCAGGCAAACCCCTATGCCAGGGTCCATGGGGCAGTTGCAGATGGCTGTCTACACCCTATGCCCTTCCTGCACTGGGGGAAATTCTCTGGTGCTGTTTCCTCCGCCAGCAATAAGTGGCCTTAGCAAGGGACAGAATCTGCCCCAAAGTATCTGACCACAACAAGAAGCCCAATTACACTAATTCAGATTTGTGTGGATTTCTGGTCCAGTAGGAGGCATTGCTTTGAAAGTCTATTTTTTGTTAGCTCTTTTAGGCCCTGACAAGGAAAGCATCCATATGCAGGACGGGTATACACATTCTGAAGGTCATTCTTAAAGCCAAGCACATGCTTAAGAACTGTCCTGGAAAGGAATGGACTTAAGGACCTGCATAGGTATTTTCCTGAATCATGAGGACCTGACTCTCCACTGCCTCGGCCCTTGTGTAGTCATTTATACCTGTGCTATGCAGATGTGAAATGCCTGCATGATGACCATTTGAAGATCTGTATGCTCTACAGTGAATGCCTGCTCATTTTGGCATTGCTTGTGGACACAGCATTGTAGAGAACCACTACTTTTGTTTTTCTGTTCAAGTCCTGCTCAGTGCTTCCAATAGCTTGCATAAAAGTAGTCGCTTGGAGGAAAATATTACATCTCTTGCAGACAAAAGAACAGTTTGCAAATGAGAGCTAGATAAGCTAGTTGAGATAAAACAAGAAGCCTACTGAGCACTGAGTCGTTGTCCAAATCATTTTGGAAGTTTAAAAAAATGTAATTAATTTTTTCCTCTTGCCCCCCCACCCATACCCCATGCCTGTCATTTTTAATTTCTTTTCAGAAGTGGGAGCAGAAATGCCAAAATACAGAGTCTTTTTCTCTGAGATTTGCAGCCCTATTTTGTAGACTGGGGCAGTCAAAATAATTTGGATAAGCTTTGTGGTACACATACCTATGGGTGCATGTCTGACCCAAGTCTCCAAATGTGGTGAGAATTCGCCCAATGCTTTAAACCAAAAGAGCATAAGTGCTACATAAAGAGCTAACATTTAACTCTTATATAAGCACTGCAGACTATTATGAGAAGTATGAACTCACTTTTGCTGGAGCTTTCAGTTTTATGGAAAAAGCAGACACTGAAAATGTGTAAAATAAGTTCTGGTTGTAAGCTTAGGAAAAGATGAGTAAATTCAGAATAAGCTGAATAAGTAATATTCAGAATAAGCTCAGGAAAAGCTGAGTGAAGGTTTATGTAGAGCTTTGTGAGGAGCACCTGAAAATATGCTTCCTTTGTGGATATCTTCTGTGTCTACCTTTCAGAATTAATGTTGATGGATTTGAAATATAAAGAAGCTTTAATTTCTAAACTATGCTTTGTAAGGCATATAATATTTCCAGATTCAGCTCAAGTGATTCAAATAAGATGTCATGATATAAACTTGATTTAGAAGGGTTTCATCTATATAGCAATTATGGCACCAAGTTAAAAGAAATATCACTGAACTCAAAATAGATGTAATGTATATGACATCTGTGCATAATTCTACGACATGCTCAGGACTGTCGATTGAGTCAGATCATTGCTAAAAACCCCTATGACCCTGAATTGAGCTCCAGGGTACTATCGCATAGAATCAATATGTTAAAAATTGAAGAGACCCATTAGGTCTTTCTTACCTTTAAAAATATCTTCATAATAGTATATTCCGGAACACCACCTCAATCCAGTTGAAAATAAGTCACATGATGGGGGTTTCAATCACTTTCTTTAACTGTCCACTTTATTGTTTATTTTATTTCATTACATTCCTTAGATATATATTTATTAATTTTATTTAGTTTTATTTGTCATAGGACACCCCGACCTAACAGGCCCAGGCTCTTGTGTACTTTCATACATGGTGTTAGAGAGCTTATTTCTTCACTCTCCCACTTCCCTGGTCCTTCTCGCATGAACAGAGAGCAACAATACCCGAAGTCCGAAGGTGCAAACAATTCGATGTTTATTGGGGTAAACTTCCAGTAAGCTTAAATACAAGTTCCTTTTTCCTTATTTTCGAATCCCAACTTACTTCCTGTTTGCCCCTAATTTATATAGTAATATTCTTAGCTATACCTTAACCAATCATTCTACTGACATTTAACTAACCAATCCTAACATATTGTAACATGATTAGCTAACCAATTATATCCCACCACCTTAATTAGTTTACACCCAGCAAAATTAATTATACAGCAGACAGAAACAATCACAGAACCAGACAGGGACCATGCCAATAAACAATAGCAAAGTGGGAACTATAATGACAAAACAATGCAGAAGTGAGGATTTCACATCCCAGCTATTGATAAGTGAGTTCTTGCCAGACAGGATGCTATCAAACTAAGTTTCCTTTTACATTTTCTAGGCACTTCCCTTTCTCTGGAGGTGATAGGAATACAATCCTGTCCTGATAGTGCCTGACAGCCCAATAGCACCTTATTTCAATGTGACTAGTTTGGAATGTGAGGATGTGACTGTTCACTTCCTAGCTTATGGCTGCCTCTGCTGCTTAGCCAAAGGCCTTAGCCTAAGAACAGGGCCTCAAACTGTCACAGTAAGAGAAGGCCCTTACACCAGCAGACAGTGATTTTGATTCTTTCTTTTATACCTCCAGAACTAGCCAAGTGATAAGAATACCCCTAAATTCTTAAAGTACAGGCCTTTGCAGACAGGCCTGAATATCTATATCCTAACACATGGTTTATTCAAAAATACAGACTATAGAGCCCAAACCACATTCAACTTCATCCCCATTACAAAATCCAGCTAACTGGTCAGATAGATGATCCAACCTTGACCCCAGGTTAAAGTGAGCCATGAAGAATAACTAGCTCTTCCTTCTCAGAGGTCCCTTCTCAGACTTACTATTTCAGACTTGTCTGTAAACTATTGCTCAAAACCAAACAGTTAATAACTCATAATACCCTCGTAATTACCAACATGGGTATGCTGCCCTCCTACTTGTGGGTGTAATGTTTTTCTTGTCTTTGACTGACGCTTTCCCATTCCAGCCTTTTATTATCTCCTCTTGTTGTCCTGGTCTTTTGTTAGACCCTGAACCCGCAAACTTCTACATATGTGATCAGCTTTACACATGACTAGTTCAGTTCAATCCAATGGAACTAGCATACAAGTAAGGTTACTTCGGTGCTTGTAGCCAATGTATTGAAGTCAATGAGGCTCTATCCACATAGACCACCTTGCAGGATCAGGGCCCCAGATTGCAAGCTCTTCTGCTTAGGGAGCCTGTCTTTCTTTATTCTGTGCAGTGCCATGCATAACTATGAAGCTAAATATATATATTAAAAAAAAATCTACTTAGGGATTCTACTGAGGAGCTTTAAAAATCTTGTACACAGAGGGCCTGAGCCTGCAATGTATAACACATGGGCAAACCGTGTACCTCTATGGAGGTCCAGTGACAGTGTGGCTCTGTGCAGGTGCAGCGATCTGCCCATGCATTGTAAATTTTGTAGGTTTGGGGCCTACCAGGCTTCATCCATCTCATAGGCTAGAATGTAAGTCGGGCGTGACAGCTCTGCAGCCTTACAGCTTGCCCATGAGTCAGGTGACAATGGATTTCCATCCCAGCCATGACACCAGCAAACAGTCTGTTTACTCATTCTTTATGCAGGTTTCTTAAATGCCACCCCACATAGTGCAAGCATAAAAATGAGTTATTAAATTAAGTCTTTCCTCACATACTAAGTGAACAATCTGCAGCATATTTATTGTCAAAAAATAATATCTTAATTAAAGGCATTTATAACTTGTCAGATTATAGAAAAGAAGAAGATCCAGACACAGAAACACTGCCTCTCCATTATGAAACCATCTGTTTAAAAATACAAACAATCACAAAAAGCTGCTTACTTAACCCTCTTTTATGGCTCCGTATTACAGCCAGAGATTGGATTGGACTGTCGAGTAGCAGTTCAGAGAACCCGTGTGCATTTTTTCTCTACGGCTAGTATTCTAAAATCATCGCTCTTGCTCTCGCTCTCTCTTTCACATATATACACACATATAAATTAACTCTCTATCCCTTATGTTCTTGAAGAAAGCCCCCTGAATCAAGTGTAAATTGCCGTAGACTGCAGACATCCCGAAACAATAGTTCTGGCATGCTCCTTTTAATTTCAATGGGGCATTGACAATGAAGCCTAATGAAAATTTATGGGTAAGCCTATAACACTATTTCACTGCTGACCAAAGATCACAAGAAAGAAGAGAGATGATTGTTTTATGAAGATCTGCACAATCTACTACAAACAGCACCTCGTACTGGTGACCCCCAGTGGGTACACAGAGTGTGACAGTGTCCCATTACTACTCATTAGTTCCATTTTGACCTCTGATTAACAACGCTTTTGTAAATTGCAATCCTCCTCATGAAAACCTGTCCTAAAAATGCTCCAAAATGCCAGGCGTTTAAATATGCTGTTTTAATAAAGGAAAGAGTAAAACAAAAAGAAAGCACCAGTTAAGTAGCCAAAAATTAAATGATGCGTTTGTCACATACTGTAGCTTTGAACTTCAACAAATTAACAAACTTCTACAGATAGCCATAGTAACAACACTACAGAGACACAAATCACTTTGGGCTCAAACCCACATAATAATCCATCTCCAAAAATGGCAAAGAATAATCTTTAAGCATTTACCTATCAAGAATACACGCATGTGGTATTGACAACAGAATGTACATCTGCGACCTTTACATTCAACCCTTGAAGAAAGTTCATTTCCTATTATGTGTCCATGTACATGGGCAGATATTTCAATCACTCTACTGTTTTCAGTCATTTAAGATTAAAAAAAATCATTTTTGAAGGTTAGGTTGGCCTTTGGATGATCTTTCTATTTTTCAATTGATCTTTTTTTCCTTTTTCTATTTTGGGTTGGGGGGGGCAGGGGCATTGTCTTGGGGATTTTATTAAAGGTGGATTACAGCACTTAAAGGAGTTCCCAGTGACTTTTCTGTTCTCTGTTTTGTGATTTGCCACCTGAATGCTTCAGGAGAAAGATTTATTGCTTCTTTGTTTCATTACTGTTTCTTTCCCCTGCCCTTTATTCTTTAAATACTACGAATAACAGACACTGTGGAACACCTTAGCAGTAGAGCTGGTGAGAAATTCCATTATTCTGAAAGGAAAAAAAATGAAACCTCCTAAATCTGAACCAAAAAAAGAATTTCAAAATTTCCAATGAAATGGAATTTTAGGGAAAAAATCATTTTGGGTCAATCAACATGTTTCATTCTAATTCTGACATTTTAAAATCATGTTATGATTTATAATATAAAATAAAATACATTTTGAAAGAAAAAAAAATTTTCTATTCAGAGAAGTTCAAAATGCAATGAGTCCCCCTTATCCAAATGCTTTGTTCTGATTTCTTTCCCAAATGAAATTTTGTTGAAATTGACACATTCCCACAGAAAGTTTCAGTTTTGACAAAATGGCATTTTCCAACCACATAATGTTTTATCAGAAAATTTTCAACCAGAGCGACTGAAGATCCTTCCAAAATCTATTTTAAAAAATACAGATTAGGAATTAAATTAAGTCAGTGTTTTAAACTAGCTAATGCAAGCAATGAGTAAACACTTAATAAATGGCTGTCAACAGAATACTGCAATAGCTATAAACATTTTGGGGAGGGAGGGTGGTTGAGTATTTTATGCGTTGAAAACTATATTTTCTCTAGATTTTTGCATATTAGAGGGATAATTGCTCCTTAAAGAGTGCAAGTCACAGGATGGGAAGGAAGTTGTGCATAGCCCCACCTTTGACTAATTAGCTGTTTCCCAAGTGGTGAGAGAGGTAGGTAGGGCTACATTTAACTCCGTCAAAGGAGTCACTCCACCTTCTGCCAGTGCATCTATTAAGATACCACTATACCCCACAAGAAATTGTAGCAAGTTCTCATGTCAGCAGAAGAAAATGTTGAAATGGTAAATGTTATAACTCTTTTCGGTGGACAACATCCTTAACTAGCTAAGGAATCTGCCTGAAAGGCAACTGACATTTTTTGAAACAGCGACACACACACACAATCCAAAAAGTGTTCCGTTTTATTCTGTGCACACAAGATAAACCTTCCTATCTTTTAATGGGATCATAAGGTTTGAAGGATAACTTAATAAGCAATATAAATTTCATTAAAATTAATGATGGTGATGGTTCATTATTTATAGCATTATATGGCTCCCAATTGTATAATTCATAAGAGAGGTTCTGTAAATCATAAAGTGGTAGGGAAATAGCACAAGCAACTTCTGAACAGCTCCAGAATCACTAATATTCATTGACAGAATCAAGAGTCATGTTGTATGTGCAGTAGCTAAGGGCCAATTTTTTAAAGGTATTCAGGCACCTAAAGATACTGGTAGGTGCCTCATGGGATTTTCAAAAGCATCTTGGCTCCTAACTCTGATTCCATAGAAATTGTTGGTAAATCTGCAGGGAACATAATCAAATGCACTGAAAATACATAAGAAAACTCTGGGCTAGATGGTGACATTACAGTCTGCCCAGTATAAGGGGCAGGGTGTTGATGCACTGCCCCAGGAGCAGCCCAAGAACAAGGTTGTGACTCAGGGTCTCCCCATGGTCCAAGGAGGAAGTAAACCATGATGAGCCTGTACATGCAACACAGCACAACACTGGTGTAGCTGCGCCTCTGAGCATCGTGGTGGTGGGGGAGGTGGAGCCAAGACTCCACCCACTGCTCTTCTGACCACCTGCACAAGGAGGGGGTGTGGCTCTGGCCAGCCCATTTCTTCTCCTACTCTGCTTTCTATGATGCATCACACTAGTGGGGCCATAATTTGTCCCTCTATTTGTACCCTTAATGAAAATGATGTTGTGTATCACCCAACCTTGTTTTAAAAACCAATATCATCCTCAAAGCCCTGGAGATTTTTCTAGTGCAATTGTCCCCTAATAGATTCCCTGAATTCCTTCATTTCCAGATACATTTGCCACACACACACACAACCCACCAACCCTCTAGATGTCTGACAGCACAGTCAGTTGTAGTTGTCTGTATCTATTAAACTTGCACGGGCACACACATTTCTAGAGGAAGAATCCTTCTGCATGCGCAAATTATTAGCATTATTAGCATTCCTTTGACTAGTGCCAACAGGTACAAAGAGAAAGCCTGTGCCCAAAGACCTTCCAATCAATATAACATAAATAGAATTTAAAAAGCAAAGGAAAAAGGGAGCAGGTGAGAAGCAACTAAAAAGCAGTGCAAATGAGTGGGGAATTTTAAAATGTGGAGGGATCTCCCTCAGATTCCATAGTTAACATTTCTCTAGGAGAGTGAAGGTGGTTTCTTATTTTCTTCTGATAGGAAAAACACATTGTGTAACAAACTCCCCAATATATCCATCGTTTCTTATATGTTACATACACTGGTTATGTTGATTTCTAAAGCAGGCTATTTTTGGATGCCTTAAAGCAAAAGTAGTTTACACGTCTTCTTCCACTGAACTCAGTGGGAACAGGATACTGTTTGATGGTGAGATTCTGTTCTTGATAAAGGTGAACAGTGACTTTCATGATTCAGCTTGTTCAATCAGCTACTGTAAATGCATGCATGTGTGTACTATTGGTCTTTTTCAGGAACACACCTTTGCATCTGAGAATGAGCTCTGGTCACGTAACGAGTTTTGCTCTGACCATGTGAAACTACACATGGAAAAATAAAAATAGTTTTAAAATATTACAAAGGATAGGGAGGCTTTAGGCTTGTCTCCACTGCCCCACAGTCCAGATTACAGGGCGTGAATAGCAGTGCACACCAAAGTGTGGTGCGGTAACTCCCTTGTGTGGATGCTGTCGGCTGTGAACTAAAAAGTTCCTAGTTCACTTTAACATTGTCCTCTTCTGAGAGGGCTACATTAATGAGAACTAGGAACCTTTTAGTTCACATCTGCAGCATCCACACATGTGAGTTGCAGTTCAGCACTTTGGTGCTCACTGCTATTCACACCCCTATAACCCAAACTGTGGGGCAGTGTAGACACAGCTGTAGTGCAGTGGTTTTACCACAAGCTTGGAGTTCATGAGTTCTAATCCTGGGGGCTGCGAGGAAAGCATTGTACTCCTGAAGCCATTGGATAATCTCCTTTCTTCAGGTAAATCTTCTGTTAGGTGTTTTGAACAGTAGAAAAAGATGGGGTCAAGTGATAACAATATTCCCTTGGTCACACCCAAAGGATACTTTCCACCTGCATAAAAGGACTCATGCCCCCACCTGGTGATACTTATCCTAAACCTTGGTGGTGTAAGAAAATAAAAACTGCTAGTTTCCTTCCCACCCCAACAAGTGATGGATCATCCGTCAGTAGCTGTCTGGAAGTTTATCAGAGAATGACACCTTTGTGATTTAGTTAAATAAAAACAAGAAAAGCAGGACAATCAACAATGCTGGTATCAAATAAATGACAGTAAACACAAACACACTGAAATGGAGAAGCTACAAGGGATATTTTGACTGCAAAGTCAAATTTTAGTCCAACCAGATGTTGCTAACATTATCTGCACTTTGAACCAAAGACAAGTAAACTTCTAAAAAAGAGTGGAAATCTATGTGGAAGTCTATTGCTGGACAGAATAGAAGAACATATTTTTCATGAACTCTTTTGGGAGGACTGTTTACCAGGAAAAACAGAATTTGCCAATATGCAGCAGTTAACATTCTTATTTAATGGCTATCCTTTGATGTACAATCAATCTCTTAAGGTAGTTATTTAAACATTGTAATATTATTGAAGAAAGGCTGCGAGGATATTTGAAATACTCCCTGTGTGTTCTTCTAACAAAGTGTTCCTCTTTCATTTCTTGTGTTAACCTATTTTCATTCTAATTACAGGGGAAAAAATTTTCCACCATCACATCTGTGTGAGAAATTCTTGGGCAGTTTCATCAGAACTGTAGGCTCAATTTCTATTTGAAACCCTTCATCAATTCACACTTTCCGTAAAGTCAAATTCTGGTGAGACGTGATTAACTGACATTCACAAATGAATTCCAGGTGCAACTCCAATGACTTCAAAGACGCTTTCTCCCAAGATGAATTTGTCCCATGAATTCTTTTGCAATGCATTTTTAAGTCAATGCACTTTTTCTTTTCGTTGTACAGTAGTAGCAGGCAGGGTTTCTGCACAAACAATAGTGCCAAGACACATGACAACAGTGAATTGTAGAATGGTTTATCAATTACTTTGTAGCCCAAGAGATTTTTTTATTTAGTCTTTTGTTCCCATTTATATTTCAGTTTAGCTGCCTACCTATGCTAATAAAGTCTCTGTTAAAGCATTATTATTTACAGTGACAAAACAATTGTTCTATCTTCTCCCCATTTAAAGAAAATCATTGTTCAGACTTTAATCTAAGGTAAGCACATCATAGGCACATCTATGAAGCATAGGTAATCACTGCTTCTATTTGGCCTCTTCTCTAGGCATTTTACCTTTCCCTCTACCGCCAAGCCCCATCCAGTGTAAATTATATCCCTTCCATGGAGCAAGAGGGAACCAGGGTGGGAACTGGTGCTTTACAATCTGGTCTACACTGCAAAGTTAGGTTCACATAAGTTGTGCATGTGTCTATACTTTGTCTGCCACCACTGTAAGTGCTCCATTATGGGGATGCTGTAACACCATCTTCCGAAACAGCACTGAGCCATGGCTGATGTACTAAGGTGGACGCAGTGCAACTGTAGACACAGTATTACCTACGTCAACACTAACAATCCTCCAGGACCTCTCTCACAATGGCCAGCACTGACTGCTCTGGTCACATTTTTGAACTCCACTGCCCAGGGATCACAGAGACCAGAACCCTCTTTAAAACTCTTTAAAACTCCACAAATTTTTGAAATGCCTTTTTCTGATTGTCCAGCTTGGTGAGCACACCTAGCAGCTGTTGTGTGTAACTGCCCAGCCAACCATGTCAGCTGCATGTTCCAGACATGCTCCAGCCTGGAGCAGACACGAGATATTGGATCTCCTGAGCCTGTGGGGAGAAGAGGCTGTGCAAGCATAGCTACGAACCAGCTGAAGAAATGTGGACGTCTACGAGCAGATTGCATGAGGGATGCCGGAGAAGGGGTACATGAAGGATCAGCAGCAGTGGCACGTGGAAGCAAACTAACAGCAGAAGGCATACCAGAAGGTCAGGGAGGCCAACAGTCAATCTGGTGCTAAGCTGCAGACCTGCTGCTTTTACAAAGAGCTGCATGCCAAACTTTGTGGAGATACCACCCTACACACCACTGTGAACACCTCAGAGGAGTCTGAGTTGCAGGCCCTTGGTGTAAATAGTGAGGACAAGGAGGAGGAACAGGAGGAGGCTGGGGGACATCCAATCAGGAGGTCTAGCCATGCTGCAAGCCAGGATTTGTTTGAAAGTCCACCATAGTACAGTCAGTCCCAGCAGTCAAGCCCGGACAAGCATGATGCTGGGGAAGGAACCCCAGGTACATATGTAAATGTATTTCCCATTACAATGATGCACACAGCTATTAACTTTCATTGATTTACTCGTACTAGAAGAGGTAGCGGTACAACAAAGACAGGCAACGTTGTTATCTGCTTTTCATTCCCCTGTAGAGTTAGGAAGGGGGGAGCATAAGGAACAGACCAGGGCCCCACCCCTGCTCTCCAAGGCCCTGCCAGTGCTCCGCCCCTCCCCCCATGGCCCTGCACATGCTCTGCCTCTTCCCCCGAGGCCCCACTGGCTGCCCCTTACCACATTGCAATACCCAGGCATGGGAAACATAGGCAGTGCGCTCCTAGAAGTAGCCTCCCCAAACAAAAAAACCTCACGCACTGCCTATGCTTCCCAGGCCTGTATATTGCTAACCTGCTTATTGCAGTGATGACTACCAAAGTTATTGCTGTCTGGTGTGGGAAAGTGTGCTACCATGCCTGCTCACTTTTTTCCTGCCTGAAGGCCGAGCGATGGGGGAAGGAGACTGAGAGGAGTGAGCGGTGGGTGGGGCCTTGGGGGAAGAGGCGGAATGGGGGCAGGAAGAGGTGGAGTGAGGGTGGGGGTCTCAGGGGAATAGGCGAAGCAGGGGCAGAGCCTCAGGGCACAGCATGGGCAGGGCCTCGGGGATGGGGGGGAGAAGTGGAGTGGGGGGAAGCTTCTAGGGAGCTTCTGACACTCCTGCGCCCAGTGTGCAAAGGTAGTGGGCCAGCACGCCTCCAAAGGGAGGTGACCCCCATCTGGCATTTGTCCCCTGCATGGCCAGCCTTTTTATACGTGCCACCCATGCAGAGAGGCTTTGGGACACCAGCAGCCGTTGTGCTTTCTGTTCCTCTGTTATCCTCAGGAGTTGAGATATCAGCTAAAATCACCAGCAACTGTAGAAAACGGTGCCAGTATCCAGTGCCTTTGCCCTAGACTCATAGTTTCATGCAATGGAGCAATTCCCTCCTCATTTCCCTTGCCCCAGGCAGCCACACTCACCAGGGTGGGTGCTGTGAGTGGTGCCATGCGGAAGCACTCTGAAGCAGAAGTGTCAATAAGCATGTCTTGTTTAAAACTTCAGGGGAGCAAAGGAAGGGAGTTCTGAAGCTTAACCTTCCCTTTCCATTGTGACTACACTGACAATGTTACCCCATGTGTTTTATCTGTAGCTGCTGCCTTTTTGGCCTTGAGGAGTTCCCTCTCCACACCCGCAGTGCACCTGAGCCAGATAAGGAGGAGAAAGAACACAACTCAGAGTGACATGTTCAATGAGATCCTACAATCCAGTGCTGCATCAGACCCTGAGCAAGGGCCTGGGGATGTATATTGCAGACCATCTGGAGAAGGAAAGAACAGACAGGAAAAAGGTACAGGAAAAGGAGAGGGGCAGCACATAATGGGGCTTCTCCAGCAGCAAACACAGATTCTGCTGACTCTTGTGGACCTACAAGTTCAACCATCACAAGCTCGCCTCCCTTTGCAGCCCATGGAGAACTTAATTTTAGCATCTCCCTACACCCTATCCTCTCAACATTCCACGTGGCATTAAGGGTCTGTAATAGTCTCCACTCGGGGTCTGGTTGGGAAGTGTGGCCTAGTGGTCACGGCCACAACCCCTGCCTGCCAAGGGGGTTGCGGGGAGGGGAGCCCGGGCTCTCCCACTCCACCAGGCTCTGACCCAGGGCCTTTTGGGCTACCAGTAACCTGGCAACCGAGACTACTTAAGGCTGCCTTCCCTGGGCCTCTTCCTCTCATCTCTCCTCCCGGGGTCACCTCAGTCCAAGGCCTTCACCTGGTGGGAAAATTCAAATCACACAGAAGCAAGAGGAAGTCGCCACTGTCCAGGGCCACAGGATACTTCCCTCTCTGCTTGTCTCTGCAGAGGGTCCTCTCTTTCCTCACAGAAGGCCCCTTTTGGGCAGCTGCATCAGAGCCTTTAGGTTTCGTTTGGTTTGGTTTGGTTTGATTTTGCTCTGCTCTGCTCAGCTTGGGCTGTGGATTGTAGGTCTGCTCACCTTCAGCACTGCTCCCTGAGCTAATTTCGTGCCTTTTAATTCCTCCAGCAGACGGAGCATTTGCTGCAGGTGTGGTGGGGTGGGGCTGCTTGAGCCCAAAATGAGCCTTTAAGCCTTTGTTCCTCAGTGTGGGGGTTTGTACACCCCATCACAAGGTCACATCCCAACCCCTACTACTCCATACCAAGACACAGTCTGAACAACTACAGCTTCATATACACTGACCTGTGAGAGTCAGAGTTGTTCTATGTGTAGCCAAAATGGACATGAATGTTCCTTCCCCTTGTTAAATACTGTTCCATTAATTTATTAAGTTTTCAATATATTTGCTTTTAAATTGCACAGGTTTTTCTTTGCGCTGGTATTTTTACTCAAAAAAAGTCTATTCTTTGGACAATAATTCATCTTTATTAGTTCATAACATTTGCTGCAGAGTGCCTAGTGGTACTGAAAGCACCCACTTACTTGTTATTGTACAGTGTGACGCAACTCATAGTGTCAGTGACAAACACAGTCTAATAATAATAAATGCACAGGAAGCGCCACAAAATTAATAGATGCAAACCAAGTACCGCACAATTCCTAACAGGCCCTAAACTGCAGAGCCAGGTAGGGCACAGTATGCCACAACACATTACTGCAACTTGCTGTTAAAGTGCTCTTTCAGAGCCTCCCTCAGCTGTATAGCTCTGCTTTGACTCTTCTTATAGCCCTAGTGTCTGGCTGTTCAAAATCAGCAGACAGCTGCTCCACCTATGCCATCCACCCCAGTGACTGCTGTTCCTCCTTTGGCTCACAGATATTATGCAGGACACAGCAGGAAGCTATAAACATTGGGATATTTTTCTCACAGAGATCCACTCTTGTGAGTGAACAATGCCATTGTCCCTTCAATCTACCAAAAGCAGAATGGCAGTTGTATCTTTCCTTGGTGCTGTCGAGGTGGCTGATGTTTGGCTTCATGAGCCAGGGGAGCAAGGGGAAGGGTCCCCCAGGATCACTACTGGCATTTCAAGATCTCCAGTGGTAATCCGCTGGTCAGGAATGGAAGTCCTCACTTGCAGCTTTCTGAGCAGTCCTGCTGTGTTAAAGATGTGGGCATCATGCACCTTCTCTGTCCAACCCACATTCATGTTGGTGAAGCATCCCTGATGCTCCATCAACACTTGCATAACCATAGAAAAGTAGCCCTCTCTGTTGATACACTTGGGGCAAGAAGAGCTAGTGTTAAAATAGGGATAGGTGTTCCATCTATTGCTCCACCAGAGTTCAGGAACCCCATTGCTGCAAATCCATGTATGTCCTGCACATTCCCCAGGGTCACTGTCCTGCATAGCAGCAGACAATTAATGGACCTGCACACTTGCAAGACAACAGTTCCCACAGTGGATTTTCCATCTCCAAAATGATTTCCCACTGACTGGTAGCAATCCGGCATTGCAAGTTTCCACAGTGCAATCGCCACTCGCTTCTCCACTGTCAGCACAGCTCTCACTCAAGTGTCCATGCAGTGGAGGGCTGGGCAAGCTCAGCCTAGAGGTCCAGGAATATAGGCTTTCACATGCAAATGTTCTGCAGCCACTGCTCGTTGTCCCAAAGCTGTATTACAATGCAATCCCATCAGTCAGTGCTCATTTCTTGGGCCTAGAAGCAGCGCTCCAACGTCTGCAGCTACACCATGAATGCCAACAACAACTTTCAGTTGGTTTTCACTACATTCCACAACAATCTGTCTTCCACAAAACTGTCATGTTCCCCTCGATGTGGGTCTTCTTGTGGCTCTGCAAATACCAGAGGATTGTGCAATGCTCATGACAATAGTGCAGAGCTGTGCAGGATCCATGGTTCTGTCAAAGATGGTGGACAGCCAGGAGGATTTTTCAAAAAGGCACAAAATTTATGAACGATAGCTAACATTATGGGAGAGAGAAAATTTCTTGCTGGGAACTTGACCCTTTGCAGTCATCCCTGTGCAACTTGTTTCTGCCTCATGATGCATTGCCAAAACTTCCCAGAAGACAGGTCTCTGGACAGTAGGGAGTTGCACACTGAGATACCTACCGCAACATGCATTGACACAAGCACTCCTGGTGAGTACACGCAGCGCCAACACAAGGATCCAAGTGTGCACTTGCATAAGTGATATACTAACTGCAGTGGTTTTATGCCAACATAACTTGCATCGGTCAAAGTTTGTAGCGTACACATGGCCTGACGGTGGCAATTCCTTCCTTGGTCTCCACCTGTTATCGCATGGCTACATACTGCCTCTTTCTCAGTGGGCAAAAGAAAATTACAATCTTCTGTTTGCCACTATTTTGCTGCACCTATTCCTTAGGATTAGGCTCCAGTCCCTTGCAGAAAGCTTCCTGGTTCCAATTAAAGTATTCCTGAATTTCAGTCCTAAACAAGTAACATTATTCACATGTGTAATGTATTTGTTTTGGGTGCTTTTGTGCATGAAGGGTCTATTTCTCATGCTGAATTTCTTGTTTTGGAGGTGAGGGGGATTTTATGAAACAGATATTATAAACAATATATACCCATCCTCAGACACAATTTGTATCTGAAATTCCTTAGGGTATGCTTGGAAACTGGAATTACAGAGCTCAGGTGAACACTTCTTCTCTCCAGCAATATGCAACTGCTAATGGAGTATCACTGGCCTGCCCAATCACAAGGGATAGGCTTAGCCAATAAGCCATCCCGAAGACCTATCATGTGACCTACACCAATAAACCAAAATTTAAATGATACTCAATAAACCTAAAATCAAGGCAGAAAAGAGCTATCAAAACCCAGTCTCTTAAAGCTTAATGACTCTCTAGATAGAGCAAAATGTTTCACCTTAAAAATTTGCAGATATGAAATAAGGCTAAAGTGAAGCACGGTTGGCAAACATGAAATCAGGCAAAATTTGCATTGTTCGGGTTGGACAATGAAAGATTGTCAGAGTATGGGGTTAATATTGCTCACGATTCATTCATTCTCTTTTAAAACTATTTACAAGAAAGTGATGTGAGAAGAAAAATGTCATTTCGATCCGGCTTGAGAAAAAACATGAGACTGCATTAGAATTACCAGGCCAGCTTGGTTTTGTTTTTCTCTTTTGAGGGATGAAGAGAAATTTGGCTGAATTATAAGAGAAATTTGGCTGAATATTTTCTTCCATTGCCTAGCTAGCTGCAAAACCCAGCATTTGAAAGAGCGATTGCTGCTTGAATTTTCTTCTGAAGTACCAGATTGCAGCACGGTATTAGAAACAACCAATAACAGGAAACATATTGTCTATGTCTCTTGTTCAGTTCTATAGTCGTTCTGCAGTTTCTGTAACTTCCACGCAGCTCTTACGAAGTGTATAAGATAAGCCTCCAAATGCCTTTTCTGTGTATGTTCTCATTCGATACTGTGAAGTACTACAATTACTGTAATTGAAACAGAAACCAATATGCTTCACAAGATAGAACACAAATTAATTTACTCTGTGGTTTAAAAAACAATCAGCAAATCCTATAGCTGTGATTACTTAAGGTGGTCATGGTGTTGTAGGGCCGGATCAGACCAGTGACACAGCTGAGCAGCAGAGGCGTCAGCAACAGGCAGAGGCGAGCAGCGAGTCGAGGTAGCAATGGCAGTGACAACATAGTACCAACAGCAGCCCCAGATGCATCAATTGCCTCCCTTCCCTCCCCCCACTCCTCACCCTCCCGGCTGGAAGTGACCGTGCCTAAATGCACCCCTGGACTCTGGGACATTGCTGGGACAACCCACCGTGACTGGGCTGCAGTGGAGGGAAAGGGGGAGTGGTGTGTTAAAAGGACATTCATCCACTGGACTTTCACATCGCAAAGTGGAAAGTGAGGCAAGGGACACTGCCCAAGATATTATCGGGCAGGTGTTTACTTATTGTTTCAGAGTAGCAGCCGTGTTAGTCTGTATCCCTAAAAAGAAAAGGAGGACTTGTGGCACCTTAGAGACTAACCAATTTATTTGAGCAGAAGCTTTCGTGAGCTACAGCTCACTTCATCGGATGCATGCTGTGGAAAATACAGTGGGGAGGTTTATATACACAGAGAACATGAAACAATGGGTGTTACCATACACAGCTAGTGTGCAGCTGGGGCATACTTACCCTAGCATCAGACAGAGCATGGCCTGTTGGGAACCATTACAAGGCAGCAGCTCGAAGACTGCTCTAAACTACACAGGCGATAGGACCAGCAGAAATTCAGGCTCAGGATCAGAGAGCTGTAAACAGCTCCTTTGTGGCTGCCCCCAGCTGCACCCAGTGCTTACTGTTAGCAGTTGAGAATTCAACCCCAAATGCTGGTGTGTACCACAGGGGAGGACACAGCATCCCGTTAGCCTATATAACACAAGCCGCTAAAGGAGAGTGGCTAGCCTGCTTGCCTGTCTGTCTGTGTGCGCACATGCTCCCAGGAGTAGCCAGCATAGCCAGCCTGAGCTGCAGCAGGGTTCGTCCTGATCAGCCTGTTACAGCTGTGCCCTTTGCTGTGGCATTAAGCTGGAATTTTTGTCCCTCAGCTTTACTTTTTCAGTGTAACTAATAACCTTGGGCTCCCGCTACAGATGCTGTAGTGACAGCTGTGTCATTCAGAGAGGCAGAACCACTGTCCACACACAACCTGTTACCGTTTATTTGCCAGCAACTAAAATGTTGTTTCATGTTCTGTTCAAATCTCATGACCGTGGCTTTGGAATATCCATTTGCCAGCTGTTCCTTCTAATACTTGGATGCACCATTTCTGCAGTTTTGGCACTGAAGTCTTGCTAAAGATTTCCACACTTACTCCCGAAAAGCCTGATTGGGATTGCAGAGCCAAAACTTGCTGGCACGGTTCCCATAGAATTCAGACAGCTTTCTGGCAATATCACGCCTCCTGACTTGCCCATGCAGGAGACGCCACCCAGTTTATGTCCTTAGCTCTGCTTCACGCTGTTGTGATTCAGTTTATTGCCTGTTGCCACTTCAGCACCAGCCAAGTCCAGGCACCTAAGGGTGTGCTTTCCCTTATGTCACTTGACACTCTCTAGGATGTATTCAGAGAGGATTCTCACAGTCTGCATGACTAGATCTGGAAGCAAATAGCTTGTCCTAACTAGCTGTATGAATTTTTTCTTTCTTCACTTCAGTAGTGCTCTCATGCCATTTTGGGAAAAGTCTAGGGCATTTGAGTACTGGCAGGAACGGTTGCCACAACAGGGAGTTCTAACTAAAAGGTACAGAATAGATGCAGAAAGCAAATTCTGAATCTATAATGGCGAAGATTCACATCAGCAACCTGATTTGAAGAGTTATGCTTCATTATTATTTTCATCACAAAAAAAGGATTTCTGGGGTTTCTCATAAAAAGTCATGATCTTCGTAATCTCAGTAACTACTGACCAAGCTTCCACCATAAACGTTTCCAAATCACAGGAAGACCCAGTTCCTGTCCTGAAGAGCTAACAACCTAATTTAAGACAAGATGCAACAAGTCAGTGTAACAAACTATAGGGGGGAGGAAAGCAGGGAGGTCAAAGTTAACAGTAATAAGAACACTTAGTTACAGAGAAAATAATGGAGTATACCAGCCCTTTAACATTAAAGGGGTCCAGAAGACCCTGTTCCAGGGATGTTGAAATAAATAAAGACCCAGAAATGGCCTCGTAGCAGGAAGAGGGGAAGCCATCTTGGGGAATTAGTTGGACAGAAAAACCAAAATACTGTCTCTTTAAGGACACTGGCCCAGGATCTTTGTCATATAAGGTGAGGCAGAGTTCCCGCCTCTCTCCCAATCAACTGGGGGGAGCTCTCCAAAGGAGGGCAGTATATGTGCTGTCTTCTCACTCAAAACAGAGAGAAGGAAGCCAGAGTTAGATGGTGAGCATCTGCTGGGAAGGACAGGATTGACGACACTGGGAAGACCAGTCTGCCGAATAAGAACTCCACTGTGACAGAAGAACTGGAGATGAGTATGAATTATTGTGTTGCTATGATGGACTTTGTGTTTGGGACTTTGAGGACTAATTTGAACTGCTTTCAGCTATTAAACCCATGATTGGCAGTGATTGGTGATGATCCCAAGAAACACTGTGGGGAGTTCCTATGGGGCCCCAAAGAGGGGGAGAGAGAGAGATAGGATATGGCAGAGGCACCTTTTGCCATGAGGGAACACTACTAAACAACAACCCTGTTACCACAGCATTTGTGGATGAATTGATGATCCCAAATAATTTAAAAGGTTTTTAAAAGATAATTGAATCCAAGACTGTTATTCTAAACTGTTTATTAAGGAGGTGTGCATGAGTTATGTAACATTGATATGAACAATGCACTTGAGATAGAAAGTATTTCTGATGTCTCCCAGCACCTGCTCTTGTCAAAGGGTCTGTCTACACTGTCATCAAAGCACTGTCAACAAAGGTGTGAATGCAGCACATGTAGACATACCTGAGTTACCTTTGACCTAGAAAGGTCAAATAACAATAGCAGACATTTGTCCTTCCCTGCAAACAAAATTAAAGGGGCCCAAATTATTGTCAGGCCAAAATATGTACAAAGTTATCAAATGTTAAGCAGTAGAACAGCATCAGGATTGAGAGTCTTCATCATTTAAATACATTTTAAATCACAGCAAAATACTGACAGTAGCCAAATTTTACTTTTTTTAAACTCTCAATCCAAGATTTTGCATGGGTCTAACTATCCCCTGAACTCCTGGAGGGTTGTTTGTTTTTTAAATAGTGACATTCAGGGGCCACAAATTTGGGTTCATCGTTGGAGACTGTATTGGTATGGCGAAGCTGAGCCGGTGAAACTGCAGTTACAGGAAGTGCAATAAATAAATGTGTAGTGGTTGTTTTGCATAAAGAAGAGTTCCTTGCTCCCTTTTTATTTGTGTTTATTTTGTTAAGCCATTAATGTTTTCCATACCCAAAAAGGAACCATATAACCTATAATAAATTGCTCAGATTGGAGGTAAATGAAACAAACAAAACAAGGCCTTCCTGGGAGGGAACCACGTGTTAGTCTGGTAACCGTCTTGGACTGACTCACAGCACTGCCCTCCACTGAAACAGGCATGGTGTCTCATATTTAAAGGTGCTGTGCACAGGAACAAGCATCACTACATTTCCTCTACATTTGCATGTCTTATCCATTTCTAGTTTCAGAGTAGCAGCCGTGTTAGTCTGTATTCGCAAAAAGAAAAGGCATACCTGTGGCATCTTAGAGACTAACCAATTTATTTGAGCATAAGCTTTCGTGAGCTACAGCTCACTTCATCGGATGCATTCCGATGAAGTGAGCTGTAGCTCACGAAAGCTTATGCTCAAATAAATTGGTTAGTCTCGAAGGTGCCACAGGTATGCCTTTTCTTTTATCCATTTCTAGTTACCTACAAAAACCCATTCAAAGAGACATCACAATGATGATGATTTTGGACTTTGTCACACTGCTTTGGGTTATAAGATGTAAAGGAGGATAAATAATGATCCATCCTCAATGCTTCATTGATCTCTTCTACCCAGGCTTTTCGCTCCCATTATAAACATAATTTATGTGGATTTCTTTCTCTATTCTGATTTGCCATCTCTCTTCATTCAAATCCCCCTGTACACTCATTTCTGGTCTGATACCTTCAAGTGTGTTATTTATAATTCTATTAACAACAAAAAACCTGCAATCATCCTGGTCATTCCCATCTCAGGACTCACCAGTGGGACCTTTGTACCTTATTAGAGTGTAAAATGCCTCCTGTCTATATTTTGTATGTATACAGTCACACACTCAGCAATGATACTTCAATAAATAACAATTTTGGGTGGATCCTGCATCAGGGAGAGGCTCCTTTGTCCCTCCTATACACTTTGCACACTCACATAAGCCATGGCTTAATTGTAAGCAGTTCAGGGCAGGAACTGTGTGTGAAATGGAAGTCAGCACAATCATTGACTTCAAGAGGGACAGGATTTCAGCCTGTTTTGTGTCAATTAAGTGCCACAGAAATTTCTGACACTATAAATATAAAGGATTTCCCAGACAAAAGCTCACTGCAAAGTCTGAAAACTTAGCAAGGAAGAGTCAAGAAATTATTTGATAATACAAATAAATAATACATAATAATTCAACAGGGGATATTTAGCTGATCAGAATTTCTTTGTGTTTATGCAGGCCCTGATTCTGCCATCCATATTTATATGAATTTAACTTCACTCGTAAATACTCCCACAGAAGTCCATGAGACTACTCACATAACTAAGCAGGGTAGAGTTGGGCCCAAAATTATTATTCAAAAGTTAATACCCCTAAAGGGAATATACAGTTGAGTTTATCACATGTGCAAAATATTAGTGTGTAACATCAAATCATAGAATCGTAGGACTGGAAGGGACCTTGAAAGTTCATCTAGTCCAGTCTCCTGCACTCGTGGCAGGACTAAATATTATCTAGACCATCCCTGAAATGTGTTTGTCTAACCTGCCCTTAAAAATCTCCAATTATGGAGATTCCACCAACTCCCTAGGCAATTCATTCCAGTGCTTAACTACCCTGACAGGAAGTGTTTCCTAATGTCCATCCTAAGCCACCCCTGCTGCAATTTAAGCCCATTGCTTCTTGTTCTCTCCTCAGAGGTTAAGGAGAACAATTTTTCTCCCTCCACCTTGTAACAACCTTTTATATACTTGAAAACTGTTATGTCCTCTCTCAGTCTTCTCTTCTCCAAACTAAACAAACCCAATTTTTAAAATCTTTCCTCATAGGTCATATCTGTAATACATGCATATATAAACATTATCTTCGGTGTCGGTAATGTAGTCACTAGAAAGAAAACAAAACACAGTTCATCCAGAAGACATCCACCCTGTCCACCCTTAAAATCCCACTTCTACAGGGCTGCCTACAGAGGACTTGTTCTAGTTGACTTGTATTATCTATATGCCTATTTATTGTTCCTGTTCCCCTAACCTCTATCTGTCCATTCTTACACTGTGAGCATCTTGGGGCAGAGACCATCTCTTCCTTAATTATCAGAAAGTGTCTAACATGTCATGGGTATTATCACAAACAAATAGTAAACGCTGGAATACAATAATTGGAGTTCTCTTGGGAATGCAGTGCTCAGTACTTACTGTTTTTCTCTTGGGTTACCTAACAATTATTCATCCATTACATTGTGTTTCAGAAAGTATTTCTTGAGAGTACAACACTTATAAAATCTGTCTTATATCACATATTGTATAGCCCTCCTGCGGTACATTGTACTTCTTACCGCCTCTTTCTCTCATTAAGGAAAACATCAATACTTATCTAACTGCTATTACGTACTTCCATTATCATTTTCTAAATAGTGCATTACTAGTAATTGATTGAAGCTTTATAGCCATGTCAACATCATATCCATTATTTAAAGAGATTCTCAGAATACTGGAAGCATCTGACTTAATTGAACACATACCGTGTCGTGAAAAAGACTTACAAAAATCCATCTGCTGGAAAAATCATTTGTGACATTAATAATTAATCTCTAGTAGACTATGAATTATTTCACCAGCACCTACTTGTGCAAGTACAGCATAGGAAGAAGTATACATTTAGGTAGCTTACCAAAGTAAGTACTGAATAAAAATGGAGTACGAACTGCTAGAGGCCTCAGGATGTAGCCCATAATTTGCTAATATTTCTTGCTATGAAGTTACTTAATGATTACTACAAATTTTCTCAAATTCTTTTAAGTTCAGATCAATTTCTTGATTAAGAAAATGATTTTGGGAGACTGGATGGTCCAACGGACTGGTAATACTTTTCAACTCATGGGTAAGCAGTCCATTCCAACTCAGACTGGTAGTGATTAGAGAAGGGCAAATAAACTGATAATCAGATTCCAAGATCTAAATATTCTGATTATATTTGGATTCCTTCATCCAAATGTCAAACCCAAATATCCATCAGGGACTTCCCTGGGACCTTCTCAGTATCTTCCCACATGTCATGAACTCCCTGCCCCTACCACTTTGAGCCTTCTCCGGGAGAGCAGGGATGAGGAGGCCCTGGTCCTCTTAGTTGCAGAAGACAGACCTCTGGGCCTCTTCCCATGTTTTCAGTCTTAAGGTATCTGACAAAGAAGCCCACTGCTTTCTCCTCAACACATAAAATGTCTTCAGGCCTGTGGAACCCCAACCTTCCTACCAAGCAACAGTTCAAGAAAGGTTCCTGATAACCCTTCTACTTTTACCTCACTGAAACCTGGGAGTCTCAGATGACCAAACAGCACTACTGCTTACTAACGAGGAAAGTTTACTATTTGATTCACACACAACATTTAATAACTAAAGTTGCCATTCCTTGGAGGTCTGTTGGTTGGTGACCTCAGTCCAGTTCCTAGTGGGTAGTTAGTAACAACACGTTTTGGGATTCAAACCAGACCAGTGAGAGTTTGTGTCACTGTTTGTCCTGAAACCTTGAGTGCCTTGAAATGCTCTGTTGCTGCAGCTCCATGTGGAGACTCTGAGACAGCATACAAACATGCACAGAGTGTCTGTGTATTGAACAGCCCTGGTTCAGCAACTCTACCAGCCTGCTTGTCACACCATAGTCACACTCTGCTCTCCAACAGCCTTGGTTACTGCCAAGTGACCCCAACACAGCCCCACTCCCGAATTTCCCCAAAGTGTCTGCCGTGAGATGTCCAATGCTTTCCTGGAACATTCAGAGGAGTAATACGGTCCACTGCTCCTTGAAAGAAACAAAAGCACAGCTTTAACTGGAGTTAATAATCACTCATGATCAAACACAGCACTGGGTTGATTTCAAGTTCATTTAATCAAAAAGGGAGAGGTTTTCAGTGAGTTCAATTATAAGAGATAAAGTCAGAAACGATTACAAAGAAAGATGAAGAATGCTTTCTAGTGACTACGACTTTCCTTGAACCAGTGCTGTCCTTTTGTTACAATTCTTACCACTCCTCCTTCCAGCAAGATGGCTGTCCACCCTTGTGGTCAGGATTTCCCACAAAGTACAATGTGCTCTGTTCCTTTGTCTTCTTGGGTGAAAGATAACTTCGGGTTCTTTGTCCCTCTCTTTTATAGTCCAGTGAACTTTAAATGTATCCTTCTCTAAGTTCAGTGCTCCTGTTGTGGGGAAAGGTGCCAGGGAGTCTGATGGAGAAGGTTCTATGCTAGTTTCTCCCCTCTGGTGCTTTCGACAATGCAAATTGTTCTATCCCTACAGCCTCTGATATGCCAATGAATGGCCACTTTATTGTGATTGCCAATTGATTGTAATTGTACCTGGATGGAGGCGTCAGTCTTTCCTTTGTCTGGAAAAGCCTGTTTTCCCATTCCCCAGACTTGTCTGGTTCAAAGACATTTTAGTGCATATTTCCTTCACATTTTTACACTCCGTTGGGCATTTACTGTACATACAACATGCAACAATATTAATGATCAGAGTGTTATTTGTTTTCTAACGGTACCTTACATGACACTTTGGAGATATAGATTGTTGAGGCCAACAAATCACTGGACTGGAAACCCTCTCATGTTTAAAGGTGGTTTCTCAAGGTCAGGCCTGAAGTACACTCATGCAGGTGTGTGGAACAGAAGCTTGTACTGCTGACCACCTAGCACCGCTGTTTGGAAAAAGAGAGGATTCCGGTCTCCAGAGCTGTCAAACTAGCACCTTTCACAAGCCTTAAACTCACTTAAAAACAAAACGTTAATCCAGTGATTAAGCTAGAAGAAATAAAGCCCATTGCACAGTCACTGCAGTGCCTATGCGCCACTCCAATTCTACTGCCACCACCTTCTATTATTATTATTTTTATTACCATAGCGCCTTTCCTGTAGGAGCTCTTGTTTTTACTGTGAGATGGCGGATGACTGGGTCTAAGAGAGAGAGAAAGTGAGGACTGCTGTCAGGAAGAGCTCTGATGGTAACCAAAATACTGACAACCAAGTAGTGCTGTAGCTATATAGAGCAATGTAACAAGGGGAAGCTTCTCAGATTCCAGACAGCTGGGGTCCTCACTAAAATGAGATCCTGGTGCCATAATTGGCTGCCGAGAGACAGGGTGCCACCCATATGGATCCAACTGGGCCCAGATTCTAAAATTCTGTCTGCTTTAATAATCTAAGGACTGGTCTACACTACAAGTTCGATAGCTTTAACTACATTCCTGAGGGCTGTGAAAATTTTCACACCCAGTGCAATGTAATTAAACCTGCCTTAGTCCCAGTATTGACACTGCAAGGTTGAGGAGAGAATTTTTCTGTCAACCTAGGTACTGCCTCTCAGAGAGGTGGATTTTCTACAAGGACAGAAGAACTCCTTCTGTGGCTGTAGTCAGTGTCTATGCCACAGAGTCGCAGCTGCAGCAGTGCTGCTATAGCGTTTCTAGTGTAGACAGACCCTAAGATGTTATGTGCTGTGTGGGGAGAGATTAAAAAAAAATCTGCCTTTTATCTTGACAATGTTCCCTGAAAGTTATGCTTATGCAATTCATTACACCAGGGTATTGTAAGCATGTTACATTTCTGCCTTTCCTTGCCATAATTGTATCTCATAACTTTAATGATATTCAAATGTTAGTATAAACATTTGATACTGTATATCTGTAAAATTGTACTGATATTATTTTTTTACTCATCTCTGCCTGATTATATGAAACTATATCATCCTTCTCTGAACTCAGTTTTACTAATGGCATTTTTTCATGCTCAGTAGTAATCCATGTCATGTTAGGAGCACAACCAGACTTCAACCATTTGTGAAAATCTGTATTAAAAATACTGCCTACATCAGATAAACTTTCATGAGGAAAGAATATTAGCAAAACCCTGCCACTGATGTAGTCTCTAGCCAGCTAGTATAATCTGAAAGATCAACAGGTCAACCAGAACCTCTTCTGACTCCAGAGGGAATTAAAGGACCTGTAATTGTGTGCCGTAGAATTGTCAGTTGACCTTATGTTCTCATTCAATACATTCTTTAATTCAAAGGCCTTAGTGTAGAGAAAGAAGGGAGAACAAATGAATTAATTAAATAATTGTTAATTTAAAAAAAAAAAAAACATGTACAACTATCTCAGAAATGGATGCAGTGTTCAGATTAGCTGTCAAAACCGCAGCAAGGGGATTAATTCAGTGTATATGAATACAGACGATAACAGTGCTCTCTGAAAATAGTGAAAATTTGTACTGTGAAAGACTATTTTACATAAATCTAGATTTTCAGTAGCTCTCTGCACGTACTCAGAGCAGCCTAATCTTGTCAAACATCTGCTCTCTGACAAACATCTGCTCTCTGACAAACAAATATTTCCAAGGGGCATCTCTGGTTGCATACAGGGCTTTCGGACTCGCACAAAATAAACATATGGTAAGTAGCTTCTAGCTAGAGACACACCTGAGCATTTTAAATTCTTTATGAAACTTTAGCTTGCAGACATAGGGTGATATTTTCCCCATTAATTATGAATAATTATTACCTGTGTTACAGTAGCACCTAGAGGCCCCAGCCAAGTTTGTGTCGCACTGCGCTAGGCGCTGTACATAGGACAAACTTGCATAAGGAACATGAAATACTGTGAATTTCCAACTCTCTCTTTTTGCAAGATCAGCAACCTAAATTCACAGCTGTCCTGATGAGATGCTCCCAGCTCTTGTGACACCTATAGTTCAGGGCACTACAATACTTCCCTGCTTTGCTGGCACTCATGACAGCACAGCTCCTGCAGCATCCATGTTACCATGGCCTCCTTTTTGGCCACTATCTCTCAGGGAGTTTAATGCAATGGAAGGGGACACTGAGAAAATACTGATGGGGGCTAATCAGGGGCTAGAGCAAAGGGGCTGGAAGGAGTGCAGCTTCCCCTCCCCCGCTAAAAACAGAAAGAGAGAGAGAGAGAGAGAGCTCCCCCTTTGTGGCTAATGCAGTCAAAGCTCCTCCTCCTGTTTCAATCTACTTTAAAGACTGGGCCCACTTGAGCAGGCACCAACGGACAAATTTTTAAAGCTATTCAGTCATAGAATCATAGAATATCAGGGTTGGAAGGGACCTCAGGAGGTCATCTAGTCCAACCCCCTGCTCAAAGCAGGACCAATCCCCAACTAAATCATCCCAGCCAGGGCTTTGTCAAGCCTGACCTTAAAAATATTTAAGGAAGGAGATTCCACCACCTCCCTAGGTAACGCATTCCAGTGTTTCACCACCCTCCTAGTGAAAAAGTTTTTCCTAATATCCAACCTAAACCTCCCCCCCTGCAACTTGAGACCATTACTCCTCGTTCTATCATCAGCTACCACTGAGAACAGTCTAGATCCATCCTCTTTGGAACCCCCTTTCAGGTAGTTGAAAGCAGCGATCAAATCCCCCTTCATTCTTCTCTTCCGCAGACTAAACAATCCCAGTTCCCTCAGCCTCTCCTCATAAGTCATGTGTTCCAGTCCCCTAATCATTTTTGTTGCCCTCCGCTGGACTCTTTCCAATTTTTCCACATCCTTCTGGTAGTGTGGGGCCCAAAACTGGACACAGTACTAGTCCAGATGAGGCCTCACCAATGTCGAATACAGGAGAACGATCACGTCCCTCGATCTGCTGGCAATGCCCTTACCTATACATCCCAAAATGCCATTGGCCTTGGCAACAGGGGCACACTGTTGACTCATATCCAGCTTCTCGTCCACTGTAACCCCTAGGTCCTTTTCTGCAGAACTGCTGCCTAGCCATTCGGTCCCTAGTCTGTAGCGGTGCATGGGATTCTTCCGTCCTAAGTGCAGGACTCTGCACTTGTCCTTGTTGACCCTCATCAGATTTCTTTTGGCCCAATCCTCTAATTTGTCTAGGGCCCTCTGTATCCTATCCCTACTCTCCAGCATATCTACCACTCCACCCAGTTTAGTGTCATCTGCAAACTTGCTGAGGGTGCAATCCACACCATCCTCCAGATCATTTATGAAGATATTGAACAAAACCGGCCCCAGGACTGACCCTTGGGGCACTCCACTTGATACCGGCTACCAACTAGACATGGAGCCATTGATCACTACCCATTGAGCCTGACAATCTAGCCAACTTTCTATCCACCTTATAGTCCATTCATCCAGCCCATACTTCTTTAACTTGCTAGCAAGAATACTGTGGGAGACCGTGTCAAAAGCTTTGCTAAAGTCAAGGAACAACACATCCACCGCTTTCCCCTCATCCACAGAGCCAGTTATCTCATCATAGAAGGCAATTAGATTAGTCAGGCATGACTTGCCCTTGGTGAATCCATGCTGAGTTTTCCTGATCACTTTCCTCTCCTCTACGTGCTTCAGAATTGATTCCTTGAGGACCTGCTCCATGATTTTTCCAGGGACTGAGGTGAGGCTGACTGGCCTGTAGTTCCCAGGATCCTCCTTCTTCCCTTTTTTAAAGATGGGCACTACATTAGCCTTTTTCCAGTCGTCCGGGACTTCCCCCGATCACCATGAGTTTTCAAAGATAATGGCCAATGGCTCTGCAATCACATCCACCAACTCCTTTAGCACTCTCGGATGCAGCGCATCCAGCCCCATGGACTTGTGCTCGTCCAGCTTTTCTAAATAGTCCCAAACCACTTCTTTCTCCACAAAGGGCTGGTCACCTCCTCCCCATGCTGTGCTGCCCAGTGCAGTAGTTTGGGAGCTGACCTCGTTCGTGAAGACAGAGGCAAAAAAAGCATTGAGTACATTAGCTTTTTCCACATCCTCTGTCACTAGGTTGCCTCCCTCATTCAGTAAGGGGCCCACACTGTCCTTGACTTACTTCTTGTTGCTAACATACCTGAAGAAACCCTTCAGGTTACTCCTAACATCTCTTGCTAGCTGCAACTCCAGGTGTGATTTGGCCTTCGTGATTTCACTCCTGCATGCCCAAGCAATATTTTTATACTGTTCCCTAATCATTTGTCCAATGTTCCACTTCTTTTAAGCTTCTTTTTTGTGTTTAAGATCAGCAAGGATTTCACTGTTAAGCCAAGCTGGTCACCTGCCATATTTACTATTCTTTCTACACATCGGGATGGTTTGTCCCTGTAACCTCAATAAGGATTCTTTAAAATACAGCCAGCTCTCCTGGACTCCTTTCCCACTCATGTTATTCTCCCAGGGGATCCTGCCCATCAGTTACCTGAGGGAGACAAAGTCTGCTTTTCTGAAGTCCAGGGTCCGTATTCTGCTGCTCTCCTTTCTTCCCTGTGTCAGGATCCTGAACTCGACCATCTCATGGTCACTGCCTCCCAGGTTCCCATCCACTTTTGCTTCCCCTACTAATTCTTCCCGGTTTGTGAGCAGCTGGTCAAGAAGAGCTCTGCCCCTAGTTGGTTCCTCCAGCACTTGCACCAGGAAATTGTCCCCTACACTTTCCAAAAACTTCCTGGATTGTCTGTGCACCGCTGTATTGCTCTCCCAGCAGATATCAGGGTGATTGAAGTCTCCCATGAGAACCAGGGCCTGTGATCTAGTAACTTCTGTGAGTTGCCGGAAGACAGCCTCGTCCACCTCATCCCCCTGGTCCGGTGGTCTATAGCAGTCACCTAAAGATGTAGATCGGTGCTAGAGCTGGTCGAAAATATTCTGACAAAATGTTTACAAAGGGAGTTAGGTGCCTAGTGGGGTTTTCAAAGCCTACATGCATGTTTAGACACGAAGTACCATTAAAAATCTGGCCCATAAACCCCATGGGATTGACAGTGGTCATAACCTAGACACATCTGATCCAGGAGGCATAATCTCTAAGGCACACCTAAGTATCTCCAAGGATTGGGGCCCGGAGGAGACAATGCTTTGGAAATAGAGAGTCCCCCTCCCCTCAGCACCTCTCAGGCCAACTTTGGTTCTCTTCTCTTCTGTATAGGTTCTTATACCACTCTCGTCACCATGCTATCTGTGCACTCCACGCACAGAAACAAAGGAGGCAACTGAGTCCAAGTAAGGTATTTTAGTCAAAGTGTTACTTGAAACGATAATATCACCTTCTTAGCTGGGAATGATGTAAATTGAATACATCTGTATTTCTGCTGAAAGATCAGAGTCCCTCTCTAAATGATTATTCGCTGATGGATTATCCTATACAGTTGTTACCAAAAATGTCCTGTCCCAAATGGATTAAATGTACTATGGCTGTTACGGTGAGAGCCATCTCTCAGATTCTGTTTAATGTCACCAAGCGGTAAATTACAAAAGAAAGTAGTAGCATCTGCAGCTTCCGTGGTAGTAAAGTGAAAGGCATACCAGGGCACGAACACAAACTTGCCCCAGTGTCTGCAGCAAAATGCTTTCACGCTGCAAGCCCTTTGATATTTTAGATTAACTAAAGGGGGAAAAGCCTGGTCTTGCTGTTATCTTGCAGTGTCTGACTTTGGGTAAGTCGCTTGACTGCTGGGCCTAGTTTTTCCACTTGTGTAATGGGAAGAGCTGTTTGAACAGTACAGAAAAGAGTGTTTGTGAACAGGCAGTCAAGTCGTGAGCTGTTTTCAGTTCACCCAAGCTCGTACTTCTTTTTATTCACTATTCCTTCCAACAGGTTTTAGTCTGTACTAGTGCATAGGAAACGGCTGTACTCTCAGGCAAACAAAGATGTTTGTGTACAAACAAAGGTATTTTATATGTGTTATTCACTATTTGTTACTTGTTGTTTTCATGTTTATAAAATTTCAGTTATCCAGACAGGGATACAGAAAACACCACATGACTTTGTTGACTCTTCCTACACAACAAACAAATCGTGAATACTCAAAGTAAATCTTGGGTGAGCAGTTTGCAGACAGCCCACAGGCTGAGAATTATTTATCCTAACTATTCATTGTATCTATGTGAACAAGTCATACATCAGTCACAGAAATCAGGATAGGGTCATGAACAATCTGAGAACTGAAAAAAAGGGTTATGTTTGTCATATAATTATTGTAAAAAATCATTTGACCAGCTCGAAGAGTGGGGATAACATCTGCCTGCATCACAAGATTGGCTTGAGTTACTTTAATTAATATTCATGAGTGCTTTGAAATCCTCAGGTAGAAGGCACTATATAAGTGGAAAAAATTTTGATCATACATTGTGCTGTAATAAAGCTCACTGAAAAGTGTCCCCTTGTTTTTATCCTAGGAGTTTTGGGTTTAAAAACAGATGCCAATTCAATTTTCATATATCTACAGTATATTTATTAGGCTATTCATGCTGTAAGTTCCATCTTGAGTGTAAGGTGCATTTCAGAGCCTGCTTTTATCAAAGGGAGGAGCATCATATTAAGTGCATAGTAGTTATAACTAGAAATGATCGAATTAGTTAAAATGATACAGAAACATTCTTCTGATGCTACTGTAACATTCATGCAGCAACTTCAAGCCATGGGATTCTAAACTGCGTCACAAGTTATACACCTAAATCACCACTGAAATGTAGCCCTCTTTGGGGTGGAAGGTGACAACCAACTGGCACACACCTCACACTAACAACACTGGGGAAAAGAAGACATTTGGCTAAGGATACTGGTGCAAACTCTTGCTCTTGCAAAAAGTGCTGTGGAAATGTCAGTGTGCACTGAGAGTTGACAGGATGTCATGTAAAGACCTGCAGTACAAAGTAAACTGCATGGGACTCTGTTTACATCCCTTGGAAGGGCAAAGGGCTGAGTTTGACCCTACTGCAATTCAAACGTGGGTGTTCAGGAGTCTCCCTTTTCCTAACCTGATACTTGGGCTGTTAAACTATTCTCCTTTGGGATACACTGAGGTGGCAGACAGAAATAGTGGGCCACTATGGGCCCTGTCCTATATGTTCTCCACATACAGAATTCTCACTCACTTCAGCTTCTTCCTCACCATCACCCAGGCCTCACCATGTTTCCTTTACCATTCTTCTGGCTCCTAACAACCACCTTGCTCTTCTCTCTTCCTTCCCTTTTGGCACCTTTTCTCTTGTACATTGCTTGTCCTAACCCATTTTGTTATTATGTTATGTCTGAACTCGGATGGCAGTCTTTGTGTCTTCCTGCAAAATGCCTAGCACGTGTTGGGCACTATGAAAAGAAGAATGGGTCATCTAGTACATTTTTCAACACTGTACTTAATGTTACTTTGACAAAGCCATTCCGAAGGGAATTATTCGGCAATGTCATATCCAGCTAGGCAGAGCTACAGTCACATGTGGACTGCCAGTACTTCAGCCCATTTGTCTCAGCAGTTCTGCTAAAGGCTTTATAGAGCTGTTGAATAAGACAGGGGAAGGCCGTGAGCTTCATGTGACTCCAGAGGGGAGTGCATTGGAGGTGAAGGAACGGTTTCCCATTGTCACCCTCTGGGTTCAGACTAAGAGGTAGGATCTGGACCCTGTCAGGAAACTTCCATTCACCCCCCTTCCAATGCGGGCTCTTAGCCAGGGTAAGGGGTACCAGGTCATGGTCTCACCATTTCCCCACACTGCACAACCATTAAGCCCAAGGGAGTGGTATAGCTGCCATTGTGCCCAGCTCTTCTTGGGTGCCCATGCAGGGCCAGGAGTAATCTTTCCCTAAGACATAATATAACATCAGAAAAAGCAAGGTCTAGAAGGAAATGTTGAGCTTAAGTTACTGACAGCTTTAGCTAGAATAACATGAGTCTTGAGCCTCTTCAGATGTGGAAAGCTGTCAGTTGCATTCAATGGGATTCACTCAACACTCTTTAGTCATAAGGAAGCTGTCTAGCTTTTAGACATCTTTCACCTAACTCAGAGATCTAAATGCAAAGTAGTAAATGCAGCACTCAGGGTATGAGGATTTTGACACTTGCCAGAAGATTTTGGGTCTTTAAAAACCAATGAATGGATTGAAAGTGAGAGAGGAATATAAGTATTGTTATCTGAAATGGAAAATCTGATTCCAATATATTTCATGTTTAAATGAAAATGGTATGTGTTTTCCACATTTCAAAAACATTCAAAGTTCCTTTCAACATGAAAAGGTCAGACATCTTTATTTAGGAATTTCAGATTTTTGGAATGAGCAAGATGAGCACAGCTGTCATATACCACTGGTAGAACACCATGTAGGAATGATTCTATCAGCCTGGACATAGAATCCTAGAATCATAGAATATCACGGTTGGAAGGGACCTCAGGAGGTCATCTAGTCCAACCCCCTGCTCAAAGCAGGACCCATCCCCAACTAATGGGATGGAATGGCAATTGCTTAGACAACAGTGAGGAAGCAGTCCAGCCTGATTCTGGCAGTGTGGTTACACAAACTAAGTTTATAGGACATTAAAATGACCCAAGAAACCTTTGGAGGGCAGCGCTGTTGTCACACATTTGTAACACAGCCCGAATGGTTGATGCGGGCATCATTAAGTGAAAAGCATTTTGCACTGTTGCTTTTTGGAGTCAGCATGACATTTATACTGTGCTGTGCCACATTTAGCCATGTTGTACCACAATCTAGTTGAATCAGAGGCCAAAAAAGCAGGCAGTGATACACTTCTATCCTCCCTGACGTGACACAAGACGGCAGCTGATACAAAATATTCAATACACATGAGCCAAGCATACCATGTTCCTGGACTATCCCGTCTAAAACATTCCAATTAGTTAATACCGAAAAAAGGGGGTGCTGGACTGCAGTACAAGCAAAGGCTGCGCCAGCTTTTTGCAGACTTCAGTAGTGCTGGCATTATTTATTCCGAGCCCCAACAATGTGCTTTATGACCACAGAGACACACACATAATTATATGGAGAGATACACTAATTCATGGGAAGTGCTGATCTACAACAGAAGGTGTTACATCCTACCCAACAGGAAAAGTACATCGACACCAGTCAGACGATTGTGAGATGCTGATGAAGACAAAAGCCATTGATCTGCTCCCATCATCTCGGGCAGATGAGTCATGCAAGTGAATTACTCTCATCAGATGAGTTTACAGCTCAGAGCAAGTGGCAGGAGGAGGAAAAAAAACCCATACAAAAGGAACATATTACCTCTATGCTGCTTGGACTCTAGATGGCAAGGTTTCTAGGCATCAGCAAGAGATCCCCAGCTGCTTAGCCTGGGTCAGCCCCAAAGGACATACAGAGCTTTTTTTAGTGTAGAAGTTTCTATTAACCTTTTGAAATTTAAGATTATAACTCATTTGTGTATATGCTTACCTGATTTAACCTTGTAATAACTCTATAATTTCCTTTTCCTGTTTAATAAATCTTTATATAGTTTATTATAGGATTGGCTAGAAGCATTATCCTTGGTGTGAGATCTGAGGTGCAATTGACCTGGGGTAAGTGACTGGTCCTTTTGGAGTGGGAATAACCTTAATATTGCTGTGTCTTGCTGTAAGGGACAATCTATTACAAAGGTATGCTCACCTGCGTGGCAAGATAGATCCACGTACCCAAGGGGATGTCTGTGAGACCATAGTGCCTGAGGAGTTTACACTTGATAATTGGTTGGTGAAATCTAAATATAGAACTTACAACCAATTTGGGGTTTGTGCTTTATTTTCTGACAATCTGCCCTGAGGTTGGTACTCACGCTCTTAAGTCTCTGCAGGCAGCATTATAATGCTCACCTGTGAAGTAAGAGACCCAGGCTCCAGTCCCTCTGTTCTAATGAATGTTTAATTATCTACACCAGCAAAGGACCCACCTGATAGAATTTCCCTTTTGACTGTAGTTACAATGTAGGCCTGGTGCAAATTTATTGAAAATTACTAAAATCCTAACATGACTGATTGAATACAAGTGAGCAGGGGTGGAAATACAATTTTCCTAGAGGATTCAAGGAGGGATATTTTGAACATCAAAAATATGTAGCTTTTTCTGATATTATGTCCTTTGCTTTGAATGCCTCTGCTGAGGTTAAAGCTAGTCTCCTTGACAACAAAATACAGCCTTTTATACAATGGAATAGTTCTGTATTATTCATCATAAATTCCAACATGCTGTCACTGGACAAAGGATATTTAGTAAGAAAAGGTAAACTAGATATTACATTAGTCATGGCAACAATTTCCTTTACCTCCTTCCATAGATATAGATTAGATATAGAAATAAAATAGGGAACTCAGCAGACACTACTGTATATATTTTTCAGAAACTACTATACAAAATAAAGCACTGTTTTTCTTTACCTCAGATCCTTCAAGTTCTTTTGAGCTAGAAAAACCTCATTTTTACTTGTTTTCTTTCAGACTAGGAGTGATAGGTCATGTAGATACCTCAGTAATGCTGTCTTTCATATTCATCTAATAGCAGTAAAGTCCATGGGACAAAGCACTTGTGAGGGTTGGTGACTTGGTCTTGGCTGTTCCTCAGGCAATTAATTCCTCCCAATTCGTCAATAATTTTAGCATGATCTGGAGGAATGAGCATGAGGGGCAGGAGGCAGGAAAATTCTAAATTCTTATCCCAGCCCTAATTTTCAGTTACTTCATTTCTCAAACTCAGTTTCCCCATGTATAAAATGGTGATAATATTAACTCACAGGGTTGTGGTGAGGATTACTTAACATTTTTAGAAATGCTTTGAACCACGGGTAGCGGGTATCATAGGCAGGGCCTCCCCAAACACCCCGATATGGCCCTGCCCATGCTCCGCCCCAAGGACCCCTCTGCTAGCTGGCTCCAGCCTAGGGAGGCTGCTCCTCTTCCAGGAAGCCTTCTGGGGCTGGTACTGGGACTTGGGGTAGCTAGGGCCACACCATCCAGCACTCTAGGGCTGGGCGGAGGGGCCACGTGCTGCCAGCCCGCCTGGTGGTTCAGGGCTGTTGGGGAGGGGCGCGTGCTGCCTGCCAAGCGCTCTGGGGCTAGAGGTGCTCTGGCAGCCTTGGACTGTGGGGTGCTGGCAGCTCTGGGCTTTCACAAGGGAAGGGGGGTAGGAGAGGTGGGACTCAGGTGGAAGAGGAGGGCTGGGCCAGGGGCTAGCCTCCCCGAGCCTGTGGTTCATCCACCACCCATGTGTTGAACAAGTAAAGCGCCATGTAAGTACAAGGTAATACTATAATCACTGAACCATAGCCCTTTACCTAGATCATGCTATTGGGAAAGTGTAGTAATGCGATAGAATATTTAGGCTGATAATTTCTTGACTATTCAACTGTCTGAAGCGTTTTTAGTTCTCTTTTGGAGTGCCTTTTTATCAGTATAAAACAAGTTAGAGCACAAGGCTGCATATTATGCTCAGGGCAGCGGGGGAGGGATTTTTTTTTTTTCAAATTAAACCCTGCCCCTTACTGCAGATTGCTCTGGGATGAAAGAAGTTTTATGACCCTTAAGTAATTAGTGTCCATGGGCAGTGGGTGAAGCTCCCCTTTGGGGAGTCTAGCCCCCTGCCCTGCCTTTTTTGGTCAAAGCCCTGCCTCTTTTGGTTGAGGCCACACCCCCGCTCACTGCTCACAGCCCCCCCCATGGCCCCGGCTGAGGTAGGGTGGGGCCGAGATCTTGGTCTCTCCCCCTATGGGCCCGGGTGGGGTTGGGGGGCAGGAGTGTTTGAGAGCTCAGATGGGACCACTGGGGTGGGGAGTCTGAGAGCTCGACCTCGGCCAGGGTCAAGCTCTCAGCCTCAGCCAGGACCAAGGCAGAGCTCTCGGTCCTGGCTAGAGCGCCGACCCTGGAGCCCCTCCCCCATTCCACCCCTTCCCCCATAGCCCCGCCCCCATTCCACCCACAGCCCCATCCCCGTTCCACCCCTTCTCCCACAGCCCTGCCCGCATTTTTCCCAAGGCCCCACCCCCATTTCACCCATGGCCCTTCCCCTGCAGCCTCTCCGCCTGCTCACTTCTTCACTGCCCCCTCCCCCCGCTGCGGCCTCAAGACCAGAAAAGCTCTGTGCCCTTGCCATTGCCCCAGGGCCGCTGTGGCAGGGGGAAGATTTTTCCAGGGGCCCCAAATCTACCACTGCCCCGCCCACCCATGGTGTGAGGTTTGTGGATGCTTAGCCTCCCTTAGCCTCCATTAAGCACCACCTATGTTACTGTTTATTTTTAACAACACTTTGAATGCACTGAAGCAATCAGAATTTCTGTCCTATTCTGAAAAACTCACTCCTATTGTCCAGAAATAAGCACTTATGTATTATGGTGATAAGGTTGGTGCATAGATCTAAGTAGACAGATAACTTTACCTGTATTTTCAAAGGTATCGTATGTTTTTATAGATTCATAGATTATAATGCCAGAAGAGATCACTGTAACCATCTAGTCTAATCTTCTGTATAATACAGGCCACAGGACTTCCCTGAATTAATTCCTGTTTCAAGTCCAGTAACTCTGCTTTAACTAGAACATATCTTTTAGAAAAACATCCAATCTTCATTTTAAAATTTCCAGTGATGGAGAATCCACCATAACTCCTTGGTAAATTGGTCCAATGGTTAATTACTCTCACTGTTAACAATTTGAACCTTGTTTCTAATCTAACCTTGTCTAGCTTCAACTTCTAGCTATAAGGTCTTGTTATACCTTTTATCTTCTGGATCAAAGATCCCATTATCAAATAGTTGCTCTCCACGTAGGTATTTATAGTCAACTCTTAACCTTCTCTTTGATAAACTAAATACTTGTTTAAACTCCTTGTGTCTATCACTATAAGGCATGTTTTCTAATTCTTTAATCATTCTCCTGGCTCTTCTCTGAGCCCCCTCCAATTTATGAACATCCTTTTTGAATTGTGGACACCAGAATTGGACACAGTGTTTCAGCAGTGGTTGCACCAGTACCAAATACAGAGATAAAATGACATCTCTACTCCCGTTTATTCGTTCAAGGATCACATTAGCCCTTTTGGGCACAGTTTCACACTAGGAGCTGATCTTCAGCTGATTAGTCACTGTATCTAAAAGATCTACTTTAGTTCAAACAGGAATTAATTCAGGGAAGTCCTATGGCCTGTGTAATACAGGAGGTCAGACTGGTTGATCACAATGGCTCTTTCTGGTTTTATAATCCACACATCTATGAGTCCCAAGTCCTTTTCAGAGTTATTGCTTCCCAGGACAGAGGCCCTCATCCTATAAGTATATCATACATTCTTTGTTCCTGAATGTATGACTTTATATTTGGCCCTATTAAAGCACATTATTTGCTTACATTCAGATTACCAAGAGATCCAGGTCACTCAGTATCAGTTATCTGCCCTCCTCATTAACCACTCACTCAATCTTTGTATCATCTGCAAACTTTATCAGTGATGATTTTATTTTTGTTCTAGATCCTTGATAAAAGTGTTTAAAAAATCCCAAAAACCGGTGCCTGAAGAAACCCCACTAGAAACACACTCTCTAGAATAAGATTCCCTGTTTACAGTTATATTTTGAGGCCTATTAGCCAGTTTTTAATCTGTTTAATGTGCACCATGCTAATTTTGGACTGTTCTAGTTTCTTAATCAAAATATTGGGCGATACCAAATCCAATTACATCAACACTATTACCTTTATCCACTAAATTTGTAATCTCAAAAAAATAAGATAATCAAGTTAGTCTGATGGGATTTATTTTCCATAAAACCACCTTGATTTTCATTAACTATATTACCTGTGATGGGCTGTCACCCCTGGGGCGCAGTCTGGGACTTGTGGGAACCGCTGCTTACCTCTGAGACACACAGCTGGGCTGGCCCTTTTTTCACACTGCTTGGCTGGAGACACAGACAGCCTTACCAGGCCCTGTTATGACCCAACATGACAGGACATGGTGCCACACACCCAAACTGAGCTACCTGAGTGTTGTAGCTAAGCCACTCAAGGACATACAGACGACTTCCCAGTTCCCCCCATCTTGCACCCCTCTGGGGCTATAAACCCCATATTATGCAGTCTTACACTGCACAGAGATCTGTACAAGGTAAGCACATTAATAAAGTTCACCTTCCCCTCTATGTAGGAAGGATATGCAACAAGCCTGTGTTAACCAAGCTAAGATTTTTCCCCAAGGAACTTAACTCAAGGGCATGCTGGCTTAGACAGAGGAAAAAATAAATTTATTAACTACAAGAGATAGATTTTAAGTGATTATAAGTGATAGCAAACAGATCAAAACAGATTACCTAGTAGATAAACAAAACCACAAACTACCCTAATATACCAAGTTTCCATAACAGGCTAGAAATGCCTTTAGCCTGGGACCAGCACTTGCCCCAGTTCAGTCTTTGTTCCTCAGGTGTTTCCAAGAGTGTCCTTTGGTGAAGAGTGAGGCCCTGAGGTGATGTCACTCCCTGCCTTATATACCTTTCCCATATGGCAGGAACCCTTTGTTCCAAACTCAGCTCCCAGTCCCAGTTTGTGCAAAAATATAGGAACCCAAAATGGAGTTCAGTATCATGTGGTCTGGTCACATGTCCTTGTTGAGTAATAGCAGCCATTACTTACAGGTTGGCTGAAACATTTACAGGAAGATTAAGCTCTTCCATAGTCCATTGTCTTTGCTAATAGGCCATCAGCACTGTCTAGATTCTTCATTGTTGTACCTGAAAGGCTAACTCTGGGTGTTTTCCAGAATAAGCACATTTGAAATACAGATATGTAGTCAATATTCATACCTTCAGATACAAAAATGATACATGCATGCAAATAGGATAATCATATTCAGCAAATCATAACTTTTCCAGTGACACCTTACATGACCTATCTGGTACAAATTGCATCATAATGATGTCATACTTATACCATCATGAACAATGTGGAGCGCAGTGTCACTTTACCCTCCTTTATTTTTGTATTAATCAAGTCCCATATCATCCATTCTATTATTTTGTCCAGGATCTATGTCAGGCTGACAGAACTATAATTTCCCGGTTCACATTGTTTGCCCTTTTAAAATATTGGCACAACTTTCTTCCAGTCTTCAGAAATTTTCCCAGTGTTCTGAGACACTGAAAATCAACATTACCAGTACAGAGAGTTCTTCAGACAGCTCTTTTAGAACTGTTGGGTGCACATTATCCAGATCCACAGATGTATAAATTATCTAGCTTCAGGTTTCAGAGTAACAGCCGTGTTAGTCTGTATTCGCAAAAAGAAAAGGAGTACTTGTGGCACCTTAGAGACTAACCAATTTATTTGAGCATGAGCTTTTGTGAGCTACAGCTCACTTCATCGGATGCATACCGTGGAAACTGCAGCAGACTTTATATATACACAGAGAATATGAAACAATACCTCCTCCCACACCACTGTCCTGCTGGTAATAGCTTATCTAAAGTGATCATCAGGTGGGCCATTTCCAGCACAAATCCAGGTTTTCTCACCCTCCACCCCCCCCACACAAATTCACTCTCCTGCTGGTGATAGCCCTAGCTTCAGTAGCTTCTGTTAGAATGGGAAGTGTTTCTTCATCATCATATGATATGACTGCATCTGGCTTCTTCCAAAATACAGAACAGAAATATTTATTGAACACTTCTTCAAGTCCAGCTAAATTCCAGCTAAGAACTATTGGTTTAATTTTCTCAACCTAAATATGTTATTACAGGACTTGAATGAACCTTCTTTGCCTTCCAGGTTTCAGAGGATACAGTGAGAGGACAATAAAGATTCATTGCAGATTCATTATGTCAGAACAGCAAGATTGTCACACTTCCATGTTATATCAGTGGAATCAGATTTTGAAAAATGTATGCTACCTGCAGCCAGGATCAATACATCTGTTTATTCTTCATATTTAATCATATTTGTTGCTATTCTTAAGGTACTGTAATTAAATGCACCTTAAATAACTAGACATGTGACAAAATTGAACACAGGATCTGAATCTCCTCTCCCCTGAATTTTACTCTGTATATAGATGTACAAGCCCATGAAACCAAATGGGAACCATCAATAAAGTTTTTACAAAATCCATTTGTATAATGGAACTGTACTGTAGAGACCCATAGTTTAGATATACTCTACAATCTGGAGATACCTGAAACTGGGCAAGTAAAATTTGGATAAACAAAAGCAGCAAAACAAGGAAAAATGAAAAAAAAAACAACCCTGAAATTTTCACAAAATGTCACCCAAAAGAAAGTTCACCCCACACACTTTGTTCACATCTGCATATTATCTTTCCCATTCTTGTATCTGCAAGGAATTTATCATTTATGAGTATGCAGTGCAATGTCTCTTTCATGTTTAGTTACCTAGAATTGTATTTGGGTCCATCATAAAGCAGCACAGCCAAGCCAAATAAACAGCACAGATTCCAGAAGCTCTGTTAGACACAAGTTTGGCAGATCATTTATCTGCCTCTATTTTGGTTGCTTCTGCTTACCACCCACATTCCATCTGAAGGCTCTGTTTGGCCAGCAGACATACTTTCAAACTTTCTCCTTGCAAGTGTGTGTATGTCTGACGAGTGGGGAGGGATGTTTTAGTAATGTTGCTTTAAAGCTTTTTTTAAAGCTTAACCAGATAGTTATGAAGACATTCTTAAATCTGATTCAGACTTTACTGTACCTTGGACTGAGTATGTAGCAGATGCACTGGATATGTGCCTTTCTTTTAGATCTTGAAGTTTAATCAGTTCTCCTACTGTTGGCCTGAAGTCAATGCAGCTGCACTTGTGCTAGCAATGGTGGAATGGCTAGTGCAGTTTGGGCATGGATGTTTTTTATCTGTGTCATCTGGTCATGAGCAGTGTCAGATGACAGGTAAACATGTACTCATGCCTCATGTACACTAGTGCTCCCATCACTGCTTGGACATGTGGAGCAGCACTGCCATTAAACCAGCAATTGGAGAATTGCTAAAAATAAACAGGCAGGATAGTCTGATGGATAAACCAAAAGACTAGGCAGATTGGAGATCTGGTATCTAATCCAGCTCTTCCAGTGACTTGCTATATGGCTTTCAGCAAGAAATTTAATCTCCTTTCATTTCCCAGCTGTAAAATGGGGAATGAATGCTTACATGTTAAGGATGTTGTGAAGATTAATTGGCCGCTTTGTAAAGTGCTTAGAATATGAAAAAGGCTAAGGGTTTCTAGATTCGCCCTGGAGATTGAACAGCTAGTTGGAATTTCAACAAGTATTCCCGTCTGCTGGTTGTACAGCATTCTATTGACTCTAATACAGTTTCAGGGTGAGGAGATGGGAGTGTTCATGATAAGGTAGAAAATATAATACACCTAAGATAAGTCCTAATAATCACATTTATGCTTTGCATCTCAAAGCTGGAAAGAGTGTGTCCAAACTGCCCCCTGTATGGGGACAGAGGACTGTGTGTTGTGTATTCACTTTGCTTATTTTATATTTTCCCCAGGCATTATTTTTTCGCTAGTTGGAATGGTGGGTTTCTGTTCAATGTCCTTTTTCTCACCTGCCATTTTATGTGTCCTATCTTCCCTTCCTTTGCTCCTCTAGCTCCTCATTTTCCTTCCAGCTTTGTTCTCTTCACTCCCTGCCTGTTCCTACATTAATTTATCCCCTTGGCTGGCCAGCATGTAAAATATTGTGGGTACAAGATGTTTCCTTAATATATGATTGAGAATAGAGTGTGAACAGCTGATCTTCTGGCATTTTCACCAGAAAAATGCTTCCTTTTCTTGTATGTTTCAAAAGAAAATTCTACTGGAGAGAGACCAAGTGGTGCAGTGAAGGGGTGGAGAGCAGGATCTTCACTTCTTCCTAGGCTTAGATAGGGGGCATTACCATAATTTTCATACACACAAGCCTCAAGCACAGGGACTCCACTCAGGCCTGGAAGGTGGGACTAGGAGAAGCCGGGGGGAGGAAGGGGAGTTAGCATGTGCATTGGGGAGTTAAAGTGGCAGTTTTTAACCACAGACCTGCCGGATGCTTCCTGGGAGCTGCCCCAGGTAAGCACCTCCGGGACTCCCCACCTCGCGGAACAACTGGTTCTAAAAGGGCTTCGAAATTTAAAAACTGGTTCTAGCGAACCGGTGTGAACCGGCTCCAGCTCACCACTGCCTACATGGGGAACAAAAACTTGATAATAGAGGGCACTTCAATCTAGCAGACAAAGATAACAAGATCCAATGGCTGGAAGTTGAAGCAAGGCAAATTTAGACTAGAAACAGGGTGCATTTTTTTAAAAATGAGAGTAATTAACCACTGGAACAATTTACCAAGGGTTGTGGTGGATTCTCCATCACTGGACATTTTTAAATTAAGAAAGGAAGTTTTTCTAAAAGATATGCTCTAGTTCAAGCAGAGCTATTGGTCTTGAAACAGGAATTAATTCAGGGAAGTCCTATGGCCTGTGTTATGCAGGAGGTCAGACTACATAATTACAATGGTCCCTTCTGCATTGTAATCTATGAATGCATATATGGTGCATATATAATTATTTATATATGACTCATGAGTCTGTATGGTAAGTGCATATCTAAGGTGAATGTGCACGCTTATTTAATGAGTGTGATTTGTACTGGGGACCATTCAATTGAATTTTATAGCAGGGAGGGTTTGTATGGGGCGTGTGTAGATAGGGAGCAAGTATGGAGAAGAGAGGGGTGAGTCTGTGTGCATGTGTGCACACACATTGAAACACTCAGTCTTTCAGTCATTTCCTCAGGTGGAATTCTGAGGGCTGCTCATAATGTTGTGTCAGAGCATCTCATCTCGTCGGTCCAGCTTTGACTCTCTCAAATATAATCCATGTTAGAATTCATGTTGACTGCTTTCCATAAAGATTTGCTCACCTGAATGTATGCCAATAAGCAATTTGAAAGGATTGGAATACCAGTGAAGCAAATCAGTGGATATGCTTTCTAAGAACATTCACATACTTTAGTTGTATTCCCCGTGCTCTATTACAGACTTAAATAGAGGAATTAAGTAATAAATGGAGGAATTTTTGGAGCTGAAAATATTGATCATCTTGATATGAAAGCTTCATATTAAATGAGCTTGTTGCCAAGGATACATGATATTTTCATCATCATTACACTTGGAAGTTTACCAGATGTTAAAATGTGACAGACAACAGAGAGCAGTCATATTTCATGCATTGTGTTAAGTTCCATCTATCAGATTTCACTCAGATATATTTGAAATTCTTGTGGATCAAGCTGGGTAAATGTTGTAATAAGCAATGAATAGCTGCTGTTAAGATCTATTTCGATTTTTATTGTCATGAAACAATTATACCGTTGATAAATCAAGCAGAAGATAAAGTACTACTCCTCTAAACCAGTAAAATATCCCAATCACCAAGTCTGCCACTGAAAAGAATGAAAGATGTGTCCTGTAAATTCCCAGGCAGTTAATAACAAACTTATGATACATTAATTTGGATTAACATCATGCCATTCAACTAATTCTCAACTAGACAAATGACCTTCATGTGTAACAAAAAACAAGATGTGAAGTCATCCATTTGCATATCACGTAGCAAAAGCATTTGATTCAGTAAACCATGATATTGTTTGGAAAATATGTTCATTTTCATATACAGCGAAACTTGCACAACAGGACACTTATTAGGCAACCTCCTCTCTTAAGAGACTGACACAAAATGTCCCCATATGGAGAGAGTACAATTTGTGTGACAGGCTAGTCCTGAGCTGGGTTGATAAAAGAAGGCTTCTCATGACTGGATTGACTTCAAACGCTTGGATGGTGGGGGTTTTTTTAGTTCCAATGAAAAGAAGATTCTGGCAAGCATAAGTGTTACATTGGATTCCCTTCAGCACTAGCCTCAAAACAAATATAATGTATGGCTTACTTCAGGCAGGTCAAAGAAATGTACAGCATTCAGGTCTCACAAAAAACTCACAGCTATAATTAGAGAGACAAAGTGGGTAAGATCCAATAAAAGATATTACCTCACTCACCTTGTCTCTCTAATATCTGGGACTGACACGACTACAACACTGCACACTACTGTAATGTCACCTCTGATTAATTATTTCAGTTTATTTCTTACTAAGCATCTAATTAAAGTAATGAACATTTAAGAGATATACATGCCTTACTGCGTAGCTATGTTATCTTAGAAATGGAAGGACAAGGGTTACAATGCTAATAGCCCAATTTTTGTCTGACCATAATCCTGGCTTGCTGTGCCAAGTCTGAACCCTGGTTATGCATGTGCATAAGTTTCCACAGGATGAGGTTCCAATTTCAGACAGTCAAGGGAGGGATATTGGGACAACTCACGTAGCTAACATTATGTGCAAAACTAAGTCTTTGCAGGATTAGGGCTTTGGACTCATTATAAACTCTTCAGAGCAGGGCCTACGACTTTACTTGTTTCTGAAAGACACTTAACACACACTTCAGCATTTAAAAATGGTAATAATACTGCCTGGCATACTTACATAAGAACATAAAGAACGGATATACTGGATCAGAGCAATGGTCCATCTAGCCCAGCCTCCTGGCTTCCAACAGTGGCCAGTGCCAGATGCTACAGAGGAAATGAACAGAAATGGGCAATCTACTGAGTGATCCACCCCCTGTTGTCCAGTCCCAGGGTCTAGCATTCAGTGGTTTAGGAACATCCAGAGCATGGGGTTGCATCCCTGACATCCTTGGCTAATCACCATTGATGGACATATCCTCCAGGAACTTATCTAATTCTTTTTTGAACCCAGTTATACTTTTGGCCTTCACAACATCCCCTGCCAATGAGTTCCACAGGTTGACTGAGCTGTGTGAAGAAATACTTTCTTTTACTCAGGCTTTTTCAGGAAAGGAGTTAGGAACTGAACACTGTTGGAAGCAAGTGAACGAATGGGGATAACTGTTTGGGCAAACTGAGGTCACTTTGACAGGCTGAGTTTTTGAATGTATTCATAATGGTTTTGCACCTAAAGTCTAACGCAGGCTCTTTTATAAGGACTAGTCTCCCAAAGGTACGTTGATGTAAGTTGACTTGCATTGACCTATTTATGCATGTGTCTACACTCAAATTTGTCTCTGGACAATGCAAGCACCCCGTTATGGTAACAAAGTAAAAAGCACATCCCCACACAGCCATGGTCAACCTACTGTGACTGATGCAGTGCGAATGTAGATGCTCCATGACCTGTGTCGACCCTAACAGTCTTCCAGCAGCTATTCCACAGTGCCCCGTTCCTTTCAACAGTGACTGCTCTGGTCACAGCTGTGATGCTGTGCAGGGGTCACAGAGACGGGACGCCACCATCCCCCTTAAAAACACACTGCTTGTTTTTGAAATGCATTTTCCTGATTGTCCAGGTTGGCGAGCACACCTAGCCACTCTCCCTTGTGTGCAGCTGCCCCACTGACTATGCCAGTTCCATGCCCTGTCTGGGGTAGACAGGAGATATTGGATCTCCCACACCTGTGGGGAGAAGATGCTGTACAGGCACAGCTATGGACCAGCCATTTAACCATGGACATCTATGAAAAGGGAAGCAAGTGAAGGGGTATGTGACAGGGATCAGCAGCAGAGCCATGTGAAGATGAAAGAACTGTACCATGCATACCAGAAGCTAGGGACTGCAACAATCAGTCTGGTGCTCAGCCACAGGCCCGCCGCCTTTGCAATGAGCTGCATGCCATACTTGGCAGAGACCCCACCAGCATCCCACAAAGCACCATGGATACCTCAAAGGAGTCCAAGACAGAGACACCTGCCCTGAACCATGAGGAGTGGGGAGATGTAGGGGGCTCCAGCCTTGCAATAAACCAGAAACTGTTCAAGACTCCACCACAGTTTAGCCAGTCCCACCAGCTGAGCACTGATGTGCCTGATGAAGGGGAAGGGGCTCAGGGATGTATGCGCATGATTTTCCCCTTACAATGTTTAAGTTTAAAGATGGCGCTCATCCCATCCTCAAGTTCACAAGACACAGCAATCATCGGCTCATTGTTTGACAGGAAAAGGTAGTGGTACAACAAATAGAAGTAGGATCGGTATCTGCTTTGCATTTCCTTGTAGGGTTAGGCGGGGTTGGGGGCGTGTGGAGCAGTTTGTTAACTTACATAGGGATGTCCCTGGTATCTTCCTGAGAGATCTTGATGAAAAACTTTTATGGAGATACTTTGCAATCCCCTCCCAAAAGTGTCTAGGAGTGGCTGCCTTATTTCTTCTTCTGCGGTAGGACACATTCCCATGCCACTCTGCAAGGAGCTCAGCCAGCACCTTCACAACGAACAGGCTATCAGCATACAGGCCCATGCACCTTTGGGACATCAACAGCCACTGATCCCTTTGTACCTTTGTTACCGTCAGGAGTGAAAGATCAGCTACAATCACTGTCACCTGTAGAAAGTGATGCCAACATTTGGTGTCATTGCCCTATACTCGGACCTGTAGAATTGAAACTGAAATGTTATTGTGTCAGAACACCAACATTCCTTCCCCCCTTTGACTCTGGAGGGCCATACTCACTCACTGGGGCTGAGGTGTGGTGCCCTGTGGAGACATTCCAAAGCTGAAGTGTCAATAAACATATTTGAATTCAAATTTTTATGAGTAACAGAAGAAAGTATTGAAACTTGTCTGTCCCCTTCCATTGTGACAGTAACGTAGTAGCCCTGGCACTAGCAACTGCTGCGGTTTCAGCCAAGCAGGGTAATGTTAGGGCCTACAGCTGTGATGCGGCAGCATAGGATGCTGTGCTGGGGAGAGAGACAGTCAGTGGAAGGGCAGATTGAGTTGGGGAGGGGACTCAGAGTTCTCCTGAAGTGGCAGTTGAAAGGCAGTTAGAAAAGAAGGAGGTGAAAAGGGGATTTGCTGAGGAAGCTGGACCTGGACAAGCCGTGTGCAAGGAACCTGGCCATGAGGGACATAGCACATCTGACCAGCGAGGTTAACCATTGGAACACTGATAGAGGGGACACAGTTTAGACACCTGGAGAACAGCTGTGGGTCTCCAGGTGAGAAGTTGTCATTTGCAGGCAAACCTGTTGGAAAGAGGTACGGTCACTGTAGCGTCGAACTGAAAGAGCCTTGGAAGGCAGGACAATTGGGGTGAAGCTGGACTTTGCAGCCATGGAGGGGAAGAGCTGCCTCCCTCTTGGGCTGACAGCGTGTTGTTGAAAAACTTCTTTTATAGTGATGGCAATTTACAGTTTATTATTTCCCTAAGTATTTAATGTTTCTGTATATTATATTCTACTATTTATTTTATTGTTCCTGCTAAATTTCTAGGTTTTTCATTTATAAAGTTGAAAATGTAGGATTCTCTCCAATATGTTGGTTTGCCTCTGCCCACAGTAGGCACAGCCTGCCCAAGGCATGGGTCACTGCAGTAAATCCAATACACATCTGTCTGATTTTATCAGCAGCTGCGACTGTTCTGGCTTGTGGTGCCCCTTCCACACCCTCAGCACCTGACCCAGCTGAGGAGGAGAAAGAAGAGGACTAGGGAGGACATATTGAGTGAGGTCCTGCAAGCCACATCAGACCATCAACAACGGGCCTGGAAGCCCAAAAAGCGGACAGGAGAAAGGAGCGGGAGGTGCACCAGGACATAACGGGGCTTGTCAGGCAGCAAACACAATGCTGCAGCCCCTGGTTGATCTCCATGGCTAACAATCCTGAATTCACTGCCCTTTGCAGTCCCTGGAGAACTCCATGGTAGCCGTTCTCTACACACACATACACCCCAACACACACACACAACATTCCACATGGCATCATGGGCTGCATCCTTACCACCTTCCACAGCACACAGGGGGACAGCAAAGAAATCCACAGCTTCACATACATGCACCTGTAAGAACCATAGCTGGTGTCGGCGAAGCCCACACAGACTACATTTTTGCACTGACATGGACAGAAGCGTTTGCTGCCTTTCCAATTTCAAAGTTTTATTCTGTTAATTTCTGTTAAGAGTTTGTGTTGCATTGCCTTCATAAAATATTTGCCCTGTGTTTTTCTGCATTGTTTTTTTCAAATTAGTTTTGGTTAAAAACACAAACGAAAATGTTCAGAAATGTCACATTTCAGTTAATGATTTTCAAATGGACATTTCTATTTAGAAGATGTCATTTCAAAATGACGTTCAATCCAGTTCAAGAAGTTTCAGTTCAAAACTAACTGAACTTTTATTTTATTTTATTTTATTTTTTTTGGCAGGGAGGAGTTTTCATTTCAGCCTCCAAATTAAAAAAAAAATCAATTATTTGCTCAACTCTAATGGCAATTCCTATGCTGATTCCTGCAACTTTCTCCTATCTAGCCTTTTTGCCTCTCATATCTCCCGTCCCCAGTTTGTCCACAATGCAATGATTAGAGTTTTCTTTCTCTCCCACCATTCTGATCACATCATCACTTGGAGACCACCACCAAAAGATTCACAGTAGAGACCCTGGGAAAACAGCTCAGTCAAGTATCAAGACCTGATCACAGATCCTATGGACCAACCATCTGACTTCATCAGGCCACATAAGATATGAATCACAGCAAGCCACATCAGAACCTCACATTTGCATTGTGATTAATTACTACACAAATGGAAACCAAAGGACAGCCCGACATGTAAATGTAGAAAAGACATTCAAACCAAGGAACATCCAGTCAATCACTGACCTCAATGATCCTTCTACGGAGGGACAGGCTTGATTCATTCCATGTCACCAGAACTCTTAGAGTGGATGACAAACTTGGATGCCAACTTTTAATGTTGCTTTTCAAGTTACCATACGAAAGAAGATTCCCTCCTTGGGTCTTTTGGCTATGTCTCTACGTATCAAAATCACACTCTGCATTTGCCCCATGTAATCTCCCCCTCCCAATTCTCTGCTCACTTTTCCCCAGGCCTTTCCGACTCCCTAAAATATTTCCAATCCTCTCAATTAACTGCTCCCTTTTTCCTCTTTGGCGTTGATTTATTATGCCACCCCTCTGATTGGAGCACTCTCCCTGTTCTCATCTGTCTAGCCCCTTTTCGCTCCTTCAGTGATCCCCACATCCTCCCTTATCCTATCTGTTGTCCTGTTTTATGATTATCATATTTAGATTGCAATCTCTGTGTAAAATGCAGTGTAAATGTATAGCACTATATACACATTATTTTAAATAGTCTTTAAATAGCAAACACATTTTATGTAAAGGCTCAAATGCTATCTCTTAACTGGTCCCAATACTTCAACCTGATTCTGACAGATTTTTTAGTAGAATTTCCTTAAAACATTATTGAAGCGAGAGATTGTATGATGTTGGCTACTAAAATGTTGCTCAAAGATTTCAATAATTGGACCTCAAGGGACCATAATTCTAGATAGGTTAGATAGGTTTCCTATAGCCTTTGCCCGTTCTCTTGCTATTTTAGAAAATTACAGTAACTGTAAAACTGACGTGGCATTCTTTTGTAACAGGAGGCTTTCCAGCCAGCTCCTTTGCAACTTCTGTGTCTCTGCAGCTTTCTGTGAAATATTAGGGTTTCAAAGGCCCACTGTGCTAAACTAAAGTATTGTTAAGTGTGATATTGAAAGCCCTTCTTTACACTTTTGCTCTTTGTTGTCTCAGTCCTTGTCAAGGTTCCTCCCCCACTCTGAACTCTAGGGTACAGATGTGGGGACCTGCATGAAAAACCTCCTAAGCTTATCTTTACCAGCTTAGGTCAAAACTTCCCCAAGGTACAAAATATTACACCTGTTGTCCTTGGACTGGCCGCTACCACCACCAAACTAATACTGGTTACTGGGGAAGAGCTGTTTGGACGCGTCCTTCCCCCCAAAATACTTCCCAAAACCTTGCACCCCACTTCCTGGGCAAGGTTTGGTAAAAAGCCTCACCAATTTGCCTAGGTGACTACAGACCCAGACCCTTGGATCTTAAGAACAATGAACAATCCTCCCAACACTTGCACCCCCCCTTTCCTGGGAAATGTTGGATAAAAAGCCTCACCAATTTGCATAGGTGACCACAGATCCAAACCCTTGGATCTGAGAACAATGAAAAAGCATTCAGTTTTTTACAAGAAGACTTTTAATAAAAAAATAGAAGTAAATAGAAATAAAGAAATCCCTCCTGTAAAATCAGGATGGTAGATATCTTACCGGGTAATTAGATTCAAAAACATAGAGAACCCCTCTAGGCAAAACCTTAAGTTACAAAAAAGATACACAGACAGAAATAGTTATTCTATTCAGCACAATTCTTTTCTCAGCCATTTAAAGAAATCATAATCTAACACATACCTAGATAGATTACTTACTAAAAGTTCTAAGACTCCATTCCTGTTCTGTCCCTGGCAAAAGCAGCATACAGACAGACACAGACCCTTTGTTTCTCTCCCTCCTCCCAGCTTTTGAAAGTATCTTGTCTCCTCATTGGTCATTTTGGTCAGGTGCCAGCGAGGTTACCTTTAGCTTCTTAACCCTTTACAGGTGAGAGGAGCTTTCCCCTGGCCAGGAGGGATTTCAAAGGGGTTTACCCTTCCCTTTATATTTATGACAGTCCTGCACTCCTCTGAGGTGCTGAGAGGACTTCAGTGGGAGTGCTTAGAACCTTGCACAGTTAAGTCCTTAGTGATATTGGGGAACACAAGGTAAAATTAGTCACTACACTCTCTAGAAGCCCTACCACTCTAGCTATAACAACAACATGCAGGGGGGGAAATCTGCTTCTCACATTATTTTGTCAGATGTAGCCTTTCAGTGCCAGGTTCTCGATATAAACAGACGAAAGGAGACTGAAAAAAAGTGATGGAAGTTAACTTTACTGAAAGCTAATGTAAAAACTACATGAAATGATGTTTAAAGGACTTTGGAGCTGTATTATAAACAAGGGCTAAAGAAATAATGATATTACTATAACTAAAATAATATTGTTTATGAGAATAAATGGGCAGTTACAGAGATTTATCACCCACCAAACAGTTTTCAAACATAGCACATCATTTTTAATATGAGTGTACAAAATAAAGAAAGTTGGCAAATCTTTTTAAGACAGACTGTGACTGAAATGGATGGATGAATTTAATAGTTTGGTAAATGCAAGAGTAAGCCAAATGAAAAGTATTTATGCTTGGAAAGTAGGTTTAGCTCATGAAAGAAAAATACTTCACAAACGTGCACCAAAAAGAGATAACTATTTATTCCCTTAATGCTTTGCAATGCTGTGCTGATTTACTCTTTGACTTTCTAGTAACCTGACATGGCGAGGATGAATAACAGCGATCGTTAGAACTGGCTGTGGGTAGATCTAAAGGGTGGACAGCGCGGTAAGGGCAGTCTTTCAAATATGTATCTGATGTAGTAGCTTCTAGAGAAAAACAAAAGAGCTAAATTTTGAAAGAATGCAGTTTACTCATGTGGTAAGATGCAATTATATAGGAAAATAAATAGAAAGATTTTAATGAAAGGCCTTTAAAAGGACTAGTCGAAAATAGAAGCACAACTGTAAATAACCCACAATATCAGATTCCCCCCCAAAAAACAGGGTAAAGCTTTAACTACACATTAGTTAGTGACTTCTTGCCCATAAAAATACATGTACTATCCTAACTGTGCTATGTGCACAACTAAGCTTTTATTATTCTAGTGCTTAGTGGCCCCAATCGCAATGAGTATCCTATGGTGCCAGACATTGTGCACTCACATACTTAAAAGAGATCCTCTCCTCCAAAGAGTTTATGAGCTATACAATAGCCACTTCATTAAACAACAGACCGTATAACAGAAAATAAACTGTATACCAGGATCACTTGTGAGAGGATAAGATCTGATGTTCTGGTTGATAATTTGATGGGATGTCTTTTCTTGTTTTATAGCAATAATAACAATACTGTTTTTTCACATGGCTGGAATCACTAGCAAGACTTTTTAGTACAAATAAACTGAGGTAATAATGACTTAAGCAAAATCTATACAGAATGGCAGAGGTTGCAAATTAGCCACTTTATCAAACTACATGAAAATGGAAGAGGCTGTATTTAAATGGAATATATGCACCCAGAAAGTCAAAAGTGTTAACATGACCCTGTCACTGTCCAATATTAAACAGTTTTATGCAAGGTTTGGAGTTTTGGTATGCAGAGACCTCAGCCTGCTTAGTACCATGGCAAACACACCATTAAAAATCTTTTTGAACTTAAAGATACAGAAAAGAAGGGTAAAGCATTTAAAGCATTTGAAGTGTATAAAGTAAGGTCTTCATTTTAACAACACTCCTTGTTCCCTCTTCCTCTAGCTGGAGAGAGATTTTAAAAACAACCCTTATTTGACGGTCTTGTAAATCAGTGGTTCTCAAAGCCGGTCCACCGCTTGTTTAGGGAAAGCCCCTGGTGGGCCGGGCCAGTTTGTTTACTGCCGCATCTGCAGGTTTGGACGATCGCTACTCCCACTGGCTGCGGTTCGCCATTCCAGGCCAATGGGGGCTGCAGGAAGGCCGGCCAGCACATCCCTCGGCCCATGCCACTTCCTGCAGACCCCATTGGCCTGGAACGGAGAACTGCGGCCAGTGGGAGTAGCGATCAGCCAAACCTGCGGATGTGGCAGTAAACAAACCAGCCTGGCCCTCCAGGGGCTTTCCCTGAACAAGCGGCGGACCGGCTTTGAAAACCACTGCTGTAGCTGGTATCAAAGATGGTCATTTGTGGTCCTTTTGGGGGAAAAAAAGAGAAAAAGTTAGTTGTGATGGGCTGAAGGTGTTGTTAAAGTCTGATTCTGTTTCCTAGAAGAAAAAACAAGATAAACACACAAATGGGGAAAGAATGCTTGTTTTGTTCTTCAGATGTTGTGAATGCTCTGGGCAGAGAAAAAGGGAGGGATCCTTCAAGGTCTCTGCTCCTCCTTTTTATAGTCCTCTCCCTACTCTGAGAAGTATCTGCAGCCTGGGAACACGGTGACAGGCAGACTGTGTGGATGGGAACTCCATGCTGTTTCTTTGCTAAGATGTAGATTTTTTGCCCATGTCCCTTTTCCTGCCAATGATTAGCCACTTAGCAAATGATAGCCCATTTAACCTTGTTTAAACCTGGCTGAGGCATCAGCTTGTCCTTTGTCTCTGAGGAACTGCTTTAGCGACTCCTCAAACTTGGAACAATTTTTAGTAACACCATATAGTGGAATGTTATAACTTTATTGTGATGGTGCACCCCATAAGGCTTTATGGAAATATGCTTATGAAGGTATATGATGACATTACTGGAATATACATATGCCATGTAACATATCTCTGTAAAGGTTATGATCTACTGAATCTATTCATCCTATTTGTACGCATGTATCATTTTTGTATTCGAAGCTATGAATATTGGCTGTGTACTTGCTTGATTTCTACGTAACCTTAGTATGCATTTGGTCAGCTACTTGAGAAAGGAATGTGCAAGTTAAATGCCCAATCAAGAAGCATTTAACGGACAATGGATCTTGAAGACGCCACTCCCCATCTGAGCTTTCCCAGCAATGTGGCTTGGCTGGTAAGAAACTTAGTCATACATGGACGTGTGACTTGCCCATGTGACTCCAAAACTCCATTTTTAGCTGGATTCTACAGGGGGAAGGAGGGGTGTCCACTCACAGGAGAAAGTCTATTTAAACCCCTGGGATACCCCTCCATTTTGTCTTCAGCTGGCTCAAGAGATAGTCTCTTCACCCCCAAGGATACCTGAAAGAAACTGGAACAAAGGACAGTGACTACAGGGGGTGTGAGTGATTGCTGGACCCAGACTAGAAGGAGACTAGTCTGTAAAAAGAAGCTTATGGGGTGAGGTTTTTAATCTGTATTCCTTTTTTAGACATAGACTTGTGTGTTCTATTTTATTTTGCTCGGTAATTCACTTTATTCTGTCTTTCATTACTTGGAACCACTTAAATCCTACTTTATGTATTTAATAAAATCACTTTTTACTTATTAATTAACCCAGAGTATGTATTAATACCTGGGGGTGGGGGGGCAAACAGCTGTGCATACCTCTCTATCAGTGTTATAGAGGGCGAACAATTTATGAGTTTACCCTGTATAAGCTTTATACAGGGTAAAACGGATTTATTTTGGGTTTGGACCCCATTGGGAGGTGAGCATCTGAGTGTTAAAGACAGGAACACTTCTTAAGTTGCTTTCAGTTAAGTCTTCAGCTTTGGGGCACGTGGTTCAGACCCTGAGTCTGTGCTGGAGCAGACTGACATGTCTGGCTCAACAAGACAGGGCGCTGGAGTCCCAAGCTGGCAGGGAAAACAGGGGCAATAGTAGTCTTGGCACATCAGTTGGCAGCCCCAAGGGGGTTTCTGTGATCCAACCCGTCATATTTATATACAATGTTGCCACACATTTTACTAGGACAACAATCAGCACATTATGAGTTTTCAAATTATACCTCACAAGGCACACTTTGTACAAAGAGTATTACAGTAGTGTGCAAGGGGTGAATACAGAGATACAGACCATCACAATAAGTTTTGCCAACATAAGCACTCATGTACACAGCGCTATGTCGGCGGGAGATGCTCTCCTGCCGACATAGCTACCGCCGTTTGTTGAGCTGGTTTTATTATGTCAATGGGAGAGTTCTCTCCTGTCAGCATAACACAGCTACACGAGCGCTCTTACAGCAGCATAGCTGAATTGGTACAGCTGTGCCACAGTACGCTTGTAAGTGTAGACATGGTCTAATTAAAGATTGCATCATAATGCATATGTGCAAAAGGGCTGAATCAACATTGCACAATCCACCTCAACTCTAGCATTTCCTAGCTTCTCAGTGCTTGACTTTACAACCTTTATAATGTTCTTTTAATAGATTTTATAAAATATTATGTCCTAATTATTTTTTCAAAAACAATTAAACAGCAAAAAAAAAATCAATCATGTGGCATCATCTTAAATCCCAGCTTGAATCAGCAGAGTGTAGACCTTTAGATGCATGGCACACACTTCTGCCACTTGAGAGGGGTGGAGAGACACTCACTGTGTCTGTGAGTAACAGCTATTTACTGACAGCAGAGGAATGAAGAGACTGAGTACCCTCAAGATCAGTTCTAGATTCTGTAACAGAGTTGGCTGTCATAGTTTTATACCTTTCTGCCCCCGTACTCCTAGCTCCTTCTCTTTACCTCCCCCTCCATCCCATTTTATCTTTGCTTTAATAAAGTTCACAGCGTTCACAGTCTCAGCTATCTTTTTCAGTTGTGTTGAGAAGTACTGGCTCTCCTCCACTCTTCCAAACCACTGTTCCCAGACCTCTGCAGCCCTGTCATGAACTTGTCATCTGCTGACTGCATCACTGGAGCAGGGAACTGCCTTGATGTGATTGGCAGCAGCAGAGACCAACATAACATTAATGACATTCAAGACACATTTGCAATCAATGGTTCGTCGATTATATGAGGCTTGGCAGCTTTCACTGTGTGCAATGACACCAAATATGATGCTCAGAGGACTTCCATGTTTTACAGCTTTACCACTACTAAAGCAATGAACGTACAAGATTTTGTAAACATGCAAGGTTGGCTTGATGAATTCTGGGGGGTTCTTTTGACAAAATGGATGATTGGTCTCCAAAAGGCTGAATGCTCCATCCTTTTAATGGTTATATGCAGGGTCCAAAAGCCTTTGCTTGCTACTGTGAGAATTCCTTTGAAATACCATGGTAGATTACAAGCAGTCTAGTATATGTTTTGATCTGAGCACATCACAGAGGAAAGTCAGGCTGCAAGTGGCAGATCCATAAAATATGGAAGAAAGGGCGAGTGCTCAGAACTGCCATGTTGCCTGGCTACATAGTACAGTGTGTAGCAGCCAGCATGGAACTTGGAGGGAGGAGCATAGGTTGCAGGAGGGAAGAGTTTGGAGCAGGCACCAGGAAGCCAGTCTGTGTGCACATGGCTTGAATGCTAGTTACGATTGCAGCATCTCTGTAAATAGTTCCTTAGTAAAGAGCCAGTTTCATTTTAGAAACACGTTAGAAACGTGTTATTACTCACCATGCAACACATGAAACAATGCAAGGATCATGCATATAATTCAGTTAGCTTCACCTTGAGGGGAAAGCTGAAAAGCAAAAAGCAGCTATAGACTGGCCCCATCAGGGATGGGAGACAGAAAAAATGTCTCATGCCTAACTGCAGAAAAAATGGTGAATTCCATGGCTAAGCTGTTCCACTTCGAGGCATAATAGGAAAAATGCCAGATTTCATGGCCACAGAATCCCAGTCCACAGGGCTTTGGCTGAGATAATGGGACAGGTCACATCTTAGAGCTGTTTCCAGTTACCTGCAGATTCAGGCAAGCATCAGTTTATGCTCAGTTTACGCTCAGTTTACGTTTGAGGATCTCTACAAACACAAGGGCTAGAAACACCCTTTTATTTAAAAAATACCTGTAGGAATGGAAGAAAAAGGGATGGAGGTTATGATCCCTGCCACAAAGAAAGTATGAGAAGTCTATACATTGTATTTGCAGGCGTATATGCTATAATTAAGATGGGTCATGGTTTGTATTCTAAAACCTTTCTTCCAAGTCTTCATAGTCTCTCCAATAAATTATTTTGGGGCTGAAACGTTCTACAGTTTGTTGCAGTCCAATGTGGTAGGATTGTTGACCCCTGATGGGGTCTGTGGAATGCTCTTGTTGCCGGCACCCAGTGCCGAGAGGCTGAACAACAGCTTGAGTGGTTTGTTACCCAGTGTGCTACACCCAATAATTACAACGGGGTGGAGAAGCAGAAAAGTTTATTTGAAGCTTCAAATAGGTAGAGGGGGATTTGAATTTCAAATCCTGTACACAGAGCAGGAAGTTACACAGGCTTTTATACATTTTTTTAGCATATTTATTTAATAGCAAGCTGCCCCAAGTATCCATATAGCCAGCCAATTTAGTTCCCAGCTAGTTCCCTGGTTTTTTGTATTATTTATTAAACTATACATAAAGCTGCTTTATTTAGCATTGTTTTTTTTATATTTGCCCTGTGTGGCGTTGCTTAGTTTTAGGCAGTTTGACTCTGCAACATATTGTTGCAGATTCTCAGCATAACTGCTGTGTGTGCCTCCAGGCGGGGGGGCCAAAGACACTTGGGCCTAGTACGCAGAGCTGCTGCGAGTGCCTCCAGGCGGGAGGGGGGGCCAAGGACACCTGGGCCTAGTGCAAGGGGGCTTCATAGACACTCGTGGTCTTCCATCCCCTCGAGTTACCTAGTGGCCATGCCCCAGTGTCCCCAACAACTCCCCCCTTTGAGAACACTCAACAACCTTGGCTTTGAGTTTTTTTACTTGGGCTACTTATTTTTTTACAATAGGACTTTGCATAAGCACTTTGTGATAGCCCTGAAGAGAATGACTTATTAACTTTTGCAAAAGGGCCCTAACACATGATACTGCACAGCATAATACCAGTAATACAAGCAATACAGGAAAGAGAAGTTTTAATAGCAGGCTAAATAAACCACCAAGCCAAGACGACAAACCCCAGCCTGAAAACAAGGTTTGCAACCAATTGTTCTCTGGGGCAGTATAGGCAACCTGTGCTCCGGCTCGGGCATGGGCCTTAGCCTGTACCATTTTTTTATAGATTTTATAACTGCTATTATTTATATTTATACAACATTGGGGCCCGACGAGGGCACAAACCCCTTCTTGGGATGACAAGAGATAGTCCAAAGCCAGCCTGTTTTGGAGGGAAAACTTCCTGAGCTGCTGTACCTTTTTATTTAATGTTTTTACTGCTGACCCTAAATTACTAACCGAGTCTTTTACCTTTAAGGCCATTTTTTTTAAGTACCATTTGCAACCTTATAGTATAGCAGCCTACGCATGCCATGGCTGGTCCGGAAACCAGTGGCGCTATTCTCAGTACAGAGCACCCTACAAGCTTCTTGGTTGTGAGGGATTTCTTCATATTGCCCTCCAATGCTGTAGTTAGTTGCCACAGGGTCTTTTTTCGTGACTTAACATATGTGTCTTGGGCATTTCTAATTTTTTTTTTTGGGCAGTGTCGCAGTTAGTGACAGATGAGGAACTCCATGAGCTATATAACAGCTACCTGTCCAGTTGGCTGGCAGCACCTTGTAAGCCTTTCGGCCACATACAAAATAGTGACCCTGTAGGATCTAGTAAGGACTGTTTCTTAAGGGGATTCCTGGGATATTTAAGGCTGCTTTGGCTGCTTTTTTAAACAATTTTTATGCCCCTACGGGGGCATTTTATTTTTTTTTTTGATTGGGTACAAGTGGGGGCATTTTTAATTGTGCCGTTTAAATTACACTTGCCATAGGGACCACTACAAACCCGCCATTGGCTTGCTACATTGGAGATATTAACTGGACGGCAAGTTATATTTCCAAACCTTTTTTTTTGTGGTAAGATTATTTGTAAGAGTTTTTCTAAAAGGGGAGGAACCATTGTTATATTTTTGGCCTTCCCTTTTGGTCTTTATTTAATACCCATTAGCCCACTGTGTAAATAACACAGGAGCTTTTTCCCACAGGACGCCCATAGTGATCAGATTGATTTCAGGTAAAACATAACACTCCCTTAGTGAGTACTGCAACTGAATACTCCTGGTCCTGATATGTGGCTTGCTGTAAAGAGGTCTTATTCCAGAACGGCGAGTCTGTTCTTTTTTGCTTTTTGAGAGTGGTTAATTTTGCTACAGTCAAGGGCAGCATGTCAAGGGGCATTCCCGTTTTGGGGGACAGTGGAGTCGGAGCACATACCCAGCAATCAGTCTGGTTTGTTAAATTAGCAACATGGTGAGCAAGCAAAACAAAGGAGTTATGCTTCCGATATGCACAGTTTGGAAATACCAATACAGAGAATAACAATGTTACCCAATTAATTATTACCAGAGTTTTTCCAACCCAGGGTCTCCAGTTCCTGGGTGGGCCCATTTTAGCATTAAGGTGCCTGCTATTTGTGTTTTTTAAACAGTAGCTTTAGCCCGAGATTGTCACTAGATAAGGAGTCAGCAGGTTGGACGGTCCACTGTTCTGCTGACGAGGGGGCGGGTACTGCCTTCAGACGAGAGTGATGGATCCAGTTCTTGTGTCCCTTGATCTTTGCCGCTGTGTGGGAGATCAGCAGGACGGTATAGGGTCCTTTCCACTTTTCCTGGAGAGGCTCGTCTTTCGAGGAGCGAACAAGCACAGAGTCACCGGGCTGTAAGGAGTGGACGGGAGAGTCCAAGGGGAGAGGCTGGGAATCCTTGGTATACCTGTGAAGAGACAAGAGAACAGCAGACAGGGAACACATATACTGTGACAAAAAACCGTTACCCAACTCCCATTCCCCTGACAGAACCGGGGTGCCATTCATAGGCCATGCCCTTCCAAACATAATTTTAAAGGGACTGAGCCCTAATTTACCCTTTGGGAGAACGCGGATACAGAGTAGGACGAGGGGCAAAGCATCAGGCCATCGCAGTGAGGCTTCTTGGCACACTTTTGAGAGATGCCGTTTAAGGGTCTGATTGGTACGCTCCACTACCCCACTGGCTTGCGGTCTCCAGGGCGTATGGAGTTTCCAGGGGATCTGTAAGGCATGTGAGATGCTTTGAATGATTTTTGATGTGAAGTGTGTCCCGTTGTCAAATTCCATCCATAGGGGGAGTCCAAAGCAAGGAACGATCTCCTTAACAAACTTGAAGGCCACTGTTCTGGCAGTGCAATTACGGCATGGGAAGGCTTCTGGCCATCCGCTGAACCGATCCACTATGACAAGGAGATATTTGAACCCTTGGGTCCTGGGAAACTCAGTAAAGTCTATTTGCCACACTTGTTCAGGGCCCGGAGTGGGTTCTAGGGCAGCTGGTGGCACAGGATGTCGCGGTTGGGGGTTATTCTTTTGGCAGACTAAGCAGTCCGCTTGTACCTGGGCAGCCAGGGGTCGGAGTCCGGAAGTGATAAAATATTTTCCCATTAGTTGGATAAGTGATTCCCTGCCAGCATGAGTGGTTTGATGTAGTTTCTGCAGCACTGGCCGGATTAGGCCCTTTGGTAAGAGGACCTTCCCTTCTGGGGAATGGAGCCATTCCTTCTTTTGCCAGAGACTGAGTTTGTCAGTTAGCTGTCTCTCCTCCCCAGAGTACTGAGGGGTTGGAAGCTCCCCTACTGATGGGATAAGGGCATGCATATGGGCGTTCTCAATCTGAGGGGATGGCAGGGTGGCAGGCTGTCCAGGTACAAGCGGACTGCTTATGCCCTCGGACCATATGGGGAGTATAGATTTGATTAACCCCTCCCAATGTTAGCTTCTTGGCTTCCTCAAGCACTAGGGCAGTAGCTGCGACCGCCCGTAAACATGCCGGCCAACCCTTTGCAACCTGATTCAATTGCTTAGACAAATAAGCCACAGGAGGTCTCCATGCTCCTAACAGCTGTGTGAGCACTCCTAGGGCCACCCCCCTTTCTTTCATGTACATACAACTGAAATGGCTTAGAGAGATCCGGCAGGTCCAGAGCTGGGGCTTCCATTAATTTTTTTTTTAGGATTTTAAATGCCCTATCAGCCTCTGGGCTCCAATAGAAGGGGTCATGATCTGCTCCTTTTACACAGTTGTACAGGGGTTTAGCCCACAGTCCAAACTCTGGGATCCATATCCTGCAAAAGCCTGCCATACCCAGAAATGCCCTGAGCCGCTTATAATTACTTGGAGAGGAACTTGACAGATAGCTTTTTTACTTTTTTTTTTTTTTTGCTTGAACGCTGACGCTCCCCTTGCCTTAGCTGTAACCTGATCCCTCTCCACCTCAGAAAACAGGATTCTCAGGAGGATATTACAATCTTCTCAATCCAGCTTGTGACTACTGAGGCACCCCTCAAAGACTGAAATAAACCTGCTTGGGTTCATTGAGAATTTCCCAGCCTGTGTTTTAAAAGCTGCTAAGTCTATTGGATTCAATGGCACATGGGTGTAAACTTGCATAGTGGTAGCCTGACGTCCGTCTGCCCCTGGGCAAGCCACAACAGTCTCGGTAAGCAAAGGATAGAGTACCACCGAGGGGGCAATCTCTGTAACCCGAGGCATCCTACCCTTATAAGGTGGGGGTGTGGGGGCCAAAGGGGACACCGGCTCTGCCATTACAGTGGGGGTGGGGGTCTGGGGACTAACATTAGCTACTACCGAACCAGTCGGAGTCAAATTTCAACTTTGCAGAATTACAGCTCTGTTCTATTTCTTAAAGCCATAAACGCTTGTGCATACAAATATGCATTCCATTTACCCATTCACTGACAAAACAAAACTAATTGGAGGATCGTGTTGTAATTAATTGACCCTCCTGGTGGCCATCACTTCTGGTCCTCTAATTGATATTGAGGCCAGTCAACCGTACAGAATCGTTTTAATTGGCTCTTAGTCATTGGATCCGCACCAAATACCTTCCAGTTTGCTAGAATGCACTCTAGGGGCGTACACCGTGCCCTAACCCCTGAGCTCTGTCCCTGTCCCATACCTATAGGGTAACTCTGGGTGTCCCCAGGTTCCAACAGAGCATACAATCTGGATTTTAAAAGGTTCCTACCTTATTCAAGGGACCGGTTCTTCACCGTGGCCTGCAGCTGCTCCTCCCCCATGTCTAAGGGACCGGTTCTTCACCACCGTCCACAACTGCTTCTCCACTATATGAGTGCGTTGCACCGTTGTGCCCTCCGGGGTCGATCAAATCGCGTCTCCTCCGAGGCCCGCGATGAACTCACCGGTGCGCGCTGGGCGTCGGTTCTCGCTGCAATCCTCGACCTCCAGGAAGGGTCTGGGCAAGGCTAAATTGCAGCCTCGTCGCCCACCCAGGGACGCCAAAAGCTGTTGCCGGCACCCAGTGCCGAGAGGCTGAACAACAGCTTGAGTGGTTTGTTACCCAGTGTGCTACACCCAATAATTACAATGGGGTGGAGAAGCAGAAAAGTTTATTTGAAGCTTCAAATAGGTACAGGGAGATTTGAATTTCAAATCCTGTACACAGAGCAGGAAGTTACACAGGCTTTTATACATTTTTTTTTTAGCATACTTATTTAATAGCAAGCTGCCCCAAGTATCCATATAGCCAGCCAATCCAGTTCCCAGCTAGTTCCCTGGTTCTTTGTATTATTTATTAAACTATACATAAAGCTGCTTTATTTAGCATTGTTCTTCCATATCTGCCCTGTGTGGCCTTGCTTAGTTTTAGGCAGTCTGCCTCTGCAATATATTGTTGCAGATCCTCAGCATAACTGCTGTGTGTGCCTCCAGGCGGGGGGAGCCAAGGACACATGGGCCTAGTACGCAGAGCTGCTGCGAGTGCCTCCAGGTGGAAGGGGGGGCCAAAAACACCTGGGCCTAGTGCAAGGGGGCTTCATAGACACTCGTGGTCTTCCATCCCCTCGAGTTACCTAGTGGCCATGCCCCAGTGTCCCCAACACTCTGGTGATCAGCTTTTGTCATGACACAGTCTTTGGTGGCGGGTGGAGCTGGTTGAGAACTTGCCATCTGAAAATTTTCATCAGAAAAGAGACATGTCAAAAAATGTTTTTTCTTCTGCTTAGAATAGCTTTCCCAGGAATTTTTAGTTTCTGAAGTTTTTCTATATGAAAAATGTTGGTAAAGAAAGCAAAAACAAAAAAAGAATTTAGAAATTGTGGGTCCCCCCAATACATATGCACTTTTCCAGTTTCTTACTGGTTCCCAACGTTTTTCTAGTTGGAGAAAGTAATGATCAGTATACAAAGTAACACATTCAGTACTTTAACAGTGTTTCTCACACTTCCCTACTGTTTTTGTGCAGGTTGTGGTGTTTTTGTATAGATCTCTGACTCTCTAGGATTCTCTCTATGAATGTGGGTAAGTTTAGGAAGTTACTTTGCAAAGTCTCAGAGTTCCTTGCTGTATCTGCCACATGACCAATAGTTAAATTGTAAATTGGAGTACCCATGAGGGCAGAGCACTGGGAAAGGGAATTGGTATGTTCATAGCATACAAACAGAGAAGTTAAATAAAAACCCAAGATGCTCTTTCCAGAAAGGTGCAACGTAAAACTAAATTTCTTAAAATCCAAAACCTTAACACACAAGAACCAAAAGAGAGAGAGAGAGAGAGAGAGAGAAAGCAGGCTTCTCCCTAAGGCAGAGATGAACAATTCACCTCACCTTATTCTAGGCTGGCTTTTTTCAGACTGACTGCTCAAGACCCAGATTGCATGCTTCCCTGCAGAGCCCCATAGTCTATAAGCAGGACCAGGAAACCCCTTTCATTTAACGTAATAGCTTACGGTTTTAATAGTTTTCAATACAACAGTGTGCTTAAGCTACTGGAGAGAGTTGAGGAGGATAGGGGGGTCCCACTACTGGTCTTGGGCGTAGGGTAGCTGGACCATGAGGCCCCACTTCTGACAATGGGTACCAGACAAGAGAGTGAGCCTGAGCAGCCAGAGACACTGCATGGACACTGCTCAGACTCAATCGGCTTAGAAACACGTAGGATCCAGTGTTGGATCCAAATATAGCAACTTTGTGAATGTCCAGCAAGAGGAGCTTGACCTGGTCAGTGACAACAAGCTTTCAAGAAGTAAGGAAGATATGACAGGAACCCTAATGTGTGAGGAACATTTAATGGGAATAGTAAAGCACATTGCGATTTGTCAGAAAGACCCTTTCTTTGACAAAGTTTTAAACCCATTCCTAATGTGTGTGGGTGGGGGAGGAGAAATTTAGATAAAACTTGTATTGTGCTGAGCTCTTTAAGTTAGTTTTAAAAGACATATTGGTGTCTGTTTTAAGAAAGAAAGTTTTCAACACACTTTCCTGTACATGACAGATATTTCTGGAAAATCTTCCACTCCACAAACAGTCTTATCCTCACGTCTCTGACTCCTTGGCCTGGTTCTCTTTAGGGTCTGATCCTGTGCCCGTTAAAATCAATGTCAAATGTCCCATTGACTTCCATTTTGCAAGATCAAAGGGTTATTACCTACTGTACTGCTATACCAAGTAGTTCAGAAGTATTTGAAATTCAATTATTGCTATAACTGTTCTCATTTAATGATTCCCTGCAGCTATTTTCCACTTTTTAAGCCTTTCAGGGATCTTTAAGGGCTACTTATTTAGAGAAAGAGTAATACAAAAAAGACTTACTCCTTTTCAGCATAGCTAGAAATGAATATGTCAGTTGGTTACAGAAAGCAAGTGATGTTTTACCTTAGCTTTGATTTCAGTATTAGCAATTGTAGGAGGCATGTTATCTGGTAGCGTGAAAATTCAAAAACCACTGCCAGAATGTTAAATCTAACGCAGAAAGACTGATAGCGGTAGCCAAAGCTGATACGATATGTAGAGAAGCTAAATTATTTGGATTTTTCCCCCTTACTTATGAAGATGAATATTCTTTACTTAAACCTGCCATTTTCTGACTGCATTCTGAAACTCACTGAGAAATACTGCACATATCAAGTATAATAAATTGGTTAAAAATGGAAATTCCATTCCATGGCAAATTTTGATATTCAATTATGTTTTCTTCAGAACCAAACGAAAATTTCAAAAATTCCCATAGAATGAATGAAATTCTGAAAAATTTTGATTCATGATTATCAAAATGTTTTATGCTGATAAGGCAAAAACACTGTTTCAATAATATCAAAACAATATAAAATAAATGCAATACAATAAAGCATGCTAGAAATATATGTATAAGTATACTATATTAAAATATTCATTTTAATATAAGTCATAATGAAATGAAAGCAGCCAAAACAAAACATCACATTTTATCAAAAATCAACACATGCCCCCAAACACTTAGATTTAGACTAAACTATTTGCTCACAGCAAACTGTTCCATCAGAAATGTTTTGACCAGCTTTAGTAATTAGAAGAACATAAGAACGGCCATATTGAGTCAGGCTAATGGTCCATCTAGCCCAGTATCCTGTCTTCCAACAGTTGCCAATACCAGGTGCTTCAAAAGGAATGAACAGAACAGACAATCATCAAATGATTCACCCCTGTCATCCACTCCCAACTTCTGGCAGCCAGAGGCTAGGGACAGCCAGACCAGGGGGTTGCATCCCTGACCATGTTGGTTAATAGCCATTGCTGGACCTATCACCATGACCCTTTTTTTTTTTTGAACCTCCTTATTGTTTTGGCCTTCAAAACATCCCCGGTAACGAGTTCCACAGGTTGACTGTGCATTGTGTGAATCATAGAATCATAGAATATCAGGGTTGGAAGGGACCCCAGAAGGTCATCTAGTCCAACCCCCTGCTCGAAGCAGGACCAATTCCCAGTTAAATCATCCCAGCCAGGGCTTTGTCAAGCCTGACCTTAAAAACCTCTAAGGAAGGAGATTCTACCACCTCCCTAGGTAACGCATTCCAGTGTTTCACCACCCTCTTAGTGAAAAAGTTTTTCCTAATATCCAATCTAAACCTCCCCCACTGCAACTTGAGACCATTACTCCTCGTTCTGTCATCTGCTACCATTGAGAACAGTCTAGAGCCATCCTCTACCTTTCAGGTAGTTGAAAGCAGCTATCAAATCCCCCCTCATTCTTCTCTTCTGCAGGCTAAACAATCCCAGCTCCCTCAGCCTCTCCTCATAAGTCATGTGTTCCAGACCCGTAATCATTTTTGTTGCCCTTCGCTGGACTCTCTCCAATTTATCCACATCCTTCTTGTAGTGTGGGGCCCAAAACTGGACACAGTACTCCAGATGAGGCCTCACCAATGTCGAATAGAGGGGAACGATCACGTCCCTCGATCTGCTCGCTATGCCCCTACTTATACATCCCAAAATGCCATTGGCCTTCTTGGCAACAAGGGCACACTGCTGACTCATATCCAGCTTCTCGTCCACTGTCACCCCTAGGTCCTTTTCCGCAGAACTGCTGCCTAGCCATTCGGCCCCTAGTCTGTAGCAGTGCATTGGATTCTTCCATCCTAAGTGCAGGACCCTGCACTTATCCTTATTGAACCTCATCAGATTTCTTTTGGCCCAATCCTCCAATTTGTCTAGGTCCTTCTGTATCCTATCCCTCCCCTCCAGCGTATCTACCACTCCTCCCAGTTTAGTATCATCCGCAAATTTGCTGAGAGTGCAATCTACACCATCCTCCAGATCATTTATGAAGATATTGAACAAAACCGGCCCCAGGATCGACCCCTGGGGCACTCCACTTGACACCGGCTGCCAACTAGACATGGAGCCATTGATCACTACCCGTTGAGCCCGACAATCTAGCCAGCTTTCTACCCACTTTATAGTGCATTCATCCAGCCCATACTTCCTTAACTTGCTGACAAGAATACTGTGGGAGACCGTGTCAAAAGCTTTGCTAAAGTCAAGATACAATACATCCACTGCTTTCCCTTCATCCACAGAACCAGTAATCTCATCATAAAAGGCGACTAGATTAGTCAGGCATGACCTTCCCTTGGTGAATCCATGCTGGCTGTTCCTGATCACTTTCCTCTCATGCAAGTGCTTCAGGATTGATTCTTTGAGGACCTGCTCCATGATTTTTCCAGGGACTGAGGTGAGGCTGACTGGCCTGTAGTTCCCAGGATCCTCCTTCTTCCCTTTTTAAAGATTGGCACTACATTAGCCTTTTTCCAGTCATCCGGGACTTCCCCGGTTCGCCACGAGTTTTCAAAGATAGTTGCCAATGGCTCTGCAATCACAGCCGCCAATTCCTTCAGCACTCTCGGATGCAACTCGTCCGGCCCCATGGACTTGTGCACGTCCAGCTTTTCTAAATAGTCCCTAACGACCTCTGTCTCCACAGAGGGCTGGCCATCTCTTCCCCATTTTGTGATGCCCAGCGCAGCAGTCTGGGAGCTGACCTTGTTAGTGAAAACAGAGGCAAAAAAAGCATTGAGTACATTAGCTTTTTCCACATCCTCTGTCACTAGGTTGCCTCCCTCATTCAGTAAGGGGCCCTCACTTTCCTTGGCTTTCTTCTTGTTGCCAAAATACCTGAAGAAACCCTTCTTGTTACTCTTGACATCTCTTGCTAGCTGCAGCTCCAGGTGCGATTTGGCCCTCCTGATATCATTCCTACATGCCCGAGCAACATTTTTATGTTCTTCCCTAGTCATATGTCCAACCTTCCACTTCTTGTAAGCTTCTTTTTTATGTTTAAGATCCGCTAGGATTTCACCATTAAGCCAAGCTGGTCGCCTGCCATATTTACTATTCTTTTGACTCATCGGGATGGTTTGTCCCTGTAACCTTAACAGGGATTCCTTGAAATACAGCCAGCTCTCCTGGACTCCTTTCCCCTTCAAGTTAGTCCCCCAGGGGATCCTGGCCATCCGTTCCCTGAGGGAGTCGAAGTCTGCTTTCCTGAAGTCCAGGGTCCGTATTCTGCTGCTCTCCTTTCTTCCCTGTGTCAGGATCCTGAACTCAACCAACTCATGGTCACTGCCTCCCAGATTCCCATCCACTTTTGCTTCCCCCACTAATTCTACCCGGTTTGTGAGCAGCAGGTCAAGAAAAGCGCCCCCCCTAGTTGGCTCCTCTAGCACTTGCACCAGGAAATTGTCCCCTACGCTTTCCAAAAACTTCCTGGATTGTCTATACACCGCTGTATTGCTCTCCCAGCAGATATCAGGAAAATTAAAGTCACCCATGAGAATCAGGGCATGCGATCTAGTAGCTTCCGTGAGCTGCCGGAAGAAAGCCTCATCTACCTCATCCCCCTGGTCCGGTGGTCTATAGCAGACTCCCACCACTACATCACCCTTGTTGCACACACTTCTAAACTTAATCCAGAGACACTCAGGTTTTTCTACAGTTTCGTACCGGAGCTCTGAGCAGTCATACATACAGTCCCTTACATACAGTGCTACTCCCCCACCTTTTCTGCCCTGCCTGTCCTTCCTGAACAGTTTATAACCATCCATGACAGTACTCCAGTCATGTGAGTTATCCCACCAAGTCTCTGTTATTCCAATCACGTCATAGTTCCTTGACATCACCAGGACCTCCAGTTCTCCCTGCTTGTTTCCAAGGCTTTGTGAAGTAGTACTTCCTTTTGTTTGTTATAAACCTTCTGCCTATGAATGTCATCTGGTGACCCTTTGTTGTTGTGTTATGGGGGGGGGGGGAATAACATTTCCTTATTCACTTTCTCCACACCATTCATGATTTTATAGACTTCAATCATAACCTCCCTAGTCATCTCTTTTCCAAGATGAAAAGTCCCAGTCTTTTTCATCTCTCCTCATCGGGAATATGTTCCATACCCCTAATCATCTTTGTTGCCCTTCTCTGTTCTGAGTTAGGAAAACATGAGAAGCTGGCAGATTTACAAATATCAAGAGCATCACTGGGAGGAACCAAACAGAGTAAAAAGAAAACTGACCCCAATCTTTGCTTCCCTTTCCCCTATTCCTCAATCTCTTTCCCTCTTCCTTCAGAATGAAATCTGACTCAGCTCTCAGTTCAGAGACATTCCTCTCCCCACTGTTCAAGAATGATCTCAATTATTGTCACCCCCCTCTGCATCTGGCACCAAGTGCCACAGAGAGGCCCAGCAGGAGGAGGATGAATACACTTTTCATGTCTATGGAAAAAAGGAGGTCATCCACTAGAGTAGAAAGGACTATCTCTGTACCATGCTGTGGCCTAAAACCTGACAGAGGGATCCAAGATGAGGACGGGTGACAGTGGAGGCTGTTTTCTCTAGTTAGTGTCTAACCTCCTGTTACTCAACAAGCTAACACCAAATTTAAAAAAAGACAAAGCAGTGAAAAGAGAAATTAAATGACAGCGGAAGGCAGCACTGGGGAAAGGAAGCAGTGAGTGGAAATCTGAAAGAAAAAAACATTTAAGTTTGAATGATGTCTTTGATCCTGCAAGTCACTGTACAGCGAGCAGCACTGAGTACTAGACTCTTTCACTCCAACTCAGGTGTCAGCAAAGGTTATGACTGGACTCAAGTAAGATGTAGAATGGGCACGTCTGAGGAGACCCGAGTGTAACTATAATCATCAGGCTAATAAAGGACTTAACTCTGTGCCCTACTTTGGACTCAAGCCTCCTGTGCAGCAAGAGTAACTTGGTGGTGTCTATGAATTCTTTAATGCAGGGCTGGCGTTTTCTACCACGCTTCTCATTTTCTACCTTGCAGTTATACAGTTTACTCCTCTCTGCAGGCTTAAGCCTTGTGCAGAAGGGAGTCTTAAAGATTTATCTCCTTGATTTTGAATCATGTTTATGTTAGTAAAAAGAACAGGAGGATTTGTGGCACCTTAGAGACTAACCAATTTATTTGAGCATAAGCCTTCGTGAGCTACAGCTCACTTCATCGGATGCTTGTGATTTTTTTCCTTTTTCTGTTATATGAAACTATTCAGTTTAGGCAGATTCAGCCACCAAATAATATTTCACAAGAGTAATTGTGCAAAAGACTAACCGACTCCCTGCACTGACTAGCAACCCGCCTGGTTAAACAAGTTCAAATGAGTGGTGTTGTCACACTCAGATATGCCAGGGTTCTTCCAGTTTTTAAATCTCTTGATGTGCTGCAAGAAATCACAACAGCTACAGAGCTGTGCTTTGGCTGGGGCACAGAACAAATGCAGCTTGCTCTCATTCTCCCATTCCTGTTGCCCTCAGATGCGAACATTTTCAGAAGTGCCTCAGGGGCTTGGGATACTAAGTTCCATTTTCAGAGGTGAGTTAAGCAAGCAGGGACAACATTTTAGAAGTATTTAGGCACCTAGAGATGCAGATAGGCACTCTGGAAAGTCACACATCAGGCAGGTCTACACTTAAAATGCTGCAGCTGCACCACTGTAGTGCTTCAGTGAAGACAGGAGAGATTCTCCCGTTGGCATGGTTAATCCACCACCATGAGAGGCAGTAGCAGTGTTGACAGGAGAAGCCCTCCCATCAACATAGTGCTGTTGACACCAAGGATTAGCTCAGGTTAACTGCATCGCTCAGAGGTGTAGATTTTTCACACTCCTGAACGACGTCATTTTACCAATGTAAATTTATAGTGTAGACCTGGCCTAAGTGCCTAAATCCCTTTGGGAGCTAGGCACCCAGGCACTTTTGAAAATTCCACTGGACACCTAAATACCTTTCAAAATGTAGCCTTTAAGAGCCTATGGCCAGGTCTACATTACAGACCTATATCAGTATAAACTTTATCACTCTTCCATCGGCAGAGATACGTCTTCACTTAAGCACTACAGCAGCACATGTAGACAAGCCCGCAGTCCCACTGACTTTAGATTTAGGCTCCTAAGTCCAACTTTCAAATGTGTCTCAGGCACGTAGGCTTCTAGGTCACAGATGCATTTGAAAATTTTACCCTGAGTCTTTATCTTTTCCTTCATATCCCTCCAGCTGACCGACTATTCACATCAAGAAGGCAGCTTGGGTCATGTGTCTAGACTGCCATCCTGCTTCACAGCGCTGCCCAGATCTCTTCCTTTTCAGCTTGGCAACCCCTACCAACATAAGGTTTGGCAGCTGCTAATTCATTAACTTAGTCCTAACCTCCTGACAGAGAGAGAATTTGTTTTCTCCCTCTTCAATTTATTTTGTGGGTGATGTTGTCTTATTACATGTTATGAAGATAAATAATGTACACTAACTAAAGCACTTCTCACATTCAGAATTTAAATCACCTCATTACGTCACTGAATTACAACCTCCAAGATATCTTGCCATTTTAACAAACCCTTGCAAAGCACTGGTTGTTAAGTACTGCTTATTAGTATTCATTTATGCATTCTAAATCCTGAACTGATTATATCAGAATAGTTAACCTAAATGTTTCTAGAAGAGTCCTTTGATTACCAGTGTATTGATGGAATTTTAATCTCCAGTTGAAATAATTAATTTCTGGTCCACTATATACAAAACTGAATGGAGCCAGAAATTGGAAATACAGGGGAAAATATTTTGATTAAAATATGAATATGCCTATTGACAGATGCTAATTACAGTGGCATCACTTGCCCTACTACTACTGAAAATCTATTAGCATTTCTCCTATAAACAGACTGCAGTTTATCATGGATTTATAAATTCTCAGTAACCATCTGCAGTGAATTAGAACTTGACATTTTGTCTTAGTCTGTTTTGTATATTTGACAGTAGAAAATTTTACATTGAACAAACAAATTCATCCCCATCTTTTTAAAAGGTGAAATGTTGTAGGTTGCTACTGTAGGATCCTTTTGCATTAAAAACCTCTTTTGCATTAGCCATTTACCTTGTCATGGCCGTGCTCCAGTCTGTTTTATCTTGCGTGTGCATGTTTTTCCTTGTATCTTTAGCCTGTTTATGTACTTTTCTTTGTGAAAAATAAAAACTGGGACTAAAAGAGCAGAGAGATGTCTCATGTAGCTGTCACCTCCTTGCCTTTGCACCCACACCCAAAATCTTGCCATTTGTTATGAATCTGTGGACTCTAACAGTAGAAAATACAACTGAAATTGGGGCCCTGTTATGCAAAGTACTGTAAGAAAGACAAGGTGAGAGTGTGGTAATATCTTTTATTGGACCAACTTCTGTTGGTAAGACAAGCTTTCAAATCTACACAGAGCTCTTCTTCAGCTCTGGGAAAGGTACTCAGTCACAGCTAAATACAAGGTAGAACAGGTTGCTTAGCATAAGTAGTTAACACATATGTTAAGGGGCCATTCAAGGTGAAGTTGCCTGTCAACAGCTGTCCAGTCATAGGGGGAAAAAAGCTAGGAGAGGTGGTTAGTAGATTATAGATTGTGGTAATAAGCCATAAATTCCAGGTCTCTATTCAGCAATGCTCCCTGGACATGTGTTAACTACTTAGCTCGTTGAGCTAGTCCCCTCTACAAACCCACATGGACCCAATGGGTATGTACTCGGGGTGGATAACCTGGGCCACTGCTCGCCACTGTGTTTGCTACCATGGCTAAACTACTGTGATGAGAGCTAGCATACGTGTCAATACACCATCTGGGAGTCACACCCCCAGCTCCGAGTGTAGATGTAGTCAAAGGGTACGCCCGCACAGCATTTGGAGCAAGCGGGAACAAGCCTCCCAGCCTGGGTCAACAGACTCAGGCTAGTGGGGCCTGCACTAGTATGCTAAAATAACTATATAGACAGCACTTTGAAGTTGCACCTCAGTTGCCCACCTGCCAACTCCCCTCCCTTGGCTTAAGACCCTGTCAACCTAGGCTGGGCTGCTTGTTCCCACATGCTCCAAAATGCTGCGTAGAGCCTAAGATCAATGAATGATCTGTGGATGAAGGGAAAGCAGTGGATGTATTGTTTCTTGACTTTAGCAAAGCTTTTGACACGGTCTCCCACAGTATTCTTGTCAGCAAGTTAAGGAAGTATGGGCTGGATGAATGGACTATAAGGTGGGTAGAAAGCTGGCTAGATTGTCGGGCTCAACGGGTAGTGATCAATGGCTTCATGTCTAGATGGCAGCCGGTATCAAGTGGAGTGCCCCAAGGGTCGGTCCTGGGGCCGGTTTTGTTCAATATCTTCATAAATGATCTGGAGGATGGTGTGGATTGCACTCTCAGCAAATTTGCGGATGATACTAAACTGGGAGGAGTGGTAGATACGCTGGAGGGGAGGGATAGGATACAGAAGGACCTAGACAAATTGGAGGATTGGGCCAAAAGAAATCTGATGAGGTTCAATAAGGATAAGTGCAGGGTCCTGCACTTAGGATGGAAGAATCCAATGCACAGCTACAGACTAGGGACCGAATGGCTAGGCAGCAGTTCTGCGGAAAAGGACCTAGGGGTGACAGCGGACGAGAAGCTGGATATGAGTCAGCAGTGTGCCCTTGTTGCCAAGAAGGCCAATGGCATTTTGGGATGTATAAGTAGGGGCATAGCGAGCAGATCGAGGGACGTGATCGTTCCCCTCTATTCGACATTGGTGAGGCCTCATCTGGAGTACTGTGTCCAGTTTTGGGCCCCACACTACAAGAAGGATGTGGATAAATTGGAGAGAGTCCAGCGAAGGGCAACAAAAATGATTAGGGGTCTAGAACACATGACTTATGAGGAGAGGCTGAGGGAGCTGGGATTGTTTAGCCTGCAGAAGAGAAGAATGAGGGGGGGATTTGATAGCTGCTTTCAACTACCTGAAAGGGGGTTCCAAAGAGGATGGCTCTAGACTGTTCTCAATGGTAGCAGATGACAGAACGAGGAGTAATGGTCTCAAGTTGCAGTGGGGGAGGTTTAGATTGGATATTAGGAAAAACTTTTTCACTAAGAGGGTGGTGAAACACTGGAATGCGTTACCTAGGGAGGTGGTAGAATCTCCTTCCTTAGAGGTTTTTAAGGTCAGGCTTGACAAAGCCCTGGCTGGGATGATTTAACTGGGAATTGGTCCTGCTTCGAGCAGGGGGTTGGACTAGATGACCTTCTGGGGTCCCTTCCAACCCTGATATTCTATGATTCTATGATCAGTTGTAAATTTAGGGTATCTGCACAGAATCCAAAGGGCAAAGAAAATTTGAGTTCTCTCTTGCACCGTATGAGCACAGTGAATACAGCCAATGCCTGATTCTACATTTTATTACACATTTGCCTACGGTAACAAACCAATTCAAATTATTTTCCATTACGAGCGTTTAGCACCACAGGTGCACAGATTAAATGCTGTCACAACAAAGGGGAAACCTGAAGAGGCACTTTACATTCTTTGAACAGGAGAAGATGGGTGATCATATAGCATAAAACCACTTGAGGCCACATCAGAAATGTAGATGCCAAACACCGGGAAAGAAATCTGAACTAATGTTTTGGGATTTTTTTTCCTCCTCCTTTTTGATAGAAGTCTTGACATATTTCTCCCACTCAGCTAGACCCTCCTGATGCAGGCTGTCATTTTACTAGGAGAATAAAACCAAGCAGCACATTAATACGAATGAGGAGAGAGATGGCTGTTCTGCCTGTAACCATAGCTATTAAATGATCTGAGCACCTACCGCACTTTGGAGCCATCACATTAAGGTAGACATACAATTTCCCTCCTTCTCTGACAGGGCTCTTGCTGACAAGCACTGACTCAGTAAGGGAGCAGAGTAGAATAGTTTACATGATCTGATCATGACTGGTAAGTCAAAGAAACTTCTTTTACTTGATGGAAATATTGTTCAAACAGGGCAACTATGAGCACTAGGCTACAGATTCAGCAGAAAGCCTTTTAAAACTAAAAACAGGAGTAAAGGCTTTGCCTGGGGAGTGTTCTAAACAAACTCTGGATTTTTTAAAAGAAATGCTATGTATATTATTTTATTTCACCTCTGGAAAGATAGTAAAAAAAAAATCTCAACTTGTTTTTCTACTAAGATATCTGCAAAATGTCCATAGCAGTGGTTTGCTTTATACACATTTTACAGTCACAAATTGTAGATGCTATTGAGGTAGTTTAGACCTCTAATAACATACCTAATACATGCACACAATCAGACAGACACCTGACATTAACACATGTAATTATAAATAAATGTACCTACAATTGTTTGTAAGCAGATTTGGGAGTCCAGTTTTTTAAAAAACTGGCCCTGAGGGATACATTTTCAAAAACAGGCTTTTAATTTTGCTCATCTAGCCATAAAATGTGCATGTACAAGTCCAAAACTTACACAAATACATTGGGAAGGTGGGCATCCCACTCCATGATTTGCCTATGGGTGCAGGGAAATGCAATTGCACACAAGTGGTTTAATTACCAAAGTTTGGGCATGTTTGAAATAAAAAAAGTCTCTCTCAAGCACTGAAATTTTGCTAAGTCTTCAGAGTTCCACAGCTGGTTTTGCCTGATTAGCTTCCAAACTTGTAGCCACAAGAAATCAGGAAGGGCCCATCCTGCTAATGACAGGGTTACAGCACTACGGTGATGTTTATTGGGTGTGCAATTCAGTGTGGGGTACAACCTACTGTGTGCTTTGGAGTATAAGCTCTGTAGAATCAATGGTTTGAGAAGGAAAGATTATCCCTGTTCCCCAGGGAGTTCATTGATCTCAGCCCTGGTTTCCTCCTCCTCTTGTTTAAAATGAAATCACTTTCCATTACTCCCCTAAACATGCACCACAGTTCAGGATACATTCCTTCTTCTCTCCACTTTTCCCCTTTGTAGTGCTGAACCCCAGTTCCCACAAATGGCACTGGAGGGGAAATATGGGGTGAGCACACACTGCTCCACCCTCTAATTCCCAACTGCAAGTCCCAAAACCAAGATCTGAACCAGCCTGCAATATTCAAACCAAGATATACACATGTGGCACACAAGACTGGAACCTGGTACTAGATCCTCATCCTCAGGGGGCAAGAGCAGAGACTCCTGCTAGCATGCTCAGACCCTGGGGAAGAGGAAACCCCTCACTTTGCTCACATAACTTTTTCATGCCACTCTCTAGCACACTGCCATGACATAGCCTAGCTGGAGGACAAGTCACTGCAGAATATATCCAAGTGGTGGGCAATTGTAACTGGGTTCACTCACCACTCTGGCACCTCCTTGTGGCTGATACAGGAATTAGTTCTGGTAGCTAGTGTGCCCTAGTCTGGTGGTCTACCAGTCACCTCTTCTGCTCCTGGAAGCATGTCCCTCCAAGGACTGCGGTGTCATCTTTAGTGACACCACCCTCCAGCCATGCCACACTCTGTGCTTCCCCCCTTTCAGGGGGGGGGATCTCTGCATTCCCTGTCCAACCACTTCAAACTGCAGTCTACTGTCTAGCCACTTGCCCAGTGGCGAGTGTGGGGGCGGGGAAACCCAGGCCCGCCAACTACTCTGGGTCCCAGCCCAGGGACATTGTAGAAAGCTGCAGCTTACAGTGCCCCCTCCAACTCCTCAGTAGATATTCCTGGGCCACTTCCCCGCAGCCCCAGAACCCTCTTTGCTTTTGTCTCTGGGCGTCAGCCTAGAGATCCCTGTAGCCTGCCAAGAGCTGACTTTAACTTCCCAGGTCTCCGCCTGCAGCACTGCTCTGTCCAGGGTTCTGGCTGCCTTCAGCCTGCATAACAGCCAGTCTTCCTCCCTCTTCAAGCTCCAGGGAGTGACTGAAGCATCTCTGCCCTGGAGCTCTTCTTACAGGAGCTTGCTGGGCACTGATTGGCTGCTACCCTCAGCCCTTCTCTGATTGGCTACTTCCTGCACAGCCTTCCTAGGGCTCTATTAACCCCTGAAAACCCAGTCCTGTTGGGTTCCGGGAAGTGGGTGGGCGTCTCATCACAGAAATAAAGGGAAGAAAGGGAGGTTCCTGAAGGTTCCATTTGTAGGTTATTTAAAAAAAGAATCTACCCTGTGTTAAACCATACAATTGCACCATTCCATAATTATTTATGGCCAATTTCTGAACTCAGTTACACCAGTTAAGTGTCCACTGATAATGGCCAGCAGAGGTACCCTCTATTCATTTATATCTGCATGTGCGTATACATTAACTGGCTCTAAACCATCCCGCCTTGTGCCTCGTTGGCCTATGTAAACATGTTCTTATTACTCGTACCACCCCCCTTCTCCCTCCTACAATTCCTGCCAGTTGTTTCCCACATCCAGTATGGAATGTTGTATGAAATAAGGCTGAAGGTTCTTCAGAAGAGAAACTGTTTTTTATGGTGTGCTTGCACAGTGCCTACAACAACAGGACCCCAATACCGTGACACTGCCATTATGACAGCAAAGGAACTCCTCTGGCTTTAGTCAAAGGTGCTATTGCCAAAACTTCGGTCCTAAGCTTCTGCACCTGTGAGCCCCTCTCTTAGCTGAATGTACTTTGAAAAATATATTAAAATAAATGGAAAGTCTGTAATAGAGACCATATGAAGCATTTCTTTGGCCCATAGGAATCAGATTGAAACGATTCATTAAAATAAAGTCTCCTTGCCTCCTCCACTGAGCACTCAGAGAAGTCTCTAGAAGAGGCTTAATAAATTTCTGCAGTCTTCCTTTTATTCATGGAATCAAAGAAATGTATTGTAATAGATGGGGAAATAAAAGATGACAGCAGAGAAACACGAATTGATGCTTTCTCAAAGAGGTGAAAGGGACAGATACATCCTCCAGTACATTCCTGCCAATATAAGTTTTCTCCCTGTGATATGTTCTTGTTTAGTTTGTTCAGTCTAAATTTAAATATTCAGAGCAAAGGAGCCACTTTGCAATGGGAGATGATTCAAGTCTAATGGATCTCATTGCAAGAAAACATTTCTGATTTCTAACCTAAATTTCCCTTTGCTCTCTCTCATCCACTACTTTTTGCTCACCTTAAAGAATTTTGTACTCTTTAGTGTATGAAACGGTTAGTACATCTCCTTTAGTCCTCATTTATCCTAGCAATAATACATCTTTAGTTCTTTCAATCTATCCTCAAATCAATTAATTCAGATCCTTAATTTTTATTGAGTTTTTTTTCTGAACCCCTCCTATTTCTCTACATCTGTCTGGTAACGAGATGCACAGAACTGAATGCAGTATTTTAGGTGCCACCAGAATCATACAGAAAGGGGGCTAATTTAATCTTGGTTGGATCATACTCCTGTGTACCTGCAAAAGAAGCTTTATTAGCTGGGGCACTTACCACAAGGTGAGGGCTGATGGCAATACTGGTGTTCCATCCTCTCCCCAGAGAGGGCAGCTTTATTTTAGTCAAACCTGCATAGAAGGATGCTTCAGTCCTTGCCACATCTGACCTGGCCTGACCCTTCCCAGGCTGGTACTTTCTACTTCCTGCACTATGCCTCTAGCTGCCCTGGGTTGGTGTTCCCACGAGAACTCTTCCACTCGGTCCCCCAAGAACTGTTTGACTCCAGTCTCATCTCTAAGGTTCCTTTTATCTGGCAGACAGCAAACCTATACTTGTCGATCAGGCTCAAGCACAGGGGGTAGGTATAGGATGTACCACACATCCACAGTTACATAGCAAACCTCTTCCTTTATACACATTACATGGCATTTACTATAGACTGCATCCCACGTTTTGGGACTGGCTTGGTTACATTGTAGGAACCAATCCCTGTACAGCATGCTCAGTCCACGCACTGAGCATGTACGACTTACACTTTACCTCATCTTTACATTCCCAATTTACCTTATCCATTGTTATCTTGTCCACTGTAGAGGGTTCTCTGGGTGTTCCCCTTCTCTTAGCTAGTACAGACATTTTGGCCCCGTCTACACTGGCAAGTTTCTGCACAGTAAAGCAGCTTTCTGCGCTGTAACTCCCGAGGTGTACACACTGCCAAGCCACGTAGTGCGCAGAAACTGCACAGTTGTAGCGCTCTAAAAAAACCACCCCGACGAGAGGCGTAGAGCTTCCTGTGCCATGGCTATGGACACCGTGGCGGTTACAGCGCTGTGATTCACCTCTGGGAGGTGTCCCACAATGCCTGTTCTCACCTCTCTGGTCATCGGTTTGAACTCTACTGCCCTGCCCTCCGGTGACCAACCGTCATCCCCACCCCGTACATTCCTTTGCAAATTTGAAGGTCCCCCTACTGTTTGCTCAGTGATGTGTGCAGTGGTCTCAGTGCATCTTTCCAGCTGGCCAGGCCTGCTCCACACACCAGGCGATCCCCCGCTTGGAGCAATGCCGAGCTGCTGGACCTCATCAGCATTTGGGGAGAGGAGGAAGTGCAGTCGCAGCTGCACTGCAGCTGTAGGAATTATGATAACTAAGGACAGATTTCATGATGCAGGATAGAAAGGGGCCATGACCGGGACACACTGCAGTACAGGGTCAAAGTGAAGGAGCTGCGGAACGCCTACCACAAGACATGGGAGGCAAATCGCTGCTCCGGTGCTGCGCCCACGAGCTGCCAGTTCTACAAAAAGCTGGACGCGATACTCAGTGGCGACCCCACCTCCACTGTGAAAGCCCCTGTGGATACTTCGTTGGCTCACATGCCAGTCAAGATTGGACCGAGCCAGGAGGAGGAAATTTTGGATGAAGATGGGGAGGGGGACCCAGAGGCAGAGGATGACTCGGAGGCCAGAGATGCATGCAGTCAGGAGCTCTTTTCTACCCCGGAGGAGCCTAGCCAGCCACAGCAGTCGGAGCTTGGTGAAGCACAAACAGGAGAGGAGGCCATCTGCTAAGTGGATCTGATTTTGGGAATTGCTGAAGCGAGTTGTTGGGGGCAGAAGGGTTGCAGAAAGCAGGCTTGTCTCCCACCGCATGCCTAGTCTGAGCGACAGGACAGGCTGTTGATTGACTCCCTCACTTCACGGGAATCTCCCTTAGAGATCTCCAGGAAACTCTCATGAAGATACTGGGCAATCTGCTGAAGTACAGCACCCACTGCATCGTACTCCAAAGGAAAAGGTTGGGTATGCTCCCTGGACATACACAAGTCTGTAGCTGACCCGGGACCCCTCCTCCTCCTCCTCTTGAGACCTTCCATTCCCCCATTCCTTCCATTCTGCCATCCCCATCCCAGATGAATTTTTTTGTTTGACTCTCTCCTCTGGTTGTTGTCTTTCAATAAAAGAATTGTGTTTCTTTGAAAGCAATCTTTATTCTATTAAGTGAAAGCAAAAAGAGCATTGCAAAGCAACATACAATTATGTTAAGGCCCCTTCTTGCATCATGTGCACCAATCACCGCCTCGCATTACAAGCACTGCAATCCCAAGCATAGCAACAAATATTAGTGGCTTTCAGCTTCAAATTGCTGCCTCAAGGCACCCCTGATCCTTATGGCCCCGTGCTGTGCCCCTCTTCAAACTCAGCCTTCAGGCGCTGAGCCTCTGCGGTCCAGCCCTGAGTGAAGCTTTCACCCTTCCCTTCACAAATATTATGGAGCGTACAGCATGCGGCTATAAGCATAGGAATATTGCCATCGGCCATGTTCAGCTTCCCATACAGGCATCGCCAGTGGGCTTTTAAACGGCCAAAAGCACACTCCACAGTCATTCTGCACTTTCTCATCCTTTTGTTGAACCGCTCCTGGCTGCTGTCAAGTTGCCCAGTGTATGGCTTCATCAGCCACGGCATTAAGGGGTAGGCAGGGTCTCCCAGGATCACAATGGGCATTTTGACTTCCCCTACAGTGATCTTCTGGACAGGGAAGAAAGTCACTGCTTGCAGCTTCTTGAACAGGGCAGTGTTCTGAAAGATGCGTGCATCATGCACCTTTCCAGACCAGCCTGCGTTAATGTCTGTGAAATGCCCACAGTGATCCACAAGCCACAAGCGCCTGGAGAACCATTGAGAAATACCCCTTGAGATTAATGTACTCGGTGGCTAGGTGGTCTGGTGCCAGAATTGGAATGTGCATACCATCTATCACCCCTCCGCAGTAAGAGAAGCCCATTTGTGCAAAGCCATCCACAATGTCACGCACATTGCTCAGAGTCATGGTCTTTTGGAGCAGGATGCGATTCATGGTTCTGCACACTTCCATCAACACAACTCCAAAGGTCGACGTTCCCACTCCGAACTGGTTAGAGACCCTTCGGGAGCAGTCTGGAGTAGCCCGCTTCCACAGTGCCATCGCCACGTGCATCTCCAGCGACAGGGCAGCTCTCATTCTCGTGTCCTTGCGCCGCAGGGCTGGGGCGAGCTCATCACACAGTCCCAGGAATGTGGCTTTTCTCATGCGAAAGTTCTGCAGCCGCTGCTCAGCATCCCAGACATGCATCACGATGTGATCCCACCACTCAGTGCTGGTTTCCCGAGCCCAAAAGCGGCGTTCCACTGTGGTCAGCACCTCCATGAATGCCACAAACAAGCTCGTGTCGTAGCTACTATGCGTGACGAGATCAATGTCGCACTCCTCTTGCCTTCGTAGTTTAAGGAATAACTCCACGGCCACTCGTGACGTGTTGGTCAGAGCGAGCAGCAGACTGGTCAGCAGTTCAGGATCCATTCCTGCTGCCCGAAAGAGGCAGGGCGCGCACTACACAAACCGTTGAAAGATGGCACCAAATGCGGACGGAGGCACAGGGATTGGTGGGCTGTGAAGCAATGCATCATGGGGCATTGGGACAGGACCCTGGATGCCCAGCGACCCCTCCCCCACACCTGCCTTCCCACAAGTCTTAGCGGCGAAAGAGAAAGAGGTGCTGTGGGGGCTAGCTGCCCAAAGTGCACTGCTTCGAGTAGCGCTGCAAGTGCCGCAAGTGTGAACACGCTATTGCGCAGGCAGCTGCCAGTGTGAACACACAACAGCGGTTTTCCTTCTGCGCTCTCTGAGCGGCGCTGTAATTTTGCAAGTGCAGACGTGCCCTCTGTTTCCAGGCTGCTGATCCATTTGCCTCCCTAATCGTGTCTCCCCATAAATGAGGCCTCACCCATGTCAAGCCAGGGCTACCTCCAGGAGGACAGGGATTGCACCAGTGTGCCCCTGCTCTTGACAGCATTACCACCAGTAGGACTGCCAATGATGCAATCCAGGGAGTGAACTGGGTCCAGAAACTATAGTCTCATAGCTCCATGCATAGGTGCCAAGTCCGTGGGTGCTCCGGGGCTGGAGCACCCATGGGGAAAAATTGGTGGGTGCTCTGCACCCATTGGCAGCTCCCTGCCCCACCCCCCACCCCAGCTCACCTCCCTCTCTGCTCCGCCTCCATCTCCTCCCCTGAGCGCGCCACTGCATCCTGCTTCTCCCCCATCCCTCCCAGCGCTTGTGCCGCGAAACAGCTGTTTCGCATGCTGGGAGGGAGGGGGGGAGGAGGAGGAACGTGGTGTGCTCAGGGAAGAGGCAGGGCCGGGGCAGAGATTTAGGGAGGGGTCCAATAGGGACAGGGAGGGGTCGGAGTTGGGGCAGGGCTGGGGGGGCGAGCACGCACCGGCACCAAGGAAAGTTGGTGCCTGTGGCTCCATGGTGTGATGCCTCCATTGATGCAGCAAAAATTGCACTGCCTCCCGAGGGTGCCAATTCAGGAGGGTGGGGGGGTCTCCTCCCTCCCATCCTCCCCCGCCTGAGTTTCATACAGGACGGGTGCTTCCAAGTGGAGCTCTTAACTGCACAGAATTAGTGTGGAATGTGAGTTCTGTAGAGGAGAGGTGCTTCTCCCAGCTTGTGCCCCTGGGGCAAGGAGTCAGTGTTTTGTTTACAAACAGAGGCAGGGTGATTAAGATAAGAAAGGGAAATTAAATTAAGGATCTGGAAGTCCTTAGATGAACTTGTAAAACAGGAATCCCTCTGCAGGGGCGGGGGTGTTGAAGAGAGAATGCAGGGGACTCAGAAGAAATATAGCTAAGCTCTCTGAACCAAGTTTACATTCAGAAAAGAGGGAGCTGTGAGGGGGATAGGTGAAAAGAAGGGGCCAAAACCCAGGAAAGGGCTTACAGTGAAATAGAGAAGTTCCCACTCTACTTGTGGTACTTATGTGGCCCCATCACCATAGTATCTGAGCGCCTCACATCACAGCCCCTCGGTGAGGTAGAGCAGTGCTGTTATCCCCATTGTATAGATGGGGCAAAGAGAGGGACACAGACTAAAGGCCAGATTTTCAAAGGTATTTAGGCATCTAATGGGATTTTCAAAAGAGCCTAGAAAATTAGGTGCTTTGTAAACCCCACGAGATTCCTAAGTGCATCTTTGGGTGCCTAAAAGCCTTTAAAACTCTGTCCCCAAGGCAGTGACCTGAGGTCACAAGGAAGTCCATGGAGGGGAGTAGAACCCAGGCCTCTAAGGGCTAACTCCCTATCCACTGGGCCAGCCTTTCTGTCTACTGCATGCAGCAAAAGAGGACTCAGATGGGAGCAAAGCCAAGACGGCCTGTTGTCTGAGACTCCAGCAATTGGTCCCAGGCGATTGAGAAGGATGTCATTGCTGACAGAATGAAAAGCAGCACAGAGGTCAGGAAGGATAAAGAAAGAAAGAGGAGAGGAGAGCACTTAATTACCGGTGGGTGGCAGGTTCTGCCCCAGGCTGAGGTTGCACAGCAATGCCTGCCGTGCAATTTTAGATTTTAACTGAAAACCATTTTGTGAGGGATGAGAAAGTGTTGTATGAGTATCAGATGTGATTATATCTCAAATTCTTAAGACTTCAGGTGTATTCAGGACAATTGCAGAACAAAGAACAGAAATTGCATCCACCGAGTCCATAAAGTCAACGATTATTGTCATGATTTGTATTATTCACTGGACACCATCTGTGTGCTCAGCACTGTTCAGAATATGCCAGAAAATGTAGTCCCTGAGCCAATGTGTATAAGATGTGTAACTCTGGATAAGGTGGCTCCGATATTTAAGTATGAAGTGTATGGTTATTGACCACATGTTATCACATGTTCACTGTGATGTTTATATCTATGAGTGGAGGCCCTGATGGCAATGGAAGTTGTACTTGATTAAGGACTAGAAGATTTGACCCTCTAACTTTCTTTCAAGAGAATAGCTGCCCAGAGCTCCTGTGCCTGTTTATTTTCCTTTCCTGCCTGCAATGGCCCTGATATACCTCAGAAGTCTCAATTTTTTTCTCAACTTTAAAACGTGGAATTTTCTTGGTGTTTGATTTAAAATAGTCTCCTGTGAAAACTGCAACTCAGTCACTGCTGTGTTGTGTTTAACACCCTTCTGGAAAGTAACTAGCCTTTAAACAGAAGTGAAAGCAGTGTTGCCAACTTTCATGATTTTGTCATGATAGTTATTGTTTTCCTTAAAGCCCCAGCTCTTGGAATCAATTGGATATGTGATGATTTCATTCTTGACTCTTAAAGAAAAATGAAGTTTCTAGCCCTTGTGGTTGTGGAGAACGCTTCAAAATGTGACCCCAGTGTATCCTAAAGGCTCAAAAAGCAGAATGTAAATAAAAAGAATACCAAATCTATTATCTTACATAATCGCATGACTTTAAAGCAAATCTCATTATTTTTGGTGAGCCTGATTCATGCTTTTTGAACATTTTGGGTTGGCAATTCTATGAAATCGACTTGAAAGTGTCTTTGCGGTTTGCGGGTGATACTAAACTGGGAGGAGTGGTAGATACGCTGGAGGGCAGGGATAGGATACAGAGGGACCTAGACAAATTGGAGGATTGGGCCAAAAGAAATCTGATGAGGTTCAATAAGGATAAGTGCAGGGTCCTGCACTTAGGATGGAAGAATCCAATGCACAGCTACAGACTAGGGACCGAATGGCTAGGCAGCAGTTCTGCGGAAAAGGACCTAGGGGTGACAGTGGACGAGAAGCTGGATATGAGTCAGCAGTGTGCCCTTGTTGCCAAGAAGGCCAATGGCATTTTGGGATGTATAAGTAGGGGCATAGCGAGCAGATCGAGGGACGTGATCGTCCCCCTCTATTCGACATTGGTGAGGCCTCATCTGGAGTACTGTGTCCAGTTTTGGGCCCCACACTACAAGAAGGATGTGGATAAATTGGAAAGAGTCCAGCGAAGGGCAACAAAAATGATTAGGGGTCTGGAACACATGACTTATGAGGAGAGGCTGAGGGAACTGGGATTGTTTAGTTTGCAGAAGAGAAGAATGAGGGGGGATTTGATAGCTGCTTTCAACTACCTGAGAGGTGGTTCCAGAGAGGATGGTTCTAGACTATTCTCAGTGGTAGAAGAGGACAGGACAAGGAGTAATGGTCTCTAGTTGCAGTGGGGGAGGTTTAGGTTGGATATTAGGAAAAACTTTTTCACTAGGAGGGTGGTGAAACACTGGAATGCGTTACCTAGGGAGGTGGTACAATCTCCTTCCTTAGAAGTTTTTAATGTCAGGCTTGACAAAGCCCTGGCTGGGATGATTTAATTGGGGATAGGTCCTGCTTTGAGCAGGAGGTTGGACTAGATGACCTCCTGAGGTCCCTTCCAACCCTGATATTCTATGATTCTATGATTTTTCACTTCTGTTTAAAGTCAGTTTCTAGTCTAGTATTTGTAGTGGGTCCCGAGAGTCCCAAATAGGTGCAGTATAAACTCACAGGGTCTTGCCCTAGTAGGATCTTTCCAAAAGTTAAATGATCTATTCCAAACTCGATGAACTGCAAAAAAGTGATAGAAAGTAATGTAGATTTTTCTACAATGGTTTCAATTGTTATATTCAAGAGATAGTAACAAAGGAAGAATGTAGGTTTAAAATTTTAAACCTAACCAGTATCCCTTAAGTGAATTGACACAAGATGTCAGAACATGTTCGTATTGGAGCTGAGTGGGTCTAATATTTATTTTATTGTATTTCTTTATATAAGAATTAGAAATTATTATCTGACAGGAGCATTGTATCTAAGTTATCTTTAAAAAAAAAGTAGTTTTCAGGTGCCCACGTAGCCTCTGGAAGCACGGTTAAAGGTGCATCCCCATGCCCCTGAAATGGTGCCCCTGTTGCCTCCTCCCATTTTAACCCCACTGCAAGCTCATGGTGCTATATAATTTGCTGTCCACTGTCAAATCTGTTTGGCATTACTGCTTTCTTAGCATTTCTCCAGAAATTACCTATTAATATTGTGAAGCACTTTTCCTGAGATACACTGGTAGAAGGGAGAGGAGAATTAGGCCTCTTGTTGCCAAGTTATAAAATCACCATTCCTCAACTAGTGTAAATTGGAGGATCTTCATTAATTTCAAGGGAGCTCCATCAGTTTACACTAGCTGAGGATTGCAGCCATACTTTGGTCATTATGACCAACGGTCGGACTTCACATTTGTACCTACAGCTCACTGGCTCACTAGCTGCCAAGAAATGCCGGACCTAGGGCTCTCTTTATTGCAATTATAAACTGTGAAAATAGAAGCATATAAAAAAACCTCTCATGTTGCCATGGATTTAGTATCCTGTTTAGAGTATCAGTCTATTACTTACAGGAAGATCACTATAAGAACAACTGAGTTTATAATATATTAAATGTCATTTTTAAATAAACTACAGTGCTCTGCCTTTATTTTGTGAATAAGTACCACCCTTCATACAGTATTTTCATTCCATTAATTTGCAGCTAACATTTTTAGTAAAAAAATTTTTGCTAAAATTCTAACATCAGTATAGATGTGATGAAAATAATTAATTGTAACCACCTTTAAGTACATTGCTACATCCTAGCCTGAGAGATTCAGGACTAAATTGGTGATCCTCTTAATCCGATCGAGAGGAAGAAACAGTTACTCACCTTTTCATAACTGTTGTTCTTCGAGATGCGTTGCTCATGTCCATTCCATTCTAGGTGTGCGCGCGCCCACGTGTGCAGTCAGAGATTTTTGCCATAGCGGTATTCCTAGGGCTGGCCGTGGTGCCCCCTTGAGTGCCACGCTCATGCGCTGCTATGTCAGGCACCGCCGGCCCTATATCCTCTCAGTTCCTTCTTGCCGACAGACAGAGGGGCAGGAGGGCAGGTAATGGAATGGATATGAGCAACATATCTCAAAGAACAACAATTACGAAATGCTGGGTAACCGCTTTTTCTTCTTCAAGTGCTTGCTCATGTCAATTCCATTCTAGGTCACTCACAAGCAGTATCAAGGGAGGTGGGCTCGGAGTTCACAGTCTTGCAGTTTGCAGCACTGCTCTGCCAAAGCCAGTGTTGTCTCGAGCTTGCTGGGTCAGCGCATAATGTGACTCGAATGTGTGCACGGATGACCAGGTAGCAGACTGACAGATTTCTTGGATTGGCACCTCTGCCAGGAAGGCTGCTGATGATGACCTAGTCGAATGTGCTGTCGTGATCACCAGCAGAGGCACATTTGGCAGCTCATAACAGTAGCGGATACAGGTCAACAAAATACCATAGATAATACCATAGATAGTAGATAACAATAACGCACTGAGGGAAATCATAGCAAGTTCCTGCTGTTCTATGCAGGTAACTTATATACACTTGGTGTATGCAGTAATATATACACTTGGTGCTTTAAATGTCATACAGCTGAAAACAATTATAAGCCAAATCTGGAAGAAAAAAATGCAACCAGAACAATCTAAATGACAACGGTTTAAGAACACTCTACTACACTGTTTTTCAAAGTTCGAGTTGCAACGGCATGTCAGGCACCGGGTCGTTCTGGTCAGCACCACTGACCGGGACATTAAAGGTCCTGTTGGTGGTGCTGCCCTGCTAAGGGAGTCTAGTCTACCTGTTTCGACACCGCGCTGTGCCCCGAAAGTGGCCAGCAGTGGCTCTGGCTTCTAGGCACGGGGGCCATGGAGCTCCATGTGCTATCCCAAGCACCAGCTCTGCACTCCCATTAGCCTGCAGGTGAGAGTTGCACGAAACCGCTGGTGGGCCTCCACCTAGGAGCTGGACCTGCTGCTGGCTGCTTCCAGGGTGTAGCACAGTCCCCAGTGCCAGGACAGGCAGGAAGCCTGCCTCTGCACCCCGGCTGCGCCGCTGACCAGGAACTTCTGGAGGTAAGTCTGCACCCCAACCCCATGCCCCAATCCCCTGTCCCAGCCCTGAGCCCCTCCCAAACCTGGAACCCCTTCCTGCACCCCAAACCCCTCATTCCTGGCTCTACCCCAGAGCCTGCACCCCCAGCCCAGAGCCCTGACCCCCTCCTGTACCCCAACCCCCTACCCCAGCCCAGAGCCCCCTCCCACACCCTGAACTTCTCATTCCCGGCCCCACCCCACAGCCCTAACCCCCACACCCCAACCCTCTGTCCCAGCCCCAAATGCCTCACACCCCCCAAACCCCTCATCCTCAGCTCCATTGGGTCACAGGCATCAATAATTTTCTTCAACTGGGTCCTCAGAAAAAAAGTTTGAAAGCCACTGCTCTACTAGATGTCCAAAAAGCCATAATCAAGGAAGAAGGCCATATTGGTTAAAAAAAACCAACCTGGTCTAGAAGGTAAATGAAGGCAGCTATAATGTACATAAAAAACAAATGGAAGAAAGGGGAAGTTGATAGTGATTAATATAAATCAGAAGCTAGGAATTGCAGAAAATTTAAAAGGGAAGCAAAGAGACACAAGGAGAAAGCTATAGCCAGCAGAGTTAAGGACAATACAGAATTTAAGTATATTAGGAACAAAAAGAATCCTAATCATACTGGAAATGGTAGACTCATCAATAACAATGGAGAAAAGAGAGAAGTGTTCAATAAATATTTCTGGTATGTATTTGGGGAAACAGATATAGTCTCATCATACAACACACTTTCCTTTCCACAAGTATCTCAGGAAGATGTTAAACAGCAGCTACTAAAGTTAGATATTTTAAAGTCAGCAGCTCCAGATAACTTGCATCCAAGAGTTTTAAAAGAGCTGCCTGGGGAAACTCACTGGACTGTTAATGTTGATATTTAATACATCTTGCAACACTTGGGAAGTTCAAGAAGACTGGAAGAAAGCTAATGTTGTGCCACTATTTAGAAAGGATAAATGGGTAATTATAGGCCTGTTAGTCTAATATTGGTCGTGGACAAGATAATGAAGCACTGATACAGGACTCTATTAATCAAGAATTAAAAGGAAGGTGATATAATTAATGCAAATCAACATGGGGTTTATGGAAAATAGATCCTGTCAAACTTACTTGATTTTTTTAATGAAGTTACAAGTTTGGCTGATAAAGATAATAATATTGATGTAATATACTTAGGGTTCTGTAAGGCGTTTGACTTTCTACTGCACAACATTTTGATTAAAAAACTAGAATGATGTAAAATTGACATGGCACACATTAAATGGATTAAAAACTGGCAAACTGATAGATCTAAAAATGTAACTGAAAACTGGGAATAACCATCAACCAGGTGTGTTTCCAGGGGGGTCCTGCGGGCATTAGTTTTTGACCCTATGCTATTTAACATTTTTATCAATATTAGAAATGGAAGAAAACAGAGAAGCATCACTGATAACATTTGCAAATGATACAAAACCTGGGGGAGTGGTAAAGAAAAAAAAGAGGACAGGTCACTGGTACAGAGCAATTTGGATTGTTTGGTAAAATGGGTGCAAGCAAACAATATCTGTTTTAATATGCTAAATGTATACATCTAGGAATAAAAATATAGACTAACTTACAGGATGGGGGACTCTATCCTGGGAAGCAGTGACTGAAAAAGATTTGGGGGTCATGGTGGATAATGAGCTGAACAGGAGCTACCAGTGTGACACTATCTGGCTTTAAGATTAAACTTGATAAGTTTATGGAGGAGATGGTATGATGGGATAACATAATTTTGGTAATTAATTGATCTTTAAATATTCATGGTAAATAGGCCCAATGGCCTGTGATGGGATATTAGATGGGGTGGGATCTGAGTTACTCAGGAAAGAATTTTCTGTAGTATCTGGCTGGTGAATCTTGCCCATATGCTCAGGGTTTAGCTGATCACCATATTTGGGGGTTGGGAAGGAATTTTCCTCCAGAGCAGATTGGAAGAGGCCCTGCAGGTTTTTCACCTTCCTCTGTAGCATGGGACACGGGTCACTTGCTGGAGGATTCTCTGCTCCTTGAAGTCTTTAAACCACGATTTGAGGACTTCAATAGTTCAGGCATAGGTGAGAGGTTTTTCGCAGGAGTGGGTGGGTGAGATTCTGTGGCCTGCGTTGTGTAGGAGGTCAGACTAGATGATCATAATGGTCCCTTCTGACCTTAGTATCTATGAATCTATGATTCAGGACGAAATCCTCTGAACAGACACTGGGCAACCTTTCATCCTGTCTGCCACCGCAACGAACAACTGCATTGAACTTAAACAATGGCTTCATCATATCTAAGTAGAATGCCAGCACCCTCTTGATGTCCAGGGTGTGAAGTGTGCATTCCTTGTCCGACGCATGGGGCTTTGGACAGAAGACTGGTAAGTATAGGTCCTGGCCAGTAGGAAACTGAGAAATGACCTTGGGCAGATATGCCGGATGTGGGCGTAGCTGGACCTTGTCCTTGTAGAAGACGATATAGGGTGGCTCGGAGGTGAATGCCCTAATCTCAGACACCCTGCAGGCTGACATTATGGTGACCGGGAACAAAACCCTCCAGGAGAGAAGCAGAAGGGAGCAGGAAGTCAGAGGCTCAAAGGGAGGCCCCATGAGCCTTGACAGTACAAGATTCAGGTCCCAGGGTGGGACCGGTCCCCAGACATGTGGATAGAGGTGCTCCAGAGCCTTCAAAAAACGTGCCGTCATAGGATGGGTGAAGAGAGACCTGCCTTGAAACAGAGGATGCAATACCGAAATGGCATCCAGGTGGACCTTGATAGAAGAAAGGGACAACCCTTGGAGTTTGAGGTGCAGCAGATAGTCTAATATGTCCTGCAGCAAGGCCTGCTTGGCCCAGAAACACTGCTCCAAGGCCCAGCAAGCAAACCTCTTCCATTTAGCCAGGTAAGTTGCCCTGGTGGAGGGTTTCCTGCTACCCAGCAAGACCTGTTGAACACAGTTCAAGCATGCCCGCTCGTCCATGCTTAACCACACAGTAGCCAAGCTGTCAAGTGCAGCGCTGCCAGATTCGGGTGCAGCAGATTGCCATGGTTCTGGGACAGCAGATCCAGCCAAAGAGGCCGTGGCAGAGGGACACCTGCTGAAAGGCTCAGCAACATGCTGCACCAGTGCTGATGGGGCTAGCAGGATAACCGCTGCTCTGTCCTGCTTGACTTTCATGAGGACCCTGTGAATTAATGGCTCTGGCAGGAAGGCATATATCAGTGCTCCCAACCATGGAATGAGGAAGGCATCCAAAAGGGAACCTCTGTCCAGCCATGAACAGAACAGAACAGAACACATGGCACTTTCTGTTCTGCCTGGACATCAACAGGTCCACCTTGGGAGTCCCCCACCTCTGGAAGATTACATTGACCACCTCCAGATGGAGCGACCATTCGTGGTGAGACGAGAAGGTCCTGCTGAGGTAATCTGCCAAGACGTTCTTGGGGCTGGGTAGGTGGTCGGCAACCAGATGAATGGCATACTGCACACAAAAGTCCTAGAGGCTGAGCGCCTCCTGACAAAGGACCAAGGACCTGTCACTGCTCTGTCTGTTGATGTAATACATCCCAGCGGTATTGTCCGTCAGGACCTGCACCACCTTGCCTTTCAGCTGGGGCAAGAAAGCCTGGCAGGCCAGGTGAACTGCCCTGAGCTCCCTGACTTTGATATGGAGGGCGAGATTGTCCCGCAGCCAGTGGCCCTGGGTGCTCAGTTTGCCCAGGTGGGCTCCCCAGCCCAGATCCAAAGCATCAGAGACCACTGTCAGCAATGTGCATGGGGTCACAAAGGGAACTCCCTGCAGTACCGACTTGTGGTCCAACCACCAACGCAGAGATGATAAGACATGATTTGGCACCCTTACCACCCAGTCCAGCCCATGTGTGTTGAGGACATAGGCCAAGGCCAGCCATGCTTGCGGAGGCCATACATGGAGCTGAGCATGGGTGACCACGTACATGCATGCAGCCATGTGGCCCATCAGACATAGGCAGATGTGGGCCGTAGTGAGCAGGTGGTTCTTTAAATGGGAGATCAAGTCCAACACAGCCTGAAAACGTTCTTCCAGAAGGAAGACCCTGGATCGCGTGGAGTCGACGACCACCCAGATGAATTCTATGCACTGGACTGGCATTAATGTGGACTTTTTTATGGTTATGAAGAGGCCCAGATCATGGCAGGTGGAACGCACCAGATCGAGGCTCCTCTGCACCTGATCCCAAGACCTGACCTTGAGGAGCCAGTTGTCAAGATATGGGAAAATCTGGATCCCCTCGATGTCTCAGGTTAGCCGCCACTGGCGCTATGCATTTTGTGAACGTTCTTGGGGCTGAAGACAGGCCAAAGGGCAGCGCCGTGAATTGAAAATGGTGCCTGCCTACTATGAAGGGAGGAAATGCCTGTGACCCAAGAATATGGAAATAAGCGTCCCGTAATTTGAGAGTGGCATACCAGTCTCCCGGATCCAGGGAGGGGATGATGGAGGCCAGGGAAACCATGCGAAACTTCAACTTCTTGAGAGACTTGTTGAGGCTACACAGGTCCAGGATGGGTCTGAGGCCCCCTTTTGCTTTCGGGATTAGGAAGTACTGGGAGTAGAACCCCTTTCCTCCGGGAAAGGACTCAAACCATTTTAGAGCATCCCCCTGTAATTCTGGCACCTCTCTTAGACAAGACAGCCATATTTCATGGGCAACAGTGTTGAATGCTGTACAGGGGTTCAGAAGGATGAGATAGATGCCTTGATAGCAGAAGATCAGGCTTCTCCTCCTAGTCCCAATTTCCTTGCCCAGCTCAACTCCCAGTACCCCTCTTCCCTCACTGCCAGCCTTTAGTCTCTCCCCCTGCACCTACTCTGCCCTCCCACCTACCTCTAGATCTGGCTCTTGTCCTCTCTTCCTTTGAATCAGGCAGCTTCTTTCTCCATTCTACCTGGGCCCAGCAGGGAGGTCAGTGGGAGCACAGAGTCCCTGCTTTCAGTTGCTCATGGCCCACCCCAGCCAAAGTGGCAATTTCAGGGAAGGTCTTGCTCATTCCCAGGCTGGAGCATGCTCAATGCAGACAGACTCTCTGGGGATTTTGGCTGCTAAATCATATTGAGACACATGCATACTGCAATTTTTCAAAGACTTATAACTTGACCAAATTTGGATGGATTTTCACAGGGCAGCAAAAGGCACATCCCTGACCCAAAAGTCACCAGTCTGCCAAATTTCAAGTCCTTGGTCCACGACATCAGTGAGCTAGAGATTCAAGAAAATCTCACCAGAATGTAACATGGGTAAAATGTATTTTTCCCCTAGCCTTGTCCTTAGAAACATTTTGTCTGAGCTTTTCCAAAACATTCAAGATGAGATAGCTACCCAATATGGAAAATCTCAGCCCAAACGGTTAAAGACTGGCAAAGTTATAAGCAAGTGAATACAGGGACAGATAATGGGAAGTATCAGGCAATCTTAATAGGGGCACTACCAGTGCTGCCTACAATATATATATTGTATAGTCACCTGCTTGCTGATACCTAAATATCATCCTGTGCATAGCTGAATGCCAACTAATTGAATACTGAAAAATAAATAGATATTAAATGAGGTGAAGCCTCTATCTTAAATGAAAGAGCAGAGCCACAAAATGGTTTATAATAGGGGACCCTTATCTAAAAGTAAGGTACTTAATGTGCGGTTTATATAACTGAACTATGAAAAATGTTTAAAGGGTTGTCAGTCAAAATGCTGCTGAAACGTAAAAGGAAATAATTGGTCACTGTGCTTTATGCAGCATCATAAATCTCCTCTGGACTTCAGAAGTGAAAATAAGATTTAATCAGTGGATATTATGACCCAAGTCTGCTATATAAAATACAATGCTCTATTTAGTTGTCAATGGCTGAAATTTTTAGTCTCAAGTTAGGCAATGTATGAATAAATAGAGACTGAGAAGCCTATCTGCTGCAGCCAGACTGCATAATTTATATGACCCATGGGAGATCAACATAGCTAAATATTCCAGATTTCTTGGAACAGTGTTTTCCAACCTGTGGTCTGCAGACCCCTGAGGGTCTGCAGACTATGTTTAAGATTTCCAAAGGGGTCTACACCTCCTTTCAAACAGTTTTAAGGGTCCACAAATGTAAAAAGGTTGAAACCCACGATCCTAGAACACTGGGTCCACTGTAGAGTAATCATGTCTGCGTTTTTGGCACTGCTGCTCAGCTATTTCAGCTCATCTCTGCCTGATGAAAAGGACAATGGGGAGAGGGGTTAAAAGCCCTTTAAATATTATTAACTATTTTTTTAATGTTATGTATGCTTTTTTTTTATAAAAGCTACAGATGGGATTCAGCAGGAAGGAATCTGAGGTGTGAGAGGTTTCAGAGTAACAGCCGTGTTAGTCTGTATTCGCAAAAAGAAAAGGAGTACTTGTGGCACCTTAGAGACTAACCAATTTATTTGAGCATAAGCTTTCGTGAGCTACAGCTCACTTCATCGGATGCATACTGTGGAAACTGCAGAAGACATTATATACACAGAGACCATGAAACAATACCTCCTCCCACCCCACTCTCCTGCTGGTAATAGTTTATCTAAAGTGATCACTCTCCTTACAATGAGTATGATAATCAAGTTGGGCCATTTCTAGCACAAATCCAGGTCAGTGTTTTACAATTGTCTGTCTTTGAACATAATCTACAGCTTTGCTGCATACACTATAGACCAGCACATTACCATCAATGACAAGTTTGCCCTTGCCCAATTCAGTGACGTGGTCTTTAGGGGTGATTTTTAAAACTTTTTGGCATCTTTCCATAACTTTAATTACTCACATCTGGAGGCCAAAGTGAAATTTGAGAAGCATTAAAACACAAACCCCTATATGCCATCGAGTAACCTCTATACACTGGAAGCAGTGTACTTGAGTATGTTTAGTTATGTAAATTTAAAAATTCAAAAGTTGCACGCATTGAATAAGTGACACTGGTACTTTCAGTAACATTTTGTTTATAGTCAATATAGTTTTTATTTTTTCACAAAATGTAAAAACTAAAGATTCTCTGTAAAAATGCAAATTCCACATTTTTCCATGGCAAACGGATTTCTAGGATCCCTACATGTACTTGATTTTGCCTCAGTGCAGGGAGCTGGGCTTGATGATCCCTCGAGATCCCTTCCAGCCCTGCATTTCTATGAGAGTCTGGACTGCCTTCTATTAGATTTAATCTTTTGAAGGTCCTAATCCTCTCTCTTTTTTTCCTCTTATATCATGTCTTGCCCCCTGTGGGTGAAGAAAAGCTTAAAGGGGAAACCACAACTGTATCTTATCTGATCTTCCCTTAACGCAGCTGTGACTTCAGCTAGCTCCCTTCTTTTTTTGAGAGTGATGGCTTCCAGGTCCTGGAAGATCAGTACTTTATGCCGCCCCCACCCCCAAGCGATACTACGGGGAGCTCTTTGGGTCTTCTTGAAATTTGCTCGTTTTGCACAGAATAGTGAAGTTGCAAAATCATATCTCTTGGAATTTAAGCGGGGGAGCACACTCTGTGAGTTCTGTCTATCTCAATCTCTTGGTCTGCTCCTGGATCCAGGAAGGTACAGATAGCCTGCTTTAGAAATGACATTGGATCCTCTTTCTCCACTTCTTCAGGCAGATTCCTGATCCTTAGGTTATTTATCCTCTCACTATCCTCCACGTCTTCCACCATCTCTGCCCGGTCTCTCTTTTTTTCTTGCATTTCACGTCTATCCTGCAGCAGAACCTCTGTCTCCATTCTGTCCCCCAGGCCAGTTTCCAGATCAGTCACTCCAACTTCCATTCTGCTGAGATCAGCCTTAATTTCATCCAGTTAATTTGGACTGTATTAGGAAACATTCCCACTGGCGGTGCCAAGTGGTTAAGTAGTGGTGTTTAATTAGGTGCTAAATAGATATATAATTCTAATTTTATACAGTGGGGCCTAAATACAGACTTAAAAGAAGATTAAGTGAAGATGATATAGAGTGAATAACATTTTTATTTCTGTACTCTCATTCAATACAATATTTAATTTCTTTTAAATCTTTCAAACTAGCTTTTTATGACTTCTTTTTTTTTTTAAAGCTTGATCCAAAACCGAAGAACTCCCCCAGATCCAATAGGCTTTGGATCAAACCCCTCCTGGCAATGAATAGGTTATTTACTGGGCTGTCCTAGTTGATGGATTCTACTGTGTGTCTGCTCCTTCCAAAAGGGAACAAATACTGAAATAACAGTTTTTAATACGATGAAGCCTAAGGTTCACATAGAACAAATCCTCTTAGATATTTGACTTTTTTTTTGGTGGTGGTTTCTTACCACTAGCAAGTCATGTGGCCATCCCAAACTCATGCCAAATAAACCTTTATGCCACCCCACAATAGCCTGTTGTAGATTTATAATGTGTATGTAATTTATGTGTATAATGTTCACAAATACATACACACATGATGTGCATGTGGTGACTCCCCTAGAAGAGTGGATATGCACCATTAGGAATGTCACATGGTAGCTGTCTATGAGAAGTGGTGGAATACAAATTACAGGACATTAGGCATGAGAAAGAGTAGCCGGTGACAGATCTTCAGTTCATCCAGGAGAATAGAAGATGCTTAATCCTCATGGTCAATGAATTTGAGACTGAGTTAGACACTGGATGAAGAGAGTGAAAAGCCTTTTGATGCAGACACCTAGAAGTCCTGGCAGAGAAGATGAGACTGTGCACTGGACTGTGCTAAGGGGGGCTAAGTGTGTGACCCTGACCACATTGCATATGACATAGAAGGACTGGGTTTAGGATTTGTTTGCTGTGCTTTGTGTTGTGTTAGGGTCCCTGGGACTCTGAGTTTATGTGCAATGTGAAATGTTTTATGGAATGCTTGTGTTTTGTTAAATGAGTACAGAGACTGTTCTGGGTGGATTGGGAAAATTTGGGGGTCTACTTTGGAGGTGGGACCCTGGAGTATTATAGGGAATGTTTGTGAAATATGCTTGTGGGAAATGTATTTTTCCTTGGGAGGAGATGAGAGGTGATGTCCCAGGAGGTGTCCCACAAGTCAAAAGGGGGCAAAAAAATCAAGGTTTTTCCTGAAAAGGGGCAAGGGTAGCTGGTTCCTGTGAGTAGACGAGGCCCAGTCCCCTGTGTCAGAGCAGGTGAGCCCAATGGAGCCAATTAAAGGGATAAGGGCTACATCTGGGGCTCTAAAGGCCTGTCAGAAGGCAGAAAGAGGGGGAGTGATTGTGGTAGGCAGTGCCTGGAAAGAGCAGCCATTGGAGGACTGGGATTAACTTCTATGATGAGGCTGTGGAGTGAGGGGCCAGGTACTTGGGAAGGTAGCTCTGGGGCCTGTGTTCCAGAAGGAGACGAGAGCTGGCTGAGAAGGGTGAGCTGAGGAACTGTCTGTGTTTGGTTTGAAAAAGGAAACCTATTTAAAGAAGACTTGGTGGGGTGGGGTGTGTTTGGAAGCTGGGGAGAGCCCTGCCCAGTGACAAGGAGTCTTTGCAATGTTGATGAAAATTGGTGTTACAAGGGAGATTTCCCCCCCTTATTGGTACCAATGAATTCTCTATTAAACAAAGCAGGCAGGATGTTTTTGCATGGATTTCCAAAGATGTCTGAGCCCTGATCATGACCGGTGTTGGGGGTGGGGGGGGGGGGTTTGGTCTACTGTTATTCCTTTTAGTATGCAGTGCTTTACATAAAACAAGTGATCACCCACTGTTAGGAGTAATCTAAATGGAAATGGACTCTTGTGTGCAATCAGGCTAACCTGTATTGAAAGAATTCAAGCAAATTTGTTGTACAAGAAATGTCTATTAGGAATATGTGCTACCTGATGCGGATTCATATTTCCAATACCTTCTGCATCACTGCTTTCTTCTTCCCCAGGGGTTTTCCCTGGCTTTGTTGGACTCCTCATGTAAATTAGAAATGAGAGAGAGCATTATTAGATCGTAGCATGCATTGACAGGATTGTATACTCACAGAACACTACGGTCTGGCATCCAGTGCTTCCCCCATATCTGTGAATATTGCTTATGCCAGTAACTCTGTTAGACCCTAGAAGTCCAGTATTTGAGATCTATAGGTGAAAAGTTTTACATAAGTGCTAAATATTGTTGTCATTACATTATAGTGACCACACTTCCTAGTCAGGAAGGGAAGGGATTCCCTTCAGAACTCACCCATGCTGTGCCTTAATTTGCCAGAGATGATGCTATTAACAAGGGTAATGAGAGGTTCATTCTCCCAACCCCACCCTTGACTGCAGGATGCAGCCATACTTCACAGACTTTCACAATCTCCCACCTGCTGCTTTGTGGAGGCAGCATGTTCTAATGGATTTAGCATGGTTCTGGAAGGAAACAATGGAGGAATGAGTGCCCTAATTACATTCCCCATTCTGTCAACCAGCCTGGAAACTGTGGAGAAACTAAACCAGCCCAATGGAGCAATACAATAAAAATTCTCATGCTTTAAGACATGAGACAACTAACAGCTAGGGGTTTGAAGAAATGTCTCGTGGGCTATGATTGTCCACTGCAGAGTTTCTTGCACCTTCTCTGAAGCCACTATTAGAGCCAAGATACTGCACTAGATAGTCTAATCCAGTATGACTGTTCCTATTGAAATGCCACTTCCCCTCCTTGAAGCTGAGCATTAAGGCCTGGTCTACACTAGAAAATGAAGCTGGCTTAACTATGTCACTCAGGTCTATGAAAAATCCATGCCCCTCAGCGGTGTAGTTAAGTCGACCTAACCTCCACTATACACAGTGCTAGGTCAGTATATTCCATTGACCTAGCCACAGCCTGTCAAGGCGGTGGATTACCTACACTGATGGGAGAATCCCTGCTGTCAGTGTAGACAGTCTCTATGCTGAAGCACTATAGCAGTGCAGCTGTGGCATTTTAAGTGTAGACATATCCTAAGGGGAGGGAGCATTGAGGAGCTGCACTGGTACAGGAGTAGGGCAGACAGAAGAGAAGAGAGTAAGGTGCTCCTTCCTTCCTCTGCACATATGCCTCCTGGGTTCTAGCAACCCCAGGATCTGTATGGATTTTCTTGTTGTACTCTCAGCGGTGGGAAAGTAATCCAGCAGGTGCCTCAATGCAGGCTGCACATTCCTGGTTGAGAAGACCTGTGCTAAGATGATGATGAACCAAGAGTTCAGTCTGTTTCAGGCTATGGGCAGGACTTTGTCTGTGGTAGGGTCTTGCCTAGGTTACTCTCTCTGTGCCTCTTTTCAGCTGTCAAAAATCCTTTCTCTTCTAGTTAGTTTCTTTTTTGACCATCTAACTTCCTCTGTTTATTTTAATGCTGTATTGTTGGAGGTTGGAGAGAGCAGAGGGTGATAAGGCTGTAGCTTGGCCATAATCACTAAGCATGAATTGCTTTTATGTTGCCATTTTCAGTAAGGGGTGTTTTATACGTCACTCAAATAGAATACTGTTTAAATAAATCAAGGTGACTTTTCTATGAGCCACATAAGGACACCGAGAACTAACATGCCTTATGAGAACAAATTTCCTTTGTTTTTAATCTTCGCCTTCACACCTTGAGTACTGAATGAGCCAGTGGAGCAGGTGTGTCCATGAAGCACAGTCCCCAAATGGATCTGGATGCACCACATCACAGCCTGCCGCTTAATTATTTTTTGACTAGAGGTGTGAAGGAAGCAGCAGCTGAAATATGTGCACATTGCAGCAGAGGTGAAAGGTATTAACAGTGGAATCACCTCCTCTCACACCTCAAAAAGAAAAGGAGGACTTGTGGCACCTTAGAGACTAACCAATTTATTTGAGCATGAGCTTTCGTGAGCTACAGCTCACTTCATCGGATGCATACTGTAGCGCTAAATATAAATTGAACGAAAAGAAACGAAAACAAGAGGCTGAAACAGCAGGGCCATCGACAACAGTAAAGAAATAATGCACTGGGACTGGATCATTCTGTTAATTTTATTTTATTATAATGATTGATGGCACTGGTGGGCTTCGAACTTGTTTAAAAATTGTACCAAAAAATATACAATAAAACATTGTGTTCAACTGATACCTATCTATATTGTGGCTAGGGAAACTAAAGTTCAGTGTTTCATTTTAATCATGGAAAAACATGGATTTTTATTTTTTTTATCAGTAAATTGTGGGTTTTTTAACACAGAAAACTAGGATCCCTGATAATCACTGACAGCACTTTGTCTAACCTGTTCTTAAAAACCTCCAATGACGGGGATTTCACAACCTCTCTTGGAAGCCTATTCCAGAACTTAACTATCCTTGTAGTTAGAACGTTCTTCCTAATATCTTGCTGCAGATTAAGCCCATTACTTCTTGTCTTTCTTTCAGTGGACATGGAGAACAACTGATCACAGTCCTCTTGATAACAGGCCTTACCATATTTGAAGACTGTTAGGTCTCCCTTGGTCTTCTTTTCTCAAGATTAGACATGCCCAGGTGTTTTTATCCTTTCCTCATAGGTCAGGTTTTCTAAACCTTTTAACATTTTTGTTGCTTTACTCTTGGCTGTCTCCAACATTTTCCCTGAAGTGTGGTGCCCAGGATTGGACACAGTACTCCAGCTGAGGCTTCACTAGTGCCAACACATAAGGACTCAAATATTGAGCTATCAAGCCAAAATCAAGAGTGGCAATTAATCAAAGCCAGAAGAAAGAGGTCACCAAAGAATAGGAACAGTAAAGTCAAGAAAAAGATTCATAAAGAGATGGCCATCCAAGTTTAATCTGAGTAGGAGGAAAAAAAGTAATGAAAGAATGAGAAACAAAGCAGAGTATACACTTTGCTTCTGAAGTAATCTGAACCACTCGATAAGGGTACTATTTAAATATCACAATATAATGGGGAATAGACACAAAGATTACAAATGCGCTAACTGTATGATTTGGCAGGGCATGAGGGGTGTATCAGCATGCTAAAATAGGACATAAATGGGGAGGAGGAGATGATGCTGAAATATGGGTTGGTGTAACTCCCTCTTAGCTATTGGTCCTTCTAAAAATAACAAGTGACTTCTCACAGGATGTGTGTTGAGGTCTCCTCAAAGGGAGTTTGCAATATTGGAGGAGTGGGCAGATTAGCCAGATCCATCTGGGACTTTGGTGAATCTCCACATTGTAAAGGGGGAGGGATTTCACCCCATCTCTGTATATTTTGGAGGCTTGAGGGAATGGGGGTGGGGAAGAAGGGAGTGTGGAAACTAAGAATAATGTTCTAATATGTAACTTTATATTAAATGTAAATTTTACATTATTGTAGAAAGAAGGGGGGTGGACAGCCTGATTGAGCAGTGGTGTCAAAGGAAGATGGGGAGAAGAGATAAAATCATAAGGGACAAAAGATTTGGGGGAGGAAAGTTGGGAAGGGGGAATTAAAATAAAAATTTTCAGAACCTGTGATGGGTGTCCCAGGCCCTTTGAGGCCCCCTGCTGGAGGCCTCAGGATCCTACCATACCGCATCCCAGAAAGGAACAGTGAAAGTGAGTCCTCCAAGTGGCCTAGAGAGGCTGCATGAGTTGCAGTCAATCAGAAAAGGGCTGTAGAGAGCAGCCAGTCCAGGCCCAGCAAGCCCATGTAAAAGGAACTGCAGTGCAGAGCAGAGAGTTGTTGCCTGGAGCCAGAGGAGTGGAAATGGTTCACCTGGCTGGCTGCTGGACCTCAGACAAAGCAGTTGCTGACAGCAACCAGGAGAGCAAGAAGGAGCTCTTGGCTGGCTGCTGGGACTCAACCAGGACAAGTCCCTGAAGTGAGGGTGAAGAATGTGCTGGGGCCATGGGGAAATGGCCCAGGGAAGTAGCAATAGTAGCAATGCATATTTGTTAAAGGGATGCAGTGGATGGCTGCTATCTCTCGGGTCCTCATCCTGGGACCCAGAGTAGTGGATGGGCCAAGGTCCCTCCCCCCCGCATTAGCCACTGGGTAAGTGGCCTGAATATTGAACTGTGATACACGCGCCCCCCCCCCCAAGGGGAACTGAACAGTTCAATGGCACAGAGGGAGATCTGTGGCCAGAAAGGCCCAGAGAGGCGAAGAGTCTCTAGGGAGGGAGCCTTGGGAACATGGCCCTACACCAGAATGGCTGGGACTGTTTGAAAATTGAGGGATTACTTGAAGGCTAGCTCAGAATGGGCTATAGGACTATTTAAAGAATGAGCCTAAGGAGGGCTACAGGAAGACACTGACCAACCCATAGGTACTGGGATAGGTTCCTTGTTGGGCTTGTACCGAGAAGGGGTTTATCTGTTTGTTGTTTCACATCCAGACTGTGTGTGGCTTAGCGAGAGGGCTGAGTCGCTCCAGGAACTCACCGCAAGTCAAAGAGAGAGAGAGAGTGTGTGTGCAGGCTCATGTACTCAGACAGGGGGCGCTTGTGAGAGGTGAGTGTCACCCCATTACAGAGCCAAACAAATTTTTAGCTTAAAGAAAGCAAATGGATATTTCATGCTGAATAATACTCTAGCTGCTTAAATGCACTTTCAATTAAAAAATATAATTAAAAAAATCAGACAGGTAAAAAATCCAATAATTAGAATTAGGGCTTTAGATATTTGTATAAAGAAAAAGTAAAGCCAAACTTATCAACCAGCAAACAATTTATATCTCTTTGATTGTGGCTAATACTGTTTAATTCCATACCATAAATACCAATGGTCTTAACGGTAGTTTATAAAGAAAAGAAAAAAAAAGATTTTTTTAATCTATCAAAGCAGAAGCCCCAGATTTATACTTCCTATAACACACCTTAAGGAAGACCAAGATAAATACTTAAGTTGTAAAACAAGTTTGGTAAGATTTATGTTATAAAATGGATCTGTTAACAAATAAAACTTTTCAAAAAAGCAACAGTCTTTCCCAGTTCATTATCCTTAGGCCAAAAATGTTGTCTGAAAGACATTTGAATTATGCTCAACCCACATTAGCAGAGTGCATTGTGTTGTGGAGTCAGCAAGTTCTACATGCATGTCATGGGTATACAAGTAGCTATAACTGGCAAAATTGGTGTGGGAAGTCACCAAAATGAGTCAAGGTTTTGCAGGAGTTACTTTAAAAATACAGCTGTATTGTGCTTTCCATCCCAGAGGAGTTAACAAACTGTGGCCTTGCTCCTACATACACTTACTCATGTGCATAAAGTTATGCACATGAGTATCTCATTGAGCTCTCTGTGAAAGTGATCTTGCTTTTTTATATTCCAGTTGTCTTTCATCCGGATTTTCTGTTGCTTTCAAGCTTCAAATTCAATCACAGAAAGCATCTGCTTCTTTGGTGTTTTCAGCTTTTTAAATTACTTTAAAAATTACACTTAGACATTTAGAATTATAAGTTTTTAATCTACTGTTCTTTAGATATTCATCTATTTGTTATCTGTGCATGTGAAAGTCACTTCAGGGAATTTCCTCTACATTCTCAGAACATCACTACACTATGGGGAGAAAAACGTATAGACCCTTAAAAGCTATCTGTCATTTTAACCTTTTTGGAATAGATTGCAATGTACATTTTAATACAAATCTATTTTCCCCTGTGAAATAGTCTGCCTATGCATACTGGCAGACATTTTGACTGATGTATTAGAATCTGCTCCTAATATACACTAAAATTGAGTAAGTTCAATATAAATTTTGAAAGATTTATTTAGCAAGTCTGTAGTATGCACTTCACTCATTTCCACAGGTTTTTTAAAAATTAATTTTCTTTCTGGTATCTCTTTGTCCTCAGACAGGATAAGTTCATATTTGATACCCTGCACAATTTACACTGGCGCCATAGAAAGATATGGGTCAGTTGTAATTATATGCTTTATTTTAGCATACCCTAAAAATGGAGTGTTAAAGTACTGTCATTCTATGTAATCACAGTGAATACATTGTACAGTCAATTGCTTGACCACACTTTGGATCGTTATGAAATATATGCAAGAGACCAAATAACCAGTGTCAGTCAGGTTTATTAATATGATACAGGAAAAAGATTCTAGAACAATACGAGTCTCCAAGGAGCTGTCTCCTGTAGCAATGTTACATTCACCATATGCAGGTGTGCTCCCCCAGTTACACATTTCGGATGGTATTATTTATATGATTTTACAAGTTCCACATCTCTTTACACTTCACAAAAATCCAACCCATCAGTTTGTCCCAGTTCCCTAACATGTTGTTCTGTTCCTTCCTTAGTTTTGTTTTGAATGCTATTATTCCAGGTACTGGTCCTGGAAGGTACTGCCCTACCTTGTATTAAGGTATAGAATGCATGTATTTTGATTTTCACATGTTTCCTATCCACTTATGTCAAATATTTACTTCAGAAAATGCAAGGACTTATGGGATACTTAGCATAAGTGAACAGGATTATGTTATAGGCCAGATCATTGCTACAATATTTGTGCTTAATATTATTGGTGCTTAATGCATACTAACGTATACAGGAGGGCTGTCAAGCTATTAAAAAATTAATTGCAATTAATCACACTCAAACAATAATAGAATATCATTTATTTAAATAGTTTTGGATGTTTTCTATATTTTCAAATATATTTATTTAAATTATAACAGAATACAAAGGGTACAGTGCTCACTATATATATGTGTGTTTTTATTACAAGTATTTGCACTGTAAAAAAACAAAAATAGTGTTTTTTCAATTCACCTCATACAAGTACTGTAGTGCAGTCTCTTTATCATGAAAGTTGAACTTACAGATGTAGAATTATGTACAAAAAAACCTGCATTCAAAAATAAAACAATATAAAATTTTAGAGCCTGCAAGTCTATTCCGTCCTACTTCTTGTTCAGACAATCGCTCAGACAAACAAGTCTGTTTACATTTACAGCGGATAATGCTGCTTGCTTCTTGTTTACAATGTCACCTGAAAGTGAGAACAGGTGTTCTCCTGGCACTGTTGTAGATGGCATCTCAAGATATTTACGTGCCAGATGTGCTAAAGATTCATATGTTCCTTCGTGCTTCAACCACCATTCTAGGGGACATGTGTCCATGCTGATAACGGGTTCTGCTCGATAACAGTTCAAAGCTGTGCCGACCAACGCATGTTCATTTTCATCATCTGAGTCAGATGCCACCAGCAGAAGGCTGGTTTTCTTTTCTGGTGGTTCGGGTTCTGTAGTTTCCGCATCAGAGTGTTGCTCTTTTAAGACTTCTGAGAGCATGCTCCACACCTCATCCCTCTCAGATCTTGGAAGGCACTTCAGATTCTTAAACCTTGGATCAAATGCTGTAGCTATCTTTAGAAATCTCACATTGGTATCTTCTTTACGTTTTGTGAAATCTGCAGTGAAAGTGTTCTTAAAACGAACAACATGTACTGGGTCATCATCCGAGACTGCTATAACATGAAATATATGGCAGAATGCAGGTACGGAGCAGGGGACATACAATTCTCCCCCAAGGAGTTGAGTCACAAATTTAATTAATGCATAATTTTTTTAATGAGCATTGTCAGCATGGAAGCATGTCCTCTGGAATGGTGGCCGAAGCACGAAGGGGCATACGAATGTTTAGCATATCTGGCATGTAAATACCTTGCAATGCCGGCTACAAAAGTGCCATGTAAATTCCTGTTCTCACTTTCTGGTGACATTGTAAATAAGAGGGCAGCATTATCTCCTGCAAATGTAAACAAACCTGTTTGTCTTAGCGGGTTGGCTGAACAAGGAGTAGGACTGAGTGGACTTGTAGGCTCTGAAGTTTTACATTGTTTTGTTTTTGAGGGCAGTTATGTAACAAAAAAAAAACGACAAGGAGTGGGGGCAGTTCCTACTAGGGGCTGTGTTGCCAGTTTGCAATTTCTTCTTTCAAGGCTGGCCAACATTTGAAGAACACAGCAGTGTTCAAGGTACCAGAATAGAAGAGAGGTGACTTTCCAGTTCTCTGGGAGAGAACCGGCAATCCATGCCAGAGGAATGTTTCTGCTAATGGTCACCCCTCTACGTATTGGTGAATGGAGGGATTTGGTCAGCTATGAAGGTAGACCAAGCATATTTGCACTGCCGTTGAACCTCAAGACCTCTGTTGCGTCTGCTACACCAGAAATTTGCTGAAATATGCTTACAGGACTGGGGGGGGGGTCATTCAACTGGAAATTGACTATATTCTCAGCTAGCATAGAGTTTCCGTGCAAAGGGAGATGTGAACCAAAAAAACAGCGTACCCCAGGCCCATGGCATCACTAGAAAATCATGCCTTTGTGCTTAGCAGCGGTGAAATGGACAGGGAAAGAAAGACACCCCACAACTTTATTTCCTCCCTGATGTGTCAGTACAGCACCACAAGCCCCTCACCTCTCCACATAAAGGGACACCACACTGTGTTTATTCAGCCTCCAGACTGGATCCTTCTCCCACTCCTGTTTCCCCCAGCTTGTGCAGCAAGTCTAATTGTGGGGAGAGGCCAGGAACAAGGGGCATGGACAGTAACAATTTTATAATCTTCCAGGAGAGAAAGGACAGCTATGACTAAACTTTCCTCAAACAACCAAAGTTTTCCCCTCCCCTTCCCGGACTTAACCTACACCCTCCATCACTACCCCTGTTCAACATGGCTCCCATTTGTAAGAGGACGGTAAGATAAGGGGTGGTGGGTAGAAGCACTGAAACTGTAATCTTCCAAGGGACAAAAGACAGCTTTTACTAACTTTCAACAAACTATACGTTTTCTATAACTGTCTCATCCACATCGAGGAACCTTGCCACCCTCCCCTTCCACTCCCCCAGTCCGCACAGCCCTGGGACCTTTGCTACCTGTCTGCTGGCTGAGAAATGTACAGACCCAGGGACACAATGATTGTTCATTAATAATCAGTTGTATAGCTTCTGCCCCAAGCATAATCGTGGTTCATGGGAAATCAATAAAATCATTGATGCAGAGCAGGGACTGGGGTTAAAATCAGGAGCAAGAGGGAACATTAGAAAGGAGTGTGGTACCCATTGTAATGTACAAGCCTTGGGTTCTGGTTCCTTAAGCAACTCCTCCAGGCAGAGATTCAGAATCATGTATTCCGCGTCCTCCGGGTTTTCTGGGGCTTCTTCCGCCATCCCTGCTGCCTCCTCATCCTGGGCCTCATCAGCATCCCATCAGACAATGAGGCCGGCAGGACTGAGGATGGGGTCATGAGCCACTTCAGGGTCTGTACTGGGAGCCCTTAACTGCACCTGGGCCAGCCCATGGTAGAAGGGACATATACAATGAGCCCTGCAGGAATGACTGTTCGAGTCTTTTTCCCTCCTGTACAGGATCTTCAAGTACTTGGTGTGTTCCTAGCACTGGGCAGGTGTCTGTTCAATGCCCACCTTCTTCAACATCCATGAAATTTCCCAGCACAGGTAACTCTGGGCGGAGTCATGGTAGACGGTAAGCTCTGACCACACATTGATCTGCACTCGGGTGTGGTTGGTGGGCCAGGCAGCTGCTCTTAGAGCCGGATTCACGTTCACCTGTACTGATCAAGAATGCAGCAGAAAGCTGTTCTGAACCAGTTAGCTCAGCTCAGCTCACTACTACCAATGAAATACAGGGACGCAGATCTTTATAGATTGGATAAGGGTCAGGAAGAAAAGGTTTCAATGCATTGTAGGACTGGAGGACTACTGAAACTCGAGACTAGATACGTGCCCCATGCCCTCCTCCACACTAGCAGGGGTATAGGGCCATGCCACAGTCTGAGGCATGTATTTACCCACACGCCTCTGTCATGCTAACTTATTCACCTTCTACTCGCCTTCAGACATGTGCTTCTGGGGTTTGTATGTGGGCAATAGAGAGGTTATGGCACAACCTTATGCATGAATACATGTACAGTTGCTAGTGCAGCCATAATCAAAGATAATTGCTAATTGTTCCTCTATTGTTGTGTTGTGAAAAAAGCTGATGTGTGGATAGAACTTAACCATGTTGGTTGCAATCTGATCTATCAAGAGTGTCAAACTATTTACAAGAACACCGACTTCCCATCAAGTACCACATTCTTGACAACTTTCAACTTTCAGCTGCTTTTGCTATAGCACCATTTTAAAAAAAACACTTTTCCCACTGTAAAACTAACTGATTCTTTTTTCCCCAGTATCCCATATCTCAAAAATAAAACCATCTTTGTCAGAGACCTCCACATGGAAAACGTCAGCCAAAAGTGAGCGTTTCTGAAAGGCACGGGCTTGTGAATACTGGATATGATACTGGAATCTTACATTCATGCAGCTTTAACTATAGTAAGCATGACCAGTGCCTTCTGCTCCAAATACAACGAAGGATGCTGTTTTGTTAATTGGTTGTGGAACAGTGAGTGGACGACAGTAAATTATTAAATGCTGAGGGTTCACTGTTTCTAGATCATTCTTTTACATTAGATAACAGAGAACTTCTTCTAACAAAGAAAACTGAACTGAATCCTGGGATCATTCTGATTAAAGAGATGTGACTATACAGGAACAGAAGAACTGCCAAACTGAGTGACAGCCGAGGTCCATCTAGTTCAGTATTCTGTGTCTGACTGTAGATGACCCCAGATGCTTCTGGGGAAGGTGCAAGATACCCTGAAGTAGATATTTGAGTTAATCTCCTACTGCTGAAGAATAAGATTCTGAGTAAGAGAGTAAACCTTTGGAGATCACATAGTATATGTACCGTATGCATGCATACTGTATGTACGTGATCATGTGCAAATGCATATTACATTGAAAATGCTAGAATTTTTTTGTACATTATCTCTTTCTCCCTTCTTCTTTCAGAATTTTGGTTTAACTTGCTAGCTCAACGTTCCTCTTATTCACTTGGAAATTGTAAAGGGGTTCAGTTTTGTTGCTAAGTTACTGAGTTATTTGGTATGCAGTAAAGTTCCACTGGAACCTAGTAATCTTTAATAGCTAGTGACTACAGGAATTAGTTACAAGGAGGCTCCCATAGATTAATCGAATGACCTTTGTACTATAGTATGTTAATCTGCGAACATATATTAAGAAATTAATAAAGGCCAACAAAAAAAAAAGAAGGCTGGATGAGTCAGGAGACTGGTACTTGGATGAGGACTATTAGGGCTTTCAGTTAAAGGTTATGTCTATATTGCTGTTTTTTTTATTTCTAGTAGTGCCCACAATGTGCTAGCCACCGAAATAAACTGTTCAATAGATATGATATGGTTGTCTCAGTGCTGTTTATAGTAGAGCATCACATTTAACAATAGTTTGGCACCCTTGTTCGTAAAGTCAAAGGACTGAATGAGTATGGAGAACAGATTAGCCTCTTGCCCCTGGAAGTGGTCCCTCCTAGTTGGGGTTTAGGCACAATGACTTGCTGGAGAAGAAGCAGCAACCATGAACACAAAAGAAGGGAGTGGGATGGGAAAGGAACAATGAAAAAATAGAGATAAAAAGAGAAAGAGAGTGTGTGTGTGTGTGTGTGTGTGTGAGAGAGCGCACGTGTGTAAACTAGAGCCATTGTCTCTTTGCTAGATTTTACCAGCTGAGAATTAAATGGATCTAACTCAGAGGTTGTAGCCTGAAGCTCCGGAACCTCAGTGAACAAGATTAGCATAAATCCAAGTACAGAAGACAGCACATTTTCCATCCCCCTCATATCTGACCTGGATCTGCCATGGTGGTGGCCTCCAAGTAATCTAAGACTGAATGAATGCCTGAATCCAAGCAATCTTATCTGACAAGGAGATTTCCCTTCATAGTGAGAAACACTTTACAGTGCATCTAAAAGAAGGTTCCTCAGCTTCACCACGCTGTCCAGCACCCATGTACAAATTCACTCTGCCAAGACTGAATATGCACAGAAACCAAACGAGATCAGGGTTAGGGTACATTGCTAGGGCTATATAGAAATGATTTGCCAACACTGCCCATCTAACATGTGGCTCCCATTACTCTAGTATCTGACTGCCTCACAATAACGTCTTCATTCTCACAACAACGATTTGAGGTAGGGAAGTGCTGTTATCCCCATTTTACAGATAGCAAACTGAGGTGCACAGACTGAGCAGCTTGTCCAACATCACACAGGAAATCTGTGGCAGAGCAAGAGCATCAAACTCAGGTCTCTGATGTCCCAGCCTAACATCTTAACCACTGGTCCATTCTTCTTCTGACAGAACAAGAAGCAATGGTCTCAAGTTGCAGTGGGGGAGGTCTAGGTTGGATATTCGGAAACACTATTTCACTAGGAGGGTGGTGAAGCACTGGAATGGGTTACCTAGGGAGGTGGTGGAATCTCCATCCTTAGAGGTTTTCAAGGACCGGCTTGACAAAGCCTTGGCTGGGATGATTTAGTTGGTGGTGTTCCTGTTTGAGAAGGGGATTGGACTAGATGACCTCCTGAGGTCTCTTCCAACCCTAATATTCCATGATTCTTCTGTATACGTGTGATGAGAATGGACATCTGATTTCAGTAACTATAGCTGTCTTTCCGGCACCTTTCATAACAACTGAAATTAATTTAATCTTTAAAATGAAGAAAGGATAATTACAAGACTTAATTGGTTAATGATGCTTTCTTGACAGCCACTCCACCATAGCTGTGAGACGCTCTTACCCGTACAGCTCTGAGTGACTTGATATTTATTCCTTTCACTGAGATTCCATTGTCTGGGTACAATGCTTCCTTGAATACTTTATTTGCTTAATATTGCTCTTTCACAATCAGGCAAGTTCTAAATTATATTATAACTATATTTTATCATCCACCACTTTGAGAAGTTTGGCTTGAAGGCTCTCCATAAGTAAATGATGGGTGAATCCACATACCATCCTCTAAAGTAGTTAGACTGAATTGGGTTGAAATAGTTTATTGTAGCTGTACTTGAAATATGACTTGGGAGAGAGGGTAGGATGCAGTAATCACTACTTGGGAGAGATGGTATTATGTAATTCTATGACAAGCTGTCTCACTCATCCTAATGAGCATCTAGATAAATATTACCTTTTAAATAGATTATTATTTGTATTTAGGTAGAGGTAAAGGCCCCAACTGAGACTGGATCCCCAGGTGCTATGCACTCTGAAAGAACATAATATGAAACACTCCTAATCACCAAAAGTTTACAATCTAAGTAGACAAGACAGAAAGTGCTGTGAAAAGTACTGACTGTTAACCTCATAAGCTATGTTGCTAATGATATAAAAAATACTAAAGAATATTTTCCAGTTTAATGAAAACAAATTGCATAATGGAATTTGCTTCTCAGCTCTCACTTGGTGTCACAGGAAGAAAAGGCATCTGAGTTGGATACTTGCTTATTTGTGAGTTGTTTATTTAAAGAGGTGCTCAGTGAAAGAAAGGAACCAGTTCTCAGGCTGGGGCTTGGAGCCCAGGCAGTTAGGGATGCCATGGTCACAGGGCTAGCTGCATCTCTGACAGAGCCGGCGCTAGACATAAGCAGACTATTGCTTAGGGCCCGAAGCAGCTCAAAGGCCCCCCCATTCACTTTTTTAGTATGTAGGAGGGGGGTGGAATATTCCTCCTAAGGGTCCCCAGTGGGGTAGCACTGGCTTTGACCCCATTTATAGGCTCTGGTGCACTCCCTCAGGTCTCACACCTTTACCTCTCAGGGTGGAATCCCACAATTCTCTCACACTCAGACTGCACCCTAAGCTACAGGACCCTGTGTATCAACTGTTCTTACCCTTCAGGCCTGACTGCGTTCAATATCTGCAAGTCTTCCCTTTGGGAATCTGTGACCGGTGCATTACTGTGACCCAAAGCAGCCTTCTTAAAACAAAAGTATTGTTTATTTAACTAAAGTAACAAAGCACTGCAGAAGAAAAAAGGATTTTAAAACAAAAGGTTTGCTGTCAGAGGAGAGCTCGCCCATTTACATGAAGCAGGTCCAACTCCCCTGGGCTAGAACAGGTGTCCCAGTTTGGCCAGTTAAGAGGACAGGGAAGCACCTGAGGCTATAAAGAGCCAGGCAGTCAATAAGGAAGGGGCAGCAGCAGCAGCAGGGAGTTCCTAGGGAGAGGTGGCTAGAGGTCCCTGGGAGGGGGAGGCAGTGGAAAGCTGCTGTGGGGAACGGGCCTGCAGGGAGAAAGCCCTATGAAGTGGTGCTCACTGAAAAGGGCAAGAAAGAATCATTCAGTAGGCCCTGATGCAGGAGGGACTGAGGAAAGCAAAAAGGGGAGAATCCTCTGGGAGCTATAGCCCAGGGTGGGCTGAGGGACTGTTGATGTGCCTTGCCCATGTTTGGAAAATAAAATTGTGCCTGGAAAGAGACTCTGAGTGTGGCAGTGGGTCCTTTATTGGCTGGGTACAAACCGGCTCCATACACACCTCTGTTTTACCTATATTCTAATCATCCTCCAGAGAGGGACCCCCAGTAGGCCTAGCTTCCCTCCAGATTCCCACAGCAGGCTCTGTGGTCTCCTTAGCCCCAAACCCTGTGTGACTCCTGGAGGGAGTGTGTCTCTCTCTTTAAACCCTCCTGCACCTTTTTACTGCCTCCCCACAAGGACCAAGTCAAACCAGGGGAAACTAGTCTGGCAGGCCCAGCAGAGGGCTGAGCCAGGGCATCAAAAAGTGAATGGTTCTTGCATTCTCTCGCAGGTTGCTTGCTGAGGAGAGTCTATAAGGATCTACTACAGCTCTCTCTTCCGGGGCACATTTCCTAGCAATCCTGCTGTTGAATTAACTCAATAGAGGCATATGGTAAGCACCACAAGAACCCAGTTACAGTATCCGTATACCATTACAGGGCCCTCCAAAGCCATCACAAGGGGACCTGCAACCTTACTGCCTCTGTTCTGTATCCCTGAGAACAGAGCTTCAAAGGTACATCTACACTTCCAGCTTGAGCAGACATACCCGGTGTAGCTCCGATTGAGCTAAAGCTCTCAAAACAGCGGTGTAGCCATGGTGGTACAAGGAGCAGGAGGGTCTAGCCATCCAAGGAGGATCCTGTCTGAAATCCTCAGTACATATTTGGGTAGCTAGCCCCTCCTGCAGCTGTGGCTACATTTCTACTTTTAGCATGTTAGCTCAATCAGCGCTAGCGTGCATACGCCTACTTGAGCTGGGAATTGCACCTCCAAGCTCCAATGTAGACAGACCCTTAGAGCAGCCAGGCTAGCTCACTGTTACCCTCTGTGGGGTGTCTGGAATCCTAGCAGGAGCAGGGAGTGTCCAGCAGAGACTGACCTTGCCTGGATTGAACTTGCTTTCACCACCGCCTGGGTACGTTAAACCCACATGGAGATTACACTGCAAAGTGAAGGTGCAATGAAGATTCCAATTGCCAAATGGCATTCTCAAAAGAAAATGGAGTTCGTAGTTTGACCCAGACATCCCCACGGTCTGTAACTGTCACAGATTTCTCTGAGGTACTCCTTCTCCCACCCCTTCCATGCTTACTGTCCATATTTGGCTATTATTAGAGCAAGTTTCATCCCATCCATCCCTCACACTGGAGAGAAGGCTATGGTCTCATAGCTTCTGTTTGAAATAAGCATGACATTTCCAAACATTATTATGTATATAAAGAGCAGAATGTCCCTAACACTGTTTCAGCTTTCTCCCTGACTTCACTTGGCAGTATACCACTGAGATATGTTTAAATTTCAGACATTATGGTTGTGAAACAGAACAAGTAGAACCCTGGGCTGTTTATCAAAGGAAAAATTCTGTCCATCGCTACATAAATGTTGCTCACATTGACTTCAATAGGAACTGCACATGAGTACCCATGAGCTGACTATCGTCCTAAAGTGTTGTTATAAAACACTTTGACAATTTAATCGTTTATATTCATCAAAACATGATAATTTCATCACAAATTCAGATACATCAACTTGAAACAGGTCCTATAATGGAATGGTAGAAAAATCACTGGGTAAGCAACGGTAAGCCAAAATGTCTAGACACATAAAAGTAATAAGAAATTGATCAAACTACAAACACAACAGACGTAAAATAAATTAAAATAGCCCCATATGATTTTTTAGAAAACTGGACAGGAACAAAAAATATGCTGAGTAAAACAAAGCAAGCATTACTCATTGGTTCAATTAGAAAGTAAAGGGGCACTTTTGTTCCAGATACAGTTTTTATTCTTATCAAAGATGAATACAAAGTTATTTTCTTATAAAACTTATTATTTTGGTATCTATTGTAAGTACAGCTATGTTACCTAATGTGCTTATTAATCTGATCTTTCCTATCTACCTTTTAAAAAATTATAGCAGATGCTAGTCCAGGAAGGGTCTAACAAGGTTTTTTAGGTGCTTTAGCCTGGTTTACACACTGACCCTAGAAATCCTGTTTAGCCTGTGCTAGGAGAACACATTTTTAAAACAATATTGGGTCATATTCTCAAATACAAATCATCTTCCATTGATTTCACTTCAGCTGAGCACAACTTCTGAGTCCTGTCTTTGCTCATTTCCCTTCACTCACTCAACCAACCCTCCAACTGAACTGTTGTCTTTGCCAGTGATATCATTTCCTACCTAGATGAAAATCCTGGAGGATTAGGAATAGCTGCATAGATACCAAGTTTAGATGGTAAAACTGGGGCGTATGCAGCCAAAAATCAGCTGAATTCAGCAGGATACAGGTGCCAAATCAAAGTTTCCAGGATGGGTCCAGGTCCAGTTTTCGGTTTGTTTTGTTTAATTAGTAAAAGCAACACTTGTTCTCATTTTGATAGTTCAATTTACAATGTCCCGGTTTATGATCCAAATTTGGCAGGATCTGGCAGGCTCCAGATGCCAGGTCCGGGTTCTTGTGGTACTGCTGTGTGGAGGGGGTCCGGGTTTCTAAGAGGCAGTAGGGATGGCTAGAGACACAGTCTGTGGCTTAGGCACGCCAATTTGGGGGAGGGAGGTCAGCATCTAGCGGGACCCAGGTAATGCATTTGTGTCCAGATCACGTAGCTGGAATAAGAGTGGCTAAACTCGTTCCCCGTTGAAGCAGTGGATTTGGGGAGAGGGGAGCCCCAAAGTGGTCAGGATCCAGCTGCCACTCAACCATGGGTTTGCGTAGGGGGACTGGAGTTGGTGGGGGCACCGCTGGGCTGTTACTGACTTAAGCAATGGAATTCGGGGGGCTGGGGCAGGGCCTGGGAGGACCCTGCTTTCATCTCCCCCTCCAACCAAAAATCTCCCTCGCTGTCTGCGCTGCTCAAAGATTGAAGCGGGAGCTTTGCATTCCCTGCCCCCGGGCGGCTCCGCTCTGTGCAGGCACCGGCGATGAAAGCGGGACTGGCCTTGCCGCTCTCCTCCCACCCCTACTGCATGCAAGCGGTGCCCCCTAGCGTCCATGGTGGGACTGGCAGCAGCTGGTCCAGGCTTCCCTGGCAGAGTTTTCCTGGCAGCCTGAGCAGCGAGAGAGAAGTCAGACCAGCAGCTCCCCAGCTCGCTGTCTCCTCTCCTCTCTGGCACTCACATACCTGCGCTACCTCTCCCTTTCCTCCTCCTGCTTCTTTGCCTTTCCGCGCCCACCCATCCCCTCTGTCCCCCTCCCGCCTTGGCAGCTGCCTCCCTTCTCAGACAGGGAGTGGGAGCGGGGTACACGGTGTGTCCCGGACCCCTTGCTCCTTCCCAAGGGGATGTGAAAGGCTTCCAGAAACCTGACTCGCCGGAGGAAGCTCTCTCCGCGGCTGGGCTGGAGCTGCGGCTGCTGCGGCATGCCCTGCTCCGGGGGCTGCTGCAGAATTAGGAGACCCTGGGAGGTTCTGCGCGGGGGGATCTGCCTTTGAGAGACTTGAGCTGAAATCAGCAAAGAGAGGACATGGCACTTTAGCCGCAAAGCAGCCCGGGGCGTTGTGATGAAAGCAGCGCGGCTCAAGCCAGCGGGACCCTTGACGAGCCTGGGCTTTTCCAAGGTGAGTAACACGCGGCGTGGGCAGCGTCAAGCAGGTTACTGTGACAAGCCCGTGGCTTCCACAGTGGCCACAGCCCGGTGTAATCAGGCCGTGTTCGTGGGTGCGCGCCGGCTGTCCGGGGAGCCTTCAGCATAAGACATTTCACTTGCTCCGAAGTTCCTTTTGTTCTTCGCCTTAGGCTTTGATTGGTGAGGCGGGATAGGGGCGATTAGTGTGGCACCTAGAACTCAACCGAGCAAATGCCACTGAAAGTGCGAACGCTTCTCAGTGGCAGGGAGGGAAGCTCCATGAGCTGACAGGTGTTGTCTGTTCCCACCTCGAAAGTCAGAGGCCCCGTGAGATGGGAGGCGCGAGGAGACGGCACTTCGCTAACGCTGAACTGGTAACACCCGTAACCAAAAAGAGTCGGGTCACTCCAAGTCAAGGGTGACACTGAGGTCCTCTTAACCGAGTCACCCAGCCATGAAGCAGTGCAATGTCATGTCAGTTTTTACCTTGCAAGAACACGCAAGGGCACCTGGGTTAAGGACGGTTTGTCAGCCTCAGGTAATTACCCTGGAACAGCGCCACTATCACCTTGCTTCATTTTGAGAGGATTTTGACAGGATTGGTTGAATATAAGGTTGTTAGGAGTTATGAAAATAATGTGCTGGATCTGTATTTACAAAGAGAACATCCCATAACTATATCTGAATAATAAACTAGCACCTGCATTTCTTATACTGTACTCATACTATATATTTATCTGATAGAGTTGATGCATAGGATTTCAGAGACAACAGAGACACTTGTATTTGGAATGGGCACAAAACCAGACAATAGCTAAAATTAATATAAGGTGGAAAGAGACAGAAAATACTGCAAAATTGAATTTTGCTGCAAGAGGTATAAATGGCTTTGTTTATTATTCTCACCAAGGGGTCAGGAAAGAAACGCCAGGAGAGGATAATAATGGCATAGCTAATGGCCGCACCTTTGAAACCACTGTGAAATTCTCTAGCTTTGCATCCATTCAGCTGCTGCAAAAATACTTCTTTGGCCACAAACTATAGGGGGCAAACTATGAGTCCATTGTTAGCCAGCAGGCTGCATTGCAATTTCCTTTGAGCAGTTTTTATTCCATTTTGTTTTAAAGTGGTGGCTTGCCTATTCTTATACCTAGATGATGTGATTATTCGATTTGAAAAATAAGTGACAGTTTTCCTTTAATTGCACATCCCTACTAGCACTGGGACCTAGACAACAAAAGTGAAATAGCTGAATGATGTGCACCAGGTGAAAATACTGATACCATTGCTCTAAGTACTTTATGAACCATATCATCCACTTGAGCCATGAAGGAATACGAAGATGAAGAATGACATGCAAAAATGATCCAAAATCTGTTAAGTCCGAAGGCCCAAAACGAGCATCATCCCCCACTTCCTCAGACACTGTGGGGATCATTTCCTGGTAGCACAGAATGGGGCAGAGGGGAATCTGTGGATTTAGCAGGACATAGATGTATAGGGCAGAGTCTGGACTGGCGACAAATTTGTTTTACATTCAGTATTGCCAATCCTGTATTCACAAATCATGAGTCAGGCTCCAAAAATCATGATTTTTTTTAAAGGTAGTACATTTTGGTTTCTTTTTATTTGCCTTCTGGTTTTTGAGCCCTTAAGGTTCACATTTTCAATCTTTTCTGACACTTTTAAAAAAGAAAGCTGAGATTATCATGTAGTCACATGACTCCAGGAGCTGGGGCTTTAAGAAAAACACCAAGTTTCACAAGAATCATAAGAACTGGCAACACTATACATCATCCTATGACAAATCCACAGGGAAATACTTCATGCCTCAACGTGTATTTTAAGTATATGCTTAACATTAAGCACATGCTTAAGTCCCATTGACTTCAATAGGTCTGCTCACATGCCTGAAGTTGAGCATACACATAAGGACTTTGCCTAACCAGGGCCTGAATCCTAATCCTATAAGCATTAGTTCCTACTTCACCCATTCAGAAGCTCTGAAAAGACAAATTAAAGACCAGGCACACATGGGACAGTATTGCTAGCCTGGCTACAGATGGAGCAGTACTGTCAGAGGTCCTAGGAACTGGCATGAAGCAGCAAGCCATCAACATAGACACTGTGGATTTTCCTTGCAGATCTTAGGACACATGAGGGTGTGGAGGACCATGCTCCTGACCACTCCCTGGGGAGGAAAACATTATCTCCATCCCCACTACTATATGATTTCTTGCTGCCAACAAGTAAAGCCAGTAAATTGTCTCCTGCATGATCTATCCCAGTAGATCTCCTATTTTGTAAATTAATCTTCAAAATAGACATACAAATACCAGCCATAAGTTAATGTCAACAATCTAAATATCTGACAGTTAATTTTAAAGGGACACTATCAAAACTGACCGGTCCAAAATGTAACATTCATTTCTAAATCTTCTGATTCTGAAAAGAAAGCTATAAACCCCTCTAAAATTAAAATTGGAACATTATTACACTGGCTTCTTTTTTCACCACTCATGAACAATATATCTGGGATCCAGAATACATCTGTGATTCCTTCCAAGTTTCACCCCACTTTTCCCAGATGCTCCATTTTGGGGAGCTGACAAGATATTAAAAATCAGAAATGCTGCAGACTGAAACAAAACAAAAAAATATCTAATTTAAAGCATTTCACATAGAGTTAAAAAAAATCCAAGTTAGAAATAAAAGCAGTTCAGCCATATAGAAATGTCATCTGTATAAAAATATTCTTCTTTTTCTTGGAAATGGTCAAGATACTCACTGAGACAAATTCACTATTAGCCTTAGTGTGTGCAACATTTTCACGCAGTGACCTCATCTTCTTAGTGTCTGTAAGTGTCACACACACATTTGGGTACTTGTAACAGGATGGTCTTCTGCTGTCCCACCCTGTTAACACGTGCCAGAAGAAACCTGCATAAAGCTGCTGAAATGTTGATGACTGACTCATTGTGGCAAGCACAGCTCCATCCTCTCACGGAGGAGAAGGGGAAGTACCAGATGGAAATCCTAGGGCCAGCCAGGCTCAGGGAGGAGGTTTAGGCTGAGGTTTATATTGTGTTATTGTTTTTGCATTCCTGATGAAGCCAAAATCCAGGAAGGGAGCAAGTTCAGACACTGATTCAGGGGAAAGAACAGGGATTCAGTCCATTCACAGCAGTATATTAATAACAAGAAATATTTTTATTATGCCAAGAGTGAATTTGGCCAACTACGTCCCTCTTACCCACGTCACAGCTGCCATATGTGATTTTGGGTTTGCTCCTGCATGCTTGTGCACTCAGAATGTCCACTGGAGCCAATACGTTTTTTGGCAGCTCTAAAAATACTGGAGTGAACTATTAGTGTATCTTTAAAGGCAGCTCTAAGAATGCTAGATTGAATTATTTGTGTATCACTGGAAGAGGACTAATCTATAGCTAATTATATCTTCCCTAACAGCTTTACTAACGTGGCTATTTTTATAGATCTACTGGTAAGATTATTAACTTGGCTTTTTTAATATATTGTACATCTTTTCATATAATTTGGGGAGTTCAGATGTATTTGGGCCCAAGCTCTTTCAGGTCTATTCAGATTTCAAGATCTTGTTGCACACACTTTCATTGACAAGCTCATTTTCCCTAGATTGCAAAGATCTGATACAACCTACATGTCCTGACAATTAATATACCAATATCCATCCCTCACGTGCACCTCCACTGACGTGGTATGGTTTAGACCAGGTGAAGTCAATCGTGCCTTTCCTTGTCCTACATCTGTGAGCATGGAGGGCCACAACCACTTCTTGTTCCACTGAGCAACATGATGTTGGGATCCAATACAGGGAGCCCACAACCCCGCTTTTTCACAGAGTGCTGGGGGGTTGCATGTGCTCCAGCTTATAGGGAACTAGAAAGGAAGGTAAGTGGAGGAAGAAGGAGGGGCCAGCACATCTGTGATTATGTGGCCTTGGAGTTTATACTCTATTGTAAAGAAAGCTTAAAAAGAGAGTTTAAAATGCGTTTGTGTTATCTCATTTTTTTAACATGCAGTGCAGCTTCATTTTACCTGTTCCCCTGTGGTTTCTAGTGAAATGCATGTTCTAACCAGCTATTTCATAGGAGATTAAGTGCCAAGATAAAATAGTCCCATCAGAGTTAGACTTGTAGCTGAGAGCCTTCTCAGCAGCACCATGCCAGGCAATGATTTTAATACAAAGGTGGCATTTACAGTAATAGAATTTCCATAATTTCACATCTGAGCTTTTGTTTTGCAGCTAGGCACCCAATGGGCATTATTCTAGGAAAACCAAAGGATATTGTAGGTATCACCTTAAAACCATTATATATTGTGTGCATGTGATGTCTGTTCTTAAAGAAAGGCTGTGTATATTTAACCCCAAGCAGATGTTGCTACCAAAGCCTGTCTTCAGTCTATTATATGTGTTCTCTTGGAAAATGAATTTTACATTGATAAGTGCTACCTTCAATAAGCAAATCATGCAAGTAATTTTTATTTTGGGTATCTTGAGCAGATTGTGCATAAGCTGTCAGTGCAAGAAAAAGTCACGTTTTATGTATTGGCCTTTGAAGAACCTTACTAGCTAGTACAGCTATAGCAACAAGTTTTCATTCTCGGCTAGATACTAGATACTATCTTAAGTAATTGGTGAGGAGAAGAAAGTTTCTATGTACATTATGGCTATATATGTATCACAGGGTAAACTAATGCAGCATGAACTTTAAAGTGATCCTGAAAATGTATAGGCTCAAAGTTTCATTTACTTCGGAATTGCTATAGTCTGATAGGGAAAGGCCACTGGATTTTAGGAGTCAGTTGATTTCAGAAGAAATTTGGGATATGCAAGGAATGCAGGATTGAATCCTAAATAGCTAGGGCCAGATTCTCCTGGGATCCATGGGAGGCTAAGGCCATTAACCTGGAGGACCTGTATGCTGGCAGCCTCCTCTTTCCCCCAGCAGTGTAGTTCCATTGAGCCATGCTGCCAAGAATTCCTCCTTAGCTGTGACAGCTCTGAGGGACCAGAGGAGAACTCAGTGGAAAAGTTAATACAGCCTTTTACCTGAAAGAACATCTGTGATGAAGCTGGAGGTGGGACAAGGTGCATGTGCCCTCTCCCTCTGACCTGACTCTACCCCTTTCTTCTGATGGAGCCTGGACCTTACCGAAAGGTGTCTGCAGGAGGTGAAGGGGGTGAAAAGAGGAGTGGATGGGGCCTTAGCAGACTCTTCTGCAGAGAGGAGGCAGGGTACACGTATAGAGGACTCCTCCATGCAGAGATCAGAATGAACACAAGAGTGCTGCTTTCATGGCATTCCCATGCCATTTCAAAGAAGCAGCCAAAACTGTCACTAGATTTAGGGGGGAGGCCTTAAAAACACATTTCTTTGTACCCCATCTTCTGGCTCCTTAGCAGTTCAATGCTATTCACTGCAGAATTTAAACAGGCATTTTCACAAGTTTCTCCAAAGTGCTCGCTCTTCTGAAAATTGTTTATCCAGCTTTCTATCTCGCTGTCAGCAGTAGGATGAAGGAAGATTTGTATCCACATAAAGAAATACTTAAGAGCATAGCATAAGGGAATATTTATAAAACATGCAGTTACTGAGCTACCTTAGGTGCCTGGACTTCACAATAATCCCTTCATCTTCAAGTCTCCATAGGAGCAGTGGGGGGCACAACTACCAGCTGCAGAGGGCACTTCTCCAAAAACAGCTCTGTAATCACCTGCCACTGCTCACTGGGGCAGGGGGAGACAAAGCCATGGTTCCAAGCTACCCAGACACCCCCTGCTAGGTCACTGAGCAGTGCTGGCAGCTCCTTCCCTGTGCTCAGGTTGTTCATGCTATGGGTGAACATGGCAATAGCCCACTCAGGCCAGCGTCAGCTACAAGGCACTTGATACTTCAGTCAAAGTAAGGTGTGCTCCACTAATTCTTGTCAATAGCTGGCTTGTTGACACAATCATGGAATTCAACCAAAACCTCCCTCACTGAAACAGTGGGAAGCACTCCTTGTAAACTGGTATCCATAAGGAATTAATAGAATTAATTCACCCTCATGTGGCCACACTCTCTCCTTAAAACCCAGCATGACAGATTAGCCAGCCCATTGTGACATATTCCCAGGACCTGTGGATGCTAACTCCCATTCCTGTGCTAGTTTTTGCTCTAGAACTGTTGCTGCTGTTTCCCCTAACTCCCACCAGGAGAGAAACAAGTGCTGACAGGCAGACACTTGAGAGATGAATGAAATCATTCAGGTGCTGAAGTGGTGACAAAACGAAGACTTGTTCCTAACAGAAAAACTCATGAGCAGTTTTCAGATGTTCCGTTTGGTACCAGCATTCGTATCCATTATCCTCCTTTGGCAATATTACATCTTTTAATAAGGTTCAGTAATGTCATCATTTCTTAATACTAATCTGACAAGCAAAGGCCTCTTCAAAAGCATTGTCTTGCCGCATCGAGATTTCTAACATTTCAGGCTGTCAGTTACTGAATGATATCCCGTACAGACTTCAGCACCCGACAATTCCACTAATCTCAAGTGTCTGCATGTCAACTCTTTCTCTTTTGGTGGGAGTCTGGAATAAAAGCAACAATGTTTCCAGAGCTAAAAGGTATCATAATGCATCTTAAAGTCCTCAGGTCAGAGGCGCATGTCAAAGTGTGCCGGGTAATCAGTGGTGTTGGGCTTTAAGGAGCAAGCATAGCGGCAGGCAATTGAATTCATTTTCAGTTAAGAATTAACACTGGGTCTGCATCAAGACTGCTTCTGCTTCAGGTCAGAGCCACTGTTCTAAATACTGAACTGCCCATCCTCTTTATTTCCAAAGGTGTAAGATTGTCATCTTCAGTATACTAAGGTGCAAAGCCTGCTGGTTTTATAAGATCTGAGTTGTAATCCTAGCACAAACTTCTTTAGACGTTTAACAAGACCTAGCACTTTCTGGGCCATTTGGTTTTCCCCAAGCTGAAACAGGCTCTTGCCAGCTTATTCATGGTATGAGCTCACAACCGCTGATGCCCTTGGTCAGGTATTAAAACCCTTGCTTCGCTTCTGACTCAGCCTCTTCTGAGCTCCAAGTTCAGTTCCTTAACGGATCCTCCAAGCTGCATTGTACCCAGTTTAACAATCTCCAGCTGGGATTTACAAAGCTGATGAGGGGATTTAGACACAAAAATGTATGTGTCTAAATCTCTAAAATGGCTTTGAAAATCCAGTCTCCACATGCAACTGTAGTGATTTTAAATAAATTCATATAGTCATAGAATCATAGAACTGGAAGGGACCTTGAGAGGTCATCTAGTCCAGTCCCCTGCACTCATGGCATAAAATAAAAGCAGAATTTTAGTGGCACGTTGCAGATGAGAACACCAATAGAACAAACAAAGCGTGAGTAAGCATAACTATATTTACTCAGTGGGTGTTTATGTAGCCCTCTCGTGGAGCAGCCCTCCTCTCCAAGCCTGGTAGAGTCTACTTGCTCCTTTGAGGCTCTGTGGCCCATCCTGGCAGCAGTGGGCTTTGGGCTCCTTGTTCGCCTGGGGCTGAGGGCAGGTGTTACTCTTTGCTTACTGACCATTGGAACTAAACAAGACTTTTCGTGTGCGCTGCCTCCACCTAGTGGCCAGACTTACAAAGGTATGTGTGTGCCTGAGGACACTGTACAGAGATGCCTGGTGTGATTTTTCAAAAGCGCCTAAATGAGAGAGGCACTTAACTCCCATTGAAATCAATGAGAGTCAGGCACCTTAACTACTTAGGTGATTTTGAAAATCCCTACAGGCACCCATATGCAGCTCTAGGCATCGAAATATCTTTGTAAATCTGGCCTTTTCTTCTGTCTCGGGCAACTGAGCGGACAGATCTTTCGGGCCCTTCTCTTCTCTGGTATCTCCAAAGTACCAGGCACGACACTACTACCCCTTACTCAGATGAAAATACGGAGGCTAAATTATGTTGCTCCTATTGAAATTAACCATTGGTTTCAATGGGAGGAGAGTCGGGTTGACAATAAGCACTTTTGAATACCCCATCCAATGGGAATAATGCATATTACCTTAAAATTCATTCCACCGAGGCACTCCTTTTAAACTCCTTGTGATGGACAGCACTGTGCAGATTGCCAGCTCTTAAGTCAAATAATGCCCTGCTGTGCAATGCAATACAGAGCCTGTATGGGTTCTGTGATTGATGGAATTGAAACCCTGTGCTACCTGGCAAAGGTCTCAGGACTGTATAACGTATATTTTAAAAGGTTACAAAATCCTGCATTTTTGCATAAAGTCCAGATGATTGAAGGCCCTGTAGGCTGGCACTGTAATCCTGCAGGAGACGTACATCTGATGTAACATCACCAGCAGATTGCACTGTCGAAGAGTCATTCAGAGTGTGAGCTGCTGCTACACAATGGGCTTGGATGGCACAACAAGAAATAGAAAGGTGTGTTTAATATCAATTGCGTGCTGAATGCCCCTTCTGATCTGATTATCTGGAGCATTCAGAGTGTAACACTGAGCTTGGTAAGGTTTAGGCAGGGGAAGTTACTGAAAGATTTTCAGGTCACCTTTAAGAAAGGCTGAAATATCCTGAAATTTACTTTACAAGCTCTTTAGTGTACTCTGTGTCTCCTTTATCCTGTCACACCGATCATTTGGTGTGATGATGAGCAATGGAAAATGTCAAACGCTCCCAATAACAGCAGCAGTTTTCATGTGATGCACAAAGATGCAATGCAATTCATTCAAGATGCAATTCAAAATCTGTCCTGAAAAATAGGTTCAGGGTGTCTGATCCCCTGGGATCTGCCGCTACATCTCCTGAAGGACACACAAACGAGACTGGAAGGTATTTGGGGAAGGGATCATGTTTTTCTTTATACAGCACCTAGCACTACTGGGCCTGATCCAGTAATTTTTGACTTTTTCCCCCCTCAGCACAACTCATGCCCAGTTATAGGTACAGCTTCAGCAAGGCATTTAACACATGCTTAACTTTAAGCATATGAGTAGTTCCATTGACTTCACCTGGAACTACTTGCACACTACAAGTTGAGTACTTGCTTAAGCGCTTGCTGAATTGGGGCCACAGTGCAGCAAAGCTCTGACCCAAAATTCAGTGAAATCAAGGGGAGTCTTTCCATTGACATCTGTGGGCTTTGCACCAGAGCCCAAGAGAATATATTAGGGTGACAAGGTGACCTGCTCAGCATCTCTGAAAATCATGCCACTTTTATTGAGGTGCCTTAATATGAATTCAGGCGCCTAACTTTAGGTCTCAACTTTGAAACATTGTCTTAAGTCACTTGGCCCATGTTACCCCATAAGTCAATGACAAAGTTGGGAACAAACCCCTAATCTGTCAGACCTCATCTGCCTCCGCTAAAAATGAGCTTGGATGGCCACAAATTAAATTCATCATCCCTGGTTGACTAGTAAGCTCTAATATTCTTCCATTTACATTCTGTAAGTAGTATTATGTTGTCCCATTTTCTTGTTCCTTTGTTCTCAGAAATTGAACTTTTATGACAGAGAATTGGAGTGGGGAAATTACAGACATCATAGTTCCCTGCTCCTTATCACTGACCAGAGAATTTGAACAGACTTAGCTACAACTAAAAATTAGGAGTAACTTGTGGGTCAGAAGGCGTGACTCCACTAATTAGGTGCCTGGACCCTGGGGAAGACGCACATGTAAGGTGAGGTGGTGGGCTTGGGGGGAATAGGGGGCAGTGGGATGAGGGGTTGGGGGGAATTTGGGACCTGCAGGGCTGTGGTGTCCAGAGAAAGAGGCGATTTTCCCCAGCTCCAGGGCTGCAGTTGCCGGGGAGAGACGGCACTCCTTCCCAGCCTCAGCTTGGGGGTTGCTGTGGCGGGGGAGAGACCCCCCTCCTTCTCAGCCCCAGCTCGGAGGCTGCCACAGCGGGGCAGAGAAGGAGAGACCTTCCTCCTTCCCAGCCCCAGCTTGGGGTCTTCCTCTCTCCCCAGCTGCGGACACATCCATCACATTAGTAAGGTCAGACTACTGATATTAAAATATGAGTTGTGTGCTTTTATTTGTAGAACAAAAAAAACCCTTTAATTATTAAGGGTTTTTTTATATATTTATCATGCTTTTATCCAAAGTGCTTTACAATAGTTAGCTAACAGTACAAACAACATTTGGAAAGATCATTAAGTGGTCCACCAAGATCCTCAGCAATTTTCAAATGGTTCGCAAAAAAAAAAAAAAAAAGTTTGAGAACCACTGCTTTAGGAAGAAGGGGCCTGTTCAAATGAAACCAGGGCTGGAACGTCCCATGGAAGCGCACACGTACCACATCACAGAAGACAAAGGGGCCATTCAAACTTTGAAGGTATTTCTATGCGCTTATTATTTGAAAACAATTTGAGAACACAGTATATGAAAATCATCAGAATTATTAACCAGCGTTCTGTATGTGATCATGCAGGAATCATGAAAACTGACTTCTTCCAGAATGAGATCAGCAAGGAAACCAGTCCCATTTGTAAAACAGTATGAAAATAATTAACAATCTTGCAGATTCTTTCAAGGTGAGTACCACCTAATTCATACACAGTCAGGACTCCATGGGAGTATTAGGAGTGGTACAGCTGTTCATGCTTTCAATAAATATTGTTAATGTAATAAAAGCACACAAAACATCATGACTGGTCTCCTGAGGTGCCTAATATTTCTCTTACAGATGATTGGCCTTTTGGCCTAAATAAACATTGGATACTGCATTCGTCACTGAAGGAAGAATAAAATGGGTAAAAATTCCACCACAGTGAGTATATAGCCAGCATACCATTACTAAGTGTTAGCAATCACTGCAGCATTCCTTATTCTCACTAAGCAATTCTGGCTTAACAGATCACCAGACTGGAAGCTCATTGAAGTGGTTTGGAACAAGATGCACCACCTGCATGCACATATTAAACTACTCCACAGGATGAATTGTTGGGTGGTATCCACAAACACGGGAATACAATTTTAACTTGGGAATTTGTAAACAAGTGCATGGACCTTACTGACAAAGAACTGCCAGCAAAAATCTAAATCTATTTCTCAAGAATAAGAAAATATGCCAGCTGCTTCCCCAATGTCTAGCTTGTGTCTCACTAGGCCCCCGAACTATTGCAGCACAGATTTTGTTATGCAGCCCAGAACGCAAAGCCCAGTGGGGGTCGGGGGAGCTTTAAAGTACCTTTGCACCCTTCTTATCTGGGCTGCTGCAAAGTTTGGTCCCCAGAACATTTTGGGTAGCCCTACAGGGCTGCCTAAATTATGGCAACCTGTCCCCAGCTGCCTCTGGGTGGAAGCACCACCAATATTAGCTGCACGCTGTAGTCTTGCCCTTGCTTACGTCCAAAATGCCCCTCCTGGCCCAACCCCCATGCCTGATATACCCCTGTGCCAGGGGCCTGGTTGGACAACATAAGCTGTTGTGTGCAGAACTGAAGCAGGGGGATTTCTCCCTTGGCCAGATCCAAGGCTGTAGAAACACAAAAGGGTCCTATCAGTGGGAGGATCCTTTCCTGTGTGTCCTGTAGCTTTTAACAATTAATATAACCACTTATCTGCTAGTCTAAAGCTGTGGCTCTCAACCTTTCCAGACTACTGTACCCCTTGCAAGAGTTTGATTTGTCTTGAGTCACCCCAAGTTTCATCTCACTTAAAAACTACTTGCCTACAAAACCAGACATAAAAATACAAAAAACTGTCACCGCACACTATTACTGAAAATTTGCTTACTTTCTCATTTTTGCCATATAATTATAAAATAAATCACTTGGAATATAAATATTGTACTTACATTTCAGTGTATAGTATATAGAGCAGTGTAAACAAATCACTGTCTATGAAATCTTAGTTTGTACTGATTTCAAGAGTGCTTTTTATGTAGCCTGTTATAAAACTAGGCAAATATCTAGCTGAGTTAATGTACCCCCTGGAAGACCTCTGCGTACCCCTAGGGGTACGTGTACCCGTGGTTGAGAACCACTGGTCTAAAGGGCTTATTATTAATATAACATATAAAACTGCTTATTATGACTTATAGTATTTAACTTATTGTGGTGACTAAAAGTTGTTGCATCAGGTATTTCAAGCGCACTCTTTAAAATGTGGCTCCATAGTGTATGAACAGCAACGGCGTAAGTGCAGTTAACAGGCCTGCTCCCTGTAGCAGTTATCAGCTGATTGTGAAACTTCACCACTCTTCACAGCTTGTGCCTCTCCAGGAAAGGGTTAAACCATCCTTCACACTTTTTAAGTTCAGGAAAAAGTGAAGCGACTCCAAGGACAAGCTGAGGGAGGGGAATGAGGAGTCTCATGGTCAGCAAGCTTTGGGCAAGAGCTTTGCTGACAGCACCTGCAGAAAGTACAAAAGACGAGACACAGAAGCCTGAACTGTCAGTGTGTAGCACATCCTCTGGAAACACAAACCATAACACAGCACTGGCGTGGCAAAAGGCCCATTCCTTGGTGATTCCTCAAGACAAAATGATCCCTGTGACATTTCCCAGTTTGTAAAGGATGTGATTCCCTAGCCCCCAGCAAGCCCTCTGTTCTGCATGTGCCCCACTGACAATAAGACAGGCAGCAATTCACTACTGCTGGGGCCCAGCAATAATGAGAATATTCACTCTTCAGACAGGGTGGGGATTCACTAAGCCCCTATGATCAGCTGAGTAGGATGTTGAGTGCCTAACCGCCTGGGAAGGTGCTAAGGCAAAACCGTGATTCTTGGGTTAATTGCACAAGGCTGTAAGTGACTTGGAGAGAGCTCATTCTGAAGGAAGAGTTTGTCTGCATGGGGACGTTTTACCAGTTACTCTGATATAGTCATAACTCCAAGGGGACATTTATTCTGGTATAAAAGTAGCTTTTTGCAGCTCAGCTTAAACCCCTTCCCAAGGGACATAAACTACACTGAAAAAAGCCACTCTTCTACCAATAGAAAAGGAGTACTTGTGACACCTTAGAGACTAACAAATCTATCATCTTCTACAAATGTTCACCTGGGGAGCTATACCATGTGGGGGAATGCTCTCACTGCTAGCACACCTCCTCATGGCTGGGTGTGGAGTAGCAGACTCCTTGCCTAGTGCCCCCTGCTGACTGCTGACCCAGCCCTGCAGCTGTCTGCCTGTTCTGCTGACTCAGCCCTGTGCTCAGATCATGTTTAGTCCCCAGTTGGGGTAAACTAAGAGTCCAGTAAACTAAACTCAGCAAAACATAACTCTTCAGCCCTAGCCAGACTCACTCCTCTACAGACTATTCATCCCTTCCCAGGCTTTGTGGGGTTGTCCTCCTGCTCTTGCACAGAGCGACACCTCTCAGGGCTTTCTCCCAGGTAGCCCACTCCAAATTCAGCAGTCCTGCTTCTCCCCCTGGTGTCAGCACCACTTTTCTCAATGGCCAGTAGGGGAGCCCACGCCTTTCCTCGCCTCTGGGTGCCCTGTGGTGAGCAGCTACGCTCTGCTCTCCCTGACTGCTCACTGCCTCCCTAGACTTCTTCCTGTCTTGGCTTTCTTTCAGGCCCTTTCCCACAGCTCCTCCCAGGGCTTACTATTCCTCTGCCTCTCTCTAGGCCTTTCCTCCACTCTGTAGAAGTCAAGGAGGAACTGCAGACTTCTCTTCTCTCCCTGAAGCCCCATTCTCATCAAGGCTTTCTTCCTTTATGCTCACCACTCAGCTCCTCCCCCAGTTGGGCACTGTCTTCACTTGGGCCTGGCCCACCCTCCAGATACAAGCAGGTGCCTTCATTGAGCTCTCTAGCTCCAGCAAAGCCTTTTAGTGCCACTGTGGGGTATATAGCCCTCAGAGACCAGTACAACTGTAGCAGCTGGAATTCACACCTTAAGTTTAATTGAAAAAACTACCCTGTATAGACAAGGCAAAAGAGTTTGTTTCAAAATAAGGTAGGGATGGGGGTAGTTAGTTTGAGATAACTCAGCAGCATATATATTTTCTCAATACATGTGACAGTGACTGTCATGATTATTTACCTGCAAGCTCAGCTAGCTCAGGGGAGAGCATGTGAACTGGGACTCACACCCTGAGCTTGTAGCGTACGCATAACCAGAGAGGGCACTGCAGAACCTCTCATATCCATTTTCCCATGTAAGCTTATCAGTTATTACAAGTACCCTACAAAATATTCCTAAAACTTCAGCCTGGTTAACCCATGTCAGTCCAATCAATATTTCCCCAGTGGTGTGTCCCATAGCCTATTATGTGACTAATATAATCAAAGACCCTCTGCCTCCCTTGCATATATGGGAGTGGCAAGAGTGACCCAGCAAGAGAGAGGAGAACAGCAAATAGGGAAGGATTCGAGGAGAACAGAGTATGGTAATCTTATCTCTGCATCTCCTGAGCCTTGTGGGTTTACAACTTTAATGCTGTAGATTGCAGGATTGAATTCACTCTTGTAAAGGGCGTCTTGACACCGAAGGCACTCCATGTTCCAGCACAACTTTTCTACATCCCAAAGCCCTTTTAGAAGCGTATTCCTAGGGCTGTACCTTTTCAAGGGTTACCCAATTTACCCCAGTATTGAAACCAAGTTTCAGCTACTGTATGTTGGAAAGTAATAGTGTGTAAAAGTGGGTCTGTCTCAGCAACAGCTAAGTGCTCTCAGGACTTTTATTGCAGTAAGTAGCATCCAACAATAATAAACTTATTTGCTTGTTTACTGGTATGCTCATTATTATTATCACATGTAACAACTACACTGCATATAGTATGATTCACAGTATTTTACTTACTAGGCTTATGTTGAAAGGTGGTTGCAATAGGTGTTTCAAACATGCTTTTTAAAATGAGATGTCTGTGAAAAGGATTGTGTAAAAATGGTACCTTTTTACTCCAACCCATCTGCATCCTGAGAGTATTCAAAGGGATATGTGTAGACTTTTGATAGCAAAATAAGTTGTTGTTTTTTTTTTAAAATTCCTCTTGCATTGCAGAGATAACACAACTAAGGGAGAGTGAGCTGGACTCTAGCCCTTCATATACATCAATGGAATTGTTTTCTCAATTCTAATCAGTCACAGCTGTGTAAACCCACTGCTGGCAAATGGGGTTTACAGGTGTCACTGAGGGCACACTGATGTATGATTTTCAGATCCCAGGTGCAGTTTGCAGGGTAGGTAGGAAGAGAAAATCTCTTCCTGTGAGCTGAGCACATTTGATATGGAAATCAGTGAAAGACAAATATAGAACCTGGGTGCTGCTCTTATCAGAGTTAGTCAAATAGAAAAGTGAGACACAAAATTATCCAGAAGAAAAAAAAAGTCAACATTTGCAACAAATTATTCAGCTGGCTCTTATCTTTGGAAACTAACTATAAAGCAAGACTACTCTTTCAGTGTTTACAAAAATGAGTGAAAAGTAATAAATGTATTTCTATTAGTTTAGAAATCTAAATAAATAATCACCTGGTGCCCATCTTGTGCTCTTATAAAATTTAAAATTCACATGATATACAACATGAAATATATGCAGGTAAGAATGAATCATGCAGGCACTTCACAGGGGTGTGATTTCTAAGGCACACTAAGGTGTTGTGCATTAATGGGTCCATGTAGACCCTGCTGGTGTGCTGTTTGAACCACTACTACATTAAAGCTTTAGCATGCACCAGCCGGGTCTGCACAGACCAATCAATGCACAACTCATTAGTGTGCTTTAGAACTCAGACCCTGATAGAGCACATTACCTCACCGTGTAGATAAGCATTTAGACAACCCCACCATTTTTATGACATTCTCATTCTTTTTTAGTGCCAATATTTATTTTCTGTATTCTTTTGTTTTTCAATATTAAATACACTGTTCAATCAGAGTCAATATTGCCTGTTGTTTATTTACTTCAGAAATAGCCCAGCTTGCTATGGAGGTCTTGGATTTGTAGAAAAAACATTTTTTTCTCTCTGTTCTAAATCCCTTTATACGTGGGTATACACAGATGGGGTGAGAGCCTGTGCTGTACCTCTAAGAAGCGCAGCACCAAACTTGCACCCCCAGAGGGGTGGGCCATAGTGGCTTTAAGCCACTTTGCATCCCCCTGATCCTGGGCTGTTCTGTCGAGTGGCCCCCTGTGAAACTTAAGACAGCCCTGGGGGTCAGTGTAAGTTAATGCAGCTGCTATTAGGCAACAACATTGCCCAGAATGTCCACAGTGCTGCACGCTGCTCTCCTGATCCCAACATGCCCCGCTAGGGGCTTCTTATAAGACAGCTTTATAATTGTCTTTCAGAGTACAGCTGCCAGGAGAATTTTCCCCTATTTGGAATTTGGGGTTTTAAGGACCCCTTGCATGGCTCCAGCCCCGCATAACCAAATGCATAATGATGCATTTCTAACCATCAGAGGAGTAAAGTTCTGGAACAGCCTTCCAGGGGGAGCAGTGCGGGCCAAAAACCTAACTGGCTTCAAGACTTAGCTTGATAAGTTTATGGAGGGGATGGCATGATGAGACTGCCTGCAATGACATGTAGTCGATCTGTGACTGCTAGCCCAACTATCTCCTGCCACCAATGATGGGACTGGATGGGGAGGGCTCTGAGTTACTACAGAGAATTCTTTCCCAGGTGTCTGGCTGGTAAATCTTGCTCACATGATCATCATAATTGAGCAGTTAGACCCTGAGCTTAATTGGGGTTTGGAAGGAATTTTCCCCTAGGTCAGATTGGCAGAGACCATGCAAGTTTTTTGCCTTCCTCTGCGGCATGGAGCACAGGTCACTTGCAAGTTTAAACTAGTGTAAATGGTGGTGTTTTTAACTTGAAGATTTGAGGACTTCAGTAACTCAGCCAGAGGTTAGGGATCTATTACAGGAGTGGGTGGGTGAGTTCTGTGGCCTGCAACATGCAGGAGTTCAGACTAGATGATCATAATGGTGCCTTCTGACCTTAAAGTCTATAAGTCTAAAGGGGGTGGAGTAAGGGTGAGGATCTCACCCTTATGTATCATGGCTTGATCCTGCAAACGCTTATGCATGTGTTCACAGTTAAGTATTTGCATAAATATTTGCAGCATCAGAGCCTATATGGATGCATGATAAAGTGAAGTGGAGTTAATTCAGATGTACACTAGTTTAAGTGGTATTAGTATCAGGCCCAAAGTGTCTGCTAATAACTTGCCCCTATCCAGAGGGCTTGCCCAAGGCCTATTGTACCACAGGAGACTCACTTAATCCCCAATTTGAGGAGGTGATCCTTGGTCTAAAACTAAAAACAACTTCAGTATACAAAAACATTGCATCCATGGCAGCATGCCATTCAGCTTTTAGTATTACGATACTCAGTGTTGCCATTCCCACCGTTTTCTTGTGAGTTTTGCAATATTTGTTGTTTTTCTTAAAGCCACAGTGCCTCAAGTCATAATTATGTGGGACTCTGAGCTTTCATTTTTTTAAAGAAAGTAAGTTTCTAGACTTTGTGGCTGTGGAAAAAGCAGGAACCAAGTGCCCCCTCAGGCTCAGAACCCAGAAGGCAAAGAAGAAGAATCCAACCTGTTTTATTTTTTTTAAATCTCAGCTTTTAATGCAATTGCATGATTTGGGGGACTGGATTCATGATTTTTGAATGGTTGGGGTTGGCAATGCGGAACACATAAAGCATAATTAATTTTGATATTTATGTATGTTTTATAGATTCACAGGGTAGAATAGCAATAATGAGCTCTGACTCAGGCTCTTTCTGACAGATAGGCTTGGAAGCAGCTGGTTTTTATCGGTGTACATCAGTAAACATCAATTTCACTCCCCCACACACAAACCGACGGAACCCTATTTTCAGCAATAATAACCAAAATTACAGACAGACAAAGTAAGAAAAATGCTGCTTGAGAACTGATTACGGTTTGATTTAAGGATATTTACATTGTACATTTTGACATATGATGCTGACAATTCGTGTTTTAACAGGTATAAAGCTTTCACTTTTTGAATCTCAACATCTACTGTCATTAAACAATTATTTAATTTCCTGCAACTGTGAAAACTTAAATTGATAAAAATGGAAAAAAAGGCTTAAAAATAAATATCAATATAATCTGTAAAAATTATGAAAAAATTGAATTCTGCCACGCCTGCTGATGGATAAGAGCTATCTGGACTAAAGTCACAGAGCTTTAGTTCTCCCAGCTAGTCACTAATTGCCGGAAAACGCCCTTCCCCTCCGTTTTTATTGATGAATCTGGTTTTCATTTCAGACTATTTCCTTGTCTCTGTGTCACCGCCTCATCACTACATCATTAGTGTCTCAACGCTAAATTGCTCTGGCCCTCCACGGACATGCAGGGTCTTGATTTACAGAAATTCAGGCCTGTCTGCATTTTGTGCATCTCTTTCACATGTGTGTTGTTGAATGCGCATGTGCACCCTTAGTATTTTGCATGCACAGGTGACCGTCTAGCCCTGTGTGTCTGCAAGCACTTGATGCAGTGCACCCACTCACACAGTCTATGCAGGGCTGGAGTCTGAAAATTAGGTGCCCCGTGAACATTCTTGGAGAGAGAAGAGAGAATGTAACTACATCCCAGGCTATTTTAAGCTAGTCCTTAGCACAATAGGACCTCAGTCTTGACTGGGGCTTCTCTATGCTACTACAATACAAATTATTACCAGTAATAATAATAAAAAATATAAACAAAGTTAGATCAATGTTTAAACTGGATTTGATTTAAATATGCACTCTTGGTAGAGAAAGAGAAGTGAAGGGGGTCTTATGTAGAGCCTGATCTTGCGTCAGCTCAAACAACATATCGGTTTTATGGTTGTTTCACGGCGGTGGTGGTGTTTATGGTGGTATGGTCGCCTGAAAATCTGATGGTATTGCAAGTTAACTTTCCCTTGATGGCAGTAAAGTTCAGGATAATGCAGCCCAGCCCAGCATCTTGTGAGAAACTAGGTAAGATGGCAACGAGTACACAGCATACATGAAAGCAAGGAATTTGTGGGCATCTGCAAAATGTAATTTATTTGAAATCACTATTGTAAAATGAACTGGGACAAGATGCCTTATATTACAATTATACACCATCATGCAGATGTTCTATAGATTCAAATATGCGTTTCTGGGCCACTGATTTTCAGTGAGAAAGATAACAAAACTAATAAAGCTTGAATATAACAAAAGGGTTTCTCTTTTAAGTCAAAGCTGCATGAAGCTCTTTCTTTGAATTTCACAGCATAATGCAACTCACAGGCAGTGTTTTAAAGCCGTAATTCATAAATGCAATCCACTTCTACATGGAGCTGGAAAATCTCTCTCTGATGGTTATGTTCAGAAAAAGAAGTAGAAATCCAAAATAAAGTTACCCTTCCTTGTGTGTGTCTACATAAATGTTTCATTGTGTACTACAGTGAATCTTAGGCATTGTACAGGGGTTAGGTCATTTTGTAGAGGTTACGACTTAATGATATCAAGCAGGTAAGGACATTAAGGAAAATAGTAGCTCATTTTTACTTTTTCAAGTATATGAGTGACTCAACTTTTTCAGAACAAGTGTGCTGCAAACTTTTGAGAAAAGAGCCTTGCATTTGATTAGAAAGGTTGTCATTATGGTTGAGATGTGATTTCTAATCTAACTTCTCTCCCTGCAATTCTTCAGCTGTTCAAAACTTTCTGAAACAAACTCCTTTGGGGGCTGGAATTTCCCATGTTTGGCTTCAGGCCAAAAGCAATTTTTTTTAAGTTTGAGCAAAAATTTCAGCTCCTTCAGTTATATGAACATGGAAAAAATACACTTCTCCCAGATGTTACAAGTTAAAATGTTGTGCTTGCATATCTCCAAAGTGTCTGGCGCTAGAAACTTCAAACTTACTGCATTTTATACTCCCTACTGAGGAAGGACAAACAAGGAAAGTTGAAAGAAATCAATTCTGCAAGAACATTTTTAAAATTAAAAGCCTAATACAACAAAATATGCCTTTGTCTTTCTGCAAGGTTATTATTCTATTCTGGATTCAAGATTCTATTTATTAGACATTTGACACAAGAACACAATTTTTTTCCGCTGCAGGTAGTTTGATTTCAAGAGGGAGTCAAACTGTTCATTGTTGGGTGATCGGATTGTGGGCCAGTTTTTCAGAAAATGGCCTCCATTTTGGCAACATCCATTTGCGGGCACAAAAAACTGTGGGTGCAGTTAATGTCACTTGGCTGTGGAGGTACTTGATTTGAGGCTGCTTCCATCCACCATGGCATTGGGGAGATCTGGTGAACAGTGTCCACACTCGAAAGAGTTGTATGGATGTTCGCCCTGGTAAGTTGCCTCTTAAGGAGTCTCAGGATCATTGTTCCGATAACGCACAGCATGGGGTCCGCTACTGTACATCCCACTAAGTTATCTTTGGCTGCAAGGCTAAATTACTTGGGAGTTAAGGCCCAGTGTATGTTATACAGGGGAGTCACACTTAAATTTCAAAGTTATTAAATTCAGCCCTTTTTGGGGGTTCTGCAGTATGCGAGTTTTTGTTTTGTTTTTAAAGACTTCTTCATATGTTTTATCAACTCAGGGTCAAATGGGGCAGTACAGTTTTACATGTTATCAAAAATACTCTGCATTTATCAAACATTATTTAAAGAACTGTTTGGTCAAGAAGAAAAACCATAATAATCACCATTAAGTATATTTTCGTGATACTTTGGAGGCATTTACTGGTAGATGTTGGTATGAACTTATTAAGATGGGAAAGCACCCGGCATTAATTTAAACATGAATTCCTTTATTAAGTCCAAAGGCCAAATGGTATTTTATACCAGTGGTTCTCAGCCAGGAATCCAGGGGCCCTGGAGGGCTGCGAGCACATTTCAGGGAGTCCGCCAAGCATGGCTGGCATTAGACTCACTAGGGCCCAGGGCAGAAAGCCAAAGCCCTATTGTGCAGGACTGCAGCCTGGGGCCCTGAGCCCCACCACTCAGGGCTGAAGCTGAAGCCAGAGCAACTTAGCTTCGTGATGTCCCCCATGGCATGGGGCCCCAGGCAATTGTCCTGCTTGCTGCCCCTTAATGTTGGGCCTGGCTTTTATATGCAGAAAAAACAGTTGTTCTGGCATAGGTGGTGTCATAAATATAAAGGGAAGGGTAAACCCCTTGGAAATCCCTCCTGGCCAGGGGAAAGCTCCTCTCACCTGTAAAGGGTTAAGAAGCTAAAGGTAACCTCGCTGGCACCTGACCAAAATGACCAATGAGGAGACAAGATACTTTCAAAAGCTGGGAGGAGGGAGAGAAACAAAGGGTCTGTGTCTGTCTGTAGTCGTCTTGGCTGGGGACAGAACAGGAATGGAGTCTTAGAACTTTTAGTAAGTAATCTAGCTAGGTATGTGTTAGATTATGATTTCTTTAAATGGCTGAGAAAAGAATTGTGCTGAATAGAATAACTATTTCTGTCTGTGTATCTTTTTTGTAACTTAAGGTTTTGCCTAGAGGGGTTCTCTATGTTTTTGAATCTAATTACCCTGTAAGATATCTACCATCCTGATTTTACAGGGGGGATTTCTTTATTTCTATTTACTTCTATTTTTTATTAAAAGTCTTCTTGTAAAACACTGAATGCTTTTTCATTGTTCTCAGATCCAAGGGTTTGGGTCTGTGGTCACCTATGCAAATTGGTGAGGCTTTTTATCCAACATTTCCCAGGAAAGGGGGGGTGCAAGTGTTGGGAGGATTGTTCATTGTTCTTAAGATCCAAGGGTCTGGGTCTGTAGTCACCTAGACAAATTGGTGAGGCTTTCTACCAAACCTTGTCCAGGAAGTGGGGTGCAAGGTTTTGGGAAGTATTTTGGGGGGAAGGACGCGTCCAAACAGCTCTTCCCCAGTAACCAGTATTAGTTTGGTGGTGGTAGCGGCCATTCCAAGGATAACGGGGGTAATATTTTGTACCTTGGGGAAGTTTTGACCTAAGCTGGTAAAGATAAGCTTAGGAGGTTTTTCATGCAGGTCCCCACATCTGTACCCTAGAGTTCAGAGTGGGGGAGGAACCTTGACATGGTGGCACAGTGGTGGGATTAACCTGAAATCATTTTGAGATCCAGTTGAGATTTTTTGAACTAGAAATACAGATTTTAAAAAGGAATTTTTAGGAAGTCCAGAAGGCAGCTTTGAAACTGAAAGCAGCTTGGTTTCTCTCTGCTTTGTGGCCAAGCAGAGACAAAAGGGGATTATCTTGTGAATTGCAGGTTTTCTTTGCCTGGAGGCAGGGTACTTAACTCCTGCAGGGAAATTCACAGTCTTCCAACCCAGAGGTTTTTTTTTTTTTCTTTTTTCTTTTCTTCCTAAAAGTAAATAGGGGGTGTGTGCTCTACCCATTTGCCTGGAGACAAAAGTGGCAGGGTTTTTTTTAGGATTTTGATTTTTTTTTTGTTTTACAAGGAGCACAGGTTTGAAAAGAAATTTTTTTTCTTCTTTGGGCTGGGTAAGCAGGTTTCCAAGTAGTTGGAGGTTTTTTGCTTTAATTTGGGCCCAGAGCAGAGACAAGGGAATTGTCTTTTTCTGTAGGCTGACAATCACTATCAGAGAATAGGTATTCTATTCCAGCACAGCAAAATTTTACAGCCAAGTTTTGTTTGTTTATTTCTAAACCTCGGGTGTAAAGTTAGTTAAAAACAGAGAGGTTAGAATGGCCAAATCCTCAGCTCGACTACAGCTGGAATTAGCCAAATTTCAGGCTGAGGAAAAACAAAGGGAACATGAAAGACAGATAGAACTCATGCGGCTGAAGGAGGAGGAGAAGGAAAAAGAGAGGAAGCATGTGGAGGAGATGGAGAGGATAAAGGCCCAGCAGAATATACCAACAAACCCTAGCAATCCTTCTCCAGGTACCACTTCCCATCCCAGAAAGTTCCCCACCTACAAGGCAGGTGATGATACTGAGGCCTTCTTAGAAAACTTCGAAAGGGCCTGCCTTGGGTACAACATCTCTACTGACCAATACATGGTAGAGCTGAGGCCGCAGCTCAGTGGACCCTTAGCTGAGGTGGCAGCTGAAATGCCTAAAGAACACATGAACAAGTATGAACTGTTTAAATCCAAGGCGAGAGTCAGAATGGGGATAACACCCGAGCAGTCTCGTCGGAGGTTCAGAGCCCTAAGGTGGAAACCAGACATGTCATTTACCCGACATGCCTACCACATTGTAAAACATTGGGATGCCTGGATATCAGGAGCAAGTGTTGAATCTCCAGTAAATTTGCCCTTCCTAATGCAAATGGAACAATTCTTAGAGGGTGTTCCTGAGGAAATAGAAAGATACATCCTAGATGGGAAACCCAAAACTGTAATTGAGGCAGGAGAGATTGGAGCCAGATGGGTGGAGGTGGCAGAGAAGAAGAAAACTGGTCGCAGTTGGAGCGGAGACCAGAAGGGACCACCCCAGACCACACCCTATTACCGGGGGCCGCCCAAAGCCCCACCTACCTCCCAAAGAACCCTCCAGACCCCTTATCGTCCCACCACCCCGTTCTCCAGCAACCCTCCTCGCCCCAGTGACCCGTCAGCTGGACGATGTTTTAAGTGTAACGAGCTGGGGCATGTAAAGGCCAACTGCCCCAAGAACCCCAACAGATTACAGTTCATTGCACCGGAATCACACCAGAGGTCCACAGGCCCAGATACCTCCCAGATACCCTTGGAGCGGAGGGAAACTGTGAGTGTGGGTGGGAAGAAGGTCACCGCGTGGAGGGACACCGGAGCACAAGTGTCAGCTATCCATGCTTCCTTAGTGGACCCCAATTTAATCAACCCAGAGATCCAAGTGACGATTCAACCCTTCAAGTCCAACTCTTTCAATTTGCCTACAGCCAAGTTGCCTGTCCAGTACAAGGGCTGGTCAGGAATGTGGACTTTTGCAGTCTATGATGATTATCCCATCCCCATGCTGTTGGGGGAAGACTTGGCCAATCATGTGAAGCAGGCCAAGAGGGTGGGAATGGTCACCCGCAACCAGGCTAAACAAGCCGTGAGGCCTAGCTCTGTTCCGGAAACTTCTATCAGGACCCAGTCAGAGGTGATGGACCTGGACCCCAGGCCAATGTCTGCAACAGCAGTAGTGGATCCAGTCCCAGAGACCCAGACGGAACCAGTCCCAGAACCGGAACCAGCCGAACAACCAACACCAGACCCCGTGTCAGCACTGAATCCAGTACTTGCAACCTCAACACCAGAGGGCCCCACCGAACCTGAACTGGCAGCAGCCGATAACCCTACACAAGAGGCTCAGCCGGAGCCTGAATCCCAACATAGTGCACCAGCGGAGAGCGGTTCACAGTCAACAGAAACAGCTCCATCCCCTATATCGCTTCCAGAGGGACCAAGCCTAGGTCCACAATCCCATGAGGAACTGATGTCTCCAGCATCAAGGGAACAGTTCCAGACCGAACAGGAAGCAGATGAAAGCCTCCAGAGAGCTTGGACGGCGGCACGGAGCAACCCACCGCCTCTCAGCTCTTCTAATCGATCCAGGTTTGTTGTAGAAAGAGGACTTTTATACAAGGAAACTCTTTCTGGGGGACACCAGGAAGACTGGCATCCTCAGAGACAGTTGGTAGTTCCAACTAAATACCGGGCCAAGCTCTTGAGCTTAGCCCATGATCACCCTAGTGGCCATGCTGGGGTGAACAGGACCAAAGACCGTTTGGGGGGGTCATTCCACTGGGAGGGAATGGGCAAGGATGTTTCTACCTATGTCCAGTCTTGTGAGGTGTGCCAAAGAGTGGGAAAACCCCAAGACCAGGTCAAAGCTCCTCTCCAGCCACTCCCCATCATTGAAGTTCCATTTCAGCGAGTAGCTGTGGATATTCTGGGTCCTTTTCCGAAAAAGACACCCAGAGGAAAGCAGTACATACTGACTTTCATGGATTTTGCCACCCGATGGCCGGAAGCAGTAGCTCTAAGCAACACCAGGGCTAAAAGTGTGTGCCAGGCACTAGCAGACATTTTTGCCAGGGTAGGTTGGCCCTCCGACATCCTCACAGATGCAGGGACTAATTTCCTGGCAGGAACTATGAAAAACCTTTGGGAAGCTCATGGGGTAAATCACTTGGTTGCCACTCCTTACCATCATCAAACAAATGGCATGGTGGAGAAGTTTAATGGAACTTTGGGGGCCATGATACGTAAATTCGTAAATGAGCACTCCAATGATTGGGACCTAGTATTGCAGCAGTTGCTCTTTGCCTACAGAGCTGTACCACATCCCAGTTTAGGGTTTTCCCCATTTGAACTTGTATATGGCCGTGAGGTTAAGGGGCCATTGCAGTTGGTGAAGCAGCAATGGGAGGGATTTACACCTTCTCCAGGAACTAACATTCTGGACTTTGTAACCAACCTACAAAACACCCTCCGAACCTCTTTAGCCCTTGCTAGAGAAAACTTACAGGATGCTCAAAAAGAGCAAAAAGCCTGGTATGATAAACATGCCAGAGAGCGTTCCTTCAAAGTAGGAGACCAGGTCATGGTCTTAAAGGCGCTCCAGGCCCATAAAATGGAAGCATCGTGGGAAGGGCCATTCGTGGTCCAGGAGCGCCTGGGAGCTGTTAATTATCTCATAGCATTCCCCACCTCCAACCGAAAGCCTAAGGTGTATCATATTAATTCTCTAAAGCCCTTTTATTCCAGAGAATTAAAGGTTTGTCAGTTTACAGCCCAGGGAGGAGACGACGCTGAGTGGCCTGAAGGTGTCTACTACGAAGGGAAATGTGCTGGTGGTGTGGAAGAGGTGAACCTCTCCATGACCCTTGGGCGTATGCAGCGACAGCAGATCCAGGAGCTGTGCACTAGCTACGCGCCAACGTTCTCAGCCACCCCAGGACTGACTGAACGGGCATACCACTCCATTGACACAGGTAATGCTCACCCAATTAGGGTCCAACCTTACCGGGTGTCTCCTCAAGCTAAAACTGCTATAGAACGGGAGATCCAGGATATGTTACAGATGGGTGTAATCCGCCCCTCTGAAAGTGCATGGGCATCTCCAGTGGTTCTAGTTCCCAAACCAGATGGGGAAATACGTTTTTGCATGGACTACCGTAAGCTAAATGCTGTAACTCGCCCAGACAACTATCCCATGCCACGCACTGATGAACTATTAGAGAAACTGGGATGGGCCCAGTTCATCTCTACCTTGGACTTAACCAAGGGGTACTGGCAGGTACCGCTAGATGAATCTGCCAAGGAAAGGTCAGCCTTCATCACACATCTCGGGCTGTATGAATTTAATGTACTCCCTTTCGGGCTGCGAAATGCACCCGCCACTTTCCAAAGACTTGTAGATGGTCTCCTAGCGGGATTAGGAGAATATGCAGTCGCCTACCTTGACGATGTGGCCATATTTTCGGATTCCTGGGCAGACCACCTGGAACATCTACAAAAAGTCCTTGAGCGCATAAGGGAGGCAGGACTAACTGTTAAGGCTAAGAAGTGTCAAATAGGCCTAAACAGAGTGACTTACCTTGGACACCAGGTGGGTCAAGGAACTATCAGCCCCCTACAGGCCAAAGTGGATGCTATCCAAAAGTGGCCTGTCCCAAAGTCAAAGAAACAGGTTCAATCCTTCTTAGGCTTGGCCGGTTATTACAGACGATTTGTACCGCACTACAGCCAAATCGCTGCCCCACTGACAGACCTAACCAAAAAGAAACAGCCAAATGCTGTTCAGTGGACCGGAAAGTGTCAGAAGGCCTTTAACAAGCTTAAAGCGACACTCATGTCTGACCCTGTACTAAGGGCCCCAGACTTTGACAAACCGTTCCTAGTAACCACAGATGCATCCGAGCGTGGTGTGGGAGCAGTTTTAATGCAGAAAGGACCTGATCAAGAATTCCACCCTGTAGTGTTTCTCAGCAAAAAACTGTCTGAGGGGGAAAGCAACTGGTCAGTCACTGAAAAAGAATGTTATGCCATTGTCTACGCTCTGGAAAAGCTACGCCCATATGTTTGGGGACGGCGTTTCCACCTGCAAACCGACCATGCTGCACTAAAGTGGCTTCACACCGTCAAAGAAACTAACAAAAAACTTCTTCGGTGGAGTTTAGCTCTCCAAGATTTTGATTTCGACATCCAACACATCTCAGGAGCTTCTAACAAAGTGGCTGATGCACTCTCCCGTGAAAGTTTCCCAGAATCAACTGGTTAAAATCGTCCTTGAGATGTGGAAAATATTGTTAGTCTTTATGTACTTGGTAGTATATTTAGAGATGCATGTGTCTTATTAACTCTGTTTTCCTAGAGCTCCAGGAAGAAATCCCAGCCAGTGTTTCACCCTAGCTGAGATTTGGGGGGCGTGTCATAAATATAAAGGGAAGGGTAAACCCCTTTGAAATCCCTCCTGGCCAGGGGAAAGCTCCTCTCACCTGTAAAGGGTTAAGAAGCTAAAGGTAACCTCGCTGGCACCTGACCAAAATGACCAATGAGGAGACAAGATACTTTCAAAAGCTGGGAGGAGGGAGAGAAACAAAGGGTCTGTGTCTGTCTGTAGTCGTCTTGGCCGGGGACAGAACAGGAATGGAGTCTTAGAACTTTTAGTAAGTAATCTAGCTAGGTATGTGTTAGATTATGATTTCTTTAAATGGCTGAGAAAAGAATTGTGCTGAATAGAATAACTATTTCTGTCTGTGTATCTTTTTTGTAACTTAAGGTTTTGCCTAGAGGGGTTCTCTATGTTTTTGAATCTAATTACCCTGTAAGATATCTACCATCCTGATTTTACAGGGGGGATTTCTTTATTTCTATTTACTTCTATTTTTTATTAAAAGTCTTCTTGTAAAACACTGAATGCTTTTTCATTGTTCTCAGATCCAAGGGTTTGGGTCTGTGGTCACCTATGCAAATTGGTGAGGCTTTTTATCCAACATTTCCCAGGAAAGGGGGAGTGCAAGTGTTGGGAGGATTGTTCATTGTTCTTAAGATCCAAGGGTCTGGGTCTGTAGTCACCTAGGCGAATTGGTGAGGCTTTTTACCAAACCTTGTCCAGGAAGTGGGGTGCAAGGTTTTGGGAAGTATTTTGGGGGGAAGGACGCATCCAAACAGCTCTTCCCCAGTAACCAGTATTAGTTTGGTGGTGGTAGCGGCCAGTCTAAGGATAACGGGGGTAATATTTTGTACCTTGGGGAAGTTTTGACCTAAGCTGGTAAAGATAAGCTTAGGAGGTTTTTCATGCAGGTCCCCACATCTGTACCCTAGAGTTCAGAGTGGGGGAGGAACCTTGACAGGTGGGCCCTGGAGTTTTTATAGCATGTTGGGGGGGCCTCAGAAAGAAAAAGGTTGAGAACCCCTGGTTTATACGTTTGCCCTAAACATGGCTAACAGCCTGAAAATAAGCAGTCACTACACTTAATTCAGTAACAAAGTATTCATAAGCATGTGATCAGTATACTTACAAATAGGCCAGACCTAGGGAAAACGGTCTCAATCTGGCATGCTCAGGCACAATCAAGTAGGATCTGACAAAGAACTTTCAGATTCATGGCTCTCTTTGTACCCTTCAGTTAACTTGCTAGCTTTAGCAAAAAGCTCAATTTGAAGCAGTTCATCCTTGTTATTTTCCTTTCTCCAAGGCCTTTCTTTCTTATCTCCTCCCAGCTCGTTGCTTACCAGTAGAACAGTGGGAAGGTTTGTGCTTGTTTCTTTTAAGACAGTTTTCCATTGTCATATTACTGCAGCTTTTCATTTCTATCAGTTACTTTTTGAACCATTCATCCTTCCTACTACAAATAATAAGTAATACTACTAATTATTCTCACAACCTTCCTTTACTTGCCGATTAGAGGTTTTTTCTGCTTACTAGCCACAAACTATAAAGCAAATATATTATTTTAACCAATCTTAATATCACTTTAATTCTTTGATTTCCTAACTATCTCTACAAAACTAGAGCCTGCCCTTTATAAATTTTTTAAATATCATATCATAACGTATCTTTTTTTCCAATATGATTATAGTGCATTAATGAAAAATACAGCTTTGTTAACTTTGGCCTTGATCCTGCAATGAGTTCTGTGCAAAAAGTGAGCCTCAGTACCGACTTAGAGTTCATTGCAAGATCAAGGCCTATCAGCATTTCAGTGTAAAAGAGGATGCATGCCCTAACCCGCTCCTTTCCCTCCTGTTTTGTACCTCATGCCTCTCATTATTTGCTTTCTGAGGCCAAGTAAGCTTTGTTTGCACGTGATCAAAAATACTCATTCCAAAAACTATTAAGAACAAGAAATGTATAACAACCATAAACATTCCATGCACACTACATACATTTAACGTGTCTTGTGTTCTCAAATTTAGTGTCCCAAATGCAGAGACAAGGCACAGGTTTCTTAAGATTATTTACTTGTTAACACAACACAGATCTAACTCTGAGCTTCTCCGGCAAAACAGGAAGATTAACATACATACTAGCCTCTCTAAGTTGAATTCAGTGGTAACTATGGTCTCAAGTTCAACCTAGTAACATGATGTCATGTGATCAACGTATAGTCTTCTTTGTGCAGTACAGATAATATACTGGGAACAAGTATAAAATGTTTTGTGTTGTCTCCACTGTGACTCATGGCTATACCTAAATAATACATGAATTGAGGTGTATAGTGGAAAAAGCTATACACTGAGTGTGAGTTGGTCCATTTTTCAGCACATGGGAGAACAGTTTTCCCTTCTTACCAGAAATAATTAGGCTGTGTGCCAAATTCTGTCCTCTGATACACATGCACTGCTCCCCCACATCAACACATATAACAGAAGGCAAAACTTGGTTCACTGAGTTTTATTATATCCTTTAAAATGCTGCTTAATCTTTATGATACAGTGCCTCTACACCTGTCATTACACTATAGCTACGCTGGAACAAACAGAGACTATCCTTACCGGATGGGGGACTCTGTCCTGGGAAGCAATGTTTATGAAAAAGTTTTGGGGGTCATGGTGGATAATCAGCTGAACATGAGCTCCCAGTGGGATGCTGTGGCCAAAAGAGCTAATGTGATCATGGGATGCATAAAGAGAGGAATTCTGAGTAGGAGTAGAGAGGTTATTTTACCTCTGTATTCGGCATTGGTGTGACTGCTGCTGGAATGCTGGGTCCAGTTCTGCCGCCCAAAATTCAAGAAGGATCTAGATAAATTGGAGAGGGTTCTGAGAAGAGTCACGAGAGAGATGAAAGGATTAAAAAACATGCCTTGTAGGGATAGACTCAAGCAGCTCAATCTACAGCTTAATAAAGAGAAGGTTAAGGGGAGCACCCTCTGGGAAAAATTAGTGGGTGCTCTGCACCCACTGGCAGGCAAGCTCTCCTCACCCCCCACCCCATCTTCTCCTCCTCCCTGCCCCCCAACCACGCCGTGCCCCACTCCTCTGCCTACCTCCCAGCGCTTCCCCCCGGCTGCTCCTTCCCCTCCCTCCCAGCATACCGCCAAACAGGTGTTTGGCGGCACGCTGGGAGGGAGGGGGAGAAGCAGGAACATGTCACGCTCAGGGGAGGAGGCGGGGCCAAGGTGGAGATTTGGGGGAGGGGCAGAGTTGGGGCAGGGACTTTGGGGAAGGGGTTGGAATGGGGGTGGGGCAGGGGTGGGAAGAGGTGGAGCAGCGGCAGAGCCGCATGGAAGGGGTGAAGTGGGGGTGGGGGCAAAGAGGGGGGGTCGAGCACGCAGGGGAAAGCAGGAAAGTCGGAGCCTATGAGGTGACTTTATTACAGTCTATAAGTACCTACATGGGGAATATTTAATAATGGACTCTTTGGTCTAGCAGAGAAAGGTATAACATGATCCAATGGCTCGAAGTTGAAGATGGACAAATTCAGACTGGAAATAAGATGTAAATTTTTAACAGTGGAAGTAATTAACCAGTGAAACAGTTTACCAAGGGTCATGGTGGATTCTCCATCACTTAATTTTTAAATTACAATTGGATATTTTTCTAAAAGAAAAGCTCTAAGAAGTATTTGGGGGAAGTTCTGTGGTCTGCATTATACAGGAAGTCGGACAGGGTGATCACAGGGGTCTCTTCTAGCCTTAGAATCTCTGAATCTAATAAGGCATTTATGCTGTAGTTATAGTGTGCTTTTTGATAACCAACCAGTTATATGAACTAGTGGTAATTTGTTAACAATGCGCCTGAATTATTTATTTTTCATTTGCTTTCATAATCACATATTTTTAGAATTCAGGTTCACTAACTATATTGTATTTACACTGAAATTACTCCAGTCATGTGGGCACCCTATCAGTTATCCGAGTTTAGCAGCAATTAAAAAAATCAAAAAGTGTAAATATAGTTTACACTGGAAAATGGGCACTCATTTGTTTTAGAAATAACAAAGGTTTCAGAGATATTCCCTATATTTACATGTGGACGATCATTAAAACTAATAATCGCTAGCATCAACATGAATATTAAATTATCCAACTATAACTGCAGTGTATTTATAGTCATTGTATTATAACCAAAATATCTTTATGTGCTGCCAACTTCAATTACGCTCTGATGAGGATTCATAGGATCAGGTGACCTTTACTATTAATAGCAAAAAATAGCAGCTGCTATCTTGGATATATTTTTACATTTATAAAAACTTTAATTTACAGAACTTCCCTTCCCCTTTATTTTACAACTTTGTTTTTATGAAGAATGTTGTTGGGCACTGCACTGGGGAGCGGATTTTAATACTTTTTCCACATTGCTACATCCGTGTGAGCTGATGTAACTCCATTAATGTCAGAGTTCTAGCAGCTTTACAACAGAGAAGAGAATCAGGTCCTTCCAAAACAGCAGTAGCAAATGAAGGCGGAAATGTGTTGCATTCCACAAAGTATGGAATAAGTTCTACATGCAAGGTCTTGCAGCCCTATATGAACATCATCAGTTTTTTGCCTGTGTTCATGTGACAAACTGTGTTTGCATACAGACATCATGGTCTATCTTAGCACTTTTGTATCAACCATGACAGTATCTGAATGCCTGAGATTGGCACCTTTGGCAATGAGAGCCCAGATCTTTAATATTTGAGATAAAGGTAAACTCATTAGTAACAAATCTGTCTCAATCTTTTAAGGGTATTTTCCCCTCCTTTGGGTTGTCAGTAACTTATTTTCCCTCTCAGTTTGCAGTATGGCGTTTTTGGCCATATTACCACCTTACTCTTCACCTAGCACCATTGGCTTCATTGGCATATGGTAGTATGAAGTGTGAGTAGGGCATCACAACGTGACCCTTTACCACTACGGTAGAGTCAGCAATGAAACCATCTTTATTTGCAATAGAGTCACTTTTCCTCTTTCAATACAATCGAAAGCCATTCCGTGAGTTAGCTGTGTTATTTTATCCAACCGAAATTGGACAGATATGTACTAAGGTTTAATCCAACACTCAGCGCAGTCAGTGGGAGTCTTTCCATTCATTTCAATGTGTTTTCATTCAAGCTCTAGCACAGTGAAACTCTGACAGGCTCGCAAGCGGCTCTTTAATGTGTCTCCTGCAGCTCTTGGCAGCACATAATATTAAAACACTGATTTAATTAACAACCAGTCAGGATGCTATTACTGTCTCATTAACCAATTGTGGCTAATAAAATAATAATACTTGGTCAGTCATTTTGCTGTGTGAATATTATATGAATTATATACACACACACACAGATATACATTGACGGGAAATATTTCCCGTCATACTGTTTAAATATGAATATATAGTACTAGTGTAAATGAAACAATGAATTCACACTATTCTGGCTCTTTTGGGCAACGTGGATCACTAATTTGGCTCCTGAACCACTGAGGTTTGCATATCACTGCTTTAGAACATTTTACATATAGGCTTAGCAGAATTTGATTTTTTTTATAATTTTGATTGATAATCATGTTTATTTTAAGCACTTTATTTGTATCTATTTAATTTTTCAGTAGCAGAGATTTATGGGGGGGGGTCAGACAATTATTTAATAACAGTAGATTTTAAGTTTAGAAAAGTTAAAGCTTTAGAATCATTAAAACACAAACTGTCAACATCATCTCAAAATATACAAAGTAAATATTCTCAAATCAAACCCTAATTAGTTCTCAAGCAGTATTTTTCTTACTCTGCCTATCAGTAAATGTCAATTATTATTGAGAGAAATTATTTTTCTTTGGTTTGCGTGTTTATGGTGAAATCAACATTTACCAATAAAAATCTAATCCTTCCAAGCCTATTTATTTAATTATATTAAGAAGGTTTAGCCTGTCTAATTTATACAGTTGGAGCTTTTAATAAATGATAGAACCAGAGCTGTGTATTGAACAGCATGTTTAAGTCTAATAAATCATGTGTTAAAATAGTCCTTCAACCTCCAGACATAGAATAGTAAAGATATAATAAAGAAACAAACAAACATTGACTTTAAAAACAAGGCATACACCGTGACATTTAGCTTGTACTAATGATAATATTCATGTAAATCCAAGTTGGACCATTTCCCCAGAGATGAATAAATAACATTCACTGGTTCTGAGGTAAATATTTATGTGTTCAACATGTCTCTAAGCAGCAGATAAGAAGTGAAGTGGAAAATGAGTTCACAAGAGAAGGTTCCCACATTAAAAATGTATATGTCATTACTATTTTGCCCACAAAAGCTAAAAGCATCTGGTGGATTTGCGATAGCAGACTATGATACATTTATTTTATTAGTTGGTGATAGGGTGATCACCCATCCTGAATTGGATGGGACAGTCCCAAAATGCAGAGTTCAAGTCCCAGTCCTAGGCGGAATGACTCCAGAACAGCCACTCTCCCCACTAGGCCCTGCCCCTGCTCCTCCTCAAGGACCCGACCCTGGCCAGGCTAGAAGCTAGAGCCAGGCCATAGTAAGAGCCGCCTAGGGAGCCCAGGTAGCTGTGGGGAACCATGGATACTCCACCTGCCTTGAGTGGCACACCCTGGGGGGCGGGGACATGGGCCAGGGGCTGCTTTTGGGCACCTCTGAACCCCATCCACAGCAGGTGGAGGGTTTGAGGGTCCCCAGAGGGGGCCAGGGTCCCTGGACAGGCTGACCAAGAGATGTGGCCTTGAGGGGGGAAGAGAGAGAGTAGGCATGGAGGCTTGGGTGGAAGAGGAGGAGCTGGGGCTATGGAGGGAGTGGGGCTTCTGCATGTGTCTCGCTTTTGCCTTTTCAAAGCGGGTCAGCCTAGTTGGTGGCTTAAGCTGAAAATAACTAAAGTCACGTGAGCTCACACTGCTAGTGTCATGATCCTGGCACACAAGCTCAGCTATAGTGCAAGGACCCAATCCTGAAAACACTTGTGGTAAAATTTTCAAAGGTGCCTGAGTGACTTAGGAGCCTAGGCCACAGTGACTTTCCATGAGACTTAGACGCCTCAGTGCCTAAATCACTTTTGAAAATGGGACTTAGGGCCTTTCGAAAAAATCTCACCATTAGTACAGGGAGCAGCGCTTACCAATGGGAGTCAGTCAACCACACAAGTAAGCGGTATATCTGGTAGCAAGTGGCTGAAGGACTGAGCCATCAGCTGGTGCCACAAGTCATCATCATGTTCCTATTTCACCTCTGGCATATAGGGCAGTGATTAAGCTCCTCCACTCCTGTCTGTTTCTGGCAAGTCTTTCAATGGTTCCCCAGCTGTGCCTCAGGTTTTTCAGCTTGGCTTCCACAGCTCTTCACCATGTTGTTTTTGGGCAGCCACATTTTCACTTGCCTTCAGGTGTCCATCTTATTGCTACTCTGGTGGTGGAATCAGTTTCCATCCAAAGTACATGACCAATCCATCTCCAACGCCTCCTGGCAATGCCTCCTGATGGTACTCAGATCCTCTTGGGTGCACTGTGTCAATAGATCTTGGTTTGAGATTGTTCTGGGCCAAAAGATACCAAAGAAAGGAACTCTCAGTGAGTGTAATAACTAGCATGGTATCACACTTTTATCTGTGCCAAGCAAAGTATTGTGAAATATCATAGTCCAACATATATCAGAAGCAGTTGATAGCATTCTCAGAAAAGAGCATGCTGGTTTTTGGAAAGGGCGTGGATGCACAGACCAGATCTTCACTCTACAAAACGTAACAGAACATTGCTTAGAATGGCAATGGCAACTCTACATAAATTTCATAGACTTTGAGAAGGCTTTTGATAGCATTCACAGGACCAGCCTATGGCGCAGTCTGCGGACATATGGAATTCCTTCCCATATAATCAACATCATCAAAAGCTTCTATTTCAACTTTACATGCAGTGTTGTTCACAGTGGTGCCAAAAGTGTGTGAGGCTTAATTCATTTCTGTAAAGTGCTTTGAGAACTTTGGATGGAATGATTTATAAGAGAAGACCATTATTAGTCATAGAAACTTGTTCCACCTCGTAACTCTTGCTAGATATGATTTGGCTTCCAGAAAGTTTAATTTGATGGTTGCCTTTCAAAGAATTAGAGGGGAAAACTAGGTTTTTAAAGATGCTCCACTGATGTGGTTTAACCATGGGCTGCTGAACCAGATTTGCTCTTAGAAGAGAAGAATTTTTAATATGTTTCTTCCACCATCCATGATTGCATTTCCACCCAGTCTCTCTCACGTATTGGTTGAGGCCCAAGCAGGTGCTTTGCTCAACAAATAGAAGGCACCTGGATCTCTTCATCCTATCCAAAAGGCTTCCAAAAGTAGGGAAACAAATCTAAAAATTGTACTATTCTATTCTGTATAGGTTCTTATATCATTCTCCTCACTGTAGTATCTGAGTGCTTTCCAGGAGTGTATTAAGTGAAGTGACTCACACCTGTCACGAGTGGTTTGATTGCACTAAAGTTGTCGTACAGATTCAGCCTCTTCCCCACCTCCAGAATTGTCCTCTCCAACTAAAGGGGGAGAAATGTTGGCCTCAAAGTCCAAAAAGTTGGAAACAGAACCCCAGATTATTTCTTCCAAATTAAACAGGCTATGCAAAAATAGCAAATATTTTTCATTGATGTTTTCCTGACATCTTCAAGAAATAGTGGGATCTGCATCAAAGCATGTGTTTGTGTGTACTTTTCAAAGCTTTGTTCAACAATAGAACCATTAATGAGTGGAAATGGGCCCTTTTCACTCAAAATTGTCCTTATTTTTGACCCTAAAAAGAGGTCCTCTGGATCATTCCTGGATTGATCTGTTTACAACATGAACAAGAGCACTTTTCCAGAGAACAAAGCAGAGGCAAAGTCGGCAACACATTGATTATGTGTGGCTAAACATAAGAACGTGAGAGACTGGGCCGTTTCTTTTTTCTAGGAACTAAAATGTGCTGCCACAGGATGTCATCTATACATAGAAGCTCCTCTGTTATTTCTGAAGGCACAAATGTTCGTAATATCCTTAATTTTGGGAGAATGCTCTCTGAGGCAGGTAATTGATGGATAAGCTCCTTTGCCCTCTGTCTAGTTGACTGACAGATTCTGTCACATCCAGACACTGCAGTGAAGGGACTGACACTCCCTCCCTCCCCATTGAGGGTCAATAGATATTAATTTCTGGAAAATGAAATTGACAAGAAAGGAAATTTCATCTCTCTCCTTTTGGTGCATGAGTGCAAACGTACATTGACAGTGATGTGAGTTACATGTGCATATTGAAGAGAAAAATAACCCCTTTAATGTTTGCATCCTCACTCTGCAATTTAAATGTATTAGCAAACTGTCCCTTAACTCTGTGCTCCAGACGGATCAGACAAATATAGTCTCCTCTGATCAGCTCTGTAAGTAATGAAGATGACACTCTCTCTATGAATTACACTAAGGGAGTTCAGAACTTAGCTGTCAGCAGTGATGAGCTGCCAAAATCTTAACAACGGGTTCCCTCCTCACCCCATGAGGGGGTCGTTGCCCACCCCCACCCCCCGGGACTTCTGCCCCATCCAACCCCTCCATGTTCCTTGACGCCCCCCCAGGACCCCTGCCCCATCCACCCCCCTCCCCTGTCCCCTGACTGCCCCCAGAAACGGGCAGGAGGGTCTCGTGGGCCACGATAGTGGGTGCCCACCCCACCCCTAAGAGCCAGAGGCACCTGCTGGAGGGCGAGGTGGGGAGTCCCAGCGGTGCTTACTGGGGGCAGCTCCCAGGAAGCATCCAGCAGGTCCCTCTGGCTCCAAGGGACAGGGGAGTGTAGCTGGGGGGGAGCGGCCGCTCCCCCCCACTGATCACATCAAAAGTGGTGACTTAGGTGCCGACTCCCTGGGTGCTCCAGGGCTGGAGCACCCATGGGGAAAATTGGTTGTTGCAGAGCACCCACCGGCAGCTCCCTGCCCAGCGCTGCGCCCAGCCCCAGCCCACCTCCGCTCCGCCTCCTCCCCTGAACGCGCCGCCCCGCTCTGCTTCTCTGCCTCGCGCCCCCCCCTCCCCCCGGCTTCCCGCAAATCAGGTGTTCAGCAGGAAGCCGGGGAGGGCAGAGAAGCAGGCCGTGGCTTCCCACTCAGGCCCAGGGTGGCAGAGGTGAGCTGGGGAGGGGAGCGGTTCCCCTGTGCCCCGCTCCACAGGTTGCCTGCTGCAGCGCGGGCAGCCCTCCTCGGGCCCCCCCGCCCGAGCTCACCTCCGCCTCCCTGGGCCTGAGTGGGAAGCCGCGGCCTGCTTCTCTGCCCTCCCCGGCTTCCCGCCGAACAGTTGATTCGCAGGAAGCCTGGGAGGACAGAGAAGCAGAGCCCGGCAGTTTGTTCAGGGGAGGAGGCAGAGGGGAGGTGAGAGGAGCTGGGGCTGGGGGTGGGGCGGGGAGCTGCCAGTGGGTGCTCTGCACCCACCAAATTTTCCCCTTGGGTGCTCCAGGGCTTGAGCACCAGTGGAGTAGGCGCCTAAGGCACCACTTTGGGCCGGTTAAATTTAGAAGCCCTTTTAGAACGGGTTGTCCCTCCTGGAACAACTGGTTCTAAAAGGGCTTCTAAGTTTAACAACTGGTTCTAGAGAACTGGTGCAAACCGGCTCCAGCTCACCCCTGGCTGTCAGCCTCTAATATGCTCTCTCATTATTTGAACTGTCCTCCCACCAGTATTTCATCTGATTGCCGCTCCTAGTCAAATATTCAGTGAATAGTCTGAATGGAATTTTGAACAGGAGGAAACATTATGGAAGACCCTTAGGACCTGCCAATTCTCAGTATATTAAGTCTCACTTTATTGGCTCTATGAGGGGGAAAGTGTTTTTCTTTTCTTTGTGCTTCTAGAATCAAATAAAAAAGTAAAAAAATGTAGTGTCAGGACACTGGAAAACAACAAAGCAAAAATAACTGCAGATCTCCTATATTTTGATATGTCAGACTTTCCACAAAAGCTATGTTGGATTTCTTCACACATGAGCACCTGCACTACCCAAAGCAGAGATTCTGTTCCTCCATCAACATCTTCTACATTCACAAGTTTTCCCCGGAAGACGATTTCCTTTCATTTGTTTTTAGAATGCCAGCAGCATTACAAATATACCATCTGACAAAAACTTTGTAAATTCCAAGAAAAAAAAATATTGTTAAAATATTTACTTAAAAGCTTAACTTTGGTTTAAGTAAAAAAGTAAAAAATATTGTTAAACCAAAGTTAAGCTTTTAAGTAAATAAAACCTTAAGGAATGCACCTTAATACCATGGTATAGTTAAACACACAAAAAATATCTGCAAGGTAGGAAGTTAAAAAAAGATCTTACTTTAATAATTAAAAAATTGGCTGTATAGAAATGCAAAGTTAGGGTAACGCAACCACCTTAACTTTAGGTTTTGTTTAAAAAGATCATATTAACAGTGTAACTGATCCATAGCTAACTAGCCACTTGACAGCTGTCACTACTGCATACAACAACCATTCAGTACTTTGTGGAAGAAGCTGGGATAGAAACAAGATCTTCCTGCTCAGCAAAATTATAGGCCTCTGCCACTTGAGCTGAAAGAGCAGCACTCATAGGTTTCAGTAGTACAGGACCTATCATACAATTGATCTGTGTTAATTCTGTCCAGCAGATGCCACACACTTCATCAGTGCATTACAAAAGAAAAGACTACATGGAACCATTTTTTAATTTTGATTTGAACATTCCTCTTCAGTGTTCTCAGCCTAACCACTACACCAGTGTGGGTTCATGAGAGATGACATTGACTAAATGAAATGTGAAAGGTAAACTAATATTTTGTGTGGTGGAAAATAAGTAGATTTTTAAATGTTCAAATTCAGTAGTCTAAGGTGTTAACAGAGGTACAGAATTATTTTTAAATGATTTTTAATCTGACAGTCTCTGTCTAGCTAATAATTAGAAATGGGGTATCTGCTGTACTTATCTACTGGCAATGTGGATATTTTACCATCTGTGAAGAATTGAATCCGTTACATACACCATGAAATCTGTTGTGTATGTTTATGTCAAATTGCAGCTCATCACTATCTGACAGGCTTGCCTGAGATTTACTAATGTTTTCTTAATAGAAGTGGGTAAAAATGAGTACTGTACTTCTCTGTGAATGAAAATTGTGCTGCTGCCCATGGGGGAAAGTGTGGTTTGAAGAGCAACACTAATTATTGTTTCTCATTTGTATGTGACAAGACTTACCTAGGAAAAGTTTACCTGTTATAGTGGAGTTCTGGCAACAACTCTCTAAAACGGGTGTTATGGATCTCTTTGTATATTGTCTTTCAGGGACTCCAGATCAGATTTATTCAGCCCTAGTTTACACAGATTTGCACCAGTCTAATTACAGGTGCTTTTTTTATACCAATTTAGTTAAGCCAATGGAATACTCTGCGTGGATATTCCTGAATCAATTTACACCTTGCTTACCTCAATTTAGCTTACACTGATTCATTAGGAAATGCAGCTAAATTGATAGAAGCCTGGTTTAAACTGACTTAAAGGTCTCCATGTAGGGATTTTATATCAGTTTACATAAATCAATTTTTAAACAGCAGCTTGCATGTAGATCGGCCCTCAGTTTTTAAATTTTCTAATTCCAGCCCTGTGGATGCGCTTGGGATCTCCATTCTTTGTGTCTTGTGCGTCATCTCCAAAAAAGATTCTGTTAACTGTAATGATAGAAAAAAATCCAGCCCACCTTCTCACAGCTGTGTTAGCTCTGCAGGGCTAACAGGAGTTACACATTAAAAATGTTGCTTTTGTCAGAAAAGTAAGCAAATATAAGCCTGAATACGCATGTGTTTGGCTAACAGGGGACAATTTTACATAGTCAATTTTCTGAACATAATTTCTGTTTAAAGTTTTTTGTTTCAAATAACCATACATTGAATGTTAAGTCTGCACATACTCATCTGCTTTATATAGGTCTGTATTGTTTTAAAAGGTTTGTACATGTGACAAACCATGGCTGCGTGCACATGCCATCTTTGTCAGCAAGGACGGAAGCCAGGACTTTCAGCACTAAAATTGCAGACAAATTCTACCACTTCAGCTAAGGGAAAACTCCTTGGCTGTACAGTCACAGAGCTCAACCACTACAGGGAGCCATGCTCACAAGGATTAGGCCAGTGTGTTAAATACTCCTCCTAGACAATCTTGCCCAAGCATCTGAAGTCAACAAAAGTTCAACTCCTGATTGGGGTGCTTTTTTTTTTTTTTTTTTTTTTTTTTTTTAAAATGAACCATAGCCACATACACACATATCCCATAATTGTCAGTAGGTTTCAACCTGGACCCTTCAGCACCAGAAATACAGGCCTGCTACTTTGGCACCATAGCAGGGCTTCGTTTTTTAATGTTGAAGGTCCAGCTCAGTCCCTGCTGACATCCAGGCTATCTGTGTGTTTGGCCACAGTTTGCTACATATGTACCCTGGGTCCATGTGAACAGTGATTTGTACCATCTAAAACAGATATAAACAATTAAAATCATGTTTTAAAATAGAGAGGGGCAGACAGAGCATAGCAAATGACTACAGGTAACAGTTCAAATTCAAGGAGGAAATTAAAATATGGTAAGGACTTCACTTTAAAAATGGGGCTTGTCATAAGATCCGCAGTGAAGGACCATGGACAGAAACCAAGCACACATTTAGGACGCTAGCTCTGTGGAATAGTAGCGACAAAGTTAGTGTACCGCATTGCCACTCAATAATGACATTTTGTAAATACTGCAGAAAGTGGCTAGGCTCCAATAGATGTTCCATAAGTCATTAAAATTAAAACAAATGATCTGTATTAATGTAATGTGTTGTGACGATACCAAACCAAATTGCTTCTGTCTTTTACAGAGGAAAGTCAGTACGTCCTCATCATTATATAAAACACACAATAGCAGGCCACACGATATCAGAATTATTATGTACTGCTTTACAGCAAATTGTGTACAAAGAGAGAGTGAATTGATTGGTGATAGTCAAACCCCAAAGTACTCAGCCCTTCAGTATAGATAATCAGCCAAAAGGCCAGATGTTCCTCCAAGCTGCTTTATTAAGGCTGTGCCCCCAGGCTTTGGATTTGCACAGTGTTGGTTCAGTTCTCCAGTTTGTACCCTAAACAATTTAACTTTAAAACTAGGACCCAACGTTCACTATGGTTTGTGCAAACCTCAGTGTGTTTTGCCACTGACTTCAATAAAAGTAGGTTTGAGCCTTCATTGGAAAAGATTCATGCTGCTCTAACCTGGAATCTCCATAACTGAGCTAGGCATCTCATGAAGACAAGCTCTTGTGAAATTTCTGATACATTTCATTGATTTACCACAAAAATAGCCTCTCTATTATGCTCCTGCAGTTTTACTCTACAGTAGCGTAAACTACACCAGACCCTTTCACAGCTTGTTTTCATTTTCTCTACAGTACAGCAGGCCCCAAAATCTCACAGTATAAGGAAGGTGGGAATGAGATGCAAATTCACAGGTTTAGCTTGCTTTACACCCCTGACTATTCCCATTAGCCTAGCTGATGGACAAAACTTTTCGAATACTATTTGTTCAATATGAGGGGAAAATACTGTATATTGTGCAGTCAATTAAAAAGGCTATGGTAGCATGACTCCTGTAGCATTCAACTCTATGGGAGTCTAAAGAAGGACTAATGCCCTAGAACAGGGGTGGCCAACCTGAGCCTGAGAAGGAGCCAGAATTTACCAATGTACATTGCCAAAGAGACACAGTAATACATCAGCAGCCCTCACATCAGCTCTCCACCCTGCTCCCAGCACCTTCCACCCACCAGCAGCCCTCCCCACACCTCCTGATCTGCTGTTTTGTGGCATGCAGGAGGCTCGGGGGGTGGAAGGAGCGAGGGGAGGGCGAGGAAAGGGGTGGAGTTGGGGCAAGGCCTGTGGCAGAGCCAGGGGTTGAGCAGTGGGCACCCCCTGACACATTGGAAAGTTGGTGCCTATAGCTCCAGCCTTGGAGTCAGTGCCTATACAAGGAGTCGCATATTAACTTCTGAAGAGCCAAAGGTTGGCCACCCCTGCCCTAGAATATAATACATTTTAAAAATCAACTGCTTTCAATTAAGCTAAGCAATATGACAGGCAACTAAAAAGCAAACTGAGAAGACCAGTATGGGTTTTTCTGAAACAGAAATTTCTCTGAATTTCTGGTTCACAGGAAAAAATTTTTAAAAATGGTTTTGTTCCGATTTGGAGTGAAACCAAATTTCTAAGTATCGTTTCTTGTGAACTGGAAATTCCACATTTTGGCCAGTTCCAATATTGAGATTTAGTTAACATTTTACAGTACTTTGAAAGATACAGTGTTATATAGGTGCTAAGCATTATTTTTCACAAGATAAATCACATTTTAATAAAGCAGCATATTTTCTTCCCATTCACAGCTGCAGTCACAAAAGGGCCAGCAGGATAAAGTACTCAAACCAAGTCATGTTGTAAGGGAGATGCTTTCACTTCAAATTGATCTACTAATGTGAAGGGAATAGAGATGTATTGTTTGTGTACTGTGGACTCATAACCTGGAGATAATTTTAAAACAAAAATCAAGGGAATCTGGACTGTCACTCTGGACACTCCCAAGACAAATCTTGCTCACCTGAGAAGATGACAACTTTGGAGAACTTTGAGTATGTGAACCACTTTGACACAAGATAGTGGGCTAGATTCTCCATTGTTCTGCCGCTTGTGAAGCCACTTACAACAGCGCAAAGTGGGTGTGCAATTCTACCAAATCAGAATGGTAATGATTTACATGCACTTCGCACTGCTGTAAATGAACCCAAGGTGCAGGGCCATGGAGAATCTGGCCCACTATATCAAAGCAAGTAACAAAGAATTTTAGAAAACTTAGACTGACTCCAATCTAAGAGCCACTGGGGGTGGGAAGAGGGTTGAGTGGGAGGGGACACAGACCTGGCAAGGAGCTGGGGCTGAGGGGGAGAACTGGGGCTCGTTTGGCAAAGGGATTAGGACATTGAGCATGGAGACTGGAACAATGAGCTGGGGGACTGAGATTGGATGGGGAGCCTAGGACTGGGAGCCAGGGGGCAGGAGGGAAGAGACAGACTGGACAAGGAGCCAGGAAAGGAGAACTGAGATTGGCTGTGCAAGGCAACTTGGGGCAAGGAGTTTGGTGGGAGGTTCAAACTGGGACTGGCTACGCAAGGAGACTGGGACTGGGCTGAGGAGTGGTGACTGGGACTAAGCAGGTGAGGAGAATGGACAGACAGAGTCGGGGCAGGGAAGAGAGAGGACTGGGATAGGTTGGAGGGGAGGGAGCAGAAGGGGTCAAGAGTGGTGGTACAGGCAGCAGTGTCTGTGTCCTTGTGATGGGGTTTTCACCCCACACATGCTGGGAAAGGACCTGAGAAGTCCATTAACCTGCCTGTTCACCCCTGGAGGGTGGGCCAGGTCTAATTCGAAGTAAAGCCCAGCTCGGGGAGAGCAAGGTTTGTCTCCATAAAGTGCAGGGTGAGCCCAACACAAGAGAAGGCAGAAAGTTCCATCTCTCTGGGAAGCAGCCTGAAAGAAGGGTGAGAAGGAGACCAGACCAGACCAGACCAGACCGGCTACTCCAGGGGTGAGCTGGAAGCCTGAATGGAGGCAGGGCCCCTGAGGGAGCTGTAGCCTGTCTGAACCATGAGTGAGGGAAGGAGTGTGCCAGCCCCTGGGCTGTGGGGCTGAGCAAGGCACAGAAGCCTTTGGGTAGCCAGGAGGCCAGTAGAGAGCACCAGAGGCATGCCTGGGATGTTGTGGCTACCAGATGAGCCCAGCAGGGCAAGGCTTGGTTTGGTTACATTGCTGTGGGACTTCACATAAAGGACTCTTCAAAATGGTCTCGCTGGAGGGCCAGAACATTTTTATGGCCAGAGTAGGCCAAAGTACAGGGCAGGGGGAAACTGAGGCAAAAGTTGTGCAGCCGGCCAGCATGGGAGGGAGGTGTTGGTGCAGCAACTTTACTACAGTCCTCTAGAAAATACTCCCCTGTAGAGCCTGGAATGGAACTCAAGATTCCTGATTCACCACTCCTCTGCTGTCACCAAACATCAGTAAAACCCACCGGCAAAGGGTGGGTCTCATTCCCCACTAGGGCTGGTCCATATAGACCAGTGGTCCTCAAACTTTTGTACCCTTTCACATAGCATGCCTCTGAGTGCGACCCCCTTATAAATTAAAAACACTTCTAAATGTATTTAACAGCATTATAAATGCAAGAGGCAAACGAGGGTTTGGGGTGGAGGCTGACAGCTCACGACCCCCCCCCCCATGTAATAACCTCGCAATCCCCTGAGGGGTCCCAACCCCCAGTTTGAGAACCCCTGATATAGACAATAACTTACTATCAGTTATTCCATTAGCTCAAGTGGCAGAGGTCTGGGTGGTGGCTCTAAAAGCTCCAAACCCATTGATGGCCTATCAGGGCGTCAATATGATGCCACATGATGGAATTTCTGTTTTGTCCGTTTGTTTTTTTAAAACCTAGGAAAATTGTTAAAACAAAAGTGTTCAGGTTGCAAGGTCAAACACTCAAAAGTTAGGAAATACCAGAACTAAGGTTACCTGCGCAACCTTAATTTGGCCCACCTGTGCATATGCATTGTGACACAATCTTTAATTACATGATCACATGTTTTTTCCATAGGACCCCAGCCTCATTTAGTGCACAGGATGGACTTGCTCAGGGGATGACTCTGAGTTGTGTAGTAAATGAGGCTGTTGGTTGTAGAACCCCTACACCATTTGTTGACGACATGGGAAGGTGTGTAGGGAATGAAACGGGATTGCAGGAAAAAGAAAGGACAATCTTATAATAAAGGCAGTTGCATGCTGGTCTGGTGAATTGATTCTGTTCCTGCTTCTTGCACAGAGTTCCCATATGATGCAAGTCAAGTCACAGAGGCCAAACTTTTCACAGGAGGTCACTAATTTTGTGTTCCTCATTTTCTGGGTGCCTGACATGAGACCCTAGGGTTTGATTTGCAGAAGTAATGAGCACTCCCAGCTGCAACTGAAGTCCATAGAAGCTGTGCCTGACTATAGGAAGTGCTGTACAATGCTAAGTGCTCTGCAAAAAGAATCAGGTTCCTGGAGTCTCAAATTGGGCCCCCAAAATTAGTAGAAACTTTTGACCTGAGTCTGTCTCTGCTCCCCATCTATAAAATGGGGAGAATACCACCCCATAGATAAATGTAGGTTTCTGAAGCACTCAGATACTAGAGTAATAGGCACCAGAGAAAAGTCCATAAGGAAATTCATAATTCTGTCTCCAGAGCAGGGTTTAATAGTGTGCAGTAAAAAAGGCCTGGGCTGTACATTGAACACTCAGGAGAACACAAAATATTGAAAAGCTTATCATTAAGTGACAACTGTACATTTCGGACACTGAAGGAGGCAGCGGTCTTACAGAGAATATAGTGTGGGACCACGGAATTCAAAGCCGTATCGTAGTGCATGCTGTCAGGGTTCCTCCCCCACTCTGAACTCTAGGGTACAGATGTGGGGACCTGCATGAAAAACCTCCTAAGCTTATCTTTACCAGCTTAGGTCAAAACTTCCCCAAGGTACAAAATATTACACCCGTTGTCCTTGGACTGGCCGCTACCACCACCAAACTAATACTGGTTACTGGGGAAGAGCTGTTTGGACGCGTCCTTCCCCCCCAAAATACTTCCCAAAACCTTGCACCCCACTTCCTGGACAAGGTTTGGTAAAAAGCCTCACCAATTTGCCTAGGTGACTACAGACCCAGACCCTTGGATCTTAAGAACAATGAACAATCCTCCCAACACTTGCACCCCCCCTTTCCTGGGAAATGTTGGATAAAAAGCCTCACCAATTTGCATAGGTGACCACAGACCCAAACCCTTGGATCTGAGAACAATGAAAAAGCATTCAGTTTCTTACAAGAAGACTTTTAATAAAAATAGAAGTAAATAGAAATAAAGAAATCCCCCCTGTAAAATCAGGATGGTAGATATCTTACAGGGTGATTAGATTCAAAAACATAGAGAACCCCTCTAGGCAAAACCTTAAGTTACAAAAAAGATACACAGACAGAAATAGTTATTCTATTCAGCACAATTCTTTTCTCAGCCATTTAAAGAAATCATAATCTAACACATACCTAGATAGATTACTTACTAAAAGTTCTAAGACACCATTCCTGTTCTGTCCCTGGCAAAAGCAGCATACAGACAGACACAGACCCTTTGTTTCTCTCCCTCCTCCCAGCTTTTGAAAGTATCTTGTCTCCTCATTGGTCATTTTGGTCAGGTGCCAGCGAGGTTACCTTTAGCTTCTTAACCCTTTACAGGTGAGAGGAGCTTTCCCCTGGCCAGGAGGGATTTCAAAGGGGTTTACCCTTCCCTTTATATTTATGACAGGTGCACATAAGGAAGACACAGTAAGGTTGCACAGGCAAACGTCATTCTGGCATTTCCTAACTAGTGACTGACTTTGCAGCCTTAATGCTGTTCTTTGAACACAGAAATACATATTACACGCAAATAGCTATTATCCCTTATGCTCAAAGTTCATTCCAAACACTGAGCGCAGGTACTGGAAGCAGCTTTCACAGCTATGGATTTTGACAGGAAGGAATCAGAACATTGTTAACCTGAAACTGGCCTCTCAGCCTGTTCTGAAGTACCTGCAGATTTATGCTTTATAGCGAGAAGCTGTTGTGGTTGGTTTGGGGTTTTATTTGGGGGAGGGAGAGTTGCTTTGGTTTGGTTTGATCTGTTTGCTCAGTCTTCTCAATTACTGCAGTGGTTTCCAGGGGGGAAATCCAATCCTGTTGAGCAGCAGAACACAAACAACGCAGTTGTTGATGTGCACCCAGCAGTATGTTGTGTTCTACTGAGAGCATTTGCACTTGTGCCTATTAAACTAGGATAGTTTACTTAAGGACATTATACTAAACAAAAAAAAAATGTACTTTTAAAGGCAGCTATTGGGTGCAAAGAGAGAGAGCTCAAAGGCTCCACTCCCTAAAAATAAATCTAAGTGAAAAGCCATTTGAGAATAATTGCAATAAGCAGTTCTTATGTCCATTAAACCCCCTCAGACAGCCATGCTGGGGGTTATACAGAGTTGCACTGTCCCAGGGGGTGCTCCAGGAGCCATTGTGCCTCAAGGAATCACAATGTGCCCTGGAGCTCCCAGGGAACTAAGGATAATAGGAGGGGAGTACATCCATTGCACCAAGGTACTCCATGTGCTCCCTTCTACAACTGGCCAGCTCCATAAGCTGGTGTGGAGTGGGGAGGAGGCCATGTCCCACTGCCATGGGGGTGACTTGTGCACCAGGAAACACTAGCCAGGTATTTGTACTCAGAAGAGCATAGGAATTGCTATTGTGCCTGGCCTCGGTGCAATGGGGTGGGTGAAGGCTCTTGCATTATCCCTCTCTTGCACAGAGAGGGCAGCCACACTCTGGCCCCAAACTAGCACAATCGGTTATCTCCAAAGACTTGTCTTTCGGCTTATTCCAAACAATCATTTTAACCCACCCATATCACAAATCTGATATGTGAGCTTCTATCATTCTTTTCACACTTGTTTTTAATTAAGAGAACTGGGTAGTTATATAAGAGGAGAGAACTTAGCTTTCAGGAGGTCTCTTTTGCTTTCATTTAGACCAAACGTTTAAAACTCTTCCTATTTTGTTTGTGTACAACACATAATATTATAGATCCGTTTTCCACCATTAGGGTTGGATCCAGGTCCTGCTGATGTCAGTGGAGTCTTTCCACTGATCTGATTTAATGGAGCAGGCTTTACATTTGCCATGTCCTCTGTATTCAGCTTAATTATAACTGGTGCAGCAAAGTCACTTTTAAAAGCCTTCCTGGGAATCTAGAGCTGCCTACTGCAGCTGTTGCTAATGTAACACACTCAGCGCCTGGAGGTGGTGCTGCATCCCATCTAGTGGCACTGAGACCACTTAGGTTAATGAATCTGCTATAGCCTTAGCTAAGGGCTCATGGCTTTTAGCTCATGCAGTGGAGACTCGTACACTAAGCTCCAGAGGTCTCAGGTTCGATTCCAACAACTGGGGTCTCTCGGTATTCCACTAAGAGCAAAGTCAGTCCTGCACATCATGAATACCCAGAATTCTCACTGACCCCAGTGGGCTTGAGATGGGAAAGGAATACGGAGTAAGGTCTGCAATCTGCAATTGTCATTTGAACTTTTTCAAAATAAAAAACTAAAGGTTTTGTTTCAAAATAGGATCTTTTGAGATTTCTTGGTGCTTGTCATCTCACTGGCTTGTGTGACAGTAAGAAGTTGATGTAACCCTCAAAGCAAATGCATATGCTTTTTGTCTCTCTCCTCCAAAGGCATGCACAGTAGGATATGGCAAATGTCAGCAGTAATTACACAAAACTGCATAGCCTCTTAGCAACACTAATGTACTATGTGATGCTGAATGTGTGTTATGAAACTTTAAACATTTGTTTGAAAGCTGCTTATTATGCAATAATCTGGGTATTTTTTTTAAATGTGCTGTTTCCAGGATATTAAAGACAGACATGTGAATATGAAAAATGAATTGAAATCTATGAAAAGCTAGTAAGCATTAGTTGAAATGGGCTTTTGTTTTAAACAAGATATGCAGGAGTAATGTGTTTTAAGACCGCAATTAAAGTAACAGGATAGATTTTCTCTACTCATAATGGTTTGGAATTTGACTTGCAAAGAAAGAAAAGAACTGGATCCTAAGAGGATGTAAATTGGCATAGATTTACTGAAGTGAATGGAGCTACACCAGTTTATACCTGCTGAGTATGTAGCCCAAAAGTGTTCTTTGGGACTAAGCAGTAGCGGGAAAACTGAAGAGCAGTGAGGGAGAAATGGAAGTTACCAACATTCTTGTTTGAGGCAGTAACATTAAAAGACTAGGTTTTTTACAGAAGAAAAGTTGGATTTTTCTACATTGATTAACTGATATAATTTTTATCTTCTAGGAACACTGGATGTTCTGAGCAGAAGGAAAAACTGGATGTTCTGAGCTGATCTAGCGAAAATGGGACAAATAATTTGACATCTGAAGCTTTTCTCAAATGGAGGAATTTTGAACAGGAGCCATTAACATCTAGAAGTGGCAGCCTTTTTCTCTGTGCATCCTGGGGCGGGGGGAGGGGGGAATGAATTTCACAAACTGCACAACAGAAGCCAGCGTGGCTGTCAAACCCAAAACAGTCACCGAAAAGATGCTTGTTACCCTGACCTTGGCCTTAATCACAATTTTGACTATGCTGCTGAACTCTGCTGTAATTACAGCAATTGGCACCACCAAGAAACTACACCAGCCTGCAAATTACTTAATATGTTCCCTAGCTGTGACAGATCTGCTTGTTGCTCTTTTAGTCATGCCCTTGAGCATTACATACATAGTGATGGATACGTGGACTCTGGGATACTTCATCTGTGAGATATGGCTTAGCGTTGACATGACCTGCTGCACGTGTTCAATTCTTCATCTTTGTGTCATTGCACTGGATAGATACTGGGCAATCACAGATGCTATTGAATACGCCAGGAAAAGAACGGCAAAAAGGGCCGGGCTTATGATAGTCACTGTATGGACTATATCCATTTTCATTTCGATGCCACCTTTGTTTTGGAGAAATCATCACAGCGTCACTATTCCCAGCGAGTGTCGCATTCAACACGATCACGTGATCTACACTATTTACTCCACTTTTGGGGCATTTTATATCCCCTTGATGCTAATACTGATCCTCTATTACAGAATTTACCATGCTGCAAAGAGCCTATACCAAAAACGGGGGTCAAGCCGCCACCTAAGCAACAGGAGCACGGACAGCCAAAATTCTTTTGCCAGTTGTAAGCTCACGCAGACATTCTGCGTGTCAGACTTCTCGACATCTGACCCAACCACGGAATTTGATAAAATACATGCATCAGTGAGAATTCCTCCTATTGATAATGACCTGGAGCTGGCTGGTGACCGTCAGCAGATTTCCAGTACACGGGAACGAAAGGCTGCTCGCATCCTGGGACTGATCTTAGGGGCTTTCATCTTGTCGTGGTTGCCATTTTTCATTAAGGAGCTTATTGTGGGCCTGAGTGTTCGCACGGTGTCTGCAGAAGTAGCTGACTTTTTGACATGGCTTGGCTATGTCAACTCCCTTATCAACCCTCTGCTGTACACTAGTTTTAATGACGATTTTAAGCTGGCCTTTAAAAAGCTTATTCGGTGTTGGGAAAATTCTTAAAAGCACCTAAAGGTAGATATAACATGATGCCCTGGCCTTAAGAATGAGTAAAATGAGCTGAATTTGGCAACATTTTGCTTGGTAAAGGGGATTTTTGTGTTTGTCTTTATGCTTGACTTCTCTTTGGCCTGTAACTTGTTTTGCTGTTTTCTACCTCTCATGTTATTATGGTACATAGTTTCAAACACATTTTATTATATTGAGGCACAGAATTCTTGAGAAAATAAACCAAAAACCCCAGTTATCCATTCATTTTTAAAATATCTTATTTAAGCAACAATTTAAAAAATACATATTTATAAAACAAATGGTTGATTTAACTTGCACTATGACATGGAGGTTTAAAATCTATATCCATATAAGTACTTACCTGGTTAAGAATAAACTCAGCTCTTGATCATGTCACTTAATGAGTGCAAAGTGAGCTGTAAACCTGCAATGTGGTATTCAGAGAAAACCAGTTATTTTCCTTCTGAATGAATGGTAATTTTCATCTTAGTTTATTCCCAAATAAACCTACTCAGAACACATTCTGCTCTCCTTACACAACTGCTAATCTGGAGTAAATCCAGATAACAGAGCAATACTTGGCTCATTCCTTCTAAAAAAGGAGCCTGGCATATACTCAAAGAAAACGTTTTGTTTTAGTTGGTGCCTCTTTAAAGTCACACAGCTAGGGAACCCAGCTACAGAACTGGTCCTTATTATTGAAAGTGCTTCCTGTGTGGGCAAAAGAGTGGAGACGCTGACTGCCATCTATTTTATTGTCAGAAGCCCTTGTCTTCCGGGCCAGGGTCCCCACAACATGGAGACACCAGAACATCTGCATTCTCTTTCCTTTTCTGAATCACTTTAGGCATTGTGGGGCACAGGAGACATGTATATAGCAATCTTCTGAGCCATGACCATATCTGTGGCTACTGCTTCCTAATTCCCTCCATCGGGAATAGAACCCTGGAACCCTTGTATTGTTCCCAGGAGCAAAGAGGCCAAAACAGCCAATAATCTACTCAAATACTTTGGGATACAGACAACACTATCTATCACTTGTCTGCTTAGCTAGCCTGCTTGGACGTCCAGCTTTCCTTTTACATGCAGGGCTCAAAGGGACAATAGGCTGTTCTCCACCCATAGGCAGAGAAGGTATAAGTTCCCTCAGGAAGTGGGAAGTACCAGACCCTCCCCTGTTTGTCGATACAAACCACTGCCAAGGTATTGTTGGCCATAGCTAGCACAGCCTGGCTGACAAGGTTGGGCACTAATGCCATTAAGGCATATCTGGCTGCTCTGAACTTGAAACAATGGTTACATTGCTGGAACTCCCTTCTTGTCCTATATGGACTTGGTCCCCTTGAGGATGGCACTGGTTGTCACCACAATGCTCTCTGACTCTGAAACTTCTCCTGCAGCTGCCAAAGCAGGGATCTGGAACCTTTTTGGCACTGGCATCAGGGAGTCAGATGACTATTTCTGGATTTCACTCCTTCCTGGCAGGGCAGGGGTGCTAATCACATGGCCCTGTGCCAAGGGGGCCAATGTGTCCACTGTTTGTCCCTAGGGCTCACACATCAAAGAAGGGTGCTCAATGCTTTACATGCAGATGGGCTCCAGAGGTGGCCCTTTGACAGAGGCTCATGCCTTGGCCATTGTGTCCATACTCCCTCCTCTGCTGGTGTTTAGAGCTGCACCAGCTGTCTGAAGGGCCCCAGCTGGGCAGGGGTTGTGGGCACCTTACACAGCCATGCCCCTCCAGTTAGACTTTCTACTAGAGGGAACCTTTCCAACACTGTAACACAGGGGCAAATATAGCCTGTTTTAAATTCCACACACACCCGTTCACCTCTCTTTGCCATGAGAAGGAGAGGGGAAAGGGACTGAAGTGGCTGCACTGGGGAGAGGCACTTCAACAGGAAAGAACCCAGAGCATTACCTAGCCCATTGGCATAAGAGGTTAGCCTACCAGTGCTATCTACAGAATGTGAAGAGCTTTACTTCTCATGCAACAGTAATTTCTTGATATAAAGTATTAGGTGGCCTGTTCTGATACTTGTCTAAAGAGAGAAGTCGTGCTAGAGGATAGAAAATTTGCTAATCACTCTTTTCCGGCAGCTATGGTAGGTATGCAGGCGGCTTCCGAAACAGATACACAAGCTGTAAAAATTCAAGAGCTGCACAACATTCATTTCTTCTCACTGCATTCTCTTCCCTCCAGCAACTGACTGCCACAACCACTCACAGTACCAATTAGTGTTGGGCTTAAGATTTTATTTAATTTTAACACTCAGATAATTAATAGTAAAAACAGATGGAAATGTAACTTTCACATTTTCCTGTTAAATAGCTGACTAGACATTTCCTAATTAAGTCATCAGCTAGCCACAGAGCTACGTTTTCTAATGAATGATGAAGACACCACATTGATGAAGACATCCTGTACATTTCCCCCCGCCCCCGAGCAACCAAAGTTGAAAACAGTTCCACGGACTGTTTATTTACAACAGTTAAACTAAGCATTTAACTTGCTTGGAACTAATTGATGCAAATAAAAACATTCATTAACATGACACCACTGTTTGGTAACTTAATTTTACTTGTTTCAGTCTCCGTTGATTTATAAAGGGGTGGAGGAAAATTGAGAAGTTTTTGCTGTGTGATCTCTGCAACCATTGCTTCAGGTACTTCCCTCCAGTTCCATCCTGGATGCTCTCCAGTCAGGCTTCCAGCCATTCCACACCACTGACACTGCTCTCATCAAGATCTGTAATGACCACTTCATCGGCAAATCCCAGGGCCCCCACTCTGTCTTCATCCTCCCTGATTTCTCTGCTGCTTTTCACACTGTTAATCACATCCATCTTCCTTCAAAATCGAGTCCTTTTGTTTTCATTATAGTGTCCTTGGCTGCTTCTCTTCCTACCTCTCGTGTGATTCTTTCTGCATCTATTTGGTTGGATCCTCTCCCATTTGTCTTTCCTACTCTCCGAGGGGATCACACAGATCTGTCCTTGACTCCTTCCTCTTCACTGGCTACACTTTTCTTTGGGTGATCTCTACTTACACAGCTTCAACCACCATCTTTACACCACCAACTCACAAATCTACCTTTCCACTCCTGACTGTTTCTAACCAGTCCCATTTCTCAGCCCATCTCTCTCACATCTCTTCCTGGATGTCTCTCTGCCAACCTAAATTTAACATGGGCCAAACAATGCCTGATTTTTTCCTCCCAGGCCTTTCCCAATGCCCCCAATATCTTCCATTGTTAAAAGTATTACAGTACAACAGTCATCCAAGCCTGGTGAAGTATACAGAAAAAAGCAAATTCATGATGAACTCAAAGCAGCCAACTGGGCATTATAGTCCATAACAAAATAGCTCTCTTGATGTTAGGCCCCTGACTGGGCCAGGATAGGACAAGGTTCTGGCTTCACAAAAAGCTAGCCCTTAGCCTAGTAGAAGCAGCCAGTCCTTTTTATCTGGTCTGCTGGATTCTGATTGGCCTCTGCCTGCCCCCAGCCCTTCTAGGCACTGGAGGACCAACTCTCGCTGTTCTGCCTAGCTGATTATAGGAGGCCTCTCTAGGCAACCTCTGGAGATCCAAACTCGCTATTCTTCCCTTCCAGCAGGACACCTTTTTATGACGGGGTGCACCAAGAGGGCAGAGCCTCTGGCAAGGGCAGCAAACGCGTGGGTACACCCCATCACACAATAGTACACTGAAGATTATCATGCTGATCTTCAAGGAGACAGAGATGATGATGAGCCTGGACCTTTAAGAGACAGTTAAAAAGAAAACCCCTGCCCAAAAAAGCTTGAAGTATAAAAGGCTAATTGTTAATATCTCATTACCAATCCCCTGGGTCACCCAGCCCCGCTTAGTTGTCATACACTATTTTTCCACCTACATGCAGCCTTTTTCCTGAACATTTAACAAGGAGCGAAGCAAACTACTGCCAGAATCACTGGGTTCATTTTGACACTAGATGTTAGCAGAACAAGTATTTTTAGTAATTCTATTTCCTGCTTTTACAGACCATTCCATTTTATCTGTATTTAGTTTCCAATATCAGAAAACAAACAGTACTACAGTATTGACGGGAAATACAATCTTCCAGTACAAGCGGAGAGATTGCTTGTGTGCTTTATGTAGTCTGTTTAATCACTTCAAACGTCAATATCAGAGATGCTGTTTTAGTTCACATTTTACACATTAAGTGATCCGTGGGAAGAATTATCTTAAATTGCTCTATTGCTTTAGTGGACATGGTAGATATAGGGATATATTTTATTAGACTAGCCAATAATTTACAAGCATGTATTACATAAGAATTCAGCTGAAAACAATATTCCCTTTGTAATTACTATCTGTTCTAGTCCTGAGGCTGACTAATTTTTAAAAAAAAATTAGTTGGTTAAATGCTAGTTTATCAGCTGGAAAGTTATTCTTTAAGGTGCCTATGTGTTACCCTAAAGATGAACATGTGACACTGACAACATCTACTTGTTTTTCCACAGGAACTTTTTCACTTCTTTATAAATTACATGATTATCCAACGTGCTAAAAATATTAATTCCCCTTCTCCCTACAATCTAATACTGCACTTGCAAAACTCATCTCAAGATGAATTAAGAATGAGGTGTCTAATCATATCAACAAGATCTTATGAATAAATCAGTAAGATTTAACAGAATTTAACCTGGGTTCTAGCCCAACTATGTAATTCAATAGGGACCACTACTTAGTCATTGTGGATCTGATCCAATGCTCATTGATGTGAACAGAAAGAATCCCATTGACTTCAGTGAGCATTATCAAGACTTGGAAGCATAGTTTCCTCCCAATTATGCCATCTCTCGTCCTATATTTTTCATGGGCAAGATCTTCAGATGATATAGCTGCATTGAATCAGTTGATTTACACCTGCGGAGGATCTTGCCCAGTGGTGACTGGAGTTTTAGTTTATATATTCATCTTCTTAAACATTTCTACAACTATTACTCTGAGTAAAAATATAACTACCATCTCATTGAAAATATGTACTGGATGAAAATATGAACCCTTATTTTTATGATCTAAAGAAAATATTTCTTTCACATCTTCCCCTCTTAATCACTAATCACGCTACTCTCAGATTCTTTTGGTATCTTCTTCCTCCTTGATTTTCACACACTCCTAACTTTTAGGAGGAATAAATCATTATTAATTATTTGTATTACAGTAGCATTTAGGAGCTGTAATGAAGGCCCAGGGCCCCATTGTGCTAAGCTATCACATGCTAGCTAACCCCTACCTTCTTCCTATTGTAGCTACAGGGTAACACTATGCATCTTAATTTCAGGCAGTGGAGTTGCAGGTTAGGATCCTGTTTCTGAACCCAAACTGTACTGTTGTGTTGCTCTGCATGTCCCAAAATATCATGTAGTTTTCTGAAAAATGACACTATTTCAGTGGTAGTTAAGTGATAGCCGCATACTGTATGTGATTTGTAAACTGCTTTGTGATCCTTTAGAACGAAAGGTATAATAAATCATTAACACTAACAGTGGATCACCATGACCCCATACCTCTTAAAAGCTTACTCCGGTATTTCTGTAGATGGAAACTACAGCTCCTCTTGTGCTGCCTTCCAAGATCTTGGATATCTGACACGTTAACCCTGACTGGTCTCACTTCTTCTCCCAAGATCAGATTCTAGTCAATGAATATGACTGCAGTGAGAGAGATGAGAAACTCTTAAATTCAAACCTAGTTTTGAATCTTTTGGTTTTTTCCATGTGTGCATTTTGATTTTCCCACCACCACAAAAACCAACCAATAAAATAGGGCAGGTAATTGTAACACATTTTGTCCCACTCCAATCACCGGCATCATGCTGTATAGAAAACATACAGAACAGCTACTTCACGTTTTGGAGAGTAATTTGTCATGCAGGAAGTTACTTCAATTAGGCACAAGCTCCCATGTTCTTGGGGTACTCAAATCTTTTCAAGTACTGTATTTTAGGACTATAAATGGACATTTTTGGATTAGATGAGTAAAAAAAAAATAAAGAAAAGAAGAAGACAACGACTGTCCTTTCAACTACACTTTATAAACCACATTACTTTCCTCAGTTCAGAAATAAAAATCTACCTTGGGGAGAAGGAGGGGGGAGTTCCTTTGTAAACCATTGTTTTATACTTAGATGACAGTTTAAGTTGGAATGCCGCAACTGCCAGTGATCAGTTTTTAAAAGAGCACAAAGAAATTCATCCAAGACATCACAGGGTACAAGTCTGGCAATTTACAGAGGTGACCTTTCCATGAGTCTAACAAGAAGTTATTGTTTCCTTCCAAGATTATCCACAATAACTTCCTCAGAGCAATAAAATGTTCCAGACAACTGACTCTCTTTTGTGATACAACCAGAAATAATCTCACTCACTTATAACAGAAGCAATCTGAGAAGCTACTGGGGTGCATGGATAAGCCCAAACAGACTTATTTTTCTGCTATATAACAAATCAGCCTCACACACACACTGAGAATTTTTCCCATTAGCTTCAAGTTTACTGGTCTCTATTATGGCTTTCCTTTTACTTATGTACATTGTAATGCTATCCATCATTTTGTTATTCACACACATATTTGAGGGATAAAAAAGTAGCAATAACTCTTGTATTTTGAGTTACAAATACAGGAAGTACTCTTTCTTTTTGTTGCAGATGTCAGAATTTCTTTTTGTGACTAGCCATTTAATCTGAAGTAGCCGGGGGGAAAAAAATCCTTCATCTAAATATGGATTTGGCTGCAGACATTTACCTAGGATTGCAGAAGTGGTTCCCAGGCATGGATAACTTTATCTGGTGCTTATATACAAGTCACAGGTAACAATCCTTCGATTATATCACGGCCATTGTCCTACTCTCTGGTAAAGAATGGTGTATCTGTACCCGCTGTATTTTCAATAATGATCAATAAAAGTCTGTGTTCTGTCCTATAATTTAAAAGAATAGCACATTTCCCCCTTTCTTCCTCTTCAAAACACCTTGTAAACAACTAGCCAAGTACGTCAGTGTAGTGTGGCCTGACCCCATGACTGACTATCCATAGCTAAGGTGATAGCAAGTTTTCCATTATTTTGTAATTTAAAAAGAAAATGTAGGTGTAATTAATTTTTTGAAAAATATTAACTCCTCCTTCCCTCGTGCCCCCAAGAATCTGAATTCTCCTGCTTGTTTTCTTCAGGATCTCACACCCGATAAAGCATCTCTTCCCATCATCCTTAGGTACCTATAAGCCCCCCATTCCTGTAGTATCTGAGCACCTCACGATCTTTAATGCATTCATCCTTACAACACACCTGTGAGGTAGGGAAGAACTTGATAGAGGGGGAAGTGAGGCACAGAAGGACTAAGGTCACACAGGAAGTATGGGGTGGAGCAGGAAATTGAACTCAGGTGAGCACTTGACCCCTGGGGCAGCTGTCTACTTTCTGTTGTAAGCATCCACCCTCAAAGTCATTAGCCTTTGCCCCAGGAATTTCCCGGCTTGGGCTTCACCAATTCAAGGAGAATTGCTGCTGGAGACCAGACATTGACATATGAGCTCTGCAGCTAGCTGCCTCCTGTCTGCTGGCCCTGCTGCTCCTGTACTATAGTAAGTCAGACTAGGAAAGGGAGAATGGAGGAGCCAGTAGAGCAAGAAGAGGCTGCTGCCAGCTGTAGAGAAGAAGCAGTGGGCAACGATCCCTGGCTGAAGAAGCCTAGAGATGCGGGATTTTAATACAATGCTGTCTCTGCAGGGATGGAGGCGTAGAGCTCCTCTTGGCAGTAGTATTTTCACAATGGATCTCCATGAGCTCCCACAGGGCTCTCCTGCCCATTACTGCATGGGAGAGTTCCTCACTTAACTCATTAGGCATGTAAAGACATGCCCCCAAGTACCAATGGGGCAATAGTAAACCATCCCACTCCCATTGTAAAATGCCTCTGCTATATATGAGCTCTGACTGGGAGAGCTCATTGTCAGGTCTCCCCATTTCCTAAACCAAGACAATGAAACCTGCTTCGCCACCACCCCTCCCCCTGAGAGAAACATAACAGAATGGGAGACTTAGACCTTTTTTAAAAAAGGAAAGTATGTGAAATTCCCTGTTCCCACTGATTCTGTCTGGAAACAAGCCATTATCCTAATACAAACACCAACACCAGTTTGTTCAGACTAGAGGGTTTATTGACAATACATAAAAGTATGTTAAAGCTACTGAGAGTAAACACAGGCCGTACACAGTAAATCAAAACAAACAATGGCAGTGCCAGCAAATATTCCATATTCAGTCAATTACAAGGTTGTACTGCCAATAATTAAAGAAAGAATCAATAACACCCACTACAAATCATAACCATTAATCCCAGTGTGCAATTGCTGGGGCTTGGTAGTGTGATTTGCTAACAGGTTTCACATCAGTGACCGTGATTCTTGACAACAGCCATTGCCAAGTACTTATCGATCAGTCACCCAAAAAAAAGAGGCGCGCACACAAGGACAGATCCTCAACCCAGTGGCCAGCCTCAGTAGCTCTAGATTTTGGGGAAGGAGAAGGAGAAGAATTCTCACCACTGGCAACTGAGAGGCAACAGAGCCACTCCACAGTTATTACAGCCCGAAGTGCAATCCACCCCATATCCCTGTGGGGCACCCCTCCACATAGACTCTGTCCTATCCAGAGGGTATGTAGCAGTAGATCCTTCAAGCTCTTTCCTTGCCACCAAGGTTTGTAGTAAAGTTGTGACACAGAAGAGCTGATAAGACACCGGTCTTTATTTCCAGGCTTCAGTCACATGATATAGGTCAGAGTTATAAAAGATTAGTTCACTTGGCATATGGTAGGGGACAGTATCAACTGTTGCTAGTGGCTACATCTTCCCTTTCCCCTCCCCCCCCCCCACTTTTTTCAAAATCAAATGCAAATAGAACAATGTAATAATTGCAATTGACCTTGACACTGACCAAGAACAACAAACCCAAAATAGAGACAGTTAAAGCACACAAATGAAGACATCTAGGCTGGCAGTCAGAGTAGGCCCCCTGAACTCCCTAGAGAGATTATTAATTTGTAGAAGTACCTAGCATCTCCAACTGAGATTGGGACCCCATTGTGCTGGGCACTGTTCAAACACACACACACAAACACACAAGACACCCCTGCCCCAAACCTAGGTAGACAAGACAGAGAAAGGAAGTATTATTACACCCATTTTACAGATGGGAAACTGAGACAGAGATTAAATGACTTGCCCAACATCATACATGGAATGTGTGGCAGAGGTCAGCAGTTAACCCAAACATCCTGCACCCCAGTGCAGTGCCTTAACCCCAAGGAGAGCCTGTCTCTCATAGGAGAGAATTATTTGGCCCCTTACTGGATATCTGTCAATAACTGCTCTCTCGGAACCTCGAGAACTTTCTGATAACATGTCCTCTTGTTCTCAAAATAATTGCTTCTGCAGTGGCTTGCTCGACCACTGGGAAGGTGTCTCTTCTCTCAACATAAGGCGACTTTCTGTGGTTTTTTCAGAAGATCCAGAATACTGCTGAGCCACCGTCCTCCATCATTGTGTTTAGATGTCTTCTGTGCTTTATGTAGGAATTACACCTGTGCATAGCTACACCATATGATTTGGATGTGGCAAATATATCTGCTAGCTTAACAAGTTACCAGACACTTTGTCAAACAATCACTCCCACTGAAAAGTGGAAGAGAATATTTATATTTCAAGCATTCTTGTTACAGTAACTACATGAGAGTTTAGCTCAAAAAACTTTAGACGTTGAAAGCCATTTTCTGTTTGAAATCTAACAATTTAGCCCTACGAGATATTAAAAAAATCATTTGAAGAAATTTTTTAATGATTTTTTTTTAAAAAAGCACCTCTAAAATGCACCTACTATTTCACACTTCCAACAGCCCTCTAAAAATATGCATCCACTTGTGTGCATAACTAAGGGTTTCTTCACTCGCAAAAGAAGTAGATTTGCAACCATCCATTTTGCTCACACAAAACGTAAGATTTGGGAATAGATCCAAAGCTCACTGAAATCAAAGGGAAGACGCTTCACTGACTTTGACAGGCTTTAGATCAGGTCATTGGTGCATAAATGCATAATAAACACCTACCGCCTGTATATGGATTTTCATCAGTAGATCACAAAGTGATTATGAAGGAGGGCTCTGTCATTACCCCCATTTTACAATGGAGAAACTGAGGCACAGGAAGGTGAAGTGACTTGTACCCACCAGGCCAGTGATTAAATCAGGACTAGAACACAAGTCTCCTAAGTCTCAATCCAGTGCCCTGTATACCAGGTCAGACTGCTTCCCTTTTTTGCACCAGCAAAATAATTTAGGTATGTTTTTGGAGGTCCATTGAAACTATGACATTCTAGATTGTGGTTCACCAACATTTTCAGTATGCAGTCCTTTTCAGAAGCAAGATCCTGTTATGGTTGCATTTTCCTCCCAATCCCGCAGAAGTCTCCAGTTGTTCTGGTGGTTTGTCACAGACCACTGTTTGAGAACCACTAAGAGCAATAAAGAGCAATTTCTTGTGTGACAAAGTTCCTCCTCTACCTTGGTGGGTCTTGTGCTTATTGGCGGATTTGCTCACCTTGGAGCTTCACGGCAGTCCTCAGTTTGGCCGTTTTCGTGAACCCACAGTCCAGGTCAACTCCTCCCATGTCTGACCAGGAGTTGGGAGGTTTGGGGGGAACCTGGGCCCGCCTTCTATTCTGGGTTCCAGCCCAGGGCCCTGTGGATTGCAGCTGTCTAGAGTGCCTCCTGGGACAGCTGTGCAACAGCTACAACTCCCTGGGCTACTTCCCCATGGCCTCCTCCCAACACCTTTATCCTCACCATAGGACCTTCCTCCTGGTGTCTGATAATGCTTGTACACCTCAGTCCTCCAACAGTATGCTTTCTCACTCTCAGCTCCTAGCACCTCTTGCTCCCAGCTCCTTACACGCGCACCACAAACTGAAGTGAGCTCCTTTTTAAACCCAGGTGCCCTGATTAGCCTGCCTTAATTGATTCTAGTAGCTTCTTGATTGGCTGAAGGTGTTCTAATCAGTCTGTCTCTCTTTATTGTCTCAAGAAGCTTCCTGATTGTTCTGGCACCTTCCCTGTTACCTTACCCAGGGAAAAGGGACCTACTTAACCTGGGGCTAATATATCTGCCTTCTATTACTCTCCTGTAGCCGTCCGGCCCAACCCTGTCACACTTGGTTTGATAGGTTAACACATACAAAATCACAGCTAATTAAACTAAAAACCATAGCAAAACTGAGCCCTTGCCTAGAATAGGACTGTGTAAAACATTGGTCTGGAAGCAGAACACACCCCTACTCTGCATAGACTTGCATTTTACTGTTTGCAAACTTTAAATGTTTTCTTGGAAATTTTATACTTCCAAGAAGTAATCAGAACCTCCATGGCACCCTCAAATCAGTATTTGTGAGGCTGCTTTGTTATTCCTGAGAGGACAGGGGAAACCAAACAAACCACAACAATGACTGATAACAGATCCATGTGCTGTACACATATAGACATCACAATCTTTTAAACTGGACACATGCACTATCATAGATAGAACCAGCATTATCAGTTCCAGAATCACAAGTTCCTGACCTATGAGCGGAAGGGAAATCTCCACAAGTAGCTGCACTATTAAGACTTGTATCCTCTATGGGCCAATAAGTAACGAGACAGTTTCCCCTGAGCAGGGCTGTCATTCCATTCAGCATTAGATAGCAATGAAGATACACATACTTAGCCACTGCATTACAAGTATCCATTGATGTGGCATGGTTAACAAACAACAGTTCGTCAAACTACTTTGGCTCATCCCGACTCCTAACAGGATTAAAATTTGCCTTTAGTTAACAATTAACAGATGTTTTTTTTCTCTTGCAGCTGACACTTTTTGTAACACTAGCCATAGTTCTACTCAAAGAAATAGAGAACAGTCCTGTCAAGCAGCCTGCAGAGTTTAAAAGAATAGCTGACATGGCCACATGAATGTCTGGCTAATGGGTTTCATGGGCTGTGTATAAATGCAGAAGATCCAGATATTCTTCCTCTATGCAGCCCATTGTTTGCTCCTTACGCACAGTGAGGGAAACCACAGCAAGCCGCAAGCTTTCTTTCCATGTGTTAAACCTGAAAAGTTTATTTCAAATTCAGTAACAGTTTGAAAGCTTTTTAAACAAGCCAGAGTGGTTTTTAATTGCAGAGCAAGTGCCTATTCTCAATGTGCAAAGCCTGGTAAGAGAACTTGGAGAGCAGAAGCATTTTTATCTTAGCCAGCTGGAACAGAAGCTAGCTGACAAGTTATTTTTTATGAATGTGGATCAGATGATAAACATGCTTCATATATTGATTGTGGAAGCATAACATTTGCTGGAACACCACTAGAAATTGTAATACATCAGCCTATAAGGCAGACAGGCAAATTTTAAATTGTTCATTAAAGTCAATTGCAAAACAAGTCTGGATTTTTAATGACTTTTGGGGTCAAATTATGTAAAGCCATTGATGTCAACAGGGTTCCATCTGGGATGAACTTGGTCCATTTAGTCTTCATTTTGTACATTAAATTTGCTAATTATTTAGCACTGCACATTTTACATTCATAGTTATTTGGTATTTTATTAATCACTCAGGGCACACATTGTTTTATAGCTTTTCAAGTGCATTGGAGCATGTAATCCTCCAAACCATTTTTTTTCTTAAAGATATCACAGCAGTCTCATGATGCTTTGTATCCATGAACACATTTCTTAAATAAGGTGATTTATAGGCAAATCTCCTCAAGTAGACATTCCCGAAAGAACAAAGTCCACAGTTTTACAACCTTTGAGGATTCTAAAGCCCCTGCAAGCAGATTTCCCACTTATCTTTTTTGTTAGTGTCTCTCACCTTCTGCTTTATGTGACTCCATCTCTTTCCGTTAGGACAAGAAATTGAATATTTCTCTTTGTGGAATTTTCAGCAGATTTCACCTGCGAGTTACAAATTCTTATATTTTTAAGGCCAGAAGGAAGAATTATAATAATCTTTAATCTTTATGATAAAGTTTGTACCTTCCAACAGCAGAAGTTGGGCCAATAAAAGATATGACCTCACCTACCTTGTCTCTCTAATATTCTGGGACCACTTGCCTACAACAACACTGCAAACAATTATGATAATCTTGTCTGCATAACACAGGCCACAGAATTCAATTACCATTTGATGCCTTATATGAAGTGAGATGGCGTCTCAGTCAAGTTCCAGTTGGTCCAGACCACATAATATCACAGTTGAAACCTATGTTGGCAGCCTCAGAGCTATCAAGGACTGACTGGGCATGGGGACAACAAAACTCTTGTATTGTTCACACCTCACAAATGTCTGGATGAGAAGGAATAGGACTATACGAGAGTCTGCAAGCAGTGTCTCTTCCAGAGTAATTTTGCTCAGTAACCCTAAAATAAGTGATGGGGATGTAATTATCACAGCATTTAAATATTTACGTCCTACAATACTGGGCTTATTTTAGTTCATCTTACCAACAATAAGGCTAATATAAGATCTGGGATGCTAAGAAGATTATATTTTTAAAGCACTTTGGAAATATTTAACAATAATGTTTAGCACTTAAATTATGATTTACACACATTAATTAATTAATTCTTGTATTGCCGTTGGGATGTATGTTGGTGGATATTATTATCTCCATTTACACTGCTCAAACTCTGACAAATTACAATCCAAGAGTCAGTTTTCTAGTTAGGTGTTTTAAAACAAAGTATTTGAAAAACATTCCAAGAGTAAACAGCTTATATTGTGGTGTGTGAGAAAAATTTCATCTAGAAACTATTCTCTTTCCACCTAGCACTTGCCACAACATTTCCCTCCGTCACACACAAATATTTAGTGACTCATTTCTTCAAAATACTAATGTGCAGACCAGTAAACTGAAAGACAGAGTGGCTCCCTGTGGAAATAAAGAAAGGTGAGAATAAACATTAATACAAAGGGAATGAACCACCTATCATGCAGTGAATGTATCAGCCCACTAGGAAGAATGATTGTAACTAAAACTAAGATTATGGGACACCTATTATTAAGTAAAGGACTTGACCACCTTGAGGACAGAATATGCCTGTGACTAAACAAATAACAGTTCAGCTGTGGTGTGACTGCTTTTTCTGCTAGCAGGGGAGGAGGGATAGCTCAGTGGTTTGAGCATTGGCCTGCTAAACCCAGGGTTGTGAGTTCAATCCTTAAGGCAGCCATTTATGGATCTGGGGCAAAAATTGGGGATTGGTTCGAGCAGAGGGTTGGACTAGATGACCTCCTGAAGCCCCTTCCAACCCTGATATTCTATGATACACTACACATAGACAGTATTAACTTGTATTTTTTTTTATTAATGGCAGCGATCTAATGTCTTTAAAAAGCAGGGAAGTTATGTTCTTTAATGCAGCATACAAAAGTAAGCCATTGTCCATAGTAGGTAGAAAGGCATTGTAAACATGTAGTTGAAACTCCTTGAGCTTGTGATGCAAGTACAAGACCTTGCATCCACATGAAACTGCTGTCCAAAGTGTTTTACAAACGTTAGGCTAGACTGTGGCCTGGCTTGCACAGCTGAATAAGGGAGTATGGAGTCGTAAGGCTACCTGCAATTCAGACAGCAACATGGCAAGGGTAGTCTCTTGTCATGGTTCTCATGGTACTAGAGTGACCAGATGTCCCGATTTTATAGGGACAGTCCCAATATTTGGGGCTTTTTCTTATATAGGCTCCTATTAACCCTCACCTCCTGTCCCGATTTTTCACACTTGCTATGTGATCAGCCTACATGGTACCCAGCACTGAGAGTCACCTTGCCACTCCCTCATCCAGCCCCACTTCTGTGTGATGGGGACTTGCTTGTGCTTAACTGGCTGTCGACTCCCTGACATCACCAGCCTGTTAGCCACCCAAACAACCTCCTCTGCACTATGCCAGCCATTTCTTTGTCTTGCAGGTTAATGATCAGTGTACCCAGTCCCCGAGCCCCTTTGAAACATTCCCTTGTAATGGCTAGCCCCTTATCCACTGAACACTCATAGAAATACCAGGTCTGCTGTCACCAAGGGAACAGTGTGTACAGCAGCTTGTATGAGTCAACTCAGGGTCAGCGCTTTGCTTAATATCACAGCATTAAGATATATTTATAGTGAAAACAACAAGTTTATTATAAAAAAAAATCAAGATTCAACAGATAGTGAAGACAAAAGGGTTATATATAAAACAATCATACAATGCTTTCTAGAGACTAAACTTACCTATTAGGTTAACCTCCTGTTTAATTAATTTTTATCTCACCCAAAGCATTTTGCAGCATCTTCAATGACGGCTGGTTGTGATCTCATTTTCATGAGTGAGAACGCCCTGCCCATTTGCTTCCTAGGTGCAGGATGCTGGGGTGTCTTTGTTCCCCAATATAGTCCAGCAAGATACATTTCAAAGTGTATCTCCAGATAAAGTTCTCTTCCCCACCATCCCACTGTCTCCTCTTCCCCGATGACTTCATATCTCTGTTGACTTTGTACATAAATATGCTTCCATTGTGTTATAAATTAAGCATTATAAACTATGCCAACAGAGAGACAGGTCAATAAATATCTTTTGTCTGACAGGAAATCTGTTTCTCTACCTCTCCTATGATACAGAACCTAAGAACGTCTTTTCAGTACAGATCTATACCTCCTTACGTGCTATCTGGACATACATTTCACAACAACAATGACCAGTCTGACCTTGGCTTTCATTTAAGACCTCACATGACACTCCTTGGTGAGCCAAACTGTATATGCCAGAATCAGGATAATCTTGTAACACCCTTGCTCGTTGGCATTCAGGGGTTACACATTATGTAAAGATCTAAGGGTGCAGGTTTATAACCTGTGTCTGTGGGCACCCTGGATTGCTGACACACTCTCATTGCTACCAAGGGAGATAGGTAAAGTAGCATCTCGTCAATTCTACAAGGTCAGGTCCCACAGGAAGTCCTATTAGATCATCCAAGGCCTGGGGCAGCATTAATGGCTTATTCCCACTGCTTAAGCCAGGAAGTGACCTTCCTGGTTGTCTGAACAACTGTGCAGACCTGCTCCTATTGCACCAGTGACTGACTCTGATCTTGCCAGTCTCCTGCAATCTGCATCCAACTCTGTTCCTGCTCTGCTCCTGATGGGCTCCTGTATCGCCTCCACCCTCAATCCTTGCACCTGTTCTGTGCCTGATCCTTGTTGTCATCTGGTTCATGTCCTTATGCCTCACTCCCCGGAGCAGTGCAAGCCTCTTCTCAGCCCCCCATCCCACTGAGGTGGGCTAGACAAAAAATTGGGGAACTGTGCCTCCCTCGCCACAAGGTCCCACCGCTCCTCATTTCCCCACCCGCACTCCTCCTCAGGTAAGTATTGTCCCTGCCTCCTCCTCTCCCTCCCCTGAGGTCCTGCCCCCTGACCAGGTTGGAGGAGGGAAGCCAGTGCCAGGCAGTGTAGGACAGCCGCTGCACAGGCTGGTGCCATGTTGTGGGCAGCTGCAGCACTCCCCATCTCCTTCTCTTGCTGGTGCCCGGGGCTGCAGCTGCTCCTCAGCTCCCCACAGCCAGTAACAGCCACCAGGGTGGGCGAACCCGGCTCTGGAGCCAGCAAAACCCTCAGGGAGCAGTGACTGTGGGGGGCGGAATCCTGGAGCCCAGGCCAGAGAGCAAGTCAGTCCGGGCCACTGTGGAGAACACCACCTGCCCTGGACAGTGCACCCTGGCAGGTGGGGACACAGGCTGGGGGCTGCTTTTGGGCCCTTGGCCCCCAGACCTCCACCCGGGATTACTCCTGCACTGCTGCTGCAAAGGCACTGCTTTCAGAGCTGGGCACCTGGCCAGAAGCTGCTGCTCTCTCTCCGCTCTGCCTTCAGAGTTGAGCAGGTAGAGAGCAGCAGCTGCTAAACGGTGGCTATGCTGAGGCTAAGGCAAATTTTGGGGTGGCAATAACCCCCACAACTCCCTCCTCTCCCCCCGCAGCGACACCCCTGCTCACTTCTGACCATCAACTACCATTCCTGGCTCCAACTCTAGCCTGACTCTTGGCATCTGACCCTGTCTCCGATCCTCAGTTTTGATTCCTGGTTCTGACTCTGGCTCTACCCCTGGCTCTGGTATTTGGCAATTGACTCGGTTTCTGACCTGGATGCCCGCTCCACCCCATTAACTTGACTCCTGCTGTGACCACTAGGCCAGACTACCTACATCCCGGTTCCTAACAATCTGCTCAGACTGTTTGGGCCCCCTCCTTGCCGTGCTGGAATGGAGGACATGGGCTGGCCCCTACCCAGTGCTTGCCCTTAGTACTAGCACCACAAGAACAAGTTAACCAAGTCCAAACCAAGAATCTAGCATTGCAGATGCACGTGACTCAGCTGGAAGCAGAGGTGTGGCCCCTCCACAAACAACTTGCTCTCTCCCAGGGAGAAGTGTCTGTGCACCAAGCTCACGAAAGACCTTCCTCCTCCAACCTAGTTCCTGCAGTCCCCCTACTCAAGGGCATAGGCGGCAAATAAACTGGAAGTTTAGGAGATTTTTGAATGAGTGCCATTTGCTCTTATTACAGAGTCCTCACACACACCCCACAAGACCAGCTGAAGGTGGTACTGGTGGTGAGCCTACTTTCAAGAGAAGCGTTGGACTGGGCTTTACTGCTCTTGGAACAGGGCAGCCCCATTTTGACCAACTGGGACTTTTTCTTACAAGACTTCTGTGCTCTCGTCAATGACCCACAGAGTCTGTAGCCCTGCAGTGGTGCTGCGGAAGCTTTGGCAAGGGCAGGCATCTGCCACCCCATATGCCGCTCACTTTTGACCACTGGCAGCAGAGGCGAAATGGAATGAGGCAGCTCAATGACACCAGTTCTGGTGGGGCCTCAGTGAAGAGATGAAAGACAAGCTGGTCTGAGTCAAGACCCTCTCCTGATGGGCTACTTTCATTGATTAGCTCTGGGCATGAATGCCCGACTGCAAGAGAGAAAGGAGGAGAAGAAGAAGAGCGCAGATCCACCCCAACACCAACACGTCAACTGGGTCCAGCAAATTCATAAGATCCAGAGGCATCTGCAGGAGGATAAAGAAGCCTACAAACTGCTCACAAACTGTCAACGCCAAAAGTGTTTGGTGCATGCCATGGGCCAGAAAGTCTGACTCACAGCAAGATACCTCAGGACAAGCTGGCCTTCCCAGAAGTTATACCATGAGTTCCTTGGTCCATTCCAAAGGAGCAAATAGGTCAGCCCACATTTAAGCTGCAACCTCCTCAGTCCCTCCACATCCACCCAGTATTTTATGCCTCACTCCTCAAGCCCTACCCTGAGAATCCCTTTCAAGATCAGTCTCAACAACCCCTCCCCCAGTCAAGTTTCAGGGCATAAGGAATATATAGTGCATGAATATTCTATATTATATATATATATATAGGGCTTGTGTGTATATATATGAAAATATAGTGGATCAGTAACAGGTTAAAAGATAGAAGCAAAGGTCATGAATAAACAGTTTTCACAATAGTGATAGGAAAATAATGCCCTCCACCCCTGCTCAAGGATCTGAACTGGAATCTGTGCTGTTCAACATATTCATAAGTGATCTGGAAAAGGGGGTGAAGAGTGAGGTGTCTAAATTTGCAGACAATATAAAATTACTCAAGACAGTTAAGTCCAAAGCTGACTGCGAAGAGTTGCAAAGGGATCTCACAAAACTAGGTAACTGGGCAGATGAAATTCAATGTAGATATGTGCAAAGTAATGCACATTGGAAAACATAATCCCCAACTTTACATACAAAATGTTTGGGTCTAAAATAGCTGTTACTACTCCGAGGAAGATCTTGGAGTTATTATAGATAATTTTCTGAAAACATCTGCTCAAAGTGCATGGCAATCAAAAAAAACCTAACAATATTAGGAACCATTAGAAAAGGGACAGACAACAAGACAGCAAATATCATAATGGCAACGTATAAATCTATGATATGCCCAAACCTTGAGTACTGTGTACTGTTCTGGCCACCCCATCTCAAAAAAGATACATTAAAACTGGACGTAGTACAGAGAAGGGCAACAAAAATGATTAGGGAACAGTTTCCCTATGAAAGAGATTAAAAAAGACTGAGACTGTTGAGCTTAGAAAAGAGACAACTAAAGGGGGAGATGACAGAGGTCTATAAAATCATGGATGGTGTGGAGAGCAAGTGTTATTTACCTCTTCACATAAAAGAAGAGCCAGGGGTCACCAGATTAAATTAATATGCAACATGTTTAACTAACAAATGGAAGTACTTCTTCACCCAGTGCATAGTCAACCTGTGGAACTCATTGCCAGGGGATGTTGTGAAAGCCAAAAGTATAACGGAGTAAAAAAAAAAAAAGAGAGAATTAGATAAGTTCATGGAGAATAGGTTCATCAATGGCTATTAGCTAAGATGGTAAGGGAAGCAACCCCATACGCTGGGTGTCCCTAAACCTCTGACTGCCAGCATCTGGAACTGGACAACAGGGGGCGGATCATTCGATAATTTCCCTGTTCTGTTCATTCCCTCTGAAGCATCTGGCACTGGCCACTGCCAGAAAACTGGATATTAAGCTAAATGGACCATTGTTCTGAGCCAGTATGGGCCATTCTTATGCAATCCTCAATTCCTGCCTGTGGTGAGGTTATCTCCAATACCTCATGGACTGGGAAGGTTATGATCCCAAGGAACAATCCTGGGATCCTGTGACTCATGTCCATGCCCCACAAGCTAGTGAAAATGTTTCACCAGGATGATCCAGAGAAGCCAGGCCCAGCACTGCCCCAGAGGGGAGGACACCTGAGGGTGCATGGGTGTGGGTCTAGAACCCAGATCTGTGGGCACCCTGGATCTCTGACATACCTGACTTGATCCAAGGGAGATGACAAAGTAGCATCTTGCCAATTGTGGAAGGTCAGTCCCCACAGGAAGCCTTATCAGAGCACCCAAGGCCTGCAGTCATCTGATTGGCACAGCCTTAAAACTTAAGCCTGGAGTGCCCTGGATGGGCTATCTGAGCAACTGTGCAGACTCCCTATTGCTGCAGCAAACCCTGCTCTTGCCTGCCTCCTGCAACATGCATCAAATCTGGCGCCTGACCTGCTCCTGGCTCTTGCTTCACTCCTGCCCTCACTCCCAGCTCCCACCTTGGTCCTGCTCTGTGCCTGATCCTTGCCTCTCTCTGGTTCCTGCTTTTGTGCCTCATATCTGACTATTGGCTACCCTGCCTGGTTCTGACCCCAGCCCTGACTTTTGATTCGGACTCTGGCTCAATCCTTGGCTGTGGCATTTGTCATCTAGCCTGGGCTCAGGGTCTGATCCTCAGCTTTGATTTCTGGTTCTGACTCTGGCTCTACCCCTTGCTCCGGTATGTGGCAGCTGACCCTGGTTCTGACCCCCCCCCCATTGCCTAATCCACCCCCTCGACCAGACTCCTCCTCTGACCATTTGGCAAGACTGCCTACATGCAGTTCGTACCACATTAGCATACTCAGCTCATCAGTTCTTTGGGGCAGGGAATGTTTGTCTTGTCTGCGCAACACTTAGCATAGTTGGGCCTCATCTCAGGTTGGGGCCTCTAGGGCATTACTGTAATGCTGCTAACAAAATAGAATTAAAAAGACATTGAGATTTTATGGATTATCTTGAATATTCTGTTTATTTCAAATGCCATGTTCATGTGTCTGTGGGTGCTTTATCCAAACTCTAAAATAATTACAGTACTTCAGCTGGAAGACAGACAAATACAGACACATGGTTCCCGAAGGACAGTTAGGATTTCTTTACATTACTGAGCTCTGTAATGAGCTGGCATTGTGAATATCAAGAACTCCACATGTGCGGTGATCATACACATTGCTTTTAGGAGTCTCTCTGCAGAGAAAAGCTCCCAGGTGAATGCTCAAGCTGTCAATCTAAGGTACACATTGAAAGCCTCAGCAATCTGGCCTTCTCTAAGAACATCTGCTTTTTCTGTGCTAATATTTATCAGACACACACAATGCAATTCACATTTCCAAAATTGAGACTAGTGAACTGGAACTGAGACATCTCTGTTCACTTTGTTGTCTCTGAAATCCTAACAGTCATACGGAGGCTAAATCAAGCTGCTATATTCATTAGCATCTCTCTCAGGGCTGGTCTTCACAGCAAAATTAACTTGAGTTATAACTCAAGTGTTGCCTCTAGTCCAACATCCACAAACAAAAATCTCTAGCTTGAGTTTGGTGGCACTTTAAACTCAAGCTAGCTGGCCTGTCAGGTGGGAGAGGCTAAAGCTTGAGTGCGAATGACGCACAAACTACTGCATGCTATGTGGACGTAGCTAGACTCCACTTGAATGATGATAGTCCCCACAGTGCCTTCCCAATATTTCCCCAGGGCCTTTGTTCTTAATACCTACCCACTTCCTGTTCCAGGCTGGATGTTCCCTCCAGACAGTATAAATAAACCTGTTCACTGTTCAGACCCCTCTAACACTTGCATCGCTCTCCTGCTGTACTTGTACACATCAGATGGCATCCGGGAGAGCGTGCAGCTAGCTGGACTGAGATGGACACCAGAGTTCTTGTGAAACTTGGGGTGAGGGCAGCAAGAGCTATGATTTCAGGACCAGGACCAGAAATCATAAGTCTCGTAAGGCTTATCTCCATGGAGGTAGCTAAGGAAGGGACCAACTGAACTGGACCTCAGTCCCAGGAGAAGGTAAGTGATCATCTGTGAAAAGTTTGGTTTAAGTGACTTGACTAGCATCACATAGGCACTCTGTAGCAGCAGGGATAGAATCTAATTCTCCAGGGCAGCATTCAGCTGCCTTAACCATGAGACTGTCATTTCTCTTCCTGCTGTCTTCTGCTTTATTCAGTACACACCTTCAAACTTCTGTAACAAACCAGGCAGGAGTTCTATGGACAACAGTCCCATTCACTACACAACCCTATTTCATAAGAACAGCCATATTGCGTCAGACCAAAGGCCCATCTAGCCCAGTATCCTGTCTTCCAACAGTGGCTAATGCCAGGTGTCCCAGAGGGAATGAACAGAACAGGTAATCATCAAGTGATCTATCCTCTGTCGCTCATTGCCAGCTTCTAGCAAACAGAGGACACCATCCCTGCCCATCCTGACTAATAGCCATTGATGGACATATCCTCCATGAACTTATCTAGTTCTTTTTTGAATGCTTTTATAGTCTTGGCCTTCACAACATCCTCTGGCAAGGAGTTCCACAGGTTGACTGTGCATTGTGTGAAAAAAATACTTCCTTTTGTTTGTTTTAAACCTGCGGCCTATTAATTTCATTTGGTGGCCCCTAGTTCTTGTGTTATGAGAAGGGGTAAGTAACACTTCCTTATTTACTTTCTCCACACCAGTCATGATTTTATAGACCTCAATCATATCCCCCCTTAGTCGTCCTTTTTCCAAACTGAAAAAGTGCCAATCTTATAAATCTCTCCTCATATGGAAGCTGTTCCATACCCCTAATCATTTTTGTTTCCCTTTTCTGAACCTTTTCCAATTCCAATATATCTTTTTTGAGATGGGGCAACCACATCTGCATGCAGTATTCAAGATGTGGGCGTACCACAGATTTATATAGAGGCAATATGGTATTTTCTGTCTTATTATCTATCCCTTTCTTAATGATTCCCAACATTCTGTTATCTTTTTTGACTGCCGCTGCAGATGAGTGGATGTTTTCAGAGAACTATCCACAAGGACTCCAAGATCTCTTTCTTGAGTGATAACTAATTTAGACTCCATCATTTTATATGTATAGTTAGGATTATGTTTTCCAATGTGTATTATTTTGAATTTTATCTCCAGAACAGGTCCATCCTGTACACTGAATGAGGCAGGGGGTCCTTTAGGAAAAAATAGTACGTGATCATGTAATTAAAGACTGTATCATAATGCATATGCAAAAGGGGGGCCAAATTAAGGTTGCACAGCCATCTAAATACTTACTCTCCTGGTGTGAATTTCTTTCATCTTCATTTTGTGTTAAGCCCTTTAGATTATTTTTGGTAAATATACAAGGCAATGGGCCAATTTGATAAAGAGCAGTCTATTTATCTATTAAAGCCCTCCTCACTGGCTAACCTAGTGAGGAGGGCTTTAAACTAGGTTCACCGGGGGAAGGAGACCAAAGCCCTGAGGTAAGTGGGAAAGCGGGATATCAGGAGGAAGCTCAGGCAGGAATGTCTGTGAGGGGAGGGCTCCTGCCTCATACTGAGAATGAGGGGCAATCAACAGGTTATCTCAAGTGCTTATATACAAATGCACAAAGCCTTGGAAACAAGCAGGGAGAACTGGAGGTCCTGGTGATGTCAAGGAACTATGACGTGATTGGAATAACAGAGACTTGGTGGGATAACTCACATGACTGGAGTACTGTCATGGATGGTTATAAACTGTTCAGGAAGGACAGGCAGGGCAGAAAAGGTGGGGGAGTAGCACTGTATGTAAGGGAGCAGTATGATTGCTCAGAGCTCCGGTACGAAACTGTAGAAAAATCTGAGTGTCTCTGGATTAAGTTTAGAAGTGTGTGCAACAAGAGTGATGTAGTGGTGGGAGTCTGCTATAGACCACCGGACCAGGGGGATGAGGTAGATGAGGCTTTCTTCCGGCAGCTCACGGAAGCTACTAGATCGCATGCCCTGATTCTCATGGGTGACTTTAATTTTCCTGATATCTGCTGGGAGAGCAATACAGCGGTGCATAGACAATCCAGGAAGTTTTTGGAAAGCGTAGGGGACAATTTCCTAGCGCAAGTGCTAGAGGAGCCAACTAGGGGGGGCACTTTTCTTGACCTGCTGCTCACAAACCGGGTAGAATTAGTGGGGGAAGCAAAAGTGGATGAGAATCTGGGAGGCAGTGACCATGAGTTGGTTGAGTTCAGGATCCTGACGCAGGGAAGAAAGGTAAGCAGCAGGATACGGACCCTGGACTTCAGGAAAGCAGACTTCGACTCCCTCAGGGAACGGATGGCCAGGATCCCCTGGGGGACTAACTTGAAGGGGAAAGGAGTCCAGGAGAGCTGGCTGTATTTCAAGGAATCCCTGTTGAGGTTACAGGGACAAACCATCCCAATGAGTCGAAAGAATAGTAAATATGGCAGGCGACCAGCTTGGCTTAATGGTGAAATCCTAGCGGATCTTAAACATAAAAAAGCTTACAAGAAGTGGAAGGTTGGACATATGACCAGGGAAGAGTATAAAAATATTGCTCGGGCATGTAGGAATTATATCAGGAGGGCCAAATCGCACCTGGAGCTGCAGCTAGCGAGAGATGTCAAGAGTAACAAGAAGGGTTTCTTCAGGTATGTTGGCAACAAGAAGAAAGCCAAGGAAAGTGTGGGCCCCTTACTGAATGAGGGAGGCAACCTAGTGACAGAGGATGTGGAAAAAGCTAATGTACTCAATGCTTTTTTTGCCTCTATCTTCACTAACAAGGTCAGCTCCCAGACTGCTGCGCTGGGCATCACAAAATGGGGAAGAGATGGCCAGCCCTCTGTGGAGATAGAGGTGGTTAGGGACTATTTAGAAAAGCTGGATGTGCACAAGTCCATGGGGCCGGACGAGTTGCATCCGAGAGTGCTGAAGGAATTGGCGGCTGTGATTGCAGAGCCATTGGCCATTATCTTTGAAAACTCGTGGCGAACCGGGGAAGTCCCGGATGACTGGAAAAAGGCTAATGTAGTGCCAATCTTTAAAAAAGGGAAGAAGGAGGATCCTGGGAACTACAGGCCAGTCAGCCTCACCTCAGTCCCTGGAAAAATCATGGAGCAGGTCCTCAAAGAATCAATCCTGATGCACTTGCATGAGAGGAAAGTGATCAGGAACAGCCAGCATGGATTCACCAAGGGAAGGTCATGCCTGACTAATCTAATCGCCTTTTATGATGAGATTACTGGTTCTGTGGATGAAGGGAAAGCAGTGGATGTATTGTTTCTTGACTTTAGCAAAGCTTTTGACACGGTCTCCCACAGTATTCTTGTCAGCAAGTTAAGGAAGTATGGGCTGGATGAATGCACTATAAGGTGGGTAGAAAGCTGGCTAGATTGTCGGGCTCAACGGGTAGTGATCAATGGCTCCATGTCTAGTTGGCAGCCGGTGTCAAGTGGAGTGCCCCAAGGGTCGGTCCTGGGGCCGGTTTTGTTCAATATCTTCATAAATGATCTGGAGGATGGTGTGGATTGCACTCTCAGCAAATTTGCGGATGATACTAAACTGGGAGGAGTGGTAGATACGCTGGAGGGGAGGGATAGGATACAGAGGGACCTAGACAAATTGGAGGATTGGGCCAAAAGAAATCTGATGAGGTTCAATAAGGATAAGTGCAGGGTCCTGCACTTAGGATGGAAGAATCCAATGCACCGCTACAGACTAGGGACCGAATGGCTAGGCAGCAGTTCTGCGGAAAAGGACCTAGGGGTGACAGTGGACGAGAAGCTGGATATGAGTCAGCAGTGTGCCCTTGTTGCCAAGAAGGCCAATGGCATTTTGGGATGTATAAGTAGGGGCATAGCGAGCAGATCGAGGGACGTGATCGTCTCCCTCTATTCGACATTGGTGAGGCCTCATCTGGAGTACTGTGTCCAGTTTTGGGCCCCACACTACAAGAAGGATGTGGATAAATTGGAGAGAGTCCAGCGAAGGGCAACAAAAATGATTAGGGGTCTGGAACACATGACTTATGAGGAGAGGCTGAGGGAGCTGGGATTGTTTAGCCTGCAGAAGAGAAGAATGAGGGGGGATTTGATAGCTGCTTTCAACTACCTGAAAGGGGGTTCCAAAGAGGATGGCTCTAGACTGTTCTCAATGGTAGCAGATGACAGAACGAGGAGTAATGGTCTCAAGTTGCAGTGGGGGAGGTTTAGATTGGATATTAGGAAAAACTTTTTCACTAAGAGGGTGGTGAAACACTGGAATGCGTTACCTAGGGAGGTGGTAGAATCTCCTTCCTTAGAGGTTTTTAAGGTCAGGCTTGACAAAGCCCTGGCTGGGATGATTTAACTGGGAATTGGTCCTGCTTCGAGCAGGGGGTTGGACTAGATGACCTTCTGGGGTCCCTTCCAACCCTGATATTCTATGATTCTATGATTCTATTATTCTATTTGGAGGTGGCTTAGTATTGTATACTGTTAGTAGACCTGCTTGGGAATTTTCCACCAGAATGATTTTCCTACGAAAAATGCACTTAAACTAGATTTTCCACAGGAAAATTTCACATAAAAAAAGTTTCCCCTAGGGAAAACTGAAATGACTGCTGCCCGGCTGCCTGCCTGGAGACTCTCGTCAGTTTCTAGCCCCACAGCCAAAGAAGAATAGGTAGGGATGCTGAACACTCAGGTTCTCTGTCTCTTTGGCAGCCAGGCTGGAAGAGACGCAGAGAAGGGAAGAGCCACGGTGTTCAGTTTCCAGTAGCCTTCCTGGAAGGCTCTTGTCAGTTTCACATTTTGCTGAAGATGGGCAGCCAGCAAATTCTATTTCAGTTCTCCCAAAATGGAATTTTTCTGAAAATCCCGATCCATGAAAAAAAAATTTCATTGGACTGTTTGTACCGATTCAGGATAAAATTTTATTTTAAAACATGAAATTTTTTACAGGAAGGGATTTCAATTTTCCAACCAGGTCTATTTGATACAAACACCTTCTTCTTAAGCAGAGTACAGCATCTATCTAGCCAATTCCCATTTTCTACAGAACACAGGAGTTGCTATTCCAGATCAGAGCAGCAGTCCACCTAATCTAACAGAGGTCAGGACAAGATGGTACAGAGTATGGTGTAAGTAACAGCAAAATGGGCAACTGTGGAATAATCTGCTCTTTCTTCCCAATCTTAGATAGTTGTGGGTTGGTTCACGTGCTGACATATGAGAGTTTATATGCCTCATACCTTTTAGTTCTGTTATGTAACTGTGGAAATGTTTATTATCCATATAAATGTCTAATCTCTTTTTTTCCCCTTTAAATCCCCTTTATAAAGCTCTTAGCCTCAACAATATTTTGTGGAGATGAGTTCCACAGGTTAATTAAATGTGTAAGTATTTCCTTTTATCGGTATTAAATTTGTTGCCTTTCAATTTCATTGAATGTCCCATAATGTACATAGTTCTTGTATTAGGAGACACAGTAAACAAGAATGCTTGTTTAACCCTCCCTAAATCATTCATTATCTATCATTCGATCTTCTCTCTCACAAATAAACAGTCCTAATCTTTTCAGTCTATCCTCATATGGAGGTTCTTTCTTTCTTTCATTTGATCATTTTTCATCACCTTCCTTTTAACCCCTTTTACGTCCTTTTGGAGATAGGGGATTGTGTTCATTTCTGATCACCCTACACTATGATGTATGTTCACTACTATGCAGTAGTCCATAATACATGCACTATGAAGTATGTCCATTATCATCCAGTTCATGAAATAGCATTAACAACAACAACATCCATCCTCCTCCATCCCCTATATGGAAGTCAAGTGCAATGGCAGTAGCAACTAGTGGGAATTAAAGGCAGCCTCGAATTACCTGGTTTTCAAAGACCTACATTCAAATGTTTTGGGCCTCTACTTGGAGAAAGAAAGCAAAGAGAAATCTATTTCAGGACCTTTTCTCTATAGCAGTAGTGTACCCTTCACCCCTAACACTTTTGGGATTTGATTTTTTATTGTGCCTAATTAGCTTCTAAGACAATAATTAAATCAATATTAGGGCTGTACAAAACCCCTGGGTTTCAATTTAGCCAGCTGAGGAAGAATAAATCAGTTTGATTCTAGTGAGTTCCCAGTCTTCACCTGGGCTTTTTGTGGAGTGTTGGGTTCATATGGTCAGAACATGTACAAACACCAGATGAACCTGGAGCAAAGCCAAATGAAAAAGTCACCACACTGTTTTCCCCACGTGTGGATCCCCTACATCCCAAAAAGGCGTGTCATATGCACAACAGGCTAAAAGATTTTTCTCTCCCTTCCTTCCCATCCTGCCCCCAACAGTCTCCAAGTCTGCTCCTTTAAGTGAATTCTGCTGGGAGCTAAGGACTTGACTCCAACTCCTGAATCTTCACAGAAAGGCCAGCTTATCTGCCCCCTCCACACCAAGACCCATATCCTTGTGAAGAGATGTGTGCTGTTTCTTTAAATCTGTACTGGGAAGCCAGGCACCTGGTCCTGTGAAACTTACAGTTCTAGGCAGAAGCTCTCCAGTGAAGCAGTCCAAAATCTAATTTATGTGGGTGAGACACTCAAGTTCTATGATGAAAGGGGCTATGTACAGATCTGGACAGTATACCTGCCAGCCACTCCTAGCAAAAACACTGTAGATTTAAATTTTGCTAAATTTGCATAAATTTAACAAGACTTTGTCTAGACTGGGGATTTGTCTGATTATAGCTATCAGGGTAGCAGTATCTGTGTAACCCTTAGCGTAGGCAGGCAAAGAGGCCATTATCCTAGGTTTTCAGGGAAGTGTAAACACCAGTGCAAATAGCGGCATTGCCTGTCATGGGCTATGTAGACATCCTTTATGTAAGGGGACTGTTGCCCCATACTAACATTCAGTGGGGGTGTTTTAGTTGCTAGCTCCCAGTACTATAAGGGGGAAGGGTCGATGGGAAATCAGGACCCTGAGACTGACAGTCCCCAGGAACAATGGGGAGAGGCCAATGCTCCAAGTCAGCCTGAATGACAGGGCGGGCAGGCTAATCAGGGAGTCAGGAGGCCCCGTCCTCCGTGTGAGCTGGATTTGCCTGGGTCAGACGGAGTGGGGCCGAGCTAAGGAGACAGCAGAGGCCCAAGCTAAGCTGGGGAGCAGAGCTGGGCCAGATCCAGAGGGACCAGAAAAGCAGCCCAGAGAGAGCAGACCCTGTCCTGGGAGCAGAGCTGCAGCCCCAAAGCCAGAGGCACAGCCCAGAGAGAGCAGACTTGCCCTAGGAGGAGCTGCAGCAACCAGAGCCAGAGGAGCCAAAGAAGCAGCCCAGGGAGCTGGAGGCAGAGCAGCAGCAGTGCAGAGACCGAGTGGTGCAACTGGGGCTGGAGCAGTCTGGAGCTGGGTGCGGTGAGCAGCTGGGGAGAGCGAGGGGGACCCTGGGCAGCAGGCCCAGCACAGGGAGACGCCTCAGCCAAGAGGCTCTGCAGGCCAGGCTTGGATCGTAGCCGTGACAGGACCACTTAGAGCCTGAGAGCGTGTGGCCACCACCAGAGCAAGTGTCCAACCCACAGCATCCCTGCAGCACAGCCAGGGCCTGAGAAGAAGTCCTGAGACTTACAAGGAACAGACTGTGAACTGCCCGGACATTCCAGAGACACTGTTTGTGAAGTTCCCTGCCACAGAGTGGGTTGATGTGTTTCCTTTAACCTTTCCCATTTTTCCTTATTCTTTTTAAAATTAATTGTTAATTAAATAACCTGCATTTGCTTTAAATTGTATGTAATGGTCAGTGTGTAAGTGGGGGAATAGTCCCGCTCTTGTGGGGAACTTTCCTGGCTTCTGCACTATCCCGGTGAAGTGGGCTAGCGAAAGGATCTGAGTCCTCGCTCCCACTTCCTTTACCCAGTGGCCTCCCTGCCCTTGAGAACTTCCCTTCCACTCTCCTGTCTGGCAGAGTCCTCGTAACCCCAACAAGGCTGGGCCCAGGATTCCTGGCGGGCTCAAGCCTCAACCCTGCTCTGGTCACCTAGGACAGGGGTTAGGGTGTCCCCACTCCGGGGTACTCTCTCTGCACTGGGCACTTCTCTGACCCACTGACCATTACATACAAGTTAAAGCAAATGCAAGTTATTGAATCAACAATTAATTTTAAAAAGAATAAGGAAAAATGTGTCAAGTGGGTCAGAGAAGTGCCCAGTGCAGAGAAAGTACCCCGGAGTGGGGACACCCTAGTCCCTGCCCTAGGTGAGCACAGCAGGGGTGGGGGTCGAGCCCCCCAGGAATCCTGGGCCCAGCCTTGTTGAGGTTACAAGGACTCTGCCAGACAGGAGAGTGGAAGGGGAGTCCTCAAGGGCAGGGAGGCCACTGGGTAAAGGAAGTGGGAGTGAGGATTCGGATCCTTTCGCTAGCCGACTTCACTGGGGTAGTGCAGAAGCCAGGAAAGTTCCCCACAAAAGCGGGACTATTCCCCCGCTTACACTTAGATGCCAGATGTGGTTCATGCACCAGGGAAATTACTAGTATTGTTGCTACCGTATTTAGGAGCCCAGTAGGTCATCCAGAGTCTCAAAAAGCTCAGGATGATATGGAAGCCCATGTGGATGACATTTTGAGAGGCCTCTAGCTCCAGCTGGGTAAATAACAGATTTTTCACTTCATTGGCAATTTCAAAAATTCAAAGACAAATTTAGTTTCTGGACAAACCGAAAACTAACGTTTTCAAAACCTGTGGCGAAAGTTAAAGTTGAAAAAATTGTTTCAGGTCAAACTAAACAATTTGCTCGCCCTGAAATGAAACATTTGATTTTGAGCATTTTAAAATGCATTTGAATTTTTTAAAATAAAATTAAAGGAAATTTTTCAATAAAATGTCATTTCAAACCAAACATTCAAAACATTTCATTTTGAAAATTTCAAAACAAAATGTTTTGATTTTTTCAGAATTTTTTTCACATTTTAAAAATAAACAATTCGGTGAAACTGACACAAACCCATGAAATGTTTCTGTGTTGCTGCATCTGCAGTTTTCACCCAAAAAATTTTTGGTCAAAAAAATTTCTCCCTTATCTACTGCCAGCCTCACCACAGAAATTAGAAATCCTAACACATAAGCACACTAATCCTAACACACAAGCACAAATGGTATGAAAGTTTACAAGATATGGTTAGGTCAGTTACTTAAGTGGAGTATCATGGTCCGGCCAGGACTTCTACACAGTGAAAAGTCTGTAAAATTATGAAACCTCAAATAGGCTGATTTCACAATGAAACTCCAAACTCTGCAGATTTTGCGAGGTTTAAGGTTTCATTATAAATATTTCATATTGCTATAATATTGCCAATTTATGTAATACTTAAAACTGTAAAATTTCCATCCATTTTTCCATTTAGTACAGTGGTTTTCAACCTATGGTTCACAGACCCCAGTGGGTCCACAGACTATGTCTACGATTTCTGAAGAAGACTGCTCCTCCATTTGAAATTTTTAGGGGTCTGCAAACGGTGCCGGATTAAGATATAAACTAACTAAGCTGTAGCTTAAGGCCTTGCAATATGAGGGGCCTCTAGAAAAGAAAAAACTGACTCCATTTCAAATTTTATCATAATCAGTTGATAAATAAAGGAGATATGGGAAAAAGAAGATTCTCTATATACCGGTATATAGACATTTTTGTTCAAATATGACAAAAATATACACATGTGGCTACACAAATACCCTTACCCTACCCCTACTCTTCATTAGTTGTTCATTATTGACAGGTGGGAGGCCAGGGCTGGGAAAAAAATGATAACTGCTGTTGTAAAATTAGTATTTCTACAAGTAAGTCTGCTCTCAGTCTCCTAGGCAGCCTTTTGTTGGCCAGCTGCTACTGGTAAAATTCTGATTGTACCTTCATAACTTATTTAAATAAATAAATAATCTTGCTGCCAATCAAACCGGGAAAAATGTGAGGTCGGAGATGGCAGTGTCATGAAGCAGTCAGTCCTGCCAAGCTCATACTCCTGTGTTAGTGTGTTCTTTCTTCTTTTGATCTGTACATGCGTACAATTGTGTATTTTAGTGCGCGTGCCCCTTTCTGCTTCATGTGCTATCCTTGCTTGACATGACTGAGTTTGCTGGTAATCGTCTTATGGACTTGGTTGAGTGAATCTTGAGGAGGATAAATTTGTGTTGGCTTCCCTCCGTCGGTTTCAGGAACCTTCACAGTAATATCAGAGAGTGCTGATGAAAGGGTAAATACAGGGTTTTTAGAGAGAGAAGTGAAGGAAGATATACATATGTATCAAAATATTCTGAGTACTTGGTGAGCACGTTATTTCAAACTATCTGCATATATGATTTATAGGCTATTAAAGCCTCTAATATTCATTATATTTGCTTGAATATAGGCTAGTTTTTCTCACTTTCACAATGCCTGTCTAGAGATTACCAGTCTTTTTTCTGGTAAATTCTTTCTTTCTTTCTCTTTTGCACATATAGCTTGTTGTCACTCTGTGTGTCCAAGGTGTTTACTCAAGATTAATTAGTGGTCCTGGGGGAGACAGAGGATAGAGAAGTGAATGCGAAGAGAGATGTCTGCCTAGAAACAAAACTGGGATTTTCTGCTCGGCGGGTTGGAGTGAACAAGATAATATTTTATTATAGATAGTATGCTATGTAAAAATTCTTATATAGACTTATAAATCACATATCATATGCATAATACATTGTATTTTATAGTATGGCAAAAGAAAAATCCCAACAATTCACTGTTTCATAGCGAAAATTAAATCAGAATAAACATTTGTAAATATATTTTATATATATAGTCTGGATAAACTTTGTATTTCCCTAAAAAAATTAATCAAATGTTTTTTCATTTATTCTTATGTAAAGAAGGATAATTTTCCTTATTCATTGTGTAAAATAAATTATATATCCTCTCTTGTTTTCCTATGAGAACACAGACAAAATAGCACTAACTTTCGCAGAAATATCCTGGTAAAATAACACAGGTTTTTGACATATATATATATATATATATTAATAAAAATATTATTCATTGTTGTATAGATATATAAATTTCAATATATATAATATAAAATTAATTTTTTACTTTTTTCAATAAAATCTTTCTGCTACTAATTTTAGTACCAGTATTAGGTAATTCAGGATAACCTTCTATAAAAACAAAACAACTCAATTTATTGGAAAAATACAACCACACATAATTGTCTGATGGTTTGCTTACTTTCTGGGTGTAATTCATATCAATATAACTAATAGTTGAGCTTTAAGTTTGTGGGTTATCCACATCCTATATCCTCTCTTGCCATCTTATATCTCTAAGAATCTCATTGCATATTCAGACAAGGAATTCCACACTTTAGATGCCCCAACAGAAAAGAAAAATTTCCTGAGAAATCTTCTAGTAAATTGTATTATCTACTGTATTTTTTTTATTTTTTTATATTGTATTGTTTACTTCTACTTTACTTACATATGCAAATAGTTCAAAGAATTTGTCTAAAATTTATTTCTGTCATGATGTCATCATTATAGAGAGGACTGCTGAAAATGAAGATTATTATTCTACTTTTACATCTTTGCCTTTTATATATGCAAATATAAAGCTTTCATGTTTATATATTCAATATCCTTTCTGTGAAAATAATAAATTCATTTTTTATGGTATGGGGCCTCTTACACTTGACATAGCGTAGGGCCTCAGAATGTCATAATCTGGCCCTGTCTGCAAACGAAAAAAGGTTGAAAACCACTGGTTTAGTACTGCACATTAATAGACACGAATCTGGAATGAGATGGGTCTGCATTGCCACTAGGCGGCACTCAAGGTCCATAAATACTGAATAGGATCAAAGACAGATACACAGAAAATGCACCTTCTATAGCAAACTTAAAACAAAAACAAAAAGCATCCAGCCCCTTTCTGATTTTCAGTAAAACTTCACACATTTTCTACATCATAGTTACACTGTCACACATCCAAGACAACAAACTTGGATGACTGAAGACAATCTTTCTGGAAGAAAGCTTCCTTATCAGACTTAACTGAATGTGCAGTTGGGTAAAACAGATAGCACAAGAGATTTGCAGGAATCAATAATCTGTTATCTCCTGTCACTTAAGGTATGATTGCCAAGTAGAAGCATTTAGGATAAGGCTGCAGTGGAGGCCTGAAATCCTTACACATACTCAGAGGACAATATTTCAATTGGGAGAGTTCTACAATTATAACCTGTTGTCTCTGGCAATAGTCATACAGGAATGAGAAAACAGCAGATTGATTTCTCCCCACCGCCACCCCCAACACTGAAATAATGTAGAGAGGAAAGGAGTTATTCAGTAATTTGTCTATCTGTCTATGTATATCTGATGTGCAGTTGTGGTATCTGCACATCACTTATACCAATTTATCCTTTAAAAATAGTTTTATGTTTGTTTCTGCTTAAGTTCAAAGGAGAAAAGCTTAATTTATGTTGCCTGAAGATATTAGTGAGGACAAGCCCTTAGAGAAAGGATTGGACAATCATATGGATAACAAGAATATTCACCAAGGAGTCCAGTGCCACCTTAAAGACTAACAGATTTATTTGAGCATAAGCTTTTATGGGTAAAAAACCCACATCTTCAGATGCACAGAGTGAAAGTTACAGATGCAGGCATAAATATACTGACACATGAAGAGAAAGTTACCTTACAAGGGGAGAACCAGCGTTAACAAGGCCAATTCAGTCAGAATATTCAGTTATAGTACTAAGGATTATTTTTCGAGTTTGGAAAGGACACAGACCCTCCTGCATCAGGGCATAAAACAACTTCCAACTCATGGGGTTAAGAAGAAATGTTCCCTGTAGCCATGTTATTCCATAGCTGTCTACTGCAGAGTTTGTTGCAGCCATTATTGGCCATTGACAGAAACAGCATGCTGAACTGATGGATCAATGGTCTGATCAAGTATCAAGTATTCTTCAACAAAAGAACTTCAAAAACAGACTCCAATGAGAGACTGCTGAATTGGAATTAATTTGCAAACTGGATACAATTAACTTAGGCTTGAATAAAGACTGGGAGTGGATGGGTCATTACACAAAGTAAAACTATTTCCCCATGTTTATTCCCCCCCCCCCCGGTTCCTCAGACGTTCTTGTCAACTGCTGGAAATGGACCACCTTGATTATCACTACAAAAGGTCCCGTCCGTCCCCCCCCCCCCCCCCCCGCTCTCCTGCTGGTAGTAGCTCACCTTACCTGATCACTCTAGTGACAGGGTGTATGGTAACACCCATTGTTTCATGTTCTCTGTGTATATAAATCTCCCCACTGTATTTTCCACTGAATGCATCCGATGAAGTGAGCTGTAGCTCACGAAAGCTTATGCTCAAATAAATTTGTTAGTCTCTAAGGTGCCACAAGTCCTCGTTTTCTTTTTGATCAAGTATGGTAATTCCTATGGTGCTAAATGCAAACACAAAGCAAAATAATGCCTGTTAACTATGGCCACCACAGGAGCTCCAAATTCTTGGCCATTGTAAATGGTGACCACTTTATAAAGGGGGTTGGGGGGAGTATTCAGACAACTTTCACCTATCTGAAAAGTTAAAATAATGAAATTATTTTTTCTTCACCTTAAAAGACAAACTCCTAATCTTGAAGCAATTTACTTCTCCAGCTCCCTTTGCAGGGTGATAGCAATACATTTCACATGCTTGACAAATGTGTGGATGCATAGAAACACACAGTAGCCATACTATTCCGGAGTCTTAGGGTGAGATTCTGCACTGCACAGCATAGAGCTCCCTCGCAGCCTAGAGGAAGGAAGGGTTAAAGTAGCTTAAGGCACCTTTGCATCCTCTTGATCCTGGAAAGGCCCCCAGCAAAACTTAGACCTGGAGGCTTGTTTAAATTACAGAAGCCTTCCTGAGCTGTCCTATGGGCTGTGGCACTGCCTGGAATTCCCTCAGCCTATATGCTGAGGCCTCAGCCCTGACACAGCCTGCCTGGCCCCAGCCCCAGGGCTTGAGAGGAGGTCTTCAATAGCAAGCCTTAAGGCTGTCTTCCACAGTACTTGCACATGCAGAATCCTCCCACAGCCAGATCCAGGGCTGTTAGGGCCCCTTTAGGCTGCTTAGACCATTAACATGGCTGTGATGCAATTTACACACCTCATACTAAACCAGAGCAAGGCATGGAGCAGTACTGGGCCAGGAAGGCCTCGCCCCTCAGCATAAGCAGGGCATGCTCTAGGTGGAGGGACAGTTTACATTGGTAGTAGGGTAACCACCTTTTCAAAAGTCAAAAGCAGCACACATGCAGGAGCCCCGTCCCCCTCTGTGGCCCTTCCCCCTGCTCCTTCTCTTCCCCTGAGGTACCACCCCTTGCTGCTCCTCTTCCCCCGAGGCTCCACCCTGTGTCCAAGCCAGAAGCTCATGGTAAGACTGCCCAGTCCACTGTGGGGAGCCCTGGACGCTCTACTTGCCCTGGGTGCGGGAAGTGGGGTGCCTGAGAGCAGCCCCCAGCTCTGTCCCCGCCTCCTACAAGACACCTACAAGAACCCAGTAAGCTGATTATGGCAAAGTTAGAGGGAAATTGATATATTTTGCAAAAAATAATTGTTTTAATAAAGCATTATACTACTTCAGAAGGCCAATTTGCTACCATGACCACTTTACGAATTTGTTGCACCTCTTTTCCCCTTGGTTTGTCTGCCTTTTAGCTGGCAAGTTCTTCAGAGCAGACGCCAGGTCTTCCTTTATGTTTGGGAAGTGCCTAGTACATTATGGGTAAAATTCAGTAATAACAGAAAAATAGGAACTGTCAAACTGGATTTGGCCCTAGAGCCGTCTAGTCCAGTGTTTACTGACAGCAGTGGTTAATACCTGATGCTTCAAGGAAATGTGAAAAACAACTATCATGCACAGCCATTTGTGCTGAGCAGCACATGATGGAAAAATTGCTTTCTAATGCCCCCAAGGCCAGCTTACTCCCTGAAGCATGATATTTGTTTACTCTTATCTTAGCCTGCATAGTTACAAATGTTATTAATGATTATGCCATTATCCAATTCTTTTAAATGTTAAATTCCAGCAGATACAGTCTGCTAGCTCCAGCCTTTTTACTCTAAGCCCCTGTCATCTGGAACTCCTTCCCTCAGACTCCCAGGAAACTGCTCTCTCTTTCTTTACGTCTTTTCAAGACTAAAGTTCAATATTTGGGGCTTTAATGTATTTGGTGGCTTTGAAGAATTGCTTTGTTTTTTACTGGAAACCTCCCATGGGATATTTGCAGGATAAGGAAGTGATAAATGGCTTAGCATAAAGATATAAAATAAGCAAAGTGACAAATGTAGAACTACAATTATTCTAACTCAAGTGGACTGAAAAATTAAAGGGGAAAAAAGTGAATAACTCTCCCTGAAATCTCTTTCCTGTCCTTATCTGAAGCTGCTTATGAAGCCCTAGATTGTGACTTCGGCTAAGCACATGTGCAATACTGTAAAAAACTCTATGAAGGCTACTGGCTCTTGGGGCTGACTGCTCAGTGTTAAAGATACTGCCTTATCCTCTTACGGCTTCTCTGGAGCAAACAGCCAGGGAGGGATGGGGAATGAGCAGACCGCTGGTGTACTCACTATCTAGCTTAGCTCAGGCAGCCTATACTGTTGTAAATTACCAACCCGCCCCGCACTTCTCAGGAGGGAGGAAAAAGCAGGGAAGGAATTGTGACTCAGAGGGATGTTTCTGAGTCCCAGTGCCTCCCAGATCTACTCCAGGGGGTTGTACAGCTTTTGCCTCACTCTTTCTTCAGGGCTGTGCTTTATATCACAACTATCCCTTACTACGTGGGGGATGGAGGTGTGGGAAGAGAGACTGCAGGCAGGAAGCTTCAGCTCTGCTTTATCTTTGAACCTATACATAAATGTATCTGGGGAAAATATCTTCATGGAATTCCATCAGAGGAATATTTGATCTGTCCTGGACCTGACCTGACAACAAAGCCAATTACATTTCAGAAAGCAGTTTAGAGAAATTTCTAGCAGCCATTGGGTGGATGCTTTGTCTGTCCCAAATAGCAACCTGAGCCAGCTAGACACTAAAAAGTAAGGAGTGGACTAGTAAAGGATGCTTAGAATGTTAAAACACAATAGAGTTGGCACACATGGCAAAAAACAGATACTGGAACAAGCACAATGTGCAGCTTACAAGATGCATGTGCTTTTCAAAACTAAATAAATGGGAGGGGGAACTATTTCATTTGCGGAGAGACACTGTTCGATGTTCTGATTTTTTTGGATTGAACCAAATTTCCACATATTTATATTTAGGCTCACTTCTGGAGTGAGTTCACCTTCTCTTTTGCTGATGTTTCACTCAGTAATTTACCTTCTGACCAAAACACATGTCCTAGAAGCACTGGCTGAAGCAATTCTGTTGGACTTAGTACGTAAGACCCAATAGGATGTGTACACAGAGATATTTCCTTCTCTCATTCCCACCTAGAATTCATCTATCAACTGAGTGTTTAAAAGAAAATGTGCCAGAGACTCGGGAAACTGCAGATCAGAATAGCAATCAGGGACAACCCCTAGCGAGCACCTCCAAAAAGAGGAAACCCACAGACCCTAAATGAAATGGTTTAACTGACATTTTTGCTTCATAATGCAGTGTGCTTACTCATTGCCTGAAGTCCCTTCTCATTGAGTGAGGCTGTCGCATATGGGTTACCTAGTTTCTCAAACTAATGCAGGACCGCCTTCCTAAAGTCGCAGCTGTAGAGTGACCATGTACAAGCCCTGACTGGTCATAGTGAATAAATCCTGGAATTATTCCTCCTCACCACTATTTTAAAGTCATCATTTAGCTGGGAAATTGCAAGACAGGGTAAGGAAAGGAGGTTTAATACTCAGTAATGCCAACCCCAAATATTCAAAAATAATGAGTCAGACACACCAAAAATCATGAGATTAGCTTTAAAATCATGAGATTATGTAAAAACAATGGATTTGGTGTTCTTTTTATTTGCCTTCTGCTTTCTGTACATTTTGGATGCATTGGGGTCACATTTTGAAGCTTTCCCCTCAGCCATGTGGGCTAGAAACTTAGATTTTATTTAAGAATGAAGGCTGAAATCATCACATATCCACTTGACTCCAGGAGCTGGGGTTTAAGAGAACAATAATTATCATGGGTTTCATAACATAATCATGAAAGTTGGCAACACTGAATACTGATTCATGGCCTCCCTTAGTGTCTAGGGAAATTAACTTTTGCCAAAGGCATCACAGTACATCTATTAGTAAAAGGTTTTGTCTGAAATGGAATTTATTGAAAATAGCTGTCAGATGTTCATTTTAGCCAAGGGCTTTTTTCCTTCTATTGAGAATATGGCACCCCTGAATTTATGCACTGTGGATTGGTACTGAAGTATATACGTTGATTGATTTTAGGACTGTGATCTTTTGGATTTATATAGGTCACTATAATAATCTAAAATTACATTATTTATCTCTGCAGGATGTGAGCATGCTTGGTCTTCAGCATTTTTAATTGTGAGTATTGGCCTGGCTGCTTTATCTCTAGTTATAAGCCGTGCTCACAATCACTCAGTTTTATCTCTAAGTTCATATACCCTCATCCACAGATGGAGAAGATCCTCCTTGGCTATTTGGGTAAACAAGAGATTAGTCTCTGTCTTGAGTTGATGAAGTTCTCGCTCAGTGTCCTCTGGATAATATATCACTGATTTAGTCTCCAGCTGAGCCATCTTATACTGTAAGGAAGTTATGGCTTCTGGAATTGAGGTTCTGGACCGGCCTTCCAACAGGAGTAGTGAGGGCAATCAACCTAAACTAGTTTTAAAAACAGTGGTGCAAGTAGAAATTATTTCTTGTGGGTATGCTACACTGATGGGAGGGACACAAAGGGGGGGCATGTGACCACCCCACGTGATCCCCCCACGTGACTCCTCCCCGCCCTGCCCCCAGCCTGGGGACCCCACGCTCTCCTCATCCCCTCCCCATGATCCACATCCATTCCACGTTACTTGGGTGTGGGGGGGCAGGGGCTCTGTCCTCCTCCCGCTGCACCAGAGACTTCTGCTGTACAGATCCCAGGCAGGAGGACTCAGGAGACGCAGCTGCGTGGAAGGGCTGCAGCCCGGCTCGGGGCGGTACAGCTGCACAGGAGGAGCTGCTGGTGTGGGAGCGCCCAGTCCCACGTTCTGCCCCTTTCGCCACTGGGCTTCCCGGGAGCTCAGGAACCACCGTGGGGAAAGGAGTAGAACCGCCAGCAGATCCTCCGGCGCGGCTGCTGTACCACCCCCAGCCCCGCCCCCTGCCCTTCCACAGAGCTGCGCCTCCTCCCTCAGTACAGCAGCCCCACCGGAGGGTGGGGCTGGGGGCGGTACGGCCGCACTGGAGGAGCTGCCCATCTTATACTGCGTTGCCCAGCAGGGAAAGGAGCAGAACGCTGGCAGGTCCTCCGGCGGCTCTACCGCCCCCGCCCCCGCAGCAGTGCCGGGTTTACAATGGCTCCAGTGGCTCCATGGAGGCGGTCCCATGCTCAGAAGAGGCCCCGGTCTGCTCCGCTTGCACTGCGGCCCGAGACCCCGCTGGCTCCCCCACCCACCACTTGCTCCTCTCGGCCTGCCCACCAGCTGGCCGAGGGCTCCTCTCCGCCCCCTGGCCAGACCGCAGTGCGCCTCCGGCTCCGGGCAGTGTCTGCTTCCCACCACCCGTGGGGCCCCACCTATCTCCCCGGCTCTCAGCCGCCTGGGACTGGTGCAGAAGCCTGGCCAGCCTCAGCCAGGTGGCAGGGGTGGGGCAGAAAGCCAATATGGAGGGCTTGGCTGGGCCCCTCCAGGCATGTGCGTCTTGAGGGAGCCTGGCTGGGGCAGGCCCTGGCCTGGCTGATCACGCCACTCCCTTGGGGCCGGAGCGATTCCCCGCCCTGGGACCAGCCCTGGCTGTGCTGCCTGCTCAACCTGGCAGACCATCACCTCCCAGCAGGCCGGTGAGTGCAGCCGGGAGGCAGGGATTGGGGGAGTGGGTCTGGGGGGGGGTGCTGGGCTGTGAAGGGGCAGGGAAGATCTGTGTGTTGGGGCACTAGGGAGTGGGGGTTCAGTGTGGGGGGTGCTGGGCAGTTGTGGTGGGGCTGTGGGCAGGGGTGGTGTTGTGCAGGGCGTTGTGCATTTGTGGGTGGGTCTGGGGGGGCGCTGGCCACAAGGAGTTGGGGGGTGTTGGGTGGGGCGGCTGTGTGGTGTGGCATAGGCCCACCCCTGAGGAGAAGGGGCATGATGGCAGCAAAAGGGCCGGGCAGGCCACTATGCGTCTGGCAATTGCCAGTTTGTAAATAGTGCCCTCGCATTGGGAGGAGCAGGACCACCCGTGCCATGCCATGCCCCCTTGCCTCTGGCTGTCCCTTCACTCCGGGGACTGATCTCCCCGCACCATGCTCCATTGCCTCCATGGGGACCCACAAATATGTTTGGCGCCGGGCCCACAAAAGGTTAATCCTGCCCTGCCCCCCAGCCCTGTCCTCCGGCGGCTGTACCGCCCCCAGCCCCACCCCCCGAGCCCTGTCCTCTGGCGGGGCTGCTGTACAGACAGAGGAGACACAGCTCGGTGGAACGGCTGGGGGCAGGTTCTTCCTCTGTCTTTCAAGTAAGCCGTACCAGCTATAAATATCTCACTGGTACAGCGTACCGTACCGTACCGTACCACTGTACTTGCACCACTGTTTAAGAAGGAGCTTGATCAATTTATGAATGGGATTATAGGATTGGATTGCCTGCAAAAGCAGGGGCCTGGCCTCGATGGCCCAGAGGTCCTTTCCAGTATTATGTGCCTACATTTCCCTCTTTTATTTTCTATTTCTACTAAAAATCCAGCAGAGATTCTCCTTATATATAAATCTTGAATGCCTCCCAGTGTATGACCTTATTCATATCCCACATGGTTTGGAAACTACTTATCCTCAAATAGGGTCAAATCCATTAACTTTTGAGTGACAGATAGCAATTGTTTCTAGCCCTGATGGTTCATGAGATATCAGACTTAAATTCAAAATTATTCTGATTATGATCTTGTTTTACATTCACTTCGGTTCTGACCTGATTTTAGTAGCCACTATCTCAAAATCTGTGATAGCTAGGACTATTGTTGTACATCATCTGCAACCTTGTATGCATAAAGTTGGAATTAATCTTTAAATCTAAGGCTATGTGAGAACACTGGCTTCTAAAATCCTGAAAGAATGGAGGTTTGGGTGGCAAGTGAGAAAGAAAATGATATTTTTGTGGTTGTTAAATGATAATTAAGAAAACTTCTCACTAGTTTCAGAAAAGGTAAAGAAAAGTTACTGATTGTCTCTTAGCCAGTCCCTTCTTGTGGACAGCACAGGACTAGGGAGACACAAGCAAGGAAATGAGGCTGGCAGAACAGCGCAATGAGGTAAAGGCCCACTCCATGGAAAAGTTTGGGAGAGTGAGCAGACAAAGCCCCTCCAGCAGTGAACTTCAGAGAGTAGCTCCTTATGTGGTCCCCATTTCAATACAGTGAAATCCGCAACCTTAAATTAGTGTATTTTTAAACAACTTTAGCCATAGTCCCCTGAGTTCTAAAAAGCTGCTAATGCCAAGCTTTTATATCAATATTTTAGTTGCATTTTTGCTCTTGCCCTACATGTTGCAAATATGCCAACTTTTAGGCTTATTCCCAGAATGTTGTGAGGCCTTAGAACCCCTCATTTATCCTTCCCAACAGATGATTCTACAAGGAACTGCCATTTGGGAAAACATAATTCCAACTATACATATAAAATGATGGGGTCTAAATTAGCTGTTACCACTCAAGAAAGAGATCTTGGAGTCATTGTGCATAGTTCTCTGAAAACATCCACTCAGTGTGCAGCAGCAGTCAAAAAAGATAACAGAATGTTGGGAATCATTAAGAAAGGGATAGATAATAAGACAGAAAATATCATATTGCCTCTGTATAAATCCATGGTATGCCCACGTCTTGAATACTGCATGCAGATGTGATCGACCCATCTCAAAAAAGATATATTGGAATTGGAAAAGGTTCAGAAAACGGCAACAAAAATTATTAGTTGTATGGAACGGCTTCCATTTGAGGAGAGATTAACATTGGCACTTTTCAGCTTGGAAAAGAGACGACTAAGGAGGACTATGATCGAGGTCTATAAAATCATGACTGGTATGGAGAAAGTAAATAAGGAAGTGTTATTTACTCCTTGTCATAACACGAGAACTAGGAGTCACCAAATGAAATTAATAGGCAGCAGGTTTAAAACAAACAAAATGAAGTATTTTTACACAAAATGCACAGTCAACCTGTGGATGCTATGCGTTTTGTGTAAACGCCAGAGGATGTTGTGAAGGCCAAGACTATAACAGGGTTAAAAAAAGAACTAGATAAATTCATGGACAATAGCTCCATCAATGGCTGTTAGCCAGGATGGGCAGGAATGGTGTCCCTAGCCTCTGTTTGCCAGAAGCTGGGAATGGGTAAGAGAGGATGGATCACTTGATGATTATCTGGCATTGGTCACTGTCGGAAGACAGGATGCTGTGCTAGATGGACTTTTGGTCTGACCCTGTATGGCCATTCTTATGTTCTTTGATTCCTGGGGTAATCAGTCTTCAGCTTCAGAGAATTCCTCTCTCTTTGCACAGAAATCACAGGCAGTTTATGGCACATACGCACACCAACCAGTAAGTCCCTGAATCACATGTCTTATAAACTTGGATGACACAATTTGCAGTTGTGAGTTAGCTCTACTGTCTATTTTAATCAGCTCCGGTGTCTATGGTGATTCTCAAATTGGCACTGTTATGACAGCTGGGCCTACAAATTTACCCAAATTGTGAGCCCAACTGTAAAAAACATGTAAATCATAGAATATAGAATATAGAATCATAGAATATCAGGGTTGGAAGGGACCCCTGAAGGTCGTCTAGTCCAACCCCCTGCTCGAAGCAAAAGTAAAAGTTCATAAGAGGTTACAATAATCTATAATAACCAATGTTGATGGGAAAAGGTACAAAAAGGGAGACAGAATAACTGAATTATTCTAAACAAAAGGGCCAAGATTATATGATTGAAGGACCGTGTGTAAATTATGCTTGTTAAAAACAGTAAGTGTGGAGCCAGAAATTAATGAGCCAAAAATGGGATGTTGGACATTAGACCTAACTGGTGGACAAAATAATGAGGGGCTGGGTTATTCCAACCATCACCCCCTTTTTAGGTCCCTAAAAGAGAAAGAGTTTGTGGGGAAAGGATGAAAAAATGAAAAGTATGACAAGAGGCTACTAGTGCAAGCTTCACCATCATGGCTGCCACTCCCACCACTTCCTGGTACTCCAGACCTTCATCTTCGTGATCCTGAGAGGTGTCCTGACCAGAACGGGTCAGAGAGAGAGAGAGAGGGATCCAGGTGACATCGCCACCCTTATCAGCCCCAGGAGAATCCAAACCACCACCTGGGATGACAGTTATTACCATCGTTAATACCATCTAAGAGATTGTCAAACCAGAGGGATTTTTCTTCTAAGACTGGACTTTAACAACAACAGCAGCAATGACATCTCCAGCCTGTCTCAACGAGCTTCTTCTCTTTTCCCCAAAAAGGATTTATTACCATCTTTGATACCATCTAACAGACTGTCAAAAAAGGGGGTTTATTTCCTTCTAAAACTCTCTCCAGCTAAAGGGAAAGGGAACAACGGATGCTGTTAAAATGAGAGTCTTATTCAATATTTTACATTTCAAATGTTTTCACTATTTTTGTTCTTTTCTAAAAAGTTAAAAGGATTTTTAATGTGTGTTTGCCATGGTGCTAACAAGTTGAGGTCTCTGTAGACCAAGACCTGGACCTTGTTTAACACTGTTTAATGTTAGACAGTGACTGGGTTACGTTGATATCGTTAGCCCATTTATTTTATCTAAATTAATACGACAGCACCCACATGTACTTCTATAATGTCCTGAGTAATGAGCTAAATGATTGATAGGGCTCCTCATTATGGTGTCAGGGAGTTCCATGGTGTATATTTTATAATATTTCAAAATGGCTTAAAAAGCATGAGAAACCTGCTTCAGAGCTGCCCAGTTCCTACATACAGTCATTACTCTGCTCCACCAGGCCCACTCCCCTCCATCCTAGCCACATTCCACTCCCAGTATACCCCGACACCCCCTCCTTTCCTTTACACTGGTGGGGTTGGGGGTGCAGCTGGTGTAGGAGATTACAAAGCCACCTGTACCCAATTTATACAAGTGGAGCGTTCCTCTGGGAAGGGGGAATTCTCCACTGGCCATCTCCAGCTCCTTTAGCGGCTTTAGCTAGCCAGAAAATCTGACTCTCTATTTGTGCTGGGTTATACAGCCCCATTGTATATTTTCTCAATATATTCAGGAGTTGTCTGGGGAAAAAACAAAATATCAATACAATCAATTTTCAATACAAGCCTTATTTGAAATTGGGTTATGTATGATAATGACCTAGTGACAGAGGATGTGGAAAAAGCTAATGTACTCAATGCTTTTTTTGCCTCTGTTTTCACTAACAAGGTCAGCTCCCAGACTGCTGCGCTGGGCATCACAAAATGCGGAAGAGATGGCCAGCCCTCTGTGGAGATAGAGGCGGTTAGGGACTATTTAGAAAAGCTGGACGTGCACAAGTCCATGGGGCCGGACGAGTTGCATCCGAGAGTGCTGAAGGAATTGGCGGCTGTGATTGCAGAGCCACTGGCCATTATCTTTGAAAACTCGTGGCGAACCGGGGAAGTCCCGGATGACTGGAAAAAGGCTAATGTAGTGCCAATCTTTAAAAAAGGGAAGAAGGAAGATCCTGGGAACTACAGGCCAGTCAGCCTCACCTCAGTCCCTGGAAAAATCATGGAGCAGGTCCTCAAAGAATCAATCCTGAAGCACTTGCATGAGAGGAAAGTGATCAGGAACAGCCAGCATGGATTCACCAAGGGAAGGTCATGCCTGACTAATCTAATCGCCTTTTATGATGAGATTACTGGTTCTGTGGATGAAGGGAAAGCAGTGGATGTATTGTTTCTTGACTTTAGCAAAGCTTTTGACACGGTCTCCCATAGTATTCTTGTCAGCAAGTTAAGGAAGTATGGGCTGGATGAATGCACTATAAGGTGGGTAGAAAGCTGGCTAAATTGTCGGGCTCAACGGGTAGTGATCAATGGCTCCATGTCTAGTTGGCAGCCGGTATCAAGTGGAGTGCCCCAGGGGTCGGTCCTGGGGCCGGTTTTATTCAATATCTTCATAAATGATCTGGAGGATGGTGTGGATTGCACTCTCAGCAAATTTGCGGATGATACTAAACTGGGAGGAGTGGTAGATACGCTGGAGGGGAGGGATAGGATACAGAAGGACCTAGACAAATTGGAGGATTGGGCCAAAAGGAATCTGATGAGGTTCAATAAGGATAAGTGCAGGGTCCTGCACTTAGGACGGAAGAACCCAATGCACAGCTACAGACTAGGGACCGAATGGCTAGGCAGCAGTTCTGCGGAAAAGGACCTAGGGGTGACAGTGGACGAGAAGCTGGATATGAGTCAGCAGTGTGCCCTTGTTGCCAAGAAGGCCAATGGCATTTTGGGATGTATAAGTAGGGGCATAGCGAGCAGATCGAGGGACGTGATCGTTCCCCTCTATTCGACATTGGTGAGGCCTCATCTGGAGTACTGTGTCCAGTTTTGGGCCCCACACTTCAAGAAGGATGTGGATAAATTGGAGAGAGTCCAGCGAAGGGCAACAAAAATGATTAGGGGACTGGAACACATGAGTTATGAGGAGAGGCTGAGGGAGCTGGGATTGTTTAGCCTGCAGAAGAGAAGAATGAGGGGGGATTTGATAGCTGCTTTCAACTACCTGAAAGGGGGTTCCAAAGAGGATGGCTCTAGACTGTTCTCAATGGTAGCAGATGACAGAACGAGGAGTAATGGTCTCAAGTTGCAGTGGGGGAGGTTTAGATTGGATATTAGGAAAAACTTTTTCACTAAGAGGGTGGTGAAACACTGGAATGCGTTACCTAGGGAGGTGGTAGAATCTCCTTCCTTAGAGGTTTTTAAGGTCAGGCTTGACAAAGCCCTGGCTGGGATGATTTAACTGGGAATTGGTCCTGCTTTGAGCAGGGGGTTGGACTAGATGACCTTCTGGGGTCCCTTCCAACCCTGATATTCTATGATTCTATGATTCTATGATGAGATTCTGTTCTATACCACCCTCATGATCATAGTATCTGAGCACCTTAAAATGATGGCCTTCCAGTTCATGACCAACATTAAACAGATCGCCTTTATCTGAAACCCTATTTTATAGAATAAATGCCATGTCAAGTAAATGTGGTTCAACTGAATGGAGACGGTTTTTGTCGTCACTCATCTTCTTTTGCCAGGGATGCTCAATAAGGGCCCTATCAGAACTTTGTATTCTTCTTATCCCTAGACTTCAGTGGTAACTTTGACTGAGTAAGAATGGATGAGTAGAGCCCTTGGGTAGAATATTCAATTAATTTCTTCTGTTATAAGATCTAGAAAACAGGACATCAGCTACACAGGATGACAGACTGACTTGTGAACTGAACAATTCCTGCAAAGCTGGAAGCAAGTGCAGACAGGGCAGACTCGGAGCATCATGTGTATCATGTATGCATTCCTCCTGTTCTCCATTTGCCACAGGCGGGGTCAGCAGCATCCTCTCCTTCCTGTTCAGCGTGGTCAGTCATCCTGGTACCTGGCAATCCAAAAAGGTCCACATTTCTTCAAGCACCCTTATCATGTATTTGCTGTGAGTGCACAGACAGATGTGCTAATAGCTCAGGAGTTGTCTGACATGGGCTGGCATGTGGGTGATGTTTAGAAAAATCTAAAACATCTAAAAGCACTTTCCAAATCATGGGCCAAATCTTGACCTTGGTTCTTCCATGGTTGGAAGTTTGACTGGAGCTGTGCAGCCACAGAGACCCTCAACATATTGTGAAAGGATTATTCACTTCACAAGCACCTGTGTAAGCATCTGCCTGACTTTTCCCCATGCTGGGTAGGTTCTTCCCCATCTCATTGAGGGCAAATGGAGCTTGAACGTTTCAAACTAGATAATTAGATTGCTAAACTTAATTATTTAATGTCTGAACGTGTAATGTAAATCAATATGTAAGTGCTATTATTTATCTATTATAAAAAACCTCTTCAGATCTAAAAGATTGATATAAAATATGTCATGGACATTTCTTGGGTAAATTACTTCATTATTTATTTTTAAATATGCAAGTATCCAATAATGTATTGTATTTTTAGATATTGGTAGTATTCAATATTATATTTAAATAAGAAAGTTTATTCACATTGTTTGTTGAAAGTTCTACAATGCCTCTGAGCTACCGTTTTCCTGAGTCACAAATAAATATATTTCCCAGCTGTTTCTTCCTTCCACAACTCCTCATCCTTTCTCAAATGTAAACTTTATTAATAATAATAGAATAACTAGTCAAGTGTCTTGAAATGTAGCCACAGTGCGTAAGTGGCACTTGGGAGAGACACCAAGTTCCTATTCCATGTTCCAAGGAAAACTAGAGCCACTGCACAGAACTCACAACCAGGGGCAGACATGCCAAACCCACGAAAAAGATGTAGAAATTGGGCTTTTGGGGGGGCTTAATTGGCTTCTGAGTTGCTTGTTGGCTAGTTTTTGGCTTGTAGCTTGTTACTTGTTTGGCTTGTTGTAACTTGTTGCTTCTTCTTGTTCTTCTTTTCTCTCTTTCTTTTTTTTATCTGCTCCCAGCAAGCAGGGGCAAGGGGCAAGCAGCAGCAAGGAGGGGAGAGAGTCAGGGGTGCACAGCAGGCCCACCACAATCCCGGACTGCACGCCGGTGGGATCTAGTCACATACAGTGTTGAGGTTCTTAGGCACTGGCTTGTTTTGGCCTTGTTTTGAAATGGAATTAGCTTGATTTTTGGCTTATTGTGAAAGGCGGGGTGCTTATTTACCGCGTGAAAGTTGGGAACTGTGCTCAGTAGGTGGGGGAGCTATTACGCATTTAAGTTACTTGCAGGCCTTTCAAATCCAGAAAGCTCAAGTTGACAAAGCTGTAATGCATGAGTTTTTCTGAATACTAATAAGCTATCACAAAAATGCAAGAGGTCTGAGCCTCAGAGATTTTCTTTTTATAATTGAGCTGGGTCACTGCGGGGTACTGTGTTTTAATAAAGCTGCTGTGGCCTCCTGTTGCTCCACTCAGCTCCACTTCACCATCTACAGAGGCTCCATCACCACCCCACAACATCTAGCTCAAGTTCCTGCCTCTGCCTCCATACCGGTTGATTGTTTAGGAGCTGAGAGCCAATCAGGTTCTGACCAGGCCCACCCCAGCCCCAGCCCCACCCTCAGCAGTGGCAGGGGCAGGGCACAAGCCCAACAGTGGGGAGGAAGTAACCAGAGCTGGCATGACAGAAGGGCAGCCAGACCAAATTTGAGTGGCATTGCAACCTAGCTCTTGGGCTCCAGCTCCGCGTTCTAGAGTCCACTCAGAGATTTCAGGAGTATGTGAGACAGGGTTCATAGGGGTGAGTCTCACAGCTCAGGTGTGATACTTGAGGTGTCTGCCAAATCCTGAGTTGTTCCAGAGCCCTGACATAATTTAGATGGTTCTGGGGGGCTGTCTATATGACAGCAGTCTCTTGGGGGCTGCACGGTGCAGTGCAGCACTGGCCAGAATCTTAACTGCAGTTATGCCCTCAACATGGCCCTTTCACCCTCACAGTCCCACCCTGGTGCACCCCCTATGCCAGAGCTTGCCAAGGGGTTCTCAGAAGGCTGCTTTACAGATGTCTTCCACAGTGTCTGCACCAGGGGGATCCTCTCCCGGACAAACAAGACACCTTTACCGACTCCAGCATTTATACATGGCATAAAGGGCCCGGAGCCAGCGTGAGGTGCTTACCCAAAGTGTTTGGGCTTTGTGTGGGCAATAAGCAAGGGCTGGGAGAGATGCAATTCATTTATCCCACTACCTGCAGGCAGGCCTCAGAGCTGTAGAGCAATTCCTCTATACTCATTACTCCAGCCCTTATGCTGGAGGAGTGACCCCTCTGCAAATCCTACATAGGATTTTAGGAGTAATGGATTTGCTCTGGCAAAGTCCCATGCTGCACACTGGCCAACCATCCCTCCTCTCATATGCGCTTGCCTATTTGGGGCTGATGCATTGCTTTTGTAGCTTATATAGAGCCCCCTTCTATGGTGCACAGAGAGTTCTGAGGCCCCCTTTATGTGGATGGTCTGTCTGTACCACTCCCTCTTCCCTGCACACCCCACACATGAATGCATACCCTCTACACCCTGGGTGAACTGTATTTTAGGAGCATCTGATCTTACATCCAATAAAACATGTCAGAGAAGGACTAGTTCAAACAAGTGGGGAAAGGTGACACAGAAGGAGACCACTACATAAAGATTCTATGTGGCTTCCTATACGGGTGAACTTCCTTGCCCACAATGGAAGTTGTGAAAGGAAAAGGAGGGAAAACAGGAGAACAGAAACTTTGCAAGTTTCAAAAAAAAATCATAAAATATATATCGAAGCAAAAACAATAGACTTGCATTCCTTTTCCCCTTGCACCCCCACCCCACAAAGTCCTGGGACTCAACCCCTGCAAAATGTTTTTAGTTTTAAACTATTACATTGTCTTTTTCCTGACAAAAACATTGATACTTTAATTCACACTTTATTTAAAAATGGATCAAGCTTTTTTTGTCATGCAAAGTGCTATATTTCACTCCTAATGGAAATAATTAAACTTGGTTAAATACGTGATGAAGTAAAGAGGAGATAAACAGCTGTACATCTCATCAGATCGTACACTAAAATGCCCTGATTGGAAAACCTAATATTTTAAATAGAGGTGCTATAAAAGCTGAAAAACAAACAATTCCATTCATTGTCATCCGTGGTCACTATCGATGGGACAGGCTTTAAGATTTATGATAGTAGCAGGTACTGCAATGACAGTCTGTGTGGTTCTCTATCTTCACGTTGTCCTTAAGGGTAATCTTTTAAAAAGAAACACACACAAAATTACAATTAACTACATTGCTAAAACAAAATTCTTCATGCAAAGTGTTTCTGAAGCCTTTCTTTTTTCAACTAGATACCGTACAAATGTCTTTTGAGATATAGGTATCGAAATGGCACCTGAATCCTGTGTAGTATTACACTGGTTTTCTATAGCTTAGAGCCACAAAGCCTGAAGGCAAGGTTTTCAAAAGCACTTAGTGATTTTGAGTGCCTAACCTGGCACATAGAATCATAGAATCATAGAATATCAGGGTTGGAAGGGACCTCAAGAGGTCATCTAGTCCAACCCCCTGCTCAAAGCAGGACCAATCCCCAACTAAATCATCCCAGCCAGGGCTTTGTCAAGTCTGACCTTAAAAACTTCTAAGGAAGGAGATTCCACCACCTCCCTAGGTAACGCATTCCAGTGTTTCACCACCCTCCTAGTGAAAAAGTTTTTCCTAATATCCAACCTAAACCTCCCCCACTGCAACTTGAGACCATTACTCCTTGTTCTGTCATCTGCTACCACTGAGAACAGTCTAGATCCATCCTCTTTGGAACCCCCTTTCAGGTAGTTGAAAGCAGCTATCAAATCCCCCCTCATTCTTCTCTTCTGCAGACTAAACAATCCCAGTTCCCTCAGCCTCTCCTCATAAATCATGTGTTCCAGTCCCCTAATGATTTTTGTTGCCCTCCGCTGGACGTTTTTCAATTTTTCCACATCCTTCTTGTAGTGTGGGGCCCAAAACTGGACACACTACTCCAGATGAGGCCTCACCAATGTCGAATAGAGGGGAACGATCACGTCCCTCGATCTGCTGGCAATGCCCCTACTTATACATCCCAAATGCCATTGGCCTTCTTGGCAACAAGGGCACACTGTTGACTCATACCCAGCTTCTCGTCCACTGTAATCCCTAGGTCCTTTTCCGCAGAACTGCTGCCTAGCCATTCGGTCCCTAATCTGTAGTGGTGCATGGGTTTCTTCCGTCCTAAGTGCAGGACTCTGCACTTGTCCTTGTTGAACCTCATCAGATTTCTTAGAGGGGCCTGTGTTTCAGACACTGTCAAGCATCCACGCTCTGAAATTTCAGGCCCCTTTACGGTATCTGAAGGTGGCCCTCCAAGCATGGAGACATTCAGAACAACTAGTCATGAAAAAAAAAATCTTGGCCAAAGTATATTGGCTGAATGGGAGCAAGGATAATCTGGGTGAGCTAGAGCAGTGGTTTTCAACCAGGGGCACCATTCCTCCCTTGATGACCCTAAAACCACCTTCATGCTTGCCTGTGTGGAGCTGGCACAGAGGTTGGCTATGCTGTGCGCAGTGGGTGTGCAGTTCTGCCACATGCCCACTATCCAGCCATTGTGGACTCACTGGATTGGTGGCTTTACACAGGCCCACACCCCTAGGTGAATTTAAGGCTGTGTTCTGTGGAAATGGGTTACAAATTAATAGGGGTAGGTGAAAAACAGGCTTCATTGGAGGTATACTGACACTATTTTTTACCCTACCTTAATAATCATTTCTTGTCCTGACCAGTCTCCGTGCTGCTCAGAAGGGTTCTTGCCAATGCAGGGAATAGGCAAGGGAAATCACACCAAACAGAGTCAAACACTAATTGAGTGGTATTTAGGGAGATATTGCATCTCAAGGGGAATTTCCAAAAAAAATAACCTGGGGGAAGGGCAAAAATTCAGGGCCAGACCTTCAGAAGGTATAAATCAGTGCAGTACTATAGAAATCAGTGGAGCGCCCACAATTTATTCACACCAGCTGAGGATCCGGCCCTCCATGTTTATCTAATGTTTAACATGCTAATTTCTTTAAAAGAATAGAAATCAGATGCTCAGAACGTAAGAATCTAGGATTTTTTCCTCAAATGGTGGTTAAATGCCCTACCGCAGGAACATGCTCTGCTCTATTCATTGATTTATGTCATATCATAAAACAAGCTTAAACAGGATTCGGTCTTGTCCTCACCTTTGTAAAGGTTTTTGCTACACAGCATGTTGCCTCTGATGTAATGTTCTTTGGAACCAGCATTGTCTTCTTTGATCTCATGGGAGTGGGATAAGCCCTGGAGAAACAGCACCCTGTGCACTGGTAAATGGGAGCTCCTGGCTTTGAGAAGAACCTGTTCTCCCCTAGTTTGCATTCTGGACAACCTACCACAAATACATAAGTAACAGAAACTATAAACAAGCCACTGAAATGTTTCCCTATATGCCATAGCCGATTTGAAGTTAGATTTTTATTTTCACTAACAGACCAAAAAAAAAAAGCACAACATGGGTTACGCCGCTGGTCATCCCCAGTTATCATCTAACAACAGAAAGAAGGATTTTCTCTGTTAAGGGTTTGGAGCTCTGGAATACCCACAACTAGCAAGGCTACATTCATGGCATCTTTCCAGCTGAGACGCAAACATTTATGGCTACTTTTCCATGTTTCTCGTTAATTTTCTTTTGTAGGGTTGGGTTGTAGGTGAATATATATAGTTGTCATCCCTAAAAACTTGTTAGTGGCTAAACAGTATTATCACAGTATTTGCAGTATTCTTTAGACATTCCCCATGATAAGAGATTAAGTTACCTAAGACAATAGGGAACAGTTTTTATCACTGTTGCCAAGGTTTTTCAAAAGTGATTGGTGTTACTGGGTGTCTCCATTGTTACATGTCTAACTTGAGATTCATCAAAAGAACCTGATTTTCAGAGAGCAGATGCTCCCCACTTTTTAAAAGTCAAGCCCCTTTAAGCATATCAAGTTGGGCACCCAAAAATTGAGGCACCCATAATCCATAGTAACAGGAGTATGAGTTTAAGGTTAAGCATGTGCTTAAGCGCTTTCTTGAGCAGGGATTAACTCAATCATGTGCCTAAAATTAAGCAGGTACTTAGGTTCCTTGCTGAAATGGGATCTCATTTGAGATGATCCTCCTTGCCAGTCATGAGTACTGTGTTCACCCCAGTTTGAAGTCAATGGGACTTAAGCATATGCTTAACATTGAGCATGTGTATAAGTGTTGTTCTGAATTTGGCCTTTGATTAATCAGGGCATAAACATACCACATATTGTACAGAAAAAATATTTTACAAATGTTGTAGAGAATTTTAAATTTTTTATTGGGTCTTATTTTTATAATCTTCCCTATGTAAAGTCCAGAGGCCAGGTTCCATGCTGCACAAGTATCTAAGAACTGCAGTACAGAGCTCACAGCCCAGGAAGTAGCACAGCAAGGGGGTCTGTTTAAGTTACAGCTGCCTCCTCAGGCTTCCCTATGATCTCCATAACACTGCGCTGCATACTGTGACCCTGCCCCGACACATTCCTCCCACATTGGTTATGTCCACACTGCACACCAAGCCTGGGCCCTGACTCAGGATTAAGCTAACACCACTCTTCCGTTCACACACAAATCAGTCTGACTCAGATCAGCGAGCACTCAGGACCCAAGTCATAAGATCCTGCTGGAGGAGGGTGGGGGTGGGGTCAGAGCCCAAGTCCTGCTGGGACTCAGGTTAAAGCACTATTTTGCAGTGTAGACGCAGCTCAAGCCACAGACCTGAGTCAGAAGGGCTGTGTAATGCAGTACAGACACGTTATCACAGTTCTGTGAGACTCGAATACAGCAACTGTAAACCCAGGTTTACAATGCAGTGTGGACACTCAAGTATGAGCTTGGAAACACCAAGTCCATAAACCCAGGTCCCACAAACCTGGGCTTAGTGTGCAGTGTAGTCACACCCTCTCAGCCCCTCCCTCAGCTTGGCCTTTACACCAGGGTGTGAGAGCAAGCTTTGGGAGACAGCCTTACTGCTGTCTTCCATAATGCCTTTGCCAGGGACTCTTCTACAAGGCTCCTTGGGCCTTTTTACAAGGTATCTGTCATTTTACACAGCATAAGGGCCAGAGCAGGGGTAAGGATCTCACCCAGGGTGCGTTAGTTAGCATGAGATCAACTGCACAGGACTCGGGGGGAGAGAAAAAATGATAACAAATTTAAAATACTCTAAAACTGACCTAAAATATATATTTCTTTAAAATATAATGACTTCTATAAAATCCACTATCCCAGGCTCTACGAGGCGTAGACGCATATGATGTGTGTTATCAAGAGAAGCAAGGCTCTTCTCTTTCAAATGTTATAAAGCTGCCATTTGTAGCCCTGAAGGGTCACAAATAAACTTTCAACTTGCTCTGGTTCAGGAATTAATATTACTCCCCAGCACCTGAGGGCAGTGTCATTTGGGGGGAAATCCCACGTTTGGGAAAAATCCTGCATTTGGGGGAAGAAAAGGAAATATTTTATGGCAGACTGGCTTAGGGAGTGTTTTTTAATAATTATAGCAGCTTAAAGCTTCTTATAAGTTTGGAATGATAGAAATTGTCCTAATAGAGAAGGATTAGTAGGGAGAGTGCAGGTGAAGTGGGCAAACGTCATATGTGTGGGATGGAGAGACTGGGTTGGGTTTCACAAAATGAAAAACATGATGGATGGTATGTCTACACAACAGAGATTACATGTGCCAGCATAGCCCCATAGGGTTGAAGTAGCCTACATGGACAGAAGGGATGTAGGAACACAACTCGTTAGCTGTGGTGACGGAAGTCCTCTTCTGTCAACATAGCTGTGTCTACACTGAGAGTTATGCTTGCACAGCTACCTCAGTCAGGTGTGTGTGGGGGGAGGGGGGTTTGACCCATGTAGCTATGCCGATGTAGCTTTTCAGTGTAGACCAGGCCCAAGTTGCAGCTGAACAAAGAGAATTTTCTGTTTGTAAAACTCTGAACTGAACAATGTGGTAAGAGATGTCTCAGTGTTAGATGCAATGTATATAGTGGCATTTAAATGAATATGTAATATATCACTACAGCATTATATTTTCATTTCATGTTCATATTACAGTCTAGCGTGCCAAGAAATGTATCTGGCAGATAAGATTTATGACCACAGTATACAATGAGTGGAAATTTAATTAATGTTTTTATTGATACACATCTTATGTTTGTATTGTCATTGCTGAATGTTAAAGGTAGCTCACCCTGCATGAGGAACTCTCCATCTGGAAAAGAATGAAGAATATGCAGAAATATGGACAACATGACTACAGTGACCGCTGCGTACTTCCCACAGTAATCCATGATTCTTCTGCAAAAAAACAGACAGAAACAAAGGCTTCATCTGACATTCTTGCATTATTGTCATTGGAAACACCATCAACTATAGAGACTATGTAGAATGATGATTAGAAACGGCAAATGTACTGTACTACTGTTCATTTTACAGCCTGACATCATCATCATCATCATCTTAAAAATAATAGTTTCTATCTTTGTATTTTTAATACATTTTTCTGGATGTCAACACTAACATAAAATATAAAAGATATAATTGGCTAATATTTATGGTCGGTTCAGGGAAAACAGAGAAGCAAATATTTGTAGTCTGACCAGGATAAGGAACCTTGACAGGATTTTCAGTTAAAATAATTGCATAATGAGCGCATGAAATTTCCGGCTACGGGCCCGATTCTCATCCCTCCTCTGACCCCCGTAAGGGCTAGAGCAGCATAAAGGGACCCTCAAAGTCTCGTATCCACCTGGGAGAGGCTTCCCCTGGTGCAGACACCACAGAAGGCTGCCTCCTGGACACCACAAGCCCAGGCAGAGGTGACACTCAGGGGGTGAGGCTGGGAGCAGAAGGGTAGAATGCTGGGGAGGTTGGAGTGGTGTAGTAGGCCAAGATTCCAGGCAGAGTGGCAGAGGGCTGCTGCCTCAATCAGACAGCCCCCAGGGCTCTCAAAGTTATACCAGCAGCTTCTCCAGCCCCCAGAGCAGCTCAGGCTCAGAAGGGGGTAAAGGTAGTTTAAAGCTATTGTCACAGAGTGGCTGGCCCCTGCAGATGAAGCAGGTCTGGCTCCCTTATGCCAGAGCAGATGCTGTCAGTTTGGCCAATTAAGAGGATGGAGCAGCACCCGAGACTAAAAAAGATCCAGGGGAGCCCTGCGGAAGGTCAGTCAGGAGACTGGAGGAGAAGATCTCCGGGGAAAGCTTCTGAGAACAGAAAGCTCTCTACAGGCTGTCCCTGGAAAGGGTGGGTAGGGGGTTATCAGGAAGCCAGTGAAGGAGCTAGCCTCAGTCAAAGCCAGTGGTAGAAGGCAGAAGAGAGCTAGGAAGCCAGTGGAGGGTCTATCCTGTTGACACTCCTGACCCAGAGAGCCATGGAGAAGGCGGGAGAGGGCTGAAGGCAGACAGCAGCAGAGGGAGCTGCCTTCTGGCTCTCAGAGCTGGAAAGCTGAAGCTAGAGGGCCAAAGGGGGCTGAAGACTGGGATTGAGGTGTGGTGAATTTTGCTGGTGCTCTACCTCTACTTGATGGATTGTCTGGACTATGGTTATGGGGCTTAGGTTATGGTTTATGTGCATACGGCTTTCTTTTGTAATAAATTAACCCTACAAGGGCTACTTGTACTTAGAAAGACTGTTGGGACTATTTCTGGGGACTATGAAGGAGAGAAACTGATGCAGGGGCACCTGGCATGCTGCAGACTGCCACAAGAGGGTGCTCCAAATGGGGCTGCCTTGAGATGGCCACCATAACTCCCCTCCCTCTCGGCTGTGAGCACTTTCATACACACAGCACCGAATCTCACCCCAAGTGCTTTTCTTATCTGGCCCGTGGTTTGTTTGGGTTTTTTTAAGCCTTCACTGAGGAAGAAAGAAGCCTCCATTTTCTCTCTATCCTAACTTCAGGTGTGCCATGCTAATAAAGGTTACTTATTTTGGAACAGACAGAATCAGCAGGAAACTTTTTGACAAGTACTGTGGGGTTTCTTGCATCTTCCTCTGAAGCATCTGCTACTGGCCACTGCTGGAGACCATACTGGACTAGCTGGACCATGGTTCTGATCCAGCATGGCAATTCCTATGACAAAATTCAGACTGACTTTCTCTTGCAGAGCCCAGTCTCAGAGTCGGGGTCATTTGACATGGAAGGGTCCTGCACACGTCTTCAAATGTTAGGTGGACTAAAGATAAGTGTTAAAGTCTTGTGTTAATCTGCACTATACAGTGCTGAACATTTCAGCTATTGTAAATCAGTTGGCCATCTTTCAACACAGATAGCATCTTTAGCATGAGGTCTGCAAACTTTCTTCTCAAGCACCAAACTTCCTTATTGCATTGTCAACCAAAACGTGCCCATTCAGCCCAGCTAAATTTACCTTTGTTCCAGCTATCTCAGAAAACAAGCTATAATGGCAATTACCCATTTTAAAATAACTCTCCTAGAATGGATAGACCTAGACCTTACCTTTTGAAGTGAACTGAAGTTATTTATGTCCTGTGCTGAGATAATGGAATCCATGGAGAAAAGCATTATATAAAGGAGAGTACTACATTCTAAGTACTACATTCTACAGCTAATGCAATCTGGTCAGATAGTAAATAAAGGTAGTGCTCTTTTGGTCTAACAGGGCTCAACCATGATTCAGTTTAAGGATTTTATTTCAAGTCTCTTTACAACTGACACACCCAATAGCTTACAACAATGGACCCTTCATTGCCATTGTAGACTGCCCTGTCAGGGGGTTCTGAGTGATTCTTACATCCAAATTATTCCACTGTCATGTATTCACACTACAGCCCCAATCCTGCAACTGGATCCTCTAGAACAGACGCCTGCAGTTGCACAGAGCCCCACTGACTTTTCTGAGCTAAGCTCAGGCACTGGAGTCTGTGCTAGCAGATCCAGTTGCAGAATCAGAGTCCAAGCCTGTGAGCTAAATACATACATAATTTTTAAAGAGAAAACCTCACTGTGCAGAGGCAGTAAAAAAAATGTCTTAATCAATTAACTTTTTGTATTTAAACTTTTTCTTTATCAACACTGCTACTAAATTATAATGATCCTTGAAACAGGGATCATACCAAAAACTAGCACTGGGACACTAAATTTTAGCTAAAGGGATCTTCTAAAAATACAGAGGCAATCGAAATAACCCTAAAGCCAAAAATGAAGAAATTAAAGCCCTTAGACTTCTCGTGCAGGTTACGTAAGCATCCCATAACAGTCACAGAAGGCATGCATAGCCCTAATAGCAGAAAGAAAGTGGGAAAAGAGTACGGGTAAATGACAGGTATCCTCCAGATAATGGTAATCCGAATCTAATGAAGGCACCAGAAAGGAACTAAAATTAAACAGACAATGTGCAAGGTAGAAATTAGCAGAGTGAAGTGAACTTTGAAGAGCAAATAGTGAAAGACATAAAAACAAATAACAAGAAATTGAAGTATAGCTGAAGCAGTGCTCAAAATCATGCAGTAAAATATGTAAAAGCCAGTTTTGAAAAGAGGTAGGATGAGATCTTCATCCCATTCTAGCTCCTTTACACTGTGTAAAAGGGCCAGAGTATCCTAAAAGGGCTCAAAGTTCAGTATCTGGCTGGGTGAGGATTCCGCCTAGCGCAGGCATGGCAGAAGAAACTGTAAGGCTGCTTCTTGCAAGCTCTGGCATAAGTGGTGTACCAGGGGTGAGAAGTGTAACAATGTGCCTGGAATTTGGAAGAAGAAGCACAGGTTGCAAGAAGGAAGAGTTTGGAGGAGATGCCACAAGGAAGCCAATCTCTGCACATGGCTAGAATGCTAGACACAGCTGCAGCATTTCTGTAAATAGTATTCTTAATACAGAGCCAGTTTAGTTTTAGAAACATGGAGTCCTCTCATGTTATTACCCAGCATGTGGTACATAAAACATGGTGGCAATGGCCAGTCTACAATAAAAGCATTCTGAGGCCAGAGGCAAATTTGGGCTGTCAATAAAAAAAACCCTGTGAAACAAGAGACATTATCATTTGCAGCTTATAGTAGTTGACATACAGGAGTACCACCCACGGCTGGGCAGCAGGGCAGTGCAAACCATGATTTGATCATAGTACAACACCAGAATATCCTCACCATGAAAGAGGAAGGAGAACAGTCATTCTAGCCAACATTCTAACAGAGTATAAGGACATATTTCAAGGAGATGAACACCGAGGGCAAGCTAAAGTTAGAAATAGACTTGCCAGTGCAGCCCATGAGACTACCAAAATGTAGAATTGCATCAGCCTTGGTGGAGCCATTGAAGAAGAAACTGGCAAGTCTGCAAAGAGCCATTGCTACACCTGTTGAAACTAGTGCAGCATGGGTCAGCAGCCTAGTAATAGTGAGAGAACCTTCAGGTAAAGGGAGGATCTGCATTGATCCAAAACCACTTAACAGAGCACTGAAAGGAAGTCAGTGCCCATCACCAGCCATTGAGGATGTACTACCCAATTTAACTCGTGCAAAAGTGTTCCCTATGTGATGTCAAGAATAGGCTCTTGCAAATTGAGCTACATGAGCCACCTGACAACCTTTGCCACACCATTTGGCAGGTATCACTGGGTACAAATGCCTACGGGCATTAGCCCAGCCCCATAGGTGTTCCAATGTAAATCAAACCAGACACCAAAGGACTCCTAGGTGTTCAGGCAGTAGCTGATGACATTCAGAGAGGTCAAGGAGGAGCCAATCCAGGACCATTATACCAAGCTGCAACAACACCTCTCAAGTGCCAGGAGCAGGAAATTAGGCTGAATGTAGACAAGCTGAAGATGAGGAGAACCGGGGTCTGCTGCATCAGACATATGTTGATTTCCGTGGCATCTGGCCAGCCCCTGGAGAAGTGAGAGACATTAAGGAAATATCCAGACTTGTTGGGATGATGCCAAATTGGTGTGGCCATACTGAATAAATGGTGAGAGCATAACTTGACATGACTTAAACATGGCTGAATGGCTGCAGAGGCTCCTGGGAGCAGGTTCCCTTTAAACAGAAGCAAATTTAATAAAGACCTGGCAAAGTCTGCGTGTACAATCAATATTGAACCTATTGGTCGGCAAATACGGGCCCATGCAAAAGTAAATATCACATGTTTAAAGTTCCAGCAAGGAGCACAGGTCGACCTGGTTGTAGTGACCTTACAGCAAGGACACCATGCAGAGAGCCAGAGTGAATGATTAATGAGTAAGTAAATGTGGGGTGATCTTCATTCAGTACCACCTCTCCAGCCCCTTCTAAAATACTAATGCGTGAAAAAGCAACGCTGCTAGACAGAATAGACAAAACTCTGCTCCGTGAGCTCGAGTAGGACTGTGAACCAGAGGGGTCTCAAGGCAACCAAGGCCTTGCCTCGAGGGAATCCGAGACAGACCAGAGGGCTGAGAAGGACAGACCAGGAGGAAAGAAGCTATCTATAACATTGGTAACCACCTTCTCTGTTTGCCAAGCAGGAACTGCGTGAGGCTAGCACAGAGCCTGTTTGTATGTTTGTAAAAGAGAGACTCATTAAGAGGAATGTATAGCTCTTAAGGTATGGCTCTTAATGTCTAACATAGAAGTTATGTGCTTAATATAACCCTTTACCGCTTATGTAATTCCTTCTCAATGAACTGCGATGTACTGAAGATAATTACTGAGGACCTTTTTCACTGGTATGACAGTAATCTGCTCTGCCGGGAGCCAGTAAAAATCCATTTCAGGGGTAGTAGCACCCCCTGTTGTCAAAGGATGTGAAGGGAGTCCACTGATTTACAGGGATAGCCGACTATCTTTCCAGATTCTGTGCACACCTATCAGAAGCCTGTGAACCCTTGACACAGTTGACACACAATGACAGAGCATGGGATGGATCAGAGACCCAATTACAGGCATTTGGAAGAGTACTGAAAATCATAAACAAGGCATCAACCCTAAGCACTATCGTCCTGTGGAGCAGCTAGAGCTACTGTGTGAGGCCTCAGAAGGAGGCCTAGGAGCAGCACCGATGGCCTGCTGGCTTTGCATAGCATTTGCTAGTGGAGCCCTAACAGACCCAAAAATGGGATATGCTCAGATAGCAAAGAAACCAATGGCTGTGCTCTCTGGAATGGAATGATTCTATCAGTTCCCTTTTGGGCACAAGGTGGACATGCAGTCTAATTATAAGCCATCAGAAAGCAACATAAAGAAGCCACTGCTGAGTGCACCCAAGTGACTACAACACATGTTATTGAGACTCCAGCATTATGAGGCGAGGATAAGGTACTGTCCAGAAAAGTCCCAACGGGTAGCAGATACACTGAGCAGAGCATACCTTCAAGAGTACAGTACAGATGGCTTTGTGGAATAGGAGATAGATAGACTATCAACATGCTACAATACTGTCACACATCTAATGGGAGACTCCCGGCAATCCAACAAAGCACCAGACATGATGAGATGCTGCCAGCAGTGAAATAATTTATTCTCCAGGATTGGCCACATTGCAAGAAACAAGTGCCACCAGACCTTTACTACTAGGTGAGGGACGAGCTGTGTACACAAAATGGGATTTTGCTTACAGGGGACCAAGCAGTAATCCCAGCATATTTAAGAGCTGACATCATGAGATGGTTACACGTGTCACACCTGGGTATAGAAACATGCCTGAGATGACCCACAGAGTATATCTGCTGGTCAGGCATAAGTGTCCAGTTAAGAACTTTGCAGATCCAGGTGTGCAAAGATCTGCTCAGAGTACAGCGATCGACAACAAGAGGAGATACTACAGCAGTGGCAGCCACAGCCCTATATACCTTTGCACAGTGTGTATAATTGGCGCTAGCAGAGACCCAGCAGCCTCTGCCTCCCCTCCCATCCATGCCCAAAACAGCAGAGTCGGCAGCCCTGTGGCAGGGGAGCCGCCACCTGCATAGGGGGCAACAGGCTGCGCTGCCTGCATCCCAGCCCCATTTGGCAGCCCCTGTTGGAGTCCTGGCACTGCTGGCTGGGAAGGGAGGCCCAGACGAGGCAGCAATGGGGAGGGGGGTTGCACCCAGATGCTGGGGCTTTCCACTGGGAGCAGAGGTGCTGGGATAGTTCCCTCTGTGCTTCTCCCTGCCCTGGCACTGGGATTGGTGTGTCCCACTGCTTCACTTCCCTAGGGCTGACTGCCTAGTGTGTGCTCTCTGGAATGGAATGATTCTATCATTAATTGATCCCAAACCCTTTAACACAGGGATGGGCAAACTATGGTCCGTGGGCCATGTCCGGCTCATCAGACATTTTAATCCAGCCCTTGAACTCCCGCCGGGGACCAGGGTCTGGGGCTTGCCCCGCTCCACACATACCATGGCTCTGCATAGCTCTCAGAAGCAGTGGCATGTCCTCCCCCGCAGCTCCTATGCGTAGGGGCAACCAGGGGGTTCCGCACCAAGGAATCGTGGTCAATGGGAGCTGCAGGGGAGGCGCCTGCGGATGGGGCAGTGCGCAAAGCCGCCTGGCCACGCCTCCATGTAGGAGCTGGAGGAGAGCCATGCCACTACTTCCGGGAGCTGCTTGAGGTAAGCGCTGCCTGCACCCCTGACTTCCGCCGCAACCCCTTGCCCCAGCCCTGATCCCCCTCCTACCCTCTGAACCCCTCATCTCCAGCACCAGAGCCAGAGCCTGCACCCCCAGCCGGAGCAGCCCTCACCCCCTCCTACACCTCAACCCCAATTTTGTGAGCATTCATGGCCTGCCATACAATTTCTGGAGGACGCTCTCAAAAGAATTGTCATCAAGAATCATAAAATATCAGAGTTGGAAGGGACCTCAGAAGGCCATCTAGTCCAACCCCCTGCTCAAAGCAGGACCAATCCCCAATTTTTGCCCCAGGTCTCTAAATGGCCCCCTCAAGGATTGAGCTTTCAACCCTGGGTTTAGCAGGCCAATGCTCAAACCACTGAGCTATCAGTCCCACCCTCCACTCCTGAAGACTGATTTTGCAAAGTATGGCATACCTGAGACAGGGTGTTCAGACAATGGGCAACAATATTGAATGCAGCAGGATTCAAACAATTCAGTGCCAAATGGGAATGTAAGCACAAGACACCTTCCCCTGGGTCTCACAAAGAAACAGGAAGGCAGAGTCATCAGTAAAGACAGCCAAGAGATTGATGGCAAAGGCAAAATTGACAGGAAGGAATCCCTACTTGGCAATGTTGGACCATTTCAATACACCCTCCCAGAGACTATATAGCGTAGGGACTGATGGACTATAGAACGAAGACTCTGCTTTTCTTGAGGAGTTCTCTTGTTCCAGCCTAGTGAAGGAATGACAGACAGTACACAGAAGCAGTTAAAAGAATGCCAAACTAGGGAGTCAACTAGCTACACTGAAGGAGCCAAGGACCTGAGACCACTATGCACGAGTGAATGGGTCTGGGTTCAACCATCAAGTAGCAACACAAAACAATTGCAAAAGACAACAGTCCAAGCTGCAGTGGGACACAGGTCATGTGTGATATCTACAGGCTCAGGATAGCAGTGGAGATGAAACTGAAAACAACTGCAGACAGCCTTCACACTCAGACAGACAGGGCCAAGGCAGGAGCAGAAGGACATAGAACAACCCCCAAACTTTAGCTGACCTCATGTAGGATAGTCATCAGAAAAGTGGTTTATGAGTAAGGCTAAGATTTTGTCATGGTTATTTTTAGTAAAAGTCATGGACAGGTCATGGGCAATGAACAAAAATTAACGGAAGCCATGACCTGTCTGTCTGCTCCATGGTTTCCCCTGCCAAATGCAGCTCCATGGTTTTCCCCTGCCACCGTGGTGACTGGGAGCTGCAGGGGTCTCTTTCTCCTCTCTCCCCACACTCCCCTCGAGGCTGTCCCCAGTCGCTGGAACCCTGAGGAAGGCCCCCTGAGGAGGCTGTCACTTGTCGCTGGAAACCTGCAGGGGACTCTGAGGAGGCTGTCACCTGTCCCCTGTTGCTGGCACCCTGCCAGGGCCCCACTGGCTGCCAGCTCCAGTCCTGCAGCCCTAGGGGCTGAAGCAGAAGCTTCACGGAGGTCTCACGAAAGAGGTCTCACGGAGGTCTTCACGGAGGTCTCACGGAGGTCTCACGGCTGTCACGGAGGTCTCACGAAAATGTCACGGCATGACATATATTTAGCCTCTTATTTATGAGCAATATGGGAGACAAACTGGACACCATCCAACAGAATGAAGGCAGCAACAGAATGGAAGCAAGTCCCTACCAACAGCAATAACACAATCAAAAAATGGGAGACTGGTTGGAGATCAGCACATTTGAAGGAATATGAAAGCTCATAGGCCACAACAAGCAGGTGGTAAAGGCCAGGTGCCTATGGTGGGCTATGTACTAGTAATTTTTGGTAAATCAGCAAACACTGCTACAAAAGACACACAATAACAACAATTGTTAAAAGGAAAGATTTAGCAACCAGCATGGAACTTAGAGGGAGGAGCACAGGCTGCAGGAGGAAAAAGTTGGGAGAAAACACTAGGAAGCCGGTCTGCATATACATGGCTTGAATGCTAGTTGCAGCATCCCTTTAAATTGACTCTTTATTAAGGGAATTATTTCATTTTAGAAACCTGCGGAGTCCTCTCAGTTTATTACCCAGCATGCAGTACATGAAACAGGAGGGTGTGTTGGGAGTGGGGCCTGTGCTCTGCTCCTTAATCAGAAGCGGTCTCCCTATGTATGCTTCTGCTTAGTGTCCTCAGTCTCACACAGGGTGACCAGATGTCCCGATTTTATAGGGACAGTCCCGATATTTGGTGCTTTTTCTTATATAGGCATCTATTATCTCCCACCCCCTGTCCTGATTTTTCACACTTGCTATCTGGTCACCCTAGTATCACACTATTTGCCCAATTGCAGTTTCTTCAGCTTCATCCATCTCCACCATTGGATACCGCAGAAGAATGCCCAGTAATAAGCCTATGTATCAGCATAGGGCCACTTGGCCAGAGGCTCACACTAGTATCTTGGTGAAGCTTTCAGCCAAGGAGAGTAAAACCCAGGACTTGAACTCCTCACAGAAGAACATTGAACTGCATGATGGTTGTCTCAGCAATTTCTGGCTGATCACAGGATCAGGCAGACTAGACAGCAGTGCAGGGAGAAGATAAAGGGGCTCATGGTGAAGTATTGGAAAACCAAGGATAAGAATAAGAAATTCAATACTGCCCCGACAACCAGTATGTTTAGTGATTAAATGGACCATTTTCTGAACAGCAGTATAAGCATGGAGCCCCATTTCTGCATGGACTCATTTATGGAGCTGGAACGGATGTAGGCTCAGAACTTGGATGTCTGTGAAGACACAAAAACACACACACACACCCTCAGAGAGGCGGGTGGACCCCAGCTTCAGAAAGATGTGCAGCATCAAATGACAGGCTTTCTTTCCTGGTCTGGATCATGAAGAGCAAAGTGGGGTGGAAGGTCTCCTCACAGAAGAACAAGGGGATGACACAGGCTCCCAGTCAGGTAATGTGGGTGCAGCCATCTTTATTATGAAGGATAGTACAAAATATTTGGGAGGGGTTTACCCTATAATCCTAGCTGCTGCTTCAGTTTGGGGCAGTTGCTGTGCCATTATGCTTCTCCAACCCACACTCACCCCCTTTCCCTCCCCTTGCCCTCTCCCCCATCTATGCTGCTTAAAATGGCAGACAAGCAGAGAAGAAAAAACTGCAAACCATCAGTTTACAATGACTGAATACAGTAGCACTGTAAGCTGCCAGTTTGTACGCCCACCCCCTTTCCCAAAACTACAGTTTACCTTCCAATTCTCCCAAAAATTAGCTCACCATTTCTTTTCCTGATAACATATCAGAGTTCAGACCCAAGAGCTGAATAAAGTTCTGGGACCAAGTTCTCTTCTCATTTGTATTGGTACAATCCTAAGAGACAGAAGCCTCAGAACTGACCCAACATTTTAGGTTAATCGTCACCGATGAGAACGTTGAGTAAAAAGCGAATGTCTAGAAAAATATATCAACTTTTCCTGGTCCATAGCAATGGGAAAAGAATTACCTTATTTCAATGTGTTCAGTGCGGTCAGAGTAGTTGATGTAGAATCTGAAGGATGGTTTTAGTTTCTGTGTGGTGTCCCTGAAGCTTATATGTACCTTTCTGTCACTGTGGTAAGAAAAATTGTACCTTTCTTTTATACCATTAAAGTTAGATTGCACTCTCCCGCCTACATATAAGCCATAGGATCAACTGTGCATTCTTCCTAATGACTGAACATTACTTGATGTAATTACCATTACATCATTTTGATCTTATCTCAAACCCACTCTCACAGATCACTTTTTTTCATTATACAATGCAAGAAAGGTCAGCTTGTGGGCCCAACACTCAGTTCTGTTCACCATGTGATTTTTCTCAGGGACTTTTATATCTAGCCTCTTGCAATTTGCTACAGTTTTCAGTAAACACAATTCTTTCTAAGAAAACAGAAGATTAGCTGAGATTTTCCTACAGCTTTTTAAACTGTGCAGGGAATTATTTTTTAAAGGGCATAAAAAATTTTCACATTTGTGATCTTATTTTACTAGAGAATACTAAAATAAAAAACAAGAAGACCGATACAAATGTTAAAAAGAATAAACTGTTTCTGAACTAAATACCAGGGCATAGAGAAATGTTGCCTGATTTTTAGGAGATTTTGTAGGAGCGATTAGTACTTTTCCAAAAGGGACAGGAGTTGGAGAAAAAGTTAGAACGGAGTCAGTATCACGCATAGGAGACAGGCAAGAAAACTCACTGTTGGCAGGAGCAAGCAGCTGCCAGCTTAAGATCGCTGGACGACCATAACTCAGCCCCTGGTCGATTGTTGGATTGAATCAGGGAGTTGCAAAGTACTTGTGACAGGCTAAAGGTTACAGAATAAATGAATGGGTGAATGTAACAGGATTACCTATTCTGAGGATAAAAAGATTTTTTTTGATGAGATTGTTTCTAGAACTATCTATATGTAATAATATGTCAAAACATGTATTTTCAGTCCACTGAAACATGTCATGTCCTTTGTTATAATTTAAGACATGACCCTGCAAACTCATTCAAAACTCCCATTGAAATTCATGGCAAATTTGAATACGTAAAGTCTGCAGCATTAGGGGTAAAATTTTCAAAAGCATCTAAATGACTTAGAAGTGTAAGTACTGTTTTCAGAAATGACTTAGAGCAGGATTTTTGAATATATTTAGTCACCATAAGATGCAGATAGGCACCTAATGGGATTTTAAAAGCACTTAGTTTCCCAACCTCCCACCGATGGGAGTTAAGCACCTATGCACTTCTGAAATCTCACTAGGGCTCAAATTGTTAACAGTATGTAGGCATTGCAAGAACTTGAGTGCAGGGGACTGGACTAGATGACCTCCTGAGATCCCTTCCAGTACTACACTTCTAAGATTCTAAGTGACTTAGACTGTGAAGTCCCATTTTCAAAAGTGACTTAGACACTTAGGAGTTTACTTTGCATTGAAAGTCATTGGGATTTAGGAGACGCTCATCAGTTAGGCAACTCAATGCTTTTTAAAATCTCAGTAGGCATCTAAGTCACTTTCAAAAATAGGACTTCACCTTCTAAGTCACTTAGGCCTTGCAACACTGAGTGGAGCAATGCCTACGTACCATTAAAAGTGCCTATCTGCATTATTACAGACTAAATACCTTTTAAAATCTGGGCTTCAGTGCCTGAAACACGTTTGAAAATGGGACTTAGGTTCCTAAGTCACTTAGGCACTTTTGAAAATTTTATCCTACCTCTATAGTTTGATTCTTAAAATTCTAAATCTGTTGAGTTGCATGTGTCTATTTCCATTGTATTCATTTCCTGCCCCTCTCTCTACCTCTCTTTTTAATAACAAAAAACACTAATTTGAGATTTGAAACATACTGGTAAAAAAATTGTTTTAAAATTCCCATAAAAGATAGAAGTATAATATTGTGTATAATTTAAAGCAAAAGTAATGAAAATTGCTAAGGTTGTAGTATATGTGTGACTGAGCCTACTCTCCATGATGTCTTGTTACCATGATTGCATAGTAGTCCCTCAAATGACTCAACCAGGAGCTCTCTTGCAGTGTTCTCAACCAGGGATCCGCGGCTGGAACCCAGAGACCGAGCCTGGGCCCCCCTCCACTGCACAGCTGAAGCCAGGAGCCACGGGGCTGAACCCCTCTCTGCTCTGCTCTGGCACTGTAGTTGCTGCCCCTCCCCACAGTGCCGGAGCAGAGCAGTCCCAAGGCCAGCTCCACATGGTCTCAAGTTGCAGTGGGGGAGGTTTAGGTTGGATATTAGGAAACGCTATTTCACTAGGAGGGTGGTGAAGCACTGGAATGAGTTACCTAGGGAGGTGGTGGAATCTCCTTCCTCAGAGGTTTTTAAGGCCTGGTTTGACAAAGCCCTGGCTGGGACGATTTAGTTGGGGATGGGTCCTGCTTTGAGCAGGGGGTTGGACTCGATGACCTCCTGAGGTCCCTTCCAACCCTGATATTCTATGATTCTATGAATAATGACCCCCCCCAACTTTCTCCTCTCCCCGTCCCTGAGGCCCCGCCCCTTGGCCAGATTGGAGGCGGGAAGCCAGAGTCGGGCAATGTGGGGAGCTGCTGCTCTGGCTGGTGCCATGGAGCGGGCAGCCGCGGCATTCCGTCTCCTACTGCTTGTGCCCCGGGGTTGAGGCTGCTCCTCAGCTCACGCAGACAGTAAGAGCTGCACAGGCAGGGGGACACGGCTCTGTGGACAGCAGAGCCCTTGGGGAGCAATGACCACAGTGACCTCCTGACGCACAGCCCTTAGCTACCCCCTGCCTGCACCCTGAGCTACCCCTTTGCCCACACAGAGCCCCTAGCTACCCCCCTCCCCGCACCCTGAGCTACCCCCTTTGCCCACACACAGCCCCTAGCTACCCCCCTCCCCGCACCCTGAGCTACCCCCGTTTCCGCACACAGTCCTAGCTACCCCCTGCCTGCACCCTGAGCTACCCCTTTACCCACACACAGCCCCTAGCTACCCCCCTCCCCCACCCTGAGCTACCCCCTTTGCCCACACACAGCCCCTAGCTACCCCCCTCCCCGCACCCTGAGCTACCCCCGTTTCCACACACAGCCCCTAGCTACCCCCCTCCCCGCACCCTGAGCTACCCCCGTTTCCGCACACAGTCCTAGCTACCCCCTGCCTGCACCCTGAGCTACCCCTTTACCCACACACAGCCCCTAGCTACCCCCCTCCCCGCACCCTGAGCTACCCCCGTTTCCACACACAGCCCCTAGCTACCCCCCTCCCCGCACCCTGAGCTACCCCTTTACCCACACACAGCCCCTAGCTACCCCCCTCCCTGCACCCTGAGCTACCCCTTTACCCACACACAGCCCCTAGCTACCCCCTCCCCGCACCCTGAGCTACCCCCGTTTCCACACACAGCCCCTAGCTACCCCCCTCCCCCACCCTGAGCTACCCCCGTTTCCACACACAGCCCCTAGCTACCCCCCTCCCCGCACCCTGAGCTACCCCTTTGCCCACACACAGCCCCTAGCTATTCCCTGCCTGCACCCTGAGCTACCCCCCCGCCCACACTCAGCCCCTAGCTACCTCCTCCCTGTACCCTGAGCAGTTTTCAAACTTTTTGAGCTGAACCCCCACCACACACAAACCGGACAGGCTGGGTGGTCTGCTGAGGTGAGTCAGTTGGTGGAGGTGGTGCTGCCTTCCTGGACCCTGCCATGTGGAGCTGATCCAAGCCCCTGCCAGCCCCTGCCCCCCAAAATAGAAGTTGAAACTATGCCTATGCCCGAGGGCCCCCCCCCCCCCGGCCCAAAGCCCTAAGTCTCCCTCTTTGCCCGCTGGGCCCTGGAGTTTTTATTGCATGTTGAGGGGCATCTCAGAAAGAAAAAGGTTAAGACCCCCTGCTCTATTGGAGACCTAGCTTGAGTCTGAGTAAAGCTTTTCAAAAGACAGACAACTATCTCCACAGTCAGGGGAACACATATTGTCTGATGTATTCACTTTTTGACCTTTGTGAACATTGTGTACTGTGGTGTATAATCTGGTAAAAAAGACAGATTGGATTAAATACTTTTTTATTGAAGAATTCAAGGTAGACTGCTGTAAATGCTACTTCCACTCCACTGAGAAACAGAAAGATGGCCTAGGACCTGATTCTCCTTTCACTAGAATGAATCAGGAATATTCTTTTGAAGTCAACAGAATTTACACTCGTATAAAAGATAGCAAAAAAAAAAAAAGCCCCTACTTTTAATAAGGATTTTTTGCTTTAGCAAATCCATATCTCCAACTGAAACATACTTGGCCAAATCTGGTCTGTTACATCAGTGAAAGTGAGAGCAGAATTTGACCCACTCTTCTGAAAATGTGACATTTTTGTTTAATTTATTACACAGTGCAAATTTGAATCATTTAATGAGATTCTCATAACAAATTGCAAACTTGGGTCCTCTAATGAGCTTTTCTTGCATTCAGGTAGTACCATGATAGGGGTCATATAAGTATTGAGATAAAAAGATATGTGAGCATTTGTACCATATTTTACCATCAAATATGCTTTGTAGAGCTCATGTTTTTTGCCATTTATGAGCAGAACGAAGCCATATTCTGAGGTGGAGAAAGGGGGAATTGCTGGATCTTTAAATTCCTATTATTCTGCAATCTTCCTCAATTAGATTTGGACTCTCATTAAGTTACAATTAACATTGTAGGTATTACACCTCCAGCCTTCGCCCATACATTTCTTCCTTGCTCTGTATGTGTGTTTGAATTCTCACAAGAGTCCACGCAAATTGTTCCGTTTTACTGATATATGTTCCATACACAATTCACTGGGGTTGCAAGTATTTAAACATCTCCCTTCCAGGAATAAGCTCTGTTCCCTTAAGACAACAGCTGAAATAGAGCCTGTGTCTCCCCCATGACTGTAAAAAACAGGAGGCATCTAGCTGAGCTTCTAGAGGACAGGGAAGAAGGGGGGAAGGATCACAGGCCCCTCCTCAGCCAGCCAGAAAGTGGGCAGGATCAAGCAGGAGCAAAGGGATCAGCCAGACACAATTCTTCCCGGCTATGTGTAGCCACCTACAAGCGGAGAAATGAAGAGAACAGCTGAGTCCAATTTTATAAGGGCTATTGTTGGGCCTAATTGAGATAGACTAATAGGGAAGTCTTTGTTCACCTGTGGGCTGTTTGGACTTTGCTTGCAGTTATAAAAGCCTTTCTTTAGGTGCTCAGGGAGAGATAAAAGCTTGTGAGTGTGTGGCTAAGGAAATAATAGTCCTTTGAAGTATTTCCTCCAGGAGCGCTTTAGTTCTGTTTTTTGTCTACAAAGGCATTCCCCAGAAGCATTTCCCTTGCAGGGATCTTATCTAGAGAGAGATTCACCAGAGGTTTTTTCTCCCTCCCAGCCACTTTGTAAAGGAATTTAATAACAGTACACTATTTTTGATGGGTTTAAAGGTATATTGTATATGATTTTTGTGCTCTGTGAGATATTTTTTTACACAGCACTGACTGGTCATAGCCTTGGGATTTACCCTCTGCCATGCTGCAGAATCAGGCTACCAAAGGAGCTGTTTCTGCTGGGGGGCTAGGGAGGATCATCATTTGACGTAGTCATTTTCCAATGTGGTGAAGCTGGCTGTTTCCCCCTCCTATGACATACTATGGCTTTTTGCTCCTTTGGAGGGGCTTCTTCCACGTATCTCCTTCTATCTGGCTTTCTTTAGGAAGGAGGGTACTGTTCTTCTTCCCTACCCCTGCCAGCTGCTATCTCAGACCCCCAGTTTGTAGATCAGTCTGGGGCTTAGGTATAAGATAATGTCCAGACGCCTACCGTGAGGCAGCAGTGTGCATGCCAGATGCAGAAAGTTAGGCACCTAGGGAACTTTTGCAGCAGAAATGTAGGCACCAAGTGAACTGACGTGCTTACAGTGTTAGGCAGCAGCCAAATGGGGGTTTTCTGGATCACGGGGGGCCTAAAACTGGGACTTAAGCACCTAAGTTCTCTTGTGGATGTTGACCAGAATGCGTATCCTGTCTTCCCCTCCCCATAAGCAGTTACAGGGAGTAGGCTGCTGCCTGATCCTGCCCCTTCCCACATCTCTCAGCTGGATGAAGGCCTCTTTCTCCTTTGCTGCTCAGCAGAAATCTAGGACACCTCTCAGATAGTCTCAGCAGGGTATGGGACTTAAAAGGGTCCCAAGGGCCCTGAATCTCCCTGCCCCAGAAAATTAAACTCTTCTATTTAAAAAAAAAAAAAAAAGCAACCTCTTAATCCCAGGTTTGATTTTAGGATGGATTTAAGTGATTCTTGTAGAATAAAAATCAACTCAAATTTCAGAATTTTCTTCAAATGCAGCCAAAATTAAGCCTTTAGTGTATGTATAGATTCAGAAAAGGACACACCAATCTCAGTTACTCTATTCTTTCATAACCCTAAAACCAGACTCACTTTCTTTCCTCGTGATTTCATAATATACCTTTGGCTTCCTTTCACATGTTCTTGTTTCCCTTTTCTCTTATAACCTCACATAGGTCCCACCACTCGGAAGATCCTGATGCAGGATCCAACAACTCTGATAGTGTCTCTACTGGATTTTGATTCCCACTCCATTCATTTCATGTGTAATCTGGTGCATAATGCACTTCTGAGTGCTTCTATGGCCATGGAACCTTCCAAATGCTAGAAGTTGCAGTGAATAGTTGTAGCCAGACTATCAGAGTTGCTGAAGCCTGGTAGCAGTAAAAGGGCCTGCAGACTGGGTTGAGGTTAGTCCATAGTATATTGGAGGATCCCTAGGAGAAAGATGGGGATCCATGGAGAGGAAAGGAGTTGAGAATTCTTTTATGTTGCAGGTACAAAAACAGATGGGGCTTGTTTGGGGGAGCTCTGAGGAGAGATGAAAGAAATCTCCTTCAATAAATTCACAAGGAGGAAGAGGACTTCTGATGAAGAAAACAAAGAGATGGATTCTAAAATGGTTCAGAAATATCCAGATAGTTGGATTATTTTCTGAGTCTCTCCACATTTTTCAGGTTTGATCTTCACCATTGCAGTTCTTATCCAGGTGGTAAACAAAGGAAGACCAACATGAAGATGTATAACTGTTTACTTGCTTTATAGGGAGGTCACCAGTGATTCAATGGGCACACGGAAAAGAATATACATGAAAAAATGGAAGACACAAATATGGAGCATTATAAAATGGATTAATAAGCCATGTTTGGATGAAATAGATTGCAAAAATACTATATGATATTTCCCAGGTTTATTCAACTTATTGTCTAATATTCTCACTGAAGCAACTTCCTTGGACCCATCCTACTCCCACTGAAATCAACATGAGTTTTGCCATTGATTTCAAAGGAAATTGGATCAGGCCTTTTAAGATTAGCTATTATGCCTCTCAAGCTTCAGCCAAACATTGATTTTTCAGAAAGAAGATGACTGTTAATACTTAGTGTGGGTAGAGAATTGACTGCTAAGCCATTTCTGTTTTAAAACCAAAGTGTAAAGGGAAAGAAAAACACCAGTTTGGATCTTGAGAAAAGGCACCTAAATACTACAGTTGTTGACATATTAGAAATATGTACAATAATAATTATTATAGCAAAGGCACCATGCCAGCTAAATAATATAGCCCCTGAACTGAAATAAGTTTACAAGGGAACACCTACAAAAAATCAGAACTCGGCTCTTCATCTTGCAACTTTCCAAGATCAAAGTGTGCAATCATGAGACAATTTATGGCACTTATTTGGATATAAGGATTTACTAGTAGGATGACTGATTCTGTTTAGCTCTATTTTCATGCTTCTGTCAGGAACAGGTTTATCTGAAATCCAATTCTTCTAAGCAGAATTTGAATACAGTAGGACCTCAGAGTTATGGATACCTTGGGAATGGAGGTTGTCCGTAACTCTGAATTGTTCGTAACTCTGAACAAAGAGCAGTTCAGGCTCCAACTTCAGCAGCTGACGTTCCAGGCCAGGATTCAGCAGCAGCTGAACTCCCTACTCATCCCCGGCATGAGTTTGCAAGCTTGTCCCGCTCTAGGGTGTGTGGGGTGGGGGGCTGTAAACAGCATGCAACAAGTCCCCCTCCTGGCGGGGGAGGGGTGAAAGCTGCACAGACCCCAGCCCGGATCCTGCTCTGCTGGCTCCAGCTGCCTTGGGCTGGCAGCTCCAGCCTCTTGCTAGTAAGTGGCTGCCCTGCCAGTGGGAGTGGGGTGGGGATAGGCAGTCCAGATGTGCCTACCTTTAAGCTGCAATACAGGCACAGCACAGTACTCAAATTTATTTATTGATTGTCTCTGCTGCTGTCTGACTGGTTACTTCCGATTTCACGTGGTGTCTGGTTGACCAGTCAATCTGTAACTCTGGTGTTTGGTCTTTGAGGTTCTACTGTGGATAATATGATTGCTAAAGTGTTACAAAACCAAAAAAACCCCTCACATTAACATGTTTCAATTTGACCTCTATAGTTTTAATTATCAGGTTTCAATTTGACTTCAATATTTTTAATCAGTAAAGATAACCAAACTTTATACTAATACTAACTTTATACTAATGTAACCCTTCTGCCCGTCAGAGTTGGCAGCAACAAGGGCCGGGTTCAATATCTAGGGGATCCATTCCAATAACACAATGCAAAACCGGCTCGAGCCCCCACCCAGTGACCTGGGACAAATATATACCACCCCCACTGGGCACCTCCAAAAGGCAATACTTCCCCTCTCGCAAGCACAGAGTCTGAGTGTGGCAAAAAGCCTTTTAATAACAGAAAGAAACAGTGTGGCATTATGTTGGGGAAACACCACCAACAGGATTCATAACACCCATGAGCAAAAACCCACCCCAAGCAAATTGGGTCATGTCCTTTCCCTTGGGTTCTTGAGTCCAGCAACCCCAAATCACCCAAAGTCCTAAAAGTCCAATGACCCAAAAGTCTCTGTCCCTGGTCAGGGCAGCCCCAGAGTTTGAAAATTTATCTGCAGAGCTTTACCTCCCAACCTGGATGGAGATCAGGGGGGAAGAGAGGTAAGGGGCACCTTATATGATCCGAAGCTGACTGCCCCACAGCTCCATAGGGCTCCGCTCCGCTAGCTCCATGTCCCACAAGCAGCTCCCGCCACCCCACGAACTGCTCCGCTCTGCTCTGCGTCCCACAAGCAGCTCCCACCGTCCTATGAACTGCTCCACCAGCCTGTCCACAAGGCACTCCAGCCATCCCGCAAACTGCTCCACAATATATCTTCAGGCTCCCCCACTACTTAGTACAACACTTCAGCTCTTAGTCAGTTCAGCTCTTTGGTGAATTCAGCTTGTAGTAGGGGAGCCTCAGTGCTGGTGCACCATTAGCCCAAAGTGAGCTCAGCAGCCTGTAACTAGACTCCTAATAGAATCAAAATTAGCTCTGATATTCCACAGTGGAGAAAGGAGGAAGTGCAATTAGCATATAAGGCCCTCATCAAGGGGCCCATACCACCAAGTATTAATACTTGTCCCCAGTCTCTCTCAATTCACAGAGTTTTGGAACCCATGACCCTTGCCTAGCGAGTGCTACTTAGTTGATGGTGAGTCCCTCCATCATAACAAAAGGCCAAGTACAGTTCCAAGCACAGTTCCCATAATCAGGGTAATAACAATTTATTCTTCCTGCCCCAATAACAGAGACACTGGGGATCCCACAGCAGCCAAAGTGACCATTTGGGCAGCTATGGCCTCATTCTAAGCAGGGTGGGTATGCCTATGCAAATGAGATTGGCCCCTGAAGTTCTTTTCCACAACTTGCCACACCTCACCACCAGATGTCAGGGTGGAGTTCATCCTGACTCTGCTTACACTAACTTCATGTCTGATTCAAACTTCTTGTCTGATTCACCTCCAGGGATCAGGAAGGACTGTTTCCCCTGTGTACCACATTGCTCAGTTAATTGGCTGTGTATAGTAGAGGGCATTTTAAAATTCTTCTGAAACATCAAGTGCTCATCATTAGACAGAGGCAGGATACCAGACTAGATGGACTATTGATCTAATTAGGTATGTCAATGTCTATGTTTCTGTGCTCTGTTCCTTTCTAATCCTTCAGGAAACAGATAAGGGTTTGTTTTTAACCATGTTGTAATATTTGTAACATAAATATGTCTAATGGAAAATACATGCATCTAATGTGAGCATATTCCTGTGAGTTTTAACTTTACATCTGATAAATAATTATGTACACTGTACAACACAAGATATTTCATGTCATATATTAATTTCTACTGCCAATTCAGTTAAAACAGAGGCCTGAATAATGCAAAGATGTCCTGTTTCTGTAGGAAACAATATCTGCAACTCTAACAGATATGCAAATAAAGAAAAAATTGTTGATACAATTAGGCATAAACTGTCTCCAGTCTAAAATGTCAATAACTTTAAAATGCAGTTATTGTATATTTACCCTCTCTTGTTCTAGCAGAGCTTTCTGCTGTGAGTTGTTTTCAGATGTCATATAACTGAATGTCTAATTTTAACAGATGAAAACGGAAAATGTACTAAAGTACCTTAAGTAATGAATAAATTGTGACATAAGCAACCTCTGTTAATGATAGTAGAGGAATACATGAAGACAATCACTAGGAATCACAAAATGTATACTGAAGAAAATAGCTTATATGTCACTTTAAGAAAAGTGTTGTTATTAAGACTGCACTTACCCTCCCCACCATCACCTGGAAAAGCATCTGTGTCAGGTCTCCCTCTGGACATGCAGCTGAAACGTTAATTGTATTGCAGTAGCACTTAAAAGTCCCAATCATAGGCCAGGACTCGACTGTGCTAGGCGCTATACAAACAGAACAAAAAGAGGGTTCCTGCCACCAAAATCTCACAATCTAACACAACATTCTCTTTCATGTTAGTCCTTCAACTGGCAGAGCATTGGGCACTCTTAAGCAGGTGCCCTGTTCTATCCTAGATGTGGGTAAGGTCTGGATCTCTTTCTGAAAGATATGCTGTAGCTCAAACAGAGGTTACAGGCTTGATGTTTTTATGTTTTAGGGCCTGTGGGAGGTCAGCCACTATGATCATAATGATCCTTTCTGACAGATGAATCTCAGTGATCGTTGTATATACCTTACTACTCCACAGGGGTATTGTGAGGCTTAATTTAATTATTGTTATTAATACTTGCAAAGTATGTTGAGATCCATGGATGGGAAGTACTATAGATGGTCAAAGTATTACATTTCTGATTAGTGATGAATCACTAGAAAAGTGGACTAGTTCGTGATGATTAATTCCTGATTGGAAAGTACAGTGTGCTAATGTTGTCTGTCTCCAAAAAGTACTTTTCTGAAATAAAACTGTTATACATTTACATAATCACATTTCATCATGAACGATCACAAAGTGCTCCAAAAACTGGATATACAGGATTCATTTCACACCTCACTAAAATGCAGTCACCTCGAGGATGCAATACAGGTGCCTTTCTCTGCCACCAACATTATGCAGCTGTTCTTAAGAATTTAAACTGTATGAAAAATGTAAGTAGACTGTAAATGCCTGAGTTGGATTTATTGTATTTTATTTTATTGGGAGACTGGTGCTAAGACCCCTGACAGTAAAAAAAAAATGTTATGGCATTCAATTTCCCATCCAGACTATCTGTTTACAGACATGGCTGTGCAACAGGGTTTAACAACCAGGAAAGGGCTCAGGGCTGCCAGCCTGTCACATGACTCAGCAGGGAACTGATTGAAGGAAGGGGTATGTGTTCTTTCCAGAACTGTAAGAGGCAAAGGGAAATGTCTCTGGGGATGTCAGCCTGCTTTGCTCTGGGAATCACTTTGTTTTCTGTTACTGCATGAGTTTTTGTGTGTTTGAATAATAAATTGTGCCCTGAGTCAAAGGCCTGAAATAGATTCAGGCTTGGCATTTGTTCTTTCCTGGGCTGGTTTATAGGCTGCCTGATCGTTTAAGCCTTTCAGCGTAATGGTAAGAAAATGCAATCCCATTCTTTTCTAAATTAAGCTTTCTGCAATAGACAATTGTAATTTGATTCTGTTATATGTGTTATTGTTTTGTTAACTAATAAAGGTCTAGATTCTTCCTGATTCTCCCACAGGTGTATGGAGGAGGAAGAGATAAAGCATCTTCCACAGACAGCAAAGCAGCTGAGGCATACTGGAGAACTGGGTCCTTAATTTGCCATTGACTTCTTGATTTAGCATGCTAGCAAGATGAGCACTGTGTGAATGGCGGTAGGGAGATGGACAGAGCTCAGTCCCTGTATCCCACTGTCTATGTTTTAAATCTACCTGTAGCCAATATAATTATAGCACCACTGTCCACTCAGTTGCCTCTTTAACGCCAGTCTCCTTATGTATGGGCCTGGTTCAATAGCACCAGAATGGCCTGACCCATCCACTTTTCACCAGGGTGGACCCTGCCCCCTTCCCCTCTTCTTCCCCTGGAGGCCACACCCCCCCAGCCAGACCAGCGTGGAGCCCAGGCAGCTGTGGGAAGCCTAAGTAGACCCTCCACCTGCCCAGTGTGCAGAGGGGCTAAGAGCAGCCCCTGGCCCATGTCCCCGCCCTCTGGGCTCCCCACCTGGCTGAGAGCAGATGGAGGTGGAGAGTCCATGACCTGGGTGGAGGAGTCCCAGGGGGGTGGGGAAACGGGCCAGAGGCTGCTCTCCTCAGGCCCCCTACACCATGGGCAGGTGGAGGGTCCGCCACGGCTCCCCACAGCTACCAGCCCAGCTCTTATCATGGCTGGGCTGCAGCTGCAAAGCCTCCATCCCCTGTAGCCAGAGCTGGGTCGGGAAGAGCAGCAGGGACATCTGTGGGAAGCCTGCATCCCTCCACGTGCCCTGGGCAGGAGGCCCAGGACATGGGGCAGCTTTTGCTCGCCACCCGAGTGAGGGGGGTGGGTTCTCTGGCCCCATTCTGGCTTCCAGCTTGGCTGGGGCCAGGGCCTCAAGGAGCAGGGGCCCCTGGTACCCCACTTTTGGGAGGTCTCCACTGCCCTTGCCCTGGGTTCATCTGGATCCCACCTCCAGCTCAAAAGGGTATAAACTTCTTTATTCTCTTCCCAGATCAATTTACTTGGCTGTGCCGCCACCCCCCTTGCTCTTCTATAGCAGAATCAGTGGAGCAGCTTGGAAGGAAAATTCTAACCACAGTTGACTCTGAATTACTTGCCAGATAGCTGGAGACTCCTAAGGAATAAACACAAACATAATATATTCAACAGAGTAACTATATTAAACAGGAAGTAAATATGACAGAACAGGTTAAACCAATACTCTCAGGGGCATCACTGCCCTCTCCACACTAATAAATTTCCCCCAAACTCCCAGGAATAAAACGTAATGTCCCATTGGTATGCGTTATCCATGGGATCACTTGATGACCTGCAAAAACAGTATCTTCTGTAGCAGCAATAAGCAATTTGGCTGACTTGATTCAGCCCAAAAGACTCTCACGGGGGATAAGATGCTAAGCAGGTTTACTAGATTGTAGGTAATAAAATCCTAAATCCTTACCCCATGCTTGAAGGCACAGTTCCGGGAATAGAGTGTCTCCCAAACAATTGCCCTAACTAAAAGATGGTGTGCCCACAACTCTGTGAATGATCCTCAGGTTCAGAGCTGAATCCAGATTCCTCAGCAACTGCAGAGGGGCTGACGATCGCAGTTAGCAGGCACCCTCTTCATACAGGAATCAGGCTGCTTCTGGTCCCAATATTGCCCCTCACCATAAAAGGATGCAGGGATCAGGTGTAGACTAGAATAACTATTCTAAAAGCCCTAAGTCCCAATCTTCTGTCCTACAGCTCAGATGTAATTACAGCAGGTGGGCAACCTTGAATTAGCAGCAAGAGCAGTACTTGCCATGTGGTAACTGATTTATCTAGATATCTGAAAGACTAACTTACCCTGACAGAGTAGGGAGTTCTCCTAACACAACCCTATAAACTGGAAGTTACCTTGGACAGGGAATGGAACAAGCTTAGGGCTATTGCTTCCAGATATCCAGAGGCCAGTTCTCAGGAATTACCCCGTGTGACCGGGGTGCCGGGGCAGGTGCGGGGAAGACCCACACTGAGGTTGCTCAATTAAGGCTAACTGCAAAAAATGGGGTAGGCAATCCCCAAAGCTGGTGGTTATTATAATACTTAGATTCACCAAGCTAGCAACAGAATAGCTTCTACAGTACCTCACTGATTACACAGAAACCAAAACACAGTTCCCTTAAAGCAACCCAGCCTTGGGCTTCCACCCAGACACCCAAGTCAAGTATGATGAGGATTACTGAAAATCTTACTCATCATATAAGAAATTCTACCAATCCCAAAGGATCGGACATGCTACCTCCCAGGTTAATGAATACTTCAGATTTTACTCAAATACATTCTCTCAGCCAATTCTTACAAACAACTAAACTAAAATTTATTAAAAAAGAAAAGAGAGAGTATTGGTTAAAAGATCATTATACATACAGACATGAGTACAGATCTGAGATCAGTTTCATAGTAGAGATGGTGAGCTTAGAAGTTGCACAGAATTCAGAGAATTAGTCCATAGGTTCCAGTCCAGTGTCCAACACCAGGGTGATCCAAATGAATTTGGAGACCTCAATCTTGCAGCTCAGTGCTTCCCCTGATAAAGCATAAGTAGATTTGAGATGAAATGTCGGGTTCCAAGAGTCCTTTATGCAGTTCCTGGGCAGCACAGAGTCCTTGGATGGACAATAGGCTTCTGAAGTAAACTTCTCTTTCCTAAACATCACCGGTAATTAACTACATGGATTAACATAAGCAGTTTATAGACAGTTTACCACAAACTTTAAAGAGACATATAGACAATGACATTATTTCATGCAAGTTCCATCTAAATGTTAATGTTTCCTTTTGATCTCTGAATTAACAGAATACAGCCCTAGACAGGAACCATTTGGCTACATTGTTAACTTCTAACAAGATATAGGTAAACAGACTACTACAGTCAATATCTTCTTCCAATTCTTTAACAATACAAGTTTACATTTCAAAGTTCTAGCCTATCTAACATAGAATGGCCCTAATTACTCTTTACATACTTTCCTCACATGTCTTCTAAAGGTTGAGTCTGGGTCAATTAGCCTGCAAGCTGCTTAACCTTTTCTGGCCATGTGTCACACCCTGCATGCAGGCCTGGGACTCAAGCTCACCAACAGAAAATGCTACCCTTTCAGTGGTTGGCTCCAGACACCTCCCCAAATGACTTCTTTTTTCCCCACAGTGCTCCTGGGGGCAGGCACCTCACTGAAGATCATCTTTATTGGTCAGGCTAGATCTACTTTCCCAGGCTTTTTCCTGTCAATCACTTGAACTCTAACCTATCTCTCAGACATTGCTCGTCCTCTGAGCAGGCGCATCGGTAGCCATCCAGGCGCATATAACTCTTCCAAGCCAACTGCTATAACTCCTCCAAGCCAACTGGGGCCCCTATCACTCAAAATAGCATCTCTCCCAGTCTGTGCTTGCCCTCCCCTGCTTCTCCCAAGGACATCTTGCCTCTCCCTGAGTTGCCAGCACAGAGACACGCAGGAACCAAGGTAAGGTCCACAGTGGTTACATAACCATAATTATATAGAACAATCATTCAATAGCTTAGCTTAATTACAACCTAATTGCAATTATTTTTAACTATCTGGAAAAGTATTGAGTCTGCATGATTCTGTTAAGATCATTTGAGACAAAGAAGAGATTGAGACAGATGCTTTTTTTTTTTTTTGAAGGACAGATTTTTTATTAAAGTTAGCTCAAACTAAGTTATAGTTCAACTTGGAAATTCTCAGAAAATTCATTCTGTAATCAAAGAGTAAGTGCTGTAAGTTTTGGGAGGATACACTGTATTTTGCGTACTAAACAAAGAGGTCAAATCCTTGCTTTTAAGTGCAAAATAGAACTCAATCTTACCTACTTTTAAAAAGACCTCCCTGAGTAGGGTATTATATTTTAATTTGAAATACAGAGGGTCACCTTGTCCCAAAACCACTGCCCAAGATTTAATAACGGTCTATCACAGTGGTATAATTTACCCATCAGGTAAGAGCTGGGAAGTGTGTTACACCATGATAAAAGCTTATTTAATGTTAGCCAAGATAATAAAACTGTTTGTCAAAAAATATATAACATAATGGGGATTTTATTTAAACTGGAACAATTACAACTACTACCTCTGATAACATTACATTGATGAAGGATATACATAATAAAAAAAATTCTAATGGTTCAAATATATATGTATTATACACATACAACTCTATAACTAACTACTAAGTTTACGTAACAAAATATAACCCTCTAACTAAAGAAATATATCTATATCTATCTCTGTATGCACAGGCTTTTATCTTATATGTTGTTATTTTTTCCTAGTTCAAGGTTGTACTTTCCTCATATCTCACTGGGTTCCATCTAATGTCCAAGTCAGTCTTTGAGTCTCAAATGCCTCTTGTGACTTCCTGAAGAGATGGACTAGACTTGAGTGATTTTTGCTTGCAAGGGTTCATATTAGACCAGACCCACTGGTACTCCTATTCCAGATCTCCGGGATCACACAAATCAATAATAGGAGACAACCAGAACTGATGCTCAGGAACACACCATCAAACATGGACTGACTTGACCAGCCAGGTTTAAACTAAAGGGATCCTCTTTGGCATGTCTCTCCTGCTCAATCTCAGTGTTTCCACTTCCTCTAAGTTTCCCCTCCATCCCTCTCTCTGCTCTTTCCCCTCACCATGTTTCTCTCCATTGAGTCACAGACTATGTTTCTCTCCATCAGACACTACTTGACTCTATCCCGCAATTGTCCCACTCTTCTCCAACTGTCACTTCCCCTCCCTCTGAGGGGAAGGCCCATCTCCTCTCACTTTCTCAGGGGGTGGGGCTTCTTCCTCTCCATAGAACAATGACAGTGTATTCACCCTGAACACACCCTAAATCATATATCACTTTACAGGGTCAAATCCCTTTACCATATTTACATACCCACCCACCCCACCCCCTTTAAATACACCATCCCTGGCATATTACAAATTTTATACTATTCTTATACTTAAACATAATACAATATAACTATCTGACTACAGAAAAATCTTTTTATAGGTAGGTGGGATGTTTGTCTTTTGTTTCACGGGAAGACCGATGAGGTACAAAAAGAACTTCCTCCTTCTCTACATTACCATCCTTATAGTACACTTTTCTTCCCCTTCTTCTAAGTATCATCTACTTCTGTGTCTGTCTCTTGAACCTCAGGCTCCTCCCCTAGCAGGACCCACACTGTTTCTCATTCCAGATCTTTGTCTGAATCAGACTCCCCTATCTTATGCTCTTCTTCAGAAACAGACTGTATCCCTGTGGGGAAAGTAGCTAATTTTAACTGGTCCTTATTAACCATCTCCATCTCACCCCCTTGTTCAGATTTAACTTTAAACACTGGGGAATCAGGACTCAGCTGACTAATTACTATATACAGGACTGGTTCCCACATGTCTTGAATTCTGGGCCGGCCTCTGAGACAATGATTTGTCAGAAGAACTCTATCCCCAGCCTGGATCAGGGCAACTCGAGCTTTTCAGTCATCAGCTAATACGTGTCTGGCTGGCTTTCTCTGCCATTTTTAAAGCTACTGAACAAGCAGCCTTCAACTTTTTGTGATAGTCACAGACCCTATTACCCAGGTTTCTCACTTCAGATGGCTCTAAGGTCGCCAACTGAAGATCCAAAGGTAAATGAGGGTCTCTACTGAACATTAAGTAAAAGGGTGAATACCCTGTGAAACTATGTAAATGCCATTGGAGGCCATTACCAACTCTGGAAGTTACTGATTCCAATTTGACTTCTTCTCTGATGATAATGTTCTCAACATTTCATGCATAGTTCATTTAAATCATTCACATTGTCCATTTCGATGGGGATGATATGGCACTGTGCAACTCATAGAGTTACCATGTAACTGGCATAGTTTCTGGATCACTCCAGCTTCAGAGTTCCTTCCCTGCTCTGAGTGGACCTTCGCAGGACACCCATTATGCTCAAAACAATTTTTCATGATTGTTTTTACAGTTGTGTGGGTACTCCGATTTCTGGTAGGCACTGCATACCTTTAGCAGAATCACTCCTGGCCGTCTTTTGTCTGGTGTGGAGAACTGGAACCCTGCCAACCGTCTGGAAGGACGGTATTGTGCTCTCACTCTATAAGGGCAAGGGACCACGCAGCGAATGTAAGAACTACAGGCTGATCACCTTGCTCTCCATTCCAGGGAAGGTGTTTGCGCATGTTTTGCTGGCACGCTTGGAGCCTTTGCTACATCGGAAGTATTGTCCCCAACAGTCAGGCTTTACGAGGAACAGGTCCACATTAGATGCCATTTTGGCCCTTCACTTGTTGTCGGAGATACATCAGGAAGCCCCGGGTCGTAGCGTATGTTGATCTTAAGGCCGCATTTGATTCAGTAGACTGTGGCATGTTATGGAAGGCCTTAAAGGATGTAGGTGTCCCTACCACTCTGCTGGACTTGATTAGAGAGCTGCAAAATGGAACCACTGCCTCTGTTCATCTGGGGAACTGGATGTCAGTGCCTTTTAAATCAGTATCTGGTGTTATGCAGGGTTGCATTCTGTCCCCTGCACTCTTTTGTCGGGCAATGGATTTAATAATGCAGCATTCCATCAGGTCCATAGGCATTGAGATTGGACCAGGTCTGCCTGAGACTACAATCTCTTTGAACAACTAAACTATTGAATCAGTTTCCAGCTTTTGCTATCTGGATTCTATACTTACCAGCTCCTCCAATTCTCACACTGAGGGTCTCCATCGGATTGGCATTGCAGCATCTGCCATGGGCTGTTTACAACAGATATGGAATCAACATCATCTTAGTATGACAACCAAGTTCAGGATTTATTCAAACTGTATCCTTCCCATAAGGTTGTATGGCTGCAAAACATGGACACTACACCACACAGACTGGACAAAAGCTGGAGGCTTTCCACACAAAATGTCAATGTCGTGTACTGGGCATAAAGTAGAATGACTTCATCTGTAATGCAGATGTTTATGATCGTTCAGGTCTACAGACTATTGAGGCCATTGTCCGCTTGGGGCACCTTATGCTTTTTGGACATGTAGCAAGGATGCCACAAGATGTTCCAGTGAATGCCGTTCTCCAGATAGCTTGTAACATCCAGAATAAAATTCCACCAACCTAGGAGTGGAGGCAGCCCAGAGGCAGACCCCCTATTAAATGGGATCATCAAGTCTATTCCGGTGTTGGACTCTCAGGCCATCAAGCCTTTGTGGTTGTGCAGGAATGGACCAAATAGCAAATGATCACTACAGCCGATTGTCTGGTCGAGTGTTGAAGAAGAAGAAGACGACGACGACGACGACGACGGCATATCCGGTAAACATATCAGTTAACACCAGCACATTTTCATATCTATCCATAGTGGGTTCCAACAATGTATAGTCCATTGCTAACACTTCTAAAGATGCCAATACATTCATACAGGTTATGGCCTCCTCTCTTGAGGAAACTAAGGAGAGCGCACCTCTTGCACAGTTATAGAATCATAGGACTGAAAGGGACCTCGAGAGGTCATCTAGTCCATTCCCCTGCATTCATGGCAGTACTAAGTATTATCTAGACCATCCCTGACAGGTGTTTGTCTAACCTGCTCTTAAAATTCTCCAATGATGGAGATTCCACAGCCTCCCTAGGCAATTTATTCCAGTGCTTAACCACTCTGACAGTTAGGAATTTATTCCTAATGTCCAACCTAAACCTCCCTTGATGCAATTTAAGCCCATTGCTTCTTGTTCTATCCTCAGAGGTTAAGAAGATTTTTTCTCCCCCCTCCTTGTAACAACCTTTTAAGTACTTGAAAACTGTAATCATGTCCCCTCTCAGTCTTCCCTTTTCCAGACTAAACAAACCCAGTTTTTTCAATCTTCCCTCATAAGTCATGCTTTTTAGACCTTCAATCATTTTTGTTGCTCTTCGCTGGACTTTCTTCAGTTTGTCCACATCTTTCCTGAAATTTGGCACCCAAATCAGCACGGAGTAGAGCAGAAGAATTACTTCTCGTTTCTTGCTTACAATGCTCCTGCCAATACATCCCAGAATGATGTTCGCTTTTTTTGCAACAGTGTTACACTGTTGACTCATACTTAGCTTGTGGTCCACTATGACCTCCCGATCCCTTTCCACAGTACTCCTTCCCGGGCAGTCATTTCCCATTTTGTACGTGTGCAACTGATTGTTCCTTCCTAAGTGGAGCACTTTGCATTTGTCCTTATTGAATTTCATCCTATTTACTTCAGACCGTTTGTCCAGATCATTTTGAATTTTAATACTATCCTCCAAAGCACTTGCAACCGCTCCCAGCTTGGTATCATCCGCAAACTTTATAAGTGTACTCTCTACGCCATAACCTAAATCATTGATGAGATATTGAATAGAACTGGACCCAGAACTGATCCCTGCAGGACCCCACTCATTATGCCTTTCCAGCATGACTGTGAACTGCTGATAACTAATCTCTGGGAATGGTTTTGCAACCAGTTTTGCACCCACCTTATGGTAGCTCCATCTAGGTTGCATTTTCCTAGTTTGTTTATGAGAAGGTCATGCGAGACAGTATTAAAAGCTTTACTAAAGTCAAGATATACCACATCTACCGCTTCCCCCCTATTCACAAGGCTTGTTACCCTGTCAAAGAAAGCTATCAGATTGGTTTGACGTGATTTTTTTCTTGACAAATCCATGCTGACTGGTACTTATCTTCTTATCTTCTAGATGTTTGCAAATTGATTGCTTAATTATTTGCTCCATTATCTTTCCGGGTCCAGAAGTTAAGCTGACGGGTCTGTTATTCCCCGGGTTGTCTTTATTTCCCTTTTTATAGATTAGCACTATATTTGCCTTTTCCAGTCTTCTGGAATCTCTCCCATCTTCCATGACTTTTCAAAGATAATTGCTAGTGGCTCAGATATCTCCTCAGTCGGTTCCTTGAGTAATCTAGGATGCATTTCATGAGGCCCCTCTGACTTGAAGACATCTAATTTGTCTAAGTAATTTTTAAGTTGTTCTTTCCCTATTTTAGCCTCTGATCCTACCTCATTTTCACTGGCATTCACTATGTTAGACATCCAATCATACCAACCTTCTTGGTGAAAACTGAAACAAAGAAGTGATTAAGCACCTCTGCCACATTTTCTGTTATTGTTTTTCCCCCCTCATTGAGTAACGGGCCTACTCTGTCCTTGGTCTTCCTTTTGTTTCTGATGTATTTGTAGAATGTTTTCTTGTTACCCTTTATGTCTCTAGCTAGTTTAATCTCATTTTGTGCCTTGGCCTTTCTAATTTTGTCTCTACATACTTGTGTTCTTCGTTTAAATTCATCCTTTGTAATTTGACCTAGTGTTCACTTTTTGTAGGAATCTATTTTTATTTTTAGATCATTGACGATCTCCTGGTTAAGCCAGGGTGGTCTCTTGCCATACTTCCTATCTTTCCTATGCAGTGGAATAGTTTGCTCTTGTGCCCTGAATAATGTCTCTTTGAAAAACTGCCAACTGTCTTCAGTTGTTTTTCCCCTTATACTTGCTTCCCATGGGATCTTACCTATCATGGGATCTTACCCTGTGTTTGCTAAAGTCTGTCTTCTTGAAATCCATTGTCTTTATTTTGCTCTTTTCCCTACTACCTTTCCCTATAATCATAACTCTACCATTTCATGATCACTTTCACCCAAGCTGCCTTCCACTTTCAAATTCTTAACCAGTTCCTCCCTATTTGTCAAAGTCAAATCTAGAACAGCCTCTCCCCTAGTAGCTTTCTCCACCTTCTGAAATAAAAAAATTTGTCTCCAATACATTCCAAGAACTTGTTGGATAATCTGTGCCCCACTCTGTTATTTTCCCAACAGATGTCTGAGTAGCTGAAGTCCCCCATCACCACCAATTCCTGTGCTTTGGATGATTTTGTTAGTTGTTCAGAAAAAGCCTCATGCACCTCTTCTTCCTGGTTAGGTGGTCTGTTGTAGATCCCTACCATGACATCACCCTTGATTTTTACCCCTTTTATCCTTACCCCAAGACTTTCAACAAGTCTGTCTCCTATTTCCATCTCAACCTCAGTCCAAGTGTATACATTTTTAATATATAAGGCAACAGCTCCTCCCTTTTTTCCCTGCCTGTCCTTCCTGAGCAAGCTGTATCCTTCTATACCAATATTCCAGTCATGTGTATTATACCACCAAGTCTCTGTGATGCCAACTATGTCATAGCTGAGTTTATTTACTAGCATTTTGAGTTCTTCCTGCTTATTCCCCATACTTCTTGCATTGGTATACAGACATCTAAGATACTAATTTAATTTCCCACCCCCCATATCTGTCTTGTCTCTCCTTTATCCCTGCTATAACAGCCCATGCTCCTCCCAAATTCTGACCTTTCTCCCATGGAGTAGTAGCTAACAGTCCCATGGACACATTACCCCTGTACATTTAGCATACATTAACTGGTTGCGCTTTACTAGTTTATCTGAGATCAGGGCGATAGCGCTCCCAGAATCTACGAGTGCTATGATTTCTACCCCATCCATTTTTACTGGCCTTGTATATTTGTGTGGGGTGACTGCGACCCCCACAAGGTTGAGGAGGGAGTATGGACCACTCCAGTCCCTGAGATTACACTGGATGGGCTCTTTGAGGTTGGGACACTGGGCCGCTATGTGACCCAGCTCCCCACACCCATAACACCTATAGTTACTTCTCCTGTCCCGTGGGTTAGGAGGTTTAGCCTCATGGTTTCCCACACCTATTCCATTCCCGTCTTCCTGGATTCCTGTCTGGTCTTCTGCCTCCCTCTTCTTCCACCTATGAGTCCCCGGATGTCTGGTCACCTGAAGCCCGCGGTTGGCATTGGTCTCCTGCCTCATACAGGGCCTTCCCTAGATAGATGGGTCAATTCCCTGGCCATCAATCATCTCTCTATCAGCACGACTGTTTCGTTGTAGGTGGACAGGTCGTGCTGGCCTACCCACACATGAGGGTCTGGTGGTAGTCGCACATAAATGGTCTATGACCAACGTCTCCAAAATTTCCTCAGAGCTGCATGCCTCAGGCTGTAGCCACTTCCGAGCAAGGTGCATCAGATCGAACAGTTGAGACCTTGGTGGCTTGCTCTCCTTATACTTCCAATCATGGAACTTCTGGGCCCGTATGGCTGCCATCACACCTGATTGGGCTAGGATCTCCACCCTCAGCTGGTGTAGTTAGCTGTGTATATTTCAGGCAGGCAGATCAAAATAGGCCTTCTGAGCTTCTCTGCATAGAAAAGGGGCGAGAGTGCTGGCCCACTGGTCCTGTGGCCACACCTCACACTGAACAATTCTTTCAAAAGTCTGGAGATATGCCTCTATGTCATCCCCGGCTGTCATTTTTGGTAGACAGCCTGCTGCCCTTAGGGTTTGTGTCCCTCCGGGCCCTTGTGTTTGGTTGGAGAGGGTGTTTAGTTGATCCACTACTTCTCAGAGGAGAGCTCAATCTTGGGCGGCTTGGTTCACTAACAACTGGTTGGTTTCTTGTTGTAATCAGGTAGATTCCTGCATTGCCATCCCCTGTATCCGGGTAGTCTCCTGCTGTGCCTTGTACCAATTCCTCCATTGTGGTGAGGGCACCCTGACCCTAAAAAAAGCCAACTCCGAAACCAACCCCATCCCCATGCACCTTTTTTTCCCCCCACCACACTGTGACCAAGAATCCCACTCCTGACACCAGTTGTGGCAGAGCACCGGCTTTGCCTCGTGGGGTCCTGCGCTTCTAGGTGGTTAGGGTTCGCCTCAGAGGTTTGCTGTGACCCTCAGTGTAGCCCCTCTCCCCTCCTAGAGGCAAAGTTACAGCTTACTGAGTCACCTTCATCATCGTCCAGTTAACGGGTTTGATGTAAGAACCCTCTTTAGTCCCTCTCTTCCTTCTCTGGGACCGTTTGTGTAAGGGGAGGTTGGGGAACCTGGGCCTGCCCTCTTCTCCGGGTTCCAGCCCAGGGACCCTAACTGGCAGCGGAAATAGGTAGTTTTCCTATACTACCAGAGCTATAGCCCTTCTCTGGGCTACTTCCCCATTGCCCCTTTCTAGCACCCTCCTTGGTACCTGACCACGCTTGTTCTCCCTGGTCTTTTACTGTGCACCTTCTTTCTCCAGGTCTTCCCACAACACACCTTCCTACTCCCAACTCCTACCAGCCAGCCTCTCTGAAGGAGCTTCCTTTTAAACTAGTCCCAGCTGGTTCTAAATGGATTTCAGGTGATCTGATTAGCCTGTTTCCTTTGACTGCTTCTAATTAGTTTTTAATTGGTTCCAGATGTCTTATGGAGTCTGTTTGACTTAATTGCTTCTAGCACCTTCCTGACTGCTTTGGGGTAGCCCCTGCCCTGGTCACTCAGGAAACAGGAAACTATTCAACCAATGTCCTGTGTGTTTTCCTTCTACCACACTCCTGCACCTAACCAGTCTGGGTCTGTCACATTATACATCAGATACTCCTTGAATTTCTCTGTAACAGCCCTCTTGAAAGCCAGCAATTTCAACTTCAATGTGCTGTAATTTTGTCATTTCTTTTGGACTTCCTGAGTTCTCCAGTGGTGTATTCTATCACTCCTTCCACTCCCTCTTGTAACTGGCTCAATACAGCTCCTAAGCCACAAAATTGGCTTTGGTAATCAGTATAAATGGCATATTGAAATCTAGATATGCCAGAATTGGGGCAGTCATCAGTCTCCTTTTCAACTCTTCAAAAGCGCATTGACACTTTGGTGTTCACTCAAAAGGTACTACCCTAACCCCTTTTTTGGGCTTCCTCACTAGCTGATACAATGGACAGGAGATCTGTGCAAACCCAGGAATAAATCTTCAATAGTAACTCATAAAACCAAGCATTCTCCTAACTTCAGTCAGACTTCATTGGGTTCTCCGATTTTCCAGTGCCTGGGCCTTCTCTGGATTAACAGCAATTCCCTGGGCAGACAGAACATGTCCCAGAAATTTAACTTCAGTACTGAGAAATTTACATTTACTAGGTTTCACCTTTAGTCCATGTTTAGCCAGCTTGACCAGAACCCAAGTCTAGTTGCTCCAAGTATTCATTAAAATTCTGTAAGAACATGAGTACATCATCTAAATAAAGTAGGAGAATCTCAAACATCTGATTTCCTAATACTGTTTCCATCAATCTTTGGAAGGTGGCTGGAGCATAACATAACCCAAAGGGCATATGAGTCCACTCAAACAGTCCAAATGGAGTAGTCATGGCTGTTTTCCTGATATCATCAGGCCCCATAGCTACCTGAAAATATCTAACCGTTAGGGCAAAAGTGGAGAACAGAGTGGCTTGTCCCAATGCAAGTAGTGATTCCTCTATCCTGGGCAACAGAGAGGAATCCTTCCTTGTCATCATGTTCAGAGTCATCTTAGTTTGTCAACAACCAGGTCCCTGGATTTAATAATGGTACCACAGAAATCTAGAATTTTCTTATCCCTGGCTATATACAAAGCAGGTGACAGGTATTTCTGGTAGGCAGTTGATAACCACCTCACCCAGAGATAGCGCCTCTCTCTGCTCTTGTCTTGCCTCTTGCAGAGTGGCTGCATGTTCTCTAAATTTGGTCTCTTGATCAGTCATCTTAGTCTGCAGTGCCTCAAACTGTGCCTATCCTGCTCATGATGCCAAGCAGGTGTAAAAAGTCCTCCCTGAGTAGGGTTATTGTGTTGTAATTTGAAATACATCTGAGGGTCACCCAATCAAAACCACCAACCAAGGTTTAGTAATGGTCCATCACAGTAGTGGTATAATTTACCTGTCAAGTGAGAGCTTGGGAATGTTACATGGTGATAAAAGGTTATTTAATGCTAGCCACAACACGTTGTCAAAATAATACAACAGGTTGTCAAAAAAAAATATGGGGATTTTATTTAAATCAGAACAAATGGAACTAGATTCCACTAGATTCTATGATAATATTAAATAGATGAAGAATATATACAATAAAAAATAACAGTTTGAATCTATATATACCCACACTATAACCTACTACTAAGTGTACTTAACTAAATATAACCCTCTAAATAAAGAAATATATCTATCTCTGTATGCACAGACTATTATTTAATAGGTTGTTGGTGGGGTTTTTTCCCCTAGTTCAAGATTGCCCTTTCTCCAGACATCTCACTGGGTTCTGTCTAACACCCAAGTCAGTCTCTGAGACTCAAGCACCTCTTGTGACTTCCTGAAGAGCTGGATTCACCTTAAGTGATGCCTGCTTGTGGGGGTGCACATTAGACTAGACCTACTGGTATTCCTGTTCTGGATCTCCGGGGCCACACAAATCAATGATAGGAGACAACTAGAATCGATGGTCAGGAACAAACAGGAACTGATGCTCAGGAACACACCATCAAACAGAGACTGACTTGACCAGCCAGATATAAACTAAGGGGACCCTCTTCAGCACGTCTGTTTGTCCTGCTCAGTCTCGGTCTCTCCACTTGCTCTCAGTTTTCCTCTGTCCCTCTCTCTGCCCTCTTCCCTTGCCCTGTTTCTCTCAGTTGACTCACAAACTCTCTGTTTCTCTCCATCAGGCACTGCCTGACTCTGTCCCTCAAACATCCTCCTCTTCTCCAACTGTCACTTCCCCTCCCTCTGAGGGGAAGGGTCATCTCTTCTCACATTCTCAGAGGGTGGGCTTCTTCTTCTCCATAGAACAGTGACAGTGCATTCACCCTGAACACATCCTAAATCATATATCAACATACAGTCCCTTTAACATATTTATATACAGAATCACAACCAGTGCCTCCATAATATTGCAGTAGTGCCCACAATGTACTGTATTGTACAATGGGTATTGTACAAACAAAGAAAGACGCTACCCCTAACCCCAAAAGCTTAAGTCTAAAAAGAAACACACAGATGAAGGGCTAGGGAAGGAGAAACAAGCAAAATAGCCAGGGTAATGGCTTGATACTTCCATTTTTTGTCCTATTTTGTTCAGTCCTTTCAGTCTGATAAATCCCTTACCTATCACCAGCCCCTCAGCATTCCCATCCATCATTCAGTACTTGAATCCCACCACACCTGCCTACAGTGTGAAACTGGAAAGCATGAGATTTTCATTTTGGCTACTTTCTGTGCCCCCCGTACTCCCCTTGGCCATCTGACAATAAGTGTATTTGTATTAAATTAGGGGGAAAAGTAATCCTCTACTTTGAGTGACCTTAGACAACAGTGGGTCTCAAGAGCTGAGGAACTCACTTCTTGACAGCCAGCCTAAATAGGCCCTATCTCTCGATAATGCCTCTGTGCCATTCGTATCACTCTTCCAGCTACAGCACTAGAAGTCCTGAGATTTTCTGATGACAGTCTTGAAGGACTGAGAAATCTAACAAAAACCTGAGGTTAAGCATGTATGATCCCCATGTAGCACCTCCACATGGAGTAACTGTCCAGCCCCCAGTACCACAACCCAGCCCTCACCACTCCTTCCTTCCAGCTGAGGGGATGAAGCCAAGATCTGGCCCAGGTGCCATATACTTCCTATGTTTGATTATTTACAGCTGTTTGGAAAACCATTCAAACACCCATGATTCATTATCATTACTTTTTTTTGTTTTGTTTTAACAGATACCTTTATGGCACTCTCCAACAGTATATATCATAGTTATATAATTCTGTCATCATACATTGTAGTTACATCAATATAAGACCTAAATATACCTCCTCGTAATTATGTATTCTCATTCATTAATGGCAATTGGCTCTTTTACCATTTACAATAATTACACCAAAATGTAATACTGTATTTTAAGAAGAAATTTGCATAATAAAATATAATATTTAGGGTCTAGGACCACTCTACAAGAGTACTGGAATCTACAGAAAAGCACAAAGGCTCTAATCCTGCAGGTGAGCAACTGTCATGACCCACAGGCCTCAAACCTGGGTCACACTCCAACCATCCATCTGGCAGCCACATTGCCTGCTCATGTTTGCTCACCTGGGACCCATGAAGCCCAATCCCAGTTTGAAGCTTTGACCCTGCAGTCCTATGGGCAAAGTCCCGGAGCCACTCATTGGCCTTCTGGACCTATTTACGCCTGCAGCAGGAACAGGATGCTATCTGAACAACTGGGCTCCACCCTGTTCTGTACTATGTGTCCTCTGATTTCCTGGCATCCTGACCCAGCAGGACTCCTGGCACTGATTTGTGGATCTGACCTCCAGTCTGTCTCCGGGCTCTGACCTCCTGGTATGCTGACCCAACCTGACTCTGGTTCCTGACTCATGGTTCTGATCTCCAATTATCCTGATCCAGACAACTCCTGATTGCTGTCTTGTGACTGAAGACTCTAGCTCTGACTACTAGGTCTGGCCGCCCACGACCTGGCTGTGACAGCGACTCCTGTAAGGCACTCAAAGCCCTTGACTCCCATTGACTGGGTCCTTGATTCTGCAGTCCTTGTCTATTTACAAAGCACTTAATCATATGCTTAAGTCCAGTGGCATCTAATCAACCACATAAGTCTTTGCTGAACAGCAATGGATTTAAGTACATGTGTATATGCTCTGCTGGACATAGTTCAGTGGGAGTTGAGAAAACTCAGAACTTTAAAGTAGCCATTCAGCAATCTGCAGAATCAGGCCCATTCTCTTTAATACCTAAGTATTGTAGAGAACAAATTAGGACCCAGTTCTACCCTTCTTAATGTCAGTGTTTGTTTGGCCATTTACCTCAAGTGGAGCAGAATTAGTCATACATTTTTCCTTAGTCATTTGTGCCTAAGTAATGCAAAGTTTGTCTCAGATCTTTTACTACTATGTAATTTAATGCGTTTTTTATATGGAATAGTATGCATAAGAATTGCTATCTCAGGATAAAAAGAGAGCTACTAAATTGCACGTCCTGAACAAAGGAAATATTTTTCAAATGTTTGCTTCAAAGGGGATTTAACGGAGAAAGTTAATGCTTTCCAGCATGAATCTCCATTACTATAATACCAGTGGATTAATTGTAAGTAAAGCTAAAGCACTGTCTGAGGAAAAATTGCAGCATAAGGAAGGTTGATGTAAAGTGTGGGATGGCTGTCAGAGATATATGTGTAATTGATAATGAATTATATTAAGCAACAGATATATTCTCTCAACATTTTTGTTATTCCCAGGACTAACTCTCAACTCTGTTATAGGAAGCATTTTTATTTTGTTCCAATAAATCATTTTTAAATCAAGAATTTTATTACATTTCCATCTTCTCATTTTCACTTGCAGTGTTTTTTTTCCCTGTGCAATGATTTTATCATCTAATTCCAATCAATATTCCTTTAACAGGCAGTACACGCAGCTCATCATCAGTCAAAGAATGGCAAGGGACTACAGAGCACTTACATTTGCCGAATTTGAAATCCATTCCTCCTATGGTTAGAAAACGGCACTTTTTTTTTTTTTTTTTTTTTTGCTGTACTTGGCACTTGGATTTGTATTACACCAAGGACTTCCAGTTTGCAGTATTAATTTGCTAAAAAATTAAGGCACGTATATATTTCTTTAAATAAATATGCAGCTATAAATTCCAATCTTGGGGAATGTTTTTTATGCTCTGTGCCAACCAAGAGCTGTGTCACTCTGTGTGACAAACTGATTAGGGAAGAGCTAAATATCAGAGAACTGGGAACACAGGAAGCAGGTTGTAATGCAAAAAATAAGGGGCTTTTTCTACTGAGCACGTGTCTACCAATAAGCGCTTACCTTAATTTTAACAGGATTTTGGCAGCCATCAGTTAAAAGCCAAAAAATGTTTAATCACTGGAATGCCCTATATCTAAGCCCAAACAAGGGACCCTCTTTCTTGCATACCTAAAGAGGAACACAGTTTTTACCCTACAAAATGTAAAAAGAATTGAAGTAAGGGTTTCCTGCTCCATTGACTGCACCTCTTACAAGATATGGAGGAAATGAAGCAAAGAATGCAATTAATGTAGCACATCTTAGTCAATATACACCTCATAAAATACCCAGTGATTGAACCCTGTTTTATTCACCTTTAGTAAATTTTTCAATAAACAGCTAAGACCCTGATCCTCCAGTTGGATCAGCATGGGCAGACCCTTGCACACAGGTGAGCTACATTAACTTTCATGGGGTTCTGTGCGGTATAGGAGTCTTTCCCTGAATTTAATTTAAGGACAGGGGTCTACGCTAGCCAAGAGTGCATGGGAAAGTGATGTGCAGTAAGTAGTATGAAGAAATACAGGGATATTATTAATTAATTATTATATACTATTTGTATTAATATCACACCTAGTGGCCCCAACCAAAATTGGGCCTAAGCACAATATAGGCATATAGGAAAAGACAGTTCATTCCCTGAAGAACTTACACTCTAAACAAACAAGACAGACAAAGGCAATGCAGAGAATAGGAAGAGGTGCAAGAATAACAGGAAGTTGGCAAAGAGGGATTATATATAGGCAGATGAATGTATACAACAGGTGTGGGGCAGAAGACTTTAGAGAAAGCCTAAAGGAAGAATATGAGCAGGGCTTTGAATTAGGTAGGACACAGAGGAAAACAGGCTAGGGATAAGGAAAGAAAAGGAAGACACTAAGTAGACAAAAGGGAAACCCTCATTTTGTGTGTGTGTGTTTACAGCTGAATTTTGACCCTGAAATGATCACACACAAAGTGGAGGTCAGGTGGCTTCCCCCTGTAATGCTAGAGGTTGGGTGACTCACAGCAAGTGTATCTTTGATCTATTAGCAATCACAAACCCCACTGAAACTTGTTGATGGGTGTGTGTGGAGTGGATAAACCTCACACAGGGTTGCCAACTTTCGACTTTCTGAAAACTGGACACCCTCCCCTGCCTCTTCCCCGCTAGGTCCCACCTCCTGCCCCGCCTCTTCCCCCCCAAGATTCTGCTCCTGTCCCACCTCTTTCTCCCAGGCTAGCCCCTGCTCCACCTCTTCCTCCTAAGCCCCACCCAGGCTCTGCCTCTTCCCCCCAAGACCTGGTTTCCCACTGGCTCCTCTCCCCCTCCCCCTTCCTCCTCACTTGATTCTCTCCACCACCCTTCCCCTACCCCAGCTGGGCTCCCTCTGCTCTGGGTTTGGGACAGGCGCTGCAGCCTGACATGGAGCCTGCCTGCCTGCCTGCCTGCAGGTAGGAGGCAGCCCCGGCTAAGCAGGGGCTGGCATGGATTGATGACCCGGCATCTCCACCGCCCATAGTAACGAAACTTTTGGTGTCCAGTCAGTATATCTGACCAGACACGCCAGGTCCCCTTTTAGACTGGACTTTCCGGTCAAAAACCAGACACCTGGCAACCCTACTCATATTGGAGAGTTAAGAGTGAAGGAATAACTCTGGGCCCAGGAAGCCTCAGCCTATCAGACCTCCCAGTTGAAGGAGGGACTTGGTGGGTATGGGAGAAAAGCAGACCTGCACTTCTTGCTGCAGAGGGACATTCATCCACGAGGGCATTCCCAGGGTGAGGTCTGCTGCATAGAGGTGAGACTCTCTGCCCTACTGAGATCCATGGATAGGGCCCTACCAAATTCATTGCCATAAAATAAATGCATCATGGACCATGAAATCTGGTCTCCCCTGTGAAATCTGGCTAGTATAGGGGTCAGGAAAGTGCAGGACTCGGGGCTCCTACAATGTAGCAGGCTCCAGCTGCTTGTCCCACCCAGGCTGACGGGGATGGGACTTCCTATTCCCCTGCCGGGGATGCTCCTCGGGCTGGGCCAGACCCACCTCCGGGAATTTCCCCCAGTTCCAGGAAGCTCTATGGCTGTTGGCTGGGAGTCCAGCTCTGAAGGCAGTGCTGAAATGATGGTGGCATAGTATGGTATGGCCACCCTTACTTATGCACCCTTGCCAGTAGCAGCGCAGAAGTGAGAGTAGCAATATCATACCATGCCACCCTTACTTCTGTGCTGCTGCTGGCAGCAGCGCTGCCTTTAGAGCTGGGCTCCCAGCCAACAGCCGCTGCTCCCTGGCTGCCCAGCTCTGAAGGCAGCACCGCTACCAGCAGCAGTGCAGAAATAAGGGTGGCAACACCACGACCCCCCTACAATAGCCTTGTAATCCCCCATGGTCCTCCTTTAAGTCAGGACCCCCACAGTTACAACATCAGCCTTAGTTCTGACCAAAGGCTACTGGCAGATCCCTTTTATAAGGAGTGTGACACTGCTCCCCATATTTTTCATAGTAATATTATATGATTGTGTTATAATCATAATTGATTTTATGCAAGATAGGTCATGTGAGGTATCATTGGATAGGTTATGATTTACTGAATATGATTATTCTATTTGTATGCATGTGTCATTTTTGTATCTAAAGTTAAGAATATTGACTATACATCTGTACTACAAAAGTGTTTGCACGTGTGGAACGCCCACCAGACAAAATGCAATCAGTCTGGCTGGCTAGCTGGGAACAAGTCAATGGACCATTAGGAAGAACAATAGGTCTTTGAAGATGCTAATATCCCACCTTCCTGAGCAGCTTTTCTGGGATGCTACAAACAACCTCTGACTCATGGCTGCTTTGACACTGCAGGGTCATGTGATCAAGTCATCTGGTACTGGACTGCATGATAGAAAACCAGTATTTTTCCACTGGGCGTGGGGTGGGAATCACACTGGAAAACAAGGGGTTCCCTCCATATGTAAAACCTATTTAAGGCAGGGGAGTGACATAATGAGGATGGTTCTTTACTGACTCCCCGCCCAGACTTACTGCTGTGAACATCTAAGAAACAAAGACAAAGGGGAGGAGAAGGATTGAGCCTAGGCTGGGAAGGTATCTGGCCTGTGAAAGAAATGCCTGGAGTTTTAAGCTGCAAGCAAGAGCAGCTTGTCTTCAGAAACCTCTGAAATCTGTCTAAAACATTTAGGGTGAGAAATTACTATTTGTAACAGTTTCTTTAGTATTTTAAGATTATATTGTGTTTTTGTTTTATTTGCTGGGTAATGTGCTTTGATCTGTTTGCTATCCCTTATAATCGTTTAAACTCTATCTTTTGTAGTGAATAAACTTGTTTTTGTTTTCTCTAAAACCAGTTTGTGGAATTCATAAATGGGGGTGTATGTGGCAAAAAGCTGTGCATATCTTCCTCCACATTGAGGGAAGGGGCGAATTTCAATGAGTTTACGCTGTACAGTTCTCTATGCAGCGCAAGATGATACAGTTTGGGGTTTGCAGCCCAGAGAGGGTGTGCTGGGCAACTCCATAACTGAAGCCTTCCCGTGCAGTGCTGATTTCAGTCTGTGTCTTTCTGCAGCTGGGTGTGTCCCTATCTGTGTGTGTGCTGGAGGAGGATTAAGGGCCTGGCTCAGCAGGACAGTGTAAGGGAGGCCAGGCTGGTGGAACAGGCAGCCTCAGTGGTACCCCAGTACATCATATGGCACCCCAGCGGTGGGGTCAACCTATCACAAGGGGGTCTTCAGAGAAAACTGCCTTTACAACACCTTTCAGCCTGTACCATTTCAAGATTATGCCCTTCCTTTCGGCCTTCATGAGGCTACAGTGACCTTCCAAAGATTAATTGACACAGTCCTGCGATCACATGGTCAGTATGCAATTGTCTACGTACAGGATATAGTCATTTACAGTGGTAATTGGGAGAAGCACCCTGAACATATAGTGATAGTTCTAAAGGCTCTTGAGGATGCTGGCCTCAGTGAACACAGCCAAGTGCCAGTTGAAGTTTCATGAGGTGTCATATCTGAAATACAATGTCAGAAGGGGCAAACTTAGGCTTTTAATCAGGAAGGTCTTCATGGACTACCTTATCCCATTGACAAAGAGGCAAGTTAGTTGATTTTTGGGTCTATCTGACTACTACAGATGGTTCATACCCAGCTTCACTATAATAACCATACCTCTCACAGACCAAGTCAAGAACTCTAGCCTCAAGAAGTTTGCCTGGTCCAAAGCCTGCAACCAAGACTTCAGGACCTTGAAAGACCTCCTGAGCAGTGACTCAGTCCTCTTCCACCTGATCATCACATAATGGTTCATACTCCACACCAATGCTTCAGACATAGGATTTGGGGCAGTACTGTTCCAGGACTTTGAAGAGGAAGAACATCTGATACATCTGAACATCAGCCAAAATCTATTTCTCCAGGAGAAGGGATACTTGACTATAGAAAAAGAGGCCTTGGTGGTGAAATGAGCCATAGAAGCGTTACAATAATACCTACTGGGAAACCTGGTTCTCTTAATAAAGGATCGCACACCCTCTGCTGGCTCAGTTCCATGAAGGACACGAACCCCTGGATTATGAGGTGATATTTGGCCTTCCAGCCTTATGCCTTCTAGGTAGACCACAGGCCAGGGAACTAACACTAGAGTACAGACATCTTTTCCTACGATGGAGGACTGCCAGGCTTGGACATGGACACACCAGCACCAGACTTAAGGGGTGGAGGAGTGATGGGGTGGATAAACCCCACACTGGAGAGTTAAGAGTGCAAGAACAACTCTTGGCCTGGGTAGCCCCACCCTGACAGGCCTGTTGGGCATACCCCAGTTGGACTTAAAAGGGAGTCTCTTCATCACAGCAGGGTGGTAGGCAGAGAGAGGCAGACCTGCACTTGCCACTGTAAAGATACTAGGACAGAAGGGCATTCCCAGGACAAGGTCTGCTGTACAGAGCCAAGATTCCCTACCCTGCTGAGACCCATGGACCAGGTCACCAGGGACAACTGCCAGACACAACATGCTCCAATGGGAGGGCCAGACTGGTAGGTAGAGGCCCAGGGAGAGCATTAACCGGACCACAGGTAGCATTCTTCTGCATTATAGTGAGGACCCCAGGTCAGAACCCAGTGGACTGGGAAGGCCCAGGTTCCCCTACCTTATAATTGCTAGGCGGGGCTGCTGCCACAGACTGCAACCTCTGGGCAGGAGGCTCATCCCTGCTCACAGTGTGCTAGTCACCTTCCATGCCAGATAAATGGGGAAACAATTAAATGCCCTTTTACTTAATGATAGCTGAAACAATGGAAGCCACACAAAGCCACCACACAAAGACTGACGCCTGTGCTCTCAGAACTCAAACACAGTTCCCCTGCGGGGGAAGGACTCTGGCAGTCCCAACAGGCTCAGATGTTGCAGGTAGTCCAATCTTTCCCTTCTGTGTTCTCACATGACCTGGATGAATGTGGCTAATTTGTCACCATATCATACAGCCCAGACAGAAGGTTGAGGAAAGCCACTGTCCCCTGCCCAGGAAGATGTGAGACACTATACATCAGGAGCCACAGGCAATGTTGGACCTTGGGGTGGTAGAGGAATCTCACAGCAGGTGGAGAAGCCACATTGTCCAGCTGCCCAAGACAGATGGAATAGTTTTGTATGAACTATACATATAAAATGTTGGGGTCTAAATTAGCTGTTACCACTCAAGAAAGAGATCTTGGAGTCACTGTGGATAGTTCTCTGAAAACATCCATTCAGTGTGAAGCGGCAGTCAAAAAAGCTAACAGAATGTTGGGAATAATTAAGAAAGGGATAAATAATAAGATAGAAAATATCATGTTGCCTCTATATAAATCCATAGTACACCCACATCTTGAATACTGCATGCAGATGTGGTCGCCCATCTCAAAAAAGATATATTGAAATTGGAAAAGGTTCATCAATGGCTATTAGCCAGGATGGACAGGAATGGTGTCCCTAGCCTCTGTTTGCCAGAAGCTGGGGATGAGCAACAGGGAATGGATCACTTGATGATTACCTGTTCTGTTCATTCCCTCTGGGCCACCTGGCACTGGTTACTGTCGGAAGACAGGATACGGGGCTAGATGGACCTTTGGTCTGACCCAGTAGGGCCATTCTTATGTTCTTAACTTTAGGAAGGTAAATGGGATGTCCACATTTAAAACATATCCCGTGCCCCAAGTTGATGAGTTATTAGAACTGCATTACCTTTCCACTGTACTCCCATCTCCCCATTTGTTGGAGATGGAGGAGGAATAATGTGTAACCTCCCCAGCCTAATTCCTGCCCCAACACTCCTGTTTCTGCAGGCCCAACATCCTCCTCCTGCACAGATCCCTGGACCAGATAAAAATTCTTCATGTAGTCCAAAATGTGGGGAGAGGATACAGATCCCCTCTTCTGCACAGTAGGGGTGATTTGCACATGGAGGAGACAACATGAGGATCTGAGGGAATGATATCACTACATACAGCTCTTTTTCTTTAAGGGATATTTTCATAGACTTAACTACAGAAAAAGATTTTGGACAGAGACAAAAATGATGGGACCTTGATTTGGATTAGGGTGACTAGATGATACCATAATACAAATAAATAATAAATTAATAAAAAGCTCTGAATAAATAGTTTTCAGAGTAGTAGCCGTGTTAGTCTGTATCTGCAAAAAGAACATGAGTACTTGTGGCACCTTAGAGACTAACAAATTTATTTGCGCATAAGCTTTCATGGGCTACAGCCCACTTCATCAGATGCATAGAATAGAACATATAGTAAGAAGAGATACAGAGAACATGAAAAGGTGGAAGTAGCCATACCAACAGTAAGAGGCTAATTAATTAAGATGAGCGATTATCAGCAGGAGAAAAAAACTTTTGTAGTGATAATCAAGATGGCCCATTTAGACAGTTGACAAGAAGGTGTGAGGATATTTAACATGGGGAAATAGATTCAATATGTGTAATGACCCAGCCACTCCCAGTCTCTATTCAAACCCAAGTTAATGGTATCTAGTTTGCATATTAATTCAAGCTCAGCAGTTTCTCGTTGGAGTCTGTTTTTTAAGCTTTTCTGTTGCAAAATTGCCACCCTTAAATCTTTTACTGAGTGGCCAGAGAGGTTGAAGTGTTCTCCTACTGGTTTTTGAATGTTATGATTCCTGATGTCAGATTTGTGTCCATTTATTCTTTTGCATAGAGACTGTCCAGTTTGGCCAATGTACATGGTAGAGGGGCATTGCTGGCACATGATGGCATATATCACATTGGTAGACGTGCAGGTGAACGAGCCCCTGATAGTGTGGCTAATGTGATTAGGTCCTATGATGGTGTTCCTTGAATAAATATGATTTCAACAATTTCCATCCACCATCAACCTCAGCCTAGACCAATCCACACAAGCAGTCCATTTCCTGGACACTACTGTGCTAATAAGCGATGGTCACATAAACACCACCCTATACTGGAAACCTACTGACCGCTATACTTACCTACATGCCTCCAGCTTTCATTCAGGAAACACCACACGATCCATTGTCTATAGCCAAGCTCTGAGATACAACCACATTTGCTCCAATCCCTCAGACAGAGACAAACACCTACCAGATCTCTATCAAGCATTCTTAAAACTACAATACCCACCTGCTGAAGTGAAAAAACAGATTGACAGAGCCAGAAGAGTGCCCAGAAGTCACCTACTACAGGACAGGCCCAACAAAGAAAATAACAGAACACCACTAGCTGTCACCTTCAGCCCCCAACTAAAACCTCTCCAGCGCATCATCAAAGATCTACAACCTATCCTGAAAAATGATCCCTCACTCTCACAGATCTTGGGAGACAGGCCAGTCCTCGCTTACAGACAGCCCCCCAACCTGAAGCAAATACTCTCCAGCAACCACACAACACACAACAAAAACACTAACCCAGGAACCTATCCTTGCACCAGAGCCCGATGCCAACTCTGTCCACATATTTATTCAAGTGACACCATCATAGGACCTCATCACATTAGCCATGCCATCAGGGGCTTGTTCACCTGCACATCTACTAATGTGATATATGCCATCATGTGCCACCAATGCCCCTCTGCCATGTACATTGGCCAAACTGGACAGTCTCTACGTAAAAGAATAAATGGACACAAATCTGACATCAAGAATCATAACATTCAAAAACTAGTAGGAGAACACTTCAACCTCTCTGGTCACTCAGTAGTAGACTTAAAGGTGGCAATTTTGCAACATAAAAGCTTAAAAAACAGACTCCAGCAAGAAACTGCTGAGCTTGAATTAATATGCAAACTAGATACCATTAACTTAGGTTTGAATAGAGACTGGGAGTGGCTAGGTCATTACACATATTACACGAAAGCTCATGCTCAAATAAATTTGTTAGTCCCTAAGGTGCCACAAGTACTCCTGTTCTTTTTGTGGATACAGACTAACAGGGCTGCTACTCTGAAACCTACACATATTGAATCTATTTCCCCATGTTATGTATCCTCACACCTTCTTGTCAACTGTCTAAATGGACCATCTTGACCGTTGGTATGGCTACTTCCACCTTTTCATGTTCTCTGTATGTATATATATCTATATATATTCTTACTATATGTTCTATTCTATGCATCCGATTAAATGGGCTGTAGCCCACGAAAGCTTATGCACAAATAAATTTGTTAGTCTTTAAGGTGCCACAAGTACTCCTGTTCTTTTTTCTAAATAAATAGTATACTTTAATATATATATACTATTTTATACAACATATTCCTGTACTGCATTCACATTTTTTCATTTTGAGCTCATGTCTCATTACTGTCAACTGTCCTTACCCGGATCCTCTGTATTACTGCTTTCTAGCAATAATCTCCTATCTATTTTGTCTGATAATAATACTCACCTTTATTATGGCATATTGCAATATTGTTGGGAGTCACATGACAGTGCTATTAAAGAAATCCTACCAATTATCTTTACCAGTCAGTATAAGCAATTAAATCTTTGAAAATGTTTATCGTTGGTTGTGGAGCAATTCTTTTTAAAAACTGTGCATATCACAAGGAAAGTTGGTTCTTGAATATCTACTCATTTACAGAACTGCTGTTGCCTACAGGATATACCCATGCAATCAGAGAAAGATATTACATTGTGACAAAATATTATAAGCCAGATTCTCAGCTGGCATAAACTGGCATAGTTTAATTGAAGTCAACAAACCTACACTGATTTAAACCAAATTAGGATCTAACCCTATAGTGTAATGTTGCATTAATCAAAATGTTGCATTCAGAGTGTCAGGATTACTCTTTTTTCATTTTTTTTAAGATGAGTACCACATTTGTTTTTACCTAGTATACTGATACCTCAATTTTCCATAAGGAGTTATCAGTGGTTTGGCAAGTTTATTCTCTAAAATTCATGTTCTCAGAGCTGCTGACTTGTATATATTAAAATTTGCAAACTACTTCTTTGGTCTTCTTTTCTTTTTAGTTGTCCCAATTATGACACAGGCCAACCTCAAAAATCCCCAAACTGCTGAGAAAATAATACTGCAACTTTTAATGATCCAGATAAATGGAAGGTAGGATGAGACCAAAAAAAAAACCCCCAACAAGAGTTAATTTGAGTCTTATTTCAGTGCGCATGCCTAATAGGGTTGCCATAACTCACAATTTAATCGTGAGTTCTGTGCTTTTGAGCAATATATTGCTCACTCTTGACAAGAAAATTTATTTCTTCCCCCCACAAGTTTTCTTCCTTGTTGCTTTCTTCCACTCAGTAATGTAGCAACAATATGAAATTTATCAGAATCATGATGGTTGACTGATATGTAACATCCAGCTTTTCAGGAATCTGATATGTTCAATGTTACCATATGCACATGAGGCAGAATGGAGCACTAAGGAAAAGCTACATATGGGTGCAGACAATATAGAAACTAAGGTCAATCCTTCAGACACTTAAATTCAAACTTAACTTTACCCATGTTAATAGTTCCATTGAACTCAGCTACTCATGTGTGTAAAGTTAACCATGTGCATAAATGAAGGATTAGGGTCTAAAAGCCAGTGAGACTGAAATAATTGCACAGGAGATGGGAAATTGCTCCTCTTTCTAAGTTCACTGTGGAGTGAGAAAAAAAAAATCCTGCTGGGAATCGCACCTTCATCTTTTTTGAAAGAAAAAATGGATTTGTGTTTACAAGCTGGGAGAAACAGAAATATTAACTGAAAGCCACAGTCTGAACAGAACATTTAAAATACAAAGAAAATTAGTTCTACTTTGTCTGCAATTTTTTCTTCTGTATCTTTTATTATTCAGTGCTTAGACAATTATATGTGGTTTTCTGTTTCTGGCACGTAGTATATATAATGCTGTAATATAAAGGTAGAGCATTCTGTAAAATAAAGTGCCCCTCAATTTATATTACACTTGACAAAATCAACAATTTTCACATAACAACATAACATATCTGACAGAAATATGACCATCACTCAGTTCCGGTCCATAGAAAATTTAAAAATTGGTGGATGTGGCATGTACGTGTGTTTGCATGAGAGAGACAGACAGAGAATTCTGTAACTGGTGAGAAACAGCGACTAGTGAGTATGTAGATGACGATAGTGTAACAGGACACTGCCTAACCCTAAGGGTTGGGATCACTGTCTTTTGGAACCTGGCTGAAAGGAGCAATGTTCCAGCTTTCTGCAGCCTTGCACAAATAGAAATAAAACAATCTCAGGACAGGCTTCCCTCAGCCTGATCTAAATGAGAACAAAACAAACTCAACTCTAAAGTCTCTGAGAAACAACAACGTTATTTTGTAAAAGCAAGACAGTAGATTTTCCAGTTTCTCCTTGCTCCTTGGGCTGGGCTCAACTCAGAAAAGCCCTGAAAAAGGAGGAAGCAAGACAGCAACACAGAACAACGATGGGCTAAGAATATGAAATTGGCTTACATGGTTCCATCCCTAAGTGAAAATAATTATAAATAGCAAAATAAATAATTGCAGAGAATTATCCAGTGAAGCACTCCAGGGGAAAATATTTGGACTAATACTGATGCATGAATAACTTAGTAGAAATACCAAATGTCACACTGTGTAGGCAGATGTTTCCAGTGTTTGCTTCTTTCTGTTAATATTGATGTTGTGGGTGGTGGGTAGTCACTTTCGGTTGTGAAGACGTATCCGTGTGCCTGATTCCCAGGGAGTTGCACAACTGTTTGATTTTTCTGGTACAGTGTTGAGGCTGAGATGTGCAAAGATGGAACTGGAGAAGTGTGCTCCTGAATATGGCAGAAGACAGTGAGAAGTGGGTTTTTCATTTAGAAATAAAATAAATAGAGAAATGGAAGACTTAAAAGGAATCAGGCGCCTAGAGTGGTGGACAGGGTGTTTGCCTGTTCTGTGAAGCTGGAGACATACCTGTCTAACCTGAATCGTTTGGCCAGAGACTGAGGCTATCATGGAATTTTCTAGGCTCTTGGGTCTATCTCCACAATCTCGCCTTTTCAGTGCTGCCACTGTGAAAGTCTCCACCTCCACCCATCATTTGTGCAATCCTACAAGCATCAATTTTCTTACTGATCCTATTCAACATGTACATGCAGCCACTAAGGAGAATTGGTAAGACAGACTCAAATGCCAACCATGTGCAAAGGACACATACTGTAGCTCTATTTTTCATGATAACACAACTGTTGCCAAACTGGTGCAGTGCTTGGCCAAGATCAGCCCATGAGTGAAAAACAGCTTGGTGAGCATAGGGAAACACTTTGAGGAGCTTGTAGATACAGAGCAGAGCAGTCTCCTTGAGTTGAAAATATATACCCGTAATTGGTTAAATCAATCCACAGTTTAGGTGTGTTCCTGAATTTCTTGCTGACAAACAGCAGAACCTGTAAGTAACACCATCACTACCATCTCTGGTTGGATAGTAGGTTTCATCACTTCCTGACAGATGGTGACCAGACTTCAGTAATACACACCTTCATCAACTCCTGGATGAACTACTGCAATGCAACATCCACAGACACAAAGCCATCAGCTCTTAGGAAACTCCAACACAGCAGCACATCTTCTCTGCAGCATGGATTACTAGGAGAAAATTGACCCTGCCCTTGCTTCTTTATACTTGCTTCCCATAGGATATCAAGTCAAATTCAAGGTCTCAGTCCTCATCTTCAAGGTCCTCTATGGTCTGGAGCCAGGATACCAAAAATATCTCCTGAGATGAGAACTGTGGTCAACAATTCCACTTCTAAGACACACTGTAGCTGACCGCCGTAATGGTAATGCTCTTTGATGCAGGAGATGGTGCTTTTTTGGGAGCTGACCCAAGGCTGTGGAATGAATTTCCACAGGATACAAGAACCAATTCATGGGGCTGTTCTAAGCACGACGTGTGTTTTTTGCCACCAATAATAAACACATATAGTACAGCTGTGATAAACTAGATAAATACAACATATTTTAAATAAACCCACAAAATTCTCCTCTGTGGACAGAAAAGAGACAGTCTCACATAATAAAAGTTAGTCATGTCATGCAGGGCAGTTTGGAGGGTGCCCAATTGCCACACTGGTGAAGACAGCATAAGTACCAGACTAGAACAGAAAGACCATGACGAAGCCTGTTTAGGGAGACGGCAAAGAAATCGATTATTGAGCACCCTAGAACAAAGGAAGACTAGACAGATGGGGGCTGTCTCGATAGGCTGCAAAGAAATCTTATCAGCCTCCCATACCCTGCCCTTCACAGTGGAGACTGGGGGAAGGTGGCAGATCAGACCCAGGAAGCCCTTGAGTTCAGCTTCATTTGTTTTATGCCTCCCACATGGCAGTGGTGCAAGGAATGACACTGAGGTTTCCTGGCCCCTGGCCTCTAGACCAAGCTGCTCTGAGACGGGAGGGAGGCTCCACAGCTGCCTAGATCAGCGCCAGGCTCCTACCCCGCCTACCCCCCAGCACGTCTCGTGACCCAGGGCACCGCAAAGGCAACCAGACGGGAATTGAGCTTCGCCTTCTCTATTTGCCGCCAAAAAAACATCGGGGAAGGACCACGTGACGGCGACGCAGCTCCTGTCCCATGGGCGCGCGCCATCGCGTCATGTGACACAATGGCCACTCCTTCCAACCAAAGCCTTCGGCAGTGGGCGAGGGAGCGCGCGCTCCTGCCTCTCCTCCGCACGTGACCCCTCCCCGGAACGTGGCATTGTGTAATCACGTGACCTGAGCGGCGAAGGACGGGGGCGAGAGAGGGGGGTTGCGTACGCGACGGAGCGGGGTGTGAAGATGGCGGATGAGGAGGCCGAGCAGGAGAGCGGTAGCCTCGGCGGCGGCCTCCTAGAGCTGCAGCGCCTGCGGGAGCGGCTGCTGGAGCTGGAGAGCGGGCTCCGGGAGAGCGCGGAGCCGGCCGTGGAGGCGGCCACCGAGTACTGTCAGCAGCTGTGCCAGGTCAGGCCGCCTCCCGCCCTCTTCCCCCTCACCCCCCCCCCAGGTCCGTGTGTGTGTGTGTGTGTGAGCGGGGGGCGGGAGCGGCGCCGCCCCCGCCGCGCGCGCGGGAGGAGGCAGCAGCTCGGCGGCGGTTAGCTCCGCTCGGAGTTGGCCCCGGCGGGCGCGGGCCGGGGCAGTGGTGCGGCGGGGAGGCTGCCGCTCATTGTAGGCTCGGATTAGGCGGCCCGCCCCCCACCCTGGGAGCTGCTCGCGGCCCGTAATCCCTCCCCTCGCCCGCTCGCGGTCTCTGGGCCCCTTTGTTGTGCTTTGCGGGCTGGTGTCGCCTCGGCTCTGAAGGGCCTTTGTTCCTGGCGGCGGCGCTAGCGGTCCTGGGAGCAGGGCGGTGAGGGCCTCCCTTCCCCCCCCCCCCCGCCCCGGGAGGGCTCGCGAGCCTGGGGGAGGAGCTGAGACTCCGTTCCGCGGCCCTGTTTACACTCCGCGCGCGCTCCGGAGTGCGGGGCGGCCGTGCGGAGAGTCCGGCACCGCCCCGGGCCTTCCGTTATTGTCCGCCGCCGCCGCTGGGCCTGCCCCGCCGTGGGGAGAAGGGTGCGCTCGGCCTCCTGTGAGGCTGGGGGGCTGCGCTGCTCCCCTCCTTCCTCACGCCCAACGGAATCACATTGTAGTGACGGGCTGGGGGACTGTCGGAGCCCCGTTGTCAGTATCACCATCGCTATCTAATTGGGGCAGGGAAAAGCGTTTCCCGTGGCATAACTCTACAGTTATAATTGTCTTACAGGAGATAAGGGACTATGTGTAAATCATATTGAATATTTCGCTTACCTTCTGTCCCATCTCAACTAAAGAGTGGAAATGTTTATTCAGCTAAACAATAAAATGTTCCTAAACTGTTAGGCACCAGAAACGTACAAAAAATGCTTGTCTGCAGAATTCTTGCAGGATAAAGAACTTCCAGTTCCAGTGAGAGCTTTTTACATGCACAACCCCATCCACCATAGTGTGTGTGTAAATTCCTAACCTAGGTCTCTTCTGTCCTGCAAAAATTCCACACGTTTTCTTTGCTTTTTTCCTACTCTTTTTAACATCTTAGTATCAGGTATCACTGGAAGAGACAGAGAGAGAAAGATTTTAAAGTTAACTGTCCTGCTACTAAAAGGTTGTATCAGTTGTGATGGCCCTACAGAGGGCATGGATCAGATTCATAATGCCAGTGGGTGAAAAGCACAATGATTCAATGTTACTTTAAACAACTGAATTTGAAGATACTGGTCTTTACAAGTGCCAAAGAAACACATATTTTAAAAAAAAAATCTGTAACATAGTTTTTCACCAGCTAAACAACAAATTTTCCATCTTTTTATCTACTGTTGAACTCTAAACATATAATACCTACAGTTCTGCTGATGCCTAAATGTGTAGTGCTCTCTGTTGTGGAGTTACTTCATATTAATGGTTATGGTTCAAATAGTAAGATTGGCTGTTTGCATTGGGTGACAGTGGCTGTTGGTGGTGGTGTAGAAAATCTACATCACTGGAAGTCTACCCATGGAATCCATATTTTTAGTGATACTTCAAAGACAACTTCTACCTTGATTTTTAAAGTCAGTTGGTTATTTGGATATGCGAAAACATTAGAAAATTTGACTGCGTATTCAAAACTTGCAACCTTAATTCTATGCAAAGTCTGAAAAGCAGTGCTGAAAAAATGTTTTGACTATCACAGTACAATTTACTATGCATGGAAAATGCAAGAGAATGTCAAGATTAAAAACTACAATATCAAAACTTCTGTTAGATGGCAACAGTTGAATTTGAACAAACAGGTAAAGTTGAACAGATGCGTAGATAATGTCAGTATTTAATTAATTTGTATAAAATGAGGTGGGTAGCATTAATTGTGATGGGGAACTATGACAAACTTAAGAAATTGTAGGTGTTGGAACACCACTTGAGAAATAAATGTACCTTTACACTTCTTAAAGTATAGCTATAAAATGTGCATTAATTCATCAGTAGATTCTGAGGTTCCAAGCTGAATAAGGGATTTAGCCACTCAAGTAGTGTTAACTTCCTAGAAGTTGTACAGCTAATCCCTTAGTTGATTTGAAAGTTCCATTCTGAAACAGTTCATCTATTGTAAGTCTTAAAAATATGTTTGCTTGTACCCGGAAAAAATAGGATAGCTTTATTCCAGAGTTGTTTACTTATCCTGTAAGAGTGAAACAAAGTGTAAATTCCGTTTTATTGTAGTTTCATACAGTTTTCATTATACACGTAAGGTAAACGTGTGTGTATTCAATTTTCATTGTTGCATAGACTTTACATGTTTTAATCATTCTTAGAAAAAAAAATACATGGGATATTAGGCAGTACCTTATTATTCTGCATAGTTCCCAGAAAAGTCCAGTTACTTTATACTCTCACTGTACAGCTGGTATAACAGGATTCTGTTTTACTCTCATTGATTCCATATCAACATTTGTTCAGATTGTATGTATAGTGACTTTCTTAATTGCAACTCAGTGTCTAAAAGACATGCTGTATTTCTTTGGCTTCTGAATAATCACCTGTAAAACAGATATTGCAATTAAGGTTTAGTAATGAACTTGAAAGACAGACTAGGTACTTGCTTTCTAAGAACTAAACCTAATAGCCAGAGGCCTAGTCTCAACAGACTGTTACATGTGGAAGTCCAACTGTAACCACAGTTTCTGAGAAGAGGTGGGTCTACTGGAGTACTTACCAAGCTGCTGCCTCTGCCTATTGCTTCCGGGCTCCATCTTTCATGTCTGTCTCTGGCTAGTAGTTGTTTAAATTTGAAGCCCCTCAAGCATCTCTCTCTAAGCCTGTGGGTTGGTGGATAGGAAAACTGTTTATACTTCTGTGGCTTTTCTTTTTAGGAACATAGGAATTGCCATATCACATCAGGCCAGTGGTCCTTCTCGTCTAATATCATGTGTCTGGCAGTAGCCAGTGCCAGGTGATTTAGAGGAAGGTGTAAGAAAACTTATAGAACAACCAGGCTACAGGGAAGATTTTTTTTTTCTAATCTTTGACAATTAGAGGCTGATTTATGCTCTTTTTATGAAACAAAACTGTAGATGTATTCATCCATATAAATATACTTATTTTATCCTCTAGTTGTATCTACTTCCAGCTACTTCCGGCATGCTTCTGTTGCTGGTCATACACTTCACAAGCACCAGGAAAGTTATACTGACAAGATTTTGTCATCTCACTGCTGCCTGCAGAGTCTGAATATTAGTGGTGAAAGTGACTAGTCCCTTGTCACTTACACTAAGCAAACTACTCAAGCTGTTTGGTAAAGCTATGACCAGTAGCAGAGGCACTAGAGTGATCTGTATCCAGACTCAGGAAGACAGATCTGTGTTGGTTCACTTTTTTGAAGGTTCTCTTCAATGAAAAGAACCTTAATTTTTTAATGAAAACAAAGATTCTACAGTAACTGATGGTTTAGAATGGATAACTGTCCAGAGAAACTGTCTTCCTTGCCACTGATTAATATTTTCAAACTTTGATTTGAATGATAATTTTGATAATATTTAATTTTAAAAAATTCAACTCACTGTTCTGGAACAGTGTAGAGCCAGTACAGCACTGACCAGACTTCCAGAGCTCTAAGCCAGGCCCTTAACATATTGCATATTAACTACTATAATCTCCTCTTCTTGGGCCTTGACTACTGTAACTTTGCATCCATTAAGTCAGTTGAAAATAGGGCTGCCATATCCTTTCTTCCAACTGTTTGCTTTGTGACACCTTCCTCCCCTCATCCATCTACTGTTTCCTTCCTACTGCATCATATATAGATGTCTTGTCCTTACTTTTAATGTCCTTCACTGTTTAGCTCCAGTCTACCGATCAGGCTTTTGATTGCCTTCACTCCACTAATATCCAGCCTTAAACTCACCAACTAGTCCACTTCCCCCACACCTTATTTCTCCTATGTTGCCCCTTTTGTGTGGTATAAAGCTCCTTCTATTCTCTTGTAAGAGTCTCTTCTGCTGCACTGCCTACAGAACATTGCCAGCTGTTAACAGCTAAGCAAATGGGGAGCTAAATTGTGTATAGTCAGTCTCCGAAAATTTGCTGCATACCAACATGGTTTTTATCCTGTCTACCTGTTGTTTCTTGTCACAGTGGCTTTGTTTATACTGGGAAAATGCATATAGGTATAAAAATGATAAACGTGATTTTTTCTTTAGTGTGGACAAGAACAATCTTTTTTTTTTTTAAAGTTAGCTAGTTGTGATTAACCTTGGAGGCTCCCTAGCATTGATAGAATAGTTGCAAAATCATTAAAGTAGGATTAGAAGAGCCAGTGAATGAGGTTTTTTAAATATAGTTAGTCAGAAAAACACCTGTTACTATAAAATGCTTTTCCAACATATCTGCTCCCTCTGTGTATTTTGAGTCATATCTGCTTGCTTTAAAAATAATAACTTTAGATATTAGTAGACTACAATTGTGCCTAGAGGTCTCAGTCAGGGACTGGAAACTCACTGTGCTAGGTACTGTATAAACCCATAACAAAGAGCATCCCTGTCCCAAGGATTTACAAATCTAGGTTAGATCTTGATTATACTGGGGAAATGCATCATGTTAGGAAAAACATGTTAGCTGGTCAGGGTTAACCACAGTCACACTAACAATCGTGTTTAACATGCTCTTTTGGAAATGGTCCCTGTTTAGGACCACTAGGCAGTACTACAGTATTATTAATAATGAAGACTTTAATAATTAAAGTAAGCAAATGTGACTTGGAATAAATACACAAGGAGCAAGATTTGTTAAGTAAGAACATGCTGCTGATCATAATTTAAAAAGATCCCCATTAAGTTGCTATTCTAATCATACTTTAATGTCTTTCCATTATGCCATCAAATCTATTTCTGCCCTTCATGGCAATTTGTTATTCAGATGTATATATGTCAGCATTCACAAAAAGTATCCTCAAGTTTTGCTGTACCGAATAGTTTATCCAAACATACCTTACATAAGCTATACTTTACTCTGAATATGCTGTGCCATACTAAGGCAAGACTTGGAATTGACCTCCATCTGTTCTTCCTTTTGCCAGGTAGATTTTCTGTGGCTTACTGGCATTGTTTTCCAGTTATTTGCAAACTTATCCACTGGGAACAGACTAAAATAGCATTTCACATCTGGGCCAGAACAATCCAAATAACCTTTTTGGCTGGTGCCCAGTGCCTAACTGATAGCATTCTGTTCTCTTCTTCCTCAGTATTCTGCCTCTCTGTACAAACAAAAGTTCAGTTCTGCTCTTTCTTGGGGGGGCGGGAATCAAGAGCTCCAATTCTACATGAAACGTCCAAGCATTGCTTCTGTGAAACTGGGATCACCTATAGGAGTCCATATGTTGTAACATCACGATTCCTCAGACTGGCATCAGTGGTGTGAACATTCATGGATGCCTGTGTGACAGACTGGGGAGCACAGATAACCCACACAAACCTATCTGCCCCAGAAAGGAGGATGAAAATGACCTGTTTGAAATTCAGAGCTATCTGGGAAAACAATATCTTCGGTTAAACTAATTGAAAACTCAAGAAGGTGAGACAGTTGGACAACAATAGTCTACATAAATTGGGGTTGAGGGTAGGATACTCGAAACACAGATCTTTAAACAAAAACTGTCTCTCCGAAAATGGGCTGAACAATGAAAGTTCTTGGTAAACTGTAAATTCTTTGGGTAAAGACCTGTTTTTTGTACAGTGTCTAGCACACTAGGGCCCTGATTTTGATTGGAACCTCTGAGCACCATTGTAATACAAATAAATAGCCGCTTACATATAGGGCAAACTCAACATTTTAGTCTGGTGGCAGTCACTGTGCATTTTCCCTCAAGAGTGGGAATAGCAAATGAGCACAGATCAGTTTCCCTCAATCAGCAATAAATAACCAGATTTTTACATGTCAGATTATGGGAAAAGAAAGCATGGAAAACATACATTATTTAAATGTTCTGACCACCTAGTGCATTCCTTCCCCCTCCCTGATCAGGTAGCCTAAAAGATCAAGCTGGATGGGATCAGAATATTTCTGTGATAATGCCTTGTAAGCTTTTTATTCGTCTGACTCTTAAAGATGTCAGCTTGCTTCCTTGGATTCTACATTCTTGTCAGTATTCTGACTCAAGATCCAATCAGATGCCGGAATCCTATGAAATTCAGACTAGAATCAAAGATCCTTAACTTTCCAAAATTCAGATACTCAATTTGTAGACTTCTCATTCCATAAGAATATGGCGTACCTTCAGAAATGGTGCTGCAAGCATGGGCTAATTTCTCAAACCATACTGCAACTTCTTTGACTCTTTTTTATTAAAGACTTCTGTATAAGCTCCTTGCATGGTTACAGAACAGCTCATGGGACTCTTAAGCTTTCTGGAAAGAAGGGTGCCCTAGCATCACATCCTCATGTCATCAGCTTCACATAAGCTATGTCTATACTAGCTCTTTTGTTAGTAAAACTTTTGTCGGTCAGAGGTGTGGGGGGGCAAAAAAACACTGTCCCGCCAGCGTAGCTACCAATGCTCATTAGGGGTGGTTTAATTATGCTGATGAGAGAGCTCTCTCCCGTCATCATAGAGCGGCTACATGGGAGACCTTTCAGCGGCATAGCTGTGTTGCTCTAAGATCTCTAATGTAGACATAGCCTAAAGCAGTGGTCAAACTCCATCTGCAGACTGAAGTCCCAGTTAGCAGCTAGAACTTGACTTTTAGTGTAGGTCATATGCAATCAACCTTTGAACCAGTGTCTACCATTTCCCTGTTATGTTTTTGGCCTTCATATGTTGAGTAGTTGATGTTAATACACTGTCCATCAAAACCATTATGTGGCTTTTTGTTTCCTCATGAAGTGGTCAGGCTATATCAGAACTCCTCTTTAAGTTTTCTTCCCTTATCACATTCATAAAGACCTCTCCTTAACACCTTTATTTCTGAAACGCTCTGACCCTAAGTGTTCAAAATACATTGCCTGGATGGGAAAGGAGTTATCAGTAGGGCTGTCAAACAATAAAAAAATTAATCGTGATTGCATACTTAAAAAAATTAATCCTGCTTAATTGTACTGTTAATAATAGAATATCAATATTTAAATATTTTTGGATGTTTTCTACATTTTCAAATATATTGATTTCAATTACAACACAGAATACAAAGTGTACAGTGCTCACTTTATGTTTATTTTTTATTACAAGTATTTGCACTGTAAAAAAACAAAAGAAATAGTATTTTTCAATTCACCTAATACAAGTACTGTAGTGCAATCTCTTTATTATGAAAGTTGACCTTACAAATGTAGAATTTTGTTTTAAAAAAACAAACCTGCATTCAAAAATAAAACCATCTAAAATTTTAGAGCCTACAAGTCCACTCAGTCCTATTTCTTGTTCAGCTAGTTGCTCAGGCAAACAAGTTTGTTTACTTTTATGGGAGATAATGCTGCCCACTTATTTTCAATGTCACCTGGAAGTGAGCACAGGCGTTCTCATGGCACTGTTGTAGCCAGCACTGCAAGATATTTACGTGCCAGATGCGCTAAAGATTCATATGTCCCTTCTTGCTTCAGCCACTGTTCTAGGGGACAGGCATCCATGCTGATGATGGGTTCTACTCGATAACAATCCAAAGTAGTGCAGACCGACGAATGAAATATCTGGCAGAATGTGGGTAAAACAGCAAGGAGACAATGAGTTCAGTCACTAATTTAAAAAAAAAAAAAAAGCATTAATTAAACGAGCATCATCAACATGGATGCATGTCCTCTGGAATGGTGGCCGAAGCACGAAGAGGCATAGGAATGTTTAGCGTGTCTGGCAAGTAAATACCTTGCAATGCCGGCTACAAAAGTGCCATGCGAATGCCTGTTCTCACTTTCAGGGGACATTGTAAATAAGTGGGCAGCATTATCTCCTGTAAATGTAAACAAACTTGTTTTTCTGAGCGATTGGCTGAACAAGAAGTAGGACTGAGTGGATTTGTAGATGCTGAAGTTTTATTTTGTTTTGGGTTTTTTTTGAGTACAGTTATGTAACCAAAAAAATCCACATTCGTAAGTTGCACTTTCACGAAAAAGAGATTGCACTACAGCATTTGTATGAGGTGAATTGAAAAATACTATTTATCGTTTGTATAGTGCAAATATTTGTAATAAAAAATACACACTTTGATTTCAATTACAACACAGAATACAATAGATATGAAAATGTTGAAAAACATCAAAAATATTTAATAAATTTCAATTTGTATTCTATTGTTTAACATTGTGATTAAAACTGCGATTAATCGCGATTAATTTTTTTGAGTTAATCATGTGAGTTAACTGCAATTAACAGTCCTAATTATCAGATATTACTTGGTAGAACAAAAGCATTTAGAAACATATTTGCAGCATATGCAGAAAAGTAAAAAGACGACACAAAATGCTATCCTATTAAGATTGGTCTGAGCCATTGTTATTGGAGCATACAGGAAATCAGGTAAAATTTGCTACTGAAGGCTTACTTAAGATCAATTTCAGCTTCATGGCCAAAGAAAATAGAGCTCTCTGTGGTAAATGGTCAGAGAATTTGGGCAATTACCTTGTTTGTTTTCACGAAAAAGGTTAATAGTAATTAGATGTCTAGCATAGTGAATGCCAGTGAAAATGAGGTGTAGGATCAGAGGCTAAAATAGGGAAAGAACAAGTTAAAAATTACTTAGACAAGTTAGATGTCTTCAGGTAACTGGAACCTGATGAAATACATCCTAGAATGCTCAAAGAGTTGACTGAGGAGATAGCCGAGCCATTAGCGATTATCTCTGAAAAGTCACGGAAGAAATTCCAGAGGACTAGAAAAGGACAAATATAGTGCCAGTCTATTAAAGGAAATAAGAACAACCTGGGGGAAATACTAACCAGTCAGCTTAACTTCAGTACCTGGAAAGATAATGGAGCAAATAATTAAGCAATCAGTTTACAAACAGAGAAGATAATAAGGTGGTAAGTCCCAGTCAGCATGGATTTGTCAAGAACAAATCATGTCAAATCAACCTAATGGGTTTCTTTGACAGGGTAACAAGCTTTATGGATGGGGGCAAGTGGTAGATGTGGTATACCTTGACTTTAGTAAGGCTTTTGATACTGTCTCATATGACCTTCTCATAAACAAACTAGGGAAGTACAACCTAGATGGAGTTACTGTAAGCTAGGTGCATAACTGGTTGGGAAAGTGTTTCCAGAGAGTAGTTATCAGTGGTTCTCAGTCAAGCTGGAAGGGCATATTGACTGCGGTCCCACAGAGATCAGTTCTGGGTCTGGTTCTTTTCAGTATCTTTATGCCATTATCTAAATCATTGATGAGAGTACACTTTTATAAAGTTTGCGGGCGATATCAAGCTGGGAGGGGTTGCAAGTGCTTTGGAGGATAGAATTAAAATTCAAAATGATCTGGACAAACTGGAGAAATGGTTTCAAGTATATAGGATGAAATTCAATAAGGACAAATGCAAAGTACTCCACTTAGGAAGGAAGAATCACTTGCACACATACAAAATGGGAAATGACTGCCTTAGAAGGAGTACTGCAGAAAGATGATCCACTATGACCTTCAGATACAAGCTAAATATGAAATCAAGAGTAACACTGTTGCGCAAAAAAAAAAAAAAAAATCCTTCTGGTATGTATTAGCAGGAGTGTTGTAAGCAAGACATGAAAAGTAGTTCTTCGCTCTACTTTGCCCTGATTAGGCTTCAGCTGAAGCATAGTGTCTATTTACAGGCACCACATTTCAGGAAAGATGTGGACAATTGCAGAAAGTCGAGAGGAGAGTAACCAAACATGATTAAAGGTCTAGAAAACATGACCTATGAAGGAAGATTGAAAATAATGGTTCAATCTGGAGAAAAGAAGATTGTGGGGGTGGGCATGATGACAGTTTTCAAGTACATAGAAGGTTGCTACAAGGAGAAAGGAAACTTCGTTCTCGTTAACCTCTGGGGATAGGACAAGAAGCAATGGGCTTAAATTGCAGCAAGAGTGGTTTACGTGGGACATTAGGAAAAACTTCTTAACTATCAGGGTGGTTAAACATGGCCATAAATTGCCTAAGGAGGTTGTGGAATCTCCATCATTGGAGATTTTTAAGAGCAGGTTAGACAACCAATGATCAGGGATGATCTAGATAATATTTAGTCCTGCCTTGAGTGCAGGGGACTGAACGAGATGATTTCTCGAGGTCCCTTCTAGTCCTACAATTCTATGATTCCTCCACTTCTTTTCTAAGACATTTTTAACTCTGGATCTTGTTTGCGGATGTAGGTTCTGCCGTCTCTTCATTTCTTCTCATTCTATTCTCTCTGTCCCCCCAACTCTGTGTCCTAGAAGCTATATTTCTGGTTTGATGCATTCCCTGTGTGTGAGAATGACAAATGTATTATAGTAAAGAATTGTCAGTCGGGCAAACTATTTCACTGTTAGCATTAATGGTTAGTCTTGATTATTTAAGTCGGTCAGTCTGGGCTTGGCACAGTCTCTTGCCCTCATAAGAAGATTCATTTAATGCCAAAAGCATCTGGCAGAGCTACTTCAATGACTGCTAGTAGGTGTGGCTGCATGAAGTCGTCCTTCTGATTGTTGGTTTAATGGATTTATTATTATGAAAACTTTAATTTACTGGAACAAAATTATCTGTGTGAGATGTTTCAGCTACATGCAGCACTCCACATTAATTCAACCTTTCAGAAACCCACCCCTGTGCTCTGTAGCACTGTTCTGTCCTCTCTGTTGCAGGCAGCTGTTGTATTCTTGTAAAATTCACTTTGTAATACTTATAGTACCAAAAGAATGATACGGATTTGAGGGGAAAGTGTCTCCTAAGAATGGAATCTCATAGGATTCTCTTGACCTGTTATGCTTCAAAGTGATGGAGAGAATCAAGAGAGCATGATAAATAGATAAACCTTAAAACAAGTATACTACCTCCCAAAAGTGTTTTGACAAATTCAAAAATATATTTAGAGTGCCTAATGATTAAAGTAAATTAAAATAGGTGATATGGGCTTCTCAGTTCTTGTGGTCACTATCTGATCACAGTGCTGTGTGAAGACACAGCTTTGTGTTATCTGGTGATGACAGGGTGCAGCATCAGGAAGGGGAGAGAAGAAATATATCACGATTCAAGCTTATAGGCCAGCCAAGTAGAAGTGTGTGCGCGCGCATAAGTGCAGGGTTGAGCTGATGAGAAGCAAAAGAATCTTGGCCGGGGGGGTGGGGGGTGGAATGTTCCATGGAAAATTTTGAAATGCCCTATGTAACTTCCCGTATTCCAGAGATTTTAAAATATGTTATCCTGAAAAGTGACCCCTTTTTTACAAATATTAAAAATAAAGTGGTTCCATAGTCATTCTTATTGATTAAAATCTTGCAAGTGAAATTGTCATCTTCTCACTGTCAATACTGTAGCATGAAGCTGGGCTCTTTCCATCTTGTACATCACCAACCATAATAAAGGTTTGCAGGCTCAATTATGTCCTTTAGTGACACGTTACAACCTCACTGTCTTCAGATTATACCTTTTTTTGTGATGCTTTCCATGCAACCATCATACTATAACTACTGATAGAATGTTGCATATAAAATAATAATATCCCTGTGTCACATATGTTTGCTTTTTAAAGGGAGGAACTGAGACACAGAGAAAGTGATTTGCCTAAGCTACATAGTGAGTGAGTCAGTGACAGAGGGCTACTGGATCCCAAGAGATCAAGGTTCTATTACCTATTGTATGTGTTAATAAATGGACCATGTTTATTACTAACACTTGTGTGAATCATTTGCTGATGGAAGAGGTTGCTGACAAGGAAGAACCTTGCTGACAAGGTTGGGGGAGATTATTTAAATTTAGGTTTTGGGGAAGCTGATAGGTTATAGTTCATAGTTAGACAAGGACCACTTCTCAATGTCTAATACAGAGTCTCTTCCTCTAGTAAAGGATAGAGGAGAAATTACAACTGAACTAGATGGGAAGGTTCAGATCATGAGAGAGCTCCAGAAAAATAACATGGTTTTAGAGTAGACTTAAACAAAAATCGGAACACCTCCAAGAAAACTGGTTAAACCAATTCAAGATGCTTAAACAAAAATAGGTGAAATAGATTGGCAGTGGAGGAGTTTAACATAGTAGGTATTTCTGAAACATGGTAGAATTTAAAAAAATCAATGAGATACTGTAACAGCTGGCTACAAACTACACAGAAGGGAAGATTTAAGAAAGAAGACTATTGAGATACCTACAGTCAGAGTGGTATGGATTCAAATTCCAAAGCAGAAAGATGCAAAGATACCAATACGTTAACACTACTGAACTGATCAGGAAAAAAGATACTGAAAGTTGAAGGAGATAAGCACCTAAGTCTAACAATGCATGATTTCAGCTACTCCTTTCTAAACAGAGAGAATGTCGCAACAGGGTGAGGTTTAGGGAAGCAGGTTCTCAATGCTTTAAAAAATTGCTTCTTAGAACAGTTAATTCTTGGGGATGCAGAAAAATGTCTTTGTCCTACTTCATGCAAGATTAGGTTCAAGAAGTAACTCTAATTGGATCACCTAAGTAGTAATAGAGAGTGCAACATCTGAGATGAATGGTGCAAAAAACAAGTGCTGTGACACTCAAGTTCAGAAAGGGAGATTTAACCAAAATTCCTGCCCTGTATTCCTGACCATCCTCAACCTAGATGCTAGAAATCCTCTTAAATCCACCAACCTTCTGTATCGTACATTTCTAGTAAGTGCTGTAAACTCACAAACCACCCCCCATGTTTAGCTCAAAGACCAGTCCCCCAGTTCACTTTCCCATAAATGGGAAGATTTGACATCTTGCCTCTTCCCTTCTATGTACAGACCAAGAGACTCAATCCTCCCTTTCCTCATCTTTGTCTTTTACCATCATTCCCTCCAGTCCACATGCCTTGCTCTGGGAATGACAGCAGCCCCAATGCCAAAATTGTTTTCTTCCACTTCTGTTTCCAAACCATTTGAAATTCCCTTTCATAACCCTAGTTCCTTGCTCTTCCACAGATTCCATGAGACTATGAGCAAGTTTTTTAGGGTATGTTTTCACTGCAGACTAAATTGTAATTGTAATGCAGATAGGCATACCTATGCTTGCTTTAATCTAGCTAGTGTGGATAACAGTAGTAGTGAAATTTTGGCAGCATGGACATCAGCGTAGGCCAGCAACCAGCATCATAGCCAGTCATATCCTGGTAGGCTTGTACCATAGCATCAGCTCATGCTGGTGTATCTTTAATGCTATTTTTACGCATGCTGGCTATGTTAAAACTAGCGCAGTGAGCCACCTGTGCTACTGTTGCACCTTAATTTGAGGGGTAGACATAGCTTTAGTCTCCCTCTGCCTTAGTTCCCCATCTGAAAAATGGGGATAATAGTACCACCATAAAGGGATGATGTGAGGATAAACATTTTAATGGTTGTGGGATGCTCTCATACAGAAAAAGAGATTGTATAACTATATAAGACACATGAACATGAATGGGACACTTCCCATTGCTTCATGTTGAGCTGGGTATAAGCATTTGCAGGATCAGAGCCTTAGTGTTTCCAGTGTAGTCATTTGTATGGAATTTAAAACTTTAGCTGTGAATTGATGCTCATGATGGTTATTAAACAATTTAATCTTTTTTGGGGGAGGGAGGAGGGAAGCTAGACCTGCCATGTTATCTTCTGGAACTATTGAAATGAAAATCTAGCTAGTGAATATGCACAGTAAGTAGGGCCGGTGGACAGATTTTATGAGGATTATCATCAAACAGAGCTAGATAACTGCTATTCTTTTGTTTCTAGAATGAGCCAGGAGAGAGGAGTTAATGATTACTCTCATTGACTTTGCTTCCCTGTCTTTACCTGTAGTTTCTTCCACAAATCTTAAGTGTTCTGTGAGTTTTATGAAAGACACAATGAAAAATAAAGCTGTCATGGCTCCTACCATGAAATTGACAAGATCCAACAGCCATTGTAGGTAACGCAGTGTCTACACGTACAGGACGTGGCCTTAATTACACCAACATAATCTTTATGCCTCTCATGGAGTTGGAGTTGTTGGTGTAGTAGGGTACTACCATTGGCAAGAGGAAGGCTGTAGTGTAGACAGTGACATAATTAGGTTGACGTAAGCTGCCTGTGGTGTGGACCAGCCCTGAGAAAACAAATTGTATTGGTTGCAAAATGCTGAAGCCCTTTTTTATTGGAGTTAAAGGATATGTTTATTCAAGAGTGAGTAAATAAGCTGTACTGTTTCTTTTTAGTGTTAAAAGACCTAATAATTTCATCTATTTGAAACTGCATCAGCAGGTGTGTTTGTTTTTGTTTTTTAATACAGTATGAGTTAAAGGTGGAGCGTCAGCTTTTTTGTTATAGCTTGTGGTTTTTATCAGTTTCCATTTTTTATTTACTTTCGGGGGAAGGGTTTTTCTGGGATTGTTCCTTGTTTACCACTAGCACTTTTAAAACCTTTATCATGGCAGACATCTCTACAGCTAAAAGGGTAACTTTCTCCAAAGATCACAGTGCTGCCAGTCAATCAAATTACGAGGTGTTCTTCCCAATATCAGGCTTCTTTTGTTCCTTCCACAAAACCTCTTCCTGCTGGACAGTGAGAGTATAAGTATAAAATCTGGTTTCTTCTTGCCCAGTCCTTTGTATTTTTGCCACCAGACATTGTAACAGATTTTAGTTAAAGCGATGCTGTTTTTGTGTCGACCAGGCCTAATTAGCCTTGTGCAGCCTATCCCTAGCAAGGATTGCAGGAGCAGCGGATTCATGAGTGCTGTCTTCCTCCGTTTAATGGCGGTTGTTGTGGCAGGAGGGAGAGAGAATTAGAATTTTAAATATCTTTGCTTCTCCTTTCTTCCTTCTACTTTTCATCTATGCCAGGCATCAAATGATTACCACCGCACATAGTGTGGCTGAAGTAGAAATAACAGAATGGAACTGGTCCGTTTCACATTCGGGCTAGAGTATGGTACTGTGGGAGATGAGGGCAAAAAGGGAAATAAAATTATAGGGGTTTCAATTGAAGTGGTAGAAAGAAGCATGCTGTTCAAGAGTAAGGTTGAGATGTGTACCCCAGAAAGAGAAGTAGAAATACACCTCCTTTGCATGCTCTTTAAAGTGTACTGGGTGCACTGATAGTGGAGAGGTAGCAACATTGTAGTTAAGGTTGAGATTAAATTACTGTTTCACAGCCAATTTTTCTAAGTGCTCTAAAGTTCACATGCTAACGTGGATTGCTTTGAATATTGCTGTACCTCAAGGGGATCTGGGTCCAAATTAGTGGTCCAAATTTGAGGTCATTTGAGCAAGAGGTTCCCAAGATACAACCCTATTTAAAAAAAAAAAAACAAAAACAAAAAACTGATGTCAAAATTTTATAGTTCTGTAATTTGGGGGTTTTTTTGCACAGGTCTGAGGTTTGATCTATTGCTCTTATCCTCCTCAAATTATCTGGACTGGGGGTCTCTGCTAATGTCTGTCATCCACTGCCTTCGGGGAAGCAATATTTTAAAAGTTGTCCAGGGTAAAAGTTGCGTTGACAGTGTGGGTCCAGCCAAATTGATAAGCCAGAATGTCATTTATTTTTGTATGTGCAACATGACTGGGGCCTTGTTGTGTGCCAGAATGTTTGCAGGCAACCTTACATCAAGATGAGTGGTTCAAGATAACATGCTGTGGCTATTGAAACCAAGCAGCACCAACGTACTGTGAGCTTGAGTCCTTTCCTTGGCAGCTTTCTGAGAATGTGTATTGTATACATTAGTTCCTGTCTGCTGCATTTTGAGGGAGCTTCTTCTGAAAGTTTTACCCTGAGAGAGCTTCTGGTTTTAACAGCTGATATTTCAGAGCACTCTAAAATCCACATACATATTCAGATTTTTACCTTAAAACTGTTATCAAGGACAATAACATTAATTAATAGAAGGAAGATTAAAGGCAGCATTTGGGTATTGTAATCATGCTCATCTTGAATAATGGTACTGAGTGTGATCAAAGAAAAACAAGTTGTCGTGACTCTCAGGAAGTTGAAGGGATTGCTGAGCATCAGTAAACATACCAATAAAGAGGTGTATTGTAAGGACTGGCATAAGTTTGACATTGGTAAGTGTGGTTCCAGGGTAATGTCATCAGTCAAAACAGTAACTTATGTTTATCGATGAAAAATAAGCACAGAAAACAAATTACAACTTCCTACAGTAATTCCAGTCTACACAAACCAAGGGTTCACACCTCTCACTTGCACCTTTTGAAGTGCTGTAATTTCTGGGGGGCGGAAGGGTGTGAAGAAAATGTCAGATTTAGAACAATTTTAGTTACATGGTTGACAGTACTTCTGAAGTAAATATCTCACTGCTGTTTTGGAGATAGCTTACACTTGCTCCAAAGATGTTGTCTCTTCCTCTATGGTGCAAGCACATTACCAGTACTAATATTTCTCCAAGTCAGCCTTCTTTACAGATAGCATTGACAGTGCATTTTATGTTGCTTAGTCGCAGTGCTCAGCCGTGGTGTTTGACTAATTTGAACACTTTCTACAGTGACAGGAACAATAATTACTTTCATACTGTCATGGCTTTTGTGTTTATTTCAGGTCTAGTTCACATTATAGCGTATTAGTGCATGTGTTTGCAATATAAAGAATTGCACAGTGATCCCCATTGTAGCCTCAGACACAAAATTAAAAGTGGATGTGTGCTGAAACCAAAACTCCAGAGAAGGAGAATCAGACTCATGGGCCTTGTGTGCAAGGGGCAATGCTTAGTCCTCTAAGCCAGAGTCTGAGTGCATTACTCACCAAGAAGTTCCTGAGGAAACAGTAACTCTTACCATTGCAAGTTGTCTATAAGTAGAGCTCCTAAAGCTTTTAGAGTGCAATAACTTTTGAAATACTTCTAAACTGATCCTTGACACTATTCAGTAGCTGATCATGGGGACAGTCCATACTTTACATTTATTTCATCAGGGTCAGTGTCTTAGATTTTCCCTAGCTTTGCACCAAAAAAGTTATATCAATCTGATAGTTATAAGCAGCTTACTTTAAATGGCTGTATATCTGGGAACCCCTTGACCAAATGATCCCAAATTTTCACCACAAACTAGCTTCTCTTGTGGCATACCAGTTTTCAAGACTATTTCTCTATACAGGTGGATATTAGAGCACTTTGATCATCAAAATGAGCTCCTCATTAGGGAAGCTGTGTCAGAGGGAGCCTTTGACCAAATAACCCCTATTTACACCACTAACTCTACCCTTGGCCCTGATGTGATACAGTGAGGCAAAAGCACCACCACAGTTAAGGTTACATCAGGATTTCCATTTAACAGGGGTGAAAAGGTCTACAAAACCATTGTGAGTTAGTTTTTAAATGTTTGCTGAAGCTTGTACACTGCTTCAATTTTTTAATTTTATTTTATTTATTTTTCTTTATAGCAGTTGAGGAATGGGGAATATCACTTGAGGTTTGCTGTGACTTCTGAAAAGGTTCATTTGAAATTTTCTGTAGTCTCTGCTGTAGAAAACTCATACTTCTATAGAATTTTGACAAATAATGGTTCTTTAAACAGTTTTTGTTAGAGTAGAAAAACATGGAGAGATTTTAGTTGTGTTTACATTAATTTATAACATTTTAAAGCTGACTATTCCAAAAAAAAGTCTTATCCAAAAGCCTGAGGCATATAAGAGTGACTCCTTGTTCTTTAAGAGTTAGTCCCCAGAAGCCTATGAGGAAATCTTCAATATGCTATCCTTAAGCATAAATTTAGCAAAGGGTAATAGGTATACCACGTTTTTCTGCTGACCATTTTTATCTCCATTCCCTAGATCCTGCACTTTTGAAAATAATCAGTTATGGACCAGTTCCACCTGTCACTTCCCCTGCCTACAGAGCTTCCCTAGAACAGTGGTTCTCAACCTTTCCAGACTACTGTACCCCTTTCAGGGGTCTGATATGTCTTGCATACCACCAGTTTCACCTCACTTAAAAACTACTTTCTTAGAAAATCAGACATAAAAGTACAAAAGTGTCACAGCACATTATTACTGAAAAATTGCTTTCTCATTTTTGCCATATAATTATAAAATCGATTGGCATATATTGTGCTTACATTTCAGTGTGATACTTGAACCTGTTTTTCACTTGCAAGCTTTGTGTGAAGCCCGAGCCTTATCACCGAGGACTGAAGCATGTAACTTAGTGTCGCGGGGGGGTCTTGTAGCATGGGGCCTGGGCAGTTGCCAGACTTGCTATCTCCTAATGCCAGTCCTGTGCTTGTGACCATCTAAATCCGTCCTGCGGCCTCTGTGGGAGACACAACCCCCATCTACACTGATCTAGATGAATTGCTTTCTGCTCTCTGGATCTTCTGTCTCCAATCACTGGCATGGCCATCTACAGGTTCGAGCTCTGAATCGTCTTCTCCTCTGCATAGTCCGCAACGCCGCTGTTTGTATCTCCGGGGCTTCTCAGTTGGCCAGCCCCGTCCGTGCCGCCCCCGGCCCCATTCGGCTCCAGCTGCATGTCCCCCTCTGTCAAGTATCCCTGGAAGACCTCTGCATGGTCCCAGGGGTATACATGCCCCTGGTTGAGAACCACTGCCCCAGAAGAAGTAGGGTGAAAGTTACATTTTTTATATATTTCAGTTTGCTTGGGCAGCAGTAGCAATACAAGAGTTTATACAGAGAGTGGAGAAATAGTGAGGGAGCAGAAATACAGAAAAGAGTACAAATGGAAAGGGTGTTTTTTGGTCTAGTGCTGCAATGGTATCATCGCAGAGTTCAGCACCAAGTGCCAGTGGTGCCTGGAGGAGTTGTTGAGGCAGTACACACATCGTCCCTGGGAGGAGAAGCAGCAACCTGTTTTCCTTAGCCAGAGATCGGGAATCAGAAACCAAGACATTAGAGCAGTGGTCCCCAAACTTTTTCTGTTGTGTCCCCCCATACCATCATGGAACCTGTCTGTGCCCCCCCCCCACCCCTCAGGAGCCAGGGCCAGAGCACGATCTGGGGGCAGGGGCCTGGGAGTGGAGCAAGGTTAGGTGGTGCTCCCTCCCTGTCCCCTGGGGGGAGCCTGGCCTGGGTCCCGCCACACATCCCTAGAGTGGCACATGCTCCACAGTTTGGCAACCACTGCCTTAGAGAAGGGCAGGAGTGAAGAGAAAGTGACATCTCAGAAGACCCTTGGAAAAAGAAAGGAAGGGAAAGAGAATTAATTTAGGATGCATGAAACTGTTTCTGATTTTCATCTACGATCAAGTTTTGATTCATAAATAGCTATAAATGATGTGTAATGTGTATGGATGATACTTCATTTTTGTTATTGTTTTGGAACAAACACCAAGTGCTGATCTCCAGATATGTATTAAATACAGATGGCTTTGGAGATCCACACAGTGCATGTTGAAGAAGAAAAATTGTTTTTTCTGCATAGCCAGTATATAGATTTCAATAATTTGTAACAGTATGAATTAAAATTGTTTCAAGCCTTTTGAAGGCATTATTCCTCAATGAATATTCTCTTATATTTGTGTATTGAGAAATGGTAAAGAACAAAAATTACAAAAATAGAAAAGCTGAGAAGGAAAATATAAATAAAGCTAATAGCCACCTCTCTGAATTCCAACTTCTAAGCTTAAAAAGCTTACCAGTCCCATAAACTTGAAACAAAGTGGGGGTGGAGAGTGGGAGATAACTTTGAACTCAGTCGGAGCTTTTATTCAGACTCATCCCTCACCAAGGAAGAAGAATCATTCTCCAAAGCTGTCACAACTCAACAGGATGTTATAAATCAAAAGAGAAGCCTCTACCAGTATCTTCTTCAGGTTCCTAACTGGAAACACCAGAAAAATCATGTACTAAAAAATTCAAAAACAAAGAGTTATTTCATTACCAGAAGAAGGGGAACTGTATCACCTGGACAAAGGAGAGGAGAAGAAAGAGACTGGATAGACTGTTCCTTCTGCATTTGTTTGAACTGTGATTAAGTATTTCTGTATTAAAAATACATGTGGGACAGATGGAAGAATATAGTGAAGGATAAGAACTGGGGGCATAAGTACTTCCATTTCAAAATCCAGAAAGGTTCTGTGCATGTTCCTCCATCTAACATTCAAGGACTTTATAAAGAGAAAATAGGAAGAAAACACAAGTAGAACAAGAAGTCCAAATGGAGAGCTTAAAAATTTGTATTCAAACCCAAGGACAAAAAGGACCCTTTCACCTTGCAAAATGTGGATGCAGCTAATCCTTTCATTACTAACATCAGAAGCATTATGTTCTTTCATAATGATCTGGTGGTGCAAAGTGTCTTTGTACCAAAATTGGTAATTATACACCTTTTCTACACCACCATATGTGTAGGATGTTTTTGATCAGTGCATCCAGGCTTTTGTTTTACATTACTATAGTATTTGAATTACCCACTGTTACTTTGCTATAGAAAACTCCTTCAAGGTCATGGACAAGCTGTGGAAGTGGAAAAAGACTTTAAAAATCTCTTTAACAAGAGATCACATTTAAGACAGTCATTTTTGGATAATTTTCCAAAGTATATGGGGTTTAAATTTGTCAAAGTGCTCTGATGGTGTGAAGATGGATTAAGGTTTATTATTATTTGTGCTACTGTAATGTCTAGGAGCCCTAGTCATGGACTAGGACAATATTGTGCTTAGGTGCTTCACAGAACAAAAAAAAAAACCTGTCTACTCCAGAGAGTTTACAATCTAAGAAAAGACACAACGGATAGAGAGAGATGGAGTGCAGTGAAACAATGAGACAGTGTTGTTCAGTATGATGGGCAATAATCTCAACAGCCTAACCATTGTCAACCCCCATACAGATTATGACACCAGGCCCTGTGTGTCTCCACCTCTGCCCCTGTATCATGTCTTGTCCCTAGTGTAGAAGTGGCAAAGAGTCGGGGGCAGTTGCATGGGTCTGCTTTCTCCACTCTAGAATGCTGGCATGGTGTCTGTCATGTCTCTCCCCCACCCCCCTCCACAATGGGAGCAAGCAGGAACGTTCTCCCACCTAGAGAGGTAGGGCTGGTGGTGGGAGCAGAAGAGGAACAGGCACAGTATTTACCCCAGAAGCTAGGATGTTATCTGTCTGGAAGGATGGGCTGTCCCCATTGCATTCCTTCCCTATCTGCTACATCCAGAGTCTCCTTCTTGGGTTAGGATAGGTGGTGCCTCCCAGAGGAGTGGGGCTTGGAATTTAATACTTTAGCTGCATGAGGTAGTTCAAACTATTGTTTCTAGGCTGTCTACTATAGTAGACACCACTGCATGATTTAGATGTGGATCATGGTTTTGAGTTTTGCTTTGCAGCCATGAGGGATAGACACTTTTTAAATGAAAGCTGAGATTCCAAAGTCACGTGACTTAAGACCTGGTGATCTAGGCACAGTCATATCATGCCTATATCTTAATGTGGCCCTGCATACTATTAGTAGCTATATGTGTATGACCCTCTTAAGGACTGGATCAAAAATAGTAGCTTTTACACAGCAGCAAAGGGTGGTAAATTGTGTGCATGTGAAAAATATAACCAAATGCTTGTTTCATGTAGTTACTTGACTCCACAGGCAACAAAGGCAAATAAAGTGAATTTAGCCAAAGGCTGCCAACTTCTTAAAGTCCTTATAAAAACATATCTATCTTAAACACAGATAAGAGGCAGGTAGATGATGTGAGAGTTTGGGAATGCATTGGAACACAGTTATGGTTTGCGGTGTGACCTTAATTGTTCATTTTTATACTTTCTAATTTTAAGTGTATAATAGATATAGAAATATAAAATAAAGAAAATTCAACCTTAACCTTAAATTTCCAAGCACAGGTGTGTGGGTGGGTGAGGTATTGTTGTTTTCTTAAGAACTACTGTACTAACCAGGAGTTTTTAAAGCCGTAGAGTCATATTTTGAAATCTAGTCCATGTTTAAGCATGAGCTAAATATTCTTTCAGGTACTACATGTCTCCTGCCAATTTGTGACTTTTACAACTGCATTGTTGTCTTGAAAATGTTTTCTTTCCTCTTTTGCTTTGTGAAAGACCCGTGCAAGGAGGGGAAACTAACTGACCTCTACAGCAGAAACAGTTTACACAAAGTAGATGAAATAAAAATAATAAGAGGAGAGAGAGCTCAGATTTAGCACTAACTTTCTCTTCGGTGTTACTGAATAACAGATTTATGCTTTAAGTTTGGGATTTTAAAGACACATTAGTTATCTCTTTTAGCGTTTCTGGTCTTGTCTGTTGTAATTGGCTCTCCCTTCAGTATTATTATCTAAAAGATTTGAAATACAAAGATTAGCAATTACATTTGTATTCTAACTTATTTGGGGGTTTCCTATAACTTGCCTTACAAAATCTTTCAATAAACTGACCTGTCCTAGGATTTGCAAAGGAGAACAAACCAATCACTTGCGTTATGTGGTGTGGAAAGTCATGGATTTGGCTTCTGCTCTAGGTTAACATATCTGCAAGAAACTGTCGGGTCCCATATCAAAGAGTGTGCTTTTGTAACCTGAATTTGACTACCCTGTTCTTGGGGTGTTGAATTGCCAGCCAAGTACTTCTACACAGCTACCAAAAACCCTCTCAACTATTTCCTCTCTCTCTCTTCCCCCCCCCCCCCCCCATTTTAGGTCTGCCCTGAAGTGCAGAGCCATACTGGTATCCACATAGTGTTGTATATTCCTAGCATGACACACAGTTATGTCCACCAGCAGAAAGGAGTCCCAGCACCTCCCTAAAATATTGCTGTTGAAGGAAGCCTAGAGTGTGAGCTATAATCTGCTACAGGGTATATGCAGAAGATTGTTATAAAATAGCATTTCAGTGAAGGATACAGAGCTCTACATATAGAAAATCCAGTGAATCATGACATACATGGCAGATCCTCAGCTGGTATAAGTTGTCTGACTTCAGAGGATCTATGAAGTGAGACATCTTGTATCCACTCAAGATCTACTCCCATATCAAAGTTCTTGCTCTCTTTGGAAGGCAAATAGAACAATATGTGCCCTGCAGAAAACTAAATTATGGCTGAATAACTGCACAGAAATCAGATCAGAAAACTGAAATTTCCTGAACTGATTCAGCCATGTTGTGCGTACACCTAGTACTATTAACTGTTAGATGCTCAATACAGATTTCACAAAAGTTTTGTCATTGCAGGAGACCAGGGCAGCCCTTTCTCCCTTCATTGGTCAATCTTTGATATCAACCTGAACTTAGCTGTTTTCATCCTGCCTTGAAAATTGTTGATTTGTATGGTCAAATACACCTAGCAGACCTCTAAAGATGGTATGGCTCTAAAGGATTTATTCTTATGGGAGGGATGTTAGGCTGAAGATTTTGAGAGAGGAAGACACTGCAGTTACCCTTCTGAGACCAGTGGGACAAGTGGACTCGGGAGGGTTTGTCCACAGTGGCGTGGATGTTTGAATATGTGACAATTGCTTCCATGTTCAAATAAAACTTTAGTATGCAATAGAGGTCTTGCCACTTTTGCAGTGCACCATTCAGAGCACACCAAGCTTGAAAATGTCCAAAGAGACCTCCCAGACTTTATCCAATGCCACTTTAAATATGGTGATGGTGGGGAAAACAATAATGCTGATCACCAGCCCAACCCTGTCCTTTTTATATATACCTCTTTAGATGATACATAAGTCTCCCCAGTTGGTTTGGCTGCCATTCTGCATTACTCCAATACCTGCACGTTCAAATTTCTTGAACTCTGTAGTGTGCTGTATATTATGAAAGTGTACCATCTCAAAGCATGTGAAACTGTAATCGCCTGGGATTAGCCAAAAAAAATGAGCACCAGATTTTTTTTGATGACTGACTTCATATAGAGATACAGGGCTGGAAGAGGCCTTGAAGTCAAGTTGTGCACCTGTGGAGAGGCAAGAATAAGTAAACCTAGACTGCCCTGACAGATGTTTTGTCCAGCCTGTTCTTTACCTCCAGTGATGGGGATTCCACAACCTCCTTTGGAAGCCTATTCCAGTACTTATAAATTTAGCTCTAAGGTTAGTTAACGTAAGAGTGCATTACAAGACTTAGAACATAAGAGCAGTCATACTGGGTCAGACCAAAGGTCCATCTAGGCCAGTATGCTGTCTTCTGACAGTGGCTAATGCCAGGTTCCCCAGAGGGAATGAACAGAACAGGTAATCAAGTGATCTGTCCCATGTTACCCATTCCCAGCTTCTGGCAAACAGAGGCTAGGGACACCATCCCTCCCTATCTTGGCTAATAGCCATTGATGGACCTCTATCCTCCATGAACATATCTAGTTCTTTTTTGAACCTTGTTACAATCTTGGCCTTCACAACATCCTTTGGCAAACAGTTCCACAGACTGATTGAGGTTGTGTGGAAAAAATACTTCATTTTGTTTGTTTTAAACCTGCTGCCTATTAATTTCATTTGGTGACCCCTAGTTCTTGTGCTGTCTATTCCTTCTCATAACACTTCCTTATTTACTTTAACCACACCAGTCATGATTTTATAGACCTTAATCATATCCCTCCTTAGTCCTCTCTTTTCGAAGCTGAATAGTCGCAGTTTTATTAATCTCTCCTCATACGGAAGCCATTCCATACCCCTTATAATTTTTGTTGCCCTTTTCTGAACCTTTTCCAATTCCAATATATCTTATTTGAGATGGGGCGACCACATCTGCACACAGTATTCAAGATGTGGGTGTAGCATGGATTTATATAGAGGCAATATGATATTTTCTGTCTTATTATCTATCTCTTTCTTAATGATTCCCAACATTGTTTGCTTTTTTTGACTGCCGCTGCACATTGCGTGGATGTTTTCAGAGAACTATCCACAATGACTCCAAAATCATTTTGAGTGGTAACAGCTAATTTAGACCCCAATCAGTTTATATGTATAGTTGGGATTGTTTTCCAATGTGCATTACTTTGCATTTATCAACATTGACTCAATTTGTGATCCCTATAACCTTTTCAGTAGTACTACTTTCTAACCAGTTACTCCCCATTTTGTAGTTGTACATTTGGTTTTTTTTTCTCCTAACTAAGTAAAGTACTTTGCACTTATCTTTATTGAATTTTATGTTGTTGAATTCAGCCCAATTCTCCAATTTGCCAAGGTTGTTTTGGATCTAATCCTGTCTTCCAGAGTGCTAGCACCTCTCCCAGCTTGGTGTCATCTGCAAATTTTATATGCATACTCGCCACTCTATTGTCCAAGTCATTAATGAAACTATTGAATAGTACTGAACCCAACACTGACCCTGCAGGATCCACTAGATACACCTTCCTGGTTTGCCACTTGGTAATCTGATTTCCATGTACAAAAGGGCAGGAAAGGCTGATGGATATGGAGGATCTCTGCTTGAATTGTTGCAGGAAATTAGATACTGCATATTCAGTTCATTTTCTGATTTTCACATCTGAAAAGTATAGCGATTATATTTCTAAAATAGAGCATTATATATATATATATATATAATACACCACTTTTATAGTTACAAAACAAAACCATTTTGTCTGAATTCACAAAAGGCATTAACTATTAAAGTATAATACATGTTTGTGGTTTCTTTGTAGTTTATTAACTCAAGTGGCCAAATTAATCTGTTTTGTTTTTGCAGCCAAAAATAATCTTCACATCATCTGGACTGAGGCAAAGCATAAGACATTTCAGCCCCAAAGGAGGGGAAAAAAGTAACCGAAAAGAGGGTTTTAGTATGGAGTGGTGCTTTTGACTTTAATTACAGCTTCAGTACTGCAGCATTGTAATTTTGAGTAAAGAATGTTGATCTGTATTCTGTGCTTTCTAATAAACAATTTTGAAAGTGGAAAAGCACTATAGATCTCATGAGCCTAATCATCTTCCATATCCGTTCAAGACTTCATATGAACATTGTGATTTACTCAAAGCCTGCAATAGAAAAATACAGAGAATGTTCAGGCATATCTGTTTAAAGATGTATTTTCTGTAGTTAAGTTCATACATGCAACACTTGTCAGTTTACACAATGTAAATCTACTTCCTATATCTTAGTATTTTTCCTTTCACAGGTTGTATAGCTGAAATAAAATGCTGTTTTAATCCCACATTTAGTAAAATTCATTGTACCTGTACTCTGTCCACGATACCTTGGCTGGTGAAAAGCCTATCCTTACAGAGATGAGGGTATCTGCATGGGGCTTGATGGGTGGAGACAAAAGCCCATCTCTTCATAGTCGTACATGCAAGGTGGACATCAGTGTTTTAGATGGGCTTTACCAAGCATATCTAGATTTCAAAAGTATGGCTGTAAGGTCAAAGAAATATTGCTAATACATTTGGCATGCGGTATTTGATAGGTTGAGCCTGATATATGGAAAGTATTGCAGTGTGTTAACTTGGGCAGTACCAGACATAAATAATGCTGGACGCTTTCAGCAGGGTGGTAAATGTGATGATAGTTTCACAGTGAGTGAGGGAGAAGAGAGAAATGTGATTCACTGAGCAAATCACAGTGAATTTACCAGATCATTCTGCTCTCATACTTACTTTGAGAATTAGGGAAACTTAGGTCTTGTTGTCTTGTACAGTGCTACAGCAGCGAAGCTGCACCATTGTAGCACTTCAATGAAAATGCTACTAAGTCGATGGGATAGTTTCTACCGTCAACATAGCTAGCGCCTCAAGCAGTTTCTGCTTGCTTTTATTAATCAGTGATGATACATCATTGTTAATACTGTTAGGTGTTTGGTTTTTTTATTTGTTTGTTTTTACAAAAGATATGCAGGCATTTTCATTAACAGCCCCCCCCCCTCCCCGCCGCCGCCCCATTTCCCAACATTTATAATAATATTGTAAAACCTCACACTCAATTGAAACTTCACGTGTTTTTTAAAATTTGAATAAAAATAAACTTTAGCCTTGACCTTTCTCAGTTTTTTGAATCTGTATAATTTTTTCATTTGTGTTTTCACTTGTGTGTCCCAAATGGATTAGATATTAAAAGGGGGTGGGGAATGAATTACGTCTATAAAATAGTATGGTTTGAAAAACTAATTCAAATTAAAGGTCCAGGATAAATGTCAGGTCTAGATTTAAATGTCAGCTACGCTATATGAGTAACTTTATCCATGAAGTTTCATAGGTGTCTTTAATGAATATGGTATGCTTCCTAAATATATAATGACATGCCTGAGAAAATCAGTTGAGGAAATTATTTAATTTATAAATACATCAGAGCTTTCCCAACATATAAATCAAAACATGTCTAAATATCACCTTGCCTGAGTGGCCAGAGAGGTAGAAGTGTTCTCCTACCGGTTTTTGAATGTTATGATTCCTGATGTCAGATTTGTGTCCATTTATTCTTTTGTGTAGAGACTGTCCGGTTTGGCCAATGCACATGGCAGAGGGGCATTGCTGGCACATGAGGGCAGGATCACATTGGTAGATGTGCAGGTGAAAGAGCCCCTGATGGTGTGGCTAATGTGATGAGGTCCTATGATGGTGTCACTTGAATAAATATGAGGACAGAGTTGGCATCGGGCTCTGTTGCAAGGATAGGTTCCTGGGTCAGTGTTTTTGTTGTGTGGTGTGTGGTTGCTGGAGAGTATTTGCTTCAGGTTGGGGGGCTGTCTGTAAGCGAGGACTGGTCTGTCTCCCAAGATCTGTGAGAGTGAGGGATCATTTTTCAGGATAGGTTGTAGATCTTTGATGATGCGCTGGAGAGGTTTTAGTTGGGGGCTGAAGGTGACAGCTAGTGGTGTTCTGTTATTTTCTTTGTTAGGCCTGTCCTGTAGTAGGTGACTTCTGGGTACTCTTCTGGCTCTGTCAATCTGTTTTTTCACTTCAGCAGGTGGGTATTGTAGTTGTAAGAAAGCTTGATAGAGATCTTGTAGGTGTTTTGTCTCTGTCTGAGGGGTTGGAGCAAATGTATGTGCATGTGTAGCATATAGTTCTTAAAAATCAATTTAAGAGAATGTGCAAAATTAACTGTGTTGAATTTAAACACCATTTTGTCCCCTTCTACCTCATAAAGTCACCAGTCCCTTGCTCCACCATTCATAACTTTAAAAATAGTCTTGCCTGTCTGAGGATTATTGCTTCATTCAAGAGATGATAAAACAAGCAAAACGGTGTTGTTAACTTGGGACTGAAAGGTATACTGTTGCTCAGCATATGTTGGTTAGTTCCAGTGCAAAAGAATAAAAGAGAAGGCATGTTAGAGTAAATATTTTTCCTTCAGTGACATTTTCAAGAATAAAAAGCATAGTTACAATTTTTAAGAAAAAATGTTTTCATAAGAACCTAGTTTGCTGTGCAAGGTGCCACAATGACAAAACCTGTATTCACAGACAGGAACAGTAATGCTGCTACCTTGGACAAGTATCTCATAGCATCTCGTTGTGCTTCACCGTTAACTTGGAGAGACCAACATATCTAGTAAAAAGAATGTAGTTAATTCTGCAAGACTTGTCAGTTCTCAGAGGCCAGTATGGCAGTATCCTATTTTTAGAGGAATGCTAGAGGTTAAGCTCCCCTTATACTGTAGTCTATTAATACTACTCCTATTTCCAGGTAGAGAGTGAAAAACTCCACTGGTGGTTCCCTTTCTCCCTTTCCTCCAAACACTGCTGTCTGTTGGCTCAAAGAGTGAGGGACATAGGGTTTGCATTTCCAGACCATTTGTCCTTATGAGCTGATATCTTACCTCTAGAAAATGTTTAAGCAGATCAGTTATAGCAAAGCCGATCAAAAACCATAGTGCATCTGACCATTTGTTTTTGTTTACATGAGGGTGGTTGGGAAGAGAATTCTTTCCTGAATTCTGCCTCTTTCAATATGTTGAAGCGTGAGCTTTGGTTATTCCAATATTAGTAGACATAGCCATGTTGGTCATAAAACTATCCAAGGACTAAATTCAGACCCCAAAATGGATGTTCATTACAATTGTATCATCTTGCCTGTCTCCTCCCTCCTGCTTAGTTAGCCTTTCTCTCTTCCCTTTCTCATTGTGCCTATCCTACTGCGTCCAGTAGTGCTTCCACAACAGTACAACTCTCCAAAGTAGCAGCTGTAGAGTGAAACAGATGCAATCCAAATCAGTTTCACTCTTCTAGTGGGGAAATGCCACCTCCTAGAGCAATGAATCTCTACTACTGCAGGCAGAGTAGAAATTACATTTTTCATTCCCTTTTAAATAAAGGTCTTGTCCTAATACAAATTGCAACCATATTGTCACTGGATGAGGAGAGCTGTGTTGAAAATAGTTTCCTGGTTCTATTTGTAGTGTGGATGAGCCCTTAGTTGAAAAACAAGCTTTTCACATTAGCAGAGACAGAGCTTAATAGGTTGTCCAAACTAGAATGTAACCGTATATTGCTAGAACATGTTAGCTAGCTAACGCCTTCTAAAAGTCTAATGTAGACAAGGTAGTGTAGATTTTAACTAACTAGTTGAAATCAAGCTTGGGAGGAGCTTAGGTTTTCACTTGTCTGCTTTGTGTACACTAGATTTTTAAAAGTTAACATGTTGTAACACACCTTTTAAATCCTAGTCTAGACAAAGCCAGAGAGGATGAAGTCTTTAGGTTGTAGGTCCCAGTATGTCCCAAGCATAAAACTTCATTAAGATGGTCATTACTTACGAAAAATGATTTGTATGTTAGATTTATTTTAAAACACACAGTACACCCACTCTCTCTCAAATATAAACAAGCAAATAAAACTAAAAACCTTAAACGATAAATCTATCAACCTATGTCTCCTCCAGGTTGGCAAGGAAGAGTCATATTTCTATTTTTCAATAGGCAGGAGATGCTCTGGTATAATGGTGGTATGATCCAGTTAGCCTGCATAGAGCTTGCATTCTCAGATAATAAACTCCTAGATAAGGCCCTGATCCTGCAGATGCTTACACATGTGCCTAACTTTACTATTATGAATAGTCCCACTGTAATCAATGGAACTACTCATGGTGTGAGTGAATAATTTGCAAACTAACCTATGGTTGTGGCAGTTAGTACTCTCAGACTCCAACTAGCTTTAAAATGTGTAAAGGTATTTTGTTTCTCATACACTGGTCACAGAAAACTATTCTGCACAGCTAGTATACTTTCACAGACGAGGCTAAATATCAAGGAATCTTTAAAATGGGACTTGTTATATTGTGTAATAGTGTTCCAGGGTAGTGGTAGAAATTTTTTTTTTAACATTTAAGTCTTGACATTTACACTGCACGCTACTGGCAGCAGCAATGAAAAGCAAGCTGCATCCATACTACAATGTGTAGCTACGTGTGTCTGTGAAAGCCTCTGGTAGGGGAGGCAGCTTGGAAAGGCTCTGGCAGCTCCCCACCACAGGAGCCTTTCCTTGCTACCTCAAGACTGCCAGTCTTTCAGTTTGGTGAGGAAAGGCAGGAGGACTAAAGAGGCACTCATTTAGCACAAAATCAAGATGTCAGGAGTAAAATTTAATCAAGGCACTTGAAAAGAAGAAATTCTGTATTTGCCTATACACCAATGTCAAGAGCCTGGATACTAAACACGGAAATGGAATTGCTCATTTATGAGCACAAATTCAACGTAGTTGGTATTATTGAAACCTGATGGGAAGATGCACGTGATCGGAATGTTAAAAATCACTGGTTATAACTTAGGAAAGATCAAGTAGGCAAAAGGGGAGATGGAGTGACATTCTATCAAAAATGGTATTGTTTGTTTGAGTCACTGATAACTCAGAAGAAAATGATCTTGTATTCTTATGGATTAATGTTCTGCACATAACATGGGGTACTAGTTGATGTCTGCTGCGCACCTCTAAATCACACTATACAGCAGGATGGACAGCTCCCTGAACATCTATCTTTATGTGTAAGAAAACAATCTGTTATAATGGAGGACTTCAGTCTGAATGATAGATATATACACTGGAGGTTTCATGCTGCAAGTACTCAAACATCCTTGGAATTTCTAGAAATTGCAGATGACTTTTGTATCTTCATCATCCAGCACCACAAGTCTATATCAGACCAAACATTGACAAATACAGACTAATTGATCTCTAAACTAAAAATCAGGTTAGATTTAATTTATTTGCAAATGAAATAAAGTCAAAACAGTAACATACATACTTGGTGCTTTAAAAGGGTTAATTGCACAAAGTTGAAAATAATTATGAGCTGAATCAGATGGGAGAAAGATTTTAAATAGTAAACTGCGAATGATAATTAGGAGCTCTTTAAAAACATTTTACTAGATGCCCAAAAGGCCAGTAAAGAAAGAAAAGGCTACACTAGTTTAAAATAACATCATGATATAAAGGGGGAGATGAAAGCGTGTGTGTGTAAATATAAAACAAATGGGGAAAAGGGGAATTGATAGTATAGGTTATATGCTAGGAAGCATAGAAAATAGGTAAGGGAAGCAAAAGGACTAAAAGGGAAATATGTGGCCAGCAGAGTTGAAGACAATAAAAAGGAGTTTTTAAAAGAGTATTCCTTTCATTTTTTTATACAAACAATGGAATTGGCCCATTACTACATGGACATTGTATAATTATTAACAATGCTGAAAAAGCAGAAGTGTTTATTAACTATTTCTATTCTGTATGGGGGTGGGGGAGGAAGCAGATGATGTTTTCATATCATATAATTATGATAACATATTCCCCACACCAACAGAACTAAGGATGATGATGATAGACATTTTTAAATATCCGGTCCAGGTCACTTGCATTTAGGAGTTTTAAAAGAGCTGACCTTGAGGGGTCTTGCAGCTAGTAATGTTGATTTTCAATAAGTCCCGAAACATGGGAGAAGTTCCAGAGCACTGGAAGAGAGCTAATGTTGTGCCAGTATTTTTAAAAGGGTAAATGGGATGACCTAGATAATTATAAGCCTGTCAGCCTGACTTTAATCATAGGCAAAATAATGGAATGGCTGATATGAGACCTGACTGATAAATAATTAAAGGAGGGTAATAGAATTAATGCCAGTTAACATGGGTTTACAGAAATAAGTCTGGTCAAACTAATTTGATCTATTTTAGTGACCCTACTTTAGTGACACTACATAGTTGATTGATGTAATAGTGTTGATGTAATATATTTAAATTTCTATAAGGCCTTTGACTTGTTCTTGCATGACATTTTAATCAATAAACTAGAAAAATACAAAATCAACATGGTTAAATTATAGGTCTTGGAATGTAATTATAAATGCAGAATCATTGTTGAGTGGCTGAGTTTCTAATGGGGTCCCCCAGGGACAGGTTTTTGGCCCTGTGCTATTCAATATTTTTATCATTTGACTTGGAGAAACACAAAATCATTTGAGAGAAAGTTCTCAGATGACACAAAGATAGGTAGAATAGTAAGTAGTGTAGAGAAGTCACAGATGCAGAGCAATCTGGACTGATTGATAAGATTGGCACTGGCAAACTATGTTTCAGTAAAGCCAAATGTGTAAGGACAGGAAGGGGGAGTCTATCCTGAGAAGAAGTGATGCTGAAGAAAACTTGGGGGTCTTGGTGGATAATCTGCTGGCAAGGAGCTTCCAGTGCAACCAAAATGGCCAATGCAATCCTTGGATATATATAAACAGGAAAATACTGAGTAGAAGTAGAGAAGTTATATTACCTCTTTTTTTGCCACTGCTGCAACCACTACTGGAATATTGTGTCCAGTTCTGGTGTCTGCAGTTCAAGAAGGATGTTGAAAAATTGGAGAGGGTTCAGAGAGCTAAAAAAATGACTAATGGGTTGGAAAATGCACCTTATAGTGAGAGACTGATTTCCCAGAGTCTATTTAGCTTATCCAAGAGAAGATGGAGATGACTTGATCACAGTCTAGAATTACCTCTTTAGGGAACAGAAATCTAATATAGAGGGCTCTTCAGTCTAGTACACCCATAACAAGAACCAATGGCTGGCGGTAGAAGCTAGATAAATTGACTAGAAATAAGGTGCAATATTTTAACAGTGAGAGTAAGTCATCATTAGAAGGATTTGCCAGTGGTGGTGGAGAAGAAACTTTGAATCAAGATTCAAGCACAGTTAATGGACTTGAAGCAGGCATTAATTCAGGGAAGTAACCCATGACCTGTGTTGTACAGGTCAGACTAGACCAGTGGTTCTCAAACTTTTGTACTGGTGACCACCCCTTTCACATAGCAAGTCTCTGAGTGCAGCCACCCCCCCCCCAAATTAAAAACACTTTTTTATATGCCCCGGACCCTCTCTAGAACACGGGATTTGGGATCCATGTGCGGTACTGCGTTAAAGCGGGGAGCGTGTTAAAATTAATTCCAATTAAAGTAATTACATTTGGGATTCATGGCTGCGACCATGTTATATGTGAATGTGCGCTATATAGATACGTGTTCTAGCGAGGGTCCAGTGTATTTAACAGAATTATAAATGTGGGAGGCAAAGCGGGGTTTGTTGTGGAGGCTGACAGCTCGCAATCTCCCATATAACCCCCAGTTTGAGAACCCCTGGACTAGACAATCACAACAGTCCCTTCTAGCATTAAACTCTGAATCTAATGTTAATGAAATTCTGGTGGTTTCATTAAAAATGTTTGGTTGATTAGACAAATTTTTAAATGTTCAAATGGTAATTGCTGTTAAGCTTTTGCCATCTCAGAAACACTCAGTGGATATAGGGAGCCACTAAATCACATGTAAATAAGCTTTAAAATAAAAATCTGTGTGCTAAAACTACTCAAGCTTTCTTCTGAATCCTTTAATTATAGAGGGAGACGGTAGCAGCCCCTATGTTTTAGTTGCCTACATTTTCCATTATAAGGATTTTTGTGTACTTTTGTTTGAGAAGCTCTATCACTTGTGTACAGCAGACCTTTAATATTCTGCAGGGTGAATCCGCTGATGCTATAGAAGTGCCTTTTCTTTGTCCCGTGAAATTCCATTGAGGTTAGGTTTAGTTGGAGAGTGTTTAAAAATATCACCATTTCCCTTCTCTGTGTCAGGAAACTTCTAGCAGCTTGCCCAAATTACAGGGCACACTTAGGCTAGGCTAATGCTGCACAACTCCCAAAGCATCAGCTTCAACATTGAGAACACGTAGAAAGCTGCCAGAGCATTTGTAACAGTATGGGAGTGAGACAGCGCGAAGTTTGGTTCCCCCTGAACTTAGAGCCCAGTTCCCTACCACCACCTCCAGCCTCCGGTGGGCACCAGATGGGGCAGGAGCTCCTCCAAATCCGGGGGTTGAAAAGAGATACACAAATCTGACTCCACCCATAAATCCCCCCAGATTCAGCACAGGACCCCCAGCAGCCTATTTTTGCACCTGTAGGGGGCCATGTGGGGCAGGAGTGAGTGAGTGAGGAGTTGAGCTCCCCTCCGCAACCACCCTGCAGAACTAGCACATGGTGCTAGCAACCCATCTCCTCTCTGGAATAACAGCCTTCTCTTGCTGCGAGCTAATGTGGTTAGTCCTCTAGTTCAAGTGGTAGCAGTCTGTGTGCTGCAGTGCTAAAGGCTCAGGTTTCAAACCCTGTTGATGGTCCATGTGGTTCCAACTGTATATAATAAAAATATTTTTACCTTTGTCCTTTAAAAATAAAAACATGTTAAAATGTTGTTTAGGATATAAAGTCAGGCACATGGAACTTAGGAAAGCCAGATTTACAATTGCCCATGCAATCATAATTTGATCCCCTGGTGCAAATGCATTATGATTCAGTCTTTATTTACAAGATCATATACTATTTTTTCCAGAGCCATTGCACAGATTGGATGCCATGGGGTAACAGTGCATTATAATTCAATAAATTTCTCCCTTCTGTGGAAAGCCAGAGAGCCACAGGCAGCTGTAGGTAGGTCTTGGCAGGATACAGAGTTATAAAACAGAAGTTTGGGTGCCCAGCTGCAGCAAAATGGCAAATTCAGTTACAAAAGTTCTGAATTCCATATATCTTGGGAAAATGTCAAATGCTGCAGCTGTAGAATTGCAGAGGCCACAAGACCCTAACTGATATGAAAGGGGCAGTTATGCCTCTTCTGTTGTTTCACCCTCTCTTCAGACTTGGGTGGGCATCACTGCAGTAGATCCTGTTTAGAGAGTATTGTGAGTATTCCTGTGTCAAATAGGAAAGTGAATTTGAATCCTGGTTGGCTAATGTCATGGGATTCATGCATTATATTTTTAGAATCCATGTTGTCAAGTCAGCTTTCCTTCTAGAACAGACAGTGTTTCCATTAAATGGTACAAGTAAATGGGCAGAAGAGAGGATGCAGACTCCTGAGAAATAGCTCCCTCAGGGTAGGGAAAGTAAGGAAACGGCTAAAATTTCCAGACTTAGTTGCCTTAAATAGTTGAGGCCACACCATCAACTTAGTTGCCACACCATCATCCAGGCTTCTGAATAAGTGAACTTTCAGACCCATAGTTCTTCACACTCACTCTCTCTCCCTGAAAATCTGGCTGCCCGTGTACATTCCCAAATATGGATTTGCCTTTTAGCTTTAGACATCTGCATCTTAAAATGTTGGCCTTGCATATTAAAGTTTTTTAAAATGTTGCCAAACTGTAGTATATGGATTGGGGAGGATGAGGAGATGGAGAAGGTCAAAGTTGAGTCAATTTTTATTTCTTCAGATAAGCATAATTTTGAGTTCCAGATAAGTTTTCATAAAAACCTCTTTTGCTGAAGGCCTAAAGAAAGTATTATTTAATTGGGAAATTTTGAGAAGTCATACCTTATCATACCAAGAACATACAGATGGACTAGCTAAGGAGGAAGAAGGTATAAATCTGGGAATCACTGTTGTTGAATATATTTTGTGATCGCTTTATGTTCTTCCATCTAAACAGACACTCCTAGAATATGCAGAAAAGTGGAAGACGTCAGAAGATCCCTTGCCATTGTTGCAGGTATACACAGTGGCAATCCGAAGCTACGTGAAAGCACGACCTTACCTTACCGCTGAGTGTGAAAAAGTAGCCTTTGTGCTTGAACGCTTAGCACTGTGAGTATATTTTCAATTATTTGGATACTGTGTGTAGAATCTTCTGTAGATCACTTATTTTTAAGCCATTTGCACTGGCTACCTGATAATTTCTGGTCTGAATTTAAGAGTTGGATTTGATCCATAGGATTTGGGACCTTGCTAGTTAGGAGACTGCTTCTCTCCCAACGCTACTCTCTCTCAGTTGTGATTGACAGAAGAACCCATTCTTAATTTGAAATAGGGAGAGTCTGTTGACCTCTAGGGCACACTGCAAGGCACATCTATTTACCCGCACTGGTGCGGGGTTGGACTTTTGAGGGAAATCTGATTTGTATATAGATGGGGAGTTTGATGTTCTGCAGATAGTTATTTGTTATAATTTCTGACAAAGCACCTGCACCCTTGAATAGATGCCCCTTTTTATTTTTTGTATACATTTAATAAATAAGTTTGGTGGGGGTTTTTTGTGGATTTTAAGCAGAATAATAGATAATGACTCTTTGTTAGACACTTGAATGACAAGTTGGGTTTAGTGATTTTTTAATGCATTCTTAAAGCCACGTGAATTAATACTCTTATTTGACTTTCAGAAGCTGTGTTGAACTTTTACTTTGTCTGCCTCTTGAATTACCAGAAAATCAATGGGAAGAGTTTCAAGCCTTTGTACAGGTGAGAGTTTGTTTCTTCTATAAAGAAAAATACTAAGAAAAGATGGGATCCCCAGCTTCTAAAAAACAGCCTGGGAACATTGAGTCACAAGAGTTAAGATTAACTCTATGCTTGTTTCCTGTGGGAGAAAGTCATTCAGCTGGAAGTTCTTTGTGCTTTTAGGTAATTAAGTTGCCAATCACATCCTTCTGTATTAAATAGTTGATATGCCAGCTTTGTAGACAAAGTTTGTTAGGGTGAAAACAAAACAAACCTCTGCTCCCATCTTTGGAGAAATACTACAAGGGATGCTCAGAGAAGGATGTGTGTTCCTCTTAATGAGCACAGTGTTCTGTGACCTGCTGAAATGGCTATCCTTTTCTAATTGAATTTTTATAAATATTTAACCATGTTACAAGACTGCAACCTGTGAACATGTATTTTTACCAATGAATTTAAGAGTATTTTGTTATTCAAAAGGGTTACTTCATGGCGGTATGATAATGATCTTGATTATTTTAAAGGCCGCATCCCAGTTATTCAATAGGTATAGTAGTGCTAGAATCCCAATACCAAAAAAAAAAAATCTTCTTTTGAAACCTATCAAAATTATACTAATGTACAAGGTGGATATTATAACATTTACTGTAATTAAACTGAAACTTTAAATAGTCTGCGTATAGGGATTAGAAATTACTTATTGTATTAAGTCTTAGAATTGACCTTTTACAAAAAGGGATACCTTTTACTTTTGAAGTTTTCTTCTTATGTTTAAAAAAAAAAAAAAATCTGAGTGCATATGGTTTTATGTAGTTTGTCATTGCCATACTCGTGAAATATCTAACACTTTTCTTTAGGTGGCTCATGAAAAGTTGATGGAGAATGGTAGCTGTGAATTGCATTTTTTAGCTACGCTTACTCAAGAGAAGGGGGTGTGGAAGAATCCAGTGCTGTGCAGTATTCTTTCTCAGGAACCACTGGATGAGGATAAAGGTAAATTTGCAATGGCTTAAGAAAAAATAAGCCTCTACAATTATTTAATGAATTCACTTTCTTAGCAAATATACAAATAGTGCTACAACATTACTGCTTTGTATAGTGTTGCTATAGTTGAAGATCTTTTGTCATTTCCTTTATAAACTCTGTTGTGTGGGATTTGTAACCAGGCTTTTTTCCAATAGGGTAAAAGCAGGTACTCAGGTGGCCAAGCTGGATGTACTTACGTAAATTGTCCATATGTAAGTAAACCAAAGACACAACTATAATTTTTTACTGCCATATGTTTAATAGAAAACTGAAACAGTTACCTCTATCTATGCTTAAGAAACCACATTTAAGAAACCACTACTAACACACTACAGATTTAAGTGATTGCAGTGATTTGAATCTTTCTTGAGAACTGGGACTCATTTGAAATACAAATGTATTTTTAAATAAACCAAAAACCTAAGCATTAGTTTGGCATTTCAGAACCCTGAACAGTTTTAAGGTAAATGGATTTTCTGGCTGCTTCTTCAGTATCTATTTTAGCTATGGTTATGCAGTAAAGTCTTCCTTTTTGCAGTTCAGACACTGGGGTAGAAAAACTCCGCTTGTTATCTGAAAATATGTGCTGTAGCTCCATTAGCTTTTGGATTTCACATTTATTGGTACAGTAATAGGTTACAGCTGTGTTATAGGTAGCACTGGGAATCTGATTTATTGAAAAGTGAATTTTATACTAATTTTTCGTCTTCTTTTAAATGTTAAATGACCTGTATAACATTGGAAACGTCCACTGATGGATTCACTTGGTCTCTTTAAAATTAGACACGCTTTGTGGCAGGGATTCGAATTTTGTTCACATGGTACACCTGCTAATAACACATAGTGTTTGTATTGTTTGCGTGTTCTCTCTGACTCTCTCTTCCCCTCCCCACTCCATTATAACGTTAAAACCAGTCTATTATGTTCTCTTGTAGCCAAGACTGAGGTTCACTTTCCATTTAAGTAATTTTGTCTCCCACTCTAAAATCCTCAGAGGTTCTTTACATTTCAGATTTGCATGTGTGCTCCATGGCATTAGGAGAATTGTTGCTAAATTTGAGAATATTCATGGACGTTCTTGAGAGATTTGAACTGTTGGGGGAAAACAAATGGGATTATTGTATTTTGAAAATTCTTCTAATACTTTTTTGCAACGTGTCTCACGAATCATTTGTCTTAGAAATTTCATATGAAAGATCTTGATTAAATTTGATGCTCATACCAATTTTGAGATTGAGAGGCACAGTTGCCAGATGACTTAGATATGACAGAATGGTGAGCCTGGCTCCAGTTAATTTTTAAAAGGCTGGAGTCCTGAGCTTACTTTAAAGAAAGCCACTTGCCTTGTTTCTTCAAATGTGCAAAGCAAGTTGTAGCGAGGTTTACCGTATTGATTTATTTTTCACAAAATAAAATAACATTAAACAGTTCTCACCATGAGGTGTGGTGGCTAAGTGGTTATGGTGCCCAACTACAAACCTGAAGGCTGTGGGTTCAAGTCTCATTTGATCTCCTACTGAAATGCCACATCTAGTTCACCCAGTTGCAAAATGTAGGTATCTGATCCATCAGATTAGGACAGTCAAAGATGGTCAGATGTGATGTTGGCCACATCATTCTCTTAGGTACTGTTGGCCATGAAACTGATGTGCCTTAACAATGCAGTGTAGTTGTTTCCCAGATCTGAAGAAGAACTCTGTGTGGCTTGAAAGCTTCTCTCTCACCAACGGAAGTTGGTCCAATAAAAGATATGACTTCATCCACCTTTTCTCTCGTGTCTTAACCATGTCAGCCTGATGAGCCCTTGGCTCAAGGGGACTTTGACTACTCTCAGCAGCTGTGCTCTGACCTGATATTTGTAGTAGATTGGGGGTAATAATGCAAAAAACTAATGCAAATAAATCAGACTTCTACATTTTCTTTGGCTTTGTTTGCAACCTTTTCTTCACATGATCAAGTATTTGCAGAAAGCAAATTTCAAAGTCATATATGCAGACACATAAGGAAATAGACGTTTGTGTTTTATCTGGATGTATTTCCTATGTTCATCTAGTCAGGAAACAGAAATACCCATGTACATCTTACCTGACTAATCAAAACTAATGAACACAGCTCAAATACTGGATATGAACTAAATGAAGAAACTGCTTATCAGTCCACAGAGTTGAGTGCAAAAATATTGATTCAGTCATTTAATAACACCTGCTATTAGCTTGTGCATACTCAGCAAGCAGTAAAATGCTAAATTAGCAAAATAAATTACTTACGATTATGAATTATTCACTTAGCTCAGTCATTCCCTCAGCTACCAGTAGCAAGATCTGCGATACTTGCTTCTAGGTTGCTCTTTTTCCACTAAAGGGCATCTGTCAGTGCAGTATTTACTCCCCTCGTATATCTGCTCTTGGCTTCAGGAGAAGCTATCACTAGAGCTATCACTATTTCTCTTACACGTGGCATAGAGGGTTATATGTGGCAACGTTTTTCTCCATGGCAGTAGCACAGCTTTGATGTCAGGAAGAAGTTATGGGGATCAAGGAAAAATAATGAGTATTGAATCCATTACTTCTGTAAGCAACACTACAGAATTACCTTATTGAAAGGAAACTACAGAGCTTTGGTATTTACAGTCTTCTACCATATTTTACAAATGAACAGTGGGGAGGTGACGGCCCAGTGCTTCATCAGAATGCAGCATAGTTAGCTGGGCTACAACACAAGCTCCCATAGCCCACCGGAAATCTGCTTCTTCATCCGGGCATTAGTGTCTACAAAATTCTCAAGCCCACAGCCTTCATCCTGGCCATTGTTGAATTCTGCAGCCTTTTTGACTTCTCAGGTGGCTTCTCCAAGTCACCTGACACACAGTCTCCAGCTTCATTGGCTTTCATAGGTTTCATACATTGATTTCTGTTACTAATCCAAGATTTGCCTTGTGGCATTTTCTTAAATCCACTGGTGCTGCTGTGGACCCTAGTAAAAGTTCACTTTGGCTCTTGCTGACTTACTACCATCTCCATTAGGTCCAGTGATCTGATCAGCAGGAGGGAGCAAAGGGAGGCTGACTTTGGAAGCCTGCTGAATAAGGGATTATGTAAAACTCCTAAATTCTGTAAAAAGAAAAGGAGGACTTGTGGCACCTTAGAGACTAACCAATTTATTTGAGCATGAGCTTTCGTGAGCTACAGCTCACTTCATCGGATGCATGCCGTGGAAACTGCAGCAGACTTTATTTATACACAGAGAATATGAAAAAATACCTCCTCCCACCCCACTGTCCTGCTGGTAATAGCTTATCTAAAGTGATCATCAGGTGGGCCATTTCCAGCACAAATCACTTTAGATAAGCTATTACCAGCAGGACAGTGGGGTGGGAGGAGGTATTTTTTCATATTCTCTGTGTATAAATAAAGTCTGCTGCAGTTTCCACGGCCTGCATCCGATGAAGTGAGCTGTAGCTCACGAAAGCTCATGTTCAAATAAATTGGTTAGTCTCTAAGGTGCCACAAGTACTCCTTTTCTTTTTGCGAATACAGACTAACACGGCTGTTACTCTGAAACCTAAATTCTGTAAGGTTCCATAGGTTTCCCTGTCTCCCAGTACCCCACAGAATTCCTTGGTCCCTGTGACCTTGGATAGTCCACATCAGACCCATGGCTTCTGCTCACTTCTCCTTGCCCCCCATGTAAATGTTATAGTTTCATGATCTGGACTTTGTATGCTAGACTTTTTGTGTACAGTGTTATAGCCATGTTGGTCCCAGGATATTAGAGACACAAGGTTGGTGAGGTAATCTTTTATTGGAGCAACTTCTGTTGGTAAGAGAGACAAGCTTTCAAGCTTACTCAGAACTCTTCAGGTCTGGGTCAGGTCTTCAGGCTTTGGTAGTTTGTGAACCTTAATGAACAGTGGAGAGTAATTATACTTAATATTTTTCAATAAATCAAGATGTTGGTAAGCTATTTCTCATTCTGCTAAGGCATACTAGTTTTTGTGAATGAAGAGATGAACCTGTTGGCGTTGAAATTGTGCATTCAAGATTTTTGTAGCTTGTCTTGAGGCATTGGTCCTGGAGCAGAGTTAAGATTGTTATGGTACCTTAGCTAATAACTTCAGTGCATTCATTTTTATTATTATTATTATTATTTTAACCTCTGAATTTAATAGGTCTGTGATGTTTGGGTTTTTTGATGACTACTGTGCTCTTTTAAGATCACCCCCGCCCCTTTAAATTACTGATTGTACTCTTACCTTTAACTCCATCTTTACTGAGTTTTGTCTTGGAATATACTAATTTAATACAGGTTCAGATCTTGATCACAGAATAAGCAAAATTGAAATGCAAAATAAAGCTTAACATTATTAATTGTAGTAATATCAATATCACTTGAGTTTGAAGTGTAGTCTTAAATTTGAGACCTTCCTATATCTTCTTTCAGAGATAACAGAAAATATTCCAATATTTATGCTTGGCAGACTAGTTGAAACAGTAAACACTGCAGTTTAAAGGATTATTGGGGCCTGTAAATGGAAGAGCAAGGCCAAAAACTTGGCATTAAAATATTAAATATAGTAATTTTAATAACATATGGATTAGAGGGAAGACTCATGAGTTAGAAGGATAGTTTTAAGTCCGAGGTCATCTTGTATTGTATTTCAGAGATAACCTAACATGTTCTAATGTTTATGCAAGGCGGACTAGCTGAAACAGTAAACGTGGCAGTTTAAAGGATTATTGGGGACCTGTGGGTGGAAAAGCAAGGATAAAAACGAACAAATGTAATTAGTCACTGGGTCATTTGTGGGTTAGGAAGAACATGAATGTCTTTGATAAGGTACTTGAAAAATGGACATTGAAGGAGCATTTCTTCTGTTTTAAAAAGGAAATGTCCCACTGTAAGATCTAATATAAATCTTTGAATGTATATTATATATTCAGTTCTAGGTTATCATCTACAAGACGACATTCAATGCACTTTTTGATTTGATTCTACATAAAGTAAGATTGGCTTCACCCTTAAATGAGAAAATTGTATCTATTTAACTAAATTGGTTTAGAAACTAATTTAGTGAAATTGATACAACCCCCTTATGTGGACACACTTTAAACTGTAGACTGTGAATTGAAGGCTAGCAAATATTGTATCTATATTTAATGAAGGCTCTTGGGGGAGATCCGGGGAATTATAGACAAGTAAGCTTTATTTATTTATTTGTTTGTTTGTATTACTGTAGTTCCTAGGAGCTGTAGGTAGATAGCTTATCTAAAGTGATCACCAGCAGGAGAATGGGGTGGGAGGAGGTATTGTTTCATGGTCTCTGTGTATATAATGTCTTCTGCAGTTTCCACAGTATGCATCCGATGAAGTGAGCTGTAGCTCACGAAAGCTTATGCTCAAATAAATTGGTTAGTCTCTAAGGTGCCACAAGTACTCCTTTCCTCTCTCTGTAATCCCAGAAGACTTTGATAATGTTCCAGAATTTTAGAACAATAGGTAGCTGTCAAGACCATTCCTGTGAAACTGGCTTGTCAACCTTGAACCCTTCCTATTCTTAAATAACTTGCTGCAGTATGCCTGTAAACTAAAACTAAATGCTTAAAGAACTGCATCTCTGAAATGTGGTATTGTGAAAACTTACTATTGCCAAGAACATTTGCGCCAAAAAGTTACAAGACTGGGTAAAATATAATTTTGTTTATTTAAGGAGCATATGCATATGATTAATGCTACACTTTCCTAATTGTCAACTTCATACTTTAAAATACACATCCCATTTTGGAAATAAAGTGGACTGATTAAAAATTAGAGATGGGTAGAAAATAGAATATATAGATTCATTCTTAATTATGAACACTCAACCAACATTTTCATTTCCTTGAACAAGTCATTAGAGGACGTTTTAGCTAGATGACGAAGTATGTTATTGGTGGCAGAATGCTAATAGAAAATACAAGCTTTTAGTTCCAAATGCATTTCAGTTTATTAATTTTGAGAAATTCTTTAACCTCTTTGAGAATGTTTTAGATTTCCTGCCTGAAATGTAGTGAGATCAGTGACTGGTTAAATGAACAGTACAAAAGCAAGGTATTAGAAAAAATGTTTTTTCCAGTGCTCCCTATCTTTTGTGCCCTTTTACTGTTTAAATGTTACATATGAATATGATTAAATTCCATCTGTTAACTGCATAACACTTCATGAAATATTTATATGTAACGTTTTGTCTTGTTTTTCTTTAAGTGAATGAATTTTTAGTGTTTGAAGGCCCCATTCTGCTGGATATGCGTATTAAGCATCTAATGAAAGCAAAGCAACTGACTCAAGCAACTTCCCTGGCAAAGCTGTGCTCTGACCACCCAGAAATCAGCACCAAAGGCAATTTTAAGCAAACCTACCTGGTCTGTCTTTGTTCAGGATCACCAAATGAAAAGCTAATGGAGGAGGTGAGTAAACATTACTTTTAGTTTGTGATTTTTTTTTTCTAAGGGAACGGCAGAATTTATGATTACATTGGCTTTCCTATAGAAAAGAAGTCCCTTGCTTAAAAACAGTATATAAAACGTAGTATGCAACTTGGTATTTTTTTTTATTTTTTTTTAATAGAAAGAAATATGGTCGTAAGGCTAGCATACAGATTCAGTTCCAGGCTCTGCCACAGCTTTCCTGTGTGTGAATGCACAAGATACTCGAACTCTCTGTTCTTCAGTTCCCATCTGTAAAATGGGGAAAATGATAATCACTTTTTTCCATCCTTTTTCTTGTATGTTTTAATTGTAAGCTCTTCAGAGATGAGACTGTTTCTTATTGTGTTTCTGTATAATACTTAGTACAGCAGGGCTTCGATCTCAGTTAGGCCCCTCTGTTTCTCATTTATAAATTATGATAATGAAGAGGCCATGTTCGTTTTTGTAATGTATGACAGGAATATATACTTTACTCATTAGAATACCTGCAGTTACTTAATTTTTAAACTTGTATTTTCCATCCTGCTGGCCAATTTTGGTAATGGTTCTGCAGTTGTGAGTATATGTATTTTAGTAGTGTTCACTAGGCTTTAACTCACTTGAGTGAAGTGACTATTCACAAGTAAAGTCACTTGTGGAACAGTTTTACCTGGTACTTACAAGGATTACAGTAAAATGATTACATCTGGCCCCTTTTTTAAATATTATTTGTTTCAATTATCTTTGATTATATGTCATGTTAGTCTTCTGTTTCAAAATCTTTACAATTTTCTTGCATCTCTTCCTTCACATTTTCTTCTAGTCGCTTACTATTGGTTTTAAATTCCCTTTTTAAAAAAACAAAACAAAAAACCGTACAAATTTATGCAAAATTCATTATAACTAGAATAATAAGTTGTAAATCTTCAGAGAAACAATTTGTATTATGACTTACTGTAAACGTCTGTCAGATAAATATTTCACAGTCGTGTTCCTTTAAAACCTTATTCCAAGTTTAACACTGGGTTATTTACAAGTTATCAAAAGTTCTTTCAGTGACCTGTCCTTTATTATAGGCATGGCTGGTTGCACCGCCTATTATTAAGGTTGTCTGTGAGACCTGCTGTCTGTTACTTATATGCCAAATCTTAACCATTTGGGCTGAAATTTTCTATGCTGGGTGTCTGTCTCAGGCTGACATTTTTTGGAAGATGTTAGCCAAAACTATTCAACCATTTTCATAGGAGGTAAACATTATTAGTCTATAACCGCCAGCTTTAAATAATAAAAATACCAAAAAGAATGTAACAAATCTGCTAGGAAAACATTCAGTTGATCTACCGTCAGTAAACAGGTTATTTTGTCCCTTTTATCTTTGATTTTATGGAAGATATAGTGATACTCCTATATTAACCTTCACGTCCTTTCATGATCGATGCTCCTGTTTAAAGCAGCAATAACATCGCTGATTTTAGTAAGTTGAGTGGGATGGGGAATTTGAGTTAATAGTAAATAAATCTTTTTGTATAGCAGTCAGGCTGTAATATAAAGTTTATTAAAACAACTCATTAATTATACTATATGTATGGAAAGAGAGAGACACATTATTGTTAGTATATGTGTAGTTTTATATATAATATGAATAATGTGCTTTAAGATCTTTGGATGAATGGTACTATAGACACGTAAACATTAAGTCTTACAGTATCTTTCAGGTACATGCTTATAACCATTTTACTGGTGTGCAACTTTCCTTTTACTTGTGGCAGATCCAGTATTTGACAAGCTTGTTCTATCCAGAAGCTCTTGAATTGCTTTAAGTAATTAATTGAAAAATAAAAAGTTTGAAAATGTTAAGGAAATTCCTTATTCCTACTTTCCCACAGAGCACCATATTATCACATGCTTGAAAAGAAAACCATTTAGTCAGTCTTCAGTGATCTTGTATTTTTCCTCTCCAGATCACAGCAGTAGATTGCAAAGATGCCCTGGAAATGATCTGTAACCTAGAGTCTGATGGAGATGAAAAAAGTGCTCTAATTTTATGTGCAGCATTTTTATCTCGTCAGCTACAGCAAGGAGAGATGTACTGTGCCTGGTGAGTTAGGATTTCTTCTTCTTTGTTTCTAAGAGTGAAACTGGATCATTTAGCACTTTAAAAATCTATTGGAAGGAGTAGGGCTTGTCAGCCTTTTCTGAAAAAGCAAAAGAAAAAGCTTAATATAAAATTAATGCTTTTCTAATAACCCATAATAATTAACATCATTACCTTACAATTCTTTGTTTCAAAAGCCATATTGTGGATCAGGCATCAGCAGATGATGTGAGTGCTGAGTCACTTCACTTGACAATAAATTAACTGTGTTACATTGTGGAAACAAATAATTTTACATCTGTTAGGCAGGTCGTCGACACTGTAATGAAAACTGTCTCAATTTTAGACAACAATTCTGTTGTCTGGAAGAGCACTTTTCACATAAGTCACCTACTTCTTTCTGCCTATATTAAAAAATGCAGTATTCATTTCATGTGAAAACCTTCCAGCAAGATCTCTCCACAGTCGGATTGAAGCCACATGCTAGTTTAGCAGCATTTGGTAGTTAAAACAAGTTTTCACTGGGCATCCAGGACAACGGGCAGGTCTCATTGGGAGGCAGCTGACCCTCTAGAACTTTAACTTTAGTCTGGTAAAATTGGTAATTTTTCTGGTTTGGTCCCAGTCCTCCTCCGGGATTTGCTAGTGCTGACTCCTATATCTATGTGACGTATCATTTGAAAATAATGGGACATGGAAGAGCGCAGGGCTTTGCAGTAACGGATCCTGCTGTAGGCTTGGGGCCAATCTTTGTGTATCATTCCACTGGTTATCTAAAACACTCTTGCCATTTACACCTTCAGATTTGATGTTTTCTACTTTATTTTGTTATGAAGAAGCAGTCTGGCCTCCATATTTTTACTTAGATTGTTACGCTTACACTTTTAATTAACTTTATAATGCTAGCTTTCAGAGTAATTGAATATAATAAAGAAATAATGTGTACATAAAGTCTATGCATTAACATAGAATCATGAATATGTAGGGCTGGAAGGGACCGCAAGAGGTCATCTAGTCCATCCACCCATGCCGAGGCAGGATTAGATATACCTAAACCATCCCGACAGGTATTTGTCTAACTTGTTCTTAAAAACCTCCTTTGGCAACCTGTTCCATTACTTAACTACCATTATAGTTAGAAAGTTTTTCCTAATATCTAACCAAAATCTCCCTTGCTGCAGATTAGGCCCATTATTTCTTGTCCGACGTTCAGTGGACATGGAGAGCAATTGATCACACTTTTCTTTATAACAGCCCTTAACATATTTGAAGACTTAACCAGGTTCCCTCTGTCATCTTTTCTCAAGACTAAACATAGGTTAAAAAACCAGGGTTTCTTCATAGTTCAGGTTTTCTAAACCTTTTATCATTTTGGTTGTTCTCCTCTGGACTCTCTCCAGTTTGTCAACATCTTTCTTCAAATGTGGCACCCAAAACTGGACACAGTTTTCCTGCTGAGGCCTCACCAGTGTTAAGTAGAGCAGAGCAATTACCTCCTGTGTCTTACATCTGATACTCCTATTAATACACCCCAGAACAGATGAACCATGATCTTCTATAAAAGAAAGTATGAATTGTTAGGTTTTTTTAGAGAGGCAGCATAAATCCTGTTTCCATCCTTCATAGTTTTTTAAAAGAACTCCAAATTGATCAAATATAGTGGTTGTGTTAGTGCTGCCATTTATATTTTATTCTGTCTTTTAAAACTCTCTATTTCCAGGGAATTGACTCTCTTCTGGAGCAAACTGCAGCAAAGGGTAGAGCCTTCTGTACAAGTGTATCTAGAGAGGTGTCGTCAACTTTCGGTGTTAACTAAGACGGTTTATCATATATTCTTCCTGATTAAAGTAATTAATTCAGAGGTAAGGATACTCTAGAAGATGAATTTTCATGGCCTTTTGAATGGAACATCAGATCAGGATTTGAAAATTTTCTGGATATCTGTTCGGAAGTACATTAAACCTTCGAGACCTAAGCCTTGCCTACTTATGCAAGTTGTGCCGATTTAAGTAAATCGGTTTATAAACTGATGCAATTACATCACTGCATCCCCCTTTTGGTAGACTTTCTTAAATCATTTGGTAAGGAATTCACTTAAGATGAAGCAATGTAAGACACTCTTAAATTTACTTAAGAATGTCCACACAAAGGGTTGCAGTAACTAAACTGATTAAATTTATTACAACTTTTCATTGGAGACATGAGGGGGAATAGATGTTGCAACTCAGCAGCTGGGAGACAGGAGAGCTATAGCTGAGGGATAGTCTCCTGTAACATTATTCTACGCTCCAAATAGCTTGACAAGTTACTTTAGTGAAGAGAGGAATGTAATGACCTGATATTCTTTATGCTTCAAATATTAATGAAAATAAAATGGGAAAGAAAAAGATTTGAGGAGGAAAATTTGAGACTTTCTCTTAATGTTTTAAACAAGCTGGAAAAGGCAAAAAACAACTTTGTTGTTGCTTTATGATTCACCATTAAGGGTATGATTTTTGCTTTGAGGGGTAAGTTATGACTTGACTTTGAAGTATTTTACTTTTTATGGATTTAGAACTGATTCTGTATCCTAAACTCAATCTGTGTATCTCAGTTAATCTTGTATGTAGGGTCACCCATTGCTCCAAGTCTCCCCAACATCTTGCTTGTATTATTTAATGTTAATCACTTTAAGTCTTGTCTTCCCTTGAGTTGTTTGTTCTGTAGGCTTTGGATCCATAGATAATTGTTTTAAGAGGAAAAACAAGTTGTTTTCGGTTAGTATATCCGGTGGGACTATACTCACTTGTCCTCCACTTCTTCCTTCATTTGAGTTAATTTACTTTTTAAATTTGGATTGAGTAGAAACAACTGGTTGCATGAAGAGTTGTGGTCCAGACCTTGAGCCATGTGCATTATATGCCTAATGGTTTTCTTAAAAACAGGAAGTCTTCACTGAAGGAGCTATGAATCATTCTCCCTGATAGTAGAAATTTAAGACTTAGGAATAGGACTGTTTATTCATAAATACTATAGCCTTTCTTCTCATTTACACTCTTTGGCAGTGTAGAGGGACCTTAAAGTGAATATAAATGTAACAGAATTATACAAATGTGGGGCTGGAAGAGACCTTGAGAAATCATCAAGTCCAGCCCCTGTGCTGAGGAAGGAGTAAGTAAACCTAAACCATCCCTGACAAGTGTTTATCCAGCCTGTTCTTAAAAACCTCAAATGCTGGGGATTCCACAGCATCTCTTGGAAGCCTATTCCAGAGCTTAATTAGCCTGATGGTTAGAAAGTTTCTAATAGCTAACCTAAATCTCCCTTGCTGCAAATTAAGCCTATTACTATTACTTGTCCTACCTTCAGTGGATATGGAGAACAATTGATCATCATCCTCTTTATCACAGCCCTTAACATATTTGAAGACTGTTATCAGGTCCCTCCTGAGTCTTCTTTTCTCAAGACTAAACATGCCGAGTTTTTTTTAAACATTTCCTCGTAAGTCAGATTTTCTAAATCTTTTGTCATTTTTGTTGCTCTCCTTTGGACCCTCTCTAGTTTGTCCACATCTTTCCTAAAGTTTGGCTCCCAGAACTGGACACAGTACTCCAGCTAAGGCCTCACCAGTGCCAAGTTGAGCAGGACAATTACCTCTTGTGTCTTGCATATAACACTCCTATTAATACACCCTAGAACGATATTAGCCTTTTTTGCAATTACATCATATTGTTGACTCATATTCAATTTGTGATCCACTATAACCTCCAGATCCTTCTCAGCAGTATAACTACCTAGTCAGTTATTCCCCGTTTTGTGGTTGTGCATGGGATTTTTCGTTCAAGTGAAGTACTTTGCCCCAGGCTATTGAATTTCTTGTTGAACTCAGACCAATTCTTCAATTTGTCAGTTTTGTTTTTAATTCTAATCCTTTCCTCCAAAGTACTAGCACGCCTCCCCAGGTTGGTGTCATCTACAAATTTCCACTCCATTATCCAAGTCATTAATGTAAATATTGGATAGTACTGGACCCAAAACTGATGCCTGCAGGGCCCCACTACATATGCCCTTCCATATTTCATAAGTTCTCAAAGATAATTGCTAATGGTTCAGATTGTTTCAGCTATTTCCTTAAGTTCCCTAGGATGAATTTCATGACTTGAATACCTCTAACTTACCTAAATATTCTGTAACTTGTTCTTTCCCACTTTTGGCTTGCATTCCTTTTCCCTTGTTGTTCATATTAATTGTGTTGAGAATTTGGTCAACATTAACCTTTTCAGTGAAGATTGAAGAAAATAGGCCTTAAACACCTCAGCTTTCCTGATGTTATCAGTTATTAGCTCTCCTTCCTTGCGAAGTAGAAGACTTACACTTTCCTTCGTCTTTCTTTTCCTCCTAATGTACTTGAAGAACCTCTTCTAATTGCCTTTTATGTCCCTTGCTAGGTGTAACTCATTTTGGTCCTTCACTTTTTTGATTTTGTCCCTACATGCTTGTTCCTTTCTTTGGCACTCCTCCTTAGCAATTTGTCCATGTTTTATAGGATTCCTTTTTGATTCAGCAGTCACTAAAGAGATCCTGATGGAGCCATGTTGGCCTCTTACTGTTTTTCCTTTGCATTAAGATAGTTTGCAGTTGTGCCTTTAATAATATCTCCTTGAGAAACACCCAGCTCTCCTGAACTCCTTTATCCCTTAGATTTTCTTCCCATGGGACCTTATGTACCAGTTCTCTTAGTTTGTCTGTTTTTTTTGTTTTTGTTTTTTTGCCATTGTGCTCTCCACTCCTTCCTTTCCTTAGAACCATGGTCACTTTCACCCAGATTACCTTCCACCTTCACAACAGGTTTTTCTGTGTTGGTCAGAATCAAGTATAAAATGACTGTCCTCCAGTTAAATCCTCCACTTTCTGAAACATAAAGTTGCCCCCAATACTTTGCAATAACTTTTATTGGAAATGTTGTGTTTGCTGTATTACTTTTCCAACAGTTGTCCAGGTAGTTAAAATCCCCCATTACTACCCAGTCTTGTGCTTTGGATATTTGTGGTCTTTGTTCAAGAAATGCCTCATCCACCTTCTCTTTCTAATTTGGTAGTTTATAGTAGATCCCTACCAGGATGTCAGCCTTAATTTTTACCCATTTTATCTTTAGCCAGAGACTTTCAACTGGTCTGCCACTCACCTGATTCTCTCTCTCTCTCTCTCTCTCTCTTCCCCCAACAAGTGTATACATTCTTGATATATAATGCAGCACCTCTTCCCTTTTTACCCTGCCTGTCCTTGAATAAGCTATACCCCTCTATACCAATAGTCTAGTCATGAGACTTATCCCACCAAATCTCTGCCAGGGTGGTGTAAAGTGGCCTTAGTGTAAATGAGAATCAGGGTCCACTTTTCTAGAAAAAATTACCCACAGATGACCTTTTAGACACTTAGGTGAAACACTTAACTAATATATTAAATATATATATGAAAAATATATTAGTAATCAGAATGAAACCTTGTGTTCTCAGTTTAAGATCAAGGTGGCTTTATAACTGTTATGGTAGTCCCTTCAAAAGTTTTATATCTTAAATAAAAGATTTAACTATTTTGGTGCTGTGTGTACTGCTATAACTAGTGTAAGTAGGAAGGCTAGAAGAATTACTGATTACCACACTTACCTTCTGCTTCTGTGACCCCAGAGTTCAAGTCCTAAGTTGAAGATCCTAAGTGAAATGAATCTGATATCAACTGAGTCCCTCTCAAAACTATAACATATAATTTGTCATAATTAGACACTTTTATTTGGGAAAGGCCCAGTAGTTCATTAGTACAAAGGCTGAACTACTGTACTGTACTACTGAACACACTCCTAAAATAAGTGATCCTAACAGGGCAACATGGGGGAGCCTTCTGCATCTTTCACTTGTGTGTGAATTTTAAAAAGGCTGGTGTTCAAGTTCCTTCTCCAGGCTGGAGACCAAGTAGCCCAAGCAAAGCACAATGCTCAGGGCTTTATTTCATTGTGGTGCACAGTTCTACAGTGTGAGCTATTAAGCTATCATTTTTTTTAAACTTAAAATGTGAATAATAAACACCTTATTGTGATTTGTCTTTTTACAATTTCTTGAAATTCAGGATTGAACAATGAAAATTATGTTGTATTAACAAATGCAGAAACAGTTCTAGTAAAATGACTTTTAAAATTTGTCTTTGTACATTGCAGATTGAAGCTGCTGGACTTGCAACCTGCATTGAACTATGTGTGAAAGCACTGCGCTTGGAATCCAGTGAAAACACAGATGTCAAGATATCCATTTGCAAGACTATCTCCTGTTTGTTGCCAGATGATTTGGAGGTTAAACGTGCTTGTCAATTGAGTGAATTTCTTCTTGAGCCAACTGTGGATGCATACTATGCTGTTGAAATGCTGTATAATCAGCCTGACCAGAAATATGATGAAGAGAATCTTCCAATACCAAATTCATTGCGCTGTGAGCTCTTGCTTGTATTGAAAACTCAGTGGCCTTTTGATCCAGAATTCTGGGACTGGAAAACTCTGAAACGTCAGTGTCTTGCATTGATGGGAGAGGAGGCATCCATTGTATCTTCGATAGATGAGTTGAATGACAGTGAAGTATATGAGAAGGTCGAAGACTGCCAAGAGGAGAATAAAGAAACTTCTCTGAATGGTCTTGCTGGCAATTTTGATGAAGCTACAAGCCTGCTTAAAGGCATAAGAGATGAAAAGCAGAAAAAGAGAGAAATTAAAAAACTGAGAGAGAGGGGATTCATATCCGCTAGGTTTAGGAACTGGCAAGCCTACATGCAGTATTGCGTGTTATGTGACAAAGAATTCCTTGGTCATAGAATAGTTAGGCATGCACAGAAACACTATAAAGATGGAATTTACAGTTGCCCTATATGTGCACACAATTTTAATTCTAAAGAAACCTTTGTTCCTCATGTAACTCTACATGTTAAGAAGTCTAGTAAAGAGAGACTGGCTGCTATGAAACCACTGAGAAGATTGGGAAGACCTCCTAAAATAGCAACCGCCAGTGAAAATCAGAAGGCTGATGCCATATCCAAGCAGGAACAACGACCCATTAAAAAGAATAGTCTTTACTCAGCAGACTTCATAGTGTTCAATGATAACGATGGTTCAGATGATGAAAATGATGACAAAGATAAACCTTATGTACCAGAGATACTACCGGTTCAAAAACCATTGCCTGTTAATGAATTCACTTGTCCGGTAACGTTTTGTAAAAAAGGTTTTAAATACTTTAAAAATTTGATTGCACATGCAAAGGGGCATAAAGATAATGAAGAAGCAAAACGTTTTCTTGAAATGCAAAGCAAAAAAGTGATTTGCCAGTACTGTAGACGACATTTTGTAAGTGTTACTCACCTCAATGATCACTTACAAATGCACTGTGGCAGCAAGCCCTACATCTGCATACAGATGAAATGTAAGGCAGGTTTTAACAGTTATGCTGAGCTGTTAACTCATAGAAAAGAACATCAAGTCTTTAGAGCAAAGTGTATGTTTCCTAAATGTGGCAGAGTGTTTTCAGAAGCATATTTGCTCTATGATCATGAAGCACAACACTATAATACCTATACCTGCAAATTCACAGGCTGTGGAAAAGTTTACCGTTCTCAGAATGAACTAGAAAAACACGGTGAAGATCATAATAAGCAACCTGAAAAAGTGTTAGAGATTGAAGGCCAGACTAATCAAACTGATCTCATTCAGTCTTCAAAAGCTAATGAAAACCCTGAAGGGGTCACTGTAAAAAAGGAATTGGTCTCTCCTCTAGACAATAACACAAGTAACTTTACTGAAGCAGAAAATAATGTGTGGGATCAAATCAAAGTAGAATCAGTTGGGACAGAGAGAGCAAATAAATCAGCCAGCATACTGAGGCAAGCTGATTCCCTATCTGTTGATGGTTTGGAGCACTCTGTCACTGGTCTGGTAAAGAAGGAAGCAACAATTAGAATCAGCAATATCAGGATGCCTGTTCTTAGCCAGAAGGTCCGGGATAACTTTGTAAGAAGAGGAAAGTTAGCTTCTGCAGGCAGTAAAATAGATACCAGTAAACCTGTAGTCCGTCAGTTGTGTTCAGCAGCAGAAGATTCTTGCAGTGATCCTTGTCTTCCAGTCCTCCAGGGAAGAAAGGAGGACGATTGTTTCGGTCAGTCCCAGAATATTCAAAACATTTCTGTAAATTCAGACACACCAAAAACAGAAGCTCTTGCATCAAAAAGCCTAGAAAGACAAGTAAGTAATATGACGCCCTTCAGCATGCAGAATCAGACAGGTTATCGAAACAACTTACCCATTTCCAAACTTGAACTTCAAGACAGTATTAAGAGTGCAACTAATCCGTTTAATTTGCCCCTGAAGACATTAGAGAGTATTATATTTCTTCCATCACAGTCCAGCCTAAGCAGTTCTTTAGTTCCAGCTGTACCACCAGCAGCACCAGTTCAAAAATTTAACTGTCAAGTTGAGGGGTGTACTCGAACCTACAACTCCTCACAAAGTATTGGCAAACATATGAAGGCAGCACACCCTGATCAATACGCTGCTTTTAAAATGCAACGTAAGAATAAGAAAACCAGAAAACCCAGCAATTTGCAAAATATGCCTACTGATGGAAAGATTGTGTATTTTTTGCCATCGCAAGTGGACAACACCAATAATGCTGCTTTTACATCACAAAACAAAACCAGTGTAAATGCTACTTGCTCAAGTCAGTTGCAACATGTCTCAAATACACTTTTCCCAACCCACTTAGAAACTTTGTCTAATCCAATGATTCCTACAGTGGAAAGTGTCATAAATCCAGTCTGTATTAAAAGTGAACCTGAGAGTGTTTTATGTTCCCAAATAGAAAATCTATCCAATACGACTTTACCTTCACAATTAGAAGATCTGGCAAAAACAGTTATGCCTTTGAATATTGACAGTGGTTCAGATCCCTTTCTTCCTTTACCTGCCGAAAGCAATTCCATTTCTCTCTTTCCTTCACCAGCAGACAGTGTCCCAAATTCAGTCTTCTCGCAGCTGGAAAACAATACAAATCATTTTTCATCACAACTAGAAGGAAACACTAGTTCTGTTTTTCCAAAGGAGGAAAGTGTTGATGAACCAATCTTTTCTTCTCGAGCAAATAGTGAAAATAACTTCAGTGAAACCACCTCCCAAGTTCCAGCTTCAGAAAAGATGAAAAAAGATCGTGGACGGGGTTCAAATGGAAAAGAAAGGAAGCCAAAACATAACAAGCGAGCAAAATGGCCAGCAATAATTAGAGATGGCAAATTTATCTGTAGTAGGTGTTTCAGAGTTTTTACTAATCCCAGGTCACTTGGTGGTCACTTGTCTAAACGGTCTGTTTGTAAACCCGTTGAGGGGTCAGAAATTTCTCAAGAAGCCCTGCAGACTAATGGACAATCTTCTCTACTAGCTAGTATGATTCTTTCCTCAAATGTAGGAAACTTGCAGCAACCCCAGGAGTCTACGTTCAATCCAGAAGCATGTTTTAAAGATCCATCATTCCTACAGTTGCTTGCAGCTGAAAACCGTTCAGCTGCTTTTTTGCAGACCATGTTTCCACGGGCTAGTGTAGCTAACTTTAATACTAGTGTGAATGAGGAAGGAAATGAAATTATTAAACAAGCCTTGGAAACTGCAGGCATTCCAAGTACATTTGATAACACTGAAATGCTTCCACATATAGTTACAACTAGCTGTGTCACTGGTACGACTCAGATGAATGCAGCAGTTCTCTCCAATACAACTGTATCCCCTCTCTTGCAGACAGTATGCAACCCAAGTACCCTACTAACAAACCAAAACCGGGCCCTAAACAACAAAATTCCTTCATCGGATGACTGCAACAATTTGTCTGTTTTTGCAACCGATGATTTAATGCTAAAGACTATTGAAAATGGCTTGTGCTCTGGCTCATTTTCTAATTCTGTTGCAGCAACACAGAATTTTGCAAGTAATAGTTCACGAGTTTCAGTTATAAATAGTCCCAAGAATTCAGGATCAAGTACCTTGAATAAGAAGGGGAGCAGTGCTTCAAAGAGAAAGAAAAAAGCAGCTACTCCATTGCTTTCACCTAACTCTTCACAAAAATTAGTAGTAAATGATTTAACAGCAATGGGACTTCTAGCCAAAAGCATTGAAGGGAGTGTGCAAGTACCAACAGATAATTGTCAGTCAAACTTACTGGCAAACTGTGAGTCTCAGGTGTTGGTAGAAAATCTTACACAAAAACTAAATAATGTTGACAATCAGTTGTTCGTGCCCAGTGTCAAAGAGAACTTAAAAACTAATCTCGAGTCTCATGCGGCATTAGCTCCTTTAACAATAAAAACTGAAAATGGTGACTCCCAAATGATGACTCTGAATGCCTGTGCTCAAGGAAATTCTGATTTACAGATTTCAGAAGACAATGTTATTCAAAACTTTGAGAAAACCCTTGAAATAATTAAGACTGCTATGAATTCCCAAATATTTGAGGTAAAAAATGAAATCCAGGATGCTGTGATTGGGTCAACCAAGAATACACAAGTAAATACTACAGAAGTCCCTCCAGCAAACTGTTCACAAAATATTAAATTACCCAACCACACCCAGTTTGCAGTACGCACTAGGGATGTCATCACTGCAAAGAGTAACTCTTCTCAACCTGAAACTTCTCAAAAGGATGATGTTCAAGTGTTGGAAATTTTAGAGGGTTTGCAGAAACTGAGATTAGAAAATGATACATCCAGTCAGGTGTCTGATAGTGTGTCTCCGTGTCCTCCAGCAGATACACTAGCACCGCTGACTGTTGTTGCTGCTGTTTCAACTGAGAGTACGTCCCTGGCCCAGCCATCTTCAGAGACAAGTAATATTCAATTTAGTGACAAAGTCCACAAGCCTTTTGTGTGCCAGGACCAAGGCTGTGATTATAGTGCTATGACAAAGGATGCATTATTTAAACACTATGGCAAGGTACATCAATACACTGCAGAAATGATACTGGAAATCAAGAAGCATCAATTGAAGTATGCTCCATTTAAATGTGTTGTAACTACCTGTCCAAAAACATTTACAAGAAATTCGAATCTCCGAGCACATTGTCAGCTGGTGCATCACTTCACAACAGAAGAAATGGTAAAATTAAAAATAAAAAGACCTTATGGAAAACGATCTCATAATGAAGCTGTAAACATAACCCAACGACCTGCTGAAATAAAAAGTCTGCAGACTCTAATGAAAAGTAAAAACGAACCTCGGTTGGTTAAAGGAATTGAAGTAAAGAAGGAGGCTGTCATACAACCTGTGAAAATCCCAGAAAAGCTAATCCCAGAAAAAAAAAATCCTGAAAAACTGGAAAAACCTCCACAGGTACTTACTGTTCCTCCAGAGCAATATAATGCAGTGTCTTTCAGTAATGTACAGATACAGCCAAAAGTACGCAAAATTAGGAGGCATCGGAAAGAGAAAGAAGAAAGAAAACGCAGGAAACCAGTAACCAAATCTCTTGAGTTTCCTACTAGATATAGTCCTTACAGACCATACCGATGTGTCCATCAAGGCTGTTTTGCAGCTTTTACAATACAGCAAAACCTGATTCTTCATTACCAGGCTGTTCACAAATCAGATTTGCCTGCCTTCCCTGTGGAGGTTGAAGAAGAAAGTGAGCCAAGTAAAGAAGAATGTGATGAAACTGAAACCAAACAGACTGTGAAAGAATTCAGGTGTGAAGTGAGTGACTGCTCGAGAATATTTCAAGAGGTTACTAGTCTGATACAGCATTATATGAAGCTTCATGACATGACTCCTGAGGAAATCGGAAGCATGAAATCAGCCCTGGATATTGGAAGATTTCCATGTGATCAATCTCAGTGTAAATCTTCATTTACAGCCTATTTTAATTATATTCTACATCTTGAGACAGATCATGGGATTAAGATAAGGCCAAACAAAGTAGAAGAAGATGGCATATACAAGTGTGATTGTGAGGGTTGTGATCGTATGTATGCAACTAGATCAAACCTTCTAAGACACATTTTTAATAAACATAATGATAAGCATAAAGATCACTTAATAAGACCCAGGCGATTAACACCAGGTCAGGAAAATATTTCCAGCAAGGCAAACCAAGAGAAGCCAATAAAGTCTAAACATAGAGGACTGAAACACAATAGGTCAGGAAAGGAAGGAAACAGATTGTCGATAAAGACCAAACGAAAGAAAAATGTTAATTTGGAAAGCAAGAATACAAAAGGTGGGCAGATTCAAGAAAACAAGGATTATTCCCTGAAACGTGGAAAACATGTGTATTCGATAAAGGCTATAAATGATGCCTTATCTGAATGTACAAGCAGATTTGTAACACAGTATCCTTGTATGATAAAAGGATGTTCCTCAGTTGTTACAAGTGAGAGTAATATAATTAGACATTATAAATGTCATAAGTTATCTAAGGCATTTACTTCACAACACAGAAATCTTCTTATTGTCTCAAAAAAACACTCTGTCTCGCAAGTAAAGGAAGCATCCTCTGAACAAGAGGAAGCTAATAAAAAAAGTGATGTGAAAGAGTCTGATCCATGTTTGCCAGAGAGCAGTGATGATTTGAGTAGCTCTGCGTTACCACAGAGTGAAATTGAAAAAGGTGAAAAAGATGAAGTAGATGAACTGACAGAACTCTTCATTACTAAACTGATTAATGAGGATTGCACATGTGCTGAAAATCCAGCTAAGACCTCTTCCTGTGTAGATAGTAACTTTCAAGAATCTGTCTCCTGCCACTCAGAAAAGCAAAAATCTAATAATTTAAAGAGAGCAAATAAAGAAAAAAACCTCTCTCAGAATAAAAAGAGAAGACTTGAGAAACCTGAAGAAGTACTGGCAGTTGAATTAAGTGGCATGCGTAGAGAGGAAGAGACTGCTGTTGCTATTCAGACTGCTGAAGAGCAGCCCACAACTTTCGATTGGAGCTCATTTAAGCCTATGGGATTTGAAGTATCATTCCTCAAGTTCCTCGAAGAGTCCGCTGTGAAGCAAAAGAAAAATGCTGAGAGAGACTACCATAGCAGTGGAACCAAAAAAGGGTCTAATTCAAACTCAAAAAAATCCAATGAAAAGACCTCGTTGGCAAGTAGCAATGTTACATGGTCCTGTTCTGAAAGTGAAACCCTTGTACAGTTTGCCAACCCATCACAACTTCAGTGTAGTGATAAAGTAAAAATAGTTTTAGACAAGACTCTTAAAGACTGCACTGAGCTTGTGTTGAAGCAACTTCAGGAAATGAAACCTACTGTCAGTCTCAAAAAACTTGAAGGACATTGGGAGGATGATCCAGCAGCTACAGTTGCAAAAGAAATTCTTGTGGGTAATGAGGAAGGGGAATCACATTACTGATAACTGTGTTTTAAACATGACCTGTAATACATTTTTATTTTGAATAGGAAGCCATCAAGCATGCTAGTAATTGTGAAGCTTTTTTATTTTGTTGAAGTGATTTAACCTAGCAGAAACATGACATTAGTCATGTAAATTTCTTATTTGTTTTTATCCCTATGGGACTTGAGGAACAGAATCATTGCTTCAGTTTTGTAAATAGTTATCAGAACTTCAACTTTCTATCAAATTGTCCTTTCCATTAACTAAATCTTTGTGAATTGTCTGTGATTGGTATCTTTCACCAGGTCACTTCCCATGTATAACAGTACTCTTTATTTGTAGATACATTTTTTGTATATATTTATTATTGTAAATCATTTGCTGCCACCAGCAGTCTGTAAGTCTAAACTATTAAATGACACATTTATATTCGGAATTTTAATTTGTAACTGAGCGATCAAGTTTTTAAAATTGTCCGTTAATCGTTTTAAATTAAGAACTTTTTGAACTAAACCTAGATAAGTATGCCATATCCAGTTTATTTTGCTTAAAGCATTTATTTACAGGAAAGGAGCTGGATAAGATCACATTTCATATGTTCAACACATACTGACAGTTCTCATTTTTTGTAAATTTTAACATCCATTATCTTTGGATGGTATTCATATGTAGTTAAGTCATAAATTTAAATAGTTTTCCTATAACTACATTTTTCATTGCTTTTAATTGGATACAAAGCTATTATGATTCCATAATACAATGGAAATGTGAATAAAAATAGTTTGCTACATTGGAGATTTTAAACAGCATTTGGTATTGAAGAACCTGTTGTGAATGTGATAGAAAATTAGTAGTGTGGAGCAGTGTATATATTTGAGGTGGTGATTTGTGAAGTAGCCCAGTATTGCCTTAAATAAAATCACATTTCATTTCTTGTTTTATACATGTGATCTTATGAAGGTTATTTTTGTTTCTATAACTTAGATTGATGTATAGTTTAATTTTTTTGTTTAAAAAAATGCTACTTCAGAAACAGTGGGATTTGGGGGAGGTTTGGTTGTTTTTTTTAAATAATGGCTTTATAAACAGGTTTATTTTGACCATACCAGTGTGGTATCTATCTATAAATGAGTCCTCATGCCATGACATTTAAAACTGAATAAGTGGAGCACTTTCTAAAAAGAAAGGTGGAGATTGTAAACTTAGAGACAAAATATCTGTACTCTATAGATGGCATTGGTTCCCTCTGTACTCGCCTTTCCTCTTGCTGACTGTTTTTGGCAACTGTTTTGCCTACTCCATATTTCCACACTGGAATGAGCCTTGGAAGCAGTGCCACTTGTCATAACTGGGATTTGTGAGATCGCTCTTTATGCTGCTAACTGCAGTAACAAGTATCTAATTTATTTAGTAACCAAAACAGTAAATACATTAGTGGGAGCTGTCACTATCCAAGAAAACGTAAAATGTTTTAAAACAATATATAATGTGGTAAACCCAGGACAAACAGCTACGGGGGGACGGAGTAATTAGTCCTAGGGGATTAAAAGGCCCCTCCCTATCCACTGAGGAGAGAGAACCGGGGGGGGCAATAAGGTTCAGCTGGAAAAGGGGTTGCTAGGGAACCAGTTAGGTTCACCTGACTCCAACTACTTGAGACCTTTTCAAACCCTCCCCTGCGTGGAAGGAGGGGGGGAGTGAGGGAGTGAGAAGAGCAGGGAAGCTGCCAGTAGGCTGTTTGCAGCAAGTCACCAAACCTTCCCAGTAGGGAGGCTGCACTCCCTCCCCAGGGAGGAAAACAAGTACAAGGAACTGACTGAGGAGAGGAGTAGCAGGACCCTGTGTCACCTATAAGGATTTGTCTTGCCCCAAACCTGAGTCTCCAAGGCTAAAAAGGACTGAGCCTGCTGAGGCGAACAAGGTATTTTGCCACACTTGGTGTCGGGGTGGCATGCGGTGAGTGAGTAAGGCTCTGTGGCAACCCATCTCAGGGCAGGGTAAATCACCCCCCCCCGCCTGCCCCCCCAAATGGAGGCCGTAGTGAAGGCATTGATAAAGGCCACTGTGGCTCAACAAGAGGTTACCAGGGTACAGATGGCTGCTCAGCAAGAGTCAGTACATGTCCAACAGGAGACGAACCAGTTAGTGATGAACCAGGCGGCCCAAGATCAAACCACCCTGAATGAAGTAGTGAACCAGTTAAAAGCCCTGACCATGCTGATGCACGGGCTTGGCTGCTGCGGGCAAGTAACTATTTACAGAAGATGACTAACGGACGACAATATAGAGCCATATCTCCTCGCCTTCAAGAGGACGGCACTGTGGGAGGCCTGGCTCCAAGACCAGTGGGCAGGTATTCTGGCTCCATTTCTATGTGGGGAGACCCAGAAGGCCTATTTCAACATGACCACAGAGACGGCTATGGATTACCCCCAGCTGACGGCGAAAATCCTCTCAAGGTCAGGTGTGACGCCAGCCATACGGCCCCAGCGCTTCCATGAGCGGAAATACCGGGACATCAAACCGCTGAGGTCCCAGCTATTTGATTTAATTCACTTCGCCCGGAAGTGGTTCTGCCCCGAGACCCATGGACCAGAGAAGATAGTGGAAATCCTCGTGTTGGACAGGTACACAAGGGGTTGCCGCTGGACATATGAGGGTGGGTTGGCCAAAATCATCCTTCCTCTTATGATGAACTAGTTGCTCTCATAGAGAGACACCTAGCAGCCGTAGAACTTTCTCGGACTACCGGGGAAGGAAGGTGCCAGAATCAGAGACAAGTCTTTGCACTGAGGCCCTGGTTTTCCCTTGCGCCAGGCCAGACTATGGAGGGGAAGAAGGAGGTGGAAGAGCAGCCAGAGGTCCCGGAGAGACTTGAGGACTGGGGGAGAAAGCCCAGTAGCCCGAAAAATTGGGGGCTGCCCCGAGTAGGGTACCAATGTTATGCATGTGGCGAATTGGGGCATATCGCTGTCCAATGCTCAAATCTAGACGAGCCCGTGCAATGCGAACTAGGAGATATATGGGGACCATGTGATCTAATAAGTCTAGAGTAGGGGTAGCAATGGTCCCTCATAGATACTAGACCCCATTAAGATAAATGATATAGAGACCACCGCGTTAGTAGACTCGGGAAGTGCAATCACGCTGGTCTCAGGAAAGGTGGTCGGGCAGGACCAACTATCCCGGGCCAAACGCTCAGGAATATCCTGTGTGCATGGGGATGTCCGTTACTACCCAACCATCCCCGTAAAAATAGAAGTTCTCAGAAACGCCACTATGTCCACTAAGGTTACGGTGGGAGTAGTTCCAAAGCTCCCCTACCCAGTCCTTATCAGACGAGACTTCCCAGGATTTGAGAGCCTATTCTCTGGGGAGAAGGTGGAAGAAAATAATGAACCTGGGACCCAGGGGGTGGCCCAGATAGATAACCCCGCTCAGCCCCCAGCCTTCCATGAATTTGGCCAGGATTTGTTCTCCCCACCGGGAAAGCCCCAGAAGGCTTGGAGGGAACAGAGGGCAGATAAAAGGAGGGGAACAAGGCTCTTGACTCAGTATAGAAATCTATGCTTGTAGGGGAAAGAGGTGGCTCAATGGACAGCGGGGCGGGGCAGGCAATCAACAACCCAATCGCCGGACCTAGTTCCCTGGGGGTTTTCCCTGAGGGGGAGACAGAGGTAGATCCCCCTGAGTTTGGACAAATGGGGACCTCACTCGGGAATTTTGGTCAGGATCAGGCCAATGATCCAATATACAGCAACATTCATAAAGAAGTAGTCGAGGTAAATGGGGTCCCCGTGGAGGGGAGAGTTAAGGGCCCAGGGCCATATTATGTGATTACAGGTGATCTGCTATACAGAGTAGTCTGGATCCAAGAGCAACTTGTAGAACAACTCTTGGTCCCACAGAAGCGGCGTGATGGATCTGGCCCACAGCCATCTGTTCGGGGGCCATCTAGGGGTAGATAAGACCCTTGATCAGATTCTGCAGAGGTTTTTTTTGGCCCAGCATTTATGCGGTGGTCTGGCGGTATTGTACCTCCTGTCCAGAATGTCAGATACATGGATCCCGACCACACCTAAGGGCCCCTTTGGTACCTGTACCAATTTTTGAAATCCCATTTGAGCAAATAGCTATGGACCTAGTAGGGCCATTGGAGAAGTCAGCCCAGGGTCATCGGTACATTCTGGTAGTACTAAATTATGCCACCCGATATCCTGAGGCCGTACCCCTACGGAACACTATGTCCAAGACCAGAGCCAAAGATTTAGTCCGGATTTTTTCCAGAGTAGGGATACCTAAAGAGATCCTGACGGACCAAGGGACTCCCTTTGTGTCTAAGTTAAAGAAGGACTTATGTACAATGCTCCATACACGGACTCTCAGGACATCAGTCTATTATCCCCAGACCGATGGTCTTGTCGAATGCTTCAATAGAACATTGAAGAACATGCTACGGAAAGTGGTTAGTCACGACAGGAAAGACTGGTTTCAGAGTAGCAGCAGTGTTAGTCTGTATGCGCAAAAAGAAAAGGAGTACTTTTGCACCTTAGAGACTAACAAATTTATTTGAGCATAGGTTTTTGTGAGCTACAGCTCACTTCATCGGATGCACGTAGTGGAAAATAAAATCTCCCCGCTGTATTTTCCACTACATGCATCCGATGAAGTGAGCTGTAGCTCACAAAAGCTTATGCTCAAATAAATTTGTTAGTCTCTAAGGTGCCACAAGTACTCCTTTTTGGGAAAGACTGGGTCGCTCTGCTGCCTTACTTGCTGTTTGGAGGTTCCCCAAGCTTCCACTGGATTCTCCCCATTCGAGCTGTTAATGGTCGCCACCCCAGGGGCATATTGGACATGGCCAAAGAGGGCTGGGAAGAACAGCCAAACCCCTGGAGAAACGTCGTTGAACAAGTGTTGCAAATGAAAGGATAGCCCAAGTTGCCCCCCTTGTGTGTGAACACCTGGAGAAGGCCCAAGGAGCCCAACCATCATACTACAATTGCCAAGCAATGACCCAGAAGTTCCAGGTGGGAGAACCAGGTCATATTATCTCATAATGGTGCTCATACCCATGGCAGAGAGCAAGCTCCTGGTCAGGTGGCAGGGGCCGTATGAGATGATAGAAGCCATAGGAGAGGTGGACTATAATGTTTGACAGCCGGATCACTGGAAGCTGGAGCAGATCTGCCATATAAATCTGCTGAAACCATGGCAGGATAGAGAAGTGAATGTGGTTGGTTGCACTAGGGCCACCATCCCCTAAAAGCAACCTGCTCGACCAAGTGGAAGTATCCCCGGAGTTGACTCCGGAGCAACAATCTGAAGTGATCAGCCTTATTAAATGCAACCAGGATGTGTTCTTGGAAAAGCCAGGGAGGACTACTGAGGTTCACCATCACATCCTCATAGAGCCTGGAGTGAAGGTGAACGTCAAGCCGTACCAGAACCCGGAGGCCAAAAGAGAGGAGATCAGGACAGAGGTCAAGAAAATGCTGGCCTTAGAAGTCATTGAAGAATCTCATAGCCAATGGTCAAGTCCAGTGGTTTTAGTGCCTAAGCCGGATTGCAGCGTGAGGTTCTGCAACGACTTCCGAAAACTGAGTGAGGTGTCCCAGTTTGAGGCATACCCTATACCCTGAGCTAATTGGCAGATTGGGAAAAGCATGGTTTATGTCTGCCCTTGACCTGACCAAGGGCTATTGGCAGATCCGCCTGGCCAAAGCCGACGAAGAGAAGACAGTCTTTGCAACTCCAGAGGGACTATATCAGTACACCATCCTCCCCTTTGGGTTGCATGGGGCTCCTGCTTCTTTCCAAAGGCTCATGGACAAACTGTTGCGACCACATGGCAAGTACACGGCAGCCTACCTCGACAATGTCATCATATGTAGCCCCTACTGGGGGACACACTTGGAGAAGGTGGAGGCAGTGCTGGATACCCTGAGGAAGGCGGGGTTGACGGCAAACCCCTCCAAATATTCGCTCAGGCTAGCGGAAGACACATACCTCGGGTATATAGTGGCGAGGGGCATGGGGAGGCCAGAACTCAACAAGTTAGAAGCTATACAGAAGTGGCCCTGACCACGCCGAAAAAAACAGGTCAGAGCATTCCTGGGACTAGTGGGGTACTATAGATGGTTCATTCCCCACTTTGCCACCAGGGCATGCCCATTAACAGACCTAACGAAAGCTCGGGCCCAGACATAGTAAGATGGACGACCACGGCTGAAGACGCTTTTTCAGATCTATGGACAACCCTCTGCACAGACGCCATACTCGTGGCCCCAGATTTGGGGAAGGAGTTTATCCTACAAACCGACGCCTCTGATGTAGGGATGGGGGCAGTACTTTCACAAATGGTCGGGAATGATGAACACCCCATCCGCTTCCTCAGTAGGAAGCTCCTGCCTAGGGAACGGAAATACACCATTGTCGAAAAAGAATGCCTGGCGGTAAAATGGGCTGTAGAAAGCCTCTGCTACTATCTACTGGGATGGAGGTTTACCCTTGTCACGGACCATGCCCCTCTGCAGTGGATGCACCAAAACAAAGACAAAAATGTGAGTGTGACGAGATGGTTCCTGTTGCTTCAACCCTTCCATTTCAGAGTACAACTTAGGTTTGGAATCCAACATGGCAATGCGGATGGCCTGTCGATAGTGCACTGTTTGCCGACCCAAGTAGCCCAATGCCTTAGTGTTGAGTGGGGGGGGGGAGAGATATGTGGTAAACCCAGAACAAACAGCTACAAAGGGGGACGGGGGTAGCAATTAGTCCCAGGGGATTAAAAGGCCCCTCCCTATCCACTTAAAGAGAACCAGGGGGCAATAAAGTTCAGCTGGAAAAGGGGTTGCTAGGGAACCAGTTAGGTTCACCTGACTCCAACTACTTAAGACCTTTTTAAACCCTCCCCTGCGTGGAAGGGGCGGGGGGAGGAGTGAGAAGAGCAGGGAAGCTGCCAGTAGGCTGTTTGCAGCAAGACACCAAGGCTGCACTCCCTCCCCAGAAGGGAAGGAAAACAAGCACAAGGGACTGACTGAGGAGAGGAGTAGCAGGACCCTGTGTCACCTATAAGGATTTGACTTACCCCAAACCTGAGTCTCCAAGGCTAAAAAGGACTGAGTCTGCTGAGATGAACAAGTTATTTTGCCACAATAAGATTATCCTTAACTTACATGGAACCAGCCAGCTATATTGTTTGGTACCAAAAATCGTTTTCCTAGGATTCTCTGTTCTTGGACAAAACCTACCTTCAGTGGTATAAAATGGTCTTTATCTTGACTGCTGTTTGCTTGATTTTTCTACAAACTTGCCTCACTCCCATGTAATCCTCTTTGCATTAAATACTACATTTGATTGCTTTAAACTTCTCACCTATAATCTTTGACAGCTGACTTGAATATTGGTGTAAAAGACATTTTTATTCAGAGCAAAATGAAATCTATTTTGAGGATGCAGATAATGTAAAAAAATGTCAGAGGAGAGAGAATAGTAATTAAATCTTGTGAACAATCTGTCACTATCTGGTCTTAAAGTGACTACCATTTAACACAAAAACAAACGCTCTTGTGTGAAGTTAGCCCCATTAGCTGTCAGTAGTAACGTTCATCTGCTTTTGAGCCACTAAACCATTGCTGCCTCCAAATCAAGAAAGCAACCATGCCTACTAAACGTAAAATCAAAACATTCTTAGATTTTAAGGTCATAAGGGGCCATTGTGATAGTCTACTTTGACCTGCAGAACACAGTCCATAGGACTTCCTTGAATTAATTCCTGCTTCAGCTCCAGTTATATGGTTGAACTAGATCCTATCTTTTTAGAAAAACATCCAGTCTTGTAAAAAGGCCTAAAATTCTTATTGGGCCATTGGGCACTTTCAGGTGAATGATTATGTGATAATCAAAGGTACGCGGTCAGCAGACTTCACTTTTTTATAAAATTCCACTCTCTCATTAGCACCTTTCCTTATATAAGAACTAAACATGATAACTTTACACACACACACAGAGTTTATGATTGCATTTCAGACTTAGCAGTGAATCCATACTGTCCATAATCACTTGTGTTTGTAATTAGTTTTTGTCAATGGTTAGTACCTAGGGACCAGATCCACAAAGGGACTTAGGCTTTGTGGATTTCAGTATTAGTCCTGTGATTTTTGTAGGCACTGTGTTGCTGAGCACTACAACACCTAAGTTAGGTGTCTAGGTTCCCTATACAATGAATGGGGAGAATTAGCTGCCTTACAATGAGATCCACAAAAGCCAGCATGTTAGATGCTGTGGGGGATGCTAACCGGAGGGGATGGTGCTAAGCCCAGCCTTGTTCTCAGAGAGCTGCCTCCTTGCAGACCAGGCTTTGGTGATTATCTTCTGCTTAGCGATCCATGAATGGGAACTCGTTTCCTGGTCTTGTGCAGCTTAGATACCTCTGGTGTTTCTTGTGAGAATGAGTTAGGAGCCTGCCTTGCTCCTCTTTCCACACAAAATGTCAAGAGGAGGTGGCACCTGCATTATACCTTTTGTCCCAGGGGATAGAGCACTCACCTAAGATGTGGGCGACCCAAGTTCAGTTCCCCTCTCCACCAGAGGGTGGGGAGAAAGGGTCTGAAGAGGGATCTCCTACTTCTCAGGAGAGTGCTCTAACCACTGATCGGGGTGGGAGGGTTCCCTTAGTCTCTCCTATTGAAGCTGTGAATAGATAATGAGAGTGATTTGAGCAAGGGGACTGGACCTTGGGTCTCCCACTTCCTGAAAGGGGAGGGGTTGCCCTAACTTCTGAACTGCAGAGTCATTCTCCCGCTCACCCAATGACTAACTATTTATCCATGGTCATTGGGTCAGAGAGAGAGAGTGGGAAGGAAGCTGTAGTCCAGTGGTTAGGGCAGCTCCTTGCAAGGAGAGAGACCTGGTCCAGTCCTCCCTGCTCCAATCACTTTGTTATTTTATACACAGTGGACCAACTTCAACAGGAGAGACTGTGGGAACCCCACATCAGAATATCCCATAGCTCAGTGGTTAAAGCACTCTCCTGAGAGATAGTTGAACAGGAGTCTCCCATCTCCCCCTCTGGCAGAGAAGGGGGAACAGATGGCTGGGATGTGGGAGACAAGTGCTCTAACCACGGTCTTGAGACTTATAAGACTGATACCAACACCACTACTTCTGGATGGATATTGAATGGGACCCAATTTGATAGGTGTTCTGCAGGTGTGGCAGGGGAATAGGCATCCAGGTGCCTAGAGGGAGGCTCCAGTGTATGTGCCCAGAGGCTGAAACTTAGGCATCAAGGGAACTTTTACCGTGTAAACTTAGGCGCTGAATGAGCTTACGTAATTACAGAATTTGATTATAGTTTTGTGGTTTGTAATGGAGCCAAAACTGGGACTTAAGTACCTAACTAACTTTGTGGATCTGGGCCTAGGTTTTCATGCCTTCCTATGGAATGAAAATTCCATGAGAATATTGTGGTGCAGTATTTGGTCTTATGTTTGCATTCACAGGTACTACATTGACATGTTCTAAAATCAAAAAAAATTACCATTGATATCAATATTCAGGAAATCATTTCTGTTCATAGTCTGTTTAATAATATGGAGCCTAACACCAGTTGACAGTATCTCTGAGAAATTATTATTCTCCATCTTCCGTCCTTCCCCACATTCAGAAACAAAGTCAGACATTTGGGGACAATACCAAAACAAAGTGGTCATTTAATCCTCACTGGACAACTTGTTAACTGGATATTGGGTGCCTGATTAAAGAGTAGTCTAGTGCCACAGTGCAGTATCTTTCCTTATAAATAAAACATTTGAAAAGCTGGTTTTGTATTTTTAAAGTAGTTTTGATTGAAAATATTATGAAGTGCAAAGGATCCTGAGATTTGGCAAAAGTGTGTTTCTTCTAGGAAAAGTGAGTGCAAAAAGAGTACCTAATTATTTAATAGATCTGTTCCTTATGTGTATTCAGTCGTATCTGTTCCCTTTAGTGACAAAAACTGTGTTTGTAATGTTTCTCACTTTTGATAACTTGTGTTGGCTCAGTGGTGCTGAGAATCAGCTGAAATATTTTCCTTTGTGCATTATCAGTAGAATGGCTTCCTACGTTCCATTCAGGTACACTAAAAGAAACTGCATTGTACATATCTGATGGCCTTTTTAATAACTTTTTCAAATGTATTCCATTTACAAGTGTAAATATGTTTGATTCTGTCAGCCCTACAAACTTAACCCGTGAACTGAGTCAAGCTGGGCTTTTTTTCCCCCATATACCACTGACAGTTGAGACAATAGTCATGGATAATGCCATTTTAAAACCAGGTCTGCACTTCACACTTTATTATCCAATTTTGTTTAATTTTGCTACAGTCTTGCAGAAAACATTTTATAGACATTATTGACCTCTGAACTTTCGAAGTATGCAGCTGAAAATATAAACTCACTGAAGTAAACAAGTAGATCCCAAATCTAGAATTGTATACCCAAATCCAGAATAGCAGAGTGAAAATGTAAGATGCTTTGAGTGATTGATTCTGATGTTAGATTTATTTTTAAAACACAAGTTGACATCTTTAAGACATGGAATCAGAGTTCATAAGATCCTGCCCCATAGATGAGGACTGATTATTTCAATTTTGTATAAAGGAGAATAGTGGGTTTGCAGGAAGTTCTACTGCACAGCTCATTTTATTTCTGGGTAGTCTTTCCCTTGTTGCTCTCCTCTGTAAGTGCTCTCCTCTGTGGTAAGTGAAATTTGCTTGGGATTAATAGATGTCAGTGCCAGAAGGGACCATTGTGATAATCTGACCTGCATAACACAGGCCATAGAACTTCCCCAAAATAATTCCTAGAGGATATATTTTAGAAAAACATCTGATCTTGATTTAAAAATCATCAGAGATGGAGAATCCACCGCAACCCTTTGTATATTGTTCCAATGGTTAGTTACTCTCATTGAGATGAGAAATAAGATGTAAATACTCAACAATTTGTCTGGCTTCAACTTCCAGCCATTGGATAGTGTTATACCTTTCTCTGCTAGATTGAAGAGCCTATTATTAAGTATTTGTTCCCCTTCTTGCTACTTAAAGTATGATCAAGTCATCCCTTAACCTTCTTTCTAAGCTAAATAGATTGAGTTCCTTGAATCTATCACTTTAAGGCAGTGGTGCTCAAACTTATTTGATTGTGCCCCCTTTCTTTGTGTCTGTAGCAGTTTATGCCCCCACCCCACACACACATACACACACACACACACATACATACATACATACATAGCAATTAAACAAATCAACATGAAACTCTCACTAAATATTAAGAACAGTAAGGCATTGATTCAAACTGAGCCAACAATCCATTGTAATAAGAGCAAAAGCAAAACTGACTGTGATCAATGCATACAATTAATTGCACACTGTGTTGTAGCAAACGGATTAACATACAGATAGATGGCAATGACTTTGTATAATGCTATGCAAGCTTAATAGAAATCGGTCAAAATGCACAGCACTGTCTGAGGACCTGATGTGTCTGAAGGAATCAGCTTTGCTTGTTGTTCATTGCTGTGGATAAAATGTGCACAGTAAGTTTGGTAGTTCCCCCTCTCTCCCCCCCAAAGCTTCTCATGCTCTTCCCCAGTACATACTCTGTCTCCCACCCCCATCCCTCCAGTTTGAGAACCTCTGCGAGTATAAGGCATGGTTTCTATTTTATCATTCCCCATGCTCTTCTCTGAACCCTCTCTAATTTATCAACATTCTTCTTCAATTGTGGACTCCAGAACCAGACATAGTATTTCAGCATCAGTCACACGAGTCACTGCTTCCCAGGATAGAGTCCCCCATCTTGTAAGGTTGATGTAGATTCTTGGTTCCTAGATGTATATGTGACCAACTGGGAGTTCTGTCTGTACCACTTCTGAACTTCGGATGATTTTATGAAATTACTGCGTCATGGAAAGCGTATATGTATGTTGATCCATGAATTAGCAGAATTGTAACATCTCTGCCAGGCAAGAGAGGCATTGGTGAATGAGCAGCAATTTACAATCATTCAAAGTAAAGCACCTTGGGACAATAAGTTTGATCTACCTGGGAGAAGACACTTCCTCCTTTTGACTGAAGGGCGGGGGAGAGGCTTGGGAATAATGGAAAATTACCAAAAGGCAAAACAAAAGAGGCAGGTTACCCCAGCAGGAATCTATAAAGGGACTCTCAGGAGTGAACTGGAGGCAAGCGCTGTCTTGCACCAGAATCAGGTGAGGGGGGCTGCTGCTGGGGCAATGAGATGAAAGATCCTGCCTGATGGAGCACAAATCTCCCAAGGGAAGGGTGAGCTAGTGAGGGACACTTGTGTTTAGGATGTTGTATTGTTTTGTGTGATCTGTACTTTCGTGTGCTTTATACATAAGTATAAAGAACATAAAGTTGTTAGATTAAACAAAGTGTGTGCATGGGTACGTACATACGTAAGTACTGATGCACAACTACTGTTTGCCCCTCAGAGAGTAAAACTGTAAACCAGAAGCTTCACACATGTTGGATGAAGTTCTGGGGGAGGGGTGTGTTTTAAGTATTGGGAAGTCAGAGGGATCAGTGCTTGGAGCCGGTGGGCGATTGGACAGTGGGTTCCAACACTTGGAGGGGGTGCCAAATAGAAGAATTGCATGCTGAGCATGTGCCTGACAACACCAAGATCAGGGCAGTGGCTGGACTCCATTCAAGCTAACACACCCCAGGGCATCCAAAGCACAGAGGGTTGGCTTCCCCTCTCAGCAGTCCTAGAGGATGGCCAGGAAGGGGCACTCACTAGCATCGGTGACAGGATAGTGACAAAAAGAACAGGAGTACTTGTGGCACCTTAGAGACTAACAAATTTATTTGTGCATAAGCTTTTGTGAGCTACAGCTCACTTGTGCTCAAATAAATTTGTTAGTCTCTATGGTGCCACTAGTCCTCCTTTTCTTTTTGCGGATACAGACTAACACAGCTGCTACTCTGAAATCTGTCGTCATGCAAGGATAGTGACAGTGTTTGGGATCTACATGGTAGGCTGTGAAGATTTTTAAAAACTGTTGCAAGGGTATACTTTGCTCTTAAGCTGAGAGTTGGTAACAGGTCTTTTAATTTGTCTCAAGTAGAAGCTAGTTACAAGTCTGAATCACAAACAGCTCATGAAAGAGCAGCTCCTGAGCCTGCGTGCACACTGAGGTCTGTCTGCTGCTGCTGTTTAGAAGAAATTGGAGCTGATGGCCATGCTGCACTCATATGCCATGAGGCAGGATGGGACACCTGCTTCAAACCAGGGGCTAGAAGACATCCCTTTTTCTCTTACAGGCCATGCGGTGACTGAGCAGATGGAGCCAGAGAGGTCCAGAGCTGTGGAGGCTGGAGTGGAAAAGGTTGCTCAGGGAGGAGAGAGAGAGTGAGCTAGGGACGTCAGAGTGGAGGCAGAACCGGAGTGACAAAAGCTTGCTGACCAGGACAAACGTAGCTGGCTTGAACAGGAGAAGAGGGTCAAGTCATGCTAATGGGACCCCAGAGGAAGGATGTAGGTCTGCCTGACCAGGGGCTAGCAGACAAACAGATATGAGTATGATGCCTGTGGCCTGCATTACTGGACGCCAAAGAAAGTTCTGGAATTCCAGGTGTGGGAAAGTGGGAAGTGATTTTTCTTATTTTCTATAGTGATGTGTCCAGAGGGTCAGGTGCAAACCCACCAAGGCCAAACTCTGTGGTCAATGGGGCAAGCTTGCTATCTACCCTGACTGGGGAGAAATGAATCAGTGCTGAGGGAGTCTGTGACCAAGAATCCTGTTGGGAGCAGCCACTGGTACAGCAAGGAAACACTGTGGGCCAGAACACCGCTGGGAGCAAGGAAACTGAGACACAACTACAAGGTGCTGTGGTCCAGAACTCAGCTGAGCAGGGAAACTAGGCACAGCTAACCAGGTGCAATGATTCAAAACTCTGCAAAGAAAGTGAAACCGAGGCATGTCCAAAAAGTGGTGTGTGTGTCAGGTCCCCTGGAATGAGGGAGGCTGGGTGATAGTGTGCTGCCAATCTGATACTCAGCACAGGGTGGGAAAAGCCTCACAGGAGTGTGAAGCTACTGCTGGGTGGAATGTAGATGTTAAGGAGAGGGAAAGGTGTCCCTTAATCTATGGGTTAGGGTGGTCAGTTGAGATATAACTAAACCTGAGGGGATCTGGGGAAGGAAACACATCTCACTTCTCCCCAAGGGGCTGTGAACATGGGAAATGGCCTATAATGTTGTTATGCAACTGTATGTTGGTATAATCATTGTAATTGTTTTCTGACTGGGTGTATGAAGGCACATTAATAAGTGGTAGAGCAGATGCTCTGACCAGAAGGGTGCCAGAACATCCCTGGAGTACTTGTCATGTACCCCTGTTTCTATTTTTTGAAAGGGTGCAGAAATGCGACAAATTAGGGGTTCTATCTGTACCACTCCTGAATTCTGGATGATGATATGAAAGTGGTATCATGAAATTACCGTACCATGGCAAGCCTAGATGTATGTGGATCTCCCATGAATTACCAGGGTCATGTCATGTTTCTGCCAGGCCACAGACAATTGTGAATGATCGGTGCTCAACAATCGTCTATTCAAAGTAAAGCACCTGGGGACAATAAATTGGCTGTACCTGGGAGAAGATACTTCCTCTTCTTGTCTGAAGGCAGGGGGGGCTTGGGAATTATGGAAAATTACCAAAAGGCAGAACAAAAGAAGCAGGTGGCCCCATCAGGAGTTTGTAAGGGGATACAGTGGGGGGAACTAGGGCCCAGAGCCATTGTGCACCAGAATAAAATGAGGGGGGCTGCTGCTGGGTTAGGATAGGCAATGAGGTAAAAGACCATGACTGACTGATAGAACATAGGTAATCCGAGGGGAAGGGTGAGCATAAAGTTTTTAGATTGAAGTGTGTGTGTGTGCGCCCACATGTGTGTCGACTGCTTCACAATTACTGCATGCCCCTGAGAGAGTTAAATGGTAAACCAGAAGCTTCACATCTGTTCGGTGCAGTCCTGGGAGAGGAGCACATGTTTAAATATTGGAGGATCAGGGCTGTGCTTAGAGGGGCTAGGTGGTTGGACAGTGGGTTCCCACACTTGGAAGGGGGGTACCAGATAGCAGATCAGTGCCCTGAGAGTGTGCTTAGGGACCCAGAGATTGGAGCAGTGTCTGAATTCCATTCTGGCTCTAAAAACTTCACATATCCCAGGGGATCCTGAGCACAGAGGCTTGAATTCCCCTCTCACTAGTCTTAGAGGATGGCCAGGAATGGGCTCTCACTAGAATCTGAGACAGTATGTTGATTTTTAGCCACGTTAAAACAAATATTGTTCGCTTACTCCCAGCTTGCCATGCCCTCCAGATTGTTTCGTATTAGTGACCTGTTCTCTTCATTATTTACCACTCCCCAATGTTTGTGTCATCTGCAAACTTTATCCGTGATTGTACGTTTTCCTCCAGGTCATTAACAAAGATGTTAAATAGCACATGGCCAAGAATAGTTCCCTGCAAGACCCCACTAACACCACCCCCCATTCAATGGTGATTCCCTATTTACAGTTACATTTTGAGACATACATATCTGACCTCTCAGTCCTCATCCTCAAAGGAAACCTGCACAACACCTTTAAAGCTGAGCCTTAGAGCCTAAATTCATAACTTTGCTACATACTAAAAATCATGGACTCAGTGGAGACTTGTTTTATGTTTTGTTACATCAATCTGTAACATACTAACCCTTCGGTGTCCTCTGACTCTTAATTCCCCACTTCACCTTCAATGGTCTCTTGCAACATATGTTAACTCTTTATGCATAATAATGTGTTCCACCTTCCCTTAAGCTATAATACTCTGATCACCTTTCCCAGACCTAAAGAAGAGCTCCATGTAGCTCAAAAGCTTCTTTCTTTCACCAAAAGAAGTTGGTCCAATTAAAGATACTACTTCATCCATCTTGGGTCTCGTATCCTGGGACCATCACAGCTGCAACTACACTGCAAACAACATTTGGAGACTTAAAACCAGCTTTTAATCCATTTAATGTATGCTGTTAATTTTATGTCTTTCAAAATGTCATGTGGTACCATGTCAAATGCCTTACAGAAGTCTAAGTATATTACATCAACACTTTTTCCTTTGTCAACCTAACTTGTAGTCTCATCCAAAATAATCAAGATAGTTTGATAGGATCTGTTTTCCATAACCCATGTTGACTGGCGTTAATTACATCACTTTTCTTTAATTCCTTATTAATCAAGTCTCATAGCAGCCATTCCATTATCTTCCCTGGGATCAATGTCAGACTGATAGGTCTATAATTATCTGGGTCATCCTATTTACCCTTTTAAAATATTGGCACAACATTAGCTGTCTTCCAGTCTTCTGGAACTTTCCTGGTGTTCCAAGACTTATTGAAAATCAGCACCAATGGTCTAGTGAGCTTCTTAGTCAGGTCTTTTAAAACTCTTGAATGCAAGTTACCTAGACCTGATTTTAAAATGTTTCACTTTAGTAGCTGGTGTTTAACATCCTGAGGTACTTCTGGAATGGACAGAGTTATATGATATATCATCTGTTCCCCCTCCCGACCCCCCAAATACTGAACAGAATACTGTTGAATACACCTTGACTACCGTGTCCATTTCTGGTTGTCACATCTCAAAAAGGATATAGTGGAACGGAAAAAAGTTCAGAGAAAGGCAACAAAGATCAATGATATGGAACAGCTTCCATACAAAAGAAAAACTAAAGAGATTAAGGCTGTTCATTCATGATTTTATAGACCTTTATCATATACCCTTCCCCATGCCTTTAGTTGACTATTTTATAAGATGGTGTGGAAAATGTGAATAGAGAAATATTATTTATCCTTTGCCACAACTCAAACAGGGGTCACATAATGAAAATAATAGGTAGCAGATTTAATGTAAACAAGAGGAAGTATTTTTTCACACAATGCACAATTAACCTGTGGAACTTATTGCCATGTGATATTGTGATGGCTAGAAGTATAACTGGGTTTCAAAAAATAACTAGATAAGTTCATGGAGGATAGGTCCACTGATGGTTATTAGCCAAGATGGTCAGGGATGCAACCTTATGCTCAGGGTGACCCTAAACCTCTGACTGCCAGAAGCTGGGAGGGAAAGCCCGGTTCTGTACACTTTCCATGAGACTATGATACTGACCACTGGAGAGACAGGTTACTGTCCTAGATGGGTCATTGGTCTGACCCAGTATGGCAGTTCCTGTGTTTTTTGTTCAGAAATATTTATTGAGCTCTCCTGCCTTTGCTGCATTATTATTGATGATTCTACCTTTTCCCTCTAGTGTGACAGGGTCAGGCCAGATGGCTATAGGAGAGTGATAGAAGGCAGATATATCAGCCCCAGCTTAAGTAGGTCCCTTTTCCCTGGGTAAGGAAACAGGGAGGGTTCCAGAACAATCAGGAACTTTCTGGAAACGATTAAGTCAGGCTGATTAGAACACTTGAAGCCAATCAAGAACCTGCCAGAATCAGTTAAGGCAGGCTAATCAGGGCACCTGGGTTTAAAAAGGAGCTCACTTCAGTTTGTGGTGTGCGTGCGAGGAGCTGGAAGCAAGAGGCGCAAAAAGCTGAGACTGAGAAGGTGTACTACTGGAAAACTAAGAAGTACAAGCATTATCAGTCATCAGGAAGAAGGTCTTGTGGTGAGAATAAAGAAGGTGTTGGGAGGAGGCCATGGGGAAGTAGCTCAGGGAGTGGTAGCTGTCACACAGCTGTTACAGGAGCCACTGTAGACAGCTGCAATCCACAAGGCCCTGGGCTGGAGCCCAGAGTAGAGGGCAGGCCCGGATTCCCTCCATCCCCTGCAACTCCCTTCTTGATACCAGAAGAGTTGACCTGGACTGTGGGTTCATGAAAATGGCCAAACTGAAGGCTGCCGTGAATCTCTGAGGCGAGCAAATCCTCCAATAAGTGCAAGACCAACCAAGGTAAAGTAGGAACTTTGTCACACTAGTAATTGATCAATACCATTGTTAGGATTCTTTTTTGTTCCTAATATACTTTTAAAGTTTCTCCTTATTTTCTTTAATTCTGCTGATCATAGATTTCTCCTTGTGTCCCTTTTTCTTCCTTTATCAGTTTTCTACAGTTTCTAGCTTATGATTTATATTCATTGCTATCAACTTCTCCTTTCTTCCATTTCTGTGTGTACACACAAATATATGTATCTTTCTTCACTTCCCCACTAAACCAGGTATGTTTATGAACCAATGTAGCCTTCTTCCATGATTGTGGCTTTTTGGACCGCAACTGAAGTGTTATTAAATAATTCCCAATTATCATTCACAGTCTTCTAACTAGATTCATAGATATTTAGGTCAGAAGGGACCATTATGATCATCTAGTCTGACCTCCTGCACAACGCAGGCCACAGAATTTCACCCACCACTCCTGCAAAAAACCTCTCACCTATGTCTGTGCTATTGAAGTCCTCAAATCGTGGTTTAAAGACTTCAAGGAGCAGAGAATCCTCCAGCAAGTGACCCGTGCCCCATGCTACAGAGGAAGGCGAAAAACCTCCAGGGCCTCTTCCAATCTGCCCTGTAGGAAAATTCCTTCCTGACCCCAAATATGGCAATCAGCTAAACCCTGGGCATATGGGCAAGATTAATCAGCCAGATACTACAGAAAATTCTTTCCTGGGTAACTCAGATCCCACCCCATCTAATATGCCATCACAGGTAATTGGGCCTATTTACTATGAATATTTTATTACCAAAACCCTGTTATCCCATCATACCATCTCCTCCATAAACTTATCGAGTTTAATGTTAAAGCCAGATAGATCTTTTTGCCCCCACTGCTTCCCTTGGAAGGCTGTTCCAAAACTTCACTCCTCTGATGGTTAGAAACCTTCGTCTAATTTGTAGTCTAAATTTCCTGGTGGCCAGTTTATATCCATTTGTTCTTGTGTCCAGATTGGTACTAAGCTTAAATAATTCCTCTCCCTCTCCGGTATTTATCCCTCTGATATATTTATAGAGAGCAATCATATGTCCCCTCAACCTTCTTTTAGTTAGGCTAAACAAGCCAAGCTCCCTGAGTCTCCTTTCATAAGACAAGTTTTCCATTCCCCCGATCATCCTAGTAGCCCTTCTCTGTACCTGTTCCGGTTTGAATTCATCCTTCTTAAACATGGGAGACCAGAACTGCACACAGTATTCCAGGTGAGGTCTCACCAGTGCCTTGTATAATGGTACTAAAACCTCCTTATCCCTACTGGAAATACCTCTCCTGATGCATCCCAAGACCGCATTAGCTTTTTTCACGGCCATTGGCGGCTCACATCACATTGGCGGCTCATAGTCATTCTATGATCAACCAATACTCCAAGGTCCTTCTCCTCCTCCGTTACTTCTAATTGATGCGTCCCCAGCTTATAACTAAAATTCTTGTTATTAATCCCTAAATGCATGACCTTTCACTTCTCACTATTAAATTTCATCCTATTACTATTACTCCAGTTTACAAGGTCATCCAGATCCTCCTGTAGGATATCCCTGTCCTTCTCTAAATTGGCAATACCTCCCAGCTTTGTATCATCCGCAAACTTTATTAGCACACTCCCACTTTTTGTGCCGAGGTCAGTAATAAAAAGATTAAATAAGATTGGTCCCAAAACCGATCCTTGAGGAACTCCACTGGTAACCTCCCTCCAGCCTGACAGTTCACCTTTCAGTAGGACCCATTCTAGTCTCCCCTTTAACCAATTCCTTATCCACCTTTCAATTTTCCTATTGATCCCCATCTTATCCAATTTAACTAATAATTCCCCTTGTGGCACGGTATCAAATGCCTTACTGAAATCTAGGTAAATTAGATCCACTGCATTTCCTTTGTCTAAAAAATCTGTTACTTTCTCAAAGAAGGAGATCAGGCTGGTTTGGCATGATCTACCTTTTGTAAAACCATGTTGTATTTTGTCCCATTTACCATTGACTTCAATGTCCTTAACTACCTTCTCCTTCAAAATTTTTTCCAAGACCTTGCATACTACAGATGTCAAACTAACAGACCTATAGTTACCCAGATCACTTTTTTTCCCTTTCTTAAAAATAGGAACTATGTTAGCAATTCTCCAATCATACAGTACAACCCCTAAGTTTACAGATTCATTAAAAATTCTTGCTAATGGGCTTGCAATTTCATGTGCCAATTCCTTTAATATTCTTGGATGAAGATTATCTAGGCCCCCCGATTTAGTCCCAAGAAGCTGTTTGAGTTTCTCATCTACCTCGGATATGGTAATATCTACCTCCATATCCTCATTCCCATTTGTCATGCTACCATTATCCCTAAGATCCTCTTTAGTCTTATTAAAGACTGAGGCAAAGCATTTGTTTAGATATTGGGCCATGCCTAGATTATCCTTGACCTCCACTCCATCCTCAGTGTTTAGTGGTCCCACTTCTTCTTTCTTTGTTTTCTTCTTATTTATACGGCTATAGAACCTTTTACTGTTGGTTTTAATTCCCTTTGCAAGGTCCAACTCTACTTGACTTTTAGCCTGTCTCACTTTATCCCTACATGTTCTGACCTCAATAAGGTAGCTTTCCTTGCTGATCCCTCCCTTCTTCCACTCCCTGTATGCTTTCTGCTTTTTCTTAATCACCTCTCTGAGATGCTTGCTCATCCAGCTTGGTCTACAACTCCTACCTATGAATTTTTTCCCCTTTCTTGGGATGCAGGCGTCTGATAGCTTCTGCAGCTTTGATTTAAAGTAATCCCAGGCTGCCTCTACCTTTAGATCCATAAATTCTTCAATCCAATCCACTTCCCTAACTAATTTCCTTAATTTTTGAAAGTCAGCCCTTTTGAAATCAAAAACCCTAGTTGCAGATTTATTTTTGTTAATCCTTCCATTCAGTTTGAACTGAATTAGCTCATGATCACTTGAGCCAAGATTATCCCCTACAACCATTTCTTCTATGAGGTCCTCACTACTCACCAAAACCAAATCTAAAATGGCATCTCCTCTAGTCAGTTCAGCAACTACTTGATGAAGGAATCCATCAGCTATCGCATCTCGGAAAATCTGAGCCCTATTATTATTACTAGCACTTGTCCTCCAATCTGTATCTGGGAAGTTAAAGTCTCCCATGATCACACAATTACCATTATATTTACTTCATTAAAAACATTAAAGAGGTCTCTATGCATATCCAGATCGGATCCCGGCGGTCTATAGCACACCCCAAGCACTATCCCAGGGGAGGCTCTAATAGTTTTCTTCCCCAATGTAATTTTTGCCCAGACGGACTCTGTCTTATCCATTCCATCGCTTCTTATTTCTTTACATTCTATCTCATCATTGATATACAATGTTACTCCACCACCTTTACCTTTATTTCGGTCTTTCCTAAACAGCACATACCCCTCAATACCTGTAGTCCAGTCGTGACGACTATTCCACCAGGTCTCTGTTATCCCTAGAATATCTGGTTTCACTTCCTGCACCAGTAGCTCTAGTTCCTCCATTTTGTTACCTAGGCTCCTCGCATTGGTGTACAAACATCTTAATTTTTGCTGTTTGGCCCCACTCACATTCTGTACCCTATTAGGCACGGTCATTCTACAGCCAGTACAACCTATTAGACTGGTATCTACACTGCCCTTCCTCCTACCCACGGCTGTATCCTCTCTTACTTCGTTTTCTTTCCTCTCAATGCTAAAATCCGGTGTGGAGATTACCTGGACATCTCCCAACCATATCCCCCAAATTCCTAGTTTAAAGCTCTCTTAATCAGTTGTGCCAGCCTCCATCCTAGAAGTCTATTTCCTTCCCTACTCGGATGAAGTCCATCCCGAGAGAACTGTCCTCTGTCCATGAATGCCTCCCAGTGGCCATATATCCCAAAGCCCTCCTTATAGCACCACTGCCTAAGCCATCTTTTGATGGTCATAATCTTGTCACACCTTTGTTGCCCTTCTCTAGGAACAGGCAGAATCCCACTAAAGATCACCTGAGCCTCGATTTCCTTAAGCGTCTTCCCCAGCCTAGCATAGTCTCCCTTAATACTTTCCAGCGAGAATCTAGCCGTATCATTTGTTCCCACATGAAGGATAATTAGGGGATTCTTTCCTGCTCCCTTTAAAATCCTTTTCAACCTCAGGTCTACATCCCGTATCTTAGCACCTGGAAGACAGCACACCCTCCTATTCTCTGGATCAGCTCTGGTTACAGGCCTGTCTAGTCTTCTCAGTAAAGAGTCCCCGATCACATAGACCTGCCTTTTCCTGGTGACGGTGCTATTCTCCAGTCTATCCCCTGTTCCCTCTGGCTGCAAGTTCTTTCCATTCCTATTCTCCCTTGTAATCCTCTTCAACCCATCCTGTATCCTCCTGGGGCTCATATTTGGTGTAGTCTCCATTAACTCTTCCCCTTTTCCTATAGGACTAGCTGCTCTTCTCTTCTTCCTTGCCCTTCCACTTTCAGTGATTACCTGCTGAGCCCCTTCTTCATTTTCCAACTCTGCAAACCTATTCTTGAGCTCTTTCTCCTTCACTAGCCCGTCTTTTCCTCTGCCTGGTTCTTTTAGTCACATGCTTCCACTGACCACTTTCCTCACCCAGTCTCCCCCCAGAATTCCCCAGTCCTGCTTCCATCTGCAAGTCTGAGCTTTTCCCTTCAGATACCTCATGTTTTTGCTCCATAATCTGCTCAAACCCCTTCCTAAACTCAACCAGACTTTCCACCTGCATCTCCAAACCTCGGACCTTTTCCTCCATCAGCTCTATCAGACGGCATTTCATACAGACAAAACTCTTACCAGGTACCCCCTCCAGGATCATGTACAATTGTGAAATTTGCTTTTTTTTTTTTTTTTTTAAGTACCAAGTATATCAATCACTGGTCAGGACTTTATTCTGTTTGCATATTATAAATGTGCTCAAGTCATGATCACTTGTGCCTAAGTTACCATTAGTTTTTTAGTTCTTTATTTGTCACGATGTGGTATAATATAGAATTCCCCCATGCAACACTTTTTGAGTTAAGAAGTTGTCATCTATAAATGTTTAGGTTTCAGAGTAGCAGCCGTGTTAGTCTGTATTCTCAAAAAGAAAAGGAGGACTTGTGGCACCTTAGAGACTAACCAATTTATTTGAGCATAAGCTTTCGTGAGCTACAGCAGTGAGTTTATGCTCAAATACATTGGTTAGTCTCTAAGGTGCCACAAGTCCTCCTTTTCTATAATTAGAAATTCCAGGGATGTTTTAGTACTGGCAGCATGAGACCTCCAGCATATGTCACTCAGACTGAAGTCCTCCATGATCACGCAGCTTTTGTCTTACACATTGTAGATATGTGTGCTAAGGAGCTTGTCGTCCTGTTTCCTACTGTAATTTGGTGGTCTAACAGACAATAGCTAATGCACCATCTTGTGCTTTATTTGTTAAGACATTGACCCAAGTAGGGCCCTACCAAATTCATGGTCCATTTTGATCAATTTCAGTCATAGGATTTAAAAAATCATAAATTTCATGGTTTCAGATATTTAAATCTGAAATTTCCTGGTGGTGTAACTGGGGGGGTCCTGACCCAAAGGAGAGCCGGGGCCGGGGGGTGTCACAAGGCTAGTGTTGGGGGATCGTGGTTTTGCCACCCTTACTTCTGCACCGGTGCTGGTGGCGGCGCTGCCTTCAGAGCTGGGCAGCCAGAGAGCAGCAGCTGCTGGCTGAGCGCCTAGCTCTAAAGGCAGTGCCACCCCCAGCAGCGGAAGCACAGAAGTAAAACGAGCATGGTATGGTACTGCCACCCTCCCTTCTGCATTGTGACTGGTGGGGGGTTATTTTTGATTACAAATATTTGCACTGTAAAAATGATAGGCAAAAGAAATAGTAATTTTTTTAATTGCAATTAATTTTTTTTTAGTTAATTGCGTGAGTTAACTGCAATTAATCAACAGCCCTATTAGTTTTCTCTCCTGTTTCAGTCTGGATGAGTTGCAGAGACAGAGGAACATGTTTCCTAATATTACTATTCCATGTAAGCAAATTACATAGATGCCTCATGGCTGTTATGTTGCAAATGGGTGGGGAGGTATTCACAAGATATCCTCTCCGAGGCAGTCCACCCCACAAACAAAGTGTGAGCCCTGTCCTAGAATGTTTTACCCACTGAAAAGTAGCGAAAGCACAAATTTAATTGAAAGTCTATGTTGGTGTTTCAGTACGTGCTTCTCTCTCTGACTCTCAAGTAAACACTGTTTAAAAGTCCTCTTTCATTATTGTAATGCTTTTAGAAAATCCCACTCACCTCCAAGATAAAGTATTTACCTTTTTTCTTGAAGGAAGAGGATGTGTAGTGCATAAAATGGACAGATGTCAAGATAGGACTGAGTTTCCTTTCCTAGAGTTAATCATTCTGACAATTCAAATGGTAAAAGTAAACAATGAATAGACTTGTTATGGAATACAAAATTGTTTCATTCAGTACTTGGTGCTTTTTGTGCAACAGCTACCTCAACTCATGCATTTGAAAGCAGTTTGGACACTACGGTTTGTATAGATAATGCATGGGAAATGTTTGCTGAAATTTTGTAAGACATAGGAAAATACAGTATAGATGAAACTACTATAAAGTGGGTTCAAAACTGGCTGGAAAATGATTCTCAAGGAGTAGCTATCAATGGTTTTCTGACAGACCTGGGGGGAGGCGTACCTAATTGGGTCCCACAGGGATCTGTTTAGGTTTCAGTACTTATCAACATTTTCACTGACTGGATAATGGAGTGGAGAGTATGATTTCAAAATCTGCAGATGACACCAAGCTGGGAGGGGTTTCTAGCTCTTTGGAGGACAGGATTAGAAAATCAAAATAATCTTGACAAATTAGAAAATTGATCTGAATTCAACAAGATGAAACTCAGTAAAGACAAATGCAAAGTTCGGCACTTAGAAAGGAACAACAAAATGGGGATTAACTGGCTGGGCAGTAGCACTTCAGAAAAGGATCTGGAGGTTATAGTGGATCACAAATTGAATGTGAGCCAACAACATGATGCAGTTGCGAAAAAGACTAATATTATTCCAGGGTGTATTAACAGGAGTGTCATATGTAAGACGCTGGAGCTAATTGTTGGCACTGATGAGGCCTCAGCTGAAGTATTGTGTTCAGTTTGGGGCACCACACTTTCTAAGAAAGATGTGGACAAACTGAAGAAAGTCTAGAGAAGAGCAACAAAAATGATCAAAGGTTTAGAAAACCTGGCCTATCAGGAAATATTAAAGAACCTTGGCCTGTTTAAGTCTTGAGGGAAAAAAAGGACTGAGGTGGGAGCCGATAAGTCTTCAAATAAGTTAAGGGTTGTTAGAAAGAGGAGAATTCAGTTGTTCTCCATGTTCACTGAAGGACAAGAAGTAATGGGCTTAATCTGCAGTAAAAGAGATTTAGATTAGCTATTAGGAAAAACTTTCTAACTATAAGGGTAGTTAGGTACCGGAACAGATTATCAAGGGAGGCTGGGAAATCCCCATAATCTGAGTTTTTTAAGAACAGATTAGACAAACACCTGTCAGGGATGGCCTAGATACATTTAGTCTTGCTTCACCATGGGGGAGGATGGATTAGCTGACCTCTCGAGGTCCTTTTCAGCCTTACATTTGTATGATTCTATGATTCTGGCAACAACGGATAAGTATGATCAGTCAAGCAGTGTCCGCTCTTTACTATCCAACATAGATGCGATGGTGCAGTTTTAAGAGTAACAGCCGTGTTAGTCTGTATTCGCAAAAAGAAAAGGAGTACTGGTGGCACCTTAGAGACTAACCAATTTATTTGAGCATAAGCTTTCATGAGCTACAGCTCACTTCATCGGATGCATACTGTGGAAAGTGTAGAAGATCTTATTATATACACACACAGCATGAAAAAATACCTCCTCCCACCCCACTCTCCTGCTGGTAATAGCTTATCTAAAGTGACCACCCTCCTTACAATGTGTATGATAATCAAGGTGGGCCATTTCCAACACAAATCCAGGTTTTCTCACCCACCCACCCACCCCCCACACACAAACTCACTCTCCTGCTGGTAATAGCTTATCCAAAGTGACCGCTCTCCTTACATTGTGTATGATAATCAAGGTGGGCCATTTCCCACTGGATTTGTGCTAGAAATGGCCCACCTTGATTATCATACACATTGTAAGGAGGGTGGTCACTTTAGATAAGCTATTACCAGCAGGAGAGTGGGGTGGGAGGAGGTATTGTTTCATGGTCTCTGTGTATATAATATCTGCTGCAGTTTCCACGGTATGCATCCGATGAAGTGAGCTGTAGCTCACGAAAGCTCATGCTCAAATAAATTGGTTAGTCTCTAAGGTGCCACAAGTCCTCCTTTTCTTCTTGGTGCAGTTTTGTTAAAGATGCAAATCTGAAACTGGCCACTAGCTGGCAGGCTGACATCTAAAATTCAGTTAAATTCTGCTGCCCTTGTAAACAGGAAAGCAACAGAAATATAGCTTTCATATATTTTAAGAGGCTTCCTTTTAGCAACACACAATGAGAATGCGCGCACAAGCTTCAAAAACATGATAGTATCTTAGTTTATTATGTACATTGATTTTTAGCAAAGCTAGCACTATCATGGAAATAACACAATTTGCTTTTATACCAATAGGCTTGAATGTCTTTCAAAGAAGTAAGGCTTTAATTAGTTGTTCCTTAAACTAGCTGCTGTCCTGCAGGAAAGGTTATTTAAATGATCAGCTAACATTTACTCTTTTTTTTTTTCCCCCCGGATATTTTTTTTTTAATCGGAGGGACATAAACCATAGTCTGTGTTAGCCAGTGATAACACAGGCAAGGTCCACTATATTCTCTTTTACAGAGTATCGCCAGAGGCTACCTTCCTTTTTTAGGGAACAGTCTTTTCCTTTGTAGAAGAGAACAGAGTTGTCATGAATGGTTTTCCTAATGTAAGTGCCTTAACATGGGAATGCTTGGGGGATCCCAAGCTGGAAAACACAAACATTTTACATTGAAATCAATGTTTATTTCAAAAGCCAATTCAAAACAAATATTTTTACTATAAATTTTCCATCTGAAACTTTTGTTAAAATCCACATTTTCCCATGGAAAATTTCTTTTTCAGCGCAAATACATTTTTCAGTGGGAAAATTTTTCAAACAATTTCAACCAGTTCTAATCCCTAGCAGGTTGGACAGATGGATGGACACATGCATCCACTTCTTAAAACATGCAGTTTGATATCTACCGTTGAATATTGCTTAGAATAATTTACATTTTAATCTGTTATAGCAAGGAAGGCTTAGTAAATCAGGAGTAGTTATCTTACTGCAGTGAAGTGTATATATACTGTGTTAAATCTCTTGAATTCAATGACGATTGAAATAAATCAGAAATTGGAACAGTTGAACCTAGGCAAAACCATAAATGCTTACCATAGAAATTAAAGTTGGAAAAACTGATTGTCATCTTTTCCCATTGATTTCAATAGAGAATGAATTTCTTCCTGTCCTAATTTCTCTTGCTTTCTACCTGTTAGCAGGAAAATAATAGGCTTCGTGCAATAATAATCTCCCCGCTAGTTTAACTATATAATCTTAATTTTAAAAGACCATAATTCTGAAGCACATTCTGAAATTTTGAAAAAAAACTTGGAGTTTTCATTTATGAACATTCTTCCTGACTTTGCTTCCACTTGAAACTAAAATACCTTTTAAAATATTGAGGCCCAGTCCTCTAAGCTCTCTGGGCTCAGAACGTCCATTGGCGTCTGTGAGAATTCCACACAAGGATCAGGTTCTTAATGGGACTGAATTTACTGTTAGCAAAAGGGGCCGGACTCCAGGCAGTCACAGAGATCAGAACCCTCTCACCACCGCCCCTGGTGCCCAGCTAGTGTGCCTCAACCCAAACCTGAGAAGCAGGACTTTGATAGATGACAGTTATTCAATTTCTAGAGCTGTAGAGAGGAAGGAAGGTCCAGTGGTTACGGAGATAGTCTGGGACACGGGAAGCCTGGGATCAATACTGTGCTGCAGGCTCCTGTGTGATCTTGGGTAAGCCATTTAGTATCCCTATGTCTGTTTCTGCTGCCTATAAAAATGGCAATAATACCCTCACAGGGTGTAAATACATTATAAATCATAAATGCATTAAACATGGTGAGGTGCTCAATTACTACAGCAATAAGTGCGGTTTAAGTAGCTAAAATAGACAGCTACCTAGGTCAGTCCTTGGTATCAGTCTGCCAGCAGGTGTGTTTAGTTGTTGTTGTTGTAAAATAGTACAATTAGTATCTAAACAGACCTAGGCTCAGCCCATCACTCACACAGGACAAAAAAAAACAAGGAGTACTTGTGGCACTTAGAGACTAACAAATTTCTTTGGGCATAAGCTTTCGTGGGCTAAAACCCACTTCACTGCATGCATCGGGTGGGAAATACAGTAGGAAGATATATATTTTTTCATGTTCTGTGTGGGTGTGGGTGTGTGTCTTTCTATTGTATTTTCCACTGCATGCATCCAATGTATGGGTTTTAGCCCACAAAAGCTTATGCCCAAAGACATGTGTTAGTCTCTAAGGTGCCACAAGTACTCGTTTTTGTTTTTTGTTTTTGTTTTTTTTTGCTGCTACAGACTAATGGCTACCACTCTGAAACCTGTCGTATAGGACAGTTAGCAGCCATAAGTTGCCAACCCTTTTCAGTCACTCCTGTTGTCCTGGCCTGGATTCGAATTGGCAGAGTGACCTAATCCATACAGCTTTATATCCCCTTTTCACTCCTCTGGCTCTGGTTAGAATAGAGTCTTTAAGCTAGACATAAAGATCCTCTTCAAAAGAAAGGAAAAAAAACTGAACCAAAAGCAGCCACATAAAATATGCAAAACACAATTGTTTGAGCAACTGTCCTTTCAAGATGACTTATCAGAAGCTTCAGTATTTATGTCTCCGTGGAAATGTCAACCTTTTATATTGCCTTGATTTAGCCTGAACAAACCTGAATAATATGTAATACAGGTGAATGGGAAGGCAAAAACCCAATAGCAGGGATCTGACAATTTTTTAAGAGAAAAAGAGAATATGCTATTTTCTAGATAAAAATAAAGTTTCCTCATCCACTCATGGATTTCTTTGAACTCATGTAAGAGGAATAATTCAGACAGTTTATTTAACATCATGCAATATCATTTTTATCCTTCTCTCAAATCAGTAGGTAAGTTACTTTCAGGTTTATCTGGTATATGGACGAGCACTGGTGAAGCATTGCTGTGGAACAGAGTTGTACTTGCTATTCCATCGGGCTCAACGTATTTCAGCTTCTGGCACTCACTTTTCATGGTCTGAACTTTCTTGTCATATATCTCAAGGCAACATTTTATGCTGTATTTGAAAATCAGATAGCTCAGTTCACTTACATTTAATACAATGCACAAGCACGAAGTCACCACCACAAAATAGAGGAAGACTTTCTTCTCTGTGGGCTTGGAGATATAGCAATCTACTGTATTAGGACATGGCCTCATGTCACATTTCACAAGGCGTGGCATATTGAATCCACCGTACAACTTGTAAAACAAAACTAGGAAACCAATTTCAAATCCTGTTTTGAAAATGAGGCTGATGAGATAAGTGCACAACAGTCCACCATTCATGCTTCCTGGGCTCTTGTAAAGTTTCTTTTTGTGTCGCTTTTCCCTGCTCTCTCGATAGGCAACATGGAGAACAACCAAAAGAGAAGGGGTGGAGACCATGATCAGTTGCAAGGCCCAAAGCCTGATCTGGGAAATAGGGAAGAAGTGGTCGAAGCAGACATTTTCACAACCCGGTTGCCTGATGTTGCACTCGAATTCCTTCAGTTCATTCTTCCAGACATTTTCTGCTGCCACAACATAGACAAGCAAGCGGAATATAAACACAATAGCCAACCAGATCCTGCCAATTCCTGTTGAATATTTATTCACTCCACTTAGGATGTCTTGCAGGAAGCCCCAGCTCATGGTTTTTTCTGAAGGAAGGACAAAATGCTGTAACAAACAAACATACGTTAGTGATTTTTGTTCTTTATCCAGATGATGGGAAAACAAATGCATCCAAGCTGAATCGTATTAATATAACTAGTATGTAAACCAGCCTAAAATAATTAGGGTCAAAGTGCTGTTCCTAGATTCACATGGCAGATTTTAGAACTGATCTTTGGTACCTCCTATGGTTGCTAATACTGAGAACAGTTTGACAGCAAGTGTAGGCGGGACCAAATCATGTTGGGCACCATATCAGACACCAAGGTTCAGCCTTGCTCTAAACATGCTATAAATACAAAGCAGGACTGTTCTTATTAACGTTAAGAGAAATCATAAAAATGTCCCAGGAAAGCATAGTTTGACTATTTAGGACCCAATGAGCTCCCAGGAATCAAGGCTAAAGCTACCATGTGCTCACCATATGATATAAATTGGGTGGGGGGGAAGGAGTATGGTGTCCATAATAGCATCCTCCACTCAGGCTGCAGGGGTGAATCTGTTCTAAGAGAAGCAGCTGCAATGACTATCATTAAAAAGTAATAATTTTGCTAACGGATCTCAGTTAGTAGAACAATAAATAATAGAACAAATCTTAATAGAAGGAAAAGCAGATCTCTTGGGTGTGTCTTGAATAATAGCAGTTGCAGACATTTTGATGGTGACCATTGCATATGAAAAAATTATGGGCCAAGAACATCCCAGGTAGTGGATGCATTTGGCTCCACAATTTGAAGCACCATGCTAAAGATAAGATCATTGTAATCTCTCTCCAATATAAATGGATGGAAAATCCTATTTATAAAAGTTTTGGTTATTTTTGTTTTGGTTTCATTTTTTCCTTCCTTCTCACTGTTCCAGTAAAAGGCTAATATGGATTGGGAGTTACTTCATTGTCCTTCATTACTCTTAGCTAAGCACGTTTGTATGCAAGAAAACGTGTCTGAAATCCTCCTCAAAGGTTAATGTCTATGTGAATGATTGAAATGAAATACTGCTCTGTAAAACAAGGATTAGGTTTCACCATAGGGAGTGTCACCTGGCCCATCTGTCAATATTTGCCAACAGCAAATCCATATAACGTCACCCAACAGCCTTTGTGACCCCTTTAAGCAAAGCCAAAATAAGTTGCATCTGGTAGGCAAAATGTATTGTCAAGCAAGCAAGCAAGCCTATAAAACCATCAACATAAGAGATGTTCCAAGCCCCAGGCTTCTTTTTGTCCTTTAAAAATGGTAGATTTAGTGCCAACATTCATCTTCTCTGCGTTTGTGTTTAATTTATGTTCTGTTACATTCAGCCCCAGCCCCTATGCTTTATAGGGGTGCAAAATTTGTCATGCAGTTCAGCTGCTGTAAAAGGACTATATTTGTCTGCTTTTTATGGATCATTTGCATAAAATTAACAGGTTAATAGATTATAAGGCCAAACAGGACCACTGTGATCATCTAGTCTGATTTCCTATATAACACGTAGGACTTCCCTAAATTCCTACATGAACTGGGGCATATGTTTTAGAAAAACATCCACTCTGGATTTTAAAATGTTCAGTGACAGAGAATCCAGCACAACCCTTGGTAAATTGTTCCAAAGTACTTGGGGTTGGGGGAGTGGCACTATATGTGAAAGAAAGCACAGAGTCAAATGAAGTAAAAATCTGAAATGAACCAAACCATATCATAGAATCTCTAAGGATAGTAAGTCCATGCTTGAATAATAAGAATCTAGCACTAGGGATATACTACCAGCCACCAGCCCAGGATGGTGATTGTGACTGTGAAATGCTCAGGGAGATTAGAGAGGCTATAAAAATAAAAAAAAATAAAAATGGGGGCTTTCAACTACCCCCATACTGACTGGGTACATGTCGGCTCAGGACATGATGCAGAGATAAAGTTTCTTGACACCTTAAATGACAGCTTCTTGGAGCAGCTAATCCTGGAACACACAAGAGGAGAGGCAATTCTTGATTTAGTCCTAAGTGGAGCAGAAGATCTGGGCCATGAGGTGAATATAGCTGAACCGTGTGGTAATAGTGATCATAACATAAAATTTAATATCCCGGGTGGGGGAGGGGGACACCAAAGCAGGCCACTATGGTAGAATTTAAACTTCAGAAAGGGAAACTACTCAAAAATGAGGAAGTTAATTAAACAGAAATTAAAAGGTACAGTGTCAAAGGTGAAATCCGTGCAAGCTGCATGGAAACTTTTTAAAGACACCACAATAGAGGCTCCATTTAAATGTATACCCCAAATTAAGAAACATAGTAAAAGAACCAAAGAAGTGCCACTGTGGCTAAACAACAAAGTAAAAGAAGAAATGAGAGGCAAAAAGGCATCCTTTAAAAAGTGGAAGTTAAATCCTAGCAAGGGAAATGGAAAGGAGCATAAACTCTGGCAAGTGAAATGTAAAAATATAATTACGAAGGCCAAAAAAGAATTTGAAGAACAGCTAGCCAAAGACTCAAAAAGTAACAGCAAAATTTTTAAGTACATCAGAAGCAGGAAGCCTGCTAAACAACTATTGAGATGCTAAAGAAGCAGTCAAGGAAGATAAGGTAATTGCGGAGAAACTAAATTAATTATTTGCATCAGTCTTCAGGGCTGAAGAGGTGAGGGAGAGTTCCAAACCTGAGCCATTCTTTTTAGGTGACAAATCTGAGGAACTGTCCCAGATTGAGGTGTCATTAGAGGAGGTTTTGGAACAAATTGATAAATTAAACAGTAATAAGTCACCTGGACGAGATGGTCTTCACCCAAGAGTTCTGAAGGAACTCAAATGTCGAAATTGCAGAACTACTAACTGTAGTTTGTAACCTACCATTTAAATCAGCTTCTGTACCAGATGACTGGAGGATAGCTAATGTGATGCCAATCTTTGAAAAGGTCTCCACAGGCAATCCCAGCAATTACAAGCTGGTAAGCCTAATTTCAGTATCAGGCAAACTGGTTGAAACTATAGTAAAGAACAGAATTATCAGACACATAGATGAAAATGATTTGTTGGGGAAGAGTTAACATGGTTTTTGTAAAGGGAAACCATGCCTCACCAATCTACTAGAGTTCTTTTGAGTGGGTAGGCAAACATGTGGACAAGGATGATCCAGTGGACAGAGAGTACTTAGATTTTCAGAAAGGCTTTGACAAGATCCCTCACCAAAGGCTCTTAAGCAAAGTAAGCTGTCATGGGGTAAGAGGAAAGGTCCTTTCATGGATCAGTAACTGGTTAAAGGATAGGAAACAAAGGGTAGGAATAAATGGTCAGTTTTCAGAATGAAGAGAAGTAAATAGTGGTGTCCCCCAGGGGGTCTATACTGGGACCATAACTGTTCAACATATTCATAAATTATCTGGGAAAAGAGGTGGCAAAATTTGCAGATGATACAAGACTACTCAAGACAGTTAAGTCCAAAGCAGACTGTGAAGAGCTAGAAAAGGATCTCACAAAACTGGGTGACTAAGCAACAAAATGGCAGATGAAATTCAATGTTGATAAATGCAAAGTAATACACGTTAGAAAACATAATCCCAGCTATACATATAAAATGATGGTTTAAATTAGCTGTTACCACTCAAGAAAGATCTTGGAGTCATTGTGGATAGTTCTCTGAAAACATTCACTTATTGTGCAGTGATGGTCAAAAAAACTAACAGAATGTTGGGAATCATTAGGAAAGGGATAGCTAATAAGATAGAAGATATTATATTGCCTCTATGTAAATCTACTGTATGCCACATCTTGAATACTGCATGCAGATCTGGTCGCCCCTTCTCAAAAAAGATATATTGGAGTTGGAAAAGGTTGAAAAAACGGCAACAAAAATTATTAGGGGTATGGAACGGCTTCCGTATGAGGAGAGCTTAATAAGATTGGGATTTTCAGCTTGGAAAAGAGACGACTAAGCGGAGATATGATAGAGGTCTCCCTATTTACTACCACCACCTGGGTGTATGCTCAGTTCAGCATATGTTCCTCTACAAAGTTGGAGAACTGATTCAGAATCTCTGACTCAGGTAATGCAGGGGGGGCTCTTCATTATGCTTCGATGGGGCCTTGTCTTGCTAGGTTGGCTCAGATGCATGGGATGTCCCCTCACCGGGATTGGGGATCTCCCCTATTACTCCGATTAAGTATGGTGTCAGTACCACAATGTATTGGGCTTGGGGCCAGAGGTCTACTGCAGCCACCTGCTTAAAGTTTCAAGGAAGGCCTCAGGATCATCACTGGGCCACATCTTGTTTTGTAAGTCTGATGGGGTGGCAGCATGGGTGGTGCGTGAGTCTTCTGTTTGGGGAGGCTTACACGCGAGTGCTGGAAGCTCCCTAAAAATGGAGGGGTCCATTGGTGCCCGGGCTGTGGCCCCACCTCTCCAAGGCCCTTCCCCCACTCTGCCTCTTCCCCCAAGGTGCCCCCTGCCCACTTGCCTCTCACTCCTCCTCCCTGTCTCTTCCCCCAAGGCCTGCCGACCTGCCGCTCACTCCTTCCCCACACCTCTTCCTCTAAGGGCACGCCTGCCCACCCACCACGCGCTTCCCTCCGCAGCAGAGAGGAGTGAGTGGGGGTCTCAGGGAACGAGGCAGAGCAAAGGCGGAACCTCGGTCCAGGTGCCAGTGGCTCCCTCGCTTCTAGGGAGCTTCACTTCCAGGACCCCAAAGGTGACCCAGCACGCCTCCAAAGGAAGGTGACCCATGCCACAACTGCAGCATTTGCCCTTCTGCATGGCCAGCCTTTTCTGGGGAGACTTAGCCCCCGTAAGCCTCTTACACGTGCTGTTCATGGGTGGCAGTTGCAGCTAGGGCAGGGTTTGCTGGCTCTGTGGGAGCGGGTGGCCATAATATCATGACCACCTGCTGGACGAACTCTTGCTGCTGTTGTTGCTGCTGGGCCACTAGCGCATGGATCAACTGCTGCTGCTCATTGGCCATTTGCAGAAGCAGTTGTTGCTGCTTATGATGGTGGGTGTTTTGTTTGGCCATCGGTTTTAGTAGCTATTCCATTTCTATTTAGCAAGAGTGCGGGTTGCTTGAGGGTTTCTTTCTTTCTCTTTTTTTCTTCAATTCCCTTATGCCGGGACTAGGGCATCTACACGCATTCTTCACCAATCTGTAACAGGTGGATTGAAGAGCTGGACTGCCTAGTGGTTACAGCGCATGGCTCTCAGCCCCATGCTTGGTTGAGGAGCCTCAGTTTTTAAGTCCAGCGGGGCTAGGGGGACCTGGGCCCTCCCTCTCCACTAGGTCGCAGCCCAGGACCTGTGTACTTCAGCCCCTAAACAGGGGAGGCCCTCCCAGAAGAGACTCTAAATCCACTGCACTGAGTTACTTCCGACCAGTCTGTTTAGTATGGAGCATGGACCCTCTAGTCTAATTTGCTAGGCGGCTTGCTTCCTGTAGGGACCTCTCTTGTGTTGTGGATTGTGCCTTACCTCAGTCCCAAACTTCTTTGGGCGGGGCAGCTGCAAGCTGGGTGAAGGCAAGCCCCCCAATGTCTATGGGGTTCGCTCACTCAGTTACCTCAGATGCTGGAGACTCCTAGGTCCCCTTCTCAGTCTCCCTTTCCTGGAGAGACAGTGCTTACTCCCAGGTGGCTCCCTTAGCTGGCAGGCTAGTGACCCTTCCCCTCAGGCAGGAGGTAGCTAGCTCCTGCCTCTTCAACAATCAGCCCCAAACTAAGCCGGGACCCCTTTTTTTCTCCCCTCTACAGACCTGGCATTGACTGTTGGTATAACAGGCTGGGTCTTGCTTTAACCCTGCTGTGCTGGTGGCCAGTTTCTCTGCTTCATCACAGTTAGCATGCGGTGTGACAGGGCAGGATTTTTTAACTTCCTCTTCTGGGGAGAATGGGGTAGGATATATATATTACAAATGGAGTTTGAATTTATGGATCTTGTATATATTAATATTTAAATGAGCATATTGTATACAAATGAATAGTCTGTTAGCATACTTAGCCCAGATAAATTAAAGTGTCCAAATATAAAAAAATTATAATTACGAACATGTCTGAAATAATTAAAACAAACAGTAAAACAATAACTGCTATTGTCTAACATGCAACTAAGTCACTATAACTGTAAAACTATATCTCCCCGTGTGTCCAAGTAAATATTTTCTAAAGCAGCCTACACATTTTAGATATAATTCCCTTTGTCAGATGTAAACATTCTAACAGAAGGATTACAATGTAATGGTGTTTTCTGATGAATTTTACAGTTTTACTAAGTGCTATTAAGACACTAACATAAGTTAATATGAATGTAATCAGAGGATGAGATCGTGTGAGATTTCAAGCATGTGGAGTGAGGTTGTCCCCAAGTTCAAGTGTTCAGGAACAGGTTGCCCAAAATTGTGGAAGCCTATTACAGAAAGAGGTGAAATTGCATATGACACTTTTTCTGCTAGCCATGGATATTCCCAGTAACAACTAACATTGCACTTCCAATAACAATACAAATCAACCTTAAAATACGTCTTTTTATCCACTCTAAAGCTTGCCATGGGTTGGTAAAATACTCAGAACTAAGTAGTGCTGTGAGATTTGGTTTGACCTGATTTATATAAGTGCCAACCATAGTTATTTTTATTATTAAGTACACAATCAAAGGAGCAGCACCAGACTTCTTCTCTGACGTTAACCTTCTGGACATTATCTCAGCGAGACGTAACTGGGTATTTGTTTTCATTGTTCTTCGATAAAAATGATTTCTTCTCTCGCTAAATGGTGTAACGCTTTCTTTGTACCGGTCTCCATACACATAATCTTGCGGCTGATTCCAGAGGAAGCCATAAGAAGCATGTAAATGTTTAGCTGTACGCCAAAACCTGGGCAGTGTGTGATAGCACACTCCAGTTTATGCAAATACTTGCTACATGCTGTCTAAGCAAATTCCATTTAACATTCAGACTTCTGTGTAGAAGCCAACTATCCCACGATATTAGACTGAATTATTTTCCCAAAATTATAGACATTTGCTGGGATGTTCTTTTACCTGTAGATCAATGTTGCATTTTAAATCCTCCACTTGTATACTGGGTATACGTCATTTCATAGTTTAACACATGCCCTAATCTTTATCAGAGAAACCTGCCCATGTTTCCTATGTGTTTCCCCACCATTCTTGCTATAGATGTCTTCTTTTGTGCATGTCCAGCATCACCAGCTGGAAGGGGAGCCCCTGGCAGTACAATTCCCATCAAAGCTAGAAGGGGGCTATAGGACAGACAACAAGGGCAGACACAGGGCCTCTATCTAGCTAGGCCAGGCCTTCATGTTCTACATGGATCTTGGAGTATCTGCTGGTAGGCCCAAAATCCCTTGTTCTGCAAGAGGAGGAGCAAATCTGCCCTCACAGGAAATGATTCCAGGGAAACAATGTGAGGGGGACTTGCAGCGTTTCCAGTCCCCTGTCCCTTTAATTTTTCTCCCTACTTTTTACTCGTTAGCTGTAGAGTCAATACAACTGTGGGAGAGTGAGCTGGAGTCTTCTTTGTCCCCTGCATCTTCAGTAGGATTGTTTGTTCAATTCCAGTCCAGAGTCTTAGTTGCTTAGATTCATTCTGGCTCTGACAACATGTAGAAGCGTGTGCTCAGCATAAACTGCTTAGGGCATATCTTAGGGCATATCTACCCTGCCCCTCCATTTGGACTATGGGAGTGTGAATAGCAGAGTGTTTGCAACCGAAGTGTTGCACTGTATCTCTCCCATGTGGGGGGATGAGGGCCCGAACTAAAAGATTCCTACTTCACATTAATGTAATCCTGTTTGACAAGGGAAGCAAGCTGACTAACAAAAAAATAAATATGGTCCCACTTAATAAAACACAGACAAGAAGATTAGAGATGTGCCAAGTAGGTTTTCCTTTTATAACATGAGGTAAATTACTCTCAGTCTCAGCCCTGGTCTACACTACAAGTTTAGGTCGAATTTAGCAGCATTAGATCAATTTAACCCTGCACCCATCCACACGACGAGGCCATTTTTGTCTACTTAATGGGCTCTTAAAATAGATTTCTGTACCCCTCCCCGACAGGGGCTTAGCACTGAAATCGACATCGCCCAGTCAAATTTGGGTTAGTGTGGACGCAATTCAACGGTATTGGCCTCCGGGAGCTATCCCACAGTGCTCCATTGTGACCGCTCTGGACAGCATTCTCAACTCGGATGTACTGGCCAGGTAGACAGGAAAAGCCCCGTGAACTTTTGAATTTCATTTCCTGTTTGCCCAGCATGGCAAGCTGATCAGCACAGGTGACTGTGCAGATCTCATCAGCAGAGGTGACCATGGAGTCCCAGAATTGCAAAAGAGCTCCAGCATGGACTGAACAGGAGGTACGGGATCTGATCGCTGTATCGGGAGACGAATCTGTGCTATCAGAACTCGATGCCAAAAGACGAAATGCCAGAATATTTGAAAAAAATCTCTAAGGGCATGAAGGACAGAGGCTATAACAGAGACCCACAGCAGTGCTGCATGAAACTTAAGGAGCTCAGGCAAGCCTACCAAAAAACCCAAGAGGCAAATGCCCGCTCGGGGTCAGAGCCCCAGACATGCCGCTTCTATGATGAGCTGCATGCAATTCTAGGGGGTGCCCCTACAACTACCCCACACCTGTACGTGGACTCCTGCAAAGGAGTCTCACGCAATAGGGATGAGGATTTTGGGGATGAGGAAGATGAGGAGGAGGGGGAGGTTGAAGATGGTGCACACCAGGGAAGTGGAGAAACCATTCTCCCCAACAGCCAGGAACTGTTTATCACCCTGGACCCAATACCCTCCCAACCTGGGCTCCCAGACCTTGAAGGCGGAGATGGCACCTCTGGTCTGTGTACCTTTGTAAATATAATACACGGTTTAAAAGCAAGCATGTTTAATGGTTAATTTGCCCTGAAGACTTGGGGTGCATTCATGGCCAGTACAGCTACTGGAAAAGTCTGTTAACATGTCTGGGGATGGAGTGGAAATCCTCCAGGGACATCTCCATGAAGCTGTCCTGCAGGTACTCCCAAAGCCTTTGCTAAAGGTTTCTGGGGAAGGCAGCCTTATTGCATCCTCCATGGTAGGACACTTTACCACAGCAGGCCAGTAGCACGTAGTCTGGAATCATTGCATAAGCAAGCATGGCAGCATGTGGTCCTGGTGTTTGCTGGCATTCAAGCAACATCCATTCTTTATCTCTCTGTGTTATCCTCAGGAGAGTGATGTCATTCATGGTCACCTGGTTGAAATAGGGGAATTTAATGAAGAGGACATTCAGGGGTGGCCATTCCTGCTGGGCTGATTGCCTGTGGCTGAAAAGAAATCATCCCCGCTGTTAGCCACACGGTGGGGGGAGGGTGAAGCAATCATCCCAGAGAATTGGGTGTGGGGGGATTTAGTTGGGTTTGTGCTGCACGTTAACCCAAAAACATCAGCCCCTCCTTTTAAATGGCCAATGTGTCTTTTTCGATTTTAATCTCCCTTTTTTCCTCCTGCAGCTGCAAATGTTTCAATTCTGCGACTAGCATATCCATCCCAGAGGCTAGTGCAGATAAGAAGGCGAAAAAAACATGCTCACGATGAAACGTTCTCTGAGCTCATGCAGTCCACCCAAACTGAAAGAGCCCAGCAAAATGCGTGGAAGCAGATAATGGCAGAGTCCAGAAAAGCACAAAATGAACGTGAGCACAAGTAGCAGGAGCAACAGGAGAGTAGGCAGGATCAAAAGGAAAAGTGGCGGCAGCATGATGAAAGGAGGCAGGATGCAATGCTGAGGCTACTGGAGGATCAAACTGATATGCTCTGGCATATAGTTGAGGTGCAGGAAAGCCACAGACTACCACTGCAGCCCCCGGGTAACAAACCGCCCTCCTCCCCAAGTTCCATAGCCTCCTCACCCAGATGCCCAAGAACACTGGTGGGGAGGCTCTGGGCACCCAACCACTCCACCCCAGAGGACTGCCCAAGCAACAGAAGGCTGGCATTCAATAAATTTTGAAGTGCAGTGTGGCCTTGTCCTTCCCTCCTCTCCCATCCGACCCGGTGCTTCCCTCTGCCCCCACCCCTCCTGAGCTACCTTGGCAGTTATCCCCCTATTTGTGTGACAAATTAATAAAGAATGCATGAATTTGAAACAACAATGACTTTATTGCCTCTGCAAGCGGTGATCGAAGGGGGAGGGGAGCTGGCTTACAGTGAAGTAGAGTGAACCAAGGGGGCGGGTTTTCATCAAGGAGAAACAAACAGAAGTGTCACACCGTAGCCTGATCAGCCATGAAACTGGTTTTTCAAAACTTCTCTGATGTGCAGCGCACCCTGCTGTGCTCTTCTAACCACCCTGGTGTCTGGCTGCACGTAATCAGTGGCCAGGCAATTTGCCTCAACTTCCCACCCCACCATAAACGTCTCCCCCTTACTCTCACAGATATTGTGGAGCACACAGCAAGCAGTAATAACAATGGGAATATTGGTTTCGCTGAGGTCTAACTGAGACAGTAAACTGCACCAGTGCACTTTTAAACGTCCAAATGCACATTCTACCACCATTCTGCACTTGCTCAGCCTATAGTTGAACAGCTCCTAACTACTTTTCCAGGGTGCCTGTGTATGGCTTCATGAGCCATAGCATTAAGGGGTAGGCTGGGTCCCCAAGGATAACTATAGGCATTTCAACATCCCCAGCGGTTATTTTCTGGTCTGGAAAGTAAATCCCTTGCTGCAGCTGTTCATACAGGCCAGAGTTCCTGAAGATGTGAGTGATATGAACCTTTCCCAGCCATCCCACGCTGATGTTGGTGAAACATCCCTTGTGATCCACCAGTGCTTGCAGCACCATTGAAAAGTACCTCTTTCGGTTTATGTACTGGCCGCCTTGGTGATCCGGTGCCAAGATAGGGATATGGGTTCCGACTATTGCCCCACCACAGTTAGGGAATCCCATTGCAGCAAAGCCAGCCACTATTACCTGCACATTTCCCGAGTCATTACCTTTGATAGCAGCAGCTCAGTGATTGCGTTGGCTACTTGGATCACAGCAGCCCCCACAGTAGATTTGTCCACTCCAAATTGATTCCCGACTGACCGGTAGCTGTCTGGCATTGCAAGCTTCCAGAGGGCTATTGCCACTCACTTGTGAACTGTGAGGGCTGCTCTCATCTTGGTATTCTTGCGCTTCAGGGCAGGGGAAAGCAAGTCACAAAGTTCCAGGGAAGTGCCCTTACGCATGCGAAAGTTTCACAGCCACTGAGACTCATCCCAGACCTTCAACACTATGTGGTCCCAACACTCTGTGCTTCTTTCCTGGGCCCAGAATTGGCGTTCCATGGCATGAGCCTGCCCCATTGCCACCAGGATGGCCAAATTGCCAGGGCCAGTGCTTTGAGAGAAGTCTGTGTCCATGTCCTCATCACTCTCGTCACTACGCTGCCATCACTCCTCGCCTGCTTTTGCAGGTTCTGGTTCTGCATATACTGCATGATAATGTGCAGGGTGTTTACAATGCTCAAAACTGCCGCGGTGATCTGAGCGGGCTCCATGCTTGCCGTGGTATGACGTCTGCAGGAGAGCAGAGTTGCAGGGAAAGAGGTGGTTGGATGACCAGTTTTGCAGACCTACTGCACCGTCTGCTGCCAGGACACAACAGCTGAGCAGGCTGCATGCTTGCCGTGGTATGAGACAAGAGCAGCCGAGCACAGTTGCAGCAGAAGCAGCCCAGCAAGACCACCAGGAGAGCAGAGTGGCAGCAGAAGCGATGGATGACGACGGTCATATAGAGCAGAGTGGCAGCTGAAGCGGCCATTTGATGATGACGGTTTGCAGTCCTACTGCAGCGTCTGCTGAAAGCAGTATGGCGCCCGCACGGAAAAAAGGAGTGAAACAATTGCTTGTCGTTGCTTTCACGGAGGGTGCGGCGACTGACGACATGTACCCAAAACCAACTGCAACAATGTTTTTGCCCCAACAGGCATTGGGAGCTTAACCCAGAATTCCAATGGGCGGTGGAGACTGCCGGAACTGTGGGATAGCTACCCACAGTGCAACGCTCCAAAAGTTAACGCTAGCCTCGGTACTGTGGACTCACTCCGCCGACTTACTGTGCTTAGTGGGGACACACACAATCGACTGTATGAAATCGCTTTCTAAAAAATCAACTTCTATCAATTAGACCTAATTTTGTAATGTAGACATACCCTCAGAAAACCAGGTTCTGCATTAACTGCTGTGAAAACGGCTCATAGGTCAAGTCATCATTCCTACAAAGTAACTTAAGGAATCCTCCCAAAGGCAGTGCAGGAATTTTAGGAGGTGTATTGGAACAGAGTAAAGAAAGCCTACATTTCTTGTCCTATGAATATCTATGCTGCAGCTCTTTGCTGGAGGTGGGAGTAGCTGGGGAATCAGCACTTTTGAAAATCAGGCCACTTATGGATTTAGGAATCTATCTTTAGGCCCTTGCTTTCGAAAATCTCTGCCAGTGTTTCCATATCAGGGAGTGCCTACATACAAACTGGGACTAGAAAAAATGTTTCTTACACCCTGCCCCACCAATCCTACACTGAGAACAGGCTGAAGAAAAGCACAATGGAAAGACCTGTCCAGGGAGAAGTGGGGATAAGAGCTTGGAGGGAACTCTCAGACACCCCTTAGGCAATGTATAGGCCCCAATCTACTGAAAGAGCAAAGAGGAGGAAGAGTTTAAATCATGTAGCGCTGATATAGAATAGATACTGAAAAGGGTTTTAGTTAATGAAGACTTACTTACATAGTTACTTGATTAAATGCTCCTTTGGCTGAAATGAGACTTTTAAATAAAGTGACTGTGGAACACACAGCTATACTTTCTGGAGCCATTAATTCCCAATCAACAAGCTCTAGGCAACAAAATGTCAGTGTTTTTACATCTGTAGTCTTCCCTGTGACACTGGCTGAGTGTCCATGGGACAAACTTCAGCTGAGCAGGTCTATAGAGTGACAGAGCTTGTTTTGTGGCATTTCTTGGGGTGACAGGCAACATTTCTGCCCAAAGGAGACGGAAATGTGTCCTTAAAAGGAAAAAACATGTTTCTTTTATGCACGATTGCTGCTATATGGCAATGTAGCTTTTAACTGTTGCTCAGGTTGATACTGTACAATGCCATTCATTCTTCAAAGGCTTAGACTTTGAGATTCAGTAGATGAGACAGACAGAGATTCAGTAGATGAGAGGGAGACAGTAGACTTCCTGATGGAGCAGTACATGTGAGAATGACAAGCAGCTATAGGGAGAGGGGTTGGGAAGGCCAAGCATGGTGAACAGATGGACCTGCAACTAGAGAAGATGAAGCCATTGTGTGAGGAGTCAAATCCAGAACAGTCTAGGGATTCAGAAAGACCATAGAAGAGGAACTGAAATAGTCAAGTTGGGGTGTGATTGTGACAAGAGGGAGATCACAATAAGGGGGAGTTTTGGCAATGTTCCAGAAGAGGGGAGATAAATGAGCAGAGCAAGTTAGAGATGACTTCTAGTCTTAGCAAAATTATATTCTGCATTAAGCAAAGGGAAAGTCTAAAATGGATTTATACCCGGAAGGACGATTTCACTCTCTAGAGCATCCAAGAGTAGAATGATTGGTGCAGCATTAAATGAGCAGAAGGAAGAAAGACAGTTGAATGAGGAAGCAGAGGGATCAGAGAGTAAGTTGAGGGACATGTAAGATTGGTATCATCTGTATCGAGGTGATGTCCAGCACCGAAGCTAGCAATGAGAAGTCACAAAGGGCGTCAGGAAAAGAGAACAAGAAGAGGGCCAAAGATGGAGCCTCCAGAGTGGAAGGGATGAAGGAAAGATATCATCTCTATCAGAAATGAAAAGGGAGTCATTACAGAGAGTTCAAATCAGCAGAGGAGAGGGGGCTGAAAAGGAAAGAGTTTCTTGTTCAAAATACTCTAGAAAAGACAGGCTGAACAAAAAGCTATGGAAAGCTGCACCATTAATTGCTAAGCTGGCTGAATATCATTTATTGAAAAATGTATTTGAATAATGCTATGGTTGAATGAATTATTCACTGAACAATTGTATAATTCAGTCAGGTCTACAGCAGCTTGAATAATATGCATTGAATAATGCATCCAATGAATAGCTTATTATTTGATTAATAATTTCCCCCAGATTTTGACCATCTTTGCTAACTATGTTAGCAGTAGAAAAAGTACTTTTGTACAGAGGAGAATGGGGAATTAGGAAAATGTGAGGGGGAAATGAGCCAATGGCAAATGGAGCTAATCCATCAGGAATTTGGGGGGGAGGGGGGAGAAATGGGGATACTTTCAGGAGATACTGGTGAGGGAAGGACACTGGGAGTCACCAGGGGAGCACACAGAGAAAGAGTGGGGAGTATTGTGTTGCTGTACAATAAAAACAGTGGAATGCAGAGGTGGAGCAGAGAGGGCAGATTGTCAGCCTGGGAAGTGAGGGTGAGGCCCACAAGTTGTGTGTACAGGCTTGGAACTGGCCTAGCAAGCTGTGCAATGGTGACATTTTTTTCTGTGTAACCACTGTTGATTTAAAATATCAATTCTGTTCACTATAAGACATAGTCTTTCTTTATGGGTGGCTTAATGACAGAGGAGGGAAGGTGATGGAAACCATTGGGAAAGATGCTAAGGGAATGGGGTGGGTGCTGAGAGTCAATGAGGAGGGCACAGGAAAACAAAAGGTGGAAAATAAGTTGAGACATCAACTTCCATGTGGGGACAGTGTAGTCTAGTGAATAGAGCAAGTTACAAGATGCCAGACCTGATTCTATTCAGAGTCACCCTGATCAAGTCACTTATGGATTGACTTTCAGAGGTGCTAAGCACGCACAAATCCCATTGAAGTCAATGGGAGGTGCAGGTGCTCATCACTTTTGAAAATCAAGCCACAACCCTCAGTGCCTTAGTTTCTTTACTAGTAAAATGGGGGTGATAATACCAACTTTGAAAATTGATTTCAGATGCTTGGGTGAAAGGTGCTATGGAAATGCCAAGTGTAATAATTTAACACTGGGAAATTATTTGTGTCTAGGGTCTTTCATTGTTCAGATACCCCCTTGTCTGTCCTAAAATGAGTCAAACTGAAATAAAAATGTAAATTTCAATACTCATTGTTTTTTTGAAGCCTACAAGAAACTAGCCAGCTAAGCTATTTACTTCTTATATTCCATTAACAAACAAACCTACCTTCACTAAACTGCGTACTAGCCCTAGTTGATTATTATTTATAATATGGCAGTGTCTAGCAGTGCCATTGAAAGAGGGACCCCCATTGTTGTAGACATGTCACAAACACAGAGTAAGAGACAAAGTCCCTGCTCTGAAGAGTTTACAGTCTAAACAGACAGACAAAAGGTAGGAGGGAAAACAGAGGCAATGTGATTTACCAAAGGTCATGCAGTAGATCAATGGTAGAGTTAGGACGAGAACACAGTCTCTGTATCCCAGTCCAGTATCTGAGCCACTGTAGCATGCTGAGTTATTATTCTGCCTTCTTAATATTAACCTCTCATTACATCAGGTCTAGCATTAGCTTGTAAGCTCATCAGAGCATAACTCATGTCCTTTTATCTCTCAGGAGGAGGCACCTAGCACTCTTTTGGGTGCCATAATAAGTAATATTTTAAGCAGAATTTCCATACTTCCCATGCCAGTATAATAGTGGTTAAAATGTGTATGTATAATGTGTAAAAACACTAGCCTGGATATGTACTTGCTAAATATGTACAGGAATGGTAGTGGACAGAAGTAAATGGAGGAAGGCTGGTCATTTGGTTGTGGCCCTGGACTGGAACTCAGTAGAGTTTTGGTTTTATTCTTTGCTCTGCTATTGGCTTCCGGTGTAACCCTGGGGAAATCAAATAATCTCTCAGGGCCTCTGTTCTTTGTCTTTAAAATAGGGGTAATACTTCCTTTTTCCACTCTGTCTTGTCTATTTAGAGTGTGAGCTCATCAGGGCAGGAACTTTCTTAGTTAGTTTGCTTGTGTACACTCCCTGCCACAATGGGATCCTGTTCTAGGTTGGGACATCAAGGAGCTACTTTAATAAAATAATTAATAATGATAATAAACCATTTGGGTATAATTCTCTGCTCTGCTACAGACTCCCTGGGTGACTGGGGCTAGTCACTTAATCCCTCTATGCCTTAGTTCCTCATCTCCAAAGTGGGATAAATATTTTTTCTCTACCTCTTTGGGGGAGCGTGAGGGTCAATTCATTGATACAGTGTTGCCCAAATTCTTGAAAACTTTCATCAGGAAAATTAAACTAATCATCTACCTCCACTCCTCAACAGCCCAGCCTTGTGCTGCTAAATATTGAGGCACTCAGCCATGATGGTGATGAGTACCATACTAGAATCTAGACATGTTACTCAACAGCCTGATTCAGATCTAAATAAGGCACATTTTTAAGATCAGCTGACAATTTCTTCTTTAAATCAATACACCTGCCCTCCTTCCCCACCCACCCCCAGAGAATGTGTGGAAAGATCAAAATAGTTTGCATGTAGGGGAGAATATCATCCACAAACTACCTCCTCGGTGTTTGTCAGACGCTTAACTCTGATGAGCTCTTTTTTTATAGCTTGTAGTTGCATTGCTTCATCTCACTAACATTTTATATTTGCATTTGAGAAATTAAAAGCATCATTTAACAACTCAGCAGTTATCAAGTATGATGTTCTGCCAGAGTATGGTGTTTTTAATTATTTTCCACTTCATAGGACTGATTCTGGGGGAAACAGTTACTATCAGCCATCGCCTTTTCTGTGAATCTTAGTAAATTAGGTAATCAAGTAAAAATGATACTTGAAATGTCCAGGATGACATAAAATGCCAAAGTAGTTGTGTCTGCTCCATATCTGCACAATAAATATTGCAGTTCTCGTAAGCACAGAGAAAAATCCATAACCAGTCTACCTCACGCTCTCATATTACAAAGAAAAGCTACTTCTATGGTATCCACAGCAATGATCCCAGGAATTAACAAGTGTTGTTACATGGCTTGAGTCATTCCTGTAAGGGTGGTCAGAGGACAAAAGTATTACAATCACAAGGCAAGGGATTTCAACTTTGGAACTTACTGAAAAAAAATTAAATTAAAACATACGGACTGTGGGTCATAGATGGCTACTTTCCAGTTTGTAACAATTAAATTGTTTAAAAGTTAGATCAACAGTGCACGGGAAAACTTACTGCCATTTTACAAGGCTTACACTTAATTAGAATTGCATATACATTTGACACTTTCTGGAAGAACACTTTCTTAAACCTATTATCCTGATTGTTGATACACACACACACAACCTCCCCCTAACCTGTTTCTTATTGAATAAAGACACATTTTATCAGAACAAGAAAATCTTACTTACCTGAACAGCAACAGGTGATGATTAAAATTGAACCAGCAGTTTTCTAGTACCATTAACAATTAATTACTCATGTCCCAGAAAGGGAGTAACTGCTTTAAAGCTGTGAAAATGGAGTCCAGTTGTTTCCTAGGTAGCATAATCTAAACAGGTGTAACCTGATCACTTGTTCTGGCATATTATTCAAATGAGTATTACAGTGTGTCTAGTGCTGCCAGGAAGATGTACAATGAGTAACTTGAGACAAGAAACATTTATTTAATGCTGCCCATGTAATTTTTCTCTTTTACCCATCCACAAATATTAACTCTAATGAAGAGCAGCAGTTCTTTGCTTCTTTTCTTATACTATCACGGGTAGAGCCTCAACAGTGAACGAGCATTTGACATGCTATGGCAGAGGGAAATGATTCTCAAGCTGACTGCTGATCACGGAGGGTCTATGGAGGACATTTAGTCTTCTGACTCACAAAGTGTTTCAGTAAAGTCCAGCTGGCACCCCAAAACAATATCAAACCTTGTTTACAAAGAATTAGAACTTATGTGGACTGTTCTCAGTGGTAGCTGATGACAGAACAAGGAGTAATGGTCTCAAGTTGCAGTGGGGGAGGTTTAGGTTGGATATTAGGAAAAACTTTTTCACTAGGAGGGTGGTGAAACACTGCAATGTGTTACCTAGGGAGGTGGTGGAATCTCCTTCCTCAGATATTTTTAAGATCAGGCTTGACAAAGCCCTGGCTGGGATGATTTAGTTGGGGATTGGTCCTGCTTTGAGCAGGGGGTTGGACTAGATGACCTCCTGAGGTCCCTTCCAACCCTGATATTCTATGATTCTATGTATAAAAATTCTAGAAAGAAATAGTTAAGGGATCCAGTCTGTTCCCTTTTTCCAGATATTTTATCACTTATTGTAATCCCACCTGATTTACACTGTCCACCCACCATTAACTGTCTCCTGAAATTTGCAAAGATGTGTGCAAAGATTGGTATAACAAGGACTGGCTTTCACCGAAACACACTTTCAATCTGAACACTTTTTAAACAAAGCTTTTTGTTTGTGAATTGGGCTGTGTTCTCCACTCCTCACCCCACCATGCACTCCAAAACTTTAAATTGGGTTGGACTATACAACCCCTAGGAAGCAGGGGCGGCTCTACCAATTTTGCTGCCCCAAGCAGTCACCACCGAATTGCCGCCATGCCTGGAAGAGCTGCCACAGCGGGAAGAGCAGAGGAGCTGCCGCCGAATTGTCACCGTGGGACACGGACTGTCGCCCCATTCTGAATGCCGTCCCAAGCACCTGCTTGGAAAGCTGGTGCCTGGAGCCGGCCCTGCCAGGAAGAGAGCACTGCAAGACCCATCAAAGCTGGGATCCCCTCTTGCAGACCTTAACAAGGCCAGAGGAGCAGGTGTGAGTTACATCTGGGTGGGATAAAGAAATACTGAACAGTGGAGGGGAGAAGGGGAACCTTTTATCCACATGGAATACTTTAACCATGTCATGTTTTATACCTAGGACACATTGAGCATTTAGGATAATTTTTTCAGAGAAGCCCCTAAATAATGTAGGAACATAAGTACCAATGACTTTCAATGAGACTTAGGCTCCTGAGTCATTTAGATGCTTTTGAATAGTTTACCCTTACAGCTTTTAATGTTGATAAAAGATTCTGTCTTTCCCTGACCATCTTTGTGCTTCCCTGGTCCTCTGTACACACCCAACTTTGTGCCTTATATCATCGCCCTACCTCCCTCCCATCTGCCCCAGCCTGGACCCCCGCTGCGGAGAACATAGCATGCAGTACACCCGCACTCATAGAATACGTTTATACTGCCCCATATCAGCTGCAATTGATGCTGTTGTTCATCTTTATTCTATGTCATGATTATTGTTGTTACCTCTTTTGACCCAAGCAGTTAGCCAATACTTGCGGTCTTGCAAGTTGGTTCCATTAGAAGGAGAAAATTATGATAGTAAATTATTTCTTTGATGCAATCCTGTTTATTTACAAAGAACGTACACAAAATTCTGTTTCCCTGAACACAGTAAGAATCAAACAGCAAAAGACTTTCTTTGCTCACAGTTCCAAGCGTCTTTCCAGCCAGCATTCTGCCCAAAAGTGCTCTCTCTTTCTCTTAGGACCACACTACAGGTACTTCTCTGGTTGTCATGGGGGCTTCCTTGCTGCTTTCTCTGTGTGCTTCTGTGCTGTTTCTATTTTTTCTCTCATACACACACAGCTGTGTGAAACAATATCCAGCCTCTTGCGTTTGCATTTAGACCCCAGAGAATATCCTTCAGACTGCATAGTTTAACTCCTATTCTAGCCCTTATGTTTTGGGCAGTGGCTCCTGTTGTTTCAGCTATCTATTTGAATGTACTTTGGTTACTGTACTAAATTGATTATTTTAATGAGATTCTTATGGCCAACTATGTGTTGAAATGATTTCTAATGAATGAGCAATGTAGCAAACATACATAGCCTATTCTAACATATCTTACCATGTGTTAGAGTCTCAATCTTCCTATATTTCCTAAACTTATTTTGATTTTTAGGCAGATTTTCTATAGGATTTGATTGTGCTGGTAAATAACAGAGAATAAATTGACAGCCTGAATTTATTCCCGGGTTAAGGTTTCTTAACAGTAGAACGTACTGATACACTATGTATATAACTGCTGGACACACACACACACACACACATATATATATATATATATATATAATTCCCAGAATAAAAACTATATTAAACTTAAGACAAAGTTGAGCACTTATCAATAATTTAAAGGTGAAAATATTACAGGGATATTGTGATTATCCCCAAAACAAGCATTGCTAACCCAGGAAATTCAGAGTTGAGGCTAACCTTAAAAGAAATCCAAACATATCAAGAACATAAGACTATGTAATGGCAACAAGAGGAAAATAAAAATGAAAAATCATGAATTTGCCTTTTAAAAATCAATGGAATCTACTACCAAAACCATTTTGCATTAATCACAATTGTATGGTTGTTGCGTGGTGACACCATAGGATAGAGATAAGATGGTCCTGGTGCCTTAGCTGTGCAGAACACCCATCTTTACATCTCCATCTCATCTCATGCACAAATACTAAACTGTCTCTTTGTAAATGTTGTCACCAACCCTGTCTGCTTGAATAAATAAATTAATTACTGAATGATAGTCCTTTCCTGTAGGTCTCTCCCACTTTGTCTAGAATGTCTGTCCATTTAGATACCCACACGGACTACCAAGCTTACAGAGTGTATAAACTGCACAGGGCCCAAGAGTGACTTGGCTCCAGTGTCTCTATCAAGTCCTGTGGAATTTGTAATCTCTGCAAACTCCACAGAACAGGGGGTCTCCATCACTAGCTTCTGTTATGGATACTGTAGTAAGGGGTTGTTCTTGAGACACCTGGATACAGGACTAGTTTTACTTGTGGCTTGGGGAACAATAATGAGAAGTCAGCAGTGCGAATCTTTCTCTCCTCTCTTTTCAATAGAAACCTGATTTTCCACTCCACAGGGACATTTTTTTGTTTTGGTAGCATCCTGTTGCCAATTCCATTATTGAACATCACAAACCAAACAGGTGCCATGAAAGTGAAACTGAACAAAACGTTGTTTGTCTTCCAAGTTAAATCCACTTCAAATGATTAATAAGCTTCTTTGGAATTTGAAAAACAATTTGTTTAATCTTTGTTGACAAGCAAGGCTGGACGGTATAGTCCACCCATTTCCCACTGATGACGCTGGCTAATAACAATCATCAACATCAGAAATATATAAGGCTTTGTGTAAAACAGAGGCCTTCACGTCTGACAGAATCATTTGTTTATAACATCATTATTTTCTTAAAACTGCTTCGGCTCATCAGTGACCGGATCCATAAACGTATAGCCTGGAGCCTGGATTCCTTGTGCACACACAACTCTCAGTGATTTCAGTGGGAGTTGCACAGATGTACGGTAATGGCTGAAAAATCAGGGTAAAGGATGTGTGAACTAAGTAACACATGCATAAAAATTCACAATGGTACCTCGGTCTAGCTAGACCCACTTTGTTTTCTGCATTTATATTTTTTTAATAAGGCAGCATTTTCTTGTATATGCTTTAGTGAAATAATTACATTTTTTCCCCTTACCTGTGAAAAGGGAGGGGATGTTATAATAATTTCATTTAACTTCCTCGGCTGCTCCACACAGAGTTGCTCAAGGCTGTTTTGGGGGAAAAAATCGCCAAATAGTAAACACTAATTCAAAAAGTGTAAAATAAGTACATAGTGTAAAAACACCATTATAAAAATCAAAGTAAAACATTGTAACATCCCTTCATGGGAGAAGAAAGATTGAAGCCTGTATCAAGATCACGAATCGAGATGTCTCCCACACAGCAACCCTCTCTATTGCAAGCAAGCTGGTGTTGGGGAGGGAAACATTTGTGTTCTGGGTCTATGACAGATCTGTAACTAGGTGTCCATCCATGTATTTTAATATCACGGCTATTTATTTACTGGAACTTTGAGTTGTAGCATCTATAGTTCAAGGACCATCCTCACCTTTCATCTTGTATGGTCTTTGACGTAATAAGGGCCTATGTGATGAGTGAGCGAGGGTGCTGAGTCACAATTAAACTGGCTACTGTGTACTGTTGCTGTCATAAACTGGCTATTGTGTTCTGTGTTGACGTCAGCCGGAGGTCAGAACTGCGCAAATGTATCATAGTGCTAATAGTGATTTTCTTGTGCCTCAAGTGATAGGGGTCTGAGCTGTTAGAACAGGGGGATCTGTTATGAAGTTGTGAGTGGCCATGGTGTGCAGCACAATATCAACAGTGAATTCCCAAGTGTCTTTATTTAAAAGAAAAAATAAACAAGCAAGCAAGCCCCTTAATGCTAACTCTAGGTTTGTTCCTGCCAGCAGGGCTGAAAGAGAGAGGCGGTTTTGTGTTTCCTTCTCATGGATGGTATTCAGATACCAAGGGGATGGGCAACCTTAAAACACTTAGCTAGCTAGCCATAGATATGTTACAATTCTAGTATTTACATAGCAACTTCCACAAAAAGATCTCAGACCACTTTGTGAACATTAATTAATTAATGTCCAACATCCCATTAAGAAGATAAATATCATTATATTCATAGGGAGGAAAACTAGGTGACTTTCCCAAGATCACAAAGCAAGTCAATGGCAAAGCCAGCAATAAAATCCACGAGTCTTGACACTCAGGCCCAAACCCTAAAAGGTATTTAAGCACCTAATTCCCATTTATTTCAGTGGAAGTTAGATGCCTAAATACCTTTGAGGATCTGGTGTGTGTACTCTAAACACAGGGCTGGCCTTACCATGAGGTGAACTGAGGCGGCTGCCTCAGGTGACAGACTGGCGGGGGGGGCACTAGGACCCAGAGTGTAGAAAATTGTGTCTGCTGCTGGTGCATATGTATTCTCTCTGCTCTAGATGCACAGAGATGGTGGAGAGCTGTGCTGGAGGAAGGAGGGCACAAGAGACATAACAGGCAGGCAGGAGAAAAGGTCAGAGGGAATAAAAGAAAGCAGCAGGAGCTGCAGGGAGAGAGAGGAGGAGGCTCTTATGTACCTCTCTAGCATGCCCAGGAGCCTGGACTGATTAACACCAGCTTCTCAGTGAGTTCCTGTTTCCTGCTGCTTCCCTGAACCCACTTGAGGAGAACAGGCAGTCAACTGAAGTAGCAGGAGCCAGTTAGGCCCTTAAGACGCTGATGTCTTCTCTCACTCAGGCCCTGCTACCAGCTTGCTACTCCCCTTTAACTGAGTGTTGAGAGCCACTATAGCTGGCACAGAGCAGCAGTCATGAGTGAAAGAAGAAAACGCCCCTCTGGGGAAGCATTCAGAAAAAGAAAGAAAGCAAAGGAAGCTTTTCTATCTAAGCAGGAAGGAGCTCTCCTCAGATACATAGACACAAATGTTCACAGTGAGCCTTCCAGCCCCAGTGAGGATGTGAGTGGTGAGGAGATGCCTGATCTTCCAGTTAGTCAGAGTGCAGGTGACCTGGCAGCTGCTGCAGCACCCATATCTCCATCTCAAATGGATGTAACCATGCACATTCCTGAAGAAAAGTGTAGATCAGAGAAAAGTGTGGTGGAGGCGCAAGAAACAGCTGCTGCTGAGTTTAGTTCCTTAAGTCTAGATGATCCAGGACTGTGGACCCTCTTGAGCAGTAGCCTGAGGGACTTCCTTGTACTGCGTAGGCCACAGCAAGTGAAAAACTTCATGTTCCCCAAAGACAATGAAAATAGAAGTTTCCATCCAACACATTACTGGCGTGAAATCCCCAATGGTGACAAAGTGGAGAGGCCATGGCTTATGTACTCAAAAACCCAGAATGCTGCTTACTGTTTTTGTTGCAAACTCTTCCAGTCTAACGTTCCAGCCATATTGGGTTCTACAGGAACAGAGGACTGGAAAAGTTTGGCTAGAAATCTGGCATGCCATGAGAAGGCAGCAAATCACCAAAGAGCATTCCATAGGTAGAAAGAGCTTGAGAAGAGACTAAGGTTAAAGGCCACCATAGATGATCAGCATCAAGAGAAGATTGCATCAGAGTCTCTTTACTGGCAAAATGTTCTGAAAAGGCTTATTGCCATTGTGAGAATGCTTGCTACCCAAAACCTAGCACTGCGTGGCACTTCAGATCATCTGTATGTGCCAAACATTGGAAACGTCCTTAAAATTGTGGAGCTGATGGCTAAGTTTGATGCTGTACTCCAGGAGCAACTAAGAATAGTCACCACCCAAGAAATGTACACACTTGGAAAAACATTTCAAAATGAGATCATACAGTTACTGGCAACAAAAGTCAAATGGAAGACTGTGGCAGATCTGAAGTCAGCAAGATATTACTTTGTTATTCTGGACTGCACACCTGACATCAGCCATACGGAACAAATGACTTTAATGGTTCATTTTGTAACAACAACAGAACCTAGTGAAAACGTCCCTGCAATGCAGAAGGGGTGAATATCAACAAATGTGAAAATTACTTTTTTGTAGTGCTAACGAGGCCAATTCAATCAGGGTGGATATAGTCTGAATAAAGACTGGGAGTGGCTGGGTCACTACAAAAAATAATTTTCCCTCTGTTGATACTCACACCATCTTGTCAACTGCTGGGAATGGGCTTCATCCACCCTAATTGAATTGGCCTCATTAGCACTGACCCCCGACTTGGTAAAGCAACTCCCATCTTTTCATGTGCTGTATATTTATACCTGCCCACTGTATTTTTCACTCCATGCTTCTGATGAAGTGAGTTATAGCCCACGAAAGCTCATGCCCAGATAAATTTGTTAGTTTCTAAGGTGCCACAAGGACTCCTCATTGTTTTTGCTGATACAGACTAACAAGGCTACCCATCTGAAACCTCTCAAAAATACCACGGTTTGTGCAAGTATTTTGCAGAAGCTTTCTTCATTAGTTATATAAAGAGACAAAAATTAAGTGCAATATCAGTAGTAACCTTCATTCAATACTGATTCTTTCTTTACTGCTCTGTGGATTCAACACAAAACCAGCTGCCCAGCCCATGCTGCCAAAACAAGCTACCAGCTTAACAGATGGTATATTGTGAGTTAAATATTGACACAAACCACAGATGTACCACTGAGCTCTTTCCCTTTATTTTCCTCACTCTGTGATATTTGCAAATAGCAATGGATAACTCAATTTGTATGGACAAAATTTACACGTAGGTTTCACAGTGAACAAGCTGACCAATGGTATCACACATACTGACATTTAGAAGAAAGCAGACGTTTGAGCATTGTTATTATACAAAAGTAAAGGACAAGAAAAAAATAAAGATAGTGATTTTACACAATGTTATTAATCATTTGCCCCATTTACAAATAGGACAGAGAAAACCAAAGAATAATGTGACTGTGATTTAAACACATCCATTGGTTTTAGAGATGGGCCCAAGAACCAGAATTCAGATCCAAATGCCAGAAATATGGCGGTTTAATCCAAACTTAATAAAACTGAATTTCTTGGGCCTAACTGTGCTTGCAGATGTGTGTGTGTGTGCGATCACTGTTGATGTTGTAGGGATGTTCAGACCCCAGGAATCTGCACACTTGGGCACCTTTGTGTTTTTCTTTACATTCTTTTTAGAATTCAAAGATAACTGCCACTAATCCATGTAGCCTCAAGTATACTTACACACCCGCTGGAAAAATCTGGAATGTTTTTCATTTGGTTTTCTATGTTTGAATAAACAAGTAGCCCATTGTTCAAAACTCTCGCGTCATCCAGTTTCCTAATGCCTTGAGGCCTGGTTATTGCAAATGGAAAACAGTGTACAAAAAAAGAAAGAACAACAGAATAAAAAAGAAAGAGAAAGTCAAAATCAAAGTATTGCGGGGAGGAGGCAGGTGTGTGTGAGAAAGAGAGCGCACCAGGGAGACTTCCTTATTCCTGCATAAGTCTCAAATGTTTTACATTTCCTTTTGGGGTGCAGGAGAGACAGGGAAGGGTCTTGTGAGGGTTGTGTTTGTACCAGTGCTTTATTATGTTTCATGAATTAATATATATTTCACTTCTCTCACAGTTTTTCATCTCCAAGGAAAAAAGATTTTTCAAGGTGCCTACTCCTCCCAAATATTTTCATCTAATTTTGAAAGTGGAATGCCAAGCACAGGTTCTCAAGGTGCATATCACTGTAGCTGGGCTTTATACTGTCTCGGTTTTTGATTTGGCTCGAATCCACGAGTGTCTATGATTAGCAGTATTAATTGAATCTAAACCTCAACCCTCTGGGATGTCAGGTTTGTCTGTTCATAGAATCATAGAATCATAGAATATCAGGGTTGGAAGGGACCTCAGGAGGTCATCTAGTCCAACCCCCTGCTCAAAGCAGGACCAATCCCCAATTAAATTATCCCAGCCAGGGCTTTGTCAAGCCTGACCTTAAAAACTTCTAAGGAAGGAGATTCCACCACCTCCCTAGGTAACGCATTCCAGTGTTTCACCACCCTCCTAGTGAAAAAGTTTTTCCTAATATCTAACCTAAACCTCCCGCACTGCAACTTGAGACCATTACTCCTTGTCCTGTCCTCTTCTACCACTGAAAATAGTCTAGAACCACCCTGTCTGGAACCACCTCTCAGGTAGTTGAAAGCAGCTATCAAATCCCCCCTCATTCTTCTCTTCTGCAGACTAAACAATCCCAGTTCCCTCAGCCTCTCCTCATAAGTCATGTGTTCCAGACCCCTAATCATTTCTGTTGCCCTTCGCTGGACTCTCTCCAATTTATCCACATCCTTCTTGTAGTGTGGGGCCCAAAACTGGACACAGTACTCCAGATGAGGCCTCACCAATGTCAAAGAGAGGGGGACGATCACGTCCCTCGATCTGCTCGCTATGCCCCTACTTATACATCCCAAAATGCCATTGGCCTTCTTGGCAACAAGGGCACACTGCTGACTCATATCCAGTTTCTTGTCCATTGTCACCCCTAGGTCCTTTTCTGCAGAACTGCTGCCTAGCCATTAGGTCCCTAGTCTGTAGCTGTGCATTGGGTTCTTCCGTCCTAAGTGCAGGATCCTGCACTTATCCTTATTGAACCTCATCAGATTTCTTTTGGCCCAATCCTCCAATTTGTCTAGGTCCCTCTGTATCCTATCCCTGCCCTCCAGCGTATCTACCACTCCTCCTAGTTTAGTATCATCCGCAAATTTGCTGAGAGTGCAATCCACACCATCCTCCAGATCATTTATGAAGATATTGAACAAAACCGGCCCCAGGACCGACCCCTGGGGCTAGGGCTTCCCCTCAGGGCTTCGATTCTCATCAGAAATTTCAACCAACAGAAGGATTAATTGACAAAAGACTGGATATATATAAAATACCTTTCTATTTAAAAAACACAAAATGTCAATGCAGCCTCTTAATTTTCCATAATGGGAATATTCCATACTCCTTCAATTCTTGGGGGCTGCGTTAAAAATAACATGTAAAAGGTGACCTAAAGGGTGTTAAAGTGGCTTATGAAAACCAGGAAGCAGGTTGAATTTTGTGATCGGACTAGAGGGAATTGGGAGAGAATTTTTCAGGAGGGAGTTGGCTCTGGGGTTTGACTGCGTATTCCACAGAGGTCAGGGACAGTGATAATTCCTGTGTTCAGAGATTATCTGAATTTTATTTGGGTCTGACAGAGTGATCACCACGGTCGGTGCTGTGAAACAGAAACCTAAGGAGCCCCCTACAGAATGACTTTTTTTGCTTATTCTCCAATCACTAATAATCCATGGATTCTCTTTTGTGTAATGAGGTGTAATGAGGAACTGGAGGAGGAGGTGCAGAGTCTTCAGGAGATGACCTCAGAAACCGGGAGTGGTTTGCTGGCTAGAACTGCTTCCTCCTTCCCCCACTATGGATACCGAGCCTCCTTCTACTCACCAGGATTCTTACCCACATTACTTTGGATGAGTGGGGGTGCCCTAATGTGTCCTCAGTTATTGAAGGCATTTGTAAGCAAGTTTTGCTTGATAATGGGGTGTCTAGTTCTTTAACACCTAGAATATAGGCAGAAGACATCACACACCAGTGTTTCAAAGTAGCAGCCGTGTTAGTCTGTATTCGCAAAAATACAAGGGGGGAAATACCTAGTAAGTTCAATAAGAAAATATGACTAATACAGCAGCTAATGTTTCCTGTCAGAAGAACAGTTTCGGTATAACAGCAGAGATACTGATATCTAAGTCGGCTGAGACTCAGAAAAGAATAAAGAAAGCAAAGCAGAAGTAAAACAAAATGTTGCTAAAATGCAGCAGTTAACAGAGCCCAGGAAAAAAAAAAGTTCTCACCTGTGAAAAACATATTCAAATCTGAAATAGAAAGCTAAAACGTGAGCTGCTTAATTTAGGGGAAGCCTAAAGAAAAATGAAAAGATATTTTGATAGCCAAGCTTCTGGCAAGGAGAATGAAATGAGAGACCAGGTACTTGTGCAGGATGTTTCAGCTGAAAAGCCCTTTCCAAAAGCCAGTTGAGAGGATCACTGCCATATAATGGGCAAGGCTAGTCCATCAGTATACCTGGTTCATGAAAAAGGAGTGATGATTCAAGGGTTGCTGAACCCATACAGAAGGAAGCACAGAAGTGAATCTGCTAATGTAAAAAGAGGGAAGCGAGAATATTTGTTTTCTCTTTCATGTGCTGATCAGGATCCGTGGAATTCGGGATACAACAAAGGAACACGGCAGTGACAGTGCATGAGGGGGAGAATGCCACCCTATCCGTATGGTTCTTGGGTAATCATGCAAGAAAACCTAGTGTCCTGGTACAGACTGGAATGCAGTCAAGGTGAGGGGGAATACAAGCAACTCTCAGGAGCAGGGACTGGGACTGGGGACCTAGAGGTGTTGGTGTGTTTAAATGGGATGGGAATGGCTAACCTAACCATTTATAGCATGCCAGTTAAGAAATGAGAGAAATATTACAGTGACTTTAGCAGATCATCAAACTACCACCCTTGAGTCCATCTACCATTCCAGGAAAGTGACTGAGACTTTGACCTTCTCTCCAAATGTGATTAAGGACTGGCAGATTACCATCACCACTCCTGAACATATTAGAGTAACAATACCTCCTACTCCAGAATTAAAGCAAGATGATGAACCATGCTCAGAAACCAAAGAGAGACTTGATAATGGACTAGTGATAAATTGAGAACATCAGATTATGTATAATGTACAGTACCAAATGATACCTGTAGTATTGAATTTAACCAATTTTACATTACCACAGCAGCTTTGTCCTGCAAAATATGTACACTTCTATATGCAAATGATAGCAAAAGTGGTGCAGAATTTTGGATAGTCAATGTACAGGGTGGAATTGGAGGAAATTTGGTGGCCTGAGAAGGGAAAGAGTGAGAAGAGATATATGAACAGTATTAGGAGTTGGGGCACTGGGAACTTCAGCAAGGAATCATACGGATATCACAATGCTGTGGGAGGAAAACCAGAAAAGAAGAGTTCAGAAACCTGTTAACAAAGTTAAACAAACAACAGAATGAGGACTTACAGGAGGATTTAAAGGATGTTCAGGATGCTAGGATAATAGGACAGCTGTTTAGGGACGTGGAAGCAGCAATCAATGAAATCATGAACCAGCCTAATGCATCAAAGACAATTACCTGTTCATGGTATGGCAGCTTCCTAATAGAGGAGCTACAAGTAGGGCTAAAGGAAATTCAAGGTGGGAAAGTGCCTGGGTCCATAACAAATAAGATGCTAGAACAATGGACAAAAATAAAAGGAGTGGATTGGTGCAGGGTTAGGTGCTACTCACGGGTCTATTATGCTGAGAAAAGGTGCTTTCTATGGTACTAGCAGTACCAGTGATCACGGGACGAAGTGAGGCATTGAGTGTGTAGTGTCCAGTCCATAGGTACATTGGAACTTACCATGGCAAATTACATCTTAAAGGAATATGTCACTCATCCTCACATACTGATAAGGAAGGGTTGGGGAGTCTGGAAAGCCCTAGATACCTCATGTTGTTCCAAGAGACATGGTACCTGGTTATGTCATTGTGATGTACTGCAAAGTGCATTGCCAGCATGTGGGTTCACCTTGGATGAAGAAACCCAAAATTGCACAGTATGGCTGAGGCAATGGGGACAAGGTCAAGCCAAGGTTGCAAAGGCTGGAGAAGGCAAATATTGTGTAACCTCTTGGGTTGGACGCTTCTAATATGGGACAAACATGTTGTTATGACGGGACAACGTTCTGCTTAGTTCCAAGAAAGGTTATCCGAATAGGGGACAAGGTAATTTTTCTAATTCCCCAGCATGAGATCCACAGTGTATCAGCTGATGTCCGTCTGATTGGTGCTGCCCTAGACTCTGTGGTACAGTTAAGCTGAGTCAGACAACCATTGCATTTAAATGTGCAGACCTGAATGAGTAGATGACCAGAGCATTTGTTGACCTTAAGTCAGGAGAGTCGAAATATTCAAAGCAACATAGATACACTGGGAAATGGCCAATGGCAGGAGATAATATATAATATTGGGGACCATCCATGGATATGCATGATATCAATGGACTTTGTAATTGTGCAAGCCATACCAGTAGTGGTGTTAATTGCATTGATTTGGAAGGTTAGGAGCTTGGTTAGGCAATTGGGAAAGAGAAGGGATGTATATGAAATACAGGCTCTGATGAAGCCTTAGAAAGGATTCTATGGCTTCAAGGTGGGGAAGCATAGTTAGGCCTGACAGAAGCCTGCTGTGGATTTAGAGTCTGTTCTGATAACATTTAACAGTGTAAAACTGTGTATCTGTAACAAATTGCAGAGTATTCATATTTAGTGTTGCACACATGTACGAAACTGTAGAGTAATCATGTTTGTGAGAACAAGAAAAGATAAAGTAATCAGAAAACTAGAGAAGACCGGTTTAAATTAACATTAAGCTTGTACTGATGGGGTAGGTGCATTAATATGGAAATGAGAGGCTAATACATATGTATAAAAAAAGATAACAAAGTTATAAATAAGTTTGTTTAACAAAGGGAGGTTGAAGCCCTACTGTCTGGTGCTGGAGGCAACTGTGATGAGATCATCCTGGTAAGTTTCCCACTTGTGAATAATTGATCACTGCTCTGAGTGTTTTGCCTTAATATTTATTAGATCCATCTGCTGAGTAAGTGAACCTCAGTCCAGCAACAGGGGGACTCCTGTCTGAAGGAGGGAGACTGGAGGGGCCCTAGCCATCTTGCTGGTCAGGGTGGGAAAAGTTTTTGCCTTCTCTGTTGCTGGCCAACTGGAAGAGAAAAGAATGTGTCTGGCATGGTGGTACAGCACCTCGTGGGCACTGGCATCCAGGACAACTGCCCTGCTCGCCCAGCCCTGGAGGGAGAGACTGACTGCCTTAAGGTGAGAGACAGAGAGACTGTTTGAGTAGGGCTGGAAGTGGCTTTGAGGAAGCAACTCCATAGCTGGCTCAGAAGAAGCCTCAATGAGGTCAGGGCACCTGGGCAAACATGGGAGTGACTCAGCCAGGTCATTACCCTTTGAAGTTTCATCTCATGGCGATTAAGTCCTGCTGCACCGTCTTTTAATGAGCAGCCAGGACACGACGATGGCCAGCAGTCATACTACACCGTCTTCTGCTGAGCACCCAGGAGATGACGATGGCCAGCAGTCGTACTGAACAGTCTGCTGCCAGCAAGATGTATAAAGATAGATGAAGTGGATCAAAACAAGAAATAGACCAGATTTGTTTTGTATTCATTTTCTCCTCCCTCCGTCCGTGAAATCAACAGCCTGCTAAACCCAGGGTTCTGAGTTCTATCCTTGAGGGGGCCATTCTGTTTCTCCTTGATGCAAAGCCACCCCCTTTATTGATTTTAATTCCCTGGAAGCCAACCCTGTAAGCCATGTTGTCAGTTGCCCCTCCCTCCGTCAGAGCAACGACAGACAATCATTTCACACCCTTTTCCCTGGATTGCCCGAGCAGATGCCATAGCACAGCAAGCATGGAGCCCATTCAGCTCACTGCAGCAGTAATGACCATTATAAACACCTCTCGCATTGTCGTGCAGTTTATGCAGAACCAGCACCTGAGAAATCAGGCAAGGAGGCGACGGTAGCGCGGTGATGAGGACATGAACACAGGTTTCTCTAAAACCGCGGTTCCCCAGCAATTTGGAGATCATGGTGTTACTGGGGCAGACTCATGACGTGGGACACCGATTTTGGGCCCGGGAAACAAGCACAGAGTGGTGGGACCACATAGTGTTGCAGGTTTGGGATGATTCCCAGTGGCTCCGAAACTTTCGCATGCGTAAGAGCACTTTCATGGAACTTTGTGACTTGCTTTCCCCTGCCTAAAGCGCAAGAATACCAAGATGAGAGCAGCTCTCACAGTTCACAAGTCAGTGGCGATAGCCCTCTGGAAGCTTGCAATGTCAGACAGCTACCGGTCAGTCGGTAATCAATTTGGAGTGGGCAAATCTACTGTGGGGGTTGCTGTGATGCAAGTAGCCAACACAATCATTGAACTGCTGCTATCAAAGGTAGTGACTCTGGGAAATGTGCAGGTCATAGTGGATGGCTTTTCTGCAATGGGATTCCCTAACTGTGGTGGGGCTATAGACGGAATGCATATCCCTATCTTGGGACCGGAGCACCAGGGCAGCCAGTACATAAACCGCAAGGGGTAATTTTCAATGGTGCTGCAAGCACTGGTGGATCACAAGGGACGTTTCACCAACGTCAGTGTGGGATGGCCAGGAAAGGTTCATGACGCTCGCTTCTTCAGGAACTCTGGTCTGTTTAAATGGCTGCAGGAAGGGATTTACTTCCCAGACCAGAAAATAACTGTTGGGGATGTTGAAATGCCAATAGTTATCCTTGGGGACCCAGCCTACCCCTTAATGCCCTGGCTCATGAAGCCGTACACAGGCATCCTGGACAGTAGTCAGGAGCTGTTCAACTATAGGCTGAGTAAGTACAGAATGGTGGTAGGGTGTGCATTTGGACGTTTAAAGGGTTGCTGACACAGTTTACTGCCTCGGTCAGACCTCAGCAAAACCAATATTCCCATTGTTATTGCTGCTTGCTGTGTGCTCCACAATATCTGTGAGAGTAAGGGGGAGATGTTTATGGCGGGGTGGGAGGTTGAGGCAAATCACCTGGCCACTGAATACACGCAGCCAGACACCAGGGCAGTTAGAAGAGCACAGTAGGAAGTGCTGCGCATCAGAGAAGCTTTGAAAACCAGTTTCATGACTGGCCAGGGTACTGTGTGACACTTCTGTTTGTTTCTCCTTGATGAAAACCCACCCCCTTGGTTGCCTCTAAATTCCCTGTAAGCCTCCTGCGCTCCCCCCTTCAATCACAGCTTGCTTGCAAAGGAAATAAAGTCACTATCGTTTAAAAAACATGTATTCTTTATTAATTGATTATAAAAATAGGGAGATAACTCACAAGGTAGCCCAGGTGGGGTGTGGGAGAAGGGTATAAGGGAAGGAAAAGGCCACTTTAAAACTTCTTGAATGACAGCCTTCTGTTGCTTGGGCTGTCCACTGGGGTGGAGTGGTTGGGTGCCCGGAGCCTCCACACCCGTTTTCTTCAGTGTCTGAGTGAGGAGGCTATGGAACTTAGGGACGAAGAAGGGCGGTTAAACAGGGGCTGCAGCGGCAGTCTGTGATCCTGCTGCCATTCATGAACCTCCACCAGATGCCAGAGCATGTCCGTTTGATCCCACAGTAGCCCCAGCATTGCCTCATGCCTCCTCTGATCTTCCTGCCGCCACCTCTCCTCACGTTCATTGGCCACTTTCCTCCACTTTCCTGCTATTGTGTCCCTCCACACAGCTCTGTCAGTGCCGGACGACTACATGAGCTCAGAGAACATTTCATCGCGCATGCATTTTTTTCGCCGCCTTATCTGAGATAGCCTTTGGGATGGAGGGGGGAGGCTTGAAACATTTGCAGCTGCTGGAGGAAAAAAAAGGGAGTGAAGTATTTAAAAAGATACATTTTACAGAACAATGGCTACACTCTTTCACGGTGAACAGCACTATTCACATTACATAGCACATGTGATTTTGGTACAAGGTCGCATTTTGCATCCTATATTGAGTGCCTGCGGCTTTGGTTTTAGAGATCACACACACAGTGCCGGGCAACAGAATTCGGCTTGCAGGTGGCCATGGTAAGCCATAGTCTTTCGGCTTCTGCAACCTTCATAACAGCAGCGCCTGTCTCTCCCATACCAAGCAAAGCACATTGAGTTGGCCATTTAGTGCTGCAGTTTTCCTGTGAACGTGCAGCAGCAGAAACCAAACTAACCCCCCCTCCCCAATTCTCTGGGATGATTGCTTTACCCCTCCCCCCACCACATGGCTGGTATCAGGGAAGATCCCTGCTAGCCAAACGCGATCAGCTCAGTGCCAATGCCGCCCTCCCTCGTCCCACCGCGTGGCTAACTGCGGGGAGGATTTCTTTTCAGCCACAGGCAAACAGACCAGCAGGAACGGCCACCTCTGAATGTCCTCTTCATTAAATTCCCCTATTTCAACCAGGTTACCATGAACAATATCACTCTCCTGAGGATAACACAGAGAGATAAAGAACGGCTGTTGCTTGAAAACATAAAGCAACGGATGATGCTGCCAGGCTTTGTCATGCAGTGATACCAGATTACTTGCTACTAGCATGGCGTGGTAAAGTGTCCTACCATGGAGGATGGAATAAGGCTGCTCTCCCCAGAAACCTTCTGCAAAGGCTTTTAGAGTACCTCCAGGAGAGCTTCACGGAGATGTCCCTGGAGGATTTCTTCTCCATTCCCAGACCCGGTAACAGACTTTTCCAGTAGCTGTACTGGCCACGAATGCATCCCAAGTCCTCAGGGCTACTTAATCATTAAAAAACGCTTGCTTTTATAGTGTGTATTATATTTTAAAAAGGTACACTCACCAGAGGTCCCTTCTCTGGCTTGGTTGGGTTGGGAGGGTATTTCAGTCAGGGTGATAAAAAGATCCTGGCTGTCGGGGAGAACGGTGTGCTGTGTGCTCTCCTCAAGCTCGTCCTCCTCCTCCTCCTCATCTTCCTCATCCGCAAAATCCTCAGGCATGGTGGAGAGTACCCCATCATCGGAGTCCATGGACAGGGGGGGGTAGTGGTGGCGGCCCCCCCTAGAATTACATGCAGCTCAGCGTAGAAGCGGCATGTCTGGGGCTGTGTCCCGGAGCATCTGTTTGATTCTTTGGTTTTCTGGTATGGTTGTCTGAGCTCCTTAAGTTTCACATGGCACTGTGCTGCATCCCTGCTGCAGCCTCTGTCCCTCATGGCCTCGGAGATTTTTTGAAATGTTTTGGCATTTCGTCTTTTGGAAAGTAGTTCTGATAGCACGGATTCCTCTCCCCATACAGCGATCAGATTCAGTACCTCCCGTTTGGTCCATGCTGGAGCTCTTTTTCGATTCTGGGACTGCATGGTTACCTGCACTGATGAGCTCGCCTGGCCAAACAGGAAATGAGATTCAAAAGTTCCCGGGGCTTTTCCTGTACACCTGGCCAATGCATCCGAGTTCAGAGTGCTGTCCAGAGTGGTCACAATGTGCACTGTGGGATAGCTCCAGGAGGCCAATACCTTCAAATTGCGTCCACACTAACCTCGATTCGAAACGGCGATGTCAATTTCAGCGCTAATCCCCTCGTTGGGGAGGAGTACAGAAATCGGTTTTAAGAGCCCTTTGTGTCAAAAAAAATGGCTTCGTTATATGGACGGGTGCAGGGTTAATTCAATGTAACGCTGCTAAATCCGACATAAACTCATAGTGTAGACCAGGCCTAATGGTCCTGACACACATATGGAATTAATAATTTTTAAGAATTGCCCGGAGCTCTGATAAACATGCTGGGGGGCTCCTTGTAGGAATGAGTTGGAAAGACACAGTATTCGGGCCCAAATGACACCGATCAGGTTTTCCCAAGATTGTCACTTTTTTGAGGTAGCTATACTGGGAAATCTGTAATGGTGTTCAGTACACACTGCCAGCCGTTATGGGCTCAGGACCAACCCAGACGTCCTGGATTGTTTTTTGGTACCTCAGAGGTTGTAGGCCTAAATGAGAACAAGATAATGTAGCATTCAGTGGGGGAAGGGAGAGCAGAGTCAGTTCACATCCAACTCTTCACACACATCATCGTGCCATACAGCGTCCAGCCCAGTTCCTTCTGGTGCATCAGTCTAGTCCGGACAGATTTGGTACTTCAGAAAAGAAACATGTTCAGTGCATTTATGGTTTGGCCAGGAGCTGAAGAGAGCTGGATGCCATCGTTGTAATGGGGGGTAAAACAGTGAGGGGTGAAGAAGGTTTTTCCTATATGTGATCAGAGAACAAGAAACTAGAATATACTACATTAAAAACATCTGCCACATGATGCAACAAACCTCCACCAATGAGCCCTGGAAAAGGAACCAAGGCACGAGGTTTCCCTGCCTGGGAAAAGAAACCAGGCCACAGCTGTGAAAGTGCCAAATACTCATCACTAGACCATCAGGAAGGAGCCATGTGCTTCGCTTGGGTGGCTGCTCAGACATGTGGGCCCTTGTGAGGTGAAACGCAAAAAGAAGAACGTCTGCAGTATTCCCAGCATCAAGAGATCAAAAATCATGAGATTGGCCCCCAAAATCATGAGATTTCTAAAAAAGATTGTACTGTGTTTTTTAGGTCAGTCTCTTGATTTTTGAAATCCTCCCCCCGCCGCCCACCCCCCAGTGTGTGTGCATATGACAATTAGTGTTGTCTACTCTCCCACATGTACTGGGTAAGGAGATTTTGTCCCCTGCTGCAGGAGCTCTCACCCCCACATCTGCCCATCTCCTACCCAGCAATTAATCTTGTCCCCGAGTCTCCCATCAGTACTGTCCCCACCCAATTCCCCTCAGTTTAGCCCCTCCCTCTGTTCAGTCCCTAGCCCCCATCATCACCACCCCATCAGTTCAGCCCCCTTACCCCATTGTCCCCCACTGTCCTCAGTTCACCCTCCCAGCACTCACCCCATCTGCTCAGAACCCACCACCAAAAAGTACCCCACCCCATCAGCCCCCACCATCCTCACTTCAGCCCCCCTGCAGCCCAGAGGCCATAGTTCAACCCTCCCAGCCTCTGCTCCACTTAGGGTTCTTCACCCTCCCCAGGCTTGGGGGGCTGCAGTAGGGTCCCCTCTCCCACTTCCCAGGCTGGCAGGAGAGCAGCTGCCTGGGGCTGATAGTGGGAGCTGAGACACACAGGGGTGACAGCAGGAGTCCCAGCTGTCCAGGGTGACAGTGAGAGCCTCTCCTCACAGGGCTGATAGCGATTTCTAAGTGAAATTAAGCTTCACTCATAATCTCAGGATAGAACTCCCAAATGTGAGTATGTTTTTTTTCAGATGCAGCTGAAAACCACCCCATGACATTTGAGAGCTTTATCATGAGTTCATGAGTGAGGCTTAATTTTACTTAGAAATTGTGTCTCTCGTGGTAAATTCGTGAGAGTTGGCACTTCTGAGCCTGCAGTCCAGCTACCACAGGGGACAGGGTGCCAGAAGAAGTATGGTGAAAGGCTAGGGAGGCCACTTGTCTGGTTTTATACCGGCACAGAAACTAGGGGGGCAGCGGCAGCACCCCCAGGTTTCACTGTGAAAAGTTTGATGGTGCTGTCGGAACGAAGCTAGCATTATTTCTAAGCTGACCATATATCCCAGTTCTTGATCAGTTGGCAAGAGCAAATGGGACAAATGCCCACTTTTGGCAAAAAGGTGAGGTGCAGAGGAACATGGGGGGAGGAGCAGCGATGCCAGCCCCACGCAGGAGGGGAGGCAGAGCTCGGGCACGAGGCAGGCAGGACTTGGGCGAGCAGCAATGCCAGCCCCAAGCAGGGACAGGGGGCTCGGATGAGTGGCTTGGGCCAGCCTAGCTCCACGCGGTTTTTCCTTTGGGAAATATGGTCACTCTAACTATTTCAGAGTAACAGCCGTGTTAGTCTGTATCCGCAAAAAGAGAAGGAGTACTTGTAGCACCTTAGAGACTAACAAATTTATTTGAGCATAAGCTTTCGTGAGCTACAGCTCACTTCATCGGATGCATGCTGTGGAAAATACAGTGGGGAGATTTATATACACAGAGAACATGAAACAATGGGTGTTACCATACAGACTGTAAGGAGAGTGATCAGGTAAGGTGAGCTATTACCAGCAGGAGAGCGGGGGGGTGGAGGGGCGGGGGAACCTTTTGTAGTGATAATCAAGGTGGGCCATTTCCAGCAGTTGACAAGAACGTGTGAGGAACAGAAGCCCTCTACACCAACATTCCACACAAAGATGGACTACAAGCCATCAGGAACAGTATCCCCGATAATGTCACGGCAAACCTGGTGGCTGAACTTTGTGACTTTGTCCTCACCCATAACTATTTCACATTTGGGGACAATGTATACCTTCAAATGATTCTATGATTCTATGATCAGCGGCACTGCTATGGGTACCCGCATGGCCCCAGAGTATGCCAACATTTTTATGGCTGACTTAGAACAACGCTTCCTCAGCTCTCGTCCCCTAATGACCCATCTCAACTTGCGCTACATTGATGACATCTTCATCATCTGGACCCATGGAAAAGAAGCCCTTGAGGAATTCCACCATGATTTCAACAATTTCCATCCCACCATCAACCTCAGCCTGGACCAGACCACACAAGAGATCCACTTCCTGGACACTACGGTGCTAATAAGCGATGGTCACATAAACACCACCCTATACCGGAAACCTACTGACCGCTATTCCTACCTTCATGCCTCCTGCTTTCATCCAGACCACACCACACGATCCATTGTCTACAGTCAAGCTCTATGATACAACCACATTTGCTCCAACCCCTCAGACAGAGACAAACACCTACAAGGTCTCTATTAAGCATTCTTACAACTACAATACCCACCTGCTGAAGTGAAGAAACAGACTGACAGAGCCAGAAGAGTACCCAGAAGTCACCTACAAGAGTACCCAGAAGTCACCTGTTGGACAGGCCCAACAAAGAAAATAACAGAACACCACTAGCCATCACCTTCAAAGTCCCCAACTAAAACCTCTCCAACGCATCATCAAGGATCTACAACTTATCCTGAAGGACGACCCATCACTCTCACAGATCTTGGGAGACAGGCCAGTCCTCGCTTACAGACAGCCCCCCAACTTGAAGCAAATACTCACCAGCAACCACACACCACACAACAGAACCACTAACCCAGGAACCTACCCTTGCAACAAAGCCTGTTGCCAACTGTGTCCACATATCTATTCAGGGGACACCATCTTAGGGCCTAATCACATCAGCCACACTATCAGAGGCTCGTTCACCTGCACATCTACCAATATGATATATGCCATCATGTGCCAGCAATGCCCCTCGGCCATGTACATTGGCCAAACTGGACAGTCTCTACGTAAAAGAATAAATGGACACAAATCAGACGTCAAGAATTATAACATTCAAAAACCAGACGGAGAACACTTCAGTCTCTTTGGTCACTGGATTACAGACCTAAAAGTGGCAATTCTTCAACAAAAAAACTTAAAAAACAGACTCCAACGAGAGACTACTGAATTGGAATTGATTTGCAAACTGTATACAATTAACTTAGGCTTGAATAAAGACTGGGAGTGGATGTGTCATTACACAAAGTAAAACTATTCCCTCTCCCACACTGTTCCTCACATGTGCTTGTCAACTGCTGGAAATGGCCCACCTTGATTATCACTACAAAAGGTTTTTTTCCCCCACTCTCCTGCTGGTAATAGCTCACCTTACCTGATCACTCTCCTTATAGTGTGTATGGTAACACCCATTGTTTCATGTTCTCTATGTATATAAATCTCCCCACTGTATTTTCCACGGCATGCATCTGATGAAGTGAGCTGTAGCTCACGAAAGCTTATGCTCAAATAAATTTGTTAGTCTCTAAGGTGCCACAAGTCCTCCTTTTCTTTTTGCCTATTTCGTGATTCTTGAGAATCCCGGAGCTGTGCTGCATCCGTGTGATATGAGTGGGAATTGCACTTTTCCACATTGCTTTTGAACACACATGGTTACAGTTTTGTTAGCTGGCTTCCAGCACTCCCACTATAAAAAGTGTTCCAAAACGCCTCTGTACTGGACAGTCCTCTTTTTGGCTGGTTTGTCCCCCATCCGATAGTGGGACAAAACCAGATGTTTCTTTGTCTGGTATCAGATACGACAGCCATGGTTCTCAAACTGTGGGTCGGGATCCCAAAGGGGGTGGTGACCCCATTTTAATGGGGTTGCCAGGGCTGGCTTCAGACTTTCTGGGACCCAGAGCTGAAGCTGAAGCCTGAGCCCCAGCACCCAGGGCATAGCCTGAGGCCTTCAGCCCTGGTGGCAGGGTTCAGATTACAGTCCCCCTGCCGGGGGGAGGCAGGAGAGGAGGCTTGGCCCCCACAGCTGGGACAGCAGGGCACAGGCAGGTTCAGGCTTTGGCTCCCCCTCCTGGGGTTGTGTCGTAATTTTTGTTGTCAGACGGGGGTCGTGGTGCCATGAAGTTTGAGAACCCTTGCCATAGGAGATGCCATTTTGAACAGTGCACTGCTCTGCTCCCCACCCACATGACCTCAGACACGCTGCATGCAAGGTCAGAACAGTGCGGGCAAGGCAGTGCACTCTTGAAAATGATGTCCCGTGTGGCATGATCTCACACACACCGTACATCTCAGGTCACGCTGGCAGGGAATGGGTCACGCTGGCAGGCGCAGGCCCTGCCATTCCCAGAGGTGCCGGAATGTGCAGGATTCCAGAACATGGGAGTGGTCACCCTCCAAAACAGCCACTGCACGTTCTCTGAGGGTCAAGCTCAGGACTGTTAGAGGGGGAGACTGCTGTGCTACCAACTGCACTACGGTGGCTGGCTAAGATAATGCTAGACACTGCCAGCTCGAGGGTCACTGGCACCTGACAGCACAGCACCCTGCAGTCCAGGGCAAAACAAAAGAGAAGCGAGTGACATAACCCTCCTGGAGGCAGACCCAGCCCACCTGGCTACCCCTGGAGCTGCCCACTTATCCCCAGTGTTGCTGCACAGAACCGTCCCTACGCTTCCTCCAGAGGGGGTGGCAAAGGGAAAGTCTTCGCTGACCGGGAATTGAGCCCAGACCCCAGCAGGGAGTAGAGTGACCAGATAGCAAGTGTGAACAATCAGGACGGGGTGGGTAATAGGTGTCTATATACGAAAAAAGCCCCAATATCGGCACTGTCCCTATCAAATCGGGACAGCTGGTCACCCTAGCCGGGAGAGCCCCGAACCACTCGAGCACCAGGGTCCGGACAGGCTGCTGCCTCTCTGCCCTGCACAAAGCGGACACACCAGCAGACGGAAGGGCTGTGTGCGATGGCTGGAGCGGAGGCCGGCCGGAGTTCACCAGGCCAAACGCCCTGTGAGCTGATGGAGGATGGAGTCTGAAAAGGGAGGCTGACCAAGGCAGGTGCGACACCCTTGCCCGGCAAAGGAGCAGGGAACGGCCTAAGGGGTGAGTCCCTGCGGCCCCGGGCAGGCGGCTCGGGTTGATCGCTCCCGCGGGAGGCTGAGCGCAGGGCGGGACCCCGCAGCCCCGGGCAGGGCGGGCGGGCTGGCTGGTGTAATGGAGGCGGAAGGAAGACACGTGACGTGACCGCCGCCGGGGCAGGGTACGGGCCGCGCGACCCGCCGGGGCCGGGGCCGGGGCCCTGGTCTCCTGGCTCCGGCCGGGCTGGGCCCCCGAGCCGAGAGGCGGGGGAAAGGCGGGACCCCAGCGGCGCCGGCTGGGCAGCGCTGCCCGAGGCCGAGGGGCGGCGCCAGGCTCTGAGCGGCCGGAGGCTCCTCGGCTGCGGCGGCCTCTGCGGGGCCGGGCCGGGCTCTGCCTCTGGGGCGGCGCCGAGGTGAGAGCGGGGCGGGCGGCCGCGCTGCGGGGAGCCAAGGGTGGGACCCGCCGCCCCGGGCGCCCCTCTCCCCCCTCACCCGGCCAACTGCGCTGCGGGGATCGGCCGGGCCTGCAACAGCCACCGCCCCGACCCCTGAACCCGCCGCCTCTGTGCCAGTGTTTAGCGCATTCACCGCCTTTGCCCCCGCTCCCCCAGCACTTACCTCAGGTGCCCCCCCCCCCAATTAAGAGCCACGCTTTCTAGTAGTGCGGGACTCTGCTCGGACCTGTTGGGGCATCCGAGACGCACCAGCAGGGCGGACACCGGCTGACCCGCGCCGCAGGGCCCAGCCCCGGGGCGAGTATTTTCAAAAGTCCAGTGGATGTTTGCAAAATTCTCCCGGGCCCGGCCGGCCCGCTCTCAGGGGGGCTGGAACAATTTGTAGAGTGGGGGGTGCTGAGAGCCATTGAACCAGACTGTAAAGCCTGTGTATAATGGCAACCACTTCAAGTCAGGGGGTGCTGCAGCACTCCCCGCACCCCTCGTCCCAGTACCTGTGCCCGCTCTCCTCTGGGGCAGGGGCCAAGGGAAATGACTTGTCTGTGCAATTTATTAAAGGCCTTCCCTAGTGTGGGTGTTTCCATCCCCTTCCTCAAATTAGCGAGGTTTGGGGCAGTTCTGAATCTTGTCGTTCATGATCCTGTTCAGAAATTGCTACAAGGGTTCTCAATTCAATTGGTTTTAAAATATTCGAGCTGGGTTTAAAACAAAACACAACCCTGTGCCTCAAAGTGATGAAGAATTACCCGTTATGGGTGTGATCATACCCATCCTTACATTTGTGGTTTTGACATGGCACTAGTACCATGTGGGGTACTAAATACCTTTAGATGTCATTGAAGTCTATGGGAGCTGAGGATGTCACTCACCACCTTGCCGGATCAGGCCCATTTAAATTAATGGGACTATTCATGGTCCAAAGCTGCAAGGTCCTGAACCACAGTCAGCTCTGAGAGAGGCCAGGGACTGGCTTACACACAAAATTTAGTTCAACCTAGGTACATCACTTGGGTGTGAAAAAATTCATACCCATGAGCACCTCAGTTAAGCTAGCCTAATCCCTTCTGTACATGCGGCTCTGTTGACAAAATAATTTTTCCATTAACCTCGTTACTGCTGCTCCAAGAGGTGGATTACCTACATTTATAGAAAAACCCTTTCTCTCAGGGTAGGAAGCCTCTACACTATGGTGCTATAGCAGGATAGCTACAGTGCCACGGCTGTGCTGCTGTGGCACCTGTGGTGTAGACATGGCCTAAAATGGAGTTGCTTGCTGAGGATTCTGGGACCTGTGAGAACTATTTAAGCAAAATTAACTGACTTGTTTTGATCATATTTAGTGATCTCTTAGGAGTTCGAGGTGTGACATGCACTTTCAGTATGAAAACGAGACAAGGGTTTGAAACAGCCCAGGGTGGGCCCATTTGAGAGTACAGTATCCACACCGAATAAGATGATGAGTAGCATCCCATTAGGGATCAAAAACTCAATGGCCCTCAAATGAAACTCTTACAGTTTGCGGGGTAGTGTTGGGAATCACCACATGAAGGCACACCAGCGTTGGGATCGATAACAACCAGTTATCCAAGTATGAGTGGCATAATTGTGAAGTACCAGAGGCAGTACTTGGCATGAGCAAAGGAGAACATAATGCTGGGAAAACGTTGGTCTATGAAACATGAACTATAATTCATTTTATTCAAAAATAAGTATTTAAAAATGTCATTTATTTTTTTATTTTATCTTTAGGTAACAATTCATCATTAATCAAGATGTCCTCAGCACCTGAGCCCCCAAACATTAAAAAAGAAGCACCCAAAGAGAAAGACAGTCGAATTCCAGGACTCAGGGGTGTCCGTACAACCACCCTGTTCCGAGCTGTGAATCCAGAGCTTTTCATTAAACCTGTAAGAGGCTCCTTCAGAGACAATATGTTTAAAGATGCATTTTTGAGATATATTTTTTTAAAAAACACATTTAAGCCACTAGTGTGATAAGTACCACCTAAGAATATTATAACTGAAAAATAGTTTTCACATTTTCCCAGTTTGATTACTTTGCATATTTGACATCACTTTGTGTGTAGTCAGTTTCTGTTTTCCCCCATCTATTGGTAGACTGTTCTGGCATCTAATACTCCTGGGGGAATTCTGCACCAAAAAATCCAAAATTCTGCACCAAAAAAAAAAAATCCAAAATTCTGCACCAGAAATTCCAAAATTCTGCATATTTTATTTGTCCAAATAATGCAATACAATCACACCAGTTTCACTTATTTTGGTAATTTGTTTAAACTACCATAGAGGAAAAAAATCACAAAAACTGTTCAGCATTTCCTAAACACATGAAAGTTAAGTTACAAATACTTGGTAACCAAGACCCTGCATTCCAGTTATAATCCTAGATTTTCATTTAAATTACATTACTTTTATTTTGGTGTTTGGTGTTCTGTAAAGTAGGCTGTCACTTTAAATTGCCCAGACTTTCACACGTGATAGTCATACAGTTTTGCTAATCATTGTCCTGCATTTTTTTTTAAATGGATAGGTAAAATAGATCCTGAGCTGTAATCTAACCCCATTGTGCCTCTCTGGCACAGGAAAAAAAGCGAGAAAGTCCATAAACCTTCCTAGCTGAGCATCCCGTTACTGTCATTTACAAAAAGGCTCCTTTATACCACTCTGGCAAGGTAAAGGAGCCTTAATTGCCTAAGCGTTTGTCTATACTGGCACTTTACAGCGCTGCAACTTTCTCGCTCAGTGGTGTGAAGAAATCCCCTGAGTGCTGGAAGTTTCAGTGCTGTAAAGTGGGAGTGTTGGCAGTGCACTAGCCCTGGGAGCCATTCCCCTCCTGGAGGTGGGTTTTTTTCAGCACTGGGAGAGCTCTCTCCCAGCACTGGTGCCGGGGCAGCTCTTTAATGTTGCCAGTGAAGATATGCCCTAGGAATGGGAACAATTAACTAACAATGGGAACATTAGCAGCCTGCCTATTTAGTTGTTACATTTCTGCTCTGCCTCAGGGACAGAGCCTGCTTCACACAGCCTTACGCCTCTAAGCCCAGGATGCAACAAGAGGCACAGAGTGAGTTTCTCTCACTCATTTGCAATCAGGCAGGCATCGAGTCCTTCCCCCCCCCCCCCCAACATCTCTCCATGGAGGCACACAAGCCCAGCCTCCCTCCTCACCCTGGGGTGATCTGCTCTCTGCTGCTGGCTGCTTCCAGCAGACACGCCTGGGCACCCTGGACACCCCACAGATTTCTTTGCTCCGCCATTTTTCTGCAGGGGTGCCAAGAAATCTGCAAACAGTATGAATTCTGCACCCCACACAGGGCGCAGAATTCCCCCAGGAGTAATCTAATGAGAGGAAAGGAGTACTTGTGGCATCTTAGAGACTAACCAATTTATTTGAGCATAAGCTTTCGTGAGCTACAGCTCACTTCATCGGATGCAAGGGACTCCCATGAGTCTGCAGAGTTTTATGATTTCATGCGTTAGTTACAGGGAGCCTCTCTTCATATTTAAAAGGGTAAAAAAGAGGATTTAAATATTTTTTAAAGTTTTTAAGATGAAAGGACAAATGTTTGTTTTTAAAAAGTAAGGGTTTTTTCCATTTAAGTGCCACGAACTTGAGGGACCTTTTAGCTTTTAAGATCTGCTGTGCTCGCCTACTTCACCACTCTCTGCAGAATGTTGAAACCAGTTACCACTTTTTATGGATGATTTTTAACTTAATAATTGTTTAATTATAAATAATTGCAAAGTAAATTGAAAAACTAACTATGGTGGGAAAAATAGCCCAGAGATGTTTGCTTACTATTTTTAATGCCGTTTTATTAAATGATCTGATGTGGGAGGGTAATGTGGCAAATTACTTTAAACATTCTTTTACATATGATACTAACTTGGGTGCGGTGCTAATACTGCGGAGTGTTGATAATGCTGCTCGTGCGGCTGATCTTGGAGCTCCAGTGTTAGCTGCACGTGCAGAGAGTGCAGCATGCTAATTCAGCAGACCTCGATGTTATTCATAAAGAAAGACCACAGGCTCAGTTTGGTGGCGAAGGTACTCTGCCGGGTTTTTGGTCAGCAAAACACAGTACTGGTGCTTTGTCCAATGGCTCATAGGGACACTAAGACGTGTGCCCGTGACAACGTACAGGCTCAGTCAGCATAACAGGATACTGTCCCCTCGGCTGATACAAAGATGCCCCTCCTATGACTTCTCCTTTTATACATTGATACAGACAAGTTACATATTACACTCCAGATATTGTTAATTCCCATCCTTACACCTTGTATCTGCTAGTTCAAACAAAACATCCTCATCCATTATCCTGCCATCCCATCCTTATTTTATAAGGGGTCCGTGTGTTCCTGTATAATCTCTTGGGGATTTGTTTACGTTCTTATTTGAGAACTCTGTGTGTTTTTGTACAATCCTCTCTGGTCAGGAACTAACTTACTTGGTCAGCCAATACATGGTGTGTTACTATTACTGCCAAGGCCTACTTTGGGTCACAGCCTTCCGTTCACACTGCTAGTTATGCCTAGGGCTCCAGCAAAGCCTACAGGTTGAATATGCCAACTAATATTTTTGTTACAATATCCATTTTTGTAACTAAGTAGGTGAAATTCTGTTTTACATCTGCATAACCCAGAGACATTAGTAAGACTGCACAAAATTAAAAGGCAGAATTTGACCCATTTAATAAAAGTAGGTTTTGTGACAATAATTTGTAAATCCATTTTAGGAGAAATAAAATTATTTTGACAGGAGCACAGTGTATTGCCCCAGTAGTAAATCTAGATTGAATGTGTTGCAGAAAACTCTTATCACCTTTAGGAACTCTGCTTCTGGCCAATCCGTGAAACAATATTATGACCTGTGGAGGCTCAGAACATTGGATGTTGCCACACATGGTCTCTAAAAAGGGGAGAGGGTAGCTTTTTTTTTAACTTCATGATTGTTTCATAGAAAATATTTTTATCCTTGAAGAACATTATCCTCTTCCTCCTTTCTGAAAGCAAATGGCCTAGATGGTAGTCACCAATATTGTGTCAATTTGTGTCAACTGCTTGCATAGGTCTCAAAAGTGGCAGTGGTGTTATGTCATAAAGAGATGTCAGAGAGGGCCCCTGGTCACTTGGCATGCCAAGAGTAAAGAGCCTGATGTACATGATGGATCAAAAAACCAAAATAGCTGACTAAAAGTGCAAATTAATTTCTTTTGACAGAACAAACCTGTTATGGCTTTTGGACTCATAACAATTACCCTGTGTGTGGCCTACATTGGTTATTTACATGCAACACAAGAGAATAAAAAGGACCTCTATGAAGCTGTTGACAGTGAAGGAGCCAGGTATATGAGGAGGAAGACTTCCAAGTGGGATTAAAGAAGCTGCTTAATAACAGAGAAAGAGAGAGGAGTAATTGGCAATGTAGGCATCTGAATTGTTAATGTTAAATTAGGTATCTGCTAACTTTTCTATGCAATTCTTGGAATGATGTTTGTAAAATTTAATCCAATTTCCATTCCATTTTACAATGCCATGCCTGTACCTATAAACTTTACAGAAGAGATACAAAGTAATAAAGTGTTAAGAACAGTTGTCTGAGTTGATCATTACAGTGTATAGATAAAAGAAATAATTGTGAGCTGGAGACTATAGTGATAAGTGACTTCAGAAATCTTCGTGATAGTTTAATTCATCTTTTTATGGTCTGCTTTGGCAAGAAGGAAAGCAGTTTTAAAATTCAAGGCACATTGTCTGTGGGAAATGGTAGTTTGAGCTGCAAAATCTGCATTTTTAATATTGCATTTGCAACTAAAGATATTTTTTAAAAAGACAAAACATCTAATAATTTTTTTAAAGTCCAGAAGTCTGTAAATACTGATCTAAAACAACCATTCAAAATGCTAATTTACTCTCTTATATAAATCCTTTGTTAAGACATCCTTTTCTGTTCATTTGAGTGATTGGTTTTATTTCTAAATTTGGTTTAAAAACTACATATACCTTCATTGGAAAATATGTGCCATCAATTTCTTGTTAGTCACTGGAATCAGGGTAGTCTAAAACACAGGAGATTCTAAAATGGTGAGGGTATTTTCTGTATTTAAAATGTAGTTAATCTATTTTTATATTAATAAAATTTACAAGTTCTACAGTTTCTGAAATAATTACACACACACAAAACAAGTTTACAAGAATATTAAGGTAAAAAAGTCAAGCATTCACAAGTTAGGAAATGCTAGAGTTAAGGTTGCCTGTTGAACCTTAATTCAGCCTCCTTGTGTATCTGTATTATAATCCAATCTTTAATTAGGTGATCATGTACTATTTTTTCTATAGAACACCTATCTCTTTCCACTTCCTAACTTTTGAGTGCTTGACTTTGCAACCTTAATAATTTTCTTTTAACATAGTTTTTTTGTCTCATTTCCTATGTTTTTAACTAAGCCAACTGATAAAACTCTATAGAAATTCTATCATGTGGTGTCATATTGACACCCGTATGAGTCATCAGCAGGGTTGGAAACTTTATAGCCACTTCACATGACTCTGTCATGTGAGCTAATGGTAGGTTGTCATCCTCTGAATAGACTCGCACTAGAGGGGAATGGTGTACGTACTTTTCTAGTGGGTTTCACTGATACTTGTTGACAGAAAAGGAATTGTGAAACACAAGAATTTTGTGTTTCATTCCAAGCTCTAGTGATCACACAGTCTTCTGCTCATTCCCTTAAGAATGACCCTTTATGCCCCATCCACTTCAACCTGTCCCAGTCCTGTCTCTTCCCCTCCCCTGGCTCCTTGTCCCAGTCCCATTCTCACCTAGCCAGTCCCAGTTTCCACTCCTAAAACATTTTGTCCTGGTCTTGCCCCTCCAGAATCCTGTCCCAACCCCTCCCACTCCCAGTTCTCCCCCTGCACTCTGGCTCCTCACTAGATCTGGCTCCTCTACCATCTCAGCTCCTTTTCCCTGTCCCTTGCCCTACTAGTTATCAGTTCCAGTCTCCTTGCCTAGCCAGTCCCAGTCTCCTCTGGCTCCTCATCTGATCTCAGTCTCTCCCTCCTAGCTCCCAGTCCTCACCTATTTCCCTCCCTGTCTCCCAAGCTCCTTGCCATCCAGTCACAGTCCCCCTTCTCAGTCTTCTTGCCCAGCCAGTCAGTCATCTCCCACATCGCAGTGCCTAGTTGTCCTATCTTCTGCCAGCCTCCAGTTCAAGTATCCCCTCTACCTCTCCATGCAGGCTCCTTATCCCAGTCTACTCCCCTTACCTGTCTTCCCCGCTCTGGATATGGTCCCCTCTGCATTTGAATCAGTAGCTTGTTCCTTCACCCTGTGTGGACCCAGCAAAAGGGTCAGCGAGAGCAAATGAATGACAAGCTGTCTGCTGTCAGTCCAGCTGCCCTGACCTGGACCTGTCACAGCCCAGAGCTGTCACAGCTGGAAAAGCCCTGCTCAGCCCTGGGTTGAAGCATGCACAGTGCAGAGAGAATCTTCGGGATATTTAGTTATGAAAATCTAAGAAGTCTCTACTGAGCATGTGGAAACTGATTTCTCAAAGACTCATATAACTTGGCCAAATGTGGGTGGATTTTCAGTGACAGCAAAAAGCATGTTCCCAACACAAAGACCATCCTCTTCCAATTTTCAAGTCCCTGCTCCAAGGCCTGGGGGCACTACTAAAAGGTGGCTAGAATTTTTTAACATGGGCAAAACAAGATATATTTTTTCCTAGCCTTTTGTTTTATAGGACAGGATAAGAAAGAGCCTTGAGACTAACTCTTTCATTTAATAACTATTATGTGGAATTTTAACCAGATGATTCTTTCATTCATTGAAATATATTAAGCCTACATTGTTTCAATGGGCTTCAATCCTAGTGAGCAAGAACTACTCTGAAGGGGCTTGTGATATATGGGAATAATGCAAGAGTGGGTCCTTACTTATTTTGTGGTGTGATGGTGGCCTTAGAAGTGAGCGGTAGTAACAGTGAAAGAAGGGGAGGGGAAGGGTTTAGAACTGAGTCAAGGAGAAGGGTGTGGTGAATGCAGCTATGAGACTATGCAGTGGAAGGTCTGGCTGCAAGGGCAGGTGTGGTGTTTGTTGTTGGAGTGGGGACTAATTAGTCAAACTGATCCAAACCTATATGGATTGAAGGAGGAATGTTCAGCCTCGTTTTTCATTTTTTCAGCTCTCGGTCTTACTTACCTCCTTGTAGCAATTACTTTTTAAACAACTCTTAATAATACATAGATGATATACATAAAGTGCAGAAAACAGTTTGAGTGCAAAGATGCATACAGTACATTAATGGACAGTACAGAAACATGGCTGACATTCATCAGTGTAAATATCTGATTCCTGCAAATACAGCATACGGTTACAGCAGTGATCAAAAGGGTGAACTCAAATCTCTAAAGCACAGCTTCACTTATGAGAACTGGGGATACACAAACAGCACCAATAATGTTTAGTTTTGTCCTATTTCTGTAGATTTCCTTTTCAGCAGTGGTACTGAAGTTTACAAGAAAATTCCTACCTTGACAAAAATAAGCCACAATGGTTTTTTGAGTGGAGACTCTTTGCTACCCCATGGCACCCACGAGTCATTCACCTCTTTAACAGAAAATACTATGATCCAAATATTTGAAACAGTAGCCATTGCTAAATACTTTTAAAATCCCTTTAAACTGCTTGGATTTGAGAGGAATTGTTGCCATGCCTTAAGTAATAAAAAATGTGATGAGATGCTGCTTAACACTACAACTGCTTTTGTGAGCAAATCTTGTCCTGCCTAGTAACAGTTGCTAGGTATGAGGTTGGTTTAAGGCTGTAAGAGATCAGTTAATAAATCCTCTCCCATCATCAGTCCGCATTATGTTATTGAGCTCCTCACCACATGTGCTTCTTAACCTGCAGGCAAATGTTTTAGACATCATCCTAATAGTGAATGATTTTATCTTTTAACTGGACTGCATGTTTTCTGTAGTAACAGTAAGCATTTTGTCTGCAAGGATTAGGGCAGTTTGGACATTTTAGTAACAACCTTGAATATTTTATACAACCATGATTAGAAATCCGGATTTGAGCTCCTTTGTTTGTTGTGCTGTATGCTCAAAAATAATACCACCACCACCTACACCTGCTACTTTTGAACGGATTCGGGAGTATAAGCCTTACAAAACACGGTATTACACTCATCGGGATATATTAGGTAAGTTGATTTCCTGAATGCTTCATTTGTAATTCTCCAATTGGGGATATCCAAAACGCTTATATATGCCTTTATTTTTGACATTCACATCTTCTTGCAATGGCCTTTCCTGGTTGATCAGAGATGGATACATGTACTTATTCATGAATATGTACAAATACTCCAGATCAAATAATTACTCTTCTCAAGGTATTAAAGATTTGCTCACACTGGAGCAAAAAAAAGAAAGCTATGTATGAGCATGTTTGAAAATAGTTGTAAGTAAGGCTTAAAAGGATTGAGAAGAACCATGCTTGACAAAGATTTTTTAAAAACTCTTTAGTAAGGCAAAGTTACAATACAAAACTGAAGTCTGCTTTTACATTTCCTGTTTCAGGATCTGGGCCTTAGTTAGTCACTCTATAAGGGTTCAGTGCAAAGTCCACAGGAGTTTCTCCCTTGACATCAATGGACTTTAGATCAAGCCCTAAACAGATGAGAGAGAAATAGAAATCATGCTAGAGACTACTGTGTAATGACTGTGGCCACAACTACACTTCTACCCCGATATAACACGACCCAATATAACACGAATTTGGCTAGAACACGGTAAAGCAGCGCTCTGGGGGCTGGGGCTGTGTGCTCCAGCGGATCAGCGCATCAGTGTGTCTGGCTCCAACATGCTGCTCTAAGCGGCGTGTTAAGGGTGCCGGGCCGGGACCGAGGGGTTGGATAAGGGGCAGAGGGTCTCAGGGGGTGGTCAGTGGCAGGGCCTTCCCCCACCCCCTCTGGGTCTGGGAGGCAGGAGCTGTGGGGGGCACTTTTGGGGGCTCCGCAGGCCCAGAGTGGCCTGGGTGATTAGCGGGGGGCCGGGAGAAGCCCTCTCCACTTCCCTTGCCCCAGCCCCAGCCATGTCGCTCAAGGAAGGGGGCTTGGGGGAAGGGATCCCGGCATTTACCGGCAGCAGCGGAAGTGGAGCAGCCCAGCCCCAGCCCGCTCCACTCCACCAGCTCCCAGCTGTGACGCTCCGCTTCCCGCTGCCAGTGGGTGTGGGGCCTTTCCCCAACCCTCCACCCCCAGTGACACGGCTGGGGCCGTGGGCAAGGAAAGCGGGTAGAGGTGTATGTTATAACTTTGCTGGGTATAACTCTTCAAAAAACAGTTAAACTCTTTACTACCAGAACTGTGTACAGGGCCTAAACAAGCCCCTGAAACAACAGTTCCTGACAGGACTCTGGCATACTTATACAGTAAAAGCTGTGTTATCCAGCACTTTACCAACCAGAAAGCTCTAGAAACTAGCATTTCTGATATCTTCCAATACAAGTCTTCAATCTAGTAAACGGGACCAATGCAGAAGCTAAGTAGAATCGATGCCAAAGTTATTCTGGACCCGAGTATTTCCGGGAGCAGTCGGACTATGCTCGAGTTAGCCGAGAAGAGCCAAATGCTGTTCTTTCTGTTTGTATCCGCCATTGTGATCTGTTGGTTTATTACTCTGTGTATAGTCCTGTGTTTATCATAAAATATCAACACCACCCTACCATTATGGCATCCAAAATACCAATGAAAAGCAAAGGAGAGAAGCACAAGAGAGTTGTGTTGACATTAAAACAGAAAATAGATATTTGTACATGTTTTGAAAAGGGCAAGAAAGGAATGTTTTGATGCAAGAGTACAATGTTGGCTTGTCCATGATATACAACATCAAGGTTCAGAAAGGACAATTGCTCAAATTTTTGCTAGTTGTAAGTCAAATAAAGCTGTTGAACATCGCTATACTCTGCATACACCTAAATTAGACCAGATAGACAGTGTTTTATACGAATGGTTTTCATTGAAACAATGGGAGTGTGCCCCTATCTCTGGCCCAATGCTCGTTGAAAAGGCAAAAGATTTTTATAAGCAAATGGAATTGACTGAGCCATGTGCATTTTCTGAACGATGGCTTTTGTGTTTCAAACTTTGTCACGATATTAGAAAGCTAGATGTATCCAGTGAACAAAAATTGGCTGACCATGAAGTGAAATAAATATTGTGAATTTTTTAGAAATTTAGAAATTTTAGAAATTTAATCACTGAACATGATCTATCCCCTGAACAAATGTATAATGCTGATGAAACTGGCCTCTTTCGGTGATGTTTGCCAAATTCTACCCTAGCAGGTGCAAGCGAATTTAACGCTGCTGGTTTTAAGCACAATAAAGACAGACTAATTGTTCTTACGTGTGCTAATGCCGCAGGCTCGCATAGAATAAAACTTTTGGTGACTGGAAAATATAATCATCCTAGAGCTTTCAAAGGTATTGCACATTTACCTATTGTTTACAAAGCACAAGGTAATTCATGGATGGACAAAGAATTTTTTTATGATTGGTTTCATCATGTTTTTGTACCTGCAGTGAAAGAATATTTTAGAAAAATAAGCTTACCCGAAGATAGCAAAGTTATTCTATTGCTAGGCAATTGTAGAGCTCACTCTCAAGAAACAGAGTTAGTGTCTGGTAGTATTTTTACCATCTTCCTGCCTGCCAACGTTACTTCATTGATTCAACCTATGGACCAGGGTCAAATGAAATGTTATTACAGAACAGATTTCCTAAGAAAGCTGATCAATCATGAAGGCACTATCCAGGACTTTCAATCTCGTTATAACATAAAAGATGCAATTTTTAATGTTGCTTGTGCCTGAAATTCTGTTAAAGTGAAACATTAAAGAGCTTAGATAAAATTGTAGCCTAATGTTATCTTTGCAGACGTCTCTTCTGATGAAGATGAATTTAAAGGCTTTAAAGTAAGAGTTAGAAAAAATACATTAGCACAAATTCTTGAAATGGTGACGGATAGTCCTTCTTCACACCCAATCAACAAACTTCATGAAAGTGAGATAGGAGAGTGGGTTGAAACTGACAAGGAGGTTGAAGTGACACATACTGTTACTGATACAGAAATAACAGAGAATGTTTTGAATCCTGAAAAGTCAAAGGACACTGATAAAGACAGTGAAGAAGATTTTAGTGAAGAGGACAAAACAACTTGGGGAAAGGCTTCTTCAGCTTTTGTTACAATAATTAAATTTGCAGAAAGGCAGCCATGTTATACTGCCCGGGAGGTTATGCAATCACACATTCTGCACTCTACTTTTATGCAAAAGAGGCAGAAGAAAATTAAGCAAGCTGATGTCAGGGATTTATTCAAAAAAAGCAGCTTCAAGGGTGTGTCATAGGGTCCGTACAGATTCAGCCCAATCTCCTACATCTTCTACATCTACAATGATAATTGATGTTGATAAGGATGACCCTGAGGCACTGCAACATCCTGAAGTGCCTTCTGAATCATCAAAGAAAAATTAAATTATGTTCAGTATAGTTTTAGTGTTAAGTGTATTTTTAGTGATCTGGGTGTATGCCATGCGCTGCCCACAGTGATATGCAGTGTCATAAGATAACCTACTGTATAGAAAACTTTCCCTGTATATACTTAAGTGCTTCAAGAAACCAAACACTCTGCAGTGCAGCACTACTATTAGATTGGTGAGTACCTGTTTACTATTTTATACTTTATTCATTTTATTGTATTATAATTCTTTGAAAATTGGTAGTCCATTGGTAAGTATAACTCTTAGTTAACCAGAATTTTTGACTAACCAGCACCCCCCATTTTCCCAACATGCCGGATAACAAAGCTTTTACCGTATAAACTATCTCTAAGGTCGTAAGTGGATTTTCTATTGCAGTGCAATTATAGTTTAAAAATTGAAAGAAAATGTATGGTAGTATTAGTATGTTAATAGCAAGAGTCCGAGGAAAATCAATAAAGTAAGAATTTCTATACCTAACTATTGCAGGGATCTTTGATCAGTGATATTAGTATTGTGAGTCACACTGCCTATGTTCGATAATGTGGGTTACTAAACAGGCTTAAGTCATTATTCAATAGCTCTTAGAGCTTGGGATAGTTGCTTTTCAAAATACATTTGAAGTATCAACAGTGTGCTCAGGACTGTAGAAGACCTAGAAATCAAGGTCTTTGACCTGAGGAGCTTATAGTTGACATAGACAACATAAAACACACTGGGAGCCTCTTAAAAATGTCCTGTTTTAGAGTATTTTCCCCTTTTACTTTGTAAAATATTGTATGGGTGGACACCATGATCAGCTTCAACAATGAACCCTACAGACAATTATATACAAGAAACTCACAAATCACCACACCTACCTTCATATATCCAGTAACCAACCCAAACACCGAAAAAATCTGCTATCTACAGCAAGGCACTCAGATACCACAGAATATAGTCCAAGGAGAAAGTCCAAGTTATACATCTTAACACACCCAAAACTGCCTTCACCAGACAAGGACACACCACCAGAGAAGATCATGTCATGGAATAGGCCACCAAAATACCCAAAGCGAACCTGTTTCAATATAGAAATGAAACCCCCTCTGACTGCCCTAAAACACCCCTAGTTGTCACCTCACACTGGAACCCATATGGAGTACCATCAAATAACTACAACCCATACTCTATGGGGACCCCATCCTGAAATAAATCTTTCCAGAACTTGCCTCTTCTGGCCTTCAAAAAACTCTCCAACCTGTCCACGCTCACCATCAGAAGCAAGCTCCCCACAGACCAGCACACACCAACTCAAAGTGGCATCAGACCCTACCAGAACAACAGATGCAAAACTTGCAGACATAATTCCACTGCTGTAATGATCACAACGCACCATTCAAGATCCATGGGTCCTACACATGCCTATGACAACATGTGCTGTACCTCATCCAGCAGAGTAAATCTCCCAATAACAGCTATATGGGTGAAACCAGAAAATCACTACTCTCTCAAATGAAGTCACACAGAAAAATGATAAAAGCCTAAAACACCATATTACCTGTGGGTGAACACTTTTCACAAAGCCATCATTCTATATCTGACCTCTCATCGTCATCCTCAAAGGAAACATGCACAATATTTTCAAAAGATGAGCCTGGGAGTTTAAATTAATAACTTTGCTAGATACTAACAATCATGGACTGAACAGAGACATTGGATTTTTTGGCTTATTACAACAATCTGTAACCCACTAACAACTCCCCTCCCAACTGCCTCCGCCCACTTCCTTCCCCAGCCCCTCCCCCAGCCAATGGCTGACGGTGTGTTAACGGGCCACTTCACCTTGAATAGTCCCTTGAAATATGTGTTAACTACTTACGCTAAACCATCTGTTCCACCTTGTGTTTAGCTGTGACAGTATGTTTCACAGACCTGAAGAAGAGTGTGTAAGCTTGAAAGCTTGTCTCTCTCACCAAGAGAGGCTGATCCAATAAAAGATATTACCTCACCCACCTTGTCTCTTGCTGAAGGCACATCTACACTGGCAAAGTTACACCACTGGCAGTTACAGCAGGGTGACCACATGTCCCGATTTTATAGGGACAGTCCCGATTTTTGGGGCTTTTTCTTATATAGGCTCCTGTTACCCCCCACCCCCTGTCCCAATTTTTCACACTTGCTGTCTGGTCACCCTTAGTTACAGCACTGCTCAGAGAGCACAGAAGGAAAACCGCTGTTGTGTGTTCACACTGACAGCTGCCTGTGCAATAGCAAGTTCACACTTGCGGCACTTGCAGCGTTATTTGGGGCGGTGCTCTCTGGGCAGCTGTCCCACAGAGCATCTCTTTCGCCGCTAAGACTTGTGGGAAGGTGAGGGGATTGTGGGGCATCCTGGGTCCAGTCCCTGTGCCCCGTGATGCATTGCTTCGCATCCCAGCAAACCCTGTGCTTCCGTCCACATTTGGCGCCATCTTTCAACGGTTTGTGTAGTGCGCACCCTGCCTCTTTCAGGCTGCAGGAATGGATCCTGAACTGCTGACCAGTCTGCTGCTCGCTCTGACCCACACGTCACGAGTGGCCGTGGAGTTATTCCTTAAACTACAAAGGCAAGAGGAGTGCAACATTGATCTTGCCACGTGCAGTAGCTATGACACATGATTGCTTGTGGCTTTCACGGAGGTGCTGACCACAGTGGAACGCAGCTTTTGGACTCAGGAAATAAGCATTGAGTGGTGGGATCACATCGTGATGCACATCTGGGATAACGAGCAGTGGCTGCAGAACTTTCGCATGCGGAAAGCTACATTCATGGGACTGTGTGATGAGCTCATCCCAGGCCTGTGGCGCTAGGACATAAGAATGAGAGCTGCCCTGTTGTTGGAGAAGTGCGTGGCAATTGCACTGTGGAAGCGGGCTACTCCAGACTGCTATCGATCAGTCGCTAACCAGTTTGGAGAGGGAAAGTCAACCGTTGTACTCATGTTGACGGAAGTGTGCAGGGCCATTAATTACATTCTGCTCTGAAAGACTGTGACTCTGGGCAACATGTGTGACATTGTGGATGGCTTTGCACAAATGGGCTTCCCTAACTGCAGAGGGGTGCTAGATGGCACACACATTCCAATTCTGGCACCAGACCACCTAGCCACCAAGTACATTCATCGCAAGGGGTATTTCTCAATGGTTCTCCTGGCGCTTGTGGATCACCGTGGACGTTTCACGGACATTAATGCAGGCTGGTCCGGAAAGGTGCCAGATGCAAATATCTTTCAGAACACTGGCCTGTTCAAGAAGCTGCAAGCAGGAACTTTCTTCCAGAAAATCCCAGTAGGGGAAGTCAAAATCCCCATTGTGATCCTTGGAGACCCTGCCTACCCCTTAATGCCATGGCTTTTGAAGCCGTACGTGGGGCAACTTGACAGCAGCCAGAAGCAGTTCAACAACAAGCTGAGCAAGTGCAGAATGACTGTGGAGTGTGCATTTGGCCATTTAAAAGCCCGCTGGCGATGCCTGTATGGGAAGCTGGTCATGGCTGATGACAATATTCTTATGCTTATAGCCACGTTCTGTATGCTCCATAATATTTGTGAAGGGAGGGGTGAAAGCTTCACTCAGGGCTGGACCGCAGAGGCTCAATGTCTGGAGGCTGAGTTTGAACAGCCAGAGACAAAGGCTATCAGAGGGGCACAGTGTGGGGCCATAAGGATCAGGGATGCCATGAGGCAGCAATTTGAGGCTGAAAGCCACTAATATTGGTTGCTATGCTTGGGATTGCAGTGCTTGTAATGCTAGGAGGTGATTGGTGCACATGATGCAAGAAGAGGCTTTAACAAAATTGTATGTGTTTTGCAGTGCTCTTTTTGCTTTCACTTAATAAAATAAAGATTGCTTCCAAACAAACACAATTCTTTTATTAAAAGACAACAACCAGAGAAGGGAGTCAAATGAAAAAAATTATCAGCAGGGAGGGGATGGGGGAAGGGAAGGCATCAAAAGGAGGAGGGGTCCTGGGATGGCTACAGATTTTTGTATGTCCAGGGATCATACCCAACCTTCTCCTTTGGAGAACAATGCAGCGGGTGCTGTACTTCAGCAGGGCCAAACTGCAGATGGATAGGTGTTGAGTGCAGTGGGTATTGGGAGTCCACACTGCTGGACTGTGAGGAGGGAGGAGTGGAATGCTGTGGGTAGAAAGTGGAATCAGGAGGTTGATAATAGTGTGTTGGTGGTGTGAGGGGGGTGCATGGGAAAGAGTTTTGTGACAACGGCTGCAGGGGAGGGCGGGAGCGGAGCTGCTTGGTCTGAAGAGCTAGTATCGCCTGGAGCGTGTCCACTTGGTGCTCCAGAATGTTTAAGAGCCACTCCATGGCTTCTTTCTGGTGTCCCGCATTCTCCTTTTGGTCCCTCTTCTTGCTGTCCCACCACTCCTTCAATTCCTGTTTCTCAGAGGCAGACTGCATCATAACCTCACAGAGAAAGTCCTCCTTATTTCTTCGTGGCGCTTTCTAATTCTGCACAGCCGTTCTGCTGCTGATAAGGGAGGCTGGCCTCCCAAGGTCATCTCTGTGAAGTTTAAATGCAACATTTTACAGAAGCAGTATTGTGTTTGCAACACAGACAACACTGATTCAGTGCTTTAAAACACAGCCAGTACTCTCACACCTGTCACTAACTGACTCCAGGCAAGCACACAAGAGCCACAAGACCCCTAAAATGGTGAGTAGCCGCAGCGGCAGGGTGAATCACTCTTCCCAGACCCTGCTGTATACTGGGCACAGTGGCGTGGGACAGTTACTGTTAATGGGGCAAGAAACGAAGCAGCTCTGCCTAGGAACCTGCGGCAGCGGATTGCCCAGTATCTCCACGAGAGTTTCCTGGAGATCTTTGAGGGAGATTCCCGTGAAGTGAGGGAGTCAATCAACAACCTGTTCTGCCGCTCAGACTAGGCATGCGGTTGGAGACAAGCCTGATTTCTGCAACCCTCCTGCCCCCAAAACAAATCGCTTCAGCAATTCCCAAAATCAGATCCATTCACCAGGGGCCTCCTCTCCTGTTTGCGCTTTGCCAAGTTCCGACTGCTGTGACTGGCTAGGCTCCTCCAGGGTAGAAAAGAGCTCCTGACTGCATGCATCTCAGGTGTCTGAGCCATCCTCTGCCTCTGGGTCCCCCTCCCACTCTTCATCCAAGATTTTCTCCTCCTGGCTTGGTCCACTTGCGACTGGCACATGAGCCAACAAAGTATCCACAGGGGCCTTTGCAGTGGAGGTGGGGTCGCCACCGAGTATCACATCCAGCTCTTTGTAGAACCAGCAGCTTGTGGGCGCAGCACCGGAGCAGCAGTTTGCCTCCCCCGCCTAGTGGTAGGCGTTCCGCAGCTCCTTCACTTTGACCCTACACTGCAGAGTGTCCCGGTCATGGCCCCTTTCTATCCTGCATCATGAAATCTGTCCTTAGTTATCATAATTCCTACAGCTGCAGTGCAGCTGGGACTGCACAGCTTCCTTGCCCCAAATGCCGATGAGGTCCAGCAGCTCGGCATTGCTCCAAGCGGCTGATTATCTGGTGCGTGGAGCAGGCCTGGCCACCTGGAAAGATGCACTGAGACCACTGCACACATCACTGAGCAAACAGTAGGGGGACTTTCAAATTTGCAAAGGAATGTATGGGGTGGGGATGATGGTTGGTCACCTGAGAGCAGGGCAGTAGAGTTCAAACCGATGACCAGAGAGGTGAGAACAGGCATTGTGGGACACCTCCCAGAGGTGAATCACAGCGCTGTAACCACCACGGTGTCCATAGCCATGGCACAGGAAGCTCTACGCCTCTCGTCGGGGTGGTTTTTTTTAGAGCGCTACAACTGTGCAGTTTCTGCGCACTAAGTAGCTTGGCAGTGTGTACACCTCGGGAGTTACAGCGCAGAAAGCTGCTTTACTGTGCAGAAACTTGCCAGTGTAGACGGGGCCTAAGATAGTTACTTGTCATTCACTCATGTTCTTTGTATATACTGCCTTCATAGATTCACACTCATATTTATGTGAAGCTTATTAACAGAATTATTGCAGCTAGCCTAGCGCAATTATATGCCTAATGTATGTGCCAGTCATGGAAATGTGCCTTCTTGTAGCAAGTTTCAGTACACTATACTATTCTTTGTAGCCTAGTACATCAGCCATATAGCCCCTTTTGCGCTTTTCCCCACATAGGCCAGAAAAAGATGAGATAATTTTCAAAACTCAGTATTCTCAGTATAAAAAATGATATCTTGTGTGAAATTCCATTCATGGAGAATAGTCACACCTAAGTAGTCAGAAACTACAAATTACATAATATAGTATGATTTCTTATTAACTATATGTTACTAAACTATGTACTCACATACTACTTCTTTTAAGATATCAACAGTCCCAGGTTTGATGATAGGCAGGAAAAAAAAAACTAAGGTCTGATCTACATTTAAAATTTAGGTCAACATAGCTGTACTGCTCAGGAATGTGAAAAATCAACCCCCATCCCCCACCTGAGCACCCGTAGCTATGCCAACCTAATCCCCGGTGGAGACGCAGCTAGGTCAATGGAAGAATGCTTTTGTCGATCTATCCACTGTTGCTTGGTGAGGTGGCATTTCTACAATGACAGAATCACCGGCCCCTCGCTGTAGGCTGTGTCTATACTGTGGGGTTACGCCGGCATAGCTACAGCACCATAGCTATGTCCCTATAATCCCCATAGTGTAGATGTGGCCTGAGTGGATTTGGCCTATATATGTCCTTCTGGTAGAGTGGTTGTTACCCTTGGTGCACATATTGATACACATGGTTCTAAAACTCGCATGGCTATAGTGAACTTGATGCTGTTGAAAGATACTGAGCTAGACAACCCTGGAGTCCGGCAACCTCTATTATCCACAAAATGGATACAGTATTAGTAGTGACAGTGTCGACTCTCCAGACTGCCCCATCAATGTGCCTTAATTCTCTTTTGGAGGGATTAATTTCTGGATTGAGATGGCAGTTGAGTCCAAATGCCTACTCAGCACTTATTTCTACGGTGTGGGCTGACAATGGAGAGAATTAGCGCAAGCCGTTGTGGTAGACTGGGTGAGGTCAACATTTGTTGGCTAGGAAATAGACTAAGACCACCAAATTTATTTCATATAGGTCACCAAATAGCCATCAATCAGTGGGAATTGTGGGTCCACAGCACCTCATAAGATCAAGTTCCTAGACTGTATGCTCCTTGAGCACAGTCCTTGTTTTTAAAGCAGTGCATACACTTAAGACACTGTATTAATATTTACATTATAAATACTGTCTGCAGCGAGGATTCACATTGTGTATCTTTTTAATTTTTTTTAACTATCAAATCAAGCAAACGGGCAGGAGACAGTTTACAGTTTCTTTATACTTGTAACATGTTGCACATGATCCATTTCTGTTGAATATATATAGATCTTGGGGCAGATCTTCAACAAGAACAATGTGAAAAAAAGGAATTAGAAGTAAAAGAACGGATTGAAAAAATTAAAGCCGAACTATGGTCTCAGGTAAATTAAGTTATATTACTATCATTGAAATTAACCTTTATAATTCCTTTAAACTCTTTGGAATCTGTGTTGTAGCATGCAAATTGTGGATAAATTCCTTTGAGCTCATGGGTGGCAGGTATAAGAGGCTTGGAGAAGGTAAGCCTCCCAAAATAGGGCAAGAAATGCCCGATGAGGCGCAGCTCCCTTAGGAGGCATGCCAGCCCGCCGCCTTTGGAGCGCTGCCCCTGGAAGCTCCCAAGAAGTGGAGAGCCACCAGTGCCTAGACCGTGGCCCCGCCTGTGCTCTGCCCTGAGGCCTTGCCCCCACTTGGCCTCTTTCCCCATAGCCCCGCCCTTGCGCCATCTCCTCCCGCCTCTGCTCCACCTCTTCCCCTGAGGCCCCACCCTCTGCTTGCTCCTCTACACCCCCTCACACCCCATCGCTCGCCCTTAAGGCAGGAGGAGGCATAAAAAAAAGAGCAAGCAGTGGGCAGAGGGAGCATCGGGAGCAGAGAGAAACGAGCGATGGGCAGGTGTGGGGACTCGGGAGAGGGAGCAGAGAGGAGCAAGCAGCAGGCAGGGGACCTCAAGGGACGGGGTGCAGAGGAATAAGTGGCGGGCAGGCAGGAGGTTTCAGGGGAGGGGGCAGAGGGTAGTGGGCAGGGGGGGCCTTAGGGGAAGAGGTGGAGCAGAGGTGGGAAGAGGCAGAGTCGGGGCAGAACCTCAGGGGAAGAAGCCAAGCAAGAGCGGGGCCTCAGGGCAGAGCAGAGGTGGCATGTAGGCCATAGGTGCTGGAACTCAGGGTGTGGGGGGTGCTGCCGCACTCCATGGCTTGAAATGGTTTCCATTATATGACGGGTTTGCAGTTTGGTTCAATGGCTCTCAGCACCCCCACTATACAAATTGTTCCAGCACCCCTGGTGCAGGAGCAGCTTTGTGGGGAGGAGACTGAGCAGGGGCGGGACCTCGAGGCAGAGAAGGTGGTGGGGCCACAATCCGAGCACCAGTGGCCCCCTCCTACTTCTCAGAGCTTCTGGCGCTCACTCCCAGCCACGCCCAGTCAGCTGCCATCTATGTTTAAACTGATAGTTAATATCAGTTCACCTTCATCTGCCAGTTCATTTTCTACTTTAAATCTAGAAATACTGGAAAGAACACACAGTCTACAGGTTAAATTTTTTAATACAACATTTATTTTTAACCAATTATCAATTCTTGTTTATATGACAGACAATAACTCTACAGTTGTTGCTGCATAAGTATCAAATCCAGTACACAATGAATAGCAGAACTCCCACTGACTGCAATGTGACCAAAAGCAGGTTCTGTATGCACAAATTTGCACACAAATATGATCCTCTAGCTATCAAGCTCAACTAGCTTGGGCATTTGACCATCCAAAAATAACCAGTCAACTTTTGTCAAATAATGTCAAAAATGGTAAAATATTTTAAAGCATTAATTTAATACAGCAGTAACAAAAAAAAGTAAGCCTTTATAGTCTCCAATAAGCTTAGCCTTAGACATTTATGCCTACTTACAAAAAAAACAAATTACTTAACTGAGTTATTTTAATTCAGAAAAAATGCAAAACACAATGAAGTTCAGCGATGTTAGGTTAGCACTTAAATGTGAATGGTATTCAAGACTGAACAGTTACAAAAGAAAATAAAAATGAAATTAAACAAATAAAACAAACACACAGCAACCATACAAGAAAAAAGTCATTTTTAAAAGCACTTATGCTAAGGAAGCAGCAGGCCAATTCTTCAGGCAACTTAATGGCTGTCCATCTCTTCTCTTTGTGTCAGCAGAGGAGGTGTAAACCCTCCTCTTCCACCCCTACTCCCTTCTGAGTTAATTTCCATATGTTTGTCTAGTCAGTTTAGATTGCAAGCTCTTTGGCGCAGGGACTGTGTCTTTTAACTTGTTTAACGTGCTTTGTAAGCCACCATGTACATTGATGGCCTGGTATACAACTAAAGCTATGCATACAAACAATATTTGTTCTAGAAGATACCAGCCAATCAAGATGCTCATCTTTCAATTAGTTCATCGTTTCCCCAACAGGTGGCATTAGCATGTAGTAAAATGAGTGATTAAGACCTTTAAAAAGAAAAGGAGGACTTGTGGCAGCTTAGAGACTAACAAATTTATTTGAGCATTTTTGCAAATTTGCAAAACAGACTCCAAGAGAGACTGCTGAATTGGAATTAATTTGCAAACTGGATACAATTAACTTAGCCTTGAATAAAGAGTGGGAGTGGTTGGGTCATTACACAAAGTAAAACTATTTCCCCATGTTTATCCCCACCCCCACCCCCCACGCTGTTCCTCAGACGTTCTTGTCAACTGCTGGAAATGGCCCACCTTGATTATCACTACAAAAGGCCCGTCCCCCGTTCTCCCCCATCCCCGCTCTCCTGCTGGTAATAGCTCACCTTAAGTGATCACTCTTGTTACAGTGTGTATTGTAACACCCACTGTTTCATGTTCTCTGTGTATATAAAATCTCCCCACTGTATTTTCCACTGAATGCATCCGATGAAGTGAGCTGTAGCTCACAAAAGCTTATGCTCAAATAAATCTGTTAGTCTCTAAGGTGCCACAAGTCCTCCTTTTCTTTTTGCGGATACAGACTAACACGGCTGCTACTCTAAGACCTTTAAGTAAATTTGCTAACAGATGGCATCATGATGCAATCAAAAAGGTCAGCCTCCGCCTATATCAGGGCATTCTTGCTGGAATATTTGATCATTGTCAGTCAATAAGCAGTGAACTGACCAGTCAACTGACATTATTTTATCAGTCTATTGTCTTGCCAAATCTACTCTCAGCAAGGCACATTTTTAACATTATCAAGAATTTAAACAAATTTTACATCACAATTTTTTCTCTGAAACACACTGTGATCACTACTAAAATATCAACATTTGCCAATCCTTTTCCACACAGTGCTATGTGAGATCCAGAGTTGCCCACTATGCTTATAATAGGCAACAAAGCTGTGGTATCTCAATGCCATTGTGTGGTACCGTGTTAGCAAATGCTTACTTTTTAATATTGATCACTGTACCGGCAATTTTCCAAAGATCAATGTAACAATTTTGTCAAATAGCCCAAAACAACACATGTTATCATTTCTATATAGATTTATCTGGCTCTAAGTTTTTAATGAAAAACAATCAAGCTTTTGATTCCAATAATCTCTGATCCAAGTCAGAATACCATGTTCACAGATCTTTAGCTAACTGCATTTGGGCTATGATTTTTATTTTTATTTGAAGGCTAAAGAGGAAAAAGAAGATGCAGTGGAACAAGCCCTTGATCAGGCAACTGCTGAACACAACAGTTTCTTAGAAGGCCTAAAAAAAAAGCATGAAAAGGAACTAAAGGTTTGGAGTCATTTGCTTCCATTTCTAATAGACCAAATATTTTCCTGTAGAAATGTCCAACTATGGAATTGAATCACCTTATCAACAAAATACATTGTCATACTATATGTTTAAAGATGTTCTGTTTGTGCTTATCCACTGCTATCATTTTGTATCAGCTGGGAACTGAGTCCTGTTGTCTGATAGGGTAGCTTGCCTTGAGGATCATTGTGTTTTTCCTTATGCCAGATTATTTGGTTCTGTCTGGTCAGATACTTGGGTTAGCTAGTTCTTTCTGATTGGTTTTTAGCATTCTATACTTTAATTTTTGTTATATGAAACTTAGTTGTTTTGTGACAGATGCCCTGTAAGATCCCAATTCAGCAAACTGCTTGAGCACATGCTTAACTTTAAGCACCTGCTTACGTCGATTTCTATTCAGCACAGCAGTTAAAGATGGGATTAACTTTCAGCACATTCTTAAATTCCACTGATACCACAGCTAAGCAGATGTTTAAATGGTTTGCTGAACTGCAGCCTAAATGGCCTAAATTTCTAAAATAAAAATAGACGTATACTACTGTATGTGTGTATGTATCTATATATATATATATATATATATATACATACACACACACCCCCCTCTAAACTGAGCATGCAAATTATAATGTTTTATTGTATATAGACTCAACAATGTGCTTAATTTGCATGCTGGGATATCTGATAAAAGATACAAACACAAATATAAATACAAAGGAATACAACTACAAACAGCAATTAAGCTTCTACAGCATTCTATTCTTCTATTCTATTCTATAGGTTTTTATATCACTGAAGTATCTGAGGGCTTTCCAATAGTGCATTAAGCAATGGACCATCATCTGTGTCACATTCATTCTCACATTCTCTCCCCAGTGGGAAAAATGTGTGCAGTGGAGTGTTTTGTTGTGTGTTTATGTTAGAGAAGGCAAGGTCAAAAGAATGTGTCTTGCACTGAGTGGAACGTGGTGAGGTCTGTGATGGTCTTTCGTTCCTGTTGGAGTTCATTCCAGTCTTGCCCCCAAGAAAGCTCTGTATCCAGATCTTATAGCCTCCACTATAGGTTGCAGACTCTCAGAATTCCTGATGTATCACAATTCACTCACTAGCTGTGACGAAGTGGGATTGTTCTTAATGTTTTCTCTGAATATTGTGGGGGTGCCTCAGTTTCCCCTATGCAGTTCTTAAGTATACAGGTGGTGGGATAAGGGTGTATGATCGTTGCAGAGCCCTAGAGGGCAGGTGTGTGCAGGAGTCTGGACACAAAGAATGGCCAACACCCTGTTTCCTGGCAACTGGTGGCCTGGCCCTTCCCCCCTGCAAGGTGAGAGCTAAAGGGTTGGAGAACAAAGGAATCAGGTGATCTCCTGACCCAGGAAAGGGACAAAGCCCAGAGGAGGAGGGGCTGGAGAGAGTTTCAGTTTCGGGCTGGGTGGTCAAACCCAGGGAACCCCAAGGCTGGGGTCTAAGCTCCCTGCCCCCCAGAAGGACTTGACTGAGGGGTCCTGGTTGTACCCATAAGCTCTGTTTTAGACTGTGTTGCTATTGTCCAATAAACCTTCCATTTCACTGGCTGGCTGAGAGTCACGGTGAATCCTAGGAAGAGGGGTGCAGGGCCCGGACTCCCCCACACTTCGTGACACTAGCCACAAGTTTTATTAAGGATTTTTTGTGGGTATATAAGGACATTAATATGTGCTGTTTGCACCAACAAAATGGATACAAATACAAAAATCATAACAAACCCTGGACACAAGACATGCCACTCAGCATATAAACCACAAGAAAGGAGATAAACTATAACAAAAGGGAAGATATATTCAATGTGGTTATAAAGTATTTTAAGTTTGGTAATTTGTTTGCTCTTTTTGTGGTTAACCTAACAGTGGTTTAACAATAACCTTTGGGTCTTGAACCAGATGGGCAGTAAATTGGAGAGGAGAGTATATGACCGGGGATTCATTTAAGCCCTGTTTAAGCAAACTGACTGATGGCAATGGCTGACAGCAGCAGGTCCCACTGAATGGGTGCTGAAAATACTTTAACAGTTAGTGTAGTGTCTCTGAGACAGACCACATTCGATTCCATCCCCTGCCCATCCAAGCTGCTTAGTACTGCCATGCCTTTACTTACCAGAATTATCAATGTCTGGCTTTGTGAGGGAAGGGTGTTGAATATTCTGAAGCATACAGTGCTCTGCCCCCTTGTCCACCTCTCAAAAAAACCCTGTCATTAAGCAAGACCCTGCCCTGGCCCTTGTGAGGAGGGGGAGTAGTCTTGATCTGCAGTGGGAGTTTAGGAGGCACTGGAGGACATTCTTGTGTCTTAGGCAGAAAAGCAGAAAAGGCATGGAGTAATGGCATTGGAAAAGATAGAGACGGACCAAAGATTGAAAACCCTAATATGCTGGAGAGTGGAGGCATGGAACAAGGTCTGGGTTTTAGTGGGAGGTTAAGAACCACCAAAGTTTTTTGCTTTGTGTTGTTGAGAGAGAGGCCTACAGGAGGATCTAGATGTATAATGGGGGCTCTTAGGAGCTGGAATAGGGTTGAGTGCTATTGCAAGTGAGAGGGAGGTCTGAATTAGGGGCTTGGGGAATATGGAGGAGGGTCCATTACTACATTCTTTTGAGGACAAAGACATGAAATGAGTGTTTGGGGAGCTATGGGAGGAGTTTAGTGCAAGATCGGTGTTTGCATATGTGGCAATACATATGGAAGGGAAAATGTGTGTGGTGAGGTACTGATTGTCTTTCATTGGATAAACCTGAATTCCAGCATCAGCTAATAAACATAAAAGCATTATAGCTATTTAACTACTGTTAGCATAAGCACAAATTTGACTTTACAATAAGTCTGAAACTCTCCTACCTTTTGTTATGATTTCTATGATGAACTTTGTTCCTATACTCTGAGCCCAATCATCCCTCGGAAATCTGTGCACAGAGAATGCAAAAAATGCAGCTGTACCACTGTCACCCTTTGAACATGGGGAGGAGATGGATATGAATCAATCAGAGACATCTCATTTTCCCCCTCCTCCCCTTTCATTGAATCTTAAGAAGACCTCTCCGCAGGGTTGAGGGTCCATGTCTATGAAGGGGATGGTCCAACTCATTATACTACATTCTATACATATAGTAGTATGTTGTAGTAAAATGGCACCTCTCACTGGGAGACACCAACACCATTCACAATCAGAGAGATACTGAAATATTTACAATTTTCTAAAACTAGCTCTGACATTTTCTTTTTAATATATAGATTCTTACCTGTAATTATTTAAGTAATTACAAGTAAGAGGCAAGAACACCCAAACTTTGACCAACAAAAGGCTATACTGGCAACAAGGGCCAGGCCTGATTTCATTCATGTTGTAGTAGCCAGGCAAGGTACTAACAAACTTCAACAGGACTTTATTTTTTAAAGTGGAAACCTCTTTTCCAAGCCGCTGCTGCACCCTCAGTAGCTTTCCCTCAGCCTCTTCAACTCCTCCCCCGTCTTTCCTGTTTCCTGTCCTTTCAGACTCCCAACAGCCAGTGCTCTCAATTCTAATAATTACAAACAACATCTAAACACCACATTCCCTTCTCTCTTAAGAAACTCTCCCAATTACAACAAACATTGTTGTTCTAACCACAGGAACAAATAGGAAATGAGGCACTATACTGTTGACAGAAATATTACACTAAAAACACTATAGATACTACATAACATAGTCTCTAGTCCAGACAGGTGGTCGTCTGGGTCTGACAGGCCGTCTCTCAAGCCCCGGTTCCAGTGCAATGTCTTGTTGTGTTGATACTACAGTGAAATTATCCAATGCAGACTGGGTATTGGCATAATCTCCTCTTGGTGCATAGGCATGGGCAAGATAAGAAGCATTCCATACCCGCCCATCAGAAAGTCGATAGGTGTAAGGTCCCTTCTTCTCTATGATTTTAAGAGGAACTGTGAATTTATGGTCCCCTTTGCGTAAAAGTCCAGGTTTTCGTATTCTAACGAAGGAACCACACTGAAACTTTGGTTCCTTAGCACTCCGCCGCTTGTCTGTGAAAGCCTTATACTTTGCTTGGCTCTGTTCAACTGTTTTTCTCACAACATCCTCGGCTGGGGGGCCTCAGGTCGAGCCTTTAACAATCCAGCAATGTTCAGTTTAGCATTCATCTGTTTCCCATGCAGTAACTCCGCGGGTGATCTTTGCATTGTGGCATGTCGTGTAGCCCGGTATGCTTGCAAGAAATCAGTAGTGAAGGTTATCCACAATCGCCCCTTCCAGTTTAGCCATTTGCAAACTCTCTTTCAAACTTCTGTTAAACAGTTCGATTTCCCCATTGGCTTGAGGGTAGTATAGGGATGACCTTCTGTGTAAAATGTTCCTCTCTGCTAGAAAAGTTTCAAACTCCAGGGAAGTAAACTGACTACCATTATCTGAAACCAGTTCTTTGGGGTTTCCTTCCCTGCTAAAAACTGAAGAGAGGAACTTAATTACTATAGCAGAGGAGATTTGTGATGTAAACGCTACCTCAGGCCATTTACTGAAATAGTCTATTAAGGTGATGGCATAATGACAGTCAATTGGAGCAGTATCAAAGGGTCCTACAATGTCAATCACCACTTTTTCCCATGCAGATTCAGGAAGAGGAACAGGCTGTAATGGAGGGGTACATGTCACTGCTGTCTTATCATGCATTTGGCAAGTGACACAGGATTTTATGAGTGCTTCAGTTTAAGAGTCCATCCCTGGCCACCAATACAGATCCCGTAGTCATTGTTTGGTTCTGACAATTCCTTGATGAGTATCGTGTGCTAGGTATATGAGTTTTGATTGTAATTCTTCTGGCACAAGTAGCTGGGGTGTACCTCATAGCACCCAGCCATCGAGCAAAGAAAGTTCATCCCGAACTCTAAAATAAGGCAGCAAAACTGGGTCAAGGTTTTTAGGGTTACTGGGCCATCTCTTTGTCAGAAATTCCCATAGTTTTTGTTGAATTGGACATGCTAAACAAGCAGCTTGAAATTGTTCTCTCGTAACTGCAGTAAGAGTGCTTGTGATAAGCGCAACTACTACATCCTCATCCTCCAGTGGACCATCTGGTGAAGGCAAAGGCAGGCGAGAAAGGCAATCAGCTATCACATTTTGGTTTCCAGGCTTATATTCCAGTTCATAATTGAAAGAGAGTAGTCTTGCAGACCATCTAGCAATACGATATCCTGCTCTTCCCAGTCCTTTTGTGGTGAGCAACGTCGTCAAAGGGCTGTGGTCTGTGTGCAACTTGAACGTGTGGCCCCACAGGTAAGTTCTGCATTTTTCAGTAGCCCAGACACAAGCAAGTGCTTCTTTTCCGACTGTAGAATATTTTCTCTCAGCATTACTTAGTGTCCTTGAAGCAAATGCAACAGTCCTCTCTGTGTTGTCCTCATGAAGTTGTGTGAGGACAGCCCTGAGTTCATAATCAGAAGCATCAGTAGTTACAATTGTGGGCAATGTAGGACTGAATAGTGCAAGTACTGGATTATGTACAATCAAGTCTTTCACCATTTCGAAACTAGCTTGTGCATCCATTGTCCACACTAAGGTTGAACTTCCCCATAGTAATTCTTGTAACGGTTCAATGACAGAAGCATAATTGGGAATGAATTTTGCATACCAGGCGGTAGGAACCAAGCAGGAACGTAAGGTTTGCAAATCTGTTGGAGGAGAAGCATTTGAAATTGCCACGATATGAGCCGAATCAGGTTTTAGTCCAGCCTGTGAAATTGTATGTCCCAGAAAGGAGAGTTCAGTTTGTCTAAATTTGCAATTGGACCTATTGAGCTTGAGGCCTGTTTTGCTGATGCAGTTTAATACAGACTGCAGGTTATTGTCATGCTCCTCCGAAGTATTTCCAAACATGATAATATCGTCCAAATAGCACTGAACTCCATGTTGATTCTTCAAAATCAATGACATCATTTTTTGGAAGGCACTTGGGGCTGATGCGAGACCCTATGGAAAAAATTTAAAATGGAATAGTCCCTCATGTGTAATAAATGCTGTGAGGTCTCTGCTATCTTCATACAACATAACCTGGTGGTATGCGCTCTGCAAATCAAGAGTAGAAAACATCTTTGCTCCACGGAGTTCTGCAAATACTTCTTCTATGTGAGGAAGAGGATGGCTGTCAATCACAATACCTTTATTTGGCTCCCTTAAGTCCACACAAAGGCGAGTGCCTCCACCCTTCTTCTGCATCACTACTATAGGTGAAACCCATTCTGAGAAGTTAATCTCCTCAATAATGTCCTATTGAACAAGTTTTCTAAGTTCCTCTGAAACAGCTTCCCTGACTGAAAATGGTACGCGCCGTAATTTCTGTCGTACAGGCATCACATTATTCCCCATTTTAGCTTTATGCAGAAACCCATAAGCACAGCCGAGTTTCTCCTCAACCTGGTGTTAGGTCCCAGCTGAAACTGGTGTGTGTACCGCAAGAGTGCTTTGCTGAGGAAGATCAATTCGTCCATTAACTACCCTGAGATTTAAAGCAGCCAATAAATCTCTGCCAAGGATAGGAGTGCCTTTGTGGACAATGTAGAACTCTGCAGTTACACAGCAATCACCAAAAGTAAATATTGCTGGCAGGCAGCCATGTACTGGAATATGGTTTTTCAAATAGCACACCAAGTGAAGCTTGGGTTCAGTAAGAGGCACATCTTTAAAGTAATGCAAATAGATGGAATCAGGTAGATTAGATACTGCTGAGCCAGTGTCCAACATTAGCTGAATAGAGTGTGATTTGCCTGAGGGTATGGTGGAAACATTTACCGTGTACTTTATTTGTTCTGGAATATGTGTAGTAGTGATTTCGTCCATGCTCAGCACAGTAACATCTGGTATTGTAACTGCATGCACCTGTTGATTGAACTGGCTGCTGCGACATACTTTAGCAAAATGCCCAATCTTTTTCCAATGATTGCACTGAGCTACTTTTGCCGGACATCCTGTGTAGCTTGCAAGGTGTTGTGGGGATCCACAGTGAAAGCATGCTTTTACTGTATTTTGAATTTGCTGATTTGGTGGTTTTTCATTAGTTTTCCTCTTGTAATTGTTTGTCTGCGATGATAGTGAACTTTTCTGCAAAGGAGTCACAGCCTGGACTGTGCCTCTTGTATCCATGCTCATTATTTTGGGTTCAGCTGTAGCTGACTCAATCTGGGTAGCAATGGTTATTGAATCATAGAATCATAGAATATCAGGGTTGGAAGGGACCTCAGGAGGTCATCTAGTCCAACCCCCTGCTCAAAGCAGGACCAATCCCCAATTGTTGCTTTTTCTTGTGTAAGTTGTGGTTCTAGAAGTAAACGTTCTCTTACACGAAGCATGGTTGTTTTCTCAATGAGCTGGTCTCTAATCATCTCATCTGCCATATTCCCAAAGTCACAAGTTACAATCAGACTCCTCAGGGAAGCCTATACTGCATTATAGTCTCCCCTGGTTTCTGCTCACACTGGCGAAATCTGTAGCGATTAGGTACTACATTCACTTTTGGTACAAAAACATTCTTTAATGCAGTGAGTGCAGTCTCATATTTATCGTCTGCAAGGGGAAAAGTGTAAACTATACACTGCCCTTCTGCTCTAAGGCAGTGGATTAGCAGAGCACGCTTTCTTACTTCAGAAATCTCTGTAGCACTGATTGGAAGCAGATAAGTCTCAAACTTATGGATCCAGGCAGTAAAAGCAATTGGAGGCTCACCTGGACTTTGCAGAAAGGGTGCAGGTGGGTTCAGAGGCAGAAGATCCATCTTTGTCGCCAGAATGTTGTAGTAGCCAGGCCAAGGTACTAACAAACTTCAACAGGACTTTATTTTTTAAAGTGGAAACCTCTTTTCCAAGCTGCTGCTGCACCCTCAGTAGCTCTCCCTCAGCCTCTTCAGCTCTTCCCCAGGACCTGCTCTAGGCACCAGCAAAGCAAGCACGTGCTTGGGGCGGCACATTTCCAGGAGCGGCGTTCCAGCCATCCTTTTTTTTCGGGGCAGTTGCGCTCTCGGAGCTGCACCACTTAGACAGGGCGAGGGTGCCGCGCCCCCGGCCACAGCGGGAAGGGGAAGCCCTGGCCCCGGGATGCTGAGCTGCCAGGGCCCAGCCGCCACCTGGGGAGGAGAGGGCGCGTCCTGTCAGGGAGCCAGGGCTGCGCTGCCTCATCTGCACACTGGCTGCTGCGCTGCCTTGTGCCACCCCTTATATCGGGGCTTCTCTGCGCGGCCGGGCGGGGGAGGGAGGAAAGCCCCTGCAGGCGCTGGGAGAAGGTGACATCACTGCCTCCACTTCCAGCGCTGCCTGCGAGCCCCAGCCCCACCTGAGCTTGGGGCGGCAAATTTTTTGCTTGGGGCGGCAAAAACCTAGAGCCCGCCCTGCTCCTCCCCCTCCTTCCCGTTTCCTGTCCTTTCACACTCCCAGCAGCCAGTGCTCCCAATTCTAATAATTACAAGCAACATCTAAACACCACAATTCATCACAGATTTCAGCTGTCCTTATCTTCATTATGAAGATTTGGCTAGTAGACCTGCAGTTTACACCTTTGTACTAAACTAAGGGTGACCAAAGGCTGATTTTGACCTCTGACCAAACTGTGACCAGTGACCACCCCTAATCGAGGGCATAACAAGTCATGGAATTTTCCTTTAATGATCTATTGAAATGCTGTTCTTCCTCTGACTTTGTTTTTTTCTTTAAAAACGGGGATTGAACAATAAATTTTTATTCACTATTTTAAATCTACTTTAACTGTTTCTTAAGGAAGCGGTGATAAAAAAGGAGAGAGAGATGCAGCGGCACCTGGAAGATGAGCTGAAGAGGGAATCTGAAGCTGCAGAGCAGCGCATGGCTCACAAACTTCAGCGCATCCTGATGGAGTGTGCTTTGGAAAAGATGCATGCTGTAGCTGATGCCAGAAAACAGGAGAGGCAGACAGCATCCCAAGCAATGGCCACGCAGAAAAAGTATTCTTGCCATTTTCTAAAGTTTAACTGTTCATCCATTTTTATAATAAGCAAAAATGCATATACCAACAGTAAGCAAAGTATCCTAAGGGCTTTCTATGGCACCCATCTTCATCTTCTAAGCACTGATATCCTAACTAGACTTCTACCTATGGAATTCATACAAAGTATATTGAAACATGTAACTAAAGAAACAAGACTTGACAACATCAACCTTGCTCATTCCCAGACTTTCAAGAAACAGATCAATATCTTTTAAAAATATTTCATACCGGAAATTCAAAAGGTGACTTTACTCTGAAAAGTGAGTGAAATTAGCATTGTGGGCTTTCAGGCTTATTGTATCTCACAATTTCACATCACATTTACTTAGGTTAGAAGCAACATTTTTTTTTTTTTTTACTAATTGCCGGCACCACAAACTTAACCTGAGATCTGAAAGTCAAGCTTTGTTCTTTATGTGTCATCACCAGAAATAAAGATTTAGCAGGTCAAATTTAGCAGGTCTTCATTTGAAAGCAATGGGATTTTACAGGTTAAACTGAGGGCAACAGCTGGCCCTACAACTGGAATTTAGTTAATTATGTTAACAGTGTTGATACTTAATAATATCCTGCTCCCCTCTTCCATAAGATTAGAGAGTAGTAAGATTTACTTTTCTCACTAATGTCAGAAGTAATTCTAAAAACTCACAGAGAACAGATTTTTTGATAAGAATGTTCCCTTTTTAAAAGGTTTCAGAGTAGCAGCCATGTTACTCTGTATTCGCAAAAAGAAAAGGAGTACTTGTGGCACCTTAGAGACTAACCAATTTATTTGAGCATAAGCTTTCGTGAGCGCTCACGAAAGCTTATGCTCAAACAAACTGGTTGGTCTCTAAGGTGCCACAAGTACACCTTTCCCTTTTTAAAAGCCATTTTTCAGAATAAATCCATACTATAGTTGACATATTATGTAATATTTTCATTCTCACAATGAAAACAGGGCCCAGTCCTGCAGTCCTTATTTTCCACAGATAGACTACTACATCATCTTAGCTGGTATCTTCTGATTCTCCTGTCAGCTGAGTTCCTATGGGACCTGATGAAAATTAAAACTCCTCCGCAAAGTGGAACAGCTAGGAGAATTTCCCCTTTGGCACAATGAACTTGACTGGCGCTGAGCTCACCATGGGGATACCCTTTGTAGTTTGTACTGAGCCAGCTTTGCTGAATTGCATCCACTGTGTTTGGGCAATGTTATACATTTTATACATTTTCTTGCCTTTATTTTCTTGCCTTATTGTACTGAACACAGATGTGTCTGATAAAACTTAAACAAAAATTAGGACATTTCCAGGCTACAAATCAATGTTTAGCCCCAATTCAGGAAAACATTCCTATTTGGGACAGCACTATAAAAAATTATTTGAAGTTAAAATGCAGAATAAAAATTGATTCTTCATGTTCTTCCCCCCCCCCTCCATACACACACCTTATTTGTTTAATTTTACATTTATTTGGAGTATTATAACACTTTTCACCTTGACACATGCACCATCAAAATAATACCATCTGGTATACATATTGGAACTGATCTTCCATTGGTGTAAATCAGTATAGCTCCATTTAAGCATGCTGATTTCCAGTATCAGAGGATCTGACCAGAGGATCTGGTCTTTCTGTTATCCTGTTTTAGTCCTGTCATCATTTTATTTCATGTTATAACTTCATTTATAATTTTAACAAAATCAGAAACTTTATAACTGTATAGTGAATAAACTTTAAGGAATCTTTAATAATCATTCATAATGTATTAAACCTATCCTAAAGTTACTTTACAAATCAATTAACTTTTTAACAGAAAGCACACAGAGCAACTCCTGGAAGCTGGGGTATTGGCTAACAAAATACATCAGAAGAACCTGGATCAATTAAAAAAAGAAAAACATTATGAAATGAGTGTTGCCTTGGACATCAATCAAAAAGAGAAACAAGAGGAGGCTGAAAAACAGCTCAAAGAAGCAGAGATAACACATCAGGCCATATATGGAGAAATGACGACCAGCCTGAGAGAGACGGAAGCTCAAGTACAGACTCTTACCCAACAGCTAGAAAGCATGACAGCTTGGAAAGACAACCTGGAAGCTGAAATAGAAGAAACAAGACAATCTTTTCAAAACTACATTGATATTACGTTTCCTAAGCTGACCCCAGGACAAGCAGATTTTATCCTGCCATTCAGAAAGAACACAGGGATATAAAAAATGAAGCAACAGATAATGACAAGGAACATAAAGACAGGATCGATGTGAGATTTACTGCTAGTGCAGATCAGCACTTCCAATAGGTAATGCTGAAAAATAAATCAATTTCTGTTCACTGCATTAAACATGAGTCACTATAGGTAAAGGAAAAATAATCATTCCCATATTAATTAATGCACCAAGTTTAGGCAGGATATATTCATATTCTCTCCTACAAATGTAAAGTTAAGACTGCACTTCAACTTCCATTATAATAACCTCCTGTCTCAAAAATCTTTGAGCTGCAGTTTCACATGCTTGATATTAATCCAAAGACATTTTTTGAAGTGTGAGGAAAATCCATTCAGCCACTTTCCAGCGAACAAGAAAAAATACACTTTTTCTCAGTTAAAAAAAAAGATTAAAGGCAATATTTGAAGTAGTGAAAGCGAAGTGAATCCTGGGCAGGGGTTACTGAAGAGAGAAGTGCCAGATCTGCTATATGCTCCTCCTATCCCAGGAACTGTGCAGAATTCTCCTCTGGTTGAGCTCCACTGGGTCATTGGTTTGGGGGGGATTTTAGGGCTAGGCCCAGAACTGCTGCTCTTTGTTATATTCTTCCTGCAGACCCTGAGGATGTCCAACGGAGAGTTCACACTTCTTAAAGCAGTTTTTATCATCTAGGCTCCCCTTCCTTATGACACATCTGTGAGACAGTCCGTCTGTGGCAGCACTGCACCAGCAGAGTGGCTTTGAGGGATTCCATGGATCATCTAAAGAGCTATCTGGATCTTAGGAAATCCACTGGGTTTGATAGCTTAAACCTCTGCCCTTTCATCTCTTGACAAAATGATAAGCAGGAAATTCTGGCAGTCAAAACTCAGTTTCCTGTCTCCTAAACCAGATACACCCATATATGGCTCTAGGTCAGTGGTTCTCAAACTTTTGTATTGGTGACCCCTTTCACATAGCAAGCCTCTGAGCACAACGCCCCCATATAAATTAAAAACATTTTAAAATATATTTAACACCATTATAACTGCTGGAGGCAAAGCGGGGTTTGGGGTGGAGGCTGGCAGCTTGCGACCCCCCATGTAATAACCTCGCGACCGCCTGAGGCGTCCTGACCCCCAGTTTGAGAACCCCTGCTCTAGTGCAACCTGCACCCATAACTTAAAAGTAGCTTAATTTAAAAATTTCAGCTTTCACAGAAGTCTTGTTCTTAATGAGGAATAATCACTTGGGTAAATTTGATTTTTTTTTCTATCTATCTAAATACCTAGATGGTCCCAACAGTAAAGTAACTGACCACCATTATGTTGTAAACTAATCAAGATTTGCTTAAACATAAACATGATACAAAATTTCTATTGGACTATTGGTAGCATAAAACGTCTACAACACTCTGGAGCAGGGGTGGGCAACCTACGGCCCACTTCCAGCCCATCAGACATTTTTATCTGGCCCTCGAGTTCCCACCGGGAAGCGGGGTTGGGGGCTTGACCCACTCTGCCCACCCAGTGCTCCCTAGCCCCTGACTCACAATTCCCTTGATGAGAGCCATCTTCCGGCACACAGAGCCACACTGCACAGGTGTGACTTCACCGCGTTGTTTCCAGGTTTGGAACCCCACCCTTACACAGCAGCCCCTCCCCAACGCAACAGTGCGCCCAATCCCCTCCTGGTCTCCTACAGCTCTAGCCTCGAGAGCCTTGAGATCCCAGGGGCCGCACCCATCCCAGCTAGGTGCCTCCGTGGCAGTACCTTATGTGGCCACCTTGGTGTCACTGTCGGCAGGGCCCCTAGAAGTCCCCGGTACCGCCCATGTAAAGCCCTCCCCACACCACACCCCATGAGTCTCCCCTCCCCCCACCTCGGTAATATCCCATATAGAGCACCCCCGCCATGCTACACCCCATAGAGTTCCCCTCCCCCACCGGGCATACAATTTCCATACCCAGATGCGACCCTGGGGCCAAAAAGTTTGTCCACCCCTGCTCTGGAGGAGTGTAAAACCCAATTACACAACTCCTAAGTGCCATAGTCAGGGGTTTTCTTTCTTTTAAAAAATGGAAATAAGGGAAACATTTGAAAAAAATAAGTTAATGCAACATTAATGTTTCAAGTTAATATGAAAAAAGTCAGGGATGGAAAAATTTCTTCTTGCATTCTTAATCATTTGTTTTCGCTGACTACTCATAACTGACAATCATCACACTAGCCTTTTCCTCCTCTCAACCACGGGGGGAGGGAGGCAAGTCCAGAGCAGTTCTACTGTAGTTGGGGTACAGCTGCCATCTTGGAACACTCTTCCCCGAATCAGAAAGCTTAAACATGCTACTTTTTATATTAACAATCCAAAAATTAATTATCCATCTGACCAGATTTTTACTGAGCCAGTTTCTAAGAAAAGTATGGTTATGGCTGTCAACACATGATTAATTAGAGAAAGGAAATTAGTAGGTAAGAACAAATTGTCCATTTTCCTTTCTATTTGTGCTTGACAATTCTCATAGTGGGATGTAACAAGCAGTAATTATTAACTCAGATCAGCCTACATGAGTTCACCAAAATACCAAAGAGAAAAAAACCGCACAATTTTGTATAACATTTTTGCATAAAAATCTACAGTGGGTGCCCCCAAAATAACATCCCATCCTATAAATCCCAGACTCCAAGCCCAACATTTTCAAAATGTGGTTGTCTGAAGTTACACAGCTAAATCCAGAGGCACTGAGGGATGTAGGTGTTTTGATGTTGAGTGGTGCAATACCAAACTTTTAGGAACTTCAAAAATCACTGGAATCCACAAAGCTTGAGTTAGGTGCCTGGTCTCCCTATAGACCAGGGGTTGTCAAACTGTGGCTCATGAGCCACACATGGCTCTTTTACAGTTAAAGTGCAGTTCGCAGGGTCCACACCCCCATTCTCACCTACCAGACTGGGGGTGGGGGAAGGCTTGGGGCTTCTGCCCTGCAGCAGGATGGTGGGGCCAGGGGCTTCTCCCAGAGACAACTGGTGCCTGCTGAGAGTAGGGGGGAAAATGTAAAGGTACATCCCTCCAAGCTTGAGTCATGCCCCCTCAGGTACACGCACCCTCTTACCCTCAGCAGCCCTCCCTTCAGCTCCTAGGTGTTAGCTTCCTGTGGAGAGACAAAAAGGAGTACTTGTGGCACCTTAGAGACTAACCAATTTATTTGAGCATTCTTGTTAAACCCTGGATTTGTGCTGGAAATGGCCCATCTTGATTATCATACACATTTTAAGGAGAGTGGTCACTTTAGATAAGCTGTTACCAGCAGGAGAGTGGGTTTGTGTGTGTGGTGGTGAGAAAACCAAATGGCCCAACTTGATTATCATACACATTGTAAGGAGAGGTTTCAGAGTAACAGCCGTGTTAGTCTGTATTCGCAAAAAGAAAAGGAGTACTTGTGGCACCTTAGAGACTAACCAATTTATTTGAGCATGAGCTTTCGTGAGCTACAGCTGGATTTGTGCTGGAAATGCACATTGTAGGGAGAATGGTCACTTTGGATGAGCTATTACCAGCAGGATAGTGAGTTTGTGTGTGTGGTTTTTGGGAGGGGGGTGAGGGGGTGAGAGAACCTGGATTTGTGCAGGAAATGGCCCAACTTTATTATCACGCACATTGTGTAAAGAGTTGTCACTTTGGATGGGCTATCACCAGCAGGAGAGTGAATTTGTGTGGGGGGGTGGAGGGTGAGAAAACCTGGATTTGTGCTGGAAATGGCCCACCTGATGATCACTTTAGATAAGCTATTACCAGCAGGACAGTGGGGTGGGAGGAGGTATTTTTTCATATTCTCTGTGTATAAATAAAGTCTGCTGCAGTTTCCACGGCATGCATCCGATGAAGTGAGCTGTAGCTCACGAAAGCTCATGCTCAAATAAATTGGTTAGTCTCTAAGGTGCCACAAGTACTCCTTTTCTTATTGTAAGGAGAGTGATCACTTTAGATAAGCTATTACCAGCAGGAGAGTGGGGTGGGGGGAGGTATTTTTTCATGCTTTGTGTGTATAAAAATATCTTCTACACTTTCCACAGTATACATCCGATGAAGTGAGCTGTAGCTCACGAAAGCTTATGCTCAAATAAATTCGTTAGTCTCTAAGGTGCCACAAGTACTCCTTTTCTTTTTGCGAATACAGACTAACATGGCTGTTACTCTGAAATCTGTGGAGAGACAGTGGCAAACAGCTGGGAGCTGCAGGAAAGGGCCGCTCCTTTAGCTCCACAGGGACAGGCAGCAAAAACAGCGGCTCTCCCTGCAGCTCCCAGCTGTTTGCTGCTGCCTCTCCCGCAGCTACAGCTCCCAGAATGCCTGCTCCAGCTGCTGCAGTGCAGTGAGGGGGCCTGGTGGCACCATGTGACCAAGCAGGGCCAGCAAACCCTGGCATAAATCTGAGGTGGGGCACCTGGCCCCACGTGCTCGCCCCCCTCCATGTGTCACCTCTGGTTCTGCCCAGCAGGGAGGGGAGTCTTGGAGCTTCAGTCCTGCAGGACATGCCTGCTGGGGCTCGGGGCTTCAGGCATGCGGGGTGTGCCTGCCGAGACTCCAGCAGGAGAGGGTCTGAAGTCCCAAGGCCTGGAAGGTGCCTCCAGTGGGGCTGAAGCCCGAAGACCCTCCTTCCCGTGTGGCTGAAGCCCTGAGCACCAGCAGGTGCACCCTGGCTCTCAAACATCTGAAGATTGTCATATGCGGCTCACACGGTCAGTCAGTTTAGACACCCCTGGGCTAGTCCCTTCATCACAAGACTTTCTCTCCGCTGTAATATGTGTATTGTCCATTCCACCTCTACATCCAGTTGTTTGGATATGGAGATACTCTAAACATTATTTAAGGTAATTTGTAGAGTTGCAGAGGAGCCAACACTCTTCCATTGTGCCCTTATATCCCATTTATCTCAAATGTTGGTGTGTATGTTGCTTTTCTATGAATATGTTTGACTACTGTGCCCTGCTCTTACAATAAAATGGTCTATATAATGCATGGAAACCCTTTAAAAACTGAAGTATTTATTGAATTGAAAGTTACAATATTTGTAAGTAGGGATGTAAATACCATTTTAAAAGTCAACCGTTTAAAAGATTAAAAAATGTCATTTAAATGGTTAACCGTTTAAACAGCTGGGCCTGCTCTAGCCAGACAGTGCAGCTGGGCCCACTCCGGCTGAGCGGTGCTGCTCTGGCTAGGCACCGGGGCTGGGCCTGCACTGGCTGGCAGACAGGTTAACCGTTAGGGTGGTTAACCGGTAAGACTGTGCTTACTGGTTAACCTTTCACATTCCTAATTTGTAACTGTATGCACTCAGTGTAGTGTGGGGGAAGTTCTGTGGCCTTCCAACCTCTGGATTTGTAAGCCCCTTTGTTTTCAGCTGAAATGGATTTTTACTGAAAAAATCCTGGGTTTTATAAAAAAGTATTATTTGGTTTTTGTCCTGATTTTATATATCATTCACACACACATTATATATATAAACTTGCTTTATGAGGAACATACAATACATTGCATGATATATATATATATATATATATATATATATATATATATATAATTTTAATACATACTCGCCTGTGTGTATGTGCAAAGCTGCCTGTTGAAGTAAGGCTACGCATTCCCCCAGAAGACACACACAGCAAGCAGGCAGGCACGGAGGCTCTGAGCACTGGAACGTACGTTGATGAATCTCACGCCCACCTTTCAAGCTGTCAGACAGCAGGTTAAAGATCTGACACACTAAAGCGGATACATTCCCCGGGAGAAAATAACTCAAAGGTAAACAGAACACACAGGGCCCGACGGATACGGGACAAACCCGCTCCATCGTTCAAAGGAGGCCAGCAAGGGGCCAGAGGGGCCACGCTGCAGCACTCTGGCCCTGCCGGCAGCGCCTGTAGGCAGAGGGCCCCGCGTGCCCGCGGGTCTCTCTGCCCCACCAGCCTCGGCTTTGTACAAGGCGGGCTCTGAAATGGCCCTCGCGCGGCGGCGGCGGCGGCGGCAGCAGCAGGGTGGGCGGCAGGCGCGGGGTCCGGCCGGCTCCAGCCTGCAGACCAGGGCCAGTGGGGTTGGCTGCGGGGCGCGAGGCCAGCCGAGCACTCTGTGACGGCAGCACCGCAGGGGCCACGCGTTAGCCGCCCTTTCCCTCGAGCGCCCGTGTCCTGGCCACAACCAATGGGGCAGCAGTTACCTCTCGCCAGCCAATCACCGCGCGGTAGGGCCGCCCCGCCCCGCCCCTGCTCGCTCAGCCCGGCTCGGAGAGAAGCCCCGCCCGCTGGGGAGGCGCGTTCTGTCTCCATGGAAACGCGGCCGGCCGGCTGGGGACGACGCTCCGCTGTCTAGCCCGGCTGGGGCAGGAGACTCAGTTGTTGGACCGGGTAGAGGTGGGGCCCCGGCCGTGGCGGGGCGGGAGCCGGGCCAGGGGAGCCGGGGCGGCGCGGCGCGGCAGCAGAGGCTGGGAATCTCTCATGGGGTCGGGTAGAGGGCTCCCCGGGGTGGGGGAGGGACAGGGAGCTAACGCCGCGCCGGCTGCCGGGGGAGGGACTCAGCCGCTTCCCTGGTGCAGAAAGACGCCCCCCCTCTCGCGCGTGCGCATTGTACGTGAAGTGAGGGCGCGCAAAATGCGCGGGGAAGGAGCAAGTTGCGCGCGCGCTTCCCCGCGGAGTATCCCCGTCCAACCGGCTTGTGTCGGGCAGGAGGCAGCCAGCGTAACGGAATTGAGCGTCGCCCGCGCCATGCCCCCATCCGGAGCCTCTCCGCGCTCCCCTCTGCCTGGGTGGCCTGAGGGGGAGGGGAAGAGGCGAGCGGTTGTTCTGGAGCTGGACCCCTTGTAGCTTCTTGTTTATCACAGGTGGGGGGGGGGGGTCATCAACAGGCATGCCCCGTTGATATAATTTTGCAGAAGCATACACATATTTTTTAAAAAAATTGTTTTACTTCTCAGGTGAGTTCTGTGCTTGTGAAAAGTGCCCGATTGATGGCCCCTGGAGTCCTGTGTTTACTCTTGGAAGAGGTGCAGCATGGGCAGCAGTCAGGGCCAGATTAAGGCTCCTGTGCACCTGGGGCTATTAGATTTTGTGGGGCCCCTGTATACAAGACTTTTTCCTAATTGAAAACAAAATGATCACAATTTGGCGTTGATGCTATTAACGCTATACTAAACTTGCCTTTTAATTAACATAAAGCCATTCTGTGATTACGTTTCAGTCTTAAAACATGTAGAATCACAGCGCTGGAGGGGACCGTGAGAGGTCATCTAGTCCAGTCCCGTGGTCTCAAGGCAGAACTAAGTATTATCTAGACCATCCCTTACATGTGGTTGTCCAACCTGCTCTTAAAAATCCCCAATGAGGGAGATTCCACAACCTCTCTAGGCAATTTATTCCAGTGCTTAATCACTCTGACTGGAAATTTTTCCTAATGTCCATCCTAAACTGCCCTTGCTGGTTTAAGCCCATTTAAGCCCGTTGCTTCTTGTCCCATCCTCAGAGGTTAAGAAGAACAATTTTTCTCACTCCTCCTTGTAATAACCTTTTATGTATTTGAAAACTGTATCATATTCCCTCTCAGTCTTCTCTTCTCCAGACTAAACAAACCCAATTTTTCCAATCTTTAATAATTTTTGTTGCTCTTCTCTGGACTTTCTCCAATTTGTCCACATCTTTCCTGAAATGTGGCACCCAGAACTGGACACAATACTCCAGTTGAGGCCTAATCAGCATGGAGTACAGCAGAAGAATTAGTTCTCATGTCTTGCTTACAATACTCCTACTAATACATCCCAGAATGATGTTTGCTTTTTTTGCAACAGTGCTACACTGTTGACTCATATTTAGCTTGTGATCCACTATGACCCCAGATCCCTTTCCGCAGTACACCTTCCTAGGCAGTCATTTTCCATTTTGTATGTGTGCAGCTGATTGTTCCTTCCTGAGTGGAGTACTTTGTATTTGTCCTTATTGAATTTCATCCTATTTACTTCAGACCATTTGTCCAGTTTGTCCAGATCATTTTGAATTTTAATCCTATCCTCCAAAGCACTTGCAGCCCCTCCCAGCTTGGTGTTGTCTGCAAACTTTATAAGTATACTTTGTATGCCATTATCAAAATCATTGATGAAGGTATTGAACAGAACTAGACCCAGAACCAATCCCTGTAGGACCCCACTCGTTATGCCCTTCCAGCATGACTGTGACCCACTGATAACTACTCTCTGAGAACAATTTTCCAACCAGTGTCATGCAAGACAGTATCAAAAGCCTTACTAAAGTCAAGATATACCACATCTACTGCTTCCCCTCGTTCACAAGCCTTGTTACCCTGTCAAAGAAAGCTATCAGGTTGGTTTGATATGATTTGTTCTTGACAAATACATGCTGACTTATTTATCACCTTATTGTCTTTTAGGTGTTTTCAAATTGATTACTTAATTATTTGCTCCATTATCTTTCTGAGTACAGAAGTTTAAGCTGACTGGTCTGTAATTCCCCAGGTTGTCCTTATTTGCCTTTTTATAGATGGACACTATATTTGCCCTTTTCCTCTTCTGGAATGTCTCTGTCTTCCATGACTTTTCAAAGATAATTGCTAATGGCTTAGATATCTCCTCAGTCAGCTCCTTGCATATTCTAGGATGTATTTGATCAGGCCCTGGTGATTTGAAGACGTCTAACTTGTCTAAGTAATTTTTGACTTGTTTTTCCCCTATTTTAGACTCTGATCCTACCTCATTTTCACTGGCATTCACTATGTTAGATGTCCACTTGCCACTAACCTTCTTATTGAAAACTGAAACAAAGTAATCATTAAGCACCTCTGCCATTTCCACATTTTCTGTTCTTGTCTTTCCCCCTTCATTCAGTAACGGGCCTACTCTGTCCTTGGTCTTCTCCTTCTAATGTATTTGTAGAATGTAGTTAAGTTAATTCAAAATATCCTACTTCTTACCTTAGAACAGCTGTTATATTATTTTCTTTCTGAGAGAGAATTTGGGTGCTGGAGGGGGTTCAGGGCTGGCGCAGGGGACTGGAGTGTGGGAGAGAGGGAGGGGTGCAGGCTCTGGGAGGGAGTTTGGTGCAGGAGGGGATTCTGACCTGGGGCAGGGAGTTGGGGTGCAGGAGGATGTGCGAGGTGCAAGCTCCAGCAGGGAGGCGCTTAGCACAGGTAGCTCCCAGCCGGCGGCGCAGCAGGGCTCAGGCAGGCTGCATGCCATGGCCCCATGCTGCTCCCGGAAGCTGCCGGCTGCTGGCATGTCTCTGTGCGCCCCTGGGGAGAGGGGGAGAGCGTTTCTCCATACGCTGCCCGTGCCCGCAAGCGCACATGGGAGCTACGGGGATGGTGCTGGGGGCGGGGGCAGTGCGCGGAGCTGCCTCCCCCCCACCCAGGGGCCGCAGAGATGTGCCAGCAGCTGGGCGCTTCCAAGAGCAGCATGGGGCCACAGCATTCAGGCATCCTGCCTGAGCCCTGCTGCGCCACTGGACTTTTAGCGGCCTGTAGATCGCAATTGACTGGCAGAGGCTCCAGGATCGACCAGTCGATTGCAATCAATGGGTTGGTGAACACTGAATTGTATATAATTATGGATTTATTTTTGGAGGGCTCCCCCTAGTCTGAGGCCCTGGGCTGCAGCCCCTAAAGCCCCTGAGTTAATCCGGCCCTGGCAGCAGTAGTATAAGCTCCCCCACACTACCAGTATGCCCCAACCTCATTCTGGAGTTACCTCCATAGCAGGGGTGGCCAACCTGTGGCTCCGGAGCCACATGCGGCTCTTCAGAAGTTAATATGCGGCTTCTTGTATAGGCACCGACTCCGGGGCTGGAGCTACAGGCACCAACTTTCCAATGTGCCAGGGGGTGCTCACTGCTTATCTCCTGGCTCTGTGACAGGCCCTGCCCCCACTCCACCTTTCCCAACCCCATGCACTGAGCCTGCTGTGCCCTCGCTCCTCCTCCCCCCCGAGCCTCCTGCATGCCACAAAACAGCTGATCGGGAGGGAGGGGGAGGTGCTGATTGGCAGGGCTGCCGGTGGGTGGGAGGCGCTAGAAGTGGGGGGAGCTACTGACATATTACTGTGGCTCTTTGGCAATCTACATTGGTAAATTCTGGCTCCTTCTCAGGCTCAGCTTGGCAACCCCTGCCCTATAGGGTATGAGTGTAGTTACATTTCCATGACCTTTTCTGAGACTTCTAAGAAAGATGTGATTTGGTGCCAACCATAGGGTATTGTGGGAAGACTTGATTGGAAAAAAAATTGGAATTTTTGTAGGAAAAAAATTTTTCATAAAAATATGTCGAAAAAAATTCCTATTCAACAAAGCTCTAATTGAAGGCTCCTGATAACTAGGAACTGAACTGAGACCAACACTCACTTCACACTGAATATGCGTCAGAGGATAACAATATTCAGTCACCAAGTTAAAGCTGAATTTAGGATGTAGAAGGCTCAACATCCTCTTGCCAGTCCCCGATCCAAATAATTGGAATTCCTAATAATCTCTCAAATTAAGTAATACTTTTATTTCATATCTTAAACACATGAAAAACTAGAAGTTCTCAGAACTGTCATTGGAGTCCTGGAGTTCATAATCTGTAATTCAATAATTTGCCATTAATCTACAAACAAAAGGTATTTACTTGTCCTGGTCAGAATTCTGCCTCACGTGTCAGACTAAGTTCCCTCTAAGCTGCGTGGCCGCGCAACAGGCTATCAAGGGCCTTTTATGCAGGGAGAGGCGCCCCAGCCCCACCCAGCCGGAGCTGCTGCGGCCAGGGAAGGGTGCCCCTCTCCCGGCCCAGCTGGAGCTGCTGCAGCCAGAGAGAGGCGTCCCAACGCACTGAAGCTACCACAGCTGGGGAGAGGTGCCCCAGAGCTGCCATGGACGAGAAGAGGCACCTTTCCACCAGCCCAGCTTGGCCTCACCAGAGCTGCCATGGCCGGGGAGAGGCGCCTCTTCACCGGCCCAGCACGGCCCCACCGGAACTGCGGGAGCCAGGGAGAGGTGCCTCTCCTCTGGCCCCAAGCTTCAGCAGCGAGAAAGGGCTGGGGGGAGTCCTCTCTCTCTCCCTGCCTCAGCCCTGGGGCAGCCTATATGCCAAACCCCTCATCCTGGCCCCACCCCAGAGCCCGCACCCCCAGCCAAAGCCCTCATCCCACCGCACTCCAACCCTCTGCCCCAGCCCTGAGCCCCCTCCTGCACCTGGAAGCCTTCATCCCCAACCCCACCCCAGAGCTTTCACCCTGAGCCAGAGCCCTCAACACTCCCCCCCCCCGCCCCGTCCCCGCATCCCAACCCTCTGCCCCAGCCCTTAGTTCCCTCCCACACTGTGAACCCCTCAGCCTCATCCCTGCCATACATCACCTCCATATTGGTGCACATGACAAAATTCATTCTGCACATGGATGTAAAAAATTAGAGGGAACACTGGTATCAGAGGTACGGTTAATGACTGTAGTGAGTTTTTTGTTCCCTCAGTTTCCCAAGAAATGTCTGCTGATGTGAAAAATATTTTTGTTCTGTTAAAGCTGATGCATTTTTACCTGCTTTTGTGTTGATTGCTGAGTTAGCACTGTTCAGCTAATAAGAAATATTTCATCTGTCAGACAAAAGCTATCTGGGTTAAACCTTTATAATCAGCTTTTGTATTTTTCCTTCAAATCTTGTTTTGTGTTAGTTTCTTATTGTTTGGAAATATTCTTGTCACTTGTGGTCCAGTGAACCATAAATCATCTCTGCTACCTAGTCAAGTTGTTATTGAAAATTTAAGAGGCTAAAGGTGCTAGAAGAGAATATGTAATCTCACTACTTCAGCAAATGTTGCAATGGGGAAAACAGAGGATGAAAGACAAATGTATGATGCATTGTAATAAACATCAAACCTGTTAATATATTGTTGGTACAGAATGTCCCACTCTCAGGCTGAAAGTGTCATAAAGAATATCATTCGTGAAATAGGACAAGAATGTGCCATGAAAGGACAAACTGTGTCTGAAATCTTGGTGGCTTTCATGGTAAGAACAAAATTAATATTTTAGCCATTGATTATTTTATTTAAATGCCTTCAGGTCATGTTAATATCCCCCTAAGATTAATAATACAATTTTCACTAAACAGACAAGTATAAAGATTTAGCAGTTGCGCACATTGGCCACAATTTTCAGACTCTGTTCTTAGGCTCTAGCCTTGCTAGGATTTAATTTTACTCACTGTGAGTAGTCCCCCAATAAGATCTTTTGCTAATCTGCAGGTGAAAGCTGTCGTTTTGGATCCAAGGAATGAGTTTAATGTAGATAGAACCCTCACAAAAAATGATGTGCAAAAACTTATTAAGGTAATTCTGAAAATTCTCCAAAAGTTCAGAAACTTTACATACTTATGTAGAAATAAAATTTAAACATCTGCTCTGTATTTATAGTAACAAAACATACCTGCCATTGCCTTCCACAGGCTAACATATACAATTATGCAAAGCTACCTGTATTGCTGTATATGCATTGGGAAATCTAAACAATCTAACTACTGGTGAAAGTGACCTTATGATAAATTACTGAGATCTCAGCATAATTATTAGAGGGTAGATGAAGATGAGATGAATGAACTATTTTTTGCCTCCTGGAGCTACAATATAACCAGATATTGGAGGGAGGTAGAGAGAGACTGAGAATAGCAGATAGAAATATTGGAAGCATCTTTAATTGCTTTAATCAGTCTTAGGGCTAGTCTACACTTGCAACGCTAAAGCGCTGCCGCTTGTGTGGACGCTCTCCTAGCACTGTAAAAAACCCACCTCTATGAGGGGTATAGCTCCCAGCACTCACATGTCAGACTAAGTTCCCTCTATGCTGTGCTGAAACTTGCTGCTCTCAGGGGTGTGTTTTTTTCACACCCCTGAGCGAGAAAGTTGCTCTGTAAATTGCCAGTGTAGACAAGTCCTGAGTAGGAGATTTGTCTATACATCACCGAACAAAAAAAATTTGTCTATACAGCACCGAACATTAGCACTTAACAAATACTAAATAATACCAGTTTGTAAGTTGGTGATTTTTAGCTACCTGATCAATTTCTAAGATTCCTTTAAAGCATTTTGAAAACTAGCATCATACTTCATTCTCATGGTTCTGTAGTCAAGAGTGGATTCTGCATTTCCTAGGGTGGTATATACCTATTCATCATGTTCTGTCTGGAGAATGGGGAGAGGATGGCTCCCTTCCTGCTGTCAAAATAGTAACATTGTTATTGATGTTTCAGAAAATTCTAAGTGGTTAAAAAGTATTAACTTTTACAACTCTCTTCTTAGCTCTGTGTTGGTAGACTTCTTGACACAGCAAATCCATCCCTGGACACTATTAAGATGCAAGTTTACTTTGATATGAATTATACAGACCGAGGTAATTTTAATATGTACAAATATTAAATATGAGTGTCAGATAATAAAACTTGTATCTAACTATATTGTTTCATCTGTATTTTAATATTAATCTTTATTAGCGTACTATATGCACGTGATAGCAAAGCAAAATAAGATAATAAAATGAACTTGAAAGTGTAGGCAAAACTATATGGCTGTAAATTAAATTACTACTTAAAAAAGAATTATCACAATATGCCTTGAGATAGGTATTACTTTCCCTGTTTTAGAGGTGGGAAAACTGAGGCAAAAGTGTTGCCCAAGGCCACAGAATAAGTAAGGAGCAGAGCTGGAATAAGAACTCAGGAGAATTTGGCTCCCAGGCCTGTGTTCAGTCCACTAGGCTATGCAGCATCTCAACTCATTTGACTTGCCTTTTTTTTTTTAAATTGGTGAAATTCTGAGCTCCAGTATAATCATTTCAGTTGTCTTTGAACACTGTACTGGATTCTCAGGGGTGGATGCGGTAAGAACCTGGGTAGATAATAGGATAGGTCTGTGACACGCTCCCTGGGGTAAAACCTGAACTGGGATACCACTGTACCCCCTTAACTCTCCAGCCTGGGCACCCTCTCACAATGTTTTGCTAGTGACAAGCACCAAACCCTTCCTGGCACTGTTTTCATAGTACAACAGCATGTGGAGCCCCACAAGCAGCTAAACTGCATGGATGCTCCCTGAGCCACTCATGGAATCACACAGAGAAAGGAACCAGCACACCTTCCAAGCCCCCAGCCTTGCACCGCAGAACTGTACTATATTGCCCTGGTCGGAAGCCTGACCAGTGTAAGTTCATTATCCGGTCTGCCTCTCCCTCAGTGTGGAGAGGATACACACTTGCCTTTGTAATCTGAGCTGAGATTTCCCAAGCACTTTAACCAAAACACACTGTTCTAGGTAAAATATAAAACAGATTTATTAACTTCAGAAAGATCGATTTTAAGTGATTATAAGTGGTAGGCACTAAAGGTCAGAGATAGTTACCAAGAAAAATGAAAGGTAAGCATGCAGTCTAAATCCTGAACCTTATTAGACTGAACAATATTTGGATCAAACAGTTTTCTCACCCCACTGGATGTTACAGGTTGCTTACAGTCCTTAATACACAGGCTTTCCCTTTAAGTCTGAGACCAGTTTCCTCAGTTCAAGACTTTGTCTTCCCAGTGTTCTTGTTGCTTCCAGTGTAGGTGTGGGAGGAGAATGGTAAAAGCACAATGCCACTGTCCTTTATTTTATATCCTTAGGCTATGTCTACACTTTGTACCTTACAGTGGCACAACTATGCTGCTATAGCCAGGCTGCTGTAATGTACAGTGTGTAGCTGCTCTTTGCTGGCAAGAGAGAGCTCTCCCGCTAGCAAAATAAAACCACCCCCAACGAGGGGCAGTAGCTTTCCCACAGACAAAGTGCTGTCCACACTGGCACTTTTTGTCATTAAAACTTTTGTCGCTCAGGGGTCTGTTTTTTTATCACACCCCTGACCGACAAAAGTTTTACCAATGAAAGTGCAGTGTAGGCATAGCTTTAGTCCGTGTCCCTGCAAAGAAACTAGCCCAGGCATGCCTGATGGGCCTTGCTGAGTCACAGGGTTGAACAATCCCCATTGTAAAAAGAAAAGGAATACTTGTGGCACCTTAGAGTCTAACCAATTTATTTGAGCATAAGCTTTCGTGAGCTACAGCTCATTTCATCGGATGCATACTCACGAAAGCTTATGCTCAAATAAATTGGTTAATCTCTAAGGTGCCACAAGTACTCCTTTTCTTTTTGCGAATACAGACTAACACGGCTGTTACTCTGAATCCCCATTGTGTGGTGCTTTGTTACAGAATTGTAAATCCCTTGTCTACAACTCCCCTGCTGATTAATGGTCATTTAACGCCAGCCTGGGTGTGGATCACCTCCTTTGTTGTCACTGAAGAACTAGCAAGAGACAACTCCCAAATTTACAACTTATTTCAATAACAACCGTACGGCAAAATCTCATACCTTCATATACACTAATAATATACTTATTTTGATGGAACAGAGGGTTTCAGCAGATCATGACCTTTCCTATGTATCTTGCATGGCATACTTTGTACGAAACATATCATAATTACATGACAATGGTGAATATGGGGGTTCCAAGGTTCTGGTTTGAGGTAAAGAGTGCCACAAGGTCTATCATGGGAAGAACAGTGTTACAGCATGGATATAACACAGAAGGAATGTGTAATGGACTTGGAAGCCAAAACATATTCGCTTTTTTTTTTTATGCGAAAGAGAGATTTACCTTTATAGAAAGGCAACGTTCTAGGTTCTTTGAACCAAATTCTCCTCTCAGTTACACTGGTCTATTGACTTCAGTGCAGTTACTCTAGACTTGTGTGACCTGAGAGCAGAATTTGTCCATTTGTTGATTTTCACAATTGAGAATGATCCGCATTATTGGACCGTCTATTTTAAATGTATTGAGTTTGCATAGTCCAGAGATTATTTCATAAAATACAAATATTACAATCCCAGTAAATTAGGCAGATACAATATTTATATATAATAGCCAAAGACAAGTATGTTGTCTCTGATCAGTGCCCACTCCCAGTGACTTAAAATGGCAGAGAAGGTATGGGTGGAAAACAGGAAAAGAGAAGGGGGAGAATGAGAGTCACAGTGACATGCAATATTCTTGGGATAGGGAGAGCTGAGAGGCATGGGACATTCATAGGGCATCAGGATAAACTGTGAAAATTATTTGAAAGATTTTGCTGCCTAGCACTGGCTTTCATAGTGGATTTTTAAAATTAGCAAAACTAAGGGCCTGATCGAAAGCCACTGAGATTTGGAGCAGGCCCAAAATACACAAACAGCATGTTCAGTACAATGAAAATTATGTTACTCTACGTACGTTAGACCAAAAATGAGAATAATATTTGGCTGTAACGTAGCACTTCTCAAATATCTTTCCTTCCCAGTTGAGTTACTTAATGAGCAGCATCGCATTCTAGAGGCCAGGCTGGCCCCTGTGAGCAGAGAAATCACAGATAATCGTGCTCGTACACGAGAAGAGCTGGAGAGCATTTATCGAAAGATTGTTAGCTATGTTCTGCTACGATCTGGCCTCGGATCCCCTACAGACATCAAGGTTGTTAGGGAGGCAACAGGTCAGTAATCAGTCAAAGTATCTGATACTGGGCATCCCTTGTGGGAAAAAAAAGTCTGGGTGTGATGCTGCTCTGACACTATGTAAAAATCTGGAATAATTCTGTTGACTTCAGTTGAGTTTCCTGGTGTGAAACTGGTGTAAGTTAGGAATCAGGCTGTCTAACTCTTTCATTAAAATGTCCATTGCCCAGATACTAGTAAATATTGTAAATTGTGGCAGTTTTAAAAATTTTTGCTACTAAAAGTCTGAATTTCAGTTAAATCATTTCTATGGCATAAAATAGCTTGATAGCATATCAGCCTGTCTGTTTTGTTATTTGCTAGTCTCCAACAAAAGGTGTGGTAAAATTATTAATTTGTGAATGCCTAAGCATCTCTCCAAATCTAGAATACACTTTTCTGTTTTCACAACTACCCATAAAGAGGAGTTAGTTTTGCTTCCCTAGTATTTTCAGTTTCATTCTTATACATGCTGTTATTTTTTAACTCTTTTCAGCTGCCCTGCAGAGTGTGTTTCCCCAGACAGAGCTGGGTGTTTTTCTCTCTCTCAGCAAGAAGGACAAAGAGCGACAACTGAAAGAACTTACCATGATTGTCACAGGAATTCGGTTATTCAACAAGGACTGTGGGAAAGGAGGAGAAGGCATTGATGACTGTAGGTATATTACTAAATTAAAATTATGAGCCCTAAGAAAGACTTTTGTTGCCTCTAGCTCCATGACTTCATGCTACTCAAGATAAGCAGGATTGGCCCAGTGTCAGTAAGCCTGAAGGGAAAACAAACCATTAGATGAATGAATTGTGTAATGCTTAAGGCCAATCAATGCAAATGTCAAAATGGTACTGTCAAAATATTTACAGTAGAGCATACCTTTAATATTGCATGACATGTTAGAAATCCATGAGGCAGAAAATACATAAATTCTGATAATTTAGGGTAATTTCTCCCGATTCTTCTTGAATACTCAAAAATCTCTTAAATCTTGAGCCCTTCTAGTTGTTTAGATAACTATAATGATGTAAACTGATGGACTGGAATCTTTTTGAGTGTGCAGCCAGATAGCCCAAAATAGTAAGTCCAAAGAGATGGCTAAACTTCCTTGTTGCTCTTATTTTTGACTCCCTCCTTAAAATATAGAGTCATAGAGTTTAAAGCCAGAAGGGACCACTAGATCATCTAGTATGACCTCCTGTATATCACTGGTCACCAACACCACCCAGCACCTGCACACTAAATCCAACAACAGAAATGACACCAAACTAAATGAGAGCCACTGGAGACTAAACTATTATGTGCCACACACAGAAAATAGGAAGGACCAAGGTGCACCAGTGCAGGAGGCCCCTGCAGGGGCAGGGAAATGATTAAATGATAGAGACCCAGATAATTCTGGCAAGTAAGTGACCAACATCCACATGCTGCAGAGAAGGCAAAAATACCCCAAGGTCACTGCCAATCTGATGTTGGAAAATTTCTTTCCTGGCTCCATGTATATAGGAATCAGTTAGACCCTGAGCATATGAGCAAGAACCAGCCAGCCAAGCATCTGAGAGAGAGAATGTTCAAATGCCGCCTCATAGCCCTGGCCTACCCAGTGCTCTGTCTCCAGTTGTTGCTATCCCTGATGCTTCAGAAGAAGGAAATTTTTTTAAAAAAAACCTCTCAAAATGCAGGGGCAATGGGGAGGAATCCCTTCTTGACCCCTGCTGGTGGCCAACTGAAACCCTGAAGTATGAGCTTTAGGGACATAAGCCAGAAGTGAGCCCCACGTCTGTTGAGCCCTGCACCCTGCAAGCAACCAACGTTATTAAATATTTCATTGCTAAACGTATCAGAATTATTATTTAAATGGCTGTTCAATAGAAATAAAATTGCAATATATATGATATATTGTAATCTACGTAGTTTAATTGTATTTTCATGTAGAGGCTAAGACACTATATGTAAAATGTTCTAATACCTCTGAGTGAATGATGTTATACAAAAATAAATAATAACATGTACTGTGAGTTGTGAACATGCAAATAATCAACTATGCTACTGATTATTTCGATAATCGAGATAATACTTTGCACTTAGAGCACCTTTAATTCAAGGTTCTTAGTGCTCTTCACAAAGGTATATACAGCATTATTACCCCTCTTTACAGATTGAAAAATAGAGATTAATTGAAGAGTTTTATGTGATTTTTCTAAAGATCATACAGGAAATTGTGGGCCGAGCTGACTGGATAGAAATCAACAGTTTTGCCACTCAGATCGTCTCTCTGAGTCTAACCACTACAACACACTGCTTCTGCTGCTTTTCTATGTTTTAGTGTTAAGTCACATATAAAGAGGAATGCATAATAAAACCCCACATGACACAACTGTCTGCTCTGAGTGTGCACACTTATCTCTTTTGCATGCGCAGATGTCTATTTGCACATCCAAATGTAGAATGTAGTGGATGCACGCCTGTTTACACCCTCCTTTGATAATGAGGCTCTAAGGAAGAAGAGTTAATTATAAAACCATCAGCTCAAAGATTTTGGACTCCCGTTGGGCAGTTTATGGAATTTTGTGGGTTTTTTGTAATGTGCCATGTCCAGTAAGAGCAAAAATAGTTCATTTTAATCAGCAATATTATATTTTTATCTTTTTCTGGGCTTATATAGACCCATTACCGTACTATGTGAGCATCTCATAAATGTGAATTCATTCCCATAACACCTTTAATTATTATTATCCCAGTTTCACAGATGGGGAAACAGAGGCACATAAGTGATTTACCCAGAGTCACGCACACAATTTTAGAAGAGCCCAATATTGAACCAAGACCTTCTGAAAAGCTAATTTTCCATAATCCTAGACCGGGGCGGGCAAACTTTTTGGCCTGAGGGTCATATCAGGTTTCCAAAATTGTATGAAGGGCCGGTTAGGGGAGGCTGTGTCTCCCCAAACAGCCAGGCATGGCCTGGCCGTCACCTCCAATCTGACCCCCCTCCCACCCTGCTTCTTTCCCCCTGAGGGCTCCCCCGGGACTCCTGCCCCATCCAACCCCCCTGTTCCCCGCCCTCTGACCGCCCCGACCCCTATCCACACCCCTGACCACACCCCCAAACTCCCCTGCCCTCAATCCACCCCCAGCTCTTGCCCCCTTACCACGCTGCTTGGAGCACCGGTGGCTGGGTCAGGCCGCGGCTCTGCAACTGTGCTGCCCGGCCGCCCAGAGCATTGCAGTGGCAGTGCGGTGTGCTGAGGCTGCGGGGTAGCGGGAGCTGCGGAGAAGGGCCAGGGCCTAGCCTCCCGGGCCAGCAGCTCAGGGGCCGGGCAGGAGGGTCCCACGGGCCAGATGTGGCCCACCTCTGTCATAGACTATACTGTAGTATTTTCCTCACAGTATAGTTGTCATTGGTAAAAACCATTTGACCAGCAATGTATGTAATGGTTGGGTCTTGTGAACAAATTCTGGAAATGTGTGATGTCTCAGAATAAGAGCTTACACTCAGAAATCTGTTGGAGGATTCCTCTGATCAAAGTATTGAACTGAAAATATTAACTATCAAGCATGATTACCATGATGTGTTTCTATATCTGTTACCTTCCTATGTATCTCATACTAAATCTGCATAAATAGTGCCAGCTATTCTGAATGAAGCCATCCCAGCAGCCACGCAGCCTATTGATGCAGAGCTTCGTGCCTCCCAAGATCTGGCATACCGCTACACAGCTGTCTTGGAAATGAAGCATGAGAGCCCACACAGAAATATAGAATCTAGATTATCTATGTTAAAGGAAGCACTTTTCAATGTGAGACAACATGAAGCCTTCCTCTGCATCATTCTGGTGAGATATCACATTATATCTTATGGATTCTTTAGGATATCTTAATATGAAATTTCAGAGTAAACTGCATTTTACAAAGTAAAACAGGGGTATATGTTTGAGGAAAGAAATCCTGGTGCTGTGTTTGAGCTGTGCAGCTAGAATGATATGTTAAAAGTTCATGCTTCAGGGATTCAGCCGGCCACCTGCAGGGGTCAGGAAGGGATTTTACACATCCCCAATGTTATCTCTTTCCTCTGAAGCATCAGGGATGGACACTGCTGGAGATGGGACATTGGAGGGGGAAGGCCAGGGCTATGAGTTGACACCAAGAATTCTCTCTCTCAGGCACTTGACTGGCTGGTTCTTGCTCACATGCTCACGGTCTAGCTGTTTGCCATGTGTGAGGTCAAGAAGGAATTTTCCCTCATGTCAGATTAGCAGTGACCTTTGGGGGGTTTCGCCTTCCTCTGCAGCATGTGGGTATGGGTCACTTTCCAGGAGTATTTGAGTATATCTCATTTAATGATTTTCCTGCCATTGTGGGGGCCTCCTGTTCTCTGCATGTGGCACATACTGGTCTAGTCTCCTGTGGGTTGTAATACATTGCTCTGATTTCAGTTGTTGGGTTTAGTATGCGGGTGGGTGCTGGATGGTGTTGGGGACCTGTGATCTACAGGAGGTCAGACTAGATGATCTAGTGGTCCCTTCTGGCTGTAAAATTCTGACTCTATTTAGAAGTTAGGTTGCATGCCACCCCTTAAAATATAACTGCCCAAAAAGAGGCAGAATGCAAATACCCAAATAGTTTCTGATAGCTATTTATATTTCTGTGACTGTATCCTTACCTGAGGTATGTTCTCTTTCCAGTCTGATGTGATCACGTGTGCACGAGAAGTTGAAATGATGGACAAGCAGTTTGCAGCACAAATAGAGCAGTTAAAAAACACTGTTAAAGCAAAGACTGCTGTACCTACGTCACAAGTTTTCGTAAGCATTTGAAATGCAAAAGTATTATTTTCTGAACAAAAGCAAATGAGAAAAATCACTTTTATTGTCTACAATACTAACATAATATTTATGTTGCAGTATCATGTGACATGGTTCACATAAATTTCATGTTGAATTAGGAAAAAAGATCTTATTTTCTGTATCTGTCTAATAGTGTTCCACAGACACAGCTACCTTGACATCTATTCATTTGCTTTAAAAAAGTTAAAAGGATTTGTTATTACACCTGCTTTGAGTTGATAATTGTGGTTTTACAAACATATTTTCCTATTTTTTTTAATATTTCTTTTTCTTTCCTGTTGCTTTGCGAAAGACATAAAAACAGGGAAAACTAACTCTAGGTGAATAGAGAAAATGATTATGCCAAAAGTGATGTTAAATGCATAGAATAGCACTAAAAATAGATTTTCTCTATTCCTTTTCTTTAAAGTAGCCTTAAATATTACTTGTAACAATAGTAGGTAGAAATATTCAGAGATGAGAGTTTTAAGTTAATGATGCTTCACTATTGTATTATGTTGGAATAGCCTTGGCTCAGAGTCTTCTATCCATATTATTTTGAAACTAGGGCTGTGCAAACCTACACATGGTCAGTTCTTATTTGGGTTCTTATTTTTAGCTGGGAAGATATGTAATAAAGTAGTCACTATCTTGTCCACTTTCTGTCATAATTAGTTATAATAAACATTTTGGAAGGGATCTTAAACCTCATGCTTCATGGCTTAAGTAAATCTCTAACTGTTAGAGAGCCTCATGAGACCTAATGTGGGGGGACAGATTATCCCACATCTACCTTCTTTAGGGTTCTTATACCTTCCTGGGAAGCATCTGGTGCTGCCCACTGTCAAAGAGAGGATACTGGACTAGATGCCTCTTGGGTCTGATCCAGTGTAGCTGTTTCTATATGCCCGTTGATCTTACAAATCCTGTCCTTTTAGCAGACACCCCTTTCTTCTATCCTGCTACCCAGAGCAATTCTTTCTCTTTGTCTTCTCTCTCCCTATACTGTTCATTTTTATTATGAGGGCCAAAAACATACTTGTCACTTTACAAGCAAACAAGAAGGCACATCATCCCTGTCCTAAGGAGTTTACCATAGATTTCCTTTCTTGAATAGCTTCTATGTACCAGGTTATTTGCCTGTTTTCTTCACTTCTGTTAGCAACAGAATATGTACAAGATACTTGATTCCATCTGTGCTCTTGCAGGTAGAACTTTCCCCATCACAAGACCACTTAATCCTACTTGTCTTCAAATTGCTGCAGAGAAGTTGTATTGTGTAAGAGCATCAGGAGATTTTTTAATTCAGCATTTGTAGCACAGGGCCTGGATTGAGAATGTAGCAGACAAGCATTTTAGAGTATAGAGTAGGCTCACTCATTTTCCAACAATTGAGTTACAGAAGGTTATGATACTATTTGCAGTAAAAATTATTTTGCTGTCATTCCTCTGTTTTCATTTCTTGTGTCCATAGCATTTCATGATAGTGATGCTGATGAACAACAGAGCTAACTCCCATAACAATTCTTATCATGGCTCCATTAACATGAATGCTAATGTGCTAGGATGAATTTTAAGTTCATTGAATGTATTCCTGATGTCGAGGGAGCCCTTTTCTACTGTGCTAAGATCTGAAAACTTGAAGATGCCTGTGTTAACATTCAAAATTTATTCAGCATAGTCAAGAATGTAATTATTTTCTACTGGCCATTTCCTCAGTGATTTCAAATATGTTACAACAGGTCCATTTTCTCCCATTGTCTTTGAAATCTGTATCTGTACTAAACTGTTTTGGGACTGAGGGAAAATGAGAGGAACAAAGGCTGAAATTTGTCTATGCCTAGGTCTGTTTGTGTTTCTTTTTATAGTTAACCTGAATACAGGAATTTCTTCTTTATTGCCTTCCTCTGCCTATCTTTTCATTTTGCATTTATATTATTATATTTGTGGGGAGGAGGAGAGACTCTTTTCCAATATAATTCAGAAAACTGCCTCCAATGTTTCCCCAAAATGTTTTTATTACTTTTAAAGTAAATTTAAATGGTTTCTAGGATTTGGGCCTGATCTTGCAAGCCCTCCACTGGGATTTCTGAGTGCAGAGGGCATGCAGGATTGGGCCCCTTGTGTTTAACAGTTGTATTTGTGACTATTGTTTACAGTATTTGTTTAATTATACAGACAAAGCAAATGTAGATTTCAGGTCTTTCTTATTATTTTCTAGCCTATCTTTCTTGCACTATCTAACCTCTGGACGAGCTTTCAGGATGAGATATTGCTGCTGAGTTTCCTGACTAATTTGACAGTCAGTCTACAGCAGTTCTTGGGAATCCATGCACAACTCTTTCCTGATGATGTGATGGAGTCGCTTCTCGAAGGAGTGACTGTGAAGAATGATGAGCAAAGGATAAAGGAAACCATGGGTACTGAAAGTTATCACATTTCCTTTTTCCTGTTTGAGTCCTTGTATGATTTTGTGACTTAAATCCTGTTTCTAAAAAGAGCAACATTCCTATCTAAAGCAGGACCTGACCCTGAAAATCTTTATTGACATAGGGGTCCTTACCCAATAGTCCTGTTGAGGGCAACAGAATTTTTGGGTGCTCAGGACCACATATGAGCACTTAATGCTTTACAGAACTGGACTCTTACTTTCTTGATGAAAACATGGTTTACATATAATTGGTACACATCTTCTGAAAACTGAGAGGAAAACAGTGCTCGGACACCAATACCTGGCCCCTGGGATAGTGCTACTATTTATTCTACATTATCAGTGTGCTGCTATACCTGGGACTGCTGCTGTTCCCCGTGAAGTCAATGGACACTTTGCCACTAATTTCTGTAGGTGTGAGATCAGACCTTTTTCATCTAAGGCCCTGTCACTGCTGTAGTTGAAATTTTGCTAGTAATACTCTTGGGAAGAGCATGTGAGATGGAATTCAGATGCAATTTTTAAAGTTACTCCTATGACATAAGCTACTAAGTTGTTCTTTATGTTAAACTTGTAAGCACCTTGAGATATCTTCATATATTTTCCCATAATACTTACCAAAATGGGACCCTGATTCCTATTGGAGCAACTGGGTGCTATGTTAAACAAACTAGGGAAATACAACCTAGATGGAGCTGCTATAAGGTGGGTGCATAACTAATTGGAAAAACATTCCTAGAGGTACTTATCAGTGGTTCACAGTCAAGCCAGAAGTGCATATTGAGTGGGGTGCTGCAGGGATCAGTTCTGGGTCCAGTTCTGTTCAGTATCTTCATTAATGATTTAGATAATGGTATAGAGAATACATTTCTAAAGTTTGCAGACGATACCAAGCTGGGAGGGGTTGCTTTGGAGGATAGAATTAAAATCAAAATAATCTGGATGAACTGGAGAGATGGTCTGAAGTAAATAGGATGAAATTCCATAAGGACATATGCCAAGTACTCCACTCAGGAAGGAACAATCAGTTGCACACATACAAAATGGGAAATGACTGCCAGCGAAGGAGTACTGCAAAAAGGGATCTGGGAGTCATAGTGGATCACAAGCTAAATATGAGTCAACAGTGTAACGCTGTTGTAAAAAAACCAAATATCATTCTGGAATGTATTAGCAGGAGTCTTGTAAGTAAGACACGAGAAGTAATTCTTCTGCTCTACTCCATGCTGATTAGGCCTCAACTGGAGTATTGTGTCCAGTTCTGGGAGCCATATTTCAGGAAAGATAGGGACAAATTGGAGAAAGTCCAGGGAAGAGCAACAAAAATGATTGAAGGTCTAAAAAGCATGACTTATGAGGGAAGATTGAAAAAATTGAGTTTATTTAGTCTGGAGAAGAGAAGACTGCGAGGGAACATGATAACATTTTCAAGTACATAAAAGGTTGTTACAAAGAGCAGTGAGAAAAATTGTTCTTGTTAACCTCTGAGGAAAGGGTAAGAAGCAATGGTCTTAAATTACAGCAAGAGTGGCTTAGGTTGGACATTAGGAAAAACTTCCTGTCAGAGTGGTTAAGCACTGGAATAAATTGCCTAGGGAGGTTGTGGAATATCTGTCATTGGAGATTTTTAAGAGCAGGCTAGACAAACGCCTGTCAGGGGTGGTCTAGATAATACTTAATCCTGCCATGAGTGCAAGATGACCTCTTGAGGTCTCTTCCAGTCCTACAATTCTATGATAATATAAACAATAAATACTAAAAAGAGTCTTCAGTATAGGCGGAGCCAATCAGAGGTGGGGCCAGGAGGGCCATTTGGCCTGTGCCTCAAGCTCAAAGGGGGCCTCAAATTTAGACACTTGTTAAGTTTTTGGCATTTGATAAGTTTCACAACTTGTTGTTATGCGCATTCCAATCAGACCAAAATGTGACACGCTCTCTCAGCTTAGAGCTGCAAATTTAAGCAAATAAAAGATGTGATTTGGTAAAAGACATAATTTTTTTGTTAACTGATATAGATTTTGTCATATTAAAGAGTTAAAAATGTTAATAAATATTAATAAAAATATATCCATTTGGCCCAAGATTAGACTGTGATGAACGTGTCCTCTAGATCAGCTGATTATATAAACAAACCACTACTAGTGGCTGGTGCTGGATCAAGTGCATGTTGAAAGGAAGAGAATTGTTACATTTTAGTGTCTTTATAGTTTTACGTCTAGTTGACTAAGGAATTATTTATGTGTGAGAATTCCTCATTATTATCTTCATATGGTAGCTAAAAGAGGTGACTGGTTGGTTGGTTGAGCCCTAGCTTGGTAGCTTGGCCATTATCCTAGGCTTTCGTAGTCTATAGGCCCAGATTCAAGGTGAAAATGTGTGAGGATAATCGTGTACAGTGAGTTTTGTGAGGACACACATTTTAAATTTGTGGACATTATCCTTCTGTCTGTATCCGTGTCTGTGTTTACTATATATATGTCATCCCTTTGTCTTCAGTTCAGCCTGTTACATTATACCTTGCATGCTCCAGTGTTGATTCCATGATAAGGATAATAACCTGTCTGACTGTTTCATTTTGTGTTCTTAATTAGTATTCCTTCATTTTAAGTCTTTTCAGCATTTGTGTACCATTCAGCATTTGTGTACATGTTTACAGTAGAAGATTTCAAATGTAGATAAGCTACTTATTTACAGCAGAATATTTCAAGTGTGGATAGGCTACATATTGACCAAATAGATTACTATGAAGAGGAGATTTGAAAGTGGTGCAAGCAAGAGACGGCAAAAACAGCTGAGTGAAGCAGCAGCTACGAGCTCAAAGCCAATATCTTCATTTCTCAAACCACTAGAAAACACACCTTATCCAACAAACAATGCTACAGATAATGAAAACTCTGCAACTGCAACAGGTGATAATTCATTGCCAATATCTGAACATGAGGACAGTAGTCAAGAAGGAGATGTGCCAACAGTAACAGATGCAGCAGAAGATCCTGTGTACGATCAAGAAACTCAACAGCAACAGGAAGATGTAGATTTTATGCAGCAAGAGCAATTCATGAGTACTACAGGTTTGACTGTGACTGACATTGGAATTATGACAAGAGCAATACTGCCCAAATGCAATCTTTTCTTTAAATTAGTTGTTTTGAAATTCCAAATAACATTCCACGAGATGCTGATAATCATGCTTTCTCTACTCGTCTGCTGACAAAAACTCTTCCAAATGGTGAGACCTGCACAAAGAGACTGGTTATGCTGGAGTGAGGAAAAACAATCTCTGTACTGTTCACCCTGCTTCATTTTGAACAAAAGTGCTGCAAATGCATCAGTTCTCTCTGATCAGTCAGGATGGAGAATCAACAGAGGTTGGAGAAAATTGAAAGACCGAATACCATCACATGAGAGTTCAGCGTCACACAAAGAAAACTATGTTACATGGAAATCATCCAGTAGGGCAGCATCAGCTGAAAGTTCAGTTGAGAATTTACTCTTGATTGAACTCTCTACAAAAACTAATAACTGGAAAAAACTTCTTGACCGCATCCTGAATGTCATCCTTTTTCTTTCTGAGCGGGGATTGGCTTTCTTTGGTTCCAGTCAATGTTTTGGTAATCGTGCAAATGGAAACTTTCTAGACATAGTTGAGCTCCTCAGCAAATATGACCTACTTTTATCAGAGCATGTTAAACATGTTCGAGAATCGCAAGAGAGTCAAAAGAGTATGCGAGTCCATTATCTCTCCACACGCATACAAAATGAGTTTATTGAGCGATGTGTGTCATTCGTACAAACACTTTTTGATGAGATTTGAAATGTCAAGTATTTTTCAATCATTGTTGATGCCACTCCAGATTGTTCTCACAAGGAACAGACTACTATGCTTATTCGATATGTTAAGATTGTAGATAGCTCAAAATTTTCATTTGAAGAAAGGTTTATTTTGTTTGATAATTTCACGAGAAAAACTGGAAAAGAAATTGCTGCTCAAGTACTAGCAATTCTAGAAGGTTTTAAGTTAGATTTTCAAGTCTGCATTGGTCAAGCCTATGACAATGGATCTAATATGGTGGGGAAGTACAAAGGTGTACAAGCAGTTCTGCCTGAGCATAATTCAAACTGTATTTTCTCCAGCTGTAGAAACCACACACTAAACCTTTTAGGTGTTGACTGTGCAAGGAGGCAATTACTCCTTGTGCAATCGTGCAAGGAGGCAATTACTTACTTTGGAACTTTTCAGGAAATGTACAATATCTTCAGTAGCAGTCCACAAAGGTGAGAAATTCTGAAGCAATATCTTCCTGTTTCACTGCATGCGATGTTCAAAACTAGATGGTCTGCACGGATTGATGGTGTTCAACCAGTTGCGCAGCATTTGAATTCCGTGACAAAGGCTTTAAATGAGCTTGAATCTCTCAATCTCTCAATCTCACTGCACAGGCTCAAACTGAACTTCAGTCTATTCAGAAGCACATGTCCAAATTTGAATGCATTCTGATATCATCTTTGTGGATGAAGCTACTTACAATGATCCACCAAACTAATCTGGTAATTGAAGCACACAGTGCCACACTTGATGTTGAGAGGGATAATGTTGAAAGTCTTATCAATGACATTCAACAGATTCGTGAACAATGGCATGCGATCCTGACTGAGTCCAAATTAGTAGGACAGAATATTGGCATTTCATCTGAGATCCTCACCAATCGCAACTTACCTACTGAATCTGATGCCAAGCAGCATTATAGGGTCAATGTCTTCCTTGTCTTCATTGACTCTATTCAATCAGGTCTTACATGTCGATTTGAGTCACTGTGACTAATTCGTACCCTTTTGGGATTTCTTTGGCAGTTCAACAGACAGAGTAATGAAGATCTACTTTCTGCAGCTGAACGATTTCAGCAACAGTACAACAAAGAAATCTCAAAAGATCTCAGTGTTGAGGTCATCTTCCTCAAACGAATATATTCCACGAACTTTAAATTGGATTTCAAGCCAAAGGAATTGCTTCAAGAAATACTCGAACTTGGACTCTCTGGGGTGTTTCCTAATATCATAATTGCATTGCGTATTTTTGTGTTTGCCTACATCAGTGGCTCAGGTGAACACACCTTCAACATGTTGAAGCAGGTAAAGAACTATCACCATTCAACTATGGGACAAGAGCGTTTGAATGGGCTCGCCATGCTTAATATCAACTGTGACATTGCACGAAAGCTAGATTTTTCATCAATAATTAGTGCATTTGCACAGAAAAAGGCTAGAAAAGCATTTGTTAAATAAAAAAAATATTCAAATTATGTCTCACTCTTTTCTTTGGTGCCGTATTTTGTTTTCATGTGTCATCATTTTTTATTTTTATTATGGCTAGGGACCTCAAAAGCTGGAAGTAGCCCAGGCCTCTCTGGACCTCTGAGAGGGCCTGAGTATAGGTATGAATTTATATCATAAAGTACAGCTTTACCTATTATTAAAGTATGTATATAAATACATCCAGTTAAAATGCCACATTGATTTTAGAAAAAAGAAAAGGAGTACTTGTGGCACCTTAGAGACTAGCAAATTTATTTGAGCATAAGCTTTCGTGAGCTACAGCTCACTTCATCGTTGTAGCTCACGAAAACTTATGCTCAAATAAATTGGTTAGTCTCTAAGGTGCCACAAGTACTCCTTTTCTTTTTGCGAATACAAACTAACACGGCTACTACTCTGAAACCATTGATTTTAGAAATGCCCTGCACTTTAATAATTCAGGATTCCTTATGTTTTGCTTTGTCTGTTTATGCCTTCTGAAACCTCTGAGATGGAAAAAAAGAACAGTTTAATTCATTAGGGATATTAGGTTATCAGAAATATTTGTTCAGGGAGTTGTCGCTACCAATTAACCAAGTTCTGCTGTAGTGGATTTGAAACAAATGGGTGAGTTTAAAACAATGGCTGAAATTATTAGATTTTACCTTCTGTTTGTGGCCATGTGCTTCCAAGGAAAACCTACACTACTAGAATGCCTGGAGGCAGTCTACCACCAAAAAATAAGTAGGCCATGGTAAACCGGGGCCTGATTTTCAAAAGTGCTAAGTGTTCCCGCTCCTGTGGAAACCAGTGGAGCTGTGGGCGTTCAGCACTTCAGGCCACAATGTGTTAAAGCATGATTGAACTCCCTTTGAGATTCCCATTAAATCACATTTTAGGCATCATGTATTTTATTGTCATCTTTCCTTTGCCAAATTCTCTTTCAGGAATCAAAGTAAATGTTTCTGATTTCAAGGAACAAGAGTGGCTTTTTCCAGAAACCACGTCTAATTTTGATCAGTTGTTAATCCAGTACCGTGGGTTTTGTGCTCACACACTTGCTGAAAAAGATGGCCTCCTCCTCCCAGGTGTGTTCTGTATTATTATTAATATTATTATTTGTATTATTGGTGCCTAGAGTTAGAAGAATTTGTTCTTACTGTAAATATGCATACATTAGCAAAAAAGTACATTTAAAGACATATACTCGTGTGTTTCCTTCTGTGCAAACATGCAAACTAGAATAATTCATTGAACACTTTTGCACTTTATACCTAATGTGTAGTTCTAATAATCCTCTGTGTTTTTGAGTGTGTGTGAAATTATAATTAGTGTTCATATAACCATATGTTCTGGACTTGGCTATGATGTTCATACCTTTCGTCCCAGCAACCTTTCCAGCTCAAATATGTCTCTACCTAAGTTCCCTCTAAGCTGGGCAGCTGTGCGGCCGCACAGCTGGCTATTAAGCACTGTGTAGGCACTCAGGGCTGTGGCAGAGAGAGATGCCTCTCCCTGGACCTGCTGTGGTGCTGCTCCTCTGACCCAGCCCAGCCTTGGACCTGCCGCAGGCAGGGGACAGGTGCCCTTCCCCCAGCCCTGACCCAGCCCAGCCTGGACCTGCTGTGGCTAGGGGACAGGTGCCCCGGCCCCAACCCAGCCCGGCCTGGATCTGCTGCAGCCGGGGGAGAGGTGCCTCTCCCCCCACAAACCCAGGTGCTGCTGTGGGGAGAGAGAACTGGGGGGAGGAGTCCTCTCTCCCCACTGTAACCCCGGGGAGTTCCACTGCACCCCAAACCCCTCATCCCCAGCCCTACCCCAGATCCCACACCACCAGCCGGAGCCCTCACCCCCCCGCATCCCAGCCCTCTGCCGCAGCCCTGAGCCCCTCCCACACTCTGAACCCCTCAGCCCCACCCCACCACATGAATTTTGTTATGTGTATCAATATGGAGGTGATATGTCACACATCACTTCCATATTGGTGGACATAATAAAATTCGTTCCGCACTTGGATGGGAAAAATTAGAGGGAACACAGGTCTCTACCTGCTCATCTTTTTTGGTGATACTTTTTAGTAATCCTGTCATTTCTTTCGGTATAACTGATGGTTTGGTTTTGGTTTTTTTGAGGGCATGGGGGCAAAATACCACTGTTTGTAGCAGTAAAAACAAGACTTCTTTAATGGTAGTTCAATTTCCTGACCTACTTAGTATTGTCCTTTGGCATAAAAGAGTAATTAAATTACAATCAATCTTACACAGGAAATTTGCAGGACAGACATTTGCCTATATGTGCAACATAAATGGAAGGGAACATATTTTATATTAACTTGATAGATATGGATGATAAAGTCTGAGTAGTCTTTCTAGTTGTAATTTAAGCATGATCCAGACTATAATAATATCTAGCACTTTTCACCAGTACATTTCAAAGTGCTTTACAAAGGAGATAGATATCCCTCCTGGGGAACTGAGTGTGAGATGGTCATCATCAGTTCTGATGGTTTGTAGAAGCTGACTTTCACTGTATCTGATTCTACTATGTAATGGAGAGGATTTCTTAATTTTGAAAAAGGTTTAGATTGTAGGTTCTGTTACAATTCCAAAAGTGATGGAGTTAGAGCTGGTTGAGGGAAATGTATACTCATAATTATAGGAGCCCTGTGTGTTGAATGATTTATTGGTTCACTCTTGTTTTTGCTTTATTTGTTAGGAAATCCTGCTGTTGGAATTTTGAAACATAAGGAGAAATATTATGCTTTCAGTTCCAAGGAATCAGCATATGTTTTTGCCCAAAACCCAGATACATTCATTCAGTTGATTGGAGAAAAAGCAAAAGAATGTGCTGAACTTATTCAGCTGCTTGAGCTTCATCATCAGTTTGAATCCCTTGCTCCTTATTCACAGGTATTTACCGCTTACATCCCCTGTTGAATAGGTGATGTGACACTGACCTATCTGTCCTTTTGATTCACTGAAGGGTGCTGGGACCTGGTCAAACTGGAATTAGTGGGACATAGAAAAATGTGTTTTATGGAGACAATACTTTGTTTGAGGACATAGGTAATCCCCTACCCAGCAAAGAGAGTATGTGGAGATTCAGCAGATCCTACTCTTTGGTGTATAGATGAGGGGCATCACCTCAGGGAAATTGTTCACCCTTAAATTCTACATGTGGGAGTGGCAGGGCCATGGAAATTCAGTGGTGGCAGCATTCTACCATCTTCGGCCCAGAGAAATTCTGTGGATGATGTTTCCTGTTCTCCCTTTGTAGGAGTAGTTTGTGTAAGGGAGGAGAGGGCCCTGTGTAATTAAGCATTGTAGATAAATATGAGAAGCTTGACTTTATCAGCACAAGTTGGAGACTATTTGTCCATCCCTATATATTGTAATAGGGAAAAAATGTCATTTCGGGAGAGAAATCATAGATTATATTTTTTTAAATTTTAGTGTATGGGTGTTAACATTGGTGTTTTGGACAAATTCCAATTTGGACAACTGTGTTCTGCTTTTTAAATTCCCCCTGCAGTTTCAGTTAGATATTGTATTCTTCATTTAATTGTCCTGTGTATTGTTAAACAGGTGTTAGGATTTATCCCAGAGGTAGCTACTTTTCAGCACCCCCTGCATAAATTTTGTACAGTAACTCCTCACTTAAAGTCGTCCCAGTTAACCTTGTTTCATTGTTATGTTGCTGATCAATTAGAGAACATGCCCTCTGCCTTGGAGCTGCTCCGTGGAGCCTCCTACTTGCTGTGCAGAGGTGGGGGAAAGAGGGGTGCTAATGTCAAGGTGTCCCCTCCCTCTGCTCCTGCCCCACGCTTCTGTCCCCCATCTCCACAGAGCAGTGGGGGGACATGACAGGGCTCAGGACTGAGGGAGCGTGCTGGCAGCAGCTGCTGTCTCAACATGCTGATCTACTTAAAAAGGCAATGTACTTAGAGTTAGGTCAGTATACCTAAAGGGGCAATGCACGTTTCTCTCTTACACACATGGTATGTGTCTCTGCCTCTGTCTGCCATGCTGTCTTCCCTCCCTCTGCCTTGTAGAGTGTGAGGCTACATTAACAATGTGTTAACACTTGAGGGCTCAGCTGAGTGCTAGTTCATCATTTAGCAGTAAGGCATTCTCTGGGAAATATCCCACCCTCTTCCACCCTCTGACTTTGTCACCTCAACCAAGCTTCACAATCATCATTGCTGTGTACAGTATTAAATTGTTTGTTTAAAACTTATACTGTGTATATATATGTGTGTGTGTGTGTGTGTGTATATATATATATATAGTCTTTTGTGTGGTGAAAAATATTTGCCTGGAACCTACCCCCACCCCCCCATTTACATTAATTCTTATTGGGAAATTGGATTCGCTTAACATCGTTTCACTTAAAGTAGCATTTTTCAGGAACGTAACTACAACATTAAGCGAGGAGTCACTGTATCTTAGTTTAAATCTGTAAAGTATTTTAGTATCCTCTGGAATGACAGATACTATATGAACATAAGATGATTATTAACCACTAATTACTAATAGACTTTTATATTTTGTATTCAAGTCTTTAAAACTTTCAGTATTCTTAGATTCCTGTTCGTTTAAAAAAATACGGTGCTGTGTCTACATGTCATTTTTTCCCCTGTGACTTATGGATTCTCCTACTAAATACCTATATCTTCATCCAGGTCAGAAGTGGAGACAAACGTTCAATAAAACCAATTACCAAATGTGACAGCAGTACTCAGACTGACACCCATATATTGCCTCCAACTATTGTGAAGTCGTATGAGTGGAATGAATGGGAACTGAGGAGAAAAGCCATAAAATTGGTTTGTATCAGTATTATCTGGAAAATTAAGCCTTTCAAAATTTGGCATGTTTGGCAGGAGGTCAAACTAGATTATCATAATTATTATCCCTTCTGGCTTTAAAATCTGTGAAGAGACAAGTTCCTGTAATCATTTTCTATCTGAGCTTATTTCACCATATTTCATATTCCTGTTTCAAAAGCTTTCCCCCACACCAAACTTTTGTTTGTTTTTGATTTGAGCAATATTTTCCTCGCTAGATCCATTGGTTCTAAAATCTCAGGCACTCTTTTAGGTTGTAAGAGCCTTTCAAATAAAAGTGAATTTTTAGGGTGCTACTCTGTACTAAATAGGGTGACCAGACGTCCCGATATTTCGATATTTAGTTGTTGTCCCGCGTCCCAACTGACGCCATTTGTCCCGATATTTTGCTTTGACGGCACTCTGGCTTTTTTTTTTTTTTTTTGCTTGGGGCGGCAAAAAACCTAGAGCTGGCCCTGGCGGGGGGTGAGCCTGGGCTGCCCCCCCATGTGTCCCAATATTTTGTTGTTGTCATTTGGTCACCCTACTACTAAAACAGCTTAACTAATATAAATAGCGTAACCATTTGGAAGTAATGTGCTATATCTTATTTTTGTAGTACAATGATACAAAAAGGGCTAAGATGATTTTAAAAAAAGTTACAGCAAATGAAGCTGTATACATTAATAAATATAATACCACCAAGTCACAAGAAAAAAAAGTTGGGGTAACTGTAGTAAAGTGTGGGTAAAAACGCCACTAAGAGATTATAAAACTACAGAGAGTGAGTTGAAGAAAATATCGTGCATGGTTGTATAGATGAGAGAATCTGTAATAACGGTCTCTTGTATATGAAAATGTGTATTGAGCTTTTTCTTGCCTTTTGAAGTCTGATTTCAGACATCCAATGAAATGTGTATATTTTATAACACCGAGTTGATATTCTGGCCAATAACAAATTAGCTGACTGCCAGGTTTGCTCACAGCAACATTAACTTACTATCAATTAGGGGGCCTGATCCTGAAATGAGTTTTGCTTGTGTAGACCTATGTGGAAGTCACTGAAGGATTGGGGCCTTAATTTGTTTCATAGTAAATTATTTTTCACTTTGTCCCAACTTCTTCCATGTTGACTCACATCATCCAGTTTGCAATTTTTTTGTGCATATTTTGCAGAGGACCAATTCTGAGATGTAAACTAGCACAGCAACAAAATAAATGCATTTTTTGTTGTATGTAGAATGTTGAGGCAGGTTTTTGAGGTATCGTCACTTAATCTGTAGAAGTATATGGCCTGCTGTTAGAAATTGCAGGTATGTCCTCAATATTTTGGCTGTAAATTAAAAAAAAAAACACCCCGAACAATAAGTACCTTTCAAATAAGATTATTTTTTCTTACAATGTGCACTGCATGCTATGGTTTCAATTGTTATACAATGGTCATACAATGTTGGGGTAATATTTTCATCTTAAATCTGCACAGAAGAGCTCATCTCTGCTATTCTGCTCATTCTACCTACCATGAACTCTGCACATGTCATGTAGGGAGAGCAGACTATCAGAGTAAAGATCCACTTTGCGGAACTGAAAATGGAATTTTATCAATCTTGATTATCCATCAGTTTGTGTAATTGGTTACTGTTCTCCCTCATAGCATTATCCTTGATGGCAACTATAAGACCTTTGTTTCCCAAATTGTATTTTGGGACCTTGGTTTTAAATTGTATTTTAAAATATAGAAAGATCAACTCAAATCCATTAGAGCAGTAGACACAGACACTACCTCCTCATTATATGTTACCCTGTTACCGAGGGTTTTTAGGACCCAAAGCAGTGGTAACTTAATTGTTTTATTTTAGGCAGTGTTAGGAATAAATTATTGGGAACACAGCTGAAAGATTGATCTAAGTAAGCATGCTTTTATTTAAAACCACTATTTATTAGTTTTAAGCACATATAAACATAAGCAATAGGTTTAGAACATTTAAAAAAATTATTTAAAATTCGAGATGGTGTTGAGTAATTAGTAGCAGGTCAGCGATGGCTGGTTGCTTTTTTGCCAAGAGTAAGGTGTTAGGAAAAAGTTTTTCAGGATAGCTTTAGAGAACAGTTTTAAAGTACATTTTTCATTTAATTTTCTTATCATTAATTGTTATCAAATATATAGCTTATTATGACTTTTATTGGGTTGGTTTTTAAAATTTAATAAATTATTAATAAAATATTTTAATACTTTTAGTTATAAAAAGTTTTTGTATTAAACACACTTAAACTTATGGTTTTTAATTAGTTATTTATTTTTAGTTTTATAATTGGTTGGGGTTTTTTTTATTTTGATTAGCAGAAACTGCAAGTCTGCAGCTAGTATTTGATTTTGCCTTCAAAAGTCCTGCTTGTTCAAAATAACCCTTAACTATGTGGTGTTTTATTTTATTAATTTGTGGTGGCTGAGTGCACACAATATGGCTAGTTAGTTTGATCAAATTCTGGAGTAACATACCCTTTAATTCAAGGGTAATACTCCCCTCCTTAAAGGTTGTATATTTTTAATATTAAGACATATACATATGTGTAATAAGTTTAGTGGGTTACTCGTGAAGGCTGAGCATTAGGCTCAAGGCTTTTAACTGAGACTGAGCAAGAATTTTCTCGCTGGCACTTTTAGATTTTATCCCTGATTTTGTCTTGTTAAAGACCATGAACTTATTTTTGGGGAGTATCTGTGGTCTACAGAACCACTGGCTTTGCAATCAATTGATTTTTTTTTTTTTAATTCAGCACATCAGTGCTAGGAATATAACAACCAAAGCCACCTGAAACATTAGAATTACCACAATTGGATGTAAGGCCAGATTAAGAATCCCGGTTGCCAATTAAATTTATTTTAATGGGTACAGGCATTGCATTAGAGTATAAGGTATATTTTTTATTTAATTGTCTGTATTTTAATTTATGCATTTGAAATTTAAAATTACATTTTAATAGCCACAATTTGATAAAAACATTTATTTTTATGGTAATTATAGATTATATTGTGCACATAATTAATTGTGAGCACAGGACATTAACTTTTAAGACATATATAACTAGTACCCACATAAACAATTACAGATTTATGTGCAAAGGGATTTATGGCAAAATGGCATTTTCTGTGTTATTTTTAAATATATATGTTGTTGCCATAAAGCATTTTTGGTACATTTATATTTAATTTTAGGTTTTTTAAACAGGTTTTTAATTTTATTGTTTTTTATATGGGGGCTTTTTATGGCCCATATTTTATAATTTATGGGTTTTATTAATATTGAAGCCTACAGCCATAATAGGAAAATTTTATTTTATATTTGACATTAATAAAATAAATGTAGTAATTTTTAAAAAATGTTTGATTAGAAGTAAAATGTATCATTATTATTTTATTGACATTAATAAAATAAATGTAGTAATTTTTTAAAAAATGTTTGATTATAAGTAAAATGTATCATTATTTTATTTATTTATTTATTTATTAGGATTGCAAATTATTTTTAGTTTGGGTGGAACTTTTTAAAATAATACTTTTAATTTTTAATGGGAGTATATCATACCATTTCACATTTATTTTTTACCATTTTGATCATTTACATTTGCATACATGCCAGAGCCAAGGAAACATTACTTGAGGGCACCAACAGCCTGCAGGAGGTGGAGGTGGTCCTTTTGGGGGGATTGCTTAATTCCAAAATAACAACCCATGTTATGGTTTGTTTCATACAGTCCAACAATAACAAATTTATGCCATGTGATTTATATTCTTTTACATCAATACTAATATTAAAAGTTCATTGGAAGGAGGAACAAACTGACAGTTGATTTTAAATACCTGGCTCTACAGTATGAAGAACTCACAAAAAGCTTTTTAGTAGCCTTTTCCACAAAGGTTGCCACAGGAGATTGGTGCTAAAATGACATATTCCACAGTTATGGATTTGTAAAACTTGGGGGCCATACATGTAAAAGAGAAAAATATGCATCATTGTAATCTATAATACTTCCATTTCAGAGAAAAATTATATTTAAGAATAAAATCTCATAGACATTAAGGTCAGAAGGGACCATTATGATCATCTAGTCTGACCTCCTGCACAATGCAGGCCACAGAATCTCACCCACCCACTCCTGTAATAAACCTCTCACCTATGTCTGAGCGATTGAAGTCCTCAAATCATGGTTTATTCTGATTTTGTTTTCATATTTAGGCTAATTTGCGTAGGAAATTAACTCACTCAGTGCAGACTAATCTCAGTCATATGAGAAGAGATAACTCCACCCAAGTGTATCTGCTAAAGGATTTTGGCACACAGACTAGACTTGACAATTCTAGCAACGTACCCAGGCCACAGATTTTCCTGGCAGGTCTCCGAGGAGGATCAACCCCAACTACATGTATGGTCAAAGTGAACTTAACCAGAGCAGTTGATGAAACCTAAATGAAGTTTAAAAGGAGATATACTAAAGTGTAGTACATGTTTTTTTTAAAAATCCAAATAGATTTCTGAAGTAATGTATAGTAAGCTGAATTCTATGTCCATTGATTCAAAGAGCTGTTGTTATACTTCATGGTTTCTGTTAGGAGCAGCTAAATGGCATTAAGTGATAATGATTATAAAAAGCCTGAAACATCCAATTTAAAAAAAGTAGAATCCAGGCTTGGCTGTAAATTCTGAATTAAACTGGCATTTCTATGGAAGTGTGCGTTTTTGGAATCCTTTAATGTTTTAATACCCTGAGTGCACATCATAACACTACCCTTAAGAGCCTGGTCTTTGAACTTTGATTATATTGTAAGAAGAATACCTGTTATGAGTTAGAGAGATCAAGAGCTAGATTCACAAAGGGACTTAGGTGTTGCAACATTATGCCTGGGTGCTTTGTTGCCGAGTGGAATTCTCAGCTCTGAGTTAGATGTCTGCCTGATGTCAGGTGTTGTATGGGGAGAGTTAGGTGCCAAAGGAAGAGATTTTCAGAAGCCAGCAAGCTGAGCCATCTAAATTAGCCAGAAGTGAAATGCAGAGGGAAGAGAGAGGGTGTAGGTCCAGATTCTCAGAGGTATTTAGTCCCTTATTAACTCCCATTGATAAGGGCCTTAGGTTCTGGACTGAAGCACCTCCCTCTACCCTGGATTCTCAGCCATGATCTTTGGAATTGGGCAACTAAGCCAGATCAGTCCTTTTTCACGAAAAATGAAAGAGAGAGATGCCGCTGTTCCATGATAGTCCAGTGGTTAGGGCACTGATCTGGGAGACTCAGATTCAAATCCTTCCTTTGCCTGATTTGGAGCAGGAATTTGAATCAAGCTGGCCCAGGTGAGTGCCCTAACTACCAGGCTATTGGGTATTCTGGGCTGAGCCGCTCTTCAGCTCTTCTGATGAAGCTTTTTCACTTTGTATAAATAATTCGGTATTCACTGGGCTAGAGCGAGAGACTGACTCTATCACCCAGTTGTTAGGGCACTCACCTGGGATGTCAGAGAATGAAATTCAAATCTGTGCTCCAAATTGGGCAGAGTGGGGATTTAAACCTGCATCTTCCACATCCCTGGTGAGTGCCCTCACCATTGGGCTATTGGGTATTCTGGGAGACACTTTCTCTCTTGCTGGCTTTTTTGTATGTGCTGGGCCCACACCTACAGGATTGGGGAACATGGGCAGAGGAAGGTCTAGTTTGAGAATCTTGCTTTGGGCCACCAAAGCTTTCTCTTGCACTAGGGTTCCAAGATGCTCAATAGCAGTGAGGTGGTGTCAGGACATAGGTGGTTTTGTGCATGCCCACTGTCATAAATTTAGGTGCCATAGAGATTTAGGTGCCTGTCGGATTAGGTGGCAGTTGAGCAGTGGTATTGAGAATGTCAGTGGTGTCTAAATGGTAGATTTAGGTGACTAAAGAGGCAGATAGTGCCTCAGAGCCTTTTTGAATCTGACCCCAATCCTCTAATTTTTGTTCAAACAAAACTCTCATTGACATGAAGTAATATTAACTAGAGGAAAATCTCCTGAACCGTTTTTCTATAATCTTCCCTTTCTTGGTAGAATCACTGAGAATGAAATGATAAATTGGCTCCAGCAGTACCAGATCAGCCAGTGTGCTTGACTCTTCCTAATCAAACTTTCTCCTCGGCATTTTCCCACTAGAATAATCCACAGAACCATAGTTAACAGAGACTCAGATGTGGTGGTGTTCTCCCTGACAGCTATTACACCAGTTTTATAGGAATTCTAGCTTTCTAAGAGTTTTCTGTACTCAGTGACTAAATAGTAGTGAGCACACTAAAAATGACAAGTAGATAGTTGTAGACTTCATTGTAGCCTTGCAAAATTCTACTTTCCTGGTAACTTTTTGTTTTTTTACATCCAAGTAAAATATCTGTTGGGTTTTTTTTTTTTTCCCATCATGGTTAGGGCAGGCTAGTAAAGTATGTGCCTGGCAAATCAAATGCTCCTCATAATTTTACAATTGAATGAAAGTTTGTCTTTAATGTATGAGTCAAGATGCAACAACATCTTAACAATATATAAGGATGAAGAAACAGAAAAACACTTTTCAAGAATGTTGGGGCTGATCGATGTTTAACTCTTGTAAAATGTGTTGGGGTATTTGATTGTACAAAACCATGCTAAGTTTTTCTCTATCCTTTTGTTCATGTGCTGCATTCAGCTCCATCTTCAATGCTGGGCCATATAGGGAATAATCTTTTTAGAAATGTGTGATGCTGGCAGACCAGGTGCCAGCTCATGCCAAGGCCCCTAGGTCTCAAATGAACACTGACAAATGTATAGACTTTACGAAATGCTTGTAGGATGCTGCATGTATTAATCTCACTTATAATATTTGTATTCCATTTTATAACGTTATATTGAGTGCTTGCATTGTAACCCACTGTAACTGTGTAACTCACCAAACAGGAAAGAAGCATTAATTAATGTAAAATGCTGGCTTTCTACAGAAGGTGTTAGGTCCTGCCCACCAAATAAGCCAGTGCTTCTCAAACTTTTGTACTGGTGACCCCTTTCACATAGCAAGCCTCTCAGGGCGACCCCTCCAATAAATTAAAAACCCTTTTTTATATATTTAACACAACTATAAATGCTGGAGGCAAAGTGGGGTTTGGGGTGGAGGCTGACAGCTCGTGACCCCACAGGTATGACCTCGTGACCCTCTGAGGGGTCCCGACCTCCAATTTGAGAACCCCTGAAGTAAGCCATTGTGAAACATCAAAGAACAAAGACTTTGCATTCTTGTACCTCCCCATCCCCACCCCCATGAAGAGGAGACCTGCATACGAACTCATGCCATGAGTTTGAACTCTGGGAGCATAGGGGTCAACTAAAAAATTAGTGGGTGCTTAGCACTCACCAGCAGCCACCTTCCCCCTCCTGCCCACTGGTGGCTCCACCGATCAACACTTCCCCCTCCCTCCCAGCGCCTCCCGCCCACCACGATCAGCTGTTCCATAGTGTGCAGGAGAAGCTGGGGAGGGACAGGGAGGAGTGGGGAAGGGGCACGCTCGGGGGAGGGGCAGAACTGGGCAGGAAGGGACGGGGGTGGGGGCTTGGGGCGGGAAGAGGCAGGGTGGGGGTGGGACTTGGGGAAAGGGGTCAGGTGGAGGTGGGGCCTGGGGTTTAGTGGGGAGTTGAGCACCCCATGGGCCTGGAAGAAGCCTGTGCCTTTGTCTGGAAGGAAGGGCATAAAAATCCCTGATAAGAAGAAACTGGATCTCTATGCTGCTTGGACTTTGGGAGGGCAAGATTTCTAAGCATAAGGAAGGGATCCCCATCTGCTTTGCCTGGGTTAGCCATAGCAAACAGAGCTTGTATATTACAGCAGCTTCTATTATCTTTTGGAGCCAAAGACAATAACTCATTTGTGTGTGTATGTTAATTGTTTTATCTTTGCAAATAGCTATAATTTTTTTGTCTTATTTAACAATTCTTTAGTCAGTTTATTATAAGATTGCCTGCAAGTGTTGTCTTTAGTATAAGATCTACAGTGCAACTGACCTGTGGTAAGTAGGCTGACCATCCGTCCCCGTTTTGGCCAGGACAGTCCTTTTTTTAACTCCTGTCCTGGCCGTCCCGACTTTTTTTGGCAAAAATGGGCATTTGTCCCATTTGCTTTTGCCAACTTGATCAGTTGAGAGGAGCAAAGAAGACAAATGCCCACTTTTATCAAAAAAGTGGGGTGCGGAGGAATGTGTGGGGAGTGAGCAGTAATGTCAGCCCCACAGAGCAGGGGAGGCAGTGCTCGGGTGGGGAGCAGGCAAGGCATGGGTAAGCAGTGACGCCAACCTTAGCCTTGCACGGGCAGGGTCAGGCAGGCCTTGGGCAAGCAGCGTAGCCAGCCCTGCGCGGAGGGCAAGACTCGGACAAGCGGCTAGGGCCAGCCCCACATGGGGAGGGTGGAAGGGCTCAGGTTAGTCCCACGCAGTGTCACGTTTTCCCTTTGGGAAATATGGTCACCCTCGGGGTAAATGACTGGTCTTTTGGGATTGGGAGTAACCTGAATATTGTGATTTTTGGCGTAAGGGACCGTCTATCAGAAAGGCAAGCTAAGGGGACTGTCTGTGACTCCACAGTTAGGCTGCTGTAGTGCCTGAAGAGTTTACATTTAATACTTGGTTGGTGAAGTCTAAGTATAGAACTCACAACCAGTTTGGGGTGCGTGCCCTGCTTCTTGACAGTCTGCCCTGAGGATGGCACTCATGCTCTTGAGCCAGTCCAGAAAGCTTGACATAATGACTTGGAGGGACTCAAATAGCAGGGCCTAAGAGGGCTCCTTAGTGTCCTTAAGATACAAGGTAATTAACTAGGCTGTTGCCACACAGACAATGGTTGCACTTAAAACTCATATTAACTCTCTTTCCACTTAACTAGGTTGAAAGTTAGATTAAAGATACCTTGCCTACATTTTTAAAGAAGAATGGGGCAAATCCATGTGAGGCACTTCCAAAAAAAAAAAAAAAAAGAAAACGAAAAAACTGCCTGAGGGTGGAATAGTTTATGAATATATTCTCTCCTCCCTATAGAGGAGGTAACCTCTTTTCTTGCAGCCCCAAACCTCTTTTAGCCAGCACCATAGTGTGCTTGTCTAGGGCAGCCTGTGTGTGTTGCTTCTTTCTCTGTATGTTCCCAGGTGTGCTTCTCCTTCTCCCCCACAAATTTAGCCAAAACAATACCCAGTGAAGCCCTCCGCCCAGTTAGCTCAAATCCTGTGTGGACTTGCATATGCCTTTGTTTTAAGTAGGGACTGCCATAAAGGAGATTAACGGTTTCTATTTTAAATGAAAGACGGCGGTTCCACCCACCAGCATCAATAATGTTTTTCCCAACTCACAACACTATATAGTTTATTTTTCTTTCATCTGCACAATGGTAAATTATCTGGGTCCTAATTTTCAGGGTGCTGAGCACCTGCAGCTCTCATTAACTTTAATTGATGTTCAGCATCTCTGAAAACCAGCCACCTAATGCCTACATAGTCTGCAATTTTTATTTTAGTACTCAGTAACACTGCAGTAAAGAGACAGTAGCAAATGAACAGGCACAAGAAGGGCCAAGGCTAGAAGAACATGGTAAATAAGTAGATTATAACGGTCAGGTTTACCTCAGGTGGTGTTTATGTATTAAAATGTCAGCCTCCAATTAACTCTCCTCTCACCTCCACAGCTGATAGAGGTGTAGCGATTTCTGACTTCTTAGTCCAACAGTCCCCAAACTTCTGAGGGTCGTGCCCCCACCCTTACTCCTGTTCGCGTCCTGCAGCCCACCCGCCGCCCCTCCCCAGGAGATGGTGCTGCAGGGATGGTGCACTGGGGCGGGGGGCAGACAGGGTAAGGGGGATGAGGCTTTGGGTGGGTCTGGGGCCAGGGGCCGAGGCTGGGGATGGGAGTGGGGCCTGGAGCAGAGCCGTGCCGAGGCTGGGGACAGAGCCAGGACCCGGGGACACAGCTTGGGGCATGACTGGAGCAGAGCTGGGGGTGGGGAGGCGCTCCCTCCCCACCCCCATGGGGGCTGGCCTGGGTCCCGCCATGCCTCCCCCTGGATGTTTCTCCATGCCCCTCTGAGGGGCACACCCCACACTTTGGGGACCCCTGTCTTAGTACATCTATCATGTCAGAGTGCTTTGATCTTCTCTTCCCCTGGCACAACTCTTTTTAAAAATTATAATAATTCTTTATTTTTTGTGGCTCATTCTGATGCCATTCCTAATTTAAGAACTGAAACTGTGAATGCAGTAAGTAATATCAGATTGTAAAGTAATAATAGGGCACTTTCAAATCCTTTTACACCAAGAAAAAATCAGTATATCTTTAATTTACCAATTCTGACAAGAAATGGTTGGCCTTCATTATAACCTGCAACAAAAATCTATAGCTATTTTTCTTTCCCTTCTACGGCTTCTTCTTTTAGAGAGGGTAGGAGTGGCAGTTATGATGTTGTTTACTATGTTGGTGCTGAAACTTTACACAGACTAAGGTGGGTTTTGTGATACTTAACTATTTAGAAATCACTTTGAAATCTTCAAAGCAAATACTCTGTGTAGCATTGACCCAGCTTCCATCTTTACTGAGGCTGTCCAACTTCCGCTGAAGTCAACCGAAAGTGTAAATTATCACAATTGCCATGAGCTCAGAACATGAGATCAGAAGTTGCAGTTCTGCTGTGATGCATTTTGGGACATCTTCAGTGACGTTGGCATGGCCAGGTCTTTCTGTGCATTGCCACTTGCTAATAAATTATACCAGTTGGCATCCATTCTGAAAACTGGCCAAGCCATAATTGGCCTAGCAAATCTGAACATGTGACAACTGAATAATAAACATTAAAAATGAATTCAAAATACAGTTTATTTGCTATTTCATTTATTCCTGAATATCAGTTAGGAATAGGAGTTGCACACTTCAGCTGTGTACAGTTTGTGTTCAAGCATTTGTACTTATTTGGAGACCAGCAAAAATTAATTTAAATTCAAATGTTTATGGTTGAGGAAACACCCAAAGGGCAGTTTCACAACCAAATTCCTGTGATGCTCATAAAAACAGGTGTTGAATTCCAAAAGCTCAAATAAGGATTTTTAATCAAGAAACTGTCTTGGATAAAAATCGTGTTTATTTATACATATATAATAGCCTTTAGAACCATTAAACAGGAATGTCTTTACATAGGCCCCAATCCTCCTCTCAAAGAAGTAAATGGCAAAGCTCTTCTTGACTTTAATTGGAGTATGATCATGTACCCAATTAACTTTTTTTTTTAACATCCAGTATGCTCACATCTTTGTTATTGTAGGGCTGGTCATCATGGCTGGGAATATGGATTAATTTAATCTTTTCACTTATATTCATGTAAGTACAACCCTGAAATACAGGATTGTACTAAGTATGTGGGACAGAACTAGTGGTATGTTCGAACTGTGTGTCAAAGGTATGCTTCCAAGCTCATTCCACCTGAGATGGTGCTCTCAATGTATAGTACAGATGTTCAGAATATGATCATGCAGTCTTTGCTGGATTCTTTGGCCTGGACTCCCTTTCAGTCATGTTCATATATACCCCTAGGCTCTAAGGAGATCCTTGGTGGGGCTCAGATGCCACGCAGGGCTGCTTAGGCTTGTGTGATGAATTGGGGCTATATCTGTGCAATTTATAAATTCTGAATGATACTGTGAAGATATATTATGAAAAACTGCTGTATTTTGAGTGCCTATATGTTTATAGATCCAGGGCCTGAAACATGTACACCCCAGACAGATGCAAAGGGAAATAAGGTTAATGATAGTGCTTAGACTTCGCAAAGGTTATACAAAAAAAGCAGCTGCATCCTTATAAAAATAGTTTAGCTGTTTCTTCTGGAGGAGCAATGGAAAGTTACCAGGAGGAAAACAAAACAGGCCAGATGACCAGGAGTGGCTAAAAATAAACACATAGGAGCCAGACAGGAAGAGGGAGTGTGTGGGGAAAGAGAGAGCAAGATCACAGAACCTGGGTAAGAGGGATCCAGAAGAGAGAGACCATCCAACATGTAGTAGCCTCAGGGCATCCCTGTCTACTTTTGTGAAACTAGATGTCCCTAAGGATTTTGGACAACCCAAGGGACTTGGACCCCTGCTCCAGAGGTGTAGCTAAAATTGTGCAAGTGATGTAGTTGCACCCAGGGTTCATGGCTATGGAGGCCCTACCAGACAGTGCAGCATTCCAGTGTAGTGGGGTTGTTACACCACTCATTCAAATTGGACCTGGCTGGAAGTTCTCAGGGCAGTGGGTGAGGGACTGGGGGGCAAGTTGTAGGTGAACTATTGGGTGAATGGGGAGTGTTTGGGAAACTGTGAGGTGAGGCATTAGGGGTGCGTGAGACACAGTGGGGTGGTAGGTTGGGGATAAGCAAAAGTTTAGATTTTGGAATCAGGAAGGGGGCCCCTAACTTGTTCTTGCATTAATTAGAGCCCTAGGGCCTTGTTACACCACTGCCCTGTCCAGAGAATGTGCTGGAGTGATGAGGAAACTGAGGCAGAGACATTGCATTTAGTGCTTATCTTGTATGAACTGTACTCTCCTGTGCTTTACATGATTAAATATAAAAGAGCATAAAGGTATTAGACTGTACAAAGTGTGTATGTGTGTGAGAGGGAGTTTTTTCACAACTGCTGTATGCTCCTGAGAAAGTTAAACTATGAATGGAAGCGCCACACCTTTTGGGTGGAGTCCTGTGAAAGGGGTTTGTTTAACTGGGGTATCTATAGGGAGGGAGTGCTGGACTTAAGGCAGGTGGATTAAGGAGCCCCATTTCTGAAAAGGGAGAGCAGACTGAGAGACTGTGCCCAGGAAAGGTGATAGAGAAGACCAGTGGAGGAACCAGTGCAGCAGCCTGCTGAGGCTTCAGAAACTTCATAGGAGATGTAGAGCACTCAGGGGATGCAAAGCACAGACTCTTGCATTCCCCTCACAGCAGGTGAAGTGCATGAGCAGGAGGGAATGATCACTAGGATCTTTGACATCTTGGTATCTTTTTGACTGTGGTAGTGATGGGGAATAAATGTTGGTACCCATTAAAAATAATCCCCCAAGCCCACCCTTGTGTGATGCCAAAATGAGCTGTCACTCAAAGTAAATTGTATAGATTGATTATATTTACCTCCTTTCTTTGATAAGTAATAAACTAGTTAACATTGATCAAGTATAATAATTGATAGCCCCAATTAAAATTAATGGGGAAGTTAATATCTCCCAGAGCTGTTATTCTAGGCTCTCTGCAAACTCAAGCAGATGTGACTGTGTCAGTTACTCAATTCACATTTTCAGGTTTTCCTAGAGACCACAAAATGAAAACTGAGATTCTAGGGGACCAGAAAGAGTTTGAGAGATGTGCTGGTAGGTTGTACCACTACATATTGCCTAGATTGATCCCTGATTCCAACTATCAGGCACTGGGAACAGAATTTTTGTGCAACTTCTTGCTTTAAAAAAAAAAAAAATTCAAATTGAGCCCAAACCTAGAAGCATTCAGATAATAGACTTCAAACATGTCTTTTCAGTAGGGCTGTCGATTAATCGCAGTTAACTCATGCTATTAACTCAAAAAAATTAATCGTAACTAAAAAAATTAATCACAATTAATTTCACTTTTAATCGCATTGTTAAACATTAGAATACCAGTTGAAATGTATTAAAGTCTTTAAACTATGATTTGAGGACTTCAATAGCTCAGACATAGATTAGGGGGTTATTACAGGACTGGGTGGGTGAGATTCTGTGGCCTGCATTGTGCAGGTCAGACTAGATGATCATGATGGTCCCTTCTGACCTTAAAGTCTATGAGTTTCTAAATATTTGTGGATGTTTTTCTACATTTTCAAATGTATTGATTTCAATTACATCACAGAATACAAAGTATATTATTATTTTAAATACAAATATTTGCACTGTAAAAATTATAAAGAAATGGTATTTTTCAAGTCACCTCATACAAATACTGTAGTCATTCTCTTTTTCGTGAAAGTGCAATTTACAAATGTAGATTTTTTTTTGTTACATAACTACACTCAAAAAACAAAACAATGTAAAACCTTAGAGCCTACAAGTCCACTCACTCCTACTTCTTGTTCATCCAAAAGCTAAGACAAACAAGTCTGTTTACATTTACAGGACATAATGCTGCCTGCTTCTTATTTACAATGTCACCTGAAAGTGAGAACAGGCATTTGCATGGCACTTTTGTAGCTGGCATTGCAAGGTATTTACGTGCCACATATGCTAAACATGCGTATGCCCCTTCATACTTCGGCCACCATTCCAGAGGACATGCTTCCATGCTGATGGTGCTCTTTAAAAAAAATAAAGCATTAATTAGATTTGTGACTGAACTCCTTCGGGGAGAATTGTATGTATGTCTCCTGCTCTGTTTTACCTGCATTCTGCCATATATTTCATGTTATAGCAGTCTCGGATGATGACCCAGTACATGTTGTTCATTTTAAGAACACTTACACTGCGGATTTGACAAAATGCAAAGAAGGTACCAATGTGAGGAAACAAGAAGGGACAGCATTATCTCCTGAAAATGTAAACAAAACTTGTTTGTCTGAGCAATTGGCTGAACAAGCAGTAGGACTGAGTGGACTTGTAGGCTCTAAAGTTTTACATTGTTTTATGTTTGAGTGCAATTATTTTTTGTACATAATTCTACATTTGTAAGTTCAACTTTCATGATAAAGAGATTGCACTACATTATTTGTATTAGGTGAATTGAAAAATACTATTTCTTTTGTTTTTTACTGTGCAAAGGGAAGCTGCAAGAGCAGTCACCACCACTCTCTAGTTGCGCAGGTACATCGTTTCAGGCAGCTGGCAGAGAGGTAAATCACCACAGGGCTTGGGACACCCCAGCCAGTGGCCTCTACCCTGAGCTGGGATCAGCCGCTAATCCTGGCTGGGCTGGAGACAAAAGAGGACAGGACTTCCTCTTCCCCTGCAAGGAGTGGCTGGAGCTGTGTCAGACTTACCCCCAGAAACCTCCCCCAGCTGCAGGAAGCTCAGCATCCTCCGCTGTGCAGGGGGAGGGGTCACTGTACAGGGAGCTGCTCCCCCATCCGCCCAACCCCCATGCATCCAGACCTCCCATACCCAGACACCCCGCCAAGTCTCACCCCATACACCCAGAGCCCCCTAGCCCTGTATACGCAAACCCCACCCCATTGAACCTCAACCCCTGCACCCAGATCACCCCCCACTGAGCTTCCTGCACTCAACCCCCCCACTCTGATGATTCCCAACCCCCTGCACTCCGAGCCCCCAAATGCAGACCCCCATGCCACTGACCCCCCATTAGCTGCACCCAGGCCCCCACCCCACCCCACCAAGCCCCACTCCCCCAGCACCCAGACCCCCCTGCTGAGACCTCCACACTCAGACCCCTCTGCTGAGCCCCAACCACTTTTCACGTGGAAGCCCCTGCAGAGTCCCATTGCCCCGCTCCCACAAGCCTCTGTGCATCCAGATCCCCCCACACCTAGACCCCCTCACTGAGCTGCCTGCACCCAGATTGTCCCACACAGAATCCTCTCACCCCACACCTAGATCCCCCCACACTGAGCCCCTCCACACTTGGATCCTGCCTGGTTGAGTCTGCCTGCCCCACACCTAGTATGTTATACTTATAAGCAGCACACGGGATCTTTATAAGGAAGAAGGCAGCTCGCTGCATTTATTGAGAATACAACAGTTAGCATATGCTTTTCAATCTCTCTCTCTCACACACACACACCATGCACACAGTCCTGCCAGTTGATGTTTATGGTTACCAGTCCAGAGTCTGGATCAATCTAGTGGCCAGCCAGATTGGTCACAGAGGGGAGCAGGGCTCTGTCAGTCGGGATCCGATGCTCCTGGATTGTAGCAAGACGAACCCAAAGTCTCATAGTCAAGCACCCTGTTCTTATAGTCTTTTTTCTCTGTTGAAGTCTATGGATTTTGCTGTGTCAGTGTGTGACTGGTTACATCTTAATTGGTGTATTGTTTGATGTAAACATTCCAATGCACCTCCAAGAGGGTTATCCTGTCCTGGTTCTGATTTAATCAATTGTCTTTAGGGGTACCTGCCTTCACCTCAGGGTCGTCAATTTGCCCTTTGCCAACTGTGCTCACATATCTATTCAGGGGACACCATCACAGGGCCTAATAACATCAGCCACACTATCAGAGGCTCGTTCACCTGCACATCCACCAATGTGATATATGCCATCATGTGCCAGCAATGCCCCTCTGCCATGTACATTGGTCAAACTGGACAGTCTCTACGTAAAAGAATAAATGGACACAAATCAGATGTCAAGAATTGTAACATTCATAAACCAGTCGGAGAACACTTCAATCTCTCTGGTCACGCAATTACAGACATGAAGGTCGCTATCTTAAAACAAAAAAACTTCAAATCCAGACTCCAGCGAAAACCTGCTGAATTGGAATTCATTTGCAAATTGGATACTATTAATTTAGGCTTAAATAGAGACTGGGAGTGGCTAAGTTATTATGCAAGGTAGCCTATTTCCCCTTGTTTTTTCCTACCCCCCCCCCAGACGTTCTGGTTAAACTTGGATTTATGCTGAAAATGGCCCACCTTGATTATCATACACATTGTAAGGAGAGCGGTCAGTTTGGATGAGCTATTACCAGCAGGAGAGTGAGTTTGTGTGTGTGGGGGGGTGGGGAAACCTGGATTTGTGCTGGAAATGGCCCACCTTGATTATCATGCACATTGTAGGGAGAGTGGTCACTTTGGATGAACTATTACCAGCCGGAGAGCGAATGTGTGTGTGTGTATGGGGGTGGGGGGGTGAGAAAACCTGGATTTGTGCTGGAAATGGCCCACCTTGATTTTCATACACATTGTAAGGAGAGTGGTCACTTTGGATAAGCTATTACCAGCAGGAGAGTGGGGTGGGAGGAGGTATTGTTTCATGGTCTCTGTGTATATAATGTCTTCTGCAGTTTCCACAGTATGCATCCAATGAAGTGAGCTGTAGCTCACGAAAGCTTATGCTCAAATAAATTGGTTAGTCTCTAAGGTGCTACAAGTACTCCTTTTCTTTTTGCGAATATAGACTAACACAGCTGTTACTCTGAAACCAGTGTAGACAGTGGCAGTCTGTCAGATGCATTCCTACCAATGTCCCAGAGGGTCACAGATTCATAGATACTAAGGTCAGAAGGGACCATTATGATCATCTAGTTTGACCTCCTGCACAATGCAGGCCACAGAATTTCACCCACCCACTCCTATGAAAAACCTCTCACCTATGTCTGAGCTATTGAAGTCCTCAAATGGTGGTTTAAAGACTTCAAGGAGCAAACCATCTCCTCTATAAACTTAACGAGATTAATCTTAAAGCCAGATAGATCTTTTGCCCCCTGCTGATTGCCTTGGAAGGCTATTCCAAAACTTCACTCCTCTGATGGTTAGAAATGATGGTAAAATGAAATCGAGACATACATTAGTACCTCTAGACTTATAGTACAATTATAAAATCCTGCTCCTACAAGTGCGCCTGGTGCAGAGGGTCAGGGCCCCAGGGTGTTTCTGGGGCAGGCCCAGGTCTTGTGCTGTGTCACGGTCAGGTGCAGCCTGACCAGAGTCCTTGTCCCCGAGATGGCGGGTGGGGAGGCTGCTGGGTGATCTTCCACCTTCCTGCACTGGAGCCTCTGCATTTATTTGCAGAATTTTGCAATACTGTGCACAGCATTTTCCGGTGCAGAATCCCCTCAGGAGTATGCAGCTTTGAGGGCATTGCTGAAGCAGTAAGACAACGACCTGAGCAGTAGGCTGATGTTCTGTGGAAGCGAAGGACAGCAGCGGACGCGATGTTGTGAACTTTGCCAGCCTGCTACCCCTGAGCAGAATGCACCTGTCACCATCTCCCAGGCCAGCTGTGCTGCTGCGGCGGATAGGCCAATGGCCCAGCAAAAGAGGCCTGGGGTGACCGAGGCCTTGTCTGCAGGAGAAGCTGCATCGGTTGAACGTCAGTCAGCGTTAATCTGGTTTAGTGAACTGCTGCAAAAGGCTGTGTGGACGCCCTCGCTGAGGTCTGAGCCTGCCTGGGTTTTGTTTCGCAGACATCCAGTTCAGCCAGACCGGAGTAAGAGTGGCCACAGCCGCAGGGGTCTGCACCGGTTGGGACGCGGACCTGACACTACCGGACCGTAACTTTCTCGTGTAGACAAGACCCCCCGCCCCGCTCCGCTCTGTTCTGCCGCCTCTCACGCCACGTGACGCGGCCCCGACCCTCGGCGAGCGGAATCCCTCGGGGGCGGGGCGGGGCGGGGCGGGGCGAGGCGAACTGACGGGCGCCGAGAGCCTCCGCCCTGCAAACCAATGGGGAATGGGGACACTGAGCGCAGACAGGCCTCAGACTCTATGGTGGCGCAGCTGAACCGGCCGCTCTAGGCGACCCTCGCCGTTCTTTATGGTACCTGGGAGGAGCGGAGGGGGCGGTGCCCGGTTGCCGGCTCGGGCCCCCGCAATCTCGCCAATTTAAGCTGCGGACACCATGGCGCCTCCGAGAGGTGAGAGACGCGGTGCCGGGGGAAGAGGCTGGGTCAGCCCCCTTCCCCGCGCGAGACAGATCCGGGGCGCCGTCCGCCCCGCCTTGCCCCCCTCGCAGTGGGAGCTGCTTGTCCCGGGCTAATTATTGGGGCGGGGGGTTATGGGGCTGTTGGGGTGGGCAATGGGGCGGAGGGGAGGGGGCAATGGGGGGTGTTGGGGCGGGCAGTCGGGGGGAGGGGAGGGGGGCTATGGGGCGGGCAATGGGGCGGAGGGGGCTATGGGGCGGTTGGGGTGGGCAATGGGGCGGAGGGGAGGGGGGCTATGGGGCTGTTGGGGTGGGCAATGGGGCGGAGGGGAGGGGGCAATGGGGGGTGTTGGGGCGGGCAGTCGGGGGGAGGGGAGGGGGGCTATGGGGCGGGCAATGGGGCGGAGGGGGCTATGGGGCGGTTGGGGTGGGCAATGGGGCGGAGGGGAGGGGGGCTATGGGGCGGTTGGGGTGGGCAATGGGGCGGAGGGGAGGGGGCTATGGGGCGGTTGGGGTGGGCAACTAAATGTTTTCAAATGTACTTTTCATACGTGGGTCGTTGTATGTGTTTTGCATTTTTCAGTGTAGACAATAAAACTTTAATGTCATGAAAACTTTCTGTTTGTATTTTCCCTCTGGTTGGACCTTGTAAATCATCTGGTTGTTGCAAAATCTAAATGTTGGTCCTAAAGCCAATTGATATTCCCCTTTGAATTTGCATACGGAAGTATATAAGATTTTATCTATCCAAGGATGTAGTTAATTTACATGATTGCAGCAGTGGGATATGTGAGTGTACCTTGTAGAAATATGTTCTACAATAAAAGGCAGCACTCCCTTAAAATGAGCAAACTACAGGATTTGATTAATCCTGTACAGGAGGTACAGGATTAATCAAATCATACCCAAATGATTATTATGATCAGCTCACCTGCAGTGAACATAGAACAGTCATTCAGTAATTAACAGAGAACAATAAATTTGAATAGATCAAACTACATTTTTTCGAAATAGTGGAAGCAAATTAAAATCTAGAAGCTGTAGAGTGCACAATGCAATTTCACTGAAGTTTGTCAGCTAGGGTACCTACATATATGCCCTGTGTCCTCCATTACAACATATTACGTTTCAGAAACCTGCAGAGAGTTATTAGAGAGGGTTTTATTTATTAGTAATAATATGTAACTCTTTTATAGTGCATTTCATCAGTAGATCTCAAAGCACTTTACAGAAGAGGTCAGTATCATTATGCTATGGGCCAGATTCAGCCATGCTTGTGTTGAACAGTATCTTAATGCAATAAACAGGACTACTTGCAGAATAAGATATCGCTCAACCTGAACAAATGTGGTGAATCTAGTTGTAAAATATTACTAGGTGATGTTTTAATGCAATGGCTAAGAGTTCTAGAGCGATTTCTGAACCACTGGAAAGTTTTAGATTCTGGACTTTTCAAAGGTACCATGCAAAATATGGCATTAAAATGGTACTTGAGAAATTCTTTTAACTAAACATAGATTTGACTCAGTGTTTCTAACATTGTAACATTGCTTCTTTTTGTTTTGTGCACCTCACCCCTGCTGTTGCTTCAGAGAGGCACTGTCTTTTTTATTTTTTTTTTTACTACAACTCTCATCTGCTGTTTTGTTACAAAAACAAACAAACAAACAAAAAGAATCCAAAAAAATTTTTTTTATATTCTCCTGATTTTGACTGCCCTGCTGCAGCCACAACTTAAAAACATTTTAAATTTTGTAAAGCATTGAGTTACCTTTTAAGGGTTAAATGCCAAATCCCAAAGCCAAACAACACTAATTACCTGTGTCTAGCAAAAAGGTCTGTCAGTTTTGCAACTTTGAATAAAAGAGTCAAATGGATTTTTAGTGGCATTATTTAAAACAAAAACAAAAGCAACTGGTCCTTAGAACTTTACATATTTACACACACACAGATAGATACATACTCATTTTCTTTTCCTTAACATCCCTTCCACACTGCTCTGTTTTTTTTTTACATCTTACATTCCCTTTATACATTTGAGGCAGCTAAGTTCCAATAGAACCCCCTTATGTTCTTTTAGCAAATTTGACTAAATTGTCCAGTCAAATGATTTTAATCAGATAGTTTATTTTTGCCTGACTAATTTACAGACATTCCTTTGGAAAAGGGCCCATTTTTCTTTCAGAATGGCTGCAAAGAAACCAAGAATGCTCTTTCTCTAACACTTTTCCTTTTTAACATTTTCACAAAGTTTAGCTGCTTAATTCTCTCCAGCCTCAGCAGAGTTAACTTTTTTTTTACTCTCTTTTCTCTTTGTAATTATGCCTGGGGGTACCGTACATAGGGCCTTCTCCCCCTTTACCTGCGTCCCTTGAGCCTCTGCAGAGTTAACTTTTTCACTCTTTTTGTATTCCTGGAGTGCCTCTTTCACTATTTTCAGCTGGCTTTGGGTATTTGTAGCCAGCACCTTCCAATTGTCTGCTCCCTTTTCCATTTGTGCCTTTTCCTCTTTACATGAAGACAAGCAGAGGGAAGAATCCTAACATGCCTCCCACAACAACCAAATTGTTGCTGCATCTCTTTTGGCAGCACTAGAAGGTTTGTTTATGAGGATATACTGAGCCAATCTATCCTCCAGGTCCGAAATAGTGCAGACATCAGCTAGGGCTTGTTTAGTCCAAGGACTGTGCCCAAATTTTGAAGGATTTGTTTAAAAGGTGTAATTTCTTTAACAAAAGGTGAGGTTGGTGTTCCTTCTGACTCCATTCCTCCCTCTGGTACTGGCTTACCCTGTTTTCTTTTAAACATCTTAACATGGATATTTCAATCTCTTTGTCACTGCTGGTATTACTTAGCAAATGACACAGCCTAGATTCTGAAATCATAGCTTAATCTATGCGTTTTCCCCCTGCTACCTTCCCGGAGGCCAGCAGGTCCCCTGCTACCTTCCCGGAGGCCAGCAGGTCCCCTGCTACCTTCCCGGAGGCCAGCAGGTCCCCTGCTACCTTCCCGGAGGCCAGCAGGTCCCCTGCTACCTTCTCGGAGGCTAGCAGGTCTGGTTAACCTAATAGAAATGCCTAGCTCACTAGAGCTGGTGGTGTGCACACCAATATTTACAATAACTGAGGTTTTTTACCAATATTCCCCCTTTCGCATTTCTCCACCAAAATGTTATACCAATAAAATAAAAACCAGCAGGATCTTATTAAAGGGAAAAAGGCAAAATACCACATTTATTGTGAATACAGAAAGAATCATAGTAAGCCGTTAGTTATAGTTATAACATTCCATTCAATCTCATATTTATTCACACATTCATTCATATAAACTCACACACACACAGGTTCTGCGAGGTTGTTATCATAGGTTTCAGAGTAGCAGCCGTGTTAGTCTGTATTCGCAAAAAGAAAAGGAGGACTTGTGGCACCTTAGAGACTAACCAAGTGAGCTGTAGCTCACGAAAGCTTATGCTCTAATAAATTGGTTAGTCTCTAAGGTGCCACAAGTCCTCCTTTTCTTTTTGTTGTTATCATAGTTACCAGCCTTAGAGTTGCTCATGCCAAGCCACTGGCCAGGTGGCCTGGACATGAGGAGGGAGCAGGGCCTTGTCAGATGCTCATCTGATGCTCCTGGAAGTTGGTTTGCAGAATCAGACCCCAAAGTTCTCACTTTTTAGAGTCTATTTTTATAGGAATTTCTTCCTATGCCAGTCTATGGGAATTGCTTCATCATGCTGTTGCTGAATCAATCAGCAGATAGCACATTCCTGACGGCTCCATGCTGCCAGATGTTATCTTGTTCTTTGGTTCTCCCATCCTTGAGGCTGTTGGGTGGATTCCAGTCTGCCCTCCGGGGGGGCGGTCCTCTGGTTATTTCCAATTGACGCCTTCTTCAGCCGATGGACACTGGATTCTTAGGCTGGCACCTCCCTGATCATTCAGTTATTATCCACACCAAGCATCCATCCACATACATCCTCCATCTCTATTTTAATCACAATTGTTAATACAACAAAAGGGCGGGGAGTCTCTGGGTGCTGTTTCTGTTGTTAGAGTATTGCTTTGAGTCTCTCTCTGTGAATTGCTTTGAGAACAGACTCTGTCTTAGAATGTACTAACACAATTAGCAGCTTGCAAGTTTCACACAGAGAGGGAGAGAAACAGTACCAAAAACCAAGAGACCTCTTAATTAGTAATACCCTGGAATTGAAACTCTGGGGAATCAAACTCATTTGTGATTTTAATACAGAACTTCTTTAATATGATCCAACATTCTTAGTTTAGAATGAGGAGCATACTGAGTTGCTGTAAGTATACTAGCAAGTTGCTCTTTGACTGTTTCATGTTCCTTACTGAGCTATATTTTTTCTTTCAGAGAATGTCAGTTTGCTGTTTAAATTGTACTGCTTGACGGTGATGACCCTGGTGGCTGCAACGTACACTGTAGCTCTACGATACACGAGAATAGCAGAAACAGAACTCTACTTTGCAACCACAGCTGTGTGCATTACAGAAGTTATCAAGTTATTCCTAAGTGTGGGTATTTTGGCCAGGTAAGTATGAGTGCTAACCACTGCTGGAATTGCATGCTCATTCTTCTTCTCACACACATGCAGATATATATACATAAACGCATATGGACATGAGGGTCTCAGCTAGACCCTCTCTTTTTATATGCCGTACTTGTGAAGCTGGGCAGGAGCGGCATTGAAAAATAATGCTGTGAAAGAATCAGTTTAAAGCATGTCAGAGCTTGTGAACTTTTTTCTGAATCACTTCTGTAAACCTCACAATATGCAGGTGTGTCCGTTTGCATTTTTCTCACCCCTGGATTTGTGCTGGAAATGGTCCACCTTGATTATCATGCACATTGTAGGGAGAGTGGTCACTTTAGATAAGCTATTACCAGCAGGAGAGTGAGTTTGTGTGTGTGGTTCTTGGAGGGGGGTGAGGGAGTGAGAGAACCTGGATTTGTGCAGGAAATGGCCCACCTTGATTATCATACACATTGTGAAGAGAGTGGTCACTTTGGATGGGCTGTTACCAGCAGGAGAGTGAGTTTGTGTGTGTGGGGGGGGGGGCGGAGGGTGAGAAAACCTGGATTTGTGCTGGAAATGGCCCAACTTGATGATCACTTTAGATAAGCTATTACCAGCAGGACAGTGGGGTGGGAGGAGGTATTGTTTCATGGTCTCTGTGTGTATATAATGTCTTCTGCAGTCTTCTGCAGTTTCCACGGTATGCATCCGATGAAGTGAGCTGTAGCTCACGAAAGCTCATGCTCAAATAAATTGGTTAGTCTCTAAGGTGCCACAAGTACTCCTTTTCTTTTTGCGAATACAGACTAACACGGCTGTTACTCTGAAAACTATAAAGCATGTGTTCTAATCCTTTAATCATTCTTGTGGCTCTTCTCTGAACCCTCTCCAATTTATCAATATTGTTCTTGATTTGTGGGCACCGGAACCGGGTACAATATTCAAACAGCAGTCGCACCAGGGCCAAATACAGAGATAAAATAACCCCTCTACTCCTTGAGATTCCTGTTAATGCATCCCAGGATCGCATTAGCTCTTTTTGCCACAGTGTCACATTGAGGGCTCATGTTCAGCTGATTATCTACCACAACCCCCAAATCTTTGCAACCTCTTTAGTATGCAAAAGAAATGCAGCTGGTATATAAATTCAGTGTTATCGCAAGATAACTGAGATATTTGCTTACATTTCAGTTTTTGTTAATTTAAAAGATCCAGCAAAAGTTTTTTTTAATTAATATGCATAGTATCTGCAGTAATATTAGCTTGAATTAAAATTTATAATATTTATTAATGTTGATGCTTCAGTGTATCAACTGATCACCCAATGGATTCAGAAAGCAGTCTGCTCCCTTGGTGTGCATTTTGTGTCTTTGTCTGAAGCAGCCAGTGCTGATCACTGTTAAAGTACAGGACACCAAATAAGATAAACCAGGGTTCTGTTCCAATATAGAATTTATGTAATTAAGTACACTTGCTGTAGTTCTCTACTGTTTGCATTTTTGGCGTTGTATGTTCAAGTATGAAATGTTACTTTAAGCTTTGAATAAATGACAAATGACTGCCTTTTGAAATGGAGACGACTTACAGTTCAAGCTGTGTAATTATTTATTTTGCCTATAATTATGGGAATAAAATGAACCTGGCTTACTCCTGGCCACCTAAACTCTGAATTAGTAATTTGTTCAGATTCCCACATGATTTATAGCTTCTTAGAGTTGGGACTCGAAAAGCCAAACTGACTTGCATTCTAATTTTATTTGGGATTACACATTTTGAACAAATACATACATACATACATATTACAAGCTTGATTATCATTTATATCTCTCTCATATCCAGTCCCATGAAAAACACAGAATAAGTTTCCAAGATGAATGTACAGAAGCATCAAGGATGTTGAATTAGAGCCAAAGCACTTTATTTACTTTCTCATATGTGCCTTGGTTTTGCAGTATGTGTGATTAAGATCTGTTGTGAGATCTTTGTACTCCTTGTGCCAGTGTTGTGAGTGAAGGATGAAGTTTCTTTATTAACTTTTAATTTTTACACTTTTTGTGGGTTTAAGTCTATCTAGGTGTGCTCACAGTGTCTAATTTAACTTTAAATTACAATGTCTAATTCAGAATATTTTTGTTTTTTTATTTTCTCCCGCCCAACTCAGATAAGAGGTCTCACAGAAGGACTGCATATCTGAACCCGTAATATTCAAATATAATCAAATATTGAGTGTGAATAATGAAAACAATTGCTCCTGTTCTCAGAAACGAGAGTGTTTAAAGGGGCATCATTTATTTTTCATTACTGAAATTCCATGCCAAATGTCAAAAGTACACGAAAACTCTGTTGTTTAATCACCAGGCCCCTGCTACCATGCCCCCCCATCATGAAAAATTTCTTAGGCACCTCACACTAAGATTTAGAGAAGTTCCTACTCTTCAATACAATCTGGATGGAACAGATGGAGGAAAGGGGAAACATAACAAGCAAAATGACAGTTTGGCATGTGTCTTGTTAAGTTGTTAATTACGTTTCAGTAGTCTGTCCATTACACTTACCCAGTATTTCAGCTGAGTTTATTTTTTTCTGTGTATAAATAGTAACTATTTCAGCCTCTGGCTACATGTATATAAACTAGAAAACACCTATCCAATGAAACAGAACTAAATCGAAACAATGTAAGCTCAAGAAAACTCAACTGTCTTCTAACTAAGAAAGAAAGTATGGTCAGCTGTAATAAGTATGTTGTGCTCCCTTCCTCTTAACACAAAATCCTGGCATGTGAGGTCATTTTTGTGTGTGTGTGGGGGGGGGGGGGGGAGTGGGTGTAAAGATTTCTCCTAAATTGTAAAACAAACTGCAGGTTTTTTTTCTGTAGTGAAGTGGTTGGTACTCACAAGAGATCCTTCCTTTAAGTGGTATGATTTGTTTAATCATTTACATCAGTAACTTTGCTGGAATACAACCACTGTCTAATTTTGGTTCATCGTATTACTGCTATAATTTAACTTTGAGTGATCAGCCAAGCAATATACTATCCTTTGGACCTGATCATTCATGCTTAAGTACATTATTTTGTAATAGTACAGTACTGTATTAGAATTGAACAAAGGGAGGTGCAATTCTATCCTTTTTTTTCTTATTTAACAGCCTGCTTTTCACAAACAAAATGTGTGATATATTGTGGGATACCATCGTATAAAAGGTCAGGCTTTTGTGGTATTTTTCCACATTTATTCTAACAGTTAAACGTTACTGTAAACAGAGCATAGTTAATGTAGATAATTCTTTAGAAACAGAAATCTTCTTCCTGGTCTGGATCGTACAGTGCCAGGCAATGTGATGTGCTGTTTGAGGAATAATACCAAGAAACCTCATATTACATTAGATCCTTGTGTAATGTTTTGTTCCACAGTATAAACTTACCGTGTGGTGCTGAGCTGCAGCATCTCTTCCTGTGCCTTTGGCACCATAGCTCTGCCTAGAACACTGCTTGCCCATAGCAGTATTTGGAGAGGCAGAGTACAGGTACAGGAGGGAAGAGGTGCTCTCTAGGTCTGATTAAGGGCTTGTCTAGGAAGGTTAATCTGAATTAATTTAAATGTAAATTTAAAGCGGATTAATTAAACAGCACTAAACCCCTTGTGGACACTTTTATTCAGAATTAAAATGGCCTTAATTTGGTTTATCTTAATTCACTTTGTAAATTACACCAGAGGTGGGACAACTCAGAATCAGAAGAGTGCAAGGGTAGGTTAAAGCCACAGTAGCCCCTCCTTCCCTGGGGTTGAGAGTTCTGTGCTGAACCACTTAAAGGCACAGCCCAGAATCTCACCCAGAGGCTGCAGGAGATTTGGAAAATCACAAAAGAAATTTGAGACGAATCCAATATTAGTAGCAAGAAAGAGCAACTCTGTGTGTATACTTAGCGTGTATACTTAGGGCTGAGCAACTAATGTTATTGAAACTCTCTGTAGGGCCAACCTGTTGCTGAGAATTCATGTGTTAATGTGACTGACCTTTATCATTCCAAAATCTGCTCCTGGCCCCTAATGGTTTGTACTTGCTGGGAACCAAATTGATTTTCGTGTACTTTTTTTAATTAATTGAAGATTCCAAAAGCATGTTTTTAAAGACCTTCCAAAGAACTCTGTCCATGCATCTCACTGTAAATGAGTCATCAAATATGGTTGTGCTAAAACCTTTTATTTTGCAGAGAAACTGGAAGCCTGGGTAGGTTGATGACATCTTTAAGAGAAAATATATTAGGCAGCCCGAAGGAATTGCTAAAATTAAGTGTTCCATCTGTGGTGTATGCGGTCCAAAACAACATGGCTTTCTTGGCTCTTAGCAATTTGGATGCAGCAGTCTACCAGGTAACTGGCATTATTATGGTTAGGAACCAAAACACAGAATCCCGATTTTTACTCATTTTCAGGTTGTAGGTTTGTCTGCTTTAATGAGTTGTAACACCTTAGAATTTAATTATTATTATTATTCAAGCACTGAAAAGTGCTCATTAAAAGACACACATCAGGACAGACACTGAAAGACAAGATGTACTGGGAGGCCCAGAGGCAGGAGATGCTGTATTTATTTTTCATCAGGAAATCTATTTTTTCTCTTATGATTGAGTGTCTTGAAGAAAAGACAAATTTTTAGGAGGTATTTAAATAAGAGGATGGGGGGGCCTGGTATGTAATGCAAGAAAATGCAATGACAGGAATCTTTGTAAGTTTGTATGAACTGAGATTTACACATTTGTGTGAAAATTGGTGGTTGCATTAGTAATGGGGGAAAATCCCATCTCTTGTAAACAGTGATTTATTATTGGCATCATGTGGCATTGTGTGTAGCTACACTTTAAAAAGCTGATTACCACACACTTGCCAAATTCAAGAAAGAAGTAAAACCTGGAGCACATCAAGTGATACAATCTGTAATTTACTGTGCATATGAATAAGGCATGAATTTTGGTAAATCCCTAAAACAGCCTTGCCATCTTCTATGTTTTTGTGTTCAGTTAGAACCAAGTTTTGTTCAGTGTTTTATCAAGTTATTTATGTTGCTTAGCACACTTCTGGAAGGTGCTTAAATATTGTGATGATGTGGGTGGTATAAGAACCTTTATAGAAGGGAATAATTCATGTGTGGTTTAAGTTGAAAAGTAGAACCCTAATTATGTTTGTTACTGTTAAACTTTGAAACCATGTATTTAGATTTAATAGTGGAAGGAATTGCGATTAAACCTTTGTTGTAAGTAAATTCCCCCCCCACAAACCTGTCTTATTGTTAAAGTAACTCAATTTGTTAATATAACCCTTATGCAAACTACATAAGAAAAGAAATAACCCCCATCCGAAAACTTAAAAATTAAAATATTTTGAAATAATGAGGTAAGGTACTTGTATAAAATATTCTACTATCCTTACCGTGTGTTAATCACAATATTGATATTTAAAAATTCACCATATGCACTTCATAATCAACCAATTTAATCAGCCAATAAAATGTAAACCCATTAACTGCGATGGAGTCATTCCAGATTCACATGTTTGTAATTGCAAATGACATTTAGCCTGTAATGAGGCACGGAATTAATATATCTGAGTATGAAATACTATATGCTGATGTCAGTGTATAGCTGAGTTCAGTATTCTATCTGTTGTGGTTTGGATGGAGTTCATGTAACCATATGCTATTTGCCGTTTTCCCTTTTTTAGGTGACATATCAGTTGAAGATCCCATGCACAGCCTTATGTACGGTCTTAATGTTAAACCGTTCCCTAAGTAAATTGCAGTGGTTCTCTGTCTTTATGTTGTGCGGTGGAGTCACACTTGTTCAGTGGAAACCTGCTCAGGTTACAAAAGTACAGGTAAGCCTTATCACTTGGATACCTTCTCTGGACATTTCATCAGAAATAGCAGGCTGCCTTGAGCCACTCCACCTATCTATTTCACTCACTGTATGGTGGCTGTGGAGTATTTGTAATAATGTGTGCCAGGTGCATCACAATTGTGTATCCATTTTCTTTTTGCAGCCACGCTGTTTCACAATGTAAAATGTTAGTTTGATCATCTGTTCAAATTCAGTGGTCCCCAAACTGTGGAGTGCACCCCCGTAGGCGGGTGCGGAGGAACGTTTTGGGGAGGGGCGTGGTAGCCTTCAGCCCTGGTCTGCCCCCAGCTCTGCTCCGTCCCCAGCTCCTGCTCCATACCCAGCTCCTGGCTGCAGCTATGCTCTGCGGCCCCAGCATTGGCCCTAGCTCCCAGCTGGCCATGGCCCCAGACCCACTCCTGTCCCAGCCTCAGCCCCTGTCCCTGACCATGGCCCTGTTCCCAGCCCTGGCTCCCAGCTGTGACCTGTGGGGAGGAGTGGGGGACGGACAAGGGTAAGGGGGAGCACGAGAGAAAGTTTGGGGACCACCGCTTGCTTCTTCGAGAGATGTCCCTGTGGGTGCTCCACTCCAGGTGATGGTGCGTCTCTGCGCCTTTGCTCTGAGAGTTTTATAGCAGTGCCCGCATGGGTCACGCACACGCGGTGCCTGGCTTGCAATGACGTTGGCGCTTCATCTAGCTCACGCGCGATCCGGACTCCTCAGTTCCTTCTCAACTGTCCCCGGCCTGTGACGGAGCTCAGCAATCCCGTTAAAAACCTTCGTTTCAAATAGATAAGTCTAGATAAATTAGTTAGTTAGGATAGTTTAGACAAGTTAAGTTTCAGTTATTAGAGTTACGTCCCCTATTTAAAAAAAAAAAGGTTTATTTTTCCATCCCTTAGTACAGTTAGTATTAGGTTAGGAAAATGCATGATTCACCAGGATTTAAAAGACGCACAACGTGCACAGTGGCGATGCCTGTGTCAGATGGACACACTTAATGTGTCCGTTGCCTGGGGGAAAGCTCACATTCCTCCGAAATGTGCCCACTGTAACAAATTGAAGGCTAGGGCCCGAAGGGATAGAGACCTGAGACTTAAACTCATCCTGATGGAGAAATCCTTAAAACCAGCCTCCGACCTGGGGCAGGAACCCTCTTCCTAGCATAAGTCACCGGTCTCCTCACCGCCAAGGCCAAACAACCCACAAAAAAACCCCGGCCATCCTCTTCACCCCATAGAGAGCAGAGAAACACAAAACAGTCACCGACCAAGTCGCTCTCATTGGTGCCTCCTGCACCGCACGGCACTGTCTGCGCGGCGGCTGCCAGCGGAAGCCAGGGCTCTGGTGCCGAGGCTAAAGCTCTAAGCTGCCCGCCTCCACCACGGCACTGTTGGCAGCTCCAAAGGAGATGGCACAAACAGCCACTCCTATCTCCGTGCCACAGCCCAGTGCTGCTACCGCAATGGTGCTGACACAAACTGCACCAGATCAGCACACTGTACCCTCCGATGCAATCGACACCGAGGCTCTTGGCACCACGCCATTTGCAGCACCCCGAGGATTTGTTGGTCTCCTCGACTCTGGAGTCCCCTCTCTTATGCACCGATGTCTCACGGGGGGCCAGCGGTACCAGACCAACATTTATCTTCAGTAGCATCCCATTTTTTCGAGCGCTGAAGATGAGGAGGAGCTGAAGATGAAAACCAGTCCCCCTGCTCCAGTGCTGATATTGTAGTTGTTAAGGTGACCATCTTAAACTGCTGCTTTCTCCCAAACTTGTTGAGTTGCCTGAGATCGAGGATAGGTCACCAGCCGCCATTTTTCTTTTGTGTTAAAAAGTAGTGGGATTAAAGTCCCTTCCCCCGTGTTGTGCAGGAACAGTCTCCACTGCCCCTAATTGGAGGAAATGATCTACCTCCTGGTGTAGCAAATGTTCGCGAGAGGGGTCCTGAAGAGGGACCGGGAGGGGAGATGGGAGGGGAAGTATAGATAGGAAAAGAATGGTATAAGCCTGTCTGGATGACTTCTGGGGCCCATTTGTCCGTGGTGATGGCGGACCATTTCAGGTAGAATGGGAGCAAACTGTCTCCAAGCAGATGGGTGGATGGTGTAAGTGCTGGAATGTGGGGGAGGTCTTCTAGATCCTCGACCAAGCCTTCAAATTTGTGTATTAGAGGTTGAGATGCCACTGGTTGTGGAGGGCATCGTCGTTACGGTCTTTGTCTGTTGGTGGTGTTCATAAGGCCTCTGGTGTTGCTGTGTGTATGTTGGGTATCTATTCCTCTGATATGGTTGATACCTGTATTGTCTCCTTCTTATAGCAGGTGTATGAATGCTGAGGGTCCGGAGAATGGCCTGCAAGTCCTTTATAGTGTGCAGTACCTCAGTGATTTTGGCTGCAACAATTTTTCTCCATTGAAGGGGAGATCTTCGACTGTATTTTCTATCTCCCATGGGAATGCTGAAGAGTTAAACCACCAGGCTCATTGCATGACCAAGGTTGTAGCAATGGACCTGGCGGCCATATCAGCAGCCATGCGTGTAATCATCTGTCCTTCAGAGACCAGAGATTTAAATTGTTGCCTCTTTTCCTCTAGGATCTCGTTAATAAAGCCTATAAATTTGCCATAGTTACTGTGGAGGTGGGGATCTGGCATCTTCCCTACATGGGCTGTGGCACCTGCTGTAGGTCTTCTGTAAGATCCCCAGGGATTCCAGTCTGGCCGGTGACCAGCATAGGGCCTGAGTGGTGCCATCCATGGGTGGCCATACCCCGGTGGCATGTCGTGAGCATATGAGGGTTGTGGCCGTAGGGTCCAGTAAGCCGTCGGTGCCCCGACTGGGGAGGAATGGAGGAGTTTGAAGCAGACTCCGCAGTAGAGAAGGAACTGAGGAGCCTGGGTCGGGTGTGCGCTAGATGAACCGCCAACATCATGCGAGGCAGGCACCACGCATGCATGACCCATATGGGCAGCTGCAAAACTCTCCGAGCAAAGGCGCAGGGACCCAACATCACCTCGAGTGGGGCACCTACAGGGGGACACATCTTGAAGAACCTCAGTTACTGCACAAGGTGAGTAACCTCGTACTGATTGAAACAGGCTTGTTGCTCTGCCATATCCTATGGTTTTTGGAAGAGAAGTGATTGCCACAAGTAGCATAAATTACCACTATAGTAAATTCAATAGCATAGAAAATATTGCAGCAATTCACTTTTTTCAGTAATTGGTGTTGAGTGTACTCTAGTAGTTGGAGCAAAGAGCTGGGAATCAGTAGTAATAATAATATCTGGCTTTTACATAGCACTTTACAAATGGAGGTAAGTGTCATCCCCATTTTACAGATGGGGAAACTGAGGCACAGAGTGGTGAAGTGTCTTGTCCAGTCACCTAGTGGCAGAGCTGGGAATAGAACACAAGTCTCTTTAGTCCCAGTCCAGGCTAAACTGCTTCCAGAGAGCTGCATTTCATTCCTAGTTCTACTGGTGTCTTGTCTTGTGTGACCATGAGCAAGTCACTTAGGCCAGCATCTTTAAAGTTGTGTGCTTAATGTTAGGTACCTAAATCCATACTTTAGGCAGATGAAGTGCCTTCCTTTACCGTGATCATTGTAGGTGCTCAGTCCCCCTGAAAAGGTCACTTAAGTGCCTTCCTGTAGGTGTGCAAATTAAAAGAGTAGCCATAACCATTGTAGTAAACTGAAATATAATGACAATCTGCATACTACTAGTGCGTCCTCACATGGGAGTTAAGGGTTAATCTATAAAATACTTTAAAATCTGCAGGTGAACCGTGTGAGTGTAAAAAGTTACTACAAGATTAGAGGAAATAAAGAAACCTCATGTGTCTGAAAAGCTGAGAGATAGGGTTGGTGGTTTGCCTTTGTAATTTGACTTGTGTGTCTCAGTACTTCTAAGGTTAGTAAACTATACTTGGCAAACCAAACTCCATAGTGAAGCATCGGTGAATAGAGCTAGCTAAGCTGTAGGGCAGCTGTGGCTAAGAAACGGTTATTTACTGTAGCTATAACCTAACACATTTTCATGTTGTAATACAATGCTAATATGTGGTGCTCTTAACAAATTGGCTTCTGGAAATAATGACTGTAAATTACTCTAGTTATACAACTAACCTCCTACCTGTTTTGTTTATGATTCATGTTGCAGCTGGAGCAGAATCCCTGGTTAGGGTTCGGCGCTATAGCGATTGCTGTATTATGTTCAGGATTTGCAGGTAAAACATTTCTGTATGCAGTTTGTTTTAAAAGAACAGGCCAGGACCTTTCCTCATGGGAAAAACTAAAACATTTCACATCTCTTATATTAACTATACTTATTGATTTACAAGACTGTTTGAGAGTTAAGCAAGGACTTCATCCCCTTCTGCACACAGTTTCCTTCTATTTCCTGTGGTTGTTACACTGGATTTGTGACATCACAATATTTAAATTGCAAAATATAGTGATGTTACGAACCCATGGTTTTGAGTTCAAGGCTGGCTTAAGCAGGAGAGGCGGGCCTGTGAGAGGAAGAGCCTTTCTTCATATATAAATATCTACAGTTATGCAAAAGGAAAATGAGAAAGTGACTTGCTCAGTACAGTTTTTTAAATAAAAACTCCTTTTCCAAGTTTGCTTTGGTGTGAAAGCTCCCTTAAGATTTAGAACAGAAGACCCACATTCTTCCAGGTGTGGAATGGAGTTCATTTCAATTTTAGGGCTGGTTCCGCCTCTGGAATAAGCCCTTCCCTAGTCCTGTGGGTGCAGCTGAAAATCAATGAGAGGCAGCGGGATCAGGTGTAATTTTAGATGGTGAGAGGAGAAGCAGGAAACATAGAAGAAATTCTATAAAAATAGAGTCTTTCCTTGCTGCCTTTTATCCTTTCACCACTACAGGAGCCAGGAAACTGGGAACAAGTGAACTGCCGTTAAAGGATAATTGCAGTTGTGTTTTCTACTGGATAAGTTTACAGGGTTCAGAAGGAATGCTTTCCTGGCTGTAAACTTAGAACTGGTGGAGTCAGTTGCTGCAAATCATACTGGGTTTTTTTTTCAGTTGAATAATTGGTCATGAACCAAGAATTATCACTTCCAACCACTTCTAGTTCTCACCACATGAAGCTTCCCGTGAGGCTCCTCTGGTTGTCACATGTTGTCAAGGCTGAATCCCCACTCTGTCACTCCAAGTGCAGAAGTAGGGCCCGCAACTATTTTAAAAATTAATACTTGCCACTCCAGGCCTGTATTAAACTCCTAAGGTTACAGCTTTTCTCTGGCCTTGGCTTGGTAAACGCTGCCACCACCCAAATGCAAAAAAACCCCCTTGGACCCAGGAAGGAGCACTTGGGAATTCCTCCCTGTGGAGTACCCTCAAGCCCTTCCCCCCCCTCCCCCCCCGCCGCTCTCCAGAGAAGAGCTGAGAAAGAAAACAAAGGAAATTAGCTGTTGCTACCATCTAATCAAACAACATGCACAAACCTCTTAGGATACCAAAAATCCAATCCTGTTCTTTAAAAAGGTTAATTTTATTAAAAACAAAAAGAAGAAAATACATCTGGAACTTAGGCTTTTGCTAGATTTTAAAAGAGCAATTCCAAAAATCAAGCACCCAAAATAGCTTTCTTGGGGGTTTAGCTTAAAGGTTACCAGCAAACAGAAGCATCTGGGATTAGCACAGAGGAGTCCACAAGCCAATCAGAAATAAAAGAAATAACCCTAATCGCATCTAGCTAAACATTCTGATTTACTTATGCATTTGGAGTTCAGATAAGTAGTTCTAGGCATGATCTGATGATTTATGATCATACCTGGCTTAAGTTGCTTATAGCATGGCTGCTCTCCCTCCAGACCAGAGAACAACAGACAAAGGGAAAGTTTCTTTCCCAGTTTTAAAAGTTCTACCTTCCCATTGGCTTTTTTGGTCAGCTGCCCACTTTTTTTTTTTTTTTATGTGGGGGACTTTTTAACTCTTTACAGGTAAAACAAGTAGAGAACACCTACCAAGAGGGATTTTACAGCTAACTGGCTGGCTGTCCATCAAAGGGAGCTATCCTCCCAACTTTATTTATCACACATGTGCTGATTGCTATATTAGTAGAAAATTAATTCCTTTTGAAAAAAGATCTTCGCAAAACCAGCCTCATTCATAATACAGACCCCCAAAGTGCCTATCTAGGGCTCTAGCAGCCTTCTCCAAAGGGTTAAAAATACAAATAAAAAATTAATTCAGCAGCTATTCCTCAGCCTGAAACCAAAATGCCTTAATCAAGCCAGCATCACCTTCCCCACCTACCTCAGCCATTACCATGTCATGCCGTTCCCTCCCCAGCAGCCTGTGTAAATAGGTGGGCCTTGGCAGCCTACCCTGAAGATCAACAAATTCAAACCATTTAGGACCAGAGTGGGGGAGATTCAGAGTTGAGGGACACCTCTCTTCTATAGCGAGAGGGCATCAGGACTAGGTTCCTCCCTGACAACAATTATTGCAGTGTAGCATAGGGAAAGATATGGGTAGATCTAAAGCCATTTTGGGCTTTAAAGGTTCAAAACAACACCAAGTTCCACTCAGAAACCATTATGCAGTCACTGTAGAGCCCAGTGCATTGGTATCATGTACTGCCAGTGAAAATAACCACTTAATGAGCTAGCTGATACATTTTGCATTAGCTTCAGTTTCAGGGCTGACCAGGTAGAGTGTGTTGCGCTTGTCTAGCAAAGTCCACATCTGAAAAACAGTTGGAATCTCCTAGCCATACGAAAGTGGAAAAAAAGCTTTCTTTGAAACTATTGCTATTGTGATGATAATAGCAGCTGGGGATCCTGTGGACCTATAAAAATGGTTTTGTCCAATGTAAACTGACAGAATACCTTTTAATAATTCCAGTCTATATCAAGAATAGCTTCTCCTGAGTGCTGTCCACTCCATCACCCCCAGTAATATTGCCCAGTTGATTTGTGCTTTTTGTGTGCATTCAGATGTTTTGTACTAAATCTCAAGTATTATATCATTGGTCTGGAAAGCAGCCTCAGACAGTTGTGTTCTTCCGAGATGGTAACATTTATGGGTCATGTTGACATCAAAAGCAGCTTATTGAGCAGTTGATTAAAAAATAATTCAGACTTAGTTTTCCAACTGGCTGCAATGAATTATGTCTCAGTGGGCGGAAAGCAGAACAATGAGACCACTGTGAATTTAACAACTACTGTATCAATCACAGACTTTGGTTTTTTTGCTCTGCTCTTACAGTATATATCTCTGCAATGATGTCCAATTTTCCTGTTTAATTTTTGTATTTACACATGTGCAGTTATAAATCTGCTCTGTAGCCTCTGTATGTCTCATACATACTTGCTATGTTTTTTGTATTTTTTTAAATTCTGATGGTCTTAAACACTAATTCTATTCTTCATCAGTAAACTAGTAGCGTGGCCCTGATTTTTCAGAGAAGCTAAACATCTCTAGCTCCCTTTGACTTCAGGTGGTGTGGTGGGTGTCTAGCGCTGGTGAAAGTTATGCCCCTAATTTCTGTTATACAAGCACTTCCTCCTCTTCCCATTTCTCTTCATTTACCCATCCCATCCTGGTTCAGTGGTGATGTGAGGGCAGCAACTAGGAATAAATACAATAATTAACAAATGGAAAAGGGAAAGAGAGAACAGTCAGGATGAATTAGAAATTATGAAGCAAGAAAATTGATATGGGAAGCTAAAGACAGAAAAATCCATGGTTGTAAGGACAATAACAAATTTTCTCCACTATATCATGAGTAAAAGAAATCTTAACAATGGTATAGCCCAGGGGTGGACAAACTTTTTGGCCCAAGGGCCATATCTGGATGGGGAAATTGCATGCAGGGCCATGAATGTAGGGCTGGGGCAGGAGTTGGGGTTTGGGAGGGGGTGCGGTGTGCAGGAAGGGGCTCAGGGCAAGGGGTTGGGATGCATGAGGGGTGTGGGGTGCAGGAGATGGCTCAGGGCAGGGGGTTGGAGTGCAGGAAGGGTGTGGTGTGCGGCAGGGGGCTCAGGGAAGGGGTTGGGGTGCAGGAGGGGCATGGAGTGCGGGAGAGGGCTCAGGGCAGGGGGTTGGGGTGCGGCAGGGGGTTCAGAGCAGGGGATGGGGTGCAGGGTGTGGCAGGGGGCTCAGGGCATGGGGTTGGGGGGTGCAGGAAGGGTGTGGCATGCGGCAGGAGGCATTCCTTTTGAAAAAAGATCTTCGCAAAACCAGCCTCATTCATAATACAGACCCCCAAAGTGCCTATTCAAGGAAGGGGCTTGGGGTGTGGGGTGCAGGAGGGGTTCGGGTTGTGGGCTCTGGCCCGGTGCCACTTACCTGCAGCGGCTCTGGGGTGGCAACAGCGTGCTGTGGGGCTAAGGCAGGCTTCCTGCCTGCCCTGGCCCTGTGCCGCTCCCGGAAGCGGCCGGCACGATGTCCCTGCAGCCCCCAGTAGGGAGCGGGGGTGGCAGAGGGCCTCGTGCACTGCCCTCGCCTGCCTTAGCCCCACTGCGCCACGGGGGTGGCAATCTCGCAGGTCAGATCCAAAGCCCTGATGGGCCAGATCCGGCCCGTGGGCAGTAGTTTGCCCACTCCTGGTATAGCCCATTACTAGGTGAAGATGCTAAAATTGGTAATGCAGCAAAAGCACAAGTGTTCAATAAATATTTCTGTTCTGTATTTGGAAAGCAGTAGGATAATGTATTTGTGTCATGGATGATGAAATACTTTCCAAACTATTAGTAATTAAGAAGCATGTTAGACAACATCTACTAGGGATAAACATTTTAAAACGAGCAGACCTGGATAACTTGCACCCAAGAGTCTTGAACGAGCTGGTTGAGGAGCTCTCCAGCCCACTGATGTTAATTATCAATAAATCTCGGAATACAAAGGAAATTCCGAAGACTGGATGAGTTCTGTTGTGCCAGTATTCAAAAAAGGGCAAGTGTGGTGAACTGCGTAACCATAGGCTGGTTAGCCTGCCATCAACCCCAGTCATAATTATGGAAAACCTGATAGGGGATTCAGTTAATAAAGAATTAAAGGATGCCAGCTGACATGGTTTATGGAAAACTGAACTTGTCAAACGGGTTTAATTTGTTGATGAGGTTACAAGTTTGGTGGAATAAAGATAACTGCATAGATGTAATACTAAGTCAAACACCTTACAAAATTGTTAGAACCACTCAAGCTTCTCATTCAAAAAGAAGCATTATACAATATCAAAGCACAAGTTAAAGGGGTTAAGACCTGGCTAACTAACATACCTCAGAGTATTTGTCAATGGGGCTCATCATTGAATTGGGGTGTTTCTAGGGGCATTCTGCAAGGATCGGTACTAGGCTGATGCTATTCAACATTGTCGTCAGTGGTTTGGAAGTGGGGGGGTGTTAGGGGGCTTATTCCTTCACCCACTCACTTCCCTGGTCCTTCTCGCATGAGCAGAGAGCAACAATACCCGAAGTCCGAAGGTGCAAACAATTCAATGTTTATTAGGGTGAACTTCCAGCAAGCATGATTCCAGTTTCCTTCCTTAGTGTCCCCCTTCCCAGCTCTGACACCACAGAGCATTACCTGTGTCCCTATTCCCGTTCCCCACCTTAGCAAAACATGATTCCAATTCCCCACCCCCATTCCCTGTTCCCATTTCCCCCCTTAGCAAAACATGATTCCAATTCCCCACCCCCATTCCCTGTTCCCATTTCCCACCCCCACACACTTCCTGATTGACTGCAGACTATATAGTAAAACTTGAGTTCGGCTTAACTCTACCTTAACCAATCATTTTCCTGAAATTTAACTAACCAATCCTAACATATTGTAACATGATTATGTAACCAATTATATCCCACCACCTTAATTAGTTTACACCCAGCAAAATTAATTATACAGCAGACAGAAACAATCACAGAACCAGACAGAGATCATGCAAATAAACAATAGCAAAGTGGGAACTAGAATGACAAAACAATACAGAAGTGAGGATTTCACATCCCTACTATTGATAAGTGAGTTCTTGCCAGACAGGATGCTATCAAACTAAGTTTCCTTTTACATCTTCTAGGCACTTCCCTTTCTCTGGAGGCAATAGGCATTATCAGGACAGGATTGTATTCCTAACAGCCCAATAGCACCTTCTTTCAATGTGACTAGTTTGGAACGTGAGGATATGACCGTTGGCTTCCCAGCTTATGGCTGCCTCTGCTGCTTAGCCAAAGGCCTTAGCCTAAGAACAGGGCCTCAGACTGTCACAGTAAGAGAAGGCCCTTACACTGGCAGACAGTGATTTTGATTCTTTCTTTTATACCTCTAGAACTAGCTAAGTGATAAGAATACACCTAAATTCTTAGAGTATAGGCCTTTACAGACATGCCTGAATATCTGTATCCTAACAAAAAGAAAAGGAGGACTTGTGGCACCTTAAGAGACGAACAAATTTATTTGAGCATAAGCTTTCGTGAGCTACAGCTCACTTCATCAGATGCATTCAGTGGAAAATATAGTGGGGAGATTTATATACATAGAGAACATGAAACAATGGATGTTACCATACACACTGTAACAAGAGTGATCAGATAAGGTGAGCTATTACCAGCAGGAGAGTGGCGGGGAACCTTTTGTAGTGATAATCAAGGTGGGTCATTTGCAGCAGTTGACAAGAACCTGTGAGGAACAGTGGAGGGGATAAACATGGGGAAATAGTTTTACTTTGTGTAATGACACATCCACTCCCAGTCTTTATTCAAGCCTAAATTAATGGTGTCCAGTTTGCAAATTAATTCCAATTCAGCAGTCTCTCGTTGGAGTCTGTTTTTGAAGCTTTTTTGTTGAAGAATTGCCACTTTTAGGTCTGTAATCCAGTGACCAAAGAGATTGAAGTGTTCTCCGACTGTTTTTTTAATGTTATAATTCTTGACATCTGATTTGTGTCCATTTATTCTTTTACGTAGAGACTGTCCAGTTTGACCAATGTACATGGCAGAGGGGCATTGCTGGCACATGATGGCATATATCACATTGGTAGATGTGTGGGTGAACGAGCCTCTGATAGTGTGGGCTGATGTGATTAGGCCCTATGATGGTGTCCCCCTGAATAAATATGTGGACACAGTTGGCAACGGGCTTTGTTGCAAGGATAGGTTCCTGGGTTAGTGATTCTGTTGTGTGATGTGTGGTTGCTGGTGAGTATTTGCTTCAGGTTGGGGGGCTGTCTGTAAGCAAGGACTGGCCTGTCTCCCAAGATCTGTGAGAGTAATGGGTCGTTCTTCAGGATAGGTTGTAGATCCTTGATGATGCGCTGGAGAGGTTTTAGTTGGGGGCTGAAGGTGATGGCTAGTGGTGTTCTGTTATTTTCTTCATTGGGCCTGTCCTGCAGTAGGTGACTTCTGGGTACTCTTCTGGCTCTATCAATCTGTTTCTTCGCTTCAGCAGGTGCGTATTGTAGTTGTAAGAACGCTTGATAGAGATCTTGTAGGTGTTTGTCTCTGTCTGAGGGGTTGGAGCAAATGCAGTTGTATCGTAGAGCTGGGCTGTAGACAATGGATCGTGTGGTGTGGTCTGGATGATAGCTGGAGGCACGTAGGTAAGCATAGTGTTCAGTAGGTTTCCGGCATAGGGTGGTGTTTATGTGACCATCGCTTATTAGCACCGTAGTGTCCCGGAAGTGAACAGGGTGTGGTAAATGATGATGAGGACTGGGCAGTCACACAGAGTGATCTGGATTGCTTGGTAAGCTGGGCCCACTAAAACAAAATGCACTTGAATACAGCCAAATGCAAATTATACGTCTAGGATCGAGGAATGCAGGCCAGACCTGGAGAATAGGGGACTGTATGCTGGAAAGCAGTGGCACTGAAAAAGATTTAGGGGTCATAGTGGACAGGTAACTCAACACAAGCTCCCAGTGTGATAGTTGTATCCACTACAAACAGGTGCTGCTGTACAGTTGTGGGGTCTACATTTTAAAAAGGATGTTCAGAAATGGAGAGGGTGCAGAAGAGAGCCACAAAAATTATTCAGATGCTGGAGTAAACGCTTTATGGTGAGCTCTTTAAGTGTCTCAATCTGTTTACCTTAGCTAAAAGAAGATTGAGGTGACTTGATTCCAGTGTGTAAGTAGCTTCACGGGGAGACAATAATGGGTGCTAAAGCGCTGTTAGATCAAGCAGGGAAAGGCAGAACAAGAACCAATGGCTAGAAGCTAAGGCTCAACAAATTCAAATTAGAATTGGGACATGATTTTTTTTCAGTAAGGGTGATTAGCCATTGAAACAAAGAACCAAGGGAAGTGGTAGATTCTCCATTTCATCATATCAAGACTGAATGCCTTTCTGGAATGGGTTACCTAGGGAGGTGGTGAAATCTCCTTCCTTTGAGGTTTTTAAGATTAGGCTTGACAAAGCCCTGGCTGGGATGATTTAGTTGGGGATTGGTCCTGCTTTGAGCAGGGGTTTGGACTAGATGACCTCCTGAGGTCCCTTCCAACCCTGATATTCTATGATTCTAAGATGTGCTTTAGCCAAACAAGTTACTGGGCTAAATATACTGATAATAGATTAAATGTAATGGTTTGTGATAGACAGGTGGTCAACTAGAAGATGATATAATGATCCCTTCAGTCCTTAAACCTCTGTATATCTACAAACCTTTAAGAGTGATTTTTGCATTCACCTTTATTGAATTCTCTCTTTTCAGGAGTCTATTTTGAGAAGGTATTAAAGAGTTCAGATACTTCCCTGTGGGTGAGGAACATTCAGATGTACTTGTCTGGGATTGTGGTGACTTTAGTTGGTGTTTACATGTCAGAAGGAGCTCAAGTTCTTGAGAAAGGATTTTTCTATGGCTACACATATTATGTCGGGTTTGTCATCTGTAAGTATCTTTCAGTTCTGGTCCCCTGTGATGTTGCTTCCGACCGATTGATGCAAAACACTCAAATTCAGTAAACACCCTTTAGGGAGTGAGTTTGGAGAGGAAACATTTAGATTTCCTTATAAAAATTAAATAACTGCTTTTTCAGCACATTAACTAATGAATAGAACATCTATAATAATTCTAGTCATGTCCTTTCTGCTAGATGCCATTTAGACGATCTATTTTGCTGTGTGTGGTTTTTAAAATTACAGGTTAGCAAGATCAGATCATAGTACAAACAATCTATACACCATTACTGGGCTAAACAAATCATTTTTACACCAAAACTTTAATAATAAGAATGTCTTATTTGCTTCCCAGTGCTTGCCAGTGTTGGAGGCCTCTACACTTCGGTTGTTGTTAAATACACAGACAACATTATGAAAGGGTTTTCTGCAGCAGCAGCCATTGTCCTTTCTACTGTTGCATCGGTGATGCTGTTTGGTTTACAGATCAGTAAGTTGTTTTTGGCTAATATTTGAAGTGACCTCATATCCTTGTTTCATCCTCCCGAGTAGGCTGGTTACAGTGCATGTTATAATACTTTACAGTCTACTGTGGGGTGGTTGGTTTTTTTTAACCTTGGCATGTAATTTTTAGGACTGATGTTGGCTAGCGCTCAAGCTGTGTTGAAGCATATTTCCTGGGTATTGTCGTCCTATGTGTTCTAGTAATAGTATGCTTCGTGTTCGTGGGGGGGGGTTCAGATTTGCCCCTCCCTCCCCCAACATCCCTCACTTGCTACTGAGAAAGGCTGAATATCAAAACCTTTCATTTTCATGTTCACCAGAGGCTGGAACTCTTTCATGTTAAGTCGCTCCGTTCTGTCAGTTTCTGATCCTGTGGCTAATGCAAAAATTAGTATTACCGTATCTCTGGCAGATGTTGAGTTGCTGAGAGTAGCTAATAAAGGAACTGCTACAATATTTTCATGCAGCATTCACTAACTCTGAGCCAGTCCTAAGTTAACTTCTCAATTATTCCTGAAATAGGAATTCCCAGTCCACAGTAGTTGTTCTATAGAGTGCTGTAATGACTGTTACTGTCCTGTTTACACTGTGCCATGACTAGCCTGTGTGCATCAGGCAAACCCCAGCGTAGTGGTTTAAGGACAGATCTTACATCCTTCACTGCAGAGAAAAGGTAATATCTTTTATTGGACGAGTTTCTGTTGGTGAGAGAGACAAGCTTTCAAGCCACATAGAGCTCTTCAGGTCAGCTCTGTGTGGCTCGAAAACTTCTCTCTCTTACAAACAGAAGCGGGTCCAGTTAAAGATATTACCTCACCCACCTTCTCTCTCTAATGTCCTGCGACCAATGCGGCTACAACTACACTGCGGTCAGAATTCTGTCTGAGGTGACATTTGCCCAGCAGGAAGAGGCAGAGGGCAGTGGTGCAAGAACTTAAGAATGTGAGGGGTGGTATGACTTAATGAGGTGAAACTTGCAAGGGAATTTTGCATAAAGTGAAAAGCTTCCCAAGAGTTAGATCTGATGGGCTGTGGAACAGTGCCCCAGGGTGAGTGGTAGAAGCTTGACTGTCATTTTTAAAACTAGACTGGACAAAACACTAGAAAATGCACTGGAGGGAACTTCCTGGAGTGGCTGATCTAACTTCTGTGACAGAACCTCAGTTTTACTAATAGTACTCAAAAGTCAGACTAGATTTGGAAAAGCAAACTGTATCTAGATTACAATACTGTATCTAGATTACAGAATATTTTTTGATTAGAGGCCAATCATGGGTTTGTTTTGACCACATTGAATGAGCAGAATCCAGCAGTCACTAAGGAAGAACAAATACAGAATGGTAGGATGTCTGTTTCAGACTTGCTCCTCTGACCTTCACCATATGACTTACAAATTATTAGGATGACAGCTCACGTGTCCGTTAGAGTTGTATAAATTAAGGAGGATGTTGGAATAGTAGACTGTAACTTTCTCAGTTAAGTCTCCCTTGAAAGTTTTATTTTTTTGTTGTCATTTGGAGCTGAGTGTTTAAACAATGTTTTGTTTCCTTCCAGCTATAAGCTTTGCTCTTGGTGCTTTCCTTGTTTGTATTTCTATATACCTGTATGGATTACCTCGACAAGACACCACAAAAATCCAGCCATCATTAGAGACAGTGAGTTTGAAAGAGAAACTTATTAATATGTGATGTATGCCATAACAAAGGACAAGAGACACTGCAAAGGAAAGACGCGGGGGAAAAAAACCCTGTTTTTAATTAGCCTTAAACTAGTCATGGAAAGACTTAACTTGGACAGAATAAAAGCAGCAGTTAATTCTGGAAGAAACTGAAGGGTTTTCTTTGGATGCTACAGACTCTCCATTATTGCCAAGCTCCTGAAGAAGCTTGTTCATGTAAGGCATGTTCCTTTCATGTTGGACTGTGAGGAGCCCACCTACCAGCAATGCAGAATGAAGGAATTGAACCTTCTGTTGTATATAAAAGAGGGACATTCTCTCCGACTGTATATTTGAATGACTATATTGTGCCATTTATGGGCAGAAATACTCAAAGGCTTCAGAAGCTCTATTAAAGGAGATCTCATTACCAAAGCTGCTCCTTGCACTCATTTGGCTCTTGAATTCTGAAAATGTTGGTCTGATTTTCCAAATGTAGGGAAAGAAGAACCTTTCCTTTGACTAACAGGTGTATCGCAGGGGTGGGCAAACTTTTTGGCCTGAGGGCCATATTGGGGTTGCACAACTGTGTGGAGGGCTGGGTAGGGAAGGCTGTGCCTCCGCAAACAGCCTTGTCCCTGCCCCCTATCTGCCCCCCTCAGAATCCCCGACCCATCCAATCTGCCCTGTTCTTTGTCCCCTGATCGCCCCCTCCTGGGACCCCACCGCCTTTTCACTGTGACCTTTTCCTATTCTTTAAAATTCTTCTTATGGTAAAGAAAAGCCCCAACAAACAAAATAAGATAAATTTAACTTGACTATAGAGGGGCAATAGCAAAACTGAATGTACACAAAGGACCTTATTTGGGTTTATTATGCACTGTGACCCTCAGCAGGCCTGGAAAATCCCCTACTGCTAAGTGTTGACACTGCTATTAGGGAAGACTAGGAAACCCAGCCAGGGGCATCTAAAGGCTAGAAGCCAGTATCTGGGCTCTGAGGCATAGGTGGGGTGGCCTGCAATGGTGGCAGCTGGATGGTGGAGGCGGCAGCAGGGAGGATTGTCCTGGGCCCTGCAACCCTGAGGGACAGCTCTGCAGGCAGGTGCCCAACCCCACCTCCTTAATGTCTCTGCAGGCACGCCCAGCCTCCCTGCTCCCCACCTCAGTGATCTGCTGCTGGCCGCTCCCAACAGATGTGCCCGGGCTGCTGCAGAAGGGGTGTGTTCCCCACAGATTTTTGCTCCCCTATTTTTCTGTGGGGGGGGGCCCAAGAAATCGGCAGAAGGTAGGAATTCTGCACCCCCCCACAGGGCATAGACTTCCCCCAGGAGTATACAAATTAAGGGATTGATTAGCAGGGGAGCCCTAGGCTTGGTTAAGATAACATGCTCAATGGAGGATAGAAACGTAAATATTAGCTCATGTGTTCCTCTTCCTCATTCTCTGTGGTGCTTGTCTTTCAACACGAGGAAATGTAGTGACAACTGAGCTGATTCATAAAATGAACTTTCTCCTTTACCCCTCCCTCTGAGGCGAATTGAGCAGCTGTGCAGCTCCATCCATTTTAAGTAGCGCATAAAGAGCTAATCTGGCAGGGGTGGGGGCTGTACTTAGAACCAGTCTTCCAAGTACACAGACGCTTCGATTTTATTCAGGAAACACAGACAAATTCTGGCAGGGCCTTCTATTGCTCGTCATGAAATAGCAATAGGGTAATATGCTAGGCTCCCCTCCTTTCCACTATCATATTGTTTTATGGCACATCTGCTCCAAGGTCACAACTTGTGCTCGGTGGTTTTATCCTTAGATTAGGATGTGGTTCTCATGTTGCGGTTTCTTCATCTCAAAAAAAAAAAAAAAAATCAAAACCACTTCTCAGAGCCATCTTTTCTATTGAAACTGGGGAGAAGTCTCCTGGGGGGCAAAAGGAGGTTTGGCAGCTGGTCTAGGCCATATAGTTGAAGTGGGAACGATCCTAAAGGCAAGGGGAAATCCAGAACAGCCCGTAACAAATCATAGTTTGTATGAACTGCATTGCAGCAGTAGATGAAGCATCTACTGCCATTACACTATTAGGTTTAGATAAATTTTGATTTAATCACTAACAAGGGCTCAAGGTGGGTGGGTGGGAGAGTAAGTAATATTGAACTGGTTTCAGAGTAGCAGCCGTGTTAGTCTGTATTCGCAAAAAGAAAAGGAGGACTTGTGGCACCTTAGAGACTAAAAACATGAGTGAAATAAACTGAAGGGAGGACGCTTTTAGTGAGAGCAAGTGCAAGAGTAGGGACTCAAATGCTTGTGGACATGTGAGGGTGAAACACTGAATCTGTCTCCAAGCAAAGGCACCCTGCCCCAGCAAAAGAACCAAAACCCTCCCTGATACCTTGCATACCATCCACTAACAGAATCACTGGATATAAATGAGAACTCGGGAGTTACAGAAGATGCCAACAAGGCCAGATGTAAATGGATCGCCATGCTGACCCAGGTGTATGAAAAGAAAAGGGGAGACATCTATCCAATAACTGAAAGCTCTTTTACATGTAGAGAGGAAACGGAAGTACTAGGATTGTAGATCTCAAGTGGAGGAGAGCCTTTGTTCAATGGGGTATACAGTTCAATGGCAATTCTCTTAGGAAAAGGGCAAATTAAGTGCTCCAAGCTGTTGTAACTGGGCAAACATATGACCCTCCCTCATCGATAACAGGGATTACAGCCAACATTTCCAAATGGCTTGAAGCACTATCAAGGGTACAACGTTATGAGTGGCAGTGAGACAGGGAAATGGACAACAGGGTTCTGCCCCATGAGCAGCTGTTAGTACACTTGCCAGAGGCACAGGAGAACACCAAAGACCAGACAAGAAAAGAGTCTGCAGGACTCTGAGGGTCATAACAGTGGCTGGATTCTCATTAAGAACTTTTACTAAGAAGCTTAAATTTACATTGCAGGAGGCCTTTTCGTTACATCTGGCTTACAGGCGTGATTCCAAGAAGTTTCATTCCATTAGCTAGAACAGAACGTGCAGCCTGGAAGAGGCGGAGTCTTGCCTGCAAAATAAAAGTAACAATCAACTTATGCAGTCACATCATCTGAACAGCAGTTTATACTTCCGTGACCAAGGAGCATAGTCTCAAGGAAAGGGCTAGGAGGAAACCTGTTAAAAATGAAGACCGCTATCTGTGTGTCATCTTTATTTAAAAGGAGTCTGAGGATTAGGGTTTGTTCAACATTATGAAGATACAAAGTGCTGAATACTAGTAGCAGCTCAAGGACTAGAGGAAGCCACTTTCATCCTCCGCCACAATAGCACTGAACAACTGATCTAAGGGTGAAAGTGGCGGAATTTATTCTCAATGTTGTGGAGACCATTCAAGCCAAAGTCACAAACAGGTCTCTAGCCACATCCAGCCTGGCTTCCCTGACTGAGGGAACAAGACCCTGCTGCATAAAGCCTAGCATAGGAGCGAGCAGAGTGGAGAGCTGCCATGGTGGAACACGAGACAGTTGGTCTGGATCCACAAAGGGACTCAGCTGTTGCAATGCCTATCTTTTAGACACCTCTGGAACAATAATGGGATCCATAAAACCTGAGTTAGGTCCCTTGGCTCCTTGTACAAGAAGGGTGGGGACGTAGTATTGCCTCCCTTGTGATTAGAGCACTCACCCAGGGTGTGGGAGACCCAGGTTTGGTTCCCCCCTCTGCCTGCAGGGGAGAAGGGATCTCCAACCTCTAAAGAGTGTGCCCAAACCATCAGGATAGTCTAATATCTCCTGTTGAAGCCATTCCACTTGGTATAATTACTGAAAGAGTCACTGGGCCACAGAGACTGACTCCACAGACCGGTGGTTAGGGCACCCAGCTGGGAGGTGGGAGCTGCAGGGGCCAGTCCCCCTTGCTTCAAATCACTCTTATGCCAGGTGGAATAGCTTCAGCAGAAGAGACTGAGCAAGGCCCCCCCTTTCCCGATCAGAATATCCACTAGACCAGTGGGAGGGCACTCAGAGGTGGGAGACCCCTATTTAAATCCCTTCTCCCCATCATGCAAAGGGGCGAAGTGAACCTGATCTCCCACATCCCCGGTGAGCGCTCTAACCGCTGGGGTAAGCATTAGGGAGGCAGGCGGCACCTCCTCCACTGGTCAGATTTGGAACGTGCAGCTAACATGCCCACCACATTAGAGCCCATAAGAAGCCAGGCAGAGGAGTGCTTGTCTTCCCTGCTTCATGGATTGCACTGACGCGTAAGCATAAAAAGGCTGTGGATGCCCAGAGTGAGGCAGTAACTTCGGTGCCTGGAGGATTAGGCAGCAATTGAGTGAGGATTGTGTGGCTAGCAGTGGTACCTAATTCTGGGGCTTCGATGCCTAAGTCCTTAAGTGGATCTGAGCCACAGCAACGGTCAGAAAAACAAGGAGTTCCAAGCAGCACACAGGTAAGACACAGACACCTTGTGGCCACACTGGACCTCTGAGAAGCTGAGTATAGACATGTCCTCTCACCTTCGGCTGACAGCCTAGCATATTCCGGTTTGGTTGCACTGTTGCCGTAGCTGTGTTGGTCCGAGGATATTAGAGAGACAAGGTGGGCGAAGTAATATTTTTTATTGCACCAACTTCTGTTGGAGAGACAGCTCTTGAGCTACACTGAGCTCTTCTTCAGGTCTGGGAAAGGTACTCACAAGGCCTGTCTACGGTAAAAATATAAGTGGGGGGCTTTCAGCCTCCCACACTGCCCCTCTGAAGTCAGTGGAAATGCTCCTGGTGACGACACGCACCACTTACAGAAGAAGGATAGCCTGGACATGAACTGCTGCAGTAATTACTGCAATAGTTGTAAGATGACTTAACATAGGATCAGCAGGGAGCCGGGCCGGGCTGCTGCCTGGAGGCTCAGTGCTCCCCACGGGGAGCCCTGGTATTGCCTGGAGGCTCCCGGCTCCCCACCACCAGGAGCCCACCTGCTTTCCTGGGCTTTCCACTCCCCACCGCAGCCGGGCTCCTGGGGGAGAGCTCTGCACTCAGAGTCTGGGCAGCTCCTGGAGGGGAGCCGGAAGTCTTGGGGCAGTCACCAGGCTCCCCGCAGGGAGCCGACTGGCTGGGAGCTGGGGGGCACATCCTGGCTCCCTGTGGGGAGTCCAGCAGCTGCATTGAAGCTCAGAGCGGGGAGCATGGACAGCAGCTGTGTTGGGAGCAGGTACCTGGGGGCAGCCGAGCTCTAGCTGGAGCCCCCCACCTGCCCGATTGACAGTGCAGCTTTCTTGTCAATTTCACGGCTCCCAGCATGGAGCTGTGAAATTGTCAAGAATGACAGCCAACAGCTGATGTAAGTAACACAGTGTCTGCAGGGACACTGTGTCGCCCTAACGACACTGGCATAAGCCCTACGCCTCATGGAGGTGGAGTTATTACGTCCGTGTAGTAGAGCACTTACATCTGCGGAAGCCAGGCTGTAGTGTGTTCATTGACATAATTAAATTGATGTAAGCTGCCTTATGTTGACCTAACTGTAGTGTAGACCAAGCCCGAGTGTCACCGCAAAATACAAGGTGGAACAGATTTTTTAGCCTAAGTAATTAACACATATTCTAAGGGACCGGCAAGTTGAAGTGGCCTGTTAACATGCCTGCAGTCATAGGCCAAAACAGGGGTACAGTGAGTTATAGATTGTTGTAATAAACCATAAATCCTGTGACTTCATACAGTCTTTGACTTGTAGTGTCTAGCAAAGTTATGAATTTAAGCTCCCAGGCTTGTCTTTTGAAAGTGTTGTGCAGGTTTTCTTTGAGGATGGGGACAGGCAGGTCAGATATAGAGCGATCGCTTTGTGAAAAGTGTTCACCCACAGGTGAGAGGGTATTTTTGGTTGGAGGTTAAATTCAAACTTTGCTGTGCCACTCCTGAGTACCCTTCCCAGACCTGAATAAGAGCTCAATGTAGCTCAAAAGATAGGAGACAAGGGGGAGGACCTAACTCTCACCACTCTTCAGAATTACAGGGAATCTGACCTCACGTCTATCAAAAAAGTTGTGCTTACTAAAAGGTGCATTAAAGTCAATGGAGCTTTAAGATCAACCATATGGAATATCTTCTTTGTAATCTTCTCACTTATTTTTCACAACAGAACATTGCAAAGCTCAATCCTGAAGGAAGAGTCATCATCAAAGGCAGATACGCAATTACTTTTCAAATCAGTATGAGGCAGAACAAAAGATGGTGTAATTAGGGTAGCATTTACTCAATAGTTAAGGGATCAGATCTCTCGCCCAAAGATTCACAGCCTTCTAATTTGCATCTAGGTGGAACTGCACATAGGAGTAGACAGCCTATGTTGGCAGACTAGCAGTATAGACAATTTGTATTGTGTAGGTGGAATTACGGAGTGGGGGTTCAGTCACCTCACATAGCTCTGTCCTCCCACTTAAGCTGAGGAAACCATCAGAATGTCGGTTTGGAATGTCCCAGAATGTTTAACACTCTCCGGAATATTAGGGAGAAGAAAATGAGAGAGAAAGGGAACAACTGCTCTGAAGCAATTCCCTCTAAGTGGTGCTCAGAGTCACATTGAAGAGGTCCAGAGAGAGCCCTTGGCAGTCAGGGTGGGCTTGCAGCCATGAGTTCCTGCTCCTTCATTGGAAAAAAGGGCAATTCTGCAGCTCAGAACCAGCCTCATGCCATTCCTACAGTTAGTGCTTCCAAGAGCGCCTCTTAGTTTCAACTGTTTGGAGTGTGAATAGGTGTGGTCCTCGTAAGCAGTCGTTTGCCGGATAGGCAGTGTTTCTCTTTGGCTACACAGCTCAAGTACACTGAATTACAGTCACACAGCAATAATGCACAATACCTGGGCTTGTTCAGGGGCACTGCCTTTCACAGGGAGCGTTTTATGAGCCACAGCGGCAAGATGGCTGAAACAGAAAAGTGGATTAGAACCAGCAATTCCCTTAAGAAGAGCAGTTACATGGGCTGCAGAAAGCAGCAGAACTAGAAGATCCACCCCCAACCACCAGACTAAGATCAGTTTATAAGGGCCTTTGGGCAAACGGTCCCTTTCAGGACTGGATTCTGAGTTTTATGTCTCACAGCTGCCTCATAAAAGAAGAAATTACTAGTTTTGCTTGCTGGTACAGATACGATTTTAGAAGAACATACTGGAAATATGAGATAGGGACCAAAGCGTTATTTGGTCTGGGGCACTGTAACATTTCCGAAGGGACACCCACTCCTGCGTCAGTGATTACAAGTTTGATTTGTATTATCAACTTATTCTGCTTCAGTTATCCTCCTTTGTTTCTCCCTCTCCCCTCCTCCAAGAGAAGAGCCTGAGCCACCACATTTAGATCTAGATCCAACCCTGTCCCATGTGCAAAGGGATGCAGATTTGGGGTTTTAGGTCTGCCCACAAGGCCTAGCTGCGGAGTTCAGATTGGGAACAGTGCACCCGGACGCCTGGAGGGTCTACGCTTGCTTGTACTGACTTGTCTGTGTTGCTGGAGTTTGATTCTAGTGAAACTGAGAATTAAAGCTGTTCAGCAATAGCAAATATTTCTTTCCTTACCTGAGCGTTAGGAGGTAGCTGACAATGTGCTTGGGCTGAAGATCTTCAGAAGATTTATACAGTACCTCATCGTAGCTGGGGAGAAAGTAAGGGACAGTTCAGAGCTCAGTTTGCAATCACAAGAAAACTAACTAAAGTTCTTAGAACAGGAATAAAGAAAGGGAATAGCATCATCATAATACGGAAGTACATTTAAAACTTGCTGAATACATACTGTAGATTTCAGAGCTCACAACAGGTGGTCAAAAGCAAAGATAATAAACAGTTGCTCCTGGAATATTATGTTCTGCTTTAAATCTTATCACTCACTGTGGGTCCTTATTAGAAGAAAAATCTACATTAAAATGACCACTTGAGGCACTGTCATAAAGCAGTACCTTAAAGGATGTGGCCTTTTAATAAAGGGGACTCAGAATTTTCAACAGCTTAAAGGGACTCTCATAAAATTACAATTAGTAGATACAAACAAAAAAGTTGGTTCTCAAAATATGGAAATATAGTCAGCTGAGATGAATAACAGTATTAAAACTCAAACATGTACAGATCTGCAGAGAGAAAATTTTCCCGAACAGTTCTGTTGCATGCTCTCTCTGGCAGGCTAGTAGGAATAATCCTGCACCTGACAGCTCTGGCCTTCAGAGCAGGGTCCCCTCCAAAGCAGAACTATGAAAGAGGCTCTTCTGCCACTCTGCTCTGCTCTTCGATAGATTTCCACGTCCTCCCATCCCAATGTGCGTTCTTACAAAAGCAGAGCTTCCCTGGTAGTGTTATCTCTTGTGGTCAAGTTACAGCAAAACTGGGGAGTGGACACAGCAGGGCAGGCAGGGTGGGGGAGGACTCAGCAACCAGGAGACGATCTTAGAGGAACTGCACTTCTATGATTGCTCCACATTAACCTCCCTTGCATGCAAACCAAAATTGACTTATTTATTTTTGTACTGCTGTAGCGCTAAGAGCCCCAGTCATGGCTGAAGACTTCATTGTGCCAGGTGCTGTCTAAACACATGATGAAAAACGTTTCCTGCCCCGAAGAGCTCACAGCCTCATGCACGTGTGCTGCATCAGTGGCCATGTGTAGGGTCTTGGGGGAAATGTAGCAGCTGCTAGCCAAAGGTGAGTTGTGTTGCCACAAGATGTGATTTTATTTTAAAAACAATAACAGTTGCTGGTCTCATGAGTGAAGTGGTCAGTATTACACACTGGTTTCCATTTAAAAGGTACTTAAGAACACCATGAGCTGTGTGGCAAGACATCTCCTTCATCTCGCCCGCTCTAGCAATGGCGGGCCTGGGGTAAATCAGCCCCACTCTGGGCAGTGTTTGCCTTCCCCCTTCTGTGTTCCTTTGGCCGTGTTTCCAGGGTAGGCCCCAAGGTCAGTCTAAGAGGTGATCCTTCACCAAACAAAAGGGAAAACGTCTCAAACACAAAACCAAAAGGGGGATACTTCCCCTGCCTCCTCGCTGGGGCAGGCATCATCCCGTTGCTTGCCCCATAGCAGGTGCTCAGGTTTGGCTGTTCCCCTATGAGAAGGAGCCCAACCCCTTAGCCTGGAGAAGCTTATTTCCCTGCTACCAGTAGCCTGGCAGTAGTTTCTCCCTCTCCTGCCTTTTCTCTCCCCAGAGGTTTTTTTTTTTAAAGGCCTCAGGCAGCCCTTAATTGGGTTCAGGTGTCCCTAATTGACCTGAGGTAACCCCTCATCAGCTTTACTCCTGGGGGATTTCTGCACTAACGTGGGGGCGCAGAATTGATATGGCCCGCATTTTTCTGTGCCCCCCTCCCCACGCAGAAAAAGGCCAAACAAAATCCGCTGGGGGACATGTGCCTCGTCCCCGGCAGCCCAGTCAGCGCGTCCGTTCCAGCGTGCTTGGAGCAGCCTCAGAGACAGGGCATGCGTGCCTGCGTGATCACCCGGGGGGCTGCGCGTATGTGCGTGCCAGTGTTACTTCTGGGGGGACCCGCAGCAGAAAACGCCCCCCCGCACAGTGCCTGCTTTTCCCTGCAGAAAATGACGGAGAAGCCGCTCTGCGAGTGACCGTGTATGCAGTTTTTTTGGGGGGGAGGAATTGCCCCCCAAACGGAGGCGATGCATGGGGGGGGGGGAGCACATGGGGTTACGTGCCACTGCCCCCCTCCCTCCTTATTTCTGCAAACGCAGAGCTTCCCAGCTCAGAGGTTGCATTGTCCAGCAACAAGACTCTGCAGCTGAACGCAGCCTCCTGGGTCCTAGTGCCAGCTGTGCTCCCCTTCTGTGTTCTGGAGCCTTCCTGTTTTCTGTGGAACAGGGAGTTCCCACGGTGGGCCTGAGTAAGGGGGAGTGGCGGAAACGAGGGTAGGGGTGGGGGTGGGGAAGAGGCAGTGGGGAAGGAAGGGGGTGGAATAGGGCAGAGGGAGGGAATGTGGGAGTGAGCAGAGGAGGATGGAGAAGATAGGGGAATCATGGGGTGAGGGGCAGCAGGATCCCGGCATGTGGCATCCCCTCGACAGCAGCTGGGGCTCCCCTATTAAGCAGGCCCATCGAACCCTCACCCTGACAAGCCCTATCCCCCTACAACTGGACCCCTCTTACAAGCCCCCCACACCCAGACCCCCACCCCACTTGAGCCCCAACCAGCTGCACCTGGACCTCCACCCTTCCAAGCCCCACTCCCCCAGCATGCAGACCCCCCCCTCACGCCCCCACATCCAGACACCTCCCCCAGCCAAGCCCCATCTCCCCATACCCAGACCCCCTCGCTGAGCCCAACCACCATCACCTGGATCCCCTGGGTAAATCCCATTACTTCTGCACCTGGAACCCCACAACGTGCCCCTGTGCATCCAGATCTTCCACTGAGCTGCCCACACCCACATTGCCCCCCACAGAAACCTCTCACCTCACACCTGGATCCCCCCACACTAAGCCCCTCCACACTTGGGTCTTGCTGGGCTGAGCCTGCCCACCCACACCTGGTGCGCCTGGCACAGAGGGGCAGGGCCCCAGGGTGTTTCTGGGACAGGCCCAGCCCTTGCACTGTGTCAGGGTCAGGTGCAGCCTCACTGCCGAGTCCCTGGACTAGGGGAGGTAGGGGCTTCAGGGTGATCTCCCACCTCAGTGTAGCCAGTGGCCTGTGTTCTCCACTGCCACGCTAGAGCTACACTTATTTATTGACAAATAAAATTTGCAGAATTTTAAAATATTTTGTGAATAATTTTTAATTTTTTGGCACATAATTCCCTCAGGAGTATCAGCCTGTAGGAAAAAGGACCTTTAACATTCTGGGGCTAACATATCAGCCTTCCCACACCCTCTTGCAGCCGTCCGGCCTGACTTTGTCACAGCTGGTTGCTAATACCAAATTCACTGAACTGTCAAGTGGCTATTAAATGAAGAGGCATGTCTCTGCTACTGCAATCTGTAGCCACATGAAATAAACTAATGAGTAGAGCTGGCTGAAAGTCAGAATTTCCCATCCATGGGAAATTAAAAAACAAAACCGTTCAGCTTCAGAACAAAACAATATTTCAAATTTGCTGTGGAAGGGAAATTAGAAAAAATTAGTTTACAACTTTTTGAAATTGACCCTGGGAGCCAAAAGCCTAGAAGCCCTGGGAACCACAACTGAGCCGGGAGCCTCAGAGCTTGGGAGCTGGCGTTTGCAGCTCTGTGACAGAGAGCCTGGAAGCCATGAGAGCTGGGGACCCTGGAAGTCCTGGGTCTGCTGTGCTGGGGCAGTCACATGGCTGAGCTGCCCTGTGTTCCATCAAAAGTTCATCAACACCGACATGTTTCCATGAAACATTTTGGTTTCAACAAATTGGTATTTTCAGCTTTGTCTGAAAATTCCTGAGCGGATCTCCTAAAGAGTTCTTCTGTCTAGCCTCTGACTGCCAGAACCTGGGAGTGGAGGACAGGGAATGGATCACTTGATGATTGCCGGTTCTGTTCATTCCTCTGAAGCACCTGACACTGAGACAGGAAACTGGGCTAGATGGACCATTGGTCTGACCCAGTATGGCCAATCTTACGTTAAGTGGAATAAGTCAGCTTCTTCAGGGAAAATGTGCTACCACAAATCTACCATTCCAAGAGATTCACTGGTCTACAAAGATCATCATCTAGGTAAATGATGTTTAACACTGACCAGATCAAAGGCCAAGTATTTTTGTTATATTGTCAAAGGCCACAATCAAAGCAATGAAAGTGGGTTTAAGCCGTTAGGAAGGCTTTTGCTCTTGACTGCCTGGAGGGAGGATGGCATGAAGAGTGGCAGCATGGTGCAAGGTCTAGGACATTCAAGCTGGGAGTTCTGGGCTCTATATTCAGCTCTGCCATTGACTTCCTGTGTGGCGTTGGGAAAGTCCTCACACCTTTCTGTGCTTGAGATTTCACACCTATGAATAATGCTTGCTCAGCTTTGTCAGAATGTTGAGAATTATCAATGAAAAGCACTATATACAAACTAAGTACTATTATTAGGGATTGGCGTGTGGGTGTCCCTCATGGCTACTGGAAGTGGGTGGATGTTCCACACCCCTTTTCCCATGGGATCCAGAGATCCCATCCACCAGGTCTATGTTTATGATGATGACCAATGTTTATATAGCTTATTACATTTACAAAAGAACTGTACTAATCTTTCCTCATTAGCAACTAAGTAACAATTAGTTACAGGCACCCAAAACTGTGAACAGTATTAACAATTATTAACAGGCATCCAATTACTCAAAGGTATTTTCCCCACATGATCCGTTTTCATTCAGCTTCTGAAATAACACATTCATTTACATCTAAACATGTATATTGCAAGTATGGGCTTGTGCAGTAGGCCCAGTGATCAACAAGTCATTGCCTAAGATGTTCATTTCTACTCTTCCACTGCCATGTAACTAATAACTTATTCAACATGCAGGCATCAAACCCTGATGGATCTGCTTCTTGGAAAGACAAATAGTAAATACCTGAGAAGATGCTGGAGCACAGAGATGGCTTGTGGATCTTGTAAACAAGCTGTGTTAATGTCAGTTGATTGCCCGTCCCTGCACATCTGCTCTAAACTAGAAAACATAAAAGCCCAGTGTGAGAAAACAAACGCTCTTATAAATTTAAAAAAAAACCAACAACCTTCACCAGCAAAGCTGCATAAGAATTAAAACCAACATGCACTTAAAGGAGAACAAAATTTGAATCTAGATAGATGTTTTAGTCATCTTGCAAACAGTGTGAGTTAGATTAGCTGAGTTAAATCCAAGACAAAAAGCTATTTTACTTGAGCCAGCATTGAATATACACGTCAGTAACTTTACAGAAAGATCCCCTGAAAGAACATGACAGTTTCAAAGGGCACTGTCAAGTCTGACCTTTTTGATATTAAAAATCAATTCAGGAGTATGACACAATGCCGATGTCGACAGTCTGACCAAGTGCTTTATCTTCAATCTCGGTATTTCTCCTATGGATTTTTAAAATTCCCTAAGATACAATTTTGGGTGATCACAAAAGGACAGAATTAAGGCTGGAGTTGGTCACTGCCGCTCGGGAAAGTTCAGTCAAATCACAGTTTAAATACTGTAGCAAGGTGTATTTCGCATATCCAGAAGACTCCAGGCCAGATTCCTTGGCTATAGCAGAGCACCACTGATCTTGGGGCCACTCTTTGCCATGCCCTAATTTGCACCAGTCATCCCAAGCGGCTGTTACAGCAGCCAAGAATTACTAGGACATAGAGACAGCCTGGCCATGCCGCTTGCCCCAGCCAGAGGGAGAGGGCTTGCAAGTTTCATTTTCCTTGGTTTTCCCATCTGAGGTCTCAACTGAACGGATGAGAGATTCGAATCTTTAGGAAAGGATTCATCACAAATGTTACTCAGTCACTGGAGTCAAACAGATGTTAATAAAAACAGAAAATTTCTCTACTCTGGAAGGCTCTTCTTACCTGTGGAGTCTGGCATGTGTGTACTGCAGGAATACGCCTGTATCTCCCCGACTTTGGAGAACCCGGTCCCAACTAAACTGATAATCGGATGATAGAAGACCCTTGAAATCCTAAAATGAGAACAGTTGCTATTCAGCATCATGTAGCTAGTGTTCCCAGGGCCAATGTACAGTCTCTCACAGAAGGAATAATCAGAAGACACTTTAAACAGACCTGAATTATAAGTGCTGCAAGCCCAATCTTTTCGGCGGTCTCAAGAGGGTTTTCCAGTTCTTTAGTTGCTGAACAGATACAAGCAAAAACAGATGATGAAAATTTGCAACAGTGTAACTGGCTCATGGGTAAGAATGACAGCAGCTGGTGGTAAGGCAGATTTGATTAAAATTTATACCAGCAATAAAACAAACTGTCAGGCTGCAAAGGCCGACAAAGTCCGAATGTAAAACCTTTCACATCAAGGCTGCCTTTCTTTACAAGAACTACGGGTCACCAAATGAAAATAATAGGCAACAGGTTTAAAACAAACAAAAGGAAGTATTCACACAACGCACACACAACCTGTGGAACTCTTTGCCAGAGGATGTTGTGAAGGCCAAGACTATAACAGGGTTCAAAAAAGAACTAGGTAAGTTCATGGAGGATAGATGCATCAAAGGCTATTAGCCAGGATAGGCAGGGATAGTGTCCCAAGCCTGTATTTGCAAGAAGCTGGGAATGGGCGATAGGGAATGGATCACTTGATGATTACCTGTTCTGTTCATTCCCTCTGGGGCACCTGGCATTGGCCACTGTTGGAAGACAGGATACTGGGCTAGATGGACCTTTGGTCTGACCCAGTAGGGCCATTCTTATACTCAATATGATTACTAAATTTTAAGGCCAAGGGGATAGTCTAGTCTGACTCACTACGTAACACAGGCCATCGAATTTCACCCTGTAATTCTGGCACCAAGTCCATAACTTCTGGTTGAGCTACAGCATATCTTTTAGAAAGACATCCAGAGAGATCTCAAGTGATGGAAAATCTAGCACATTTCTAGGTAAATTATTTCAATGTGGACCTTATTTCTAGTCTGAATTTGTCTGGCTGCAGCTTCCAACCACTCGATCTTATTACATCTTTGCCTGCTTGATTAAAGAGCCCTCTACTATCAGAAATCTTCTCCCACATGAGTACTTATAGACTATGATCAAATCCCCACTAAGCCTTCTCTTGGATAAGCTAACTAGACAGAACTTCTTAAATCTCTCACTGTGAGACTAATTTATCTGCCTTGAAACATCACTGATAAATAGGCTAACAAAGGATATCTGTTTCAGTGCAGCTGTTGGAAGAACCTTGGTTGGAAAGTTATTTCGTGACTGCTTTCAGCAATAACTCCTCAGTGAGCAAGCAGCTCTCTCACCCCTGCAGCTATCCACTGAAGGGATTGTTTTATTCCTATTTCCCCCCCCAGAGGTGAGAGTACACAGTGCTAGGCTGGGATCATAGCACCCTTCACATAGACATTCAGAGACTGCACACATCACCACTGTTTTGGAAGGAATGTTAGCTCCAGGTGCACCAGTCCACATCTTCAGGCTATATATTAAATTGTGCTTGGACTCACTAACTTCACCTAACACGGTGACAATCTTGGTTTATTTAAAACATTCCATTTTTAAATTCAGATAATATCTGCCTTCTATCTAGGTCTCTTCTTCCTATTTGCAGCAGGATCCTAGTGCAGTTTCCTATAAGACAAGGCTGTCAAATGCATTCTGCGGAGAGGACCTTTTTAATTCTGGTCTATGGACTAAGTCTACAAAGCCAGAGCTGCACACTACTCTCCATCCACAGCTGATCTCCTAGGGGGAGATTTGCATAAAGACAGAGGGGAGGATATGGCTGTTGTGTAAAATCTAAACACGTCTCAATAGGAAACAAAGATGCAGTGCACATTTAGAATTTCTCTCTGCCATTTGTTAGGCTATTTGCACATGCAACTGAGGTAATTGTCCAAATTAGTGAGAACTGTGCACCTTAATTTTTGAAAAACTCTGTTTCAAAGTGTCATCCTTGGGTTTCACCGCTAATGCCCCGCTGTGATGAGTGGGGGCGATTCACATCGCTTAGAACTGTTTGCCCGCCTGCTTGCTTAGGAAGACAACGCTGCATTGGTTACACTGTTCATGTTTGGAAGGGTTTTTTTTTTTTGCAACTTTAAGGGCAGATGTTTATATTTTAAATACGTCAGAATATAAGCCAGTCATAGGGGCTTGTTAGCTACCTTAAGTGGGTTAGTTCTAGTGTGCAAGCCAAGTATTTAACACCACCATAAGCAAATTCTCCCTGGCAACATGGTGGAAAGACAATCCTTGCTGTAACTAGAAAACCCACAAGGCCAACTGCTCACAATTACCCCACCGTGACACAAAAACAAGCATCTCCAGCCCCACCACTTTCTGAGCCCAGAGAGATCAATGGCAAGCCCTTTGGCATAGGTGCTAGGAGCCCTGCTGCACAGCTGATCCTGAGTTTGATGCCATGAAGTTACAGGGATGACTCTCACCCACAGTCTGCTGCATTTATAGGAACCTGGAGCACTTAAGCAAATCTTTTTGAAAAACCATCAATTCCCTGGTTCTGTGCTGATGTCCCTTCCGCCTCCCCTCAAAATTAAAATGTATTAAAATCCCACAGAATCAGATAATGATTGAAATTATTACGTATTACTTATTAGCACAATAGGGTTACAGAGTGCTTTACAAAACACAACTTAGGTGCCTGCCACAAGGAGTTCACAATCGAGGTAGGACACATACAATTCAAGGAAGCTGGAGTGGGTAAAAGCAGTCACAGTTGAGGTCAATCAATAATGAAAGGCTATGAAGAAATGATAAGGAGATATTTGAAGGAGAGGGCAGTGGATGTTTGTTGCACAGGAAGAGAGGCTGATCCAGCAAGAAAAAGATCCAGAGGCACAAGGGGGAGCAGGTACTCCTGGGGGAATTCTGTACCACTTGCAATGCAAAATTTGCGCAGAATTAATGTTCTGTGCAGAATTTCATTTTTCCCCACAGAATTGGTGCTGCAGAGCTGCTGACTGCCACTAGGTGCCACTGGACCCAGCGAATATGGCTCCCCAGCTCGCAGCGCGCCTGCGCAGGAGGTGAGGCCAGCTTGTGGTTCCCAGCTTTGCCAGCCCTGCTTGGTCACATAGTGTGGCCGGGCTCCCTCCCTGCACAGCAACTGCCGGAGCCGGTGAGCTGCACCCTGCAGGGAGAAACAGGAGCAACAGCTGGGAGCTGCAGGGAGAGGCTGCTGCTTTCTGGGAAGGGAGACTGAGGATAAGAGAAGGGGTCTGCTGAGGTGGGGGTGTGTGACTCAAGTGACATCCCCACACACACACTATCAGCAGGTACAGGCCATCTCTGCCCAGTGGGACAGTAACAAAGCTGTGCGGGGCGGAGCCCATGACTGGGCTCAGGAAAGGAAGGGAGTGTGGGTTTCTGTGCTCGGGGAGTCCCCTTGCAGACCCACCCAAATACCCCTTCCAACAGCTCCCAACTGTACCCCTCCTCCAGCTCCCCCTGGCAGTGTCCTCTATTTGGGAACTTGAAATACGGTAACCATATGGGGGCTGGAAAAATGAGAATTGACTAAAAGACTGGGAGGGCATATTATTCCCCTAAACTGTGCCCACCTGGCATGTGTGACACACCCAGACTGAGGTGCCCGACAAAAGCATAACAAAGAAACAGGAAGTGGGTTGTCGAAGAGGTTTCTTGAACTCTCTACTTCTGGGGGAATCTTTTTTATTGTCCATATTGTTACGGACATACTTGCTGACAGGCATTTTGAAATAAATTATCAAAATAATTGAAACTGGCATGACTATATTGTGTTATTTTGACAAATAAAATATACAGAACTTTAAAATACTATGCGCAGAATTTTTAATTTTTTGGCACAGAACTCCCCCAGGAGTAAGCAGGGAACAGAGAGAGCATTCTACTGAAGGAGAGAGGATTCTACTGAAGATAGGGCTTGTGAGACGGTGTAGGGGGAAAAGAGGATACAAGAATGGAAATGCAAGCAGCACAGAGTTGTGCAGTCTTAACGGCGAGGACAATGAGACACTTAATAGCCCATATCACTATAGATTTATAAGATTTTCAAAGCAACAAATGGCAGGTAAGTGCCTTTGGAAATGCCCTCCCTGGTATCTGAGCACTTCAAACATTAATGAAACACTTCAAACAACTCTGTGAGTTAGGGAATTATTGCCATTTTCTAAGTTAGGAAGTGAGGAAGAGCAAGATTAAGGGTTGTGGGTAAAACTTTCAGAAGTGCCTGTGTGAGTGAGGAGACTAAGTTCCATTTTCAAAAGTGATTTAGGAGCTTAAGTGCCATTCATTCCCAGGTTCTGCTCCCAGCTCAGCCACTAACTTGCTGCATCACGGTAAGATAAAAACGCCTTGCCCGTCCATCAAAAGGGGCAATAGCTTCCCTACATTGCAGGGTTGGGTGTGAGGCAAAGTTCATTCACGTTTTTCAAGCTGTATGGCCTCCTATGCTTCGGGAAAGATATTTGAGATTCTAGCTATGGAAGGGCAAAGTGTTATTACTACTTTAATTATATCATCACAGATGGTGGAAAGACACAGATCAGAGCCTGTTGCTCTGGGTTACTGGACTTGGGGGAGAGTGATAGAGGGGGAAGGAGAAAGGGATATTGTAATCTGCATGGGAATATTTCAAGAGAAATGAATAAAACCTGAATCAGCTAACTTTTTGCAGCAGCCATGTTTTGTAACATCCTTGAGCGAGCTTCATTTAAAACATCTTCCAGGAAAACCACTTCTCCTTTTCGTGTCTTCATCCCCTGCACTAGCCCAAAAGACACATGCTGACACCTGCATTGAAAACAGCAGGATCTAAAATCACATTTTAATCAACAGAAATGCCTGCAATGTTTGTTCAGGCAAGGCCCTGAACTAGGATGTAGTAGTAACAGCTGAACAAACATCATTCAACATAGAAAGCTCAACAATGTCATCATTACCTCACTTCAGAAAAACCATCTCTCCATGCACACCTTATAATTAGACAGAAAGGACCAGAATTATGATAACCTGGTCATTCATACACTCTCAGGAGATTGGTACTTTCTAACAGCTGTGTTAGGCTTTAATATAGAAGACTCAGTACAATAAGCTAAGATGAGGCAGGATGTAAAATATTACACTCATAAAAGTATATTAGCTCTTAAGATTATTACTATATGAGCACACAGTGTACAGATACTGAGGTGTAATGTCTTTGACAGGCAACATTTCCTCCTTTCTTGCTTTTATGTACCCCACTGTTCATACCAAGGAGCTTCAAGGGGCCTATTAAAGAATTTCTGATCATTGCTCGTTTTTCCTTTTTAATATATCCCCACCCCAATAAAAAAGTAGCAATTATGACACCCACACTTACCTTTCTGCCCATTGGTAGCCCATGAGCTTCAGTATTTGGAACAGCTGTTCAAAGTGAGCGTTTTGACTTTTATCTGTCTTAAGGGAAAAAATGGGTGCATTTTAGAATATATCCCTGCTTAGGTAGAGAGACAGCAGAACTAAGATCTAGGAAACCAGACTGAATTTGAAAGATATAATAGCGTAAAGTACTTTGACATCAACCCACTCTAGAATCTTACTAATGATAAAACACTTTATCTTTTTGAAAACAGTTTATTCTATATCATTTTAGTACAGGCCTTTGAATTAATCTACTTTAAATATCACCTTTGAATTCATATATTTTGTCTAATCTCCCATCAGAACGGATGCATTCATATCTAGGGCTGAGACTTGAAGCCCCTACCATTGGCGCTTGATTTACATCATCAATACGAATACCTGGCAGAAACCCATAAGATCCTATAAATGAAATACCAGCACTGGCTGAAAAGGTTTCCACAAGGCAGTTCCTTGCTGTGGTCTGAATTCTCTGTCTGTTCAGCACTCCCATCCCCCACGGTCTCCTGTAAAAAAGGCTCCAGAGTTGATCCTGGCAATTACAGGCCAGTAAGCCTAACTTCAGTATCAGGCAATCTGGGTGAAACCATAGTGAATAACAGAATTATCAGACACACAGATGAACATAATTTGTTGGGGAACATGTCTTTTGTACAGGGAAATCGTGTCTCACCAATCTATTAGAATTATTTGAAGGATCAACAAACACATGAACAAGGGTCATCCAATTGATATAGTGTACTTGGACTTTCAGAAAGCCTTTGACAAGGTCTCTCACCAAAGGCTCTTAAGGAAACTAAGCAGTCATTGGTTAGAGGAAAGGCCCTTTCATGGATCAGTAACTGGTTAAAAAATAGGAAACAAAGGGTTGGAATAAATGATCAGTTTTCACAATGGAGAGAAATAAACATCAAGGTTCCCATGGGATACTGGGATCTTTGCTGTTCAACATATTCATTAATGATCTGAAAAAGGGAGTGAACAATGAAGTGGCAACGTTTGCAGATGATAAAAAATTATTCAAGATAGTTAAGGCCAAAGGTGACTGGGCAAACAAAACAGCAGATGAAATTCAACACTGATAAGTGCAAAATAATGCATATTGGAAAAAATAATCCCAACTACACCTACAAAATGATGGGGTCTAAAATAGCTGTTACTACTCAAGATCAAGATCTTGGAGTCATTGTCGATAGTCCTCTGAAAACATCTGCTCAATGTGCAACAGCAGCAGCAGTCAAAAAAGCTAACAATGTTAGGAACCACTTAGGAAAAAGACAGAAATAAGAAAATATCATAATGCCACTATATAAATCCATGGCACACTCGCACCTTGAATACTGTGTGCAGTTCTGGCCACCCCATCTCAAAAAAGATATGTTAGAACTAGAAAAGATACAGGGAAGGACAACAAAAATGATTTAATGGTACAGAAGAGCTTCTATATGAGGAGAGATTAAAAAGACTGGGACTGTTCATTTTAGAAAAAAGATGACTAAACGGGGATATGACAGAGGTCTATAAAATCAAATGGTGCAGAGAAAGTCAAGAAGGAAGTGTTATTTATCCTTTCACATAACACACAAACCAGGGGTCACCACATGAAATTAATAGGCAGCAGGCTTAAAACAAACATAAACAAGTACTTCTTCACACAACACAGTCAACCTGTGGAACTTATTGCCAAGGGATGATGTGAAGGCCAACAGTATAACAGGGTTCAGAAGATAACTAGATAAGTTCATGGAGGATAGGTCCCTCAATGGCTATTAGCCAAGATGGTCAGAGGTGCAGCCCCATGCTCTGATTGTCCCTAAGCCTCCAAATGCCAGAAGCTAGGACTGGATCACTTGAAATTACCCTGTTCTGTTTGTTCCCTCTGAGGCATCTGACACTGGTGATTGCCAGAAGACAGGATACTGGGCTAGATGAACCCTTAGTCTCACCCAGTATGGTCATTCTTATGATCTTATGTGACATTTCTGCACTTCTGGGGCACTGGGCCAGAGACAAATGTATATATTTTAAACACACATGCTGTATAATCATAGAATCGTAGGAATATAGTGTTGGAAGGGACCTCAGGAGGACATCTAGTCAATCCCCCATGCTGAGTCAGGACCAAGCATGCACAGACCATACCTGAAACGTTATCTGTGTAATTTGTTCTTAAAAACCTCCAACAACAGGGATTCCACAAACTCCCTTGGAAGCCTATTTCAGTACTCAACTATCCTAATAGTTAGAAAGTTCAGAGAACACGGAAAACAATTGAATCACTGTCCTTTTCAGAACAGCCCTTAATGTCCTTATCATATTTGAAGACAGTTACCAGGTCTCACCTCAGCCTTCTTTTCTCAAGACTAAACATGCCCAGTTTTTTTAACCTTTCCTCATAGGTCAGGTTTTCTAAACATTTTATTACTTTTGTTGCTCTCCTCTGGACTCTCTCCTGTTTATCAACATCTTTCCTAAAATGTGGTGCCCAAAACTGGACACAGTACTCCAGCGGAGGCCTCACCAGTGCCAAGTAGAACAGAACAATTATCTCCCGTGTCTTACATACGAAACTCCTGTTAATATGCCCCAGAATATTAGCCTTTTTCATAACTGCATCATATTCAATTAGTGATCCACTGTAACCCCCACATCCTTTTCAGGAGTACTACTGCCTCATTACAGTTTAGTTTGTAATTGTACATTTGATTTTTTTCCATACTAACAGATAATGCTCATCTCTCAAATATTAATATTTTAAATTAAATATACATTTGCTGCTCTCCTCATCTTTCAGTTCATCTCTCTTGTGACTGTTACAGACTTCTCATTGGAATTAGCCTTTGTCTGTACCCAACAACAGGTTTGCTACAGGCATCATGGGATGCAGGTCCCCTCACCTAGTTAAGATGGCAGGACTCACCACCACGCGTTCATTCTAGTTTGCTCCTGAACTACAGCCTCCCAGGCCATATTTGACAGGCCACTACTGCAAGAACTGAATGATTTTTGTTCTCCTTTATTTTTTTCCAAGCCCAGGCCAGGAATTTCCAGAGCTAGCGCTGAGTTCATATTCTACTCCTGACACTACCACACACCAGCCGTGCAGCTTTCTCAGCTCCTGCCAGCAGGCCAAGTATTGAGATATCCAAGAATCCTGGTCTCTGAGGTATGATTCTCCTATATTTAAATCTACCTTGTTTCACGATATGAATAGAGTAGTCAGGCAGCAAGGAGGAATGATGCTGTTTACTCACAAACCAAGACTCTGAACCTTCAAAGATTTACCCCCTGACTTCACTGGAACTATTCACAGAACATATAGTGCAGCACACCTGTAGATATTTGCAGGATTGGGGCCTAAAACAACATTGGTTGACCTAATTTTACAAGCATCATTTTGGACAGTGCCCTTTCTTTAATCAGGATGTAAATTCAGGAGTAATATATAAAATTACAGTTTTTATAGTAGTCTCAAGTGGATTAAAATGTTTAGAATAGTATAAAAATTCCAACCAAAAACTATGTTAAAACACAGTTACAGTTGAGAATACATATCAGTAACTTACATCAGTAACTTAGAGTAAACTACACTACAAGCATCTGGTAACTATTCCAAAATCAAATGTTCAAAACCCAGAAATTCACAGCTAACATTAAACCAAAAAAAATTAATAATCCCAAACCGGCTAAAAGATATGGAAATGCATAGTTCAGGCACCCAAATAACTAACTCTGCCCTCTGGTGACATCATGGGGTGAGGGTGGGAGGGGGATTAAACAGATTTTTAAAAGACTCATTTAATATAATCCTGGTCCACAGACACTAAAATTGCTTAATCATAACTATATGGTTTTTGCATGATGACGCTACTGTACAAAATTAAGGTTTCTGCTGAAGGGGAGAATATGAAGAATAACAGTGAAAAATGACCATTAATCCTTAAAAAAAAAAAAAAATTGAAATGTAGCCTATGGAGTGAGTTTTAACTATATGGGAAATTTGAAAACTGACAGGGGAGGATACGCCACATTTTTCACATATAACAAAGATGTTCAATCCCTGCTTTAAGTGCAACACTGAACTACAGTGAACGTTAACTTGGCATCCTTACCAACACCTCTATAATAAACCTTGAGTATTTTATACCTTTTTGGATGTCATGCTTTTACACTCTTACAGGCCCTTATGAAATAAATAGTAGGGTAAACAAACAATTGTTATAAATGAATTTATATAGTAATTTACAGAATTACCAGCAATAAACTGGTTTGATTTTCTTTAAAAAAAACAAAAAACACAAAACCTTTATAATCTCATGAAATAAGATTTAGAGACCTCTGAGTAAATTCCAACTAGCTTTTAAACATTGGGACTCAAAATATATTTGTATATAATAATTGAATATCTCCAAACATAGACTAAAAGTCATCTAGGTTAGGTTCATGGAAGTCTAACCTCAGATAACCTAGAGTAAAATCCAGCTTGACCCACATGAGGCAGTGAGTTTGATGGACATTACAAAACACTATCATGCAGTTTGGTACAATTCAGTGAGATTGGAAGTGCTACTCATGAGAGATCTGGGGCCAGTCAGGTCACTGGCAGAGGTGTGTGGGGATGATTGGACAAGGCCTACCTGCAGTTTGCCTGACAATAGCTATTAATCACTTATTTTTATGAGCACCAATTTCAGCCAACAACAAGAGAAAGAAGTGGAAGTATTAGTTGTAGTATCAAAAACCCTTAGTAATTCATGCATTTGTTGTTATAGAAGAGTACAGATGAGAGATGGACTAGGTGATCTGGCAGGTGTTTTCCATTTCTAACTTCTCTGAGACACTGTAATTTCAATGGCCACACTCTCAGGTTCCAGCTTTTGTTGCAAGTACATAAGGATTAAGCCAGGGAGAAGAAGAAAGTTAGACATAAGGACTGAACAATTACTAAAAGTTCAGGGGACTGGCCACTAATATCCTTAGGCTGCTGCTCTTTCTTGGGCTACATTAGGGAACTGATTCTGCACTGGTCCATCTCATTATTATCGATTTCAGCTTTCATTCTCTTTTGGTGCGAAATGTTTCATTATTTCCACTTTGTTGCTTTCTTGTAACTCATGGCAATCACAGGAGCAAACACAGATGAGCAACTGCATGCACCAGCTACTGCTACATCAGTAACAACGTCCATAACTTCTGGAGCATTGCTTCTCTGTTGGCATGCTGCTCCTTGGTGACAAGGAATGCAGCATGTTGCTATTGGTGGAAAACGCATTATTCCGATGTCACAAGAGGGGAAGAAAAGCTAATGGAAACTCCTTGGAGCCAGAAAATGAAGAGCTAAAGAGGTCTGGGGTTTTGGTTCTACATTTACTGGCTCCAATGATTTTTCCAAAGGCATTGTATTATGTAACATTACACTGACTAATGAAAGCATGATACCAAGCATGTTGTATAGACATCTCCAGACATATCATAAGGAGCATGCCAAAAAAACCAGTAGATTTGCTTCCCAGAGGACATTAACTGACTCCATATACTAAAAAGTGGTTTTCAAAAGGTTACCCCTATCTCTGAAAAAACCTTAACGGCATCATATGCTGTATCTTTAGAATGCTAAAGCTAAGAAGTTTTACACACAGACAAGGAGCTAATCCTACTATCCATTACTGATATTGCTGAAGTCATGTTAAAAAACCAGCAGACAGTTAAAATGCTCCCAGTCTGCAACTGCATGCCCAGATGGATTAAATGGCTCTTGATGTGCAATTCCAAGTGAATCAACAATAGAGCAACTGATGTATTGTAAACAAGCTATAAAATTCACATTTGTGACAATATATTGGGACTTTAAATTAAACTTCTCTGTAAATGGATTTTAGAACATGACTTTAATAGCATATTTTATATCCTTTCATACACAAACAATTATAAGAATCAACCTTTAACTTGATTCAATATTTAACAACAATATTTATCTGAAAAATGATCTGTTGATTGCGTAAAAGCTATTTTTGAGGAAATTACAAGTACATTTTAAAATGGTGAGCCCCACATGATTTTTCAGCCATTTTGTGGGTCATGAACCAAAAAAGGATTGAGAATCATTGTGTGACACTATGGAATAGCTGCTGTGCAGTGAGGTCCTCTAAGTGTCTATTGTGATGCCAATTACCATGTGCCACAGTCACTCTGGGAGCAAGAGAGGCCCTGCATTTTTAAGAGAGTTAAATTCAAATTGTTGTGTGAATCTACAATTACTTACCACATAAATCATAGATTCACAGTTATATTTCATCATTCGGTCTATAGCAGCAGCAAGATCTCTAGAAGAGATAAATGAGAAACTCTCAATCAAACTAAATACAGCTCATTATTTAGAATGGGTTGCCTGCTGGGAAAATTCTCTACCATTGTGGAAAGGAAGGGTTTGTAAAAATGAACAAGTGCATTATGGAGGGTTTTCACCTTGTACTGAAGCCACTACCAGAGAGAGGATACAAGGTTAAATGGACCAATGCATACTTCATGCAAAAGAGTGAGCATCTGGTCTTTGTTCATTACATATTTTTAGAATTCAGTGTTGTTGTTTTTTAAGCCCATTGATTATGGTCAGAAAAACAAGCAGGAAAAATGTCTTCTTGTACAGAGTACCAATCTGGTCTGTGTCCCTACTGAGACAGTGAAATGGTCAAACAACTGGGGGAATCTTGTGAGCAAAGAAGATAGAACCTTCAGAGGACCTGGACATAGACTATGGAGCTCACTCCTGCAAGAGAAAAGAATGATCTCTAACCACAGTCTCAGATCTGAATGCAGAGCACTTCCTCAATGCAGCTTTTCTCAAGAAGTTCTTCACACACACACCTCCCATCCCAAAAACTAAAAAAAGTTTGATTTTTGTCAGCCTGTGGTATGAACTAAAGTGACTGTTATTTCTATTTTAAAATACTTTGGAAGGATTCAAATACTATGATGATGGGGCCAGAAGGATGGTGGTAACAACTGACGTAGCAGGCTATCAGCACTGCAGAGCCAATAAAGATGTGGAAGAGCAAACTATGCTAGTCTACATCACGCTTCAAGAATAAGATTGCTAGTCAAGTTCTTCTAAAATCTTTGTTGTGGTAAATTATTTGTTAAGCAAAAAGAATATAGCTTTGTTTTCAGGCTATTTATATAGTTGGTAGCGGGAACCAAAAAAATGACTTATAAATAGAGTAGATTTCCTATTGGACTCATAGGATAAATCTAGAAAAACAAGGCTTCATTTTTTAAAGTAACTACCTATCTCTCCATAGTTATATTGTCACTGTAACCCTCAGTTATTCAGATTATTGACTAGTAAGTATCTTGTAGTGTTCCTATAACAAAAAGCTTCCAGTGTTTAAATCCTTAAAAGAGACTACTAATGTAAATTACACAAGAGTTTACCACTGAATTAAATCCAAAGTGTAGCATAGACAGACACTTGCCTTGTTATATAAAGAGATGTCCCATCACTACGCATTACAGTAGAACACAATGAGAGATCTCTTTTTTCAGAAAGATCCACTACTCTTGTTCCTTTGCTGAAAATGAAAAACAAACAAAAGAAACCCCAACCACACAACATCATTTGAAATAATTGCAAACCAGAATTGAAATACAGAATCCAGGAAAAAGAACCAGATGACATATACATTTAAAAAAAAAATTAAAAAAAAAAAAATCTTTCCTCATGCTGCCCGCTATTCTTGGAACAGTCTCATTCCTCTTGTGCACAGAGGATCTTCCCTCTACTCCTTCACATCTCCTTTGCATTAATAGGAGCATTGCCAGCAGATTGAGGGAAGTGATTATTCCCCTCTGTTAGGCACTGGTGAGGCAACATCTGGAGCACTGTATCCAGTTTTGGGCCCCCCACTACAGAAAGGATGTGGACAAATTAGAGAGGGCCAAGCGGAGGACAACGAAAATGATTAGGGGGCTGGGGCACATGACTTACGAGGAGAGGCTGAGGGAACTGGGCTTATTTAGTCTGCAGGAGAGAAGAGTGAGGGGGGATTTGATAGCAGCCTTCAACTACCTGAAGGGGGGTTCCAAAGAGGATGGAGCTCGGCTGTTCTCAGCAGTGGCAGGTGACAGAACAAGGAGCAATGGTCTCAAGTTGCAGTGGGGGAGGTCTATGTTGGATATTAGGGAAAACTATTTCACTAGGAGGGTGGTGAAGCACTGGAATAGGTTGTCTAGGGAGGTGGTGGAATCTCCATCCTTGGAGGTTTTTAAGGTCTGGCTTGACAAAGCCCTGGCTGGGATGATTTAGTTGGTGTTGGTCCTGCTTTGAGCAGGGGGTTGGACTAGATGACCTCCTGAGGTGTGTTCCAACCGTAATCTTCTATGATCTCTCTTTCATAACCACCTCTCTCACCTTTCCTTCCATTGCTGATATCAGAAAATTGTCTGCTCTCACTCTTGTGGCTCATCTTTTATGAGAGTTGTTTCCATATAAGTTAAGATTGTCACTACCTCAGGGCAGGGACACATCTAACTCAATTTATTAAGTACCATGTACCACTATGGTGCTATATAACTAAGTAATTAGTCTGGAAGACCATTTTTCCCAATATGAAAAACTTTTACTGTGCCCAGTTTTAGCTGCAACTCCACTGCTTTTCCATTAGCTAGAAGGAAGAGGAAGATTAGGTTCTTCCACATGATATTATACTGAAAGTACTTGTATAAGGGGAAAAAAACCCACAACTATTGAGCAGCATTATATATATATATATATATATCCCCACCACACCTTTTATATATGAAATATGACAATAGCAAAGAGTTAAAAAAATCATAACTGTTATAATGAAAACAAAATAACCTTTCATACATTGTTTTCTGAAGGAGTCCTCTAGCGTCCAACATCTTTAGAACTTCCTGGGACTTCTCTTGATAAAATGATTCTCCAGAATATTCATCAAAATGCACACCTAGACGCTGAAAGTTTCCAGGAACAGAAAGGAAAACACTGTTAGGGTGAGACTTACACTTTCTTCAAGTCTTTACATTTGCTATAAGTCAGATGATGGGTCTGTGCTGTAGGCCATCCAGATGGGAAGAGTGACGATGGATTTTTATCAAGAACAACTAGTATTTGTTGTCAAAAGGAAGGAATGCTGGTTTTAATTTAATCTCTGGTTCATTACATTTTGGTTTTGGGGTGAGGAACAGCTGCTATTTTATTTTAATTCACAGCAAAGGCACTTGCCTAGAGCCTGGGATAGGTTCTTTCATAAATATTTATTATAAATGAAAATAAAATACAAGTTTCTCCCAGAAAATAATGGCAACTGGTTTTAATTCAGTGTCAGTGTGTGAAAGAGGACTTCACTTTAACTGCACTCTATCTGCAGACAGCTTTTGTACTGATTACTGTAACTTCCAGTTATTGTAATTTCTCATGATCAACTGAGTCTGCAATGTTTGCTGTTCTGTATAATAAAGTTAGATTAATCTAAGCTAAAACAAGCAATTTACCAATACATTTATGACATGGAACCTTTTAATTTAGTGGATTGGAATTTATTAAAGATGTATTAAATAGGCATAAATTTGCTTTGTCGCTCAGCACTCTTCTTTTGGATTCTGTGAAACTGAGAACGGAAAGTCCAATGTCTAGTTATATGGATTTCACGAAACAAATCTGTCTAAGATCTTCGCAACTAAGATTTACTGTGCTCTGCCTGGATATTAAATAAACCATGGCACTTTTGGTAAGAGAAAGGTGTTTGCCCCAGCATATTTGGAAAGGTTTTCCCTTTCCCTACTCTTGTAAAGCATACTGTAAAAAGGTGAAATGGCTGAGCTCCTGATGGCTCCTTCCACTCCAGGGGTGACTGAATTTCAGCAGAGTACGTATTTAGTTTGTGATGAGCTGAGGGAGTTTCAGGGATGAAAAAGTGCTATGCAGATGTCAGTTATTGGTGTGATGGAACAGTGGACGAAAGGAGACTATCCTAGGACTGCACAGAGACAACAGCTGATGGTTTGCACCTTGTAAATCCGGACATACTCTTCAATACTGAAGTCTCTAAAATGTTGCCACATTGACAGTATTTGCTCATCACGTGCCTCCAGTTTTCTAAAGAAATCCTGTGCCAGCTTCTTTATGTTTTCATCTTCTGCTGCTGCTTTGTTAACTTGTACGTATACCTAAAATACAATGGCATAGAAAATGTACAATAAATACAATCTTCCCCTCAAAGGAAAATAAAAGTCAAAAACACAGGAAGGTCTACAAGAACGGCACAGGAGAGTGAGATTAGGAACACACAGCTTATTTTTAATAGTTAGAATATTGGCCAGACTGCACAGTTTAGACCAGCTGTGGGAACTATTAGTTTTTCCCAAAATCCAGATTGTAATCCCACAACTGCTACTTCTGTTGCTCTATCTTCTGATACTGCTTCTCATACTATCCCAATCTTGAAGCACCCAAAGCAACAGAATATGGAAGAATTCATTTGTATGTAAAGGAATCAATGATAGAGTCTTAAACCAGGATGCATTTCATGTTGTAGATCACATCATTGGCACACGTCAATTAAACCCCAAAGGAAAAGCTTGGCATGCTGTTTGAGGGAGCCCATATGTTAATTTGCTAAAAGAGTTTGTTGCATTCAACATTGCTAGCGTATATAGACGTTGGCTCCTCTGGTTGGACACTGTATTCCTTTAGTTGTTAAAGGCCAGAAGTAGATTCAGTTCAGAGTGATTTTTTTTTTTTGCATTTAGCATTTAGAAAATGAGAGGCAAAGTTTTGAAAGCAAAATTATAAAAATGCCCTTTAAAAATAAATTTACCATGACCATTAATTTTATATTTTGACCCATACAGGTCAGCATTGATGGAATACTGTCCCACTTTGATAGGTTTTATAAATTAATCCTGCTAGGCCACTGAATTATTGCAACATTAGTGAGACACTAACTCTCCAATTTATGAGAGTCCTGTTTGACTAATTCCATGAGTTTAGCCAAAATATCTTGCTGTAGTGGTCTCAGCCTGTAAAACGTGCTCTCATCAACTAAACATTCTTGAACTTTTCCCCTTCCCTTTATGGGTTTTGAATTTCAGAGATACTGAATTAACCAGACAGTATTACCAACAAGCCTCAAATTTGAGAGCAGATTAAGGTTTCTACGACCTAGCCACAGACAATGGAATTTAAGCTCGGAGAAGATTTAACCCTTTCTATGAAAAGACAGTAACTGAACACATTCAGTTTTTCCCTCCTTGCAGATGATTTTATAAAGCAAACAATAACTGCAGCTATGAATGGCTACCCACATCTGATGCCCAACCATAATTTAAGGTACAACTATGACTAGAGGGGATTCTCACTTAGACGCTTAATTACAAAAAATCTTCCCAATGTGTTTTTCCTTTTAAATAACAGCAGGGAAAACCAATCCAATGTATCATATATAGCATTTCTATACATATCAGAAAGGCAACACAGTACAATATAATACAAACTTGCATCAATAGCAGATATAAATCAGAGGCATACTTAAACAGTTACAGCAGTCAAAGATTGTGGGTATTTGTGAAATTGTGTTTTGGTTTAATAAAAAACCTACTTCATTAGAAATCACCACACCTGCACTGAATGTTTCTCTCTGTGAATGCTGAAGGTGATTTGGGGCCATCTCACCATAAACCTAAATATTTAATTCATTAATCAAATCAAGGAAAAGAAGGAGCAAGCAAAGATATCTTAACGTTACAATGCCTATCTTGTGCCAGATTCAAATAGCTTAATTTTGAATAATAAAACTCAATTGTATATAAGAAACCTCATTGCCTAGTGTGTAAATCCTACAGGGTATCAGTACAAACCACATACCAAATTATTTGGAAACTTGCAAAGAAAGAAAAAGTGCAACCATTTCTGTTGATTGAGAGAAATTCAAACTAAATAGTAAAGATCATGGAAGCATTATGTTCTAGACTAGGTTGTCTCCTAATGGCTGGACCTTGAAGTTAATCCTTCAACTCCTATATCATGTACTTAGAGCTATTTATCAATTGTACTGAGGGAGCCCAAGGGGAAAGAGAAAATATATGCAGATTGTTAAAAGTCAAAGGAGGTGAATGGCTTGGAAGCCAGAACCATTACTCTATTGTATAAACGGTACATATTTCTGTGCACATAATACACAGCTGGGTTGAATGCACTGAAATACTCAAACACACCTTATGTCTGAGCCAGTAACTAGATTTACTTGAAACCATCATTCCATGACATAATGTCTGGTTAGTGTACCAGAATGTCAGCTTTAGCAGCAGCTGCCATCTTCAGCCCAATACAGATGGAAGTGTAGTTTAGCTTTTTATTAGATCACTGATTCTCTGTGATACACAAAACTCCATATCAGAATGTATGAATCGTTGTTGAATAGCAGTATAGATCTGGTACATTTACCGTTAAAGAGTGGGGCACAGAACTTTTTACAATTCAAAATTTGTGCCTGGCCATCTCCAGAATGATTGGAATTGTTCTGCTAAGTGCCTTAAATCTATACTTGGCCATTTCTGATAGCTGATGCGTGCAATCAGCCAGCAGACTATTTATTCATATTACAAAGGCTCAGTGAGGCTCTCTGCTCATAGCATGCAATGCAATCAATAGTAATGTTCTCTATATAAACTGGTGGAGAGAAGGATCAAATGAATTACTAGTTTGCATGTGGAACACGTTTGGATGGACTGACTCAGAATCCTAAAACACAATCTGCTCTGAACCAGCAAGGAGATTTGTTTGATCCAAATAATCTGTCCTTATGTGTCTGAAGAGCCCATTGTGCAGTCAGTGGGTCAGACTCTGTCTTCTGGTGCAGGGAGATGCAAACTGCTGTACCAGCTTGCCCCCTGTGTCCCAGGAAGGCCATTCGCCTAGGAGAGGACAGCTTTAACCCTCACCAACAAGGGCACAATAGAATCCCTGCTGATGGAAGCTGCCTAGAAGCTGTTCTAAATCCAGTTCACTTTTACAATCATAAAGAAAGATAAGCCCATTTTGCACAGTCAGGAGAGAATTCTGAAATTGCGCATGGTGACAATCACTTCTCACCACACATCCATGGTAGACTGCATTCAGATTAAAGATCTTGTTTAAGATCCTCTTCCCAAAATTGCTGTTGAAGGTGTAATTAAAACAAACATTGTAACCTTTACATGTTTTCTAGTGTGAATTAAACAATAAAAAGAATATTTAGAAGTTTAAAGCAGTTTAAGATGGATGAAGTAGCGTGCCTGTCATTAAATGAGGATATTGATATAACAGGCATCAGGGAAACTTGGTGGAATGAAGATACTCAAAAAGAAAAGGAGTACTTGTGGCACCTTAGAGACTAACCAATTTATTTGCGCATAAGCTTTCGTGAGCTCATTTCTGAGCTGTAGCTCACGAAAGCTTATGCTCAAATAAATTGGTTAGTCTCTAAGGTGCCACAAGTACTCCTTTTCTTTTTGCGAATACAGACTAATACGGCTGCTACCCTGAAACCTGAAGATACTCAGTGGGCCATGGGAATAGCAGGGTACAAGATATATAAGAATGACAGAGTAGGCCATGCTAGTGGGTGGGCGGCATGTTACAAGAAAGCATGGAGCCAAATAAGGTAAAAATCTTACTTGAAACAAACTGTACCATAGAAGCTCTATGCATAGAAATTTCATGCTTGAAAAATAAGAGTACAGTAGTAGGAAAATACTAACCAACCACCTGACCAGGAGAATGACTGTGACTGAAATGCTAGGGGAGTTTAGAGAGACCACAAAAGCAGAAAGTGCAATAATAATGGGTGATTTCAACTATCCTCAAATTGACTGGGTAATTGTCACCTCAGGGCGTGATGCAGAGATAAAATTTCTAGACACCATAAATAACTGCTTCTTGGAACAGCTGGTCCTGAAATTTGCAAGGGGAGAGGCAATTCCCGACTTAGTCCTAAGAGGAGCACAGGATCTGGTTTGAGAGGTAACTATAATTAAATCACTCAGTAATAGCGACCATATTGTAATGAAATGTAACATCCTTGTATGGGGGATAATACCAAAACACCCCACCACTGTAACATTTAACTTTAAAAAGGGGAAGTACACAAAAATGAGGACACTTGTTAGATGGAAATTTAAAGGCACTGTCACAATGGTTAAATGCCTGCAAGCAGCATGGGGACTACTTAAAAACTCCATAATAGAGGCTTAGGCTAAATGTATACCTCAAATCAGAAAAGACAATTAATCAGAGGGAAAAAAAAAAAAAGAAAAAAAAAAAGCCACCACAGCTAAATAGCAGAGTAATGGAAGCTGTCAGAGCCAAAAAGGCATCCTTTAAATTTTGGAAGTCAAATCCTCGTGAGGATAATAGGAAGGTGCACAAACTCTGGTAAGTTAAGTGTAAAAGTATAATAAGGCAGGCCAATAAAGAATTTGAGAAGTGTGATGAGGTGTATCAACCCCACACTACTGAGGTGAGGGTTAAGGAGCTGGTCTGGAAGCAGGAAGCCACACCCCTCGCCTTTGCCAGGCATGCTCCCAGTGTAGGGAGCACTCAAAAGGGAGCAGCTCAGCTCAGTCTGGGCTGACTGAGGAGGAAAGCAGTTGGGTGCAGCAGCCTCCTGCTGAGAAGCTGCTGGGACTAAGCCTAGCCAAGCTGATGGAAGACCGTTGACTGTGGGAGCAGAGAGTGACAACTCACTGTCACCAGGGGCTCCGGAGACGATCCTGGGATGAAGCCAGGAGGGATCCCAAGACAGAGCCGTGGCACTGCTGGAGGTACAGGGATAGGAAGCGACCCAGGGAGTACAAGTAAGGTACCAGACCCTAGGCCACATATACGACCTACTGCTCTGACGGGCCCTGGGTCAGAACCTGGTATTGGGTGGGCCCAAGTTATCCTACCTCCTTGTTGGGACTATAGCTGGTAGGCAGAGCGGCTCTTAACTCTCGCCACGGGGCAACGCTACTGTGGAATACAGCCGCTAGGCACAGCGGCCCTTGACTCTCCACATTGGGAGACACGGCCGTGAACTGTAGCCACTAGGCAAAGTGGTCCTGAACAATCGCTACTAGGCAATAATGCTGGCCTGGGGCACACAGGCATTTCCTGACAAGAAGCAACTTGCTAGAGTTCTAACAGTAAGTATCTTTTTAAGTACATCGGAAGCAGGAAGCCTGCCAAACAGGCAGTGTCGCCACTAGACAACCAAGGTACTAAAGGAGCACTCAGGGAAGACAAGGCCATTGCAGAGAAGCAAAATGCATTGATCTTCACTGCAGAGGATGTGGGGGAGATACCCACATCAGAGCTATCTTTTTTGAGTGACAAATCTGAAGTACTGTCCCAAATTGATTGATCAGTAGATGAGATGTTAGAAAAACCGATGAATGAAACAGTAATAAGTCACCAGGAGCAGATGGTATTCACACAAGAGTTCTGAAGGAACTCAAATATGAAATTGCAGAGCTACTAACTGTAGTATGTAACCTATTGCTAAAACAAGCTGCTGTACCAGATGATTGTAAGGTAGCCAACATAACACTGATTTTTAGGAAGGGCTCCAGAGGCAATCCTGGCAATTACAGGACAATAAGCCTAACTTCAGTACTGGCAAAACTGATAGAAACTAGAGTAAAGAACAAAATGATCAGACACAGATAAAAAGGTCAATTTTCACAATGGAGAGAAGTAAACAGCAGGGACCTCCAAGGATCTGTACTGGGATCTGTGCTGTTCAACATATTCATTAATGATCTGGAAAAGGGAGTGAACAGTGAAGTGGCAAAGTTTGCAGATGTTAAACAATTATTTAAGATAGTTAAATCCAAAAGTGATTGTGAAGAGTCAGGGGGGATCTCACAAAACTGGGTGACTGGGCATCAAAATAGTAGATAAAACTCAACACTGATAAGTGCAAAGTAATGCACAGTGGAAACAATAATGCTAAACATACATATAGAATGATGGGTTATAAATTAGCTGTTACTACTCAGTTAAGAGATCTTGGAGTCACCCCGGATAGTTCTCTGAAAACTTCAGCTCAATGCACAGCAATGGTCAAAAAGACTAACAGACTGTTAGTTTCTATCCCTTTCCTAATAGTTCCTAAGATAGAAAATATCATAATGCCACTATAAATCCATGGTGCACCCACATTTTGAATATTGTGTCCAGTCCTGGTTGCCCCATCTCAAAAAGGACATAGTGGAACTGGAAAAGATTCAGTAAAAGGCAACAAAAATGATCAAAGGATTGGAAGGGCTTCCATACAAGGAGAGACTAAATAGATTAGGGCTGTTCAGTTTAGAAAAGAGGTGACTAAGGAGGATGTGACAGAGGTCTATAAAATCATAAACCATGTGGAAAAAGTGACTAAAGAAGTGTTAGTTGCCCTTTCCCGTAATACACAAACCCGGGGGCATCAAATGAAATTAATAAGCAGCAGGTGTTATACAAACAAGAGGAAGTACTTTTTTACACAACGCACAACTAACTTGTGGAACTCATTGCCAGGGAATGTTGTGATGGCCAGAAGTATAACTGGGTTCAAAAAAGAATTAGATAGGTTCATGGAGGATATATCCATCAATGGCAATTAGCCAAGACGGTCAGGGAATACAACCCCATGCTTGAGGTGATCCTAAGCCTCTGACTGCCAGAAGCCAAGAGGGGAAGACAGGGATAGATCACTCCAACTGTCCTCTGTGTACACTACCCTGAAACTCTGGTCCTGGCTGTCAGAGACAGGATACAGGGCTAGACAGACCATTGGTTTGACCCAGTATGCAGTTCTCATGTTCTTAAGAACAATAGAAGGTATTTTAGCACTATAAATGCTTAGTGGAGCATAATATAGCTTAAGCAACAAATGTTTTAAAGCTTTTTGTTTTAAAGACATATGCTTTCATACATCTAAGAGCTAATAACTATGTTGAAAGAATATTGCTAATATTATTTGATAACTTTTGAATCAACTTACCTCAAAGAGGTGTTCTAAAGGATTGGATTTTAGCTTGTCTTCATTGCCAAACTGTTGGAAACCAGCTCCCAGTAAACCTAGAATAAGTAATAATTATTAAAATGGGACATTAGAAAACAGATCAGTGTGTATTGTATCTCGATTAAAAGCTTCGTACAACCAAATCTGTATCTTAGCATTATAAGTAATGAAAGTAATACACGCCAAAATATTTTTAAAACATTATTGTGTCTGCTACAACAGACACAGAAAAGAAATGGATTATTCCAGTGCTTGAAAAACCATAATAGGCGAAGACTGGTATGAAAGACAGGGGTGATCCTTCTATTGAAAAGTCCCTTCCAACACCACAGCTGCTGGAATTCCTAACCCTGGAACCTGCTGCAGGGATCCATCTTTCACATCAGCATTTAGCTAGAAGCTGTCTGAAATCTGAAGCCCACACACCAATCCCCTATGTCTGCAGGAAACAAGGTGCTGCCCTATTCCTCACATCAAAGTCATCTGGCTGCCATGACTGCTCCTTCGCCAGTCTTTGGACCACTCCAAGCCCTGGTCTACACTGGGGGGAGGGGGGAAGGGGCAAATCGATCTAAGTTACGCAACTTCAGCTACGTGAATAACGTAGCTAAAGTATTTAGATTGACTTACTGTGGTGTCTTCACCGCGGTGAGTCAACCGCTGCTACTCCCCCATCAACTCCACTTGCGCCTCTCGCGGCGGAGTACAAGAGTCGACGGGAGAGCACTTGGGGGTCGATTTATCACATCTAGACTAGACGCGATAAATCGATCCCCACTGGATTGATTGCTGCCCGCCGATCCAGCGGGTAGTGTAGACATACCCCAAGAGTCTGATCTCCACTACTCTATTTACACTTTTGTTTTGGGTCTTCCTTCCCGGTGAATAGCTCCCATGCCCCACCTCTCCTGTTGCCAAGGGGCAGCGTAGAGAAATTGACGAGACTATCAGTTTCTTCAGCATTCCCAACAGTAACAGTGAAAGCCGATTAGACTCTGGTCAGCTTTCACTCTGCTGCAGCTTACGAAAAATATGAGCCGCAACACAAACATTGGGGCTTCCTGTCTACAGAATGAGGACAATGCTCACTTCTTGTTTGGAAAGCTTCCTCTGGAGCCGTAAGAGTAAAAATTTGGGCCAAGGGCAAGAGTCTGCTACAGCTGTTGTTCTAGTGACACAAAACTGCTGCAAACCCATCTGAATCAGGGAGTTCGGTCAGGGTTAGTGCTGCAGAGCAGTCATAGCATCAGTGAACCGTACCCTTCATTTTTTAAAAAAAATGCATTCTTCTATTCTGCAGAAGTTGATGGCATTTGTCCCCCCATTCTCCAGAGAAAGCTTCCTATTTTCCACAAGTGGTGAGAAAGAGAAGGGATTTTTCAAGCCCCAGTTGATTATAACCAACAGGCCTTACAATACTGCAAGGAACGTGAAGCAAAAAAAAGTAGGCTTATTTAACCCCCCCCACACAATAGCATTTAAATGTAACAATTTCTACCTCAGAACGACAGGAAGAGTCTGCCTGAACCCAATAAAAGCAAGGAACCTGAACTACTCAGCGTGTCCACACTCTGCAGCACATGTAGCTGGGGTGGCAGAACCCAAAAGGGCATTCACTCGAGGTGTTTTCTCTACCACCCCCCTGACAGTTCCACTGTAGAAAGACAGCTTTAAACTGCAGCCAGGGCTCCACAGGCTGCCTTGTGACAGCATATCCCCCAGGTCCCTGGTCATGCTCCCTCCCTCACCAGTACCCACCATTTTAGTAGCAGTCTTGAGAGACCAAGAGGCTACAGGCATGTTGCACTGCTGCAACCTCCTTCTATGAGCACATCCTGTTACCGAAGACTCTCAGCTAGTCTCTCTGTTGTGTGTAGTCGCCACAGACCCAAGAGTGAATCAAACCCATGAAATTGCATGACTTGATTATTTCTTTAAATGTATCTGGTTGGTTTTAGAATTTCCCAAACATTCATAGATTAGAAGGCTAGATAGAACGCTGTGATCATCTAGTCTGACCTCCTGTTTAAACACAGGCCATAGGACTTCCCTGAATTAATTCCTGTTTGAACTAGATCACCTGAGAGGCTTTAGAACTGCCCCAAGATTGCCTCAAAGGCTGAGAAACTGAAATCCTTTCCTCATCACTAAATTAAAAGAACTTGTCCAAGTGCCTCTGCAGCCATTCAGGAGAGTCGGAGTGGATTTTAAATCCATATTCCCTCTGAGCTGTCAAGGACTAGGACTGCTGGGGAGATGGTACACGTATCCCTGAAGAGGGAGGGTGTGTACCACTTTGGAATAACTTCTCCAGCTGATAAAGGAAGTACTTCAAGAGTCTTGTCCACTTCCTGTTGGAAGCACAGAGGAGGTCCTAGGAGGAGTTTAGTAAGGGAAGCAAGACAATATCCTGGAAAGAAAAATAAAAGAAGGGCTAATCCCATTTAAATTCAGGTCTATATTTTAAAAGTTGCCTCTTGGCTGGGAACTTGCCTGCCACGTTTCAGCTGGATACAGTTTAGAAGGCTAAGTTATAAACTTCTCGTAAATGGTGGCTATAATAGAAATGCTGACAGCTCATTAACTACAGTGGTGCTTCTGGGAAGTACCATTATAATAAAATTCCTAAGCTATAATTTTGTGAACCGTGGTCACATCCTTTATAAAAGCTGTTAAATATCGGAACTGAATATGCCAATATAAAAGAACATCTGTTTTAAGGGGGACAGTTAAAACTAGTAGCTCAAAAATATGACCTACCAGCTATGCTTTAGATGGAAAGCATATTGTGTACATGTGAACTTTCAAACTACCTTTCCTGACAGCAAGATGTATGTGGCAATATATAAAATCCCTGCTATTCAAAGTTCTTTGAAAGCACCATTCTGCAATCAAACTATTTACTTCAAGAAGTTATCTTGCTCTGGCTCTGTGGATATGGGGACAGCAGTGGATGTGATATATCTTGACTTTAGCAAAGCTTTTGATATGATCTCCCACAGTATTCTTGCCAGCAAGTTAAAGAAGTACGGATTGGATGAATGGACTATAAGGTGGATAGAAAGCTGGCTAGATTGTTGGGCTCAACAGCTAGTGATCAATGGCTCGATGTCTAGTCGGCAGCCGGTATCAAGCAGAGTGCCCCAGGGGTCGGTCCCGGGGCCAGTTTTGTTCAACATCTTTATTAATGATCTGGATGATGGGATGAATTGTACCCTCAGCAAGTTCGCAGATGACACTAAGCTGGGGGGAGAGGTAGATATGCTGGAGGGTAGGGATAGGGTCCAGAGAGACCTAGACAAATTAGAGGATTGGGCCAAAAGAAATCTGATGAGGTTCAGCAAGGACAAGTGCAGAGTCCTGCACTTAGGAAGGAAGAATCCCATGCACTGCTACAGGCTGGGAACCGACTGGCTAAGCAGCAGTTCTGCAGGAAAGGACCTGGAGATTACAGTGGATGAGAAGCTGGATGAGAGTCAGCAATGTGCCCTTGTTGCCAAGAAGGCCAACGGCATATTGGGCTGTATTAATAGGAGCATTGCCAACAGATCGAGAGAAGCGATTATTCCCCTCTATTTGGCATGGGTGAGGTCACACCTGGAGTACTGTTTCCAGCTTTGGTCCCCCCACAATACAGAAGGGATGTGGACAAATTGGAGATAGTCCAGCGGAGGGCAAAGAAAATGATTAGGGGGCTGGGGCACATGACTTATGAGGAGAGGCTGAGGGAACTGGGCTTGTTTAGTCTGCAGGAGAGAAGAGTGAGGGGGGATTTGATAGCAGCCTTCAACTACCCGAAGCAGGGCTCCAAAGAGGATGGAGCTCGGCTGTTCTTAATGGTGGCAGATCTCAGAACAAGAAGCAATGGTCTCAAGTTGCAGTGGGGGAGGTCTAGGTTGGATATTAGGAAACACTATTTTACTAGGAGGGTGGTGAAGTACTGGAATGAGTTACCTAGGAAGGTGGTGGAATCTCCATCCTTGGAGGTTTTTAAGGTCTGGCTTGACAAAGCCCTGGCTGGGATGATTTAGTTGGTGTTGGTCCTGCTTTGAGCAGGGGATTGGATTAGATCAGTGGTTCTCAAAGCCGGTCCGCCACTTGTTCAGGGAAAGCCCCTGGTGGGCCGGACCGGTTTGTTTACCTGCCGCGTCCGCAGGTTCGGCCGATCGCGGCTCCCACTGGCTGCGGTTCGCCGCTCCAGGCCAATGGGGGCTGTGGGAAGCGGCGCGGGCCAAGGGACATCCTGGCCACCCTTCCCGCAGCCCCCATTGGCCTGAAGCGGCGAACCGCGGCCAGTGGGAGCCGCGATCGGCCGAACCTGCGGACGCGGCAGGTAAACAAACCGGTCCGGCCCACCAGGGGCTTTCCCTGAACAAGCATAAGACCGGCTTTGCGAACCACTGGATTAGATGACCTCCTGAGGTCTCTAACAACGCTAATATTCTATTTTTCTAACAGAGCAGATAAGCACAGCAGGGAAAAGCAGCCTTAACCAGATTTTATTTTGCTATTTAAATATTGTTGCAGTATACACTTTAAGAAGAAGAAAAAAATGAAGTCATATCAAAGGGATAAAAATAAAATAAAACATGTAACTATGAAGTCAGTCTAATTTTAAGGCAACTCATCATACAAGTATCCCTCCTTATTAAATTCCACAGGGCTCAGTTTTGTGCCCACTGAAGTCCATAACAAAATTCCCTTTTGACTTCAGTGACACTGGTTCAGGACCTAGAGAGACTTGGTTGAAATAACATGACAAAAAGCAAAATATTTGTTACCTGCCTTTAAAGTGTCAGAAAAATGCAATTAAGTTGCCTTGCAAAACTGTCATGTGAAAACATCCACCCATCCACACGAGGATTATGAATACACTAACATTTTTCTCATCTGTCCAAAACAATTAATCAACCAAACTAAAAGATACTTGTCCCAAACAAGAGGGCAGGTAGAACTGTGCAGGGCTGGCATTTAATATATGTATCATCTACATAGAGGAGATTGAACACAATAATATGCAGGGGCATAGAAGTTTTATTGATATGATTTTGGGAGTTAAGAATCGCTCTAATCGAATGACATAAATGCACCACAATACACAACTATTTTATTTATGCCACACATTTTAGAAAAATTGTTGTGTCTGCTTTTTGTTTTTTAAACCAAAATTTTGTTGGCACTATTCTTTTTTTACCTATCTTCAAAGTCTGAATGTATTAGCTACCATGAATATACCCAGTCTCAGAGTAACAGAAAGTTAATACTAATACATTTTTAAAACCTCTAGAAAACTATCACAAATAGCTCTTTTGGAGGGCGTGGAAGTGGAGGGGCAAACGTACGGTGAAGTTAAGGTTTGATATCTTTCAGACTGACAGGGTTAAAAAATGATGAAGCTGGGAATGAATCTCGGTCTCCTATGATATAAAATAAATATTTACAGTCATGGTGGCTCATGTAATATGAGACATTAGGGCAGTCATTGGTGCAAGAATAAACATTTGCCCATCTTACACTCCAGAGCAGTATAATTTCCAGTCCTTGCTTCTACAATTGTGGGGGTAAAATTGATATTGATATTACCCTCTTCTTTCTTCAAGCACTTTTTAAATAGCAGCTATTTGAACATTTCTCAGATGTTTGATTTTAGTGCTGGCAAACAGGGACTTTTAATTATCATCAACCATGCACAGTTCTGTACATTAGTATGCATGGGCCTAAAGGGGTTTGATAAGCTAAAGGCACAAAACAGAATGCAAGACAGGAGAGCAACTGTGCAATACGAATTCAAATTGTTCTACTGTTTCACAAAATAAGAAATTTATTCTATGGTTATGTCTACAAGTGTTAGGTAAATAAACTGAGTACAGTGGGTTCAGACTCCTGTAGTTCCTATACAAGCAAAACTCCCAAAGACATGAAGGGTTTTGCATGACAAAAGAATTCAGTATTAGGATATATACAGCTCTAACCATTCACTTATTGTCTATAACTTGTTTTAGCAGCATGAGCCTGTCCAATTATTAATCTTTGCTATAGCCAAATCCAGTGAGGCAGCAAGAAATTGAGGTTGTAAGCCTAGATAATGTTATTTGTGAAAGAGAAAATAAACATACCAAATTGCATGCCCCAGTCTCCAAGGTAATTTATTCTTGTTACATGATGTCCAAGTGCTTCTTTGAGGTTTGCTACAAAATTCCCTGGTAATCAAAATTATTATTATTACTCAAAACAGTAAGTGTTCTCTCATTCTTAATAATAGTTTTGTTTTGATACACTCTGCATTACAAATCCAATAAAATGTACTGTTCTACCAAATTTCTTGCTGAAATGAATCAGTTAGACTGTTAATTCTTTCAGGTCTTGTGGGGGTTTTTGCGCACTGGAAGGCGCTGTATATTCTTTCATTGTTATACAGAAAACAATCATCATATTTTATGTTTATATGGTGCTCTTCAGCTGACCATCACAAATTGCTTTTCAAGCCTCAGTGCATCCTCACAACACTGCAGCAGAATGTATCAGTCCTCCACCCCATTTTTCAGATAGGCAAACAGACACAAAGAAGTTAAGTGATTGCCCAAGTTCACCTATCATGTTAGTGGCAAAGCTAGGAAAAGTACTGAAAACTCACGACTTCCAGTGCTGTGCTCGAACCATCACAGTATCTGTAAACAGGCTGCATTCCAACCCGGCTCCTAATACATTATACCCATGAAACAGGGACCAGTTTTTAACCCCTTCCTAAAGCTTGCTTTTAATATTACTGTAATTAAAATGCAAAAAATCCCTCAACCACATCTTTCTCCTGAGCTGGGCTGTTCTTAAGATTTTTCCTTGCTTAACTTCTGTGTCTCTGCCCCTGGTTTCCCCTGCTTTAAAGGGGCTTAAACCCTTTTAGCTCTGATGCAGGAGTATAAAAGGACCCATCTGGTCTGATATCAGAGTGACTCAGTTGCAGAGCTCTATCTCTTTCTCCTGGAACCTTTATCCTGACACCATGTTAGAGCATCCAACCATAATTTTCTATTAGATTCATTCATGCTATTCAGTTTATTTTGTCCCTTCCGTGTAGACAGTGATCTTTAGGGTTATTTTGGGGAATGCTCCTCCCCACAGGAGATGGTGTGAAAAGGATGAGCTACGACACCTTGTAGCACTTAGTTAACAATGACATTGTACAGAATGGTTGGACGCAGTATTAACTCAACAGATGATGCAGCATCTAGTTATCCTTGTCAGTAAAGTAGCACTTTATACACAGATATGGGGAAATACTGAAAGAGAAAAAACAGTGAAGCTAAAATTTCACTTAATAGCTTTTGTGCCACTGGAATGTTGAGTGGTAAACTAACGCACAACAATTCAGTTATGTACAGGAGTCAACGAGAGTTTTATCCCCTGTATTTGAGGTCAGAACTGGGCCGATAATCACCATGACAGCAATATTGACATATAGTAGTTAATGTATTATAAACAAACCTCATATCAGACAACCTCTAAGACAACCGGACAAACCAGAAATGAAAGTTAGTCTTAAAAGGACTTAAAATATACCAACAAAGGCTTCTAACAGTGTCTTTCTAGGATGCCATTTTAAGTCTCTAATTTGGGATTTCCTCATTTAATGCTCACTGTACTATAACTAAATAATGTGCTCATTAATAAATCTGTCCGTAACAGACTGAGTTTTTGTTGTTTACTCCCTTCCTTCACTGTTTAATCGGTAGCAGGTTCTTATTAAACATAAGGTTGGCCAGACATGGCCTCTCCACTATAGGAATGAAATTCAATAGGATTTTCTATTGAACTCCACAGAGGATACACAGAAGATTTTCTAGGCTGTAGTTAAATGTGTACTTACCTATTATCGTGGACCGCAAGTGTCCTACATGAAACTTTTTGGCAATATTGGGTGAGCTGCAATAAATACCCACAGTTAACGTTTGTTCACTGTACAAAACATAGAACTGCTCGATCATTGTCTCCCCTAACACACATCCAAACAGTTGCTACACTCTTTCCATGTCCTGAAAAGTGCTAAAGGAAAACACAGCTCCCACCCTTTCCAATAAAATTCCTAGGCTGATCTAATTATGAGCTGGGAGCCAGGTCCCAATTTTGCTCCAGAAGGCAAGGCATCAAAAAAAAAACATGTTGCCTTCCCAATTAGGATTGTATTTGAAAAGTTGTATACGAAATAGATAACAAAGTACTTGCACCAATCTCTGTCACTATATAAAAATTATGCAAGTAGGGATTTTTCACAACAGACCTTTACTTTTATATAATACCTCCCTTCCTAGGAGTAAATGTGACTCCATTGCAAGGCTTTCATACAAAGCTCTACACACTATGTATGCCCTTCAGGGCATACTCCCTTTCAAATACCAACCCCAAGTAACTGCAATCAAGTATTACTATTTGCAGGAATTAAATTCAGTCGAACCAAACAAGAGCAGAGCTCTGGTAAATATTTTCAAACCCACAGAACACCTCCTCCCTACTCCCTGCACCAGCTGAGAACAACCAAAGTGGTTTCATTTACTTCCTCAGTTGTAAGTCAGAATCATTTAGGTTAATTAACCTCAGGGCATTTAAAGTTTACTCCTCCTGGACACTTGTACAGTACTATCCTTGATTTACTACTTCTCTTGTGCTTCCTCTGCTGGCAGGTTGTCCATGTCGCAGCACAGCGAAGATAAGGCAAATAGGTCTTTTTATAATTTTGAGCCAGATTTTTAGAGATCAAGGTCCATTTTTTGTGGACACAAAATTGTGCTCACAATTATTTGTGCCTGAAAAAAATACTCAGGCCAGGGTCTGAACATCCAGCCCAAAATTTAAAAAAGCCAACTACTTATTTCTGACCTGACAATATCATTGTTGTTCAGTTGCCAAACTAACCAGATGGTGGAAGATGCACAAGTGAGCAAGCAAACCAGAGTACAGTGCAAATATCCTGAAATAAAGAGTCTTAACCAGGTACCTGTTTTTTCAGGAACAAATAACTGGAGACACAATTTTGCACCAGTAGTTTTGTGCCTGCAATTTAGGACATTTAGACATCCAAATGCTTGATTGCTCCTGAAAATCTTGGATGTAGGCATCAAAGTGATCTAAATTGCAGGTGCAAATAACTGTGGGTGCGGAACAGCACCCACAACAACTGAAGCTCAGTTAAAGCCTAAAAAATTGAGGCTAAAGGGTGAAAATTCAGCCTTAGTTTCTTCATAACAGAATTAATTAAAACGAAAAAGACCATCATCCTCCAAATCAGAACATTCTTAATGAGGCTTGAACTATCAACTAAATAGTGAAGATATCTTTAACAGTTCTAGGAGGAAAAAAGCCCCAAATATGATTTATGTTGTATTTGCAAATAAGCTACCCATGTACTAATGCAGCTGAATACCATACATGTAACAATGCAGCAGTATCACCTTTGTAATTAAAGAACATAAGGTATTTTATTGATTCTTCTAAAAGGACTTCACCCATGTACGCACCTAAACTCAATCACTATCTTTCCTCTGGGAAGCGTAGAGAAAAGTTCACTTTTTATTCCATATTCTGAGCCATCTTTAAATACCTGCTGCAACACAGTCTAAAAAGCAAGAAAAAAATGGTTTGGAAAAAGAGCAATCAACAAAGAATTTTTTTAATGTTTTACTAATTGCCTAAAAGCTTAATCCTGCAGTTTTTATGCATGTAAGCAATCTCTCTCAGGGTTATCTGTATAGTTGGCCAGACAAAGCAAGGCCCCACACTAAACCCCATGGCATTTTGATTTGTGTGTCTGTAACACAACAATTTTTGAAAACTGCATCCCATCAACTCCAAAATTTCAGGGAATTTTCTAGGCTGCACTGATTTTGGTGAAAAATCAGAAAAGCCTGATTTCCACTAATATCACCATTTGTCACTCAGGTTAGAGGGCAAAGGAAGAAACTGCAGAGGTAGGGTTAGGCTAGGATTAGTGGGCTCCTCACCCCACAACATTTTGCACCACCCTGCATTTTGCAACTTTGTCCCTTGAAATTGTGGAGGGCTGACTAAAATATATTGAAAAACATTAAAAATGGAAATTTTTATTTAATACAATATATAAAGAAGGATTGTATTAATTCAGTAAAAATATGTTTCTGTATGTACTTGTCTGTCACAGAAAGTTCAGTGTCCAAAAAATTTAGCATGTTGGGCTACAGATACTGGGGGGGCTTGCCGAAGGGTAGATGGTACCGTAACCATATGAAATGACATATCCACGAAGAGCAAAGATTTTCACAAAGAATATAAGGATTCCGGAGAACTCGTTAAAGGCCGCTCATGCAGAAACACAGAAACTGAACTGCTCTTCAACAGAAATATTTTACGCTCTTATAATGGCACTTACAGTATTACTATAGTATCAGGGCCCATCCCATTAGATAACCAAAATTACAATGGCCAGTGGTCTCATTTTCCTCTCCCCTACTTAAAGGGATTTGGGTCTATGTTTTTTTGCCCATTTCCTTCTCTGTCTCTTTACCACACTTCTCGTCTCTTCCTCATAACCTGAGTGGGGCATGATTATGTGCTAATTCTGCACTGAGTCTGGCAAAACTCACACTGAAGTCAGGCAGTCAGTGGGCGTTGTGCTTGAATAAGGAGCGCTGAACAGGGCCCTAAGAGAGGAAACTTTTGATTTAACTGACAATCTGACCAAATCTTGCCCATTAATCAGCTCTGAAACAAGAGCCAGTAAAAATCTGATTGAACAGTTACACTAAATTCACATATTGTTAAAGTGGATTATATGTGACCAGTTTAAAATTAAATGATAATTTTATGGCATTTGTAACTATGTTAATGTTTTTCGTAGGATAAGGTAAAAAAATAAAAAAGAATCTAATCAATAGAAGTGCACATAGCACTAATAACTAAGAAGCAGACTGAAAGAGAGTATTCTTAATTTCTATTACATACAAATTGATGACTGTAGGGAGCCAGGGTGGCTTCCCTCTGAACCAGAGGGTAAAGAGCCACCCTCTCAGCCTGAGTGGGTGGGACCAGACCAAGCTTACGCCAATCCCCGGAAGGGGAGGGGTGGGACAGGAAGTACAAAGGGTGGGGCCCTTTGCCCAGAGAGAGGAGTACCAGGGAGGGAGACAGACACAGGCTGCTCCCTACAGACCCTGCTGCCGACCCAGGAGGAACCTGACCGGGAGGAAGGCCTGTGGCGACCCGGACTGCCAGCCGCTGAGGACCTGGAGGGGCCCGGCTGTAGCCCGGGCCAGCGTGAGCCCAACACAGCGGGGGAGCTGGAGCTGCCAGCAGCGGAATACCCGGATGAGCTGGAGGGACCAGAGAGACCCGCTTGAGAGACCGGGTAGGAAGTAGCCCAGGGGCAGAACTGAACCGTGGAGTTGGGTGGGCCTGCGTTCCCCTACCCCGGCCAGCCTGCCTTAGGTAGCAGAATTGTGCGCTACAAACCCATACCAGTGCGCCCCTGCCTGAGGGGCGCGCTGCAGACTCTGGCCAGCACACCTTTCCCGCTAATTCCCCAGCGCCCGAAAGGTGTGATTAAGGCCTGCCAGTGGGACCTAGCTCTCCATCGCCCCTAGAGGCTTGGAGGACCGATTGAAACGTGTCACAATGACCACAACGTAAAAGTATTCAGCAAAAGTCTTTATAGGAGAAGGCAACTTCTTGGGCTTCACCAATATAGATGAGAATTTTCACTTCCCCAGAAACAGGCAATCAGTTTTCCAAGACGACAGTCTGTCAAATCCGAGCTGTAGCTCATGAAAGCTTATGCTCAAATAAATTTGTTAGTCTCTACCACAAGTACTCCTTTTCTTTTTGCGAATACAGACTAACACGGCTGCTACTCTAAAAACTGCTCAGTCTCTGGTTTAGATTTTCATAACATGCTTCTAGCTCAGTGAACTAGTTGAGCAACCAACCTACAAAAGGACTTTTGAGTCTAGCTGTACCACCCATCCACCTGTCTCCCTAAGGATCTTGAAACAAGGACCCAGAAATCAGAGTCTACTTTGGGATAATACCACCAGTGACAAAGGTGAGTGGCCCACTTCCCTCCAGCAAGTTATTGATTTAACATTTAAGCTATCTTTTCCAATTAGCCAACAGTCTTTGAAGTTTTGAACAAACCATAATATGGTAAAATCTGAAGAGCAAAAATTACAATTCTAGATGTCTTTATAAAATAGTATTTTCCACCTCTAGCAAAGGCCTTGGAGCACAAGAACCAAGATTAAATTTTTGACTTGCACAATTTAGGACCTGACCCTAAATTGTAGACCAAATTTATACTTTGAAGGGAAAAGGGGAAGAAGAAAAGTCAGAATTATTAAACTGTGTCAGAGAAACTACTTCCTTATATTTTTAAGAAGAGATCTTTGTGAACCTGATTCCAAATTCTCAGCATGCATAATAAGACAGCTGTTTAGTCAATCCTTAGAGAGGGAATATATGGTTTTTAAACTGAAACAATGATTGTTTGAATGTAAAGTTCTACACTAAGACTACAGTAGATGTTTTTCATTTCATTTCTATGAAGAGGGGCTAATTTTGTCATTATTGTTAATATTTCATGTGTGTTAAAATACTTACCTTTGCTAATAATTCCCTATTTATTGTGAAGTTCACTGTTCCTGGACCAGTGCTGATTTCTCTCACTACCGTATCACATTTTAGCTAAAAAACACATAAAAACAGGTGAATAAATCATTTGCTTCATTAGACATGCAATATTATATTGGCTAGAATTCCTTAGGATGGAAAGGACGTACAGTGGGTCATCTAATAAATTCATCTCCTCATAGAAAGGTAGACTTGCGTTCATTATTTCCAAACCATCTCCAACACATGAATATCTAGTTGACCCTCAGATATTGTTCTCTCTTCTTTTGATCTAGTACATTTTTATCATTTTAATGGAATGAAAGAGTTGATTTTTATATCAATATAGATAGATACTGAGATGCATGTGACAGCTTGCATGACACATGTTAGTGTTTATAATGCCAGTCACTAATACCTTAAAACATAGGAGCCCGAAGTTAGGCTCCAAAATCCTTATAGAGGTTCCTAAATAAGAGACCTGACTTTCACAAATCCTCAGCACCCAGCAGTATCAACTGAAGCTGATGAGTGCTGCTGGGTGCTCAACACTTTTCAAAATTAGGTTTAAAATTTATATGACTTTTTTTTTTTTTTTTTTTTTTTGAAAATTGGCCCCCAAAAGTATATTTGAACTCCACATCTAACTTTGAATGGCAATCAGAGTTAACGTAGCTTTTTCTTGGCTACTTTGTCTTCTCTTTAATTGAGAGTTTTGGCCTCTTCCTTATTAAATGGGCAGACTTCTATGGCCAATAAAACCTGCCTAGAGAAATGAAAATAAGGAGTTGCATAACTTCTAATATAAATTATTTGGTTACTGATCTTTGTTTCAAATTAACTAGTGATGGAATTAAGCAGAAACATTTCATCTCCACTGAAGAAGATTCCTCAGTCTGCTTAAGGAACATAGGAATTGCCATGATGCATCTAGTCCAGTATCCCACCAACCTTTTGTTGGCCACTAGTGTAGGGGATTGGGTGGGCTCCTTTACTCTCTGCTGATCCCAGCTTCCAGAATACTCCCCTGTGGCTACGGGCAACCAGTGTAAATCAGATCAGGTTTTAGGCCTTTGTCTCTTCATCTTTGAGCTACACAAAGCACTCCTTGGCCAAAGTACCCGTTACATCTTCCCTCAATCGTCCCATCTCTTGCCCAGATCTTGTCACTTTCCCTCAGTCTCACTTGCCAAACCTCTTGTTTTTGCTGCTTTTCTCTGAACTCCCTCCAGTCTGTTTGAAGTGTAGTGTCAAAACTGAACACAGTATCCCAATAAGGCCTAGCCAGCACTCAATCGTTACTTCAGTTGTTTTTACATGTGACACTCCTCTATCCGTATAACTCATTCTTAGTATTTACTCGTTTTTGTGACAAAACTGCCCAGGCAATACATTCAATCTTGCACAACATCCTTTTGTAGTATTTACACACAGCTTTCTATGTGTGTATTAGGCATATTAGTTTACATTCACCTTTAGTGAATCTCATTTTTTTTATGGTAATCCATTTTTCCAGTATATTAACATCATATCCTATTATAATCCTATTTGCCAAAGTATTTGTGATACTTATCAGCTTTGTATCATCTACAGATTTAACAGTCTCTAAACCATTAAGGGGAATACTGAATAGCGTGGACTCAGAATGAACTCTGTATACACTTTAGACATCACCTCTCAATGTCACACTGAACAATTAATTACTCCCAGGTTATTTTTGTTTTAAATCAAATTGTGACATCATTTTATAGTACTCTTATCTAACCCTGTTTCTCTAATTTCCCATGAAGTTGTCCTGTGCAATTAGGTCAAATGGCTGCTGTTATGTTACACTCACTCAAATGGGTGCAGCTGTCATTGGAATCAGTAGGAGCTGTCTATGTGTGAGTACCATTTTCTCTAAGGAATTTGCTACATTTTCTTTATCTAATAAGCTTTTTATCGTATCAAATAAAGAAGCTTATTGTGCCAGAGTACCTTCTCTGCTAGCCTCTGAGTTTGAAGCTGAAGATCTGGCTTTGAACGATCACTAGACTTGTTCTCTATCACAGAGCCCACAAAGAGCTGGAAATCAGCAACTGGCCTAGAGAAAGACATAAAAAAACAGAGCTTGCTGTTACTAAAATCTATTGAAATGCTGGGGAAATTTACTAAATGTTAATATCCCATTTTTGTAGGGAATAATTCCATTTAGGCATTCACTCAAAGCCTTCATGTCAAAAAACAAAAGAGCATCAAACATGTTTTGCCTGTTCCCAATATCCTCTGAGAAGAACCACAAGAGCACATCACAATTTCATCTGAGTAATAATGGAACTTTTAACAGATTTTTTCCAATAACCACTTGTAAATTTCAGTATCTGCTAAAAAGGAATATCAATATTGATTAGGCAGACCAGTGAAAAGGTAAATGATACTGGAGACAATTGTTGACGACTGTGCGTAACCTACACAAGCATAAAGTGTATGAGGCTTCTCCTGTTCAATTTAAAGGAGAATGTTCAGTTTTGTCCTATCTATGATGTCTGAAAGATACTGGCTAAGGAAAAATATTCAATAATGCAATCACACAGCCTGTAGAAAAATATTACTTCCCTAAAACTTTTCAGAATGTCTGATTTTTAGTGGTTTTCAAAAGCCAAGTCTAATAAGCAAACAATATTTCATGAGTGTATGTGAGACAGACCACCAGTCTTGAGGAAATTATCTAGATTCCCAATGATATCGTAGGATGGAAAATGCAGTTGTGTTAGCATTTTTCGATTACCTCACGCTCGTGGAGTATAAAAGGTTTTAAGGCAAAGACTACTTACAGAACAGCTGGAGTATAGGTGCAATTAGTTGGTTAGCTAGTTTAAAGGAATCCTTTTTCCTTTGTCAGGAGAACTATCTTGAGTACAGGTTAAGGAAATGGTGGTAGACTCCCCCATTCCAACTGCTATGCTGTATGCCATGTGCTTGTGGTTTACAGTCCTCCGCTCCAGCAGCGGCTCCATTTTGGTGATTCTGTTTTTATTTAGGGCTTGATACTATAAACATTATCGCAGTAGGGCTCTGATCCAGCAAAATACTTAAACATATGGTTAACTTTAAGCATGTGAATTGTCCTATTGACATCAATAAGACTACTCACTTCTATGCCAGATAGTAGGCATTTGTAGGATAAAGAATGAATGATACTATTGAACACGTGCCTGGCTACAGAAAAGCCCAACCTACTATGATGCATAGATAATGTTGTACAATTAATAATTTTTTCATTTTCCCCCTAATTACTATATTCACTTTGTATACAATTTGAGGGCATAACACTTGTAATAAAATCCAATTTACTTTTTGCATCTCTCAGACAGGAGAATGAAAATCAATATGAATGTTACTTTTATTTCTAAGCCGTTTCACTTACAGATTTTTAGTGCTGTAATATTTGCATTTCAGGCACTACAATGGGATATTTATTTCAATTGCATTTTTAAGTATCAGAAGTGATTCTGTTGGTTCTGAGATTTCATAAAAGTTTGTTTTTAAAAAAAATTAAATGGTGAGCCAGATTTAAGTTAAATGTCCCTCTAAAACTGACTGGGATTTAAATATACACTAATTTTCATATTAGCCAGTACTGTTTGATTTTCTGTATTCGTATTTCCCTAAAAGTTCACTGAGATCTTATAGTATTAAGCACCACACAAAAAAATTTTATTAGAACATAAAATGTAAACACTTTACCGTTTTTTGGAGACAGGAAGTGCAGATATGGACTTTATCAAATTTTCTGGTGGCAGGTTCAAAACCCTTGAAAGCTAGATTTGAAACAGATCAAAACTATAATAAGAAAGATTTTCAGTGAAGTTATTCCCTCTTTAGGCTCCAATGCAGATGTGAAATACATTTTTATAAATTTATTACCAACCAGACTGGTGGCAAAAATGTTAGCTGAAGCTATTTTAAGATCAGTTTTTAAAAATGTGTTACAAACACAGTCAATGAAAAAATATAAAGGGCGCTTTAGAGAAAGCTGTACTAATCAAAACTTGCAGCTCTAAACCTCTTATTTGTAGAAGGAAGGCTGCAGAGACCTGTTTATTGGAATGGAAAAGAGAAATTTTATTTTAATATAAACTATTTATTGCATGGAAGATGAATGATGATCAATTGCTGTCCCAATTTAAGATCTCTTTCATGAGGGTAACTGAATAAGTGGGATCTTCAGTCATACTGGGTTATGTTTAATCCTAGTGGAAGCAGATGCAATTCTAATGAAGTCAATGGAGCTTCATCTACGAAGGATGGCCCATGGTGTGAAGTTCCCTGCAAAAAACATGCCAACCAACAGTGGCTCAGAAAAGTAGTAGACACAGTTCGGGAAGTTAATTCATTAGAAAATCAGATTCCTTTTGTTAAAACAAAATCCTAAAAATAGAGAATATTTTTGGTGGTAATCATTTAACAATGTTAAATGGAAAACAACCCCCCTCCAGTTTGCCTCACAGTGAAGTATGAGCAAAACTGACAGAACACTTAAATTTACTCCAGGTCATTAAGAAAACATTATGTTGGGGAAAAAAGAAGAGATGAATAAGGTACTTCAATATTAGGATTTTTTAATTCTATTCCTAACATCCAGTTCCTGGGTCTAGCCACTGGACTTATTGTACCCCAGTCAAATGCAGCTCAGAGGCAGTAAGAGTCTGAGAGATTAACACTTTAAAAGCCTTTGGGAAATCAGGTGACAGTAGATTTCATTTTTAAAGCCCTAAATGGACCTCTCCAATCTTCCTCACTGTTCTTGTTCCTTTCTCTCTATTCTGCCTGCTAATTCTGCTTTTTTTAACATCAGCCTGTTCTCTCTTCTCACACAAAAACCAGAGCTTGTCTCCCGCTGTTCTGAGTAGCCCTCCAATATCTTAATTTTATCAACTTTGCATCTCTTTACAAATCTCATATTAAATCATATGCTTGAGTTATACTTTTGAAATTTAGTACATTCTTTCTTCACTATAATTACAGAGAGGAAAAAAAAAAAAAGATGGGAGCCGACATTCTCTAATAGCCACTTCCTCCTAAAGGGTGGGTGGTTGTCTTCTAATAAATATGAACTGCTTTGTTATACTATATTGTATCACCTTGTACAGTATGGCAGTGCAAGATACTGTGTTTATGGTATTATAGAAATGTAGTGTTGAGTGAATTTTTGAAGCACTTACTAGCCTGAAAACTGAATGTGCTAGCCAAGGTGAAAAATCCATGTCACCATGTCCCTGAGACCACACTCCCTGTAAATTAAAGGATTAAACAGTTTACTGTGTGTTTGCTACATTTAATTTTAACACATCAATCAACTTTTTAAAAGTTACTTACTAAGGGATTCTCTACATGGGGAATTATTCCAGAATAACTATTCCTGATCCACTTCCAAAATGGATTAAGATTATTTGGAATAAGGTACTTTCATTCTGGAATAAGTGTGTCCACAAATGGCGTTGAGAAATAGTTAATCCACATTAAATTCTAGCCCCCCCCCCCACCTTATTCCGTACTAGCTTTGATATGTAGACAAACACTAACTCAGTTTTGCTTTTGTTTCATATTTTCTCTTCCTGGCATCACTCCATGTTCCCCTCTCTTCTTTCCTACAATAGCTTTTCCTGTGTTGTTTACAGAGACTTTTCCTTTCTTTCTCCCTCCCTCTGTTCTCTGAAAGCCCTAATTCTTTTTCCTAATTTATCTAGTCAATCTCTCTTACACCCCAGACTACCCACACCTTCCCTCATACAGAGGATTTAAAAGCTACCATGTACTTAACAGCCAGGGGCCTAGACCAAAGGACCTCTGTAAAATGAGGGACCACACCACCCAGGGACACCACACAGAAAAGAAGCCACCACTGTCTGGACTCCTACCATGATGATAAGGATACTGGACCCTTGCTCAGAGGCTTCTTTTATTATAGTCCTCTTCACATGACCCGGATCTGTTACAAGGTCACGGCAAATGACAGGGGACAACATTAGGGTTGCCAGTTTTAGTTGGACATATTCCTAGAGGTTTCAACACATGACATAATCTTTAATTCCTGGAGACTCCCAGGGCAATCCTGGAAGTCTGATAACCCTCGACAGCATCCACTGATGTAGGATTCATACAAGGTTTATGTGCTTGGCAACATTCAGGGCACACCCGGAGTGTTGTGCTGGACCTGTGCTCACACAGCTCCTTTCAAGGGCATCAACCTTGGAATCTCGCCCAGATGACATGAAGCGTGGGAAGCCTCCCAGGACTGGGCTCAAGGCCCAAGAGCAAGGAATGCGGTAGATAGAAACTGGTAAATAAGAATGTTAAACAAAGCCAGTGTATTCCTTTTATCTGTTGGAGAATGTAATGCGCGGGGGGAGAGAAAGAATAAAGGGGAAGGTGGAAAGCAGACAGGCAGAAGCCTGTTAGCAGACCAGCCGTTTGCTTGCTAAAAGCTGTGTTCTGTCTTGTCATTGAATCGCCACACACTGATTCAAGTGGTTATGATTTTTTAAAAAAATTAAATTATGACATAACATGATACCAGCCAAAACTGATCACCACAAACTAATCTGTCTCTGAATAACAATGGCCTTATAATCACAAAGCCACTTCTTGGTCTCAATGTAGTTTCTTCTTCTGTGGCCCACTCAGTTGCCAAGGAAGAGCTTCCATCTGGAACCTGTATTTGCTGTCCTTAGTGGTTTTCAATGCCAGTGACTGGGTGAGCATGAGTTACTTTTGTCAACCGCACTCCAGATGTCCTCAAGAAAAGGAGAGTCAATGTTCTTGGTTTTCTTTCTAGATCATCCATTCCCATTTTAGAACGGACTCTCATACATAGTTTGAGATATGACATTGGTGCAGCTAGTAAAACTGTTATAGTGAGTCGATGGTCAGAAGGTGAAGCACAAAGTAGAACCGGTCTATCTAGGTGTGACTTTAGACCACACACTGAGTTACCATGCCCACCTGAAGAAGATAGCAGCTAAAGTTAAGATGCGCAATAATCTTCTTAGCAAACTGACAGGTTCATCATGGGGTACTCGTGCTACAACTTTGCAGACGTCAGCTCTTCCACCTCATATTCGGTGGCGGAGTACTGCGCACCAGTTTGGAGTTGATTGTCACACACCAAACTGGTGGATACACAGTTACTTGCCACCATGCTTATCATCTCCGGCACCCTGCGTCTGATTCCACTCCCATGGCTTCCAGTTCTGAGCAATATTGCTCCTCCTCATATCAGACGAGTGGTTGCCACTGGCAAGTTACTGGAGAAAATAAGCGCCAACTCAAGCCTACTGCTCCACAATGACCTTTTTAAACCACCAGCTGCACGTTTGCCATCATGTCGCCCATTGTGCAGCTGCAGTGCAACACAGACGATGACGCACATTGTCAATGAAAGCCTGCTGACGAGGTTCAGTGGTGGCCTAGAAGAACTGCATCATGCCACTGAAGATGCCATCGCTTGGCTAGACAACTATGCACTCGCTAAATAAAAGTGAGTGTATGCCAATCTGTATGGTTACTAAGGCTTAAGGTTACTGGTGGCAGTATGTAAGGTACGTGTAGCGACACACCACAGTAACAAGCTGCACAGCTATACACATCAGTGAAATAATCTGGCAGCGGAGAGCTGCCTGTTGGAATTATTATTATTAAGGCTATGTTTTAGTCATGGGTATTTTTAATAAAAGTCATAGACAGGTAAACAAAAATTCACAGCCCATGACCTGTCCATGACTTGTACTATATACCCATGACTAAAACTTGGGGGCGGACGGGGTTCTGCGGGGGAAGGCCTGGGGGCACTGCAGGTGCTTTGGGAGGTGGGCCAGGGAGTGCCATGGGGGCAGGCAGCAGCGCACAGCCTGGGACCCCCGCTGGTGCTGGGGGCTCGGTGTTTGGGGCTGGCAGGCTCCCCAGAAGCGACAATATCTCTCAGCTCCTAGGCAGAGGCATGGCCACGCAGCTCTGCGTGCTGCCTCCTCCCCAAGCGCCAGCTCCGCAGCTCCCATTGGCTGCAGTTTGACGGCTCCGCAGCTCCCATTTGCTGCGGTTCCCGGTCAACGGGAGCTGCAGAGCCAGCAGTTGGGGAGGAGGCAGCATGCAGAGCTGCGTGGCCATACCTTCCCCTAGGAGCCGAGGGATGTCATCACTTCCAGGGAGCCCTCCCCCACCACGAGGTAAGCACTGCTCAGAGCCCTCACCCCCTCCCACACCCCAACCCCCAGCCCCCACCCAAACTCCTGCTGCTGCTGGGGGACAGGGGCCCAAGACTGCCCCAGCACCAGTCGGTGCTGTTGGCCCGAGGGCTTCCCAAGCCGCTCAGGAGGCCTGGGCCAGCCACACTGGCCACTACAGAAGTCATGGAAAGTCACAGAAAGTGACTTGTGTGACAAACTCGCAGATTTCATTATTATTAATACAGGGTATCACCACAACATCAATGTAACCATAAGTACCTTTATTAAATTCAAAGGCTGAATGGTATTTATCCAAATGTGCCTTAAATGCCTAAGCAATAATTACAACTGTACAGTAGCATGAAGTTATAAGAATTGATCACCTACTTATAACAGGACTGGACCTGGGTGCTCAAACCTATGTTGGCTAGCTCCAACTGGACAGCTGGTACTAGCAAGGAACTTTGAAGACTTTATCCTTTTATACCTTAGTATGGGAACCTACATGACTATGATCACGGCATCTTGAATTCCTTTCTTTGTTAAAATCAGTCAGAATCATCTTGATAATTGGGGGTTTTCTTCAAAGAGTTTTCTCCTATCTTATCAGTTACCTTCCAGGTCGTTTTTCCAATGAAGCCACATTCCAAGCCCAGTATTTTCAATTAATCACAGCACCTTTCAAGGCCTTCCCACGACTGCTAAACAACTGCATTTTACGTAAACTGCAAAGCATATATATTATTTAGCCAAACTTATTAAATGCTTTATATACCTATCTAACCCTATACTGCTGGAACTTGTCCATGCTGCTGGAGTCTTTCACAGTGGCAGGGAAAGGCTCTAGCAGCCTGCTGGGGCTACTTTTCCTTCTTCCAGAGCCTTCCTCTGCAGCAGGGTACGACTCCATCAGAGGGACACTATGCTGCTAAAAAATAGCAGTGTAGATGGGGGAGGCACTGCTTGGGCACACAGAGTTGTATTGGGGTTCATACCCTAAGGGTTCTGGTGTATCTTTACTCACCTAAGCAGTACCTCACCATATAACACTGTGATTTATACCCATACTGGGAAGTTGGGGCATGCAGTATATATACTCTACACACTGCTGTAAGAAGTGTGTGGTGTACATGTAACCTTAGTGTACTAGTAACTGAAAACCTATACTGATGCACAGGTGTAGTCAGTAAAGTCATGTGTGTAAAAAGCCCAAAATGGCTGAGAACTTTCACACTGGACAGTAACAGACCGCAAATTCCAATGGTGGTTGAACCTGGTGATATTTCTAAACAAAAAGAGCTCTCAGGTATGCTTGTAGTTGTTTCCATTGCCTCACACTGATTGTTCAGACACTTTAGGTTTTAGAGTGACACTCCTGGAATCTTACACATGGTGCATTTGAAGGTTCATCCCCACTCCTCTGTGGAGTGAAAGAAAGGAGGAGCCCCTGTGTTGTTCTCTGCTCTCATCCCAGAACCACCTGACCATTGCAGCAAGAGAGTAGCAGGCCAGACACACTGGAACAGCATACACCTGACAATTTCACTTCTGCCTTTAGGGACCGGAACAATCGCAGTGTATCTGACCAGTCTCAGGGCTTCATCTATGTGAAAAAAATCACCCCGGTTTAACTGAAACCGGTGCAAACGCCTAGTAGGTGCTCTTATTTAGGTTTAAGAGCATCTTTTTGAGGTTTAAACAGATTCCTTTAATCAGTTTAAAATAAACTGAAATAGTGGATAATGGACTCTTCAGTCTAGAAAACTGGCTGGAAGTTGAAGCGTGACCAATTCAACGTGGAAGTAAGGTATACGTTTTCTAACAGCGAGGCGAGGGTAAGTAACCAATGCACCAGTTTACCAAGGGTGGCAGGCAGGGCATTTCTCCACCGCCACCCGTTTCCAGCGCAAGACAGGCTGTTCGGCTAACGGCGAGGCTGGAGCTCGCGAGGAACGAGCCCGGGGAAGTTGCGTGGCCGGCGCCAGGCAGGGGGTGGGACAGAAGATCACCCTGGCCCCCGGCACGTGCCTGGTTCAAACCGGACTCGGAGTGTCCGCGCGGCTGCTTGCGCCCGCCGGGCCCCCGGGCTGCCTGGCAGCGCGGACTCAGTTACCCGCACAGCCCTGCCCCGGGGGTGAGGGGACAGGGCCAAAGGGGAGTCTGGGAGCCGCGGGTTCGAGCGCGAGGGGTGGGGGACGGACACCCGGCCGGTCCCGACCACAGGGACCCCGGGGCGGGGGCGGGCCGCGTGCAGCGGCAGGGGGAGTCTCTGCGCAGGGGAGACGCTACCTGAGCGGCGATGCTCCTCCGAAAGGGACAAGCCGCCATGGCGCACGTCGAACCAGCCGCGCGTGCACCCCCGTCGCCCAACCGCGCGTGGACTAGCCCAGCGGGGAGGAGCCGTTCCTTCCCGTTGCTGCTGAAGGGGCGGTGGCCTGTACAACCCTCGGGGGTGTCAGGAGCTTTCCCCTCCCCGGCGCCGGTGTTTGAGCCGCGCCGCTCGCGGGGCGGAGCCGCAGGGGATGGACCATCCCATCCCATCGTGTAAAGAGGGGGGGGAGTAGTTTCCGAGTTCACTCTGCGACTGGAGGAAGAGAACTCGCCCTGTTGTCGGCGATTTGCGCATGCGCCCGTAGCTTCTCGCGCGCGCGCTGGAGTGGGCTGAGGTGCTGTTGCCGTGGGAGCGCGTGGGGGCAGAATGAGCACGAGCTCCGTCTCCAAGGTGGGTGGGAGAAGAGTCGCTGCGCCCCCCGCCCGCCCCGTGGCAGCCCCGCTGGCCCGCGCGCTGGGGCCCTGTTTGGTAGCTCAGCCCGCGCGCCCGGCGGCCTAGTCCGTGGTGTCCGGGCGGCTCCCGCGCCGCGCTCTGTGCCGACGGGGGACACACGGGTCCGCTCCCCGGCTGTCCGCCCAGGGTGCTGGGGGGACTCCCCCCACGGGAGCCGGCCCCGCCAGTTGGCGCGGAAGGATGGAACCTGGAGTGGAGCCCCTCCCCCCCGCCCCGGCAAGGACGTGGGGCTGGAGAAGAGCCCGTTGTCCTGTGGGGCTGCTGGCCCGACCCTGGGTGGGTAAGAAGCAGGTGGTACAGCGGGGAGGTGGGGCACGTGTGCACGCAGGAGGGGCAGGCGGTTTGTGTATCCCCATCCCCTAGGGATCCCTCTCCCCGTGCAGTCCCCGGGGCCACCTTCACCGTCAGCGCCGGAGCGAGCTGTGTTGATTCCCTTTGTTAGGGCTGTTTACAGCAGCCTTGCATTTGGTTTTCCCTTGTACTGTAAATACATATACTGCGGCTCCAGACGCACCCACAGGGGCCGGCCAGCTTGTCTTCCAGACATCTAAGCACGTGCAGAACTTTATTCACACGACTAAAGTTAAATAAGTGCTGGCAGGATCTGGCCCTGACACCCAGCCATAGTGGTGTGCCATATATAACAGAGGCGATATGTACAGGGAGGAGCCGGATAGAGACCATGGGGATATGTAATTTTTATTTTGCTACACCAGTGTGATTAATATACTGCCCTGCTGTTGTGTCATGTACATTGTTTTAGACTGTGCAGAGGTAGTGGGTGATATTAGAGTGAGAGAGATTTATACAGGTTTTGTAATGATGAGGAGGTGGATATGACATAAGGTAGGGGATATTATTTATTCAGTTTTATACTACAAGAACATCAGTGTGCTTTGTTAATTAGTGACACTGATAATTGAAGACATACAGACTTTTAAACTTATAAGCAACCCTACTATTGATAAAAACGCCTGTGACTGACAACCAACAGTTAAGAGAAATCAGAATAAAAATAAAAGCAAAATAGCGTTCAGCCAAAGTATGGACTGGCTACTATGATTCCTGGCTTCATCCCCACAGTTTACACTATTACAGCTCATTTTACTTGTGGATGAGGTACAGGTCCTACCTCATGCAAAAAACTTTATCTGTTAAGCATCAGAATCAATGTGAGTACATCATTTCAGAACTCCATGCATGCCACTAACTCTTAGTTTTCTTCAAAACTGAATTTGAAGTCCTGGTCCTAAGGTCTGATACCAAGTCATTTGAAGGTGGTGGAAAGACTCCTATTGACTTAATAGGCTTTGGGCCAGGCTACTAATCTCTAATTCTCTACCTGGTCTAGAATTTGACTCACAAAGACTACCTAACCATCCATAACCAACTAAAATCTAGCTGCTTCATGCAGACAGTGCAGCCAAAGATTAACTTTAGATATTTGGATGTTGGGGGCAGGACTTTCCAGTGCAGCCAAGCTTGACCATTATAAAAATCCAAGTCTTATTTTTTCATTAAAGCCTTCCTGCAGTATCAAAGGGGTAGCCGTATTAGTATGGATCTGTAAAAGTGGCAAAGAGTCCTGTGGCACCTTACAGACTAATAGACGTATTAGAGTATAAGCTTTTGTGGGTGAATACCCGGTTCATCGGATGCCTGGTATTCACCCATGAAAACTTATGTTCCAATACGTCTGTTAGTCTATAAGGTGCCACAGGACTCTTTGCCGCTTTTCCTGCGGTAAACTCCTATGACCCTAATAGATCTAGCAAGAGATGAGGGAAAAGAGAACTGGGATAGGAACAGGTGTTATCTCTCACCCCTGGTTTCTTGTCCCAATCTCCATTCCTCAGACTTTTCTGTCTCCTTTCCCAGCAAGTCTTATTCCTCATGTCAAGGTTCCTCCCCCACTCTGAACTCTAGGGTACAGATGTGGGGACCTGCATGAAAACCTCTTAAGCTTACTTTCACCAGCTTAGGTTAAAACTTCCCCAAGGTACAAATTAATTTTATCCTTTGTCCCTGGATCTCCACTGCCACCACCAAAGTCTAACTGGGTTTGCTGGGAAACGTAGTTTGGACACGTCTTTCCCCCCAAAATCCTCCCAACCCTTGCACCCCACTTCCTGTGGAAGGTTTGGTAAAAATCCTCACCAATTTGTATAGGTGACCACAGACCCAAACCCTTGGATCTGAGAACAATGAAAAAGCATTCAGTTTTCTTACAAGAAGACTTTTAATAGAAGTAAAGAAATCACCTCTGTAAAATCAAGATGGTAGATACCTTACAGGGTAAATAGATTCAAAACATAGAGAATCCCTCTAGGCAAAACCTTAAGTTACAAAAAAGACACACAAACAGGAATAGTCATTCTATTCAGCACAGTTCCTTTCTCAGCCATTTAAAGAAATCATAATCTAACACATACCTAGCTAGATTACTTACTAAAAGTACTAAGACTCCATTCCTGTTCTATGCCCGGCAAAAGCAACAGACAGACAGACACAGACCCTTTGTTTCTCTCCCTCCTCCGAGCTTTTGAAAGTATCTTGTCTCCTCGTTGGTCATTTTGGTCAGGTGCCAGCGAGGTTACCTTTAGCTTCTTAACCCTTTACAGGTGAGAGGATTTTTCCTCTGACCAGGAGGGATTTTAAAGGGGCTTACCCTTCCCTTTATATTTATGACACTCACCCTCCAGGCTTATTTTGTGTCTCAGTCCCAATTTCCTGCCCCGTCCCGTCTAACCAGTCCCAGGTTTCCCATCCCAGTTCTTTGTCCAATCTCTCTCTCCCCTTCCTGTCCCCACTGGCTCCCAGTCCTAGTCTCCCTCCCTGGGCACTTCATCCAATCTTAGTTTTCCCCCTACCTGGCTCCATGACTCTGTCTCTTTGTTAAGCCAGTCCCATTTCCCCGCAGACCCAGACTTCTTGTTTGATCTTAGTGTTCTCCCACCTCTGCAAACTGTCTCCCACTCCCTTCCCCTCCACCATTTCCTTCATTGGCTCCCAGTCTGCTTGCTCAATAGGTTCCAGCCTTCCCTCTGCCCCCAACTCCCAGTCACAGCCTCTTTGCCCAGCCAGTCCCAGTTTCTGTCCCCCTTTCAGTCTGTTTCATCAGATGCCTTGTTAAGTCTACTCCTTTTCTTACCCCTAGTTCAGCTTTTATACCCTGTGTTTTTGAATTGGATGGCTTCCTCTTCTAGCAGCCTGGATGTCAGCAGAGCAGGCCGTTGAGAATATGTCTAACTGCAGTTTGAAACCCGTGACTGGCCTGACTTGGGCTCATATGTTTGTTTAATTGTGGTGTGTTTGGGCTGGGTCTGGGACCCAGTGAGTGGGGACAGAGCATGCTCAGTCACACTATGGAGATGGCACATATGCAGTCTGGAGGTCCGCATGAGGAGCTCTGAGAAGCTCAAATGTGCTTAGTGAGACTGGAATCTTCAGAGTAATTAGCTGCTAAAATTGAAGAAGTCTTAACTAAGTATCGATGAGTTGTGATTTTTCAAAGGCTTGCAACTTGGCCAAGTTTGGGTAAATTTTCACAGGGACGGCAAAAGGCACATCCATGAAAATGCACTCTCCTGCCACATTTCAAGTCCCTGTTCCACAGTCACTAGAGCTATTCAATGAAAAGGTTGCCAGATTTTTTTTAAGAGGGCAAAACAACATATTTTTCTGTAGCCTGGTTCTCAGAAGCAGCTAAACCATTTTAGCTGGAATTTCCTCCCCCCCCCCCAAAAAATTCAACCTGAGGCAGATACTAGCCCTGAAAAATTTCAGCCCAAATGGTAAAATTCACAAAGTTACAAGCAACTGAAAACTGAGTCTTATATTGGGAAGTGTCAGACAACCTTAATAATAGTATGTGCTCAGCCAATGATGCCTACATGGTATGTATACACTGCAGCTGTTAGCAGGCTTCCTAGCACGAGTAGATAGGTTTGTTGGCTCTGCGAAAGCTAACCTCCTAACTGCTGAATTGGAATTAATTTGCAAACTGGATACAATTAATTTAGGCTTGAATAGAGACTGGGAGTGGATGGGTCATTACACAAAGTAAAACTATTTCCCCATGTTTATTCCCACCCCCACTATTCCTCAGATGTCAACTGTTGGAAATGGGCCACCTTGATTATTACTACAAAAGGTCGTCATTGCCACCCCCCTCCCGGCTCTCCTGCTGGTAATAGCTCACCTTAAGTGATCACTCTCATTACAATGTGTATGGTCACACCCATTGTTTCATGTTCTCTGTGTATATAAATCTCCCCACTGTATTTTCCACTGAATGCATCCGATGAAGCTTATGCTCAAATAAATTTCTTAGTCTCTAAGGTGCCACAAGTCCTCCTTTTCTTTTTGCGAATACAGACTAACACAGCTGTTACTCTGAAACCTGCCAGCTATGCTATGAAAATTCATGCACATTTTTTCAGTATTGATGCATCTGCACTGATGTTACCAGTGAGGGAAACTATTGTCAGCTGAGCAGCCATTTATACCACTGTCTCATTTAATCCTGTTTATGCAAATTTTTGGAATCCCTTAATTATCCCACTGTGGACAGTGTGAGTATAGTTAGTGCTCTGAGAAGGGTTGGATGACAAAGTCTACACCCAGTTGATGACCTTTCCTACAACTTTTTAAAAGAATTTGGTGGTATAGACATACTAGTAGAGCTATATCTGCAAACCTGCTATACCTCTACTCGTATGTTATGTCAGTAACATTTTAAAACTTCTAGAATTTATAATTTAGTTCCTTATAAATTTTAATGTAAAGTTGCAATAGCACAAGTTTCAAATTGTTTTACAAAGCATCAAGTTGATTTAAACCAATGACTTAAAAAAAAATTGTGATTTAAATCATTTTGATTAAAAGCATCCACCCAGGTTTCCAGCACTGCGAGGAAATATTTAAATTATACATGCTTTAATTGAATGTAAAATATGTTGAAATGTTGTATTCATACTTAGTTTTTTAAACTGTTTTAAAACAAAATATAAAATTTGGGCCATAAGTGATTTTATTAGAAATTAAAACATTTGGTATCTGAGAGCAGGGGTGCATTTGTACATACACAAATGCATATATATTTGCATGTCTAATTTTCACTTGCAGTTACTCTAATAGTTCCTGCAAATAGTCACTTAGGCACACAGCTTGTCCGATGCATATATTCATATGTGCAATGAAAAGAAAAAAGTTCATGCTTTCCTGTCTGACATTTGAAAATTGGGCTTTTTCTATTCATATGTATTCCATCTATTCTGGACTCACATTATTAATCAGATATCTGTTTTTACACTGCCTCTTATAATTTACCTTTTTGAGAAGTAGGGGAAGTTCTTTCACTACTGGTCAGAATCTTCTAGTCTCGGTTTAGTAATCTTTCTTTGGTTGTATAGAAGTTCCTATTTGGAAATATAGGACTTGACATACAAAATCAGACTATCTATTTTAGGTATTTCTGTACTCCCCAGTACTTTAGTTTCTGAGCACCTCACAATATTTAGTGTTTTTATTGTCACAACGCCTTTGTTGGTGGGTATTATGAATTAACCCCATTTTACTGATCGGGAACTGAGGCACAAAGAGACCAAGTGGCTTGTCACACAGGACATCTGTGGTGGAACAGAGAGTTGAACCTAAATCTGCCAAGTCCCAGACTAATGCCTGAACTGCTGTAGAAGCCTTCCTTTCTTGGAACTGTGGTCCTTTTAATCCAGCATCCTGTTTCTTACAGTGGCCAGTACCAGATGCTTCAGTGAAAAGTGCATGCAACTATGTATTAGACAGATATAGGATAATCGGCCCTCCACATTCTCCTCCTGATCCCTAATTGTTAGAGATTGGATTAAACTCTGAAGTATGAGGTTTAATATCTCTTCCAACAGTATATGTTAGCATTAACTATTACTTTTTATCCATGTAAATATCCAATCCCTTTTTGAATCTTGCTAAGGTTTTGGACCCAACAGCATCGTTTAGCAATGAGCTCCACAGTTTATTTACATGTTGTGTGGAAAAAATAGTTATTCTTCTTTGGTTTTGAATTTGTGATATTTTAATTTTATTGAATGCCTTCTGTTCTCCTTGTCACGTAACACAAGAACAAGAGTTCTCGATTTACCTTCTCTATATCATCCGTTATTTTATGTTCCCTCTTATTCGTTTCCTTTCTAAGATACACAATTTTAATATTTTCAGTCTCTCTTTGTATGAGGTTTTTTTAATGCCCCTAATCTTTTTTTTGTTGTCCTTCTCTGAGCCCCTTTTAATTCTGCAATGTCTTCTTGAAGAGGGAGTGACCAATATTGTACCCAGTATTCTAGATGAGGGTCTATCATTGATTTATATAAATGGCATTGTGATAATTTCTGAATTATTCTCCATCCCATTCCATATGCATCCCAACATCTAGTTTGCTTTTTTGACCACTGCTGCACATTAAGCAGAGGTCTTTATTGAGATGTCTACAGTGACGCCCCAAGTCCCTCTGCTGAGTAGAAGGAATTAATTAAGATGTGTGAATAGTTATTTTACATTTATTGATGTTGAACCACTTTTGTCACCCTGTACATTCACATGTTGATGTGGTACCTCTGATGCTCCTCAGAGATCTCTCTGCCCTTGACTAACATAAATTATTTTACCTTCAAATTGTGCCATCTCATTGCTGAATCCCATGTTCTGGCTCATTAATAAATCTGTACCACGTCTAATGTTGTTTAATATAATCTTGAGGTGCCCCACTGTTAGTCAGTTTTCATCAGGGCAAAAGGCTATTTTTTTCCTACTTTTTTGTTACTTTGTCTCTTACCCAGTGTTACAGAGGGAATAAGAAGCCCATGACTGCTGCACACAGCTTTGTTGAGGCTATTCCCCTGAGTTCCTTTACACGGGTGATTTGTAAATGTATCTTAAATCTATAAATATGAGGAGGAAATTCCATGTGTTAATAGGGTGGGTTCTGCTGCCTTATCAACAAATTCCAGGGTTTTTTACTTTTAATGATCACTGTGAAATTATTGAGATGTCGTGTGATTGAATTTCTGTCTTTATGTACCCTTTTCAAGATAGCCTGTGAACCTCATTATTGGTTTGCTTGCATCAATTTTATGTCAGTGTAACTTCACAGAATTTAATGGATGGTGATTTACACCAGTACCAGTGAGAGAAGACTCAGGCCCTATTCCTGCCAGTAAAGGAAAGTCTGCATCCAGTTTGGTTAAATCTGTGTATCTTCATGGTGTGGATACTCTTAAATCACAATGATCATTTAGTCTCATTTCTTGCATAACACAAGCTGTAGAATTTTGCACAGGAATTACTGTGTGAAACTCTGTGGCATTCAGGAGGTCAGACTAGATAATCATGATGGTCCCTTCTAGACTTAAATTTTTTTATTTTTATTAAATCTTTTTGAGTACCTTAAATTGATTTAGCTTAATCAATATAAGGCACTCTGATTTCAGAATGTCCACACCAGGGTGTTGTAGTAATTAGACAAATCAGCTTCTAAGAGCTTGTCTACACGTACATTTTATAGCACTCTAACTTGCTGGCTCAGGGGTGTGAAAAATCACTCCCCTGAGCGCAGCAAGTCTGAGCACTTTAAAGTGCTAGTGTGGATAGGCTCCGAACACTGGGTATCCCCTTGTGGAAGAGGATTACCAGGAGCACTGGGAGAGCTCTCTCCCAGCACTCATGCACGACCACACTCGCACTTCAAAACGCTGCTGCCTTCAGAGCTGGGCGCCTGGCCAACAGCGGCCCCTCTCCAGCCGCCCAGCTCTGAAGGCAGCATAGATGTGAGGGTGGCAATACCACGATCCCTGTAAAATAACCTTGTGACCCCCTGCAACTCCCTTTTGGGTCAGGACCCCCAATCTGAGAAACTCTGGTCTTGCCTGTGAAATTGGTATAGTATAGCGTAAAAGCACACAAAAGACCAGATTTCATGGGGGGAAGACTAGATTTCATGGTCCATGATGCATTTTTCATGGCCGTGAATTTGGTAGGGCCCTAAGTATTAGCCATAGCGGGAAACTTTTTAAAATCATTTTCCAGCTATAGGCAGAGCCTGTGTCTTTTATAATCTATGAATGAAAGCTTCAGGTTTTGTATTTTTTCTTTACTCTACTCTGAGACATGCTTTACCTGCTTTCATTTTGTCTTAAAGTATCTGCATTGTTTTCTGTTGTGTTCTATGTCACTTCTTGAGAGAAGAAGTGTGAAGAAATGGGGGTGAGAGAGGAATTGTTTTCAGATCTAGATTCTGGGAGTCTTCATAGATCCCTCCACACCCATGAGTTTTTCTTTTGTGGTAAAGCAAGGTTTTAGTTATACTGATGAATTCTTTGTATTTTAAAAAGCTTCTATCATTTTTTATAAAGAATGTAGTTTTAGGAAGCAAGATGAGTTAGTACTTAGTATTTGTGTCTTTGTGGTTTACTACCTGAGCCTTGTTGATGATTTGTTCTGTTGTATATTTTTTCTGCTACAGTGATCAACAGTGTAATAGTTAGTAGTATTGACATTTAAATGCCATCTTTAGGTTTTGGAGTTAACTCAGTGAGACAAATGGAGCAGAACTGTTGTTTCAGGTTTTCTGTAGACGCAGGAAGACAACATTGAATACACGTTTTCAAGGTTGTCTTCACAATGTTGGGCTAGAAACATAGGGTATGTCTACACTACGGAATAAGGTTGAATTTATAGAAGTCGGTTTTTTAGAAATCGGTTTTATATATTCGAGTGTGTGTGTCCCCACAGAAAATGCTCTAAGTGCATTAAGTGCATTAACTCGGCGGAGTGCTTCCACAGTACCGAGGCTAGAGTTGACTTCCGGAGCATTGCACTGTGCATAGCTATCCCACAGTTCCCGCAGTCTCCGCTGCCCATTGGAATTCTGGGTTGAGATCCCAATGCCTGATGGGGCTAAAACATTGTCGCGGGTGGTTCTGGGTACATATCATCAGGCCCCCGTTCCCTCCCTCCCTCCGTGAAAGCAAGGGCAGACAGTCGTTTCGCGCCTTTTTTCCTGAGTTACCTGTGCAGACGCCATACCACGGCAAGCATGGAGCCCGCTCAGGTAACCGTCACCCTATGTCTCCTGGGTGCTGGCAGACGCGGTACGGCATTGCTACACAGTAGCAGCAACCCCTTGCCTTGTGGCAGCAGACGGTACAGTACGACTGGTAGCCGTCATCGTCATGTCCGAGGTGCTCCTGGCCACGTCGGCTGGGAGCGCCTGGACAGACATGGGCGCAGGGACTAAATTTGGAGTGACTTGACCAGGTCATTCTCTTTAGTCCTGCAGTCAGTCCTATTGAACCGTCTTATGGTGAGCAGGCAGGCGATACGGATTGCTAGCAGTCGTACTGTACCATCTTCTGCCGGGCAGGCAAAAGATGAGGATGGCTAGCAGTCGTACTGTACCATCTTCTGCCGAGCAGCCATGAGATGTGGATGGCATGCAGTCCTTCTGCACCGTCTGCTGCCAGCCAAAGATGTAAAAGATAGATGGAGTGGATCAAAACAAGAAATAGACCAGATTTGTTTTGTACTCATTTGCCTCCTCCCCTGTCTAGGGGACTCATTCGTCTAGGTCACACTGCAGTCACTCACAGAGAAGGTGCAGCGAGGTAAATCTAGCCATGTATCAATCAGAGGCCAGGCTAACCTCCTTGTTCCAATAAGAACAATAACTTAGGTGCACCATTTCTTATTGGAACCCTCCGTGAAGTCCTGCCTGAAATACTCCTTGATGTAAAGACACCCCCTTTGTTGATTTTAGCTCCCTGAAGCCAACCCTGTAAGCCGTGTTGTCAGTCGCCCCTCCCTCCGTCAGAGCAACGGCAGACAATCGTTCCGCGCCTTTTTTCTGTGCGGACGCCATACCAAGGCAAGCATGGAGGCCGCTCAGCTCACTTTGGCAATTAGGAGCACATTAAACACCACACGCATTATCCAGCAGTATATGCAGCACCAGAACCTGGCAAAGCGATACCGGGCGAGGAGGCGACGTCAGCGCGGTCATGTGAGTGATCAGGACATGGACACAGATTTCTCTGAAAGCATGGGCCCTGCCAATGCATGCATCATGGTGCTAATGGGGCAGGTTCATGCTGTGGAACGCCGATTCTGGGCTCGGGAAACAAGCACAGACTGGTGGGACCGCATAGTGTTGCAGGTCTGGGACGATTCCCAGTGGCTGCGAAACTTTTGCATGCTTAAGGGCACTTTCATGGAACTTTGTGACTTGCTTTCCCCTGCCCTGAGGCGCATGAATACCAAGATGAGAGCAGCCCTCACAGTTGAGAAGCGAGTGGCAATAGCCCTGTGGAAGCTTGCAACGCCAGACAGCTACCGGTCAGTTGGGAATCAATTTGGAGTGGGCAAATCTACTGTGGGGGCTGCTGTGATGCAAGTAGCCCACGCAATCAAAGATCTGCTGATATCAAGGGTAGTGACCCTGGGAAATGTGCAGGTCATAGTGGATGGCTTTGCTGCAATGGGATTCCCTAACTGTGGTGGGGCTATAGACGGAACCCATATCCCTATCTTAGCACCGGAGCACCAAGCTGCCGAGTACATAAACCGCAAGGGGTACTTTTCGATAGTGCTGCAAGCTCTGGTGGATCACAAGGGACGTTTCACCAACATCAACGTGGGATGGCCGGGAAAGGTACATGACGCTCGCATCTTCAGGAACTCTGGTCTGTTTCAAAAGCTGCAGGAAGGGACTTTATTCCCAGACCAGAAAATAACTGTTGGGGATGTTGAAATGCCTCTATGTATCCTTGGGGACCCAGCCTACCCCTTAATGCCATGGCTCATGAAGCCGTACACAGGCAGCCTGGACAGTAGTCAGGAGCTGTTCAACTACAGGCTGAGCAAGTGCAGAATGGTGGTAGAATGTGCATTTGGACGTTTAAAGGCGCGCTGGCGCAGTTTACTGACTCGCTTAGACCTCAGCGAAACCAATATTCCCACTGTTATTACTGCTTGCTGTGTGCTCCACAATATCTGTGAGAGTAAGGGGGAGATGTTTATGGCGGGGTGGGAGGTTGAGGCAAATCGCCTGGCTGCTGGTTACGTGCAGCCAGACACCAGGGCGGTTAGAAGAGCACAGGAGGGCGCGGTACGCATCAGAGAAGCTTTGAAAACCAGTTTCATGACTGGCCAGGCTACGGTGTGAAAGTTCTGTTTGTTTCTCCTTGATGAAACCCCCCGCCCCTTGGTTCACTCTACTTCCCTGTAAGCTAACCACCCGCCCCTCCTCCCTTCAATCACCGCTTGCAGAGGCAATAAAGTCATTGTTGCTTCACATTCATGCATTCTTTATTCATTCATCACACAAATAGGGGGATGACTACCAAGGTAGCCCAGGAGGGGTGGCGGAGGAGGGAAGGAAAATGCCACACAGCACTTTAAGCACAGCAGTTTAAAAGCTTACAACTTTAAAATTTATTGAATGACAGCCTTCTTTTTTTTGGGCAGTCCTCTGTGGTGGAGTGGCTGGTTGGCCGGAGGCCCCGCCACCGCGTTCTTGGGCGTCTGGGTGTGGAGGCTATGGAACTTGGGGAGGAGGGCGGTTGGTTACACAGGGGCTGTCGTGGCAGTCTGTGCTCCAGCTGCCTTTGCTGCAGCTCAGCCATACACTGGAGCATACTGGTTTGGTCCTCCAACAGCCTCAGCATTGAATCCTGCCTCCTCTCATCACGCTGCCGCCACATTTGAGCTTCAGCCCTGTCTTCAGCCCGCCACTTACTCTCTTCAGCCCTCCACCTCTCCTCCCGGTCATTTTGTGCTTTCCTGCACTCTGACATTATTTGCCTCCACGCATTCGTCTGTGCTCTGTCAGTGTGGGAGGACAGCATGAGCTCGGAGAACATGTCATCGCGAGTGCGTTTTTTTTTCTTTCTAAGCTTCACTAGCCTCTGGGAAGGAGAAGATCCTGTGATCATTGAAACACATGCAGCTGGTGGAGAAAAAAAAAGGGACAGCGGTATTTAAAAAGACACATTTTATAAAACAGTGGCTACACTCTTTCAGGGTAAACCTTGCTGTTAACATTACATACATAGCACATGTGCTTTCGTTACAAGGTCGCATTTTGCCTCCCCCCACCGCGTGGCTACCCCCTCAACCTTCCCCCCTCCCTGTGGCTAACAGCGGGGAACATTTCTGTTTAGCCACAGGCAAACAGCCCAGCAGGAATGGGCTCCTCTGAGTGTCCCCTGAAGAAAAGCACTCTATTTCAACCAGGTGACCATGAATTATATCTCACTCTCCTGAGGATAACACAGAGAGATAAAGAACGGATGTTGTTTGAATGCCAGCAAACATACACTGCAATGCTTTGTTCTACAATGATTCCCGAGTACGTGTTACTGGCCTGGAGTGGTAAAGTGTCCTACCATGAAGGACGCAATAAGGCTGCCCTCCCCAGAAACCTTTTGCAAAGGCTTTGGGAGTACATCTAGGAGAACCGCGAATGCCAGGGCAAAGTAATCCTTTCACATGCTTGCTTTTAAACCATGTATAGTATTTTAAAAGGTACACTCACCAGAGGTCCCTTCTCCACCTGCTGGGTCCAGGAGGCAGCCTTGGGTGGGTTCGGGGGGTACTGGCTCCAGGTCCAGGGTGAGAAACAGTTCCTGGCTGTCGGGAAAACCGGTTTCTCCGCTTGCTTGCTGTGAGCTATCTACAACCTCATCATCATCATCTTCTTCTTCGTCCCCAAAACCTGCTTCCGTATTGCCTCCATCTCCATTGAAGGAGTCAAACAACACGGCTGGGGTAGTGGTGGCTGAACCCCCTAAAATGGCATGCAGTTCATCATAGAAGCGGCATGTTTGGGGCTCTGACCCGGAGCAGCCATTCGCCTCTCTGGTTTTCTGGTAGGCTTGCCTCAGCTCCTTCAGTTTCACGCGGCACTGCTTTGGGTCCCTGTTATGGCCTCTGTCCTTCATGCCCTGGGAGATTTTGACAAAGGTTTTGGCATTTCGAAAACTGGAACGGAGTTCTGATAGCACGGATTCCTCTCCCCAAACAGCGATCAGATCCCGTACCTCCCGTTCGGTCCATGCTGGAGCTCTTTTGCGATTCTGGGACTCCATCATGGTCACCTGTGCTGATGAGCTCTGCATGGTCACCTGCAGCTTGCCACGCTGGCCAAACAGGAAATGAGATTCAAAAGTTCGCGGTTCTTTTCCTGTCTACCTGGCCAGTGCATCTGAGTTGAGAGTGCTGTCCAGAGCGGTCACAATGGAGCACTCTGGGATAGCTCGCGGAGGCCAATACCGTTGAATTGTGTCCACAGTACCCCAAATTCGAGCCGGCAAGGCCGATTTAAGCGCTAATCCACTTGTCAGGAGTGGAGTAAGAAAATCGATTTTTAAGAGCCCTTTAAGTCGAAATAAAGGGCTTCATCGTGTGGACGGGTGCAGGTTTACATCGATTTAATGCTGCTAAATTTGACCTAAAAGTCCTAGAGTAGACCAGGGCATAATTTTTAAAAATTACATCTTGGATTTTGGAGCACAATTCTGCAGCAAGGGATAGAATCTGCTGCAAGTTCTATGACTGCAAATTTGTATGACACATAAATACACAAGGCCCTAAATATAAATACATATAATATTTTAGTCACTGTATATAATACTGATATATTGGTCTGCTCCTTCATCCTTCATTCACATGAGTAGTCTTAAACTCAATGGGATTGTTCACAGGAGTAAGATCTGCTGGATTGTGCCCACGTAAATATCATCATTCAAAGTCAAAACTGATAAATCTTTAAAATATTCTCCTAAAGCTAATAAAACTCTATAGTGACCAATCGGAGATTAGTAAATACTAATGGGAAATTTAGTATATCCACTGGCAGCGAACAGACAATTACTGTAAAAGACAGCGCAGAATGTTTTCCATTTGATTTCCATGCCAGGTGTTCTGTCTAGCTGTCTGTGATTTGTTTGCATTATTTTACTAATAGTGTTTTTATATTATTAGATTTGTAGTTACTGTCAAAGTATATACTTCAGTGAACAAAGTATGTCCCCTAAAATTGGAAGAATTCTTAGAGATATGTCATAGGTGTAAAATGTTTTGATAACTTAATAAAAAATATTCCAGTCTCTTTCATCTCAACAGTGCCACTGAAGAAAAATTAATCTTTAACCTTCATATTAGCAATTCACATTTGCCCATGGTTGTTGATTTCTGTCTGATTTCAATATCTGAATTTTGCATCATACTCTTCTTTCTATACAGTATAATTAATTTGCTGCTTAGTCTCAGTATCTTTGTTTGTTTTTAAAGTGTTAATTACAGTAGCTCTTCCTTCCATGAATCAATTGATTTGTTTTCATTTCTTCACTTTATCAATTACTGTTTAGTCATATTTTTTGTCACAACACATTGGTTGGTAGATGGAGTTAAAAACCCATGGAAAGGTAGAAAACTCCAGCCCAAAGTTCAGAGATGATGCTTTGGGCTCTGGAAAGAACAAAGTAGGGGACACTACTTTCCATAGGTTTCCAGCTTGAAAGAAGAAGTGAAAGCACAGCAATGGAGAAATTAGTCCATCTGGAATCACAGAATCATAATGTCCTTAAAACATTGAAAGGCCAATTCAGAATTACCAAATGTTGTTTTATTGGAACATTGGGATATTTGTCTTTTTCTGCTTGTTTCCTGTACACCTCAAAAATTCTGATGAAATGGAAACTCACTCTGAAGTTCACATTTTGCTTGCTACCCTCTAGGGCTGCTTTGTGTTTAAACCAAGTTCCAAGAAGAGAAGGATATCTTCACAAACAGGTTAGTACATTTTGATATATATTGCTATGCTTTAGAAAGGACCACTTGATCCCATAAGCCTCAACTCTGATTTTATTCTGTCATGTCCACATATGGATTTCATTTACTCCCCAATGCCAACACAATATTGAAGAGCTGTCATCTCTTCAGCAGCAGCATCCCAGCTAGTTATTAACTGCTATGAAATTTCTTCATCTCCAGAGCTCTGCCTTCATTGCCTTCTTCATCTTTATAGAAATCTTTTTTCAGGAAAACTTTTTCTCCATACTGTCATAAACAGATATTTTGTCAAGCCAGTAAACAATAACTGCTAAATCAAAGGAGAACCACGATTGGTAGGCACTGAATACTCTTACCTAATCAGAAATGATGCATCATTCAGCATGCTGATCATATTTTACTTCGCTTGTCTGATTTTGGTGAGGAAGAGGTCAGGAAAAAGCCGTTTGTACCCCTAAGGTTCTTGTCCATTTGTTCTGCATTATTTATGCTTCCCATCCGTCAGCCCCCATGTAGTATTCACCATCAGAGAAGAACTAGACAGGACCGACTCCCCTTGGACGTATGAGTAGTGCTGCTCAGTTCCTGTTAAGAGCAACGCAAGGGACGTCCTGTCCTTACTCCCAGGTTGAGAATGCTGCCTTGGCAGCACTCCTAATCCCTGCTAGCCCCAGACCTGTCAAAAGCAGTGATAATTTGAATGAAGAAGAGTGCGGGGGGGGAAGATGAGCCAGATTTTAAATCTCATTGGAAAACACTGCAGACTCCTTTATCACCAGAGGGATATACTGTAACACCTGCTTTAAAATTAATCCAAAATGATTTTCTTTCCCCAGGCCTGGCATGTCTGAAACCCCAGGAGCTTGAGATTAGGAGGTCTAGCCTAGGTTTTCTAACCATCAGTACAGAGCACTACTAGATAACTAAGACAGTGATTGGATTTTATCATGGGATAGACTTGGGACATCACAGTAGAATTTTTCTTTTACTGAAACCTTTGTTTGTGTTAACATTCTGCTAAATTAATCTTCCTAAAATTGATGTTGCTCCAATTTAGCAGCCAATATGTGTTATCACTATCTTTGGGAATAGTTCAGTGAAATTTAATACAAATGTTAACTAATTTTGCTATTGTAAACCAGTCAATGTTTAGAATAATCTTTTAAATATATTTTTGGGAGATTTAGCATGCTACTGGATTAAGTGAAATATCTAGTTAATTACTACAGTCCTAGAGGAGATGACATTCAACTGAGTAGGAGTCATCTATGTATTTTTATTTTTTTTACCTTGAGGAAAGGAAGAATCGGTGTGTCACCAGATATACAAATCAGCTCTCTATCTTTTAGCTGTTCGTCATGTGGATCTGGCCATTGTTAAAAATATTGGCTGGTCACTGCGTGCTTGCACACACACATCCCCTTCTTCCATCATCTACTCAGGACTAAATTTTTAATGGTGTTTAGGTACCTAAAGATGCAGGTATAGTACCTGGTGGAATTTTCAAAAGTGCCTATGCGTCTAATGCCCATTAGGGCTTAAAATTCTATGAAAATCTGATTGAAAATCCCGGTAGGTCCCAAGATGTATCTTTAGGCACCTAAATACCTGTAAGTCTGTCCCTCAGTCCAAGACACTGATTTTGTGTACCTTTCTTTCTGGCCATTCAGAAAATGGACTTCAGGTATGCATTTATAGGTGGAAGAGAAGGCCCTGCATATGCACAGACTTCTACTAAGGCCTAAGAAATAGGCAGTGCTCTCTTGTTTGTATGTCCAGCTTTTTGGCCCAGTACTGCAAGATGCTGAGTACTTTCAAATTCCATTAACTTCAGACAGAATTGCTGGTACACCACACCTCTCAGGACCAGATCTTTGTGCAGACTTGCACCTAGCATCTGCTGTCTAGAGGCTTGTGGAAAAAAAAAAAAATTTGGTATGATCACACATGGTAGTTTGGTCTTGCAGGTCTTTTCTTTTTTAATTAACTAAAAGCAACACAAAGGATCCTGGAGCCATTTAAATAGCTTTGTTAGTATAGGTCATTGGTCACCAACTGGTTGATTGTGATCGACTCGTCGATCGTAGAGGATCTCCCAGTCGATTGCGATCTCCGGCAGCAGTGCAGTGTGGCTCCCTGCTTACCCCGCCCCACGCTGCTCCTGGAAGCGGCCACTGCAGCCTCGGGGGTGGGGGTCAGGGGTCTCCCTCGTGTTGCTTCGGCCTGCAAGCCGGGAGAGCTGCGGGGCAGTGCTTGCAGAGAGGGGCAGCGCACAGAGCCACGTGTCCCCTGCTGTCCTCACCCCAGGGGCACATTGACCCTTTCTGTGAGCAGTGTGGGGCCGGGGTAGGCAGGGAGCCTGCCTTAGCCTCAGTGCACCCACCGCCAACCAGGAGCCACTGGAGGTAAGCGCTGCCCAGTGGGACGCTGCACCCCAACCTCCATCCCTGAACCCCCTCCAGGAACCAGCACCTCATACCCCCTCCTGCACCCCAGCCCTGAGCCTCCTTCTGGAGTCAGCACCCCAAACCCCCTCCTGCACTGCAACACTCTGCCCCAGCCCAGAGCCCCCTCCTGCACCCAAATTCCCTCCCAGAGCCTGCACCCTTTACCCCCTCCTGCACCCCAACCTGCTGCTTCAGGCTCAACCCAGAGCCCCCTCTCACTCTGTGAACCCCTCAGCCCCAACCCCCTGCCCAAGCCCAGTGAAAGTCAGTGAGGTTGGGGGAGAGCGAGCAATGTAGAGAGCGGAGGATGGAGTGAGCGGGGCAGGGCTTTGGGGAAGTGGCTGGGTAGATCCTGAGTTGCCCTTAAATTCAAAAAGTGATCTTGGGCGTAAAGAAGGTTGGAGACCACAGGTGTAGGTAAAGAATAAGATCTTTGATGGGGGTTCTGTTAATCACAAATAGTGATACGTTCCCAGGCACGTCAGCTGATTAATTTCTTACTTCTGAGGGAATTATGCACACAATATTTTAAAATTATGCACATTTTATTTGTCAATAAACAAATGTGGCTCCAATATGGCAGTGGGGAGCACAGGCCACTGGCTGTATTGAGGTGAGAGATCACCCTGAAGCCGCCACTTCCCCGGTACAGAGACTCGGCAGTGAGGCTGCACCTGACTCTTGACACAGTGCAAGGGGTGGGCCTGCCCCAGAAATGCCCCAGGGCCCTGCCCCTCTGCGCCAGCTGTGGGTGGGCAGGCTCAACCCAGCAGGATCCAAGTGTGGAGGGGCTTAGTTTGGGGGAATCCAGGTGTCAGGTGAGAGGTTTCTGGGTGGGGCAATCTGGGTGTGAGCAGCTCAGTGGGAGATCTGGATGCACAGAGGCTCGTTGGTGGGTTCCAGGTGCAGGGGCAATGGGGTTCTGCAGGGGATCCAGATGAAGGTGGTTGGGGCTTGGGAGGGAGTAGGTCTGGTTGTGGGGGATCTGGGTGCTGGGGGAGAGGGTCCAAGTGCAGCTGGTTGGGGATCAGTGGGTTGGGGGCTCATCAGAGAGGTCCAGTTGAAGGGGGTAGGGCTTGTCAGGGTGAGGGTTCAATGGGTCTGCTTAATGGGGGAGCCCCAGCTGCTGCTGAAGGGACACTGCATGCCGGGATCCCACTTCCCCCCATGATTCCCCTATCTTCTCCATCCTCCTCCCCTCACTCCCACATTCCTTCCCCCTGACCTATTCCACCCCCTTTCTTCCCCACTGTCTTCCCCCCCCCCCCTTACTCAGCCCAACCACGGGCACTCACTGTTGCACAGAATGGAAAACAGGAAGGCTCCCAGAACACAGAAGGAGAGCATTACTGGCACTAGGATCCAGGAAGCTGCGTTCAGCTGCAGAGTCATTGGAGCCATGGAGAGACAGCTTCTTTCAGCTGGGCAGCTCTGCGATTGCAGAATGTGGGGGCAGGGACAAGTGGCATGTAAACCCTTGTGGGGCCCCCCCCATGCCTCGCCACTGTTTGGAGGGGGGCAGTCCCCCCCAGAAAACTGCACCCATGGTCACCCCCCGCCTTCCTCTCCTTGCCCCCATGCTCTTCTCTTTGCTTCCCTGCTGTTTTCTGCAGGGAAACACAGGAAATCTGTGGGGTTGGGAGTGTGTATTTTCTGCGGGCATGCAGTCCTGCAGAATCCCCGCAGGAGTAATTTCTAGACACTAGACTGCAGCTGATTGTTCAGTACCTGATCATTAAAGGGAACTTGCAGTTCTGTTGTAACATTATTTTTGTTTTCATGTCTTTTGTCAAGGTTCCTTCCCCACTCTGAACTCTAGGGTACAGATGTGGGGACCTGCATGAAAGATCCCCTAAGCTTATTCTTACCAGCTTAGGTTAAAAGCTGCCACCACCAAAGTGTTACACAAAGAACAGGGGAAGTGCCCACTTGGAAATGTCTCCCCCCCACAATATCCTCCCAATCCCTACATTCCCTTTCCTGGGGAAGGCTTGATAAAAATCCTCACCAATTTGCATAGGTGAACACAGACCCAAACCCTTGGATCTTAAGAACAATGAAAAAAGCAATCAGGTTCTTAAAAGAAGAATTTTAATTAAAGAAAAAGTAAAAGAATTACCTCTGTAAAATCAGGATGGTAAATACCTTACAGGGTAATCAGATTCAAAACATAGAGAATCCCTCTAGGCAAAACCTTAAGTTACAAAAAGACACAAAAACAGGAATATATATTCCATTCAGCACAACTTATTTTATCAGCCATTTAAACAAAACAGAATCTAACGCATATCTAACTAGATTGCTTACTAACTCTTTACAGGAGTTCTGACCTACATTCCTGCTCTGGTTCCAGCAAAAACATCACACAGGTAGAGAGGACCCTTTGTTCCTCCTTCCCCCCCTCCAGCTTTGAAAGTATCTTGTCTCCTCATTGGTCATTTTGGTCAGGTGCCAGCGGGGTTATCTTAGCTTCTTAACCCTTTACAGGTGAAAGGGTTTTTCCTCTGTCCAGGAGGGATATAAAGGTGGTTAGCCTTCCCTTTATATTTATGACATCTTTGCTACTTCAAAGAGAAAAGTTAATCATTGTATCCATCCTGCATTGCCCTGACAGTTAACTGAACTCTTTATCTAACCTTCAGCCATTGTATCCTTCCAGGTAGTGTTAGCTGTCCTCTAAGCCAGGGGTTCTTAACCTTTTTCTTTCTGAGGCCCCCCCCCAACATGCTATAAAAACTCCACGGCCCATCTCTGCAACAACAACTGTTTTCTGCATATAAAAGCCAGGGCCAGCAATTGCATGGGGCCCTACGCCACAGGAGCCCACATGAAGCTAAGTGCCTCAGGCTTCTGCTTTAGCTCTGGGTGGTGTGGCTCAGGGTCCTGGGCTTCAGCTCTGCATGGCAGGGCTTATGCTTTCTGCCCTGGGCCCCAGTGAGTCTAACACTGGTCCTGCTTGGCAGAACCCTGAAACCTGCTTGTGGCCCCCCAAGGGAGCCCCAGACCCCTGGTTGAGAACCACTGCTCTAAGCTACAGCAAGTCATGCTGATTGAATTGCATTTGTGAGAGTTAAAGGTAGCTACAGGCTCTGCATGCACATTTTTAAAAGAGGAATCCTACATGAAGTAAGATTGTAGTTGTGGATTTTTTTTAATTGAAAAATTACTTTATTTTCAAATGCATTTTCCCATTTCTCCTTCCAGCTTTGCATCTACTTCTTGGCTGAAGGCAGGTTTAGGGGTTCTAAAGCAAAGCAGCACCTAAGAAGCTGAGTGCAGAATGTCTCAGCAGAGAGACATTAGGACACTGCTAACAAAAAGGGTCTGATATTTAAGAAGTGCTTATTAACTTTAACGTTCAGGCCCAGATAGTTTGTCCCTTAGCTTCTTCCCCATCTCCAACCTTTCCTCACCTCCATGTTGGCTCTTTATGGGACCAGAAATTTAGACCTGGTCTGCACTTAAAAGTTTTGCTAGTGTATGTCAGGAGTGTGAAAAAATCACATGCACCCCCAGCTGACGTAAGAATGTTGGCAAATGTAAACGCTGTGATACCACCACAAATGTGCTTTCTCTGGTGTAGTTTATTTCATTTGGGGAACTGGAATAAGATATAGTGGCAAAAGTTATTATTTGTATTATGCCATTCTGGGACCCCTGATCATGGACCAGGACCCCTTTGGGCTAGACCAGTGGTTCTCAAACTTTTGTACTGGTGACCCCTTCCACATAGCAAGCCTCTGCATGCGACCCCCCCCCCAATTAAAAAACACATTTTTGTATATTTAACACCATTATAAAAACTGGAGGCAAAGCGGGGCTTGGGGTGGAGGCTGACAGCTCACGACCCCCCATGTAATAACCTCGCACCGCAACCCCCTGAGGGGTCCCAACCCCCAGTTTGAGAACCTCTGGGCTAGACATTGTACAAACACTCAACAAAAAGATGGTCCCTGCCCAAGTTCCTTAGTGTCTTCTGGTATAAACTGCATCTCCACTGGGAGGTTGCTAATATTGCTATACTGGCAAAGCCTTCTAGTATAGACCTGATGTTACTGTGGAATAATGGAGGGGGACCAGAGACCCTATTGCAAGCACTGTGGAAGACCCCATGACTGGCTGGCTGAGTGGGCTGAGAGATGGAATGAAGCAAGTTGGACAGTTTGGGGAGGGGGATATTTGTAATAGGGGAGACAACTGCTAGTTTATCCAGCTGCAAGGTGGGGTGTGGATGGTTGCCAAGCAAGGTGGCCCAATGCAGTGGTTCTCAACCAGGGGTCCAAGGCTTGCTGAGGGGGCCGCAAGCAGGTTTCCAAGGGTACAGCAAGCAGGGCCGGCATTAGACTTGCTGGGTCCCAGGGCAGAAAGCCGAAGCCCCATGGCCTGAGACTGAAGCTCAGGGCTCCAAGTCCTGCCACCCAGGGCTGAAGCCGAAACCTGAGTGACTTTTTAGCTTCACAGGGCCCCGTTTGGAATGGAGCCCTGGCCAATTGCCCTGCTTGCTACCCCCTAACTCTGGCCTGGGCTTTTATATGCAGAAAAACAGTTGTTGTGGCACAGGTGGGTTGTGGAATTTTTATAGCACGTTGGGAGAGGGGCTTCAGAAAGGATAAGGTTGAGAACCCCTGGCATAGTGGAAAGAGTATTGGACAAGGATTCAGGAGATCTGGATTCTAGTCCTGGCTCTGCCACTGGCCTACCGGCTGATTGTGGGCAAGTCACTTCTGTCACTGTTCCTGCATTTTAGAGATGATGATAATGATACTAACCTCCTTTGTAAATTGCTTTGAGATCTGTGGATGAAAAGTGCTATATAAGAGCTAGGTAGGTATGTATGTATTTATTCATTTATCTTTTTGTCTCAGTTTGGGACCAATGGTGCAAGTCAGCTCATTCACCAACTCCTCCTGGCAACAGCTTCTGCATACTTCCCTCTCTTGTTCTGCCTACCTGATAGATATATGCAGTTAGTAGATAAATAAAGGCTTGTTATGAATGAGGATAGATTTCCTTTTCAGCCATTGTATAGTTTTCTTATGAAAAAAAAGTTTTGTTTTTATAAACACCATTATGATTGCCTTTTATTTTTATTTTTCCAGCTGACTATTTTAGTGAAGCTAAAAATGATTCAGAGGACAGTGGTCTTCGATTTGCTACTTGTCAGTTGTTATGGAAGCAGATCAATTCCGAAACGGAGGTGGGTCCTGCTACTTAATACTAACTATAATTTTTACATTTTAAATCAATTCTGGTGTTTTGTTTTGTTCTTATTTTTCTGAGTGATTTCCTTTACCTGCTGACAAGATGAATGGTCTGGCAGGAAGAGAGCCAGAAATGTGAAGTGCGACTGAAACCTTCATAAGAAACATAAAAAACACCACTGGTACACTGTTTCTAACCATGACACACATACCAATTCTGATGCATAAGCTTCCCTGCCTTACCTTACCAATGGTCCTCTTTGCTGTATCCTGGTGTATTGCCACGTCTGATTCTAATCCAGTTGTGTGTTTTTTCTAAGCCACAGTGAAGTTTAGGCTGCTATAAACCTCAGTTTTGTGGGGTATAGGGTATCTCAAGATCCATGGTGGATTAGGCCACGTCTGCGCTACCCGCTGGATCGGTAGGTAGTGATCAATCTATTGGGGATCGATTTATCGCATCTAGTGTAGATGCGATAAATCGATCCCCGATCGCTCTGCCGTCGACTCTGGAACCCCTCCACAGTGAGAGGCAGAAGCGGAGTCAACGGGGGAGCGGCGGCCGTCAATTCCGCACTGCGAGGACGCCAAGTAAGTGATTCTAAGTCCATCTAAGAAACATCGACTTCAGCTATACTATTCTCATAGCTGAAGTTGCATATCTTAGATGGATTTCTTCTCTCCTCCCCCGCCCCCCCACCCACCAGTGTGGACCAGGCCTTAGAATACATGCTGGTGAATGGAAGACAGATATGTGCTAATATGACTGAGCGCTTAGTCTGATGAACTGGTATCAACAGTGTCTTTTGTATACCAGTGAGAAGTCCTATAATGATAACTACCTCAAACAAAGCAGACTGTTTTAGGAAAAATAAAATGTTTCCTCAACCTCTTGGTTACTTGAGGCCTTATGAAATTAAGTAACCTATAATTAGGAGCCCAAAACATTTTAATAAGTTTAACATTGCAAGATGGAGCAGATGAAGAGAGATTTTTATTATGATGGGTTTTTTTGCGGGAAAGCAATCCCAGAAGATATTCTGCCTACTAGTCTTCCCTCCTCACCTGTTTCTCCCCTCTTCCTCCCCCTGTTTAAAGAAGAACTTGCACCCTGTAGTGAACTTAATATATCTGACTGAAAACATAAAAGCAGTGATAGGTAGTGGGGTTTTATACTTTTCTGGCTGTGTTTTCCAAAGATATATGTTTAAATCAGGGCTTGCTCCCATGAAGCTCGTTATTATTAATATTCAGGTCGACTTCTGCAAATAGTTTTGGACACAAAAAGATGAGGGGGGAAATTTTTGAAAAAGTCGGACTGATTTGTTTTGATATTTTTTCTAAATGAACCATTTCAAGATTTCATTTTGAGATGATGTTTGAAAAGTTTCATTGAACCAGAATAAAAGCGTTTTCATTTCAGAGAGGAAACAATGAAAAATTTCAGGTTTTGGTTTGAAACAAAGCAAATTTGGGGGGTGGATTTTTTTGTTCGACCACTGAATCAAAAAATAAATTATTCACTCAACTCTAGTAAAGATCTAGGGTCTTGGTAGAACAGTTCAGTGCAACCATGTACTCAATGTGCAGTAGTGGTCAAAAAAGCAAATAAAGTGTTAAGATACCTAAGGCTCAGAGGAGGCAGCAGCAGCTGGCTGGTCACAGCGCCTAAAGCCAACCCCATAAGTGATTTTTGTTCTAAGAAGTATGTGATTAGGTTTTGGTTGGTAGAGATGAAACCATCTGTCCATTACATTTTCTGATATTCCTAAACAGGACTACAACTTCACTGTCTATTCCAGCAGAAGGAATATTTTAGGCTGGAAATAGAGAGCCACAAATAAACACATTTGATAATTGAAGGAAATAGAAAAATACTGCGAAAGTATATCTGTCTTTATTGATTTTTTTTAAATTATTTTTTCACGTTGATCCCAGTATGAAAATAATTTTTCAAGGATAAAAGGGAGTAGAGTTATGGTGACAAATAAGGAATGTGTTCGCTGAAGATATTGTTTCATCATCTAAGCCTAATACTTTTCTTAGCTGATTTTTTTTCCTGTTTAGATTTAAAGGAATTGAATGTTGACTCTCCTGTGTAACTGTAGAATTCACACAGAAAATACTTTCAGGTGTTCTGTAAGACAATAGGGATTTAGAGGAGTAGATATGGACGTCCTGCCAGAAAATAATTGCACTGTTTTGTACATCCAGAGGTCACTTGCTTTTTCGTAGCTAAATACATTTTTTTTCTCCTCTGTGCCTGAATCATTTTTAAGATTACTGTTCAACCTGTCATGCAGCAACATACTTAAACAAAGATGCAGTATTCCTGAATTTATTGAGATGCTTGATCAAAGCGTCAAGGGAAAACAGAAAGCAACACTTCTGTTTCTGCCACCTGATAAATTATACACTCTGGTCATAATTGGCAGAAAAACAGAATATTAATTTAGAATTGGACCCTGGATAATTTGCTTTGGGGCTTTTAACAACCAGTAAAGTGACAAGAGGGAAGCGGGAAAGGGGGGACTCCAGTGTCTCCCCGCCTGTGTATAATAAAAGCCATGTGTGTGTGTTTGTTTTCTAGAAAATACAAGAAGAACTGAATAAACAATTATTTGATAACTTAATAAGTTTTCTGAGACAATCTCACTCTGAATTCCAAACAAAGAAGACAGAATGGATGTGTCGGATGAAATCCAGTGAAATTCCTACTGCAGCTCTTGTCCTAGGTAACTTTTTTGCATTTTAAGACACTTTGTCTGTCAAACCTCTAAATTAGGTTAAAGATCAAAGGAAATTGAGTTGGAGCCTTCCAGCTATTGGAGCAAGCAGCTTGAACTTCAGAAATGTTAATAGACAAGATTCAGAGGAAAGCTGTGTCAGTTTTTCTTGTTTTTCCCATATGTATAAAGGCACAGTGTGAGAGCATCTCCACCATAGGTTTTGCCTTAGGCAATAGGAGGAAGTGGACATCAGAACATTTGGATTCTATTCCCATTTCTACCACCAACGTGCTGTGTGAGGTTTGTCTGATTATCTTGTTTTTTTTTTTATATGGCATCCATTACCATGGGATATGAGTGCCTCATGAATTTATTCTCCCAATCCTCCTTTTAGATAGGCAAATATTGTCCTTATTTTTTATTTACAGTTTTTATTTTTCCAAGTACAACAAATATACCAAAACACCAGATTCAGCATAATGCTCAAAGTAAGTAAAGAGGTTAGATTAAAGAGCGGGGATGGGAGGGGTAGCAACATAATCTATTTTAAAGAGCTATGTTAGGGGGCTTATTCCTTCACCCACTTACTTCCCTGGTCCTTCTCGCATGAACAGAGAGCAACAATACCCGAAGTCCAAAGGTGCAAACAATTCGATGTTTATTGGGGTGAACTTCCAGCAAGCATGATTCCAGTTTCCTTCCTTAGTATCCTCCTTCCCAGCTCTGACACCACAGAGCCTTACACCTGTGTCCCTGTTCCCATTCCTACCCTTAGCCAAACATGATTCCAACTTCCTTACTCCCATTCCCTGTTCCCATTTCCCCCTTTAGCAAAACATGATTCCAATTTTCTTACCCCCATTCCCTGTTCCCATCTCCCCCTTTAGCAAAACATGATTCCAATTTTCTTACCCCCATTCCCTGTTCCCATCTCACACACCCACATGCCCATGCCCGCCCCCACCCACACCCCCACCCCCACCCCAGTCACTTCCTCATTGACTACAGATTATATAGTAAAACTTGAGTTCTGCTTAGCTATACCTTAACCAATCATTTTCCTGAAATTTAACTAACCAATCCTAACATATTGTAACATGATTATGTAACCAATTATATCCCACCACCTCAATTAGTTTACACCCAGCAAAATTAATTATACAGCAGACAGGAACAATCACAGAACCAGACAGATTATACAGACAAACAATAGCAAAGTGGGAACTATAATGACAAAACAATACAGAAGTGAGGATTTCACATCCCAGCTATTGATAAGTGAGTTCTTGCCAGACAGGATGCTATCAAACTAAGTTTCCTTTTACATTTTCTAGGCACTTCCCTTTCTCTGGAGGTGATAGGAATACAATCCTGTCCTGATAGTGCCTAACAGCCCAATAGCACCTTCTTTCAATGTGACTAGTTTGGAATGCGAGGATGTGACCGTTCGCTTCCCAGCTTATGGCTGCCTCTGCTGCTTAGCCAAAGGCCTGAGCCTAAGCACAGGGCAACAAACTGTCACAGTAAGAGAAGGCCCTTACACCAGCAGACAGTGATTTTGATTCTTTCTTTTATACCTCTATCACTAGCCAAGTGATAAGAATACACCTAAATTCTTAGAATACAGGCCTTTGCAGACAGGCCTGAATATCTATATCCTAACAAGCTACAATAATCATAGACCTCTTAAAAAGTCAGCCCAAATTGCTTTGAATTTTTTGAATATTCTCCTTCTGCAGAATGTGAGTCGTCTGTCAGATGCAAAGTCAGCCATATCACTGAGTGACGCATCAGTGTTTGGTGGGGATTGACTTTTCCATTTTTTCAGGATTAATTTTTTTAGTTACCAGTGTTGATCATTGGGACCATGCCGCTTTGTTACCAGGTAATCTCCAGGTATCAGGAATACATCCATGGATGAAATTTAAGGGGGAGGGCTTCAACTTAGCATCCAATATTAAACTGGTCCTTTGACCCACCTCATAAGAGAAATAGATATTGGGGCACTCTCAAAACATAAAAGCTAATGCAATACCCAGGGAATTACATTACCAACAGCAGTCCATATTTATGAGACTCTGGCAGGCTGGACTAGGTCTGGAGGCCTTGCAGCCCTGTATTACCCTGTCCCAGAATAGAGCAGCGATAAGTCCTCAGGGCAGCCTAGTGTGGCTGTAGAAGAGCGGCTAGTCAGAGGGGCTGCTGGAGCGACCAATAAGGGGTCGGTCAGAAGAGCCAGATAAAAAGCAAGCAGCAGAGCAGCTTTCAGTTCCTGCTTGGAGCTCGAAGAGGGAGCAGCAGGTCCCTGGATAGCTCACTGCGGAGGCAGAACCGAGGCCAGAGAAGGTTGCCAAAGACTGGGTGCCTGTCTGGCTGGATAGAAGAGCAGAAGGACCATGAAAAGGTCAGTGCAGGCAGGCTGAGCCCGGGGGACGTAGACCAAAACCTGGCCAGACCAGGCGAGAGTACCGAGATAGGCCCTACTGGTTTACTTAAAGACTGAACCCAGGGAGAGCTGTGGCCCTGGCTAGGTGCCTGAAGAAGGCAATGTCTCTGGGAAGAAGCCTAAGAGTTATGGCCCCATATCAGAGCCGTGATAAGAACTTGGGACTGTATACCCTGGAAGGGGGGACAGCGTGTGCGTCTTAGCCAGAGGGCTGAGCTACCGAAGACCAGCCGAGAGAACCATGGGCTGAGGGAGTGGGGGTGCTCACGAGAGGAGGGTGCCACCCCATTGAAAGAACAAAAAACCAAAAGCAGGCTCACACCTAACCAAGAGAAAGGGGGCCATCCACGAGATTTGTGTACTCCCCCTCCATGAAAAGAACTGTGTTTGCAGGCACTATCTGCCAGAGAAATGGAGGCACACACGAGAGGCGGGTGCTGACCCTGTTACAGGCCTATTACCATTAATAATTGTAATAATTGAGCCTTCATGGGGGATCATTATATTTAAAAAAAAAAAAAAAAAGTGGGGGGTGTCTTTTGGTGAATAAGGCTTAGTCTAAAGTTGCTTTTTTAACATTAGATACAGTTGTATTTCTTGTCTCTCTTTTTGACAAATGAGGCACTGAGGAAAAAAAGATATTTGGGCAATGATTTTATTCACAGAAATTAATGGGAGTGTGCCATTGACTTCAGTGGGGCCAGGATATTACCCTTAGGGTAGGTTTTTAAGGCCCAGCTTGACAAAGCCCTGGCTGGGATGATTTAGTTGGGGTTGGTCCTGCTTTGAGCAGGGGGTTGGACTACATGACCTCCTGAGATCTCTTCCAACCCTAATCTTCTATGAATCTATGTCTGCATGTCAAGAAAACACCTTTGGTTGGCCTGTAGGGCTGTAAATTTGTAGTGTAGACTCTCGGGCTGGAGCCCGGGTTCTAGGACCTTCTGCCCCCTCAGGGTCCTCCTAAAATTAGGTCTATGCTATGGTTCTATATGTTTTTTACATTTGGTTTAGCTGAAACAGTTTTACAATTGGTTAGAAAATGTCCCCATTGTACACAAATCCAGGTAGTCTATGGCAGAGTTGGTAGTTGAACTCAGATCTTCCGAGTTCCAATCCTTCCTCCTTGGAAGTGGGGATAAAAGAAGCAGCTCCGTTTGTTTCCCCTTAAAAATCTAATGTGTACATTGCTAATCTTTAGACTCTTTGGAGGGTGTGGTGGGGAGAGAGATAATAAAACCTTCTTGAGTTCTGAGATCTGGTATAGTGGTAGTATAAGGGTATGTCTTCACTACCCACCAGTTCAGCAGGCAGCTATCGATTCAGCAGGGATCGATTTATTGCGTCTAGACTAGATGTGATAAATCGATCCCTGAGTGCTCTCCCGTCGACTCCTGTACTCTAGCGCCATGAGAGGTGCAGGCAGAGTTGTCGGGGGAGCAGCAGCAGTTGACTCACCGCGGTGAAGACACCACAGTAAGTCGATCTAAGTATGTTGACTTCAGCTACGTTATTCATTTAGCTGAAGTTGTGTAACTTAGATCGATTTGCCCTTTCCCCCTCCCGCCCCCCCTCTCCCCCCCCCCGTAGACCAGGGCAAAGATTCATTCATTGTCTTTCTCCATCCCTCCAAAATTCTAAATAACAAAAGAACTGGTTTTTCCTCATTCTTGCTATTGAGAGTATTCTTGACAGCTTGTTAAGTGGACTCCAGCGCAGAATTACATCAAGAGGGATCAAACAGCTGTTTTTAAAAAAAACAACTGAGAAATATTCAGATCTCAAGTGCCTGTTACCTTCCTTCCTCCTGGAAGGAGCTTGAGAGATATTTCTGTTGCTATCTCTAGACAGATAAAATAATCTGTGATACCATTGATTTTAATCAGCCATCACTAATATGAAATTCTGAATACAAATTTTCTTCATAACTTATAGGTGACCTGTCATTTTTTCACTATTCTCTTTCTTGTCTATTTGAGATATCTTCTCATTTAATGATTCTGATAATAAACGGGGATAATACAGTATTGATTTTTCTTCCTTCTAGGTGTAAATGTTACAGATCATGCAATGACATTTAAAAGTCTCTCAGAGGTTCTTCAGGATAACGTTACTCCTTATGTAGTCTCACTGCAAGCCAAAGAATGCCCAGGTATATACCGTAATAGCTTTAACAACCTCTTCAAATGGTGAATGCCGTTAACCATAAATTCTATCTTATATTTTTGAATAATAAAAATTATGGATGGAAAAGACCATTTAGGCCATCTAGTCCAATCTCTTCACAATGCAAGATTGTTCTCTGCAATACATTTTCTAGTTATGTCCGGTTTTGTTTAAAACAACGAGGATTCCACCACTTCTTGTGGGAAACTGTTCTAGCTTTGTCATCCTGTTCAATTTGAAATAAAGCTGTTGCATATATTAAGATTTTTTTTTTTTTTTTTAATGATTTTATGTTTGGTCCAACCATTTCTTATTTTAAGCCTTGGGAAGAAGCAGATGTAACACTCATCATCATTTCAGGGTAACTGCACCTGTATTCTTCCCTCCGTGGTCCACTCTAGAGGTGCCCAATCATGTGTCAGGCCTCCAGCCATCACTTGTCTCTAGGAAGGGACCTCTGTCACACTCCCTTTTTTAACCGGGGGTTTTACAGCTGCATAGCCACATTCGATACAGTGTGACATCTGCAGCAAGACAGTCTGCCTTAAGGCGAGCACCTGGGCTTATCTTTCTCTCCAAGTGCCATGACAGGTGTGCTTTACCAGTAATCCAAATAGCTCTTTCTAAGCAAGTACATTTATTCTTAGGGGAAAAGCTGTGTGTGTGTGAGAGAGCCCCAATAAACTGATTTAAACACACACTAAACAGATCAGGAGTCACCCACCAGTCTTATAGGACCCTAGAAAGGCAAAGTCTTTCCAACCCTTCAGCAGGGTCTGTTCCTTTGAATAAAAAGGAAGAACCTGTGTCAGTTCAAGCTCAGTTTTTTATACCAAAAGCCACTTCTCCGTTTGAGTCTCTGGAACATCCAGTTTGAAATAATATATGCCAACCTCCCCAAGGGTTGTACCTCTCTAGAGTTGTTTAGTTACAGTGACTCACCTTAATCACCTTCCTCAATACACAGTTTTTAGTTTCTGGAGGCGCTGTGGTAACCCTCTTCCATAGAGTAGAGCACAAACATATATAAACCATTCATAAATTTTATTAAGTGGTCCCCAAAGATACTGCATTGTTTGCAATATCTGTCACAGGAAATATTCTATTATAAACTGAAATCTCCCTCTGCAAACCCTAGTCTCCTCTCTTTCAGCCACCAACTTAATGTCTCTGAAACATTTTCATAGTGAGGAGAATCACACCTGTTACAAAAAAAAAGTTTTTTACATATTTTCAGAAAAATACTATCCCTTTTTTTTAATGCCAAGAACAGGCCTCATGGATACGTATTTATATTGTATGAAAAAGTAACATCATCTGTTCTGTAAAGCTTTATGTATATGTTTCATTATGTACATATAGCAACTTATTTTACTGCAATCAGGAATATCTGGAATAACATTTTCTTCAAAATATATACTTTTTGTCAGCTCAAAAGACTAAAATCAATCCTAGAAATACATTCAGATCTCTTGGTTAGCCTTTTAGTCTAACTTTAGGTTAATCCAGTAGTGCACAAACAGTGCATTGCTCAAGCCTGGGGGAGAGGCAGGATCAGTGTCTGACCCTTTGATTTCCTCCCTCTGCCATCAGACAAGCTAGTAGGGTTAACTGTTGTTATACACAGCAATCCTGATCAAGGGAGGTTTGGGAGCTGCCTGGGGAAGATGAAAATAATGCTCTGCAGAGACGATGAGCTTGGTGGGGAAAGGGAAGAAAAGACAAAAACAGGATGACCCTGGGGGATGGATGTGGGGGAGAAGGTGTGTGCGGGGTTAGAATTCTAGGTAACTAGGTGAGAGTCTCTTCATTGTGTGTCTATATGTTATAAAGGCATAAAACATCTGCTGCAGAAACTGATGGGACAGCTAATGGACTGCTCTGTAGATGTGGACTCATCTGAGGAGGATGAATGTGTTAACATTTCCCAGAAAAAGATACACTGCTCAATGGCTTCTCTTTCCAAATGGTACGAGAATGTAACAAAGGTAGGCTTTCATACTGCCAGTTTACGAAATATCTGGCTTTTAATTCTCATAAAATTTTAATTGCATGACTCAGTCTTGTATCTAATAGTCAAAACTAGCAAAGCTAGTTTTTCATTTAGTAGTAGGTGATACCTGACCCTGAGATCATCAGAACCTAAAAGTATTTTTTCACCAGTATGAATTCAGTTTCTAATTAAATATTGTCTTTTTGAAAAGTAACTTTTGAAAGTGTGTTTCATAATTAAAAAAAAAAGGTTGTTTTATGCTAATCGTTTGGAAGTGTAAGCTTAAAACTCAAATCTGACTTCCTACCAAATGTTGTTCTCTCCAGACAAGATCCCTGAAGTATTTGTTTTGAAAAACAAAGTATGAAGAACAGATAACCTGGGGAAAGGCACATGATCAGCCTTTTACACAAGCTATCTGAAGCCAGCACTACACAGGCAGTTAATAAGAAAGGAAAACCTTCCAAATGTTTTATATTTTCTCACTATTGAAAAACTAAAAATTAGGAACACAAATATTTTACCAAAATTATTGAGACTCTGAAGGTCTCCTCTGGTTTCCTTACTGGGTAATTGGACAAAAAAGCATAGAATAATTTTCCTTTTTACTTCGTATTTACATTGATTTCAGTGGGATTTATGTGCTTTGCTGAATAGAAATGGACTTCAGTATGTTCATAAGTCTCTGCTAAATTGGGACCTAAATATCCATGCTCCAGTATCTCAGCTGAGATACAGGAGAGATCTACTGAGGGACAGGAGGAAAAAGAATCCTACTCTTTACTCCCAGTGCTGGGAAGTCATTGTGCAGATTCTTCTTTAACCTAATTTGGAATAGATGTTATGGTCTTAGCACAGCTCCTGAAGCAGAGTAATAGAGAATCTGTGCAACTGGGGATGCTTCATCCATTTTCGGTTCCCAGGCATGCCTGACTAGCTCCTGTGATTTTCACAAGAAGTGGTGCACATCTGTGTGCCCACCCCAAATTGTCCCTCCCCTTGCCCAGTGGAACCACACCAGAGGGCTCTGCAGAGGTAAGGGCTGGATTGGCCCTTGTTGAAGAATAGCTTTCTTACCTATTCTCTGTTATAGCTATTTCATTTAGGTCACAGGAGAGGAACAGTGGTACTGTACACAGTTAGAGAAGTACCATGTGTTCCTTAAACAAAACGTTTTGTTTATTTTGGTTAAGTTGTCCATGTGGTAATAAAGTGTTATATCATGGGAGACAAGAGACTTACTCTGTATCCTTTCCCAACTTTTGTTTTATAATATATGGACAATGGCTTTGAAGAAAACAGGTTCTGAAACTCCAAGCAAAAAAAGAACTTCCTCTTCCAGGCACTGGCAATCTCCTCCAATTGTGGTTATCTTCAAGGACATGGAAAGTTTCACAACGAAAGTACTTCAGGACTTCATAGTTATCAGCAGGTAATGTGCCCTGAGGTTTTGGACTGGTGCTCTTTTACTCTCTTCCACTTTTTCTAGTTGTTGCCATAAAATTAAAGGCTGGAGCTCACGTGTCACTTTTTTGCTTGAGGTAGTAACCTGCCCACTTTGCCGTGAGAATGCAGGCCAAATCACTTAAGTGCTGATTTGGCCTGCATTCTCCAGCGTTTCTCCCCATATGCCCAGAAGGACAGAGAGGTTCTCCATAATTCACTGGAAAAGAATTGTAGAGTGACTCAGCTACCTGCAGCACAAAGAACCCTTGGATATGCCCCCAGAAGTCCTAGCGACACTGGTGGTTGAGGGGGTGCTGCAGCAGTAAGGACATAGTAACTCGAGTACAGCTTCTCAATGCAGCTGCCGAGATCCAGGCTAGGCTAAACAGGGTTCTCAGACTTCATTGTTGATCACCCAAGCTAACTCTGGAGTGACAACATACCCCTTTTTGATTGTAAAATCCTGGGACACGCAGTATCCCTTTACAAGGGCATGAAGAGGATTGAAAACTGAATCAGAAATTTGGAGAATCGCAATAGTGGTGCAGGTGAGCAGGCAGTGGAAAACAAGCACTGTTGGCAGTAGAAGTGATGAACTGTTAGAATATTACCTAATTTCCGGTGTTCTGAAGTCTTAAAGGGGTGGTTATTGTCATGGTGCCTGTCTAATGGGGAATAGCTGAGGTCACATATTTAAAGTTCAGTGGGAGGGTTCCAGCAGCAGATAAGTTAGGATATTTGTGGTTTGCTAGAGCAGTGGCTCTCAACCTTTCTAGACTACTGTACCCTTTCAGGAGTCTGATTTGTCTTGCGTACCCCAAGTTTCACCTCATTTAAAACCTACTTGCTTATAAAATCAGACATAAAGATACAAAAGTGTCACAGCACACTGTTAGTGAAAAAATCTTACTTTCTCATTTTTACCATATAACTGTATAATAAATCAATTGAAATATAAATATTGTACTTACATTTCAGTGTATAGTGTGTTTATATAAAGCAGTATAAACAAGTCATTGCCTGTATGAAATTTTAGTTTGTACTGATTTTGCTAGTGCTTTTTATGTAGCTTGTTGTAAAACTAGGCAAATATCTAGATGAGTTGATGTACCCCTTAGAAGACCTCTGCGTAGAAGAAGCCTAGTGTCAGTGCAATCACTGTACAATTAAAAGTTGTCTTCCTTAAAATCAGGTACTGTACTGCTGGACTAGAAGTCAGTCAGTGTTGTGCCTTATCTTTTAAAGAAAGTGCTGGGGATGTCCCTGGAAATTAGACAGATGCACTTTACTTTGTTATTACAAACTAATTTGCCTGTTACTAAAGATGGAGTTAAAACATCTTGATGACATAAAGTTTAAAAAAACAAAACAAAACATGGTTTCTGCATCGGAAAATCCTACTTCTCCGATCTGTTAGAATTGTTTGACGTAGCCAGGAGAAGAGTAGAGAAGGGACAGATGCTGTATATAACTTTTTAAGATTGATTAAAAATTCTTCAACAAAATCCCTCGTAAAAAGTGGCTAAGGAAATGAAATAGTTTTGGAGGAATAGTCAGTTTTCATCGTGGAAGAAAGTTAGTAGTGGGGTGCCACAAAGATCTGTAATGGGACTAGTATTATTTAATATATTAGTGATCTTTAAGGGGCAGTGTTAAATTGTAAGGTAACAACATTTTTGGATAACATGAAACTAGAAAAGGGAAGAGGCTATACCTCTGCATAAAGCAATGATAGACCTTCATCTGAACACCGTGCTCAGTTCTGGTCATCACATGTCAGAAAAAAATGAACTAGAAATAGAAAAGGTCCAGAGAGGGCAAAAATGATGAGAAATGGAAAAACTCAAAAACAAAAAGAAATTTAGAAGTTTTAGGATTGTTTGTTTTAGAGAAGGAATAAGTGAGTGAGTATATTGTAGGTCTATAACTTATTGTGTGTATATGTAGAAAGAGCCATTTGGGCATTCCAATTTTCCTTTCCTCATAACACATGAACAGCTTGATAAACAGTGAAATTAAAAAGCAGTACATTTAAAACTGCTAAAAATACATGAATTACATCACAAAAATTTAACTGTGGAACTCTTTGTCACAATATGTTGTTGAGGCAGAGCCTAGTTAGATTTTAAAAAGAGGTGTGTGTAATAAATATAATATATGAATAATAACAATCACAGATATGCTAGGATAAAAAAATAAGATGAAGTCCTAGCCCCAGTGAAGTCAAGGGAGAAAGGATTTCACCCACAGAAGGAATATAAACTCTTTAAGACATATACTAAGCCAAACAGAAAACTCTCTAGGAGACAGAATTAACTTCTCTCCTAGGAATGCTAATTTGTGTAAATATGCAGGGTTGTAGCCGTGTTGGTCCCAGGATATTAGAGAGACAAGGTAGATGAGGTAGAATCTTTTATTGGATGAACTTCTGACAAGCTTTTGAGCTACACAGAGCTCTTTTTCACTCTGAGTATCTTTCTGAGACCTGAAGAATAGCTATGTGTAGCTTGAAAGTTTCTCTCTCTCCAACAGAGGTTGGTCGAATAAAAGGTACTATCTCACTCACCTTGTCTTTCTAATTTGTGTAAATGTCAATTATGGATCACTTTATCCCCCGTCTTCTGAAGGATTTGTTATTGGTTGCTATCAGAGATAAGATTAGTGAACATAGGAACTTTGGTCAGATCTGATACGGCAATTTGGAATTCAGATGAATAATGTTTCTGGTTCCTCTCAGGATGTTAATGTGGGTGGAAGGTTACAATTGTTTGAATTGTCATACTTTCAGAAAGTTGGGTTTCTTTTAATTTTAATTCTAAATGTCTTGTTTTATTTTATTTTTTTTTAAGCAAACTACAATACTTTTTAAAGTCTTGGGGTTCTTGTTTGTTTGTATTGTCCTAGATACTGTAGAATCTCAAAAAACAGGCCTTGATCTATGATTGGGGCCCTTAGGTCCTACTGCAATTCAAAGAGTAAATAATAATTTCATTTACCCTTTAATGATTTTTATCCATGTGAGCCTTCCAACACTATTTATTAATACAAATAATTTCAAGGCATATTTAGAAGACTATATTTTGGAATTTTTCAGCTAGGTAAAACTAGCAAAGGGGAACCTTTCCTGTACTGTAACATTAAAGGCAGAAGTTTTACAAGCATATTCCTGAAGATTGGGTCCTCAGGGTACAGTTTGATTTGTTTTTTTCTTGGTAGTGCTGTATTGGGAATATACTGTGTTGCCTTGTGGTTGTGTTTTCATACAGTGCTGGGGAAACCCACATAACTGTTATGTTTTCTTTTTCCTTTCCCACTTTGTGGTCTAGTCAGCACATACATGAATTCCCTCTTGTACTCATTTTCGGAATTGCCACGTCTCCAATGATCATCCACAGGTTACTTCCTCACTCTGTTTCTTCTCTGCTGTGTATAGAGCTTTTCCAGTCTCTTTCTTGCAAGGAGCACCTGGCTACAGTAATTGACAAGGTAATTCAATTTCTAGATAGATGAGGCGGGGAATGGATATGTACAAGTATGGTGTATGTATACATAGCATCTTATGCTTTCAAAGTAGACTAGTGTGAAGCTTTTAAAGTGGGATCTGTTCCTGAGAGCCATATGTTCTGAATATTCTCTCTGAAAACCATGTCTTTAAGCTCACTTACATGTGTTGAGAGTTTCCTCTTCACACAGTGTTGGAGACCATTCAGAAATTATTCAGTACATATCTTCACTTCTTGTTTGTATTAACATTCATGCACACACAACTATATGGTTTTCATTCACTCCCCTTTATTATAGTGCTGCTTTGAAGTAAGATTGACTTCATTCTAAATAGAGATGGCTTCACATCGCTTATATTTATACTGAATATTGCAGCTTAATGTGAATTCTGCAGCCCCTTGAAAATGAGCAGAATTATCCAAATATAAGGTCCCATCATGTAGACACTTTGCTCGTGTGATTTCAGTGGAGTGCATTTGTAAAGTGCCAGCAGAACTATTGCATATGCTTGCAGAAAGTACTTTTGTCCCTGATGCCTGCTGTAATGTTTGTTCTCTCATTCATAATTTGAAAAATTATAGGTAAAATTAATGCCAAGTTTGAACATAACTAAAATCAGACAGAAAAGGAGTACTTGTGGCACCTTAGAGACTAACCAATTTATTTGAGCATGAGCTTTCGTGAGCTACAGCTCACTTCATGAGCATGAGCTTTCATGAGCTACAGCTCACTTCATCGGTCGATGAAGTGAGCTGTAGCTCACGAAAGCTCATGCTCAAATAAATTGGTTAGTCTCTAAGGTGCCACAAGTACTCCTTTTCTTTTTGCGAATACAGACTAACACGGCTGTTACTATAAAATCAGACAATATATAGTTCAGGATTTGGTGGAATCATAAGCTTTAAAGAAAAGTGTGTGTTTTTGCAGCAATGGAAATAAATATGGCTTGGCTGAAGATGACTACATGCATTAATCAATTAATATAGTTTAATTTTAGCACATTCTGAGAATTAAACCAAACGCAGATCTAACTGCTTTGCTATTTACATATTCAAGAAGTAACGTTATAATAATTGGCTGTTGCTACTAGCAGTTACATTTACCTTGAAATGTAATCTATTCTGGTAACATTTAGCAAGGAAATCTTTTTTTCCCTTTGTCTCCTGCAGCTACTTCTGACAACTGAGTTTCCCTTTAAACTAAGTGAGAAAGTGTTGCAAGTTCTAATCAACATATTTTTGTACCATGATTTCTCTGTCCAGAACTTTATCAAAGGATTTCAGGTAATCAGGAGTAAGAAGAATTTCAATTACAGCTAGGCAGTGGTGAAAATGCAATAGAATTACTCCATGGCAGCAGACTTGTACTCAGTTTTTTAGGGCCTGATTTTAATCCCATTGAAGTCAGTGGCAAAATTCCCATTGAATACTATAGCTGAGATCGGGTGTCTAAATAGTGGTTTTTTTGTGAGTGTGCGGGGTGGGAGGGGGGATGGGAAAGCTCTTGGGAAGCTAGCAGGAATTGTGGGAAGGCAGTTTAGAAACAGCTTATTCTGTGACACAAGTCATATGAATAAAAAATTAGAAACAAAAACCTGAAAGGGTAGAAACAAATTTTCTGTGTATTAATTTTATAGGTATTCTTTGATGTCTTTCAATTTTGCATGCTAATACTAAAAAATCTTCAAAGTCAACTCCATTTTCAGAAGTGATTTAGGCACTGAAGAGTCTAAGACAGGGGTGGGCAAACTTTTTGGCCCAAGGGACCACATCTGGGAATAGAAATTGTATGGCGGGCCGTGAATGTTCACAAAATTGGGGTTGGGATGTGGGAGGGGGGTGAGGGCTTGCGTTGGGGGTGCAGGCTCTGGGGTAGGGCCAGAAATGAGGAGTCCAGGGTGCGGGAGGGGGATCTGGGCTGCGTCGGGTGAGTGGAGTGCGAGGGGGATGAGGGCTCCAGCTGGGGGTGCGGGCTCTAGGGTGGGGCTGAGAATGAGGAGGTTGGGGTGTAGGAGGTTGCTCCAGGCTGGGACTGAGAGGTCTGGAGGGCAGGAGGGGGATTAGGGATGGGGCAGGGGATTGGGGTGCGGGGAGAGTCTCGGGGTGCAGGCTATGGGTGGCGCTTACCTCAAGTGGCTCCCGGAAGCAGTGGCTATGTTCCCCCTTCGGCTCCTACACGGAGCGTGGCCAGGCAACTCTGCATCCTGACCCGTCTGCAAGTGCTGCCCCTGCACTGTGGATGAAGGGAAAGCAGTGGATGTATTGTTTCTTGACTTTAGCAAAGCTTTTGACACGGTCTCCCATAGTATTCTTGTCAGCAAGTTAAGGAAGTATGGGCTGGATGAATGCACTATAAGGTGGGTAGAAAGCTGGCTAGATTGTCGGGCTCAACGGGTAGTGATCAATGGCTCCATGTCTAGTTGGCAGCCGGTATCAAGTGGAGTGCCCCAAGGGTGGGTCCTGGGGCCGGTTTTATTCAATATCTTCATAAATGATCTGGAGGATGGTGTGGATTGCACTCTCAGCAAATTTGCGGATGATACTAAACTGGGAGGAGTGGTAGATACGCTGGAGGGGAGGGATAGGATACAGAAGGACCTAGACCAATTGGAAGATTGGGCCAAAAGGAATCTGATGAGGTTCAATAAGGATAAGTGCAGGGTCCTGCACTTAGGACGGAAGAACCCAATGCACAGCTACAGACTAGGGACCGAATGGCTAGGCAGCAGTTCTGCGGAAAAGGACCTAGGGGTGACAGTGGACGAGAAGCTGGATATGAGTCAGCAGTGTGCCCTTGTTGCCAAGAAGGCCAATGGCATTTTGGGATGTATAAGTAGGGGCATAGCGAGCAGATCAAGGGACGTGATCGTTCCCCTCTATTCGACATTGGTGAGGCCTCATCTGGAGTACTGTGTCCAGTTTTGGGCCCCACACTTCAAGAAGGATGTGGATAAATTGGAGAGAGTCCAGCGAAGGGCAACAAAAATGATTAGGGGACTGGAACACATGAGTTATGAGGAGAGGCTGAGGGAGCTGGGATTGTTTAGCCTGCAGAAGAGAAGAATGAGGGGGGATTTGATAGCTGCTTTCAACTACCTGAAAGGGGGTTCCAAAGAGGATGGCTCTAGACTGTTCTCAATGGTAGCAGATGACAGAACGAGGAGTAATGGTCTCAAGTTGCAGTGGGGGAGGTTTAGATTGGATATTAGGAAAAACTTTTTCACTAGGAGGGTGGTGAAACACTGGAATGCGTTACCTAGGGAGGTGGTAGAATCTCCTTCCTTAGAGGTTTTTAAGGTCAGGCTTGACAAAGCCCTGGCTGGGATGATTTAACTGGGAATTGGTCCTGCTTTGAGCAGGGGGTTGGACTAGATGACCTTCTGGGGTCCCTTCCAACCCTGATATTCTATGATTCTATGATTCTATGTGAAGAACTTTGTGATAGGAAAAGGTTTTCCATCTCAATATACCTGCCCAGTTTTTGTACTACCTTTTTTTTTTTCAGAATGACTGTGGTGCAGTCTTCAAAAAAATTACATTGAGTCAGAAGTATGTTTTCTACTATACTGTAAGGTCCCAGACCTGCAAACACTTACGCACTTGAAATCAGTGGAACAACTCAAAGTAGCATGGTTAAGCACATGTGTAAATGTTTACAGGATCAGGGCCTAACAGTATGATTTCAGATATGTGAAATGTGGGATCTTGTCATGTTCCATTGTTTCATTTAATGCATTCTAGCTGATGTTTGTACCTTAAATGATACACTCTTTACTTGCTGCTTTGGCATTTGTGAGGTTGGGCCTGGTCACATAACCCAACAAATTATGTAATACCTAATGTAATTGCTGAATTTTGCTATTATTCAAATAATAAATTAATCAAGTAATAATTGAGCTGCTATAGATCTCGTATAAAACAAAAAGCAATTGACTGAATGATATGAGCAGAAGAAAATTGCAAAATGAGGTTGCCTGTGTTATTCATTGAATAATAATCAAGCACCTCTAGTGGCAGTCGAAAGTAGAAGATTATTAATGTCATCTGATGTGTTGACTGAGTAGACTCTCTAATACAATTTTTAAATAAATGTCATTACTGTCATTTTAGCAATTGTTAATAAATTGCTTAACTTATTTAAAAGCTAGGACACCTCAAGGAAAGTGAACTGCATAGGTATTACAGGTTTTTACTGCATTGTCTCTTTCAGCTGTCTATTGTGGAGCATTTCTATTCCCAGCCCCTCAGTGTGTTGTGCTGCGAGCTCCTGGAAGCTAAGAAGAGAGTATATTCTTTATCACACAATCAGTGTGAAAACATTCGAAGCCTGCCATCTTTTAGAAGGTAAAGGAGAAATAAATATTTTGAACAGCCCTATATTCAATCAGCATTTTTTTTAAAAAAACTTGTAAATAGAGCATTGTGAAATGTGTAATTATATGTGCGTATGTTACATAAAACAGGGACAGTTGTGAATTACTTCTGAAATTTTTTAATCTCTGTCTAAAGAATGCAACTTTTATTTTGTGTAAAATAACCTGCTGTAAAATCCGTCAGTTGAAAGATCCATTTTTTCCTTTTGTCCTTCGTGTAGAAACATTTTCTTTTGACAAATGATCTAATCAGTTGAGAAGTTATGGCAGACCCGGGACTTAAACTGCAGGATTTTGTAGTGGCCACAGACCCAACAGAATCCTGATGGCCACCATTTTTAGAACTATGTATTGTGTAACTTTATATTGCACAAATATTTTTGTTTGGTTTTTACTTCAGATATGTGGAAAGTCAAGTCTCGGAAAAACAAATTGCACTTCTGACTGAGGACAGTTTTTTAAAGGTAAAGTGTAAAATCATTTGGGGGATAGGAACAACCTTCCAAACCCCCCATCATTTTGCATGAAAAGAGAGGAAACTAGGGTAGAATGCATCTTTCATTTGGTAGATATCCCAAAATATGTCTAATGATTTGAGAGCTGGGCTTTAGGTCTACGTGATAGTCCTAATTCTACTCTGTGGGGTATTGGGTAGGTCACTCAGCCTTTCGGTGCATTGAGTTTACCATCTGTAAAATGGATAAAATAATTACCAGGGAGATTGTGAAGCTCAATTATTTAGGACCCACTCTTATTACTTATTCAGGCAAAAAAACCCATGAAATTCAATGGAGTGTTTGCCAGAACAAGAGATGAAGAATTAATCCTGATTGTTGCTTTTGAAAGAGTCCCTTCTGAAAAGAGATTGAAAAGGCTGTTACTGTTTAGTTTAGAGAGGGGGTGGATTAGAGGGATCATGACAGAGAGAAACAAAATAACCAATGGTTTGAGCACATAAATCATGCTCTCCTATTTATCCTTTCCCATAACACAAGAGCAGGGGGACAGTCAATTCAATTGTAAGCAATACATTTAAAATTCATAAAAGGAAATACTTCTTTACGGAACACATAACTAACCTATGAAAATTACTGCCACAAATATAACTGGAAAACGGTTTAGATGTTTGAATGGTTCGTGAAAACATCCACATTATATTAGATAGGATTATAAAAATAGAGAGAGGAACTCTCTCCGGCTTTGGAGCTACTAACTACACAGTTAATAAATTTAGTCTATGGTAAGGTTATCCACTCTGGAGTTTCTTGCATCTTCCTTTGAAAGATCAGGTACCAGCCATTGTTAGAGACAAGATACTGGATTAGATGGACCATTGGTTTAATTCATTATGGCCATTATCTAAATTTCCAAATTGCCTGCTTGAAAGTTGAGGAGTATCTCTGCAGTTTCATATAGACCTCCCTGGATTTTTAAAATCTGGACTTTATTATGAGTCACTTTTCCTGAAAATTTGATGTGTGACAGATAATAGAAATCTGCTAACCAGAGAATGGGATGGCTTTCACAGAGCCAAAAGATGCATATCTTTTTTTTTTTTGTATTCTGAATGCAGTCATGGAATACAGAATTGGAATTAGCTAGTCAGCAGTCTCTTAAGGAGAAATTCTTAAAGCGGACAGAGTGAACCTATTTATTTATAATGATTTCACATTTTATTGTGATCTGTTGTATTAGTATTTCTGCAGTGGAATAAGAGAGGAAGTTTTCTTGGTAAACAAACCAAGAGGTAGCAGATCACAAGCCCATTGCTGTGAAACATGGCAACTCGTGCAATACTTCCAAGGAAGTGATATCCATTTGACAACAATCCATATTCTAGCAGCCATGAAATGCCAAGCCGAAGTCCTTGGAATGATAAAGATCTGCCTTCATGAGTGGGAATTGAAACAACCAGTCTCAGAGATGAAACATCTGATCAATCACAGATGTATATGCCACCACGTATAATTCCATGCTAGAAAGTTTCTGACAAGCAATCATTCAGAAGTCAGGAAGATGTTGTTCTGATTGATGTCTCTCTGTACTACTGATCCTAAGATCTCAAACTAAAACAGTTTGGAAAACAGATAGCTTCTATAATCCCACACTGACCTAGAAGATAGTGAATTGTTACAGTTAAATTCATCTTGCCAATAACTCTTCTCCCTCCTCCCCCAGTAAAATAACCAGCCATTACTGCAATAACCTCTTCTGCAGATGGGCTGCTGCTGAGAGGAGGAATCTAAACATATAAATTCTCTGACAGAGTATTACTTACTCTGCAGTCAGGATCTATAAAGTCAGTGTGTAGCCAAGTGAATGATATTTCTTTCTACAATTCACAGAGGAGTTAAAAACAGTAAATCCCCCTATGCTCTCTAGCTGACAGAACTTTCTATTCTGCCCTTCAGATAAGGTTTATTATATTTTGCTTATGTCCCATTTGAACATTCTACAAATAGATTGAAAAGTATAAGACAAAGGAAGCATCAATTTTAATATTGAATGTCCAAAAAGACTTAAACTGAGTTTCATCATAAACACCATTTCACTATCTTGGGATTTAAGACTCTTCCACAGATCAAAAACCCCCTTCATGTCCACAATGATTTAAGTTCATCTTTCTCTCCTGGAAAACAGGATTCATAATAACTATAACCTCTGCTAGAAGGTTGGGGAGCTGCAACCAATAACACTGACTCATCAATAATTTTCCCACTGTTTCCTCATCTTACAAAACATATAGCTTGCATAAAACTAGTCCCAACTTTCTTCATTTGGGAAGTATCTTATTTTATTTAAAGATTGAAATGCAATTACACTAAATAGTTTTTTGTGGGAGTTTTTTGTTTATTTTTAAATTCTGGCATAAGTGAAGGATATGATCTCATACTAGACAATCCTTCCAGAATGGAGTGGAATGAAACTATTTTGTTTTAAGGCATCTGCTAAGGAAATGCCAGCTTCCTCATCTGTGTACTAAGAAAATAGCCATCCAAATCACAGTAGTGCAAATGTTTAATCTCAGTCTAGTCATTGCCTCACTTGCTCTGTTTCCTTAATAGCAGAAAGGATATTATGAACTTATTCGCAAAAAGAAAAGGAGGACTTGTGGCACCTTAGAGACTAACCAATTTATTAGAGCATAAGCTTTCGTGAGCTACAGCTCACTTCCTCAGATGCATATCGTGGAAACTGCAGCAGGCTTTATATATACACAGAGAATATGAAACAATACCTATTCCCACCCCACTGTCCTGCTGGTAATAGCTTATCTAAAGTGATTTCCAGCACAAATCCAGGTTTTCTCACCCTCCACCCCCCCACACAAATTCACTCTCCTGCTGGTGCCAGCAGGAGAGTGAATTTGTGTGGGGGGGTGGAGGGTGAGAAAACCTGGATTTGTGCTGGAAATCACTTTAGATAAGCTATTACCAGCAGGACAGTGGGGTGGGAATAGGTATTGTTTCATATTCTCTGTGTATATATAAAGCCTGCTGCAGTTTCCACGATATGCATCTGAGGAAGTGAGCTGTAGCTCACGAAAGCTTATGCTCTAATAAATTGGTTAGTCTCTAAGGTGCCACAAGTCCTCCTTTTCTTTTTGCGAATACAGACTAACACGGCTGCTACTCTGAAACCTATGAACTTATTGTCCATCAAGTAAAAAAACCTGTCATGTGTCAGATGGAAAGGATTTGGCTTTAGGTCCATCAGCCACAAGGCACTGCTTATTAAAGTTATAGCAATGCCAAGGAGCTATGTGGCACTAGGAAAAAAAATCAGAGCTACTTTTGGATGTTCTTTCATCTACAATATTGATTTCTCTTACCCAAATATGTAATTTTGGTATGAAGAAAAGAACCCAAGACCAAAGTCATTTTTGAAAGTTTGAATGAAAACAGAACAGTTTATTTTAGCATTGTGCTTTTCAAAATCACCCCACATTGTTTCAGTGGTGTTTGTGGCTCTAAACCCTGTGACATACTTTGGAATTGAATCAAATCTTTTCCAGTACCCAGAGATGTTTGAATCAATGGTATTTAATTCATACTCCATTTCTGTTTTTTGCATTCGTATTTCTAGTTTAGACTCCCAGCTTCAATGTTAAATTGCTTAATCTTAGGAAAATAACACTATTAATAGTTATTATAACAGAATAACCCCCCCACCCCCTCAAAAAAGCATTAGCAAAGCCTTTATTTATCGAGCGGAACTCTGACACTATTATCTAAGGTCAGATTTTGGCATCCTTACACCAAAATCTTGAGGAGTAAGGTTCATCGCACTGTGAGTAAGGGTGGCAGAAACTGGCCAATAGTCATTAAATCCATTCAGATTATGTGTGAGTATCCTTATCATATGCACCTGATATTTCATTTGGCAATGTTTATTTTACCCAAAAATGCATTTCCTTTGTATTTATCATTCAGAACAGGATTAATTTGTGATTGAATTAATGAAATGCTTTCCCATCTCTGAAGAAATGTGCTATTTATGCGGTGGCGTGGGGAGTATATGCCAATTTCTGTAAACTCAGAGCAGAACTTTGAAAATATCATCTTAATTTTTCTGAGGTTTTCTATTGGGCATTTTGTTAGCCATCTGCACTAATCAGTTTCACAACCTGCATATCTGATAACCAAGAGAGAGCTCTCTTATATGTTCAACAAAATACAAGGGCACACATGTATGGAATAAGTCTGCTTTTAGCCATCCAAAAAAAGATACTTGACCTAGCTTTACTTAGACCCTAATATAAAAGGAACCAAGTAGATGATGAGAGACTAGTTATAGGTTTACACTGTGGTTGAGATCCTCAGCCCTGCTGTGGTTCTTTTATTCCAGGTAAAAGGGCCAAAGCAGCATAAAAGGGACCTTAAAAGTTCTGTATGTAGCCAGGGAAGGATTCCTCTGACTCGGGCACTTCATAAGATTTCCATGAGGCTGCCTTCCAAAGACTCCCTTGCAAGCTGTAGCACAGGGGATGTGCTGGGGGCAGGATGGGTATATTAGGGACAATGTTGCAATGCACAGCACTGTGGGGATTCGAGGCTGTGCTGTGGCCCACCCTTAGGGCAACCTGAGGAAAATGCATAATTTAGACAGACACCAAGGGCTATCTAAGGTACACTCTGGGCCTTCCCATCCCTGAGAGCAACCCAGGATAAGGAGGGCAGAAAGATGGCTTAAAGCTACCGTAGTCCCGTCTGCCCTAGACTTGGGAGTTTTAGCACAGAATCTCACCCTATGTGCAGAAACAGAACTATGACCTTTTTGTTCATTCACAACTGATGTACTTCCAGACTCAGTGTGTTATAAATCCAAGTGCTGCATAAGTTATCTATATTATTTTCAGTCTTTACAATGGAGCGAATGCTGTTATTTACATTTTTTTCAAATATAAGTACACTGGACCCTTGCTAGAACACAGGATTTGGGATCTATGTGCTGTACCACATTAACGCAGGGACCACGTTAAAATGAATTCCAGTTAAAGTAATTAAATTTGGGATCCATGGCCACGACCGCGTTATATGCGAATTTGCACTATATAGACGTGCATTCTAGCGAGGGTCCAGTGTACTTCGTTTTTGTTGTGCAGAAAAGCTTTTGCCTTAATTACTGTTACTTTCAGTTGATCTAGCAAGTTCAGGGAGAATATATATTTTTTCACCTGGACTACTTAATTCAAAGTTGAGAAACTGTTTAAGAGTTGAAAATCAGAAAAGCTTATTTACCTCTTCCAGTCTATGAATAAAAATCAGCTGGTGAGGATGAGATCTACTAATTCTAAAAACTTGAAGGACATAAGATAGATTTTCAAAGGTATTTAGGCACCTACAAATGCAGAGGTACCTAATGGGATTTTCAGAAGTGCTTAAGTAGGTCCAGTGCCTACCTCTCATTGATTTCAGTGGAAATTAGGCATGTAAACTGCTCAGGCACTTTGGAACATCTCTTTGCCTCTAAATACCTTTTTCTGGTCACCATGAGCCAGGTTTTCAATCTGTCAAGTCATTAACTACATTTAATATTTCCTTTGTTTTAATAAATCAGTTTTAAATTAAACTGCTGTTTTTTATTCATTTTTAATTGAATTCCAATTTCTGTCCAAATGCAACTTGACACAAAGCATGAGTAAGACATTATCATCTAGTAAATAGGAAATACATCATTCATCATTTTCTAACATAATAAAAATCTGAAAAATTAAGAATCTAAATAAATGTATTTTGAGCCATATAATTGCTTAAACAAATGTGTATAGATACAGTTTGTCCTGCTGATTAGCAAAAAGAAATACCAAATCGAGTATAAAGACCATATTTAGTTTCAAACCAATGTTTTAATGATTATATCAACCAATGAGAATGACTCTTTCTTTAGGAAAATAACTAAAAAGGTACAAATGTGAAACAAGATTGAAATCAATTATTTAAATCAAGATTTCCTGCTTGCTGATTTAAATCATTATTAAAATCACTTTAATGTAAATCAGTCTTTCCTAGTTTGTGAGAACTTTAGTATTCCCTTAAAATATTTTATTTATGTGTTTTAAAAGACATTTTGTGATTATTTCATACTGCTTTGTTCTCATGGATATTGAACTACTTTGTTAAACTGTTATTCTGTCATTTTAGGAAGTAACACAGGAATTACTGGAAGACTTGCATATTTACCATGAGAATTATTTCCCAGTTCTGAGATGTCTTCATGTTTTCACAACTTCCCTTCCAAAGTACCCTTTGGGAAAACAGGTGAAGTACCATCATTCCCTCGACCTCTCTTGTTTCATGGTTGACATCTTTACAAATTTCAAGTCCACTCCCTCTTTTCCCTTCATACACTTCACACATACAGTCAGATATTTTTTGTCTTTATTATGGAGTGGGGGAACAGCACATCGTTTCTTTAACAATGCCTGTCATACTCTGTTGTGAGTAAACAGCAGAGGGCTTGTAGGGAGAAGCAAATGCACAGAACAGCCAGTGCCTCTGTGTTGTGTTTGGCTTTTATGCGTCTGGATTTCTCATATGCAGTACAGACAATTTTCCATTCCTCCTATCATCAATCAAGTAGTTGCCTAATGGTTGGATTCAGATGAGAATTGACATCCTTTTGGCAGGAACAACATAGCAGTGATGGGACAGCCATGGGTATTCTTAGTAGTTAGTTGTATATTGACTTGTGTTAGAGCTCTTGTGTGACCAAACTCAACTTCTCATACCAAGCAGTTATTTTTGCCCCACATTCTCCTATTAATGCTGCAGAACATTCCATGATGTGCATTTCCCCATTGATTCTAGATGTATCAGATACACTGTTACTAGATGTGGATCTTAGCTGTGAATTCACTCTGAACTTTCCTAATGTTTGGATCAAAGGTTTTGATTCAGGTTCACTTCTAATCCCTGCATTCCTGTCACCTGAATGGACCCTGTTAAAACATAGTGCTGAGCGGCAAGCATATTTTTGCCACAGTGAGGGCGTAGTCCCAAGAGATGCTGAATGCCTTCACCTCGAATTGCAGTCAGTGAGAGTTGAGAGCACTCAGCTCCTCACAGGCTCACTCTTTGAATGAGTCAGTCATTGTTTTGAAAAGTGAATGTAAAACCAACCCATTATTTGTTTTGTAAAACATTGTATTCCCGTTACTCATGTACTGGTTTACAGATCAGAGAGCTGCACTGTGCATGTTTGGGAAAGAGAGTGTGGGAAACAGATGAATATGGGTCAGCTGTTCAGTTACTGAGGTAATCTTTCTCCTTTCCATTTTCTTGTTTTGTTTTAGACATGTAGAATATCTTCCATCTGTTTCTCTAGAATTTTACATTTAGAACGCTGCCGGACAAGAAGTTTTGCAATGGACTACATTACTGATTGACCGAAAATATAATTGGCTATCATTTTAAATTTGCATGCCTGTTCTTTTCAGTGGAACTCCCAGAAGCTATTTGAGGCTAGATTCTGATATCTTTCCCTCATGGTGATTACTCCTTAAGTAGTCCTATTGAAATCATTGAGACTATTCAACGTGAATGAGAGTATCAGAATCTGCCCTTTGGTAATTTCTTTGGCATATTTATTTAAATGATGGTGTGTTGTTTTTTTTTAATGTATTATATCTTCATAATTTGATTAATAGAATTGTTGCACTTTTTTGTGATACTTTTTTGTTAACAGTCAAGAATCATTGTCAGTGGTGTTTACAGTGATATTGTAGCCATGTTGGTCCCAGAATATTAGAGAGAAAAAGTGGGTGAGGTAATATCTTTTATTGTACCAACTTCTGTTGGTGAAAAGTGTTTGAGCTACGCCACCCCTCTGCCAGTTCAAGTCAGCAGCCAGGTTCAATATCTGGGGATTCCTCTAAATACTACAGAACAGAACTGGTTCTAGCCCCCACCCAATAATCTGGAAAAATGGAACACCACCACTGGGCATCTCTATGAGACAGTACTTCCACACTGTCAATCACTGAGCCTGTGTATAGCCAAAAAAAAAAAAAATTCTTATTCAAAGGGAAAGGGAACCCAGCATTAATTTGGGAAAACACTTCAACCATGATTCAAAAGCATGTAACCGGAAGCAAACACCCACCCCACGGTACATTGGGCAGCGTCATTTGCCTCAGTATCCCACCCTGTGGTATGAAAGTCCAATGAACGAATGGGTCTTTAACATGCCACTCCCATTTACCTCCACTGCACCCCACTCACAATGGTTGTGCTTAGTCACTGAAGACACAGAGTTCAGAGGTGGTTTCACATGGGTTCACTTCCCATCCCTGAAAAGATGCCTCTGCTGTTGCCTGTACACCTGTCTCGCTGTTGCCGAGTCCCCCTGAACAGGACTGGGATCCTGTGGGGTCCCGCAGGGCCCACTGTCATATAATAATGGGAGTGTGACAGGAGTCGGATTAAAAATAGTCTCGCGCAGGGCTCTAGCTGTCACCTCTGCCACTGTTATCACTGCTGCTGCTTGCTGTCACTTCTGTTATGTTCTGAGACTAAATCATTTAGCCCTGCTCTTAGAGATTTCACTGGGTAAAGGGAAACCTGAAGAATTCTCTAGCTTGAAAGCTAGTTTCTCTCACAACAGAAGTTGGTACAATAAAAGATATTACTTCATCCACCTTGTCTCTCAGTGTTGGCAAGCCAAGTGCTTTGAAAGTTGCAATAATGTGTTCCAAGTGACCTGCTTACAGCTTTATTATTTTTCTTTATAGAATGCTTCACAGATTTGCATTTCATCCTCAGGATGGCCCCTACATAATATTTTCTTTAGCATTTTAATTTCAGTAAAGGTTCCACCAAATCAAGCTTTCCTGTTGACTAGCAGTGTTTAAAATAGAAACAACATCAAAGCCAATTTTTGAAAAGATATGACATGGTTGCCACCTTAAAGTTACAAACATTTGTGCAAATGTTCTTTATGATGGCAGGTGATCAGGTGCAAATACCATGAAATGCTCAGACAATAGGATTTCATGTTGTTGCTGGCACACAAAAAAGGAGCAGATAAGCACAGAGTTGGGATATTTCCACTTATGGGATTTGGCACCTCTGACGTGGAGCTGTGAAACTGCATAGAAAAGCCATGTATTTTGAGGGGTGCAAGAGTTCTCTCCCACTAGGATGATGTCCTTCTCTCTATACATTGGAGTGACACAGTTCCTTTGCTGCCACTGCAGAGATCTGAATGGAATTCTCTCATGTCCACAAGCTAGTTAGCTTTTTACTATTAGTTACTGTAGGGATCAGAGTATCGGCGGTCATGCCTTGTTGTCAGTCAGGAGAGAGGAAGTGGAGCCACTGGTTGCAGCTTGAGACAGAGTCCAAAGTCAAGTGAAGGGTTGAAGTCAGAATCAGACTTAGGATGAGCCAGGGGCCAACCTGGAGTTGGAGTAAGGAGTTAAACTAGGCGGCAAAGCCGTCATTGGGTAGGGTAGAGGAGCAGGGACTTGGAACAAGAAAAGTGGGAACTAGGAACAGAGGCAGATCTGGGATAGGGTGGACAGGAGCAGGCAGAAGTACAGGGCACAGGAGTCAAGCAAGAAGGCAGGGTCTGAAGTGGCAGGCGGAGATTTATTTAGTTGCTTGGACGACGACTTGTGCCTTCTTCTGACTTAAGTAGTGCAACTGAGCCAATTGGTGGGGCCAGATGACTCACCCAATCAGGAACTTCAAGGGCAGAACCTTTGATGAGCTCGAGCTCCTTTAGCCCCCTTCTCCACTGGTTCCAGTGAGCTGCTGGATGGTGGCCCAAGGGTGAGACCTGCCATCCCTCATAGTTACTTTGTTACAGTTCTATAGTATAGTTAGAGTATCTGGAGCCACTTGCCTTGGGTTATATCTGAGCTGTGCTGGGGTCCCAAACTTCAGAGAGGCTTCAGCCATCTTTCCTGAGATGAGATGCACACATTTTGTGTGTAGTATGCCTGGGAGAGGCTCATATAGCGCGTCTCAGTGTACTGTTTGCCATTTCTTCACCCCTCAGATGAGGAAGTACAGAGATTTAAGACTGCAGCTGCATTTGGCTACCTTAAACCTTCAACTGGACTGTTGTAAAACTCCTTTTGGAGTTGTGAGGTCTGTCTCTGTGCTGAGATCTTCTGTGAAGTGTCCTGAAACACACCTTTCCACCCTTAATTTCGGTCCCCAGCTCCATCAAAACAGACTACTCTAGCAACACCGTTACGTCCACACGGCTGTTGGCACCAAAAACTCACACAGCATCATTAGAGTTGACACCAGTTGGTTCCAAGAGTGAGAGAAGTGCTTCCAGATCTCATTGTAACCTGTTCTGGGCAAGTGAAAGGAAAAGAGGAAGCATTCTGATTCACAAAAGGAGCCTGAGGAAAAAAAAAGGAGGTGGTATTGCTTTCCTCCTCCTCTGTTGCTTGTCACCTCCTTAAGTCTCATCACTGCACTTGGCACACACGTCTCCTCAACTTGAGGTTCTGTACTTGAGTGATTTAGTCATCTCAGCGGTGCACATATCTCTAACGCAGTTGATTTCCCTTCTCATGACTGAGGAACCTCTTTCAGAGCTTTTGGCTTGTCTCTGCTGCTTGACTATGCAGAAATATTTGTCATTGGTGTAGATCCAGAACGTCCTTCAGGAGCATGGGATTCCCTGGAAACTGACACACAAGCTCTTACAATTTGCTCCAGAGAGCCTTAGCTATCTTCCCTTGCTGAAAGTTCCATTTCCCTGGAAAGATGCCAGGTACCCTGTTAATGTGGCTGTGCCTTCAGGACTCAGTGAAGGCTTTGCTCAGTGCTATCAAAACCAACATGGCACCTATTTCAACACTGGTAATGCTGACACCAGCACCTCCATTGGTGCCAAGAGCTTTCCCAGCACTGGTCTTCTCAAGCACCATTGCCTTCAAGTAGACCCATGTTTCAATAAGCACAGATCTGACCAGCGCCATCCGTGCTGGCACGAGCAACATTGCCTCCTCAGAGAGTGGCATGTGTATGATGACTGGGAGGAGAGTCCTTCAGAGCAAGTGCAGCAGTCACCAGTCAAAGAATATACTGATGGTATGTCCTTTAAGGATCGAATTGGAACTTCATTTGTCTCCCCTGTAAATGAATAGAAGCAATTTCAGGAGCTGGTAGGGAGGATGGCTGTGTATATAAATCTCCCCACTGTATTTTCCACTGCATGCATCCAATGAAGTGAGCTGTAGCTCACGAAAGCTTATGCTCAAATAAATTTGTTAGTCTCTAAGGTGCCACAAGTCCTCCTTTTTCTTTTTGCTAATACCCTGCAGTTACAGATAGGAGTTTTGGCACCAGACACATCTGATCCTCTTTGTAATATCCTGGAACGGCAGACAAAAGACAAAATCACACTTCCTGTTCTTCAAGGACTACTCAGTCCAGCAAAGGACATTTGGTGCTCTCCTGTGTCCTCACCACCAGTATATTTGGGGGGGACAGTCGGAGGCATGCTATTTTTTTTTTTTTTAATGAATTGTTACAACATTCCTTGGCTGATTTCTATGTCAGTGTCTGCAGCCCAGGAATTATTTAAAAGTAACAGGGCATCCTTGTGTGATCCCTTGGATAGAAAAGGGAGTAGACTGGATGCTATTGTAGAAAAGGTTTATTCTTCTACTTCCATGGGTTTCCGTGTGGCAAATTATCAAGCTGTCGTGCCCCGATATAAGTATGTGTTGTGGCTTTCCGTTAACACTATACTAGCCACCTTGGACGAAGGAATCTGCTAAGACCTATGAAATCTGTTGCTTAACCAATAGGTCAAGTGATGTTAAAGTTTCCAATGAACATTACATCATTTGACAGGGTTCAGTTGCTTTGAGATAGGCCACAGTGTTACAGTTAGTTTGGGAGCGAGGATGCCAGCGTATGTGGGAAGAGACGCACACACTTAGGGAAGATCTTCTGAATTTGTGATAGTTTTATTAGCACAATCAGCAATATCACAAACACTACAATGTAGCAAAATAGACAGGGATAATACAAGCATCAAAACTTGCATACTCACATCATCATCATCTGCTGGGGATCCCCATAGAAGTTAGAATGATCCATGAGAGGTTCTTGGCCGACAAGTTCTAAGAAATCACCCAGGATCACCCATGGATGAGTGTCAGTTTTTATCAGAGGTTATGGTGATGCTTCCTATGTCCAGTGCATATTCAGTAGGGATTTCAGCCTCTTTATCTGTATTTCCTCACCCTACTAATGTTGTGATGCCCTTCTCCTGTAGGTTACTTTGTCTTTTACTTTAAGCTTATTAGCGTATACATAATTTAGTTACCTTGGCATTGTTGTAGGCAAATCAGCAGATGTCCAAAGTTAAAATATCTAAAGCTGGTGTAAGCTGGCATCTTGTAGTTATCTGTCAGCAGTGTAGCAACACTTGCTTATAACAGCATTCTGTCTTGTGATATAGGGTCATTTACTGGTTAGTTGGGTATGCCAAGTGTTTAAGCCTTGGGCCTTAGTTTGGCTTAGCTATTGTCTTTACAGGCTTGAGAATGTAGGCTTTTACGTTACTCCACACCTGTACCTTAGTGTATGCCCCTATATGTATAATAAAATAGCTGACTACAGGTCACCTCCCCTCCCCTCGATGGGGTGATTTGCTAATGAACCCTTTCACACTATCTTGGGTCTTAACAACATATACCATCCACATGGAGACGCTATATTGGCTGATATGGATGAATAGATGGATAGGAATGTTCATGTACCTGGTATACTGCTGCTGGTTGCCTGGACACACACTATTGTTCCTTAGTTTGGGTTACCTGAGGTTAATTGGTCACCTCCTTCGAGATAATAGGATTCTGAATGGAGACAGTCTGGGGTTGGCTTTCTAGGGGAAGTGTTTGGGGGAGTGCTTAATACCGTTCGCTTAGACCTCTGATTTTACAATGCATAAAACAAAGATTACTCCAGTTGCACTACAGGTTCATCTATTCAGTCCAATCTCCATCCATAGAGGTATAATCAACACCTAATCACCTCCATCCATTAACCTGGTGAATATTTACTAATTTTTATCAAGTGTGAATCTTTATACTTCATTAATTAGCTTAAATTTAAATTAAGAGGGGCAATATGAAGCTGCAACATTGGTGTGCTCTGTCGGACTAGATCCTGGTATTCTGGTTTAACAGTGAAAACTGTTTCATTTTTTAAAACAGGTACTGGGGAAACTGCCATATTCCCAATTAACATATGCACCTTTGGATAAAACGAGAAATTTTTAGGGCTTGTCTACGCTACGTGTGGGGTCGATTTGTTATACCAATAAAATAAAAACCAGCAGGATCTTATTAAAGGGGATAAGACAAAATGTCACATTTATTGTGAATACAAAAAGAATCATAGTAGGCAGTCGGTTATAGCTATAAGAAAAGGAGTACTTATGGCACCTTAGAGACTAACAAATTTATTTAGCTCACGAAAGCTTATGCTCAAATAAATTTGTTAGTCTCTAAGGTGCCACAAGTACTCCTTTTCTTTTTGCGAATACAGACTAACACAGCTGCTACTCTGAAACCAGTTATAGCTATAACATTTCATTCAAGTTTCACATTCATTCGCACGTTCGTTCATACATATACACAGGTTCTGCAGCTGCTGTATAGTTACCAGTCCTGAATGTAGCTTGAGTTCGTAGCTTGTGGCAGCTAACTGGCCAGGAAAGCTGGGCACAAGGGAGAGCTGGGTCTCTGTTGGGCATGCACCGATGCCCTTCCATGTTGGCAGCAGAATGTTACTCTTCAAAGTCTTCCATCTCACCCATCGTTTTTGTAGGTATAGGTCTTGCTGTGTCACGCTGCCTCTGGGTTCGGTGTGATTGATCACCCGTCAATTGCAGACATGACTTTCAGCCTAGGCACCTGGCTTTGATGTTTCTTCAGTTGTACTTTTGTTCTTTTCTTTTGAGGGTGTACTCCTCTTACTTTGTCAGGGCTGTTGTCTGCACCTTCAGCCGCTGGGTGTTTACACTTTATTTCATCAAGACAGGCTGGGGCTGGAGGTTGATTCTATCATCCATACATACCTCATTCACACATCTAAACTAAACTAATAAGATTACAGCAGGGTTTTGCAAAAATGAAGATTGCAGCAAGCTTTTACAAAATAAAGTGAGCATTTTAAAATGGAGTTTGAGTTACAATATGGACAAGTGTAAGGAATGGCGAACAGTGAACAGAAGTTACAATGTTGAAACAGTGTAATTTTCAGCAATTTAAGCAGCAATTGGATTGAAAGTGAAACTCAATTAGCCAGTTATTGGGGTAACCGGTTTTATGAATTAATGTTGTTTCATTCATAAAACTTTGCTTATGAAGTTATGTTAATAAAGTGAACAATTAAAACCAATTTCATTGATCAGTTCTAGAGATTTAAGATACGCAACTTCAGCTACATGAATAGCGTAGCTGAAGTCGACGTACTTAGATCTACTTGCCACAGTGTCTTCACTGCGGTAAGTCGACAGCTGACTATCTCCCGTTGACTCTGCTTGCGCTTCTCATTCTGGTGGAGTACCGGAGTTGACGAGAGAGCACTCAGCAGTTGATCGATTGCTGCCCGCCGATGCGGCGGGTAGTGTAAACAAGCCCATAGTCACGACCTTGCACTCTTACAAGGATGATATTTTTGATGGTTGGTCACTACACAACATTGGCCATCTCCACCAGAGGTCACCCTTTCTGTGGGAGCTTGGTCATCTTATGACACTGCTGATGATTGGTTCCATAGTTGGTATCATAGAATCATAGAATATCAGGGTTGGAAGGGACCCCAGAAGGTCATCTAGTCCAACCCCCTGCTCAAAGCAGGACCAATTCCCAGTTAAATCATCCCAGCCAGGGCTTTGTCAAGCCTGACCTTAAAAACTTCTAAGGAAGGAGATTCCACCACCTCCCTAGGTAACGCATTCCAGTGTTTCACCACCCTCCTAGTGAAAAAGTTTTTCCTAATATCCAATCTAAACCTCCCCCACTGCAACTTGAGACCATTACTCCTCGCTCTGTCATCTGCTACCATTGAGAACAGTCTAGAGCCATCCTCTTTGGAACCCCCTTTCAGGTAGTTGAAAGCAGCTATCAAATTCCCCCTCATTCTTCTCTTCTGCAGACTGAACAATCCCAGTTCCCTCAGCCTCTCCTCATAAGTCATGTGTTCTAGACCCCTAATCATTTTTGTTGCCCTTCGCTGGACTCTCTCCAATTTATCCACATCCTTCTTGTAGTGTGGGGCCCAAAACTGGACACAGTACTCCAGATGAGGCCTCACCAATGTCGAATAGAGGGGAACGATCACGTCCCTCGATCTGCTCGCTATGCCCCTACTTATACATCCCAAAATGCCATTGGCCTTCTTGGCAACAAGGGCACACTGCTGACTCATATCCAGCTTCTCATCCACTGTCACCCCTAGGTCCTTTTCCGCAGAACTTCCTTCTGGCCACACAGCGGCATGTCTGCCACAAACACATTATACCTGCAGATGTACTGATGCCTTTTGTCAGAGCAACAGGCAATTCATGGAACTTTCTACATTTGGATGCCTTGATGATAGACCACCAGAGGAGGTACATTTATTTGTTCCTCTTAGATGTTGCCTTCTAGGTGACCTTTTGAGTCCATAGCTACCAATTGGCTAAAAAAAAAATCCTCATCTGGATCAAACAGAGGCAACAAGACTGTAGATGAGACATAAGGATTTTGATATGATGCAATTTTTTTGTTAAATAACACAAGTCAAGATTAGAGTGCTGTATCACAGTATTACCATATTTCTGATTAACCCCAATGATAATTTTTGACAAGAATTTAAACAATTAGCTTTTCTCCCTGTGGTTTTAAAAACATTTTGGACAATACCAGTTTAGCAGCTGCTCATCCTTGGCTAAATCTGTGACCTTTCCTAGTTCCAAGAACTGCAGTGCCTTGCTGATGGTATTAATACATATTCCCTGTATGCTGAACAAATCATTTCCTTCCCTGTATACTGATACCTTTCCTGATCATTATTGTTTAATTGACTGATTAATTTTAATTTCAGTTTCATTAAACAGTCTACCTTTTTCATGCATATTATCGGCTATAAATCTTTCCTTGTTTGATTAATCTTTTATCCATTGCAGCACTGGATTGACAACCTGTCCCTGTAACACATAATGTGTCTCCTAACTTTTCAACATCCACCTGATTCCAAATTGACATGCCATTTCTAAATAACCCTGACATAGTTTTTATGATCCACAAAGGATCAGTTCCCCTTTTTTTCCCCTAGGGATACATAATTGATGCTTGGCATGGATTTCCAAATTTATAATATCCTTCATCCATTGTTGATAAGCAGTGACCTTCTCCACAAGGAGTAATGAAAAGAAAGAGGCCACTTTGGTGTCTTTCTAATAACTGAATTTACCCATATTCCACTTAACAGATTTAACACAACAGGAACATACATAAATTGAACCTGATTGATTAATACCTCTGCTATAGGTGTAACTGCCTTCCCTCCCTCCCCTACAGAGTTATTGATCAGGGGAAGATCTATTTCCAGTTTACCTAAGGTGACACGTTTACATCCAGTAGCTGATAGCTAAGGGTCACACTTTTGCCTATTAGGCCCTTTACAATGTGATAGGACTTGCTAGGAGTAGGCTCTCTTGATTGTGCTACTGGAGTAGGGGAAATGAATTGACACTTTGTGTAAGGCTAATGCAGTCCCATTACTCCAGGTTTTAAACTTCGTACTGCCCCACTGTTCATCTTGATAGTTAGTCTTCTCCAAATTCAGGTATAGCGCCACTGGGAGGTGAGATCATACTGTTCTGAGGATGTTACCAGTGCAGCACCAGGTGTTCTTACAGCGGACAGCTGTTGTCAGCTCCAGACCACAGTTACTACAATGTTAGGGTTTACACTGTCTGGAGTTTTTACCTGAAAGTACCTCTTCTTTGTTTCTACTATATGGGAGTCAAGTACTGGAGATCAAGAGTTTTCAGTCAGCTTGTTGGCTGGATACTGTGCATTCTGCAGACAAGGTGCTCCAAAGGCCTGGGCTTGCGTCAGATTAATTGTGAGGACATTAAAGCTGCTCCAGAGGACAAACAGCATTTTGCTGTGTGCTTGTTCCAACTTGGCCTCTGAGGATTTTGAATTGTTGGACACCTGCAAAGGAGAGGTCTTTTTTCCTGGTACAACTTTAATTGATTAGCATGGTAAAACTTTATTTACTTTGCGTGATTTACTAGTTACTTGAATTTTATATACAAATAAATCAGTTTAAGGTGATATGCTTTTAACCACCTGTGGTAACAACCATGCTCCTGATATTTTATATGAAAAGAGCATGACTTGGTTACCAACTTTCCAATTTTTTTAATTTTATTAAAATTGGCCAGTTCTAACCACTACATACCAATGCATCTTGTGTATATGATTGCGCAAGAATTGCAGGTATGTATCCATTTTAATTTTCTTAATTTGGGAATCACTGGTTTGCCATAGAAGATGCTTAAATAATATTATTTCTCTTCTGACCTCTTAAAAGGTGATTGGCGAGTTGAGGCAATGGAATTTATTCTAAAAGCCATTAAGATTGTGGGAATTAAAACTTTCTCATTTGCTATTGGCGTTTACTGACTTTTAATCTGATAAATTGATCCTTTCCACAGTCCCTGAAAACTCTGGCTAATGAAGGATGGGGTCTGTTCTACCAGAGCCTCAACCACTTTTCTGCCACTGCTGTCTGAAAAAGAAATTCACTACGACTAGCAAAAACTATTTTCTGGATAGGAGATAGCGGTCCTACAAAAGTAATTTTGTTTCTTGAAGTAAGGTTTCTTGCTGCCAAATTGTTTTACAGTATTTTTATTTTCCTTTTATAGGGCTTTAAATCAAGGACTAATTCTTTGACTTTTCTTAATTGAAAAAATTGGATGGGAGTGACAGGCTGATTCACAAATGTGTTTACATTACAACCTGTTTACATTATGCCCCCTTGCACTCCCTTTTAGCTAATAATTTACCTTTATTGTTTTGGATGTACAAAGGGTCTATTTACAAAGACCTTTTACCTTGCAAACAAAGGGGTTTGCTGGGGCAAGAGGTGAAAACGCTAATTTAAAATAAGAGTGCCATACTTGAGGGGTGAACCATTTGAGCAGGTGAACCCTCAAAACCAGTGTCCATATATCTATAGCAACATAGCTTGCTACACACCTCAAACTCTGCTACCAGAGCCATGGCCACTGCCATAACACTAAGGAGGTATTAATGACTTAGATCACAAGGCCTTGCTGTTGCAAAAATGTAATTTGTAAAGTCAAAATGGCTGAGAATTTAAAAGTTGAACAGTAACAGATGGTGAACCTGGTGATATTCTGAACAAAGAGCTTTCAACCATGCTTGTAGTTTCCATTCTTTCACACTGACTCAACAGATAGTCTAGTCTTCAGAGTGACACACAGACAGGAGACGATCCTGGAATATTATTATATAGATACTTTTAGATTTAATTTATATTTGATGTTTGATTTGATATCTTTAGAATGAAAATATTGAGATTAAGCAATCCTTAGTCATCTTTATAAAATGCTGAGATCTACAGATTATAAGTGTTGTATAAATAAAAAGCAGTGGTGGTTTTATATTAATTAAATACATGAATCATTAACTTTGACTGTGTTTCAAGTTCATTCTGGATCCCAGAATGTAATGAGTTTTGTGATGTTGAAATGCCAGGCGAGGCTATTCTGGTTTTTATAATTCACACACCTTGTTTGGCATGAATCATGAACCCGTGTCAAGCTTTAAGTCCAAGTTCTCACCTCTAAATCAGATCCTAGAGGGAAGACATAGGAAGGTGCTTCCAGCTCTAGATGATCTCCTAGACTGGGTACTCTGAAGAAACTATTCTCCATCTACTCTAGGGGGAAATTGAAGGATATCTTCTAGCTCGGCCAGTACTTCAGCCCTTTTTAAATATTGAGCTTTGAATGTAAAAGCTAAACAGCCTTAGTTTATTCTGTAGGAAATCAACTTTACAAGAAAACAGGTAGCTTTAAATTACAGATTTTGGGGATTTCTTTTTCTTTTTTCAGATGAGTAGAAAATACAGTATTGAACATTATTCTAAGTACTTCAACAAATGCTTTTCTTGTTTGCTGGTTATATTACATCATTAGCTATTTGATTCTGTTTTTCAGGATGTTGGCTAAGGCTGAGTTGGTGGCCATACTTCAAAAATGTGTGGAGATTTTTACATCATCTTCTGGAAAACAGTTTAGTAACACGGTAGAGAAACTGGGGGAGTTCCTGACACGGTTTCAAAATCTGGAAGGTGAGCATGTAACATACTACCAAAGTGTCTGTCATCAATCTGCTATAAAATGGCGTCAGAGAATTTACATTAGAGAGAGAGAGAACAACTCTGATGTCTCATGGTATTTTGAGATCAAATCCAGAAAGTTCTCCACATAAGAATACCAAATGCTTTACAGCTTTCAACAATATTTCTTGAATAAGTCAAAAGCTTGAAAAATTAATAGTAGCAAATTCCTTTACATATCCATTTGGGCTCATTACCATGCCAGCTAATAAAAATGTGCAAATTAAGTCACAGCCAGATCCAAATAAGAGATGGATTGTTCAGGTCAGGGTGGCCTGATTGCAGTAGTAATGGCCAGTGGCAACCTGTAGAGTTCAACAGTGCAGCCCAAAAGGAAAAAGAAAAGGTCCTATATTAACAGCCTCTTTGTAACCGCAGCACAGGGACAGCATAGAGTATAGCCAATCTCAAGCATTCAAAAATCATGAGTGGCTTAAAAATTGAGATTTTAAAAAAAATATTAATACATTTGGACTTTTTGTTTTGTTTGTTTGCCTTTAGTTTGAGCCTTCGGTACACTCTCCATGTTTTCAGGCTTTTGTCTGCAACTATGAGGGCTAGAAGCTTACTTCCTTATTTGTAAATGAAAGCTGACATTATCCCGTAATAGTTGTCTTCAGGAACTGAGGCTTTAAGAAAGACTGCCAAGATCACAAGAGTAATGATAAAATTGCAGAATTTGGCAACACTGAAAATAGGCAGCACATCTACAGTCTTCCCTGTGCTCATTAATGTACCTCACCCTGATTTTGACAAACCACTTCTAGTGTGAAGGGGCAGTGTAGTCTCCGTGCTTATTGAATCTTTGGCTTTTGTTGATACTGTGATGATGGATTTTAAGATGTTGACACCTGTCCACTAAAATTGGATTGCAACTACCAACTCATTTCATGTAACCCACCAAACAGCTATCATACTTCACCACTGACCTGAACCAGACTTAAACCTGTGACCTACAGGGAACAACCCCCATAAGCAATGCAAGTAACCTAACAGTCTGTTGCTTTGAATATTATTAGTTCTTACTGTGATAGGAATTGTTTGTTTTAAAATGAATCAAAATTGAGACTTAACCCACCACCAAATAATCAGGATTTTTTAAAGCAAAGCTGCTAGTTATTGATGCAATTATTGATATACAAACTACAGGGTTCTGAAAGCAAAATTCAGGCATAGGTTAAAATTAAGATAAAACTGGGTCAGTCAAATGCTTCAGTATGTTTTATTTTTCACTTTGCTCTCACTTCAATAAATCCAGGTTACGCCGTTTGGGAATGGCAGAAAAGAACCTATTTTCTCTTTAAAAATTTTGCATGGGAAAAATGTAAATTTATAATGTAAGGAGTTTTAAAAGCTCATTAAGTGGCTGCTTCACTGAGATCAGTGGAGCTTTGGCAATTTATACTTGTTGAAGATGTGGTCCAGAAGTTTAAGGTGAAATGTAAGTGGTGCGTAGGCCTTGTGCTGGCCCTCTGCACAGGAATGAATTTTCTGTTTTTGAATAACTATTTACAATGTAAATTACAAAGTGAAGTGTTACTGACCTTTGCTTCCCAGGAGAAAAATCTAATAGCTGACTGGACTTGGGTCCTCATCCGACATGAAAGAGTACCATTGACCCTGTCTCACTTTGGCCTGGGTCAGCGGGTTTCTGTAGATATTAGAAAAAGTTTACCCTGTGTGTTGAACACTGGTTTTGTTCCAGTAGCAGAAGCCAATGAGGCACAAGATGTGTGTGTGTCATCACAAAAGGAACTCCAGAAGAAGATGGACCTCTATCATCTTCAGAAGGTCAGGCCAATTTCACTTTCTCCAAACTAGTTTCAAGATTTATTTTTTTCGAGGTTTTAATTATTCTTGGTTAGATCTGCCCTGCACACCATAGCTGTGAGCAAATAATGTTCTGTGAGTCACTTGAAAATTTAACATCCTACCCAACCTAAATGTCAGATAAGAAGCCACAGGCTTGAAGAATTTCCCTGACTCCTATCTTTCTGACTAAACATACTGGCCTTGATTTAAAAAAAAAAAAAATAGCCTGCAGCACCACAGTCCCATGCATATTTAACTTCCATTGGCATGTGTTGACAGTCCTCCCGTAAGTAGATTTCCCCACACAAAGAATACATCACTTTTTTACAGTTTTATACCACACCTCCTTCCCCGTCCCCCACCTATCAATCAATTCTGATCCTAACCTTCTACCTCTTTGTAGAGCTTCCTTGCAGATGCTACTGTTGCTTTCCTTAGCATGCAGAGAGCTTCAGCCTCCAGGTTTCTTCTCCTACATCTGGATTTTCTGCTCCCTGTTCTACCCCTTTCTTCTTCTTAGAGGAGAAGCAGCTCAGGGGTTTCTCATCTCCTTCCACCCCATTCTTAAAAAAAAAGAGTTAGTAGCATCTGACTGGCTCTGCCTACCTCTTCTCTTCCCCCTGTCCCTACCCCCTGATGAAAGGGCAAGCAGCCCTGCAAGGAAGGAGCCAGAAGCTCTCCAGCCTTACTCTGACTAAAATTTCTAGTTGCCCTAGGCAAGTTGGTTTTTCAAGCCTGGTATCAGTCTGTGAAAACCAGGTATGTATGAAGTGCAACTATGATGTGTTCTAATGTATAGTTCAACATCTCTCTACACCATTATTTTGTTGTAGCTAAATTGGTACATCAATACCTATGTTAGCACTTAAGGTGCTTTTATTTATATTTTTAAGGGCAGATGTTGAGTCAGACTTCATTGCATCTAACAAATTCATATAATAATGCCAGTTAGCATTTTGATAGCACCTTGCACCATGCATCTGAGAATTTTACAGACTTTTAATCTGCACATCCTCCCTGTGAGATAGGTACATATTATTATCCACATTTTATGGATGTGGAAACTGAGGCCCTGGAAGGCTAAGTGACTTGTTCAAAGTTGCACAGCAAATCAGAAGCAGAGCTGGGGCAAGAATCCAAATTCCCTATGTCTCAGTCCCTGGCTCCGTCCAAGAGACAACTCTCCCTTTCCTTTTTATAACTCCATAATGTATGTTAATTTTAGGAATGGAGAAAAAGCAATCTGAAATTTTCTTGTCCTAGCCTTAGGGCACTAATTTCAGAGTTTAGTGTTAGATTCAGATTAGTGTTAGCTCTGTCTAAGTAAAACAGACTCTCACAATGAAAACATTTATTTCCATTCTTAAGCAGGCAGATACTTGTATGCTATTTTACAAAAGGTATATGAACAGGGAACACAGTACTGTCAGTCTAACTTTATTTCTGTTTAGATTAATATGTGTTACCTAGGAGAGCCATGGCAATCATTTTTCATGTCTTGCTTTCTAAAATGCAATAATCCTGTCAGCATCACTCTAGATGAAAGGATTTGCCATCCAAAGTGACTGGGCTGTGCATTTTCTGTCTTTTTTTAATAGACTTTGCTGGAGTTGAAAGAATCAAAAAGATCTAAGAAACTAACGAAGTTTGAAATGCTCAGATTTGAAGTTGTTGACTTTATAGACAGCCTGGTAAGGTGAGCTTTCCTGTTCTTTGGACCCTTTAATAGTTGATACAGTATCATAAGATGCCATACAAAAATACATACATGCACACGCACACAGAACAACAGTTTACCAAACAGTTCAGACTTGGGAGAAACTGCTGTCAAAATCAAAGCGGTAGTCCTGCAATATGAGACATGTCCTCCCCACTCTTTTTTAATTCTGTGAAATGTTGCTGTTGGGTATCCTTGCAGCCATCTGTGTCTGGATGAGGGCTCTGAAAATGCCTGTTTTCCATGCTGTAAGGAGTCTGAAACACAAATTGTACAACTCATTCCTGCTGCTGCAGAAGATGAAGAAAAATATGGCAGTTGACAAGACAAGATCAAAATGGCCCACACCATAATTAGTATTGGTCTATCCATTATTTCTCTTCCGCATTGTATAGGCTAGGGTTGTGATATGCATTTCAATTTTGGTTAATGCAGGGCACGGCAGATGGGCTCGTGGAGGCAGTTCCAAGTGTAAGCATTCACAAAGAAGTCAGTATGGAGACAAGGGTTGGAGAAGGATATGAAGGCAGCTGTTAGTTGTGCATCTTCAGTAGAGGGAAGGATCAAAAGTGTGGAGCAAAAAGGGACTAGGGCAGAGAAGTTGGCAGGAGCTAGATTGTACAGAGCTACGTAGACCAAGACAAGGAGCTTGAATTTGAAAACAAAGGTGAGAGGAAGCCAGTGAAGGGGTTGAAAGATTGGATGGGTGGTGTAGGAGTAATGAGTAAGGCAGATGACTGGTGTCTGCATTCTGGGTATTGCCTGCATTGTTGGGTGAATTTTTCCCGATGTAGGTAGGATTCTAATTAAGAAATGTTTGAAGTGGGAGGCTGAGTTGATAATTCCTGAAATTCTCATTTTATTAGAAGTTGTTTCTAGGTATTGTGGTATCTTATTTTTCAGAGGTTTTCTGCCCATGCCTGTTTGAAATGCACATTCTTGCTATCCCTGTGAAAGCTTAGCTCTCAGTGTGGTTTCGTAATGTCCCTTCAGTTAAAGAGCTGTCTTTTTCATACAACCCTTGTTGTTCTTTTAGAAGTTACCTTGCTCCTGCAGAGATGCAGACCCTGAACGAGGTGGTGTATTTCCACACGGCTAACACCCTCCGTGAGCACTTGAATGCTGCACCACGGATTGCTCTTCACACAGCTCTGAACAACCCCTATTGCTACCTGAAAGTAAGAAATGGACAACTGTGTAACTTGTTCATAGTTGTGTGTAATTCGTGCACGGTCTATGTGAGGCTAATGTGTGTATTTTAATTTTGCTATTTCATAACATTTGGCACACAGTAGGGTCTGTCACAAGGAACTAGCAAGTGGCTCTTTATGAAGCAGCTGGGGAACTGGCTGAGAGCCAGAGAATCTGCCTGACTCAGGAGAAAGCTGATGCTGCTTCATTAAGACTTTTGGGTGGGAAGGCAGTTTCCAGAGCCTCATTTTTAACAGCCTTCTCTACAGAGATAAGCAGAAAGACTTTCTCACCCTCCACTTTGATTGGATGACCCAATGTCCCTGACAGGAGAGTCCTCCAGTTACCAAACCTGGTAGACCCTGTTCATTTTACAAATATAGTGTTTTGTCCTGTGTCTTTGTAAACTCATGTAGATTGGCTACCTGATGGAGCTGCTGAAATTGAGGACAGACTGGCTGTATACAAAAGTATCTAAAAGACTCCCTCCTCCTCATGCCCATCACATAGTGATGCCCTACCCCTTCTTGTTCCAGACCTGCAGTGATCCACACATCACCTTCCCATGAGCTCTTGAACTAAACCAGCCCCCCTGCACATAGTCAAATCCACAGGGTGTCAGGGAAGGAGAAGGGGTAGGTGGGAGAGAGGCTCCTTGGTTGAGGAGAGGCAGGAGTGGGCATTCTTTTCTCTTTCCCACTCTCATGCACAGTTCCCTGATGCTCACCCAAACCATCCCCATGTCCCAGTTTTTCCCGTTAAAAATGTGGCCATTATGTGGAAAAATAAGATTATTGACATTCATGGATGTTTGCATGCTTGCTGCCTGAGACGGATGAGCAGGAACCAAACTGGATAAGTGTTTGAATTCTGTGATCCAGTCTGTGTTGGGTTTTTTTGTCTGTGTGCTTATTTATAAGAACACACCTTTACAATTTTATCTTGTTACAAAAACACAAAAGACTAAGATTAGGAGAGCCAGCTAAATCCAGTTTCTAATGTGCTTAATGAATAGTCTCTTAATTGAATTTACAGAAATGTAAAAGACCTAGATCTTTATCTTTACACATTTGTTCTTTGCATTTTTGATGCATTTCCTGTGCTTGTTGGGTATCTAACTCAGTGTCCAGTAGGAGTACTGGCTGTGGCAGTGCATTACTACTATTTTAATCTGTTTGAACTGAAGATATAATTTCTCCAACTGTGTATAAATCCTGCAGAGTTTGTACTTTCATGGGCTACAACCAGAGCAAAATTTCTCTGATAAACATCTAGCTATCCAGAGCTGTTCCTACCAAAAAGGTTCAGGCAGGAAAGAATCTGCCACTGTAAAGTACCAGCAAGTGGTTAATGATATGATGCCATTTCTCATGGGACTCTAACCGAGCTTCTCTTTCAGCAAAATGGGAACTGGATTGGTATTTAGCCTGACAAAAACGTGTAAAAAAGAATTGTAATTCTTCTTTGAGTGCTTGCTCATGTCCATTTCATTGTACATATGTGTGCTTGCCACATGCACCGGTGCCAGAAGTTTTTCTCTCAGTGGTATCTGTAGGGGACCGGCTCTGGCGCCCTCTGGAGTGGCACGCCTATGCACCGGTATAAGGGGCTCCACCCAACCCCCAGTTCCTTCTTATTGCCAGTGACGGTGCTGAAATGTCTTCTTGTCTCGGCAAGCTTGCTCCTCTCAACTAGTTGATAGAAATTTTGTTAGTTTTATAGTTCCCTTAGTGTTAGGGTTACTAACCCTCCACGATTGTCCTGGAGTATCCAGGAATTAAAGCTTAATCTTTAATTAAAGATTATGTCATCTGATGAAACCTCCAGGAATACGTCCAACCAAAGTTGGCAACCCTACTTAGTGTAGACTTAGTTTTAGTCCTGAATGGGACTTAGCCTAGGGACGGGGCATGCCCCAGTCCCCAAGCTTCAAACCTTGTGACTGTTGCAAGAAACTCATGCCAGTCAGTGATCCCCATAGAAGCTGTTTGAATTGCTTAAGGGAAATCCACGTTAGCGACAAGAATCACACAAGCATGAAACAGGTGTCTCACAAGCAAGAGCTTCAGATTGCAGACCAGAAAGGAGTGGGACATTCATCTCCAAGCACTCCTTATGGAGTTGGGCCTTACACCGGCATCAGAGCCGACCAGGTCAGACTCCGCTCCTAGCATTCTGGCCTTAGTGCAGAGCGTTCCAACGTCACCGGTCTTAGACCAGCACCGATGCCCATCCCCAGTTCCAGCTAAAAAAGCAAAAAAAGGCTGGGAGGGGATGTTCTCCTATGTCCCATAAAGGGGAAGGAGAGGGCCAGAGGAGAGCAAGGACACGCGAGGGGCAGCTCTTCGCTTCTAGACAAAGGTTGGGCTCTGACTCCCATGAGTGGTTAAGCCTACTCCAAGACCCACCTGCCACCCCGGGGAGCATCAGAGGCACTCTGCACCTGGCGGTGCCATCCACACTGCCTCAGAGGGCCTCGTTTGAGGGATCAATCTGCCTTGGGACCTTTCCAACGGTCCCCATCAGTGCAGCACTGCTTCTCGCCATAGGGGATGTCCCGTCAGCACTCGCCTGAGCAGCACCACCAGCCCATGGACGCAAGTTGGCTTGCCTGCTAGAGTTCCCAGCATCAGTCTTGGAAACCAGGCAGCGTTCCTTGGGCTCGGTGCGGTGGGCTGGCGCAGAGGTGCGGCACCAGTCCCCAGAGCCCTGGTGTCAGGAGCACCCAAGTCATTCTCCCAGCTCATGACACCGCTCTGGAGGGTCGAGACACCTGTCCCTGGAGCCCCATCGCCGGAACGCCAGTACAGTTCACTGCAAACGTGTCAATGGTCTCTGACACATGGGTCTACTTACATTCCTGCTCCTGCTCAACAGAACGGCATCGCTCGCTAAACATAAGGCGTCAATCACCAGGGTACCGTCGCCGATCTACCAAACGCCATCACCAGGATTGCAGCACTGAGCGTCATCGCCCTCGTACAGATCCTCAGCGGAAGTCCAGGACCAGAGCCGATGGGATCGGGGTAGACAGGCAGTCTCGGCACCGTCCTGGTCCCCCAGGCATGTATCCCCATCCTCAGGCTCCGAGAAAATCCTACTCACGGGCCAGGGCCACCCATTCCCTGCTGGGCCACAAGTAGCAACATGGCCCCAGGGCCAGTGGCCTGCCCCCTGGCAACTCTGGAATCCCTGGGGATTTCCCCAACCATCGCAGGTGCATAGGTCGGCCTCAGGGGCATCCAACAAATGGTCGGCAACAGTCTACCTCCCTCCCCCAACTCTGATGCGGAGTCAGAGTGGGCTCCGCAGGTTCAGCCAGCCTTGGCTGAGGCTCCCATGGCAGAAGTGGTGGAGTTGGTTGACCCACCTGTACCTGCCTCCTCGTCATCTTCACATGATGAGGCGATAGCAGGGGCCTCTCACCTGGTTCCCCAGGACCATGCCAAGGCTCACCAGGAGCATACATGCCCCATTCTAGAGTGCGCCAGACCCAGTCCCATATGGATACCACTGAGGGAAAAACTTCCAGCACCAGTGTATGGGGCAAACACGCACACCTACAATGGAATGGACATGAGCAATACATCTTGAAGAACAACAGTTACGAAACGGTAACCTTCTTTTCTGTGCTGATGGATTGCTTGGAAACCCAGCTACTGGCAATTCAAAATACCACAGCTAGGAACTGCTTGGCCTTGTGTCAGTGCGATATGGGGAATCTGAGCCCAAAATATCCCTGGGGCTTAGAGAATCATGAAGGCATCATGTCTGATCTTGCAGAAAGGGAGAGTTTCACACAGAACTTGAGTAATAATTCCCATCTCACCAGGATATTTGGAGCAGCAAAAAAAAGAAAAAAAAAATCCATAAGCTGCATTTAGCTCTCCTTTTTTGGAGGGAGGAATACTTTGACTCAAGACCCTTGATAAGGGAATAAATAGAGATCCTGAAAAACTTATTTTTCCTCCATCTGCTCCCCTCAAAAGAGCACAGCCAGGTTTTTAACTTGTTCCTGAGTATCTGTTTATGCTCCTTACTTGGAAGCAGCGCTAGTTGTCAATTAAATGTAATGTTGGTGTTTAAGGTCCTCCTTTTCATTAATGATTGCATTCTAGAACAACTTCCTGCTTATCAGTCTTAGTATGTAGTTATTTCCTGGCAGAGACAGCTTATCTGCTGTTACCTCAGGAAGCTGAGGTTTCCATGAGCACTGCTGCAGCTCCCTCAGGGCATGCTATAAAGACCTGGCCTTAACATCATAAGCAAGCTGTCATTCTCCAAACTCAGGCATAGATCATGCATTGCTGATCAATAGTATTCTCCCTGGATTAGTTCCTTGTTTCCTATGTACGGTCCAAATGCCTGCACTATAGAAGTTAGGACTTGCCCTGTTTTACACAGCTGTTTGATTTCAACCAAATCAAAGTGATCTTACTGGTTGGTAAAATGGTAACATAGGGAATGAATTACATTATTTTCATGAATTGCAGACTGGCTCACCAATGATACAGTACAATTTATCAATCTAGACATGAGCTGCATTAGTTAATAGTCACACTATTTAGATTGAAACCATCTGTACTGAACTGTCAGGTAAATTGACGTAATACCGAATACCTTCAATTTCTGTCGTCTTTGCATAGTGTAATTGAATCTGAAAATCTGTTAGACTGAATTTCTGAAAACTCTATAAGGGAACTTCCCATAGGCACTGGGATTGCTGATCCCAATCATGAAGCTAAAGCTTACAAACTGGAAGAATCAGTTGTAAAAGGCAAATTTAGAAATTTAATGAACAGGAAATGAAGGTAATTGCTTGCCTCATCTTTTTCTCTGTATTGAAAACCTTTGCTTATGATGGTGTCCTTGGTTAGGCATCTTTTAAACTTATTTTCTAACTGACCTGTTATGCAACCAAATGTTGAAGTATGGGTTTTAGACCCGTTATTAGCTGCTGATAGCAGCAGAATCAATGGTGTTGTTCACAGAAAAAGCTCCTGACCTGTTAATGTGGCTAAAGTACTATCGATAAATTTATGAGCTGATGTCACAGTGCTATGGATTGCAACAATAGCATAGAAGTTTTTTTTCTTAGATAAGGTCCTTTTTAACTTCACAGTCAACTAACTAAAGTGTTGTCAGTTTGGATTTCCTGACATGTGGAATGGTTTCTGAAAATCAGACTTCAGCTTTGCAGGTACTGGTTTTCAAACCAGAGAGAGGTGATGGTTTATACACACGGAAGATAAAACTATAAGAAAAACAAATAAACTTGTTAATGCATGTAGACAGATTTATGTTTATATTCCTTCCCCCCCTGAGGACAAAAAGCGCTCTGACATCTATTTATTAGATAGCGAGGACAGAGATGAAGTGCTAATCAATTTATCTTACCTGATCTATAGAATTAAATATTCCTTACTCTGGTGTACAAAATAGAACAAGCAAGAGAGAAGGGGAATAAACTTAATAAAATACCTGCTGTGAGTGCTCCACTGTAGGTGTGCTTGCGTCCCTAAGCTAATGATCAGAGAACTTTTATAGCTGTGTCTGTTACGCCCACACACGCACTGTCTCTCCAAACTAGCCACAGGGCTAGCCAGCGTGCGCAGGCTAACCCCCCTCAGCTCCTTCTCAACTGCCTCAGCTAGAGACAGAGCTATTGGCAGTCCAGTATGACCATTACCTTCACTTACATTTCTATAGCTAGTCTCCCCAGTTGTAGTTGTAGTTTTTTTTCTTTTCTATTTTCTTTCTTAAAAAGGTGGGGGAGGGCTTCATCTCCCCCCCCCCCCGCTTTTTTTTTTGGTTGGGGACCCTTCCCCCAACAGGATAATGCTTAGTTTACCGGGCTTCAAGAAGTGCCTCTCCTGCAAAGAGGCTATCCCTGTAGCAGACAAGCACTCCTGGTCTCTGCCAGCAGCTCAGACTCCGGTCATGCAAGGACAGGAAATTGAGACCAGAAGATCATCTTCATGGAGGCAGCCCTCCAACCCTCCCCGGACCCCACCAAAGAGTCCCTTGGCAGGCGTGATTCTTCCCCACAGCCCTCAACTTCCAAGGACTGTGGGTTGAAGAAATCAGCCCCTGACCCCTCTCATAAGTCATTGAAAAACAGAGCGGGAAGTCCCCATAATGAGCCCCAAGCCGACCGTAAACGATCTGCAGTATGCTGGGTATCCTCTGTACCATCTGCACTGAGACAATCTCAGTCCAGTACCCATGACTCACAAAAATCTGCAGTGGCAGATGCCATTGACACACGTAAGGACCCAACAGGCACAGGCACCAAGTTAACAGCACCAAAGGACAAGGACAGGAGTCAGCACTCCACTAAGAAGATGCTGCCGGTACATACTACTCCATCAGCACCGTCATCAATGCCCCATTGAGCACTGGAGTGGTCAGTGCGGGCAAGATCTCCATTCCCCCAGTACTGCCAGTGGCACCAAGGCAGTCGGTACCACTGGAATTCCGACACTTGAGAGACCTCCGCATATCCAACATACTGGTGTCTCCTTGTCTCAGTACTGGGACCTCCACACCCAGTCTTCTTGTGGTACGGGAGTCTTCCCTGCCACACACCCCTGCTCTCTAGTGCCGACTCAGACAGCGAACCAGAGGCGGCTATATCGCAATACTCTTCTCAGGCTCCCTATGGTGCCCAATACCAACAGGGCCCCGAGCATACCCTCAGATGGTCCCACCACTGCCACCTTGGTGCAGTCAACCGTTGGCACCACCACTGGGCTCTATGCCTCCACCACGCTAGTGGCCCATGCCTCTCAAGCTTCCAGTCCTACCTGAGACGCTCCCACTCCGCCACAGTGTCCAGGGCCTCGGAACCTCCAGAAGAGATTGTGGAGGAACAGGAGGGCGGCATTGAGGAAGAGGTGACCCTGAGGACCATATCCTCCTTCCCATATGAAGCCATTATGCCTCCCACACCATCCCTGGCTGATGACTTCTGCCTTTTCCAGGACCTAGCAAAGAGTGTGGCAGACGCTCTGCAGATACCATTAGAAGAAGTCAAGAGCACCCATCACAAGTTCCTTGACATACTCCACTCCTTCTCATCCTCAAAAATAGCCCTTCCTGTTAATGAGGCTCTTCTGGACCCCGCGAAAACCATATGGCAGACCCCAGCATCTGTGGCTCCTACATGCAAGTGGGCCGACAAAAAATATTATGCCCCAGCAAGGGAGATGAAATTCCTTCTCCCACCCTCCACCCAACTCCATTGTGATGGACGCTGTCAGCTCTCGTGGCCATCAACACCAAATGAGGCCTGCTCCCTACAATGAGGATTGGAAGCATTTGGACCTCTTTGGAAGGAAAGCCTACTCTTCTGCCTATTGAATTGCCAATTACCAAGCCCTAACTGTGAAATACAACTATGTGAATTACTAGAAAATCAGCAGTTTTATTGATCAGCTGCTTGACCTGCTCCGCTACCAATTCAAAGCCATCATTCAGGAGGGACAGTTAGTGGCCAAGACAACACTACAATCTGTTCTGGATGCAGCCAACACAGCCCCAGGTCCATCTCCATGGTGGTGATTATCTGACATGTTCCATGACTACATCTGTTGAGCGTCCCTAATGAAGTCTAGTCAACTGTTGAAGACCTTCCCTTTGAAGGCATCAAGCTCTTTGCAGAGAAGATGGATTCCTCTCTTTGCACCCTAAAAGAGTATAGGGCTACTCTCTGCTCACTGGGCATGGGCATCTACACACCAGGACAAGAGAAAATTTAGTTCGCAGCCCCAGTACAAACCATGTATTTTCCAATACCCAACTCAACGCTACTACAAGCCTCGGAGGAAGAAAATTAAGTTTACTAGTCATAAATAGTCTGTCCCACAGTCTTTCACATCCCAGCCATCCACTTCCAAGCACCAATTTTGACATGTTGGTCAATGCGACGATAGACCACTCCCCCCAACCACTACAGCTGACCGCTGCTTTCCACCCATTTGGCCACCGTCTCGTAACGTTCTGCAGCATCTGAGAATGCATAACATCAGACCAGTGGGTCTTAGAGATTGTTCATAATGCGTACTCCATTTTACCTCCCTACCCCCTCAACAACACCCTTCCCTTCTTCAGGGACCCTTCTTGCATAAATTTACTACAACAAGAGAGAGATCATCATCTCCTCCGGTTAGGAGCCATAGAACCGGTACCTCAACATCTATGAGGCAAAGGGTTTTACTCTCGTTATTTCCTAATACCCAAGAGGAAGGGAGGTTGGAGACCCATATTAGACCTCAGAGTACTCAAGTTTGTCAGAGCTCAAAAATTCAAGATGGTCACTCTAGCAACAATTATTCCAGCATTAGAGAAGGCAAATGGGTTTTCAGCTGTCTACCTTCAGGACACCTGCTTCCGTATCTCAATCCTACCATCTCACAGACAGTTCCTTAGATTTAACCTAGGACAAGGCTACTACCAGTACAGAGTATTGCCCTTTGGGCTATCATCTGCTGTGAGAGTATTCTCCAAGGTTCTCTCAGAAGTGGCCGTGCACTTACGTTCCTAAGGGATCATGATTTACCCTTACCTGGACGATTGCCTCCTCCAAACTCAGTCCCTCGCTGACTCACCAAATCTGCAATAGACTTTTTCACAGAACTGGGCCTACAGATCAATGCCCAGAAATCAACCCTCGTTCCAGTTCAACTCCCAGGATTCATAGGCACCGACCTCAACTAGTTACAGGTCAGAGCACTCCGCTCTCAGTGCAGATTCCTCTTCTTGGCCACACTCATAGAGACCATTCAAAAGAGCCCACAAATATCAGCCAGACACTGCCTCCAACTCTTGGGGCATATGGCAGAAGGAGCAGCGATGATACCACATGCCAGGCGTCAGATGCAATGCCTCCAGATGTGCTTCAGATCTATTTACAAACCAAACAGACTAGACTAGAGCTAAGGGCGGTCAGGAATGTATTTCCTCCCACTGATCAAGGGATCACAAACGAGACTCCTAACAGACCACATGGCATGTATGTACTACATAAGTCGACAAGGGGGAGCCAGCATTCCCCTCCCATTGTGCAGAAGCAATGAGACTATGGAACTGGTATATCTCCCATGGCGTCACACTGTCAGCAGCTTACCTCCTGGGTACACACAACTTGACAGCAGACTGTCTGTCACAGATTCCCACACAACCATGAGTGGGAGATAAACCAGATGTACTTCACGACCTATTCAGGCAGTGGGGCACATCAACCACAGAACAGTTCACCACTTACCTACGCTACTGCTCCAGATCAGAGATAGGACAACAGTCCATGGGCAATGCTCTCCTCCTCACCTTCTCTATGCCTTTCCTCCTTTTCCCCTATTGTAGAAAGTCCTGATAAAAATAAAAAGAGAGAGCACATGTCATACTTGATTGCTCCTACTTGGCCAAGACAGACCTGACCCTTACTTGTCATAGCTCACAACATGACCACCGATCTCTCTCCCTTGCACTCCATACCTCCTCTCGCGGAACAAAGGACGGACTCCGCATCACAACCTAGGGATTCTTCGCCTCAAGGCGTGGCTCCTTCATGGCTCCAACACCTAGAGAACTCCTGCTTGAAGGAGGTACAAGAGGTATTACGACACAATAGAAAGTCCTAAACACACCATACTTACCTGCAAAAATGGTCCAGGTTCCGTTTTTGGTGTTCTTCCCAATAGATCTCCCCAACATCTGCAGCTATTCCAAAGATCCTAGAATATGTACTGACCCTAAAAAGATTGGGATCATCTTTCAGCTTTCGGAATGCACCTAGCAGCTATAGCAGCCTTCCTCCAACAAGTAGAGGGATACCCAGTACTATCACACCCAATCACTAAGATTCCTCAGGGGTATAGTAAACCTTTTCCCATAGCCCTGACTTCTTATCCCCACATGGGACGCAAACCTGGTATTGCAAGGACTGATTAGGTCTCCCTTCGAACCCATAGCCACCTGTTTGCTATCAGGAAGGCCGTTTTCATTGAGAGGTATGTAAGCAATCACCCTAGATAGGAGAATAGGAGAAATGGCAGCTCTGATGGCACATTCCACACACAGTATTCTTTCGGGACAAAGTTATGCTCAGGCCACATCCAAAATTCATCCCTAAGTTAACCTCTCCATTGCACATGAATCAATTGATTCACCTTCCAACCTTCTACCGACACAACAGATAGGCTATATTACACACATTAGAAGCCAGGAGACCCCTTTCCTGTTACCTGGATAGGACGAAGACTTTCAGAAACTCTCCTAAGCTCTTCCTCTCTATTGGAGAAAGGTCCAAGGCTCTTAGCAGTATTACTTCAGAGACTCTCCAATGGGTCTCAAACTGCATTAGACAATGTTACCAAGTTTGCAATATGATCTCTTCTTATAGTATTCGCACACACTCCACGAGGTCAATCTCATCCATCGCCTTCTTCAAGAATGTCCCTATCAGAGATCTGTAGAGCGGTGATATGGGCATCAGTCCACACCTTCTCAGAACATTATGCAATCACTGGGGACTCCGCCTCCAATGCCATCTTCGGCACCACAGTACTGTCATCTGTAACGGACCCAACTCCAAAGTCCCAGCCCTCCAATAGGGATACTGCTCAGGAGTCACCCATAGGGACGCTACTCAAAGAAGAAAAAAGTTATTTACCTTGTGCAGTAATGATGGTTCTTCAAGATGTGTGTCCTGATGTGTGCTCCACAACCCCACCCTTCTCCCCTCTACTTTGGAGTTCTTTTCTATTACTCTGCGTTAGAGAAAGAACTAAGGGAGGTTAGCCCATGTGCGCTGACTCTCCTCGTGGTAGGGCACGAGGAGAGACAGCGCATGTGCGGGCCTAACGGACACTGCTATCGAAGTTCTCCAATCAGCAGTGCAGGGACGCAAGCACACCTAAAGGGGAGCAGCTATAGGGACACATGTCAAAGAACCATTGTTACTGCACAAGGTGAGTAACTTCTTTTTGCAAACCAGATGATGCATCATTTAATTTCTTACGTCCCCAGTGGATTTGTGTTGGGATTTTGGGTTTTTTTGCACTCATCACCATACTTCTAGAGGCACAAACAATAAATATGAAAAAATACCGACAGTACTAACTTCCTGAGTTATCTGGGGTTGATCGTATTTGCTTTCAACACTAGAGATCTTTAAAGATAAAATATGCTCTGAAAACTACTGCCTTCATTTTCTCTGTTTATTTTTTTTATCAGAATCAAACTTTGAAAAGTGACGTTGGATGTATTTCTAATACTGCTCCTGACATATGCATAGTGTATAAACTTCATTTGGAGTGCGGCAGATTAATAAATCTTGTTGACTGGTTAGAGGTATGTGAAGATGAAAATATTAACTATATATGTGTATAGTCTCTAGATTTTGCTGACTTTTTTTTTTTTGCATGCTTTTCTTTGTTTTGTTTTTGTTTCTCTTCAGTGCCATCACTTTTGAAAGCCAGTCTTCTCATGCCACACTGATTCCTGTCCCTGCAAGTACTTGTAAGGCCCACAAATCACCATCCCACTCAACCTCCCCTCCTAGTGCTGGGCATCATTTATTACCAGCACTGCTATCCCAACAATGAAAATCCCTGTTGCTGCTTGTACCTTGTTTATGTTCAGTGTAAACCAAATGTTATGCTTTACAGAGCTACTTTTTCTTCTTTAGCTTTTTAACATTTGCTGATGCACGTTTTCACAGAAAAGCCTGTGTAATGTAAGTACTGTCTCTGAGATATGTGTGATTGGAGGGGTTATGCATCTTATCTTTGCTCTTTAGGCCTTTTCAACGGTGGTAACGGCGGTTGAGGGAACAGACCCAGATTCAGTGGCCACAGACCAGGTGGATGAAATTATCCAGTATCCTTTGTTGTTTCTCGCTTGAATTTATTTTTAATGTTCACATACGTACAAACCAGTGGCCTTTTTCTCGTGGATGAACAAAGCTTTTACAAATGCAGCTTCCCCATGCACTGAGAACTGACTGAAAGAGGGCTAAATACTTTTCAATTAATCTTCTTATAATAAAAAAAATACAAAAGGAGGGTTGACCATTTGTCATATGGCGCTTTTTGCCAAAACCTTAATTCTTTTAGGGTTGGGTGAGGTGAGGTCCCAAGTGCCAGAGGATGTTGTTAGTATAATATATGTCCCAATTTCATTATTCCGTAGCATACTGTAGATTTCCTTTAAAAATGTCAACTTGCATTTAATATTTCTAAGGAAGTTAAATCCTTTACCATTTAAAATCAAGTATATCTAGGTGTTGAGAGATGAATGGCACAAACAAGCACATCAAAGCATCACCTCACCTATTATGCATTAATGCTTGAATTGAAGTCAAAAGTTGGGGCATTGTTTCTGCAACCAGAGGATGGGTTTCATTCAGGTGGTTGGGGTTCTTCCCCTCATTCTTCCAGTTTTGTTGTCCAGGGATGTACAAACAAAATAACCCTAAATATTTTATGAGTTTACAAAATTAATATTGTGTAGCCCTCTCGCCTCACCTCTCCGTAGTCACCACTACATCCAGCCCAAACAGCGGCACAGGTTAGAGCAGTGGTTCTCAAATTTTTTTTACTGGTGACCCCTTTCACATAGCAAGCCTCTGAGTATGACCCCCCCTTATAAATTAAAATAGCTTTTTTTATATATTTAACACTATTATAAATGCTGGAGGCAAAGTGGAGTTTGGGGGGGAGGCTGACAGCTCGCAACCCCCCATGTAATAACCTCGTGATCCCCTGAGGGGTCCCGACCCCCAGTTTGAGAACCCCTGAGTTAGAGCAAGAGCTACTTTATCCTGTAGGTCAGAGGTCATGTTGCCTTGATTTAAATGAATTTCAATTTTGTGCTTACTATGCACCAATAAATCCCTCCCATACCAGAGAGAAATGTAAGTGCTTACTTCATTCAATTCAATTATTTTAATCATGACATATATACTTGTTAATTTCCTTTACAAGAACTTCCAGCGCTCGTTTTATTAGAGCTGTTTCAGAACTGGAACTCTTAGGGTTCATAAAGCCTAGCAAACAGAAAACAGATCATGTGGCAAGGCTGACATGGGGAGGCTGTTAAATGATAGAACAAGTTGAGAAAGACCAACCAATGTATGCATGCTGCCTGTGAAAGTTCATTATGGCATATGGGGGACAATGCAGCCATTGGGACAAATTAATCCCTTATGTAACTCTACTGATGTTAAAGGAGTTAAACTAAGGATGAATTTGACCTCTTATGTACTATATTCTAATAGCCAACAAAATACTACCTCTTTTCTATACATGTTTGTATGGAGTCAAGGAGTCAGCTTTAGTACATGATTTAATATTCTCTTAAAATTGCAAAGTTCTGACCACTGCTCTGTACCAGTTTTCATCTTCTCTTATGTATGATGTGGTTTAGGCTAGGAGGCCAGAATGCGATTGTGTTGTGCGATTTTCTTTTAATGTGTAACCATGAATGCTGAATTTAATTTGCTCACTATCTGGATTTAAATGGTCATGTTATGAAATGTTCTCCAGATACTGCATATTTTCAAAAAATCATTCTGCTGAGAATTGAAATAACAAGCCTCTGTGACCAGAACCCACTGAGCCCTCCCCTTGCAGTGTGCAGTACCAGCCACTCTGAGCAGAACTATTTGATGATCCTGGTGATGGTGCCCTGGGAAGACTTGTCTACATACAGAAGAAAACCAGGTTTCTGTGTTAGAAAATAAAGGAAAAGTGTTTCTGAAGGGACAAAAACAATTGTTACTATCCAATTTGATAACATAGCTGGACAGTAAATAAGACTATTTCAAAAATACTCCTTTAGCTAACCTGCGTTATCAATCAGATTTCATTATCCGCATAGGAGATACGAGAATATTGCTCAATTAGGAGTGTTGAAGGAAGGTAATAAAATACCCATTTAAAGTACAAGGTCATCATTTCTCTTCTCTCTCCCTCCGTCTCCCCTTTTCCCCCACAGATTTTTGTTCATTGGGCAGTGGGACAAGCAAGGGAAACAGCTGTGTGGGAATAATGTAATTGTTGACATAATTTTATAACTGACAGATGTTCAGCCACTGATATCACTTGATAGATGGAACATTCCAAACCATTTGTGCCCTGTGCAAGGAATGAAACAAGTTTAACCATGGGGCTGTCCTGTCATAGTGAAGTGTAGACATTAAGACAGAACCACTCCAGATCACAAACCTAGCAATTCTGAATTGTTTGTAAAGTGCCATCAGTCTGGAGGTACAATGTGGGAGCCTAAAATAAGGCTACACTGTTTCTCAGCATTAAAAATCTGCAATACAGGTTTGTCCTGATATAGTAATCTATTGTGATTTCTTTCCCCAGGAAGATAAATAGTTGAAGTAAAAATGATTTTGTGCAGTGTTTTTGACTTTTTAAGTTAGACTGAAGATCTCAGTATGGAATAGTGTGGGCAAGCTGGCCTACTTCAAAGCAAGGACCAAGGTTATATTTTTTCTGATGAGCTGATACCCCCAAAAAGTACTCAAATACATTCTCAATGTGGTGTGTGCAAACTTCAGCCCAGAGAGTCTTATTACCGTTACTAGGAGCTGCACAGCTAAAGGGTTAGTGAATTTACTCCTAAAGCCCAACCAATGCTTCCCAGCCCAACGAGTGGAAACTTTGACAGGTAACTGCATGCTGTCCAAAAAGACTTCTACCCATAAAATCTTTAGTTCTTTTGGGGGGTGGGGGAGAGGACTCCCCAGGTTGCCTTGTTTGCTGCAATGCCGGTAATTACATTTCTGAAGAACCCACTTACTCATATGCAGAGAAAAATAAATTCTACACATTTATTTTGACTACTTTGCTCCTCTCTTATTTTTGCCCAGTTTTTGTTCTGCACTTGCGCTAATTACACTCTAAATCTGTAAGTAGCTTTAACTTTAAAAAATCTCTGTAATCTTTATCCTTGGAAGTGCTCAATAATCTACTAGTTCTTAGCGTTTTTCCTCTTAAACAACTGAAGTTCACACATGCTTAGTAGCTTTATTTTAAAGTGAGTTTTAAAATTCCATGCTTTAGTAATGTGTCTAGCTGATCATGGATGTACCTGAAAAGGCTAAATGTGGTAGACTTAACAGAAATTACATGTTTAAATCTCTGTAATAGGAAAATATAACAAAGGATGTATTCAGACAGACATTTATTAGCTAACTATACAATTCATGGCAATATTGCTTATTGTAGGAAGTTTTGTTCAAATGCAACCCCTCTGACTCAAGAAGATATATTGTTGATGGGTTCAATAGGGACTACCAAAATGAGCCTGGCCAGAAAGATGTCAGGTTTGAAGGTAGGCGATGAAGCTAGTGGATTCTCTGAAGATAAGGGATACCCCACATCCCTTGCACAAGCACAGGTTAAAATATATTTATTTATTTATGATGTAATCCTCTTCCCATGCCAGTGTTGATGTACAGGGTGGATACCATTCTTTCCATTCCTTTCTGTCATTTGCTGCTGCTTCCATTTGCCCTGTGGTGTTAAGAGATACTCTAGGAATTATTTGGGGCAAGTTCTATGGTCTGTTATACAGGAGGTCAGACTCGATCACAGTGGTCCCTTTTGGCCTTGGAATCTTTGATATTGATGATTCTGCCCTCCCTTGTAAGGGTTCTCTTGCATGCATTGTTGCTTCACACTAGGTGTTTCCACTTGACAGCTTCATGTCCAGCATTTCCTTCTGATTTGGGTGGAAACAAGCTGCTGGTGGGTGATGAAGTCTTTCCAAACAATATCGTTTGTAGGCACTTATTTTCAAAGGTGTATTGTTTTGTTGATCTCCAGCTCTCAGCTGTATGTTAGCATCAAGACAGTTTAATCTTGGTGATCTCAACTGAAAATTCTTAGTTTTGTGCTATTGCTGTATCTTTGATTTTAAGCATTGTTGAGTAAATGTTATGGATCCCTTTCCTATCCTTGATGTCACTTCCTTCTTGAGGTCACAGTTGGCTCATATGGTGCTGCACTCATGTAGATGAACTGTACTACTTTGATGTGTTTTGCCTTTTATATGATGCTGTTGTCGCACATCTGAGTTTCAAGGATATTTGTTTTACCAAAACTAATTTTGAGCCCTGCTTCACCTGCTATTTTTGCTAAATTGTCTGCTGTTTCACTCTTTATTTTTTTTTTTTAAATAATCTTTCATCTTTAATCATCACTGTTGGCACACAGGGTGAAAACCAGTCTAGGCATTTGTCATCTACCATGCTATACTGGTGTTTGTGTTGCTAATTGTCATAAACTGGATAATTAAGTCTATGTCATAACATGTAGCCATTTCATGCCAATAGCCACATTGAACCACTCTGGCTGTTCACCCTTAGAGATCAGTTTGCATCTCTGTATGTGGCCTTGATGATCTTGACTATTTTAACTGGGATTATGTGGTACTGAAGAATATTCCACGATTTATCCTTGTGGACTATCAAAAGCCTTGGCAGAAAAAAAAATGAATAGGGAAGCTTGCCCTCCTATGGGTTTTTCTGTGATGGTCCTTAGTGTGAGTATCTGATGTACACTGGCTCTCTTGAGCCTGAATCCAGCCTGTTGCACATTGAGGTGGCTGCTGGTCCCAAGCCTGGATAAAATGGGGAGGGTTGAGCCCAAGGCCAACCACTTAGTCTTGTGAAAACACTTCACTGGTTACAAAAACCACCACGCTACCCTTCCAGTAAAAATGGACACTGTCAACCCCTCATGCTGCAGGTTTCCTAGTGAAAACTAGTCTCTGGATGCCAAGACCCCACAATGTTTGATGCTGGCATCACAAAAACGTTTCAGAGTTGGTTAGTGTAATGTGAGAATGGTGTTTCAAACCTCAAAGATCTTCCAGATTGTGAAGGAGATAGACAACTATGGACTTGAATCCTGAGTATCAATGAGATAAGATTCATCTAGATCAAGCAAGAGAAGAAATCTCATTTATTCTGGTCGTTGTGACACAAATGCTCAGGGAGTAGTGCTCATTATGCCTGATTTCAGGGAAGGGGGAAAATCAATCAACTAGGAACCTGAATCCATCATATACAGCAGACTCCAAACCAGATTCTTAAAGATGTCAATCATACAGCACTGTTCTGATGAACATGGTGAAGAGGATAAAGATGAGTTATGTACTGTAATTGCCTCTAAAATGTGACCAACAGAATACCTAAACATGACTTACTCCTTGTGACAGGTGACTTCAATGCTAAAATAGAACATAACAACCAAGGAATGGAAAGAGCAACTGAGGAAAGCATGCACTGGGAACAAACAACAAAATGGCAAGACACTCCTTGAACTGTGCTCAGGATCAGACCTAGCAAGTTAAGGTCAGCTTTGAACAGAAAGTGGTAAAGAAAAAAGTATAAAATTAAAAATCAAAACACTGTGAGAAATCCTAACTTTAACTAAGGAACAGATTGGAGGCACTGCCAAAAGCAGAGGTGAGACAGACTGTACTGGAAGAAAAATGGGCAGTGCTCCAAGATAATGGGATTAAAGCCGCAGCATTCCCAGGTGGATATCAACAGAGGCAGAACAAGAATTGGATAAGCCAAGAAACATAGCATCCCATCAAGGGAAGAAGGTACTGAAATACTCCTGCATATTAAGGCCAACAAACTCTTGAGAAAAGCAGAAGAGGAGAATAACAAAGCAAAAAGCAAGGAAAGATAAGCAGCTGAAGCTGCTGCTGATAGGAAACCACAGAGTGGTTTACCAAATGACTAAAATCCTGTGTGCAAATTTCAACAGAGCCAATAAGCACAATGGAAAAATGCTTACAACTGAGGTAAAACTGAGCAGCTGGACAGCGCATTAACATCCTCAATCGAGCCAGCCCCCATCAGCATCCAATTTTGATTAAATGTGAATTACACTGTTGTTCGAACCTTTTCACATGCTTTAATTTTGGGGATTGACAAATATTCTTGTTGCTTAGTTATTGGTAAGAGATCACATGGTATGTTCTGACTGCAAAGGACAAGTACTTGTGTGAATTTTAAGATCTAGTTTCTGTAAATATGTACACCTACATTGGTTTTATGTAGTAAAATTCAATTGCTACAGAGTTTGTGAAAAGTAAGGAAGGCACAAATGACTGAAGCTTCTTTTTAAAAAGACTGAAGGAATGTGCTGTTTGTCTGATGGGCTCTATTAAAACTAGAAAACTGTGTGCTGGGCCACAGCCTAGTGCATCATTAGCCTGCCCTCAACTGTAAAATATTAGTTATCCATGTTGTGTTTAACACCCTTACTACTTAGAAACAGGAACTGGAAATAAGATTGTGTTCAAGTACTACTGCTCAATTATTGTTTAGTTCTAGGCTTAATGTTGTACTAATCTTTGAGAGAACCCTTCATACTCTGACTAGAAAATGAGACAAACAGGACTTGATAGACTAGGGCTGGGCAAACTGCAGGCCGGATCTGACCAGCAGGATTGCCCAGTGGTGCTGCAAGCCTTGTGCTGCTTTCAGAAGCGGCCAGCATCATGGGGTGGTGGGGCTGCAGAAAGACTTATGTGTTGCCCTTGCCTCTAGGCACCGCCCCCTGCAGCTCCTATTGGCCAGAAACAGGGAACCATGGCCAATGGGAGCTTCGAGGGAGGTACCTGGAGGTGCAGCAAGGGCTGTGTGCAGAGCCCTGCACTGCCCCCCCTCTCCCCTGGGGCTGTGCAGGGCTGTGGTGCCAGCTGCTTCCCGGAGCAGTGAGGTGCAGGCAGGGAGCCAGCCCTGGCACATGCTGCTGCCACCCCAGAGCTGCTTTAAGTAAGTGGCACCAGGGAGGATTTGGTAGAACAGGATGCTCCTTCCTTACACTATAGCTCCTAGTAATGGACAGCTATTTATAAACTGGTTGCTTGAGTGGGCTAACCCAGCTCCTTAGTGTCACTCTATTAAATGAAAAAATGGTAACTGCATTCAACTGATTTTTGCTTTTGGATTATAGGCTCCAGCTGTACACAAGCCTGTCGGGAAAAAAAATTTAACTCTTAAGTGTAACAGTGCAGGCCACAAGTCAGTGCCAAAAATGCAATAATCCAACTGCAGGGAACACCTAAATGGAATATTCTGCCACAGGCGCTTCCACAGAAGCATGGTGATTTTAACAGGTTCCCCACATCCCTGCAGGTCAGGCCCTGGCCTACTCCAAAAGCTTTGGAAAGTGGAAGTCAGGCTTTGCACTTCAAGAGATTTCAAATGAAAGGAAAAAAGGGCAAAAAAGGTGTTCATACATTCCAAGAAGAGATCACGGATCTGCTCTAATCTGTGTAACACAAGTCATAGAACTTCCCCAAAATAATCCCAACAGCATATCTTTTAAAAAGCACACAATCTGATTTAAAATTGGCAGTGATGGAGAATTCACCATGACCCTTGGTATACCAGCATTTGTTTATAGAAGGCTAAAAATCGCTACAGCTTGAGGAAAGAATTGGCAAGACACATACCACCCACCTGTTTCAGACCAATGCATCTTTCCCCTTGTTTAGTGATAGTTGATTAATCTCAGAAAATGCCAGATAGAGGCTCTTAATTGTAATATACACATTTTTCTCTACCACCTTTTTAAATGAGAGGATTATACAGTTCCTTCGAGGAAAAGTTCAAGCGTGAGACCAAATGGCAAGAGCCCACCATGCCTTCAGATGCTAGAAATGCATACGAATAGCACCAAGTTCAGGGAGAAAAGGGGACAAAAAACAAGCAGCAGCAAAAAAGTCTAGAGATTGACATTCAATGATATATTAATCATTCCAAGCCTATGTTACTGTACACACCCCCTGAAAATAGAGATAGGCCAAGGAAGAAAAATGCTGCTTGAGAACTGAGCTTGATGTAGGGATACTTGTTTTAAGAGTTATGCTTTTAACTTTTTGAATCTCACCATCTGTCATTAAATAATTGTCTAAGTCCTCTATAATTTCCCACAACTGAAAATTTAAATAAAAGTAAAAAATGTTTAAACACAACCACCTATGCTATTAATTGTATAAAAAAACCACCCTGAATTTGGCTAAGGTTACCTAGAGCCTTTCAGGTATCTATCATCAACATTTTCTTATCCATCTGGTTCATGCTAAGTTTTTAAACTGGCATTAAGCAAGCTACACTTAGAATACACACGAGACTGTAGTGGTGGTGTACTTGAGATGGAGAGACTGTGGGTCAGCCTAAGCATAGCTATAGTGGGGTGATGGCACATGTTATTTACATTAACTATCCTCCCCCTCATGCTTACCATAAAAGGGAAGATCAACCAGTCAGTGATTCTCTTAGCCCCATTCTACAATGCCCAATCACCATAGCATATTAAGAAATTTGTACTAAATAGTGCACTTATCGCTATAATTCACTCAATGTGGACACCACCTAGCTAATCATTTAGGAGGAGGGATGTCCTGAAAAACAATGCAGGAGACAAAATATACTAGGACACTGGCGTTTAGCTAAGGCTCCACCCTGCTGCAGCAGTGCTCTTCCCCACATCCACAGCTCAACAGCAGAAAATTGCCCTAAAGTAGTCAGTATGAAGGAGAAAGGTTAAGCAGACACATTAGAGATGTCAGTTCATATTCCACGCTTTGGATTTTGAAAGGAATGGGTCTAAGTATTTTTCCCTGTACCTCAAGAAGGAAAAGGGCCAGAGTATAACAGAGGATCTAAAGGAGTTTGCTTCCTTGTCTACTATACTCGTCTTCCAACCCTCAACAGTCCAAGCACAGTGAGTAGCAGAGTAAACTGTGTGCAGCCACAGAGAATATCAGGGTTAGAAGGGACCTCAGGTCATCATCTAGTCCAACCCCCTGCTCAAAGCAGGACCGATCCCCAATTAAATCATCCCAGCCAGGGCTTTGTCAAGCCTGACCTTAAAAACTTCTAAGGAAGGAGATTCCGCCACCTCCCTAGGTAACCCATTCCAGTGCTTCACCACCCTCCAGGTGAAAAAGTTTTTCCTAATATCCAACCTAAACCTCCCCCACTGCAACTTGAGACCATTGCTCCTCTTCTGTCACAGAAATTCAGAATACAAATAGAGCTATTTGCATCTCTTTGGTGCTAGTGAAGTCACTAGTCCAGTAAATGAGCATTCATGAGGGACTGAAGAGAAGAGAAAGGCTTTCCAAAAATGGATGTTGTAAAGATCAGTTAGAGCCAGTTTGCCAAACAGGAGGACTTAGCTCACATCCCAACATCTGAAACTTTACCACTGCAGTTCAACTTTAAATACCAAAATAAGACAAAATAAACCTTTTCCCAACACAATAGTGGGCGTGGGATGTCAAGATCTAACATGCATATAGACACATCTGGTTACTGCAGCTTAATCAAAAGCTATGTTTTAAACAGCTTATATTCCCAGAGTGAAAAAATAGCCAAGTCTGTCTTATAAACACATTTCTTTGATATCACTGAAATCTGGGGGTTAGAAAAGAACAGATGCTGAGTACATTACTAATATCAAATCAGATGTTTGTGGTCAGTTACATAAAAAACATGCTTCCACATGAAGCAGCTCATCCAAATGTAACAGAGGCATGATCTCTTATCTCTGCAGAATGACTCAATATTTCAGTCTACTTCACTCTCCTAAATTAAACTCTCACCTACCTCAGTTGCTAGTAAATAAAATTTTCATTTAAATATGGATACATTTTATTCAGACAGAGCAGCAGTGCCACCTGTCTATTAAAAACCAAGAGATTAGAAGTAAATGTTTTATTCTTCCAACTAAATTCCAGTACTACAAGGGCAGTAAAACAATGATACACTGAAAAATTGCAGCAATAAACATTTGTTAAAGACTGATAGAATAAATAAAAACTACAAAAATGAGAAATCATATAAACCCATTCTTAACCCCCCAAAAAGTCATGGAATACAGAAATGCCCTCCTTTACTATTTCACAGGCAGTACTGTGGGCTAGTTGCTTAAAATTGTCCTGGGGTTACATTCTAATTTAACTGTGATTACAGTTTTGTTGTTGTGCACAGTTACGAAAACCACACTAACTTCAGTCAGAAGTGTCATTCTACATTTTTATTTACACAACCAGTGAAGGGCAAGTTCTAGAACACCAGCTTTAATCCTTTACTTTTTCAAACTTATTAACATAAGAAGCCAAATCGTAATGATACAGCAAATGAGGCCACTGGTATTATTACAGGTAGCAAAGGTCCACATCCAGGTGGTACTGACATCAGGGAGCACTCCAAAACCAGTTGCTGCATAAGAGTGGTTGCCACTGACAAAAGCTTGAAATAACCTGTGTTCACGGGGGTGGGGGGAAAAGGGGGAAAATATGGCATTGCTGCAAGTCTTTTACTGGGACAGCTTGCAACAATTAGGGTGTATAGGGCAGCCCACGTATGCAGAAAACATGATTCATGAAACATCTGAAAAAAGGAAAAAAAGAAAAGGTTACTAACAAGGTAACTGAATCCAAACAGAATATAAATCAGTTAAGACAATAGCAAAAATCACTTTAAAACGAAAAGCCCCAATGGTTTACAGGAGGCAAAGCTATTTGATGCACATATATGATATATTATACAGCACGTTTTCACTTCACCCTAAATTCTCCATAGCATTATGAATTGAAGCTTTCAACTCAGTGCTTTTCAGTTAAAATCTAGACCAAAAAAACAGTGGTACTACCGGCCATTTTAATTACTGAACCATCAAGAGATGTAATGTTCCTGTTTGATGTTAAAGATGCTGAGATACTCACAACTAGCAGGCTGTTCTCCATATCGTCGCATGATCTGATCATGCGTGAACTTCACAAATGCGTCGTATTGTTCTGCAAACAGTAACATTAGAAGTGAGTGTACCAAATTTTTAACTTAGCATGAAAAAAAACGGTCAAGGCTTACTTTTTATGCCATGCAAGCTATATCAATTAAACAAACGTTGACAGTCTGTAAGGGGCAAGTATGGATTATTCAATACAGCCATCTCATCTCTGCCCCCTAAAAAAAATCCACCCCATTAAACCATGTTACCAATCAATTGGATTTCACTTGACAAGCAAACTACAGCACAGAATAAGACAGAGGAATTTGGCAAAGGAATATGCTGCACTTAGAGAGAGGATCTCAAAGCACTTCAAACACACAAATTCTCACATTATCCCTAAAGGTCATATTATGCCAATTTTACAGATGCATAATGAAGGCCCAGAGTGGTTAACTGAGCAATGTCTGTGAGTGGCAGGGCTGGAAGTAGAACTCAGCTTCCGTCCTCTAACCACTGAACAGAGTTACAAAAGGGCAGAATTTAAACGTCTGGGAAATGACAGCACAGAAGTATAAAAAAGATTTATTACAATCAAGAAATTGTCACTGACTGCCAAAATGTTGAACAAGCAAGAAACAGGTAACTATGGGATAAAAAGCTAAGTGAAAAATATTTGCTTTATTTCAACAGCAAAAATAGTCACAATAGGGAACAGGTGACTGCGGGTTTAGTAAAATCAGCTATTGAGTAATCTCCTCAAACTAAATACTAAGATTAAGATGATGCTATAAAGAATATTCAGTTCACTCTGAACTCAAAATTAGTCCTTTCCAGAAGGAATCTCTATACATCACATACATAACACATTTTTTCATATTCTCTTCAGTTTCTAATATTGCACCCATCAACATGGTATTAACTTTTAGAATTAGGAAATTAAAGAAGATCTATCAGATGCAGCTCCTCTCCATTCCCCTTCCTCCCTTGTGGAAAACCGCATGTGAGGTGTGTTGGGTTATTACTTTTAAGTGCTCTGCACTGTTCTTAGAAGAGGCAAGGTTAAAGAAAGCAATCTTCAACCAAAAATGTAGCAGTAGTTCTTGGGTTTCCACAGAAGAGTCCCCGTCTGAGGGTCCCCCCCATGAAAGTCCCATCCTCCTGCAGGGATGAGCAAAGTAAACAGTGAATCAGTAATCAGCAAGCAGTGCAAAAGAACTCCTAAGTGTGGATGGTTTTGATGATCTGTGTGCCTTCAAAACTTTGACTGGAACTGGTCCAGTAACAAGGCAGCCAGTTTTTTAAAAGGTATTCCCTCTCCCCTCAAGCATCATCTCTAACTTACTGGAATTCAGATTCAGCCAACTCTTCCTCAGCCACATGAGGACATTAGCCAAAATACTGGGATAACACAACAGGTATGTCTACACTGCAATTAGACACCTGTGGCTGGCCCATGCAAGCTGACTCAGGTTCACACAGCTCAGGCAAAGGGGCTGTTTAACTGCGGTATAGGCACTGGGGCACTCCAGGACCCTCCCACCTTGCAGGTTCCATGCTCCAGGCTGAGCATCTACACCATAATTAAGCAGCCCTTTCATCAGAGCCCAGGTTTTTAATTGCAGTGTAGACATACCCAATGTGAGCCAATTGGTTGCCCAGAAACAGTATCCAAGACCAGCAGCAACTCAATTTTAGAATCTTTAGAAAAACAATATATTAAAAACCAGATGGCCACCCTGTAAGTTCTCTTTGTGAATTTAAATTTGGCTCAGTACAGCACTGGTTTGCATACTATTATCTAGTATGCTCAAAGTACGGGTCTCCAAATGAAACAGAAATCCATGATCACTTATCCTTCTCATCAAACTGTATGTCACAGGAAAGGGACAAATCCCCAGCTGGCTCTTTAAAATTAGTTTTAATGAGGGTTTGTAGCACAACATTAGAACTCTGGGTTTTTCCAGGTTGCCTTAAAAGTAGGTAATCACCACAACTACAAAGGAATGAGAAATACCATGGTGCTAGGTAAGAATACAGCAGGCGATATCAATATATGCCAGTACCCTGTGACTTGAACCTAACTAACCTTCTCAGACCTGAAAAAGCTTTTATATAGGGAACTCCAGAGTAACTTTCACAGGGAATAGAAGAGGAATAATGTTTTAGCCAGAGCCCTACTGAGGCTAGTATCTCTAATGATTCTAAGCCCAAGTGAATGCTGATTACGGTTCCAGGTAGTGGAGATAAGGAAGAACAAAGGAACACCACTGAATCAGGTTCACTATTTGGAAAATTCAATTGTTTGAGAGACATCCATACACAATGAAAGATGGGAAAAAAAGGAGCTCTCCGGTAAACTATAAAGAAACCCTAATAGTTGCAGAAGCAAGAAGAGACTCTGAACTTTGAAAAGTACCAAGTGGTGAACAAGTCGGCTTAGGCGGAGAAAGCCATTTGGTTAAGATCTGCTAGAGAATTTCCAGGACTAGATTTCTACTGATTTATCCTTTCATGCTGACTAGCTATCATCTTGGAAAGGATGTGTGTATTGGAAGGGGATACAACCATTGTGGTGGTAAAAAACAACTTAACTGGTCTCTTGCCGAGGGACTTGCTCTGGATTTTAATTTGGCACTCTCTCCTCAAAAGTTCCCGTATATTACAGAACATCTGTCATTGCTCCATATACGAATGAGGTAATATGATCCTATGGTATTTCTAACCCTCTTTTTGGTAACCTCTGCCCTAAGAGCACACTAATCACCACATGAGCTCGTCTCCCCAAGAGATCAGTCTCCAGTGAAACTCTGACTGAGGGAGGAGCGTCTAACTAGAGATTTTTCAGGAAGTACTGGTCATGCAGACAACCTCCTAGGTTGGAAACCTGTAGTTATCCAGAACATGAATGCGTAAACATTCCTGGTCTTCAACTGAGCTTTTATAATCATACCATAGTAGAGAACACTTAAGAAGGAATGCACCTGATGATCCTGAGGGAAAGACTCTAAAATTATACATAGGTACTACAGCACTGTGAAGCCATCTACCTAACACAGGTATTCAGGAATACCGGGGCTGCTTAAAAGTGAATATGGTAGAAAAACTACTATTTACATGTGTATTTTTACACTGCTTTGAGCCTAAGGACATTCAGATCTAAGATGGACCTGTGGGATGCCCAGCCACAAGTAAAGCCAAAATTCCTCGCCTCCACTAATTGAACTAAGTCAGTGAGCCAGCAATCCAGCACAAAGAGCAAGGAGTGAATGCAACTGCCCACAATGAAAAAGGTTTCAGGAGCAGGGGAAACAGGCAATCCACTGTGTAGTAAAGAAGAAAGTAACAATGCCACTGATTGGAAAAGCACCTGAATAGTAGCCAAACACTGATGGTTGTTTGGGATTAATCAGGGTTGGTAAATGGGAAACTTCCTGTGCTAAAGGTATCTGCCCCATATACTGTCCCCTCTACATCAAATGCAAAACTCCTATAAAAAATTAAGGAAAAAGCCCTTCCCAAGGGAAAAAAAAAACTTTGCAAATGGCTCTTAGGAAAGCCAAATAGGAAGCCATTTTCTCTGTGTAGACATAAAATAAGGAGGAGATGGTCAGCTCAAATATGCCAGCAAGAGAAAGTTCTATTTGAAATAAAAACTTTTCTTTCACCAATTGATGGTGTAGAAATACCCATGGAGCTATAGCTTCCGTACATAGCAGCACAGAAGATGGGCCAGATAGTCTACAACAGACACTATGTTATCACTTCTGCTATGTCCAGAGATGGAAACTTAAATTTTCCACTTGGGCATCTCATTTCTTAACCGGATAGAACATTGAAGTTACACAAATTACTGAGGCTGCCAATATATTAATCAATTTTTTCAAGTTACATTTAATTCAAACACACCTGCAAGTTTTGTGGTCAAAATTTCTTCATACTCTTCACGGATTTTCTCTTCACGTTCTTTCAGCAAACGTTCACAGATCATTCCAACTTGTCTGAGAGTAAACAGGGGCTGTTCTTTTTTCAATGGTGATGATGCTGCAGATGAAGTACCTATGATAAAATATTTACACATAAGTAACTCAAAGTCAACATTTCAACATCTTCCAGCTTTCTACATCATCTCTATTACATTAAATGTGTTCTCCAAACGAAACATTTGGCAAAATCTTGCTTTAATTTTTGGATACTTCCAAATTTTATTGATACTGGAAATATTTTATACCATCACTTAAAGGAAGTAATCTAAAATTATGCTCTCAGTTCAGCATGCTGTAAGGATAACAAAAGCCTCAAAAAATGTTAAATAGTGTTTACTACATGCAAAAATGTCTATTATAGAAAAGAAAAGACATGTCATACAGAAACATGTCCTCATTAAGGATCCTAAGCATTCATTCTGAGTAAAGTTACATCCGTTTTTAAAGTATCAGCTGATCTTTCTGTAAAGACATCTGCTGCTCAATGGTTTACAAAAAGTTTGTTTGCAGAATGATTTACTGGGAATGAGCTAACAAAACCTTCAAGGGGTTATCTATTTTAATTATTTTAATCAAAGCTGGAATCTGCCACGACATTAATGCTTGCAATGAATGTAACTCCACCAACACTAAGGATATGGCTCGAGCAAGAGTCGGTTCACAGGGAATGTGAGAACTTGAGGAAAGTTATCTACGCACATGGAGTCATGAGGTGTGTATATATAGCAAAGTTATACAGAGTTGTGGCTAGATACCTGGCAAAGCTGGTCCAGTAAGGAGAAATGCATGTGGCTGTGCATCAGTAGAACAACAAGGATCTGTCTGCTGGAAGCTATTTTCTAAATGTCTCCTCTTCTGCATGCGTTTGTACTCCTGTTTTATGTTGTACAGAATTTGTTCTAAAACAAAAGTTAAAACAAAAGTTAACTTAGTAATGACTACTTTACAGTATCCCTCAACTTTATTTCCATTTCAGATATCAAGCACCCGGGATAATTAACTGACACCAATAACAGTTCCTAAAGTGATGTGTAAGTCTGCAAGCCATTAAAGGGGCCATTTTATCAATTATATTCATGTGTAAAATGCAACTATAAATAAAGAATCTGACATTTAAAGAAGTCCACTCCATAATATTCATGATAAAAAACTGAAGATACAAGTGACAAGTTACACTGATCTGAGGTACAAGACCAACCTCAAAAGCCCTCTGAGGGTGAATAATTAGTGACAGTTTTACGGTCACGAACTATCATGGTTAGAAGTAAATGACAGACACCTTTGGAAACCTGGGAGTTTCAACCTTCCAGTTCTAATAGCACTATCCACCTTCTGTTGACCTATTTGATTTTAATGCAGTTCCTTCTGATTACTATCTTGCTTCCCTTTGACCCCACCCTTATATCTCATCTTAATTAAGGGCTGATATCTACACACCTCCATAATTAGAAACCAATCATTTAAAAGCAGATACTCCAAGCTTCCAGATAGTGTGAAATATTGATTTTTAATTTTTTCCAGAGTTGCTGATAACATGTTGCAACTTAAGGGGAAGAAAACGAGAGTAATCAGAATAACAGGATTGTATAGAGGGACTATTATTTTGACATCTGCCAGGACTACAATCGATTAGGCAAATCAGTACAAAAACTTTCAGGATCAGCAGCTTTCTAAACCATGGGCCAGACAAGTAATGTTTCATGGATCAATTTTTGCTCTCTTTTGAAGAACACAACAATATGGAGTTCAAAATTTGTATAATTTGGTAATATTTAAGTAACTTGAATAATCTAATCTCAATAATTTAAAATATAGCATCTAAATGATCATCATTCCAGGTGTTGTTAACCACTGGTATATATGCTCTTCTAAACTTAAGAAATGAATATGCAAATGAGATACATATTGAAATGTCACAATTATACCCAATGAATTTTTAAGTGGCTATGTATAAAACCTCCCCACAATTTAAAGTAATATTAATTGTTAATTCCCATTACCCCCAAGGTACTGCTATACAATAAGAAAATAGAAATTCTTACATGTTTTACACAAGTTTTATTTCAAAATCTGGCATCTAATAATTTCTAGAAACATGTTCAAAGTGTAACCGAAACATCCCTTCCCTTACCCCCGTCCCCCCAAGTCATTCCTATGTTGCCTTCTCTACAACAGTTACCTCTAGCAACTTTCATAGCTTTTGCTCACATAAGCATCAGCACATGAATTACACAACATAATACAAAGAACTACATACATTGGCCCCCCATCCCCAGTTTCACAAAACACATAAAAAAAAACTTCAAAGGCAATTAGAAGAAAAAAATCGACAGGCTTTCTGCTCTTTAAAGAAGGCCTCCAGATGCTTACAGACACCCCTCTCCCACTGAGGGCATTTTTCAGATTTCTGCAGGTCAAACCACGGCTTGGAAAAACCTACTGCTCGCAGCAAAAACAACACTTCCCAGGATGATCATTAGCTTCTGAAGACTCTAGACTTTCATTTTACAAAATTAAGTTTCTAGTCCTTAGGGCAAAGATAACTTTCCAAATGTCAGCTAAACAGAAAGTAATGGCATGCTGCCTCCCTGAATCCACAGACAACTTTAGTCAGTACATTCCTGCTGCTCCTTTGTTTTTTGCTAAACTGCAACATGGTTCTGCTATACAGAATCCTGTAGGCAACACTGTGTCTAAGCATCTCATAATGGATTAATTTAACACTACTGTCAAATAGGTAAACTGAGGTATAGAGGCTTAAGTGACTTGCCCAAAATCAGGTAAGTCTGTGGCAGAGCCAGTAGTAGGAAACAGATCTTCTGATTCCTGGCCCAGAGGTTTAACCACAGAACTATCCTTCCTCTCGTATTTCTCTCTCTGCCTTTCAGCAGTCAGAGGAGTTTGGAGGCTTCAAATATCAGATACCTCCTAGCGACAGGTTACAAAAAACAGATCACTTGGGCAGGGGCAGTGTCAGACCCCTCCTAGGTATCCTTGCACCTTCAGCAAGCAGGCTTCTCGTTTGCGATGATAGACCATGGTGTATAATCCATAGAATATTAAAAAACTGTAGTGAAGCCAGAAAGGAAGGCAGTATAATGAAAGCAAGGGACATAGTAAGTTAGGCTTTCTAATCCATTTGTAAAAGCATACGTATGCACAACGCGTTACAATGAAATACAGCAGAGGCTCTCAAATTGTGGTCCAGGAAGCACTTGCTGGCCACCATGGTGCTGAGGCCACATTTCCAGCTACTAAGTTACATTTAGAGTTAACTACTTTCCTCAATATTATTTTTCTATACAACCAAGTGCTGCCGTAGCTACTGAGATGTTATGCGATTGTGAAATGGAGGACAACCGGTTCTGTATTAAAGTGTGTTCCACACTATGAAAAATATGTATTGTAGTAGTTCTCAACTGTCTTAGGGCTTGTCTACATGAACAGACTGACAAGCTGGCGTGTGAATCTAGCCTGTCGCAGTCTTACTATCCATGTGCACCCATTTCAAAGACTAGATCAAAGCGCATTAACTATTAATATGCATCCACGAAGTTCATGTGCACAGTTAGACCGAGCAGGCTAGTGGAGGGTAGATTCCCTCCCCAGCTTACCACAGTCCAGGGGTTCATGTAGACAAGCCCCGACAGCTTACATTTCAAGCGTGTAGCACCACCGCATCTATGTTGCACTCTGGCTAGTCTGGGTCAAGTAAATTTTTTAAGATCTGGGTTCACCTACTCTACAGACATCAATTAAACTTCAAACATGACAAAACCACAACAGAAGCCTTTTTCTGCAGTTCTGCAAAAAATACTAGATGTACACAAACTCTCAACTGCAACTGAGAGTATAAGGGGAATTCCCCTGGCTTAATTAAAAAAAAACGAACGATTTCTGAAGCCATCTCAACCAAAACAGTTTAACTTCTTCCTGTCTACCACTAGAGTACCAAACAAAAAACCCACAAGCTTTTATCAATAACCCCTGCAAAGGAATAGAACAAAAAAATCCCACTGAGACTCAAGGCACCGGACAAAAACCTTAAAAGCAGAAATACAATAATTGGGATAAAAAAAGCTAAACTACTCCAAGTCCCTAAACCATTACATAGCAAAACATACAATAAGCATGTATGGAGTGAACAATCAAAACCAACACATTTTCTCCTTTACTGTCTAGGATACAAGGAACTCAAGGAAGATACTTTCTTACTCTTATCAGAAATGATAGTATTTCAATTACTTTTTGTCATGGAATGGTTATGTGAACTCTAGGAAGACTGAGGGCAGATAGCAGGTTGGACCAATTTTAATCAAAGCAATTTAAATCACTGATTTTAATCATAATTTAAATCAGCAAGCAGGAAACGCGGATTTAAATCACGGGTCTGAGTCTTATTTTACAACACTGCTTTTTATTTTCCTAAAGAAAGGTCGATTCTCATGGGTTGGTAACTATTAAAATATGTTGATTTACAACTAAATACAGCCTTTGCACTAAATTTTGTGCTTTGTTGCTAACCAAGCAGATATACTGTATCTATAGATACTTAAACAATTATATAGCTTAACTCACATTTTATTCACATTCTGAATTTTTACATTTTTATGTTAGATAATGGGGAATGTTCCATTTCATTTATTAGATTAATTTTTACTTATGATTTTATGAAGCCCTATTTAGATGGAAATTTAAATTCAATTAAAAATGCACATAAACAGCAATTTAAAATTGTTTTTATTAGCTCAATAAAACTATCTTCCATGTGCTAGAAAGGAAAAAACTAATAATTTAGTTCGAAGTTAACTAAACTTGGAACTAACCTAATTATTAAACAAAAGAAGTATCTAATTAGGGAACTGAACTTACTATTTTGGTCACCACATCCTTCAAGCTTTTACTACCAGTAGATTTCATTCTCTCATATCTAGTTTTTATTCACAGACTGGAACAATAAACCAGCTTTTCTGCTTTTTCAACTCAGTTTCTCCATTTTTAATAAACTAAACTAGTTGAATAAACTGAAAATACTCTTTGCACCTGCAGAAGAGGCTATTTTTGTTAAAAACTGGTTTAGCTGCACCACAACCATCTCTTGTTCCAGGTGCTTAGCTGAGCTAGAGAGAAAAAATGACTATATAACCTGGTGATTAGGCAATTCACGCAGGAAGGGGGAACCTGAACCCTGGTCTCCCACAGCCCCATGGGTAGAGCACTCCCCTGGAATTCAGAATATAAAGGGGCACCACCGCTTCCTCCTCCATTAGTTTCATAGTTCCTTTGCTTTAGATGAAAAAACACTTTAAATGCCCCAAAGCAAAAGAAAGTATTTCATTCAAAACTTTTGTCAGGGTTTTTTGTTTTGGTAAGAAAACAGAAAAAATTCTTGTGTATATCCTAAAAGGATTTTTTTAAAAAAGGTTTTGGTTCAACCAGCAAACTATAAAATTGATTATTTGCACAGCTTTAAGTGTAGGTGCTGAAGTTTAAGCCACAATGGTATCTTATTTTATTTGTACTAAAACTGCTATAGGCCAAAAACAAAATACTGAAAATGAAAGCCCATATCCCATAAACACGTAAACAGATTCATAACATGAACAGTCCCACTGACTTCAAATCATGTGAATCATGGGCGTTGTGCTTATAATTTAGCATGTGTTTGCAGCATTAAGGACTAACTAAAATAGTTTTTAATTAAAAACTTCTTGACTGCACAAAATCTGTCACTTCAAACCAAAACCGCTTTGGTGTTAACAGTGAAAAGTTATTTAAACTTCCAATACATCAAAGTCAGTGACCTCTTTATACCTAGGCCAAAAATTTCAAAAACAGTAGCCTACAGTCAGCTCCTAAACACAGTTATCTAACTGCACTCCCGGATGGAGGAGCATTAGCCTGGTCAAAAACATGTCAGATTTCTTGATCTGTGGAAGTTCAATATATAGAAAGGTGGTGTTAGTTGCAAATAAAGCAGAGGCTATTTACTTTATCAATTCTGTGGTTGAATTTGTTAGTCTCGCAATAATGATGTTAATGAGGCCATGGGCATGTCTTTCTAGCACTGATGAGCATTTTAAGTGTGAAACTTCTTAGAAGGGGGGCGGGGGGGGGGAGGGAACTGAAATTCTAACTATCAGCAAAAAGAAAAGGAGTACTTGTGGCACCTGAGAGACTAACCAATTTATCTGAGCATAAGCTTTCGTGAGCTACACCTCACTTCAATATGCTCAAATAAATTGGTTAGTCTCTCAGATGCCACAAGTACTCCTTTTCTTTTTGCGAATACAGACTAACACGGCTGCTACTCTGAAATCTAACTATCAGGTAACTAAAGAAACCAGTACAAATAAGCTACTTTAAAAGTCTATAAAATGGGAAGAAAGTGAGGAATGAACAATGCTTCTATTAAAAATCTGATCTGAATGTTAAAAATCTAGTTTAAATAAAAAAAGTTTAAAAAAAAATCATGGTCTTTAATCTACCCAGATATACTTTGTCTCAACTAAGACTAGAAAAAATGGTCACACTTAAGTCATGAAACTTGACCTTTTTCGTGGTGAAGATGAGGCTGGAAGTGCAGCAATTGCACACACACAAAAAAAGTCAAATTAAGTAATTTTGTATTTTAGCTACCTTCAATTCAATTTGGCAGTTGGAAGAAGCAATGTCATATGATCACACAGCTCTGCGGACCATCGAGCGCTCTGCAGACCACAGTTTGAGAACCTTTCGTTTACACAATTATCTGGAAAAAGTGTTGATAGTAAATTTACTTCAAAAATGTTTGTGAAACTTGAATGTACTGCTTTATAGAAGGTCGCAACATTAAAATAATTACAAATGTGGATCTTTGTACCCAAAGAAAAAGCATGTCACCGGCAGCAACAGTTAAGCCTCTGCATTACATGCCCCGATCAATTTTAGAAATCGGGTTGCAGGTTGGGATGAATGATGATTTGGGGAATGCTACTGCCAGTGTAACTGACTGAAGGGGGGGTGGGGGGGAGGAAGAGAGAAAGGGAGATCAAAGAGCCACCACTTCTAAGGAGGAGTGAAGGTTATTCATCTTTACAATTCCTGGACACAGTCTAACAACAGAAAGCATACAAGTCTACATTTACACAAAAAATTACTGCACTTAAACTCAGACAAAAAATGTAGGGCTTCCCTCATCCCCTAGTTTAAATACAGAAATAGTCAGCTTTGTCTTTGTTTTCCTGCTGATAAGCAGGAAGATGAACAGCATCCATTAAGTTGAGTGGGTCCAGAGACAAAAGGAAAGCTTAACCGATGTTTTACACCCTCCCAATCCCCTGTGTTTCCTGACCTAGGCTATTAGCCAGCCTTCTGGTCCCTTATGCTCCAAGTTACAAGTTCATGTGCTACATATAACCCTCCCATTACTGAACCAAGCATCAACTAGGTACTTCTAAGTGCCATCTCTACATGCTCTGCCAATACTGCCATATGACTCGTCATGCTAATAGAGTGCTAGATTGAATAACCATTTCCAAACAATTGTTGGATAGTTCATACTTTCCTTAATGCATGATTAAGGGTCGTCAAAAGTTTGTTTTTTTAATTTAGAGTTCGTCAGTCACTCACCCCACCCTGGCCAATAATTATCTACAAATTATTTAAAATTGCAACTGCATTTCACTTTTAAGAAATAAGGCAAAAAAATTGGGAAGGAAGGAACATTATTCCCATTATGAAGTCTAGAGTTACTGTCAGGTTTCCCCTTATGTTGGGGTTTTTGTTTTGTTTTTTTAACTGCTTTTTATATTAGCACTCTCAGAAATCTTGGTTCCTGGCTTCTGTCGTTGAGCTGAAAGACACTTTAGCAGAATAAATAGGATGGTGATTCAGTAGGTTGAAATCGAAGTGGCAGCTTTCCCAGCCCTGAAATGGAACCTGAAGCTCAGGTTTCAGTTTGTGATGTCACCTTCCAATTTATTTCTTTAGAACCAAACCAAAGAATCCCTCAGAACTAGGGCTTGGCAAGCTGGTCAAATAACGTAACTGACCACCCATTATTTGAGCAAGAATACTCTAATGTAGCCGATGGCCTACCTTTTTGATTGCATCATGGTGCCATCTGTTAGCAAGCCTACTTAAATGCCTCGATCACTCACTTTACTATATGCTAATGCTACATGTTGGGAAAAAGTGAACTAACTGAAACCTGAAGTGAACTAATTAAAAACTTCTTGATTTACAAATATGAAAGCTGCTGGGGCTTTGCTGATAAGGAGTATCCAAACCACCTTCTGGATGTGCTGCCCTATGATGCTATTTTTCATTGGTCATGTTGAAGATTGACAACTTTCTCATCACATGTCAAAAATGAAAAGCACTGTCAAATTTTTCAAAAATAGAAGTACCAGCAGACATTTTTCAGTGCCACGTAGTAGAGCAGTCACTTTCATCCATGACTGGGTAATCCTTGTCTTATTTGATGGGCACCTTCTCTTAAATGTCTCAAAGATCTTAAAATATGCTAGACGACATGAGTTGCTGTTGAAAAAGCCTAATGGAGATCATAACGTCTTACTCTTTTGTTATGGTTCTAATAAATTAATGCTTTAAAATATGATAATTTTTAACATTATTTGACCAACCATTTTTGCACCAGTCAAATGCTCAACCATATGCAGAACCTAACCAAACCTGAGATTTTCACGAAGGAGACAAACAGAAACCTACCATGATGTTATCTATATCTATAGATCATAAAGGAGTAAGAAAGGAATCAGCTCCTTTTTAAATAAACTTTTGTACTGTTCATTAATTCCTAGTTACTATGATCTCACTTATTGACAGCTTTTTCACTAGCCAAGGCCTGTCCACCTTGTTCATACGCCTTTCATTTGGTGCCACCACACCTCTGATTCCGGGATCACCAGCCAAGTATACTTCCACGAGCTGTTACCCCAGTTCACCATCAAGGAAAATACCTTGGGAGAGCAGCGGGATATCAATTGAGGCCCCAATGCTCTTCATTTAGTAACAGATCTCACTCCAGAATCTGCCAACCCAACCAAGATATCTTGAAAAAAAAATTAATGAAGATATGTATTTTAGAGAGATCCAGACATTTAGCATTCTCTTGCTTTGGTCATGCTCAGTCACTTCAATGTCTTTTTTTTGTTTGGGGGCAGAAAAATATCTGTTGGTTTTTGACACTGAAAATATTATTTGTCTTAAAGGGCTGTGTAATATTTATCGATGGCACCATAATCAACATGTTTTTGACATTCACAGCCAGTGCCCATATTTACAGGACCACCAGCAGAACCTCTCAAAAGACCCAGTGGTGCAGAACTGGCATCCTCATGAGATCCAATTATCCAGGACCACAAATTAATGAAGGTTCTGCTCCACGTCTGGCATTCACGTTAGCATTAGTGTGTTTTGCAATAATGTGACATTTCAGAAAATGCCAGATCCCTGGGTCAGGGACTTAAGGAATAAAAAATAATAGAACAGACAATGTGAAATATGCCAGACAACTGGCATTTCAGTATTTTTCTACAATCATCATAAATTTATTGTCAAACTGGAAGCTAAACATGCAGGATAAATTCAACATTTAGGTCACATTTGAAGATCAGCCTATTAATCACTTTATACACCTAATAACACTCAAAAATCACCTCTCAAGATGAGGTAAACATTTAACAAGTTCATATACAGCCAGTGTATTTTAATTCAGGGAACAAAGTTCTATGATACTGGGGTATTTTGAAAATCCTGGCATGTTGCCATGATAATACAAGGACAAACTGTCCTGCTAATGAGTGTGTGCACAAGATAATTTTTCTATTTAAATTCTGTTTACTGCTAGTAACAACACGGTGCATCTCCTCTTTAGGCCTTCAAGACTTACTTGTCTTGGTTCTCAAACTTGTGCTTGGCCACTGCCTGCTAGGTTTCAGACAGAAGGAGCAGGTTTCCTGAGACGGTAACTCACAGGTCAAAGGAGAAAGATAGCTCAAGGGTAGATTCAACACAGTTATTCCTCTCTAAGTATGGCAATTTCTTTTTCTTGCATAATTTAAGACTATAATTGGGTTTAGATATTAGATGTAAAAATTTCCTGTGAAAGATTAAAACATATTGAATGGCAAAATCCTCAACTAATCTCTGTTCATGAATAAATATTCAATGATACCTCAAGGGAAAAACTATTTACAGCCAATTTTCCTTTACCACATTTGCCCACAGTTACTAGGGATATTTGCATGAAAACAGAAGTCTGCATTTCTTAAGAATTCATCTGTCCTTGCTTGTTTTCCACTTTTTCAATATCTTTAAAAGGGAAGGTGAGAAGAAGGTTAAATCCCATTTTAGAATAATTTAGTACTCATGAAGGATGAGAACAGGTACACAGCATGGTCAAAAGCTATACAGTATTCTTCAAAATCATCAACCAATGTGCCTCAATCCTGAACTAGAGTTAGAGAAGATGATCCGGTTTTTTACACCTGTTCAATTAGTGGCCTCTATGCCAAGGATAGCAATAAAGGTGAACTTAGAGATTGTGGGTTTGTGATGTGGATATGTGCTCACTGAAAAAGCAGACTTCTGATGGTATCTGGGAAGTTGAACTAGTTTAATTAGTTTCATTCACTACTAATCTCTGCCTGGATTTGAACCAGTGACATGTGAAATGAAAGGCCTTGTATTCCCAATAGCTATCCATCCCCTATAATCTTTGGTTTGTAACATCAATTACTTACTAGGGACATGCTCATGAGAATGATTACTTCAGATGGAAAATAAACTGCAAATGTAGATGAACTCAAAGATCTTGTTCGTGTGTTTTTAATAGAGATTTTTCAGGCTAATTCTAAACACGTTTTTCATGATTTTGTAAGGTATTAGCTGCTATTTAACCTTTGAGACTAAGCCATTTTCAAGGACGCATGCCCCTGAAATATGAGTTTGTTTAAAGGTACAATATGCAATCTGGAGCAGAGATGCAGAGAAGCCATCTGAAGTTACTATCAGTGTTAAGGAGATTTAAAACAGCTAGTGACGAGATCTGCACTGTATTTTTATTTCTTTGGACGGTTTCCCACCCGACCCACTTTCAATCAACCTAAAAGCTTCAGTTTCAGAAGAGCCTGTAGCCAGTACAGCATAGTCTGCCTTTTAATTATAAGCACAATGCTGGAATTATCAATTAGTAAAATATTACTACTATTTTTGCCCTGAATACGTTCCTCTCCTCAGCAAAAGCAATTGAAGGTAAACCTGTCTTGACATCTTAATGAGGAAAAATACATCATTCCGCCCACCACTTCCACCACCTACATTTATCAGCTTGATAAAAAGATCACAGTAGCTTTAAGATTTCACAGGGGAAAGTTTTAAGGTACAGCAAGTTATCACAGGACACCTAAGCTTAAAGTCATGCCAAGGCCACAAATGAATTTGAACTTGGTGGACTCATTCTAGTCCCTATGTGCCCAGAACACAAAACCACCAAAAAACCCTGGCACAACTGGCTGCCTCTGAGAAACCTGGGCCTCACTATTAAAAAAAGGAGACACTCAAGACACTACCATTTATGCTTTATTTTCAGAATAACTGAAATCACTCACTACATTGTAGTTAAATGCCCACCCGCCAATCTGTTTTTGAGGTACCACAATAAAGCATGTATTCTAATCCATGTTGCACTGGGAAATCCTCCAGATACAAGAAAGTGAGCACCTCTGATGATTTTGGTTTAATCCTAGCCCTTCAAACAAATATAAATTATAATAAAAAGTGCTCTGTCCTTCTAGTCAGTCTGTCTCTCCTTCTCCTCTATATATACATACACACAAAATATTCTTACCTAATCAAATCTTAGCTAGAACATACGTAAAAGGAATTTCAGGCAAGTGAGAGTACAAAGACTAATCTACTCAAAAAAAAAAAAAGGGGGGGGGGGGAGATCTTACTAACATTAAGATAGTGCCACTCTTTTCCTACCAGAATCGTTGTAGGTAAATAGCATTGTCTGTACACTGCAAATAGTGGATGTAAGTAAACCCTGATTTAAAAGTTTAAGATAGATAATTCCTTACAGATGCAAAACACTTCATGCTATGGAATGGAAGAATGATTCAAAATAGTCATAACAGTACTAGATACAAGATCTACAGGAGGTATAGATGAGAAACCACAAAAACACAATTCAGCTGTCAAATCCACTGAGAAACTAAAAGCGACTTAACAGCTGTCCAAATAACCACAAAATATTAAAACATTCCTATTAGATATAAATTTCATCCTAAAGTCATCCCTCTCCCAAATAGCCATATCATTTATTTGCCTATAAGCATTTTATACTTAAGACAGCTGGTGTCTCATCTGGCTAGCATACAATGTGTGTTCCTGCAGACACTATTGCCATTCAAGTTGCATTTTGTTTCCAGATAACACATTTGTTTCTGAAAAGAGCAATCAAGTGTTGAAATACTGAGGTGCACAGACATAAACTGGAGTTAAACAGCACCAGGACTGACAGGTCAAAGAAAGAATAATGTATTTGTTGTATGAAGTACCATCTTGATTTAAACAGCAGCATCAAGTTGTTTTACATACACAATTTAGGTCTCAAATTACTAGAAATCTGTTCATTAAACAAAATTTAACACAAATTCTGGCTGCAAGCATTGAAAACCTAAACACTAGGGCATTGTACTTGAGAAACCGTGAGTGAAATTAACTAAACTCTACCTATTGTGAGTATATTTCACTGTCCATAAGTGCAAAAATTAATTGAGTAGTGAAAGTTTGGGTTAAATTTGAAATGTTTTTTAAAAAATATTCTCTGTTATATACCTACAGGCACTATGGCTCTTTACAGTGCGCCTTTAAAAGGGAAGGCTCTCATTTTTAAATAGTGTATTAGCAAGACCAGGATAATAATACACTTAGAAATGTTACTTATAACTATGTTTAGTGAAAAGCATAAAATTAGGCGGAACTTCAATATGCTCCGTAAACACTAAAGAGACATGGCAAAGCAAAAGCTCCTATTATTACAACATTATTATAGCAATCTTATGTCAGAGCACACCCATGTGTGAGCATGCATAACTCCCAATTAAATTGAGCAAGGTTGTTGTTCAAGACCATTCAGTAACAAACATTTTTATTGATTTGTGCCTTATCTTTTATTACATTATAATTCAAAGCCACCATAATTACTCCGATAATTAGAACCAACTACACCATATCAAAAGATCACAATTTAGAACCTAATAGTGGAAAACACAGTTTAAAGACTACTATAACACTTATTTCTGCTGGGAAAGTAAAAATCAATTATGATGAAATTTTAATGCTTGAATTATTATTCAACATTTTATCATTACTATTCAGACAGCTGGATGAGATTAGAGACATTGCCAAACTGACAATTGTTGACAGCAAATGTCTCTTACATTTTATTTTGAAGATTAAGTTTAAAAACTGGTGTATGGATTCAAAGACCCATAAATAAAAGCTGATGTTGAATCTGGATCAGCTGTACAGAATCACTTAGATTTTGGCATTTTCCCTCCAATAACTAGTGTATTATAATAATCTTTCCTACCTGAACAATTTCTTTAATTTGTTCATTTAAGATGCATTTACTGGATTATTATATATATTCTTGACATTATAAATTCTTTGAATTTAAGTTTTTTCAAAGAAAAGATGAGGTAGGGACCCCAGACAGGCCAACTATATATGCTCAACATTATCAACCAATAATAAATCTTAGTCTTAAGGCCCTATAAAGACCATTTAGCATTAAGATAGGAAATGATTTTAACTACCGCCCATGCCTTGAAATTGTATCAATACTCCTCCTCCCTTGAGCAAGATGTATTACTATTACAGTGCAGTGGCCTGACCAGCTTTTTTTTAAACCTCATTTACATTAATTATTCATAGCATGGATCCTTCCATTTCCCTAAGAAATTATCTAACTGAAATCTTAGTATTTAAACAGTAACCCATATTTTGAAAAGATAAGCAAACTAAGCCTGTTTTTAAAGATTACATATGTACAGACATTTAAATGTCTTATTGCAGTGTTATCCTTTACAAAGCTGCCTGGTGATCCATTCAAAACCCTTTAAACATTTTTATTACAAAAAAAATCAAATATTAAGTCATCATCACTAAATTTAAGAAACTACCATTTTATACTTATAATATCATGATTCCTTAAACTTGATCTTTTTTCGTGTTTGACTAAAGCCTGTAGAACCAGAAGTGTTTAGTCAGGGCCTGCTGTCTATCGAGTTAAGCAAGCTACAGTAAGATTAGAACTGTCCTAGTAACAAAGAACTTAAAATACACACTTAAAACTACAGTTTAGCACCGGAAACATAAGAATCCAGCAATTCTTATCAAAAGGGGTAACAAATTTAACAAAGGACCTGAGTTAGTGACAATTTAGGAAAGGCTTTTTCTGCACACAAAGGAGAGATTTACACCTCAGCAGCACCACAAAAAACTCATGACTGAATGCATGGATGACAAACGGTGTGAAGTGCATTACTGGAAGCTGTAGGCTACACTTGACACAGAAGCCAGCACTCTGCACACTCAGCCAAAATTCATTTTCCCCTCAGTTCGTTTGTGAAATTGATCAAGTTGTTTTTTAAAATTGAAACAATTGCACAAACATGCCTAGAGCTAAGTCTTAGGGCCACCAGTTGAATCTTCTCTTACTTGTGAAGAACATGCAAGGGTTTCTTTCCTCCAACATCTCTGTGACGAGGGAGACTCGCTAATTACATTTTATTTGCCCCGAAGGCAACTTACGCATTTAAAGCCAATCGCTTTCATCACCTGGTTTTTCCATGAAACTTTAAAGACACCACAGACTGTCATTTCGGTCCGTGCCACACACTAGGCGACTGGAAAAGGCATTTTCCCTTTGTTGTATTCGCTTTCGCCCCTACCCAAGTGGCGTTTTGTGGGTGATTGATGACAGGACATGCCCCCTCCCCCTCCAATATCTGAACAGCAGGAGAGGAGGTGCCGCCGCCCGCCTCACTGAGGCACCACCACTCGCTCCCGGCGCTAATGGCTGCAACAAATCGATCGGGGGACCAGAGAGAGGGGCCTCGAGCCCAGGCACCTTTCCCGGGTGCGATCGCGCCGCCCCCACGCCCCTACGTACATGCTCACCCCCCTCCGCCCCCAGGATTTCCGCAGTTTGACTCGCCCCTGCGGCTCCCCAGCCGCCCAACGAAACCCTCCACGCCCGCCCCAGCGCAAAGAAACCCGCCCCCCACCCCGGCGCCCCCTGGCTAGAAAGAGGCTCTTCCCATCCCCCAGCCAGCCCGGCCCCGACCTGTCGCCTCAGCCCGCACCTCCCCCACCCCCCGGCCGGCATCGGCCCAGCCCTCCCCCTCCGCTGCCAACGGCCATTTCTATTGTGTCGCCTCCGTGGCGATGCCAGGCAGAGCCGGAATCTCCCCGCCTGTGCCGCTGCCATTCCCGCAGCCCCAGAGAAAATGGCTGGAGGAGACTCGGGACCCACCCCGCTGCCCTCCTCCCCTACCCAGAGCCGGGCTCTTCCCCCCCCCCCGGCCCTGCGCACTCCCCAGGAGGGCCGACAGCGCCACCCCCCCCCAGTCAGGACCCGCTTCCCTGCCCCACCCAAACCCCCCCCACCCACCACCACCACCACGGGGCCCCCGGCACCCACCTGTGGTGAGGCGGGAGGACACCTCCCCGAAGGGCGAGGGCTCCATGCGCAGGTATTTCTGCGGCGAGGCGGCGGCGAAGGAGGAGGCGGCGGCGGCCGAGGAGGCCGGGGCTGACAATGGCGCACATCGCCTCCGCTTCGGGGAGGCCGGGCTCAGCAGAGGGTCGAAATCCAGAGTCCTTTTCAATGTGGCGCCGCAAGCCATGGCCGGGGGGGAGCGGGCCGGGGGCTGCGGAGACCCGGGGAGAGCGGGCTAAGGGGGCTCGGTGCGAGGGGAGGGGGGAGACGGCAGCAGCCGGCCCAGCCCAGAGGCGCCTTCCCCACCGTCTGGGGCGGATGGGAGGGGGAGCTGCGTCAGGGCCTCCGCCTCCTCCCTATCGCCCTCTCCAGGGAGCGGCTCCGGCCCCCCCGGCGGCGCCTTCGCCGACGGATTCGCTCTCCGCCCGCCCCGCCCTCGCGAATTCCGCCCCCGGCCGTTCCCGGGACGGTTGCTGGGACGGTAGGTGCGGAGCTGGGCTCGGCTCGCCGGTCAGGGGCCGCCGATGAAAAGCGATGGCAGCGGCAGCGGCGGCACTTCCCTCTGTGACTCTCCCACACCAGCAATATGGCGTCAATAACAACGCCGCTGATTCAAAAACCAGCCCTCTTCACTGCGCCTGCGTAGCAGGGGCGGTGGCCACCGCCAAGGCTCAGGGGACTTGTGGTTTTTTACCGTCTTCCCTGGCACTATGCGAAGGCGTTCAAAGGGAGTGGGGATGAACTACACTTCCCGCCATGCAGCGCGCCGGAGCCCTAACTTCCGGGGTAGAATTTAAATCCCACAGAGGCTGCAGTGTGGGATGTAGGTTAAAGGACAAGTGACTGAGAGTGGTAGCCTTATATGTCTCTAGTGCAGAAAGCAGGCAAATAACAGTCAGGCAGGGAAGAAGAGCTTTAGCGCTGAGAGAAATATAAAACACAGTTGCACCCAGGAAAATAGGCCTAACTCTTGGGGGGGAAGTTCATATGGCAAGATTTCCTGAACCACAAAGCAGATCAGGAAGATAAGAAATGAAAAGGGAAGAGGCCTTCTGAATATGGTTGGGGCTGGCAATCTAAGATTCTGTTTGAGGAAAGGAGCATTACTTGTTCTCAGCAATAATAGTGATTTTATACGTAAGTGTACTCCTGCTGGGATGCTGCACAAACTCTTATTATTTCTTTATGACACCACAGGTGTACATGGTACTTTACAACAAGTAAAATATACTGCACAAATGCTCTTAAGTAAAATTTGTGGTCTCAAAAGCTTTTAGTGTCAGAATTGTACCAACAAGTACAATAGTGTGTGAATAGAAAAAAATATGAGAACACAGGTACACATCCTAACTAATAACATACTGGAAAAGACCTTAGTTGAAAAATTGTTTCTTCAATATGATAAAGTGATATTCTTACAATTACTTAAACTGCTATCTTGTAGAAGGAAGCAAATGGAGGGCAGGGGAATAGGTTTAAAAAACTGTTTTCTATAGGGCAACATCAAACTACAAAAAGAAAAGGAGGACTTGTGGCACCTTAGAGAATAACCAATTTATTTGAGCATAAGCTTTCGTGAGTTACTGTTCATTCATGAAAGCTTATACTCAAATAAATTGGTTAGTCTCTAAGGTGCCACTAGTACTCCTTTTCTTTTTGCGAATACAGACTAACACGGCTGCTACTCTGAAACCTATCAAACTACAGTTTACCACTGTGCAAAATATAACAGTCAATTTAACTATTAGTAGCAACAAAAGATAAAGATACGGTATGTTCTTGGTAAATTAGTAACATTTTTAGAGATTAGGGAAATAGTCCCTTTCATAAATTACTTGGGTTTGGGTTTTGTCTTATTTTTAACAAATCAAACAAACAGTTCTCTAAAGGATGTGACTATACATTGGAATAAAACCTAACATCTGGAAATGAATCTCAGTTTTACAGGCCAAGATTAATGTATAAGTAATGTCTACTAAACCAAAAGAGGGTCATATCAGTCTAAATATACATTTAATTATCCTGATGACAACATGTTTGTACAGTTCCTAGCACTATCAGGCTGATCCCGATTGGGCTTATGGGTACTACTCTAATATGAATAAATAATAAATAACTTGCTTTCCCTGTTAACAATAGCACATGTCAGGCCTGGAATAACTAGAATAGGGTTTTCATAACCAGATGCAGCTGGAAAAGGGTTTTCCTAACTTGAACAGACCTAAAAGTAACTAACTCCTGTAGCAAACGAGTTCTTCTTACTGTTGTCTTTTCTTTTGGACAGACTTGAAGTAGTCAAAACATTTCATTAAAGTGGATTCTGATAAGCCTTTCTTTAACCAAGGCAACATGTAAAACAAGGCCCTACATGACTAAGGGCTTGTCTACATGAGGAAAAGTACCATCATTACTATACCAATATGATTATACTGTTACAATTATTCTTCCCTGGAAGGACACTGTTATTCAGAATAACTGGCCTGTGACATTGCACTCTATATGATTTTATGAAAATATGCTAATGAGTGTGAATATAATGTAACTGGAATATGCTTCCTACCAAAGGTCTGTTGTAAGGTATCATTACAAAGCTTCAGAGTAACAGCCGTGTTAGTCTGTATTCGCAAAAAGAAAAGGAGTACTTGTGGCACCTTAGAGACTAACCAATTTATTTGAGCATGAGCTTTCGTGAGCTACAGCTCACTTCATCGGATGCATACCGTGGAAACTGCAGTAAGAAGAACTAGTTTGCTACAGGAGTTAGTTACTTTTAGGTCTGTTCAAGTTAGGAAAACCCTTTTCCAGCTGCATCTGGTTATGAAAACCCCATCCGATGAAGTGAGCTGTAGCTCACGAAAGCTCATGCTCAAATAAATTGGTTAGTCTCTAAGGTGCCACAAGTACTCCTTTTCTTATTACAAAGCTTATAATCTACTGAGTGGGGTCATCCTATTTGTATAAATGTATCACTCTTGTATCTGAAACTAGAAACATGAAATATAACTCTGAGGGCCTATTGTAATTATGCAAAGTGTGAGCCATTAATGGTGGTTTGGAATCTTGATGGTTCCCATTAAATAGGACAAATGACTGTAGATGGCTCTGTTTACTTGTAAGTCTTCCTGTATACCTGTGTGCTGGCAAGTGGGTACTGAAGTCTTACAGTGACATGTGATCATGTCACCTGAACTGGAATCCATCTTTAACCTGGTGCTTTTCCATTTAAAAGGAGGGGTGGGAACCCAGAGAGGGACAAAGGATTCCCGCCTTCTTCAAAAGATATATAAGGGGGTAGAACAGAACAAAGGGGGCTGCAGTCATGAGAAATCCCTGGGGGGGGGGGGGGGAACAGCTGTGCATATCTCTCTATCAGTGTTACAGAGGGTGAAAAATGTATGAGTTTACCCTGTATAAGCTTTATACAGGGTAAAACGGATTTATTTGGGGTTTGGACCCCATTGGAAGATGGGTATCTGAGTGCTGGAGACAGGAGCACTTCTTCAACTGTTTTCAGTTAAGCCTGCTGCTTTTGGGGGATGTGGTTCAGCCTTGGGTCTGTGTTTGTAGCAGACTAGAGTGTCTGGCTCAAATCAGGCAGGGCACTGAAGTCCCAAGCTGGCAGGGAAAACAGGCTCAGAGGAAGTCTCAGCACATCAGGTGGCAGTCCCAAAGGGGTTTCTGTGATCCAACCCGTCACATGGCCTTTTTTCAGTTCAGCTTTATTTGCAAAGTAAGCTAAACCGGAAAAGCCCATGGTGGGACTTAGACAAGTCTAACTACTGTGGTGCAATTATGCTGGTATAGTAATGCTGATAAATTTCCTCATGTAGACAAGGGTTCATATGGGCACATAACTGACTTAAACGGTAAAATGAAACATTCCATGAGCCAATAAGACCAAGGCAAAGCTTTCTTACAGTGATGGCTTTGAATCAGGGTAATCCTGTCCATCTCTCAATGTATGTTTTACACCTAGCAGAGTGCTCAAGACCTATCAGAACCTGGAAAGCTGACTCTGTCTTCATCTACATTTTGAGAGACTTGTTATTCTGGCACAATATATAATCAGTTATACCAAGTTTTGTCATAATCCATATCCTCTAAGTTTAATTTACATTTGGTTCTATCATATAGGCCCTATCTATCTTAGCAAAAAAGGGGCTTTCTTCCAATTGAGTTAGCTCAGTCAAGTTAGCTTAACTCAGCTGTACTTCTGCTCCAGCTTCCCATCGTAACAGCCACATAGACACAATGGCCCAGACCTTCAAAGGTATGTAGGTGCCCAACTCCCATTGAAATCAGAGAGCTGGGCGCCAAAATACCTTTGATGATTTAGTCCAGTTTAGTCCAATAAGATACTTTGAGCTGTGTCTACCTGAATGTTGGGGTAGGGGGCGAGTCAGTCAAGGTAAACTAACTCAATTGAGCTAATTTAACTGAAAATCCAGCTTGCCTGTCTTCTAGACACCCTTTATGGTCATTTATGCCACCACAGGACATGACGGTGGAATCTGCTTGGTGCAATGAGTGGTCAGGGATGACAGTCGTTAATCACTCTCTCATCTGTGACCCAACCATCTGTCTGCTAGATTTTTGTCTACCAAGACACTTGTGTTGCCATCTCTGAACCAGTTTTGAACAGGACAGGGCAGCTGTGTGGACAGTCGCTTTAAATGGGTTTTTTCTAATGACCCACAATTCAGCAGCCGTCAACTTCAGACTATATCACATATCCTTGACGAGTGTCCACTGACTTATTTCAGTGACAGACTACTGCCTCTCCACCTGGCTGATGACAATGCCATCAAATGGCTGGGCACATTGCGCATACACTGATATATAACTGAAAATACAGCTTTTTTGCCCAGAGAGACAGGACCATAGTTAGAAGAAGCAGTTGACTAGGGCATTGTCTATACACAAATTTGCACAGGTTTCAGTTTATCTTAAATCTGTTAAACTAAATTGAAATAAGCCTAATGTAAACCAAAATACACACAACTTTTTGCACCAGTTTCATGCAATTTAAAGTTACACCTTAAACTAAACCAGTGCAGTTTTTCCTGCAGACGAGCCCTAAGGCAGCAAAATGTCCAGTAACAGTGGTTGAGGGTTGTCAGAGGGCATATGTTTCCAATTTAATTGTAGTTGAAAATACCTTTAAAGTCAGGGCTTCAATCTATTTGTTATATTATTGTTCTTTCTTTATATATTTATATATATTTATTGTCAAAACAAAATGTATTGTACTGTAATCAATTATACACGATCCTGTTAAAATCTATATTTTATAATCTTATTTTACACAAGTAGCATCCACTAATTGTATTAACATGAAGGGTGGGATTGAAAAAATGATTTGTTTAGTAGTGATGCCATATAGCTGTGCTTTTATTAATTCTGTACTTCAAGTGTAAGACCTATTAAAAGGGCTAAAGGCCAGATGTAGCCCAGGGCTTTGGACGTTGTTGTGGTTTTAGAGGAAGTGGTGGAATAGTTGCTCTAGCTTATAACTTTTGGACAATTATGACAAACCTCTTTTTCAGGCTCCTTGAGTATTAGTCTTTACATTATCTTCTTTCCTCTGTCCTCCCGTTCTTTCTATCCTCACCCTATTTCTCCCCCTTGTTCTGCCATCTCAATATCTTGCTAGTTTTCTTTTTTTTTATCTTCTATCCTCCCCTCGCTCTCTTTACGTCTCATGTAGGCCCCTGTGATGGGGCTACACTAAGACTGAAACAGGGGAAGAGTTGGAGAATGGCAGGAGAATTGAAGAATTGGCAGGGAACAATGAACCACGGCCACTGGGAGTTGTGGGCAGCCGTGCCTGTGGATGGTCAATGTAAACAAACTGTATTGTGGCCCACCAGCGGATTACCCTGATGGTCCGTGTGCAGCCGCAGGCTGCAGGTTGCCCACCACTGATCTAAACCAAAGAAAATCTCACTCACTCATTCCTTGCACGCCCTTACCCTTCAGGGTCAAGTATTCTCTGTCAATCTCTTGAAAAACATGCACACATAAGTTATACAGGCTTTTCCTTGTTATCATTGATACTACCAAAGTAAGAGTAAATATGTAAGAGGTGTTGTGAATTTTTTTTTCTTCATGTAAGGGGCCTCCGGCCTCAAAAAGTTGAGAAACACTGCACTAAACTAAACTTTAAATTAGTGTTGGTCTTTGAAGCTTAAATAAATGTTACATATTAGCATAAAGGGGAATGAATCCTTTTGTTCATAGCTTTCCAAAAGAGTACGTGTTCACTTTTTGCAGATGCCATTTCCCATAAGCTAAGGGAACAGTAAAGCATTGCTTAATAATCAGAGTGTGGAACAGAGTCATCTAAAGTTAAACTACACTGGTGGAAAAATTATAGGCCAAGGGCCTGATCCAGGAAAGCACTTAATCAAATCCTTAATTTTAAGCACACAAGTAGTCTCACTGAAGTCCCTGAACAGACTTGTGCAGCTGGGTAAGGTGCCCAGATGCAGTGAAAACCATGGATTTCAGCTATGTGAGCAGATCAAAGAGTAGAGAACTACAAAGGGTACGGTAACAGCTGAAAAGTACAGTTGAGGAAAGGGGTGGTGTCTCATATGCCATCAACCAAACTGTTAACTATGATGCATAAAGGAGAAAACATAACTTTCATACTCAGATCTTAGACTGGGTTTGCAATATTGGCAGTTAGAAAAAATAATTTGTTAGCCAAGCAAGACATTAAGAGACAAACACGAAATTCCAGTGTGGTTTACTATCACTTCCGAGAATATAAACACAATTTAAATCAATGACTGGCTGTTAACCAAACATTTCTTCAAACATCCAAACTTTCAGGCAGCCTACATTTTGTTTACTCATACAAAACCCATATTTATTTGTGTGTGCAAATGGGAGAAATGCATATTTATTTGTGTGTGCAAATTTACTGTTTATATAGACACATTTTGCATGTAAACACAACAGAGACTTGCTGAAAACTTAGCCCTTTAGCCCTCCTCTACAATGAGCAAGTAAGAACTGTGGACTTTCATGATTCTGTATTCTCCTTGTTCTTTTCTTGTTTTTTAGACTGCTCTTTCCATGTGCCCCATCAGCTTTTCCTCCTGTTCTCCTCTCCTGTGTTGTTAGTTTTTATTCTAGTATCCCAGAGGGCTTTGGTTTCAGGATCCTCTTCTCTCTCTACACCCAGTCTGTCCCTGGGGACATCATGTGTTTCATGGGCACCACTACCATCTCTATGTCAATGACTCCTGAATCCACCTCTCCATCTCTGATCTACCTCCCTGTTCAGTCCCACATCTATGTGTGCCTCTGACATCCCACACAGCATATTTCACACTCAGTTTGCCCTACTGTCTTTGTTTTTAAGAAAATCCTAATTTTCCTCTGAAAAAATCCCTTTCTCCTCCCTTCTTTATTACCATTGATAATTCTGTGCTTCTTCTCCCCATCACCAAGCTGTACAACTGTGGTGTCACATTTGACTCCTTTTCTCCCACTATATATAAGATGGTGCCAAACCTGTCAATTCTTCCTTATAACATCTTACACCTGCCCGTTCCTATCAATCCTTACTACCAAAGCTCTGCTCCAACTGTAGGTCATCTCTTGCCTCAGTTACTATGTTATGCTTCTATAGATCCTTGTATCAGGTATCTCAAAGCACTATATCTGTGAAGCATGAAATCTCTTCCCGCCTCTCTTTTCTGATTCTCACTTTGCCCCGCCCTCGTCCATCAACCATTCATTTGTTAAAATGGTTTTTGTTGGCCACCACTGAGACCATGTCACTCTCCTTTTTGAATGCTTTCATTGGGACCCATTGCCTTCTGCATCAGGTAAAATCTTCTGTCCTCACTTTCAGGGCCCTGCACAGCTTTGTTACTGCCTTTCTGTCTTTGCTCCCACACAAGTTGTTCAACCCAAGCCTTCCCCTTCCTTACCTCTCATCTTAGGGTATGTCTACACGAAAGATGGCGATAGTGGTGCAGCTGTGCCACTGTAGTGCAATAGTGTAGATACTTGCTACAGGGACAGAACAGGTTTTTCCATTGCTACAGTTAATCCCCACCTCACCCTCAAGAGGCAGTAGCTAGTAATTCTTTTGTCAATCTAGCAGTGTCTATACTGGGGCATAGGCTAGTTTAGCTATGTGTTTCAGGAATACGAATGTAGTAATGTAGCTAGGTTGACCTATGTTTTGGGTTTAGACCAGGCCTTAGTAATTTCTTTCATGCTGAGCCTTGTTTCTGGAACAACTGTCCTGATCTTGTAAAACAAATCCACCCTTTTCTCTTTTAGATCTTTCCACGAAATGTACTTCTTCCATAAAGTCGAGTGCCTTTCCCATCACTCTTTTTCTTGTCATAAAAATGAAAATAATAATAATACACCCACACTAGTTACAAAACAATGAGATTAGCTATTTCTGACTTTAGATGTTCTCAAATGGAATTATATGACTTCCAGCATTCCATCCCTTCCTATGTGTTTGCACAATGCCTAGTTTACTCAGTAGTCCCCAGCCAATCCTGACTGGAACCTCTGGGCATTGCTGTAATAATTATAAGCATGGCTATAATAAGTAAGTAGCCTCATAAAACATATCGATTGCTGTTTAAAGAACAGAAAAGAAGTTTTCTTTTATGATTACTGAAGTCAGTGACAGAACTTCAATTAACTTCAGGGGGAGCAGGAGCAGGTTCTCCATCCATAAGTTAAGTGTGTGGTTTAGTGCTTTGCTGGTTTAGGACTTAAATATGTGAGGAAGCACACCAACTTCCTCTGCTAGGTAGATCCAAAGCAGCTGAGGGATGGCATCCATTACAGCAGTCAACCCGGTTGCAAAAGGAGTGACAGAAATATTGGTGTTCAGCTGTGGGGCTACTTGAAAGTTGGATCCTTACAAGTCACTTCCAAGTAAAATACAATCACAGCTTCTCTTGTCCATAAGCAAGATAACATAAGCAAATATTCAGCATCATTTTCTGTGTTGTTATCTTCAACATGTAATTTTAGGTGGCTATCTGAAATGAATGACCGGCAACAATGCTATTAACAAGAGAACAGATGGGCTATAGAATTTTATTTCTGTACTTGATCCTAAGTTTGAGACATTTCAGAATAAGTATTAGAATGACTCAAGGAAATATTCTGTCCTTGAAGCAAATTCAGAGGAGTACAACTTGTTCAAAATGATTTTGAAAGTAAACAAAAGAGTTTAAGGTCAGAACTGACTCCTTTGAAATTCAGCTATGAAATGAGGGATCATCCACAATGCTAAATATACTTTGGGGATGAGCACCAAAGATATGTGAATTTTGTAATGAATTAGATTACGTAAAGAGACAGAAAAATCTTGAGAACTTTTTTTAAAGTAGAGCTCTGATATGTTGGAACATAGGAACAAAATTCTCAGGGGGTCTTGCTTAAAGTCCAGAATCAGCATTACTTCTTCCCTTGAAGAGAGTGAAAACTAGAGGTGGGTAGAGTACATACAGTCTTATTATCCCTTTTCATTGTGGATCAAAGAAATAGAATCCTCAGGGCTGCCAGGCTTTTGATTTCTTGCAGTGGATCTGGAGTGCAGATTTCTCTGGACTGCATTGTAACCGTTCTTGGTTTATTGCTGTTGGATATGCTGTACCTCCTCAATACTCTGAAATATCAGTTCCTACAGGGGACTTCTTATATGCACTGGATTGTTTGTGGTATAAATGATTCTTTGAAACTGGATATAATATGAGTGAACCCCTCTTGCCATTCACAGAAGCTATGTTTTATTATGAAAAGTTTTTTTTTCCTTTTTGTAGTCTTTCTTTGCATCTGAGTCAAATTTTCTTTATCCCAGCTCTATCATATCTACAGACTCTACCTATATTATATACTAAAAGCCACAGAGTTGTTAATTTGTATTTACTTATTTATTTCTGTACAGTTCTATAAAACTTGGATGATCAATGCTATTTAAAATCAATATGTATACATACAGAAGTATCACAGATAATTATAGTCTATATATATGTATATGCAAATATGAATGAACTGCTGTATGTAAGTTTTAATATGCAGGTAGGTCATATAGATATATAACACATCTAACCACAAAATGCCAGTGCAAAAAAGCAGGTCAGCTTTGAGGTATTTGTGCTGATTCAAAAGTGTCTGATTATGGAATACTGATGCTGGAATGGCAGAAATGTGTTAAATCTGGGGTAGATATTAAATGTGCACAAAGTACCGAAAACTCTATTAGTAAATTATATTCTGAAGAGAAAGAGCAAATATCAGAATAGTGAGGGCTGCCTTATAAGGGAACTTGTTGCTACCTAAGACCAGGGTGGATTGATTTAAATCAAATTTAAATCAAACTTAAACCAAATCATGGTTTAAATTACTAGCCAGGAAGACTTGATTTAATCATGGATTTCTACATAAAAGTGCATTCTTGTTGGTTGTTATAACCTTAATATATATTCTTCACAACTCAGAGATAGATATAGGTTTCAGTTTTAGAAGGTACACTCAATATATTTTTAAAGTGATTTATTTTGAAAACTTTTCAGATTAGCTTTACAGCTATATCAGAAAATGAATGATTGTCTGGTTATTTCATTTACCAAAGATAAATAAACAGATATTTATGAAGTCATTGGGCGGTGAACTATCTCCAATTGAACAGGTTAATCATTAATATTTGGAGGGTTTTCTTGCCATGCTGTATTAGGAGGAGAACATCACCAGACATTTAAATTGTTTTATATAACTAAAACAACAACGTTATGTATTCTGGATTTTTTTTCTTCAACAGCAAACATATAATATTTTAACAAAATAAGCATATGAATTTTTGAATTCAGTTAAACATTCAAGTTTTTTAAAATCAGGTTTGTTTTTGTTAAAATTGTTTTTAACTAAAATAGTTAAATGAAATTTTTAAAAAACAAAACAAAAATTAAATCGACTATGTCAGCCAGGTCAACATGAGAAACTTAAAATATTGGCTTCTGCAGCTAACTCAGTCGTCCTCACCTTCATTTTCCTGTTTGTTCTTAATCTGGAAAAGAAAAAGAAGCTTTCCTGCTTTTTCAGGTCCCAAACGATTTCTCAATTTGGAATGAATTAGTCCAAAGGAAGAAAATTTTCTTTCTACACCAGCAGAAGAAGCTACTGCTGTTAAAAGTGAGATTATCACTTCAACAGTCTCTGAACCCAAGTGCTTAAGTGACTTCCACCAGGTCACTGGTGTGACTTTCTTTAAAACATCATCAACAAACATAGATTTCTTGAATGGTTCACCCTTAGCTCTGAAGTTTATTATAGTTGGCATTCTGGAGGGATGATTGCTGGATGTCCATGTCATAGCCAACTCCTCTTTGTCAGCAGTTAAGGTTTGACCCTGGTACCAAGTATTGAGAATATTTGCAAGAAAATGAGCTGGAGATAGTGCTTGTCCCATTCGTTTTTTTAATGCTTGTAATTTAACTCTGTCATTGCATATTTCTCTTTTTAAGATCTCACTCAGTTCCTTCCAATTTTCAACAGTGTCAGCAATAAAACAGCGATTTACCTGCATTTTGTTCAAGGCTACAGAAATAGGCTTCAGAGTACTCAGCATGTGTTCAACATGTCTCTTAAGCCCAATGTTGAGAACCCTGGCTGTTGCAATGCCATCTATTTTTTTCACGATTTTGTTCACAATTGTCATCAGATTAGGCCAGTTCTTGATGTAGTGCTCAAAACAGTCCACTGCTGAGTTCCATCGCACGTCTTGTGGGAGAGTTAGCTTGGTTCCTCCCACTTTTTTCAGAGCAGCTGCTGCAAAGTGGTTGTTACGGAAGAATTTTGCAATTTCAACAACATTAGGGTTTATTTCTGGAACACTGAAGTCTTTGGCTAGGAGGTACGTCAAATGAGCACTGCAACCGTATGTCATTAGCTTGGGACTCTCTTCACTCTCTTCTAAATTTCTTCTCATCTTGGATACATTTGCAGCATTGTCTGTGACCAAGCTGTGTACTGGACATTTGAATTTTTTCCCCGCAGTTTGTTATACCTTTTACTGCTGCTATTTGTAAGTATTCTGCTGTGTGTGCATTTCCTGATGTATCAGTTGTTTCTGTAAGGAAGACATTCCCTTCTTCTGTTGTCACACAAGCACCTACAGCAGGGTCATTGTGGACATTGCTCCACCCATCAAGATTCAGGTTAACAATTTCACCCTCTAGACTTTTGCACACTGCTCAATTTTTCTTTCATACACTTTATCCAGCAATTTGCCCGCGACATCAGCTCTGTTGGGTGGACAGTATCCTGGTCTTAATGACTGAACCATGTTAATGAAGTGTGGGTTCTCAATCATACGGAAAGGACAGTTTGTTCCATAAACAAACCGGGCAATTTTTTAATCAATTACCTCTTTTTGTAATCTGCTGGTTCTTATCACAAATTTACCTATGGTTGTTTCTGGATGACAGAGACTGTTTTTTTCTTTTTGCTGCAGGTGATATACTGTGGCTACGTGACATACATGATGTGACTGAAACGCTATCATTGGCAGATAACTCTGAAACTATAGAAAATGATGGTGATCTTGAAGGTGGATAGTCTTCAGAATCCTGTATGTTGAGGATGGATTCTCCTAAACAAAGTAAGTCAATGCAGTTATTTAATTATTATTACCACAGTGCTCATTTAGTATTACTCATTGAATTCACTGACACTCAGTACTACTTTAAAGGTGAAATTGTAAAAGGAAGATCTGCCTATTTAAGCTATTTATTTTTTATCACAACTGCATCTAAAATGATAGTACCATAGAGTAACAACTGTATTTTTTGCTCAAACACAAGAATTTAAGAATAGTCCAGAAGGAAGACAGGCAGTCCTTAAGAAAGAAGTATGAAATAAAAAAGTTTACCAACCTGAAGATCCTGCATATTCTGACGTGTTCCTTTCATCATCTTCAGTGCAGCTTCCTCCTGAGATGGAACACTTCTCATGATGATGTTTCATTCAGGCAACCAGGCCTTGTGTTTCTTTGTTACACTGCTTGCATTTTGCATGCATGCCTGTCTTAGCCATAGGTAGAGGAACTTCATTAAAATATTCCCAAACGGGGTCTCTTTTAGAGCCTGCTGCCATTATAGGTTTTCTCTTCTAGTGAGAGAATGGTATGGTAGATCTCAAATCAATGAAGGCTATACTCAGAAAGACCTCAAGACTTCTGGAATATGCTGCTCAAACAGTTTCACTTTTGTTTCTACTGCCAGTCCCTCCCTTCTCACATTTATCTCTAGACTTCTTCTCCTTGTCCAGATCTATTCTGCCCCCAACAATCTTCTATTAGTTGAACTTTTTGAAACTTTTCACTTTTAGGGAAAAGTAAGGGATTGACTCTGTGTACACAAATATGGAGAGGGACAATAGGGTTGAGGTCTGTTATTTCTCACCTCTATATATTATTTATGTACTGAAAAACATGTTTGCTGTTAACAAGCATGTAATCTCTGGAGACACAAATCCACAGTTTGAGAACTGCAAAACTAAGTATCTCTGATGGTATCTTCTAGACTAAACACTAAGTCCCATTGGGTAGATAGAAAGATTAACCTAAATAATCTATACAGAAGCCCCTGGAATCCCATAAAATTGGGTCCCTAATACATGAACTATTGGAACTCATTTACAAAACTTTTCTTAAACATTACATGAATATATTGTCTCATACTATAGAATTAGAATTTATAATCCCTGTTCCATGATGAGATATCTTTGAGCTATAATGTATCTTAATTAAACCTATCTTTAGATAGGTTTTTTTCCTCAAAAAGCATTTTATAAAAAAAAATCCAATTTAAATAAAAAAATCTGATTTTTTTATTTTTAAAAAAGTAATTGATTTTTATCTACCCTGCTTAAGACTTTATGTAAATCTTGCTGTCAAACAGATTAATGCTGCTTTGTAGTCTTTATGAGAGAGCTATTAAGTGTGGAGATAGTTTTTAAAAATTAAAATGGAAACATTCAGAAAGAGAGTGGATTTAGCATTAGCTGCTTTGTAGCTGGCATTTATATTTTGATTTTGAAGCAAGAAACTTTCTTCTATATACTGGAGAGGCATAAAACATAAGGAGAAAAGGTATCTCTTTGAATATGGCATGATGGTATTCTGCTTTGAAGGTATACTGAATGACTGCCTTTTTTTGTGTCAGAATCAAGACTCAGACTTCCTGAGGATGTACCTGAAGTATGTTTTTTTAAAGCTTTCTGGGGGATTTTATGTAAACTTTTAATGCTGCACATGGCAGGGGCGGGGTGAGAGTAGGGACAGGAGGAAATTTATAAATACCCAGGATGTTTATTCAGGGAAGTGGCAAAGCAAAGCTCTTGTTTGTTCATGAATGACTGACAATCTTTTGGTGCTTTAATTTTTTGGTGGTAAATGTGCATTCTGAGTGGATCTGGGGAATATTTCTCACATGAACTATAAAATCAGATTCAGCCCTGATGTAAATTAATGAAACCTTGATACCAATGGAAGTTGCACCACTTTATGCTAAGGCCATAATCTCTAAATAATGCCCAGTGGTTGATATGTTGTGAGAGAGGAGGTTGTGTTTTGTGGCCAGGGAGAAGTAAGTTGCCTCCATATTTGTCTTTCTTTAGAGCTCAGTCCAAGAGCTTTATCTGTGGAAAATCAGAGGGAGCCAATGCCTTCAAAGGGACATATGTACAGTGCGGCAGAGCAGTTGTCTCGTTGAAGAAATCTGGAATGAGATTGTTGGGAGTCCAAAAATGAAAGCCTACCCTGGTGGCCAACAGCTTCCTGTACATCGTTCCTGGACGATTTTCTCCTATTTGAAGGAAAAGATGCCCCATTCCTTCAAATTGCATTTTGGAAGCCTCTCCAGTTTTGATAATCTGAGGGGGAAGGAAAAGGTTTAGTGTCTGTTGGGCTGCTCCAACCAACAACAATTAGTTTGTGGCTGAGGGACTGTTAGGCGCATGTCAGACTCAGAACAATATTTCTGGTTTTCATGCACTGACTCATCAGTGTTTATAGGCTTCCAACATGTCAATTGCCCTGAGGTAACCTGGTAAGGAAGGATATGACTAGGCCAATTACATTGGCTGAGAGCCTAAGAAACACCCTGCTTCAAGGATAAGATCACATTTCTGTCATACTGCCAGTAGTTTTGGTAAAGGAAACCAGAGTTATCATCTTTGGAATTCTTTTTTAAATGAGCCTGAATGTTTTGGAGGAGTCTAGTTATCCCCTTTGAGTATGTGTGAGCTCTAGTGACTGAGAATATGTAGCAAATAATTTATTCTATATACAAAATCTTTGTTTTGAGACATGGAAGAATGTCATTCAGGTAGAAGAGGGTGTGGAAAGCCAGTTGCCTAATGTCTGATATTTATTTCATATTAGATTGCATGATATACACAAAAGACTGGACTGCCCTTTATCTTTTCTAAGTTTTTTTTTTTTTTTTTAAGGAGTGGCAGCACAATTTGTCCATTGTGAGGCCTTCCCACCCTACTCAACAATTCCTAGCATGCTCTTAGGAGCTATATAAATACATAAATAATTATGATAACCTGGCCTCTTCCTGTCACTTGCCAAACCACGTGTCCTTATAGACATTATGTGATGAAAAGAAAGGAAGAGGAGAGACAAGTTTTTATATTTAGATTGCACACTCTTTGGGGCAGAGATTGTCTTTTTGCTCTGTTTGTACAGTGCCTAGCACAATGGGGTCCTGGTCCACGACTCGGGTTTCTAGTGCTATGGTAATAAAGAATAAATTAATAATGTTTGGAAGTTATGTGCAGAATGGGGAAAAAGGGGTTGTATCCCTTTTTACTACTTTATGATGTATAAAGAAGTGTCTTGAAGGGGATTAGTGGCAGGATATGTTTGTTTTTTAATTGAGGAATATCAGTCTGATCTTCCCTAGTTTTGCTGGAAGGCTTGCTGGAGCTATTACATGTGACTTTTCTCACCCCATAACCCCAATGAACGGGCTGGATTATCAATTTTTTAACGAAGTGCACCTTTCTCCTAAATGTTTTAAACATTGGCATTAAATAGGTCAAAACAAAACCCCAAAAGTTATAAACAGTCTCACTGCATGTCCTTCCCTGTCTCAAAAGCTGAGCTTTCAATCTCAAGAGAGATCATAATCCTATCAGTTCTCCATAGATGTCAAGGAAGAGACGTAATCTGTATTTCTAAATTAAAATGCAAGCCAACACCCTCCCTCACCTTTCCCCTCTTCCTTTTATTAAAAAAAGGGGAAAATAACCTTTCAGGTTGCCTATGTACATCATAAAAAAAAAGGGGGGGGGGGGAAGGTACAAACTCAATTTGTTTCCATTGCAGAGTCACACTAGATGTCTTGGAGTTATCTAGTTGCGGTCTTAGATGAAAGCACTCATTCAAGTGTTTCTCACTTCCCAGTGAATAAAGCCAGAAAAGGAACAGCACCCTGGGATTCCTATAGCAACTACATAACACTAACCCCATCACCATCTCTGAAAGCCTTGGAGGTAGCCTCAGGAGCAAGGATCCTCAAATACAAGCAGGGCCCTGCAAAAGAGCCAACTAAACATAGTCAGTTAAATGAATAAACTATTTGCTTTACCTTTTATTTTAACCTACAAGGTGAGCTCCACTGATAGAAATTGTGGCTTTCCTTTCTACAGATGGGGTCTGCACTGGTGATGCTACACCAGTGGCTGGCCATAAATTGCTAAAATCAGAGCAGATTCCCATTGTAGACAAGTGTGTTGTTGTGTGTGTGTAATTTTGTACTTAGGGGTTAATTTAATTTTTGAGGATCCCTTTTGCTCTGAACTGGAAAGAGGTTCACTAATCACTGCAGGGGTGAAAGTAACACAGAAGACTTACCGGTATGGGGCCTGGCTCTGGGCCCCCAGGAGGGGCGGGGCCTTGGGTGGAAGGGGCGGGGCTGGGGGTCAGACTCCCCCAGCCAGCCCATCCGCCCTGCCTGGCCCACGCCACCCGGGGCTCCAGCAGCGATTTAAAAGGGCCTGCAGCTTCTGCTGCAGCAGCAGTGGCCAGGAGCCCCAGGCCCTTTTAAATCACCAGTCCCTGGGGCAGTTGCCCCTTTTACTGCCCTCACCCCCACTGGTGGCCCTGGTAGGGTCTCTACCAGCAGGGCTACTGACAGAGGTGAGGGGGGAAAGGGGCATCGACGTTAAAGCACCAGCGCTTTAACATCGGTTGTTTATGGGTTGCAACTGGCGGCCACTTCTTACTGGTACGCTGTACCGGCCTACTTTCACCCCTGTCACTAGAAGATATCAGTGTCCCTTGTACAGTTTCAGACATGATGTACAGAGCAGTGAAGTGAAACAGAAATAGTCACTAAAAGAAAAGGAGTACTTGTGGCACCTTAGAGACTAACCAATTTATTTGAGCATAAATAGTCACTCTCACTTCCCTGTGTATGTCCTGTCCATGTAGAGAAACAGGAACCAAACTAAGTTTAAATGGGGTTTAAAGGAACAAGACATTGGTTTGTACAAGGGAGAAAAGCTACCTAAAGTACCCATGTAGTTGACTTTAGAACAATGTGCACAAATTGTTACCATGTCACCGGGAAATCAAGAGAGTCAGAGAGACTAGAATCCATGAAACACAGAGAATTTCACATATACTATTCTGCGTAGGTTCTCCTACAGTGCTCATCGTTGTATATCTTTGTGCCTTCTAGAAGTGCATTAAGCAATGTGACTAAACATCTGTCACATGCTACTTGGTCTCTCACTTTCTCCCCAAGAGGAGATGCATAGGCACTGGAGAGTCTTGCTGTATGTATTAGTGAAGGCAAGGTCAAATAAATGCCCCTTGCACTTGGAATGGAAGGTGGTGAGGTTTGTAATGGTCCTTAATTTCTTTGGGAGTTTGTCTGGGCTCATCCCTGAGAAAGTTCTCTCTCTTGCACAGACAAGCTTTACTCTTATTGTTGAAAGTTCCATTCTGCCAGGGAAGCAGAGTTGTCAACCACAGTCTTCATCCTGGAGCTTTAGGTGGGCTTTTAGGTATCCTGGACCCAGGTGATGGAGCACCTTGAAGATAGGACCAAGACCTTGAACTAGATTTGATACTGTATGAGAAACCTGTGTGGAGAGCAGAGGACAGGTTTCATGTACTTGTGGTAGCCTGTGTTGTTGACGAGACATGCTGCAGTATTTTGTACTAGTTGGAGTTTCTTAAGTGCAGAAGGCTTCATGCCCAGGTATTCCACATTCCTGTAGTCTAGCCAAGAGGTGACAAGGGTATGAATAACTGAGGTTGGGTCTGCATCCTACAACTGGAAATGGTAGAAAGCATTGCTTGTGGATGCTGCTATGTGGAAGCTTAGCATCTGCGACAAATCCAACAGTACTCCTAAACTTCAGACTGAATTGACCAATTGTGGGTGAGTGCCTTCAACCAAAGGAGACTGTGCAATGGCTGAAAACTCTGTTAGATTCTTTCCTCTGCCCACCAGGATCATTTCTGTTTTGCTCAGGTTTAGCATCACCTACCTGTTCATCCATGTGCTGATCTCATCCAAACACTGGGCCATATTGGTGGTAGTGGTGTGATATTGCATGTTTCAAGGAGAAAGGAAAGATTTCTCCTCTGAGTGATGCACGGGCTCTTTTTGTCAGGAGTGGCACCAGTGGTTCATGACTGTCTTTCCCAAGTCAGGAAAACCCTGGGTCAGATTCACAGATCTTGGGTTGAAAATCCATTAGGGTGTCCAGAACTTCTTGATGATTGTTTGTATTGAGCTCCAGGAAGGCAGGTGGGCTGGTGGATGTAGGCAGAATGGATGCATGCTGTTTGAGAAGGCTTTCTGAATGTACGTGATCTTTTTTCGTGAAGTAGGGTGATAATTCTTTGTAGCACTTGCTGCTCACTTCTGATGCAGGTTGTAGGCACTCAGAGTTGATGAAGCGGCTTACTACCCTGGATAGCTTTTTGGGGGTGAGATTTTGCAGCTTCAGTGGAGGCTGAAGGGACGGCTCTCTTGCTGTACAATATGGCCTCCATATAGACTTTGAGGAATTAATGTTTCATCCTGTCTGTATCAGCCTTTGCTTTCTGCTCTCAGCATTTGAGTTTCTACCCTTTCTCTTCATCTGGGTCAGGGTGACAGAAAACCAAAGACCTCAATGAGGAGGAAGAGGCCATTTTGGGGCCAGTGTGTTAATGATTGAAATTATTGTACAATGATAATGATTCAACAAGATCCTCAGCTCCCTATCGTATGGGTAGAGCGCTGTGGTACTTTAGCGGATTTGGGAATTTGCTGGAGAACCTTTGTTTTAACTGATAGGACTCTTGAAATAATGTGACCTCAGTGTTTACCTTGTTAGGCTAAAGTATTTAGCGCAGCTGTTAGAAGCAGTTCATCATTTTTATCAAGAGTACAAATGGTACTTCATGGGGGTGGAGGAGTGTTCTGAATGCAGTGTACATTTTCATGTTTTAACTTGCTAATTTGTACACAGTTAGGGGTTGAGAGAGAGAGAACACTTTGTCATCTTATGAAAATGATGAGCAACCCCTTATTATAATCTTCTGAGAGGTTTAAAGTGTGTTCATGAATAGAAGTATGATTAAAATGACATCTCAGAGTTTCATACATTTAGTCTCATTCGGTGGGGTCCATATACAGTTTTCTGAATGTTCATTCCAAAACAAGATGTTTCTAACCTCCAGTGGTGCTGTAAACCCCATCCTTTCTGTCTTGGTGGCCCAGATGCTAGGAAACTCAGCAGCACTCCTATCAGAAGTGGAGCAAAAACAAAGAAAGCCAGTCTCCTGCTCCGGGCTCACTGTCTGAGTTCTAATCTCCCTCATTCCTAGTCTCTCCCATTCCCCACACCCAGTTCCAGTATCCTTGCCCAGCTACTCCCAGTTCTACCCCTCCTCACACCCTAGTTCCTTGTCAGATCTCTTCCCACCCACTCATTTCCCCCCATTGGTTCCTAGTCCCTGTCTCCTTGTCCAGCAAGTTGCAGTCTAGCTCTCTTCCTTCGGTTCCTTGTCTGATTTCAGGGTCCCACAATCCCTACCACAGTCAGTTGGCTCTTAGACCATCCTGTTTCCCTCACTCGTTCCCAGTCCCACTCTACCCACCTGGCTCCTAATTCCAGGCTCCTTGCCCAACCAGTTCCTGCCTGCCCTCCGCACCTCCAGTTCCCAGTCCCATGTTTAGTTGCTCTGTGAGGATGGTGCGTGTACAGTCTGGTCAGTGCTGGGACTAGACTTGAGCATGCTCAGTGAAGATGGAATCTTCAGGACTTCTAGCTACTAAAATGGAATGTCTCAGCTGAGCATTTGCCAACTGCAATGTTTCAAAGTCTTATAACCTGGCCAAATTTGGGATGGCAAAAGGTACAGCCCTGACACAAAGGCCACTCCTTCACTGGTGACATGGAAACATTTAGTTCAAATAGTTAATGTTTGGTAAAGTTGTAAGCAACTGAAAACAAGGACTTATAATGGGACATGTCAGGCAACCTGAAGAGGCAGTACTACTAGTCCCACCGATAGTATATAGGTAAGGCCTGTGAAGATTGCAGGTCACACATGTTTGCTGCTAAATCAACTAGAGGGCCGTTAAGGTAAGGATGGACAATTGCATGCCATAGCATGAAGCCACTGTGGGCCACAACCCTTTTTTGAAGGTGTGGGTTGCTGTAACAATCTCCATTTCATGGCAGTTACACTTTTGGCAAGCTGCTAATGCAGCCTTCAGTTGGGAAAAGTTTGGGTGCTCCTGCATTCAGAGCCATACAGAATTTTTTGGGGACCAAAAACAGACACAAACAAACCCCACGTCCTTCCCCAGAAAATTTACCACCAAGGAGACGTCTGGTGGCAGTTAAGAGCAGTCAGGACTGCACTATCCCACAGCAGTAGCTTTTGTCCCACGAGGCTGGGCCTGACTTCCCGCTCTGGGCACTGTGATTTGTACATAGGGTCACAGCATTCAAGTCTTTCCCAACCCTCCTCCACAGCATGACAGAGGGGCAGCTAGGCCAAACCTGAGCGATGCTGTGACCCAGCATGCCAGTTTGGAACTCCAGTTGGTTTGGGGCCTCTCTCAAAGAGGGACCCAGGGCAAACTGCCTGTTTTGCCCCACACTTGGGTGCTCCTGCCACCATCACAAGATTGACTTACCTTGAAGGGGAAACATCACCATCTTGCTTTCCTTCCTCCACTACCTAGCAAGGGGTGTGACAATTCCCCACAGCGCAACTAATCTGTGCACATCTGACAGTTTTGCCGGATTCATATTTCTACAGCCCTAACAGCAAAATGTCTGAATAGTATTTAACATGGCAACAGCCACGTAACTATGTAAATACAGCTTGGTCCTCTTTTTGTTCCTTCTTGCTACTCAGCCTGCTTCCCCTCTTTCACTAGCTCCTAAATCAGAATTCTCCACCTACAGAGATGGCAGCATTTTACATCTACTTTATCTAAGTGTATATGATTATGGTAGTGGATAACCAGGCTCCTCTTCCATTCTTCCTCATACTACCCAACATGCCTCTCTAAGCCCTCCCTCATACTCCCTCCCACCACTCACATAAAAGCACTGAGAGGATTGACAATAAGCACCTCAAAACACAGACCTGGAATCATAGAATCATAGAATATCAGGGTTGGAAGGAACCTCAGGAGGTCATCGAGTCCAACCCCCTGCTCAAAGCAGGACCAATCCCCAACTAAATTATCCTAGCCAGGTCTTTGTCAAGCCTGACCTTAAAAACTTCTAAGGAAGGAGATTCCATCACCTCCCTCGGTAATGCATTCCAGTGTTTCACCACCCTCCTAGTGAAAAAGTTTTTCCTAACATCCAACCTAAACCTCCCCCACTGCAACTTGAGACTATTACTCCTTGTTCTGTCATCTGCTACCACTGAGAACAGTCTAGATCCATCCTCTTTGGAACCCCCTTTCAGGGGGTTGAAAGCAGCTATCAAATCCCCGCTCATTCTTCTCTTCCGCAGACTAAACAATCCCAGTTCCCTCAGCCTCTCCTCATAAGTCATGTGTTCCAGTCCCCTAATAATTTTTGTTGCCCTCCGCTAGATGTTTTCCAATTTTTCCACATCCTTCTTGTAGTGTGGGGCCCAAAACTGGACACAGTACTAGTCCAGATGAGGCGTCACCAATGTCGAATAGAGGGAAATGATCACATCCCTTGATCTGCTGGCAGTGCCCCTACTGATACAGCCCAAAATGCCATTGGCCTTCTTGGCAACAAGGGCACACTGTTGACTCATATCCAGCTTCTCATCCACTGTAACCCCTAGGTCCTTTTCTGCAGAACTGCTGCCGAGCCATTCGGTCCCTAGTCTGTAGCAGTGCATGGGATTCTTCCGTCCTAAGTGCAGGACTCTGCACTTGTCCTTGTTGAACCTCATCAGATTTCTTTTGGCCCAATCCTCTAATTTGTCTGGGTCCCTCTGTATCCTATCCCCACCCTCCAGCGTATCTACCTCTCCTCCCAGTTTAGTGTCATCTGCAAACTTGCTGAGGGTGCAATCCTCACCATCCTCCAGATAATTTATGAAGATATTGAACAAAACCGGCCTGAGGACCGACCCTTGGGGCACTCCACTTGATACCAGCTGCCAACTAGACATGGAGCCATTGATCACTACCCGTTGAGCCTGACAATCTAGCCAACTTTCTATCCACCTTATAGTCCATTCATCCAGCCCATACTTCTTTCACTTGCTGGCAAGAATACTGTGGGAGACCATGTCAAAAGCATTGCTATAGTCAAGGAACAACACGTCCACTGCTTTCCCCTCATCCTCAGAGCCAGTTATCTCGTCATAGAAGGCAATTAGATAAGTCAGGCATGACTTGCCCTTGGTGAATCCATGCTGACTGTTCCTGATCACTTTCTTCTTCTCTAAGTGCTTCAGAATTGATTCCTTGAGGACCTGCTCCATGATTTTTCCAGGGACTGAGGTGAGGCTGACTGGCCTGTAGTTCCCAGGATCATCCTCCTTCCCTTTTTTAAAGATGGGCACTACATTAGCCTTTTTCCAATCGTCCGGGACTTCCCCCGATCGCCATGAGTTTTCAAAGATAATGGCCAATGGCTCTGCAATCACATCCGCCATCTCCTTTAGCACTCTCGGATGCAGCGCATCTGGCCCCATGGACTTGTGTCATCCAGCTTTTCTAAATAGTCCCAAACCACTTCTTTTTCTACAGAGGGCTGGTCACCTCCTCCCCATGCTGTGCTGTCCAGTGCAGTAGTCTGGGAGCTGACCTTGTTCGTGAAGACAAAGGCAAAAAAACTACTGAGTACATTAGCTTTTTCCACATCCTCTGTCCCTAGGTTGCCTCCCTCATTCAGTAAGGGGCCCACATTTTCCTTGACTTTCTTTTTGTTGCTAACATACCTGAAGAAACCCTTCTTGTTACTCTTAACATCTCTTGCTAGCTGCAACTCCAGGTGTGATTTGGCCTTCCTAATTTCATTCCTGCATGCCCGAGCAATATTTTTATACTCTTCCCTGGTCATTTGTCCAAACTTCCACTTCTTGTAAGCTTCTTTTTTGTGTTCAAGATCAGCAAGGATTTCACTGTTAAGCCAAGCTGGTCGCCTGCCATATTTACTATTCTTTCTACACGTCGGGATGGTTTGTCCCTGTAACCTCAATAAGGATTCTTTAAAATACAGCCGGCTCTCCTGGACTCCTTTCCCCCTCATGTTATTCTCCCAGGGGATCCTGCCCATCAGTTCCCTGAGGGAGTCAAAGTCTGCTTTTCTGAAGTCCAGGGTCCATATTCTGCTGCTCTCCTTTCTTCCTTATGGCAGGATCATGAACTCGACCATCTCATGGTCACTGCCTCCCAGGTTCCCACCCACTTTTGCTTCCCCTACTAATTCTTCCTGGTTTGTGAGCAGCAGGTCAAGAAGAGCTCTGCCCCTAGTTGGTTCCTCCAGCACTTGCACCAGGAAATTGTCCCCTACCCTTTCCAAAAACGTCCTGGATTGTCTGTGCACCGCTGTATTGCTCTCCCAGCAGATGTGAGGGGGATTGAAGTCTCCCATGAGAACCAGGGCCTGCGATCTAGTAACTTTTGTGAGTTGCCGGAAGAAAGCCTCATCCACCTCATCCCCCTGGTCCGGTGGTCTATAGCAGACTCCCACCATGACATCACCCTTGTTGCTCACACTTCTAAGCTTAATCCAGAGACTCTCAGGTTTTTCTGGAGTTTCATACTTGAGCTCTGAGCAGTCATACTGTTCTCTTACATACAGTGCCACTCCTCCACCTTTTCTGCCCTGCCTGTCCTTCCTGAACAGTTTATATCCATCCATGACAGTACTCCAGTCATGTGAGTTATCCCACCAAGTCTCTGTTATTCCAATCACATCATAATTCCTTGACTGTGCCAGGACTTCCAGTTCTCCCTGCCTGTTTCCCAGGCTTCTTGCATTTGTGTATAGGCACTTTAGATAACTCGCTGATCGTCCCTCTTTCTCAGTATGAGGCAGGAGTCTTCCCCTCTCGCACGCTCCTGCTTGTGCTTCCTCCTGGTATCCCACTTCCCCACTTACCTCAGGGCTTTGGTCTCCTTCCCGCGGTGAACCTAGTTTAAAGCCCTCCTCACTAAGTTAGCCAGCCTGCTTGCGAAGATGCTCTTCCCTCTCTTCATTAGGTGGAGCCCGTCTCTGCCCAGCACTAGAATGAAATAGTTCTATTTGAGAAAAACCAATTTAATGAAGGAAGAATAAACCTGCAGCTGCTTTACACTGGGTCCTAAAAAAACAAGGAAAATAGTGTCAGGGTTTCCAAAAGCACCTAGTGATGTTTGGGTACAGCTGCTTGGGAATTTTTTGATGAAAGTTTTGTTGTTGTTGTTGGAAAATGTTGATGTGTCAAAAAGGTTTCTTAGGCCCAGGAATGGAATTTCTGATCAAAATGTGGGAGTCCCGCCCAGAATAGCCAAGAGTCCAGTGGTTAGGGCGCTCAGCTAGGCTATAGGGAAATCCAGGTTCACTTCCCCAGCACTGTATCCAGCAGAGCAGAGATGTCAACCTATGTCAAAACGTGAAAGGTCTCAGGTTTGTCCTGATGCAGAGTGGGAACATTTTTCTGGGATGGAAAACTGTTTCCCACAGAGCTCCAATTTTGGGTTCCAAAAATGAAACATTTTAAAGCGGTCTGATTTTGGGAGTACTTTCTGAAAATCTGAAGCTGTATCAAGTTACGCCCCCAAGTTACTCTTGTGAAAATCTTGACCATCCATTCTAATCTTCACCATGATCCTGCGAACAGCTACATGTGTGAGTAACTCTGTGCATATGGGTAACCCCTACTCCATGTGTAAAATTACATTACAATTACAAAGGGTTTGCAGCAAAGTTTTACACAAACAGACATTTATAATTAAAAACGCTTCCTATTCCTCAGGCTGTTGCTCTCAGTCTTTCCACTGTTTCCTTGAATGAAAGAAAAAAACTAAGTTAATTAGGTACAAAAAAGCCCTCACAGCTGCTAAAATTATTGACACAATGTAAAGATAACATAAAATCCCAAGAGAAAAATGTATCAACTTACTCTGATGTGGTGCATCATGGCCCTGAATGGCCTGTGACAGTCCTTGAACTTGAACTGCCTCCTCCTTGCACAGCTGCTGTCATATCAGCGCAGCTTTAATGGGGAAAGGTTGCTGGCCACAACAATCTCACTGTAGGGGCACAGATCTGACATAGCTTGTCCTCACTATAAAAGATCTATCGGAACACAGGGTCATGGGGATTGCCATGCTGGACCAGACCCACCTAGTGCAGTGTCCTGTTTCAGACAGTAGCCAATGCTTGCTGCTTCCGAGGACAATGTGAGAAGCACTGTGGTGGACAACTATGAAACAGTTCATAGGCTTAAAAGAAATTTCCACTATCTGTTAGTGGCTGTCTTAAGCCTGGAAACATGAGGGTTTTATAATTTGCTATTTCAGCTTCTTGCCTCCTAATTCCCTTTATTGAGCAAAATAAAAATAGGAAAAGAAGTGAGACCCTACTCCTGTTCCTTCTGAAGTCAATAGCCAGACTTCTAATGTTTTTGATTGTGCAGGACCAAGCCCTTAATAATCTAGTACACAGGGTAATAAATATAATGACAAAGAATGACAGCAAGTCAATATCTATAATTTCTAAGCAACCAATTCCTCTGTGGATCCCATTTTAGGTTGAGGCATATTGGGTACTGCCTCACCCAATGGTGATCTTAGAGCTGCCCTGCATCAACATTTTCTGCCATGCAGTCAGGTGCCTTGTACAGAAAAAACACATGTGAACAATATTTTACACATACACACAGTAGGGTAGATCACAATAGATGTCAATAGACTATAGGAATAAATAAGACATTATTTTCAGGCAACTGTGTGATGTGTCCCTACTACCCAGGCTTCTGATTGATGTTATTGAAGAATCCATTTTTATTGGATTCATTATGTCCCTAGTTCATAATTGTCAGAGAGAGACAGCTCAGCAGCACAAGGACAATGTACTATTAGAAATTTCCTGACTCGAACCTTACAGTTGGTGAATGTTGGTCCTTGAATTCCACTGCACGCAAACTCTAACACTGAAATCATGCTTGTTGGCCAATGGGATTAACGGAAGCTGAACGAGTGACCTGGATCGTAACCTACTGTGTAGGTCCAAAAATGGATCGGCAGATGTGGCATTGGGTACAGTCTAACCAATATGTAGCATGGATAGTGTGATGAGATTTTCAAAGTGAAGAATTGAGATGTTTGTTGCAGTGGGTGGGAAAAGACGGAAGGTTGGAGCACACACAGGAGATGGTTTTAATGGGCATCAGGGGAGATGTCCGGAGAAAAGTGAGAGAAAATGGTGCCTCTTTTCCCTTTCCTCAGCCAATCAGTCTCCTATTGTTTCCCTGTGGATTTAACTGTATGGGTTGGGGAGGGCTGGCTTCAGGAGTTATATAGAGCAGAATCTCACGGGAAGGTTTAGAGGGAGAAGAAATTGTCAGCAAGTGACAGACCCAATGGGGTGAGATCTTTGAGGGCACATGTCTTCAGTCTGGGTCTCATCAATTTACCAGCTCAGCTGAGGTTCCATCAGGCAGCCTATCTGCCAAGGTTTGCTAAAACCAGGACAAAACACTTTTTTTTTTTTTTTTTTTGTAAAACTGGTAGTGACACAAGGGCAGGCCCTGAAAACTGGGGCAATACTGATGTTCAGGAAGGTATGATTACTGAAGACATGAGTTACTCACAGATCATTTTCAGACAATCAGCCAAGACTTTCAAACATGTGTGCCTAAAGCAAGTTAGGGTCCTAAGTCCATCTGTAAGCACCTAAGTAAGTAGACTGATTTTTCAAAAGTGCTGAGCAGCTAAAAACTTCAGTCTGCTGTCCCCTCCTTTCCTCTTGTGTGCATGTAATAGATCAGGGAGGGGCTGCGTTCAGAGTAAGGACCTCCCTTAGAGTGAAATCTGCAAAAGGGTTCCTGAGTTATGCTCTCTGTCTGAATTGGCAGAAAAGTAGAACAACCCAGTAGGGACCAGTTAAGGATCAGATACCCTTCCTGCCTTTTACTTGAAGTTCTTAAAACAAACAAAAAATCATCCACACACATTTGAACCCCCAAGGTACAAGTAGGCCTAAACTGAGTATCCATATAAGCATAAATCTGTTAGCTGTGTCCTTCCTCATGGTTCCAACTTCCCAGTGGACATTATGTCCCTACTTGTCACATTAAGGCCTCATTAGACCCCGGACTGACAAACATATGTGGGCAGATCCCTGCACCCACACAAACCCTATGAGTAAGGCTCCGCACAGATGCAGGGACCTGCTCAAGTGGTTCTCAAAAAAAGGTTGAGCCAGACATTTTACCCTATTTGGAGCAGAGATCTGTCTGGCAAACCTGATGTTGGCAGGTAATATTTTCCAATAAAGACTATTTCAGTGGGAGAAAAGGGTCTTTCTGCTAAGTGTGAAAGTTTCCCCAAGTTGCAGTGTTTTTAGCCGTGTTGGTCTGAAGAAGAGCTGTGTGTGGCTCAAAAGCGTGTCTCTCTCATCCACAGAAGTTGGTCCAATAAAAGACATTACCTCGCCCACTGGTCTTTGTGTTTGTTGCTCACAGGTATATGAGTGTATGTGGAATCAGGGAACCAGCTTGCTGAAGCAGTCTCCACAGTAATGGCCTTATCTCCAACTTCTGCGTACAGCATTTTTAAGAGAGGAGGGGAGGCCATGAATACAAAAGTGCCCTAATCTTCATTCATTTTCCCCAGCGTGTGAAACTAAAACAACACCACTGTCTTTTTACCTTCATTTTTCACGAACAGAGTAATGTTTAATTACCTGGATCTAAATTTAATTCACATCAAGTTAACTGGTCCTAAATGTTTTATAAATCAAGAGTTAATAAAAAAAGTAATTTTATCTCAGTACTGGCCTCATTTTCCCTACTGATTCTCAATCCAAGCTCAACAGACAGCGCTTTTTGTTTGATGATTGTTCTTTATTGCAGCTATATAGACGCACAGAGCTGAGCTAGTCTTCTCATAGTAAAATGGTTTCTGGCAGCCAGTATTCTAGCAAACTGATAGAATACAATTTCCAGCATAGATCCTGACAATAATGCAAAATCATCTGTGTTGGAAGGCCACCAGGAAACCTGGTTACAGCACAGCTGCCCCCAGGCACTATTAAAACATAATTCCATGTTGACGGGTTTCAGAGTAACAGCCGTGTTAGTCCGTATTCGCAAAAAGAAAAGGAGTACTTGTGGCACCTTAGAGACTAACCAATTTATTTGAGCATAAGCTTTCGTGAGCTTCCGATGAAGTGAGCTGTAGCTGACAAAAGCTTATGCTCAAATAAATTGGTTAGTCTCTAAGGTGCCACAAGTACTCCTTTTCTTTTTATAATTCCATGTTGTAATTCAGATGAGACTCAACTGTGTCTTCTTAACTGCATCCCCAAATCATGCTAAAGAATTGGGAGCTTTAACATGATTTGGGGTCATGGCTTAAACATGGTGAGGAACCATCGGCACTGCCAGAGGAACTCTGGTACAATTGATTTTCTGTTGTAAACAGGACCATTGACTCCTCAACCAAAATAACCAAGTATTAAAATGTTGAACCAAACTATGGCTGCTCTATCATGGGTGGACTGGGGTAGGAGAGAGGGGATTAAGGGATCTCCTTCCCCTCCCCACCAACACTTCCATGCAAGAAGCAGATATAATTTGTTTGCTTGCACTGCAAGAGCTCAAGGGAGGAAGTTATTGTCACGCTGTCTGGAGTGGTTCACCACTGTGAGTGCCAATCTCAGAGCAGACTTTCAGAAGCAGGGCAGACACCCCAAACTTGCTGTAGGTTTTATAATTAGATTTCACAACCCAGTAACAAATGTGAACTCCTGGATCACTGTAATACTTTTACCATGGGGTCACAGACAGTCCCTTAGGCTCTCCAGTCTATCTTGCCACCCAGGCAAGCTAGACTTAGTAATAAATGGTCACTTACACCAAAGACCATAAAATATTCAGGTTGCTTCCAGTCCCAAGAGACCAGTCACTTACCCCAGATCAATTTGTACTTTGTCTTTCACACCAAAGACAACCCTGGTAGCCAGTCCTATAGTAAACTAACTAAGGATTTATTAACTAGGAAAAAGAAATGAGAGTTATTTACATGTTAAAGCAGGCAACATATATGCACAAATGAGTTCAGACTATGATTCCAAAAGATGACAGAGAAGTAGTAATAATGTCAGCATTCTATGTCTTCTCAGGGCTTAATCCAGGTCAACTGAGGGATCTCTGCTTTTGTTTCTTAGCTCCAGCCCTTGTAAGAGTCCATACAGCAAAGAGATGAAAAATCTTGATGTCAACTATCTTTATTTCCTTCTTTCAGCACTCCAACCAATGGGATGAGGCCTTCGCAATCAACAAAGCTTTTGTCCTACAATGGCCCACTTCATTTTGATAGTTCTCCTGGATGGGCAGGGGGAGCCATTCTTCCCATCTGAGTTCACAAGTTCAAAGCAGGCATTTTTAAAATTATAAAACAAACTTATATTTTACCTTGTAGCATGGAACACAAACATTACAAGTAAGATTAATGCATGCAGCAATTTACACGCCTTTTATGGAGTCTAAACACATCCTTACAAGTCTAATATCTCTCTTGAACAACATTAACAGGTAGGTGAGCTGGTCTGGTTTCCAGCTATGAATTTTTCAGTGCTCAGCTGATGCCTACAGACTTGGCAAGAGCTGGCTTCTTAGCATCACAATTATCCAGCACTTCTGTCAGTGCTGAATTGTTGAAAGGGGATATGTCTGGGTGGCATGAGGGTATGGCCACTGTTTCCTGGCTAGTGGCTGTGGGCCTACACTGAGAGGAGTGCATGCTATAGCTGTTCTGCAGGTGTTAGAAGTGTCATTCATGAGCATGCTCTCTGCAGTGCACCTGAAGACATTGTACCTGCCTCCTCTTGAGTGCTATAGTGATGAGACTCATGAGTGATATAAATGCCTAGAAAGACAGATGCTGTGCTTTCTGAGTAACTTCAAAAAAGCCTTCTTGGCCGTATTCTCAGTGCTGTGGACTTTCCTTTTCCCATAAAACTGCCTTGGCTGAATAAGCAGCAGCAATTAAGTTAAAGGAAATGATAGATTTTTAAACTGAGACAATTGAAGCAATAATTACTTTGATCTCTAGCAAAGCCTAGGGGCTTGATTATTTTCTAATGGAAGGAACTGAGACAAATGAGATTTCAGCAGTATAGAACCAGAGAGGGTTCAGGGTTTGTGGTGGATTAGAATGAAAGGCTATGGTAAATCTCTTTTCCTATGGTAGGAAGGGCAGCCCTCACTGCGCCACATGGCCTTCTCATAGTCCTGTAGTTTGCAGTGTCTGCCTGCATTTTTTAGGAGAATGTTTCTTTGCTTAAATTACTGCCACCAACTTGGAGCCTGATCAAACCAGTTTTATTAAAAACCACCATTTGGCTTCTAATGTTTTTACTCTGATTAAGAACATTAACTTGGCTAAATGAACAAGGGAACGGACTGTTGCTTAGTCTCTCAATGCCGGAAAAGCTTTTGATCAGGCTGAGTGGGAGTTTGTTTATGGTACCATATAAAATGAAATTTGGAGATAAGCTTATGAATTGAATTTGAACCAATGAACAACAATAAACAGATCAATTTATGTTCACTAAAGGCCCATGCCAAGTTGTCCTTTTAACCCTTAATTGTTTTACTTACAAATCCTAAACTATTTGTGATTATCTATCCATGTTAGCTATTTGGACTGAAAATAGCTGTTATGGGTGGCTGACTGTAATAAGGGAATTTGATATTTTACTTTTGTTGGAGAAGTTGAATGAATTACACTGTGGCCAAATAACCCCTAGTTCTTTTGTATAATACACAGGAATATGGATGGTCTCCTGATCCCTGTATGATATTACTGCAGTAGCAGCTTCCTTCCCTTCTTACAGTCATAAACAGCAGACATTACAATTAGAAAACAAGATCATAGAAATGTAGGGCTGGAAGGGACCTGGAGAAGTCATCAAGTCCAGGCCCCAGGGCTGAGGCAGGACCAAGTAAACCTAGACCATCCCTGACAGGTGTTTGTCCAACCTGTTATTTAAAACTTCCATGGGAGGCTGTGGAATCCCCATCATTGGAAGCCTATTCCAGAGCTTAACTACCCTTATAGTTAGAAAAATTTTCCTAATATCTAACCTATATCTCCCTTGCAGCAGATTAAGCCAGTTACTTCTCGTCTTACCTTCAATGGACCTGGTAAACAATTGATCACTGTTCTCTTTATAGCAGCCCTTAACATATTTAAAGACTGCTATCAGGTCTCCCCTCAGTCTTCTTCTGTCAAGACTAAACAGACCCATTTTTTTAAACCTTTCTTCATAAGTCAGGTTTTCTGACCCTTTTATCATTATTCATAGATTCATAGATATTAAGGTCAGAAGGGACCATTATGATCATCTAGTCTGACCTCCTGCACAATGCAGGCCATAGAATCTCACCCACCCACTCCTGCAATAAACCTCTCACCTATGTCCGAGCTATTGAAGTCCACAAATCATGGTTTAAAGACTTCAAGGTGCAGAGAATCCTCCAGCAAGTGACCCGTGCCCCATGGAGGAAAATCTGCCCTGGAGGAAAATTTCTTCTCAACCCCAGCTGAACCCTGGGCATGTGGGCAAGATTCACCATCTAGATATCCAGGAAAGAATTCTCTGTAGTAACTCAGATCCCACCCCATCTAACATCCCGTCACAGGCCATTGGGCCTATTTACCATGAATAGTTAAAGATCAATTAATTGCCAAAATCATATTATCCCATCATACCATCTCCTCCATAAACTTATCGAGTTTAATCTTGAAGCCAGATAGGTCTTTTGCCCCCACTGCTTCCCTTGGAAGGCTGTTCCAGAACTTCACTCCTCTGATGGTTAGAAACCTTCATCTAATTTCAAGTCTAAACTGCCCAATGGCCAGTTTATATCCGTTTGTTCTTGTTATTTTTGCTCTTCTTTGGACTGTCTCCAATCTATCCCCATCTTTCCTAAAGTGTGGTGCTCAGAATTGGATGCATTACTCCAGATGAAGCCTCACCAGTGCTGAGTAGAGCAGGACAGTTACCTCCCATGTCTTGGATACAGCACTGCAGTTAATACACCCCAGAATATTAACCATATTTGCAACTGCATCACATTTAGATTCATATTCAATTTGTGATCCACAATAACCCGCAGATCCTTTTCAGCAGTACTACCATCTAGCCAGTTATTCCCCATTTTGTAGTTGTGCATTTGATTTTTTCCTTCCTAAGTGAAGTACTTTGCACTTCTCTCTATTGAATTTCATCCTGCTGATTTCAAACCAATTCTCCAGTTTGTCAAGATTGTTTCAAATTCTAATCCTGTCCTCCAAAGTGCTTGCAACCCCTCCCAGCGTGGTGTCATCTGCAGATTTTATAAGCATACTCTCCACTCCATTATCCTAGTCATTAATGAAAATATTTAATAGTACCTGTGGGACCTGACTAGATACATCCTCCCTGTTTGACAGCAAACCCTTGATAATTACTCTTTGAGAATCCTCGTTCAACAAATTGTGCACCTACGTTAGAGTAACTTTTTCTAGACCACATTTCCCTAGTTTGCTTATGAGAATGTCTGGCACAGAACACTACAGAGCAAAAAGGGCTCTGTGCTATTCCCACTGAAGTCAATGACAAAAAAGTCCATTTAATTTAGCGGGAGCAAGATCAAGTGATTGGTGTGTAAAAAACCCCAAATAAATATGTACATTTATATAGGACTTGAACTGTATATTTGAAAGATATATGGATAATGTATATTATTTATTATTGGTTAATAAAGTGATTTATACAGTGCAGACACATATCTACTGTGAATGCACATAGACTGTGGCTTTGCTACAAGTTCTGTGCTTAGGGTGATGAATAGCTATGTCACCCCTGGATCAGTGCAGGGAAAGAGCTGTGCCTCTGAGAGGATCTCCTTTGAAAGTGGGGCTGTAATATATGTGTGCATATGTCTAAATTTTTCATCACAGAAGGAATCCAGCTGCTGTTTGTCTTGCATCCGGAGGCGGGGAGAGATGGGTTTGAGTTTTAAGCACAGGACTAGGAATGATGAAATCTGGTTGTATTTCTGGATCTGCACAGGCTTCCTGCATAACTCTGGGCAAGTCACTTCATCTTGATGCAACTCCCATTAAAGTCTGTGAAAAGACTCCCATTGACTTCAAAGTGTAAATCTAGTCTTAAAAGTGATTGTATACAATAAATGACATCATGAGGTTCCATACCTGTTGTTTCTCAATGATTCATGATCAAATTTGCTCAGTTTACAAGTAATAAGATGTACTTTTCTCTAACTCTCAGTTCTGTGAACCCAACCTGGAGTCCGAAAGCCAGGTTGGATGGGAAACAGTTTTCCCATCCTGTGAACAATGAGATTTCTCCTGTTCCATACTGGAAGAAAAGTGAGACCTTTCCAAGCTTTGAGAGAGTAGCAAGCCAACTTCTCAGAAATGCCAATAGCCTGGTGGTTAGGGCATTTACTGCAGATGTGCGAGCCTGGGCTTATGTCCCTGCTCTGCCTGATTTGGGGCAGGGACTTGAACCCAGCTCTCCTATGTCACAGGTGAGTGGCTGAGGCTATTGGCAGTTCTGGGGTGTGAGCTCTCTTGCTCTCTCTGGTTTAGACCATAAATTTCATCCTGCACCTGATGAAACTTTAGTTGAACTTTGGTATATTCCCACGAACAGTTTGGTTTCAGTGAAAAATGGTTTTGTCAAAAAGTACCTGATCAGATCTACTTTCTAGCTTGCACATCACCAATAAGAAGTTCCTGCAATCAGAACTTAGTAAATCTACTCATGGTGCCCAAACTAGAATCCAGCTCACTCTCCCATAGCTGTACTGAAGAGACAAAGTGGGTGAAGTAATATCTTCTATTGGATCAGCTTCTGTTGGTGAGAGAGAGATCAAGTCTAGCTTAAAAGCTGGTCTCTCTCTCACCAACAGAAGTTTGTCCAATAAAAGGTATTATGACCTCATCCACCTTGTCTCTCTAATATTCTGCGACTAACACAGCTACAACACTTCATATAGCTGTATTGGTTCTGCTGTGCTGAGCAAAATGTAAGCAGGCTTAGCCCTGGTCTACAGTACGATGAACTTATGTCGATATAACTACATTGCTCTGGATTTTTGACACCCCTGAGCGATGCAGTTACACCAACTGAACTCCTGGTGTAGGCAGTGCTGTGTCAAAGGGAGTGCTTCGCCTGTCAACATAGCTACTGCCTGTTGGGGAGGTGGAATACCTACGCTGACAGGCAGGGTCTTCACTAAGTGCTACAGCAATGCTTGGAGCTGCATTGGTGCAGCTGCCCCACTACAGTGCTGTGAGTGTCGACAAGCCCATAACCTTAACTAGAGCGGAGCGGTGTGAGGCGGTGGTGGTTCTCTCCCCATCCGTCAGAGAGGGAGACCACGCCCTCTCGCTGCAATGCTCCTACAGCGACTACGTTCAGAGGGGAATTAGCTGACAGTTGATAGCCCCAAGCCTGCAGTCCAGGCCAGGCAGCAGCTGGGTCTATGATCCCCGGCCCGCAGCCAGAACGGGGCAGCACGCAGTTAATGCTTCTGGCCCGCCGTCAGGCAGGGTAGCAGTAAGTCTATAGGCTCCAAGGCCCTCAGTCAGGGCGGGGCAGCAATCAGGTAATGGCTTTGGCCTGCAGTCAGGTAGAGCAATACAGGAGTCTAGGGGGGATTAGCTCTCTGGCAAGAGAGCCAGCAAAACCATCTGGTGTCCTAGCTCGGGCGGGCACCAGAGTAATGCAGACCTCCTGGCCAAAAGGTGGGGAGACTGCCACCCCCAGGGGTGGGCTGGCAGGGGGACTCAGGCCCACTCGCTCCACTGCATCGTGTCCCAGCCCAGGGCCCTAACAGTGGCGGAGTGGTCCGCCACTGGGTCAGCGGGGAAATCCGGCCACAACACGCTAGCTGGCTTGCAGTTAGTAACACAGCCGAACCCTATTCAGCTTCCCTGGACTCCTTCCTACACTGTCAGTCAGGGGGTATCTGGGTCCCAGGGTTGTCGTTTGCATTGCTGGGGTAAACAGCAAGTGGCAGCCCCAACAGCTCCTCGGGGTCCCCGGCATCTGGCAGCTCCAGCAGTCCCTCTGGGTCTCTGGCACTGTAGAGACCTCTGTCGGGTCTGGGCTCCAGCAGCAGAGGGTAGATGGCCTGCTCCTCTGGCAGCTCTCCCTCCACAGAGCTGGAGGGCCTGTCTTTTATATTTCCAGTGCCTGTCCTGCCCCTCTGCTTCCGGCGGGGCTGCCACGGGGTGTCCCGGTTCTGCACACCAGGGGGCAGTCGTGGTTCTCTTCCTGTCCGTCCGGGAGGGAGACCAGGCCCCCTCACTACAAGCGGCACTATGACTGAATACTCACAGGGGGAACAAGTCTATTGAGAACAAAGGTGCTAGTTTTACAGTCACTAGAAGAAATGCAACTTAATGGTAGTTGGATCAGGCCTAGTCATGCCTCAGTTTCCCCATTATAAAAGGTAAAATAGTAATATATAGCTATCTCACTGGAGGGGGTGGGGTAAAAGAAGAGGAGGGTTGTGAGTATTAATTCATTACTCTGATTACAGGTTTTTTAAACTAAAGTCTTAAATTAAGCCTATCCCCAATAATTATATCTGTACACCAATAATTCTGGAAAATATATCATAGATGATCAAACCTTCTGAGGACATTATTAACTTCTTCAAACACTCCTATTCAGGAATCATAGACTACATGCATAGCAGGTTTCCATTTAAATAACTTTTTTCTTGACATACTCACTTTATCACACATTATTTAGTTTTATTTTGCATTGAAATAACATTTAATTGGAAATCCGTCTTGCATTTACCAATATCTGCTTATATGTGGAAAGAGACCTCAAATTCTATGCAGTCATTCTCAATCAATGTCATCTAGGAATTAACTCAGCGTTATTACATTATTGATTCTATTTGTCCCAGGAGCTACATCAATTTATCATGGAATTTTTGCCTCTTTATCAAGAAACACAAATCAAGAGCATTCATTATGTTGCTACTATAGACTGGAAGGTTTTTGGAATTTAATTTTCCTTCCAATTTTTGTCTAGATTTCCAGCAAATTTAAATTCCCATCTAGCCCCTTTGCACTTCCTACCAATTGTAAATAGTTCCGACAAGTTCTCTTGAGGCTTGCCTTATATCATTAGGGTTTGCTAAGATGTTGCAATATTATGGTATAATAAACAACGAAACTGTGCTATATTGGTATAAAAGTTTGGGGGAATAAATGATGAGATGGTTTATGTTACCAAGTGGTTACATGTAAATTACGCAAAGAGCTTTCTAGACTTAGTCATACTATATATACAGTTCCACCATGTATTGCATGACCATTTATAGTTTTGGCTCACTGGTCTTAAAGGTGACCTGAAAATGGGGGCTGGCTGGGGGGGGGGGAGAGAAGAAAAATGTTATGGGGGGAGCTTTTTCATTTTTTGACTTCTTTAAAATGCAGGTATGAAAAGTCTTGCTTTTGTTTTGCTTTTTAAATTTCTGCTTGTATTTTACATTAGAAATTGAGGTCCTGATAGACTCTGCGATGACTGGAGAACTAGTGATATCAGAAAAATCAAGCAAGACAGCTGAGGAAATGGGATTTCGGTCAGATTGTTAAAAATTCTGTTTTTTGTTAACATGTATTTAACTTAAATGACTAAATAACACTTTGGAGAAAAAACATCTTGGTTAAATGTTCAGCCCCCTCGACCTCCCTTCAATTAAGGTATGAGAGTTCACAAAATACATTCCTGAGATTCCCCCCATCCACCCACAGAGATCCTCCAACAAAAATCAGGGAAGACCAGAGTTGACATGCCTGACATTTCTATGATAAAAACCAAGGAGGTTAAAACAACCCACAACAAACCAAGAGACACAGGCTTGATTTGTAAAATTCCTTTATGTAAAAAGACCCTTGGAACCTTTACTCCTAAAAGATATTCTGTAGGTTGGAGGGGATGATTTTGTGGTCTAGCCATTTGGTTTGAGTCAAGTTAAGTATCTATACTTTTATTGTATTCTAACATCACAATTGCACCACTCAACAAGGAGTCTTTCATAGGGTAGCAGCAGAAGGAGAAGTGAAGGAAGGAAAGGGGGGGAATGAGTGTTGGGGTTAAGAGAAGGGAGGAATTGTCACTAGCTCTATCACAATTATACCAACCTATGTATTTTCCACAGATGCCCACCAGTTTATTTATAACTTTCTCAAATTATTAGGCACACAAATGTCATTATAATCATACCTGTAAAGTTCTTTGACACCATCAGACAAAAGGTACTATAGAAGTAGAAGATACTGTTATAACTTTCACTGTATAACAACTTCATCACTGCTCACGGTATACAGGCCATATTACTCTTGGGTGCAACAGCAATATAATTTGAAGGAAATATTGTGTTAGAAGTAAGTGTATTTAGAAGGCCATAAGCTAAGTAGAAAAATTAGAACAGACTTGGAGAGTAAAAGACTAATTCAGCTGAGTTTAATTGAAACTACATGAGCAAGCTGAAATGGAGATTTCCAGTTCTGTCTGTTTCCATGGAACCTCCACCCACCAGAGTTACCTAGCACAATATCATATTATCTAGGTTACTTCACCACAGCAAATTCTCACTGGCTAACCACACTCTGATTATACTAAGCTTTCTAGTTTCCTGTGGAAGCAATCCCCTCATACAAATTTTACCCTCTCCTGGGTGTTGCATACACCACAGAAAACTCTGAATAGTGACATAGAACAAACAGTATTTTTATTACTAATTATTTATATTATCATAGTACCTTGGAGCCCCAGTCATGGACTAGGCCCCCCAGTGTGCTAGGTGCTGTACTAACACAGACCAAAAAGACAGTCCCTGCCCCAGTTATAAATCCTACCTTGGGAGAGAAGCCCTTCATCAGCAAGTGTACCAAATGAAAAATTCAGGAGAAAATCTACTTTTAATGGCTTTTCCCTGAGATATCAAGGCATTAAACTCGGGTTACCATACGCCTGGGGTTTCCCAGACATAACCTCTTTTGGGGTCCTTGGAGCCCCGTGTGGGCAGATTTTTGAAATAGGAACAAATGTCTGTGATTTTTCCTTGCTTGTCCTTTTTCCAACATTGATTCTCGTAGAATTGCAATTCCCAGCGTGCACTAATAGCGACGTGCATGTTTACTGGATTTGCCGTCCTTACTTCAGAGCTGCTCTTGGTGGCGGCGCCCCCTTTAAAGCTGGGTGGCTGGAGAGCAGCGGCTGCTGGCCAAGCGCCCAGCTCTGAAGGCAGCACGAAGTAAGGGTGGCATGGTATGGTATTGCCATAGAAACTATACCCCCACACACACCCCGCCTCCAGCTCCCACTCTTTCCGCAGTGACCACTATTTAGGAACTTGAAATATGGTAACCCTACATTAAATATACGTCTTCTTAACCACATTCCTCAAGGAGAGTTTTGGAACTATGGTGCACCCATTGATCCCTAATTTTGTTTTGTACTCAGTCATCTCTATATGTCAGCGACCCCAACCCAGATCCTTGAATTCTTCAGATCTGTACTCAGTGCAGGATACATGAGAAAGAAAAGAAAGGACTTCTGCACTGCCCTGATCCCTTGGGTTGCCAGGTGCTTCCATTTCCCCAGCTGTAAAATTGACAGGATAAGATTGACCTTGCGTTCATTCATTCTTGTTCCTGTGTAATTTCATATTTCGGGCTGAGAGTGGCTGTGCCGTAAGCATGTGCATAATGCACCAGAGCAACATCTTGTGCTTCTGGGAGGCGCAGTAACAACTCTCTCCTTTCTTTCCCCTGGTTCCAAGGCGGGGCGAGAAGAAATTTGCTCCTGGACTATGCCAGGACTATGCCCCCAACACTAACACAGTTATGCTGGCTAGTGCATTGTGAGACGTGGCAGACGCACGAGTCCAACCTCCTGCCTTCAGGGGGCAGTAAAGGATGTGCAGACACCCCTTACTCCCACACACAGCTGGCTAGTCTGCACAAAGGGTTGGTGCAAGGAAGAGCAAAGCTCTCCCCCCACCTCACCCCCCCCCCCCGCCATTTGGGTACACAGCCCAGGTCAGAATCTATCCATTAATGCTCTGATCACACTTGGAACTTGTGAAACACTAAGCATTATTATTAACTGAATGGCTAGATTAAGAAGAGTTTTCTGACTCAAAAAGCATCTGTACTTGTTTCTTGGGACTCAGCTGATGTTAGATTTTTGTTTTAAATTTCACTAGGTTTGTAACAAGATTATTTCTTGTTATCACCAGCAGGAGAGTGAATTTGTGTGGGGGGGTGGAGGGTGAGAAAACCTGGATTTGTGCTGGAAATGGCCCACCTGATGATCACTTTAGATAAGCTATTACCAGCAGGACAGTGGGGTGGGAGGAGGTATTGTTTCATATTCTCTGTGTGTATATAAAGTCTGCTGCAGTTTCCACGGCATGCATCCGATGAAGTGAGCTGTAGCTCACGAAAGCTCATGCTCAAATAAATTGGTTAGTCTCTAAGGTGCCACAAATACTCCTTTTCTTTTTGCGAATACAGACTAACACGGCTGATACTCTGAAACCTGTCAAGATTATTTCTGTTTCAGAAGAAGTAGCCCATATTAATGAAGGTCCCCAAAGTCAAATTTCTGTGCTTAAGGAACACTTCAGAGCTGTACTTCTCATACACTGTAACCATGGTGATTTGTTTTCTTTTAAATTCCTTCCCCTTGGGGTCAATGCTATCTCTAGATGTCATCCTGTTTGACAAATGTGTATGCAGTTCCTGATACTATCAGGCTGCTTTGGCATGACAAGGACTGACTTGAGCAACAACAGTATAGCTGTGTCAAGAGTGAATCATGCAGTTAGGGCCCCTTCCTGGAAATGCTTTGCCTTTCTGTGACTTTTGTTCTGATCCCCCTCCTGCTCTCCAAACCCCTTGGTTCCAGCCCAGAGCACCCCCAGCCCCACTCCAGAGCCTGCACCCCCAGCCGGAGCCCTCCCCTCTTGCACCCCAACCCCCTGCCCCAGCTCTGACCCCCTCCTGCCCTCTGAATCCCTCAGTCCCAGCCCAGAGCACCCTCCTGTACCCCAAACCCCTCACCTCCAGCCCCACTCCAGAGCCCGCACCCCCAGCCGGAGCCCTCCCAACCTGCACTGCAACCCCCTGCCCAGGCCTGGAGCCCCCTCCAGCACCCTGAACTCCTAATTTCTTGCCCCACCCCAGAGCCCGCAAGCCCAGTTGGAGCCCTCACCCCCTCCCTTACCCCAACCCCCAGTTTCGTGAGCATTCACGGCCCACCATACAATTTCCATACCCAGATGTGGCCCTCGGGCCAAAAAGTTTGCCCACCCCTGGCTTAAATCCACAACTTTGCTAGACACTAAGGCTATGTGTCTACACTATAGACCTTACAGTGGCGCAGCCCTAACCGGGCAAGTGTGCCGCTGTAAGGTCTCCTGTGTAGCCGCACTATGCTGAGAGCTCTCCCGTTGGCATAATTAAACCACCCCAAGGAGCGGTGGTAGCTATGTCAGCAGGAAAGCATATCATGCCGACACAGTGCTGTTCACACCGATGCTTCTTGATTAAACTTATGTAGGTCAGGGGTGTTTTCTTTTCACAACCCCAACCAACAAAAGTTTTATTGATGTAAGCAGAGTCAGGATGAGCTCTACCCTGACATCTGGTGGCGAGTCATGGTGGGTTGTGGAAAAGAACTTCAGGGGCTGATCTCATTTGCATAGGCACACCCACCCTGCCTAGATGGTCACTTTGGCTGCTGTACGAGCCCCAGTTTCTCTGTTATTGGGGCAGAAATAAACTGTTATTATCCTGATTATGTGAATCAAGGACAGTGGAACTGTACTTGGCCTTTTGTTATGATGGAGGAACTCACCATCAGCTAAGCAGCACTCGCTTGGCAAGGGTCATGGGTGCCAAAACCCAGTGAATGGAGAGAGGTTGGGGATAGGTATTAATACTTGGTGGTATGGGCCTGCTGGTAAGGGCTTTACATGCTAATTGTACTTCCTCCTCTCTCCACTGTGGAATATCAGAGCTAATTTTGATTCTATTAGGAGTCTAGTTACAGGCTGCTGAGCTGAATTCACTTTGGGCTAATGGTGCGCCGGTACTGAGGCTCCCCTACTACAACCTGAAATCACAAAAGAGCTAATCTTACTAAGAGCTGAAATCACTGAGTGTTGTGTTAAGTAGTGGGGGAGCCTGAAGATATATTGTGGAGCAGTTTGCTGGATGGCTGGCAGAGCAGAGTGGCTGGTGGAGCAGAGCAGTTTGTCGGATGCCTGGAGCAGCTCTTTGGGGTGGCTGGCAGAGTGGAGCAATTCGTGGGACGGCTGGTGGAGTGGACAGAGTCCTATGGAGAGGTGGGCAACCAGCTTTGGCCATGAAAGGTGCCCTTTAACTCCCCTCCCCCATCTCCACCCAGGTTGGGAGGTAAAACTCTGCAGATAAACTTTTGAACTCTGGGGCTGCCCTGACCAGGGACAGAGACTTTTGGGTTGTTGGACTTTTGGGACTTTGGGTGATTTTGGGTTGCTGGACTCAAGAACCAAAGGGAAAGGACATGCCCCAATTTGCTTGCGGTGGGGTTTTTGCTCATGGGTTGTGTTATGAATCCCGTTGGTGGTGTTTCCCCAACATAATGCCACATTGTTTCTGTTATTAAAAGGCTTTTGCTACACTCTATGTGCTTGCGAGAGGGGAAGTATTGTCTCTTGGAGGTGCCCAGCGGGGGTGGTATATATTTGTCCCAGGTCACTGGGTGGGGGCTCGAGCTGGTTTTGTATTGTGTTATTGGAATGGATCCCCTAGATACTGAACCCGGCCCTTGTTGCTGCCAACTCTGACCGGCAGACAAAAGTGCTACTGTAGACATAACCTAAAAATCATGGACTGAATAGAGACACTGGATTTATGGTTGATTACAAGCAGAGCCGTCCCTAGCTATTCTGGGGCCCTACGTAGCCCCCCTGCGGGGGTGGGAGGCAGGCCTCTGCAGTGGGGGGTGCTGGCTTGGGGTCAGGGGGGAACCGCCCCCCAGCATTCCTCAGGGGAGTGGGGGTGGAGCAGGGGCAGGAAGAGGCGGGGCTGGGGCAGTGAAGGGGCAGAGCAGGGGCTGGAAGGGGCAGGGTGGGGCCTTTGGGGAAGGGGTGGAGCAGGAGTGAGAAGGGGTGGGGTGGGGTGGGGGAAGAGCTAGAGCAGGGGCTGGAGCAGCATGCAGCTGAGCAGGGCACCAGGAAATTTTGTGCCCCAAATTTCCTGGTGCTCTACGCAGCTGCGCACTTTTTGTATCGGTAAGGACAGCGCTGATTACAAGCATCTATAACCCACTAAACACCCCTCAGCTTTCCTTCCTCCCCCCATGACTGGAGCGCGGTTAACAGGCCACTTCACAAAGAATGGTCCCTTGAAATATGTGTTAACTACTTACTTGTATTTAGCTTGTCCCTAGCCTCTGTTTTCCAGAAGCTGGGAATAGATGATGGGATGGATCCACTCAGTGACTGCCTGGTCTGTTCATTCCCTCTTAAACACCTGGCACTGATCACTTTGAGAGACAGGATACTGGGCTAGATGGACCATTGATCTGACCCAGTATGACTGTTCTTATGTGACACTCTCACTACATTTCCCAAACCTGAAGAAGAGGGGTCAGCGTATGCTTGAAAGCTTGTCCCTGTCACCAGCAGAATTTGGTCCAATAAAGATATTACCTCTCTATTATCCTGGGACCAACATAGCTACAACAATACTGCATCAACTGGAAGAGTCCATTGAAGTCAATGGAGTTATGTCAAGTTACACCTTCTGAGGTTTGGGGCCCTGATGCTGCACTTAGGTACATGCTTAAATTTAAGCAAGTAGGGTGGTCTTTGGCTAGTGGTTTTAGCATGTGCGTGAACAACTAGATTGGTTCTGTCTTTGATATGAATTCTTCCGGACTGTGTCGTTTGTGTTGTGCACGTGGCTGTTGGGCTAGCCTTCCTTTGTTGATGAAGACCTTAGAATTATCAGCCTTCTCCCTTACTTTTTTCTATGGTATATATTTGCTGGAGCAGGGGAGGGAATTCCTAGATGACCCAGAAGCAAAGGTCATGATCACTGGAAAATGAAATGGAAATGCATGCTTGAAAATAATCACAGATCCCAGAATTTTATAGCTGCTCAGAGATTTTTGCTGCTTTCCATAGAATTTAAATTTCCATTTTAAAAACTAGTTAGATTTTCTAGCCCATTCATGACAGATGCAATGTAAAATGATACAGTGTTACCTTGTTAATCTGTCTATGCAGAACACTGTCTCCAACCAGGTAACAGCTGAGCAAAGACCTAAACCTTTGTAAAGTACTACCCATCCCACCTCATTCCTCTCCGAGGTGTTATCTTTAAAGCTTAATTGGGACCATTTAAATGCAAACAATTTCAGGCGACAGAAATAGAAGGCACAAACACTCAGCTGGAGTTAAGACTTTGGCTAAATCATTGTCCTTTTGTTTCCCAATTGCTGCAACAGTGACAATTGCTTTACAATGAATGATGGGTGTAAAACTCTCTTTCCCACCAACTGTTGCTACATAGTGCTTGGCTAAAGAGTGCTGTGCAGCCAGACCTATAGCATAACACTGGAGTCTCAACAGGTACCACTTCAGTGCCGTATCTGTCTGCACTTCCAGTAGAACAGGGGTTCTCAGAGGGTTGGGACCCCTCAGAGGGTTGTGAGGTTATTACATGGGGGGTCATGAGCTGTCAGCCTCCACCTCAAACCCCGCTTTGCATTCAGCATTTATAATGGTGTTAAATATATAAAAAAGTGTTTTTCATTTATAAGGGGGGTTGCACTCAGAGGCTTGCTATGTGAAAGTGGTCACCAGTATAAAAGTTTGAGAATCACTGCAGTAGAACTATGCCAGGAAACCCTCTTAAAACATGACTGGCTCCCAACATGTGTAGAGCACTGTTTGGTCTTGCAGTGTAGATGAGACTGAACCATACTTTAGCTGCGTCCACTAACCATTCCACAGTCCATGTCTTAAGGACACTGTTAAAACATAATTTGGTACCATCTACACTTCACTTCCAAATGGTGCTTCGGCTATGCCAGGAGACAAATGTGTTATAGCTGGGTCCCTCATCACAATTGGTTTTACAGTGTTAGATAAAGCCTTGGGGGTCTTACAACTGTGGTTTGTATTTGCAGCCTGGAACACCTGAAGCAACTATCCATAGGCCTTCTCTACATTGGGTAATTACATCATGTGTTAAGTTTCAGAGTAACAGCCGTGTTAGTCTGTATTCGCAAAAAGAAAAGGAGTACTTGTGGCACCTTAGAGACTAACCAATTTATTTGAGCATGAGCTTTCGTGAGCTACAGCTCACTTCATCGGATGCATGCCGTGGAAACTGCAGCAGACTTTATTTATACACAGAGAATATGAAAAAATACCTCCTCCCACCCCACTGTCCTGCTGGTAATAGCTTATCTAAAGTGATCATCAGGTGGGCCATTTCCAGCACAAATCCAGGTTTTCTCACCCTCCACCCCCCCACACAAATTCACTCTCCTGCTGGTGATAGCCCATCCAAAGTGACAACTCTTTACACAATGTGCATGATAATAAAGTTGGGCCATTTCCTGCACAAATCCAGGTTCTCTCACCCCCCTCCCAAAAACCACACACACAAACTCACTATCCTGCTGGTAATAGCTCATCCAAAGTGACCATTCTCCCTACAATGTGCATAATTAAGGTGGGCCATTTCCAGCACAAATCCAGGTTTTCTCACATTCCCCCCCACCCCCATACACACACAAACTCACTCTCCTGCTGGTAATAGCTCATCCAAACTGACCACTCTCCAAGTTTAAATCCAAGTTAAACCAGAACATCTGGGGGGGGGGTAGGAAAAAACAAGAGGAAATAGGCTACCTTGCATAATGACTTAGCCACTCCCAGTCTCTATTTAAGCCTAAATTAATAGTATCCAATTTGCAAATGAATTCTAATTCAGCAGTTTCTCGCTGGAGTCTGGATTTGAAGTTTTTTTGTTTTAAGATAGCAACCTTCATGTCTGTGATTGTGTGACCAGAGAGATTGAAGTGTTCTCTGACTGGTTTATGAATGTTATAATTCTTGACATCTGATTTGTGTCCATTTATTCTTTTACGTAGAGACTGTCCAGTTTGACCAATGTACATGGCAGAGGGGCATTGCTGGCACATGATGGCATATATCACATTGGTGGATGTGCAGGTATACGAGTCTCTGATAGTGTGGCTGATGTTATTAGGCCCTGTGATGGTGTCCCCTGAATAGATATGTGGGCACAATTGGCAACGGGCTTTGTTGCAAGGATAAGTTCCTGGGTTAGTGGTTCTGTTGTGTGGTATGTGGTTGTTGGTGAGTATTTGCTTCAGGTTGCGGGGCTGTCTGTAGGCAAGGACTGGCCTCTGACTAGACAAAGATTGTGTTTAACATGTCATCTGATCCTGGTTAATGCCTGGCTATAGTCTTTGCCTACACTATGGAAATTTAGCATGGTAACCACTGTTTGGCATCTTGTTTTGGCATCTCAGGTGGGTGGAGCTTGCTCTCTGAGTGGATTATCACTATGCTTTATTGTCTAACTAGTCAACTCCTAAAGCACACTGTCAGAACTCAGTAGGTAATGTTAACACCTGACTGTTCAAGCTTATAGGTCAAATACAAGAAGTTATAGTTCAAATCAAGATGGTATTGGAAATTTACGGGAAATTAAATGGCACTCGGTATGACAACCTTCAACTCCTAATAAGCTAAGAGAAATTCACATCCATCTGCTCAAACATTCAGAATTAGCAAATTATAAGTTGAAATTTGCTTAACATTAGGGACTATGTACTCATAATTTTAAAAGGGCTAGAAAAATTATCCTGTCATTAAATAGTAGAGTAAATGCCACCGAATAGTCAAAGTTCCAGAGCTGACGTTTAACATCACACATGAACTTTGTTTTCTTAATTAACAAAATAGAATCACTTCTCTTCAATATTAACACCCCATCCTTTCATTGACTGGACAAGTGAAAGTTGCAGGGAGAGTACTGGTTTAAGAGACAGGAAAATGTGTAATAATTTCAGATTCTATTCTGAATATTGCAAAACATTAACCTTTGTTATGGTTAAATATTATATATCTAAGATAGTTCCACTGTATTTACAATAATCCAATAATTCCTAAATATATACAGTCAAGATCAGAATCAACCCTAGTGGATTCTGCAGGCCAAATTTTGCTCCAGCAGTTGTCACTGAGGGCTTGTCTACATGATATAGGTGTACCAGTTTAATTTAGATGGGTTTAAAAACTGATTTGTTAAACTAGTGTGAGACCCTTCATAGACACCCATATCAGTTTGAGTGATTTATTTTGATTTAGTTTAAGTTGGATGGTAATCAATTTAAGCTAAATCAATATAAGGCACTTTTGAACCAAAATAAAAGCGGCTACACTGGATTTTGCACTATTTTAACTAAATGTGTTTAAAAACATAACTTGAATTACCTTGGTGCAGGCCTACGGGGAATTTGGTTAAGACATGGGAATGCGTCTTTTGAAAAGAAGAGGAAAGTACAGAAAGTTCTATTTGGTTGTTAAAGTGTCAAGTTCCTCTTGGCTTTTCATCATCTGGTTTATCATTTCCCGTTTGAGGCTCTGATTCTGCAAACACTTGCTGCCAGACGTAGTGCTTACAACATGAGTAGTCCCCCTGACATCGGTGGACCTATGCAGGCAGTAAGCATAAAGAGTGAAATCCTGGCTGCACTGCAATCAGTGAAAAAACTGCCCTTAACTTCAATGGGACCAATATTTCACCTTAAGTGTTTGCAGTATCAGGAGCTTGTTAAATTGAAAAGCTTACAGGCCAAGCAGGCTTACAAGCTCCAAAACATGTACTAGACTGAAAAATATTTTTAGCTACATTGTTTAAATATATTTCAATATAGTTCTTGATGAGGGCTTCACCACTATAATATGACCCTGACATAGGGAAATATAAATGTTTAATAAAGTGGGGGAAAAGGAGACAGATATATATGAAAAACATGTGTGGTTTTCTGTTTCTTCTCCTCCCTTCACATTCTTTGGCCTTGTCTACATTAGGGTTTTAGTCACCAGTATGTTTACATCAGTGTAGCTTCAGAGTAGCAGCTGTGTTAGTCTGTATCCGCAAAAAGAAAAGTTTTCCTAGCTGCATCAGTGCAAATGCCCAGCGCTAGTGCTGAACTGGTTTGAAATCATGCCTTGCACTGATGCTCTCCAGCATCAATCACTGTTACACCAGTGCAGCACGTCTACATTAGGAGGTTAGTACTGGCATATAGCTCCATTAGTGTAGCTGCACCAGTGGCTGAATATCCTTGTGTAGACCAGCCCCTTCTCTCATTTTTTCTTTCTTTCACCCTTTCTATTTCCCTCTCCTGTGTCTCTCTACCTCCATTCCCTCCTCCTTTTCCTTTATTTTATTTTTATCTTTCACAGGCTCCTCCACCTCCTGAGAGATAACTGGGCACTTTGCAGATAATTGTTTTGTCAGTGGGTGGGTTCTTCGAAGGGGTGATTCCATTCCTAGGAGGTCCTTTTTGGGTAGGTGGCGCACTACCTGTAGTGAACATCTAAAGCCACCGTCTGAGAAGCACAATTAGAAGAATGGAATCATTATTTAATATTTGTTTGTTTGTGGGGCAGGGGAAGATGGGCAGAAGAATACTATCCACAATTACAGCATTTTAATAAAAAAGGCAGCATATATCTTAAGTAGTTATATGGCCCTCCCTTACCAGGGTATCTGAGCACCTCTCAATCTTTAACAGAATTATCTTCTGTGCGCTAAGGAAACACTATTATCCCAAGGTCACAGAGTCTATAACAGAGCAGGACATTGAGCCAAGCTAACTCGAGTTCCAAACTAGCATCCTAAGCACTCGCCTATATTCAACTCAACCAGGAGAGTGAGGGAGCTGGACCCACACAGCTAATCCATCATACCCACAATCCGAACCATACAATCATAGAATATGAGGGTTGGAAGGGACCTCAGGAGGTCATCTAGTCCAACCCCCTGATCAAAGCAGGACCAATCCCCAACTAAATCATCCTAGCCAGAGCTTTGTCAAGCATGACCTTAAAAATTTCAAAGGAAAGAAATTCCACCACCTCCCTAGGTAACGCACTCCAGTGCTTCACCACCCTCTTAGTGAAAAAGTTTTTCCTAATATCCAATCTAAACCTCCCTCACTGCAATTTGAGATCATTACTCCTTGTTCTGTCATCTGCTGCCACTGAGAACAGCCTAGATCCATCCTCTTTGGAACCCCCTTTCAGGTAGTTGAAAGCAGCTATTAAATCCCACCTCATTCTTCTCTTCCACAGACTAAACAATCCCAGTTCCCTCAGCCTCTCCTCGTAAGTCATGTGTTCCAGTCCCCTAATCATTTTTGTTGCCCTCTGCTGGACTCTTTCCAATTTTTCCACATCCTTCTTGTAGTGTGGGGCCCAAAACTGGACACAGAACTAGTTCAGATGAGGCCTCACCAATGTCGAATGGAGGGGAATGATCACGTCCCTTGATTTGCTGGCAATGCCCCTACTTGTATATCCCAAAATGCCATTGGCATTCTTGGCAACAAGGGCACACTGTTGACTCATATCCAGCTTCTCATCCACTGTAACCCCTAGGTCCTTTTCTGTAGAACTGCTGCCGAGCCATTCGGTCCCTAGTCTGTAGCGGAGCATGGGATTCTTCCATCCTAAGTGCAGGAAACTTGTCCTTGTTGAACCTCATCAGATTTCTTTTGGCCCAATCCTCTAATTTGTCTAGGTCCCTCTGTATCCTATCCCTACCCTCCAGCGTATCTACCACTCTTCCCAGTTTAGTGTCATCTGCAAACTTGGTGAGGGTGCAATCCACGCCCATCCTCCAGATCATTAATGAAGATATTGAATAAAACTGGCCCCAGGACCGACCCTTTGGGCACTCCTCTTGATTCCGGCTGCCAACTAGACCAGGAGCCATTGATCACTACCCGTTGAGCCCGACAATCTAGCCAACTTTCTATCCACCTTATAGTTCATTCATCCAGCCCATACTTCTTTAAATTGCTGGCAAGAATACTGTGGGAGACCGTGTCAAAAGCTTTGCTAAAGTCAAGGAATAACACGTCCACTGCTTTCCCCTCATCCACAGAGCCAGTTATCTCGTCATAGAAGGCAATTAGATTAGTCAGGCATGACTTGCCCTTGGTGAATCCATGCTGACTGTTCCTGATCACTTTCCTCTCCTCTCAGTGCTTCAGAATTGATTCCTTGAGGACCTGCTCCATGATTTTTCCAGGGACTGAGGTAAGGCTGACTGGTCTGTAGTTTCCAGGATCCTCCTCCTTTTTTAAAGATGGGCACTACATTAGCCTTTTTCCAGTCGTCTGCGACCTCCTTCGATCACCATGAGTTTTCAAAGATAATGGCCAATGGCTCTGCAATCAAATCAGCCAACTACTTTAGCACTCTTGGATGCAGCGTATCCAGCCCCATGGACTTGTGCTCGTCCAGCTTTTCTAAATAGTTCCGAACCACTTCTTTCTCCACAAAGGGCTGGTCACCTCCTTCCCGTGCTGTGCTGCCCAGTGCAGTAGTCTGGAAGCTGACCTTGTTCGTGAAGACAGAGGCAAAAAAAGCATTGAGTACATTAGCTTTTTCCACATCCTCAGTCACTAGGTTGCCTCCCTCATTCAGTAAGGGGCCCACATTTTCCTTGACTTTCTTTTTGTTGCTAACATACCTGAAGAAACCCTTCTTGTTACTCTTAACGTCTCTTGCCAGCTGCAACTCCAGGTGTGATTTGGCCTTCCTGATTTCACTCCTGCATGCCCAAGCAATATTTTTATACTCTTCCCTGGTCGTTTGTCCAATCTTCCACTTCTTGTAAGCTTCTTTTTTGTGTTCAAGATCAGCAAGGATTTCACTGTTAAGCCAAGCTGGTCACCTGCTATATTTACCATTCTTTCTACATGTCGGGATGGTTTATCCCTGTAACCTCAATAAGGATTCTTTAAAATACAGCCCGCTCTCCTGGACTCCTTTCCCCCTCATGTTATTCTCCCAGGGGATCCTGCCCATCAGTTCCCTGAGGGAGTCAAAGTCTGCTTTTCTGAAGACCAAGGTCCATATTCTGCTGCTCTCCTTTCTTCCTTGTGTCAGGATCCTGAACTCGACCATCTCATGGTCACTGCCTCTGAGGTTCCCATCCACTTTTGCTTCCCCTACTAATTCTTCTCCGGTTTGTGAGCAGCAGGTCAAGAAGAGCTCTGCCCCTAGTTGGTTCCTCCAGCACTTGCACCAGGAAATTGTCCCCTACCCTTTCCAAAAACTTCCTGGATTGTCTGTGCACTGCTGTGTTGCTCTCCCAGCAGATGTGAGGGGGATTGAAGTCTCCCATGAGAACCAGGACCTGCGATCTAGTAACTTCTGTGAGTTGCCAGAAGAGATCCTCGTCCACCTCATCCTCCTGGTCCAGTGGTCTATAGCAGACTCCCACCATGACATCACCCTTGTTGCTCACACTTCTAAACTTAATCTAGAGACTCTCAGGTTTTTCTGGAGTTTCATACTTGAGCTCTGAGCAGTCATACTGCTCTCTTACATACAATGCGACTCCTCCACCTTTTCTGCCCTGCCTGTCCTTCCTGAACAGTTTATATCCATCCATGACAGTACTCCAATCATGTGAGTTATCCCACCAAGTCTCTGTTATTCCAATCACATCATAATTCCTTGACTGTGCCAGGACTTCCAGTTCTCCCTGCTTGTTTCCCAGGCTTCTTGCATTTGTGTATAGGCACTTGAGAAAACTCGCTGATCATCCCTCTTTCTCAGTATGAGGCAGGAGCCCTCCCCTCTCGCGCTCTCCTGCTTGTGTTTCCTTCCGGTATCCTACTTACCTCAGGGCTTTGGTCTCCTTCCCACAGTGAACCTAGTTTAAAGCCCTCCTCACTAGGTTAGCCAGCCTGCTTGCAAAGATGCTCTTCCCTCTCTTTGTTAGGTGGAGCCCGTCTCTGCCTAGCACTCCTCCTTCTTGGAACACCATCCCATGGTCAAAGAATCCAAAGCCTTCTCTCCGACACCACCTGTATAGCCATTCATTGACTTCCACAATTCAACAGTCTCTACCCAGGCCTTTTTCTTCCATGGGGAGGATGGACAATAACACCACTTGCGCCTCGAACTCCTTTATCCTTCTTCCCAGAGCCACATAGTCTGCAGTGATTTACTCAAGGTCATTCTTGGCAGTATCATTGGTGCCCATGTGGAGAAGCAGGAAGGGGTAGTGATCCGAGGGCTTGATGAGTCTTGGCAGTCTCTCCATCACATCGTGAATCCTAGCTCCTGGCAAGCAGCAGTCGGGGCAGCAGATAGATGACTCAGTCCCCCTGAGGAGAGAGTCCCTGACTACATCACCTGCCTCCTTCTCTTGGGAGTGGTGGCCGTGGCACCCTCATCCCTAGGACAGTGCATCTCATGCCCTCAAATTGGCAGAGTCTCCTTCTGTTCCCTTCCCTCAGATGTATCATCTAGTCCACTTTCCGCATTAGTACCTGTGGAGAGAACATGAAAACGGTTGCTTACCTGTATCTGCATTGCTGGTACATGGATGTTCCCCTTTCTTCTTCTGGAGGTCACATGCTGCCAAATTTCTTCACCTTCCTTCTGTCTCCGCTGCGTAGCCTGCTCTGAATCTTCAGAATGTTGTGTCCGTAGAAGCATATCCTGACATCTGTCCAGGAAATCTTCAGTTTCTCTTATGCAATGCAGGGTCGATACTTGTTTCTTCAGACCTTGAACCTTCTCTTCCAATATGGAGACCAGCTTGCACTTTGTACAGACAAAGTCACTTCTGTCCTGTGGAAGAAAGACAAACACGGCACATCCAGTGCAGGTCACAAGAGCTGAATGCTCCCCATCCATATTACCTTCCTTCTATGAGCTTCCTCAGGAGTTGTAGTAACTACTCAGAGAAGCCGGCAAGATGTAAGCCTCAGTGGGCTCACCCCAGGCGAACTTCCAGGTACACTCCCTCTGTTAGCCTCTCTGCTGGGTTCAGATATTCAGTGCCTTACACACACTAATGTATTTCCCCTTATTTTTCCGTACTTTCTCTTGGGATATAGTCATTCCATTTCAGTTGGAGGAATTGAGATTCTGGGCCCAATACTGAACATCCTACGTCAGACAATTTCATCACTCTTATTATATGTTCTGTTTGATTGGAGGAGGGAAAGTTAGTTTAGTTCTTGTGTGTGCAAAGTGCTGGGTGGATGTCACAAGAGGCTGAAGTCCTCTATTTACCTGCCCAGGCAGCACTCTGCAAATGTGTCTCAACCTTGATGTGGAAGAACCACCTCTAAGGGTGAGAGTGGTGAGTCTCCAAGGCCCACTTGCCCTTGGCCTTTCTGCTGAGACTGCTGACCAGGATGCCTGTCAGAGCCTATGGTGTCTGTGACGTCCACTGGGGACTGGATAGAGAACACTAAACGTGCTACATAAAGACCACTGAATGCCCATCAAATGGGAGCATCTTTCAGTCACTACTGACTTGGGCTGAATCCTAACCCATGACCTAGAGTTGAGAGGCTCTGTATCCCATTACCCATCCCAAAGTGTTGCTTATTATGTTTTGGAAGGTTCCACCCTTCTATCTCCCCCCTTTATTATTTCCCAGAGGCACTCGAAGACAAAGACAAATTGGGATAAGTATGCAGAGCATATGGGCGGAAAGACGGTTTCCTTAGCAACACTTACAGTAAGAAAGAATATCTTCATCAAGGGCAATGTTTAAATTGGTGTTTAGTCATTCACAGTAATAAAGTCAGGCATTCTTCTGAATATCCCCTTTGGCTGTTAGATGGGGCAAAAGGAGACCAAATGCAGTTTCACCTACACACTGCACTCAGCCACTAGCTACTACCAGGCATATATATCTGAAACCTCCGGTCATCTCTTCAGTATGATCTGATGACATGCAGCATTACCTGGAAAAGTTCAGTAATCTTACTTTTAATATATTTAATCTGCTTTTTTTATGCATCTTGATCAACTGATGACTTAAATCTATTACTCCTGAGGGCATTCTGCTCCAAAAAATAAATATTTTGCGAACAATATTTTAAAATTCTGCAAATTTTATATGTCAAATAAATGTGGAGGCTCCAGCATGGCATTGGGGAGCACCAGCCACTGGCTGCACAGAGGTGGGAGATCAGGAGTGATGGGTGCAGGAAGCGAGTGGAGGGAGTTTGCAGAGCTTCCTGCAGCTGGGGGGAGTCAGCCCCACCCCCAAATGCTGTGCAGGGGAAGTGGAAGTCCGTCCTCCCTAGCCTAGCTGGGACTAGCAGCTGAGCTTGGCGCAGCGTAGAAGCTACCAGCCAGATCTTCCTCAGTCCCGTCCCCTGCCCCACAGTGATTTACCTCTCTGCCCGCTGCCCTGGGCACCCAAAACATATTGCTGGGGAGGGTCGCATGATCGCTCTTGTGGCTTTCTTTTGCATCCGCGTCAGAAAGTCATTTTTCTGTGGGGAAGCAAAGTAATCTGCAGGGGACATAAATTCTGTGCATGTGCAGTGGTGCAAAATTACGTGAGGAGTAGTCTATAGAAAGCTACAGCTGTAAATCTGGGGGGAATAAGGGTGTCAGTCCACAAGCAATATTCACAATAAAACATGAAAATTCACTTAAATAAAACCCTCTGAAGAAATATGCCTGTGTAAATAGGGCCAAATCCTATTCTCTGTACACCACTGACAGCAATGGTGTGAGTGAGAGAAAAATTTGGCCCCTACCTTTTTTTTCCTTGGGCTCTGTTGTTTCTTAGATTACTGGGAGCCTTTAATGTGTTAATTCAGACCCAACAGAGATAAATTAGCAGCTTTTATTGAATATATCTAGTTATGATGCACTTGTAAACTTCCAGTGTGTCCCATTCAGCATTCACTACCTCTTGTGTGTAAAACCTTGGATGGATTGTCCCCGGGCAGCATTTCTTTCACTTGCTTAGAAGTCCTGGACAGGAAATAGGAGAGGATTTTTCCAGCACATTTTAGGGACCTCAGGCATCAGAGCTTGGTCTTAGACGTTTTCCACTTCTGCCTCCTTTTTCTTCCGATTCACTCACACATGCATGCACACACTGTTCTTTTTACTATGTCTGCCAACCTTCTTAAGAAATTAAAAATATATGAAAGACATTTCATCACCTTGGTTGCTTCATGTTTCATCAGCAGATCATTTGAGGCTTATGAGGGGAACTCTCCTGAGACTGCATTACTCTGTTCAAGGTTTGCCTTCAAAAACATTTGTGGGACAGGGGAGACTGTCACAGAGAGACAGAAAGTAGTCTCGGAGAAGTGGACTCAAGTTTATAAAGGACTCTGTGCTGCTAACTCTGGCTTTAGGGCCAAGTTCTATCTGTATGAGGACAAGAATTGTCCTCTCTCCTCACTGATGAGGGATCAGACTGCCTCTTGGTGGTTCCAGCCAGTCTGTCGCTGAGACATTATAGGTCTCAAAATGTAATTTGTATATTGGGAATCATCATTGAGCGAGTGTGTTTCTAGTGGGGTCCCAAAGGGATCAATTCTTGGCCCTACGCTATTTAACATGTTTATCTATGATGTGGGAGAAAACATAAAACCATCACTGATAAAGTTTGCAAATGCTACAAAGATTGGGTGAGAGGTAAATAAGGAAGAGGACAGGTCACTGAGACCACTCGACCTGGATCCTGGGTAAACTGAGTGCAAGCAAACAATACATGTTTACATAAGGCAAATATAAAGTCATACATCCAGGAGTATATAAACAGTAACCCTTCCACAAGATGTAGAGAGATCTGAGGTTTCTGGGATGTGCTGATGGTCTTTTGGGAGGAATGTGGGTAGGTAAAACTCCTTCTTTTATCAACTTGCTTTGTAATCTTTTTTTAAAAAATAATGATTTGGGGGTGGGTGCCTCTCAGGAGGGTCTGAAACAATCAGTGAGACCGAGGGTAAATTTTCTTTTCTTTTGAGGCTTTTTGAAATAAATACCCTCACTGAAAGAGAACTGTCAGGTTTACAGTGCTGTGATGCCTCTTGTTTGTTTGATCTGAGACACTTTTCCAGACACCATCATCAGTAATATTATCCCCACCTCCTGCCAGAAGAAAGAATTACTGGCTTCTTCTGGGGCTGAGCTAAGGCCGTTCTTCTTAGAACTAGCCAGTAATGGGCAACAATAGGTGCTAAAGACAGTCACAGACAGCAATTGCATCACTTCCTCATCTCCAGTAGGCTGATTAAACAACATCCCAGAAATAGTTTCCAAAGCTGCTTCTTCATTTCCCAGTAACTGTACATTTTAAAAAAAATGAGTTAGACAACATCCTCAAAAATTAATAATGGTACAGTCTCACTTTAGAGCTGTGGACGGTCCCCTCATCTGCCCAAATTTGGGTGTGATTTGTTTCAGGATGAAAATTCAATTGTAAATTTGGATGTTTCCTCTGGGTGCAAAGAAGACCCCGTGTACCCTCTCCTGGCCGCAGGGGGGGAGGAGCTGATACTCTTTCCTTCTCCTCCTTTTTCCTTATCACTCTTCTGCCTCTCGCCTCCCCCACTCATCCCCCAGGACTTAGTCCCTCTGTCAGGAGATTGTGAGAAACTAAAACCACCTAAAATCATGAGGCTTATGATAGTGTGAGAGTTGGCAACAATGATAAGTACACTGCAGCAAAAGCAGATCATAGTGAAAATACGCCAAAATATAGGCTCTCTTTGGTCCACTGCTCAGGAAGTGTCAATTCAGGGCAGCATGAGAACTGGGCAGCTGGCTAGAAATAGAGCAGTAAAGATGAGTGCTGAAGTGGTGAAATGTTGCCTGCACCTAGGCTATGGTGATTCATAATGACACACACTAGGGCCCAGATGCCCCAAAATATTTAGGTGCTTAACTTACATTGAAATCACTGGAAATTAGGTGCTGAAATACCTTTGAGGAGCTTGGTTTTGCTGTCAATGAACTAATCTTTAAGGGCCAGATTTTGATACTGGTGATAGTGCCAGTAAGGACTCAGCTTCCCAGACAGAGTCTGGGCAGGGTGCTGTGAAGGTCTTGTTATGCAGGACTAGGTAGAACCAGACACAGACTAAAGCAGAGCTCTTGCAGGCAATATAAGTACTGAGTGATCACTGAACTAGGGTTACCATGTTTCAGGTTCCCAAAAAGAGGACACTGCTGGGGGAGGGAGGGAGTGTTGGAGGGGGTACAGTTGGGGAATGTTGGAGGGGTGTGTGTGTAATGGGGAGTACCTGGGGAGGTGCTGGAAGGGGAATTTGGGGGATGCTGAAGGAATGTGCATGTGTACTGGGCAGGGGTACCTTGGGCCTCACTCATGAGGTGGGAGGGCAGTGTTGCTCCCTGTCACAGTGGCAGGGCGGCTGGCACAGACCCAGGATGCAGCGACCGCTGTCAATCAGTGCCCCCCGTGTAGCTCCTACTCCTTAGGGCTGGGAGCTGGGGCCTGGGTGGGAGGGATCTGGTAGCTGTGAGGGACAAATCAGATGCGCATGCAGGGGAGGGACCAACTGGAGCTCTGAGCTGCAATGTCTGCTCCACAAAAATCCCTGACATTTCCTGTTATTTGAAAAATCCACCCAGAGAGAGGGCAGAGGATCAAAAAAGAGGCAGTGTTTGGGAAAACCCAGACGTATGGCAACCCTACACTGAACCCCACAGAGATTATGCCTGGATCCTGACACTGGGTGGGTGTGCAGTGTGTGGGATGAAGGTATTATGAGCCAACCTCACCTTGTGCAGTCCATGTATGGACAAAGCAGAACTGCAGCTCCCATGCTGACAGTGCAGCCCCTGCACTCCTATCTCTACAGACATGGGCGGTGGGTGAACCTCCCCCCCCCGTTCGGGAAGGCCAGTCCCACCCCCGCTGGAGCCCTGAGCGCCCCCTGTGGCTAAAGCCCCACATTGAGCTGAGCCCCTTCCACTCCCCACGGCCAGAGGAGCCCTGGCCCCACTGCCCCAGCTGCCCTGAGCCGCCAGTCATCGCGCCCCAGCCACGCCAGCTGGACAAACCCCCGGGCTGGCCTGACCCTCAGGTCACCAGCTGGTCCGAGTACCGGCCCGACCCCTGGGCCACCGGCCGTCTAGAGCTGCCCCTGGCTGCCCCAGCCTCTAGCCACCAGCCCGACCCCTGGGCTGCTTCAGGCTGCCGTCTGGAGTTGAGGCCCTGCCGGCTTCAGGGGAGCGTGGGAGGGAGGCAGGGCCTTGGGGTGGAGCGTGGGTGGGGCCATGGCCTGGGTTGGGGGGCGGGCACTAAGCATTTCCTGGCCTACAATACCTGCCACCCGTGATACTATGGGTATTCTTCCATTGACTTAGCTGTGTCTACCCTGGGCATTAGACCAAGCTACGTTGCTCAGGGTGTGCCATAATTAAGCCGACCTATCTAAATTTTAAGTGACTACTCCTCTGGGGTGCACAGCACTCCAAAGGGAGCGAGAGAGGCGTGGAAAAGAGTCTCAGCGGAGTTACTCCTGATTTACATTAGCATGAGAGCAGATTTTGGCTCATAGATTATTATTTAATGCCCCTGCTGGATCTATTCTTAGCCTGTCTTAGATAAATGGCAAAGCACTCATTGATATCAGTGGGTACTGGCTGGACCCCTCTATCAGTGCCATTCTGCCTCACCTTAGTGCACAAGGTGCACAAGTGCATAACTAATACAACAGTTTAGTTATAAAGGAATTTGTTGCTGAATGGCAATTATATTTGGGACTAGACCTTGTGAGTGGGTGAGCCTTGTTGACTCTCAGGTACCTTGTTTCATTCTCCAGCTGGCTGATAAAGAATAACTTGCAGGCTTTCCCATTAAAAAAACAATTGAAAAGGGGGAAAAACCCATGACATTGGACTTGTTTGGGAGTTTGTTTTTTCTTTCTCAGTAATTATTAATACTAACTGTCTGGTTCTTTTCTGCTCCTTGGCTAACCCTGTCACACTAATGGCTTTGTTTTCAGCTCAACTTACAATACATGCTCTAACCAAAAGCAATAAAACAGGGGTGGTAGAAGTCTGGCCTGCAGTTGACCTCATCTTTAATGTGGAGGTGCTGCCCATGAAAACAACAGGTCCTAACAACTCAGTTAGTCTTGATAGAAGGGGCCTATAGCAGTCTGGGGATTTAGTGGTGTTCTTTTTAATTAGAAAAGGGAGAGCCCTAGTGGCTGGGTGGCATGGGGAGAGGGGAGGATATTGGATCTTCTCGCTGTCCTTTTAATTCTGTGTCTGGTTTTCCTCTCACACTAGTGTAACTCCACTTGGTCTGATTCCTTACACCCTGTGTAGATGAACACGCCTGGGCAAAGTGAGCATAACACGCTGCCAGCTCAGAATCACTTGCACTCCCTTTGTTTAAGTTAAATGACTGCACTGGGCAGACAGGAATCAGGCCCCGCTCCCTTTCAGTACAAATCCCAAACAGTTATTTGGCTGACAGAAAAACCTCCCTCAGACCTTGTGACTGACTGACTAGATTTGAGAGGCATCATCGTCCAGATAGGGCAGGGATGTGGGACTTGGGACACCTGGGCTTTGTTTCCAGCTCTGTCACCGACCTGCTGTGAGACCTGAGGCAAATCGCTCCACCTCCCTGGAACTATTTCCCCTCCAAGCCTTTGTCTGTCTTGTTGGGTCTGCTACGCGCTATTGGAATACAAATAATGAATCATAATAACAGACAAGAGAGCTGTGAAATGTCCTGAGTGCTATTAGTGGCAAAGGCTGGTACACACTGAGGTACCTGGTAGTTGGTGCCTGGAACCTAAAAAAGAAGCAAAGAAAAAATGTATATTTTAAAGAAAACCCTTAAAAATTAAGACCTAAAATTGTGAAAATTGTTTCAGGAGCTAGTTCCAATGTTCTGATACAAACCTGGCCTTATACATATTCTCAGGCTATATGAGAACAAGAAGAATCCCCTAGTGAGGGCCTAGGCCATTGTGATCTCCCTTGGCACCCGTCAATTGGCTCATGCAGCGATCTCTCCCAACACCAGTTAATCCCCCTCCCCTATCATGAACCTCCCCAGGTCCAAATTAATCCCCTTCTCAATATGAACCTTTTGAAGTCCAAAATGACCCCCTTTCCACACAGAAAATCCATCAGGCTGTATCTTTAAAACCACATAATTTGCCTGTCCTCAGCACTGATACTGATCACAGGCAGTTCTTCGAGATAAAATAGCATCGAGAAGCAAATATTTGGGTTTGTATGCACAAAGGCTAAGGAATGAAATATAATTTTGACTAAAACCTTTTCTCTCTCAAACAGCGTATGTTATTCCCAGAGCCATTTTAAAAATTCAGCCACTAGAGAGCAAACTTCTTCTGTTTATCAAACAGTACATTATATATATATTTATAAAGCACAATTGTACAATATTTCAGGCTAGAAATCCTAGAAAATAAAACAGAGCTGTTGGTTGACCTGGAAAAAGCTTCATTTTTTAAATTCCATGAACTGAGGGGTTGTTTTTTAAAAAGAGAAAAGTAGACAAGTGTGGTTTGTTGTAGTTAGGCTTGGAAGGATTAGCTTTTTATCAGTAAATGTTGATTCCACCGTACACATTCAAACCAACGAAAAATATTTCCGTTGATAATAATTCAAATGTACAGATAGGCAAAGTAAGAAAAATGCTGCTTGAGGAATAATTAGCATGTGATTTAAGGATACATGTACATTTTGGCAAGTGATGTTGACAAATTTGGATTCAATGGTTATAAAGCTTTAACTTTTTGAATCTGAGGCCTGGTCTAAACTAAAAAGTTACGTTGACTGAGCTATGTTGCTCAGGGATGTGAAAAATCCAACCCCCTGAGCAATATAGTTAAACTGACCTAACCCCTGGAATAGACAGTGCTAGACTGATGGAAGAATTCTTCTGCTGATTTAGCTACCACGTCTCAGAGAGGTGGATTGCCTAAACTGACAGGAGAACCCCTCCTGTCATGGTAGGTAATGTCTACGCTGATGTGTGACAGCGGTGCAGCTGCGGTGCTTTGGCTTTGCGGCTGTAGTGTTTTAAGAGTAGACAAGCCCCCAGCATCTCACTGTCATAATTTTGCACAACTGTGAAAATGTAAATGGATGAAAATAAAAACTGTTTAAAAATAAACATCAATATCATCCCTTGAAATTAGAAAAAAAATAAAAATTGAATTCTCCCAAGCTTAATTATAGCAAAGCCTTCTGCTAATGGGTGTCTGAAGTCTTATCCTTCATACAAGTGATCAAATGTGTTTGTCCATTGTTAGGTGTGACAAGCCTTGCTGGGTGTTTCTCAAGGGGAGGCCTCAGAATAATGATAGACCATGTACACCCATGGCATTATATATAACAAATAACAGATATGAAGATAATTACAGATAACTAAGATGCAGGGATCAGCAGTAACTGGAGTTAATGCTATCTGGGATTAAAGAAGAGAGGAGGGAGGTCAGCCCTTTCCAGAGAAGAATCTTTGACTCTGGAATTCTCTTTCCCCTTTGGCTCATCACAGCTCAAATATGCCACTATTCAGTCCTAGTGCAAAACTAATCAGGGTGGGGATGTTGAGCGGGTGGGAATGGACGAGGGAGGAGAGTCTTAATTTGGGTGTGTTGGAAGGAGTTTTAATTGGAGAAATTAGTCCTATTGATGCAAACAAATGGTGTACATGCACTTAGCTTAATGTGTGGGCACATCTTAAATAAATTCAAAGCAATGAAAATAGGCAATAAAACTTTAACTGCCTTAATTGACTCACGAAATAGCCCGTAAGGGGTGCTTAAGGGCAATGGGGACTCTATGCCAGAGGTCCTTTGAATCATTACACCATTTAGCTACAACAGGGTGTACATTAGGAGGTTAATGTTACTTATCTTAGGTGGTGGAAGGTTTTCTTTAAGTGTGTTCTACTAACAATAAGTCATGACAAGAGGTTCAAGTACCCTAGAAGTGAAACGAGCTTAGGAATGCACATCCTGGTGTGACACTCATGGCTGGGAAAGTTTTTAAATATCAAAAGCTTTTGGCTGTATGCAGTGTTAGTTCCAGGATATTACAGAGACAAGGTGGGTGAGGTAACATATATTTTTAATTGGACCAACTTCTGTTGGTGAGAGAGACAAGCTTTTGAGCTGTCACAGACCTCTTCTTCAGAATGAGCTCTGTGTAAAGAAGAGCTCTATGTATGCTCAAAAGCTTGTTTCTCTCACCAAGAGAAGTTGGTTCAATTATCTCACCCACCCTGTCTCAGCTTTTGGCTGTCTCCAGCCTACACTTTAAATTCCTCAGACTTCCCACCATTGGTGCAGCTCCACCAGCAGTAGGAAAGGGTCCCCAGCGGAGACAGCAGCTGGTCCCTATTCTCCCTCATGTTGTCTAACCCATAGCAAAAGTGAGGGGGGAAAAAATCTACTTCCTGCAAGGTTCTGGAAATCCTCTACATCAGTGCTACTCAAAGTGGTGGTCTGCAGACCGATGCGGGTCTGCGAGCCATCGGCTGCCGGTCTGGGCGCACATTGGGGAAAAAAAATGCTGGTCTCCCACATCAGATAGCTTGAGAAGCACTGGTCTAGACTGCTTGTGTTAGAAAACCATAGTTCCTAGATACATAGCACTTCTAAGAGGATGGGTAACTTCTGTGTAGTGGGAGCATCAAACCATTGAGGGAAGTGAAGCATTGTTGCAATGGGTTGTCTGTCTGCTCTGCATTGTGATGCAGAGTGACCCTAATGAAGGTGATTGTGAGGCACAATGGGGGGGCCCTCTTGCTGAAAGTTAGGCAAAGTTAATTTACATAAATCTTTAGTGGCTACTAATGACAGGTTTCAGAGTAACAGCCCTGTTAGTCTGTATTTGCAAAAAGAAAAGGAGTACTTGTGGCACCTTAGAGACTAACCAATTTATTTGAGCATGAGCTTTCGTGAGCTACAGCTCACTTCATCGGATGCATGCCGTGGAAACTGCAGCAGGCTTTATTTATACACAGAGAATATGAAAAAATACCTCCTCCCACCCCACTGTCCTGCTGGTAATAGCTTATCTAAAGTGATCATCAGGTGGGCCATTTCCAGCACAAATCCAGGTTTTCTCACCCTCTACCCCCCCCACACAAATTCACTCTCCTGCTGGTGATAGCCCATCCAAAGTGACAACTCTTTACACAATGTGCATGATAATAAAGTTGGGCCATTTCCTGCACAAATCCAGGTTCTCTCACCCCCTCGCCCCCCTCCGAAAAACCACACACACAAACTCACTCTCCTGCTGGTAATAGCTCATCCAAAGTGACCATTCTCCCTACAATGTGCATAATTAAGGTGGGCCATTTCCAGCACAAATCCAGGTTTTCTCACATCCCCCCCACCCCCATACACACACAAACTCACTCTCCTGCTGGTAATACCTCATCCAAACTGACCACTCTCCAAGTTTAAATCCAAGTTAAACCAGAACATCTGGGGGGGGGGGGAGGAAAAAACAAGAGGAAATAGACTACCTTGCATAATGACTTAGCCACTCCCAGTCTCTATTTAAGCCTAAATTAATAGTATCCAATTTGCAAATGAATTCCAATTCAGCAGTTTCTCGCTGGAGTCTGGATTTGAAGTTTTTTTGTTTTAAGATAGCGACCTTCATGTCTGTGATTGCGTGACCAGAGAGATTGAAGTGTTCTCCGACTGGTTTATGAATGTTATAATTCTTGACATCTGATTTGTGTCCATTTATTCTTTTACGTAGAGACTGTCCAGTTTGACCAATGTACATGGCAGAGGGGCATTGCTGGCACATGATGGCATATATCACATTGGTGGATGTGCAGGTATACGAGCCTCTGATAGTGTGGCTGATGTTATTAGGCCCTGTGATGGTGTCCCCTGAATAGATATGTGGGCACAATTGGCAACGGGCTTTGTTGCAAGGATAAGTTCCTGGGTTAGTGGTTCTGTTGTGTGGTATGTGGTTGTTGGTATTTGCTTCAGGTTGCGGGGCTGTCTGTAGGCAAGGACTGGCCTGCCTCCCAAGATTTGTGAGGGTGTTGGGTCATCCTTTAGGATAGGTTGTAGATCCTTAATAATGCGTTGGAGGGGTTTTAGTTGGGGGCTGAAGGTGACGGCTAGTGGCGTTCTGTTATTTTCTTTGTTAGGCCTGTCCTGTAGTAGGTAACTTCTGGGAACTCTTCTGGCTCTATCAATCTGTTTCTTTACTTCAGCAGGTGGGTATTGTAGTTGTAAGAAAGCTTGACAGAGATCTTGTAGGTGTTTGTCTGAGGGGTTGGAGCAAATGCGGTTGTATCGCAGAGCTTGGCTGTAGACGATGGATCGTGTGGTGTGGTCAGGGTGAAAGCTGGAGGCATGCAGGTAGGAATAGCGGTCAGTAGGTTTCCGGTATAGGGTGGTGTTTATGTGACCATTGTTTATTAGCACTGTAGTGTCCAGGAAGTGGATCTCTTGTGTGGACTGGACCAGGCTGAGGTTGGTGGTGGGATGGAAATTGTTGAAATCATGGTGGAATTCCTCAAGGGCTTCTTTTCCATGGGTCCAGATGATGAAGATGTCATCAATATAGTGCAAGTAGAGTAGGGGCTTTAGGGGACGAGAGCTGAGGAAGCGTTGTTCTAAATCAGCCATAAAAATGTTGGCATACTGTGGGGCCATGCGGGTACCCATAGCAGTGCCGCTGATCTGAAGGTATACATTGTCCCCAAATGTGAAATAGTTATGGGTAAGCACAAAGTCACAAAGTTCAGCCACCAGGTTAGCCGTGACATTATCGGGGATAGTGTTCCTGACGGTTTGTAGTCCATCTTTGTGTGGAATGTTGGTGTAGAGGGCTTCTACATCCATAGTGGCCAGGATGGTGTTATCAGGAAGATCACCGATGGATTGAAGTTTCCTTAGGAAGTCAGTGGTGTCTCGAAGGTAGCTGGGAGTGCTGGTAGCGTAGGGCCTGAGGAGGGAGTCAATTGGATACTATTAATTTAGGCTTAAATAGAGACTGGGAGTGGCTAAGTCATTATGCAAGGTAGCCTATTTCCTCTTGTTTTTTCCTAACCCCCCCCCCCCCAGATGTTCTGGTTTAACTTGGATTTAAACTTGGAGAGTGGTCAGTTTGGATGAGGTATTACCAGCAGGAGAGTGAGTTTGTGTGTGTATGGGGGTGGGGGGGATGTGAGAAAACCTGGATTTGTGCTGGAAATGGCCCACCTTAATTATGCACATTGTAGGGAGAATGGTCACTTTGGATGAGCTATTACCAGCAGGAGAGTGAGTTTGTGTGTGTGGTTTTTGGGAGGGGGGTGAGGGGGTGAGAGAACCTGGATTTGTGCAGGAAATGGCCCAACTTTATTATCATGCACATTGTGTAAAGAGTTGTCACTTTGGATGGGCTATCACCAGCAGGAGAGTGAATTTGTGTGGGGGGGGTAGAGGGTGAGAAAACCTGGATTTGTGCTGGAAATGGCCCACCTGATGATCACTTTAGATAAGCTATTACCAGCAGGACAGTGGGGTGGGAGGAGGTATTTTTTCATATTCTCTGTGTATAAATAAAGCCTGCTGCAGTTTCCACGGCATGCATCCGATGAAGTGAGCTGTAGCTCACGAAAGCTCATGCTCAAATAAATTGGTTAGTCTCTAAGGTGCCACAAGTACTCCTTTTCTTTTAGTGGCTACTAGGTGCATTGCTGGGAGATGGTTCCTGGCTGTGGAATCACTGAAAGGCCCAAAAGGCTAATTAGAATATAGCTCTGAACTAGACAACCAGTGTCCACAGCAATGCTTCAAGGCTCCGTCTACACTGGCCTGAACATGGCTTAAATTATTATTTATTAATTATTTGTATTACTGTAGCACCTAGGAGGCCTAGTCATGGGACTACACAGCCAAAATAACTCAGTTCCTGTGCCAGAGAACTTACACTTTATGTATAAGACAATTGATGGAGATAGACAGACCAACAGGGAAACAGTTAAAAAAAAGGCAATATTGGTCAGTATGAGAGGCAGTGTACTCAGCACACCAGCAGTCTAACTGCTGTCCAGGTTTTTGTGGGCATCATGGCAAAGGAGAGTTTTTTAAGGAGGGATCTGAAGGAGGATAATGAAGTAGCTTTGTGGATGTTTGTGGGGAGCTCCTCCCAAGAGTGAGGGGCAGCAAGGAAGAAAGCACAAAGGTGCTTGTTTGAAGATGTAATACGTGGGTGATGGAGGCTGGCATCATGGGCTGATCAAATGTGGGAGTCAACATCTTGAAAATGAGTGGAAGATAATAGCTAAGGGGGGGTAGGTCATGAACAGCATTGAAAGTGAAGACAAGTAGCTCAGTTTGATGCAATAGAGAAGGGGGAGCTAGTAAAGGGATGCAAAAAGAGTGGTGATGTGTGCAAAGCATTAGGATAGGAGAATGGTGTTTGCAACAGCATTCTGAGTGGATATGAGTGGAGCAAAATTTGTCAAGGCCAGAGAAGAGAATGTTTCAGTAATCAAGATACAAGATTATCGGAGCCTGTGTGAGAGTTTTAGCCGTGTGAATGGATTGGAAAAGCTGTATCTCTGAGATGTTATGCAGAAAGAATATGCAAGAGTTAGACAGCCTGGATGTGAGATGAAAATAACATCCAGGTTTTGGGCCTGAGTGATGGGCAGGATGGTTTGGCCACAGTGATTAAGAAAGGAGACATTGGAGGATTGCTAGGGTGCGGGAAAAAGATATAAAACCTTCTTTTTTAGCCATGTTGAGCTCGAGCTGATAGCTAGACATCCACAAGGAGCTGTCAGACAGGCTGAGATTTTAGTTTGGACAGAAAGAGACCAGTCTGGAGCAGATAGGGTGACCAGACAGCAAGGGTGAAAAATTGGGACCAGGTGGGGGGTAATAGGCCCCTATATAAGACAAAGCCCCAAATATCGGGACAGTCCCTATAAAATCAGGACATCTGGTCACTCTAGGTGCAGAGAGGTAGATCTGTGATCATCAGCATAGAGATAATAATTGAATTTGTATTTACAGATGAAATCACCCAGAGATAAAGTGTGTAGGGCAGAGGTCCCCAAACTGTGGGGCATGCCCCCTAGGGGGTTGTGGAGGAATGTTCAGGGGGCCGTGGTTGGGGCCCAAGCCTGTCCCCATGGGGGGCATCCAGCTCCGCTCCTGGCCCCAGCCCTGGCTGCTGGCCCTGTGCCCAGGGTCCCAGCTGCGGGCCCGGCCCCTGGCCGACTCTCTGCTCCCAGCCTTGCCCCTGCCGCAGCTATGGCCCCAGCCTTGGCTCCCTTACCCATGTCCTTGTTCCCCTGCCCCCTCCCGGAGTTGCAGCCCCGCTCCTGGCCCCAGCACCGTGGTGTGTGTGGACAAGGGTAAGGAGGGGCATGAGGTAAAAACTTTGGGTACCACTGGTATAGGGAGAAAAAAAGGGGTACCAAAGGCAGAGCCCTGTGGAGCCCACACAGAAAGTTGGATGGGGAATAAGGAGGCTCCACTGAAGGACACTCTGAAGGAGCAATTAGATGGGTAGAAGGAGAACCAGGAGAGTCATGGATACCAAGGGAGGCCAAGATTTCAAGAAGAAAGCATGGTTGATAGTGTTGAAAGTGGCTAACAGGTCCAGGAGGATGAGGCAGGAGTACTGGTTTAGAGCTTTGGCTAAGAAGACGTCATTCATTAGAGACTTTGGTGAGAGCAGTTCCAGTGGAGTGCAAGGAGTAGAAGCTGGAAGGGAGAAGGTCCAAGATGGAATTAGAGGAGAGGAACTCCAGACAGAGATTGTAAACTGCATTCAATAAGTCAAGAGCTGTAAAGGAGATGAGGCAATAGTTAGAGAGGTTAGTGGGGGTCAAGAGTGTGTTTTTGAGATGGAAAAGGAGTACTTGTGGCACCTTAGAGACTAACAAATTTATTTGAGCATAAGCTTTTGTGAGCTACAGCTCACTTCATCGGATGCATTCAGTGGAAATGAATTTTCCACTGCATTTTCCACTGAATGCATCCGATGACGTGAGCTGTAGCTCACGAAAGCTCATGCTCAAATAAATTTGTTAGTCTCTAAGGTGCCACAAGTCCTCCTTTTCTTTTTGCGAATACAGACTAACACGGCCTCTACTCTGAAACCTTTTTGAGATGGGAGAGACTTAAGCATGTTTGTATTGTGAGGGAAAAGAGCCAGAGAAGGGTGAGTGCTTAAGCAGAAGAGTAGGGGAGGCAGCCTCAGGCCATGTCGATGCGAGAGCAGGCTTACAGCGGCACAGCTGTACTGACGCAGCTGCACTGCTGTGAAATCGCTCCTGTAGCCACCTCCAACACTGGCACTTCTGTCGTAATTTAGGTAGTTTTTTCAACCCCCTGAGTGTCATGAGTTATACCGACCACAGTGGTAGTGTAGCCATGGCCTCAGTATTGTTCAAAAATCATGAGTCAGGCTTACTAAAAATCATAAAATTTGCTTTAAAATCATGAGATTATGTAAAAATAATAGATGGGGTGTTCTTTTTATTTGCCTTCTGCTTTTGGAGCCTTTAGGGTGCACTGGGGTCACATTTTGAAGCTTTCTCCACAGCCACGAGGGCTAGAAACTTACTTTTTCTTTAAGAATGAAGGCTGAAATCATCACATCTCCACTTGATGCCAGGAACTGAGGCTTTAAGGAAAACAATTGTGGATTACAAAACCTATGATGTTGTGTGACGGTGTTATGACATGTCTTGATACTTTCTGACCATGTTATAACATGATTTGATCAATTGTTTTGCTCACTTTACAGCCCATCACAGATTATGGGGACTAACTATGCAGTTATTCCTGGATAAACACATCACTCTCTTTTCACCCCCTCATGGCTGAAACATGATTCAAATTGGTTATGAAATTATTTAGTCCCGTCTTCACAGATAAGAACAAACCATGTTATAACACGATCCAGGAACCATTGTTATAACACATGCAGCTGAACACTGTAGTTTTGTCAGTATAAGAGGGACCTAACGCAGCTTGGACCCATCCACAGGAGGTGGGCAACCCATGTCTTCAGAATCCCATGTGGCTGCAATTAAGTTCAACCTTGGTTTAGGCATCACTTTAAAACTTGGCTGTGAGCCCACTTGGCTGTGAGCCCAAATGAAACTATGATGAGATTGTACAATCCCCACACTGGCTAGGGAAGGGTTAGTGAATTTCTGTGGGCTCAGTCAACCTGTCCTGCTTCACCTGCAAGAACTGTGAGGCTTGGAGGGGGTGGCTAAAAGGAGAGAGTCAGTTCAGTTGTGGGAGAGCAGATCTCTTGTGCTAGATCCCTGTAGGAAGGCCTGGCTGGGTCCAGGACTGAACTAGGGACTGCAAGATGCCAGAGCCTCCCTGAGGGAAGGTAGGTCTGGCATCGGACTGTTGTGATCCCTGTTTGACCTGGAGTATTTTGTTAATTGTTCTACCCAGGACCTGCTGAATGGGACTACTGCTGTCAACAGCCCTGAAGGCATGAGCAGCACATGAGCCCCCCCTTCCGGGAGGCTAGCCATGCAGCCCTGCCCCTTCTGTCCAAGGCCCTGCTGCTACCCCATCCACTGGAGCCCTGAGTACCCCCTTCCGTCCCCCGGCCAGAGGAGCCCTGGCTGAACTGTGCCGGGCCTCAGCACCGGCCCCAGCACTGGGCCACTGGCTGCTCCAGCCTTCTGGCCTCCAGCTGGCCGTGGAGCTGATGCTCCTAGTCCCACTGGCTTGGGGAGAGGACAGCGTATGGGTGGGGCCAGAGTTTCCCTTGGCCTATTATACCCATGGCCTATGCTAAAGGGGATGAATTCCTTCAGTAAATCTCTGTTGGCTTTCTGCTTCCAGAGTCCATGCAGTGATTTGTCAAGAGCCCTGAAGTGGTCACAACAGCTTAGGGAAATTCTGTCCAAACTCAAGCAACAGGTGTAATCATAATTTGGCAAAATCCCTGCAGCTGAGTGTGAAGCTACCAGTTATTCTGACAGTGTCAGGATGGGATCAAGGAAATGAGACTGTTGGGAAAATAGGATACTCTTCTTTTCCCTGAATGTAACCCAGGTACAAATATGATCCTAAATAGCCATGCCTTTAGAATTACATACAGGGCCTGTTGAATACATAAGAACGTTCTCTTTGAGATAGAATCCCTCATAATATTCTTCTCGTAGTTTTAAACACATTATGCACTGAAAGAAAATACTTTAGCATGATGCAAATTTAACCCATGGGCCTTGTTGCTACAAGATATCATTGAGATGAAGAGCTTAGTGTCCATAGTTACGTTATATAAAATTAAACATTTAAAAGAAATATAAACCCTTACAACTCAGGGCATAAAATGAGCACATTATTCCATAATAATAAATTAGAGTTTCTTACATCTTCTTCTTATTGACTATTATGAGAGGCAGGATACCAGATTAGCTGAAGCACTGGTCAAAGCTGATATGACAATTTCTATGTTCCCCCATCCCCAAATAGTGGTTTTGACATGTGAACAGAGCTTTAGTCACATGTCTTTCCTGACATAGAGAACAGCTGGAAAATCTATCTGAAGTGTGGGTTTGGGCATACTCACTGACTTCACTTGAGAACTTCTTAGTCCCAGACAGAGCCTAAATAAAACTAGGCACTGGGCAAAGTAAACAATGCAAAATGTGTCTAGAGCAGCTGCATAGCTAGTGCCTTTGTTCTGTGATTGATTGCACAGTCCAAACTGTGTCAGTGTAAATTCAGCCCCTGCAGCTGTTGAGCAGGTTCCAAACACATCCACATCCACATCCACATCCACTTTAGCCTGCACTGCCAGCTTTCAAGGTCTTATCAACAGCAATGGCTGCTTACCTGCTTGGCTGATACTGCTTTTCCTTTTCTGCTATAAATGCTGACCGCAGGAAAGAGCAAATGTAGCTGTCACGTACATGCTCTTGCATAGGAGAAGACTCTTACTGGCATTCCCTTTTCCATGCCAGGGGAATCCTCAGTTGCCTATTGAGAGAATGTTTTGAGGTGCCTTTGTGCTGCTTCTTCACAGGGCCACGGATCTGTCCCATTATGCTTTTCCATCTACTTTTAGCCTGAATGATTTATTTTAAAGTGGGTGAAGAATTTGCTTTCTGCAAACACTTGTGCTTGTGAAATTTATCCCATGAACATTCACAGAAAGTAATTGTGCCCATGTGACTTCTCCAAAAATTGTGATTGCATATTTCCAGAATTCTCTTTGCTCCGGAGTATTTGCGAGCCTCTTATTCTCTCTGAGGCAAACCGTGCTCCCACTCACTGTCCTCCAGATGTAGAAAGCCCTGACTACAGCAGAACTGCACCTACGGACAGGCTGGCATACTGGCACCTCACGTAGGGGATCTGCACCCTCTGTGCTTCATAGGGGCTCCCTGTGCTTTGATAGGCAGGCGGACTTAGGGAGTGGAATGAGGGCTGGTGGATCACCAAGGATGGGGATCCACCAATCATGTCTTTCCACAGAAAGGGTTGCAGGGACACTGGGGTCTACATTAGGCCCAAAGCTATAGTAGCAACAAGGGAGGGATCCTACTTCTTTTCCGTGGCTTGGGGAGAGTTCTGAACCTCATGGAAAATCCCGAGTGCAGAACTTGGTTACTTGGGCTGTGCACTAGGAATAGGGTGTGGCTTTGTGTATCTTCACCCAAAAGAAACAGTTCTATTTTCCTTATCCTTCCCCAACATCTTTCTGCCTATAAAATCCATCAGTTTTCTTAATTCCTCTTTCTATGTCTCATCTTAAAATTAGACAGCTTATTTTCCTTATCTGTGTCCTGCTCCATAGTGATATACTTCTCTGTTTCTTTTCTTCTCTTTTTTCCTCAGACTTATTTCTGGAAAATGTGACTTATAGGGTACTTTATGCAGTGCTAGAAAGGAAGATAGGAAAGCATAGATAAAAAATGGTTCCAGACCTGCCCTTTTCCATCAGCTCTTTAGAGGTATGGTCAATCATTTGTCCTCTGGCCTGTATCCTTCCTATACAGAGAGCTGCTAAATGCCTTTCAAAGGATGCTAATTTTGTTTCTTGCATTTGAAACAAAATTAGCACCCTTGGTTGGAATAACAAAATGGTTTAAATAAGAAAAACAACCTTAAACTGCACTCTCAGGTCAGAATCAGGCAACTTTTTGTGTCCATATACTCTAATCAGGGCTGATGCTGTTAACGGGGTAGAGGAGATGTGATACTTGTACATGACCTGAAGTCTTGATTTGTGGTTTCCTTTAACCTCAGGGACAGCTTTAGGTATAGATTGGTTAGGCAGTTGATAATTCTGTAATCTCTTTCTTCCAGTGCAGAAAAAATACTTGTTATTGAAGGGATACTTCACTGATTGCTGCAAATTGGCCTGGCAGGCTCCACATTCAATAAGAAGATTCGCAAAAAGAAAAGGAGTACTTGTGGCACCTTAGAGACTAACCAATTTATTTGAGCATGAGCTTTTGTGAGCTACATCTCACTTCATCGGATGCATGCCGTGGAAACTGCAGCAGACTTTATTTATACACAGAGAATGTATATATGTGTATAAATAAAGTGTATAAATAAAGTCTGCTGCAGTTTCCACGGCATGCATCCGATGAAGTGAGCTGTAGCTCACGAAAGCTCATGCTCAAATAAATTGGTTAGTCTCTAAGGTGCCACAAGTACTCCTTTTCTTTTTGCGAATACAGACTAACACGGCTGTTACTCTGAAATAAGAAGATTGAAGAGATACTGGCCGTTAACTCAAATCTAGTCCCAACCTTTGGTTTTGTTTAAAAAAAATAACAAGACACACAACCATAACCCTCTATGAAACCTTCACCCAATAGAAATATTTCCATGCTATTTTCCTCTAAATCCAGTGGAAACAAGTGTACTTGAAGCAATAAAGCTCCTCCGGCACCACTGGCAATAGCAACCCAAACATTGGAGCACCAAGAACATGAAAGTGAAACTAATGCCATAGAAGTGAAACTGGCTTTGGTGAATTTTCATTAATCCAAGATGAGAGAAACGCACATACACACACGTACATAAATTGAATTTTTAAAAATTATGTCCTTTTTAATAACCAATGTTATTAGTAACATATCTAAGCTAACTTGTTTGTTTACAATATATTATTTTTAAGTTGACAGTGTCCCTCTAACAAAGCCTGCAATATGAATACCGAATAAGTAATCTGGCAGCAATAGACGCAGTACTATAGTTTGACTGTGGTGTGATCTCTATTATTTATAGAGGAAACTTGCCAAGACACAGAGAATCTACACAAGTGAGTTTTCAAAGAATGAATAATAATACTTCCTTTCTCCTACCCTTAGTCTGTTTTGGTAGATGCTATTATAACACAAATACATATTAATAATAATAATAATTAATAATAATACATCTGCAATGCCAGAATAGAATGCAGACTGTTGTGGTAATATATACAGTAAGATCCAGCAAAGCACTTAAGCACAAGCTTAACTTTGAGCATATGACTATTCCTAAGGTAAGTAACAAATCTGTGTGTCCTGGAACAAGCATTTGTGGAGGATCTAGATTAGTATTTACAAATATATTACCTGGCTTAGACACAACATTGCACTAACTTAACTGAAGGTGTGATGTGGCACCAATTTAGTTAAACCAGTGCAACTCTGTGTGTAGATACTCTACATAGATTTAAACCTGGCTTACATTTTTTTAGGGGCAATCTAAAGGCTTGTCTACACTTAAAACACTGCAATGGTGCCCAGTGGTGGATTTACCATGAAATAAACTGTGCGGTGGCATGGGGCCCCCAATGACTGGGGCCCCCAAAATGCAGGACAAATGACTGAATTTAATAAGTGTTACAAGTCATGAAGCAGTCCAGGCTTTCTGCATTCTGCGAACTGTGTTCTAAATGTGGTTTTTAGAAGTAGTCTAGCAAAGAATTTTGCTTTGCCATTTTTTTGCTGTCTCGGCAATAGCATAACAGCAACTATGCAAAACTGTCATTTGCCAATCAAAGTCTATCTGCTTGACCAATTATCCAGTTGAACAAAAGCACCCTCCCCCTCACTTTGCAACAATGCCCATGATTTGTCACTAGTATGTAATGGTTCAAAATCCCATTTTTACAGAACCTGATAAAAACATGGGATTAACTATATTAAACCTAATTCGGTGGTCCACGGCCCACCCAGGCCCACCCGTGGCTACGCCCTGCTCTTTTAGACATTTTTAATCTGCCTAAAATCAAGGTCAGTTTTTTAGCAATAATGAAGCGACACTATGAGTCTGGCAGTCAAAAACGCAAAAAAATGAAGACAAGAAGACAAAGCTAAGCAAAAAGACAGTTTGTCATTGTCAAGGTTCCTCCCCCACTCTGAACTCTAGGGTACAGATGTGGGGACCTGCATGAAAAACCTCCTAAGCTTATCTTTACCAGCTTAGGTCAAAACTTCCCCAAGGTACAAAATATTACACCTTGGACAGGCCGCTACCACCACCAAACTAATACTGGTTACTGGGGAAGAGCTGTTTGGACGCGTCCTTCCCCCCAAAATACTTCCCAAAACCTTGCACCCCACTTCCTGGACAAGGTTTGGTAAAAAGCCCCACCAATTTGTCTAGGTGACTACAGACCCAGACCCTTGGATCTTAAGAACAATGAACAATCCTCCCAACACTTGCACCCCCCCTTTCCTGGGAAATGTTGGATAAAAAGCCTCACCAATTTGCATAGGTGACCACAAACCCAAACCCTTGGATCTGAGAACAATGAAAAAGCATTCAGTGTTTTACAAGAAGACTTTTAATAAAAAATAGAAGTAAATAGAAATAAAGAAATCCCCCCTGTAAAATCAGGATGGTATATATCTTACAGGGTAATTAGATTCAAAAACATAGAGAACCCCTCTAGGCAAAACCTTAAGTTACAAAAAAGATACACAGACAGAAATAGTTATTCTATTCAGCACAATTCTTTTCTCAGCCATTTAAAGAAATCATAATCTAACACATACCTAGCTAGATTACTTACTAAAACTTCTAAGACTCCATTCCTGTTCTGTCCCTGGCCAAGACGACTACAGACAGACACAGACCCTTTGTTTCTCTCCCTCCTCCCAGCTTTTGAAAGTATCTTGTCTCCTCATTGGTCATTTTGGTCAGGTGCCAGCGAGGTTACCTTTAGCTTCTTAACCCTTTACAGGTGAGAGGAGCTTTCCCCTGGCCAGGAGGGATTTCAAAGGGTTTTACCCTTCCCTTTATTTTTATGACACGCCCCCCAAATCTCAGCTAGGGTGAAACACTGGCTGGGATTTCTTCCTGGAGCTCTAGGAAAACAGAGTTAATAAGACACATGCATCTCTAAATATACTACCAAGTACATAAAGACTAACAATATTTTCCACATCTCAAGGACGATTTTAACCAGTTGATTCTGGGAAACTTTCATGGGAGAGTGCATCAGCCACTTTGTTAGAAGCTCCTGAGATGTGTTGGATGTCGAAATCAAAATCTTGGAGAGCTAAACTCCACCGAAGAAGTTTTTTGTTAGTTTCTTTGACGGTGTGAAGCCACTTTAGTGCAGCATGGTCGGTTTGCAGGTGGAAACGCCGTCCCCAAACATATGGGCGTAGCTTTTCCAGAGCGTAGACAATGGCATAACATTCTTTTTCAGTGACTGACCAGTTGCTTTCCCTCTCAGACAGTTTTTTGCTGAGAAACACTACAGGATGGAATTCTTGATCAGGTCCTTTCTGCATTAAAACTGCTCCCACACCACGCTCGGATGCATCTGTGGTTACTAGGAACGGTTTGTCAAAGTCTGGGGCCCTTAGTACAGGGTCAGACATGAGTGTCGCTTTAAGCTTGTTAAAGGCCTTCTGACACTTTCCGGTCCACTGAACAGCATTTGGCTGTTTCTTTTTGGTTAGGTCTGTCAGTGGGGCAGCGATTTGGCTGTAGTGCGGTACAAATCGTCTGTAATAACCGGCCAAGCCTAAGAAGGATTGAACCTGTTTCTTTGACTTTGGGACAGGCCACTTTTGGATAGCATCCACTTTGGCCTGTAGGGGGCTGATAGTTCCTTGACCCACCTGGTGTCCAAGGTAAGTCACTCTGTTTAGGCCTATTTGACACTTCTTAGCCTTAACAGTTAGTCCTGCCTCCCTTATGCGCTCAAGGACTTTTTGTAGATGTTCCAGGTGGTCTGCCCAGGAATCCGAAAATATGGCCACATCGTCAAGGTAGGCGACTGCATATTCTCCTAATCCCGCTAGGAGACCATCTACAAGTCTTTGGAAAGTGGCGGGTGCATTTCGCAGCCCGAAAGGGAGTACATTAAATTCATACAGCCCAAGATGTGTGATGAAGGCTGACCTTTCCTTGGCAGATTCATCTAGCGGTACCTGCCAGTACCCCTTGGTTAAGTCCAAGGTAGAGATGAACTGGGCCCGTCCCAGTTTCTCTAATAGTTCATCTGTGCGTGGCATTGGATAGTTGTCTGGGCGAGTTACAGCATTTAGCTTACGGTAGTCCATGCAAAAACGTATTTCCCCATCTGGTTTGGGAACTAGAACCACTGGAGATGCCCATGCACTTTCAGAGGGGCGGATTACACCCATCTGTAACATATCCTGGATCTCCCATTCTATAGCAGTTTTAGCTTGAGGAGACACCCGGTAAGGTTGGACCCTAATTGGGTGAGCATTACCTGTGTCAATGGAGTGGTATGCCCGTTCAGTCAGTCCTGGGGTGGCTGAGAACGTTGGCGCGTAGCTAGTGCACAGCTCCTGGATCTGCTGTCGCTGCATACGCCCAAGGGTCATGGAGAGGTTCACCTCTTCCACACCACCAGCACATTTCCCTTCGTAGTAGACACCTTCAGGCCACTCAGCGTCGTCTCCTCCCTGGGCTGTAAACTGACAAACCTTTAATTCTCTGGAATAAAAGGGCTTTAGAGAATTAATATGATACACCTTAGGCTTTCGGTTGGAGGTGGGGAATGCTATGAGATAATTAACAGCTCCCAGGCGCTCCTGGACCACGAATGGCCCTTCCCACGATGCTTCCATTTTATGGGCCTGGAGCGCCTTTAAGACCATGACCTGGTCTCCTACTTTGAAGGAACGCTCTCTGGCATGTTTATCATACCAGGCTTTTTGCTCTTTTTGAGCATCCTGTAAGTTTTCTCTAGCAAGGGCTAAAGAGGTTCGGAGGGTGTTTTGTAGGTTGGTTACAAAGTCCAGAATGTTAGTTCCTGGAGAAGGTGTAAATCCCTCCCATTGCTGCTTCACCAACTGCAATGGCCCCTTAACCTCACGGCCATATACAAGTTCAAATGGGGAAAACCCTAAACTGGGATGTGGTACAGCTCTGTAGGCAAAGAGCAACTGCTGCAATACTAGGTCCCAATCATTGGAGTGCTCATTTACGAATTTACGTATCATGGCCCCCAAAGTTCCATTAAACTTCTCCACCATGCCATTTGTTTGATGATGGTAAGGAGTGGCAACCAAGTGATTTACCCCATGAGCTTCCCAAAGGTTTTTCATAGTTCCTGCCAGGAAATTAGTCCCTGCATCTGTGAGGATGTCGGAGGGCCAACCTACCCTGGCAAAAATGTCTGCTAGTGCCTGGCACACACTTTTAGCCCTGGTGTTGCTTAGAGCTACTGCTTCCGGCCATCGGGTGGCAAAATCCATGAAAGTCAGTATGTACTGCTTTCCTCTGGGTGTCTCTTTCGGAAAAGGACCCAGAATATCCACAGCTACTCGCTGAAATGGAACTTCAATGATGGGGAGTGGCTGGAGAGGAGCTTTGACCTGGTCTTGGGGTTTTCCCACTCTTTGGCACACCTCACAAGACTGGACATAGGTAGAAACATCCTTGCCCATTCCCTCCCAGTGGAATGACCCCCCCAAACGGTCTTTGGTCCTGTTCACCCCAGCATGGCCACTAGGGTGATCATGGGCTAAGCTCAAGAGCTTGGCCCGGTATTTAGTTGGAACTACCAACTGTCTCTGAGGATGCCAGTCTTCCTGGTGTCCCCCAGAAAGAGTTTCCTTGTATAAAAGTCCTCTTTCTACAACAAACCTGGATCGATTAGAAGAGCTGAGAGGCAGTGGGTTGCTCCGTGCCGCCGTCCAAGCTCTCTGGAGGCTTTCATCTGCTTCCTGTTCGGTCTGGAACTGTTCCCTCGATGCTGGAGACATCAGTTCCTCATGGGATTGTGGACCTAGGCTTGGTCCCTCTGGAAGCGATATAGGGGATGGAGCTGTTTCGGTTGACTGTGAACCGCTCTCCGCTGGTGCACTATGTTGGGATTCAGGCTCCGGCTGAGCCTCTTGTGTAGGGTTATCGGCTGCTGCCAGTTCAGGTTCGGTGGGGCCCTCTGGTGTTGAGGTTGCAAGTACTGGATTCAGTGCTGACACGGGGTCTGGTGTTGGTTGTTTGGCTGGTTCCGGTTCTGGGACTGGTTCCGTCTGGGTCTCTGTGACTGGATCCACTACTGCTGTTGCAGACATTGGCCTGGGGTCCAGGTCCATCACCTCTGACTGGGTCCTGATAGAAGTTTCCGGAACAGAGCTAGGCCTCACGGCTTGTTTAGCCTGGTTGCGGGTGACCATTCCCACCCTCTTGGCCTGCTTCACATGATTGGCCAAGTCTTCCCCCAACAGCATGGGGATGGGATAATCATCATAGACTGCAAAAGTCCACATTCCTGACCAGCCCTTGTACTGGACAGGCAACTTGGCTGTAGGCAAATTGAAAGAGTTGGACTTGAAGGGTTGAATCGTCACTTGGATCTCTGGGTTGATTAAATTGGGGTCCACTAAGGAAGCATGGATAGCTGACACTTGTGCTCCGGTGTCCCTCCACGCAGTGACCTTCTTCCCACCCACACTCACAGTTTCCCTCCGCTCCAAGGGTATCTGGGAGGTATCTGGGCCTGTGGACCTCTGGTGTGATTCCGGTGCAATGAACTGTAATCTGTTGGGGTTCTTGGGGCAGTTGGCCTTTACATGCCCCAGCTCGTTACACTTAAAACATCGTCCAGCTGACGGGTCACTGGGGCGAGGAGGGTTGCTGGAGAACGGGGTGGTGGGACGATAAGGGGTCTGGAGGGTTCTTTGGGAGGTAGGTGGGGCTTTGGGCGGCCCCCGGTAATAGGGTGTGGTCTGGGGTGGTCCCTTCTGGTCTCCGCTCCAACTGCGACCAGTTTTCTTCTTCTCTGCCACCTCCACCCATCTGGCTCCAATCTCTCCTGCCTCAATTACAGTTTTGGGTTTCCCATCTAGGATGTATCTTTCTATTTCCTCAGGAACACCCTCTAAGAATTGTTCCATTTGCATTAGGAAGGGCAAATTTACTGGAGATTCAACACTTGCTCCTGATATCCAGGCATCCCAATGTTTTACAATGTGGTAGGCATGTCGGGTAAATGACATGTCTGGTTTCCACCTTAGGGCTCTGAACCTCCGACGAGACTGCTCGGGTGTTATCCCCATTCTGACTCTCGCCTTGGATTTAAACAGTTCATACTTGTTCATGTGTTCTTTAGGCATTTCAGCTGCCACCTCAGCTAAGGGTCCACTGAGCTGCGGCCTCAGCTCTACCATGTATTGGTCAGTAGAGATGTTGTACCCAAGGCAGGCCCTTTCGAAGTTTTCTAAGAAGGCCTCAGTATCATCACCTGCCTTGTAGGTGGGGAACTTTCTGGGATGGGAAGTGGTACCTGGAGAAGGATTGCTAGGGTTTGTTGGTATATTCTGCTGGGCCTTTATCCTCTCCATCTCCTCCACATGCTTCCTCTCTTTTTCCTTCTCCTCCTCCTTCAGCCGCATGAGTTCTATCTGTCTTTCATGTTCCCTTTGTTTTTCCTCAGCCTGAAATTTGGCTAATTCCAGCTGTAGTCGAGCTGAGGATTTGGCCATTCTAACCTCTCTGTTTTTAACTAACTTTACACCCGAGGTTTAGAAATAAACAAACAAAACTTGGCTGTAAAATTTTGCTGTGCTGGAATAGAATACCTATTCTCTGATAGTGATTGTCAGCCTACAGAAAAAGACAATTCCCTTGTCTCTGCTCTGGGCCCAAATTAAAGCAAAAAACCTCCAACTACTTGGAAACCTGCTTACCCAGCCCAAAGAAGAAAAAAAATTTCTTTTCAAACCTGTGCTCCTTGTAAAACAAAAAAAAAATCAAAATCCTAAAAAAAACCCTGCCACTTTTGTCTCCAGGCAAATGGGTAGAGCACACACCCCCTATTTACTTTTAGGAAGAAAAGAAAAAAAAAAAAACCTCTGGGTTGGAAGACTGTGAATTTCCCTGCAGGAGTTAAGTACCCTGCCTCCAGGCAAAGAAAACCTGCAATTCACAAGATAATCCCCTTTTGTCTCTGCTTGGCCACAAAGCAGAGAGAAACCAAGCTGCTTTCAGTTTCAAAGCTGCCTTCTGGACTTCCTAAAAATTCCTTTTTAAAATCTGTATTTCTAGTTCAAAAAATCTCAACTGGATCTCAAAATGATTTCAGGTTAATCCCACCACTGTGCCACCATGTCAAGGTTCCTCCCCCACTCTGAACTCTAGGGTACAGATGTGGGGACCTGCATGAAAAACCTCCTAAGCTTATCTTTACCAGCTTAGGTCAAAACTTCCCCAAGGTACAAAATATTACACCTTGGACAGGCCGCTACCACCACCAAACTAATACTGGTTACTGGGGAAGAGCTGTTTGGACGCGTCCTTCCCCCCAAAATACTTCCCAAAACCTTGCACCCCACTTCCTGGACAAGGTTTGGTAAAAAGCCCCACCAATTTGTCTAGGTGACTACAGACCCAGACCCTTGGATCTTAAGAACAATGAACAATCCTCCCAACACTTGCACCCCCCCTTTCCTGGGAAATGTTGGATAAAAAGCCTCACCAATTTGCATAGGTGACCACAAACCCAAACCCTTGGATCTGAGAACAATGAAAAAGCATTCAGTGTTTTACAAGAAGACTTTTAATAAAAAATAGAAGTAAATAGAAATAAAGAAATCCCCCCTGTAAAATCAGGATGGTATATATCTTACAGGGTAATTAGATTCAAAAACATAGAGAACCCCTCTAGGCAAAACCTTAAGTTACAAAAAAGATACACAGACAGAAATAGTTATTCTATTCAGCACAATTCTTTTCTCAGCCATTTAAAGAAATCATAATCTAACACATACCTAGCTAGATTACTTACTAAAACTTCTAAGACTCCATTCCTGTTCTGTCCCTGGCCAAGACGACTACAGACAGACACAGACCCTTTGTTTCTCTCCCTCCTCCCAGCTTTTGAAAGTATCTTGTCTCCTCATTGGTCATTTTGGTCAGGTGCCAGCGAGGTTACCTTTAGCTTCTTAACCCTTTACAGGTGAGAGGAGCTTTCCCCTGGCCAGGAGGGATTTCAAAGGGTTTTACCCTTCCCTTTATTTTTATGACAGTCATCTTATTTTAAAAAACTTGACGTATTGAATAATGGACATTAATCAAAAAGTATGGGCAAGGAAACATCTGAATTATCTGATCACTTGCCGAGTTGTGGGGAGACCACAATGACTGCAAAAGTTGAACAAGTGGACTCTGAAGTGACAACGGAACTACAAAATATTGGTAATTTTGTCGAAGTAAGGGAAGAAACCTACCCTGAAGACATTGCATTGTGGCCAAAATCTGTTTCATTGGATATGATAGAATATTTCTTAGTAAATAAACCAAAAAATGTAGGTAATATGGAAAATTTGAGAAAAGAATATGAGGTTGCAGGATGAAAGTAATTTAGAAGTCTTCATGAATCCCATTTTCTGAGGATGAAGAAAAATGGGACAACAGAAATGAGAATTTGGTTGATTTTTTGGGAAAACATTAAGGCAGTCTACTGTTATGTTTGCAAATTATTCCCTGACCATAGTAACGGAAAACAAACATTCATTGACAGACACTGTAATTGGAGAAACGTTGCAAGACATACTGTTGATCATGAAACTTCCAAAGCTCATATTAATGCTATGTGTAAGTTTGTTCAAAGATGTAAATTATCTGGAAGAATTGATTCTGTGTTATCGGCTCAGCTTGAAAAGGTTCTGGTTGGAGGAAAGTGCTGAGACGTGTTTTTGCCACGGTCAAACTGCTGTCTTCTTTGGGACTACCTCTAAGAGGACATGATGAGTCATCATTGTCAAATCAAAAAGGAAATTTTTTAACCTGCCTTGACTATCTTAGTGAATTTGATGATTTTCTCAAAGAACATTTGAAAAATTATCAGTATTGTGACTCAGGGAAGACCAACTTTTTAATGCACCAAACCTACAATGAATTCATCACTATAATGGCAGAGCGGCTCAGAAACCAATTCACTGATGAAGTAAAGGATGCCAAGTACTATTCCATAATAGTCAATTCAACACCAGATGTGACTCATGTAGACCAATTAACATTAATTTTAAGATACATGACCGGCAAAGGTGAAGTTGTAGAGTGATTTCTTTGTTTTGTCCTGCTAAAATCCCACACTTCTGAATTTCTAGAGACAACTGTTTCGGAAATCATTGCAAATTTAGGTTTGGACTTCAAAAATGGCAATGGGCAGAGCTCCGATAACATCGCAAATATGGCAGGAAAATATTCAGGTCTACAGGCAAGACTGAACAATGCAAGCCCCTCTGCTTTATTCATACCATGTTCCAGCCATTCCTTAAATTTAATCTGCAACGCTGCAGCTGAATCTTGTGAAGGAGCTACAAATTTTTTTGACTTTGTTCAAAACAGGTATGCCTTTTTTTCGGTTTCCACACATCGGTGAAGTGTGCTACAATCACGCTTGGAGCAGGCAAATGAAAAACATTTGATGGTCAAAACAATTTGTGACACCAGGTGGTCTGCTCGTGCAGATGCTGTTTTGGCTTTGAAAATGAGCTATGAAGATATAAAGAAAACCTTCTTAAACATAGCCACATCAAATTCTGCGAAAACTGAAGCAAAATCATTAGCAGAAAAGTTTGCAAAGTACAATGTTGCTGTTTTTACTCTTTTGTAGAATCATTTACTTCAAAGAATTAATGCCGCCAGCAAATCGCTGCAAAAGGTTGATACAAATGTAATGAATGCTGCACAATTGTTAGCTTCAGTTAAAAGTTTTGTCATGGAAGTTCAAAATGACTATAGCTCGGTGGAAGCAGAGGCACTAACATCAACAGAAAAGATAAGTTCCTCTGATATATCCGCTGAGAAGTGTAAAAAAAGCAGGAAGTTATTTTTCAATGAAACTAGAGACAATGAAATCAATTTAAAAGGGAAAGAGAAGATCATCACTGAGACTGTCAGTGTTATCTGTCACACAATAATAGTGCAATTGCAGAGTAGAGGTGAATTTCTAAAGAAAACTGTTGATTTATGTTGCATGTTTTTTGACAGAAGTATTGACGAAAATGTTAAAAGCCACTACAGTAAGAAATTAAGTGAGGACATAGACATAAATCTTTTTGAAGATGAAGTGAAACATTTAATTCATTTTATTGAAAATGATGAAGTCTGTGCTTCGAAATCACCAGTTGATTTGTATAGACTTGTATGTGATGGTTTGCAGGCAGCCTTTCCAAATGTAGAAACCATTACATCTGAATTTTTTTTTAACAATACCTGTCACAAATGCTTCTGGTGAATGTTCTTTTTCTGTATTGAAATGAGTTAAAAATTATTTGAGAAATACAATGAGTCAGGAACATTTGACAAGTTCGGCAATGTTGACAATTGAAAGTGCCTCTTTACAAAATATTACTTACGATGACTTAAGTGATGATATTGTAAAGAAAAAGTTAGAAAAAAGCTATCTGAATAAATTTTTTTTTCCAAATTGAAAAAGTTTCTTCCAAGGAAGTTAACTTTTATTTTTCCATTCATGTGTCATCTATACTTTTTATTTTTACACATTTTTCACACTAGCGTAATGCAAAAACAAGCTTTCATCTAGACCAGGCTTTCTCAAACGGTGGTCTGAGAACTCCATTCAGGTGGATAAAGGAAAGGTTATTGAGCTTTTTTTATAATGCACTCTTATCCAAAGCACTTCACAATAGTTAGCTAACGGTACAAACAATATTTGGAAAGATCATTAAATTGTCCACCGAGACCTTCAGCAATTTTCAAGTGGTCTGTGAAAAAAAAGTTAGACTAAAGTTAGTACCTCACTTTATTTTCATTTACTTCCTATTACTTATAATATAGGAGGAGGATGAAGAAAAAAAGAATGAAAAACTGGGGGGGAGATAAGAGAGAATGTTCTTTTTCTTGTCTGGGTCCCGGGGTGGGGAATGAAGCTGCACGCAGGGCCGCACTGGTGGTGGCACTGTAGTGCTTCAGCGAAGATGCCACCTATGCTGACAGGAGTTCTCCCATCATCACAGGTAATCCGTGTCCCTCAGGGGCAGCAGTTAGGTCAATGGCAGAATTCTCCTGTCGACCTATGCTGTCTACACTATGGGTTATGTTGCTTTAACTGAATCGCTCGGGGTGTGAATTTTTCACAGCCCCAAATGACATAGTTATACCAATCTAATTTCCTAGTTTAGACCAGGCCTAAATCAATGTAAACCAGGTTTACACCCATGGAAGAGTGTCCATATGTGGAGTTGCACTGGTTTAACTAAATTAGTGCAACATCACACCTTCAGGTAAACTGGTAAAACGTTTGTATATAGACAAATCCTAATTTAAATTAATTAGCTTGCACTAATTGCTTGTCAAAACAAGAGCAAAAACTAGTAGAGACAAGCTCTCCACAAGAAGAGAAGGGAAGCGTTCACCAACACCATTTCCTATAACACAGAGGCTTACCTTGGAGGTCTCCCATTCACGTTCTGACCAGCCCCCACTCTTCTAATAGTTTGCAAGCGCTACAAGATCTCATGTTGAAATCCAGCACCATTTGCTATTACATCTTACCCCAGATTGAAGCCCCAACACTGAGAGTTCCACAATAGATTTATGGGGCATTGTCTCAACATTTTCCCCTGGTTATTTTCAAACAAATTTTTCGTCCAGCAGTTCTCACAGGGTTCTACTGCTGTCCCAATGTTTGTGCATTACACCACAAGTCCTAATCAAGAAACTTTGTTTACAGAAAACATCCATGTTAAAAAAGTTAATCCCACATTTAAGCGTTGTCCTCCATTATTCTGTCCTATATTTTAATGCTAGATTTGACTTGAGTCAGTTTAGCTAGGATAAAAACCACAGTGTGCCATCACCTATTGCGAGGGCCTCAAATGTACATTTATAGAGGCTAGTACATTAGCAGAGGTATCAATATGTGGAAGATTTATCTTATTTTCCGTCCAGCTCATGTTTATGCCTTAATTGCCTTATGGAAAATCCTCTTAAAATTCTCTTCTTTCTTTCATGTAAATATATGCATCTGTGTTAGTAAATATTAATGCAGTTCTCTAGCTCCAGCTGTGAGAATATTTTATTGTTGTGTTAGAGGTTTTGATTAACCTCTAAGCGATTCTTGCAGTGTCTGCTATGTTTATCTGAAACTTGCAGAGTCGCTGCAGGCAAGGGTTGCCACGAAGAACTTTATGTACTTTCTCTTATTATTTTAATTTAGTCTTTGCACGCACAATTATTTCTGCTTATTTAATTATTTAAAACCACTCTATATGAATTCTAAAAACAAGGAAGAAGCTATTCAGTGCCTCCTAATTTCACTTCTCTACAGACAGTGGTGAAGTAAAAGAAATATGCGCACGTTAACATCCTCTCCCCAACTGCCATGGCACATTCCTCATGAGCCTACATGATAGTCCTAAAGCGTCATAGCACAAAGCCACTCTAATAACTGAGTGTTCAAGCAACTTTCAGAGCCAGTTTGAATGGGCACCACCGTGTGGTACTCATGCTTTGTGGCTTATACACCCTGTCTCCCCACTACCTACATTGACTCTCTCCCCCTGAAATCAGCTGATTGGATTGGAGCCCCCCCTTAACTCTCTTTACTGTATTGTGGGAGTAATCATGGCCCCAGTGGTGCCATGTATAATTTTGGGTGTGACTTCACTGTAGACAAAGTTAATTTAAGTCACTCCTCTGCAGTTAGCCTAACTCAAGTGAGAGTGACCACTGCAAAATAAACTCAAAGCCACTGTGTCCACCTGGGCACTGCATTCACTAGTGTGAGGCTTTAGGACTTCTGGGACAGATCCCATGGTTCTTTGTGCTGCAGTAAGTTGAGCTGTAATGAATTGTTTCCCAGTGAATTGTGGGAGAACTTGTCTGCAATTTCTGGGCACACGGGGGAGTGGTAGAAAGGCATTGGAAGACTCTTGGCACGCAAGTGGAGCTAATCTGTGTTGTGTTAGCAGCTGATGAATTGTGCTCACTTGAATTTTAGTCCTTACCCATCTCTCAGGCCAGCTAACTTGAATTAAAAGCTACACTAGATTTAAGGGTATGTGGGTGGGAATGGGACTTGAGTTAGGGGCAACACTCGAGTTATAACATGAGTTAACTTTGCAATGAAAACAAGCCCTTTACTCCTCAATTGATGTTAATATGTTAAGTATTTCCTTTAGGCATTCAATTTAAAATTGGTGAGACTGGTATTGTGTTGCTGGTACTAGGGTTAATTAAACACCAGTTGACTCTCAAGGTATTCTGTCCTGGTGGGAACCGACTTCAAGGATGAGAGGGTAGTTCCATGCTCATTTAACCCTTGGCCTCTGCTGTAAACACCAACTAGTACAAATATTGATGACGACAGATACCTGACTGAGGCCATCAACTCCTTATGTATAGGCCACCAAATGGCAGCTACTTTCATTTACTATTGACCAACCTTAGATTTGAACCAGCTGTCTAGAGGTGAATGGCTCATAGACTCATAGGTATTAAGGTCAGAAGGGACCATTATTGCATTACCAAGCTGATACATATTCCAGTCCCCTTTATCCTAGGCCTTCCCATATTTGTATGTGTTGTTATACTTACAATTATTCATAGCTTTTGTCATGCACATGCTTTTTCTTGTGATTTTCAAAGGGTATTGGCATGCTATCTTGGTAGCACATTCTCTCACTTAGATTAGACACTCCTCAAACAGAGGGCATTAGCATAGATAAGCACTCAAAACAATCAGTTGCACACATACAAAATGGGAAATGACTGCCGAGGAAGGAGTACTGCGGAAAGGGATTTGGGGACCATAGTGGATCTCAAACTAAATATAAGTGAACAGTGTAACGATTGCAAAAAAAGCAAACATCATTCTGGGATGCGTTAGCAGGAGCATTGTAAGCAAGACACGATAAGTAATTCTTCGGCTCTACTCCGTGCTGATTAGGCCTCAACTGGAGTATTGTGTCCAGTTCTGGGCGCCACATTTCAGGACAAATTGGAGAAAGTCCAGAGAACAACAAAAATGGATAAAAGTTTAGCAAACATGACCTATGAGGGAAGATTGAAAAAATTGGGTTTTCTTAGTCTGGAGAAGAGAAGACTGAGGGAGGACATGATATAACAGTTTTCAAGTACATAAAAAGTTGTTACAAGGAGGAGGAAGAAAAATTGTTCTTTTTAACCTATGAGGATAGGACAAGAAGCAATGGGCTTAAATTGCAGCAAGGGAGGTTTAGGTTGGACATTAGGAAAAACTTCCTAACTGTCGGGGTGGTTAAGCCCTGGAATAAATTGCCTGGGGAGGTTATGGAATCTTGTCATTGGAGATTTTTAAGAGCAGGTTAGACGAACACCTGTCAGGGATGGTCTAGATCAGGGATGGCCAAACTGCAGTTTGTGAGTTGCATGCAGCTTTTGTACAGTTAAAGTCCAGCTTGCAGAGCCCCCCAGGTTCCCTCCATTCTCCACGTACCAGACTGCGGGGTGTGGGGTGTAAGGAGCTATGAGCTTCTGCCTTGTGGTGGGGCTAGGGACTTCTGCCAGAGACAACAGGTGCCTGCTGAGAGTGAGGTGGCACAATTTAAAGGTTCACCACCCCCAAGCAGCTTGAGTCATGCCCTCCCAGGCACACCCTCACTCTTACTCTCAGTGGCCCCTCCCTACAGCTCCCAGGTGTTAGCTCCGCATGGAGAGGCAGTGGCAAACAGCTGGGAACTGCAGGGAGGGGCCACTGCTTTAGCTCCATGGGAATAGGCAGCAGCAAAAGCAGCAGCTCTCCCCGCAGCTCCCACCTGCCTCTCCCCATGGCCACAGAGCTATGTGCTGGGAGGGGGCCCAGCAGCACCATGTGACTGAGTGGGGCCAGCAAACCCTGGCAAAAATCGTATTCAGCTTAGACGGTCAGTAAGTTTGGCCACCTCTGGTCTCAGAACCAGGTTTACAATGGTGCCAGTGGTGCTGTGGCATCGGGCCCACACTCAGAAGGGGCGCTGGTGTCCAGACTGTGGCCATGCCCCTGGCTCCACCTGTGCTCTGCCCTAAGGCCCTGCTTGGCTTCTTCCCCCGGCTCACTTCTCTCCGCCCCCTGCTGGCTGTGCCCCCTGCTCACTCCTCTCCATCCCTTCCCCTCACTTGCTGCTCGCTCCTCTCTGCCCTCAGCCCCCATGTGAGTAGTGGGCAGGGCCTTTGGGAGAAGAGGTCAAGCAGGGGTGGGGCCTTGGGGCAGAGCACGGGGCAGGGCCTCAGGGTGAAGTGGGGTGTGTGGCTATGATCCAGCCACGAAGGCCCACAAAAGGTTAATCTGATCCTGCCTGGTCTAGTAAATACTGGGTCTAGACTAGATGACCTCTCAAGGTATCTTCCAGTCCTACGATTCTATGAAAACCACTTTACAGTGTGTGCTTATTATATTGAGTTAGTTAGCTAGGTATATAGCTCTAAATATAAAGCTACAATTGGCTTGTGTGTATAAAGTTAGCAGTTTAGATATTTCAGACAGCATGGCCTTTTTTTTTTTTATTATGTTAAAAATCCATGGTTTTGGTTTATTATTAAATAGTTCCTATTTAATACAATTTATTCTGGAGGATTTTGAAAAACATTTTAAAACCTCATCTTTTCATTTTATATTTTTTTGGATTAAAGTGATTTTAATATGTGGACATAATTTATTATTTTGTGGTTTGTAATTTTGAACCCACATTGTTTCAATCTATAGCTCATAGAATTGAAGAATAATGTCCTGTGAACGCCATACACAGCTTTAGCGAGACAAGGTGGATGAGGTAATATCTTTTACCTGATCTACTTCTATTGGTGAGAGAGACAAGCTTTTGAGTTTACACGTAGCTCTTTTTCAGGTCCCTGTCTTTCTCACCAACAGCAGTTGGTCCAATAAAAGACATGATCTCACCTGCCTTGTCTCTAATATCCTGGGGCCAACATGGCTACACCAACATATCACACATACACACTTTGTCTTGTTGTTTTAATGTTCAGACTAACATGTATGGCCCTGATTCAGCGATGCAAGTTCAAGTAAGCATGTGTGTAATTTTAAGTACATGAGCAGTTTCATTGGCTTCAGTGGGACTGGTCACATGGTTAAAGTTATGCATGAGCCTAACGGCTTTTCTGAATGAGGGCCAGAGCACTCGGCACCTTGCAGGATTGAACTCTGCAACTTCTCTATTCTGGGTGGAAGGGCAGAGATGCTCAAGGGTGTGCTTGCTTATATTGCCCTCTTGTGGCTGGCCAAGAGAGTTTGCTAGCCTTAATACTGCTACAGCATTTCTGTACATAAAAGGTCCCTGTCCATACATCCTAGGTGCCCTTGTCATAACTTAAACTGTATTGCTGCATTACTATATTTATTATTTGTATTGTATTTTAATATAAACCACCACCAGTGAGCTAGACAATTTAAAAATCTCGAATGCCCCTCCTATTCCGACAATTCCCCACCCTTCAACTTTCTCTGCCCTCACCTCAGTTTTCAAATGCCTCGAGGAAAATGCTGAGACGTGCACAGGCTGAAATTGTGAACAAACAGCAACACTTGCCCCATAATCTCAGCCGTACAGAACGCAACGCCATCCACAGCCTCAGAAACAACTCTGACATTATAATCAAAGGGGCTGACAAAGGAGGTGCTGTAGTCATAATGAACAGGTTGGATTATGAACAGGAGGTTTCCAGGCAACTCTCCAACACCACATTCTACAGGCCACTCTCCTCTGGTCCCACTGAGGAGTACCAAAAGAAACTACACCATCTGCTCAAGAAACTCCCTGCTATAGTATAGGAACAAATCTACACAGACACACCTCTAGAGCTCTGACCAGGGTTATTCTATCTGCTACCCAAGATCCATAAACCTGGAAACCCTGGACGCCCCATTATCTCAGGCATTGGCACTCTTATAGCACGATTATCTGGTTATTTGGACTCTCTCCTCAGACCCTACATTACCAGCACTCCTAGCTATCTTCGAGACACCACCGACTTCCTGAGGAACCTACAATGCATTGGTGATCTTCCTGAAAACACCATCCTGGCCACCATGGATGTAGAAGCCCTCTCTACCAACACTCCACACGAGGATGGACTACAAGCTGTCAGGAACAATATCCCTGATGAGGCCACAGCACACCTGGCAGCTGAACTTTGTGACTTTGTCCTCACCCACAATCATTTGAGATTTGGGACAATTTATACCTTCAAGTCAGCGGCACCGCTACGGGTTCCCGCATGGCCCCACTGTATGCCAACATTTTTATGGCTGACTTAGAACAACGCTTCCTCAGCTCTTGTTCCCTAGTGCTCCTCCTCTACTTGCGCTACATTGATGACATCTTCATCATATGGACCCACGGGAAGGAGGCCCTTGAAGAATTCCACCATGATTTCAACAATTTCCACCCCACCATCAATCTCAGCCTGGACCAGTCCAAACAAGAGATCCACTTCCTGGACACTACAGTGCAAATAAGTGATGGTCACATAAACACCACCCTATACCAGAAACCTACTGACCACTATACTTACCTACATGCCTCCAGCTTCTATCCAGGACACATCATAAGATCCATTGTCTACAGCCAAGCCCTAAGATACAACCACATTTGCTCCAATCCCTCAGACAGAGACAAACACCTACAAGATCTTTATCAAGCATTCTTAAAACTACAATACCCACCTGGGGAAGTGAGGAAACAGATTGACAGAACCAGGCGGGTACCCAGAAGTCACTTACTACAGGACAGGCCCAACAAAGAAAATAACAGAACACCACTGGGCATCACGTACAGCCCCCAGCTAAAACCTGTCCATCATATCATCAATGATCTACAACGTATCCTAGAAAATGATCCGTCACTCTCACAGACCTTGGGAGGCAGGCCAGTCCTTGCTTACAGACAGCCCCCTAACCTGAAGCAAATACTCACCAGCAACTACACACCACACCACAGAAACACTAACCCAGGAGCCAATCACTGTAACAAACCCCGATGCCTACTCTGTCCCCATATCTACTATAGCGACACCATCAGAGGCTCATTCACCTGCACATCTACTAATGTGATATATGCAATGCCCCTCTGCCGTGTACATTGGCCAAACCAGACAGTCTCTACGTAAAAGAATAAATGGACACAAATCAGACATCAGGAATGGTAACATACAAAAGACAGTAGGAGAACACTTCAATCTCCCTGGACATTCTATAACAGATTTAAAAGTAGCCATACTTCAACAAAAAAACTTCTAAAACAGACTTCAAAGAGAAACTGCAGAGCTACAATTCATTTGCAAATTTAACACCATTAATTTGGGCTTGAATAGGGACTGGGAGTGGCTGGCTCACTACAAAAGCAATTTTCCCTCTCTTGGTATTGACATCTCGTCATCAATTATTGGGAGTGGACCGCATCCACCCTGATTGAATTGGTTCTGTCAACACTGGTTTTCCACTAGTAAGGTAACTCCCTTCTCTTCATGCGTCAGTATATTTATGCCTATGCATCTGTAATTAAGAGAGAGTGGAATGGAAAGGAAATATCAGAAGGAAAACAAATTTTGCTATTGTTAGTTTGTTTCTGCTAATAACTGTGTCAGGATCAGTGGAACTGCAGTCAGAAGGCCCATGTTATCTGGAGGGACTGTTATTGATGGGACACCAGGGAATACAAGGAATTAGGCAGGAAGTAAGCGATGTAGTCATGTGAACAGAGCTGTATACAGAGGTTAATAAAGTTCCATTGATTCAACATAATCTGCATTTAGCTTTACTCTTTGTGAATGAGACAGCACCCACAAAGTGTTAGCACCTTTCCAGACATTCCTGAAAGGACAAAGTGCTTTGCCCATCATAGATGCTACCATGTTTGCATCTTTCTCATTGTTTTCCTTCTAATACTTCCCCAGTGGATATTGCCTAATGTTGGGTACAGCAATCAGTGCACTCTTACACGTTACATGGATTTAACTTTGCCTGCAGCAGTCAGTGCACAGAAACACAGGCACAATGCTTGGTTTTCACACATGTAAATAGTATATAGCATTTTGAAAATGTACTCCAAGGTTCCTAAAAGGAACTACAACAGAAGGACAACTGGGTTCAAAAAAGAATTAATAAGTTCATGGAGGATAGGTTCGTCAAGGTGGTGAGGGGTGCATGGGGTTGCAACCCCATGCACTGGGTGTCCCTAAACCGCCGACTGCCAAAAGCTGGGACTGGATGACAGGATGAATCACTTGAAATTGTCTTGTTTTGTTAATTCCCGCTGAAGCGTCTGACGTTGGCCTCTGTTGAAAGACAGGATCCTGGGCTGGATGGACCATTGGTCTGACCCAATATAGTCATTCTTATGTTCTTTTGTTCTAAAAAAAATCAAAGCAGACTTTTGTGTCAGTTAAATCGTCTGAAAAGGAGAGGTAATTTTATTTGTTTCCTACACTGAGGGGGCAATAAATACAAATGTGTTTAATGAGGCCCAACCTTGACTATATATTGTTCTCAATAAAACCTTTTATTCAACATAGCCTCCACTTAATGGAAATTGTGTTAGCAAACAGCCAGTCCCAGGGTCATAATGTCTATAAAGTAGCTGTCGCTTTCAGACTGACTTTACCCAGTCAGAGTCAAGCAAGGTTAAAAAAATGGAATATTAAAGAGCTGATTGTGTCACACATCAGCCACTCTGTGATAACCATCTGAAGTTTAATGTTTTTAAATTAATCCTCGTTCATGCCTCTCTGATAAAGGATATTGTCTCTTCCATCTTTTATAGATGCACACATGAGCATGTGCACACACACACACACACACACAAAAGGATTATTTGATATAACATAACAAACACCATTTGCAATTCAAATAATTTAGACCCTAGATGATATGTTTCTTAACTGCTTGCCTGCTGCATCATATATTAGGTAAATGGTGAAAATGACACACATAGTACTGATATTAAGCCATAAAATACAGGGGGCTATGATATTTATATCAGTATAAATCAGGAGTAACTCTACTGAAGTCAGCAGAGTGACACGATGGTATAAAACCATGAGATGACATATGAAAAATCAGACTGGATTTTACTAGGCTAGAGGTAACATTATCGCTCTGATCTCTAAAATGCGGTCAGGCAAAGCTCATGCTTCATGTTATAAATTCATTACCACAGGGATCAGAAAAGCATTTTTCCCTCCAGAAATATCATTGCACAATTGGCCAAATACATTGCTTTTGGGGATTTTTTAAATTTGCTTTTCTATGAAGCATCAAATGTTGGCAAGTACCAGAGACAGGCAATGGAATTACTGCATCAGTTTTTGGATCTGGTTTATAGCAAATCTTATATATCTGTGCTCTCAAGCAGGGATACTGGAACAATTTGTATAGTGGGGGGTGCTGAGAGCCATTGAACCAAACTGTAAAACCTGTATACGACGGAAACCACTTCAAACCAGGGGGAGCAGCAGCACTGCTAGTTCCAGCACGTAACCTTTCAAGTAGCTTTGAGCTCTTTCACGGTACAGAGACCCCTTTCTTCAGATATTAATAATTTGCTGCTTGATTCTGAGCCTGTATCCCGTACTCTTCTCTCATCCCATCTGATCTCATTGTTTCTAGATAATGTCAAGGTGAGTGAAGTAATATCTCTTATTGGACCAACTTCTGTTGGTGAGAGAGAGAAGCTTTTGAGCTTACAGAGCTCTTCTTCAGGTCTGTGTAAGCTCAAAAGCTTGTCTCTTTCAGCAACAGAAATTGGTCCAATAAAAGATATGTTACTTCACTGACCCTGTCTTTCTAATATCCTGGGACCGACACATCTACAACACCACTGCATAGATAATGTTCATCACACTAGCCTATCTGAGGGGCTTGAGAGAGAACCAGGTGTCTCAAACTTTCTTGTCTTCTGGTATGAATTTAACTTCTCTCTTTTAAACTTTGCATTTGATCACAACCCGATGATGGAGTAACTCAGAATATGCTGTAGATTTAATATATTGTCCAATAAGTTATTTTCCATGCAAAACTAACCAGCCACACGCTTCCTGAATCTGGGATCATCTACTTACTCCCATTCTTCAACCCTCCACCTATGCGTCTACCAGCTCAGTCCTGTTTTCCAGCCTTGACCACCTCTTTCTCCTCTGTGTGATTCTCCAGAGCTCTCTCACTGGTGCCACCACATGAGTTTGTACCTCTTTCCCCCTCCTTCAAAACCATTGACTCACGATCTATAAATCACTCCCTAAAACCTTCCTTTCCTTTCAGCTTGAATCAAATCTCGAAGTTTTTAGTCAGTTTTACCTGGCCTTTACTTGTTTGGATTTTCCTATTGGGTTCAATGGGCTAGATTCAGCTGTGGGTTACACCAGCTCCTTCCAGCATAACTCCAGGCAGAGGGTCCAGAGTAGCAGAAAGGTGCCAAAAGGGGAAGTTGTGGAGCCACAACATCCTTCCTACCAGGGGCTTCAGGCAGCCAGTGCCACCCAAAAATTGCATGGATCTAACCACAGAGTGAGTTATTCTAGAGCAGGCTGAGGACGTGCTGTCAGTGCATCACCTCAACAACCTTCACTGGCAGGCTTCTAAGGAGCCCTGCAATTGTTAAAGCTTCACTTCCCTGGCAGAAACCCAAAGGGAGGCCAGGTTTCAGTAACATTGCCTTTCCTACCTCTGGTGACTTCCCCATAAGGCACAGCAGACCAGGTTAGGACAAGAGGTTTAACTTCTCAGAAAGAGGAAAGCCTGACCCCAGGGGAGTTTTGACTGAGTAAAGACGTCAGGATTTGGCTGCTTCTGCCTATCTGTCTGTCATGCATTTTGTAATTCTCTGCATGAAGAACGATGATATAAAAATGAACAGCATTGTATTATCCAGCATGATCTGATCCTTTCATAGGATGTTTGATACTTTTGTAGTATTGTATCTGAAACCATGAACGGCATTGCCAAAGGATTGCTGGAAGCAAAAAACAAACAAACAAACCCGGATGAGGCAAGTTGCCATCTCTTAAAAACCTTGACACAAGACAAACACTTGCTTTGCATGAAAACTCTTCAAATGCACCAAGCAATAGCTGAGCTCTTTACCTTATTCTCAAAAGGAGGCACTTTCTCTTTACCTCCAAAGTAAGAATCTTAAAGTTCTAAAAATACCTAGAGGACAAAGTTGAATGGAAAAATTGTCTGTTAAAATATGTGAAAAAGAGGAACAGGTTTCTTTGCAGGAAAAACATCCTATGATGATGATCTATCAAGCAGCCCTAAGTAAGGCATGAACAGTACCTACACTGTGTCATATAGGTTGTCAATATCTCATAATTGATGCTAAAATCTCAGAGCAGGGACTGCCTATGACACCCCAGGGTGCAATCCAGATCAGTGAGGGACTGTATCACCACCTGCCTTGCAACCTGAGGTGTCTCACAATGCTTAGGGTGAAGATCCCAACCTGGGCCGTTCACAGTCAGCCAAACAGCATGCAGGTCTCATCCTGAGTGTCTGTGTGCAGCCACAGCCCTGCTTTATCAACTCTGACCCCAGCAGCCTGTCAGCAACATACCAGTCATACTCTGGCTTCCAGCAGCCCTGGTTACCAATTGTAGGGTAGCCCCAACCGCACTCCCTGACTTAGTCATCCTCCCCTCCACCCAAAGTATGTTTTGCACTGTCCAGCCCTCTCTGGACAATCCAGATACATTAGGTCTGTTGCCTCTCTAAGAGGATCAACATACAGCAGTCTGCTACTATAAATGGAATTACCCAAACAATTCACAACACTGGATTAGTTGTAATTAAAGAATAAAACAAGTTTATTTCACTACAAGGAGGTTTTAAGTATAAGGCATTAAAGTCAGAAATGGTTACAAGAGAAATAAAGATAAATGCTTCCTTGTACTAAACTTAACAAACTAGACATGGGTCAAGGTGAAGTCCCTTACCACGTGTTCCCAGTAGCATTGCCGACCAAATTATCAAGCCAGGATCTGCTCCCAAAGTCCAACGACTGTTCCTTTTGTCTTCTTAGGTGAAAAGGACAGAGATGGATAGGGAGAGATAACTTGGGGTGTTTTTGCCCCTCGCTTTTATAGTTCAGTTCCCATTTGGAATGCATTTTCCTGAGGTTAAAGTTCATTCAAACAGTAGAGAAGGCAACATGGTGTCTGGTGGTGAAAGAGGATGCACGCTGTTTCTTCTCACCTCTGTTTGCTGACAAGCAGCTTTTCCCTGTCTTCCCCCTCTTGCTATCTGAGAACGCTGTTTACAACTTATATGTAAACTGAAGTAAACACATTTCTTTGTTTAGGACCTTCTTGATCAGTCCTGCCTAAACGGGGCTATGAGGCTTTGAACATGTGCCACCAACATCATTTAGGGGAAATCCATAACTTTACATATAATACTGCTACACACATTTTATCATGATACTATTGACCAACAGTGAGTTATTAGTTTTTAAATGATACCTCACAAGGCATATTTTGTACAAAGATTATTACAGTGGTGTGTAGGGTATGAATACAGGGGGGCATTCGATCATACTGGTTTTATACATGTTTGTACAGCACTGGCACCAATGGGACCCAGATCCTGCCTGAGGCCAGTGGGTGCTATTGCAATACTGTACTGCTGCTTAATTATCTGAGTTAAAAATTAACATGTTTATTTAAAGACATTTAAAGACATTCAAAATGTTTGACTTTCTGTGGTGCCCAGTGTGGGCCTAACTCTGCTTCCATTGAGGTCAATGAGAGTTTTATTATTGGCTTCAGTGGGAGCAAAGTTAGGCTGCTGCTGAGTGCTTTTGTAAATCCCACCTGCAGTGTACAAGAAGTGTACAGTGTCACTGCAGAGGGCCTCCCTGTCTTTTACTGCACATGCCACCAGAATCCTTACTGAGCAGCACCATATACAGGTAGCTAGGTCTGCATGTTTGAATATAATAAGTAAATTCAGTTATTGGAACCCAACTGTGTCCATGTAGTTTCCTCATATTTCTAATGCTGTGCAGCATGAAGACATGACCACACCCATTGTCTTTTTTGTCACATGTGAGACTACACAGCTGAATGAGCTAATAGGAAAGGTGATGTCATGTTGACAGTAGACCTGTGTCAGGATAAAGAAAACATGGAGGCAAACAATATCTGGAGCTGTCGCTACTCACATGCATATTATGCACCCATGCATCTCTTCAGGTATATGGTACTGCTACAGGGCTCTCGGAACAGCATAGGCCAGATTCTCTTGAAGGCATCAGCTTGTATTGGTGCAGAACTGCTTGATCCCAGTGGAGTTCCAAGAGGTTGGGAAGGAGTATGCAGCCCTGAGGCACAGAATTCCCAGGTGTTTAAAGGGACTGTGCCTGCTGGACCAATCCCTTAGCTTTTCCTGGCTGGTGTGATGGTGGTCCCACAATGGTCTCATTTTCTCTCCACCCCTCCTTGCCCCTTTGGGCTGACTTGTATCCTGGCAAATGTTAGGAGAGAGAGTGATCATGGACAGAGCGTGACTCCTCCATCTGGGGAGGCTGTGCGCACCTGGATTGTGCCCCCGTCCTGAGGCCTGCCCCTGCTCAGCAGCTTCCCCCAAAGCCCTGCCCACACTCCAACCCTGGCCCCACTCGGCCCCCTCCCCAAGACCCCCTCCAGCCACCACTTGCCCCTCTTTGCCCCCTCTCCCAGGCCCCCCCTTTCCGCCTGCTGGCCAGCCGGTCACTCACTGCTTGCACACCTCTTTGCCCCCTCCCCTGACCCCCCTCGCCCGTCACTTCTACCTCTTCACTCCCCACCCCCCCAGGCTGCCCCCACCTGCCCGCCAGCTGCTCACTGCTTGTGTGCACACTCCTCTTCCCGCTCTCCTCTGGTCCCCCCACTTGACTGTGGGCCAGAGGTCTGGCTGCCTGTTCACTGCTCGTGTGTGCCTCTTCACCCACTCCCAAGAGGCCCCCATGTGGGCAGAGCAGGGACGGGGGAAGAGAACAAGCGGGAGTGGGGCCTCAGGGCAGAGTGTGGGCAGGGCCACGCTGGGCTGCGCACCCTTTCGGCAGTGGTGTGATCTGAAGGCAGTGGGCCAGCTATTTGGGGAGGCTTAGCCTCCCTTGGCCTCCTATACCCAATGCCTATGATTGTGGTTATGTCTGACCCTTCAGTCCTCTGTGCACCGTCTGGACCATAGAGATTTTGCTTTTAAAGTCACTGAGCAACGTTGAGCCATAAATCCAAATATCCTTATTTTGCTGGATTTGCGTTACAATATCAATTTTGCAGTTTAATTTGAATCAGCTCATGAATGTACCACTTGCAATTCATGGTGAAATAAGCTTGATGTTTCGTCACTGTAATGATGTTTTATCTCTCCATATTACTTACACATTAAAAGGGCAAACTATCCAACTGGGTATATGTACTGTACTTCTCCAGCCATGAAGGACACATTTGCTATGAACACTTCTTGAGCCATATGGCTTTTTCAGGCTTGATAAGCTCTCAAGTCAAAGAGCAGCACTTCCCCCTCCTTCCCTCCCTAAAAAGAGCATTTTGTTTAACATGGGCATGAATAATACCTTTTCACTTCCTCTTTATTTGCTCCATCTTTAATCTCCCTGAGATGATTAACAGTTTTAAGAGCTACATTCCCAAAGCAAAAGAATAACCAGCTTAAAGGAGTCCAAAGAAGGGCAAAATATATTTTTTCTCTGTAATTTTAAGTTTTCTTTTCCAATAGACTTTATGCTCAGAAGCAGATAACGTTTTCTTTGCATAAGAAATTACTGAGCTCTCTCTTTTTGGACACATCTGAATTAACCATGATCTTATGCCAAGATCAGAGGCAAAGGTACTGAGGCTGAGTGGAAGTTCAAAATGTAGAAATCTCAATGCTGGAGAAGTCTGTGAATTCAATCTTTCTTTATTAAATTTGAAAAATGTCTTGGTATCCCGTGGTCTTCAGAGAAAATGTTTTTAGTCACTTGTTTGTCGAAATGTTTTTTTCCCTGATGGCATTACTACAGAGTGAAGCAAGATAATAAAAAAATAACCTAATATTATAAAGTGTTGTTGGTAGAGCTATTCCACAGGTAGCTGCTGTGATAGAAAGATGCGTATTCATTATTTATACCGCAAAGCATTGTTTCCCTGAAGTATTTCTCTTTAGTCCATAAAAACTGGCATTTCCTTCAGCGCGTGCCAGTCCAGCTTCATAAATTTGTTTTATGCCTTCTTTTGTGTTTTCCAGGCACCACTGCATAGAGAGCTGCTATCAAAACTTTATCAATCTACAAGAAGCCTGATGTAGTGAGATACTCTGCTGGTGCTAGGAAGCTGAGCGAGTCATTGATGCAAGAAAGGATCCAGGTCTGGTCCTGCTATAGAGTACAACATTCAGACAGTAATAACCTACACAAAGGCCTGCCTACCAAGTTTTGGGATTACAGCAGAACAAGTGCTGAAGTCTATGAACTTGTTGTTATGGCTATTTTTGTTCACTAACCCTTTGAACACCACACAGTGCACGCATCCAGGATTTCAGGCAGGACCTATTGTGCTGCAAACTGGTGTAGTGAGTTCAGCAACGGCAAGACCGTTTCTTGTCCAGGAAGTCGCCTCCCCCATTCTCTCCCCGGCTTAGATGTTTATACTTGGGTTTAAGGTGCTCAGTTTATAACTAAAGAAACAAAAGGTTCTTCCTTGAACACAAAAATCCCAGCTCAAGCTGCACACCAGCCCTTTAACAACTGGTTAGGGAGCTTGGCTTCTGTGACCACCAGCTAGCTGCCTTTATAGGGTTCCCAGCCTTCAGTCCCCAGCCCTGCTTCGTTAGTCCGCTTTGTACGCTTGTGCAAGGTCTGAGCAGGGAGTTAACTCCCTGCCATGTGGTATTCAGACAGGGCCTGGGCAAGCCACCCTATGGAACTCCAATGGGACAGGAGGCTGTACTGAGACAGGAGAGCTGTACTGGATGCTACTTCTGTTTGCGCGTGTGGGTGATCAATAAGGCAGATGAACTGTGAAAACTTTGTAATGCAGCAAACAAGGTTCGTTAAGGGGGTTGAAATGCTACTCGAAGTGAATTTACTGTACATACATAAGTTAACTTATAAATGAAGTTCTGAGAAGTTGATCACCAAATATAACCTTAAATGAATATAAACCCTGTCAACTTTAGCAGAGCATAATGGGAAAATTCTGCCTTCAAACAGGTAAATTCTATGCCAACTTAGCCCAGGGCTACACCACAAAATTTTGTTGGCATAATTATGTCAGTCAGGGGTGTGGAAATAACACATCCCTGACTAACATGGCTTTCCTGGCGAAAACCACTTTGTAGATGCAGCATTACGAGCAAAGGAGTCCTTTTCCCGGTATAACTTATGTTTTAGGGGAGGTGGTATAACTCTGCTGTCACAATACCTCTTTTTGCCACTATGAGCTGCATCTCCTCTAGGGGGCTCTGTTGGTGTAAGTATGTCTGCTGTAATGTAGCCTAGCCCTTATGTTCTTTGCAATCCCAGTAAAATCAATAGGGTTGCATGGGGGTATTTGCTAGTGCTTTTCTCACTGAGAAAAACAGGAAAAATCAGAGTTAGGGCTGTCCCTTTCTTCCTTCCCTCACTCCTACCTCCTAATGTACAACAGGGATAATGATATTGACCCATCATTGTAAAGTACTTTGACGTCTCCTGTTAAAATAGTCTTATTGTGTGGTACCTTGGAATAACAATGGTTAGTCTATGTTACTAGATCTATGGAAATGTTGGTATATAAGACCTATTGCCAAAACTCTTGGCTTTTAGTTCCGGAATATTCATATTAGAAAAATGATGGTGCACTAGAATTAGGTCATAGCAGCAGTTGTGATGACAGACGAGTGTCCCAATTAATGAGATATCAATGATAGCAGAAGTTGAGGTTTTTCTTCTAAAAGGAAGCCTTGAGAAATATTAAATGGACAACATGAAAAAAAATCCATAGGAAATCATATAGATTTATGTATGTTACTGTTTATGCACTTTAATTACAGTGGTATTTAAAATGAACAGAAATGGCACTTTGATTGGGCTGTAACTGCACTTTTATTATTTGTATTTGAATATATTAGAAAACAGTTAAAGCTGCTCTGTGTTGTAGGAGCCCAATTCATCCACTTAGACATTTAAGAAATTGAATGTAAAGAATAATTTCAGAGCTTCATCATTCTCAGGTCTGCTGACAATGGCTCTTTAATTCCATCTCAGTGTCAGATAAAATTGCAAAAGGAAATCTCCTCTCAGCCATCTCTATTATCTGGGGCAAATTCGCAAAGATGTCCCAGTAAAATGGACTTCCCAGGCACCTCACATTTTTAAGCCGACATCTCTATTATGATTATGTGACATGGAGTGTATTTACAAATCTGACTCGTGCAAAATGCTGCCATAATCATACACAACTACTTACTGCTGGGTTCTTACACCTTTCCCTAAAGTATATGATGCTGGCCACTGTCGCAGATCTGACACTGGACTAGAGGCACCTCAAGTCTGATCCAGTCTGACAATTCCTATACTCCTAAACCACTATTTTCGGTGTGGGGTGTAATACAGGAGGGCCAGGGAGAGTGCTAGAGGGGAAATATATAAGGTCAAGGCTAATTAAGGCATGGTTCCCTGTAGACTAGGGAAGGTGGCTGTAAGTTAATTGGAGCACCTGCAGTCAATTAAGGCCCTGTTAGGAACCTAATAAAACCCCCGCTGCAGGCAGAGGATGGACAGATGGACGGACTGGAGCTTGGAGGTGTGCTGTGAGACTTGGAAAATCAGAGAACTGAAGTAAGGGGGACCCTGCCCCAGTAGGGGAGGGAGACTCCCTTCCCCAGCACCTCAGGACTGCAGGTACCCCACCCAAGGGGGAAGAGGGTAAGAACCTGCAGGGGTTGAGAGGGGCTTGGGCTCAGAGTGAGGAGCAAACCCAAACCCCTCCCCTGCTTTCCTCCTTTACCACCTTCCTGGGTCACTAGCGGGGCCACTGATGCCCCAAGAACAGGGGCAAATGGTGGCATCTTAGCTCCCCACCAAGAAAAGTGCAGGACCCACCAGACTAACATCAGCCTCCTTTCACAGGGGGTAAAACTGAGAATTCCTATTGTTTATCCATTTTCATAGAGGCGTTTAGTCCATCTCATAAGGACTACACTGATGTTTGTATAGTGCTAATTTTTTAAACAGAATATCTGCTTACAGTGAATGTACAGTAAAATATTTTATCAGAACTGCTATCTCTGGGTGCCACCAAGGTACCTCCAATATAGACTAATTTATAATAGGTACTTGCTCAGGGATAGACCATTAGGCCCTTTTTCAGCAAGATGCTTAAGAATGTGCCTAACTTTGGTTCCACTGAAATCAGTGTGTCTACTCATTTGCTTAAGCATCTTGCTGAACTGGGTCCTTACCTTTTGACCTGATTTTTATTCAGATACATTTTCAGGAATTGCCTATCTTAAATATTATTTTGGTGGGGCATAGGTTCAGAATCCCTTTATTTTCAGTATCCTGCAGCCCTCTTTTCTCTCAAAATGGCTAAATCCAAACATTTTCATCTTGTCTGCCCCATGCTTCTAATAAGGTGTGTGTGTGACCTACTCAGCTTCCTTGTAAAACTTGTTTAAAACCTGCTTTCAGCACTATGGCGCCTTACTTGGTTGAAGCTGTTGCTCCTAAAGTTCTGTGAGAGTTGGGTGGGGCAGGGCAGGGCTGGGCATGTAGGGTCTTTCCTTGAATCTCAGAATACTTACTGGTTTGCTGCTATCCCTGCCATTTTTATCAGTTGCTCAGTATTGAGTTATTCCGTATACACTTGTTAAGTTGGCAAAGAGTGACATTTGTTCCAGGCCTCCTAGGATCCACTGTCATCTGAGAACTGCTAGGGCCTGACTAATAACGGTCTCTTTCATATGCTTCCACATACCCACACCCTCTTTTCTTTGGTGGAAAATGGGTATTGTCTAAAATGATCAGAGCAGATACCTATCAGATACTCTGTCTTTAAGTCACTGAAGGAACATGATGGGCTGCCATTATTATTATATCAGGTCTTCATGTCATCCAGACCCAATGCAATGTCAGTGGAATTATTGCGGTTAAACTATAACAAGTTATCAGCTTCCTCTTGCAGAACAGATACAATCTTTATGGTGCTACTAATGGACAATGTTGTCAATGTTTTTGAAAGTTAAATAATTCATCTGTCTCTCCTCCTCATGAAGGTGTCCTCCGTGTGTCGGAAGAGTCTGGAGAATCCTTATCAATTTTTCCAACTTTAAATTTCCGTCTCCTGAAGCGCTACGTCAAAGGTACCAGACTTCAGCACAGTGGAACTCAATGAGTCTCCCTTTGCAGACCGACAGGGTAAAAATTTCAAAAAAGCCTAAAGCCATTTTCAAAAGTGACTTAGGAGCATATCTCTCTTTCAAAGTTAGTGGGATTTAGGCTCCTAAATTCAAACACCACTTTTGAAAATGGGACTTGGGCCTTGTTTGCACTTAAAATCTTTGCTGGCTTAGGTATACAGGCAAAACCCTGCTAGTGTAGGTATAAGTTATACCAGCAAAAAAGTGCTTTTCCCAGTATAGCTTCTACTGGCTCTGTGAGTGAAATAAGTTATACCAACAGAAGCCAAACACACAGACACACAAAATCACTCCCCTAATCAACATTGCTATGTCAGTAAAACTTTTAAGTGTTAACCTTGTTAGGCTCCTAAGTGATTTGGTGCTTCTGAAAATGTTACCATAGGTTTTTGTTGTAATGGTAATGTTATAGTAAATGTTATAGTGATGTTATAGGTTGTAATTTCATGTATATAGTTATGAGGCTGAAAATGTGTCCTCATGGCTTAAAGCAAGCCTAGGCAAAAACTCTCCAGAAGTAGAGGGGCAGTTCACACCTCATCAGGGCATGTATGGGACAAGCCCAGCCCAGCCGCACAGGAACAAGGACACTGGCCTAGGCAACAACAAAGGATCTGTTGGACTCTGGAGTGAGTCACCCCCCTTCCTTTAGTCAGCTTGGGACTGCGATGCAGTAATGCTCACCTGACTCTGAGGGGGGTGGGGCCAAAGCCAAGAGGGAAGGAAGAACATAATAAAAAGGAGAGACATTTGCCATGCTCGTCCTCTCTCTTCCACCCACATCTACAGACACCACACTAAGCGACTGAAGCACTGATCAAAGGGAAGAGCCTGGCTGAATGGCAACCAGCCAGCCTGTGGTGAGAAGCATCTAAGTTTGAAAGGGCATTGAAAGTGTTAAGATCAGCTTAGAATGCGTTTTGCTTTCATTTCATTTGACCAAATCAGACTTGTTATGCTTTGACTTATAATCACTTAAAATCTATCTTTGTAGTTAATAAATTTATTTGTTTGTTCTACCTGAAGCAGTGCGTTTGGTTTAAAGTGTGTCAGACTCCCCTTGGGATAACAAACCTGGTGCATATCAATTTCTTTGTTAAATTGATGAACTCATATAAGCTTGCAGTGTCCAGTGAGCATAACTGGATGCTGCAAGATGGAGGTTCCTAGGGTTGTGTCTGGGACCGGAGATATTGGCTCGTGTCATTCAGTTGCACAATCCAAGGAGCAGCTTACATGCTAGAGGCTGTGCGTGAACAGCTCAGGAGTGGGGGTTCTCACAGCAGAGCAGGGTAAGGCTGGCTCCCAGAGTTGAGGAATCGAGTGACCTAGCAGATCACCAGTCCAGATAACATCAGAGGAGAACGTCACAGAAGGGAACAAAGGGAGCTGTTGTTAATGGTCTTTTTCTTGTTCGTTTGCTTTTTGCCACAAGAACCTCGCCACCTTCTAATCCAAGCGCAAGACATGTTTCTTTGACCTTGCTTTCACGTACCAACATGTATATTAAAAAAAAACAAAACAACCCTACTGTCAAGGTTCCTTCCCCATTCTGAACTCTAGGGTACAAATGTGGGCACCTGCATGAAAACCCCCCTAAGCTTATTCTTACCAGTTTAGGTTAAAAACTTCCCTAAGGTACAAACTTTGCCTTGGCCTTGGACCATATGCTGTCACCACCAAGCATTTTAAACAAAGAACAGGGAAAGAGCCCACTTGGAGATGTCTTCCCCGAAGCCCTACACCCCCTTTCCTGGTGAAGGCTTGATAAGAATCCTCACCAATCCTTACAGGTGAACACAGACCCAAACCCTTGGATCTTAAGAACAATGAAAAAGCAATCAGGTTCTTAAAAAGAATTTTGATTAAAGAAAAGGTAAAAGAATCACCTCTGTAAAATCAGGATGGTAAATACCTTACAGGGTAATCAGATTCAAAACACAGAGAATCCCTCTAGGCAAAACCTTAAGTTACAAAAAGACACAGCTTATTTTACCAGCCATTAACCAAAAGAAAATCTAATGCATGTTCTAGCTAGATTATTTACTAACTTTACAGGAGTTGTAAGACTGCATTCCTGATCTGTTCCCAGCAAAAGCATCCCACAGAAAGACAGAACCCTTTGCTCCTCCCCCCCCCCCAGATTTGAAAGTATCTTGTCCCCTCATTGGTCATTTTGGGTCATGTGCCAGCGAGGTTACCTTAGCTTCTTAACCTTTTACAGGTGAAAGGGTTTTGCCTCTGGCCAGGAGGGATTTTATAGCACTGTATACAGAAAGGTGGTTACCCTTTCCTTTATATTCATGACACCTACCAAAACAAACACATGATAGTTGCATAGTCAAGTTACTTAATGTGCTCGATACTATGGTGATAAGTGTGGTTTTATTTTGCTTTCTGGAATTAGTTTTTCAAGTTCTCTGAGCATGTTTGTATTGAACCGGACGATGATTTGTCCTTAAAGTTGCTTTTGCTGAAACAAATTCCTTCTGCAAGAGAACCATATGTCTTTGATGAAGGATACAGTACATCACTGCTTACCAATACTTTCCCCCAGATCTCTTTTTAAAATGACAAACTTGCATTTAGGAAAAGGAAATTTACTGTGGCTTTTTTGGACAGATGGTGATAAGTGTGAGTTAGCATTTGTAAGCTTATAAGCACATATGGTTTTGTACATATCAATTAAGGCAGTTGGCTAATCACTCTAATATCATTACTGATTCATCTGTATTCCTTCAAATAGACACTTACACTCAGCTGCTGGTTTTTATAGGTATGGACTGGGTTGTACAATTTAGTCAATAACCTTTCCTTGGCACCAAAAGACTTAAAAGGGTACATTTCAGAACTGTGTGGGCAAGCCATTTGGCCAATGCCTAATGTGTAAGGCACGCACATACAATATTTGTGCATGTGGAAAAAAGGTGGTTTCTTTTTAAAGGCTGTGCTAGTCATACAGTGGGCTGAGTGACGACAGCAGTATGTCTGTGCACACAGGAAATACATGCCGATTCATGCATGCACTCATCAATCTGTTTATGAGGCTACTGTATATTGGGATGCTCAAGACAGTGACCCCACATTAGTCTTATTCATTCTCTGTGAAATTAGCCATGGAGGTCATCACTGTATAATCTACAAAATCCTTTACTAATACTAACTGATAAATCCTTACAATATCCCTGTGCTTATGACTGTTCTACTTTTATAGATGCGGAAACTCAGGCTTGGAAGTCGGGGCCAAAATTGTCATACCTGGGGGGAGATTTTCAGAAGCACAAATGACAGTTAAGTTCCAACTCCTATTGAAAGTCAATGGCAGTTAAGCACCTAACTGCCATTGGTGCCATAGAAACCCTTGCTGCCTAAAGTTAGGTACCAAAATTCATATTTAGGCACCTGAATAAGTAACTGAACTCCCATCCCCCAAGAGATTGTGAGCACCCACAATTCTAGGAGGTTTGGTGTTTGGAAGATCTGAAAATTGGGTCATGTATTTAGTGCCTGGATCATTACCACTTATGGTAAAACTTGTTGGAATCTGAGAGACGATTTCTCTGCAAGGCTTTCCTTCAAGGAGAAATGATCCCTTCCTGACCATTCTGTCAGGCGAATGGCAGGTTTGCCCCTCCCCTCAGAATAGATGGTAGGGCCTGCTAGGTTTAGGCATCCAAGTCTGAAAACTTTGGCCCCAAGGCTACACAGCCAGTTGAATGGCAGAACAGAAAATAGATTCCAGGTTTTCTAGACTTGTGTTCAGACCACCAGATCATATCGCTCTTTGCTCTATGTATGCACTCTTTTTTAAAATTAATTTAAATTCAGTGTTCATTGGTATTTAATTTCCTTGCAAGTTATATGACAGATTATCAGAAGTAATAGACACATTTAAGAGGACAGTAATTTTTGTTTTACGTGTCCGAAAAACATTGTCAGATTTTGTCTTCAGTTTACTTCTAAAACTGTGCCTGTATCTTTAGAGTCTACTAGTTTTGAATGAAATAAAGGGACTAGGTTGAAATGCCTTTTTCCCCCAAAATGATTTCTAATTTTGAGGTTGAACACAGCTGTCTACATGGTAAAATCCATAGCTCCCAGAAGAGAGAGAAAACTGGCAAGGTAATAAAATTCGCGCATGCTTTGCTCTCCCAGATGTAGAGCTAAAAGAAAATAAACTTATGTTATTTCTCCAGGGAGTATCATTGCTATTTGAAATATTAAGCCTGTTACTAGCAAGGTATAGGATATTATGTTTAGCATCCCAGCCTGTGTATGAAACCTGTGAGTGACTTTCCGTAATCCCCTAAGAGAACTTCATAATGGTCTCTGCATTACAGCTTTATCTAACCCAGAAGGGATTTGCTGAGCCTTTGAAATTGCCTGAAATGGAATGTTGACATCAAATGTTTGCAGATTTTCTTTCTTTCTTAATACAAACCTATCTTAGAAGCACAAAAGTGAATGGCTAAGGTTCCTCCTACTTTTATGTATTCCCCCCAGTCCTGTGGTTTGCTTAATTTAGTCAGCTCTTTAATTTGTCTAAATCTTTGTCAGAATGGGCCCCCGCCCCAGACCTGTACAGTGTGGTGTACTCTCAACTCCCACTGAACCCTGTGGAAATTGAAGGTATTGAGCACCTTAGAGTTTGGAACCACTGGAAACAGAGTGTCCAACTTTTCATTGACAATTGCAAATGCACAACCAAAATGAGATCTACCTTCTTTTTGCAAATCACTGGTGGCTGGAAAATGGGGTTGTTTTCTGTGGAAAAAAAATAAATTACAATGAGAAATTTTATGTTTTGTCAAAATTTTCTGCAGCCCACATACTTTAAACTGGAGTGTTTGACTTTGTTTCTCCTGGGGAGTGGAAGAGAAGCAGTGGGGAGGAGACATGGAGCTGAGTTGGATACTCTGTGTCTTTGCACACTTGCAGAAAGCAGGGCAGGGCAATTCGGCTGGAAGGACCCAGAAACATCCAGAATAGGGTGTGATATATACTAGAGATGCTCAATAGCTGTTTCTGAGGCTGGTTAGGAAGTTTTCATGGTTGGCAATGCACCTGGTAAGTCACACCTTAGTCATCCTCTGAGAGCTGAGCTAGTCAAAGTGCAAAGCAGGTGTCGGGTTGGGCAGGGGGAGTAAATACAGAAGTTAAAGCCAGCCTTGTTGTCAAGGTTCCTCCCCCACTCTGAACTCTAGGGTACAGATGTGGGGACCTGCATGAAAAACCTCCTAAGCTTATCTTTACCAGCTTAGGTCAAAACTTCCCCAAGGTACAAAAATTTACACCTTGGACTGGCCGCTACCACCACCAAACTAATACTGGTTACTGGTGAAGAGCTGTTTGGATGCGTCCTTCCCCCCAAAATACTTCCCAAAACCTTGCACCCCACTTCCTGGACAAGGTTTGGTAAAAAGCCTCACCAATCTGCCTAGGTGACTACAGACCCAGACCCTTGGATCTTAAGAACAATGAACAATCCTCCCAACACTTACACCCCCCCTTTCCTGGGAAATGTTGGATAAAAAGCCTCACCAATTTGCATAGGTGACCACAGACCCAAACCCTTGGATCTGAGAACAATGAAAAAGCATTCAGTGTTTTACAAGAAGACTTTTAATAAAAAAATAAAAGTAAATAGAAATAAAGAAATCCCCCCTGTAAAATCAGGATGGTAGATATCTTACAGGGTAATTAGATTCAAAAACATAGAGAACCCCTCTAGGCAAAACCTTAAGTTACAAAACAGATACACAGACAGAAATAGTTATTCTATTCAGCACAATTCTTTTCTCAGCCATTTAAAGAAATCATAAACTAACACATACCTAGCTAGATTACTTACTAAAAGTTCTAAGACTCCATTCCTGTTCTGTCCCTGGCAAGAGCAGCATACAGACAGACACAGACCCTTTGTTTCTCTCCCTCCTCCCAGCTTTTGAAAGTATCTGGTCTCCTCATTGGTCATTTTGGTCAGGTGCCAGCGAGGTTACCTTTAGCTTCTTAACCCTTTACAGGTGAGAGGAGCTTTCCCCTGGCCAGGAGGGATTTCAAAGGGGTTTACCCTTCCCTTTATATTTATGACACTTGTGAACTCAGCAGCTGATTGATGCAGGACCAAGAGATGTGTCTGCTGTGAAGGCTGGTTCCCAATACCAGTGCCACTTTGGATACAAGTCAGTGCTACTCTTGCTTTATTTACAGGGAAGCTCTCCATTAGAATAATGGTTGGTCCACAGCGGTGTGTTTTATGGACGTAGAGGGAGAGTTAGGGGTAAGGGGAAACATTTGTTACCCCTCCAAGCTACAGAGCCTGTGGCGTTTACCGTTAGCTATCAGCTGGCTGCTGCAAACTGGGATTTTTATGTCAGTGAACAGAGAAAGAATGGGACAACACTTAGTGATGGTTTGTGAATTCTTGCCTGACTAAGCTGGGCTTACGGGGAGATGACGGTGTCCTATAGACTGAGTGCCAGGACATGGATATTTAATATGCTGATCCCAATCTGTGTACCACTATGGATACAGACTACAGATTTCTGTTTCACTAGCATCTGAGAAGACCAATCAACTATTAACCGAAGGACTGGAATTCTGATAGCTGTGGAGATCTCCAGATTGTTTGATGACAGGGTTGTTAAATATTTGCAAGGACTGAGATGCTGCCATTTCTCAAGGGCAAACAAGCCATTTATTCAGGTGCCTAAATATGAATTTTGGTGCCTAATTTTAGGCAACAAGTGATTGTTTCAGCCGAACAAGTGACCATTTCTCAAGCTCGGAGGAGTTCAGGGGACATACACTGCAAACTATGGTCACAGTAAAAAGACCGAGTAATCATCTCTGAGAGAAGATCAGAGGAGAATGTGTTCTGATCTGTGCACTGAAGTGTAGAAAATGTTAAGTTGAAACCTTAATATTTGAAAATTGGGTCATGTATTTAGGTATCTGGATCATCACCTCTTGTGGTAAAACTTGTTGGAATCTGGGAGAATTCTCCGCAAGGCTCTCCTTCAAGGTGAAACAATCCCTTCCTGATCATTCTGCCAGGCAAGAGTGGCAGGTTTGCCCCTCCCCACAAAATAGATGTTAGGGCCTGCCCTCATGCCTAGCTTTAGGCATCTAAGTCTCCCGAATAATTTGAAATCAGTTCTTCACACTGGCACATATGCTAAATAAAGTACATCTAAACCTTCAAAGAAAGAAGCAAACAGAAAATACAGAGCGATGCCAATTTACACTAGCTGAGAATCTGATGCACTGGTGTAAAGCAGACAAGTGAACAGAACATATTTGATTACCGTGGGTCAATGAATATTACTATGGGGATGGGCCTTGCTGATTCCATGGCTACTTATTTTTGTTATTAAACTAGGCCACTGAAGTTGCCCCAGGCAACAGACAATTCAATGCCAAAGCTCCATATAAAGTATCCCATTGAAAAATCCAATTGCTGATTGTGTTTCCTAATGGTGGTGGCCCCACAGCCCTACTTCCTAAGTGCTGAACACAAAGTACTAGATCAGACATTTCTCCATATTGACTGTCCCTGAAGTTTGGCAAGTCAGTCAGACTTCACTTGACTCATCAAACACCTTGTCTCCTCATTCCAGTGGGGACTGCGAATGCGTGGCAGTGCTGCCCTTCCAAAATCCAGGCTCCCCCTGAAAGGACCATGAAATTTCATGCAAAACTTCAGAGATAGAATCACTGCATCAGGCATTATGTGACTAATGTATATGTCATGCTAAGGGTGTCCTCAGAGCTCAGGATTCCACACAAAGCACTTGAGCTTTGTTCTTACTCATGGTTATGGTGATGTCTTCAGAATCCCTCAGTAAAATGTTTGCTAGTGTTAATATGTTTAGGAGACTGAACCCTTATAACGGTCCATTTTCAGGAGCCTCCTTTGTTTCTTCTCAGGAAAAAAATTCCTTCCACATTTAAATGTGACTCAGAAGGTCTCGCACGGGGAGGGAATTTTATCACTGCAGCACTGTTGATTAAGACAAGTACAAAGGAAAACATAGTTTGGCAGGTTCAGATGTCTTTTGTCCTTGTATAAATTCAAAACCCTTTCATCCTAGAAAACCAAGCTTGCTGAGCAGTTGTATCCTTGGTCTGTGTGTGTATTTACCAATTGTTTTTTTTAAAAAAAACTAACAAATTAATACAAATACCAAGATTATCTAACTTTTAAATTCCATTTCCTTCATGTTCATTATGGGGGAAAAATGTTGGGGTGAATTACTTTATTTGAAACGAAGTCATTGCAATAATCGTATTTCTCTTATACCAAATGGATAGAGGTGATCTCTTGTGCATTCTCATCGTATTTCAGGAAATCACTTAACCATGTCTCTAACCTTAAAAGCAAATTCCTGCCCTGTTCAGCAGAACACTTTCAACATGAGCTTAAATTTCATTCATTGTATGGGATTTAAGCATATGCTTAAAGTTAAACAAGTATTTTGCTGAGCAGGGATCGATTTAAGTATGTGCTTAAGTATTCTGCTGCATTTGAGCCTTGGCAGCTCCCACCAGTCAGAAACCATTTTGTCTGTATAAGTAATTCTGTCTCAACAGCTGATTTAACTGCCATAAATAGGGTGGCTTCTCACTTTTTTTTTTAAAGTTTTCATCAGAATAAAGGTCAGTCATCCACTGCTCTGATTTCCTTGTACAGATTTCTCCTAGTATAATGTCTAATGAAAAGAAATTCAGTTTAACCTTTTAAAATTACTTTTTGGATCTCAAAAAATGTCATGCTGCTATTTCTTTGAAGAACTGTCATTTTCAAAACCGCCAATATCCTATCTCTGCTGCATAAGCTGTCTTTAAAAGTTGCCTGTAAGCACCTTCTTTCTGCCATGCTCTTTGCTGGCATTTGAAAAACATTTATTGAGCTCTAAGTAGATCTTGCTGCTATTTGTGTTATGATTTGGCTAATTTATAACCCATCTACCTCTTTGCTTGTCCATAGCACTCCCCTGCCTGGTTTGGTGTTGATATATTTTCAGTACCGAGCATATATCTCCAAGGAGAACAGGTGCTACAAATAAATGAAATTGGCTTTCAGAAAAACATTTCACTTCTCCCCTTGGTAATTACATTTTCAGTCCCTTGTGGGTTTTGCAGCTTGAAGTTTTAAAGGGACTACGTTCACTTTTTGGTCACTGTAGATTAACAAGTTTATAGCAGGTTGTGTTGATAGAACAAATGAGGTCTGAGATGGAACATCCAGTTTGCAGACTTTACTGGGAGTGGATGTAGCTGCTACCACTAATCTGATCAGTATTTTTCCTCAGTCTTTCTCCTCCTGGCTGTTTTCTGAGAGGGTCTTTTCATAAACATAACTCTTACAGAAATTGTAGCATCATCGCCAGCTTATGAAAAACTGTAATGATTACTTTTATAATAATACCTTAGATAGCTAAATAAATATTGACTGAACTGTATGTGTAGGGCCAAATCCTAGTTAATAGAGCTACACTGATTTATGCCAGCTAACAATCTGGTCCTATATCATACATAGTGGTATGTCATAAAGGTTTTTTTTGTTTGTTTGGGGGTTTTTTGCATTGGTTTGGGGTGGTTACATTTTTCATGGGTATTGAAGCAAAAAATGAGCTATGCAGGTTATTCTGAGCTAATGTTGGTGTCATAAATATAAAGGGAAGGCTAACCACCTTTAAATCCCTCCTGGCCAGAGGAAAAACCCTTTCACCTGTAAAGGGTTAAGAAGCTAAAGATAACCTCACTGGCACCTGACCAAAATGACCAATGAGGAGACAAGATACTTTCAAAGCTGGAGGGGGGGGGGAAAAACAAAGGGTTCTCTCTGTCTGTGTGTTTCCTTTGCTGGGACCAGAGCAGGAATGCAGGTCAGAACTCCTGTAAAGGGTTAATAAGCAATTTAGTTAGATATGCGTTAGATTCTGTTTTGTTTAAATGGCTGATAAAATAAGTTGTGCTGAATGGAATGTATATTCTGGCTTTTGTATCTTTTTGTAACTTAAGGTTTAGCCTAGAGGGATTCTCTATGTTTTGAGTCTGATTACCCTGTAAGGTATTTACCGTCCTGATTTTACAGAGGTGATTCTTTAATTTTTTCTTTAATTAAAATTTTTCTTTTAAGAACCTGATTGCTTTTTCATTGTTCTTAAGATCCAAGGGTTCGGGTCTGTGTTCACCTATGCAAATTGGTGAGGATTTTTATCAAGCCTTCCCCAGGAAAGGGGATGTAGGGCTTGGGGGGATTTTTGGGGGAAAGACGTCTCGAAGCGGGCTCCTTCTCGGTTATATTTGTTAGACGGTTGGTGGTGGCAGCAATAAAGTCCAGGGACAAAAGGTAAATAGTTTGTACCTTGGGGAAGTTTTAACCTAAGCTGGTAAAAATAAGCTTAGGGGGTTTTTCATGCAGGTCCCCACATCTGTACCGTAGAGTTCAGAGTGGGGAAGGAACCTTGACAATTGGTAAAACCTTAAGTCCAGGCATTCCATGTATTGTGTATTGCCAAGTACGTTGCAGAAAAAACTATTTTAGAAGGGTGTAACAGTTACTGCTGTAGTAGGTCCCGCTTTCATGGTCCCCCAGGCACGCTCTGCCTGCCTCAGTCCTCCACAGAGACAGCCTCTCACTATTGCTGTTGGATTGTTAAGTGTCTTACCCCTCTAATGCAGGAGCGGCTATAAAAGCCACACTAGATGACAAATTTCCTCATCTTTATCTGCTATTTTATCACAGGAGCTGGCAGTGAGATTATAGCTAGCTGACAGTGTTTGCTTTCTAAGCCTCTATTTTCAGGTGCTTCTAACGTTACAAAAAAGGGAAAAAAATACTAACTGGTTTCTCTTGTTTGTTCACAGGCCACAGGTGGATTTTGGGGTAAAGTGAGGTGAGAATCTATGTAGCTGTTTCTGAGTTAGAAATAGAATTATCAAACACTTTCAAAGATCCAGCAACACTCTCTGAGTCTGTGTCCTTCTGCAACAATAAATTCCACAGACTGACTACAGGCTGTATGAGGAAAAGCTTGCTCAGATGTGCTCTACATTTCTATGCCATCAATGCCATTGACCCCTAGTTCTCATATGATGGGGCGGGGTGTGATTTACGTGCGAGTCTTCCCTTGCTCACATAAAACTCTTGAGCATCATCATGAGAACATCTGTGCCTCCTTCAGCTCTGCCAAGCGCGGCACATCTTGCACCACATTCACACATTCCCTTTCGGTGCGTCACTCTCCCACGTACCAGCCGGGCTCTTCCACACAGCTGGGAGAAGAAAGGGGCAGCCAAGGGGAACGGGAACAGACCTTGGGATTCGTATGTTGTGTGGTGAGGGGAGAAGAGTGGCCGCTTTTCTCCACGCTGTGTGTGCACACTGCACGCCTGCTCCTCTCTGTGAAAAGGGAGCAGCAACTTGAAGCCTGGTGAGGTTGCCCCCCACATTCCCAAAGTGCTGAGCTGCCAACTGGCCCCTATAGCTGCTGCCCCTAAAACCCTCTCCCAATCGCCCACTGCTCTGGGACCCTGACCCTGGTCTCCCACCAGAGGTCCAATGCTTCTGTCCCCCCGTTCCTGTTCTTGCCCACCTCTCCACTGCTCCTGTCCCCAAACCCCTTACCAATCACTGCTCATTTTTCCCCCCTGAAAGCCCCATGCTCCAGTCCCCCAGCCCTTTGCTGTTCCCACTGCCATTCCATACTCAGGCTCCCTGAATCCCCTGACTCCTCAGTGCTCCAGCTCCCTCTAAACTTGCCACCCCGAACTGCTCCCAATCCCAGCAGTTCCTGGCTGTCTCCATCCCCACAAACTGCTGCTGTCCCACCTCTGCTCATTAGCCCTGAGGTTGCTCTGGCCCAGACTGGCACCTGGTAGCCTGAGCATCGGTGGTGCATAGAGGTGTCTTTCAGGGACGTTTGCTGCCTTTTTCCTTAATGACACTGAGCACCAAACTGAAAACTGGTCCTGAGGACTGGGCCTAATGTGTAACTTAAAGCATCACTTTCATCATCATCACTGAGTTTGTCCCAGAGACTTCCAAAAAGACCGTTGCTGCCTGCTCTGGGCTTCATCTGGCATGAACCGTTCATTTGTGAATGCAATGCTTCGAAATAGTCTTATCTACTAGCTTGTAAAAAGGGGATTATAATACTTACACAGTTTTGTAAAGTGCCTTGAGATCATCAGATGGAAGGCTCCCATATAAGGGCAAAGGATTAATATTTATTTACCACTGTAAATAAAGGCTTTAAGGTTCCAAATTTTCTTGGCATTTTTATTCCCTATTTTATCTGACATCTTTGTGGCTGCATCAGTCAGGAAACAGGAGAATTGGGCACTACAAAAAGAATTTGGCACTTAATATTATATCATATATTAGCTCATTCCATTTTGCTGTTCTCCATTGAATTTCCAATACCCTGATGAGGATCATTAGTTTCTGAAATGAAACATGTTAATGAAGCTGATCTGGACTGCCCTTCTAAGTACTCAGACAACTTTGCCAAATCAGGAAGGTACAATCACTTCTGTGTTTGTATTTATTAAACATTGTAACATTGCTTGATAAGATTGACAATATTGCATCAAGGACTCTTGGATCTGTGTCCTACTGACTCACAGCTCCCGCTTTCCTTTGAGAAGGTGAAGTATGAGATTGAATCATACTGGTTAAGCCTGGTACACATAAGGTTGAACAGTAAGACCAACCGTCCGACAGGCGTGTCAGTTGTTATCCTGATGAAGCTAAATGCATGTGACAGTTAATCATCTTCGTAAGCCGTAGCTTAAAATAGCCAGTTCCATTCTTCCAATGAAAGACAAGCTGCACATTTCTGCTCAGCTCACCAGTTTGGAAGTTCAAAAGGTAAAGAGAGTTCCTCTCACCATCAATCAACTGTGAAATGTAAGAAATGAAAATAAAAGGCCTGATTCCTCATTGCCTTGTGCCTCATGTAGCCATTTACAGCCATGCCAAGGTTGCGTAAAGCACTGCTTTGCTGATCTGGTAGCATTTTATACCAACTGGGCATAGGTGTAGAGGATTAAATAAGGTGCAGTCAGTGGAGGACAAGGCCTTTATTTTCAGCGACAGTTGAAAGGCATTTTTGGCATTAGTGTTGATGGTAGCAATCATGCTAAGAACGTGACGTGATTGGAACATTGGTAGGATGGGACAAGGTTGTGTGTAGTCCTGAAGATTGTAACAAATACTCAGAGCTCTCTTTTTGAACCCAAGTTTTGAAAGTACTCTGGTCTCCTCCTAGCTGCTGAATCCAGGCCAATCCACTGAAATCTTGTATCCTTCTGGGCTTTTCCTTCATATGCACCCCAGAGACCACTGCACATCTGAAAGGAAGTGCCAAAATCATGCAAAGTTTCAGTGAAGGGGTCACCTGAGCCCAGGAGGTAGTAAATCTACTGAAACCTACCAAGGAGCCTGATCTAATTTCCATTGATGGCAATGGAAAGACTACCATTGGCTTCACTGGGAGATGGATTGGACACAACCTTCCAACTCCCAGTGATATCTAGTGGTGGTGCTGGAGTATTGAGGACACCCGGGAAAACTTAGTTTCCCTATGTGAACCCAATACCATACTCCTACCTTTTACTCCTCTACACATTTCTCATATGGTAAGAACTCATTGCTGGAGGCACTAAACAACTGCACATCCTCCTTCAGTACATGCTTACTATAATCTTACTGTTTACAAAACATGTGGGAAGACATAGCATCTATTCCAAAGACTTTACATCTAAAGATTGTCTTACTACTCCTATTGAAGCCAGTGGGAGTTTTTTCACTGACTTCAGTTGAAGCAGGATTGAGATTATTTTAGACAGACAGTTAAGTTCAATACTTGTTTCAATACAATTGGAACAACAAGTGTAGTGTTAAATATTCAACAGTGTTTAAGTATTCAACATCTGAAGTCTGCTGATGGCCTCTCTTTTTGTGTACAGGTTTTGCACTCAGCAATTAGTCATCTATCTGAGCACACAAGTGAAAATTAGGTATCTAACTGCTTGAATTGAATGCTAAATTGTAGTGAACTTTTCTGCCACTAGATGGTGCGGTGGAGTAGTTTTTAAGATAACCTCAGCCAAACCTGTCCGAATATTGAAGGATCTTATAGCAAACACATCCGTGGTGTACCTCTTTGGGAAGGAAGCTCTGTAGCCAATCCATATCTGGTACAAGATCCTAACTTGCAACCTACTGTGTACAAGGTGTACATGACATGGTGTCAAAAGTAAACTAATGCCAGAGGAGAACAGAAACAGAAGGAAGCAGCAACAAAGGTTGCAGGATTGGTCTACCAACATACGATTCTTCAGTGTTGCAGAGAACTTCCGTTTTGATAGACCTACAGACTGGAAAAACTGAAAACAAAATTTTACAAGATTTCACATTGCAAACAAACTCCACAAGGAAACTGGAGACATTCATGCATGCTCTTTAATTTATGCTATGGGGAAGCAGGCACAGCATATCTCTAAATCTTTTGGCTTTACTGAAAACAGTCCCAAGATGACAATGAAAGGCTATGTTTGAGGCATACTTTATACCTCAGAGAAATGTGGTTTGTGAAAGAGCATGTTTTTACCAGAAAATTTAGGAATCAAGAGAAAATGTTGAATCTTGTCTATGAGCTTTGCATGCATTGTGAGAGACTTGTGATTTTGGGAATTCAAAACATGAAAATATCAGATACAGGCTAATTATAGGTCTTGTAGACAAGAACCTTTTACTGCACCTACAACTGAAGACAGATTTAGCCCTAAACACAGCTATCCAAATAGCAAAACAGTCTGAACTTGTAAAACAGCAAATCAAACTTGACAAACCTGAAAAACAAACTAGCTTAGAAGCTTAAACCTATGCATCTTGAGTGCTGAAACATCACCATAAAATCCCTCAGGCTAGAAGGAAATTCCAGGCAAACTACAAAGACTTTCGGAATTAATGTACAAGATGTGGAAAATGTCATAGTTCAAGACTTGTTTGTCCAGCTAAAGGTGAAATACGTAATAAATGTACAAAATATGGACATTTTGGAGCTGTTTGCCATACAAAGGCAGTGAAAGAATTAATTATAATTACAGATGATCCCATGGCATTATTCGTGGGTGATGACACAGAGCCTGACTGGAGAGTGAAAATGATTATTCATGAAAAGGCTATTGACTTTAAAATTAATTCAGGAGCAGACGTGACCATCGTCTCAGAATAGTTTTACAATCACATTCAACCTTTCCCAGAGATGAAATCACCTGATACAGCCTTGATTAGCCCTGGAGATATTCTGACCTGTATGGGCCAGAAACAACTTACAAAGACAAAAGCTTTGCATTCAGAGTGCATATGATAATAGGAACAAAGACCCACAACCTTTGCAGCCTCAGCATGGCAGCTACGATGGGCCTAGTGAGAAAGGTGGAAGAACTCGATGGAGAACTTGATATCAGACTTTTGAAAGGAGATCCAGTACAAATAACCTAAGAGACAATGCTGAGCCATAAAGAATACCAGACAAAACTTGGAAGATATTAGCTGCAGATTTATGCAATTTCAGAGGGCATTATTACCTGAGCATTGTGGATTATTTTTCCAGGTACATAGAAATAATGTACATGAAAGACATAACATGTTGCAATGTTATTGAGAAATTGAAGAGCATTTTGCTCACTTCAGTATTCCAGAACAACTAGTGACAGACAACTGACCAAAATTAATTGCAGCAAAATTTAAAGCAAAATATTATTTTGATAATATCATTAGCAGCCCACATTACCCTCAAGCAAATGGAGAGGCTGAGAGACCTGTTCAGACAACCAAGAAAATCCTATAGCAGAAAGATACATTTCTTTCTCTTCTATGTTACAGATCAACACCAATAGCAGCTACTGGAAACAGTCCAGCACATCTGTCAATGAGAAGACAACTCAGAACTACTTTTCCAGCTTTGGGGGAAAAAAAATCTGTCTCAAAGTGGCCAGACAGGAAGAGGATAGCCAAATAAGATACAAAAGCAAAAAGAGCATATGAACACTTCTATAAAAGACATCATTCAGTTAGAGAACGGCCACATCCAGAATCTTGTGACTGTTTGTTTGTGTTAAACTGTATAGAGAGAAAGGATGGACAACTCCAGCTGTTGTAAAGAAAAAGAATTCAATGCCCAGATCATATGTGATAAAGACTGACAATGGAGAGTTCAACAAAACCCATCAACATCTACAGTTTGTTCCTCAGAAAGAACAGTCAATAGAGCAAACTCTACAGATGGCAGATGCAGAACAAGAGGACGACTCAAGGATTCCTAACTGACCAAAGCCAGTCGTTGCAACTAATGGACAGCCAGATGACCAAATTGTTATGAGTTTGGTTCATGTAATTAGAAAACCAGTATGATTCAGAGATGATTGATAGACAAGATATGTACTGAACTTGAAAGACAGCACGATAGTATAAATTTTGTGAATGATGGGAATGTAGAACTTAAAGGGGGAGATGTAATGGAATGTTAAACTATATTATACTGTTCAGCCACTAGGTGACAGTGTATGCAGCATATCATATTTAAGCTAACCTCAGCCATACCTGGCAAAATATTAAAGGATCTTCAAATGAACACGTCTCCAGTGTATTTGTCTGGGAAGGAAACTCTGTAGCCAGATCCATATTTGGTAGACAAACCTGCTCTGCAATCTACTGTGTATAAGTTGTACACAACTCGACTGACATTTGCACTCATGATATATTAGTGGTCCAATAATGCAGGCACGGTTTTTTATGTGTACCTTCAAAAGTGGACACCTGGTTGAGGCTCAGTTGAAAATCAGGCCCTAAAGTTCTAATTCCTAATCCAGCATGTTCTGTAGGATGGAATCTTGTTGACAGTCTCTCTAAAATACTTCTAAGGATGGCACTTCTCTCAGTATTCTGCTCACCTGGGCTCTGAAATATTTTCAGTGAATCATTAATGTACTTTGCAGCTATCAAAGAAAATACATCACTTCTTATGCACTGTCAGATGGAATTCCTTTGAAGATACTGCACTTGTGTGAGCCTTTCCAAAAAAAAAAAAAAGGAAGAAAGAAATGGCAAGGGGATCACTCATGTTACTCACAGATTTAGAGAAGTAAAAGAACTTTTAGATCATCTAGGCCCTCTGCTTTTACAGGATTGTCCATTTATCTCTAGTCTAGTTTTAAATGTCTGAAGTGACGGGGTTTTCACCACATCCCTTGGGAAAATTATTCCACAGACTAACAGACCTCACTGTCAGGTAGCTTTTCTTGATATCCAGCCTAAATTCTTTATCTCGCTCTCAATTTAATCTAATTACAGCTAGTTATATTGCTTCTTATTATGCTAAATAGTCTCCTTCATAAGTGGCACCTTTCAAATACTTGTAGATTTTTATGTCACCTCCTTAGTCATTGCTTAGTCAAGCTAGACCTATTGAACTTCACTAACTTTTCTTTGGAAGACATCTACAGCTGGTATAAATTGTCATTGCTCCGCCGAAGCAATGAAATAGCAGGTGAGGATCTGGCCCGATGCCTCCACTTCACCACGTTTGTTGCTTTTCTCTGAATTCCTTACAATTTATCAACATCTTTTTGGATAAGTAAGTGGCCAGAAATCATAAAGTGTGGTTTTGTCAACACCATCCATCTGTTTGTCATTTATAACACGTTATAGTACTGTGTAGTATTCTGTGTAGGGAGGGCTTGCAGGACTGGATCTAGTAAATTCTGTGCCCCCGTCCCTTCCATTTCCTGTCCCTGATAAGTTGTCTCTACATATGCAGCCCAAAACCGCATTAGCTGTTTTTGCTACCGAATGACATTGCAAGTTAGTATCTCCTGTCCATCATCACCTCTTTGTCTCTTGCAACACTTATACTTCTCCAGTTACTCCTCCTCACAGGATATTTTTTATTATGCACGATTGTATTACTTCAAGCTGAATATCACTGTGTGATTTTTTTTTTTCTGCCCATGTTTCTCTTCTGTCTTGAGTCCTTTGCATTATTTCTCTTCCCTCAGGTGTTTGCAGATCTTCCCAGTTTAGGGCTAGATTATGTTAATTAGGCCCTGCCCTAAGAAGGGGGCAATACGGAGCCTGCACAGGCTAGTGGGAGCAATTGTGCCCCTGGATAACAAGAGTTTAGCAGGATTCAAAAAAGGACTGGCCATGCACATGCGTAATGTGAATACCCAGCTGCCTCTCCTGTAAATCAAAGGGTTGGAACAGGGGCACTCCAGCCCTTCATTTACAGTGTGCTCACATGTGTGTGTGATGTTTGGTTGGAGAGGCCTGGTTAACATTTGCCAATCTACCCCGACTGAGATTCAGAACTGAAAACATTTTAAGAACCCCTTACCAAATTCTTGGTTTCCCCAGTGAAATCCTCGTGGTTCAATGAAGGTATCCCAGCATGCGTAGTTCTTTGATGTCACAAATACCATAGAACTCATCATGGCTTGCAACGACACTTGTGATGTGACATTGCATGGAATTATCTTCAGTGAACTGGGAAGTACCAGGAGGGTTTGACTACACTGGGAAAATGAGTGCTGTGCTTTAAAAAAATGTAATGATCATGTTTGTTTTAAAAACACCACTTACTAACTAGTGTAGACAAAGGCAGGTAGGTTTTAAAATCATGTTAGCTAGTTGTGGTTTAAAACAAGTTAGCTAAAACATGCTACTGTATTTTAAAATACCACTCACTTTCCTACTGCTGATAAATCCCGGGCAGAAGAAAGAAAGTTAGAAAGGTTAGTAAAAGCATATTTTTGTGCTGAATACCCCTTCTTCCCTAACCTTTAGTCTGCTTAAGGGGGATGTTAAGCACAAAATATTGTTACTCCTTTTGACCTGAGTGCTGAGCCACTATTTGAGGTCTTGTGGGTTGTTTCCTGTAGTAGGAGAAATTGATGATGTAGTCAGATTTCTTTGGAGCAATCCTGTTTATTTACAAAGAATGTACAAAATCCTGTTTCACTGAACAGAGTAGAAATAAAAAACAGGAGGCACTTTCTTTGATCACAGTTCCAAGCCCCTTTCAGCCAGCACTCTGCCCAAAAAGCGCTCTCTCCTACCTTTCAGGGTCATGCTACAATGCTTCTCTGGCTGTCCTTCGCTATCTGCTGCTTTCTCTGTCTGCTTCTGTGGTATTTCAAGCTCCAACTGCTCTCTCTCTCTCTCACTCACACAGTTCCACCAAAACAATACCCACCTCTCTGTGTGTGCATTTATCCCCCCATGAAACACCATTTCTCACGTAGCTCTGCTTCTGACGAACCTTGTGTGCTTTTTGGGTGGTGGCTCCCATTGTTTCAGCTATCTTGTTCCATAAACGAGCTTCATTACTTCTTATATTTATCCTGAATGAAAGCTGCCTATTATACCCACCAGCTTCAACAATGTTTCACCCAACTCCCAGCATAAACAATATTTTAATTTTCAGTTCATTTTTACTACTCTCCTAGTAACAATTGTAAACCTTAATTGTGTGTATTTTATTCAACTCCACATGAGACTACAAAGAGATTCCTATCCACACTTTAGAATGCTTAGTGAATTGTTTTTCTCCAGGAGTTTCTTTAGTAAACACTGCATAGTGTCAGCTAGCAATTTAATGCTTTATACTTTAGCAACCCACGTTGCCAGAGAAAGCAACCTTTCAAAAAATAGCTTTGCTGGAGTCTTTCTGGCTAATTAAAAACAGAGTGTGTCTTGTGTCATAGCCACCTCCTGCAGACCCACAAACTGATCACAACACAGGAAGTTGGTGTTTGGGAAAATAAAAAGTGAATTATATTGTCACCAAATAATCTGATTTTTTCCTATCAGTTCTTAAGCTAAGGGTGTTGCCATGAGCCGGCTAGAGGATGGTCAGGATAATATGCTGCTTCTCTTGCTTCTTAAATTGCTGCACCATCTAGTTATAAACACCAGACACAAAGTGAGGGAAATTTACAAAACTGTTTTTTTTAACTCTAACAAAGGAAATCTGGGGTAAGTATATACCAAAATCACTGGGGTATACAAAACAAGAAATGACCTCAAATGACATGAAACTATACTCTTTAACTCCTCCTAACTCAAAAAATATAGACCTCGAAAATCAGGAACAAAAGACCAAAAGACTCAGGGCTGGGTACCTATAACTGTATTTTCATATATCTACTCCATGAGAATTTTTAAAAATATGTGCATCATATGTTAATGTTCATCCTCTTGTTTAGTTTCAAACAATGTTTCATTTTGTTGATTACACTGTTATAAGTCAGCAATATACTAACCCACAAAGGTTTAACAATCAAACCATGTGTTCATGTTTTTATTTCCATCGTGAATTTTTGCATGCAAATAAAAAAATCTGTGCTTCTGCTTCCAAAAACCTCTGAGGCATCCACTTTATTATACCACAAAACTAATTTTTAATGCCCTTATGTTCTGCGAAGCAGGAAAACAGCAATATGAAAAAAAAATCCACTAAAGTGGCCTTTTTGGTAGCTTTGCTGAAGGACAGTATTCTTGTCAGCAAGTTAAGGAAGTATGGGCTGGATGAATGCACTATAAGGTGGGTAGAAAGCTGGCTAGATTGTCGGGCTCAACGGGTAGTGATCAATGGCTCCATGTCTAGTTGGCAGCCGGTATCCAGTGGAGTGCCCCAAGGGTCGGTCCTGGGGCCGGTTTTGTTCAATATCTTCATAAATGATCTGGAGGATGGTGTGGATTGCACTCTCAGCAAATTTGCGGATGATACTAAACTGGGAGGAGTGGTAGATACGCTGGAGGGGAGGGATAGGATACAGAAGGACCTAGACAAATTGGAGGATTGGGCCAAAAGAAATCTGATGAGGTTCAATAAGGATAAGTGCAGGGTCCTGCACTTAGGACGGAAGAACCCAATGCACAGCTACAGACTAGGGACCGAATGACTAGGCAGCAGTTCTGCGGAAAAGGACCTAGGGGTGACAGTGGACGAGAAGCTGGATATGAGTCAGCAGTGTGCCCTTGTTGCCAAGAAGGCCAATGGCATTTTGGGATGTATAAGTAGGGGCATAGCGAGCAGATCGAGGGACGTGATCGTTCCCCTCTATTCGACATTGGTGAGGCCTCATCTGGAGTACTGTGTCCAGTTTTGGGCCCCACACTTCAAGAAGGATGTGGATAAATTGGAGAGAGTCCAGCGAAGGGCAACAAAAATGATTAGGGGACTGGAACACATGAGTTATGAGGAGAGGCTGAGGGAGCTGGGATTGTTTAGCCTGCAGAAGAGAAGAATGAGGGGGGATTTGATAGCTGCTTTCAACTACCTGAAAGGGGGTTCCAAAGAGGATGGCTCTAGACTGTTCTCAATGGTAGCAGATGACAGAACGAGGAGTAATGGTCTCAAGTTGCAGTGGGGGAGGTTTAGATTGGATATTAGGAAAAACTTTTTCACTAAGAGGGTGGTGAAACACTGGAATGCGTTACCTAAGGAGGTGGTAGAATCTCCTTCCTTAAAGGTTTTTAAGGTCAGGCTTGACAAAGCCCTGGCTGGGATGATTTAACTGGGAATTGGTCCTGCTTCGAGCAGGGGGTTGGACTAGATGACCTTCTGGGGTCCCTTCCAACCCTGATATTCTATGATTCTATGATTTGTTTTACATCTCCAAGGAGATACTGTCTTCATTTTGATGGTCAAAAAATGAGGGCATGATGATATATGTGTGATCTCTGGTTTTTTGAGTCTAATAACCTCCCCCGACCTTATCAGATTTTCTACTGAATGAGGTAAAGTCTGCCATTATGTGACTGCATGGAATATTGCTCGGAAACTGTCAAGGTTCCTCCCCCACTCTGAACTCTAGGGTACAGATGTGGGGACCTGCATGAAAAACCTCCTAAGCTTATCTTTACCAGCTTAGGTCAAAACTTCCCCAAGGTACAAAATATTACCTCCGTCATCCTTGGAGTGGCCGCTACCACCACCAAACTAATACTGGTTACTGGGGAAGAGCTTTTTGGACGCGTCCTTCCCCCCAAAATACTTCCCAAAACCTTGCACCCCACTAACTGGACAAGGTTTGGTAGAAAGCCTCACCAATTTGCCTAGGTGACTACAGATCCAGACCCTTGGATCTTACGAACCATGAACAATCCTCCCAACACTTGCACCCCCCCTTTCCTGGGAAATGTTGGATAAAAAGCCTCACCAATTTGCATAGGTGACCACAGACCCCAACCCTTGGATCTGAGAACAATGAAAAAGCATTCAGTGTTTTACAAGAAGACTTTTAATAAAAAATAGAAGTAAATAGAAATAAAGAAATTCCCCCTGTAAAATCAGGATGGTATATATCTTACAGGGTAATTAGATTCAAAAACATAGAGAACCCCTCTAGGCAAAACCTTAAGTTACAAAAAAGATACACAGACAGAAATAGTTATTCTATTCAGCACAATTCTTTTCTCAGCCATTTAAAGAAATCATAATCTAACACATACCTAGCTAGATTACTTACTAAAAGTTCTAAGACTCCATTCCTGTTCTGTCCCCGGCCAAGACGACTACAGACAGACACAGACCCTTTGTTTCTCTCCCTCCTCCCAGCTTTTGAAAGTATCTTGTCTCCTCATTGGTCATTTTGGTCAGGTGCCAGCGAGGTTACCTTTAGCTTCTTAACCCTTTACAGGTGAGAGGAGCTTTCCCCTGGCCAGGAGGGATTTCAAAGGGGTTTACCCTTCCCTTTATATTTATGACAGAAACACATTAGCTTCCCTTCCTAAGGAGCTAACTGATGGCATTAGCTTCTTTTTCAGAACAGTGATAGAATGAGAACTGAACAGTGAGGATATCACATTCCTTTTTGGGCCAGCAGATTTGGAGTCCTGCTGTAACATCTGTTGTAGTTTTGTTGTCCGACAGCTGCAGCATGAATGCTAGATTACTGGATTTAAAAGAGCAGCTACTAACCTGAGTGTGGTTCGTTCTACTCGTTTTCAAGACAGCGCCGAGGCGCGCCAGCTTGAGGGAAGAATTCAGATGTCCCTCATGAATGTCATCGATGTCACTGTGCTTTTAGATTCAGCAGCCTGGTGGGAGATAACATTTTTCCCTATACTAGACAGAAAGGGCTCAATCAGGAACTCAGCAAAAACACACATTTCAAAGAAATGGATGGTATCCTGTCTCTCACGCTCATCTGTGGCCACTGTTGTAGGCTCAGGGCTGTAATAGATCGTGTGGCTATGCAGGTATGGGCATGCATTTGGCTGATGAGTTTGCATATTTAGTGAGATATTTGCCTGAATAATAAATGCAGGATTAGGTCCCAAATTAGTTAGATTCAAGGGCCGTTATATTTGCAGCATCTGACCATTTATCTCTCTCCAAATGCAAATAGAGACCGTAGGAATTATGTACTGTAGACACAACGGCTCATGTGTGCTCATGCATGCCCTGTCAGCATTTGTTTAATGCACCTATTTCCTGAGCTCCAGTTATGCTAGCTCATTTGATATATATGTATTTTTTAAACTTTAATGTGCATGCACTTGCTGAAGTGTGACCAGTTAAAGAGCATCTGGTCTTGCATGAGTTTTTAATCTGAATATTTTCCACTTCTCTGGCTGGACTGGGAAAATGAATAGACCAAATGTTCCATCCTTCCTTCCCATTTTGAAGTTGCCATGGCCTCGTTTCATGTAGCACTTATTGTGCATTCCAGCCTGGCTATGGAGGTCACAGGAGGTGATCCCAGATGGTTTCTTATTTTGAAGAACATGTCCTGTATTATAAGCTCAGTAATGGATTTTGGCTCTTATTAGGCCCACTGGTTAGAAACTGGAAGTCTTAGCCTTATTTAAAATATGCTTCTTTGTTTTATTTGTTCAATGGATTTCTTAAAATCTGATTTATTTAATGCATTAATGTGATTAAAGATCTAACATGATGATGGATAACTGGGCAAGTCACTTTGGCCGAAACAATTTGGTTTGTCAGATCTTTATTTGGACCCGTTACATGGCACTAAAGTGGCCTTAATGAACAGGAGGATCCTGACCAAAAAGTTGGACTGAAAATGATTGTGTTTTTACTGTACCTAATGAAAATATATTAGGGACCCTTGGTAGAATTAACCAGTGAATCTTACTCTTTGTTCAGTGTTTCAGATAGGGAGTAAACTGATCACTCTGTGCCAAGTACCTTAACTGCTTGGTAATTCTCACAGACAGACCCCTAGAGTATTACATACTTTAAGCTGTTACAGTCTTTTGTTCAATACCATTAGCCTATCTGCTAGAAATGACTCAGATACCCAACCATGAATCTCAAGTTGAGGGGGATGAAGCAGGAGGGTCTCTGTGTGCAGATCTCAGGGAATGATCTGGCCCTAACTAATTAGAGCTGAGAGATTAATTCACAACAAACAACTTAGCTGAATTTAGCCTTTTCCTGCCTGTGCAATATTCACAAGCAGACTGCAATTTCCTTGAATGTCTTGGTTATCCAACATTGTTCCACAAATTATATTGCAGATCCCAAGCTGTTGCTGTGCACTATTTGAGCTGCACTGGCTGGTGCTGATGTGAATCCATCATGTGGCATTGTTTCTGCTTGCTGTGTGGATGAGTACCCGGGGGCTTCTGGCGTTAACACCTGCGGGTGCAAATTTCAAACTTGATTTCCACGAACGCTCACGATTGTAAGGCCAAAATCTTCTTTCCAGAAATACTTGTGTTGGTAAAACACAGTCACGTGCATATTCAAGAAAGCAAACATTGGAAGGAGTGTGGGGGCCAAAGCAAATTCCTTTAAAAATATGAGTGACTATGAAAATCCTATGACTGCATTCATCTACCTTTGTAACTAGTTAATCCTTCCAACTCCATCATGAGATAGGCAAGCGTTTTTCACCATGTAACAGACAAACTAGCAGTCTAATGGGGCTGTAAAGTGAGCATTAATTATTATTTTATTGTTACACTTAGGCCCTCTTCAAGGCAACTTTACAGTGCCAGGGTGGTGTAAAGGGACCTTAGTATAAATGTAAATCGCATCCATCAAGTGCAAACACAAGCAATGTGATGTGTAGGTTTCACATGGCACAGGACGATCTGTGTTTGTAGATGCGGTAGGGAAGTGGTGTAAGAAGAGGCTTAGCAGGAAGTTTTGAGGAGAATGGCTGAGCACAGGGAAGGTGGGAGGCATTTAATAGTTTCAATATGATGACATACCGTTTTTTTGAAAGGTTTCCTAAGCTGAAGGCTCTAAATGTGCAAGACCGACATTTCCAGGTCACCCGGAGGAAAGCTTTTCTGCAGCAATAAGTGAGATGAGAAACACTTTTGATTTGTACACAAGATGAAGGAGGTAAATGCAGCACCTCATATTATAAAAGAACATAGCCCATGTACAGATAAGGGAGCACAACACACAAGCCTTTGCACCCCTGTCTGGAACTTAGAAGCTTATGTTTTCCCTAAGATTCTGATCATCACCATTTATCATGCAAGTGGGGTTACAAGGTTCACAGAGTGCTGGGGCCAGATTCTCAGATGGTGTAAATTGACACAGCTTAATTGACTTAAGTGGAACTATGCAGTAATTGAGAAGAGTACAGTACAGTAATTGAGAAGAGCTTTCATAGATTTTAAAAGCTTTGGTCCTTACGTCTTTGCCCACCTTACATGCTACTGTCATTTCACAGCCCTAGACAGGGCTTCAATTGAATTTGGGAGGAATACTGGTGGAGATACTCTATCTGGACAGATCCAGAAAGCACACAGCCCTTGCAGCTGTGGGGGAACCAGAAACATACTGACATGCTTCACGTCCATGGGATGTGAATCCTCCACCCCGTTATTTTAACCAGAGGATGATGAACATACACCTCTGTTCCGTGCACTGCTTCTCCCTTCTAAAACAGAGGTAGTGTATGTGGCATTATTACAACAGAAAAGCTTCTCAACCATCAACAGAGAAGCATGGGTAGCTCAGAAGTTTGCCACGGGCCATTTCTTTAGCAGATTGTAGGCCTACCTAAATCCAAAGGAGGCTCATTACACAGAGGGATTTAAGGTTTGTCTACACTTGAAAGTTGCTGCAGGTTAACACGAGTATGTTTGCAATGAACTGCCTTGCATCCACCCACAGAAGTTTTTGCCGTGAATCATCTGGCGTTTTAACTTGCTTCATGAGTCCAGTTTTGGTAGTGGGTTTACTGAGTTTTCCTGTAATAAAGTAGGTGTGGATGCATCCCCATTCCGAAACAACTGCTCTGCTCCCAGCAGTCCTCCTACTGCTATCCCATGCTGCTTTGCTAGCTACCGGGGTCAGCTTGTCTGTTTACCCATCTACCTTCTACTGATTTGGGGTAATCTTGACTGGACATCTTTAAATGCAGGTGTGCAGCCTGTTGTGCCCCTTTGTGATTCCAGCTTCTGGTAAGTTAACACACCCAAAGTAAAAATTATCATTTAACAGCCATTCTTTGTGCTTCTGACTGGCCCTGTGCTGAGGTCCTGGATTCACTGTTTTCTGGGGAGGGGAAAGTGTCCAGGCCCATCGGAAGAGCAGTCACTAAAATGTAACCCTTTTGCCAGGTGGAGCCGGCAGCAAACAGGGCTGGGTGCAATATCTAGGGGTTCCTTTTCAACAATAGAACACAGAACCAGCTTGAGCCCCCACCCAGTAACCTGGGAAAATTACACACCACCCCTGGGTGCCCCCGAGAGGCTATACTTCCCTCCTTGCAAGCACAGAGTCTGAGTGTAGAAAAAGAAACTCTCTCCTTCCCCACACCTGGTGCTCAAAATGGTGGCAGCGCCAGAGCCTTTAAAAACTCCCTACCATATATTTCTCCGAAATTTGCAAGCACACAAATCCCGGCGGAAGCTTACCAGATGGCACCCCACACTCCCTTTACCACAGTGCTTATTGCTTCCTTCCCTCTCGATCAAAGCCCCCTTCCCCCACTTTTAGATGGCAGCGCAGTGTGGGTGAGAAATGAGATGGCCCAAATGGCGGGAGTGTTTTTTTTTAGTGGCAGATACAGGAAAGGAAAGCACCAGACACGTTTTTCGGACTCAGTTTTATTAATACCCTCGGCTTGAGCAAACTGGAGCTGTTTTGAGGTAACTCGCCCCATTCAGACTACACAGACGTTTCCAGAAGGAAAGAAATGTTAAGACATTCATAGACCAGCTTTGGGTTACTGCGGAACTAAGTTTATTTTCTGTTGCAGTTTATGCCAATCCCCGGGTGTGAAAAAGGAAACTTTAAGGCAAAGATAGTCCTTTAGTGTGGCACGCAGATGGGATGGCAACACGGCTGTCTTGGCATTGCCCGTGCACTTGTGGTTCCCTTCCACTCCTGCACCAGCTCTTGAGGCACCATCCTGGCAAACAGCAGTGTGGGGTATCTTTCTGGTTTGCCCACTGCCTTTTTGAGCAAGATCTTTCTCTGCTTTACGGAGACACACCTCAGGTGACATCCTCCAACATTAGGATGGCTTACAGAGGTGCACATGTAATTACTAGCCTGCCTCTGCTGCCCCCCATTCCCCCTCCTTCCCCTGCCACCAACCCCCAGCCTACTGGCATCCTGCAGAGATATGCCTGCAACTAATGGCCTGTCCCTGTTGGCCTGTTTCCTCCTCCCACCCCTCACACCAGCAGCCTGTATAGGTGCACATGCAGTTGTTAATTAGTAAAGATATGGTTCTGTCACGGAGGTCACCAATTCTTTGACTTTCTGGGATCTCCAGGACTACTTCTGCGGCAGGGCTGGAGCAGCTATCAGCCCCGGGGCTGCTGGAACCGCTGGCCAGTGGTCAGCCCCAGGCCACCGGAGCAGCGGCCAGCCCTAGAGCTGCAGTCCCTGGAATAGCTGGCTGGTGCCAGCCCTGGGGCTCCTGGAGCAGCAGCTGCCGTGGCCAGCTCTCGCAGCAGTGGCTGGAGCTGGGTAAGTCCCTCTGTGGTTGAAGCAGCGGCAGTTAGCCCCTGCCACAGGAGCAGCGGTATTTTTAGTAACAGTCAGGGGAAAGGCCTGGGCTTCTAGGATGACCAGATGTCCCAATTTTATAGGGACAGTCCTGATATTTGGGGCTTTTTCTTATATGGGCTCTTATTAGTCCGTCCTCCCACCTTTCCCCCCGATTTTTCACACTTGCTATCTGGTCAGCCTACCGACTTCCATTAATTTTTGTTCATTGCCTGCGATCTGTCCCTGACTTTTACTAAAAACACCCATGACAGAATCTTAATCTTATTAATTAGGTACAACTCTAGAACAGAGTGGCTGGGCACTCCCAGAATTCCAGGAGTGATCATAACACCATTAATGCTCATAATAATTGGGAGAAAAATTCCATTTCTCATTGCAGGAAACAGGCCCGAGTGTCTAAAGATCCTGAAGTCATGGACCCTTCCAGCTCAGCCCACATTAATACTGATGAACCTGCCATGGGGATCAACCGGTCCTTGCAGCACCATGGAGAAATACCTCTTTCTGCTGATGAACTCTGAGGCAAAGAACAGGAACATCAGGGTCCCATCAATGACCCCGATACAATTTGTGAATTCCAACCATGCAAATCCATTAAGAACCTCCTGTGCATTGTCAAGTCCTATGTCCTGGGGGGACAGCATGTTCTTGGTAGCAATGCACACCGCCATGACAGCCCCCTGAGAGTTGATCTATCAACACCAGACTGGTTAGTTACTGACCAATAGCAATCGGTGGTGGTGACTTTCCAGATAGTGATGACCACACACTTCTCCATGCTGAGGAGATCTCTCCTGGAGGTGTTCCAGCACTGCAACTCCGAGGAGAGCCCGGCACAAATTTCTAGGAAAGGGGCCTTTGACATCCTGAAGTTCAGCCACCACTGCTGGTCACACAAGGTCTGCAGCATTACCCTGTCCCACCAGTCAGCACTATTTACCTGTATCCAGAAGCTACATAGCTCATAGAGTGAAGCCACTCCAGGAAAAGTTCATGCAGAAGTGACAGCTTGAGTTAATACTCCTCCTGCTCCTCAGGTGCCTGAATTGCCTGCCTCAGAAGTCATTGCATGACTTGAGATATATTTGCAGCAGCCTGTCTACATTAATCACCGTTAGCATCTCAGCACTCTGCAGTATTTCCTCCAAGCTGCCTGACAGCACTTTGAAAATGGTATTCATAACAAGGTATATAGCAGGTATCCCCGCAATGCGCAGTCAGAAAAATCCCAGAATGCACAGAGCCTAGCGGCAGAGCAGTGCACTATGAGAGGTCTGCCCAGGATATTCTGAAACAGTGCAGTGCTGTGGGGCTGCAATGAGTCCAACGGGTAGTAGCTCAACTCAGGATAACAATGCAGTGTGGATGCACCTGCTTGGGCAGCAGTTGCTCAGGATCGCGTAATACATAAACAAAACCTGCAACTTTCAAATGTAGACAAGGCCTTATGTTTAATCACCCCTGAGAACGCTTGGGTTTATTTATTATTTGTTTTATACCTGATAGAGATTTGGACACATGAACTGTATGCTGTTGCCAAGATCTCTGAGAGAATCAAGGACATTTGAAAACAAAACAGTCAACAAAATCAGAGCCTGGTAGAAGATAGATGACCTATTTTTATTTCCATTGTTTTGAATATTATCTCTTAGGTGTCAAAAAATAATCAATGGGGGACAACTGGCAGAGATAGGAAAAAATAGACACTCTCATCATTTCTCATAGATGTAAAGAACACCAGTTGAGATATTTTATAACTTGCTAGTATTTCTAAGTCATTTCTTCAGACATCTGGGCATTAGCATAATGGAGAGCTGCAAATTATGTATAGTTAAGATATACCTCTATATTTATGCTGTAATAATCAAGCATTATTCGAGCATAATTATAGGGGACTATTTTAACTATTAGCTCGTTAAAAAGCTCTGAGGCAAATCAAGGTCTAAAAGGGTGTGAGGAAATGACTGAGTACATGACCTAAGCTCCAATGTTCCTCCACCAAGATCAGGTGGAGAGTCCTAAATGTGCCCTGATTGGTCTTTCAGTATACTTTATTATGGCCAGGGATGGATGGAGTTTAGAAAGGAGCTTTGATTAATGTCAGCATGTTTGCAAAGTGTCATTGCAATGCACAGTGTTTTGGAAGGAAGGATGGTCTAGTGGACGGGACACTGTCTTGGATTCAGACTCATGGGACTGGGGTTCAGTTTCTGGCTCCGCCACAGACTTCCTGTGTGACCAGGGGCAAGTCACTTATTCTACCTTGTGCTTCAGTTTCCCATCTGTAAAATAGGGAAATATGTTCCAGTCTTCAGGGAATAAAATCCATTAATAACTGTGAGGTGCTTAGACCCTATGTTAATGAGGATTCTATAAGTACCCAGCTACAATGAGAAAACTTTGTGATTCTTTTGGGACCACCTGGCACTAAGCTGTGTTTAATCTGCTCAAGGTCACAGGAGGTCGACTCTTGTGAGGTAGCATTGTTACCTGCTTTTGGATGAGAAAAGCTAAATAAAACACATGGTTGGCCCTGTCTGTTTGATTGTTCGAGTAAATGGATTATGTGGCAGAAACCCATCTACTTTCTTTCCCTCTTACAAACAGCCAAAAAAACCCCAAACGATTTGCAAGCTAATTGTTCCTGTAACACTCCAAAAGCAAACCCTCAAGGCTGGGACTTTCAAAGCAGCCAAAGGGAGGCAGGCACCCAATTCCTTTTGAATTTTGATAGGAGTTGGGTGCCTTATTCTTGTAGGCTTTTTGGAAATGCCCAGCCCAAGTGTGCGAACCAGAAAAAAACCCCAAGATGAGATCAAAATTCTGAAGGCCATAATGCTTGCAAAGATAAAGGGCTATACTGTGCTTTTCAGGCACAACCCTGCATCTGGGTCAGCGCAGAGCTGATTTGCACTAGGGGGAGCTAACCCAGGCACAGCCTGTCCCTCACCTCCCAGGTCATAGGAGGTGTCGTAGTGAGCGGGGAGGGTGGAACAGAAGAAGCACTCCCTTTACTTCCTGAGGTACAGGGGCTGTAATTGTGGGCAGGTTTCTTGCACTCTCCACACTCAAGCACCTGCATGAGGACCTGTTTCCACCTGACACAGAGTAACTAAGAATGCAGTTAGTTCATTTGGAAACAGGAGTGGGAGTGTCTGCTGGGGCCCGTATTATCTCTTAATCCCTGGCTTCCTGCAGCAAATGGGGAGGTAAAATAATAGATCAAAGCTGGAGCAATAAAAGTGAGGGTGTTTATTATCTTCAAACAGAAAAGATAACAACACAGAGAAGCAAGGAACTGTCTCCTAAAACCTCCCCTAGCTCTCCTGGGTAACAACAGGCTCCTCTGGCTCTTAGGTGCAACATACCTTCCTGATCCACACTGTATTCTTCTGTTCCTAGAGTCTCCAGATTCCACTCTCCACTTCCCAGGGTGCACCAGCTCTGCTCTCTACTAATTGGCTGCCCAGGGGAGACTCACTTAGCACCTGGCCAGGAAGAAGCATCTTGTATCATCCTGCAGGGATCCCTCCACATGATGTAGAAAGAACTGGCCAGGAGCTCCCGAGAGACCTGTGGCCTCCCATCTTAGCTGGGATATAGCCTTCTGACACTCCTGTGAAGAGGGGACTGGAAGGGAAAATGGGGAGATTGTTGGGGCTTGAAAGAATCATGGGAGGAACTATTATTTACTTTATGACTGTATTTTATTTTTTCTATAGCACTAGACGCATGACTCATTACTGACAAAATAGTAAAAAAAGGCAGATTCCTCCCCTGTGGCCTTGCAAGATAAGGGCTAAATTCTGCTTCACTTACACCAGCGTCAATTAAAAGGAATGCTGCTGATTTCCAAAAATAATAGAAATTGGCCTGAAATTAGTAAGGTGTGACAGAGGGTAGAGGATGTTAGAAAGCATGAGGGTTATGATAATATAGACTTTTGTTATGTACATCTTGTTGATTCATTGTGGAGTTTTAGAAGTATGTATAATTAACGTTTGAATGTTTGTTTTATATTAAAATAACAAAGGAACAAATTTTGACCGGAGATCGGGAGTGGTGGGGGGGAGATTGGCAATGGAGTTCTGGGTGACTCTTGAAGAGGGGTTTGTAGAAGGAAATATATTAAAACAACTAGGTCTATAGGGACATGACAGCAGGAGATGGGAGGGTTTCTGATAGAAAAGGAAGGTGGACTGGGTTGGGAATCTAGGGTGGAACTTGAACCAGCAGGCTTGCCTCCTTGTTCAGGACCCCATTTGCCCCAATACCTTTCTCCTGCCAGTTTAGGGTTGCCAACTTTCTCAATACACAAAACGGAACACCCTAGCCCTGCCCCTTCCCCGAGGCCCCACCCCCCTGCTCATTACATTCCCCCTTCCTCGGTGGCTCCCTCAACCCCACCCTCACTCAGTTTCACTGGGCTGGGGCAAGGGGTTGGGGTGCGGGAAGGGGTGAGGTAACTAACTGGGGTGCAGGCTCTGGGGTGGGGTCAGAAATGAGGGGTTCAGGGTGTAGGAGGGGGCTTTGGGCTAGGAGTTGGAGTGTGGGAGGGAGTGAGGGCTCCAGCTGGTGGTGCGGGCTCTGGGGTGGGGCTGGGGATGAAAGGTTTGGGGTGCATTAGGGGGCTCTGGGTTTGGGGGGGCTAAGACCTGTGGCAGGGTGTTGGGGCTCAGGGTTGGGGTGCGGGCTTACCTCGGGTGGCTCCAGTCAGCGGTGCAGCAGGGCTAAGGCAGGCTGCCTGCCTGCCTGCCCTGGCACCTCGCTTCACCCCGGAAGTGGCCAGCAGGTCTGGTGCTTAGGCAGGGGGCCAGGAGGCTACATGCACTGCTTTCGCCCTCAGGCACTGTTCCCCCCCTCCCCCCCGGCTCCCATTAGCCATTTCCCAGCCAATGGGTGTGCGGAGCCAGTGCTTGGGGCGGGGGCAGCGTGCGGAGCCCCGTGGCCCACCACCTAGGCGCCAGACCTGCTGGCCACTTCTGGGGCTCAGCGCAGTGCCAGGACAGGTAGGGACCAGCCGGCCTTAGCCGACCAGACTTTCAACTGCTCAGTCAACAGTGCTGACTGGAGCCGCCAGGGTGTCTTTTCGACGGGGCGTTCCAGTCCAAAACCGGACACCTGGTCACCCTCTGTCAGTTCCAGTTGCCCCCCTCAGCTTGAGAACCAGCAGAAAGGAGGTAGCATGGCTGGGAGAGCAGGCCACTGGCAGTGAACCTGGCCCACAGTGTCTCTACACTCACATGCAGGACTGGTGGCTGGAAGTGGGTGGGCAAGGCGCATGAGGCTCAGCACCTTTTAGGATCTGGCCCAATGGGAGTTTCATCTGATGAAAGATTTTGTTAGAGCTGAGAATTTGACCCCCATTGTGCTTCAATGGGCTGGCAACTAGTCACAGTTTGCACATGCATTTTCCCAGCTGGTGTGTGCAACTGGACATTTCGCACATTCAACTTCCAGTGAACGTGCATTATTTTTGTTGGGGGCTATACAGGACCCAAATTTTGAAAACTTGGCCTAGTGACTGGATATTTGAGAGAGACATCTAAAGACTGGTAAATAACTTAGTGCAAGGGACTGCATTTCCTGAGCACCTTCTGATAATATTATAGCCAGGCTGGCCTTTTTCCTTATGACCAGGCAAATGAGCACTGATGCAGGCCCCTGTGAAAGTGGGGCAAAATGGAGTCTTCTGACCATGCTCTTTGTGGCACTGAAGACACAAGTAGAGCCAATGTCTCATAAAGCCACTAGGTGGCGCATGAACACTTCTATACATAAAAGACCACCTTGGGCAGAAACAGACAAAGATAGAAATATATTTAGCTAATTATGTGGCTTCTTCTAGAATTGGGGCAACAGCAAGTGAAACTGACAAGACATACATTAGCAGAGTAGTAATATGTCATGTCTTCTTTAACAAATAAAAATCCCAATGACCAGCTATTTAGGAGTAAAGTTCAGAGACTGTAAAAACAACCAGCTAATAAAAGCCACAGTCTAGCCTTGTCTCGGCCAAGCAGGGACCTGAGCAAGGGAACATGGGGAATACACAGGCTGCATATCATCAGTGCAAACAGCTCCCCAAAGTCATTCCTATCATTTAAATGCTGGATTGTTAAAGATTTGGGGTTTTTTGCCTATTTTTAAATTTAATCAGAAACTGGCCACCTCATTGCTGAAGGTGTTAGTATTTGCCAGACTCCTGACACACTTCAGTGCAACTCCCCAGCAGATGCGTTGCAAGCCACATCCTCACAGCGCCCCCTGCCTCAGAATGGGAGAACAGAAACACACGAGAGGGGAGAATCTGACCCTCATCATCCTCCTTTTTCCCAGCTCTCCCTCCCAGGCCCCATAGCACCGTCTCCTATAACCCCATCAGATCCTCCATCTTTGGTGTTCTAGCTGAGGTGGTTGTTTTAGGGCTGTAAATCTTTCTGCTGAGCTGTGCCCAGGTGTTCTATCTGAATTTGTCATGCCCTATAGAGGCTGCCCATAATGCACTCTCCCCTTGAGTCTGGGGCACGAGAGGTTGATGGAGAGCAGTGTGCACAGCAGAGCTGTTAGGGCTCAAGATGGATTTCACCACAGGTAGGAAGGCGCCTGTGAACAAGGAATGAAATACTTCATGTGAACATGATTTAATCAGCTGAGTCTGGAATTTGGGATGATACATTTTTTCTCCCAAACCATTTTGTCCATCACTGCTCTGGGGCTGAGAAAGATCTCACTCTACACACTCATTTCCCTCAGACAGTTAAAGGGGATGAAGACAATACTTGCAATGGGCCCAATCCTTCAAGTTTACTGAGTGCTTTAAAGTCCCCCGAACCAAAAAGAGAAGCTGAAGACACTCAGAACCTCACAGGATCAGGGTCCACGGTATCGGTGTGGTGGGCTTTGAGAATGCTCAGCACCTTTCAACAAGCTAGTCCACTCCTTGAAGAATCATCCTTTATAGCAGGGAAGAATGGGAGGAAACGTGAGTCTGGTTAGCTGTTTGAGGCGTGTGTTATTTCTTTCCATAAATCATACACATTAACTAAGAGCCAGCTTGGAATGAGACATTTCATACAATACATTACAATACATTTCATACAATGGGCAGGGGGGGCCAGGGGAAGGAAGCATAAAGATAGATTGTTATTTCAGAATGTTCAAATAAACAGTTATTTTAAAAGTTGGATGAATCAGGAACATGACGATAGACAGAACCTTTGTCAATTACTATATTTATTGTATCCCCTGACATATTGCAATGACATTCAGCCATCAGCAAAAGAAGCTAAAAAACAGTGGCTCATTGAAGGCTGAACTATCAGCGGAGATAAGTATCCAGGAGAGCAGAGAGATGGATGGAAGTAGGGTGACCAGAACTGGGGGGAAGGGATCATTTTGAAATACAGTGGTTTCCTCCATGTGCTGAAGGAAGGATTTTTTAATGGGTGTGGTAGGCTTTTGGAGCTGGGCTTATAGTGGGGTTCAGTGGCAGTCCTTGCGGGGAAGGTGTTGTAGGTAAGCACTGAAGGAATGATTAGTGGTTGCAATGGTTACAATGTGCTGGGTCAGGACTCTTGCATTCAGTTTCTGACTCCAACACTGACTTGCTGTGGGATGTTGGGAAAGTCACTTCCTCTCTCTGTGCCTCAGTTCCCTTTCCTGGAAGATGGGGATAATACTTCACATGAGTTTATTTAATGTTCACAATACATTCTGCGGTCTGGGGATGAGAGATGCTAGGTAAGTTTCACGTGCTGTTATGGAGAAACGTTTTGAGGTCACTGTACTGATTTTCAAAGTCGTGCCTGGCATTGGACTTAACTCCCTGAGAGATTGCTTCTCCTTCCACTATGATGCCCTTTTAATGCTGACAGACCCTGGGGTCGTTGGCTGGAGGGATTGAAGCTGGGACCTCTGAAGCTTAGTGTATGAGCCTCTGCTGCATGAGCTAAAAGCCACATGCCTCTCAGCCAAGGCTGTAGCAGACTTGTCAATCTCTAGATGGTCTAGGGGCCACTAGACGGGGACAGAGCGCCACACCAAGCAGGCATGGGTTACACCCTCCCATGGCAGCTTTGCTCCAATGGAAAAATAAAATTGTTGACCCATGGGGGAAGACTCATAACCATGGGAAACAGAAGTCTCATAACCATGGGAAACAGAACAGTAATATCTGAGCACCTCACAGTCTTTAATGTCTTTCCCCTCACACCACCCTGGGAGGTGCGGCTATCCCCTTTTACAGATGGTGATCCGAGACACAGAAACCTGAGGAAGTTTGTGGTGGAGCAGGGACTTGAATGCAAATTTCCCAGCTGCCCCATCTTGACGGCTGGGTCTGATGCCCACTTGCTGTGTGATGTTGGGAAAGTCACTTAATCTGGTCAGGTGCAGATGAAGGGGAAGCAGCAAAACAAGAAAGAACAAAAGTAAAAGTCTCCAAGGTCCTAAAACTACTATCATATAGGCACATGTTGAACTTTAAGGATGTGACTAGTCCCACTGAAGTTAATGGGACTTGTCAGATCCTTAAAGTCAAGCACGTGCATAAGCATCTACAAGACTGTAAGGCCCAAGTGAGAGGAAAATATGTGTCTTCTCTGTAAGTTGCTGCATGTGAACTCAACACAAAACGGCAGCTGCCTCCAGCAGACTCCTGGAAAGATAATAGTGCAGTGCAAAGAAAACACAGTCTAACATTCGCATAGCTACATAGTCATGGGGTCAAGCATGACAATAGACTAAGAATCCTGCCAGAGGTGGATTTAGAAGGGATCTCCCAACGTGGGGAGCTGCTTTTGGTTGAATATCAGCTCTGATTGATTTCTTTCCCCAAACCTAGCTTTGGCTGCTAAGATGGTCTTGCAGTATGATCTCTAGAGAAAACAGGAGAAGAAAAGATAATCGTCCATTGCTTTTTCCTTGAGCCCTCCCAGAATAATAGACTGTTTCCCCCAGTTTTATTATCTACATGAGGTCATGTAGTTCAGGACTTTGTGTCCTGAAATATGAACTGAAAAACTAAGCAGAAATAATGACATACATCAGAGAATATTATACTTACTGACTAGAGCTACTTGCATTTCCTACCCCTGCACTATGCAAGTAGGTGCTGATAAATCCATATATATATATATATGCAAGCTGGTGTTGGTGCCTGAATGCATTAATCAATTTAAATAATTTTATTTCTTGCAATAATGATTGCTTCTGTTCTGCCCTTTTCTTAGAGGGAAAAGCTTTAGAATGGTTGGAAGCACCTGAATGAGCAAGGTGCCAAAAAGAGCAAATACATTTTATGGGTGTACTTGTATATTACATTTTTTTAAAATTATGCTTTGGGCTCTGATCCTCCAGGAGGCGGAGGGCCCTCTCGCCAGTAGGAATTGAGGGCACTCAGCCTCATGGGATTTGGCCCCATAGTCCTGTTTTGGCAGTGTATGGCTTTGATGCTTTTCAGTCTTACTGGGCCTGCTTCTGTGCCCATTAACTCCCCTGGGAGTCCTTAGATTGGGAAATTCCCCAGGACCAGGCCTGTGTCTTTATTTATGTCTCATGCACTGAGCTGGGCACTTTGTCGGTTATTACAGTGGCAATAATACATCCTAGATCATAAGCATAATGGACCAGATCATCATTTTCTGCAGTAAAACCCACAGTAGGAAGTTCTAGGGGAGAAAAATCTCCATGAGGATCCGCTTGCGTAGATCCCCCCAATAAGGCGGGGGCAGCGGTGGAATTTGCTGTGCCTTTGTTGTGTCTTTCGCTCTTTACAGAACAAATGTACTATGAGTGGAAACGGCAGGTCCCAAACCTTGCAGACCCCCACCGGCTCCTCTGGAGGCCGGGAAGATCCATAAACAGGCCCTGTGGCTCCTTACCAAGATCTGCTCCCTGCCACATGCAGCAGTATGGCTTCGCAGGAGCTGCAGTGCCGGGGACTCCTGGTCACAGCTGCCCCAAATGGCCCTCAGAGGGCATGCTATGTGAAAAGCTACTATAGACCCGCACAGTGTGTCCTCTCTGGCTCAACAAGACTCCATGCCCCCCTCCTGGGTGGACCCAGTGATGAATCCCTGGTAGGGAACTGGGGGAATAATGCCACGAAAGCAACTGAACCCCCCCTTCTGCGGGTTGAGGGTTCCCTCTGTGTGGGAATATCGGGGGGATGATGCAAGCCAATGAATGTAGGTGTTTTATGTAACATTAGCCTTACACCTTTAAAGACCCGGGCTTATTTTCCAGCTCTGGCGATGTAAAGATGAGGCTTTTGGTCCCCTCAGAGTCCCTATTTGTGTACATGATAAGACCACGTAGTACAGCTTGACAGTCTCCTATCTAAAGGGCCACATTTTGACAGGAGGTGAACACCCCCTGCAAGGATCTGAGTGCTCTCAACTCCTGCTAAAAATCAATGTAAGCTGCGGGCACTATGCACCTCACAGGAGGCGCTGAAGAGCATGCAGAATGGAGTTGTAAGAGAAAACCAGGAGTGGAATAGCAGAGGCGTGGCAGATCAATACAGAGGGGCACTCTAAGCGATGAGTGATGGAAGCTGGTACAGCACGTGCCTGCATGAGGTCTGACTGAAATCAATGCCATTAGTCCCTCATTTTCAGGAGCATGAAATTCACTGTAACAATGGAAAACGTGCAACTAGCCGATCAGAGTCAGACCTGTTTTTCCTGCATCCACAGTGTTATAATTCATGCTTCACAGCTGAATAAAAATGTGAAACATTACAGCCTTTGATGCTTTTTGTTTTGGGCAATTAATATTTGTAATATTTACCTGGTTGGCTTCTTGATTAATGCCAACTTTGTTTAGATTTTTTTTTTATAGTGGGAAAACTCAGCTTCTGAATCCAAACATGATACAGTAAAAGCTGTGTTATCCAGCACTTTACCAACTGGAAAGCTCTAGAAACTGGCATTTCTAATATCCATTAAAAGTCTGGTTGGTGTGGGGTTGGCAGGCTCCCTACCTGGCTCCACATGGCTCCCCGGAAATGGCCACATGGCTCTGCTGCTCTTAGGTAGAGGAGTGGCCATGGGGGGCTCCATGCGCTGCCCACACCCCACCCTGCCCCGCCCCAAGCGCTGGCTCTGCAGCTCCCATTTGCCAGGAACTATGGCCAATGGGAGCTGCGGGGGTGGTGCTTGTGGGTGGAGGCAGCGTGCAGAGCTACCTGGCCGCGCCTCCACTTAGGAGCAGCCAGGGACATGTCACCGCTTGTGTGGAGCCCCAGAGGTGAGTGCCGCCCAGATTCAGCACCCTGAAACCCCACCCCCATGTCCCAACCCTCTGCCCTGAACCCCCTCCTGCACCCAAACTCCCTCCCAGAGCCCGCACCCCCTCCCATGCCCCAACCCCCTGTCCTGAGCCTCCTCCTGCACCCAAACTCCCTTCCTCCATATAACTCTTAGTTAAACGAAATTTTTGACTAACTGGCACCCCCCATTCTCCCAACCTGCTGGATAACAAAGCTTTTACTGTACATGAGTTTACTGAAGCTATTTGATTTATCAGATAGAATGCTATAAGATGGGTGCTGGCTTCAACAGGGTGTGCTCTTACCAGGTAGGATTGCAAACCATTTTGTGCATATTTCTGTAATTTAAAATCATAAATTGTTGCTCATGTGTAAACATACTAATTAAATGAGGCTGCCCGCAGGTCTGACAATGTTTCCTTGGCAACATGTCTAAGTTTTTACCCCCACGACTGATATCCAAGGACAGACGCTCAGAAATAAGTCTTTTTGCAAAGGAGCTAGACAATATGGCCCAACGATTGCCCAGCTAATCCTGTATGTGGATACAAGGACGAACATGTTGAGGGCCAATCAATTTTAGCTCAGATGGTGTTATTAATTATTTAAAGAAAACAGGCATATTAAATGTATTTGGGGCCATCTCTAGAGCCCACTGAAGATGACAGAAAGTTTCCCATTTACTTCAGTGGGCTTTGGATGTCAAGTTCAGGATCCTGACACAGGGAAGAAAGGAGAGCAGCATATTACGGACCCTGGACTTCAGAAAAGAGACTTTGACTCCCTCAGGGAACTGATGGGCCGGATCCCCTGGGAGAATAACATGAGGGGGAAAAGGGTCCAGGAGAGCTGGCTGTATTTTAAAGAATCCTTATTGAGGTTACAGGGACAAACCATCCCGATGTGTAGAAAGAATAGTAAATGTGGCAGGCGACCAGCTTGGCTTAACAGCGAAATCCTTGCTGATCTTGAACACAAAAAAGAAGCTTACAAGAAGTGGAAGATTGGACAAACGACCAGGGAAGAGTATAAAAATATTGCTCGGGGATGCAGGAGTGAAATCAGGAAGGCCAAATCACACCTGGAGTTGCAGCTAGCAAGAGACGTTAAGAGTAACAAGAAGGGTTTCTTCAGGTATGTTAGCAACAAGAAGAAAGTCAAGGAAAGCATGGGCCCCTTACTGAATGAGGGTGGCAACCTAGTGACAAAGGATGTGGAAAAAGCTAATGTACTCAATGCTTTTTTTGCCTCTGTCTTCATGAACAAGGTCAGCTCCCAGACTACTGCGCTGGGCAGCACAGCATGGGGAGGAGGTGACCAGCCCTCTGTGGAGAAAGAAGTGGTTCGGGACTATCGAAACTGCAGAAAAACCTGAGTGTCTCTGGATTAAGTTTAGAAGTGTGTGCAACAAGAGTGATGTAGTGGTGGGAGTCTGCTATAGACCACCGGACCAGGGGGATGAGGTGGATGAGGCTTTCTTCCGGCAGCTCACGGAAGCTACTAGATCGCATGCCCTGATTCTCATGGGTGACTTTAATTTTCCTGATATCTGCTGGGAGAGCAATACAGCGGTGCATAGACAATCCAGGAAGTTTTTGGAAAGCGTAGGGGACAATTTCCTGGCGCAAGTGCTAGAGGAGCCAACTAGGGGGGGTGCTTTTCTTGACCTGCTGCTCACAAACCGGGTAGAATTAGTGGGGGAAGCAAAAGTGGATGGGAATCTGGGAGGCAGTGACCATGAGTTGGTTGAGTTCAGGATCCTGACGCAGGGAACAAAGGTAAGCAGCAGGATACGGACCCTGGACTTCAGGAAAGCAGACTTCGACTCCCTCAGGGAACGGATGGCCAGGATCCCCTGGGGGACTAACTTGAAGGGGAAAGGAGTCCAGGAGAGCTGGCTGTATTTCAAGGAATCCCTGTTGAGGTTACAGGGACAAACCATCCCGATGAGTCGAAAGAATAGTAAATATGGCAGGCGACCAACTTGGCTTAATGGTGAAATCCTAGCGGATCTTAAACATAAAAAAGAAGCTTACAAGAAGTGGAAGGTTGGACATATGACCAGGGAAGAGTATAAAAATATTGCTCGGGCATGTAGGAATGTTATCAGGAGGGCCAAATCGCACCTGGAGCTGCAGCTAGCCAGAGATGTCAAGAGTAACAAGAAGGGTTTCTTCAGGTATGTTGGCAACAAGAAGAAAGCCAAGGAATGTGTGGGCCCCTTACTGAATGAGGGAGGCAACCTAGTGACAGAGGATGTGGAAAAAGCTAATGTACTCAATGCTTTTTTTGCCTCTGTTTTCACTAACAAGGTCAGCTCCCAGACTGCTGCGCTGGGCATCACAAAATGCGGAAGAGATGGCCAGCCCTCTGTGGAGATAGAGGCGGTTAGGGACTATTTAGAAAAGCTGGACGTGCACAAGTCCATGGGGCCGGACGAGTTGCATCCGAGAGTGCTGAAGGAATTGGCGGCTGTGATTGCAGAGCCACTGGCCATTATCTTTGAAAACTCGTGGCGAACCGGGGAAGTCCCGGATGACTGGAAAAAGGCTAATGTAGTGCCAATCTTTAAAAAAGGGAAGAAGGAAGATCCTGGGAACTACAGGCCAGTCAGCCTCACCTCAGTCCCTGGAAAAATCATGGAGCAGGTCCTCAAAGAATCAATCCTGAAGCACTTGCATGAGAGGAAAGTGATCAGGAACAGCCAGCATGGATTCACCAAGAGAAGGTCATGCCTGACTAATCTAATCGCCTTTTATGATGAGATTACTGGTTCTGTGGATGAAGGGAAAGCAGTGGATGTATTGTTTCTTGACTTTAGCAAAGCTTTTGACACGGTCTCCCATAGTATTCTTGTCAGCAAGTTAAGGAAGTATGGGCTGGATGAATGCACTATAAGGTGGGTAGAAAGCTGGCTAAATTGTCGGGCTCAACGGGTAGTGATCAATGGCTCCATGTCTAGTTGGCAGCCGGTATCCAGTGGAGTGCCCCAGGGGTCGGTCCTGGGGCCGGTTTTATTCAATATCTTCATAAATGATCTGGAGGATGGTGTGGATTGCACTCTCAGCAAATTTGCGGATGATACTAAACTGGGAGGAGTGGTAGATACGCTGGAGGGGAGGGATAGGATACAGAAGGACCTAGACAAATTGGAGGATTGGGCCAAAAGGAATCTGATGAGGTTCAATAAGGATAAGTGCAGGGTCCTGCACTTAGGACGGAAGAACCCAATGCACAGCTACAGACTAGGGACCGAATGGCTAGGCAGCAGTTCTGCAGAAAAGGACCTAGGGGTGACAGTGGACGAGAAGCTGGATATGAGTCAGCAGTGTGCCCTTGTTGCCAAGAAGGCCAATGGCATTTTGGGATGTATAAGTAGGGGCATAGCGAGCAGATCGAGGGACGTGATCGTTCCCCTCTATTCGACATTGGTGAGGCCTCATCTGGAGTACTGTGTCCAGTTTTGGGCCCCACACTTCAAGAAGGATGTGGATAAATTGGAGAGAGTCCAGCGAAGGGCAACAAAAATGATTAGGGGACTGGAACACATGAGTTATGAGGAGAGGCTGAGGGAGCTGGGATTGTTTAGCCTGCAGAAGAGAAGAATGAGGGGGGATTTGATAGCTGCTTTCAACTACCTGAAAGGGGGTTCCAAAGAGGATGGCTCTAGACTGTTCTCAATGGTAGCAGATGACAGAACGAGGAGTAATGGTCTCAAGTTGCAGTGGGGGAGGTTTAGATTGGATATTAGGAAAAACTTTTTCACTAAGAGGGTGGTGAAACACTGGAATGCGTTACCTAGGGAGGTGGTAGAATCTCCTTCCTTAGAGGTTTTTAAGGTCAGGCTTGACAAAGCCCTGGCTGGGATGATTTAACTGGGAATTGGTCCTGCTTTGAGCAGGGGGTTGGACTAGATGACCTTCTGGGGTCCCTTCCAACCCTGATATTCTATGATTCTATGATTCTATGATTCTATTTAGAAAAGCTGGAGAAGCACAAGTCCATGGGGCCGGATGCGCTGCATCCGAGAGTGCTAAAGGCCAGAGCCATTGGCCATTATCTTTGAAAACTCATGGCGATCCGGGGAAGTCCTGGACGACTGGAAAAAGGCTAATGTAGTGCCCATCTTTAAAAAAGGGAAGAAGGAGGATCCTGGGAACTACAGGCCAGTCAGCCTCACCTCGGTCCCTGGAAAAATCATGGAGCAGGTCCTCAAGGATTCGATTCTGAAGCACTTAGAGGAGAGGAAAGTGATCAGGAACAGTCAGCATGGATTCACCAAGGGAAAGTCATGCCTGACTAACCTAATTGCCTTCTATGACGAAATGGCCATCTATAAAACCAGGGTGAGGAGGTTGGCCGATGGAGTCTCCTGCGACTGCGGGGCCTATTTCCGATCCTCTGTCCGTTCATGCCTCCGGGCGGAGTTCTTCTGGGCGGCGTCCACTGACTCCCTTGATGCCTTTGAGGAGCGGTGGGCACTGTCCGGGGTTCTCTGCTCGGTGTCCCCGTCCGGTTCCCTTCATTTGACCCTTTGACCGCACTCCCGTCCCTGTTTTTCATTAGTTGTCCCCCGTAATTAGTTGGCTTCCCAGGTCCTGTGGATCCCCCCCTTAGGCTGGGGGGGGATCCTTTCGTAGTGGACGAGCTCCGCCCACCCACTTCCTGGATCCCAATAGGACTACTCTGCTGTACCCACAAAGTCATGGGACCTCCTTGTCAACCTCCTCCTAGCCCTAGCCAAAATGGCCACCTATAAAACCAGGGTGAGGAGGTTGGCCGATGGAGTCTCCTGTGACTGCAGGGCCTATTTCCGATCCTCTGTCCGTTCACGCCTCCGGGCAGAGTTCCTCTGGGCGGCGTCCACTGACTCCCTTGACGCCTTTGAGGAGCGGTGGGCGCTGTCCGGGGTTCTCTGCTCGGTGTCCCCGTCCGGTTCCCTTCGTTTGACCCTTTGACCGCACTCCCGTCCCTGTTCTTCATTAGTTGTCTCCCGTAATTATTTGGCTTCCCAGGTCCTGTAGACCCCCCCTTAGGCTGGGGGGGGATCCTTTAGCAGTGGGCAGGCTCTGCCCACCCACTTTCTGAATACCAACCGTACTACTCAGCTGTACCCAACTGGCCTGGGTCTATCACAGTATATAAAACTGAATATAATTTGACTGCACTCCACTCCTTTTGTCTTTGTAGATTGCAAGGTCCTTGGGGCAGGAACTATTTCTTTTTGTGTGTTTGTACCAGTGCTTGTGTCATGCTGGGATGCTCTGGAATGCTGTTCTGGCACTTCTGTGGGGAGCTGGAATGGAGTTCTGGTACTTTTGACAGTTGTAAAGTAAATAAATGATTACTGGTTATTGGTTTCATTCTCTACCTTGCAGCATGCATGGCCAGCGCCTCCATGGTGAAATCATCCATTCTGACATTTTGTGTTTTAGGACTTTAAGCACTGGTTTGTACAGAACCTAAAGTAAAGGGCTCCAGTCCTGATTGAGGGCTCTGAGTGCTACTGTAAAAATAATAATGGGTCCCTGGATACTACCATGATGGGGTCATAGGACATTCACAGACAGATATGACTTAGAAAAACTTCACTTACTGCAAATGAGTTCATCAGCTGTGGGCAAGTCAAATGGCAGTCTTCGGTGTGCAAGTAATGCGGGCTTGGGTTATTCATCTTTCATATGTGAAAGTAATTGCCTCTTTCACATACACACATACTGCTTTGACCTTGTTCTACAAGAGCTATGAAGATTTAGTAGCTGTTTATTCACTTAGATGGTAGCCAATCTTTTATCCTAAGCCCTTCACAGTCATTAAACTGACAATATTGACTACAAAAATTAAGATAGTTAATAAACCTATCACATTGCCAGTACTCCAACATTAATGCAAGCTTGACACCTCATACTAATTAATAATAACTCCAAGTCAAACACCCTGTATCCATATCAAGTCAGCTCCTCTGCAAGTATAAGAGATGGGCTTTGCATCATGCCCAGAAAATTAAAAATTCTCAGCTCTGACAATGGGAGGTATGCACCCCCATTATCTATCAAACTCATGGTCCTGATTCATTGTGCACCTGAGCTCCATTTGGCACAGCACCTGGTTGTGGTGTGTGAGAGAGGCAGCAGTGGTGAAGGGAAGGGGCTTGATATCACCTTTGTGTCTCCTCCATTAAAGGGATGGCTAGGAACCAGGTCAGCCTCAGGCATGAGCTACAGGGCTGCTTTAACTCTTGGCTGCCTGTATTCTCAAAGGTCTCTTCTTGCAACCAAGAATAGCTGTAGCTGTGCAGTGGGGGCTTTAAGGGAATTCCATGTAGCTGTCATGCTGGCTCTATGCCACCTGGGGAATCCCCCCACGTTTGTCAGCTGCTACCTATTCTCTCCATATCTTTTCCCATTTGTGGTCCTTAGTTAAAGATAATCACAAAAATACCCTAAAAACGAGAAACATGCACCACAGAGAAGTACCAATGCAGTCTATCCTCAGAGCTGTCTCTGCATTTCTCAGTCATGTTTTTGTTCACTGCCTGTGTGGTGTGCATGGGTGGAATACCAGCTTATAGTTCAGTAAAACCTTGGTTCAGAATTTGCCTTGTATAGCTTAAGTCACCAGTTCAAATCCAACCTCAAGCCCCAGTTGCATCAGACATCCTTCCTGGCTGCAATTGCCTTCAGAAACCCCAAGGAAAGCAGTCCATGGAAGAGATCCCTGGGACTGGAAAGGGAAAATGTGCATCTCCTCCCCCTGCCACTCCTGTTCCTGACTGCAGATTTCCCACTCCTCCTCCCAAACACACTCATTCTTCATCCTTCCTTCGCACAGGGTGACCTCTATAGGGTTGGAGGAAGAAACAGTGCTGCTGAGGTCGCTGATCCACCTGCAGCCCTATGGGAGAAGATCAGGGTGTGAAGTTCTCCTCTGTGCACAGATCTGGGGCGGCCCAAGCTGGCAACTGCTCTTACGGCCATTGTGGCTGCTTTAAAAACTTGTTTTGCTTTCAGATAACCTTTAAAAAAATAACATTGAGTTTCTAAAGGTTCTAAAATTGCTTGGATTCTCTTATCTCACAAAGGAAATGAAAAGCAACCATGCAGCTGACTTAGCTGCTGCCACTTTAACTGCAATGGCTTTGTTTTGGTTTCAGAGAGCTTCTCGCAGCATACACACAATACTCAAAATAATAATGGCTTTTTGAAATTCCTGAAGCTTTTTAAAATGGCCTCCTTTCACAGAGGGCATAAAAAATGGTACCCCTTGCACACATTTGGAAATCACTGCTGCCAGTCAGAAAGAAACAAATTAATACAGCTACAATTTTCCTGATGGCTACTTGGCTGAGAGGGGTTTTAAGAGTTTTTGGCACTTTCTTGAATAGTCTGTTTTGTGATGAGTTAATTTTGCTCTATCACAACAGTTCACTACCAAGAAACGGACAGAATTTCTATCTCCTGAAATGACAAATATCCCACAAAATCTATTTTGCTGCTGTTTTAAATGTGAGCAGGTTCATTAAGTGCCTCTATCCAGCTTCCAGCACTGGGCAATACCCAATCTTCGAGGGTAATGAGGAAATGCATAACAAAACAAACAAAAACTTGCACAAACAAATGGACCTAGCAAATTGCGTTATAATACAGTACAAGGGGGAGAGTTAATTTCTGATAGCTATGCTAATTACCTTGTATTGAGAAGCATAAGATGTATTTATATACAACATCAACATAATTTTGGTTTCAAATTTATCCAGTCCTTTTTACAGTCCATCTTCAGTACTGGTTCTAATGACCTCTTGCAGCAGTTTATTCCAGGCTAAATGCATGCTCTGTGCAGAATTATTTTCTTTTATTTGCTCTACATTTTCCTACTGCTAATTTAATCAGGTGTCTTCCTCTTTCTTGTCTCCCCCGTTGCTCATCCTTATGGCCAGTAAAAATTTAAAAGTGGTGGGGCCCTGCCCCTCTGGCTCCCCCTGTTCCAGTGCCCCTGGTTCAGATACACCCTTGCCCAGGCTAGATTAAGGCATACGCACAATCAGCATGTTGCCTAGGGCTCCTGCTTCCAGAATCTTTTGAAGATGTCAGAATCTATGGTATCATCGCAAATAATTGTTTCTAATCCCCATGGTTATAAACAAGGTTAACCCATAGGTTCATGTATTATAAGGCCAGAAGGGACCGCTGTAATCATCTACTCTGCTCTCCTGTATAACTTCAGGACTTTGCTGAAATAATTCCTGTTTGAACTAGAATATTTAGAGCCTTATTTCCAGTCTGATTTTCTTTAGCTTCACCTTCGAGCCGTGGGCTCTTGCTATACCTTTGTCTGCCAGATTTAAGAGCCCTCTGTTATCCTATTTCTGTCCCCTGTGTAGGACAGATTGTGACCAAGTCACCCTTAACCTTTGTTAAACTAAAAAGACTGAGCTCCTTGAGGCTATCACTATAAGATACGTTTTCCAATCGTTCTTGTGGCTCTTCTCTGGACCCTCTCCAGTTTATTAACATCCTACTTGAATTGTGGACACCAGAACTGGACACAGTGTTCCAGCAGTGGTCATGCCAGTGCCAAATACTCCTACTCAGTATTTCCCCTGTTTATGTATCCAAGAATTGCATCACCACTTTTGGCCACAGTGTTGCACTGGGAGCTCATGTACAGCTGATTATCCACCATGACTCCCAAGTCACTTCTTCCCGTCCAGAGTCCCCCATCATATAGGTATGACCGACATTCTTTGTTCCTAGATGTATAACTTTACATGTGACTGGATTAAAAGGCATATTTTTTGCTTGCATCCAGTTTACAAAGCAATCTAGATTGCTCTGTATCAGCGACCTTTCCTCTTCTTTATTTATCACTCCTCCAATGTTTGTCTCCTCTGCAAACTTTGTCAGTGATATTATGTTTTCTTCCAGGTCATTGATAAAACTGCTAAATAGCACAGGGCCAAATACCCATCCTTGTGAAACACACCCACTTGATGATGATCATAGGTTGCAATTACATTTTGAGACCTGTCATTTATCCAGTTTTTAATCCATTTGATGTGTGCCATGTTAATTTTGTATTGTTCTAGTTCCTTAATCAAAATATTATGTGGTACCAAGTCAAATGTCTTACAGAAATCTAAGTGTATTACATCAAATTACAGAGGCAGTAATGGCTGCATGAATGTACAGAGACCCTCCATGAGATGGAGGAGCAGCTGCATTAGAGCAGAGGGGAAGCTGCTTAGCAATATGCCCACCATTGGCCAGGCCTGTTCCAGACTGTTTGGGAGTACTTGCTGGTTGGGGGTCTTGGATGTCTCATTGAGCTCTGTGGGATTGGTTTCCTCTTTGTGCACCACATGGCTCCATTCTTTGCCTCTGCTGTTTAGGCCGCACAGGTGGGAATGAAAAGGAGAAAAGGTGATGCCAAACTCCATCAACTCATGGAGCAAACGGAGACACCACTCACAGCAGATTGTGCATATCTGTGTTCTTTTCTCTCCTTCCTTCTGTGCTTTTGTATCAGCGACAGGATTTTAATGATGTCGATTTTTAAATTACCATAATTGGGCATCTGAGCTAATGTATTGAAATGGCTGGGGAAATGTACACCTCTCTGCTCTTGTTTCAGGCTTTCTGCAGATTCAGACAGGAACTGCTGTAGCGGCTTATACTTAGTTTTCTCCACAACCATAAGGGCCAGCATTTCAGCTTCTGGAGAACAAGGCTGCAGCCTAAATAAATACATTAATTAACCGCGCAGGGTCCCTCACCTGCTACAACCCAGCCGAGTTTGAGCCCTGCAATCAAGGGGAAAGACTTCAGCTAGAGGCTGGGTGAAAAGGTGAAGATGAACAGGCTCTTGAGAGAGCTCTGACCCAGCAAAGGAACTTCACAATCCATTTGGACTCTTGTTTGGGACTTTGTTACCCTGGAGGGGGAGGACTTTGAAGTGTGGCTGGAGAGCTAAACTAATTGCTGAGAGGGGGAAAACCAGAGACCTGGGTGCATTCAGACAGGGGACAAGGTAAGACACCCTCCCCCCCCACACTCATAGCTAGATAAATAAACACGCACTTATAGAATTGTGTGTGTGTGTGTGATTTAGTGAAGCTAATCACTTATCATTCAAGCCACTCCTCACAGCGCCATTTTCTCAGTGGCAATAAGAACTTGAAACAGGAAAGCCTGATGAATTAACAGTGGGGGGAGGAGAAGAAACAAGGTCAGAAGTTCTCCTGTAGCTGTGTTCCAGAGTGTAGACACTCACTTCTTTCTCCTTTAAAATCCAAGCAAGTACTTAGATATTTTAAAATGTGGCATTAGCTGTCCCAGACCCTTGCCCCATCTACCTGAATGCATAAGGTATGTAACTAAGGAAAGAAAGTATGCTGCAGATGTGTTGGTCTGGAAGGACTCTTGATACATTCACATGATATGGATTTGCTTCTAAGTAGTCCTCCACTCTAAAGGAGTAGTAGTATTTATCAAAGAGAGAGAAAAATACCAAAGCAACCATTGGCGCATCTGTGCTGACACGTTGAACCTCTCTGAAGTGCTGTTTAAATGGGCCATGATGACAGCACTTATGTACTCTAAAAGGGATTGTATTGAGGTGCTGGAAAAAAACAAGCTGTTGAAATGAAGATGATTGGTCGCTGTTCTGACTGCAACTGCATCATTCGAAAGCAGAATATACTCAAAGATGATTAAACCAAGGAATCATAACTATTGGTGGAACCAATTTTATTAACACCGGAGAAGAATGCACAGTGTTGTACAAGTGAGAGGAATCTTTATGTTTCTTGTAATGGAGATTACAACCTTAATGATCATTATACTAGAAAAACTGTCCACTAATATGAGAGCAAGTCTTGGGGGTCAGAGTAAATGCTCCTTGCTTTGTATTACATGCATTTATGTCTTCATTTAGTACACCAATTCTCTCATTATTTCCTCATCATCTGCTATTCATGAACTTAATTCCTTTGGCCGACACTCCCATCCTCCTTATTAATGGACAATCTATATTACATCACCTTATTCGCTGCAGTTCCTCATACATGATGAGATGCATTTGAGTAGGTTCCTTTGGGACTTATTTTCCAGCTCGCCTGTGCCTGAATCCATAAGGAAATGAGACTGCTATGCAAAATACCTAAATACGACTGGAGTGCAACCTAGGCAACATTAGCACAGTGCCTTAACTAATCTTTATGTGAGATGATGCCTGTAAGGAAACCATATGCTGCTATTTGTGCTCGCAGACAAGAGTAATAAACAATAAATGAGGAAACAAGTAACAAATTAACTGAGACCATCCCGAAATTAAAAGGCTCACTTCTGATATATCATTGAGGATCGTGGGGGATATAATATATGGTGTTTATAGTAGTTCAGTGCGGAAAGAGGAAGAAAACATGATGTCTTACACTGAAAACAACAGGGCGAGTTCTGCTCTCAGTTACACTGGTATAAATCTGGAGTAAATCCACGGAAGTAATCGAGTTGCTTTGTACTTATATTAGTGTAGCAGAACAAAATCCATCCCTATAGGCTTAAAAATGGAGTCTTCCAGAAAACAAACAGTAATATTGATCATCAAGCAGGGACTCCGAATAGCCTCAATGCAGCAGCAGCAGCACCAATAATTGCCTTAGTTCCGTAAATACATGTTGGTGTAGTGACATGATAGTTCTCCTAGCTCTGGTCCTTGCAGATATGTTATGGTAAATTGATATAGTGATTAAACTCCAGTAATTTATTATAGATATACTGCACTCTTGTTTTCTGGTCTTTCACATACCGCAGGTCGGTAGGCAGGATTGCTGGATGAAAGAGAAACCTTCTACCTTGCAGAAATTTATCTTCAACGATTCCAGATTAAAAACTGACCTCTATAAATATTTTGTTTTGCTCGGTTTTTCATTTGATTTCCTGAGTCAGTACTCCTCACCTTCCCTCTCCCTCTCGCTAGCCGGTGTCTCGTGCTCCCGGGCTGTGTGACAGAAGAAACCTATCTAATTGAAATCTAATAAAAGCCTCCTACATGATTTGGGACTGCGTAGGAAAGGGAGATTTTTTAAAACAAACTTTATTGCTATGGTGTATGGGTAGCTTAATAGGATTTTCTTCTTTGTGAATCTGAGTTTTCAATAAAACAACAAAGATTAAGGAAGGATGCAAAGATTTTATTTATTTTGGGGTCCAAGGACTCCAGCCCTGTACGTATGTTCTTCCTCACCCTGCATCGTCTCAAGAAAGGGCACATGCCAACGGAGATCTCATACCTTAGAATTAAAGTCAGGTTGCAGGTCTTTCGTTCATTTATTTAAGGCCACCATTTCCCCTTCCCCACACGTCACTCCACCTGCAATTCTACCTCTACCCATCTTTCCTACCCCAAATTTCTTTCAACAGTAATAACAGTTTTACTTATAATCCTCCAAGTCTATGGTTCTTCTCTCTAGAGAGTGGCAAAGAGGAGTGTCAGTGATGCAGACTAGACCATGATCATGGTACCTCTACTGCACTGCATTACCAGAGGAGCTCTGGGAACAGCCTTGATGAAAAACCAGGGCCACTCAGTTCAAAAGAGCCAGGAGAGACTCTTAGTAAATGATTTTTGTGATTCTTCAGTGTTCTTTAGGGCAACATATGTTCTTCCTAAATATATGTCCTAAAACAGGCAACACGAGACCAGAAGCCCATGTAAAAGATAAGTGACAATTTGTAGTATATGATATGGGTTCGTAGTCCATAGCTGAAGATGATGACGATCTTGTCACAGTTCTCATCTATGGCCAAGCATATGACTCTGAAGTCCAAACCCTTATGCTCAGAGTCAGCCGCACTGAGGGCATGGGAAGTCTGTATTTGTGATGTTTGATGATGCAGCTCTGTAGTGCCTTTCACGTGCAGCCTGGAGATTAATTTGTCGATCCTGCTCAAACCTGTTACATACTGATCTTGTCAGAGACCACCAGTGAGTCCTGTTCTGAGCCATTTGCTCAAGTTCTTTGGGATTGATGCCAGTCCATTGAAGATTGCTCTTCAGATTACCTTTGAAGCGCTTACATATACAACCCTGCATTTTTTTGCTCTGACTCAGCTCCCCATACAAGATCTGTTCTGGGAGACAGTGGTCTTCCATTCTGATGACATGTCCGGTCCACCTAAGTTGTGCTCTCAATAACATTTCCTCAATATTGGTTGTTTTTGCTCTCTCAAGTACCTTAATATTGGTCACTCTGTCCTGCCAGAGAATGCTCATTATTGAACAGAGGGAGCACATGTGAAATTGCTCAAGCTGTTTAATTTGACATCTATAAAGAGTCCACATCTCAGATCCATACAGGAGAGGTGGTAGAACCACGGCACTGTAGATCTTCAATTTGGTGGAGAGATGAATGTTGTGTTGGTTAAGGACTTTTGTTTGGAGTTGGCCAAGGGCCGTGCTGACTTTACTAATTCTTGATAAGGAGATTTCCTTATCAAGGAAACAGTCACTTGAGATGGTGCTGCCCAAATACTTGGAACTGATCCATATTTTTCATCTGTGTGCCTTGGATGAAGATGGCTGGCGCTGGGGCATTGGAATGAGGTGCTGGTTGGAACAAGACCTCTGTCTTCCCGAGACTCAGGGGAGGCCGAAGAGCTGGGTTGCTTCAGCTTATCTATGGGCCATCAAGGCGCAGCCATCTGCAAAAAGTGCCTCAACGAGAAGTCTCTCCAGTGTCTTGGTCTTAGCATTAAGTCTTCGAAGATCAAAGAGGGAGCCATCCAGTCAGTAGTGGATGTATATCCCCTGATCAAGTCCCTGGTGGCATGGCTGAGGACACAGGCAACAAACAAACTGAACAGCACTGGAGCAAGTACGCAGCCTTGCTTCACTCCATTCGAGATTTCAAACATGTCAGAAAAGTCACCACTGGGGAGCACTTGTACTGTCATGTGGTCATGGAACAGATGGATGATTTGTATGAACCTTCTTGGGCAGCCCCGTTTATGCAGACTAGTCCATAGATCAGAGGTGGGCAAACTATGGCCCGCAGGCCACATCCGGCCTGCGGGACCGTCCTGCCTGGCCCCTGAGCTCCCGGCCAGGGAGGCTCGCCCCCCGCCCCTCCTTAGCGACGCCGGCAGTGCAGCTTACGCCTGCCCACCTCCCAGGCTTTCCAATAAGCCTGTCCTGCCACTCTGAGTGGCCTGGTAAGTGGGCGAGGAGAGGAGGGGTTGGATAAGGGGCAGGAGGTCCTGGGGGGCAGTCAGGGGACAGGGGGCGGTTGGATGGTGCGGAGGTTCGGGGAAGGGGGCGGTCAGGAGACAAGGAGCAGAGGGGATTGGATAGGGAGTGGTGTCCCGGGGGCTCGGGGGGTCCTGGGAGGGGGTGGGACAGAGAGCAGGTGGGGTTGGATAGGGGGGAGCCCTGGGGGGGGCTCCCAGGAGGGGGTGGTCAGAGGACAAGGAGTGGGGGGGAGTTGGATGGGCTAGAGATCCCAGGGGGGCCTGTCAGGGGGCAGGGATGTGCATAGGGGTCAGGGCAGTCAGCAGATGGGGAGCGGGGGTAGGGGGGTTGGATAGGGGGTGGGGTCCTGGTGGGGGCAGTTAGGGGCATGGGGTCCTGGGAGGGGGCGGTCAGTGGACAAGGAACAGGGGGGTTGGATGGGTTGGAGGTTCTGAGGGGGGCAGTCGGGGGGGGGAAGTGGGAGGAAGCAGATAGGGGGCAGAGGCCAGGCTGTTTGCAGAGGCACAGCCTTCCCTACCTGGCCCTCCATACTGTTTTGCAACCCCGATGTGGCCCTCAGGCCAAAAAGTTTGCCCACCCCTGCCATAGATCCTTTCTGTTAACCCTATCAAAAGCATTGGTCAAATCAATGAAAACTGCATACAGGTCCATGTTCTGCTCTACACATTTTTCCTGGACCTGTCTTATGACAAAGATCATGTTCGTAGTACTACAACCTGGTCTGAAACCACACTGCGCTTCTGGCAGATTCTCCTCAGATATGTTTGCAATGAGTCTGTTCAATAGAATGTGAGCTAGTATTTTCCCTGCTGTACAGAGGAAAGCAATGCCTCTAGTTTCTGCAGTCAGCTTTGCTGCCTTTATTTTTGAACAGTGATACAGTACTAGCATCTTTGAAGTCTTGTGGCATTTCTTCTTCCTCCCAAATGCTACTCAAGATGTCATGAAACACCTCAACGGCCTTGGGGTCTGCTACTTTATACAAAGACAATGAGGAGTACTTGTGGCACCTTAGAGACTAACAAATTTATTTGGGCATAAGCTTTAGTGGGTTAAAACCCACTTCATCAGATGCATGGATTGGAAAATACAGTAGGAAGATATATATACATAGTACATGAAAAGATGGGAGTTTTCTTACCAATTCTAACGAGACAATTCAATTAAAGTGGGCTATTATCAACAGGAGGAGAAATCACTTTTGTAGTGGTAATCAGGGTGGCCCATTTCAAACAGTTGACAAGAAGGTGTGAGTAACAGTCGGGGGAAAATTAGCATGGGGAAATTAGTTTTTAGTTCCCCTACTTTATACAGATCTTCTGGAATACCATCCTTTCCGGAGGCTTTCCCAGAGTTCAGTTGTTTGATGGCTTTCATAACTTCCTCAACTGATGGAGGGACATTGAGATAATCTTTGATGGGTTTCTCGGGTAAATGACCAAGGACATGCTGATTGACTGTGGATGGTCTATTGAGTAGACTACTGAAGTGTTCAGCCCATCTCTGTATAATGGTATAGTATAGTATAATAAACAAGTAAGAGCAGAAAGGGCTTTAGAACATAGATTCTGAAGGCTAAATTTTAAATCATGGGAAAGAAAAACAGGTGTTGGGCTCAAGGAGGAACAGCATAGTCATACAAACATCACTACATGGAAACCGAAACAACATCTCCTACTGTATACAAAAGTAGGAAGTCTGGAAGACCATTCAAAAGTGACCCATGGTCTTGAATTGCAAGTCCGTCTCTGGATTTCATCTTTGTTTTAGGCTCTCCATTGGATCCAGGCCTGGTTGTGTGCTGGTATATCATAGGGCAGAGGAAAGGAGATGTAAGATAATGATATAAATACTTGGTTTTAAAATAAAATTATGTAGATTTGTCAAAACTAGAGAGACTTGCAAGGAACTTCAGATGGGTCTTACCAAACAGAATATCCACCCTGCAATCAGAGGTGCAACGGCAGCACTTGTAGACATACACGAGTTAGCTTTGATTAGCTAGCTCGAATAAAGGTAGCAGGAAGCCGGAGCAGCCTGGGCAGGGGCATGGGCAGCACAACCCCTGCTGGGATTCTGGGTATGTGCTCAGGCAACTAACCTATGCCACCGCAGCTTCTCTGCTCTTCTTCGTCAAGCTAGTTAGATCAAAGCTAGCTCGGGTAGGTCTTCACCTGCTGCACTCACTCCTCCGCTTGCAAATATGGTGGCAAATGAAATTTGTCGCAAAGTACAAGGTGATGCACAAGAGAAGAAACAAATTAATTGTAATCGCCCTGGGGGGGGGGCGCGGGAAAGACCTAGGTGTCATTGTGGACAGCTTATTATTTAAAAAAAAAAAAAGGAAACAAGATGGTGAGTGGTATAACGAAAAGCAATACTGGATAATAGTGATTCCATTATCTAAGTGGATGGTATATGTTGCCCTTGAATATTGTGCCCATTTCTGATCACCCTATCCGAAAAACAAAATAGCAAAAGTAGAAAAGGTTCAAAGCAGGGCTGTACAAATGGATGAGGCATGTAAAGCATCCCATAGAAAGAGAGGCTGAAAAGATTAGGGTGATTTAGCTGAGAAAGGCGATGCCAGGACAGAGGGGAAAACAAAGAAAAATGATTGTTTAGAGGAGGACGTATGGGAGCTCTTATTTGCCCTTTCTTAAGCTATGGTACAAGAACTAGGGGCACTTAAGGAAATTAAGAGGCAAAAAATCTAAAACTGATGAATAGACATTCTTTTTACACTGTACATAACTGACCTGTGGAACTCATTGCCACAATATATCATTGACTCCAAGAGCTTAGTAGCATTAAAACAAAAAGTAGACACTTACATGACTAATGAGAATATAGGAGAGACAAGGTGGGTGAGGTAATATCTTTTAGTGGACCACATGAGTGAATGAGAGAGACAAGCTTTTCAGCTGATACAGAGCTCTTCTTCAGGTGTTCTTCACACTGCATGCACTAATGCAGTTATGTTAGCAATGTTAAACATTTATAAGGAAGAATATAAACCCTTCGGCTTTAGAACATAAAACAACAACTAACTGGCTGGAGTTAGGAAATAGGCATGTTATTGTATAATTATCTATTATGGAGGTTTTACACCTTCCTCTGAGGCATCTGGCCATTGTCAGTGAAAGGATACTGGTTTAGGTCACCTCTGGTTTGGTCTGGCAATTTCTCTCTTCTTAATGTTTTCTGAATTGAGCTAAAAGCCTCTCTCTGCCTCCTGCCTGGCCTGTACAGCAGCAAATCCCTGAGTCCTGTCCCTGCCACCATGCAGAGGCTAGGATTCACACCATCTGCCCAGCTCCCAACACCTAGGCGCTCCCCCTTCACAGAGGAACCACATCAATTCTGTTGCTTGGGGAGCCTCTGCACCTGCAGAGGAAGCTGTTTGTGTTTGGCCAGGATGAATACATCACTGATTAAGAAGTGTCAGAAAACATTTGGGTGAACGGCTGCAAGCTTGTATAGACTTAATGAAACTTGAGTGAAATGAGGCTACTGCTGCTCTTAGCCCCGCCTCTGCCAATACTGGATCAATATGGATTTTTCAAGCGACATCCTCAAATCTGTGCCTTGTGTGTCATGAAGCCGCTGTGATGACTCAGGCAGGGGGATGGAGCAGCACCAGTCTTTGTAACAGAACACTGCTGATGTTGCCTTGTGCTGCCTCCTGGAAAGCTTTGCTGTGAATGAATGCTGTAAGAGTACCGCCTTCTTAGAAATTGCTTGCGTTGTCCCTCAGGTAATATTTCGGATGAGCTCTAAAGCCCCAGGGCTCAATTCTTCTGCAGACGTAACCTAGACTACAGCCTGCAGGGAGTTGAAGGACTGCAGAGAGTGGCTGTGCAGTGGTGTTAGCCACCTGCTCCTCTGGGGGCAGGTTGTACAGCCCCGCACTGGCTGGTGCTGGCCAGGGAACGCATTGATTCAAGGCTGCTTAGCCCCAGTCTGAATGCAAAGTTGCCCGTTCTGGTGGTAAGCCTGGGAAAGGTGGCAATGGTAGCACCGTATTTCCTCTCTTGGGATGTTTGTCTCCTCAAAGCAGCTGCCCCAACAGACCCAGAGATCCTGGGCCCATTGGGGTGAATCTGGAACCTAATGTGCAAAGCACAAGTGAGACTTGGAGATAGAGAGAATTTGTCCAGGTATTAGGGCACTAGCTTGGTACTCAGGAGAGCGAGGTTCCCTTCCCTACTCTGCCACATACTTCCTGTGTGATCTTGGGTCAGTCACTTCATCTCTGTTTCTCAGTTCACCATCTGTAAAACGGAGATGATGATAGGAGCAGTTCCTCCAAGGGGTGTGGAGATGAGAAATACATCAGAGTGGGAGGTGCTCAGATAGTACAGTGATGGGGGTCACGCAAGTACCTAACATAACTACATAAGATAGATTTGGCCCAGAACTGGATAAACTAAAACTGGCTTACTGATGTGTGGTCGGTCGTGAGCAGTTCAGTGCCTGATCCTCTAAACCCTTCCTCACGCAAGGGATGCATTGGGTCCAATTTTTCAACTTTTAGTCATAACAAGCAGCACTTACATCTGTGAGTTGTTCCCTTGACTACAATGAGACAACTTAGGTGAGTAAGGGCTAGTGTTTAAAGGATCAGGCCCTTAATTTGCAGCATTGCTCATATTTCAACTATGAACTGGGTAGCTTTCTGCTGTAGAAGAATTTGGACACAGCCCACAGCGTTTCAGCATTCTGCTAAAGCAATGAATGATTCATTGCCAGTTGTGACAAGAAAGCCTGTGGCTTGTCCACACTTGGAAATTTACTGAAATCACTATAGTTATTTCAGTAAATTTCCAAGTGTAGACAAGCCCTAAGCTTTCCAGTGTCAGCAGAGACACAGCTGGTAATCTAGACACCAGACAGCCACATTCTGTTTGTGCTGAAATATATGAAGGGCATTTGAAAACTAAACTTTTTTTTAAAAATACAATGATTCAGAATCATGAAAACTCATTTCACCTCTGAGATAGGGGAAGCACAATGAGGGTGACATTATGTTTTAAGAGTCCAGACAGCAGGTGATCCTTGGAATTTCTGAAAATCATAGTGAGCCATATGGAGATCACTAAGAAAGAAGAAACAACTGTCTATCAAGCCAATTCCCCTACCTAGATAGTTTTATTTTAGCAAATTACTAAACTGTGATGGGGTGGGGGGGAAGGAATGTGTGTCAAAAATACTTGTAGTCAGAACATAACCAGCAGGCCTGGCATGAAAGATTTTTTACAAGACCCAGAAACCTAAATGAGTGGCCACAGTACACCAGATTATAAACACCCAGGTCCTGGCCAGAACAGCAATCACCCAAGAGAACTTGTTTTCAAATCTAATTTATGATACAATAGTTTCAGCAAATAACATGCCATTGGGGCATCTGTGCCCACTACTGTTTTAGGATTCCCTATTTTCCCTGGCTCCTGAAGCCTTCCCCTGACATCAGAGCAGCCGGCAGAAGAAGTTTTAATCGCACGCTCAGCAGTAGCAGGATGGCTGTGGAATGTGTACTTGGTTGGCTGAAGGCAAGATGGAGCTGCCTGCAAAACTGTCTGGATACTAATCTGGCCAATGCACTCCCCACACTGGAAAGCCATCTGCTCGATCCCCTCCTCCTCCAGCCTCTTGGAGGTCCTCTTGTACAGGTGCTGATTTTGGGTGATCTCTCAAAATCATGCTCCTTCCTGCACTCACATCAGAGGGCAACGACAATCCTGGTATCATCCTCTGGCCAGCTAGCAGCACACTGGGACGGCATCTTCTCGCAATTGTTTGGCTGAGCTGTGCAGAAATGGAGCAGGCTGCATGGAATGACAGGGTAAATGACCAGGTATGTGCAAACCAGCTGGTAGCTTCTCAGGCACAGGAGGTGCGTGGGGAAAGGGCCGGAAAATACAGCCTTGGGGAATTATGGGATGGCATCATTGGACTATTAGGGTATGGCTACGCTGCAGCTGGGACTGTACCTCCCAGCTCAGGTGGACACACTGGCACCAGCTTAGCTTGAACTAGCAATCTAAAAATAGCACTGTGGCCACTGTGACGCGGCCAGTGCCTCAGGCCAGCCACCCCAGTCCAAGCCTGCCTGGCGCCCTGGTCTAAGCTCAGTTAGCTAGCTCAAACCTCTGCTGGTGCTGCAACGTCCTCAACGTCAAGCTGACCTAGCGCAAGTCTGTTTACCTGGTCCCGGAGGCATAATACCAGCTGCACTGTAGGCTTACCCTTAAAACCTGAGCACTATAACCAGGCTTCAGCTGTAACCTCGCTCCAAAGTAGGTGGGTTAGAACCTGCCTTTAAGCAAAACCCAGGACCAAACCTATAATCCCAGCTAGGTAAGCAAACCCAGGTTCAAGGGTTTAGTGTGTGGATGGTAAGGGAGTTCGGGCTAAAACCCAGATAAGAGCCCAGGTTAACTCTTGGAGAACTAGAGGATTCATGACATCACAAGACACCGAAGGTTGAAAGAGACCTGATTAATTCAGAGGGGAGTTATTTTTAATCTGATTGTTTAAATTCTGCAAGAAAAACTCTTTTGTTAAAAGAAAAGGAGGACTTGTGGCACCTTAGAGACTAACAAATTTATTTGAGCATAAGCTTTCATGAGCTACAGCATCCGATGAAGTGAACTGTAGCTCACAAAAGCTTATGCTCAAGTAAATTAGTTAGTCTCTAAGGTGCCACAAGTCCTCCTGTTCTTTTTGTGGATACAGACTAACAGGGCTGCTACTCTGAAACCTGTCTTTTGTTAAAAGCACCTCTCCCTTTTTTGGCTAGGGCTGAGAGGGTTCCCATTCCAAGATCTGTCCTCAAAGGGAACCCTCTAGCAAAAGAGGGAAGACCCAGTATGGTGTTCCTGATATTTGTAAGGTAAAAATGAGCAGCAAATAACAAGACAAAGTAAATCCAGTAAAGCAAAGTAAAGTCAGTAATGAAGACAATAAGAGAGCAAACAGGGGCACACACTCAATTTCTTCCCCTTTTTAGGTCACCTTTAAAAGACTATAGCTGTTGGCAATAATGATGCTAGTTCCACCCTTTGGGTTCTATCCCTTTCCATGAAGCTGGAATCTCAGAACCAACTATGACTGGGAAAGGAACCAATTTTATGAGCCATTTTATTATCTGTCCAATAGACTTTGATGTCTGGCTTTTAAAATATCTCTCTGGGCTAATATATGCAGTAATGACAGTTTAGGCTCTTAATGGATAAGCAAAACAAACTGCAATGCACAGACAGGGTTTACACTGTCTGCTAACAGTTCATTTCAAGGTGTTGTAAACTGACAGGAGCACATGAAGATCTATGCATATTGCTGAAGAAAGTGTAACTGGGAAAATGACCTGAACATCTCACATGGTTCTGCCCTCAGACAAGTGCATTCTGGCAAAATATTAATGCTTATACTCAGGCCTGGGGTCATTTTTCAGACTCAAGGGATGATGTGAGGACAGGACAGTCCTGGGTGTCAGGAATCAGGGCCTGGAGCACTGCCAGTCTCTGGGCAACCTAAGGAGTGCAGCTGATTGGTAGGAAGAGTTAGCAGACCAGCCCTTAAGCCCAGCTGCAGTTGTTCAGTGGCTGATGAAAGTGTTTGCCCAGAGTTATGATAGCCCCTGCCCCTGCCTTGCCTCACTCCTGGTAACCTGGCTCTGACTCTTGGCTCTGATTCTGGACTTCTGACTTTGGCTCTAACCCTTTGCTCTGGCATCTGGCCTATGACTCTGGCTCTAACCCTGGGCTTCTATTTCTGGCAACTGACTCCTGCTCTAACAACAAGGCCTGACTCCTTCTCTGAGCACCAGGTATGACTGCCTACATCCTGGTCTCTGACACTGGGAGAGAAAGACTCCCAAGATTAAGGGGCATAGAATTCTTAAATAAACAGGAAAAGATACATGTTCTACAGTGGAACACAATACATGCTGATTCAATGAAACACAACATCGTATTCAGATCAAAACTCCCCCAGGTGGAAGCTGTTCCTTGAACCCAAGTGGTTTGGCTGATGGAGTTCACATAGCTGGCTCCCTAAACCCTTCCAACAACATTTTGTCCCCAAGCACAATCCTAGCACATTAGTGAAGTACTGACTCAGAGTGTCAATGACTCTCAGCTTCACTTTCCAGAAACCCTAATTACGTTCAGTCGCAATCACTGTGGGAGAACTGATGAGCTTCCCTGCAGGAAGTGGCACGACTATACACTATTTTAAAAAAGGAATGCACTGGGTCTACAAAATGAGGGTGAAGGTCAGTCCTGGTCTCAGCAGGTGCAACCCTATCGACTTTGGAACACGAAGACTGAAATTGGTCCTGAGACTTTAACACCAGAAGGAAATTGGAGACCATTTTTATCACAATAGAATTCCTGATATGCGCTAGGGTCTCAAGAGGCAACAGTTCAAGTTATAAGGAGAATGTAACTTCTCCACTATATGAAGGCTATGAGGCTATTATTTTCAAGGTATATATTTCAATTGATTGGCTGCATTTTATGTATGAGCTACATATAATTATAGTAAGAGGATAATTCAAAGAGATAGAACGAGAGACATTTCACCGATAGAGTATAAAGAACTGAGATTTAACGTCTTATGTATGTGTTCATTCAGGGAGTTTGAATTAATGAAGCTACTGTTTTCATAATCATCACTATTCTCTGAGTACCCTCCTTCAAAATTCTACATTCCCTGGAAAACTGATGCTGGCTCATGAATAGGCAATTAGATGTTTCCCTCTTCCAGACTTCAGGAGGAGGAGGATGTCCTGTGGGATGGCTCCTCACTTCTGGAAAATGTAAACTTGTAAACATGAATTGTACATTTTATTCTTCATAACACTCTTTAAGTAGGAATAACTTTAAGATAATATAAGACACATTTCCCTGCAGAGGCCTAGAAAAGAGATATGCACAGGTCTGGTGCTAGAGTTTTTAACAGTTGTCAGGGATCTGGTCAAACTGGAGAAACGATCTAAAGTAAATGGAATGAATTTCAATAAGGATAAATATAAAGTACTCCACAATCAGGAACAATCAGTTGCACATACACAAAATGGGAAATGACCGCAAAGAAAGGTGTACTGCAGAAAGGGATCTGGAGGTCACAGTGGATCACAAGCTAAATATGAGTCAACATTGTAATACTGTTGCAAAAAAAAAGCGACCATCATTCTGGGATGTTGTAATGGTCCCTCACTCTCCTATGCAGAGGGAGGCCACTCAGTCTGGTCCCGTCTGGCCAGGACCAGAGTCCGCAGGATAGTCAAGAGCCCACAATAGGGCTGGGTGACCAACAGTCACGGTCAGGCTTTAGCCTGGGCTTGGGTGGCTCAAACTGCTAGCCCTTAAACAGAGTCTATAACTGACCTGGGGCCTGGGCTTGAGGATGCTCAGGCAGCCAGCAACAAAACAGTCTCAGGGCTGGCTTTAGCCTGGGTGGAGATCAGACAGAAAACAAACAAACAATCTACATGGGGGCTGGTAAGGGAGGCTCCTTCTCCAGCACAGGTGCTTCTCAGGGAAGTGTAGGGAGTTGGCCACCCCGGGGTGGGGGAGGGGGGGAAACGGGCTGGCAGAGGGACGCAGGCCCACCCTATTCAACTGCATCCCAGCCCAGAGCCCTGGCAGGGGCAGGTGCCCTTGCATCGGCGGGGACCAGCTGCAACACTCCAACTGAGTCACAGTCGATTGCACTGGGGATGTCCCTGGGCTACCTCCTGCCTCCCCAAGGTTTGGTACCTGTGGCCTCCAGGCCTCTTCCAGTTCCTCGGGGTACACCACGGCAGGCACTCCAGGCCAGTCCCCATTGGCATCTGGGAACCAGGAACAGCCAGGCGTAGGTTCCCCTCTGGGACGCTGCAGAACAGGCAAAGGGTCCTTCTCCTCTGCAGGTTCTCCCTCAACTGTGCCACAGGGCCTGCCTTTTATACTTCTGGCCACGCCCTGGTACTTCCGGTGAGGGGGACGGGATGATATAGGCTCTGCCCTCCAGGCAGAGCGTAATGGTCCCGCGCTCTCCTGTGGGGAGGGACGCCACTCAGCTTCACTACAGATGTATTTTCAGGAGTGTGAGAACATAAGAGCAGCCATACTCGGTCAGACCAAAGGCCCATCTAGCCCAGTATCCTGTTGTAAGCAAGACACAAGAAATAATTCTTCCGCTGTACTCCACGCTGATTAGGCCTCAACTGGAGTATTGTGTCCAGTTCTGTGCCCCGCATTTCAGGAAAGATGTGGACAAATTGGATAAAGTCCAGAGAAGAGCAACAAAAATGAATAAAGGTCTAGAAAACATGACCTATGAGGGAAGATTGAAAAATTTGGATTTGTTTAGTCTGGAGAAGAGGAGACTGAGAGGGGAAATGATAACAGTTTTCAAGTAATAATAGTTTGTTACAAGGAGGAGGGAGAAAAATTGTTCTCGTTCACCTCTGAGGATAGTACAAGAAGCAATGGGCTTAAATTGCAGCAAGGGCGGTTTAAGTTGGACATTAGGAAAAACTTCCTAACTGTTAGGGTAGTTAAGCACTGGAATAAATTGCCTAGGGAGGTTGTGGAATCTCCATCCTTGGAGATTTTAAAGAGCAGGTTAAACAAACACCTGTCAGGTATGGTCTAGATAATAGTCCTGCCATGAGAGCACGGAACTGGACTAGATGACCTCTCAAGGTCCCTTCCAGTCCTACAATTCTATGATTTATCAGATATGAGTGGAAAACTTTTTAATGAGATCTCAAGGAAATCTTGGTAGTGCACTCAAAGTCATCAGCTTATGGCTAAACCAGAGAGTAGGGTGGAGAATTGACTGTCCCAGCTGGAGAAATACAATGGTGATGAGTATGGTCTGAAAGACTGCATAGATATGAATGGGTTTCACTGCAGTTCATACGCTAGATACTGCACCTGGATGCTGCAGTGGTAGGTGTTAGAAATGCTGCAGATGGATGAGTCAACAGAACAGTAGCAGCAAAGCGGTTTAAAACAATTCTAGACAATAAACCAAGATCCAGGGCTATAAGACAGGTTTCAGAGTAACAGCCGTGTTAGTCTGTATTCGCAATTGTTGTTCCTACACTCCTCTATGGATGTGAAACCTAGGTGACCTATCGACAGCACCTTAAGAGTATGGATAGGTATCACCAACAATGCCTTCGGAAGATCCTGCGTGTCAAGTGGCCAGATCGTTGCAGTAAAGCCAGCATCCTCATTGCAGCCAATGTCACCAGCATTGAAGCAATGATACTCATGCACCAACTTCACTGGGCTGGACATTGTGTGTGGATGCCAGACTCGCACCTCCCAAAACAAGTCCTCTACTCTCAGTTTACCCATAGTCAGAAATTCCACGGTGGTCAGAGGAAATGCTACAAAGACACACTGAAAGCATATCTTAAGAAAACTGAACATCACAATCGGGGAGGAGCAAGCCACTGTTATCAATGGGGCCATATTCTCCATCAGGCAGTGGCCTGCTTCGAGGAAAAGTGCCTTGTCCTTGAAGCTGAAAAGAGAGAGAGAAGGAAGAAAAAAGAAAGAACATTCTCCCAGCAGACAGCTGGCCTGCCATTAAATGTCTTTACCTACTGCGGGCGGATTTGCAGTTCCAGGATCGGATTCCTAAGTCATCTCAGGACCCATATGTAATTCTGTGGTAGAGATCATCCTTGAATTGAGGGATCACCAATCATCAATCATCAGACAATAATACTTTATTGGTATGGCAAGAGAGAATCCTCAGGTATGTGGTCAGAGATAGTGATTTGCAGGAAAGTCCTCAGTGTCAGGATGAAAAGGTGGGTTAGTGTGTAAACATCACTGCTGTTTGGGAAAAAGAAAATATTTCCTAAGGAAGATAACTATGAGACCCTGAGCTTTGTACTGGGCTATTGTGCAAAACTGGTGTGGTGAGCAACCTTAGGATGGGCTTTGGCATCTGTGTTTTGTGACAAAGTTCCTCCTCTACCTTGGTGGGTCTTGCACTTATTGGCAGATTTGCTTGCCTTGGAGCTTCACAGTAGCCCTCAGCTTGGCCGTTTTTCTGAACCCACAGTCCAGGTCAACTCCTCGTGTGTCTGACCAGGAGTTGGGAGGTTTGGGGGAACCCAGGCCTGCCCTCTACTCCGGGTTCCAGGCCAGGGCCCTGTGGAATGCAGCTGTTTAGAGTGCCTCCTGGAACAGCTGTGCGACAGCTACAACTCCCTGGGCTACTTCCCCATGGCCTCCTCCCAACACCTTCTTTATTCTCACCATAGGATCTTCCTCTTGGTGTCTGATAATGCTTGTACTCCTCAGTCCTCCAACAGTCCGCGTTCTCACTCTCAGCTCCTAGTACCTCTTGCTCCCAGCTCCTCACCCACGCACCACAAACTGAAGTGAGCTCCTTTTTAAACCCAGGTGTCCTGATTAGCCTGCCTTAATTGAGTATAGCAGCTTCTTGATTGGCTGCAGGTGTTCTAATCAGCCTGTCTGTCTTAATTGTCTCCAGAAGGTTCCTGATTGTTCTGGCACCTTCCCTGTTACCTTACCCAGGGAAAAGGGACCTACTTAACCTGGGGCTAATATATCTGCCTTCTATTACTCTCCTGTAGCCATCTGGCCCAACCCTGTCACAGTTTACACAGGTTATCCAGCGGACTGAACCCGCTATTTGGAATAAAGGCCATGGGGGAGGAGCATACATTTGCCTCAACTCGGGGTTCTGCCCTACCTATCCAGACTTTTCCTGCATGGAGCCTGATTACTCAGGCTTTGTGTGGGTGCAGTGAATGGCACCGTAAGAGGTATTATGTCCCTCGGCTGGATTTTTTAATTCATGTTTTCAAACTTACCAGTTAATGAATGTGTGGGAACATCTTTTTTTCTTTTCTTTTTTATTTGTAGGAGCTGATATGTACCTGGAGACTTGAATGTAAGTTGTCTTGAAGAACTAGTAACTGGATATTAAAGTTGTTGTTTTGTGGTATTAGCAGTTGCAGAGTTTATTTTAATTTAAGGCTGACATTTTCTGTAGATCAACCTATGGCTTGGTATTTTTTTATTTCATTTTTTTTGGCCTTAGGAACAATCACTTGTTCCTGTATGTTCTGTTTATGTATTTCTCCTTCCATCCTGTATGAAGCAATGTTTCTGTTAAAAATAAAAAGTTAGATGGTGGTACATGTATATCTGAGTTGTAAGAATGCTGAAGGGGGGTTTGTAACCCAGTTAACCGTTAAAATACATTTAATGGGCCTTTTACCTCCTAAGACTGATTTACGCTTTGTTCTAGACTTAATTTAATTGCCATATTGAATCAATTATCTGCAAATATAAAGGGCATGAAGACTCCCATTAAGAGAGAAAAAATGATAGAATTGCATGAAATGCGAGCAGATGTTATTTTCTTCCAAGAAATTCATTTAAATTAGTTGTATAAAAAACCTGCAGAGAGGATCGAGGAACCAAGCCTATACTTTCTCTAGGAAAATCAATTTGTAGCAGTTGTGATCAGGAAATGCACGCCACACTAAAATGTGTACAAAATGTAGTTTCGATGGTAAAATACCATTTAAAAAAAATGAGGTAAAGTTACCCATTGATGGGGGCCAGATAGAAACCTCTGCTCTGAACTCCGAGTTCAGTTGCTGTGTGAAGCACTCAGTCATTGCTTTATCAGCAAGCCTGTATTTCCATGGCAGATTCCCCACCCCACATCCCGGACAACTACCATAAACTCTTGTTGTCATCCATGAAGATATAGTCTATGATAGGCTTCGTTGTGATGTAGCCAAAGTTGAAGTGAATATTCATTGTGATCCGATTTCCACCCCCCCAATACTTATCTAATCTTCAAACTCAGTGTACGTCTGGGGTTTCTGAAATGGATTGTGCTTTAGTGGCAAGCCCAGAGAAATGGTAAATCTGTTCACACACTTATGTGGTTCCTGTCACACAGTATCTGTGCACCTCACAAATATGAATTTATCTTTGCAATTAAACAAAAATAATGAGGAAGCTGGTTAGAAAATATGATAAAAGAATTGGGAATGGGAGAAAACAATCTAAGTGAAGCACAGGAGCAAATTCTGTTTCCTTCCACATCATTCTCTCCTGTAATTTCTTCCCACTTTTAATTATCAAAGGTGAGAAGGTGAATGAGAGAGGGCGGGTGGGGGGTGTGTGTGGCTTGGCTAAGGAAAGGGAGATGGAGGAATGAGTACTACTTTCTCTCTTTCTGTTCCAGCCACCAAAGCCCTCCTGTACACAGTCCCCTGCTCCCTATCAAATCCATCTCCTGTGCCACAACTCCCTCCTGCATGACAAATGTTCCCCAGCTTCTCACTTTGAAAACCTGCCCCCCCGCGGCACATGCTTTTGCATCAGAAGTGACACATGCTCCAGGAACCACTTGTCTCATCACGAAAGCAGACTTCTTAGAAATTCTTCCTTCCCTTCCTGCAGATCATTTTCCTGGCCTCTTATCATTACACACAAGCCCAGCCCCATAAACCAAACCATGGCAGCGTAACAGTTCCGTCTTAGGAGGTGCACCTCTCAGGGAATTAGAAACAACAGATTTCCTGCAGTTTAACAACAACTGAGAGATTCCTCCTGTAATCCTGCGAGAAACCAAAAATTGTTCTCAGCATGCAAAGAAGGAGCTAGCCCAGAATAATTGCCTTCCTTTTAAATGTAACCCTTCTGCCTGTCAGAGTTGGCAGCAACAAGGGCCGGGTTCAGTATCTAGGGGTTCCATTCCAATAGCACAATGCAAAACTGGCTTGAGCCCCCACCCAGTGACCTGGGACAAATATATACCACCCCCTCCGGGTGCCTCTAAGAGGCAATACTTCTCCTCTCGCAAGCACAGAATCTGAGTGTGGCAAAAAGCCTTTTAATAAGAGAGAGAAACAATGTGGCATTATGTTGGGGAAACACCACCAACAGGATTCATAACACAACCCATGAGCAAAAACCCACCCCAAGCAAACTGGGGTGTGTCCTTTCCCTTTGGTTCTTGAGTCCAGCAACCCAAAAGTCACCCAAAGTCCCCAAAGTCCAGCAACCCAAACATCTCTGTCTCTGTCCTTGGTGAGTCCAGACTTCAAAAGTTCATCTGCAGAGTTTTAACTCCCCCAGCCTGTGTGGAAATGGGCATGGGGAGTAAAGGGGCACCTTACATGCTCCGACGGCCCCGCCTCTCTATGGGTTTCTGCTGCTGCCTTCACCGCCAGCTGCTCCTCTCTGGTAGCCGTCCTGCGAGCCACTCTGCCAGCTGCTCCTCTCCAGTGGCCGTCCTGCAAGCCGCTCATCAATATATCTTCAGGCTCCCTGCTACTTAACACAGTACTCAGTGATTTCAGCTCATAGTAGGGGAGCCCCAGCGCTGCAGCACCATTGGCCCAAAGTGAATTCAGCTCTGCAATCTGTAACCAGACTCCTAATAGAATCAAAATTAGCTCTGCTATTCCACAGTGGAGAGAGAAGGCGGTGCAGTTAGCACTTAGGGCCCATACCACAAAGTACAAATGCCTGTCCGCAGCCTCTCTCCAGTCACTGAGTTTTGGAACCCATCTCCCTGGCCTAGCGAGTGCTACTTCGTTGATGGCGAGTCCCTCCATCATAACAAAAAGCCAAGTACGGTTCCACTATCCTTGATTCACATAATCAGGATAATAACATTTTATCCTTTCTGCCCCAATAACAGAGAAACTGGGGATCCCACAGCAGCCAAAGTGACCATCTAGGCGGGGTGGGTGTGCTTATGCAAATGAGATCAGCCCCTGAAGTTCTTTTCCACAACCCGCCACAACTCACCACCAGATGTCAGGGTAGAGCTCATCCTGACTCTGCTTACATCAATACAATGCAGACTTCAGTCCCAGGAAGCCACAACTGCACCATTAGAAACACAATCCACATAACCCCCCCAAGAAATAGCAGAACAGAATAGACTGAAATAACACCCGCTATTAAATGAACAATGCATACAGTAGTGTAAATTAGTGTAAATTATAGTACCATAGACTTCAACAGAGCTTTTCAGATTTACACCAACTGAGGAGCTGGTCCTTAAACTTTTAAAAGTGGATTCTGGTTTTCGTATTTCTATGCCTGTAAAGGCAGGTTTCTTTTGGTACCATGAATCCCACTGTAAAGGCCTCAGCGGAAAGAAATTAGTAACATTTGAAAAGCCTACAAATCATCAAACTGTTTTTCTGTAGATCAGGCTGTAGCAATCTTGGGGCCTGATATCTTATGCACTTGTGTGTCTCTGGAAAGGAGGGACTTGCAGTTCTCCAGCTGTATAAACCCTGTGTTTCTAGCCTAGGCAGGTGAGGAGAGCTCACACCTTTAAAACTGGCACTGGTGCAGGAGTACAGGTATCAGTTTGTGGGCTCTGTGTCAATCAACCCTGCTCTTACAAGATCCAGGACCACCCAGGCATGGGGGCCGGGGAGGGAGGGAAGACAGAACGCGCACCCTCCTCCCAGCAACCAGTGGTAAATCTGCAAGGAAAGGGACTGTGGAAATATTAATGGAGCCTCAGGCCTCTATTAGTTTTTCTGCAGGTTTCTGTCTGGTTGCTGGAGGATGAGGTGCATTTCCCTGGCCTGTCCCCGTACACCTGCAGAGGAGTTCCGGATCTGAGAACAGCTGGGGTTACTGACCTGAGGTTCAGAAATTCCTCCTGAATTCCCCCAGTAAATTCACAGAAAAGGAAACGGCAGCCTGAGGCTTTATGAACAGTTCTACAGCCTTCTTCCTCGCTGGAGCTCCCGTGAAATCCTGGCAACATGGCAGTCCAGGGGAGCTGTGCTAGCAGGGAGTTGGAGGCAATCGCAGTAATTGCTGAAGCCCAGTCAGAGGCACAGGGTCTCTGGGAGGAAGGCCCCTGTGAGTCTACGGTATCCCTCTACATCTGTATGGCATTCAGGGGCCTGACATTTACCCATTCCACAGGAAGTGAGGAGGGAATTTCACATCCAAATGGAATGGTTTGGAAGAAACCATTTGAGGGGAACCTCACAGCAATTTCCTACCTTTACAGCCTCTTCCCGTGGATTTTTCTATGTGGAGGATGATTTCTTTCACTCACTCTCCCCAGCTGAGATTTGCTGAGCTGACGGAGCAATGCAAGAATTCACTATGACACAGAGTAATAAGGAGTCTGTCAATCCAACCTCCTGGAAATGCAACTTCTGCTATTTTTGTACTTACTGCTCAGCATTAGAGGAAGAGGACTGAGTACATTGAATATCATTCAACTCCCATTAAGGTGGTGGTTGGCAGACTGTACCTTGTCAACCCTGATATTCTTAAAGTACAATGGACCATCCCGAAACACTTCAGCCCTTCACGATATGTAAGACACTGGCTTGCTGAAGGTTGTTGTGTAGCAGCAGTAGCATACAAAGTGAGAAGAGGTAGGAGAGGCAGTTTCTGTGTTAAAAAAGTGATGTACTGTCATGACTCTAGGTGGAATTATTTGGTATAATGAGAAATTCTGAGTTGTCATTTTTGTGTCCAAAATGTTTAACCGTGGCCTGTGAAAATAGCTTTAGAATTTAACAGACGTTCAAATAGTGTTTATCGTATGTGAAAATGAAGGTAAAAGCCTTGCCTCGTATTGGAAGGAGATAACCTTAGTCCTGCAGTCCCTTACATCAACATCTCATTCCCCAGTGGCACATTCCCCTTGTTCACACTCTTAACACTGAAGCATTCATTTGCAGTCCGAGCCCAGCAAGAAGCAGCAGTCTCAGTAATGGAGATCTTTAATCATAAGGAGTAAGCAATAGATCGATTCAAGGATTTGGGATGGAGTCCCAAAAACGCTTTGTAGCATTGAAAATGGGCTTACTCTTCTCATCTCCTTGGAACTAGAATATTGACTTCAGAAATAACTGAAAAATTTCAAACCCCTTTGTCAAGGTATGTAAAGCTTCAGATCAAGAAAAATGTTCCAACTTCCAGGAAAGAGACTTGGGGGCAATATTACATCCTGTGGCATGGGAGAAACAGGTTTAAGACTGTGAATATTTGTCTTTTGCTGTCTAAGTTGGTGAAGCTCAGGCATGCGGCAATAATGATGGCAGGAATGGTCACTGATCAAGGCTTAATCCTGTCCGATGCTCAGTTCCTGCTTTGCATGATATGTTCGGCACCTCATAGGAAGAGCCCTTAGGCCCTGATACCGCAGAGCACATGAGCATATGCTTAAATTTATTGCATGACTTCAATTAAACAACTCATGCTTTAAGCTAAGCATGCACCTAACCATTTTCTGGATCAAGGCCTTAATGATCATGTGCATATACAAATCCTGGTACTCCTACAAATTAGGAAACATTCTTCTTCCTCCATACTCAATTTGCAATGAATCTGTGTGCAGCAACATACAGATATCAAGCCAAATCTTCACCTGGTATAAAATGACGTAGCTCCATTGACTTAAAAAAAGCTGTGCAAATTTACAGCTGCTGAGAATCTGGCCTATTGTGATCATTTGTTGTTCTGCACACATGCAACAATGAACTGGCTTTTGGCTCCAAAAATACAGATCTCCACTACTAAAGGAGAATCCATTAACTGTAAGATAATAACCTGTTGGTTTATAGCCTCCATGTCAGCCAACCAGCCAGTAGAGGGCATCAAAACTGCAAACCCTTCATCAGGTCTTGAATTCCATCCAGTAGAGGACAGTAGTTAGTGTGCAGAGCTATGTATTTGTGCTTTTGTGGGGAAACTAATGTGCAAACACTGTATTTTCTCTGGTGTCAACCTGTGTGGATTTGGGACCTTTGAGCTTTTTTGGTTTGAGTGTGGGGTTTGGAAAAAACAAACCAACCTCAAACTGGAATTTAGTCAAAACCATCAAGTGTCACTTGCTTTTGTATTGAAACTACAAATTTTGCATAGACTCCATGTGAATTTACAGATCATTCCAGGCTTGCTCAAAAGGTCCGCAAACCCTTCAAGAGCTCTGGTAGAAGGCTATATATATAAAGCCAGATAATTTTTCTGTGTTTTTCTTGTGTATGTTTTGCTTAGCTCTAGCTGCGGCAATTCACACTAGTAACATGATCCTCAACGGGTGTGAATTGCCCCTGATGACAGTGAAGTGATGCCTATTTACACCAGCCGAGGACCTAGCCCCCATGTAGCATGCTAGCAACTACATTGCAATGAATGCTGTAGACCTAAAGAACTATGCTGTAGTGTAATCAGTAAAGTTAATTACCTATTATTGCATGCCCACACAGTACACAATTTTAATTCAATTATCAGTTTGGTTGAAAAATGATGTTTCAAACATAGCAGAGCAAACATTTATCATTGAGGTCTAAATCTATTCTATCTGTCAAGGCTGATGCTTTAAAATGAAGACATCTTTATTATTGGAGCCAAATAAAATAAAATAAAAAGCATTTGAAAAAGCAAAATTCCCACACATTTTCCCCTTGAGATAGATGAAACAGATTTGTCATTGATGCTGCACTTGTGGCAAATTTGTCTTTTTTATCCAACAAAAAACTGGAGGATTTTCTGTCAAAAGTCTGCCCAGAGACACTGCAATTAGCATCCCCACCCCCAATCCTGAATGAATCTTCAGGGGGTAACAAATGACCCTCCCCAACTAGATTTCAGCAGGGAGAAGCACAGAGCTGCTCCCAACTATTCCCTGTTTTTAAGTGACTGGCTCAAAGAGGATAGAGCAACTCTCTTGTGAAAATGGCTTTTGTAAACAGAACCTCACTGGTTCAGCCAGTCAGGAAGCTAGAATTAATCTCTTGTGACTTATGTTGCCAAACAGAAGCAGCCAACGCAACTCAAAAATTTTTAAAATACAGAATTTTGTCTCAGGAGCAAAGGGTTTTACACACATTCTGATGGAAGAATTTCTGTTTTTTCATCTCGTTGCTTTACAGTTCATAGACAATTTTTGAACTAAAAAATGGGCAAAATTTTCACAGCCCTCAAATCCTTTTTTACACAGCTTTAGTGCTGAGTTTGAGGATCACTAGTTCAAAATAAAAAATAAAAGATTGTTTCATTAAATTCTATTGGGGGTCTAGTGCAGAGGTGCCAGACATCTGGCCTGTTGGCTTAATGTATTTATGTGGCCCATCTGTCATATTCTGGCCTTGTCTTCACTAGGAAAAAGGGTGTGTTTCTACCTCATGTTAACTAACATCTGGTGACTAATGTGAGGTAAAATCCTAATGAAGACAAGATAGTTGTAGTATTAGCATATGTTAGCAGGTCCAGATAACCCCTAGGCTCCCCCATATCTACCTCAACCTTAATGTTAATGTGTGAAAGCTACAGACTACTTTGGCTTCACTAGGATTTTATCTTATGTTACTTCATGGTAGCTAACACGAAGTAAAAAAACACCACATCCCATAATTTTTTTTTTGCAATGTTTTGAAAATCCCACAAACCTACAGAGTGTTTTTCTGTCTCTGCCCTCTCTGACAGAAGCATGGAGCTCACAGAGCTCAGCACTATTCTCACAAACATTGAAAATACAGGACACATGATTTCCCTGTATTTGCAGACTTTCAGGGAGTACTGCAACAACTGAGATCGCAATAAGGAAGATGAGGATATCTTCAAGGAGGGTTTGTTGATGGACATTGTGAAAAAAAATCCAACTTGTTGGTGGCATTCATGGAGCAGCTGCAGATGGTGGAGCTCTGCCTCTGGGCCCAAGAAACAAGCACTTACCGGTAAGATCACATTGGAATGCAGGTTTGGGATGAGCAGGAGTGGCTGAAGAACTTTCAGATGCGAAAGGCCACATTCCTGGATCTGTGTGCTGAGCTCGCCCCAGCCATCCAGTGCAGGGACACCAGAATGAGAGCTGCACTTACGCTTGAGGAGTGGCCATTGTGCTCTGGAAGCTTGCAATGCCAGATAACTACTAGTCGGTGGGAAATCATTTTGAAGTTGGAAAATCCACAGTGGGGGCTGTTGTCAAGCAAGAGTGTAGGGCCATTAATCATCTCCTGCTACACAGGACTGTGATTCTTGGCAATGTGCAAGAAATAGGGTTGGATTTGTAGCAATGGGGTTCCTGACCTGTGGTGTGGTGATAGACGAATACATATCCCTATTTTGGCATCAGGTCACCTTGCTACTGAGTACATCAACAGAAAACGGTACCTTTCCATGCTTATGCCAGTGCTAGTGGATCACCATGGACACTTCCACGCTATCAGTGTAGGTTCATCAGAGAAGATGCATGATGCTTACATCTCTAAGAACACAGGGCTGTTCAGAAAGTTGCATGGTGGGACATGCAACTTTCCCGAGCGTCTGATTTCCATTGGCGATGTGGAAATGCCAGTAGTGTTTTGGGGGGCCCAGTCCACCCCTTGCTCCCCTGGCTCATGAAGCTGTACACCAGCCATCTGGATAGTGCCAAGGAAAGACTCAATTACCAACTCTGTAGGTGCAGAATGACAGTTGAATGTGCTTTAGGTAGATTAAAGGGTTGTTGGTATTGTTTACTCACTATATGAGATCTCAGCAAGAAGAACAGCCCAATGGTTGTGTTGTGCACTGCATAATACCAGTGAGGCAACCGGTGAAAAATTGCTGCCAGGGTTGTGATGGTTCCCAGGGTACCCTGGTATGATGCATGACCAGAAAGGGTTAAGCATCCTGCGGTATAAATCACTTGAGTTCAACCCTTAAAAACATATGGGGAAATAATGTTTGTGTTTTTGTGTATTTACATATTCAGCTCCATTGGTAGAAGTCAACAGTGTAATCAAACAGTCACTGTTTATGCTGTATTCTGTTAATTCAGAGATCAAAAGAACTTCTTAACAGTTAAATGAACTATAAACATAGGATATTGCTGTATTCATCTCTCTTTGAAATGTATAGCAAATCATCTGCGAATAGTAGAAAAACAGGCAATTGCCTTATGTTAATTCATGTAGCTAATTGCCGATGGGTGATGCTTGGAAATGGACCTACTTCAAAGTCACCCTGATTACCTATTGTCGGCCTAAGGACTCCAACCTGTCAAAGAAGGCCTGGAATTGTATAAAAGACCCTTGGGTCCTGATCCTGTCATCTCAGATCTGCTTGAGGTTTCATGCAGGGGAAGCCTAAGCCACAAGGACTGAGATCCCAGTTTTGACTGGATCACCCTGAAATATAAACATTGGACTATAACCTGTGGACTAATTCTGAAAGAACTCTTTGCGACTACAAAACTCACCATCTCTGCTATGAATCTGAACCTCAAGAATTGAACTCATGTCTGTATGTATACTGATCTTATAACCATACTCTCTTTTCTTTTTTAAAACTTTTTGGTTTAGTTAATAAGAATTGGCTGTAAGCATGTATTTGGGAAAGGTCTGGAATATTCATTAACCTGGGAGGTAAAGTGTCCAATCCTTTGGGATTGGTAGCACCTTTTTTGTATGATGAATAAGATTTTAATTAATCCTCATCATATCTGACTTGGGTGACTAGGTGGAGGCTTAAGGCTGGGTTACTTAAAGGGAACTGCATCGTTGACTTCTGAGTAACCAGAGAGGTATAACAGAAACTGTTTTGTGCTGGCTTGGTAAATCTAAGTATTGAATATACACCAGTTTTGGGGATTGCCTGCCCCATTCTTTGCAGTTCACCCTAATTGGGTGACTTCAGCTGGCTCCCCTGGGATTCCGGTCACACTGGGACTGTGAGTCACCTTGTTACCCTTCTGCCTCCAGCACGAGGGACACTTGCTTGTTCTTAACTGGGTGCCAGCTCCCTGACACCATCAGCCCAAGCACTCTCCTTTGGACTATGCCAGCTCTTACTTTGCCTTGCAGGTTTACAATAAGTGTGCCCTAGATCCCAAACTCCTTTGAAATATTCCCCATACTGTCCAGACCCTTATTCTCTGAATACTCACAGATATACCAGGTCTGCTGTCCTCAAGGGAACAGTGTATACAACAGCTTGTATGAATCAACTCAGGATCAGCACCTTGCTTAATATCACAGCACTAAGATGTATTTATAGTGAAACGAAGAATGAGTTTATTACCAAAGATTCAAGAGCGAGTGAGTAAGGATAACAGAGACAAAAAGGGTTAGATATAAAACAAAATCATAACATGTTTTTTAGAGATTAAATTTAACTATTAGATTAACCTCCTGTTTAATGAAGTTTATCTCACCCAAAGCCTTTTGCAGTGTCTTCAACCATGGCTGGTTGAGATACTGTTTACATGAATGCAAATGCACTGTTCATTCTTAGGTACAAGATGCCGGGGTGTCTTATAGTCCAGCAAACCTTTGAAGTATATCTCCAGATAATGTTCTTCCCCTCCCACCACTGTGTGCTCTTCCCTGTTGACTTCATATCTTGCTGTTGACTTCATATGTAAATGAACCTCCATTGTGTTAGCTTACAATGCTTAATTTATATGCCGACAGACAGACAGGTGAATAAACATCTTTTGTCTGACAAGAAAACTGTTTCTCTATCTCTGCTGAGATACAGAATCTAAGAACATATTTTCAGTACGGATACATAATTCCTTTGTAGTATCTGTATGTACATTTCCCAACAATAACAATGACCAGCATGACCCTGGCTTTCATTTCAGACCTCACACGATATTCTTTGGTGAACCAGAATTTACAGACTATTATCAGGCTAATCTTATAACCCCCTTTGCCAGTTGGCACTGAGGGGTCCCTGGGTCACAAGGCTGGAGGGGTGAGGTGGCACGGCTGTCTGCTGAACTAGAACAGCCGGACACCAGGGCTATTACAACAGCCCCACATAAAGCTATGCTTGGGAGGGAGGCTTTAAAGATTCATTTTCACAGCCAGCAACAGTAGCATTCTGTCTTGAGGTAATACCTATCTTGTGTAATTTAAACGGTGTATTTTTTGGTTTATGCCTGCTGATATCTCTTCTATTGTGCCTGCTACAAATTATAAACACACCTAAGCCTGGGGCTTTGCTTTGTGCTATGAATTGCGTGCTGCTTGCTGTACATCTATAAAGATGGCTGGGTGTTTTCTTGATGCGGTGAATTCTGCGGTGCTTGGTGTGCATTTAAAAGTACTGTTCAATTTCTTGATGGCTGCTATGCATTCTGTAATATTTGCTGTGAACTAATAAAGAGACTTTGAATGCAAAAATTCAGTGCACAAAATCAAATTGCGAACAAACAAATAAAATGTCACACAGGCTCCTAACATACCTTAACGGGGTGAAACTTTTAAAATTCCTATTGAAAAAGAGGTAAACATTTACATCCATTTGTGTAAACAAAAAGGTGATTCAGTGTAGTTTGTTGTGGTTACACATATACCAATCTGTAGTTTTCACAGGTTAGTGTGTGTGAACCTGTTGTGTTTCTTCCTGTACCCCGGTCTGGAGTGGCAGAGGTTAGGATGCAGTCTGTGATGCTGCTGGAAAGTTGAGGGATGTAGGGAGCTGCAGGATCTGAGAGCAGGATCTCTCAGAATATGTCCTACCAAGTCCTCTTCCTTTTCCTCCTCATCAGAGTCAGGCATTCTGTGGGCCTGACGGGGAAACTCCTCAAGGCCACTATGCCGGAAGCTGCTGACAAAGAGACTAGGCACCACTGGATTTACAGTCACAACACAAAGGGAAAGATAAGTTTCAAAACTCCCTCCTTTACTCCAATAAAAACGTTTCATCAGACATACTTATTGACACCGCCGCTTTGGAGATCTTCAGCACCGCGCTGCTCTCCAGCTCCGACCTATTGAGTACGGTCTGCCATAATATTGTTCGAGAATTTGCTTTGAATTGACTTCCTAACTTTTTCTCACACTAGACCAGGAAAGTCATGAAAAATTAATACTGTTGTCTTGAACAGTTGGGGATGGGCTGAGTGCTATCTTTAAATGGTGGGGCAGGTGAAAGAGAAGAAGGAAAAGCAAATAAAACATAGTAAGGAAAAAGGCATCACACCCGAGCTACCTCCCCCTTCATCAGTGGGCTCATCTGCACTCAGTTGGCAGGATGGGCTAGACTCCTCCTGAGTTTCAAACAGCTCCTAGCTCACAGTATGTTTGGAGCCCCTGGTGCATCTCTCCCACCCCCCGCCCGCCCTTCTCCTCCTCCTCACTGTTTGCAGCAGGGATATTTGTCTTGGGTTCCTCTGAGTTATCCACAATGGTCTGCAGGGTGTTGGATGGGTCACCGTCACATATGGCACGCAGTTCATTGTAAAAGCAGTAGGTCTGTGGAGCAGCACCATATTTCCTGTTGGCTTCCCTCGCCTTGTGGTCTCCCTGAAGAAGTTCTTTCACTTTTATGTGGCACTGCTGCTGATTCCTGTCAGACCCCATTGCCCGTATTCTCTGTGCAATCTGCTCATAGATGTCCATGTTTCTGCACATGTTCCATAGCCGGGCATCCATGGCTTCTTCCTCCCACAGGTCCAGGAGATCCAACACTTCCTGCCTGCTCCAGGCAGGAGTGCATTGAGTACCTCTCTGTGCATGTGGAGCTGGCATGGTTGGCTGGACTCAAACAACAAAGGTGAGCTGCCAGGTGCGTTCACCAAGGCGGACAATCAGGAAAAGGCATTTCAGAAATATGTGGGGTGTTTGAAGTGTGTGTGAGGGGGAAGGCAGGCTTCTGATCTCCGCAACCCCTGTGCAGCGGAGTGTAAAATTGTGAGCAGAACGGTCACTTTCATGGAGACTTGGGCTTTGTGGGACAGTGGCTGGAGGACTGTTTGGTTGACAGAGTGCAAGTGTAGACACTGCATGACCTGTGTCAAACCTAAGTAGTTCAACTATGACTCTTTGCCTATTCAGGGAGGTGCATCACCCTAGCAGGACGCTTATGTTAGCTGGTGACGCATTTGAGTGTAGACACATGCATACATAGGTTGATGCAAGGCAGCTTACCCCAACCTCACTTTGTTGTTTAGATCAGGCCTAAGTTTCTAGCTCTCTTGATTGCAAAGTTAACATCCAAATGTTGACAGTGTGTAACTGATGCAGCCTTGTCTCCTGACAGCCTGACACAATGGCTCTGGGAAGAGCGAAATCCCTTGCCCTCATTAATATAATGGAGCTGTTAACACTAAAGCCCAGTGACAATCCTTTACTTGTCACCATTACCTAGTTCATTTTATCAGCTGTGATGTGAATGGAGAGGGAGTTTCAAGCCCAGGGTGCGTAGGGAGGGAATTAGGAGCAGCTTCAGGGAAGGAAATTCATGCACAGTGAAGAGAGAAGGAGAGCTACAAAGATAGGGAAAGGAGAGAGAAGCAGAAAGAGTAGGAGGGGAGGGGAAAGAACCAAAGAACAGAAATGGCCGTGGTCCTCAGGGAGACTATTTCTCACTGATAACTATTTCACTGATTCTGAATGCGCCACAGCTACTATAACAAGTGTGTGTGAAGGCCCCAATCTCAGCTGATTCCCAACTCAACCAGTGGCGCAAGGCGCCAGAGTCTGGCCACAAATGGCTGGCAAGGAGTTTGCTGCTGCTGCTGTAATGGTGATGGAGACAGCTCTTGTACCAGCTTCTCACCTATCCCTCCCACAATGTCAGGGGAGGGAGGAAACCGGGTGGGGTGGGTGTAGCTATCGCGGAGTTCTGCTTTGCCAGTTCTCCACTGGCATAAGCTCCATTAGGGACCCTACAGCTGCGGTGTAAATTAGCATCACCCTTCAGGCATGCTAACTGTCCCCATGGCTGGCATAAACCATCAGGGAACTCTGATTGGCCCCCCTGAACATAGGCACTGACTTCCTCTCTACCTAGGAGATGCTCGAGCCCCTGCTCCACCCCAGACTCCACCCCACTCCACCCCTTCCCTCAAACCCCCACCCCGCCTCTTCTTGCTCCACCTCTGTCCCTGCCTCTACTCCACCCCTTCCCCCAAGACTGCACCCGGCCCGGCCTCTTCCTGCCCCCGCCTCTTTCTGCTCAATCCCCAGAGCATGCCCTGTCCCCACTAATTTTTTTGTGTGGCGCGCCTGTGCCTCTGACAACCAAGCCCTCTTTTGAATTAGTTAAACTTGGCCACAGGAGAGAATCTAACCTAGAAATTTAGTTGTTATATTAAGGTCATAATCTTTCTAGCCTCGATCTTTATGAAAGCTTTCCATTGGCATCAGTGGGCCACCTGCTGTGCCTCTAGGGGAATATGCACAGAACATAATTAAAATTGGAGTGTGACTCCTGGATCTAATGGCCTAATATCTGGAGCCGCCGCATTTATTATTTGTTAGGTACAGCCAATGTGCTCTGCACTGTAGTCCCTGCCAAATAGGTTTCAGTCTAGATAGTAGATAGACAAAGAGAAGACAGAACATATTGGGAAACCAGAGAAGGCTTCTCAAGTGTCATTTATTTTATTATTATTAATTATTATTATTATTAGTCAGCATGGAAGAAATGAGATTTTAGGAGAGAACAGAGCAAGAAAAGGGTGATGTCTTATGAACTGAGACAAGAAGGTCTTTCCCTGTAATAACAGGTAGCCTGGACAAAGATACAGAGGGAGGATGGAAAAAGGGAATGAAAGGGGTGGAATTATTGGCAGATGGGGATCAGGAAAAGGGATGTGGTCATTGAAAAAGTCCTAGATATATGTTGGGGTGGAACTGTTGCTACTTTCAAGGTACAAGGCTTTTGAACTGGGTACAATGAGCATGGGAAAGGCAGTGAAGCCATTCAACTAAGAGCATGACATCTCAGAGGAATGGTCAAGGAAGAACATTTTGGTGGAGGCATTTTAGATGGTCTGGAGAAGGGGTGATATGGGTATTATGAAGGCTGAAGAAGAGAAGGCAGCAGTATGCGGATTGAGATGATTAGGTCTTGGACAAAACGAATAGCTGACGGACCAGAGAGGAAGGAGCAGAATTCTGATATCTTGTGGGGGAAGAAATGGCAAGGCTTGCTCATGGGACTGGATGTGTGAGACGGAGAGGGAGGAGTCAAAGATGACTCACAGTTACATGTCTGGTAGCAAGGTGCATGACTGGGAGCCATTAAGAAAAACTATGTTTTATGACACAGACTCTGCAAATAAAACCAGCCTGGCACTTTTGGTCTCAAATACTAGGGTTTATTTATGTTGATTATAGTGAATAAGCAATGAATTTTCAGTTGTTATGTTCTCTCCAGTCATCTACCCTGATTTTCCAATGACAGTCCGCAGTGTGGTGATTAGAGGGGTTTATGACTGACTTCTAGCAGAAAAAGCCCTGGTTTTCTGTTTGATATGGAGGCAAAGTCATCTGCACTGCAGTCTGCAGCATCAGTGCCAAGGGTTTGACTTTATTTGCAGCTGAACATTGAGAATTCTGAGGGAACTCAAGGCAATCTCTCACATTCTGTTCTTTTGTGCGTGAATTGTAGCGAGACTCACGGCACTGAATAAGCTGAAGAGATTGCTGGAATTGTCAATGTAATCATCCTGGATTTATGTACTGCAGAGTACCTGGAAGAAATGCTCAGAACCCCCGGGAGGTGTCACTTTCTGTCAGGCACTAAAAATGTTTCTTACAACTCTTAGTTGAATGAAGATTGAGTTAATTAGATCCGTGACAGGTGAGGGATGGGGCACTGGGTTCCCCTTATGCAGTCAGACAGCACAAAGCTTATGCCGCAGTGATGTTCCGTTTAAATCCCATTTAAAGCCCCAAAATATGGTTTATGTAGGACTTGAGCATGCTGGTCTACTTCACAGGTCTGCATTTCACCTGGAAGAATTAGTATGGGTTTGGAAGTCTCCAGGAACTCCTGTTCAAATCTTGGTTCTGTCACTCACTCACTGTGTGACTTAGAATCATAGAATCATAGAATATCAGGGTTGGAAGGGACCCCAGAAGGTCATCTAGTCCAACCCCCTGCTCAAAGCAGGACCAATTTACTTGGGGTAAATCACTCAGTCTTCTGTTCCTCATTTTCCTTTTTGGTAAAAGGGGGTTCCCAGCACTTATCTGCTTCACAGCTGTGCTTGTAAAGCATGGTGTGATTGTCTGATGTGACATGCTCCTCTCTGTGCCCTGGAACCCCGTCTGTGAAGTAGGGGTTGCTATACTCACCTACTCCACAGGGAGGATGTAGTGACATGTTTGCACTGTTCTTGGAAAAGGGAAAGCTCCATCTAAGTATCATTATATGTTCCTGCAACTTGGAGGTGCAGAGAGTGTTGCTGCACACGCAGAATGAACATCCTGCTCTGCAGCCTACTGAATATCCTATATTGAATTCACAGGCACGCAGGAAGCCTTGTGGGGGAAGATTCTCAGGATAGGAGAGGGTCTGGGAGAAGAGGAAGCTCCTTCTGCAGACACAGAAGCTGATTTAGCAAAGAAACACCAACTTATATGGTATAGCAGCGAGGCTTTCGGGCTCCGCTGTAATGGAGGTCTTAGCAGGCTAACCATCAAGATTCTAAGGATATGTCTACACTGCAATTACATACCTGTGATTGGCTTGTGTCAGCTGACTCAGACTCTCAGGGCTCAGACAGTGGGGCTCTAAAATTGCAGTGCAGACATTCGAGCTCTAGCTGGAGCTTTCCCCTTCATGGGGTCCCAGAGCTCAGGGTCCAGCCTGAGACCGAACATCTACACCACAATTTTACAGCCCCGGGGCCCAAGCCTCACGAGCCTGAGTCAGCTGACCAGTGCCAGTGGCAGGTGTCTAATTGCAGTATAGACACACCCTACCCAAGTCCACAGAAAGCTGCCCTAGAGGGGCAGTGAAGATTACACCCCAAGAGAGGGGTTCCCTTGAATAGCACAAATCTGGCAAAGCTCCACAACACCTGGTTCCCTTGCCCCAACTCAGGGGGCAGGTTGCGGGGGGAGGAGGAAAGGAGGTGGGGCAGAATCAAAGGTGTAGTTTGACTTCTATATTCTGGGAGGGGGGCAGCTCTAGTCAGGTCAATGGGGCTGCATGGGGAGGGGGGCAAATTCCGCGCCTGCCCGAAGCTTACAGTTTGTGGGGGCAATGCTCTGTCTACCCCCCAAACTATGCCCATGAACATGTAAGCAGGGTCTTAATGAACTCTCCCATGACAGCTAGTTGGGGAGGGGGAAAGACTTCAGAAGCAAACTGTATTTACATGAACACACCTACTCTGCATAGGTATCTAACAGACAGGAGCTGTGTAGCTTCAAGTGATCAGCTTTGACTGGTGTTGGGTTACAAATCACTTTATTACTGAATGTAGGGATAGTGATATGCTGTAGTCAGTGTGTTGTCATTATTGTTAAGAACTGTGCTTAACCTGTCTCAGATGAGGGGGTGACCCTCAGCTGAAGGGTTAAACCAATGGCTCGAATGCCAGAGCCCTGTGAAAGTAAGAGGAGTGGGGACAGGTGGCTCAGCCAGGAGGTATGGACTCTCCCTATTGGTCCCCAGGGTGGTTTAACCTGTTCCTCCCCAATGTTCAAAGATAGAGCTAAATAGGCTTCATTAGGAGCCTTTTGTTATTTTAAGTACTCAGTAAGAGCTGAAATCACTTGTGATGGGACAGTTTTTCTGCCCAGCCTGCTGAGAGCTAAAAATCACTAAGAAACTGACCTGCAGGGGTCACAACAGAGAGGCAGGTGGCAGAGAAGGTGACTATAGGTGGCCTGTGAAAGTGGCAAGCAATCGGCTGGTAGGAGTGGCTGGCAAACGTGGCGAGCAGTTGACTGGTGGGGTGGCCAGGCGGCAAGAAGCCGTGGCTGGCGGGGTGGCCAGGCATTGAGGTGCAGCGGCTGGCAGGGCGGCCAGCCAGAGCAAGTGCTCAAATGGTGGAGCAATCCAGGTGCCTTCTTCCCCGGGTGGGAGGTGAACTCACACAGATGCACCCCTGAACCCTGGGTCCTAACTGACCAAGGACAACCACTGTGAGTGGGGTATGGTGAGGGAGCAGAGAGCGGCACAGGAAAGGAACTTTTGGTTGTAGAACTCAAGAGCATGAGGCAGAAAGACTGCCCCATGCACTCGGGGGTTGGTGACAGTTTTAGGTTTATGAATCCTGCTTGTGGCATCTTCCCTAATGAATGTCCGGTGACATCTCGCCTTTCATTAAAAGTTTCTTTTCTACACTCAGACTCTGTGCTTGCGAGTGGGGAAGTATTGCCTCTCAGCTTGAGTTGGTTCTGTGTTGTATTGTTGAAAAGGAACTCCCAGCTATTGAACCTGTCCCTGGTTGCTGCTGGCTCCACCTGGCGGAAGGGTTACAAGCAAAATGTCTGGTGCTCCTTCAGATCCCTGGCTGGTGCAGCAACCTTTTGGAACTACTGTCACTGGTACTCTTTAATACAGTCTCTAGGTAGCTTTATCCTTACCACAGAGGTCATTACAGCCCCTGGCCAGCCCAGGATCCTTTCCCCTCTATCCTCTTCATTGATGCTCAGTTTATACTCGGTGCAGCTGGGAATCTGGCCCCAAGTTAAAATTATTTAGTCTTTTTAGAGCCAGAGGTTCAAATCTAGATCCATCTGGCTGAGCCCTTCATCTTCAAGGTTCATAAATTAAGCTCAATGCAGTTAGTTTCCTGTGTGGATTTTTCAGAGCTCCATGCAGCATTCTGTGTGCCAGTTGGCTACTACTCTTTACCCCTGGGGCCACTGCAGTTCAATGGTGCAATATGTTGATAATTTGTCAAGTGCTGCAGGATGAAAGGTGCTCCATAAACGTAAAATAATATTATAATCCACTCTACTGAATCAGGGCACACTGAACTGGGACATCTATCTTATTGGGAAGTTTCCCAGGGAATTGATTTAGCCTAATGGCAATTACTGCTGCTTAATCAGGACAGTATTTCGGATTAATTCTGTTTAATGAGGATCCATTTAGCTACTACCAGATAATGAAGGGATGAATAAACAGATTTTCAATAGATATGAGATTCTGAGGTCAGGTATCTTTATACAAATAAAGATTAAGATGTATATTTTCCTGGGTAATTCCACCAATCAGAAGTATCTGAAAGTACAGAAAATTAGTCCCTCTGCAACCCATACTCACTGGGATCGTGGTGGGTTTGTGTGTCTGACCTGGTCATAGATTATAAAGTGAATTAATTCCCATTTAAACTAGAAAAACATCCAACTTGATATAAAAATCCATCACAAACCTTGGTAAATTGTTCCACTTCTTAATTACCCTCACTGTTAAAACTTTGTGCCTTATTTCCGGCCTGAATTTGTCTAGCTTCAGCTTTCATCCACAGGGTACAGATGTGGGGACCTGCATGAAAAACCCCCTAAGCTTATTTTTACCAGCTTAGGTTAAAGCTTCCCCAAGGTACAAACTATTTTATCTTTTGTCTCTGGACCTTATTGCTGCCACCACCAAGCGGCTAACAAAAATAACAGGGAAAGAGCCTACTTGGAAACGTCTTTCCCCCCCGAATTCTCCCCAAGCCCTACATCACCTTTCCTGGGGAAGGCTTGATAAAAATCCTCACCAATTTACAAAGGTGAACACAGACCCAAACCCTTGGATCTGAAGAACAATGAAAAAGCAATCAGGGTCTTAAAAGAAGAATTTTAATTAAAGAAAAAGTAAAAGAATCACCTCTGTAAAATCAGGATGGTAAATACCTTACAGGGTAATCAGATTCAAAACATAAGAGAATCCCTCTAGGCAAAACCTTAAGTTACAAAAAGACACAAAAACAGGAATATACATTCCATTCAGCACAACTTATTTTATCAGCCATTTAAACAAAACAGAATCTAATGCATATCTAACTAGATTGCTTATTAACTCTTTACAGGAGTTCTGACCTGCATTCCTGCTCTGGTCCCGGCAAAAGCAATACACAGACAGAAAGAACACTTTGTTTCCCCCCCCTCCAGCTTTGAAAGTATCTTGTCTCCTCATTGGTCATTTTGGTCAGATGCCAGCGAGGTTATCTTAGCTTCTTAACCCTTTACAGGTGAAAGGGTTTTTCCTCTGGCCCGGAGAGATTTAAAGGTGTTTACCCTTCCCTTTATATTTATGACACCCTCACTGTTAAAACTTTGTGCCTTATTTCCGCTCTGAATTTGTCTAGCTTCAGCTTTCATCCACTGGGTCTTGTTATACCTTTCTCTGCTAGATTGAAGAGCCTATTATCAAATTTTTGTTCCTCATTTAGGTACTTGTAGACTAAGATCAAATCACCCCATAAGACTCTCTTTGATAAGCTAAATAGTTTGAGCTCCCTGAATTTCTCCCTGTAAGGCACATTTCCAGTACTTCAGTTATTCATGTGGCTCTTATTCTCCACAGGAAATCCATGTACCTGACTCAGCAGGGAGTAGCAAAAGGGTATGTGGTGACCAGAAAAATCATAGCCCACCACCTGCCTGCTATGGGGATCACTACACACATCTGAGAGGAAAAAGTGGAGCCTAAGGGCATGTCTATGCTGCAGTTTAAAATCTGTGGCTGGCCTGTGCTGGCTGACTCGGGTTCACAGGGCTTAGGCTAAGGGGCTGTTTACTTGTGGTGTAAAAGTTTAGGCTTAGCCTAGAGCCTGGGCTCTAGGATCCTGCAAGGTGGGAGGGTCCCACAGCTCGGCCTGCAGCCCAAGTCTGAAAGTCTATACTGCAATTTAACAGCCCCTTAGCCCAAACCGCGCAAGCCGGAGTCCGCTGGCACAGGCCAGCTGCAGGTGTTTAATTGCGGTGTAGACATATCCTGAGTTGCAGTGGTCATAAGCTGAGAGATCTTTAGGACAACAGCAAAATATAAATGGAGAAAAAAACTGTCTTTCCAATTCTACCTTCCTTACACGCAAAGTCATACTCCCTGCCCATTCTACTGTCTTCCTCTCACCCATCTCCTTCCCTTATACACCCCAGTCACAGTCAGTGTAACTTGACAAAGGCGGGTATGGGTATGACTTTGTGGAAGGTAGGGTTGCCAGGTGTCTGGTTTTCGACTGGAACGCCCGGTCAAAAAGGGACCGCTGACCAGAGCTGTGCTGACTGGGTCATTAAAAGTCTGGTCGGCGGTGCTGTAGGGGCTTGGGACAAAGGCAGGCTCCCTGCCTGCCCTAGCTCCGCGTGGCTCCTGGAAGCAGCCGCCAGGTCCTTGCGGTCCCTAGGCACATGGGCAGCCAGGGAGGCTCTGCGTGCTGCCCCCGCCCCAAGTGCCAGCTCTGCAGCTCCCATTGGCCGGGAACTGCTACCAATGGGAACTGCGGGGGCGGCGCCTGCCAAGAGGAGGGCAGCACAAGGAGCCTCCCTGCCTGGTGGCCATCCATGCACGTAGGGGCTACAGGGACCTGACAGCTGCTTCCTGGGAGCTGCGGTAAGTACCACCTGCACCCCAAACCCTTCATCCCTGGCCCCACCCCAGAGCCCACACCCCCAGCAGAAGCCCTCACCCGCCCCGCACCCGAAACAAAAGTGCCCCAAACAACTTTAACCCAACCCTTGAATCCTCAACTTCCTTGAGCCCAAATCACGAGTAATCCATGTGTCTCTACCCAGCTGTTTAATGGGGGAGAAATTGGAAAAACAGGTACTTTCCCAAGTTCCATTCACAAATAAAGCCTCACCCAAAACCAAGCTCTGCCCACTTGAAACGCCAAAATGAGATGTCAAAACATTTGTTTACATGTGGCTCACTCCATCTGTTTACATGTGGCTCACAATTTGAAGTTTAGATTTGCAACTAGAGACTTAATTTTTGAAAATGAAAGCTTGGCTCCCGAAACATTAGCAGGCAGCTTTCGAAGAAGGACCAGCCCACCAAATACTGTCCCATTTTAATTTCTGTCCACAACCGATGTAGACTCAGCACTGACAATATAAGCCACAAACACCACTACCCAGTGCAACACTTGACATACAAATATAGGCACTAATTATCTACCCGCTGGATAGGTGCTAAATATTTGAGCAGAGTCTAGTTTTTGATTCACCCACCCCTCACAAAAGAGGGACACCAATATCTTGTATCTGGGAAGAGGAAAGATGATCTGTGGTTAAAAATGAGGAGAACTAGATGCTATTCCTGCCTTCACCATTCCTATGTAACTTTGGGAAGGTCACTTCATCTCTGTATTTGTGTATTTTTTGTTTGTTTTTCAAATGCTACCTTAACTGTTAATTCTGAATTTTCAGACATTTGTGCTTTTAAAAATGACAATGTTCTATTAAGGCTTTTCCCTCATTACTTTATTGATATGAGTTTACAATATCCAGCTAAATGAAGGTTTTTTTCCCCCTTCTTCTTCTGGGAATTTTTGTTCTTCTCCTCACCAAAAAAGGTTACGTAACTATCACATTTGAAGAACTGTGCTAGTCTTCAGTGTCTGAGCAATGCTCCTTTACATTGCTAGTTGTGAGAAAAGTATTTCTTATTTTCTTTCCTTCCATTGACTCTAAAGTTCTTTGCAGATGTTTCGGGCGGTATGTTTTGTTCCAGTGGAAGACAAAAGGTTTTTATAGTGTGCTGTGTGTGTGTGTCATTATTGCTATCAGTTGTTCTATATCTAATATTTGTGCCTATCTCCATTTCTTCTAGAAAAAGTTCTCTCCACTTCTGAGATCTGGAAGGGTATCATTCAAAGCATCTATTAAAAGCACATTAATCCCCAACCCCTTTCCCAGATTTATATTGCAAGAAAATTATTGGGTTCTAATAATAAATAACAAGTGTTGGCTAAAAATATAATAGGGAAGGATTAAAATCAACAAGGTGACTTTTATGTGGTTGAGGATTAGCTGTTATCCATATTCTCATAGGAATTTGAAGAGCGAACAATTCTATCCCTGCTTCAGAGGCACCCTTTTGATTACTTAACCCAGGAGTCTTCAAAGTTTAAACATGCAAATATTACTATTATTATTTCTCAAACAGCAGCTCTATGCTTGGCACTGTGTAAATAGATAAGAAAGCACCATTCATGCCCCATGGAGTTTGCAATTCACCATACAGACAAAACAGTTCAGCCAAATGTAATACACCAGCTGATGATGTGAGATTGGAGGTGGTCTGGGAAACTTGCAGAGGTCACTATGAAAGGTTTGAGAGCCCTTGGAGAATAAGCTGGGAACTTTGAAAAAAAAAGTGTATTTTTTTATAGCATATGTAAAAAAGAACCCCAAACATGGCGAAAGTGTAGAACATGCACCCACCAGGACTAAATTTAAAAGATGTGCTTAGCAGTGAACACATGCATAGCATATGGATGCAGCTGACGGAAGAGTTGCTGGACTCCATTCAAGATACCACTCACACAGCAGATGAACCATCATAAATTTAAGCGACACAAGTCACATCCTCACCATTTAGGTTCCATTTAGTTATCTGTAAATACAGTTCAGTGGCAGAATGTGGGTAACTAGCTTTGTTGTCTTCTGAAAGTATAGACATTTCTGTGCAGGAAAATTATTATGGACACATAACACAGACAAGTACTCACCCGCTCTTTACCTCTCGGGAATTTCCTACCTTTGCATCTTTTACTTCATAGACTCTCTGCCTAACAGATTTTGCACAGCATTTTATCATTTGGTTCTTTATGACTGCTCAGTGAAAAACAGGCACTATTCCTTAGCATTATCTTTTACAAAAGTTTCTACAATTGAGTTAAACTTTTAGAACAGATTAATAGCTTTGCAGAGTTACATATTTGCCAAGTCTTCTTCACACACAGACAGACAGACATGCAGCCACCACAAAAGACAATAACCTTGAAAAGGAAAACACATATAAATTATTAATATGTCTCTTTAATTTCCATGATCACTACTGAGTGGTTGTCCTCTTGTCTGAAGTTTCACCTCACTGAGCCAGACCAGATCTCAGCTGGACCTATATGAATGCCAGGTTATTTGTGTTCTTCAGTGATTTACCATTATTAAAATATTTTATCAAAAAAGCTATAGTATACCAGCATGACCAATAGAACTGATAGACATTTACTGAGCAAAACTGAATATTCTTTTATTTCCAGTGCAATATCTGAGCCATTCCTATCTCACGGCTCAAAAAAAAATGAGTGATTTTCCTTTGCACAATTCTTTTAAGGATAATTTGATAAGTGACTGCCTAGAATCCATTAATTAAAATCCTAGGTTTCTAGGTGGGTAGAAAAATCACAGATGCCCCCTGAGTTATGCTAGCACTACACAAAACATTCACTTCTGTTCCCAACTGTGCATTTTTTAATCTTGTGCGCTGCTCCTCATCTAAGGGACTAGCAGCATGATATTTAAACACTGATTACACCTAGATAATCCAAATTATAGTATATGAGGGATAGGGAACTTGCGTGATTTTAATTCTTCACAGGATGGAAAAAATTCAAAATTAGACATTCTATTTAATGACTTTGAGGAAACTATTCTTCCTCTTTAACATAGTTTTGGTTTTTAAAATTGATGGGCCCAAACCAAACCCCTGTGTCCTAACATTCAGATTTTGAGGCAGTTTGGATCTGGAGCTCAATATGAATTTCATGGCTTGCCCTTAGTTCTGTAATGGGCTGAACTGAAACCACAGATCTAACCACTTCGTAAATTTCTGATAAAATCAGAGTTGGTCAAGATGATGATGATTATTATTAATAAATATTATTGTAGCACCCAAAGGCTCTAGTCAAGTTTAAGGCTCTATTGCACTCTATTGTGCTGTATAAACATAGATAAAGAGACCTGTAGAGTTTATGATCTAGAAGATGACTGGCTGTGGATGGGAATATAACAAATGTAATACAAATAACCAATAATAATAATAACATAGTCATGATTGGTGTAATTTTGTCAGTTATATGTGTTGTTGGTGTTGTTGTTAAGTAGCGTGATGAGAAATGCATGAATGTGGCAGTTAATAAGAGTGAGGGAGTTGGAAAAGGAAGGAGGAAAGAGACAGTCATAGCTCATCACCTGCTTACCCATGGTCAACAGATAGGGTTTTGTAGGTATTGCAGCAGGGATGGTTTTTAAGGAGAGGTTGGGAGGAGGATAGGGTAGTAACTGTATGGAAGATTTTCCAGATTTTCCCCCCATGTATAAAAGGCATAACGGGAGAAAGCATGAAGTTGTTTGAGTGAAAAGTAGATCGATGTGTAGTTTGGAAATGCTGGAAGAGCAAAGGTAGGATCAACTTCCTGGTAAATCACTAGAGCTGGAAGTTAGCGTAAGACTAAGATGTGAAGGACTTTAAAGGTAAAAACTAGAAGTTTCCATGTGATGTAGAAATGAAGAAGGAGCTAGGGGAGGAACTTGGAGAGGGGACTGATGTGGGGACAAACCAGGAAGATTAAGCAGCAGCATTTTGAATAGAGTAAGGGTGGCAAAGTTGCAATACTGAAAGCCAAAGAAGAAGTCGTCAAGGACAAAGAGAAGAAGGTTCTGGACAAGAATTTTGGTGGTGCAAACTAAAAGGAAAGGCTGGGACTTAGAGCTATTATGTAAGAAGGTTAGCAGCAAGATTTAGATGTGGCCTGGATCTATGGTCTAGAGAGAGGATTAAGTCAAAGACAAAGCTCAGGTTACAAACCTGTGTATGACTGATAAGATAGTAATGTTGTCTGTGATGATGGAGAAGGGGGAAAGGTTAGAGCTTTACTGGGAGAGATCAAGAGCTCAGTTTCAGATAAGCTGAGTTTAAGTTTACAGGTGAACATTATGTGATGATGTCAAAGACAGGCAGAGAGGTGTGTTTGTTCAGAGAGAGGCAGGTCTGCAGTGGAGAAGATCTGAGAGTCATCTGCACAGAGGTGATAGTTGAAGCCATGAAAGTGATTAATCTGTAGATTCCAAGGCCAGAAGGGACCACTGTGGTAATCTCATCTGACCTCCTGCATAGCACAGATCATAGGACTTTAATTTCTAGACCATATGTTTTAGAAAAACATCTGATCTTGATTTAAAAATTACCAGTGATAGAAAATCCACCACACAAACATTGTAGTTATTCCAATACAATGATTAATTACTCACTGTTAAAATATATTCCTTTTTGCCAGTCTGAATTTGTCTAGGTTCATCTTCCAGCCAGGGATGGGGTGCAGAAGGAGAAAAGAAGGAGGCTAAAGATAGGGGCCTTGGGGGCTCCCACTGAAAGTTGTAGAGGGTATGAGAACCCACAGAACAAAGCCCTGAAGATACAGTTAGAGAGATAAGTGCAGAATCAGCAGAGGACAATATCATGAAAGCCAAGAAAGAAAATGATTCAAGAAGAGCATGGCTATGGTATGATCAGATTTCCTGATAAAATTGGGACTGTCACAATATTTAACTCTTTGTCCTGCGTCCCAACCGACGTACGATCAGGATGTCATTTGTCCTGATATTGTAGGGTTGCTTGCCAGGCATCCGGTTGGTGCGGGGCTGCCAGGCTCCCTACCCAGCTCTGTGCAGCTCCCCGGAAGGGTGACAGCTCCCTCTGGGTCCTAGGTGCCCACTTTGAGTGCCTGCTCTGCAGCTCCCATTGGCTGGAAACCACGGCCAATGGGAGCTGCAGGGGCGGCACCTGTGGGCAAGGCTGCATGCACAGCCACCTGGCCGCGCCTCCGCCTGGGACCCAGAGGGAGATATTGCCACCTGGGGAGCTGTGTGAGGTAAGCGCCACCTGGAACCCGCACCCCTTTCTGCAGTATAACCCCCAGCCTTGAGCCCCCTCCCGCACCCAAACTCCCTCCCAGAGTCAGCAGCCCGAAACACCCCCACGCCCCAACCCCCTGCCCCAGCCCTGAGACCCCCCCCCCTTGCAGCCGGGGGCTGCAGATGGAGCTGTGTGCCCCAGTCCAACCCATGACTTGCGGCTGGCAGCTTGCGGTGAGACTGTCGCTGGGGGCTGCAGCTGGAGCCCTGTGCCCCTGCTCTGGGGCTTGTGGTGAGGGCCGGAGCCAGAGCTGGGGACCTGCGGCTCTGACCTGCAGCTTCCTAGGGCTGTGCACACCCATCCCCCATGGCTCCGGTGGGGCAGTGAGCCTGTGGCTGCCCCCCTATGTGTCTGGATATTTTATTTTTGTGATCTGGTCACCCTAAGTATGGCTGACAATTTCAAAGGTAGCCCGATAGGTCAGGGAAGATGGAGTATAAGTTCTGAGAAAGGCTTTGCTCACATCAAGCTTTTAACTAGCTTAGGCAGCAATTTTAGAGATTGTCTGTCTCAAGATATCTTTCTTAATTTTTTTCTTAAATTGACTAAGTTGTGCCTTAGTTGTACAGGCCGTGTCCCAATAGAGAACTAGAGTTGCCTACCTTAAAAAAAGAAAATATCTTGTATTATATTTTACAGGCACTTATAGTGCTCTTTATTTTTTCTTGTATTTTAAATTTTAATTTAATTCATTTGAAGCTTATTTGGAATCTGATGTCACTTTTTACCACATTTCACTTAATTGCAGTTACTTGTGGAATTAAGCCTTCATAGCTGCAGTTGCTAGATGTCAAAGGACAAAGAAAATAAATTACTTGAAAGAAAACTGAAGCAGCATTTCTATTCTGCATTTCAGTTGCTGACATTTTCTGGAAAATGGCAAGAGGTGTCAGAATAGTGGCTGTTAAAATGATTTATCTTTGTAGCCTATTAAGTTGAATTCTGAAAGAGTGAAGTGAAAACTGAAGACTTCCAGGGGGGACTTCATATATTTTATCTGACGTATTGTATTACTTAAATTATTTCAAGTTTATAGCAAAAGATTTCTGCTTTTTCACCCCAGGGTTCATCTTTAAATGTGTCCAAGACCTGGGAATCCTATCTTTTACACCCTTTTTAAAACCTCTGTCCCCTTTAAAGTAGATCTCCAAACAGTCCTAAGTTTTACAGGTTTGTTCTGCTTTGACCCCCACACAATACACTCTGTCCTGGTTGAAGCAGAACGGTCCCCGCATTTCAGGGCTGCTGGAGTGGGGAGGGGAAAGGAGTGTAAAAGGAGTAGTTTTACCCAGATCCCTGTTTGAGAGGGCCCCACAAACAACCAAGTAGTATTGCAACCTGCTGCATAGGGTCAGCACCACTCAGATTTGGCCTGGCTGCCCCTCTGCCTCTGTGTATGGAGGGGTGGCTGGGCCAAATTTGAGTGGCATTGCGACCCTATATGCTAGCTCACAACTTCAATCAAATGTGGTCCTCCACTCCTCTGTCTCCATCTGCAGAGAGGCAAATGAACTAAACCTAAGTGGTACTGTGTCCTCTTTTAGTCACTTGAAATGCTGGGATGTGTGCTTTAAAGGCCCCATTATTAAGTTAATAACTTTCCGGTCAAGCAAGTTTGGGTGGATTTCCCTCTTTCATTGTCATCAGAAGTCACTGTTGAGCAATGTGAGAAGCTGTCTTCCTCCTTGGCACTGACTGTACTGCCTCTCTATTGCTCCTATATCATGTTGGCTCAGGGACCTAGAGCTTCTTCTCTCATTAACACTGTGTAAATCAGGAGTAGTTCCACTGAAGTCATTGTAGTTACACTAGGTTAAACAGGCATGAGAGGAGAATGGGACTCTGAGAATCTAACTTGGATCTTCTGAATGGCATTGTAAAGCAACCATAAAGGTCTCAAACTTGCCATATAGATACTGACCTGGGCTAAGAGTGGTGTAGACCATGCCATACAAGTTATAGGAGGAAACCTGGTATATTGAGCCCTTAGGTGTGAGCAGCCCCTCCACTGTAGCAAAGGGACTACTTCTGTCTCATTCTACTGTGCAGGGGTGTAAATGTGCTTCTCTTGGGTTAGTGATTCACTAATGCTTTTGTTTTTTGGCATCTTGGTTGGATAGAATTTTCTGTAAGTTTTAGAATTAGGCAGGGTCCAAGCATTTTCTGGGTGGGCTCCGTGCCTATGAAACGAAATTTATTCAGGTAACTATTTGCAGTGATGTTGCAGTTGCAGCTAGCATTCTAGCTACGTGAACACAGACTGACCTCCTGATGCCTAATCCAAACTCTTCCCTCCTGCAACTTGTGCATCTCCCTCCAAGTTCCATGCAAGTTGCTATAGACTAGAATAATGAATCTTCCTGTCTTGAGATGGGAAGAATTCTTATTTTCACTTAGAAGAGGAGGCGTTCTGACCCGGATCTCGGAGGCAGAAATAGCCTGTCTTAGTCTACATCCAGGTTCTGGAGCAAGTCAGGATATTGCTGTGTGTGTGTGGAGATATTTTTTGTGAGAAACCTAAAGTGAAAAGTTCAGATAGGAGGTTTGGGGCTATTGTATTGGAGTGTGATTTATGTGGAGATTGAAACATGTCAGGATGATGACCACTGGGGGCCATGAACATGGCAAAATAAGCTCTGGCACAATCCACAAGCATCAACCCCTATTCACCACTGGGAGCCCGCTTTTGCCCTGCAAGACAAAACATACATACCTGAAACTATGCTGAAGCCAATAGGAAGCTCAACTGTAATGGTGAGCTCCTCTTTGACCTGCAAATCCAGAAGAAGAGACTCCCTCACCCAAGATGGCTGCTGCTGAGGACAGTTAGAGTGTACTGACTGCTCAAAATGGTAGCTACAGATATTTAAAGCTACAGTCACTACTCTCCAAAGAATAGTGCCTGCTATTGTCACCTCCTTGCCGCTGTTATTTGATAGGTTGCTAGAGGCAGAGGGTTGTATTTCCTCAGTAGAGGAACAGCTGCAGCGCATGACTGCCTAATCTGAGAAACACCTCAGGGACATAAATGTCATTAAATCTACACTGGCCACTCTGGAAGGCAGATCACCCAGAAACCATCTTAGATTGTTAGATAGGAGTCCCTGAGAGAGCAAAACAAGAGAAACCCCTGGAATTTATTCCCAGATTTTTAATGGAAATATATGTTCTGCTTGAGGACTTTATGTTTGACACTTAAAAAGCCCAAAGGTCCCTAGTCCCAATGGCTGCCCCCAGGGCCCCGATATTCAAGTCTCTTGGGTTCACAACCAAAGAAACCATTCTATGCAAGGCAAGAGAAAAAAGAGAGCTTTACTGGGGCAATCCCCCCTCTAAAATACTGCTCTTTCAAGATTTCACAAAGGAGATTGTGTGTCATAGGGTGGCTTTCAGTAGGCGCTGGGGCACTTCGGTACCAAAGGAGCTAAAGTATTACAAGTCCTAATTTATAGCTAGCTTCTGATTTATATTCATTACTATCAACTTTACCTTTCTTCTATTTGTATATATATTCCCAATCATCATTAATATTTTTCTGTTTAAATTCTTCCTCTCAGATGGTTTGGCTCATAATTGTTTTCAGCTTTGTGAAATTGACCTTTTAAAAGCACCAAGTATATATATTATAGATTTGGACTTTATTATGTTTGCACATAACAAATGTGATCAAGTCATGAACTGTTGTACCTACCATTAATTTTTAGTTCTGTGATAAATTCCTCTGTTTCTGTCAAGACTAGGTCTAATATAGAATTCCCCTGTGTTGGATGCAACAATTTGTAGGTTAGGAAATTGTCATCTACAGTATTTAGAAATTCCAAGGATGATTCCAGAATATGTCTCTAAGGTTGAAGTCTGCATGATAATGCAGCTTCTTTTCCGCTAGATACGTGCTTAAGAAGCCTGTCATCCTGTTACCTGGTATGAGTTGGTGGTCTGTAGCAGACACCAACTAGTAGTCCATCTTGTGCTTTATCAATTATGATATTGATTCATAAGCATTCAAGGTAATTTTCTTCCAACTTATCAGTAACTCTGAAACAGGTACTGAAATGCCACTTTTGCCTACAGTGCTACTCACCCTCCACCTTTGCCCACTCAGTACTTCCTAAATAGGTTATAATTATTCATTTTAACATTCCAATATGAGGATCATCCCACAAGGTTTCAGTAATACCAATAGATTGATTTTATGCTCTTAAACGAGCAATTCCAATTCCTGTTGTTTGTTACCCAGTCTCCTAGCATTGAGGTATAGACCATTAACATTTTTCTTCTCTTCAATCTCTTTGAGCCTTGATGAATTTTATTTTTGACATCTTTATTTTGTACTAAATTAGGTCTCCTTTAGTTCCACCATTTTACCCTCCCTTTTTGTTATTAATTTTAACATCCTCCTGACTAGTCTATCCTCTAGAAGTTTTGTTCCCTTTCTATGAGATGGGGGCCAGGAAAACTATACAGACTCCTCTCCCCATCAAAGGTGGACCAATACTCCACAAAATCTTCTATCCTACATCACTTTTCTAGCCAGCGGTTCACTTCCAGAATCTTCTGCCTTCAGGCTTTTTTTGGTGCCAGGATAGGAAGGATCTCCAAGAAGATTACTTGGACATTCCTCTCCTTTAACAACCTCCCAAGTTCTCTGAAGTCATATATAATTTGTGAGATATCACATGTAGCCATGTTGTTAGTGCCAATATGTACTATCATATGTATCATCCTTGTCCACTGACTTCAGAAACCCATTGAGTCTCATAGTCACTCATCTCATGGCTTCAGAATGACAGCTCACCATCTTCTTGTATGCTTTTCTTCACATCCTTTAGTTTCTTGATTAATTTTGTTCTCAACATCATTACCTTGTGCTAAATGAGTGGTAATTTGTTCTCTCTTTTCACCCTCCCCTTTTCTTATTAGTTTAATGCCCTCCTGACTACTCTAGTCAGCCTATCCCTAAGAAAATTGGTAAGGTTCCTCTGCTACTCAGATGAAAGCCATGCAAACTGTACAGCTCCCTCTCCACATAGATGGTGAACCAATGTTCCACAAAGACAAAGCAAGTAAAACTAGATGTCTGGGACTCCTGTCGCAATACAGTTCCTCCCTCCCTCCCCCCTGGGTTTTTTTGCAAGGGGCACAGGGCACCTTATGTACCTTAAACTCTCTTTCCTATTTATGTTTTAAAACCTTTCTAAGATGCCATTGCCTAAACAGCACTGCTATGGCTCTGTTCTTAAAGTAATCTCTTGGAACATTAAAGGATTTAACACTCACATTTAATATACGAAAATTTATGTCTGGTTGTAAAGAGCCAAGGTTGACACACTATTTTTACAGGAGACTCATTTAACTGTAGAGGAGCCTCATACACTGGAATGAGATTGGGTTGGTAAAACTCTGTACTGCTGCTACACCTCAAAATCTAGAGGACTTTCTGTGCTGTTCCAAAGAGAACTGACAGTGAATATTATTTATGTTATCTTGGATACTTAGGATACCTCCCGATTGGTTCACAGCTTCTGTATAAACCCAGGACAGCAACAGAAAGTCCCTGCATAGGACTGTTTCCCCTGCAATACTTGCTCCTTGCTACTGATCTCCTAACCCAGCCTGCCTCCTGACACCTGGCTCTCAGTTTTGCCCTCTGGCTTGCCTTGGCCTCTGACCTCCTGATAGCTGACCTGGCCTGACTCCTGCTCTGTCTCCAGATCAGACCGCCCATGCCCCAGTCGTGACACTTAACTTCAGTTATTCCCAAACCAGATCAGGATCTCATGACATGCTTGAATTAGAGACCAATCTCCATAATTAATAATGATATAAAAATATTGGCCAAACTTTTGGCATTTAGGCTGGAGAAAGCTGTGCTCAGTGGGATTTATTAAAGGCCAGCATGGCTTGGATAACTTAAGACAGTAGGTGTAATAGCAGTATGGCATGATGACCCTGAATCCCAAGCACTTCTAGCTTTGGAAGCAGAAAGGGCCTTTGATCAAGTGAATTGGGAAAACATACTATATACCCTCCAGAGATTTAGTCTGGGGCCTTTTTTTGTAGCATGGGTTAAACTTTTTTATAAGGACTCCACATATGATCTCTTAACCACCAGCATAATTTCAGACTCATTTAACTTCCTCAGAGGCACTAGATAGGGTTGTCCATTGGCCCCGCTCCTGTTTGATCTGGCCCTCAAGCCCATGGCAATCACCATACACTGTCACCTGAATATTTGGAGCATCAAGATTTGCCCATTTGGAGTATGGTTTGATGCTATACACCAGCAATGACCTCTTGTCTATAATGGATCCCAAAATCACAGTGCTTAGCCTTCTAGTGTTAATCCAAGATTTTGACTCACTTTCAGGCTATAGAATTAACTGAGAGAAGTTGAAACTACTTGAAATCTCCTGGCTGCCTTATAGTGGGGGCTTTCTCCCAGTGGAATTTTCAGAGGCAATCAGAGGAAATTAAATACTTGGGGATAAAAATAGTAAGGAACATTTTAAAAAAAAACTTGTAAAAACTAATTTAGAACCTTTCATCCTACAACTAGAAGACAACATCAATCAGTGGCAAGAGCTTTCTCTAAGCCTCTGAAGTAAAATTAATACAGTTTAGGCAATACATCTTACCTAAATTTTTGCATATTTTGAACTGGTTTCCTGTCATCCTCTCCCTATTCTATTTTAAAAGATTTTAAAAGATCAAAGCCTTTATATGGGGTCTGAGTCAATGCCTTACGCTGTGTTGGAGGAAGCTTCAGCTCACCATTGTTGTCTTGGTTTCAGACTCCTAGTCCTTCAGAATGATTACATTGCCTCCATCATGTCGCAAGTCTATGGATCTAACTATGGTTCCAACATATAAACAAGAATACCCGCTTTCAGGTTGGGATCAAAAAAGAAATGATGAAACCAATCCCCCTATTGGGGCTTTTGGGATCTTCATCCTTGTGTAGCCCAAGCTCCAGTGTGCTTCAGCAGCAGTGCTGGGAAGTACCAGGTGTGGACTGCAAACTGCTGCATGTTTGGAGAAGTTCCTGGTTCCTGCTGGGAAGTATCCTTTTCCCTCCCAGCAGGAAGTTTTAGCACAGAAGCCGGGAGCATGAGGCAAGCAAAGAGGGGGCTGCTGGACTGTAATCCCTGTTCTAGGTTTCCTTACAGAATACAACTTTGCTCCTGGTGGTTTGTCTAAGTGGGTCTGGTCTGGGGTGACACATGCTAGCACACAACACAGCGCACACAGAGGAACCTCAGGCCTGGTCCCCCAAAGTTGTGCACAAAGCCAGAAAGCAGACTTGCCCTATCTTGAATTACCCCGTACTGGGATGGTGAATAGGAGGGGTGGGGGGTACACTATCATACAGAGAAAAACAAAGTAGCCTCTGTAAAGTACCAGGAGAGTATGGACCATTTTGGCCAATAAATTTCACTTTCATGCCCAACACGATACAAAAGCCACTATCTGGAGTAATTCTAATGTACCGATTGGCAATCAACAAACCATATGGAGCTAATGGTTGTTTGAAGATCGATACAGAGTTCCATTCCACGATAACCTCCTGGCCACACCATTTGGCAACTTATACAGCTGACACATTTATTGACCTGTCACTTTGGCCTGGACACGAGAGCTGGTCTGGAAGTGGAAATCATAACAAGTTATGCATTTTTGAAAATGGTTTTGTCCCATATTGGGTTGAAAAGTTAAAAATGTGAAATTTTTGTGAGACTGGATTTCCAGACAAATTCTGTTTCAGGAGAACTGAAAGGTGTATGTCTATTTTGAACTCCTGTGAGGTAGCTGCGAACTGATTGCATTGAATGGGATGTATCTGCCCAGGGATTGTCCTTTCATGCATTACTTGGCATTTCCTCTGTTTGTTTCTTTCTGTTTGACTTGTATTGATGAAGGATGAAGGGGCATGGTCAGTTGCTGCATAATTGGAAGTGGTGGTAAAAGAGCAGTGCACTAGATACACAGACAGCAACAAGACCATTTAACTCTCCAGGGGACTAAGTAATGATGAATTGTTGGTGAAAAATTGAGTGTGTGACAGATACACCCACGATTCAAGTCACATATATCAGTTCTAGTTCCCCGGCTGAGCCAATGTGGCCAGGAAGGTCATGTCAAAATACTGGATAACATCAGTTACCAAATATATATGTTTCCAGGTTGTATATTTATTAGTCTGATTAGAGATGTTTGACTCTGTTTCTCTGACCAAATGTATCTGTTGTTAACTTCTCTCTGTAAGCTAATCAGAAAAATATCAGGTCTCTTTCTCCTGCCACACTGAAGTAAAACAGGAGTAAGTCTTCTGAAGTCTATGGATCTAACTATTATAAATGTAGTGTGAGAACAGAATTAGGCTCAGTGTTTTTCTAGTCTTTTACTTTTACAGAAAATATCACTTTGCATAGGTGCTGGAACTAGGGATGCTGGGGGTGCAGCTGCACCCCCCTAGTTTGAAGTGGTTTCCATCATATACAGAATTTACAGTTTGGTTCAATGGCTCTCAGCACCCCCACTACACAAATTGTTCCAGCACCTATGTCACCTTGACAATGACAACAAACATTCATGAGGAGATGGAAAAAAATGTCTCCATGTAAATATCCCAACTACCTTTAAAGGATCTCTAAGTGGCTTCAGATACACCCTAGAGAATAACCAGTGCTGAAAAAAAAACCCAACCTGATCTTCTAGAAGACAAAAGAATGAATTAAAAACCTAAACAACCTTCAATAATTCATTTAAAAGCCTAATTCTATTATTTCACTCAGCCTGCATTTTCTTTGGAATCAGACTAACGTTTATACACCCTGGGAACTGAGATATTTCATATATGTGGGAACTGACTTTATTTGGTATTTTGAGAATCCTTAAACCTCCCATTTCTTTTATTTATCATTTTTACAAGGAGAACAGAGGCAGCCTGGTGTCAGAAAAAGATCACAGAGGCCAACTCTGTCTTGTTTAATCCCCAGGGGACTGATCGAATTTTCCTCTGGACAGTATTATTTTGTATTTCTGCTTCACTTGTATATATTTATTTTGATTTATAAATTATACCATCATGTCCACAGGGCATCAGTCCTATGAGAATAATTTCTGTTTGCACCTGTGAGCTGGCTTAATGTCTGTGTTATGTGATTGAGGATGGACTCCTAAATAAGTTTAGGCCTCTGCATTGTTTAAATTCTTCTTCCCTCTCTTGATTCAGCAGCCAGAAAACTCACTGGATAATATTCCATTTGACATTAAGCCTCACATTTAGTTTGGGGCAGGAACTGCCATTTTTATTATATGTGTAGGGTGTCTAGCCTGATGGGTCCCTGATCCCTGGATGAGGCTTCTAGGCACTATCACTATACAAATAATAATAATTAGAAAGCAACACCCTGAGAAAGATCAAGTAACTTCTTTTTGAATGAGGCAGTGAAGTAATTCCACACACAATGAAAAGGTGAAGCAGCAGGGGCAGAGAGGTTGTACATATGGAAAAAAGAATCACCTTTACTATGCTGGATGAGAGATGAGGTCTATTGCTGATCCTGAAGAGCTGCCACAAAGAAAATTTGCCAAGTGAAACTGTGAGGAGTAGGCAATAAGGGACAGGAGGCAGAGCAATTGGCCCCTCAGCTCTAGCAGCACTATGAAGTCAACGGCCTCTACTGGGATCCCAGGGGCCAATCTCACGACCCAGCCATCCCTGAGATGACTATTGAGAGAGGCTGAAGTAACACAGGCTCAGATTTTTAAAGGTATTTAGGCATCGCGCCTTTCAGTGTTGTTTATTAAAGGCCAGCATTCAGAGAGAGCCTGGATCAGCTGACTTGGGCTTGTGCTCCAGAACTCAAAATAGCAGTGTAGACCTTCCTGCTCAGGCTGGAGGCCAGGCTCTGAGACCATCCCCAGATTTCAGGACCTAGGCCCCAGCCCGAGCCGAGGAACACCTACACTATTTTTAGCCCCATAACGGAGCCCAGGTCAACTGAGACTCGCTGCCACAGGTTGGTTTGTTTTTTTTTTTTCTTCAGTGTAGACGTTCCAAAAGTGTTGGAAGGCCTGAAGTGACTTAGATGGCTAAAATCTGGCCCGCGCCACATGAGACTTGCCTTCTATTGGCACATCCTTGCACTGTATTTTGAGTCTTGCCAGCAAAACCCCAAGTTTCTGCTGGTCAAGTTAAAGCACCCCTGAGAAGCATAAGTCCTGTACTGGTGCTCTTCCACCAGTACAATGCCTATGTGGACACAGGCTAATACAAACAGTCCTCCAGCAACAATCCCATAGTTCCCCTTTCTTTGCAATGTGACCACTCTGATTGAATTTTTGAGCTATGCTGCCAGGGGTCACAGTGACCAGAAGCCACCCCATGCCATTGTGGATTTTAAAGGATGGCATGGGAGTGGCTTCTGGTCACTGTGACCCTGATAACCCACCTTTGCAAATACACCTTTGCTACTTTACACACAGGTGTGGCCCTAGGTAAAAAAAATCAGGTAAATCTTGTGCTGCTTCTTGGTCTCAGAAAGAAGTCCTGGATTTCCTTATCATGTGGAGGAAAGGGCAGTGCAAGCCCAGCTCTGAAATTGCTGCAGGAATAAATATGTTTATGTGGCCATTGGAAAGGACATTTAGAAGCTGGGGTACAATAGGGCTGAGCAGCAGTGTTGGGCAAAGGGGAAGGAACTGCATCAGTCCTACCAAAAGGCAAAGGAGGCAAACAAAACCACTGGTGCTGTCCCCCCCAGAGTTGCCACTACTATGAAGAGCTTGATGCAATACTGAGTGTGGTCCCTATCAGTACTCCATGAGTGACAATGCAGGAAGGCACCCCAGAATGAAACAGTGACAAAGAGCTCTTTGAGGACAGGATGTGGAGGATGCAGTTCCAACAGATATCCAGGAGCTCTTTGCAGCCCAGTCAGATGAGCTAAGAGACAGAATCCACTGAGAAAGGGGAAGGAATCTCAGGCAGGTGTATTAATGCATGCGTTTGTTTGTTTTTATAACTTACTGAACAGCCTTGAAATCTTCACCCCCACTCCACCACCATCTCAATATGGGAGCCAACCACATGCAGGCAGGGAATCAAGCAATTGCCTTTTAATGTAGCTGGTTTATTTTAAGTGCATGCATTGACCGTAATAGGTAGAAAACAACACATAGAATACACTGAGCATTAAAAATACATTAGGAAATGCGTATTTTTTGTCAGAAGATAAAATTTCTCATAATACAACAATGCAAATATAAATCAGTGCATTGCGAAGAGAAAAAGAAACCAATCAGCTGAGCATGCAAATGAAATATTTTTGAAAATACAAAAAAATCCATTGAAGCAATCCAGTAACTGGGCATTCAGAATACAGGATGTTATAGGAATAACATTGTAAGTTAAACATGTAATATAAAAATTAAGAACAGTATTTTGGTTTTCCAGTCCAGAAGTCCAACACAGATTTCTTGCATGCTGTGCTTAGATTCACCATGTCACTGGCAGCCACAAATTTCAGCAGTTGCGGCACATTCCTGTTCTTCGGCCCGATACAAACTTCCGAAACATACTTGCCCAGGTGTCATTATCCTTTCCTACCTGCATATTAAAGAAAAAATGTAGGCCTAAATTGACCCAACAGTGACCTTTTTAATAACAGTGGTCAAAATAAACAGGCAAAGGATCATGCAAATGATTTGATTACTGTAAATCGGATCAAATAAAATAGATAATCTAATTAGCTAGGGATTAAATTAAATAGAAGTCACCATACTGAGTGATGGATTAATTATATTTACTTATTTTTCTTGTACTGCAGAAGAAGGCACATCTCTGTCTTTCTTTTCTTTCAATGCAGCCTTTTAATTAAACAAAATTATTCTTAATTTTTTACACCGGGTGGAGCATTCTTTAAACAAGGTAAATTGGAAGGACAAAGACAACAAATATTGAGATTCAGGTTTAGACCTATATTACCAGGTAAGAGCTTGCCAGAATGGGCAGACATAGGACCTGATTTGCAGAGGTGCTAAGTACTCACTGCTCCAGCAGGCTGCAACGGGAGCTGCAGATGCTCAGCCCTTCTGAAAATCATGTCCTTATGTTTCCAGTTTACCCTTGGGAAAAACAAGCAAACCGGTTAAAGGCAACTCCTAATTTCTGCACCTGAGTTTATCAAGATTCATGTTTATCAAGCCAGATTCACAGTGAAGAACGCTGCAGAGCTGACTGGCATCTAAAGCAGAGATGCATCCTACACTTTTAAAATCTTATCAGAATGTGATGTGGCAGTTCTTAAACCCAGATCACACAAGGGGACATCCTGTTGATTTTAATCTTTTCCTTTAAGATTTTTGATTCTGGAAAATTGGGGGGTGTTTTAGCTTCATCATTATTATCTGTTAATTAAAAAGATTATTGATTGCTTAAATAAATGTCAACGTCCTCTAAAAATAGAGCTTGTCAAATAGTAGATGCCGTTTTTATTTTTAAAATGTTTTATAAATTTCACAATATTTGCAAGGGCTTTGCAGTATCCCACAGTACTCTGTCACAGCAATCAGTATATTTGTTCAGCATATACACAAAGTTGCCTTTTTATATGTTCCTCTGTTTAAAATACCTACTAGTTAATTTAGCGAAAGACCTGCTACCCCCATTTCTCCCACAGCTGTGGGACTACTACGGACAGTCAATCTGTCTAGGGATTTATACTGCACTCATTACCATGGTATATTGATGCCTCCACAGCAGTGGCTATCTGACCAGATATCCAAGGGGGAATTAATGGGCATTAACTCTTGTTAGGTCCCATGCTTTTCCCAACTGCAAGGTACAGCAGCCAACAACAGCATGTCTCTTAGATGCAATGTGCTTCCTGAAGAAGGGAAGCTGCTAGGCAGTGTGGAGGCTCTGGCATCAATGCCTTGATGTGCATTTCTGGCCAGGTGGCAGCATGCTGATATGATGACTTGTGGGCTGGCATTCTTCTTGCTGTACCAGAGAATGGAGACAAGCAAAGCTAGGGGTATTGCAAGCAGTCTGGTAGTGAGGACGCCAGTGAGCACCCATATGAAGTTGGGTGACTTTCAGTCAGGATATAGAGAACAGGGAGATGGAAAGAGATGACTCAGGCTGAGGCTGGAGTGCTGTGGTGGGTTGTGGGAAAGGACTGGAGGGCAAACAACAATTCATTATTGGGGGGAGCTTGACCAGTATTCTCAATTAGCAAACAGCAAGGCAACCTGACTAGCAGTCTGCCCTAGACGTCCAAGTGAGATAGCTGCCCCGTTATGTGCCATGACTAGAACATAACTAGTGGGGACTTAATGTCTGAACGGGGAGCAAGTTAACAGGAACATCTGAGAGTAACAGCAACAAAAGAGATTAACAGCAAGTTAATTCTCTAATGAAGTCTGTGAGGCTGGAGGTTTCCTTGAGGATTCCCAAGGCTCTGAGGTTTTGCAGGCACACGTTCTTTGCTTCCTCCTCTGAGGTGAACATGTGGAGGAAAATCTGCAAGGTGGTACAGAGTTTCCTGGGCTGTCTGTTCACTTGACAGCTTTTCCACAGGAGGGTACAAAATGGTTGACAGTTTGTCCGCTCATGAGAAACAAAGACAATACAGTTTCAGCTACTTCCTCTGTGACGGTAATCAGAGAGATAAAAACTTTATATAGATCATGAAAACACCCACTGTTACATTAAAAAGACAGGTATTTTAATAAGGGATATAAATCCTACCTGGGGCAGAGACCATCTGTCATTATGTCTGTGCACAGTGCCTACCACAAAGTGAACCTATTCTTGATTTGGGCCTTCAGGCAACTACCACAATGAAAATTAATAATAATAATAATTAATAGCCAAGCACTAACTGACTGAATTAGGAAAAAACTTTCCCTGTGGGTGGATTATTCCATACTTGTCCATTATAGGGATTCTAGCAGCTTCTTCCAAAATATGTTGTATTGGCCACTGTCAGACAGGACTGAGCTAGATGGGTCACTCCTCTGATCCACTTAGGCAATTTCTTGATTCTTAAGGCCACCTCCTTATGCTTTGTCTGAGTGGCTGGGCTTCAATCAGAGGGAAAATAATTTATTCCACTTACACTCAGTGGCCTAGTGTGTGAGCTGTTCCCAGGATGTACATGATCCTTCCGTGTAGCTTTGGGATGCAGGATCCTCTGGAATTAATTTCCTCACTGCCTTTTCACAGTGGAATTCTGAAGGCCTGCTGGTGTTCTGTGTAAATAGTCTCCCTACATGTTCAGTTTACCAGTATTGATGGTAACATTATCAGAGTCAAAAGGTCAGACTCTCTCGTATCCAAGGGGACACCCAATACATGCACATTTCTTGAACTGATCTGTTTTTCAAGATACTCCAGATGTTGTTCTGCCACAGGATTTCCCCTTTAACAGTATTTTAATTGAATAGGCCTGTTCTATTACATATCCCTCAGCTGCTTAATTGATAATTTTTAGAGATATGCAGTCAATAGATTCTTGTTCCTGAAAAAAATTTTTACAGGCAAAGCTTGCCAAAAGAGTCTTGAGAGCCCAGTTGTCTTGAACTGTTATTGTGATGGTGGCTCTAGTATGATAAAACAACTAGAAAGCAAGAACTAGTCCAGGGATGCACTTTTAGCACTGCTGTAAACACGATTTAAAGCTAGCAGACTAGGCGTTAACACAGTCATTTTGAACAGCTAGTATGTGCATCTGATATGCAACCGTACATGCCAGAAAAAATGTATTTTAAGGCCATAACAATCATGAAATGATTGAAAATCTGTGTATTTCCCTTCACATCCTGCAAACCCTGGCATTTCCTTCATAGATAGGGCCTGAGTTTCATAGGTGCTGAGTACCCACAGTTCCAGTTGAAATCAGTGAAATCTGCAGCTGCTCAGCACCTTTGAAGGTCCATGGCCTTGCTCCCACTGAAGTTAGCAACAAAACTCCCGTTGACTTTTAAGTGAGCAGGATTAGATTATGGGGACCAAATTCAGCCCTCACTTACACCCCTGCAACCCTGTTGAGGATAAAAAGGCTGCACAATTGTGAGAGCAAAATTTGACTCCTAGTTTATGAAGACTTGCAAGCAGTTTTAGTCATGATTTCCCTAAGTTATTAATCTCTCATTCCTTACATGAAATAATGATCAACCTATTGCTAAACTGTCTTTCCAAAGCCAGTGTTCAATGTGCTGATATATTTAAAATATGAAAGTCAGTGGGAATATATGGAAAAGTCTGAAAATATATATGGATACGGTGATGTTTTGGGCCTTTTTTTTTAAAACAATTGTTTTTGTTTTTAAAAGGATCGTTTCAGGAAGATACAAGTAGCCAGTAAATAATATAGACATAGATAATCAAATGGTTTACATTTGATTTTGCAACTATAATGCATGACTTACTGAATTAATTATACTGCCCCTCATGGAAAAAAATCGCACTTAAAGTCCACCAAAAGCCACCAAAGCAGGAAGTGTGCCAGCAGTAAAGAAGGAGCTGTGGAAGATCAGTGATAGCTACTCTAGTAAGCAGGGGCAGGTGAGCAGAGTGATTGCCCTGGACACCAACTTCCAGGGGGGCACCATACTACTGTGCTGCTTGGCTTCCCCCCCGCTCCACTGATTGTCCGGCTCTTGGTTTTTTTGTTTATTTTTCTACTGGAAGTGGGCAGGGGGCACCGAAAATGTTTTCCTCCCTGGCCAGAAAAATGGCTGTGGCTGCTCCTGGTAATGATAGTTGAAAGCAGGGATGTGAGAAAAGCAGCAGCTAAGAAAAACCGTACCCATCTGTGGCAGGTCAAGCAGGTAGCTGTCAGAATAGAGCAGGAGGGAAGACATTGCCTGACTTTTGCACATCAGATGAGGTACTACATGCTGGTTTTAGTCACGTGAATGGGGCTTTACTCTTTGAAAAGTTTCCCTGAGTTTTGTCTATAGTGCTGATTATTGCTGTTCAGAAATAATAAATTTGTATTTTTGGTTTTGTGATGTCTTGGGCAGGCTATGATATATTGGTCACCATTAAAGAGTCATTGCTTATCAACAATTACTATACTGTGGCAGGATACCATGTTTTCTTCCTGTTCTCAGTACAGCGAAATAACTGTAGTATCTCATATACCACAGTGTACCGATTTCTGATTTTTGTAAATGACAACAACCATACATAAGACAAAAAAATGCATGGCAGGTCTGACTATGTTAGGATTTGAATGTAAACTGCAGAAGGAACAGAACTGCTCTCCCATGAGAGGGAATCTGAGCAGAATCTCAGATACTTTTTCCTGAAATGCTGCCAACAGTGTGTTCATTAACTACTTATGGATCTGTAAAATAAGTAGAGCAATTTCCAGCTGAGAAAAGCTTAGCTCACGTTTTTAGTGGCTTGGGGGAGATTTCCATTTAATTCTCCTGCTAAAGCCTACTGACCTGTCTGAGTCTCAGCTATGGTAACATATATAAAGTACGTGCAGAGCAAGTCCAATGACCAGCGGCCAATTCTTGCTCCCATTGAAGTCAACTGAAAAATTCCCATTGAGTTGGGGATGGAACTAGGACTGTGTCCTGAGGTGTTCTGTGGTCTCTCAGTGCTTACAGAGCATGCAAAAGCTCTGCTTTATTCTGTGTATAATTTCAGCTGGCTGTGCATAACAACAAGAACTTCAGGCAGTGCCTTGCCCAGACTCTATGTCTGGAAAGCTCAGTCCTTAAAGGCACAGGCTGCACCACCACATCTTTCTTTCCTAGTAAAAACTTATTAACAATAACAATTAAAGAACCAATATTAATATAACATGCGGTTACAAATACTTATAACTAATCTAATAACTACACTTACTAATAACATTCAGTTAGTCATTGAGGTGCCCTGTATTTGGACCTGCAGTGCGCCCCTGGAACCTCAGAACTACTGCTGTCAGGAGGTGGCCAAGCCACTTAAGAACATAAGAATGGCCCTACTGAGTCAGACCAAAGATCCATCTAGCCCAGTATCCTGTCTTCCGACAGTGGCTAGTGCCCAGTGCCCCAGAGGGAATGAACAGAACAGGTAATCATCAAGTGATCCATCCCCTGTCACTCATTCACAGTTTCTGGCAAACAGAGGCTAGGGACACCATTCCTGCCCATCCTGGCTAATAGCCATTGATGGACCTATCCTCCATGAATTTATCCAGTTCTTTTTTGAACCCTGTTATGGTCTTGGCCTTCACAACATCCTCTGGCAAGTAGTTCCACAGGTTGACAGTGTGAAGAAATACTTCCTTTTATTTGTTTTAAACCTGCTGCCTATTAATTTCATTTGGTGACCCCTAGTTCTTGTGTTATGAGAAGTAGTAAACAACACTTCCTTATCTACTTTCTCTACACCAGTCATGATTTTATAGACCTCAATCATATCTCCCCTTAGCCGTCTCTTTTCCAAACTGAAAAGTCCCAGTCTTATTAATCTCTCCTCATATGGAAGCCGTTCCATACCCCTAGTAATTTTTGTTGCCCTTTTCTGCCCTTTTGCCTCACTTTTTCTGGTTGTTTTATGTCCTTGGCCTCTGTTGTCTCAATCTGCTGTAGTTGTTGCCTGTCTGAGACTCTTTGGGCAAAAAGGCAGGTCCAGTGCCCAGTATCATCCTCCTTTTTGGGATTTGGAGAAGGTGTCACCATAGTATGTATCCACCTAAGGTGAAAACCTCATATGACTGTAGGGCAACCTACCTCTTGTGACCCCACTATTGATTGCAACCATTGTTTCCCAACATAGAGACACTCATCATCATTTTCATGAAGTGGTGGCAGCTGCCAGGACCTCAAATCACATTGATTTTTTTTGTTTGGCCTTATCTATCTCTATACAGCTGCAAGTCCCCAGAGACTGACATCAGTTTCTAACAGTGCAGATGTTCTTGTTTTCTGTCCAACAAAATTTCAGCAGGTAACAACCCCTGCTTGATTGATGTTATTCTGTAATTTAACAGTGCTAAATACAGCTCAGTGTGACTCCACAGTTTTTTTCAGTAGGTGCTTTATTATTTTGATACTGCTTCCCACCAACTCATTGGATTGGGGATAATGGAGACTAATGGTTATATGTCTAAACCTGTACTTCACTACAAAATGCTTAAACTCATTCCCACTAAACTGTGTCCCATTGACTGATACTACTATGCCAGGTATACCATATACTAGCAAAAACAGATTTGATAGGCACAATCACCTGTTTAGATGTAGTATCTTCTAGTAGGACTATCTCAGGAAAGTGAGAATAATAGCTTAGGGCAAATACATAGTTTTTTCTAGCCAACATAAACAAATCCATGCCTACTTTGCTCCAAAGTGCCATTTTTTTCTGTGCCAACAGTGTGGTCTCTTTCACTTGACTGGGCCTGTATTTTTAGCATATGTAACAAGCCTTAACAGCTTCCTCTATGTTGCTGTTCATTTGAGTCCAGTATAAAATGGCTCTGTTCAATTTTAACTGGCTGTGTGTAACAACAAGAGTTTCACAGCACCCACCCACACTCTGGGAAGCTCAGCTCTTAAAGGCACAGTCCGCAGTACCACAGGTCCCACATGAGATATCCCACTAATTCTCTTAGTTTAAGTTTATTCTAGTGTTTGGTCCCCTGTTGATAGATACTGGGGAGCAAATTCAGATGTTGGAGTAAGTAGATACAACTACTCAGGCTTCAACAGAATTGCATATGCTTATCCCAGGTCTGATTATGATCTAATATCTTGGTATGTTACTTTTTTCACATTACTGTAAAGTACTGAAATTTATTTGAAATAATTTATTTTACAGGAGAGAGTACAAATATGTTGAGGACATGATTGCAGATTTCCAAACAATAATATTAATAATAAAAAAAAATCTGCTCTGTTATTGATCCAAATGAATGTTGAAAACATTACTGTGGCAACAATTCTTACTTCACGGAAGAAGCATGGCATTATCTGTGCATAGGAATTAAATAGGAAGAGGTGTTTTTCAATGTGTTTCCCTCTACCCACCCACTACAGATGTGCTGACCTTGTGACATCAGCTCCTGCTGCAGGAAGTGTCTATTAAATAAAACGTAGGGAATTATTCATTGGCTTGTGCCCAGTGAATCAAGAAATACTACTGACCTCCAGCACGCTGTCACAGAAGACAACATGGTATGGAATTCACATTTTCTGAAAGAATCAAGCATCTTTCTTGCATTTAAAGCCACCATATTTATCACTGTGAATAAAAGAGACATGTTGACAGGTCCATGTTAGTGGTGTGTGTGTTTTGGTTATGTGCAGTTACAAAGCTATGAAAACACCAATTATTAGCTAAAGAAACTCTGTGAGACATCCCTGTTTGTTGTACTCTTTATGTGAATGAGTGAGGATTTAGGGTAAAAATACAAATTGTTTTCATTCCCTCTTCTAATAGTGGCCATAAGCCTAACAAAATAAGCAAGAAACTAATTTGCATTATGTGGCTAAATAGGTCTGTCACATACAGCCAGAGCACTAACCAAGAGCACTAATGAAGATAGGGATATTTATAACACTTCACAAGCCTTGTACTTCCTGAAGGTGTTAACTTTACCTGGGGTGCATCTCTTCCTCCTCAATACCTATGTGGGCACATGTAAGGAAAATACAACTCTGATCACTGGTGTAACTCCTGCTTCTATGATCCTGGAGTGGTGGTGGCTGCTATGGGCCCAGGAAGACTACTTCCCCCCTTCCTATAACTGGCAGGGGAGAGAGAAAGTATTACGTGACATATGGTGCCAGTGATAAGAGCAGAGCCTGGAAGAAAGCTTCCAAACACCCATTCCACTGCAGAAATGCTTCTGTTGCTGTCCTGGTGCTGGAGAGGTGAGGAAGCAGTTGCAATCTCTTTCAATGATGTTCATCTGCCGGCCCCTTTCCTGTTGGGGCAGCCCAGGGTGCAACTAGCCATGGGAGCAGTACAGGTAGGTGTGGCAAACCCACTACTTGGCAATCCACTGTGCTCCTCCGTGGAGTCACTAGCAGAGTGAGTAAGGGGGGTGAGGAGAGCAGACTCGTGCACACTGATCTTATTTAGGAGGGACACCCTCTATTTTTGAGCAAAAATTTTAGCTTTTTACTTGGTCCCTTCAAAAAGCTTTCCTACGTCTGTGTATTTCATTGGAGTTACGTGGTCTTATTTTAATTCCATTGTGTCCTCATTTATAACTTTCAAATGCTGTCCTATCTGGAAGGGGTGAAAAATAAGGAGGATTGGAAAAGTGAGAGACAGCATGGGGAATAGTTAGACACAAGTTTATGGAGAAGGACACTCAGTATTTGTGGGGGTGCAGTGCAGAAATGGAATAAACTTCCATACTAAAGAATAATATTGACATAAAGCACGTTAACTAGCCACCCACTAGTTCTCTGCAGTTTACTCTGTGTCCATTTAAAAAAAACCTGTTTTTTGGTAAGATCTTAAAAACTGAGCTCCTGTTTACTCTGTGTGGACATTAAAAATCCACTTATGTGAGAGCCATGGTTTTTCCTCGCCACTGTCTCAACATTGTCATTTGTTCTATGCACCAGTTGTTTTCTGTCCTCCACACCAGAGGTGCATTGCATTGGCACTATATTGTAAAGTGCTTTGAAATCCTTCAGGATGAAAGAATCAAAATGTAGGGTGGGAGATGGCCTATTAATTCATCTAATATATCATTTCATTGCCTACAGAGGATTATTCTTTATTTCACATTTAGTTACATTTTTCGAAACTAGTTTTAAAAGTTCCACTGAGTGGGACTTGAAGCTATAGACTATATCCTTATCATTCTGACAATATAAATGTTGTATGCAGTGTTGTTGTAGCCGTGTTGGTCCCAGTATTTTAGAAAGACAAGGTGGGTGAGGTAATATCTTTTATTGCACCAACTGCTGTCAGTGAGAGACAGCTTTTGAGCCACATGGAGCTCTTCTTCAGGTCTGGGAAAAGTACTCTGAGCATCACAGCTAAATGCAAGGTTGTCATAAATATAAAGGGAAGGGTAATCACCTTTAAACTCTCTCCTGGCCAGAAGAAAAATCCTTTCACCTGAAAAGGGTTAAGAAGCTAGGATAACCTCACTGGCACCTGACCAAAATGACCAATGAGGAGACAAGATACTTTCAAAAGCTGGGAGGAGGGAGAAAAACAAAGGGTCTCTGTCTGTCTGTGTGATGCTTTTGCCGGGGACAGAACAGGAATGGAGTCTTAGAACTTAATAAGTAATCTAGCTAGATATGTGTTAGATTATGATTTCTTTAAATGGCTGAGAAAATTAAGCTGAGCTGAATAGAATGAATATTCCTGTCTGTGTGTCTTTTTTGTAACTTAAGGTTTTGCCTAGAGGGATTCTCTATGTTTTGAATCTAATTACCCTGTAAGGTATTTACCATCCTGATTTTACAAGAAGTGATTCTTTTTACTGTTTCTTCTATTAAAATGGTTCTTTTCAAGAACTGAATGTTTTTTTCATTGTTCTAAGATCCAAGGGTTTGGGTTTGTGGTCACCTATGCAAATTGGTGAGGATTTTTACCAAACCTTCCCCAGGAAGTGGGGTGCAAGGGTTGGGAAGATTTTTTTGGGGGGGAAGACGTTTCCAAACAACATTTTCCCAATAAACCCAGATAAATGTTTGGTGGTGGCAGTGGAAGTCCAAGGGCAAAGGGTAAAATAGTTTGTACCTTGGGGAAGTTTTAACCTAAGCTGGTAAAAGTAAGCTTAGGAGGTTTTCATGCAGGTCCCCACATCTGTACCCTAGAGTTCAGAGTGGGGAAGGAACCTTGACAAAGGTGGAACAGATTGTTTAGCTGAGTAGTTAGCATATATTCTGAGGGATCACTCTACTCTTTCCCAGATCTGAAGAAGAACTGTGTGTGGCTTGAAAGCTTCTCTCTCTCACCAACAGATGTTGGTCCAATAAAAGATGTTAACTACCCACTTTCTCTCTCTAATATAAACTATGAAAGTCTTATGCATTTGATGGAATGGGTAATGCCTCTCCACCCATCAAATCAAACTCTTGCAGTGCTCTAAACTCCCCAGAGTGAAATTCCTGTCCCTATCACTATAGTAAATGAGAGCCTACCAAGTATTTTAAAAAAGTAATAAGCTTTCTCCCTTCCTTCCTTCCCAGCCTATAGGATAAATAGCTTCATCAGTTCCCAGGAATTTTATTTGTTTGCTTGTTTATGTTTGTGCATGTGAGTGAGTGGCTGTTTTGTGTATCTATATGTGTGGGAAGAATTTATTAGGGGAAAGCTAAATTGAAATAAGATTTGCATTTAATTCTGAAAGGGGCATGATCTCTGCTCATTCTTATCTCTTGCAAGAGTTAATACCATAGTCTTGGTCCAGCTTCTTTGAAAGTTCTATCTCCTTCACTCATAAGCCTTCTCCTATTGTTTGAGTTTCATCATTCCAGCAGAACGTACATGTCAATGGAGGTATTGGTCGCTGAGGGAGACACGCTTTTTTAAGTAGCTTGGGCCAATTCCAGACAAGGTTTTGAGCATCAGGACAGAGACCATGAACTGCACTCTGTTCAGTGTAAAGACCAGAGCACTAGGGACACGTGTTCATTGATGTTAAGCAGCTGGACTGCAGCATTGGGTACTAGTTGGCCAGAATCCCCATTCTCCTCCAGAACTGTTGTTTTGCACACCTGCTAACTATATTGTTGTCATCTTTCTACCCCAGATGTGACTGCATTTCAGCAGGGCTGCATGTATGTAGCTTGTAAAGAGCTTTGGGATACTTTGGGTTGACAGGTGCTATGGAAAGGTAAGATACTATTGTAAGTAATTCTATTAGGAATAGGCCTGAAGCAGAACACTGAATCCAAACTCTCTTCCCCCTGAAGTTTGGGGGAGTGCTCTATGGGTTCAATTCCATATACACATTTTGTTACTGAGGCCTATCTGTAATGAGTGTCCTCAACATTCAGGCAGTACAAAGTTTGTGGTCCACATTTTCAGAAAGTAGGGCTTTGAGGTCCATGCACACAAATACAGGATTGATGCCATAGATGCACATACAAATTAGTGCACATACAAATTAGTATTTAAGCATCATGCTCTCATTTGGACAAATTTAAATCCTCAGTGACTTCAGAGAAAGTTAGTCTGAATCTGTAACTCTGAATAGAGCCTGGCCCCCACATGTTAGGGTGGGACTGAGAAGGAGGGCTGCTCCCGGTGCTGTGATAGTCAGATGGCCCTCGGATCTGGGTGGCTGCCTGGGGAGAAGGGGCAGCAAAGGTGGCGTTGCTGGGGTGCTCTGAGACAGAAACGGGATGTCTGTGGGTGAGGTGCAATGGAAAGGAGGCAGAGAAGGAGGGTCTGGCGGGGGGTGCCCAGCCAGGAGGGAGGGGCAGAGAAGGGTGGGAATGTTTTTGGGGTGCCAGATGGAGAACAAGGGACAGGGGAGGGGAGTCGGGGGCGGGGACTGAGGACAAGGAGGATGGAAAGAGGGTCTGGAGGGGGGGACCATGCAGTGGCGTGGTGGTCGGGAGGGTGCCTCCTGGCATCATCACGCAGAGGCGGGCGCGCGGAGCCCGCCCCCCGCCTGGCTTGGCGGCAGCTCCGAACGCAGAGCCGGGCCTTTGTGACGCCTCAGGGGTTGCCGGGCTGCGGCGGCCGGTTCCGCCGGGGCGGCTCGGCGCTGGGCTCAGGACGCGGGGGCGGCCACTCGGGGCGCGGCGGAGGATGGGGCGGCGGGCGGCCGGGGACGCGGGGCGCCTCGCCCTGCGCCTGGGGCTGCTCCTGAGCCTGCTGGCCCAGCAGCCCGTGAGCGCCAAGAACGACAGCGGCTCTGCCCTGGAGCAAGCCGCGGCGGAGCCGATAGTGCAGCTGTTAGAGCCGGGTGAGGGGCGGGGCTGGACCGACGGGTCCCTGCAGGGTGGGCTGGACAGCAGGGTCCTAGGCAGGGTGGTGGTGGTGGGGGGGTGTCAGACTGGGTGAGGGGGGGGTGTCTGTGGGGTGCCAGGCAGGGTGAGGGGATTTCAGGGGGTGCTAGAGAGGATGAGGGGGGGTGTCTGTGGAGTGTCAGATTGGGTGAGAGGGGGGTGTCTGTGGCGTGCCAGGCACGGTGAGGGGATTTCAGGGGGTGCTAGAGAGGATGAGTGGGGTGTCTGTGGGGTGCCAGGCAGGGTGAGGGGATTTCAGGGGGTGCTAGAAAGGATGAGGGTGGGAGTGTCTGTGGGGTTCCAGGCAGGATGAAGTGATTTCAGGTGGTGCTAGAGAACATGAGGGTGGGGGTGTCTGTGGGGTGCCAGGCACGGTGAGGGGATTTCAGGGGGTGCTAGAGAGGATGAGGGGGGAGTGTCTGTGGGGTGCCAGGCAGGGTGAGGGGGTATCATGCAGCGGGGATGGTCCCTGGGTTTTGAGGGCAAGCAGGATTTCCCTGAGCGTGCTAGGAGTGGGGAAGTGCAGAAAGGCTCCCTGGCCCCCTTTACCTTCACCAGGAAGGAGCTTGGCTCCCCTGGTGCATGGATAGCAGGAGAGTAGTTCATATCATATGCCAACAGTGGGAAGATGTCCTTGTTCATTCATGATTTATCGAGTCACAGAGTTTCTAGGGCCCTCCTAAAGGGGGAGCAAGGGGAATTCTAAAAATTCTAGATTTACTTGTGATTCTTGTAGCTGAACAGTGTGGGCTAAAGGAATGTGTTGGGTATACGTAAACTCCCTCATAGTCTGTTAGTTCATTGAGCAATGAGACACCTAAGTTCACATCTAGTGTGTCATTAGACACAAGGCCAGCTATATAGTGAATTGTATTCCTTCCTTCAGCCATCTGAAAGTGGACTTTTCCTTTTACAGAATTTCATCTGTCTCATTGTCCAAATAGGGTTATCTTATTTTTCCTTACCACATAATTTTTCATACTGTGTTTATGCCATTTCCCTGCTCAGATGTAACCACTCTCAGTGTCATTACAGAAATTGCCTATCAGGCATCATGAGGGATCAATGCAGCCAGCTGCTTTGACTACAAAACCTGAGTTCCAGCAATCCTGGAACTAGAAATGAGAGTGTTGAGGTTACCCCCTGGACGTTCAGGCCTCATGCAGCGTAGTGGAAAATATTGCTAATAAGCCACAATAAGGGTAAAACATTTAAAACATGAATGAGTGACTTTCTCTATTAGTTCACTTCACAGGCATGACTTGGACAACCTCCACTGACATTCTCAAATAGGATTTTTAAGTGTTTATCAAAATGTATTATGTGCATCCTGTGATGTGACTTGTAATGAAAAGAGAGACTAATGGAAACAGTTTCTGCTCTGCATCGTTTTTACCAGGATTACAAATGTAGAGAAGAACCTGAGATGTCTATGCTTTGCTGGTACTAATTGCAGCCCTATGACTGGAATGTGAAATATATATTATTTTAGCATAGGCTCATCTCAGTTTGTGTGAGGTTTGCATTATATATCTCCGATTAATGCTAGTGGAAGTTATGTACATAAATCTCTTTGTATAGGGAGGATGCTATACCTTTTTATCAGTGTCTGATGCAAAATGAAAAAGGCATACATAAATGTATGGATCAATAGGTTGTTTTTTTTTCTGGGGAGAGTTCTCAAATTTTAGATTGGTTTAAAAAATCTAGGGAGGAAATGCAAGTAAAAAGGTGAGATTACATCATAACAGTGAAATGTACAGTATTATATCATTGCGTCTGCTCCTGTTCCACATAAAGATTTTGTTATTTGTTTTTGTTTTTCTTTGTTGTTTTTTTTTCAAATTCACTGACATCAGGATTGAGTCCACTGATAATTATTTCTGATTGGCATGCTAATTTAGAGTCAATCAGTTTTCAGTGACTAAATATGTTTAAAAGTTTAGTTGGCATAGTATTTGAAAATAAAAAAATCCTTTTTTTAAAATTCAGAGTTATTCATCTCTTATGAACAAATTACTATTGTAAGTTTAAAAACATAAGAATGACCATATCAAGTCAGACCAAAGGTTCATCTAGCCCAGTATCCTGTCTTCACACAGTGGCTAGTGCCAGATGCTTCAGAGGGAATAAACAGAACATGGCAGTTTCGAGTGATCCATCCCCAATTGTCCAGTCCAAGCTTCTGGCAATTGAATGTTTAGGGAAGCCCAGTACATGGGATTGCATCCCTGACCATCTTGACTAATAGCTATTGATGAACCTATCCTTCATGAGCTTATCTAATTATTTTTTTGAATGCAGTTATATTTTTGGCTTTCACAACAGACCATGGCAACAAGTTCCACAGGTTGACTGTGTATTGTGTGAAGATGTACTTCCTATTTTTGTTTTTAACCTTCTGCTTTTTCATTTCATCTAATGACCCCTAGCTCCAGTGTGATGTGTTATGTGAAGGGGTAAATAACACTTTCCTATACACTTTCTCCACGCCATTCATGATTTTATAGACCTCTATTGTATCCCCCCTTAGTCGTCTCTTTTCTGAATTGAACAGTCCCAGTTTTTTAAATTTCTCCTTGTATGGAAGCTGTTTTGTCCCCCTAATCCTTTCTGTTGCCCTTCTACGTACCTTTTCCGATTCTAATATATCTTTTTTGAGATGAGGTGACCAGAACTGCAGGCAGTATTCAAGGTGTGGGTGTATCATGGGTTTCTGTAGTGGCGTTCTGGTATTTTCTGTTTTATTATCTATCTCTTTCCTAATGGTTCCTAACATTCTGTTCATTTTTTTGACTGCCGCTGCACATTCAGCAGATGTTTTCAGAAAACTGTCCACTATGACTCCACAATCTCTTTCTTGAGTGGTAACAGCTAATTTAGACCCCATCATTTTGTATGTATAATTGGGATTGTTTTCCGATGTGAATTACTTTGCATTTATCAGCATTGAATTTCATCTGCCATTTTCTTGCACAGTCACCCAGTTTAGTGAGATCCTTTTGTAACTCTTCGCAGTCAGCTTTGGACTTCACTATCTTGAATAATTTTGTAACCATTGCAAATTTTGCCACCTTTCTGTTCATTGCCCTTTCCATATAATTTATGAATATGTTGAACAGCACTGGTCCCAGGACAGATCCTTGGGGGACCACAATTTACCTCTCTCCATTCTGAAAACTGACCATTTATTTCTACCCTTTGTTTCTTATCTTTTAACCAGTTACTGATCCACGAGAGAACCTTCCCTCTTATCCCATGACTGCTTAGTTTGCTTAAGTTTGCAACAAAAGAGTCATATTATGTTTTATAATAATGCTACTGGATTGCGGGAAGCCTCCAGAGAGGATAGCATAGTTGATATCTGCCCCATAGAGGAAGTTTGCTTGCTTTGGGTAGTAAGGTTGCTCACCTTTTGTTAGTAATCTCTGAATCTGTTGGGTCCCCAGCTGCTCTTAAATCAAGTAGTAGCGGTGACCAAAATCCTTTTTTTCATTTGTATTTGGATGGGAGATTGCAAACCCTCCTTTCAGATGTGACCACACCTTGCCACAGTTGCCAGATCTGGTCATCTCTAGATTGGATGACTGTAATACGTAGACTCTGGGGTAGACACCTTGGGTAAAAAACCTGCAGCAGGCCCCAGTCAGCTGACTCTGGCTCATATTGTGGGTGAGGATGGAGGGGCTGAGAGCTTGGGCTCCAGCCAGAGCCTGAACATCTACAGAGCAATTTTTAGCGCCGTAGCCTGAGTCCTGCAAGCCTGAGTCAGCTGACCTGGCAAGCTGCAAGTGTGCCACGTGTCTTTTACCACTTGTGGCAGTTCCTCAGCGAGTGTAAATTGTGATGGCTCCATTGAAATCAATAGAACTATGACAATGTACACCAGCCAAGGATCTGCCCTCCAATTTTCCCAGTTCTCTAACATGTTTTTTTTCTGTCCCTATGAACGAAAATAAACCATGTTATAATATGGGTTGATCACAGCCACATTTAAATATGTTTACATTTGTATTATAGATGGGATCTTGGAAATCTCCTCTCCCTTTCTATTGTGCTGTGGTGGTTGAGATTAGCCAAAGCTCTTGAGCTAACATCTCACAGATTTAAATGGTGGTTGTTGGGGGGGAGGGGGGTGAAAGGGTGGGGAAGGTGGACACTGAAGGCATGGTGTCTTAAGTTATGGGTCATCTCTCTGTTTTCACGTGATTTTGCATGAGGTGATACTGACAGAACCTATTTTTTCCCCTCCCTTTCTGGTTTGAGAGAGTTAATAATAATGAGCTAAATTGTGAAATTATTCTTTAAATATTGTTGTACATGTATTAAAAGACTGTTCTGATTAGCACAGCTTATATATTTAAATAAATCACAAAGTCATAGTGACAGGAATAGCACAAGTGTAGAATTATGAAGTTTCATGAATAATGTTGGAAAAGAGGTTATAACAGTTTGATATCAATTTATGCCTACTACCACTGTAGTGTTAATCCCTTACTGTAGAGTAAGGAGGGCTACTTTATATTTGTGTATCACTGACTGCTAGTGGAAAGGACCCACTAATTTTTCAACCACAGAAATGTTATGTAAAGTTTTAACAGCTTAAAAGAAGAGAAATATAAACTTGTATTACTGAATTAACATAACATTTTGTGTAAAAGAGATTCCAAAACAAAAAAAAATGAGGAATAGAAAAAGTAAACTTTGCATTTATGGTATTTATTATCATAACAACATATTTGGAGTAGGATACACTCATTATGTAGACTTGTAAAAACAGCTAAATAAATCTTCTTTATCCCTTTGCATTTTAGAAGATTAAAAAGATGTATTGCCTGTTTAATGAATTGTTTTAAAGACACTGCATAAAGTTGTTTAATTCCTCTATTGAGCAGTTACTTTATCTTAGCATCCTTATAAACATTCAACTTTCATGCTAATATTAATAAAATATATCATCCATATTTGAATCCCAGATGGAGATGTGAACCTTTTGCTTCTGCATATTTTGCGAAACCCATTTCCTAGTCTGAGAAGTACCAGAAAAATGGAAGAAGCCAAATCATAGTGGTTAAAACCACAAGAATTAATTAAAAGACTGTACCTGGTTGATTCATCGCTTGTGCTGGCTGTCTAAAGCTGACCTTAAAGTGTGATGGAGAAAAAAATCATGTGGGAAGGCTTGCATTTGCCAAAAAGAACTAGGAAATGAGTTGATTGAAATATTGTTTACAGAGAATTTTGCTTAACTCTTTTCATAGATATTTAGGTCAGAAGTGACCATTATGATCATCTAGTCTGACCTCCTGCACAACGCAGGCCACAGAATTTCACCCACCACTCCTGCAAAAAACCTCTCACCTATGTCTGTGCTATTGAAGTCCTCAAATCGTGGTTTAAAGACTTCAAGGAGCAGAGAATCCTCCAGCAAGTGACCCATGCCCCATGCTACAGAGGAAGGCGAAAAACCTCCAGGGTCTCTTCCAATCTGCCCTGGAGGAAAATTCCTTTCCAACCCCAAATATGGCAATCAGCTAAACCCTGAGCATATGGGCAAGATTCATCAGCCAGATACTATAGAAAATTCTTTCCTGGGAAACTCAGATCCCACCCCATCTAATATCCCATCACAGGCCATTGGGCCTATTTACCAGGAATATTTAATTACCAAAACCATGTTATCCCATCATACCATCTCCTCCATAAACTTACCGAATTTAATCTTAAAGCCAAATAGATCTTTTGCCCCCACTTCTTCTCTTTTAGGGAAGACCTATATTGTGCATAGATATTTTGTACTTCTCAAGGTATTCAGTAAATCAGTGATTCTCCAACTGGGGGTCGTGACCCCTCAGAGGGTCACATGTTATTTTGTGGGGGGGAGGGGGTTGCGAGCTGTCAGCCTCCACCCCAAACCCCGCTTTACCTCCAGCATTTATAATAGTGCTAAATATAAAAAAAGTGTTTTTATTTATAAGGGGGGGTTGCACTGAAAGGCTTGCTGTGTGAAAGGGGTCACCAATACAAAAGTTTGAGAACCACTGCAGTAAACTAATTTAACAGAGTAGATTGATTTATAAGGAAATGCAGAGTATTTTCTCAAAAATGAGATTAAGATTTAAATATTAGTTATTTGCACTTGGTTTTCTGAAAAGGACTAGGGAAGACTTCAATAAGTGACTTTCCTGGTAATTGGGTATTTCCTCCCCATCCCTCTGCCCGATCCCCCACACGCCCTCCAAGCAGGTGTCATTGTATTAGAAATGTAACTTCGGACTTTGTGTTTAGGTCTGAATGCTACAGTATCCAAGGAAGTAGAATTTGGAGTATGCACAGTTACGTGTGGTAAGTAGGAAAGCAGATGAATAAAGCATATTGTAATTTGTTTGGTGGAAAAAAGTGCTAACTCTAGCAATTTAGCAGGTGTAATTTGCTTGCTCTCCTTCACCTCTCATTGATTTCAATTTCCAATAACTATAATTAACAAAAACAATCAAGCTGATTGTCATTAGAAGTTTAGGTCAGATCTGTTGTTTTATTAATTTCACAGCCTGCAAGCTCCTATTTTAAACCAGTTCCCTACATTTATTGGCACATGAGCTGCCTTCACCAAAGTAACAATTTTCTCTATTTGTGAACATCTGTGAGATGTTCAGAAGATGAAAGATCTTCTGATGCATCTCACAGATGTCTTCCCACATACAGTATTGCCAGCTCTATCAAAAAATCGCTCATCTGCAGTAGTCTATTCTATATTTCACATTTATATAATTTATAAACTACATAATAGAAAGAAGAGGTATCCTGGAGAAAGATAGGATGAAAATTCAGCACACAGAATGTCAGAATTTTTGCTTCACCCATCTGATGAAAACTGGACATGTTGCAAAGAACACATCTGTGGTATTAGAGTGGTGATAGGGGCTGGAATGGAGTGGCACTGCATTGCTTAGAAAATACCCATTTAGCAGAAGGTTCAGAAATAGTATTGAATTTGTTTTGGACAGAATCTGTCTCTCATAGTATCATAGTACCTGGGAACAAGAAGGGAGGAGGGGAACCACCAGCTTTCAAATCAATTAGTCTGTTCCCCAGCCAAAATGGTATTATTTCGTACATTACATTCTCTAGTATTTTTTTCCTGACTAGTTCTGAATGTCGCAAATGATGAGGCTTCCACTACTGCCCTTGGGAAACTATTCCACATGCTAATACATCTTGATCTCAAAAAGTCTTTTTTTCTGACATTCAGTTTAATTATGCCCTTTCTTAATTTAATCATTTACTGCTGGTTATACACCTCACTTCTCCTCATTATGAGCCATCCTAAATAATCTCATTTTCTTTCATGCTTTCACCCTTAAGATATTTAGAGACTATTATCATGGCCCACCTCTTCAGTGGACCTCTCAGATGTCCCTCCACTTGAGGGACTTAACTCAGTTTAGTCCCGAAGTTACCTGTGTTCCCAACAAATGTGATGTCCCTTCACTTTTATTGATGTCAGTTGTTTAAATCCTAAATGAATAATCATCAGTTAGAGGTTGGATGAAGGATTATTTACACTAAAGGGTGTTCCCCATAATTTTGAATTTGGGTATTATTTTGTGTCCCTCATTTTGTGTTTCAGTCACACATTAGTTGGGTGTTGGCAGGTTGAAAGGTACTCCCTCCAGTCCATCCAGCCAAATGATACACATTTAACTCTCTTAATCTTTACTTATAAATTCATCCCTACATCTCTCAGTAATTTTTGTTGCTGTTTGAACTGCCTCCAGTTTCTCAATATCTTTCTGGTAATGTTGTGGCAAGAATTCGATATACCTGACGTTGTAATACCTCACCTTATAGAGAGATCACAAAGCCTTATTTCTTCATAATAATGATGCTTGTTAATATTTTGGTCAATTCTGCATTAGTCTTTTTTGCTGCTGTGTCCCAATAAATTTATGTCTAATTTTTCTGTCTGCTATTACCTCTAGGTCTCTTTCATCATTTGTATTTTCCTTCCCACTGATGTTTACTTTTTGTATTATTTTTCCCAGCTGTATTATTAACTTGCATTTTTTCAAGTTCCATGTTTCTAATCTTTCTAATTCAACATGACCATGTTTCCGTCCAAGTTAATTTGAATAACTCTTTAAAATAAGACTTCATTTTACAGGTATTGCAGTAGATTAACTTCTGCAGAGTTGGCAGCTGCTAATAGGGAGGGGAAAAGGGAAACAAGTTTTCTGGGAATAGAAGACAAAACTGGTCAAAATGGAGAGGCAGGGGAGTACTGAATTGGCCTGTAGGTCTCAGGATGGGGTTCTTTTAGTCAACTCTTTGACTTTGATAGGGTGCCATAGTTTTAATATTCAGGTAGTTAAAACAGGCATGTTCTTTCCTACTAAATGTGACCACAGTTAGCTCAGCATCCAGATTTTTTCAAACAAGCCATTTTGATGTTCACAGGTTTTCTGCTCACTCCCCTTCTGTTTTCCCAGACAACAAAAAGACCTAGCTCTAAAGTAAGAGGAATGTCTTTAATAAAAGTGTCAGTTCATTGTCATTTACACCTCTGTCTCTGCATCCTTGAGATGAGACGTTCTCAGCAGTGGAGAATGATTCCTGTTTTGTGACAGTTTCAGTAAGTGTTGTGGTCTCACTCTGTCACTTGAAGTATTGTTTCATGAGCTATATGTCATCTGTGAAATATTCTAAAATCTATCAGTGTGTATCCTACACATTTAAAGGAGGCAGATACATCACAACAAATTATTCTTCACATCAGCGGGGTTAATTCAGCATTCAAATCAATTTCCCATTTATCATACTTCAGGAGAGTTTTAACTCCCCTTTTCCCATGCCCCTGCAGTTTAGTAAACAACATGCTGCTAGAATAATGGCAATTTCTTCAGTGTTTACTGGGCCTAAACATACTATTCCCTCCACCCCCACACCCTATGTCATTTCAGTGAACTGTGTACACATTGTTTGGCAAAAATAAATATAGCATTTGTTTTGAATTTGTAATGGTTAAAATGAGGCAGTGTTCCCATTGAAATACTGATGTTTGAGAGTAAATACATTTTATTTAATGGAATTTTATACAGACATTTCCCTTAACCTTCAATATTTATGATTACCTACTTCCCCTCCTTATCTTCAGTAGGACCCTCCATGTCTTAGGTGGAGTTATGAGGGTCACAATGAGGAGGTCTGAATGGGATTCACTTCAGAGCCTGTCAGTGTTGTTCCTTAGCCAGTCAATACTGGTTACTGTTCAGTGATTCAAGGCTCTCCTTCTAAGAGGATCCTATCCTATGAGGTGCTTAGCACACTCAATCCCTGTTGACATCAGTGTGAATTAAAGGTGCCCAGTGCACTGCAGGGTCAGGGTCAGAGTGGGAAGGCTATCTCTACCATGCTCCCAGCACCAGCTGACTTGGGCACTGAAAGGCCATGTTCATGAATACTGCTAGTCAGCTTTGATGTTTGATTCGCTGTTTTGTTTTTTAGCAGTACACAGAATATTTCTGTTTATCCAAAACCCTTTGTGTTATCTGAATCCCTTCCTTGTCCCCCAGCATGAGATATAGGAAATACATGCTCTCTGTAGCATGTATATTATGCAGGGGACAAGAAAGGGGTTCAGTAATATGGGGGTTCATAGAATCATAGAATATCAGGGTTTGAAGGGACCTCAGGAGGTCATCTAGTCCAATCCCTTGCTCAAAGCATATCATAGAGCAGAGACCCCAGCCAGGACTATAAGGAGGTATAGTAGGACTAGCTCTGTCTACAGGGGAGGCCACTCTGCTGGTGAAAGACTCCTGCGGTAGCACAGGGAGTCCTCTGCAACCCCATTGTCATGGAAGTGAGTGAGTGGGGCTGTGACAGCAGTGCTGCAGAGAGAGGTCCCTTTGCTGCTGCAGGCCCAGTGATACCCAATCCCTGCAGGCACAAGGTGTAAGATGCGTGGGTGGGGAACCTGTAGTCCTAGTGGGACAGAGCAGAGACCCCAGCCAAGGCTGCAAAGAGAAGAAGTAGGATGAGCCCTCAGTCTCAAGGGAGGCCACCCCGCTACTGGTTCCTGAATGGCTCCTGCCCTCTGGATTATCCAAACAAAATCCGTGTCCCACATGCTTTTTGGATAATCTGGAGTATACTATATAAAGTTTAATTGTATTTTGAATTCTTCTAAAAGAAGTTTAAGAATGACTTTTTAAAAATGTGACATGGTTACTCTGAGGATCTGTGTGTTTTAAAGGACCTTAGGTGATGAAAGTGGGCAAAAGTAAGTGTTCTCTGCCAAATCTTAAGCACACATATTGCATAGCCTTGGCAGAAGCTCTGAGAGGGTCTGTTTCTCCTAATGTATGGTAGATAAATTAGTTTAGTATCCAATATAAAGAGGGAGAAGGCAAAAAATGTTGGAAGAAAAAGAAGAAATGGAAACTAAAACATATTTTAAATATTTTTTGCAAAGGTATTGGCATTCGAGAAGTTATATTAACCAACGGGTGCCCTGGAAGTGAAACAAAATGTATTGTTCGTGTAGAGGAATGCAGAGGACCAGTAGATTGCGGATGTAAGTAGAATCCTATGATATAGGAATTTAGAGTGAATGTGTTTATTCAAGGGAAACATCCTTATTCTGTGTGAGTGTGGTAGAAGTGGAATGAAATGATTGCATTCTATTCTCCAATTACCCCATTAGGCAATCTAGTAACATTTCAGAACTCATTTCTGTACTGATGTGTGTTTGATTTTAAGTCGCTGTAAAGTACATTTTCTGCACTTATTTTCTATTTTGTAGATATGTATGTAGTTCTAAATATTAAGCCAAACTGCAGATATTTTAAATGGTTTTAATTGAAAGAACAATTTCAAAATAACATTCCTTGATTAGGTAAATTATGAAATGTATGGTACATACAGAGGTGTTATAGATGTATCTATTAAAATTTTCTTCCACAGGGGGTAGACCAATTTCTGAAAGCCTTGCAACTGTGAAGATCCCATGTATTTTTATACCTCCAGAGAATCGATTTACATATCTTTGGAAAATGTTAATTCCAGACCAGGTGAGCAACTGAACCTCACCTTGTGCAGGAGAATGATGTATTCAATACTTTTACCAGCTGCTTCAACAATCTCACGCAAACTCCTGGTTTAATTCTTTTCTTTGCGATCATAATACAAATGAAATCTTTCAGTTTTTCTTTGACAGTCAGATGGCACAAGAGCTTGTGTGCCCCACTACTTTGTAGAGCTCCAATTTTCCTTTATTTAAAGTAAGCAATAAGTTCTGTAATGTATTTTAGAAGGTAACCTTTTTTGTTCTTACTTGAGTAAATAAATGCAAAAGGTAATGCACATTAGAAAACATAATCCCAACTATACATACAAATGATAGGGTTTAAATTAGCTGTTATCACTCGACAAAGAGATCTTGGAGTCATTGTGGATAGTGCTCTGAAAACATCTGCTCAATGTGCAGTGGCAGTCAGAAAAGTGAACAGAATGTAAGGAACCATTAGGAAAGGGATAGATAAAACAGAAAATATAGTGCAAGTATAGAAATCCATGATACGCCCACACCTGGTATACTGCGTGCAGTTCTGAGCACCAATCTCAAAAAAGATATATTAGAATCAAAGACGGTACAGAGAAGGGCAGCAGAAATGATTAGGGGTATGGAACAGCTTCCATATGAGGAGAGATTAAAAAGACTGGGACTTCTCAGCTTGGAAAAGAAATGACTAAGAGGGGATATCATAGAGGTCAATAAAATCTTGACTGGTGTGGAGAAAGTGGATAAGGAAGTGTTATTTATGCTTTCACATAAGATGAAAACCAAGAGTCACGCAATAAAATTAATAGGCAGCAGGTTTAAAACAAACAAAAGGAAGTACCTCTTCACATAGCGCACAGTCAACCTGTGGAACTCGTTGCCAGGGAGTGTTGTAAAGATCAGAACCGTAATGGGGGTCAAAAAAGAGCTAGATAAGTTCGTGAAGGATAGGTGCTTCTATAGCTAATACGCATGATGTTCAGGGATGAAACCCCATGCTCTGAGTGTCCCTAGCCTCTGATTGCCAGAAGCTGGGAGTGGAGGACGGGATGGATCTCTTGATAATTGCCCTGTTCCATTCATTGGCATTGGCCACTGTCTAGATGAACTATTGGCCTGACCCAGTATGGCCATTCTTATGTTCTTAGAACTTGGGTTCTCAACCTGGAGGATGTGAACTAGTGTCAGTGGGTCATAACCATACTGCCCTACTCCTTTGGTGAATAGGAGGGGGATTCTGCCTAGATGTGATGGGGTTTTGGATAGTGAGGGAGAGATCCTGGTATGGAACTGATTGAGAAGTGCTTGAGTAGAATAACCAGTTTTCCATATGATTTTGATATAGATCATTTCCCCCTTATAAAGCTATTCGAAAAAAATCCATTTTGTCTTTTTTTTTTTAATATGGATAGCAATCACTGATTCTTCCTAATGATTCGGCTATTCTGGAGGTACACAGGGATACCCATCCAGTAGCTTTCCAGTGTGACACAAAAGAAAATAATGAGATAGTTGCCTCTGTAAAATATACAGTATATACAACAGATGGTAAGTACATAGTAGCTTTTAAACCTTTTACAAGATATTGCTTGTGTTTAATGAGTAGCTATACGCCTTCATGAGACTGTACTTCACCTTAGTATCAGAGCAGGTGCTCACATACTATAATAATGAGTGCCATATAAATGCTTATCAATAAAAGACGAATATAAAAGAAATCACGGCTATGGAAAATACGAGGTTTTGATGGTAGCAATAAGTAATTTCTTAAATTTATAGGCTAAAATAAATTATTTCTGTTCGTCCTGTTAATTCATTACTATGGCTTGGTCAATCTGCACAGATCACAGGTGTCTTCTCTCACTGCTAGCAAAAAAGCAGGAAAGGCAACCAGTTAAATGGAAGCAGCTCTACTCCAGTTGGTGGCACCTTGTTCTCTGCTTCTCAGCTCCCCTCTTAAATTCCCCAGTGCAGTACAGAAGTAGGAAGACAACCTTTTGAATTTTAACACATTTAGGTGCCATCTTGAATTTATTATGCATTCTGGATTTAGAAAAGCTTAAAATTAAAAAGAAGATTTCATAAAATGGTTCATCTGCAACAGCTTTCTTCCCTCTTCTGCTGCAGGTAATTTTTGCTTGCATTGTCAGGAGAGACAGCAGTGGTCCCAGTTGCCTTTCAGATTCAGAGAGGCCAGCTGGAGACTCCAGTCTTCCCAATCAGTAGAAAAGAGAGGGGACCTTATTCATGTGGACAGAATCCCTGTCTGAAAAAAATACGGATTCAGATGGACCTAGAGCCATGGAGGACTATTTTATTGAGGAGAATGAAAAGAGTCTGGTTTAAAAGTGTGCTGCCAGCAAGACTGAATTATCCAAATAAACATTGTAGAGGAGAGGGCATGGGACTGGAAACCTCTTGAAGTCCCTTATTTTTCTACTCCCCCATGGTTTCATGTCCTTCTGAAGCGACATTTAATTCATGAAGGAACTCTGCTCACATAGGTAAGGTTTCTTCTCTTTTCTTCTGTAGAGTATCCAGAATTTTTTTTTTCATACTTAAATCCATCAGGCTCCCGCAAAACTTCCAGAGCTCTGGCTTTATCAGGTTATATTCTATCTCTGAATTCCATTTGTAGGAAGGAGTGGTTACCTTTGACCCTGATCAACACAGCACTTACTCCTGTGTTTAGGTTTAAGCACTTGAGTAGTCCCATTTACTTGGAGTCATGCTTGAGCTTAAACACATGATTAAGTTGTTTACTGAAGGAGGGCTAGGCTGAGGTCCATCCAACAGAATGTCTCACAGGGATTACGAATATCTATTCAGAAATGATTGGTTTGGCTATGCAATTATAAGATTCTCAGCAAAGCCTGGCTCCAAGATCTACTGCCTCTGTTCCTTGGAAAAAAAAATAATCAAGTTCCACTCTTCGGAAGACAATGGAAAAAGCCTATTCCATGCTCAGTGCCAAACTGGTTTCCTCTAAATCTGCTCTAAAGCTATACAGACTGCCAGTGGATTTTCTGATGAGTGGCTTACTTCACCTAACGTGCATGCAGCTGTTATGACCTAGAAAACTGAAGGTGGAAGAGATCATCAGTAAAGTAATTGATTGTGAGTTATACAGTTCTACAGAGACCTTTTTCTTCTATAGCCAGATCTGCTGTCTGTTGGCTTTCTGAGATCCAGCAAGATCAGGATTTCTTCATGTACCTCTCCAAGGGGATCAGAACTTTTGAAAGGTCCCTTTTGCTGCTAAAAGCTGTAGAGATATGCCACAGGATTCCCTGTGTTTAGATGCAGACATTCTTAGTTCTTCTCTGATAGTTTGCAGCGCTCTGTTGCTCAGACTCTGGAGGGGTGGGGGAGGGGGAAATGTTACTTCACATATTAGAATGCTGTCCCTCCCACCCCAAAGTTGAAAATATATTTTGCAGAGAGTTTAGGCATTACTTTATCAGACCTCTTGAACAAGAAGGTATCTCTGCCTATTTCAGAAAATCTAAACCTTTCTCCTCAGAGTGGATCCATTTCTTTGCCATCTGTTAATCTCCAGTGAGGTAGAGCCTTAAAAGCAAATTTTTTGGGGGAGGGATGGGGAATGAAGAGGTACAAGGGGCAGAATTGGTCATTTTCCAAGGCCAATTACAAGGCCAAACCCTTCTTTTCAGCATCCATATTTAACTATAAGGGTTTCAGACCAGAATGGAATTGGCACTAGGGGAAGGGTCTCAGGCTGATTTTGTCCCAGTGGATCAGTTTTACTTAGGATAACAGTGGACCTTGTTCAGTATCTCCTAGAGTTACTTCCTCAGATTCCTCCAACTAAGATGATGTTTCACCTTCCCTTCGAGGCATTTGAATCCATAGAATGTAAGTTTCTATGTAGTCTCCCTTGCTGTGGTAATGGCCACTAGTAGAGTGATTTCAACACCTTCTAGATTGTTCCCTTATATGCTATTCCGCAGATATAGGGTTCTTTGCACCTTCCCTAGTTTTCTTCCCACAATGCTTTTGCCTTTTCACATCAATCAAGATATTTTCTTGCCCAGTTTTTGTCAGCAATGTAAGACTAGGAAAGGGACTATTTGGCATACCCTAGATCTAGAGAGCACTCTTAAGGCTTGCTTGAAAACAGAACCCTTTAGAAAGCTGAGTTTCTTTGGGCCTGAGCCAATTCCCATTAAAATCAATGGGTGTCCTTGGTTCCCATAAACCTTAAAGGGCATTGGATTGGGCCCTTTGTTCATTTCAAGGGCCCCAATCAGTGATTGTCATTGAAAAGTATATCAGGAATCATACAGAGTACCAGAAGTGCCTTGTGTGGCTAGGGTCTACCCAGGTTGTCTCCTTTTTTTCCCAGTAGAAGGAGGTGAAGCCTAAGTAGATGACCTATGGCATGTGGCTTTCTGGTGATCTGTGCACACTTATCTGAAGCATTGCCAGCTGAAGGGTCTGGTTTTGACCGACACAACTTTGTTCAGTGGGTACTCAGCGTGGCTTTTCCCTGAGAGGATCCAGATGTGTTCTTGGAGAGAAGTGAATAGGATCATAATGGGTGTTTTCCAATTCCTTCCACTTCCTCTAGAGAAATGGAGAATGAGCTGCAAGGCTGGGGAAGGGGAGTGGAAATGCTTCAGCTTGGTTGGTTGGGTTTCCTGCTTGTTGCTGCCAGGGAAAGGAAAACCTTGTGCTGATCAACAGTTATAAAAAACAAAATGAACAGGTAAGAGGAAAACTTGATTGTTCTGGCCTCATTCCACTCTCTTTTCCCTCTTTTTGACTTGTATGCTTGTGTAATTTGAACATTACGGCCAAATTCTCAGCTAGTGTAAATAGGCATAGCTCTATTGGAAGAAATAGAGAACACTGATTTACACCAGCTGAGAATTTGGCCCCATACAGGTATAAGCATTTTTTTGTTTAAAACATGTAGCATGATCTTTTTCACTTCAAATTTTAGGATATGTGTTAGAAAGCTGGAAGAAGTATGCATTTTGCAAAAGGGCAGGAAGAGACCTGTAGGAATTGTTCACACACATATTCCAAGTGGCTATATGAAAGAACTTGGTGTAATGTAAAGCTGCCTATAGAGAGATTTCATTTGCACTTCTCAGCAGATTACCATAGTTCTCACTGACCTTCTGTTGAACAATAATAATGCTTTTTCACAATGAGCTGTCATCACAAATGGGCTTTTCTTCTTTATTTTCAACACAGTTCCAGACTGATTGGTTCTGTTCTTCTTCTGTAGCATCCTGGGGACAGAAAACCATTACTTGTTTTTCCTTCAGTAAACATTATTATGCCCATTGCAAGGAAAAACCCACCCATTAGGAGTTGAATTTTCCATATGTCCCTCTTATCAAATCACTATCATGAGATACAGTAAAGAATTTGTTCATACTCCTTCCTGTTATGTTGTTAAGTTGCTTTTGAAGACTCCAGTGCCATAAGGCAGTTTATTCATGTTTTCTAATTATAGTTCTGTAGGGAGGGAGGATTTTGCGGGGGAAGGGGTGAAGACAGAGAATGATTTTCCTCATGGTGCCATGTGAAGGGAGCCAGTCTGCCAAAATCCAGACTGTGCCCCTTGTTCCATCACCCTAGTGAGTGTGTTTATTGGCACCAGCAGTGGAGGAGGGGGAGGCAGCAGCTTGTCAGGCATCAGAAATGGCACGTCACCCACGTGGGCAGTAGGTTGTGCTGAGGCACTTCTGCAGCCCATTTCTCATGAGTTCAGTTCACTTCCTATTCAGGCAGAGGCTGCCTCTTTCTAACAGACTACTCTACAAAGGACATATTACATATTATCATTTTTTCTGTTGCATTATATAGTAATGAAATAGGGAATCCCAGTGACCATATTTGGAATTCCTGGTCTTTGTGTGTGTGAGAGAGAGAGAGAGAGAGAGTCTGCTCCCACATCTGGACATGCACATGCATTTTTAATGTGTAAAGAGTCTTGCAGATGATCTAAAAGGGGAACAAAGATATGTGCACCAGTAGTACATACGTACAAAAAAATCTGACTAGGGAGTAAAAAGTGCATTCCTATTTAATGGAGCAAAACAAACAATATATACTTAGAAAGCTGGGTCTGAAATTAAGTGAAAATAATGCATATATGCTGCTGAAGTGTGTAAACAAATGGTCAAGCATTCTGCTTATAGAGAGAATACTGTTTTATCATCTTCATCTACAACATCATGCTCTAGGAACAGCTCCAACTCACTGAAAAATTTTTTGGGAAACAAGGTGCAGTGGCAGTTCTTAGAATGATGTCCCCATGGGTGATCTACTTGTAGGTGTGGCAGCACCTCCTGCACCTGGGATCAGAGATCTTCATCAGCTGTGCCTGTTGGACTGTACATGCCCCCCCCACATGCTCTGAGTGGGACGTATATATAGCACTGTGCAGTCCGACCGCCCCCAGTTCCATCTCTATTGCCTTTGGTCTGGGACGGAATCCGCAGCAGAGCCCGCTTCCCCTATTTCCCTCACTAGATAGTGCCTCATCTGTTGGTGTAAGGCAGTTAGTATGTTCTTCTCCTTTCTTTCTTCTATCTAAATATATATATATATTTTGTTTTAATATTTCATAGTTATTTCACAGCTTAGGTTTCCATTTCTCCACTTCCCGCCCTTCCCAACTAGGAAGCCTTTTCCTTTCACCCTTTTGCCCAGATCCCCCGAGTTTAAGAAGTGAGTTTCTTGTGAGGCCACCTTCTCGGTAATGGATGGACATCTGCACTACATTCGCTGTCTGGAAGAGGGACACGTCCCACAAAAGTGTTCCCACTGCCTTGGCCTGAAACCCAGAGCCAGAAAAGACTGAGACATTAGATTAAAACTTCTCATGGAGAAATCGCTGCAACTGGCATCGGACCCGGGCCCAGACTTTTCCCTGTAGAGGCCCTCACTCTCTGCCAGGTTGTTTGCCTATCTTCACTCCCATGTCCCTTGAAAAGAAAGTCTTTTGTTTCTCACTCAGATGAAAATAAATGGGCTCCCTCCTCACACCTTGAGGCATATCCTCCCCAGCAAGGTTTGTTGCCTCAACATTGTTTGGCAGGGACAAAACTCTAGGGCCCATCCGAGTACCTCTGGTACTGATGCAAAGAAATGGTCTAAAGACCCTAACCGAGCAGATCTACAGCCCTTGGCACTGTTTCCGAGCTCTGGGGGACAATATAGGCTGACTTCAGGAGCTATAGCACCAACAAAAATGACGGCACAGGCACTCTTTTGGACACCGACAAGACCGTCAATACCAAGCAAACCCTCGGCACCATTGAAATCATCTGCACTGGCCAAGGCACCAGCCAAGTCAGCAGCACTGGCCAAATCATTGGCACCATCTATGGACACTTCAGGGGAATACACTCTTTCTTCGGCATTGAGTCACCCCAGCACTAATGATGCTTTTTCCCCCTCCACAAGACTTTATGTACCCTAAAGACCTGCTGGTATCTGACACTTCTGAGTCTCCACTCCTTTGACCTCCCCCCACTTCCACCCTCCTCTCAGAATGCACATCACCCCTACTTTTCTCTGCCAAGGATGGCACCTCCCTTCCCCAGCAATGAGGAGGAGGAAGAGGAGGGCTCAATTGCTTCCTTGTCTCACCACCAATTGATCTCTCTTCCTCCAACGCAGCGGCTCCTGACACAGGACACATCCTCCATCCCAATCCAAAGGTGCCCCATCTCAAAGCCTGGCTCCTCCATGGTTCCAGGATTTGGAAGTAACCTGTTCAGAGGCAGTCAAACAAATACTTTTAAATAGTAGGTGGGACACAACTAGTCACATATATGTTCACTGAAGGACTAGATTTTAATGCTGGTGAGCCTCCCCTGGACTTATCCTGGACCACATGCCAGACCTTAAACAATCAGATCTATCCACCACCTCCATTCAGGTACACTTGGTGACAATCACTGCTTTTCACTGCCACATAGATGGTCATTGTGTCTTCACACATCTGCTCACCAAACGCCTTCTGAAGGGTCTCTATAACCTTTATCCCCACATAGGAGACCCGACCCCTGCCTGGGATCTTGTCCTTGTCCTACGTTCTCTGACTAGACCCCCATTTGAACCAATGGCAACCTATTCTTATGTGCATCTATCAATGAAAATGACCTTCCTTGTCACCATCGCTTCTGCCCGATGAGTTGGTGAAATTATGGCCCTTATGGCATGTCCACCATCCACACTATTCTACAAGGACAAAGTTACACTACATCCACACCCGAGATTTCTACCTAAGGTTCCAACATCTATCCATCTCAACCAACCTATACAACTTCCTTGCTTCTTCCCAAAATCTCACAGTAACCAACAGGAGACAGCTCTACACACACTGGACATGAGACAAGCATTAGTGTTTTACTTGGACAGGACTAAACCTTTCCGAAAATCACCATGATTATTGCTCTCCACCACCAAAAGAGTCAGAGGCACAGCTGTATCTAAACAATGCCTTTCAAAGTGGATTTCGCAGTGTATACCTTTATCTTATGAACTCCACAATTGACAACATTCTACCACAATCAGAGCACATTCCACATGTTCATTATCCACCTCGATAGCCTTTCTCAGTAATGTCCTCATTGCTGAAATTTGCAAAGCAGCCACATGGGCATCAACAAACACTTTTGCCCATCACTATACTATTATGCACGATGCCACAGCAGACACTTTCCTAGGATATGCAGTCCTATTATCGACAGTAAATGTTGCTCTGAAGCCCCAGCCTTCCAGTTAGGGGCCCTGCTTTCTAGTCACTTATAAGTGGAGCACCCACAGGGACATCACTCCAAGAAGAAGAGAAGGTTACGTAACCTGTGCAGTAACTGAGGTTCTTCGAGATGTGTGTCCCTATGGGTGCTCTATTACTTGCCCTCCTCCCCTCTGCTTTGGAGCCAAAAAAAATATGCTCTTGGGCAGAGAAGGAAGTGGGGGCAGTCAGACTGCACAGCACTGTATATATGTCCTGTTCACAGCGTGAGGGTATGTGTGTGTGCGCATGTGCGGTCTGATGGGCACTACTGATGAAGATTTCTGATCCCAGGCGGAGGGGATGCTGCCACATCTACAAGTGGAGCACTCATAGGGACACATATCTTGAAGAACCTCAGTTACTGCACAGGGTGAGTAACATTCTCATTTGATGGGTTTCCTTTGGCTAGAAGTTGGGTTGGAAGAGAAAGTGCTCCAGGGTTGATGTGTTTAATTTATGTAATTATTAATCTATTTTTTAAAAAGAAGTGACTGAATAAATTAAATCAACTCACTGAGCCAGCAAGTTAGAGCGCTATAAAATGTAAGTGCAGCCAAGCCCTAAGGGCCTAATCCAAATCCCTTTGGGGTGAATGGAAAGATTCCCATGGACTTCAATGAGCTTTGGATCAGAGAAGTGTTTGGCCCTGAGTATTCAGTTACTCATAATATGTTGCTCTTTCATACTGCAAATAAAATTAATGTGTTTGTTAATTTGCACAAAATCAGATTTTTACAGAAATTCCTAAAATATCTTCCAAAAATGTTTGTATTGGTTTGAGGCTACACTGACTTGTGCACAACTCACTTGAGACTTTTCTTTTTATAATTCTCCTATTAACCTAAATATTCTCACTTCTTCCCCCCTAAAAGCTGTTTCTCCTCCGGCCCCAATCCAAAAGCAATAACTTTGGAGAGTCGTTGGGTCAGGTCATGAGTTTTGATCTAGCCTAATTGTGCTACCCTGGTGACAGAAAGGGGGCAAAAAGCAGCTGGATCTCCCTAGCCAGGAAGTCCCAGGCCTAGAGATAATGTTGCTCCCCTTGCCCAACCCATAGAATGGGGGCCTGAGAAGGGGTACGGCAGAAGCATATTGCACTCTGGCAGTCCCCATCTGGTGGATAGCCCTTTATAGAACTGTAGGGCTGGATGGGATCCCAAGAAATCATCAAGTTTGGCCCCCTGTGGTGAGGCAGGACCCAATAAACCTAGATCACCCCTGATGTGTTTGTCCAACCTGTTTTTAAAAACCTCCGATGATGGGGATTCCAAAACCTCCCTTGGAAGCCTATTCCAGAGCTAATTACCCTTATAGTTAGTGATGTACTAGAATCTAGACTACTCTGAAGTACTCTGGAGTTGTCACAGAACTGACCCAAAATCAGACAGCTACAACTGCCTCATTTATGGCTTCCCCTCTCAATTTAACTTAATGGAGGCTTAAGTGCAGCTGAAAATCTGTCCTTTTCTTTTCTCTTTTCTTCAATACAAACAAACAAAACAAGAAGTTTCACTTGAATTTACCACACATTCCTCTTTCAGTCCAGAAAAGCATGATCAAAGAATCAACAGCTACATTGAAAACATATGGCTGTGTAAAGGTTGGAGACTTATGAAATATACGTTGACAGGAGTGGAGCTATTTGAAAATAGTAGTCAGCTTCTAAGATGTTTTACTAGAGTATTCCTATTAGAGCATTTTAAAGAATATTCTCCTATCTCTACTTTTAATAAACAAATTATTTTTTTTTTCAGAATTATTGGAATAAATATTACACTGGCTCAATCAGTGGATCAAGGACATACTGAGCCATGTCCTGCACTGCTCATTTTGGCAAAACTCTCACTGATTGTAATGGCAGTTTTGTCTGAGTGATGAGTACAGAATCAAGCCAGTTGCATTGCTTTAAAATACTCTTAAAGTGCTTTTTTGTGATACCTGAATCAGTATTTCCTCAGAGTAAAATGCTTGATTGGACATTCACTTTTCTCTCTGTTCTGCTTGTATTTTAATCATATGTGCTAGCCTTGAAGGCATCTCTGCTTGTGTTGTCTGATAGACTACTCTAGTTCGGGATTATGTGGATCTGCCATACGAAGCAAAGGTGAATTGATCAATACTGGATGAACTATGAGATACTTCCTACTTCTCATTAGCAGACTCCCCTGTTGCAGCCTGCAAATAGAGATATCCTTAGAGCATCATAATCGCTTATTACTAAGCAGTAAAATAAAAAATCTAAATTAATTAAATAGCAAAATTGAAGTTATTTTTAATTAATATCCCCCCCATCATTCCAAAATGTCACAGTCCAGCATTTAAAATGAAGCTACCTAAAAACAGTTAATTAGTTTAACCTTATCTGACAATTTCTATATGCAGAACAGGTTTCAGAAGTAGCAGCCGTGTTAGTCTGTATTCGCAAAAAGAAAAGGAGTACTTGTGGCACCTTAGTTTCTAAGGTGCCACAAGTACTCCTTTTCTATATGCAGAACAGTTAGTTTTGGAATTTCCAACCAGTCTAGTGATCATCCCTGTCAACCCTGTATAATGCAGTAAGACCATGGGGATTATAAGAATGATCTATGATTTAGGCATAATGAAATCATTACTGCTGTGGTGCAAGAAAATGGACTAGAGGGCCCATTAATACTCAAGTGATGCTATGGATTACTGCAATCACCATGATAATTTTGCATAGCAGTGAATGTCAGGATCACACCCTGTGCTTTTAACATATATGTTGCCAGATAGAAATCAATCTGAAATTAAAATTTGCTTGTGTATGTACAATGTTCCCTCTAATTTTTTCCACCCATGGGCGGAATTAATTTTGTTATGTACACCAATATCGAGGTAATGTGCGAATGTGTGCCACCAGTAGAAGCAAAAAACCTAGATATAATATATATATTTTAAAAGTTACCATAAGGATAATTACTCCAGCCAGGACAGGTCAGACATTTTAGAACTCAGTACTCAAAGAATTAAATTTAAGCATAAGAGAGAAATAAAAATTATGAAATGCATAGACTAATCAAAAAAATAAAATAGCACTCTGAAAGAATAAAATTACAGAGAATGTATGTGCTTTGCCGGAATTATCAAGAAGTAACAACAACAACAATAATACAAGTATGTGTTGGGAGGTGAGTGTGAAAGACTGTGTGTGTATGTGTGTGAAACACAGAAAAAGTGTGTATGTGTGTGTGAGAGAGAGAGACACACACACACACACATCTCCCCTCTGCAGTCCTGGCTAGGGGAGAGGTGCCTCTCTTGTCCCCACCTCAGCCCCGGCTGGAGCTGGGGCCAGGGAAGAGAGGCGTCTCTCCCCACTCGCCCTGCACACCCCAAGCTCCCCCAACCCCCCATCATCTCACTACACTGCCTTCACCCTCCACATTCTCCCCACTCACTTGTGTATGCGCCTGCTGTCTGCTGTGTGGCCCTTGATGGCCTCGTGTGCGACCACGCAGGTGCGCACCTGAGAGGGAACACAGTGCCTGTAGATTGGTGAACCTGGCGTGATCAGAGGCGGGTGTATTACATTTCAGGAACTTGGATTGTTATTGGACACTTGTCAACATTTTTGAATAGAGCTGACAGTGTTTGTCCACCACACATTTTTCTTCGCACTGTGACAATTGAATCTCATAAATTAGATGGAAAAGACTTACTAGGTCATCTTCTACCAATGTTGGATTGTTCCTTATGGTTTGTTCTCAAGTATTTTGTCTGATATCATGAAAAATGTCTCAGTTAATGGGGTTGCCAGTACTTCCCTTAGAAGATTGTTCTGGCATTTAACGTACTGCATTGTTAAGAAATATTTTCTGATACCTTAAGTTTTCCCTTGCTCAGTTTCATCCTGTTACTTCTACTTCTACCTCTTTGGTCCACCCAAAACAATTCCTTTCCGTGCTTCATGCTTCAAATACAATACAGTTAACATCCTCTCTTTTATTATTGTTTAATTATTATTATTATTTATTTGCATGCTCCTAGGACCCCCAGCCATGGATCAAGGCCTCTTTGTACTAGACATTGCACAAACACAGAGCAAAGAGTCAATCTATGCCCCGAAGAATTTACAATCTAAGCAAACGATTTAATTTACTTATTTTTTTATTTTTTAAATGTATACAGTCCACCTACCTTTGCCTTAATCTATTCAAAGGTTATAAAAAAAATTCTAAAAAGCAAAATATTACTATTTTACTAATTCTTTTCATAACACCAGCTAGGTGCTTATATATATATATATGCATGCTTTAATTTTTTCCTAATCTCAATCTTTTAATATTTTTAATAATTTGTGCTGCTCCTAATTCCATCCAGTTTGTTACCATGTTTCTGATATTGATGTGTGCAGAACTATGTGCAGTCTTACTAGGGCTGTCTAGAGAAGGACTACCATGTATCTAATCTGCTTGTGATGGGATGCCTCTTTGGACAGAGCTCATAATTGATTTGGGTTCTTATTTCCTTCCATCATATTACATTGCAAGCACTAATGTAATTTACTATCCCTTACTACTCCTAGGCTTTTTAAAGGCATTATGTGTCTGGTTCTCCATTGCCGTGCATCTTCTATACACACACCTGTGCAAAGTGGGTGTAAAATACTACTATTCTGATTTGGACTAATTTTTTTCACAGGTCTAACTGGCTACACAAGGTTTAAGGCAATGGAGAATCAGGCCTTATTTCTTTTCTATTATTTTCCTTCCATTTAATATCTGTTCAACAAGATGTTTGAGCAATAATGATCAAAGTATTTCTTCTCTTTAGAATTGGAAACAAGAAGATTAAGGAGACCAGACACAGATATAGTTCTGGTGTTTGTCCTGATAACTGGAGTTATTGTTTGTATTGGTGTGATCTTTGCATTAATCTTCATAATTCTTCACTGGTAGGTGGACAGCACACAAATGTAATTTTTGTGTTCTTTGATCAAAGTATAGTACTACTAACTGCAAACCTGACACTCAGATGAGATCATTTAATTTTTCTACACTGGGATATTTATGTTGCTATTGATCAGTATATCTGACAGCTTCTCTTTCTACTAGAGTAGCTTGAAAAGAAGTAGTCTGCAAAGCAGTACCATAGATTATTGATGGGAAGGGACATGATATAGCATATTCTGTGTGAGGTAATGGGAATGTAAGTCTACTTAAGTTTACATTTTTGTTCAATTATTATTTCCATATCAGGGCAGCTGTAAAAGCATTCTGGGCATCAAAAGTTGGTAAGAGCTCCAAAGAAGAACAATCAAGCTCTCAAGGTTCAATGAGAACCATAGAAGAAGCATCAGGAGCAGGATCTGTATTGGCATCAGGATCAAGATTAGCATCAGGATCCGCATTAGCGTCAGGATCAAGATTAGCATCAGGATCAAGATTAGCATCAGCAACAGTGTCAGTACCAACACCAACAGCATCACATGTAGATACTACTGGACAAGAACAGGAGTCTTTCCATGAATGGAACAATGAAGAAGAGAATTAGAAAGAAAAATAAGGCTAGACTATATTAAAAAATTATCTAAAAACAGATTATAATAAAGCATGTTTAAAATACTCACATAACTAGTTTCAAGAATTTTTTTACATACATTGGGTATATAGAGCTGAACCTTAAAGCTGGTGTTGTAAAAATACTAGGCCACGCTGCCCTGCACCAAAGGGCTGTGCTATTGACTCTGGCTACTAGGCCACGCTGCCCTGCACCAAAGGGCTGTGCTATTGATTCTGGCTACTAGGCCACACTGCCCTGCACCAAAGGGCTGCGCTATTGACTCTGTCTACTAAGCCAAGCTGTCCTGTATTGAAGGGCAGCCCTATTAACTCTAGCCGCTAGGCCACTCTGCCCTAGGCACCAGGGCTATTAACTTTTCGCTGATCCTTAGGCCCCAGCATGGTGAGATCAGAGATGGACAAACGGATGGGGTGTACATACACCGCCACAGGGGCCCTTTAAAAATTTGCCCCCCAAATAATTAAAAATTAAAATAAATGTTATGACCAAATTCCTTGGATAAGAGAAATCTCTGAAAAGGGGCCCTAGGAAATAACAGTTTTGGTATTTTACATCATAGTGACTTTAAAAAAAAAATTATGACTCATTTCAGATACTCAAGAATGGACAAAATTGGTTCTCAATAAACAAAAAGTATATTGTTTAAAAAAAGAAGCACAGGAAGAATATATACAGAACATAGAATTTACAAACTACTGGACAAATCTGCATATGTGAGCTACGTAGCCATAAAGGTGCAGATCCAGGAAATTTACACTCAACTGGTGAAGAGCTTGTATATTGTGAAAAATGGTGATCTTTGGGTTTTATTCTTCTTAATTTTTGGCACTCTAAAACCTCCCACAATACCCGCTGTCCCAAGAAAATTAAATGCAAAAGTCGAGCATTAAATACGGAACAGTACCTAGCTGCTCCATAGTTAAGGTTGCAACTCACTTTCTGTTACAACTCTAAGGTTATGAGATCACAAGCACTCAAAAGGCAATTTCAGAGTAGCAGCCGTGTTAGTCTGTATCCGCAAAAAAAAAAAAGAGTACTTGTGGCACCTTAGAGACTAACAAATTTATTTGAGCATAAGCTTTCGTGAGCATCCGATGAAGTGAGCTGTAGCTCACGAAAGCTTATGCTCAAATAAATTTGTTAGTCTCTAAGGTGCCACAAGTCCTCCTTTTCAAAAGTCAGAGGTATTCTCCCTCTCTCTCTCTAAACATGTCTTATAATGTCTGCTGTGTTTGAGTAATTTAAATCGTGCTGACACCTTTTTGTTGTTATGTTTTGACAGCTGAATTAATTCAAAGCCCCAAACCAAAATTTTGCTTTCTGCAGGATGTATGCATAATATTTGCATTTCCTCCTATTAGCCATATGCAATGGAAATATAGATGTTAAATTCACAATGGCCTCAAGTCAGGAAAGCACCTATATTCAGGACAGTTTAAGCATGTGTGTAAGTCCCACTGGAGTCAATGGGATTTAAGCATATGGGGCTCTTCTATGTCTGATTTCCAGCTTGAGGAGACACACTTGCACAAGCTCCAATTGAGTGAACACATTCAAAATAGAGAGTAGACACAACAGGATGAGCGCTGGGAGGGTCTAGCCACCCCAAGGGCATTCCCATCCGAGAGCATACTCAGGACAGCTAGTTCCTCCAACCGCTCGTACTGCTGTGGCTACCTTGTATTTTTAGCATGCTAGCTTGATGAAAGCCAGCACAAATATGTCTCCTAGAGCTGGGAATCATACCCCCAGTTCGAAGTGTAGACATGCCCTAGCAGGAGAAGCACAGAACTCAGCCCTCCTGATTCTGAGCTCCCTGTGGGACCAGAGCAGCTCTCAGAGTAGTTTAGACAGATCTGGGCCTGTCTAAGGGTAAGTCTACACTGCAAATGAAGGAGTCATTGCAGCGCAGGCAGATGTACCCACTCTAGCTTTAAGCTAGCTATCTCGGGTAACAATAGCAGAGAAGACATGGTGGCATGGACCCCAGCCTGGGCAGCCACCCAAGTATGCCCCCAGGGCTCCTTGCGGGTTTGTTTTGAGGTGGCCAGCCCAGGCTGAAACCTATTCCATCATGTCCTCAGTGCCAGTTGCTCACATGAGGTAGTCCTCAGAGGACAGCCATAGCTGTCAACCTCAGCTCCTGCACTAGGTGTATTCTCCGGTGGCTAGATCCAGGGCTTTTAGAGCCTCATTTACACTGCTGTTACCCAGCATAAAGGGGCAGGAACAGGGGTGAGAATCTCACCTACATTTAAAGTTCAACATCTATTTAAGTTCTGCGAAGTGATTTCCTGAATGGGGGCCAAATTGATTATGTCATCTTCATTATTTCATTTGCCTTGCATTATCTAGATTTGATTAATCACCTTGCTATTTTTGTTTTAATCTGACAGGATTTAAAATCTTTTTCTTTTCTTTTCTTTTCTTTTCTTTTCTTTTCTTTTCTTTTCTTTTCTTTTCTTTTCTTTTCAAGGATGATCCTTTTGGAATTCATAACTCGTCTGCATGCGATCCACCATCTGTCTCAGAAAATTTAGGATACTTTTATATAGTTATTTAAGTCTTGATGTATGTTTCATTTACGTCTGATCTAATACTATATATGATGGAAATCAGTTTTTCTTTGACAGCTTTACTGGTCCTTGTTGGAAATGAATTTTTTATGTTGAATTGCAAAGATTTTCATTATATTTTATCACTTTATTTAGTCAAACACATTTAACAAAACACTAGGCACTCAAAGCTTTTTCTTTGGTGTTATGCATAGTGGATAACTTAGCAGCATAAATAAAGGTCATTTTTAACCAGATGCTCCATAAAATGAAATTAAAAAAACATGAGTTGAAAACAGATTTAGTTCTCTGTGATTAGCAGTGATATTTTCAGCAGTGTTCTGAAAGTACAGGAGGCAAATAATTTGATTTGTATATCAGCTAAATGTTAAGTCAAATATACAGTAGTTTATGCTGGCTATGCAATTATTTTTTTAGAAATAGTAGAAAGCCTGAGTTCTGCAATTTACTTATTTTTTTAAAATATATGGACTATTTTTCAGTGGTACTGAGCACCCTCAGCTTCCACTCACTTCATTATGGGCATCTCTTTAAATTAGGCCAATTCTGTGCACTTGTGTTTCACTACTAAGTTTCACATTAGCTGTCTAGAAATAATTTTGGGTGAATAACTGGATCAGAGTGCACAGACTGGAAAATGTGCAATTGATTATTGGAAATTCTTAAGCAATATATGTTTTGTACTGTATCTACCCTAAAGATGTGGAACAGACCACAGCTCAAATTAGGCAGTCTAATGACCATTTTGAAGAGAGTGGGGCTGTAACCAATGAATTCTTAAGGGTAGATTGCAAACGTTTTGCAGGAGTGACAGTGTCTTACTGAAAAAAGAAAAGGAGTACCTAGAGGCACCTTAGAGACTAACAAAAGGCACCTTAGAGACTAACAAATTTATTTGAGCATAAGCTTTCGTGAGCTACTGCTCACTTCTTCGGATGAATGCTAAGGTGCCACAAGTACACCTTTTCTTTTTGCGGATACAGACTAACACGGTTGCTACTCTGAAAAGTGTCTTATTACGTATTTGCACAATAGGGCTCTGATCCAGACTGGGCCTTCTGGATGTTACCACAGTCTAAATATTAAATATTAATATCTACATACTGTACACAAGAATCAATTAAGCCCTTGGGCTAAAACTACACTGTACTATATATGGAAAGTTCACAGTCTTATTATATGCAGGGCTGTTAGCACTGGCTGCTGTTTAGGGTGCCCAACACTTTCCATTATAAGATCCTGTTTTCAGATTCTTATAACATTGTTAAACTTCGACTGTTTGAGCAGAAGTTTTCTATGCTGGCCGTCTGCCTTGGCTGAATTTTTGGGAAAATGTTAGCCAAATGGTTCAACCATTTCCGAGAACGAAGCTAGGGAAAATATCTTGTTTTGCCCACATTAAAAAACTCTTGAGATCTTTTTGTTGCACAGCTGTCACACCCCCATACTTTGGATCAGGAACTTGAAATTAGGCCAGGTATGGCCTTTGTGAAAAGGATGTGTCTTTTGCCATTCTCATGAAAATCCCACCAAATAAAATCAGAGTTCACAAATGCTCAGTAGAGATTTATTAGAATTTAGCTAAAATTTCTGAAGATTCTGTCCTCACTGAACAGGCTTGAATCTCTCACAAACCGTAGTGCTGATCAGAGTGTACACGCTCCATCCCCACAGAACAACTGAGCATGCTCCATGCCCCCACAACTCCAAGGGCTGCTGACCCGACTATGCATCCACCTTCCCTTTGTAGCTCCTATGTGACTGGACTAAACATGTGCCATCCCTACTGCAACTGAGCATGCTCCAGCCTAGTGCTCTGGGGGCTCAGAAAAATTAACACTGAAGTCTCTGGACTGGGATGGCGCCAGGCATTGGGACTGAGAGAATGGAGCATGTCTCGTTAGTGATCCACCCTTCTGACACCCGGGCAGCGTGGATGAGAAAGCTGCCTGATTCAAATGCAGAGGGGACAAAAGCCAGATGAGGAGGAGGGAAAGAAGGAGATTGGGATGAGGAATCTGATGAAATTGGGACTGGTGGAGGTGAGAGGAGAGACACTGTGACAGGGAGTTGAAGTGAAAGAGACTGGTAATGGTTGATCAAGGAGACTGGAACTGGGAGGGGGAGAATGGGACTGGCTGGGCAAGAAAACTGCGAGTTGTGTTGGGAAGGGCAGTCTGAGACTAGTTGGATGGGAAGGGTCAGACTGGGAGCCATCGGGTGCGGGGGAGTCTGGGAATGTGAGGGACAGGAGGCTGGGACAGGGAGCTGCGGGAGAGAGGGAAGGCTGGGAGTGATTGGGCAATGAGACTGGAACTGGTGCATCGTGGATGGTGGCAATGAGACTGGGATTTGTGAGGGAATGGCTGAGGAGGGGGAAGATCATTGAGATTAGGTGAGGGACTGGAGAGAGGGGGAATACTGGGATTGGCTGGGCAAGGAAAAGACAAGGCACAAGTAGGGGAGGAGAGCGAGATCTGACAAGGATCTGGAGTACAGGGGGCAAACTGTGACTGGTTGGGCAAGGAGCCTGGGACATGGAGTTGGGGTGGTGGTGGGGAAGTGAGACTATCTGAGAAAGTAGCATGGGACAGGGCATGGGGACAAGGAGAGGCTGGGAGTCACATGGGGGGGAATGGGAAATTGGCCAGCGAGCCCGAGGGAGGAGACAAGGAATGACTGGGCAAGGTGATTGGGACTGGGATGAGAAACCTGAGGAGTAGATCCTGGGGCTGGGTAGGTGAGGAGATTGGGATTGTGGAAGAGCTAGGCCTGGGACAGAGAGAGTTCAGAAGGCATGGGGCAAAAGGGATCAAGTTTAGGGGAAATGGGCAAGAGTCGGTGCTCATTAGAGTGCCTTCCCCTCCAGAGTCTAGAATGGAACCCAAGATTCCCAGGTCTCTCCTTTCCTTTGCTGTCCGCAAATATCTGTGAAGTTTGCTAATAAAATGTGAGTCTTACTCTTCTAATGCTGGTCCATATAGAGGTGACAACCTACTATTGCTAACTCTGTTAGCTCAAATGGCAGAGGTCTGCATGGTAGTTCTCAAGGTACCAGTCCCGCTGATGATCCATGCGGGTATCAGTATGATGCCACATGATGGAATTTCGTTTTTTCAGTTTGCTCTATTAAAAACCTAGGAAATTATGCATAAAAACTATGTTAAAATACATTATGAAGGTAGAAAAGCCAAGAATTCAAAAGTTAGGAAATGTCAGACTTAAAGTTACCTGTGCAACCTTATTTTGGCCTCCTTGTGCATATGCGTTATGGCACATGGGCTTATGGATTAGTCTGGGGAAGACACTCCCTGCAGAAAAGGCAACAAAGAACAAAGTTTGAAGGTTCTTATTAGAGAGGTGGATAAAAAAGCAATCAAATGTGATATGCTTGACAGAGCAGAAGAAGCACGGCAATGGGATGGGGTACACAAGCTAATAAGTGGAGAAGGGCTTAAAAGGTACATGGAACAAAAATCCTGATGCCATTTAAGTCAATGGGAATTTTGCCATTAGGTGCGGTGGGGGTATTATTTCACCCTAAAATCTTGAATATGATGTGATGGTGAATACACACACACACACACAGACACACACACACATTTACTGATAGACAAGTGTGTATTTCCTTGTAAATAGCTATAAAACACAACCTTTTTTAAGTTTTAAAACCTGCAGACTTTTAAAGTTACAAAAATAAGGTTTCAGAGTAGCAGCTGTGTTAGTCTGTATCCTCAAAAAGAAAAGGAGGACTCGTGGCACCTTAGAGACTAACCAATTTATTTGAGCATAAGCTTTCGTGAGCTACAGTTCACTTCAGCTGTAGCCTCACGAAAGCTTATTTAAGTGAGCTGTAGCTCATGAAGCTTATGCTCAAATAAATTTGTTAGTCTCTAAGGTGCCACAAGTCCTCCTTTCCTGTTAAAAAATAAGGTAAATCTCTTGTTTCATGAAACGTTCATTAGGTCAGTTATGTAGTTCTTTCAAAAGACCATCAGTCTTCCTGGTCTAAGTGACCCTCGCAGCAGTTCCCCAGCCAGTGGAAGTTAAAATGTCAGTTCTCTTTGAATATTCGAAAGGCAAGTCATATATAATTAAATCTCTTGTTTTTATTTTCCAGTGTTGATTTATTTCAGTGTGTTTTATTCAGGCCGCCTGTGTTTTGCACAGACAGCACTTACTAGTCTCAGGGGAAGACATTTTTGATTTCCACAGAAAGCATGAAAAGTCAAAGTGCATGGAGTCTAAGGCCCAAAGGGATTATTAGATCATCTAATCTGACCTCCTGTATACCACAGACCATTACATTTCATCCAGGTACCCCTATCCTGAGCCTAATAACCTGTGGCTGGCTAAAGCATATCTTCCAAAAAGGCATCCAGTATTAATTTGAAAACAACAAAGAGAGGACAAATCTCCTACCTACTCCTACACTCGTTTGTACATCCAAGGATTGCATTAGCCCGTTTTGCCACAGCATCACACTGAGAGTGCGTGTTCAGTTGCCTGTCCACGATGACCCTTAAATCCTTTTCAGAGTCACTGTTTTCCAGCACAGTCCCCTGTTTTTTAGGAATGGCCTGAATTCCTTTTCCCTAGATGTCTAACTTTACATTTAGCAATATTAAAACACATTTTATTTGAATGGGCCCAGCTAACCAAGCCATCCAGTTGGCTCTGTATGATTGCCCTGTCCTCATTATTTACCTCTCTGCCGCTTTTTGTGTCCTCCACACAAAGATTTCATCAGCAGTGATTTTATTTTCACTTCCAGATCTCTGATGAAAATGTTGAAATGGGTCAGCCTGGTACTGATCCCTAGGGAACCCCACTAGAAACACGCCCATTTGATGATGATTCTTCACTGACAACTACTTTTTGAGATTTGTCAGTGCAGCTAAAAATTAGCATTATACAATGTCAGTAGAGCACACTGGCTAACTAGGGCTATGTCTACACTGCACTTTTGTCGGTAAAACTTTTATCGGTGAAGGATGTGAAAAAACACACCTCTGGCCGACAGAAGTTTTACCAACAAAAAGGCCAATGTGGACAGCGCTTTGTTGGCGGGAGACGCTCTCCTGCCGACAAAGCTACCGCTGCTCATTGGTACACAATGTAGACGTAGCCTAAGTCAAACACCTTACAAAAGTGTAAGTATATTATATCTATGAACTTACCTTTATCCACCACACTTTCAATGTCCTCAAGGAATGAAATCAGCTGTATTTGACAAGACCTAAAACCATAAAACCTGTTGATTGGCGTCAAGTATATTTCTGGCCATTAATTCTTTATCAGTTGAATCCCATATCAGCGTTTCCATTATTTTAATAATTTCTTTGTAGCTCTTCATGGCCACTACTCCAACTGAGGGCACCCTAGCCACTGAATCCACATGCATGAGGATTCAGTCTCCTTTCCCCGCCTTGTCCCAGTCCTCTTTCCCATGATGCCATTGACATCAGCAGAGTATCTTTGGGGGGTGGGGGGTGTTCTGCTGTCCCAATACTCACTTGCACATGTAGGGGTTCCATGGTATATAGATCCTCAGGAAATTCCGCTCCCCTGATAATGGATAGAACTGGCTGAAAAGGGGAAAAATACTTCACAAAAATTTTCAACGTTGTTTCCATTTCAAAGGGTTTGAAATGGAGCAATTTGGCACTTTTTGGTGAAATCTTTTTCAAAACATTCCAAATTTTCAAACTTGTGAAATTTCATTTCTGCCCCGCTTTCCCCCCCCCCTTTTTGGCCCATGACTGCAATCAAATAAATCAACCCCCAGCTTGCAGGGCTCTATTCCTTCCCTTCTCGTCACCCCACTTAGTCCTCTTTTTTTTTTTAATTCTTTTCAAAATTTCCCTAATTCTTGAAAAGTGACAGTAGCAAAAGGAAAAGTGAAACTCTCTAACGCTGCTAGCCCGAAACTTTTCAAGAGTTAGAATAGCCTTTTGCCACTCTAGCTTTCCAAAAGTAGAGGAAGGTTTGAAAAGTTACAGTGGGAAAAAGAAAAAGGGTGTGCTGGGGGAAGGGGTGTAGTCATTTATTTTATTGTACCCAGGGGGAAAAGAGGGACAAGTCAGGGGAAGAAACAAAAATCAGAAGCTTCAGAAATTTCAGTTTACAAAAACGGAAATGAAACAAACAAACAAACAAAACATTTCAAAAAACCTTTTTCTCCCCCAGGGAAAAAAAATAACATTATAACATTTAAAATAAATGTAAAATAACATTATAACCAAATAAAATAACATTACAACATTTAAAATAACATTTTCCCTTCAAAAAATTCATTTTCAACAAAACCCCATTTCTCAGCAAAAGTTTTCAGTCACAAAATTTCAGCCAGCTCTCCCAATGGGGGACTTTCATGGTTTGTGAGAATGAAGCATAGCAGTAGTTCGGAGTCCTCTGTGGCAGCTTTCCCTTTCACAGTGAATAAAAGTAGCAATCCTTGTGACTGCAATCAGGAACTTTAAATATTGAGAACATACCACTGACATGCCTTTTCTTTTGATTGTACTTTATACTGAAAAAAGAAGTGGGGGAGGGAAGCTCTTCATTAGAGTGTCTGCTGCCACGGCCCTGGTCACGTCAACGAATTTCTTTACACTTGAAGTTATGCAGGCTAATTAATCAGATCTCCTACTTGGGATGCAAGTGAGTCACCTTGGGGAGACAGGGAGGATTTTTTTCCTCTCCTGTACAAAACTGCAGTGTCGGCTGGTGTGACAACAATGTTTTCACTTGGGAAGCACCCACAGGGCTCACTCAAAACAGGAATATTCATGACATTTACAAATCTATATATTAAACAAATAAATATATAAGGTAGCCACAGCCATTTTTATATGGGTGTCTTCATTAAATAGACTGAAGCCCTCTCTAATTTACTCAAATTGCATCCTAAATCCAAGCAATAGCTATGTATAAATTTAAATGTCCTAAGCTACTATGTAGTCTTGCTGTGAGATGTTAAAAACTTGCTGCATTACACCCTCGAGGTTGCTGCATTTCAGTGGTGGGTGAAGCAATTGCTGGGTTTTAATGTGTGTTTAGGTTTCTGAAGTGCTTTGGGGGTCCTTGGGTCTGAAAGCCACTGTATAAATAGGAGATCATTATCACGCAGTGATTGGTGGTATAGACTCTATGTTTATAGAATATCAATTTGGGGTTATTTTCATCGTTGCTAAAAGCTAGTACCTCTTTTCTTAAGCATGATTTGCACAAGCTATATGGTGACAGAGCCTTATTTGGATCTCACTTAGACTTGCTTTACACTTGTGTAACTCCATTGCCTTCAGAGCAATTTCTGTGGATTTACTCCAGTATAACAGGGCGAAATCATTCCCACAGAATCCTGGAAGGAACCTGGCTTGTGTCTCTGTAACAGCTTGTAATTTCAACTCGGATTCTGTGAGATTGGTTCGTCAATGTGACATGTCAAAATGTTACCAGGAGAATGAATTATATCTATCACTCCTCATCTCTCAGAAGCCACATCCTTCTCTGGAAGACCGATTCACAGGAGCACTTGAGATGTGAATTGTATTGGCAGAATTTTCAACTGTGAATGAAAGCATGTAAGTGGGATGCCACATGCAAGTACTGGAACAGAGTGCAGAATACCTCTTTTTAGTTGTCTCTTGTAAGTGCAAGTTTTATCCACCTAACTATGATGCTGTCTCTAACCTACACCCAGCTGCCTTTGGCCCCAAAGTGCTGTCCTCCCAGCTGAGTATTGCCAGGACATAGAGATGGCCAAGCTGTGTTCATGTTCCATTAGCCAGGTCCCTTATCCTGAGGTCCAGAATAGATGGGGGTGGGTTGGGTGCCATGACAACAGCAATATGCCACCCAGGGATTTCCTCTTACTAGTGGAATCCTCCATCAGCCAGTTATGCAGCCGTGGCCAGGATGCGGCTGTCTGTCTGAGCGTGTGTTGTGTACTTGCATAATAGCACTGATAGCAATGCTTATACACAAGAGAGTCACGTGCTTTGTTGCTTTGGCAGGCCAAGTTCATTGCTCACACCAGAGACTCCTTACATTTCTTCACGGTTCCCTACAAACTCTCTGTGTGCCATCCTCCCATCCCCCTCTATTTTAGGGACACCTTGCACCCCTCCCAGTCTCCCCATAGCAGGGGTTCTGCATCTGCCCAAATCCCTCCTTCATCACATGCCAGCATCTATGTATGTTCCCTCCCCCATACCATTGTCCCCATCGTCCTTCCTCATGCGAGGGTCTATGCATGCCCCCTCATTCTTCCCTTCTACCAGTTCCCCCTTTCCCACCACTGTACGGGATCTGCAGGGATTCTAGTTTTCCTTGATAACCCCCCCCAAAATTCTCTGATAAAAACCATAAAAAATCTGTGTTTTTCTGTGATTAAAATGAAATGCTGAACTTTAGTTTCACCAGCCACAATGTATATATCAGTTGAACATAATGTTTTATTGATATATTTACAATTTTTAAGCCTACCAGTTCCATCATTCATTTTAATAATGTAAGATTAATAGAACTGCAATTTGTATTTCTTACATCTACCAAACCCTTCTATGTTTGTATTGTATATTTTTAGAAAATTGTTTTTTTTTTCAATGCAGAAAACCACACAGTAAATACAGATCCTATAGGCTGAATATGTTCACATATAATATTTAAGAATTAAAAATAAACAAATGAATAATCAAGGAGTGTGTGTAACCAACAGACAGAAAAAGCCAGCTTTACACCAGTGGGAAGGGAAAAAGCCTTCATACAGTTTAGCAATAGAAGAATGGTCTGTGAGACACCAATAATGATATTCTAAGGACAGTATGCCACATGAATAAAAGATTCTTATATTCGGCTTAAGTAGATTTAGGATAAACCTTACGAAAGTGTCTGAGTGACTTGGGAGCCTGGAAACATATTTCAGCCTACCACTTAGAATATATAATCTGTGTTTTTGCTACTAGTTATTACCACTGTATAGTCTGATTGCTGACCAGCAGGGATCTTAGTTTTCCATGATAAAAAAACACAAAATTCTCCTATAAAAACCAAAAATCCACATTTTTCAGCTATTAAAATGAAACACGGAACTTTGGTTCCCCTAGCCACAAAATGTATACGTATCAGTAGAACACAATGCTTTATTGATATATTTCAGGTTTTAGAGTAACAGCCGTGTTAGTCTGTATTCGCAAAAAGAAAAGGAGGACTTGTGGCACCTTAGAGACTAACCAATTTATTGGAGCATAAGCTTCTGTGAGCTACAGCATCCGATGAAGTGAGAAAGCTTATGCTCAAATAAGCATTAGTCTCTAAAGTGCCACAAGTCCTCCTTTTCTTTTTATTGATATATTTACATTGTAAAATGCTGGAATGATCTAGCATTGTTTCATTGCTGTTATCGATGGCGCTGCTGTTTCAGCCTCTTGTTTTCGTTTCTTGTCATATAGCTTATGTTTAGCGCTTTCCATGTGTTCTACAAGTGTCCGCCTTCGAACATAACCTAAAGTCTTGCTGCAAACAGTGCAGAACAGCACATTAACGTCAACGTGAAGTTTGTCCTTGCCAAACTCAGTGACATGGACTTTAGGGGTGATTTTTCGTTTTCGGCATCTTTTCATAACTTTAATTACTCTCGTCTGGAGGCTGAAGTGAAATCTGAGATGCATTAAAACACAAACCCCTATACGCCTTCGAGTAACCTCTATACATTTGAAGCAGTTTACTGGAGAACGTTTAGCTACGTACATCTACAGCGCATTCAAAAATCAAGCATAAGGGGGGGAGGTTGTGCACATTGGATAAATAACACTGGTACTTTCAGTAAAATATAGTTAATGTGTGTTTTTATTTTTTCACAAAATGCAAAAACTAAAGATTCTCAGTAAAAACGCAAATTCTACTTTTTTTGTGTTTTTCCACGGCAAACGGATTTCTAGGTTCCGTGGTGATCTGTGTGCACCCTATTTCCCCTCCACTACATGCTCTATGGGCCGTCCAATTCCCCCCCCAGGGCTCCATTCCAGGGTCCCCCTTCCTTGTACCCAGTGTTCTATGTGATCCCATCTCAGGAGCTCTGCGTGGCCCCCATTTCCCCTCTTCTCCTCCAATCTTCCTCCCCTCCAGTATGGGAGATAAATTATTCAGGGTATCAACATTTTTAAACTGTATTGGGCGGATAGGCAGAACTGGGATGACGTATTATTAGGCTGGAAGGTGTTATAGTCTGGCTCTTTGATCTACAGTGAATTTCAGAGCTGGATAAAGCCGATGTGTGCACTAACAAGATACCAGGGACTCTGAGCACCGCCCCCCCCCCCCACTTCCCTCTTCTAGTTTTCTGAATTTTATCAAAATCAGTAGGGTTCTGACCATTCATGCCTAAAATGTTTCTTGACTTTTTGGAATTGATTGGATGTGGCGTTCAAAGTTATCACATTAGAGAAATAAATGCTGTCGAGTTGAGTGTAAGGCCGTGCAAGCTCAGCCAATGACGTTAAAATGAGCCTCTATGCAAGACTTTACAGACTTTGTCCGTCTGATTGTTTCTGCCACTCTCCAAGTCTGATTCACTCCTACATATGCTAGGTATGTGCAAGTGAAACCTCCCTGATCCAGTAGGTGCTGCTGTGCCCCGAAGGACACCCACAAGGAAAGAGAATAAACACAGTGATTGGTACTACTGCCCCCCAGCTAGGAGAGGGCAGCTGTAGACCATGGTTGAGGTTTCATAGCGGCCAGCTGGAAGAAACTCCCAAGGGAATGGATTGAATCAGCACATTCCCCACCTCCCTTACTCATGCTTCCTCCACAGCCCAGTGCCATCAACTGCTTTGGCTGGCTGTGTGTTCCTCTAGTGAAGGGAAAGGAAATGTGCTGTGTTGTCACTCCCCCCGCACCCAGGGCCTGGGCAGGTTTTCTTCTACTGGGGATCCTTCACCCTTGGTAACAAGAGCAGGCAGCTTCTAGGACCTAGGGGTGACAGTGGACGAGAAGTTGGATATGAGTCAGCAGTGTGCCCTTGTTGCCAAGAAGGCCAATGGCATTTTGGGATGTATAAGTAGGGGCATAGCGAGCAGATCGAGGGACGTGATCGTTCCCCTCTATTCGACATTGGTGAGGCCTCATCTGGAGTACTGTGTCCAGTTTTGGGCCCCGCACTTCAAGAAGGATGTGGATAAATTGGAGAGAGTCCAGCGAAGGGCAACAAAAATGATTAGGGGACTGGAACACATGAGTTATGAGGAGAGGCTGAGGGAGCTGGGATTGTTTAGCCTGCAGAAGAGAAGAATGAGGGGGGATTTGATAGCTGCTTTCAACTATCTGAAAGGGGGTTCCAAAGAGGATGGCTCTAGACGGTTCTCAATGGTAGCAGATGACAGAACGAGGAGTAATGGTCTCAAGTTGCAATGGGGGAGGTTTAGATTGGATATTAGGAAAAACTTTTTCACTAAGAGGGTGGTGAAACACTGGAATGCGTTACCTAGGGAGGTGGTAGAATCTCCTTCCTTAGAGGTTTTTAAGGTCAGGCTTGACAAAGCCCTGGCTGGGATGATTTAACTGGGAATTGGTCCTGCTTTGAGCAGGGGGTTGGACTAGATGACCTTCTGGGGTCCCTTCCAACCTTGATATTCTATGATTCTATGATTCTATGATTCTTTGTATCTGAATAAGTAGTCAGATACTAGCGTGATTTTGTTTGTTTTGTGGTATTCTGGGTGAAGAACTGTTTGAGAAAAAGATCTTCAGCTTCAAATTCTTTTCAATGCAGGGTTAGTAGCAGCTGTGATAATTGCCCACTATTCTGGGAACCTCTCATTTATCATATTATCTCCATGTGACCACTTCTTACAACTGGAGCCTAATCCTGGGCTCTTTGTGTACCCAAAGATCGTATGAAAGCCAATGGGTGCTCAGGGGTTGCAGGGGCACGTGTCAAGCTGTTAAATATTTCTGTAATATTTCTGAGAAAGATCTTGGTATCATCATGGATAGTTCTCTGAACACGTCCATGCAGTGTGCAGCGGCAGTCAAAAAAGCAACCGGGATGTTAGGAATCATTAAAAAAGGGATAGAGAATAAGATGGAGAATATCTTATTGCCCTTATATAAATCCATGGTATGCCCACATCTTGAATACTGTGTACAGATGTGGGTCCCCTCATCACAAAAACTTGCATAACATACTGGCATTAGAAAACGTTCAGAGAAGGGCAACTAAAATGATTAGGGGTTTGGAACGGGTCCTATATGAGGAGAGATTAAAGAGGCTAGGACTTTTCAGCTTGGAAAAGAGGAGACTCAGGGGGGATATGATAGAGGTCTATAAAATCATGGGTGGTGTGGAGAAAGTGAATAAGGAAAAGTTATTTACTTGTTCCCATAATATAAGAACTAGGGGCCACCAAATGAAATTAATGGGTAGCAGGTTTAAAACAAATCATAGAATCATAGAATATCAGGGTTGGAAGGGACCCCAGAAGGTCATCTAGTCCAACCCCCTGCTCGAAGCAGGACCAATTCCCAGTTAAATCATCCCAGCCAGGGCTTTGTCAAGCCTGACCTTAAAAACCTCTAAGGAAGGAGATTCTACCACCTCCCTAGGTAACGCATTCCAGTGTTTCACCACCCTCTTAGTGAAAAAGTTTTTCCTAATATCCAACCTAAACCTCCCCCACTGCAACTTGATAAATAAATAAAAGGAAGTTCTTCTTCACACAGTGCACAGTCAACCTGTGGAATTCCTTGCCTGAGGAGGTTGTGAAGGCTAGGACTATAACAGGGTTTAAAAGAGAACTGGATAAATTCATGGAGGTTAAGTCCATTAATGGCTATTAGCCAGCACAGGTAAGGAATGGTGTCCCTAGCCTCTGTTTGTCAGAGGGTGGAGATGGATGGCAGGAGAGCGATCACTTGATCATTACCTGTTAGGTTCACTCCCTCTGGGGCACCTGGCATTGGCCACTGTTGGAAGACAGGATACTGGGCTGGATGGACCTTTGGTCTGACCCAGTACGGCCATTCTTATGTTCTTACTTCACCTAGTTAATGTAGTTGGTAAAAGCCTAACAAGTTGAAGTCAATGGGAATTTTATCTGAGTAAGAACTAAGAGATACAGGATCTGGTCTCTAAAAAGAAAAATATTTGCCAGATAGGTTCACACTGACCACTATGATGTGATCTTATAATAAAGAGACCCGAGCATAGGGCCTATGCTTTTGTTCAATGAATGGGAGTTTTACCCTAACTAGGATAAAGATTAGACCTATATCATATACACACAGAGAATGGGGGTGGGGTGTCAAGTTAAGGTCTACATGAACCATGACTCTGAAAGTCATGACTTCTGGGGGCTTAAGATATTAATATTAGTGCATTATAGTTTTATTGCACTTAATATATAAAAAATAAATATTTCTTTAAGGGTCAGTCCACATATGTATAGCTGCAAAAAGCTAGGTTTAAATAGTGCCAAAATGGTGACATGTCAGGAAATGTAAAGTTAACTTGATACTTAAACATTAACTCATGGATCTGACTGTTTGTTATTCTTCACAAAAGTCAGGAAATAAGAAGAGTGTTAGACTTAATTTTGAATATCCTGGCCCTGGCCGTGTGGTGTCTCAGAGATAACATTCTCTAAACATTATGTCTTTAAAAATTTAATTTCCTTCTTATTTCCACATTCCTGTTGCTTTGACTTTCAAGCTTCTGTTATGTGTATTCTCTTGCATCTCAGCCTGCTTGCTATTCAGTCTCTCTCTCACATGCAGTCTCTGATTATTTACACTATGCATTTACAATTGTTCCTTTTTAACCTTTTTTTCCAGTGAAAGGTCTCAATTCCCACATATATGGCTCGCTTGCACCACTTGTTTGAAAGCAGAGAAGTGAGGATACACTAGGTACCCTTGAAAAATCTGTATTTTTCCTTATGCCCTTCCTTAACCCCATCCTACTGAAGATTTCCACTTCCCAACATCAGCATATCTTTGGCAGGAGCATCTCTGAGTCCTCTGCCTAATACACCCTGAAACAAAGAAGAGAAATCTTCTGCACAGAAGCAACAATTAAGACCTCTCAGACCAACCAGCATAAGCCCTTTGCTGCAGCATTGCCAAGATTACCTCTGAGGTTTCCAGCTCCTACTATATCAAAGACTCCAGTTTTGCTGTTCTCCCTTCCAATGCACAAGAGTTAGGCCCCAATCTTACGATGAGTTGTGTGACTGGAGAACTGCGCCCACAAGCAGCCCCACTAACGTCAATGGGGCTCCACACAGGAGCATGATTTGCCCACACAGAGCTCATTGCAGGATCAAGAATTTAGTCCTTAAATAGTTAACATGTGATGTCATGGATGACAACGCTTTTGTTGTCCTTGGGAGTTTGGCTCACACAACGTGACAGAATCATATTTCACACCATAGTTGTTTATTAGGTTGCTTCCTTGAACACTTCTTCAACGTAATCTGTGCATTATTCTTCATTATTGGAGTTTTTCATGTACAACCCTTTTTAGTTATGCAAATATGACATCACCTGCTCTCCTCACATTCCCTTATGGAATCAAATTCTATTCTATATAATCATATTCCTTATAGAATCAAATAATATCACATTTTACAACAAAAGTGCTTCTATTAATTTTCAACCATGTTTACCTTCTTCCTCTGAAATCAAAAACAAAATAAGGTAAGTGACTCAGCATGTGTTGAAATTATTTTCTAATAATGGGTAGATATTCTTGTTTATTATTTATGTGCCTATAATTCAGAGAGAGCAATTAACATCTTAATGAAATCTTTACATAGAATCATAGGGGCTTTTATGAAAATGGGATTGTGAGCATGATTTGTTGCTTCTAGCAAACAAAACATAATCAGATTCTGTTTAACAATGTACAAACCTATTAACATATGAAGAATGCACTCAGATAACATTAGCATTATAACACAAGATAAGAACAAGCTTAACTCAGTCCCTTTTCTCCTGGTGTTGCCGCACAGATGAGACCAAACTCCACACTGCAATTAAACACCCACCTCTAGCCTGCGTCAGGTGACTCGGGTTTGCGGGGCTGAGGCTACGGGGCTGTTTAATTGCAGTGCATATGTTCAGGCTTGGGCTAGAGCCTGAGCTCTGGGACCCTTCCCCCTTGCGTGGATGAGTCAGCTGACATGGGCCAACCATGGGTGTTTTATTGCAGTGAAGACATACCCATTGGCACTTTTGAAACTTTTAGTCAAGCTTTAAATCTGGACAGGTTGAGTTCCCCCGCTTTGATCTGTTATGTCACAGCCTCGGTGTTATTTACGCATCAAGACCCAGTTTTTCAAATATGGGTGCCTAAGTCATACTTACGCACCTAAGTGAGTCCAGGAATAGAGCTGGGTGCAACTTTTCAAAGAAACATTAAGCAAAAAAGGGAGATTCAGTGACCCAGATTCTGTGACATTGAAACGTCACCAATTGTTCTGGTCAATTTTTAAGAAAATATTCTGAAAAAAATGAAACATTTCAATGACATTTAAAGAAAGGAAAGGAATTTTTGAAATGAAAAGGAAAGATGTTAAAAATGCTCAAAATCAAAACTTTTTTTTTTTCAGGTCAGATGAAATGCTTCATTCCAACCCAAACCAAAACTTTTTGATTAACTGAAAATTAGAAAAAAATTGTTTTCAGTTTGACGTGGCGATGGGGTGTATAAGCTCAACACCAGGGAACCAAGGGTTAATGAGCAGCTTGGGGCCCAAAAGTCCCCACCCAGTCACACCTGCTGGGCGTGCTCACAATAGAAACCGAGCTGAAAAGGGAGAGGCCCAGCTCAGTCAGCATGGACAGAGCAAGGGAGCAGTCCTATGCTGCTAGCTCCTGCAGAGAAACTAGCAGCTCTGCCCTGGCTGTGACTTTGGAGGGGCAGAAGCCATGGTAGGAAGTGACCCAGGAAATAGACTTGGTGGCATTGACCCCCTATGCCACATAGCCAACCTGCTAGTCACAGTGCCTTGTGTTGGAACCCAGGTTCCCCTACTGTCAGCCCCATTGACTCTCATCACTGGGCAACACCACTGTAGACTCTCACCATGGGCGGACAGTGCCAGAGTCAGACCCAACACTCCTCAAAATGAATTTTTTATCATTATTATTTTTCTGAATTGCCTGTGGACTGAAAAAATCTGTTCTTTCCCCCATGCTAGCTAGGAAAACACATTTAGTGAACTTGTGATTCGAGATCCATCAACTAATCCTACTTAGCACTTATGTAGTTGTGAAGTGATGCATGTTACATCAAAGCTATATACAAACATTAAATAGTTAATCCTCACAACAACCCTGCGAGAGGTGGGTGAGGCAGAAGTTAAGTACTTTGTCCAAGTTCTCACAGCAAGTCACTGGCAGATTTAGGATGTAGATTTGGAAGTACTTGGCTCCCAGCTCTGCTTCACTGATACTGCCCTGAGAAAATGGGCTATGGTTTGACCCACATTGACAGGTTTTTAGCTCTAAGCAGCTGCTTGTATATTATTTGAAACATCCCTTGCTCCCAAACAGGCTTCTTTAGGAAGCAATTCAGAATTCACCCGAATAAAGTATTTAGTAATGCTATTCCAGTGATCTCATATTTACTGTGGGTATGTCATGTGGGAGAGGTAAACAACTATAGGGACTAGTCATTATTAGACAAGAGCCCTATCTGTCATTAATTAGTTATACAAGTGGTGTGAAACCCACCCCTCCCCCAATATCACATTGAACCTTTAATATCAAAAGTGGTACAAAGCCACCAAAAATAAAACTCCTTCTCACAAGATCTGACCAAGATTTTGGAAAACCACTAGCTTAGCTATACAAAGAAAACTAGTGGAAAACAGGGATTCCTTCCAGAGGTATCTTATTGTTTCATGGACTGTATGTTTTATAGTATGATGTTATTTTTATGGTGGTGTGTCAACATGTGTTGGTTTATGTTCATCTCTTTCCTTTTAGTTTTGGAGTGTATGAAAAAGCTCAATCTGCAGAAGGTGGCTTTTGGCAGCATCATAGAAACAGCAGTGGGTTTCAGGGAAAGATCAGATTCAGAGTGTGTGCTGCTAACATAATACTCATTTGATGTTTCACTGGCTGAATATGTTAACTTTTGGTATTCTGCTGGAAAGTTGTGGGGATGTGGCAGTTCTGTGAAACTCAGTTATTTTTCTACCATGTCTCTGGACACCAGACACTATAAATGTGTTTCTGTTTTACTTAAATCTGGATTACTTTTTGCTGTATGTGCCTTGATGCTCAATACAGGCTTGCCTCTGAACTTTGAGGATGCTAGCTATTGTGTTTGTGGATTCTTAAAGAGAGAAAATTTTCCTCAAAATAAATAAAAAGTACTTTTTCTCTTGAGTGTAACTTACTGCAGGTATTTAAACAATACCCATGATTAATTATAGTTTCTCTCCTGAGTTTATAGGAACCTAATTGAACTTGCAGTTTTTACTCTTTGAAATTTATAAGTGGATTCCGGAGAGCTTCATATTTCCGAAGAGCTTCACAGTTTGTCTTCCAGGCCATATTAAATATTTACACATAGGACCAAATCCAGCCTGCTCAGTGCAATGATGTGAAAATGATACAGTGAGGTGATGCCACTGCCAAAGAAATTCTGCTAGCCAAGGTAGCATCCCACTGGATGGTCTGGCTGTGCCACAAGAAGATCACTTCGTTGCTTCTTTAAGCAGGAGTATTGTGCACACCCTCGGTCTGCTGGCTAGTGCGTGCCATTGGTGGCTGTACAAGTGCCAGTTGGTCTGGGGATCTGGACTCACCCCAAGCTGCAGAACAAAACTCCCATAGGGATGCTGTCAGCAGGATGCCATAGTAGCTGGACTCACCTAGTGCACTTCTGCTGCTTGTGTGAAGAGATAAATCTTCATCTGCTCCCTTTGTGCAGCATGGCAGGAATTTAACCAATTTCTATATAAATGGGTCTATCATATCAGCAGTGTCTCTTTCTTTCCTCCCCCAATAACTTTTCCTCCAGCAACTTACAATTACAGTATTCTTTCTATTACCATTAAATTTAATATGATCCATCAAGTAGTCCCACAGGGGATATCTTTCACTTTGGATTTATCTGCTAATAGACACATGGTAGCAGATGATGGCTCTATTTTCAATAAGATTGTTAATTAAAAAAGCACTTTCATCACACAAGTCTGACAGTCTCCAAACATACATTTATATTTCCCAATTCCATTTGAACATCTTCACTGTAAATTACTGCCTTACCGGTCCCAGTTTCTACAGTCATTTGGACTTCCAATGGAATCTATGAAAAAAGACATGCATAATTTGATACATTTCTTCTTATTGACTAGCTTCTGACTCATCACTTGATCCAACTGTCTTCTGAATGTTTACATACCAATTCTTCTTAGCTTTATAGAAATTAAAATGGAGGCCGGATCTAGGTCTACCCTGTGTACATACCCAGCTCCCATTTAGTTGAATAGATTCATAGAGTTTAAGGCCAGAAGGAACCATTAGATCATCTAGACTGACCTCCTAATATCACAGGCCATTAAGTTTTACCCAGTTTATCCCTATGGTAAGCCTAATAACTTGTGATTAACTTGAGCATGCCATCTAGAAATCCATCCAGTCTTGATGTGAAGCCATCAGGAGACAGAGAATCTATAGCTTCCATTGGTATTTTGTTCCAATGGTTAACTCACACACTCTGTTAAAAATGTGTGCCTTATTTCTTATTAGAATTTGTGGATTCTTAAAGAGAGAAAATTATCCTCAAAATAAATAAAAAGTACTTTTCCTCCTGAGTGTAACTTACTGCAGGTATTTAAACAATACCCATGATTAATTATAGTTTCTCTCCTGAGTTTATAGGAACCTAATTGAACTTGCAGATTTTACTCTTTGAAATTTATAAGTGGATTCTGGAGAGCTTCATATTTCCGAAGATCTTCACATTTTGTCTTCCAGGCCATATTAAATATTTACTTATAGGACCAAATCCAGCCTGCTCAGTGCAATGATGTGACAATGATACAGTGAGGTGACTTCTGATTCCAGCCATTGGTGCTTTTTATGCTTTTCTCTGCTAGATTAAAGAACCTTTAATACTCAGTATTTTCTCTCTGTGAAGGTACACATGCTTTAATCAAGTCATCTCTGGGTCTTCTTTCTGATAAGCTAAACATATGGTGCCCTTTAAGTCTTTCACTATAAAAGGCATTTTCTCCAGCTTTCAAATCATGATTGTAGTTCTTTTCTGCATCCTCTCCAATGTTTTACCAATGGGGTTCACGTGCATGCATCTGAGGGCAAGAGTCAATGCTTTATTATTACATATACGGGGAAGCCTAAACTTGCAAATACCTAATTTTGATTTTTTTAAAAATACCTCCTTTCACCTTACCCGTTTATTAACTAGCCCAAATATAGAAACATTACCAGTATGCTTCATAATACCATGCTATGGACACAGCTCTGCAGGATGATGAACACTGGGGCCCAATCCAGCAAAGCACTTAAATCCCCAGTGGGCCTCATGAACTTAAAGTGAAGCCTTGTCTTGCTGGAATGGGCCACAGTGCTCAGAACCTTGCAGAATCAAGGCCCTGTGTGCTGTCATTGTTCCATAGAGCTCCCATTGAAGTCAATGGGAGTTTTTCATAAAAAGCAATGCTAGGATATGTTCCAATGTTTAACAGAACACGGCAGAATGGAAAGTACATATCTACGTTGTGAAAAAAGTTGCAGCACACATTCTACATGACATGATATGCTCCAGCCCTTTGAGACTTTCTGTCAGAAGCTAACTTCTTAGTGACACAAAACATGACTTGATAGAAAGTCCAGCCTAAGAGCTGCATGGCCTTATTGTGAGGTGGTGTATGTTGAGGATCCATCATGCATTCACCATTGAGAAACTGTTCTTTCCATGGAAAGATAACTGTGCTTCAAATAACATTATTTACAGAAACAAGGCAGGGGAGGGAGCCGATGAGATAGAAAATCCAGACTGAAATTTGAAAGAAAGAATAATGCCTATTGCATGGCAAGTGCTTTCAGGGAACCATGCAGGAACAAAATCGAAGGCACCCAAGGTACACATCCTATAGTGACCCCTCTTTCAGAGAGCACAGCTGCATTGGGCTGCATTGATGATTTGACCACTTGCAGAGCCAGAGGTGGAAGGAAGGTTGGAAGCATCCTGTCCTACCAGTGGGCTGTGCAATACTTTGGGCCCTGCTCCAGAGTCTTCAACAGCTTCTTCTGGGGCAGAACATAAGGGAATGAGACTCCAGACAAGTTTTCCCTATTCAGACAATGACTGGCCATGCCCCTATATGTACACCCTCCTTCCATGGTGCCTTGTGGAGTTCTGTTCTGCCATGCACGCAATCACCATTCCTTTGCAAACCAACCTTTAGGCCTCTTAGTGGTTTGGGACCCAGTTACCTGCCTCTTTCCACATGCCATCCTACTGCCGCTGAGATCAATGGAGATACTGATGCAGCAACACCCTCACTACAAATGGCAGGAAGCTGCAGAAAAGAGGTTCTTCATGAAAGCCCTCTTCTTTGGAGCTTGATTCCCACTGGGGTTGCCAGAATCTGGATTTGTTAGCTTTCTGGTCATGCTACACAATCCCTTCGCCCAGAAATGTGGAGCAGGGAGAGCAAGAGCTTTATGTACTGTTGAAGCATTGAGTGAGGAGAGAAGGTCAGTTACTTTTACTGGAACGATCAGTCTGTTGTTTGTTTTAGTGGTTACATTATTTGAGAGGGTTAATTTTAATTGGTCAGCTTGCCCAGGGCACAGGATGGGCTCCCGTTAGTTGGAGCAATATCTTTTCTACATCTTGAAAGACTAATATAGTCAGTGCACCGGCTGCACTGTAGTGTGCTCTCCCACGCAAAGGGCCTGCAGAATATATACCCTTTAGGCCTTAATAGGCCCCAGTTAAGGCCCTTGATAGGGGCTTAGCTAACAAATAGGGCCTGGTGTGGTCCCTCAACTCAGGGTTGAATTTTACGCTAATGGAATATAGACTGTGACATGGGTTGACTCACAGTACGAAGTGGACCGTGGAACTCATAGGCAGTGCTGGTGTTTGGGGAAGTCTGTTTATTTTGTTGTGCTATTACTAACCTCTTTTAGCAGCACTACCAGGTGCTCACAGCAATATGTACAGCAAGGCCACACAACCAGTGATCTGAGAAAAAGACTATATGGGACCCAGTCAACTTTGGTCATAGCAAATGTCAGAGAGCCACAAATGAGCTGGTGGTGTCTCCTGCTCCTGGCCACTGGTTTGGTTCCATGCATAGTTTATAGCATCTTAAGTCAACAAGGAAGTCTCCTATTAACTTTAAGGGGCTTTGGAGTAGTCCCTTACCACAAATACTATTCATCTGGGCTTCCCCAACAGATGAAGAGGAATTTTAAAGAAAGCCCCATCTTAAAGATTTATGGGTTAGATCTGAACAGATTTGCCAGAAGTGCATCTACAGGAAGGAACCACTGACCACAGCTTACTTCACAAAGGCATCTCCAGGAAAGCCAGCCTACTCCTCACCCCCTCCTCCCGCCCCCCGCCACCCAGATGTGCTATAAAATTCTGCTGCTACAAGCCAAGAACATGGCTCAACATTTGTCACTGGTTGTTATTTTTCCCTTCAGAGGAAAAAAAGGTTCTTAAATAGGATTACAGGCCAAGTTAAATCTGTGCAGGAAACACGTTTGTCATTGATGCAATTAAAATGTGACTGGGTGGGCTGAGCTAGCTCACGAGTCTGCTTGTAAACGTGGTGGAGTTGTTTGAATTCACAAGAGCTTCCTTATCAGATTTATTTACCAAGTCTGGTATCCAGGGAACATGGATTTTGAGACAGGACTAGGTATGGAAGAAACATGTTTTTTTTTTTAACTATATGTGCCCCGAGTGCCTCCAAACATTTGTTCTAAAATCAGAGTTTTCGAAAAGTGCTCATTTTTCCAATTCTCATATTATTGTAGATGGGGATTTGAGAAAATAAGAATCACTGAGGGCTTTTGGTACCTAGGGCGCTGTGGTGGCTGCTGTTTGACCATGGTGCCTTAGGTGCAGCAGGAATTGGTATTCCTCTGGCTTTGCCACTCTGACATCCCGATTGGCCATGCCAGTTCCTCCTCCAAAACACATCCAGTTCTGTCTGCTGTATGTGACACCAGACCCTGAAATCCCCAGAGCCCTTGAGTCAGCTGTGGCAGTATCCAAGAAGGAACTGCAGCAGCTAGCGCAAAGGAGTCTTGAGGTATGTCTAAACTGCAGCTACCTGTGTTTATCAGTGCAGGTCGAGAGACCCGCTCACTCTGCTTGAGCTATCACATTAAATATAGCAGCGTGGATGTCGCACCATGGTGGCGGCTTGGGTGATTAGGCCAAGCCCACATGTAGTCCTGGGCCTTGGCTTGGGTGGCTAGGCCACGCAGCTACCCATGTCACAATGTCCACACTACTGTATAAAGATTTCAGAGGGGTAGCCATGTTAGTCTGTATTAGCAAAAATAACGAGGAGTCCTTGTGGTACCTTAGAGACTAACAAATGTATTTGGGCATAAGCTTTTGTGGGTTAGAACCCACTTCATCAGATGCATGGAGTGAAAATATAGGAGCAGGTATAAATACCTGAAAGGATGGAGGTTGCTTTACCAAGTGTGAGGTCAGTCTAACGAGATACATCAATTAACAGCAGGATACCAAGGGAGGAGAAATAACTTTTGAAGTGGTAAGAGAGTGGCCCATTACAGACAGTTGATAAGAAGGTGTGAGTCTCTAAGGTGCCACAAGGACTCCTCGTTATTTTTACTGTATAGAGTGCCATTAGCTCAGGCTGAGCCAGCCCCAATCTGTCTGCCCATGCTAGGAATCACACCTCCCAGCTGCAGTGTAGACATACCCTGGGTTGGATTTGTGACTCAGAGGTGCTGTCCTGACACAGCTGAGCGGAACTAGGGATCCATTTAGCAAGGCAATGAGGGGAGCAGACAGGAAAGGACTCCACCAGCGGAGATGAAGCACAGTTTGTGGTTGTTCTGTTGATGGACACCATTGCCCTAGTTCAGTTCTGGTACTGACCACAGAATGTGATCATATTAACTGACATACTGCAGCACTAATTTCAACAAAGCCCCTGGGAGTGCCCAGCTTCAGTGCTTCCTAGAGTCTTGCCATCCCTTCCCCATGATAAGTATTTTACTATTTAATCATGCTCTCATATTCTGCTTTCTGGAATAGAGATGTTTGTTTCCTTTTTGGCACAAGGTCCCAACAGTAGGGAATATACCAGGACAGCAAAGGTATTTCCAGTGGCTTGAACCTATAATTTCACAGTCAGCAGGAAGGCTAAAGTTTTAAGCAGAGGCCAGCTGATTTAGAGTCTAAGATTAGATATCACAAGCAACTACATAAAACCTCTTGTAATCAGCAAGATGGGGAAGATTGGGAATTAGTAAGAACAACATATGAGTCTGCACTGAATGCGAAAGCTGATTCTGCCCTTTCTTATTATAATCAGAGGTTTTATCATGCATGGAATAAATAAGGAGACACTGTTACTCTGGTTCATAGGGAGAAGAAACTGTAGCAGTATTTTACATGTGGTTAAGAACAAACAAAGGCCGAGCCTTGCCAGTTGCCAAGACCCTCAGTTCAAGTCGTGCCCCAGCATCTTGAAGGATTGAACCCAAAAGGATTTACTGTGTAATGCACGAAGCAATTTAGGCACCTAAACTCCAGAGTTTGGAGCCTAAGCAGGGATGGAGGTAGCCTCCCGGTCCAATGGGTGCACTATAGCTGTAGCTCACAAAAGCTCATGCTCAAATAAATTGGTTAGTCTCTAAGGTGCCACAAGTCCTCCTGTTCTTTATACTAAACTTGAGAGTCATGGAAGGGATTTCCCCCCCCACTTCCAGGCTATCAAAGCTCACACCCATACAATCATAACAGGAAGTCACGCACATGCATACCTAGCAATGAAGTCTCAAAAAATCAGTTTCATGATTTCTGTCAGAGCTGGATTAAAGAATCTGGGGGCCAGTGCACTATTGAAATTGGGTCCCCCCCCTTCCTTAAACTAGATGGAGAGGGCCCAAGCCTGTGGGATCACTGCCCTCCTTGGGAATGGGGATGGAGGTCACAGCCTCCAGGCCTATGGAATTGCTGCCTTCTGCGTAGGGATTGGGGGCTTTGCCCTGCATACGGGCAGGGACCTGCTCTCAATCCTGCTTCTCCCTGAGTGCCAGACCTAGCTGCCAGTGGAAGTGATATCCCTGACACTCAACCCTACTCCTGCCTCTGGGGTCTTGGCCTGGTGGGTCACTTCAGGCTTGGCATGCTGATGGCTGCAGTGGCAATGGTATGTTCTGGGCATAGTCAGGATGGGCAAGTTGCTCCCTGTAATATCATTGGCAGGTGTCAAACCTGAATGGCGCCAGGGTGCAATGCCACTCACTCTGTTTGCCCAGCCCCCCCACCCCATCATGACTGTTCTACTGTGGCTAAATATTTCAAAAGTAATTGGGCCAGAGAGCGAGAGACTGATTCTGCAGCCCGGTGCTTGGGAGACCCTTCAGGTCTAGTCCCCCATCTCCAATTACTCTCTCATTCTTTATCCACCGTGGAACCGGTTCAACAGGAAAGGCCCACATCAGAATAGCTCATAGCTCAGTGTTTGGAGCACTCTCCTAACAGGCGGAAGACCCATTTTCAAATTCTCCCCCCCGCCCCATTCTGGCAGAGAGTGGGAGCTTGAACCTGGGTTTGCCACCTCCCAGACAAGTGTTCAGGCTAAAAGGGATAGGTGGGGGGCAGCAACAGTGCCACCTCCTCCTCTGGCTGTTTTGGGTGGTGCAAAGCAGACACCCAACTCATTCCCACAAGCAGCAGCTAAAGTGCCAAAGGCACCTGACTCCAGGCAGTGAAGTCCCATTTGTGGGTCACAAGGCACCGCACTGCAGCCCAGACTTTGGCACCTATCTCGGTGAGAGGGTCAAGGCTCAGCACACACCCCTGCACCTCAGCACCTCCCATTGGCTGGTTTAGGTCCACCTCGCATGCTGGGTTTTGTGGACTGCAGTGTAAGGTGCGTCTCGAGCCCTTTTCATTGCACCAGGAGGTCTAATATAAGAGCTGTCGTACTGGGCCAGACCATGGTTCTGCTTGCCTAGTATCCTGTCTCTGACAGTGGCCCATACCAGAGCTTCAGGGAGAATCTACAGAACAAGGTAGTTATGGAGTGATCCACTCCTGTTTTCTGCTTCTGGTAGTCAGAAGTTTAGGGTCACCCTGAGCATGGGTCTTTGTGGATCGCAGTGCTGTTCCTGTGATTGGATCTTTTCTAAAAGATGTGCTTTAGGAGTTATTTTGGAGCAGTTCTGTGGCCAGTGCTAGACAGGAAATTAGTCTAGATGATCACATTGGTCCTGTCTAGCCTTCGAATCTGTGAATCCAGGTGCTGTGATGCTCAGCATTGGAACACCTAAGTCCCTTCATGGGTCCCATCCTTTGTGTTTTTGTTTGTTTGTTTTTTAAAGGAGGCAGCCCTATAGGGCTCTGTGGCAGTAACTTACCTCTCCAGCACCAAGTGCAGCCACTGCCTCCATTCCCCTCTTCTTACTAGGGTAATTTAGCCCTCCAGCCAAACTCAAAGACTGCTCTCCTTCCCGGGGGCCAGGAAAGTCAAACAAAATGTCCCAAATCTTCATTCCTCAGTCCTCCTTTCATAGAAATCATAGAATCATAGAACAGGAAGGGACCTCAAGAGGTCATCTAGTCCAGTCCCCTGCACTCAAGGCACCAGTATTATCTCTAGACCATTCCTGACAGGTGTTTGTCCAACCTGCTCTTAAAAATCCCCAATGATGGAGATTCCACCACCTCCCTAGGCAATTTATTCCAATGCTTAACCACCCTGACAGTTAGGAAGTTTTTTCTAATGTCCAACCTAAACCGCCCTTGCTGCAATTTAAGCCCATTGCTTCTTGTCCTATCCTCAGAGGTTAAGAAGAACAATTTTTCTCCCTCCTCCTTGTAACAACCTTTTATGTACTTGAAGACTGTTATCATGTCCCCCCTCAGTCTTCTCTTCTCCAGACTAAACAAACCCACTCTTTTCAATCTTCCCTCATAGTCATGTTTTCTAGACCTTTAATAATTTTTGTTGCTTTTCTCTGGACTTTCTCCAATTTGTCCACATCTTTCCTGAAATGTGGCACCCAGAACTGGACACAATACTCAAGCTGAGGCCTGATCTCTCCTTTGGCCCAGGACTTACAAGCCATCCTTTTGCACTGGCACGCTTCCACAGCCTTTTGGCAGAGACTTACAAGGAGCTCCCACTCTCTTCAGGTCTCCTCTAGGCTCTGGCCCAACCACCACCCTTTCCTCAGCCTCTTTGTTATTTCTCTAGGACTCTTCCAAAACTCCCTTTGAGATACCCAACACCAGTTTCTCACTGCTCTCAGGGAAAGCTGCTTCTTATGTCCCCTTGGTAACTAACTTTCCCAGCAGACCTTGCTGTGTCTACAGTTCTATTAAATGGCCAGCACATGCTCCTATTATTGTAGCCTCTGACTGTGGCCATTGTTATAAAGGGCTTGAACTAGGTCCCTCCATAGTTAAGAGGATGAGTTGCTACAGCATGAGCTAAAGACCCAGGCTTGCAAGGTATAAATGACCTATAGCCTTTGTAGATCAGACACAGAGGGACATGTAACACATATCAAGGAGTGGATTACATGAGCACTACACAATCCTGAATGTATTCAACCTGAGGAGTGAGGAAATGCTATGATCCCCATATTACAGATGGGGAACTGAGGCACAGAGAGGCTAAGTGACTTGCCAAATGGTGCACAGAAAGTCTATGGCACAGCTCAACCCAGGTCTCCTGAGTCCTCAGCTAGTGTCCTAACCACAGGAGAATCCTTCCTCTCGTGAATGTGTCTTCCAAGCACAGAGTCAACCGACCGGTGTGCACTCATCTTTTTCCCTTTCATCATTCAACTCCTTCCACTTTCACCCCAGACTTTCCCTGTCTTTTTTATTCCCCCTTACCACTCCATCTCTCCTTGACTCCTCCTCGCTAGGGTGGGGACCTTGTCTTCTGGCCAGCCTGCCTACATCTGCTTACTACTTATAGAGATGGATTTTCTGACTAGATGTCTTCTTCCTGCAGTTGAACTCCTCCCAGAGTCAAGATGTCCCAGCCCCCCTTTCCCGAAATTGGTAATGAAGGCAGACACCAATCCAGCCTATGCGTTGGCTGTCCTTAGCTGAGAGGAAGCATGGTCGAACTGGAATGCAAATCAGAAGAGCCAGTTTCTTTTTTTCCAGCTCTGTTACTGACCTGCTGTTTAAATTTGTGCTAGTCACTTCACTTGCATTTCTTAATATGTGTTTGTATGGGGTCTAGCACAATCAGGCCGAGGTCTTGGGTGAGGTGTCCCCGGGGCACCATAATAATAACCTTTCTTTGAAAAAAATAGTTGTCCTCTTTCCCAGATTCCTTTCCCACTCCCTGGGTTGAGTTCTGTCAGCATCTTTCAAAAGCACTAAAATAATGCAAAAATCAATACGAAAAGAGGAGGAGGAGGCAGATCATTGTAATGCTCAAAGGCAGATTGTGTTACTCAAGCTACATGTTAAAATTCTGGTTAAAGCTTTAACCCTCAGATTGAGAGAAAATGCCTTTATTATTAGTTTTTGCCTGATCAAACTGGATTTGTAGCCGGTAGGTGTTACGTATATACTGTGACCATTACTGCGTATTAGATTATGGGCTATGAGCTCTGGAGGCGATGACTGCATTGTTTCTTGGACTGGTGATGAGGCATTTGGTAGGACCAGATTGTCAGTTTTATTCTTTGAGAAGGTTTGGTTTGGGAGAAGTATTCGCTGAGTGGATAACCCTGTGTAATTCTCTGCGCTACCATTATTAATGATACACCCTAATCCGCATTCTTTCAGATAGAATACAGGACATGTCAGGGATGTTCACAAGTTCCATTTTGCTTTGCTTTTTTCATTGCTATCCTTAGCTAATGTACTGAGGGACCACTGGGACTTTTCTGGAATCACACTGGGAGCTATTATTATTATCATCAAACCAGTATTATACAGAATCAATCTGCTATGTTTTATAGCTTAGCCCAAGGCTCTGTCCTTCTAATAACTTTGATTCTGTATTACTTTGCTTCTTTTCAGACAGATTTCAGTATTAATTTAATAAAATCCCAGTGTTTACTTAATCCTTTCAGTTTTTCTACTCGGTGTCTCCTGAACTTTCCTATGGAAGAAGGAGGGCACCAAGGAGGTACCTACTGGAGATTTATTTTATCCTCCTGTGCTTAGAACTCCCATAAAGGTCTACTTTAACCCCACTAATTGGAGAATATTGTGGGGCTGCTGGAGGTGGGCCATTTATTTTCTGTTGTTATTTGTATGGTTTTGTGTGCACAATAATCCGTTTGCCCAAGTTTCAGTAAAGATTGCATGAGGCTAAGACTTTTGTTGCTATTCGCTTAGTAGAAAGCCTAAAAACAAAGTGGGCTAAACTAAAAGTAAAAAAGATTGCACAGAGGATGGACTGGCATTTCCTGATTTGACTACATCCAATGCGGTTTGTGAGTTAATGCGTCCTTCTCTATATGTGTCTGATTAGACTGAATTGATACTCACTAATAATATTCTGCTGTGCGTTTTTAGATAAAATTATGATTTGAAGCCCTTGCCCCGACTAGTGCTTAATACTTTGGAATCGTTCCATGGCATGAAAGTCATGTGAAGTCTTAAAGGCAATCTTTTTCTGACTCCAGTAATGCGCCAGAGGCTTCAACTCTGGGGACTTGTGGGGGGCATCCTCCTCTGTAGTATTGTGCTCTGAGAGCCACCCCGAAACGAACGATGCTTAAAGCAGCATTACTTAAGAATCTGTCACTTCACCCATGGAGGGACAGGTTGTGGTGAATGGCAGCATGTCCTCGATAACAACCATTCTGATTGGGAAAGGGGCCAGAAGAGCAACAAAGTCTCTGACCTCCCCAGAGAAATAGGGATTCCCTTCCCTATAGAGCCCGGAGAGCCATATGGTTAGGAGATCCTTGATAGAGTCCCAAGCCTTTCTCGCTCCTGAGGGGACAATATGAAGGAATATCTGGGGTTGTTCACATGTGGAACTTGACCAAGATAAACTATTCCCCAATATCTATTCCAAAATAGCTCCCCTATGTCTGCATGTGGACACTGTATTCTGGCATAAAAGTCACTTCATTCCAGAATAATTATAGTGATTACAAAGCACACTAAGCCCTGGGCACTTTCTGGTCCTTCTGAGCATCTTCCTGAAGCTATCTTTATGATGCTGGCAGGCCAGGTGCTAGCTCATGCCAAGGCCCCTAGACCCCAACTGAACACTGATGAATGCATAGCTGGAAATCAGTCTGGCTCACCTGTGTATTAGTATTGGTAAAATAAGTACTAGCTTTATAAAAATGTGTTTAGTGTTTAGACTTCATGAAGTGCTTGTAGGATGCTGCATGTACTAATCTCACTTATAAAATCTGTACCCCACTTTATAAGGTTATATTAAGTGTTTCCATTGTAACTCTCTGCAACTCACCAAACAGGAAGGTGGCATTAACTCATGTAAATCCTGGCTTCCTACAGAAGGGATTAGGGCCTGCCCAATAAGAACGCCCATTGAAACCAAATGAGCCAATGTGAAACACCAAAGAACAAAGACTGTGTTAACTGCATTCCGCTCTCCCCCTCCCCTGCACCCATGAAGTGGAGGCCTGTGTGTGAACTCCTCCCATCAGTTTGAACTCTGGGAGGAAGGGAATAAAAATCCCCAAGAAGAAGAAACTGGGGCTCTGCATTGCTTGAACTCTGTGGGGGAGGGTGAAGATTTCTAAGCCTAAGCAAGAGTGCCCCAGGGCTTGGCCTGGATTAACCTATACAGCTCGCACATTACAGCAGCTTCTGTCATCTTTTGGAACTTAAGACTGTAGCTCGTTTGTGTGTGTATGTTTACTTGCTTTAATCTTGTAAATAACTCTCATTTCTTTTTCTTCATTAATATAGCTATAAATAGTTTATTATAGGATTGGCTACCAACATTGTCTTTGGTGTGAGATCTAAGGTGCAATTGACCTGGGGTAAGTGACTGGAAGTAACCTGAATTTTGCTGAGATTTTTGGTGTAAGGGACCATCTATCACAAAGGCAGGCTTGCATGGGTGGCAGGATAGACTGGGGTACCCAAGGGGACCATCTGTGACTCTGCATTAAGGCTGTTGCAGTGCCTGAAGTGTTGATACTTGGTTGGTGAAATCTAAGTATAGAACACACACAACCAACTTGGGGTTTCTGGCCCGGTTTGTAACAGGGTCCCCTGAGGCTTATACTCATGTTCATGGGCCACTCCAGGCATCTTGACAATCTCCATGCCAGTTTACAATTTGTCTAAGTGGCGTAGCTTTATATTTTAGAAGGGGAGGAGTGGGTGGAAGGCGGGCAGGCCAGGAAGTTGAACTAGTTGAGTATGTCAGGTTTATATTAGCTTCTAAGTGATCTGCTGAACCAGCTTGGCATTGTTGAGTGATGGAGTGCAGTTGGAGGAGGATCTTCAAATTGAAATGTCAGTGAACTATACAATAGGTGTTTTAAGGTGTTACAGTTCAGATGAGACCTAAAAAACGAGGTGCCGACTATTTATGGTTATTAGAGATTACACGGGCCTGACTTTTCTCACCTAAACTGGTTTTGCACTGGATGTAAGTCCACTGGCATCAGTGGAGGTATTCTTGAATGACACCAATAGAGGTGAGAAGAGTCTCATGGTTTTTGTTTTTTGCATGAGTAGGGCTGTTTATTGGGTGTTCAATTCATTTTCTAGCTTTGATGATTACATTATTTCTGAACTACTTAAATTCCCTTTCCAGTTTCAACTGGAGAAATTATTCGTCACTTCCCCTTTGACCAGTGTTATGTAACAATGCTGGCGCACAACGGCTGCTTTGCTTTACCTCACATGTGGCGTGCATTTTAATGGGGACTGACGAGATCCCTATGTATACAGCATCAAATCCTCAGCAAGTTGGGGATCTAGTCCACAGTCTGTAAAGCATTTGGCCCCAGATTTGCAAAGGTATTTAGGTGCCTAACTCCCCTTCAAATCAATTGGAATCAGACACCTAAAATGCCTTTGAGGATCTGGCCTTTGGGTCCAGCTGTCTGAACGGTGGACTTGATCATTCTTGCTACAGGGCTGCATACAGCACTGCCATTGAAGCTCATCAGAGTCTCACACACTGCTACAGACTTGGCCTGCAGTGAATAATCATCATGTTATTTCTAAAATCCCCCCTGCTTATATTTCCAAGCTATATTAGGTCAGATTCTCTTGAAAAAGGAAAATTTAAATGGCAATGTCAGGTTACAATCCCCCCTAGTATGAGTATAAATGGAAACAATTAGGTTTCTAAGTGGGCAATGAGTGTCAGGGAAGTAGCAGCATATTCTGATAGTTTTTACTTGTCCAGGAGCTTATTTATTTTGGGGTACAGTTCTGAATTTTTTGTACTTGTTTACTGGAATGCCAGACAGAATGTTCTCCCTAGATATATTCTGGGAAAGCAGAGTAAGCACAAAATCAGTATAGAAGTTAGAAGAATGATTGGGGCAGTTTTGTTTTTGCATAGTATTTTTGTTTATGACATTTCCCCCTCCCCCCCCCATCTGTAGCATAAGGGCCTAATCCTGAAAACACACATAAATAAAGCTACTTATGTGTGTTTTCAGGATTAGGCCCTAAAGCTATTCACATGACTGGTCCATTGAACTCAGTTGAGTTTTTACACTCAACTATGCATTTATCCATTGGAATCCAAGACTCATTCTCTTAATTAAAAAATTAGTTTGTATTTTATTTTTTGAATCTGTTAATGAAAGTACAAATCCAGTGGAACACAATATTGCTAAACTTCAAACACAGAGTAACAGTGCGACAATCTTGGCTGAAATCTTGGCTCCACTGAAGTTAATGGAAAAACTACTAATGACTTCAATGAGGTCAGGATTTCACTCCTGAATTGCTTTAGCATTAAAGATAATCTCTCTTTATATAATAAAATTGAGTTATTGGAATACAATGCCAAGGCACGTAAATGTGAGTGTTAGAATTACCTGAAGACCTGGTATTAGATTTTTCTGATAATTGAATGTTCAGAATTAATGTTTGTGACCGTGGGAGCCCTCTCAATGCCAACTGGCAGTAAACCTCCCGTCCCCCCTAAATCACATCAGGCCTGACACACTCATTACACACTCATCAGGCCTGACACACACATCAGGCCTGAACACACTGTTGTCATTAACTATGTCGAAAAGTGTCATATGAAAACTGGTTACCCATTGGTCCTGAAAATCATTGTGTGATGTATGGACAGGGTGTGTACAAAGAGCTATAAAGGTATGCTGGAAATGTGTTCTTAGAATGTGTTGGTCAGACAAGTAAATTCCTTTGTCTAGGGCAGACTTGGCTTTATGTGCTGTCTGCCAAATTTGATTGCAGAGGACAATGAAAAGTACAACAAAGCCATCAAGCTAGCAAGTAGAAGAGATGCCCACGTAACGACCACAATGGGGAATAAAGTCTGCATATTCCCCCCCTTCCCCCAAGGGACCCTTCCTGTTCTTTGACAAACTTTGAGATAACATAAGGGGGGCAAAGAGACAGTTTAGTCTCCCATCACGTAGGGGACAAAGGGGCACAGCACCCTTTGAGTTCATGAAAAGTGGATCCTGGGAGGCAATCCTGGAAACTGACTATAGGTGAGAAAGCTGCTTAGACAAAGATTGTAACTTACGTTCAGTTAAAACTGAAATTGTGTTTTAGTTGCTAGGACGCGTTTTCTTTTGTTTTACTCAGCCATACCGATTTCTTTCATTCTTACTTATTCTCACTTAAGTCTCTGTTCTACGTTAATAAACATATTCGTGTTTTATTACAAAACCATCTCAGTGCTGTGTATTAAACTGGGGAGCGAGTCCTGAGCTATCCCAACTGGCTGTTGTGCATATTGTCTCTTTGAAGGCAGCAAACTTCATAACTTCTGTGAGTGTCCAGTGAGGGGGACTGGACACTGCAGAGATGTCTCTTAGGAATTGGGGTTCACTGGTTGTTGCCTGGAAGGCAAGGTTTGGACTGGCAGAGTCCTGTCGAGCTTGCTGGCAAGGCAGACAAGTTGATGTGACATAGCTTAGCAGCAGCAAAACTCACATTTCCTGAGGCCGAGAGGGGTAACACAGTGGTTTACAATTCTGTGTACCGCAAGAGAAGCATCATAATAATAGATAATGATTTATTCCAGATTAAGTTTGGTAGAATCCCATTAAAGAACAACTACCTATTGCTATACCCAGCTCTGCTGTTTTAAGTAGACCTTTTATGTCCATTTTTGAAATAGATTGAGGTATGCCTGCAATGTGAAGGTAGAAAGGTATTCTAAAATATGAAGGGAAAAATCAATTTTTTTTTTACTGGGCCAAGTCTTATTGAATTATGCCGGAAAAGATATTTTTTGTTTCTGCATTTATTGTTCTTCCATTGGGTATCAAGACTTCAGTACTTAATCTGGTCAAATTCTGTGTTTTCACTGGAGACGAAAAATATGTATTATTGTGAGTGGGATGATACTGTGATTTTTAAAAAGAACATCAGAAGAATAGGAATGATGATGGGCTTGATGTTAACTTGAATGGCCCAAATGATGATGGTATATCTGACTGCATATTTCATGAATAAGAATAGTTTGGAAAGACAGTTGCTTGGATATTTGTCATTATTTCCTCTTGTTTTGTTAAAAACAGACATACAATTCAGTTATGTAGTACTTTCAAGAGGAAATGTTGCTGATTTGTAGCAGTATGCCTAGTATTTATCAATGAAACACTACATGGCATGCTAACAAAATGTGAATATATTCCTAGTTGTCTTGATAGTTACAGTTTTTGCCTGAGATGCTCAGATTTTGATCTTAATTTTTCTTTGCTTTCATTTAGTCAATTATTTCTCAATGATTAATGATCTAATATTTTCTAAAATATAAATAATTTGTCAAATCAACAACAAGAAGTCCCTGTCCCCTGCTCAGTCCAGGGGTGACCTCAATATGAAGATCTTAGTAGTCTTGGAAGCTTAAAGGTGAAAAGAGAAAGTTGTTCAACTTCCTTGGATCTAAGATATACCACCAGATCCTATAGACACCTAATCCTAAACCGACTGAAGTCAATGGGATTCTTTGGACCAGACCTTTGTGGATTTATAAACAACATAGATTAGATTAGATTAGATTAGACTAAACAAGACCTTGAATTGTCTTATCTGGTAATGGAGGTATAGTTTATCACTATGGAACCCATTTATTTGGTCAAATAATATATCAGCTCCTACCATGAACTTTCCCAATGTGACTGATTTCCCTCTAACGGAAGGCACTGGACCAGGAGACTGGGGTTCTATTCTTGGCTCTGCCACTGTTTTGCTGGGTGACTTTGGACAAGTCACTGTAACACTCTGTGCCTCATTTCCCCATCTGTAAAATAGGGATAATCATACTGACCACTTTTGTAAAAGTACGTAGTACCAAGTACTATTAATGGCTTTGTATCAAACTTTGGTCAAGTTTCACTCCACTGTGACTGCACTTCTTCATTAAGCTGCTTGGGTCCCACTGGTACTTTGGGTATTCAACTGAAAAAGTGGAAAACATCTGTGACTAAATCTAGTCTAAACAAGTGGGATAGCTTTCAAGTTCTCCTTGTTGTCATTTTATAAGGTTACAATCTTACTTAAATTCCATTGAGAATATTTCTTCATGTAGGTTCCTAATCTGCACACTCTTAAATAGTCCCATTAGAGTTAATGGGTTTACTCATGGGAGTGAGGGTGTGGGAGACGAGGCCCTACTACAGTGTGAATACCATAGTTAGTGGGTTAGGTCACCCTGAATGGTGCAGAGAGACACAAATTTTGTTTTTCTCGTGCCAGCCAGCAATATTTCTCTTGTGCCGTCAGAGGAATTTCACCCTCACCAGGTGTTAGGTCAGGAGGGTTAGTTTTTGCTGGAAGCACCATAAAAAAGCCCCACTACTAGTGTGTGCTTCAGGATGTTTGTCATCTAAATGTCCTGTTGCTACTTCTTCCCTGATAAGCATTAGCGCTAGCTCCTGTGAGCCCTGAGCAGCAAATAGGTTGTCACAGCCTTGTGCCACTATACCCTCTCCTTTTATAGACTTTCCTCCTCTAGTGGCCCTTTGTACTAGTTAATAGTGGCCAAACCTGGGGACAATCTAACCCCCCCCCCCCATGTTTAACTCACTGCTCTTTTCATTTGTATACTTACCAGTAACTAATTCAGGGTTTTGTTTTTTGATGCACTTGGCAGAGAAGACATATTTATTCCCCTCTTCTGACCTTTTATTTATCTTTCTTGTATGGTACAGTTTCTCTTTCTTAATATGATTACATCTTCATGCATACATAAGCTTCTGACAGAGGCAAAAAATGAAAACTAATAATAGTATTTCATAACTTCCTTGTGCTGGAGCTTGGGTGGCAACTAAATACTGGGGGTACTGGGGGGGGGGGAGGGAATCCTTAAAATAAAAGTGTTCTTTTCAGAAAAGAACAAACATTAGTAAGGCTGGAAATTCTAAGTCAAAATTACACTCAAAAGAAAACATAGGAAAATTCATCAGAAAGTACAAAGCCTTCATCTGATTTGCAACACACTTTTCAGAAAAAGTCTGCCTTGGGTGTAAGATAATGCTGGTGAAATGTCAAAGATTGTTTAGTTTGAGTGTTGGTATCAAAGTTGATTTTTATCCTTAACCTCATCTTAACAAATTTTCTTGTCTAAGAATTTCCCTTAGATTTTAAATAACTCTTGGAAATGCTTTGTCTGATTTCCCTCAAACTTTCCAGAAAAGCTCCACTTTGAGATAGCCTTCTGAATATTGACATTCCAGGTTCCTTAGTTATGCTTTTGCAGTTCGAGGAAGTGAAAAGTTTGCCTATGTAATGACGTAAGAGATTCAGTCTTATCCACGTCATCACACCTTTGTCTCCATAACAGTTTTATATATATAAAATTTATATATTTATTTATATATTATCTACCCTCGACCCCCAAAGAAACACAAATACAATGAAGATGCATGAAGCTTGACAACTGTTGTATATAACCAGTTGTTTACACATTTGACAAGGGAAAAAAACCTTTATAAATAAAATCTACAGCCCCAGATTGTGGGATGAAGTGGCATCTTCTGGGGTACGCTCAGTAATTTTGACTTTTGGAAAACAAACATAATGGAATACTTTCTCTTTGAATAAATAACAGTTTAATTACATTATAGAAATAAAATATGGCATGGTAGTAATACATTGGAAATATTACAGAAATACTATTCTGCTATAGGTAGTTAAATGGTCGAAGCTACTGTTAATGACAATCTTACCAGTACTTGTGTACAAAGTATCATACAGGTTGCTAACAGAAGATATTGCAGCAGTTGCAAGGATGTTACCAGCTCAAACAAACATCTAACAATACAATATTCTTCTAAGAGGAAGTAATAATGTTAGATTTACAGACAATAAAGAATTATGTTCTCCACTTTGAAACATTGGAAATAAAAGCTCTGGTAATCCAATTTCTCTATGGCATATTGTCACAAAGAAAGACTTTCCTTTCTCTATGACATTGCATCCCAAGAGGCCCTGTAAACAGTTTATTCAAAGGTAGCTTTTCAGATGTCACAGCAACTTCAATCCTATCCTAAAATTACAGACTTTTTAGGCCACTGCTTGTACAGATGACTTTTTTATTGTTACTTATTTACATACATTCAGCCCAATAACAGCAGGTAAAATGTTCTGTTTATCTTACAATAGGCATCTTAACATTTTCATCAGAAGGCCAGTGCAAGAAAACTTTGACAGTGATTGCACAGCATCGAGGAGATACGATATTATACAAATATACAATTAGATCGTTGAGAATCTAACTTTGCACATGATATGGATGGTCTCTTTTATAGATATACAACACTTAAAGTTGATAAATACACCGAACTGTAACTACAGAGTTATTCATTTTATGAGAGTGGGGGCGGTTGTGGAATACTATTTGGGTTAGTTGTGCCATCACCAAAGGAAGGTGGGCAATTGCAAAATAGGACTACCTTAGGCACAAGTTTAAGTACAGCAAATCTAAGAACAGGAACTGATTTTCTAATTAAATAATAATTATTTAGTTTACATTTTGTAGGGACTTTTTTGCCACCTAAATTGAGAAATGATGTTAAGATGAAATATAATCCACAAACCTTTTAAAAAACTCATATGTAAATGAAGATCTTGATATGTGAATATTTCACAGGATGTGATTTCTTATATCAATAAGCACCAAGTTTAGTGCCAAGACAGCCCCATTGTCCCACGATTTATCACATAAAATTTAGAACTTGAATCCACAACAACAAAAATTTATAAAATTTTCATTGAATTCACAAGAAGACAGTTTCAAAAAATGGCTCTTAAAATACCTTTTCATTTGACATTGTGTTCTTTCCTCCCAGACTGCTGCATGAAAAACAATGTATTTGTGGAAAGGAAAGAAAGCTCTTTCATTGTTAGATTTCACCAGAAGTAGAGCAATACTCTGAGAAACCTCATCCTTTAGTCATCCCATGGGCCTACTCTTACAAGGTACAGTGGACCTCCTCGCAGGGTTCTAGGCTCCCTGCTCTCCCACCCAGGTAAGCATGAATGGCAGGAACTCAGTATCTGTCAGGAATTACTCAGAACCTTGCAGGACAGGGCTCTTACAAAGTGCCATGCTATGACCAGTCTTTAGGAAATAGGCCTGAATCTTCACAGCTTTGTACCTTGTGGAGTCATTTACACCAGTGCACAGTAGCCGTAAAATGCAACTTCTCTGATTTGGACTCAGATACCACAGATGTAAATGACTAAACATGGAGCTACATCCTTAGCTCCAGTCAAGTTCTGCTCAGCACAGTACCCTAGATAGGGTTGGGAGCAAAGATGGCTATATGACACTCCCTTGCTCCCCCCACAATCCTGGGGCTGTCTGGTGTTTGGTGCTACTGGCTGCTCTGACTTGTGAGCAGCTACCACAGTGCCCAAGAGGTCATTCTGGCAGCCACAGATCATCAGTGATCTAGCCATGCTTCCTTTCCTAAGCTCCTCCCCATAGAGCATGAAGAGGTGGTGTAGAATTGGCTACACAAGCCCTATGCCACTGAGGGATTCCCCGTCTTGGGGGAATCCTTGGGTAGCTAGTTGGCTAGCTTGGCTTTGTGGCGGCTTTAGCATAAAACAGGTGGAGCAGGGGACAGAATATGACCTAATGTACCAGGCAGTGGAGAATAAGGCTCAATGGCTCTTATTCAGAATGAGATTTAGAGAATATCCATGTCAAGAAGGCGATTTAATTACTAAAAAATATCCAAGCTTTTAAAAATTTCCATTATAAGATGGAATTGCACCTTTGGATCTAAAAACTCTTTCTTTGCCTTAATTATGATGGTTTCAGGTTGATACCCTGTTTTTACAGAGAGACACACCTGATTTCAAGCAAATAGATTTAATACTCAAGGACTTTTTTGAAAAAAAAAAGTCTTATCTCCAACATTCAATTTTTTTAACACTGTAAATACTGATTTTCTGTTGTCTATTTTTGTTCATGGCATATTTTGCCTCTTACCCTTTCCTCCTGATTGTTTTCTGCCTTGTTCTCAAGTAAAACTAAAAAGGTTATTTTCTCTAATACATGGATAAGTCTCTCAGTGTGGATCAACGAGTATGTTCTGAATCTTACAATTAGTAAGTTCATCACTGATCAGCTGGAAGAACTCAATTTTAGGAACAGAATTCATGTGCAAAGAGTGCAACAAGAAATAGTTTACATTTGGGCACAGTTTCCTATCTTAGTAATACTATTGTGACCCACATTTACTTAGTATACGTACACACAAGTGTGTGCACACACAAACACAGATATTTATTTATATAAACGCTCAAACATAAAAAATGTCTAATTTCGACAATACTTGCTCCTTGTTTAGTGAAGACTGGAGTTTGGCATCTCAGGCTTTAAATCTGTTTAATCCTGGGATATAGGAACACAGCACAGTTCCAGTATATATCAACTGCACAGTAATAACATTATACACTGAATCTGACACATGCTGTTTTCAGAGGTCCAGTGCTAGCAGTTGCCAATTAAAGAAGCCAGTATCCAGTACCATTTCTTTTTAGTGTTCATATTTACATAATGCCCACCAGAAAGGCATAGTCCGTAAGACAATAAATGTCCTTATGTATAAACGCAGTGGTATTTAAAAGTCTGAACCAGTGCATTCCTTTCTGTGCAGTGCTAGTCTATATTCCCTTGTTGCTGTTATTCTTCTACACAGATGAAAGTTAAAATTAATGGGGATTTCAAATGTCAAATAATTTTAGTTGAAGAAATACAATGCCTTTCCTCTAAATCCACAGAAGCCGACTAAACATGTAAAATTTCCAAAATAGTTCATAGGAGTGCTTCAAATACAGAAGGTATTTTCAGTGGGGTTTACATAACACATATTTCACATTATTTCCACACAACTTTACGTTATCACTTGGTTTAGTTAGACAAATATCAGTAACAAGTAATAAAACAGTATACATTGCACAGGACACAACACATTTTACAGAACCTCTAAAACTCAGTACTGCCGCTTTTGGAACGAAATGAAAACTTCTATGACTTATAGACATTTAATACATTTCACAATGGAATGAACATTATGATTACAAGGCTTTTTCTTATTTGATGACATGGCTTTAGGATGTTTTAGTTTTCAGTTAGGTTTCACAAGTTTTCAGATTCCCCTCCACTCCCCCCCCAGTAACTTCTGAAGGAATTGTTGCTAGTTTGACATTTTCTGTACGTTCTGCCAGAGTTTTATACTTTATTATTCAATGAGCACTTTCTTTAATTGAAAACTTTTATTTTTTTAAAGTAGTTTGAATCCCTAATTGTTAAACTTGGAGGACTGGCCAATGGCAATGATTCTTAAAACAATCATTGTATAGCTTATTATGACAAACTTAAATGTTACAGGTGAGGGAACAAAAGCTTTAAGTCATGTATTTTTTGTTAGTTTAAAACAAACTTCTATTCTTACAACGTTGAGAGGGCTTTGATTTACAATGCCTCTGCAGTTGTGTCTGTGGAGACAGACATGGTCACTTTGGCGATCTTAACTGTGCTCTTAATACAGCTTTCAGCTGCCCTGTGAACATTACCTGCATTGTTAGCATGTTTGTGCTGGCAGTCAGACTCCATACTGTTATCAAGAGGCTGCGTAGTCCCTTCACAGGGTGGAAACATGCTCCGGAAAGCATGTCTCAAGTCCTTGCTTCTTAGAGCATAGATGATGGGATTCACTGTTGAATTCATCAAACAGAGCATGCTACAGAATGCAAAGACAGTCTTGATGAGCTTGTTCATTTTCCCAAAGACATCATACACCATAATTGCAAGTAGAGGACCCCAGCATATGATTAAAACCACCAGAATAAGGACCAAGGTTTTGGCTAACCTGATGTCCATACGAGTTTGATCAGGTCTAGTAATATGTACTTTACCATCCTCTGTGGTATGAATTATTATGCTTTTTTGAGTGCCACGCTGAATCATTCTAACAGCATGACTATGAGCCTTCCACAATATGTACATATAGGCATACACAATAAACAGCAGGAGTACAGTGGTGACCCCAATCCAGAACATTAGATAGGTCTCATCAATGAGAGGGAAGATGTCTGAACAAACAGAATTGAGTTTTTTGCAGTTCCAGCCGAGCAGAGGAAGAACAGCTATTACGATAGCTATGGTCCACATCACACAGAATGCTACGACAGCCTTTGGTCTGGTAACAATTCTTTTGTAAGCTAGTGGCCTGTGTATAGATATGTACCTGTCTATTGCAGTAAGGAAAAGGCTGCCTACTGAAGCAGTGAATGAGGCTGTAACTCCACCCAATTTGAACAGAAACACATTAGGACTGTCTTTCCGATGGAAAACATGGAAATCAACGAAGCTGTAGACGAAAATTACACTGCCCAGGAGGTCAGCCACTGCCAAGCTGCCAATGAAATGGTAGGAGGGCCTGCACCGGAGGCTTCGAGAGTGCAGGATAACACACAGCACTAGAAGGTTCTCCAGAACGGTGAAGGTGCCCAGGGTAAGGGACAGCACTGCAATGGCCAGCTGCTGGGTGGGGTTTAGAATCATAAAGCACTCCATATCCATGAAGTTCTCCCCACATTGTAGATTCTCCTCATTATCCTTGAAAGTGGATAGGGACTTGTTGTAAAAATCTGTAATATTGATCTGATCCGATGGAATGATACTTAATAGGGGATCATCTCCTGCAGTCATTTTTTCTTGGAAAGGATCACCCCTGAAGGAAGATAAGGGGAATTTCTGTGGGTAGTATCCTAGTTTGGAGGCCATGTCACCTTTAATATCTTCGTACTGGATATCGTTGGAACCCATGTAAAGAAGATCTGTTGTAATTGTTCGGAAAGTTGTGTCTGCGAGGCCATCTAGGATCGACTTCATAACCCCAGTCTTGTATTAGGTAGGATTCAAAGAGACTTGGGAAAAAATACATGTGAGGAAATCCTGGGAAGGGGGAAAAAGATCAAACAATTAAGATAAACGGGTAGATAAAGTTTACAAACAACTTAACTCAGTCATGACAAATAACATTTCATCTTTCCTTGTACTGAACTACAGGTCTAGCCTTTGTCACCTGCTATGTAGTCAGAAGAGTTGATCAATTATTTAGAAGCAAAACATCTGAAACACATTACATGTCTACACATGAGAAAGAAGCTGAAAAATGGGGAAAAGATATTCCCTAGAAAATAGTTTTAATTTTTCATCAAAATTTTCTGAGCAGCTCCACCAGAAAGATATTACCTCTAGAACTGAGCTGAGATGTCTGATTTCAAAGAACCTTGTGGAACAACATTTTCTGACTTTTTCCATTTAGAAACAATTGCCAGTGCAGAGATCATTTTAAATTGAACAATCATTGTTTTACTTTACTATTGAGGGTGTTGTAAATCTAACTGCAAGGAAAGAACACTGAAGGAGCGGATCAACAAAGATTGATATACAAATGCAGATTTCACTGTTCACCCTGTCCGTATTCCTGTGTGTGTGTCTAGGTCTGTGTTGCAGTAATCTGAGCTACATATTGAAGGCCTAGTGCCAGGATACTGGATATATAATAATTATTGACAATTAATTATTAAATTGTTTTATTTATATACACACTATATGCATTTGGAGGATAATGAGTGTCATTATTCTGTTAATTACTTCTAGCAGAAGTAGTAGCAGAAAACAAGGGAAAAGTGATGGTATTCTACATAAGCTGTGCCCACAATCCCAGAATGTTTCTGATAAAATTAACAGTAGTTAAATAGTCAATATTGACATTTTACAGTAATTTCAATCAATAAACTTCAGAGTTAACACCCCATAGAGATGAATAGGGGCAGTTCATTTTTGCCCTAAAGCTACCAGGCCTGATTCTCATTTGCATCAAAACCTCTTTACACTACTCTGGCAGTATAAAAGGACCTTAAATATCTACCTTAAAGCCCCTTTATATTGCCAGAGTGGTGTAAAAGAGTCATAGTGCAAGTGAGAAGCAGACCCATTGTTTCTGTTTATATTAAGCCTTAATCAGACATTCATAAGGCTATATCAGCAACTATAAGTGCCAAAAAATTATTTTTTTTGTTTTGTTTGTGTTAAAATGGAAGCTTAAACTCTGGAGAAACTGATGGGGTCACCAGCAAATTACTGGTATTGCATACAACCACACACTGACTTCACCTGATCAGTTGGTATGGCTGGCTATAAATGTTAGACAGCATACAAGGGATTAGTTGGCAAAATCCAGAGAAACTGATTGCCTCAGTCCTTGAAGTAAAGAGGGGAGTTCCACAATTATAAGAAAATACATCTGCTCAGTATTACTGAATATAAAAAAAATATGTAGTAAAAAGTATGTTTCCTCTCTCATGACAATAGAAACATTTCAAAATGGAGGCTATCATTGGTATTTCCAGAAAGAAGCAGAGATCATCTGTCTAGCTAGATATTTATACTGCAGTTATGCTTTGGTATCTGAGCACCTAGGCTCTTGTCCAAAATCCACTGATGTCAATCGGAGGCTTTCTCACTGACTTCAATGCGTTTTGGATAAAGCTCCTAGACAGCTAGTGTTAAAGGTAGGATATAAAGCTACACCTCAAGAGGACAGTGCAACATCAGTGTTGTAAAAATGGTGAAAAAGTATATGTAATAACCGGAGAGTCTAATACGTAACAAATGGCTGTGTGAGTTTTGATATCATGTATAGGGTTCATAACTGTGCAAAGCAAAATCTTCATTGTAAAACACACAGTCTTAAAATGGATTAGAATTCTTAAGGTCTGAATGGTGATGAAAGACAACTTTCCTGAAGAACATATTGAAAATAAATTATAATAATCTTACATTTAATGCTCCTTTCATCCAGAAGGTACTTTATAAATGTTTATAGTGGATTGTATTGATTGTTTTAGAAGGGAAAGCCGTGTTAGTCTGTATCAGCAAAAACAACAAGGAATCCTTGTGGCACCTTAGAGGCTAACAAATTTATTTGCGCATAAGCTTCATCAGATGCATGGAGTGAAAAATACAGGAGGCAGGTATATATATGTTACAGCACATGAAAAGATCGGAGTTGCCTTACCAAGTGGAGACATCAGTGCTAACACCTTCTTGTAAACTATTGGGAATGAGCGACATCCACCCTGATTGAATTGGCCTTGTTAGCACTACAAAAAGTAATTTTCCCTCTGTTGATATTTACCCCTTCGTGTCAACTGTTGGGAATAGACCACTTCCACCTTGATTGAATTGGCCTCGTTTGCACTGACCCCCAACTTGGTAAGGCAACTCCCATCTTTTCACATACTGTAACATAAATACCTGCGTACTGTATTTTTTACTTCATGCATCTGGTGGAGTGGGTTTTAGCCAATGAAAGCTTATGCCCAAATAAATGTGTTAGTCTCTAATGTGCCACAAGGATTCCTCGTTGTTTTTATAGATTGTATACATTATAACAATGATTTTGCTGTCAACTGATTTGTAACCAACTCTCGGGTGAACTGGGCAACTTTCTAACAGAACACAGCTTATAACAGTATGTAAAAAACACTTTATTAATTTCAAACTATAAAAAAACCAATTAACTCTATACACATATAAAGATGATGGTAGTATTTAAATATTCAATGGTCTTAGAATTTACTTCTGCCAGAGGAAAGACAGCTGTCTTAATCATTAAAGCTATAACTCAATGTCAAGAAGATTGTATTTGAGTCAAGACTGCAAATTGTTATGCAACTGAGTACATCTACGAGAAAGACAAATTACTCGGAAGGAGATAGTTTCTGCTAGAGTCACCTTAAGTATATATTGCTTCATAATAAAGTACAAGCCCTGGTTCAAATCCTACCCTTGTTTAAAATACAAAAAAAAAACATGAATTTGTGTCAAGTATCAGAGGGGTAGCCGTGTTAGTCTGGATCTGTAAAAGTGGTAAAGAGTCCTGTTGCACCTTATAGACGTATTAGAGCATAAACTTTCATGGATGAATACCCACTTCGTCAGATGCATGTAGTGGAAATGAATTTGTGTGTTTGTATTTTAGAAGGAGTATGTTACAGTACCACTATGTATGCAGACACTAAGCTAACAAGACGGTTAATGGGATCACAAGAGGCAAATCCTACTCTGCATTTCAATGATGTTTTTCTGTATTTCTACATTTAGATTATTATAGTGATTTGCACCTTATTGCCTTTGCATAGAGTTTTCTTTGAGAGTTCATTAGTAATACAGTTTAGGCTTTTGGGGATACAACTGACATTAATTTTGTTATTGTTTGCTGCTGGGAATATCATAATTGGAAATCTCTGGCAGTATGTGTGCACGCACCTATTAAAGTAGCAGTTGATTTTTATTAAAGTTGCAGTAAAACAACCATTCAAGTGACACTGAACTGTATTTTATTGGGGGTTAGCTTATTTTTAATATACATAATATGGTGTCTCTGTATAAACTATAGTATGGATATATATATATAATCAATTAGCAAACTTCCTCACTTCCAGCTAGTGAAAACAGAAGTCAGAGTTTATGGCTGCAGAGTTAGCAGATGACTGTGGTCCAGATCCTCAGCTGGTATAAACCAGCGTAGCTCCTCTAAAATCAAAGGAGCTACATTGATTTATATTGGCTGAGAATCTGGTCCTATATTCTCAAAGGCAGGCCCTCATTCATGGGGTCACTTGCTTGTAAGATGCATATGTCAGTATTCTGAGATGTCAGCTCTCAAATGTTCCATCTAGAAACAGTTCAGTACTATTACTCTACAAATGGAGAGATTGGTGGCATGTGTGGAAGTGCCAATGGCAGCTGGATATCTTAGGGGACTGAAATGAACTATGTGGCCATCCTCTTCTAAGCAATTGGTTTAAATCCAGCCCAGATCAATAGTGACCATCTGATAACACAAATAAATGGGTGAGCGCCACTGCCATTTCATAGTGGACAAGAGTCCACATCATGAAAATCACCAGCACACTTCTCCCCTTGTTGGCAGCTTCAATAGTGTTCAAAATCTTTCCTCCCAGGAGTGGTCCCTCCAGGACAGCGTGGAGACATATTAATGCAGCAGTGTGGGACCTTGCATTTCTACTGCCTGTGCTGTCTGTACCTGTTCTGAGAATATAGGACTTCTATCTCCAAAGCGCTTAGTCTGGCACCTGAAATGAGCTCTCTAGGCTTGCTTTTAAAAATGGCTTTAAAAGAATGAAAAAAATTGATTAAAGATGAATTAGAGGCACTGCTGGTGCCAACCCTAAAAGTTTTAGTGCAATTACATAACTACATGAATTAGTTCACAGTAAGTAGTGAATTCTAACTACAGACAAAAGTTAATAGATTAAAATCTCCAGCTAAAGTACAAGATAAATAATCTTCCCTTTTACCTTAACCTCCTTGCCAACAAAAACAAACAAAACAAACGCACACTACTTTAGCCCATATCACTTCTTCCACATAAGAAGTTTTCCACAAGCCTGTGGCATTGTGACTTCCACTACCACAGAAAATGTACAAAGTGTCATCCATTAACTGGACTAGTTTTTAAGGACACAATTGGCCATCTTGTCTGTCAATGACATTACTTGGTTTGACTTTGGTTTATCAATTCTCCTTCCAGTTTGCATTATTAGGGCTTGATTCTGCGAAGTGCTGACCACCCACACCTTCTACTAAGAGTTGTGGGCACTTGGCACTTTGTAGGAGTGAACCCTTAAACAGCTGAATTAATTAAAGCCTACGGGGCAAATTCTGCCTCTGCTCCCCATTGCACAGTCACGTAAAGCCTCTTAAGGGTTACATAGATATTACTAGAATCCAGAAGCTGTATGCAGTAGTGACCATGGAAAGGCTGTGTAAATACATGGTTGGATTACAGGAGGATCAACTCTCTCCTAAACCTTGTGTAGGTCCCCCATGCAAAGCTCATTTACTCAGGGGAAAAGAATACTACACTAATATGAATAACAATTCTCTATTCTTTTTGCAGTAGGCAGGTTATTACAATTATTGCCATCATCTATAAAAGCTGAATTTTTCTTCAAGGCAGAATGATTGACAAAGCAATTTTAATAATCTATAAAAATAAATAGTAAAATTCTTCCTAAAAAAGGTAAAATGATGGTGCTGCTGAAAACTGCAGATATGCTGAGAACAAGAAGTCAAAACAATACTAAAATAATACAATGATAATAATAATCATGATTCACTAATTTTCATTTTGTAAAATATTTGGATTTCCATTTTACACGGTTCTTCTATGAGATTTACAGATCATTCAGAATTGGTCAAAGGGCAGCTTGTATAGTTGAAATGTATTTTTTTAAAATGCATTGAAATATGTATATAAAATCATATATTTGGATTGTAATCCTCTCCCAAAGTCTTCATATGTTGCTCACCATCTTAGGTTGTAAGCTCTTTGGGTCAGGAATTGTATCCTATGTGTTTGTACAATGCCAAGCCAAATGGGACTACAAACTTGACTGGTCCCATGGACCCTAGCCCAGTAGAAATAATAGTAATAACAACAATAATAATAATTTACCATCATGCCTGGGTAATCAAAAATGTTAGAGAAATAGTAGATGATAGCCTAAATGAATTAGAACAGGCGTATACAATTAAAATTTAGTTTAATAATTGCGTTATTATAAATGGTGGTGAACAGTACAACTGCCGAGACCAGAACTAGGTTTCCAAGCCTTAAAAAGAAAACGCAGAATACAAGAAGTGAGACTGCGTCTCACTGAAGTGATGCAAAGAGCTTGTTGCAAAAGAACGTGAAAATGTTTGTTACATCTTGAATGCTGTTTATTTAACATTTTAGGATTTAAATAACATTTCAAGTGTACAGACACTAGCTACTCAGGAAAACTCCCATTGAATTCAGTGGAAATTTTGCCTGTGTGAGGACTTCAGAGGGAAGATCATTAAAGAGAATAATAAGTGCTCTCAACAAATAAGGTAGTTTCTAGCTATGGTGGGCCAAAGATCAGGACTGGCATAAGCAAGTGTGATGTTTATGAAGTCACCGGACTAAATTCAGATTTTTATATAATTTAGTGATGCAAGTTTTATGTTGGGTGTAAACTAGTCAGAAACCAGTGGTAAGTGATTATTATTTGTTTGTTTTACTATTGTAGTGCTCAGAGGCCCCATCAGGATCAGGGTCTTATTGTTTTGGGTGCTGTACCCTGGCCCAAAGAGTTTATAATCTAAATTAAGAGAAGACACAACATGTTGGCATCACAAACAAGCAGAGGGAGTGGGTGAGGGCGGATGAGGGTAACAGTGATGGGAAGGTATGGTTACAGAGACTGGCTATGTGCATAACCTTTTTGAAAAAACAAAACAAATCAAAACCCCACCTTGCAGGCCTCCTTTAGCTATATAATAAGACTCTAGAAATTTCACTCTGAAGCCTAGAATGTCTGTAGAGGCAGTGTGAAGCAATGGAAACAGCTCCAACCATGGCTGAGACATTTTTGTTCAGAATATCACCAGGGTCAACCATCACAGGGATTCGTGGTCTGCTACCATCCATTTTTAAGTTCTCAGCCATTTTGACTTTACGAATTACACCCAGGCGACAGCAAGGCAGGTATCTATGCCACACCAAGAAACCTAGGCCATTGTGATATCAGAGGTAACTCAACCCATCACTACCCTTACTCCAGTGCCAATTTGCATGCAATAATTTCATTGGTTGTATGAGGCAGATGGTGGATTACTTGGCCCAACAATCACAGTTCTTCAAAATCACCCACACAACACCACAAACAATAACCACAGGTACACATACTCCCTCACAGCAGCAAACACCCCTCATTTGCCACCTGCACAAAGCAACACACATATTCCAGAACTGACACCAGACTGTGCCACTCGGAAGCCTAGAATGTCTGTTGCGTCAGTGACAGGTGATGGAAACAGCGGGCTAAGAGCTCTTTTTGTTTAGAAATATTACTAAGAAATATTACAAAATATTATTTTGTTTAGAAATGTTCAGTCGTCACTGGCCCTGTGAGAACGAGACGGAATATTGGAGTCCAAAGGTTCCATGGTGGTTGGAATGTGACGGTTGATCAGAGAAGGTGGGAATAAGGGCTACCCGAGGTAACAAAGAGGTGGTCATGCCGCCAGCGCAGCTCTGTGCACAGGCTGGAGAACAAGTACAAACAGCAACATGATTCACTACAACACAGTGCATGGAAACAAGAACCCTCAGTTTTGGCTCTTTTACCGATGGCTTTATGAATTACACCCATGTGACAGGACAGGCCTTCAGCTGCTAGGATATATATATAAAAAAATGGCACAAGCTCAAAATTTTAAAATCTTTCACAGGTCATTATTAAGCATTTAAAAAAAAATAAACCAGTTTTGGGAGACAATAAAGCAACTGCCAGGACAGGGGAGGGTTCAGATTAAGAGCAGCAGTTGGAGAAGATTGATCTGGATTCAGGATAAACTCAGTTAAGGTGGGACCAACTCAGAATAGATTTGGCAATGAATAGCAGTTTGATATAGTTTTTCATAATTAAATTCTGCAAACTAATTTCAACTAATGTACACTTAATGATAGTAGCTGTGCCCATTCAGAGCCCAACTGCAGTCAACAGGGATTCACATGGATGCAAAGATCCACCTACATAGCGCCCATTCCAGGATCGGAGCCTAAATATGCACCAACATACATAACGAAACATCTATTGCCCGGGCTCACAGCAAAATTTTCAAATGCTCATAACTTTTAAAAATCAACCTCCAGGGACTTTTTCCAACCCAGGAAAAGCCTCCATGCCTACGCCTATGCCAGCTTTCAAACTTCAGCCATTTTAGCATTAGCCCTGTCTAAAAAAAGTATGGTTAGATTTTAACTGGTAGCATATTCCTTCTCCACTCTCACTAAACTCCAAAACAACTGAAGGGAGATTGCTTACATTTTCTAGGGGAAAAAATCTTGTTTGGGCAGTGATTAAACATGGACGTTTTCAGCCAAAAAGGTGGATGTTTTGGAAGGGTTATGACCAAGTGAATACATGAGTTTATACTGGAAACTGTTCTGCAATCAGTGTAAGGGGTACATGCTCTAAACTCACTGTTTTGCATACTCTCTTTCATGCAGACTCTAGTGCAAAAAGCTTTGCAGAGTTAATAGATTGACCAAGTGGGAATAAAAAGTGAAACCAGAGGAAGAGGGAAATAACAGGGAAGAAAAACATAGGTTCTCTTCTGAGATTTGAAAATTGGTGGATGGTTGATTGTGAGGGGCAGGCAGAAACACTGGATGGCTCTACCTGACAACAGGAGCTGCCCAGGAAAAGGCTCACATACTCACATACCTGTAGCTTTAAGATTCATACAGTCATAGAAAAGTAGGGCTGGAAGGGACCTCGAGCAGTCATCCAGTTCAGCCCTTGTGCTCTGAGGCAGGACCAAGTAAACCTAAACCATCCCTAACCTGCTCTTAAAACCTCCAATGACAGAGATTCCAAAACCTCCCTTGGAAGCCTATTCCAGAACATAACTGTCATTATAGTTAGAAAGTTTTCCCTAATATCTAATCTAAATCTTCCGTGCTGCAGATTAAGCCAATTACTTTTTGTCCTACCTTCAGTGGACATGGTGAACAAGTGATCATGGTCCTCTTTATAACAGCCCTTAACATATTTGAAGACTTGTTATCAGGTCCCCTTGCAGCCATCTTTTCTCAAGACTAAACATGCTCAGTTTTTTTAACCATTCCACAGGTCAGGTTTTCTAAACCTTTTATCATTTTAATTGCTCTCCTTTAGATTCTCCCCAATTTGTCCACATCTTTTGTAAAGTGTAGTGCTCAGAACTGGACATGGTGCTACAACTGAAGACTCACCAATGCCGCGCAGACTGGGACAATTACTTCCCATGTCTTACATATGGTACTCCGATTAACATGGTATTAGTCTTTTTCACAACTACATCACATATTCAAATTTGTGATCCACTATAACCCTCAGATCCTTTTTATCAGTACTTCTACCTATCAGTTATTTTCCATTTTGTATTTGATTGTTCATTCCTAAGTGTAGTACTTTGTACTTATCTTTATTGAATTTAATTTTGTTAATTTTAGAAAAGTTCTCATATATATCAAGGTCATTTTGAATTTGAATCCTGTCCTCCAAAGTGCTTGCAACCCCTCCCAGCTTAGTGTCATCTATAAATTTTATAAGTACACTCGCTATCCACTCCATTATTCAAGTCATTAAATGAAAATATTGAATGGTACCAGACTCAGGAGAGACCCCTGCGGCACTTCACTAGATACATCATCACAGTTTGACATTGAACCATTGATAACTACTCTTTGAATACAGGTTTCAGAGTAACAGCCGTGTTAGTCTGTATTCGCAAAAAGAAAAGGAGTACTTGTGGCACCTTAGAGACTAACCAATTTATTTGAGCATGAGCTTTCGTGAGCTACAGCTCACTTCATCGGATGCATTCTGTAGCTCACGAAAGCTCATGCTCAAATAAATTGGTTAGTCTCTAAGGTGCCACAAGTACTCCTTTTCTTTGAATACAGTCTTTCAACCAGTTTACGCCTACCTTACAATAATTTAATATAGACCACATTTCCCTAGTTTGCTTATGAGAATGCAATTTGGGACTGTGTCAAAAGCCATATTAACTTTTTTAGAGAAGACTGACATAAAATAGCATTATACACCTCAGCATTCTTGATGTCATCCATTATTAGTTCTCTTTTCCTACTAAGTAATCTTGTGTCCATCTCTTGCTCCTCTATAGAACCTCTTCTTATTGCCTTGTGTGTCTCTTGCTAGGTGTAATTCGTTTTGTGCCTTAGCCTTTCTGATTTTGTTTCTACATACTTGAGCTATTCTTTTGTACTTCTTAGCCATTTGTCCATGCTTCCACTTTTTGTAGGATTCCCTTCTGATTTTCAGGTCAGTTAAATGCTCCTGATGGAGCCATAGTGGTCTCTTACTATTTTTCCTGTCTCTCCTTTGCATCAGGATAGTTGTGCCTCTAATACTGTCTTTTTGAGAAACAGACAGCTCTCCTGAACATTTTTCTCTTAGATTTTTCTTCTCATGGGATCTTACCTGCCAGTTCTCTGAGTTTGTTAAAGTCTGCTTTTTTGAAGTCCACTGTCCTTAATCTGCTGCTTTCACTCCTTCATTTTCGTAGAATCATGAAATCTATCATTTCATGATCACGTACACCCAAATGGCCTTCTACCTTTACATTTACAACCAATTCCTCCCTGTTAGTCAGAATCAAGTCCAAAATGGTTGTCCCCCTTCTTCTGCCTTCTGAAACACGAAGCTGTCCCCCAATACATTCCAATAATTTAATTGACATTTTGTGTTTTGCTGTATTACTTCATATGTCTGGGTAGTTAATGCCCCATTACTACCAGGTCTTCTATTTTGGATATTTCTGGTGTTTGTTCCAGAAATGCCTCATCCATCTCCTCCTCCTGATTTGGTGGTCTATAGTAGACTCCTACCATGGTGTTGCCCTTGTTTTTTCTCCTTTTATCTTCTCCCAGAGAGGCTTTCAACTGGTCTGCAATACCTCCTCCCTTTTTTTCCTGTCTTTTCTGAACAAGCTATACACTTCTATACCAATATTCCAGTCATGAGATTTATTGCACAAAGTCATATTTAGCTTATGTACTAATACTTCTAGTTTTTCCTATTTATTCCCCATACTCCTTGCATTGTCGATTGTGTGAAGGCTGAGAAGAAGCTAGTGCTAGGTGAAAAGGGGGGCAGAGAGGCCTTTTCTCTTCCTGTTTCCTATGAGTTAATCTGGAAGGTTTTAAAGGCAAGGAGGGGGGTTTTGAACTATAACCTAACAATTTAATACAAAGCCATCTGAGCTGTTCCAGGATAGCCAGATGATGCTTCTTTGTGAATGTGAGAAATTGGGCAGCAGCATTCTGTATAGATGCTGGAGTCCAGAGAGCTAGTACTTGGGGAAGCCATCAAGAACAACATTTCAATAAAAGGTGAATATTACTAAGTTCTAGTTGTATGATGCCAACAGTGTGCTAGACATTTTGATTAAGGATTTCAGTAGAGGTGGAGTTGAGACAGTAGTATACATAGGAAATATTGCAGAGGCGCTGATAAGCAGATTTACAGACACAGGAGATGTGGGAGGAGAAGGAGAGTTCAGAAATAAGAATGATGCCAAGGTTGCGGACAGTGGAGGCAAGTGGGAGATCTGGGTCAATAGGGAAGATATAACTCTATTTAGAGATGTTCCCCTTTCCCAAAAGAAGCACTTCTGTCTTTGAGACATTTAGCTGAAGAAAGCTGAGAAGTCAAAAACACCCTTTACCTACTGAAGACAGAGAAAGTAGAAAGAACACTCATTGAAGGTGTTGAAGAGAGCTGGTCAACATTTTTTGACTTTTTGATGTTTCGACAAAAATTTCTCAGAAGATTTTTGCTGTTTTTTTTTACCAAACTTGGCTGGTCAAAAAATTTCAGAAATTCAAAATTTCAGCAACCAAAAAATGATGAAAAGGTATTTTTTCTTGCATTTTTCAACTAGCTTAATACTGAAAGATGCAACTGCTATGTACAGTTGAGTGCCATTTGATGTAAAAGCTATAGGTAGGGACAAGATGACCAAGAGGGAGAAAGTAGACAAAAAAGAGCTGAGCTTAGCACTGAATTATGTGGGACAGCACAGAGAACGGCTTGGCACAGAAAGGGATGATCATCAAGTACAGAGAGAAAGAGCAGGTTGATTCGAAGGTGCAGAGCCTCAAAGAGGGAACCAGAGACTACTGGATAGCATTGGAAGTGATCCATCAAAGGATGGAATGGTCCACAATGTGAAGTTAAGGAAAAACAATCAGAGAGGAAAAACCTTAATTAACAGAAAGGAAGAAATAATTATCTACTCAGAAGAGGGCTGTTTCCATGTCATAGCAAAATTCAGAATAAAAAAAGGTCATGGATACTCTTGTGGTAGAAAGGATTGAAGGGAGGGGGGAAAATGTACTGTACTTTACTGAGAAAGTGATGGTTAGAGACAGAATGGTAGGAAGAAGTCAAGCTCTAGAGAGATTTTAAGAAACTGGGGCAGATCCTGTGACTCTCTTTTTTCTGTCTGAAAAGAATGATACATAAATAAATAATACTGAAGTGGACAGCAGCAGATTTTAAGTAACGTGCCAGATGCAAAGTAAATATTGACAGCGGTGGTTATGTAGGAACAACTATAGGAGAAGGACGTGTGTAACTGGGGAATGGTGGGGAGCAAAAGAACACGTGGTTTCTTAACAGATTATTGCTAAGTGGGAAGGGAACAGAAAAGTGGAAGAGAAGAGGAGAAGGCATTAGTGGAGAGGAGCAGGATGGAGGGGAGATTAGCACAAATGCTGGTTCTTAGATTTAAAGAAGGAAAATATTCTTTGTAGCTGGCCAGAGAAAAGCTGGGTGGGTAAAGGAGAAAAGTAATGGCATGGAAGCATGAGAAGATTACCAATGCCTTTTGAATTGAAAGAGAATATGGATTACACTTCGGATGCACTGTAAGGTGAGGGGTATGATAGGATTTCCAGATTTTATAGTGGATATGGAACTAGAGCACACATCATTGTTTTTAAGGCACTGGCTTGTGCATTTGAAGGTCTATTTCTGATCTGTATTCAGACAGTGCAGGAAGAAATGAAGAATTCTGATGGTGCCAAGTTGCTTATGGGCAATGAACAGGACAGGACTGTAAGTATTGACACAAGGCACTGGGGTTGGGGAAGGTTAGCAAAGAATGGATCAGATGAGCAGTTCAGGCTGCAGACTCTAGTGAAATCAAAGTGTTTGAGAAAATGGAAGCACTGGGCTGAGAAGAAAGAGAAGGATCTCAAATGTAACTACAGAATGATCAGTGCAGGGGATACAATAAACAGAATATGGAAAGGAAAGGGGTATACTGGTGAAAACAAAAGGTCAGTGCAAAGAGGGTCAAAAGGGTACCCACCATGCAATATTAATCTACTTTAGTTCTCAGGAGTCCACTTCTCTTGGAAATTATTGTTAGACCATCATATAGTGCAATGCTCAGAATTTGCGATAGCAAGGTTTTTAGTTAATTTGATGTCTCACTCCAGAACTCTTTGTAAGATGTACTTCAGTTAAAAAATGGAAAACATTCTTTGGATTTTAGATCTCTATCGACTTTTATCAAATTTAAATAAGATCAGATAACTCTTCATAGTTGCATTCAGATTATAATATTCTGCTATACTGCCCTTATATACACAAGCAACTTGTGAAATTATTTGCCAGAATATTAAACCACTACACCAGATTGCTTGGCAATGGTGCATGTCTTTGAAATATGCAGATGCTTTTCTTAACAGAGAGAAGAATTATAGTAGATTCTGATCTCCCTTATATCAGAACAAAAAGCAAAAATACATCCAACCAGTATAATATTTCATTTGCAGAAATAAATTTTTAAAAAGATAAAATTCATTTCTCAGTTTGAAAGTTTAAAATATAGTATCAAATCTCACTGGAGAAACGCAAAGTCTTAAGAGTGTCGCAATGGTGTTTAGCATCAATAAACCCAAATTCCTGGTGCTAAATGTTAGCAGACAAGTTAAAGAATAAGAAGAATAAGAATAAGTATAATAGATGGCAGAGCTACTATATGTGAAATATCTGTTGCACATTGTTTTAATATATCCCGTACACAGCCTTTGTGGGGGGAAAAGCAAAAATCTAAAGTCAGTGTATCCACTGAGATGCTGTCAATGTATTTATTTAAAACCTCCAAACCCATTTTACATAATTTTCCAAGCACAGATGCAGTCTGCACTGTTAGAGAGACAGAGTTGGCTAAAAATAAAGATTCCTGATTATAGCAGGCACATTCAGATATTCACAAAGAGAAAGAAAAAACAAAAACAAACAAACAAAAATGTTGAAAGGGTTTCCTAAAATGCAGGTGTGAAAATTACACCAGCTGGATCTGAAATAGATTTCATAGTATTCCCTAATCAACTGCTTCTGCTCATCACTTTTTAGTGGGTAAACATGATTTTCTCAGAAAGAATAAATACACACTTGCCAGAGATAAGGCTTATACTGGATCAGGCAAAATCTAATAAAATTTAGCCCCAATCTGCACAATTAGGACAAAACCTTAAATCTATATGTCTAGTTATGGTAACAGCTCAACATAAACCTAAATAAACTGTATTGTATTAAGTAGTATAGTTGAGAGTAAATGGGGTAAATGGAGTAGTAATTCAATAGTGAATTAGTTATTTTATCTGCAATATGAATTTGGCTAATTTGATCAGAAAAGCCTACAACTGGAGAAGGATTGGGCCCAATGGTTGGATATTCATAAAGCCCTTGCATAATACACAAACATGAGCAAATGTTGTCCAACCTCACGTTGCTAATTGAACTATTTTTACGTGCACCAAAGGCAACTTCAGAAGTTCTTTCAACAAGAAACTGATTTATAAGTAATTATAACCATTCCATAGACAACTCCAACCTGGCTTCTGCAATCAGTTACAAACACATACATTTCCAATAAGATAGGTTCTGAGTGGAAGTCCTTATCTCAACAATAGTAATTCTATGTGCACCTTTTACATCAATACAGTGCCAGTCTACGAATAGAACAGAAGTAGGGAACAATATGAACAAGATAGAGGGTTCAACCCTACTAAATCCTAACACATTTTAACTTTATATTAATAATAGAATGCCATTGCTGCCTATTCTGGCACATTTGCAAGATTGCGTTTGAGTACAAGGGCCTGGCATGCATTTCTACTATCGATAGGAAAACAAGAGCAGCCTTGTTATGATTAAAAGGGTCTATTTCCCTCAGACTTCTGTCTTCTGTGTCCATCTGCACAGCTGCTTTGAACTTGGCCAAACACCAGTTTTAGGGTCACTTGCAAGTACACATTTTAAATCAGCAGCAAACTGCACAAATTCTCTGGCACAGAAAGGAAAATATCCAAGTTTTCACTCAGATGGTTGATAAATGATTTTGTATGACATTCATCATTTCAGATAGGCTGAACTATTTGGGGAGCTGCAGCAAAACATCTCTATAGACATGTACTGCTTCATGAGGAGAATCAGATAAAGCCAATATAATCATGCACAAAGAAATGAAAAGAAATCACTGTGGACAAAAATGAATTCTGCAGATACATAGAAACCTCTGACTGAATTGCCAAAGAAAGGTCACAAAGTTTGTATTTAAAAAAATATGTTAATCTCTTTCTAAATATAGAAAACTAAACCAAACTTTTTCTATAAGAAATTAGTGAAATGAGTGGCAGTGAGTAGATGAAAGAGACCTGTAGAGTCAGGAATGAAGAGAAATGTGTAAAATTCTCTGGTAGTATTAAGTGAATATAAAGATTGGTCTGGGTTTCCACTTGCTTTTTAATGTTATCACAAAGCTCTATTCAATAAGAGGAGAAAGCAACCAAGTACTCAATCTCTAGAATATAAACCTTTCAGCACTGAAATTTTCAGTTCTATTATAGCTTGCAAGCATTTTTCATCAAGTCTATATTATAGTCAAAAGGATAAAAGAAGGAAATAATTTAAATAAACAAAACTATTTCATGCTTAAAATTTCAATAGCCAAATTAGAAAATTGTGAACACTGAAACAGAAAGACAGACTTACATTGGTTGAGACATGCCATCCTTTTAGTAAAGCATGAAAGCGCTTAATGGTGTCCTTTATGCAATTGAGCCAACATAATTAACTAAAGAACAACGGCTAAGATCAAAGGCTTCAACCAGCTTACTCTCTTACTAATAAAATCCTGATTCCATAGCATGATGTAAAGTATTTTTAATTTAATGTTTCTGAGATATTGTTACTGGTTAGTTGATGAGATAAATGCATAGAAAATAATCTCTCTTTACCTAGCCAACTTCCCCCCCCTCCCCCGCAAGTAATCCCTACTACAATCCCCAGAAATATGTTTATTGTTTTTGTCAATTCCATTTTAAAATGTTTTTTATTCAAATTGTTCTGCCTTTTATTCCAAAGAATAATAATGAGGTACCTGAATTTGGTGGTGGCTACAAAACTAATTTCAGCCTGAAGCAAATAAAAAAATTTAACATTCATCTTTTTAAGTTATTTAAAAGGTGTTTCATGCATTTCTTTTACAGTTAATTTAATTAAGTCTTTCTGTTTAATAAATACCTCCAACACAATCAGTGAGCCTTTTTCTTTCTGGAGAAGAAATGGGAAAACCTATGGCAAGCAGTTATTAAGTGTAATCTGAAAAGAATCATTAACTGCTCTCAACTAATTGTTATCATTTTAACAGTTTGAGTACTCTAACATTATTAAATACCAAAAACAACACTCTAGTCCTGCACCTAAGTTTGCTAGATGGGAATATTAGTATCACTACTACACAGAGAACAACATGTTCCTTTAGGAAATGGTGAACAATAAAACTGAAAACAAGGGATACAAATAAAAAGGATAAAAATCCACCACCCTACATTTAAGACTTTAAAAAAAAAAACTCTCAACAAATAATTATATCTTAAAGCATAAAAATACCAAAAAGAAGAATTTTTCAGCTCTAGTTCACTGTCATACATTTCCTTAACTCTTCTGAAATATACTACCTATGATCAAAGCTGCATAACATGTTCATGTAATCTCCTTTCATACAAGAAGTAACACTCATCGTAATTTTAGGAAAATGGGAAAAGCTATAGATTTTGTCTTCTAACACTATTTTACTGATCTTAAACCAAAGTATCCCAGTGAAACCTTTTCTCCTATCAAAGACTTAATACATACCTCATCCAGGGGTGTCCTCAATGCAGATTATTTTGTTTCCAAAATATCAGCTAATGTCCATTTACAATAAAACCCAGCTGGCTACTTGTAACTGTAAATCTGAAAGTTTATTATGATACATGCAAGAAGTTTAGAAACACCTGACTGGTTGGGGGAATTTTTTTCAGTTCTTAGGTTTAAAAAACCAACAATACTGAATATTCAAATGAGATTCAATGCTCAAGGTTTAGTGACATCCTCGCTGAACATCTTTGCATACACAATTACAAGTTGACTTTTATTTCAGTTAAAATGTCAATAGCAGAGGGTTATCTTTTTTGGGGGGGAGGTGGAGGGAGAAGTATAGAAAAAAATCAATAAGAATGTTATCCACTGTAAATTATCAATGAGTTAGGATTAGAGAAGAAATCCTCAATGTCAGCTAATGTCCTATGGGAACCTAAGAGGTTGATTTCTCTGAGAGCTTCAGAATCACAGAAGAATAGACTTATATTAACCATAAAACCACAAGTCCTTAGCATCTACAGGGCTCTTTCTTGTCAGGAGCTGGGTTTGTCCTTTCTATTCAATACATATCTATTAATGGAAGTAATGAAACAGACAAAATTTTCCATCCAGTAAATGTTGTTCTATAACAAACTGTCCTTACCAATCTTAGGTTAGACTGCTGACATAGTGTGAAAAACAGAAAAATAAAGACAGCCAGCCATGAGGAAATTACTGAGCATCATTCAAAACAGACAAAAGACCATAATTAATATACATGTGTAAAGAAAATAAACTACAATACTCAAAAGACTTTGGTAGCCTTTTAACAAGCATGTAGCTTTCAGTAACATACTCATTTTACCAGCATGCTATTCATGTATGTACACACAGTAAAACAAGCAGTACATACATACAGAACACACAAATTCACAGTGTTACCATTTAAACCTCAAATTCATGAAAATACACCAAAAGTAATTAAATGTCATAGTTTTGGCGCGCAGGGAGGACTGTCTCTAATAATTATTTAATTAAATGGCAATTTACTGGGACAGTCTCCTGCATTTTAATATTCCTGTTTTGTTCAAGGAACATAATTTGTTCAGCTAATAAGGGGCATTACTACTGTAATTTACAAGCTACTGCAAATAAAGTTTATCAGTTTAACAGGTATTTGTTTAAGAGGGTTCTAATGCATTCCTCTACATTTAATGAGGAGAAAATTTTTTCAACAGAATATGTGCGTGTGAGTCCCTTTGTAATATGATTGTAAGGTCCTTGGGACATGGACTGCACCTTCCCCTCTATTCTGTACAGCACCAAGAATGTGCTTAACAAATAATCCATAGTATATTATTATACAGATGATTACATGTATTACTTAAGTGTGTTAGTAGGGGGTATACCCAGAAAGAGAGAGAGAGAGAGCGGGTCAGTAAGCTATTTGTGATAAAAACACACAGAGAAAGGGTCAGCAAGCTATTTGTGATAGACACACAAACACACACAGAGGCTTATGCTCAAATAAATTGGTTAGTCTCTAAGGTGCCACAAGTCCTCCTTTTCTTTTTGCGAATACAGACTAACACGGCTGCTACTCTGAAACCTATTTGTGACAGACACACACACACACAGAGCGTCAGGAAGCTATTTGTGACAGACACACACACACACACAGAGGGTCAGCAACCTATTTGTGACAGACACACACACAAGGAGGGTCAGCAACCTATTTGTGACAGACACACACATAGAGGGTCAGGAAGCTATTTGTGACAGCCACACACACACACAGAGGGTCAGCAACCTATTTGTGACAGCCCCCCCCCACACACACAGGGTCAGGACGCTATTTGTGACAGACAGACAGACACACACACACAGAGGGTCAGGAAGCTATTTGTGACAGCCCCCCCACACACACACAGAGGGTCAGGAAGCTATTTGTGACAGACAGACAGACACACACAGGGTCAGGAAGCTATTTGTAATAGACAGATACCTGAGCCTTAGAATACTCAAGGAACTGAGCAGAGACATGGGGAGGACAGCAGCCCCTTGACCAGCACAGCAAGGAAGTTGATCTGGCATTGACACTAGTGTAGTAGCCGGTATCTCTCACCCCCTAGTGAGATGCGCTTTCAGGGCTGCCCCCCCAGACACACACTCGGGAGGGGACGGCTCCTTCCGTGCTGAGCGCCCCTCCCGCTCTTCCTTACCCTTCACATCGGCTCCTGCTCCGGGCCGCTGCTCCTTCTCGCCTGCCTCGTGCTCTTGCCAAGTGGCGCGGCGGCTCCTCGGCGGGACTGAGACGCGCTCCCGCGCTCACTACAGCTCCCCCCCAGCAGGGAGCACGCGGGCCGCCCCGCCCCGGCCGGGCCCGGGGCGCCGGGGAGAGGAGAGGAGGCGGCGCTGGGAGCTGGGGAAGGACAGCAGGCAGGCTCAGGCAGCGCGCCGGGCGCTGCTCTCCATGTGCTCCTCCTGCCCCCGGCTGGGAGGAAGCCGCCCCCACTCCTCCTCTGCGGCTGCAGCTGCTGCGCGCCCGGCCCCGGCTGAGTGTGTGTGTCCGCGCCTCTCCTCCCAGCCTGGCTCCTCGCACCCCCCCTCTTTCTCTCGGGTCCCATTTATGAAGCTCCGTCCCCATCACGTGCTAATGTGCCTTTGTCCTGGCCCTGGCAGCGGCAGAGACACGGCAACAGTAACTAGCGGGGAAGGGGGCAAAGCGCAGCAGCAAACTTCATTCACACGCCTGGGGAGGGAGGGATGCTCGCCGCCCTGGGAGGAGCGGGGCTGGAGTGGGCGCTGCTCTGTGCATTGGGGTGCTGGAGGAAAGAGGGTGACCCGGGAGTGCTCCGTGCATGGGGGTGCTGGAGGAAAGATGGGGCTGTTCTGTGCATGAGGGTGCAGGGGAGGAGGGGGAACGGGGTCTGTTCTGTGCATTGGGGTGCTGGGGGAAGAGGGGGAACGGGGTCTGTTCTGTGCATGAGGGTGCAGGGGAGGAGGGGGAACGGGGTCTGTTCTGTGCATTCGGGTGCTGGGGGAAGAGGGGGAACGGGGTCTGTTCTGTGCATTGGGGTGCTGGGGGAAGAGGGGGAACGGGGTCTGTTCTGTGCATTCGGGTGCTGGGGAAGAGGGGGAACGGGGTCTGTTCTGTGCATTCGGGTGCAGGGGAAGAGGGGGAACGGGGTCTGTTCTGTGCATTGGGGTGCAGGGGGTAGGGGAAACGGGATCTGTTCTGTGCATTGGGGTGCTGGGGGAGGACGGGGAACGGGATCTGTTCTGTGCGTTGGGGTGCTGGGGTAGGCGGGGCTGCTCTGTGCACTGAGATGCTGGGAGGGCAAGGGGGAACTTGCGCTGCTCTGGGTCTGAGAGCGTTAGATGGGGGAGATGATTAAGATCTCCGTTTCCAAGCACAACCTTGTCCCCACTTCTCCTCTCCTGAAGAGACCGTGTCCTGGGCAAGACTCCCTCCCTGCCTTCTGCTCCTTTCCAGCAACCTAGCAACGTCTCCCCTCGCGTAGCCAGCCCCTGCCTTTGCACACAGCCTTCCCCATTCATCCCGTTATGGGCTTTAAATTATTAATTATTATCATCATCGTCTTGCTGTCGTCTTCTGCGGAGTGACAGCAGCTGGGGAGGGGACAGAAGGGCATGGTCGGGACCCACTGCCGGGCGGGACGACACCTTTCCCAACCCCCAGGGAGCAGCAGATCCCTCCTTCCCCACAGAGGAAGGGGGAAGTGTTGCCCTGCAATGTTGCTGCTGCCCTTTCTGCCCCCGGGGGCGGGGGGCACTGCCGGCCCCCAGTGTAATTCACACAAGGAAGGTGCTCACTGGCGGGCCACATCTCCGCAAGCTGTTCTCGCTTGGTCCGGGACGGCGTCCGGCGAAGCCAGGTCACCCAGCCCTCCTCCGCCTCCTGTTATGTGACTGCAAAACCCACCGAGGAAGCTTCCCGCCGGGGCAGGCTGCTGTACCAGCGGGGGTATTTAGGGGGCATGCTAATTAGCTGGTTACAATAACAGCAGCCCTCTGCTTGCTTCCCATATGCACAGATCAAGCCTTGATTGGGCTTTACATTTATCATGGTTACGGCTTAAAATGCATTCACACACGAGGCTGATGAGCAAGGGCTGAAGGATTTTTTTTTTTAAAACTGTGTCTCTTGGACTGTACTCCTTCAGCAACCATGGCCCCAAACCTAACCGCACATCAAGACTGCAGCCTCTCCCTGTCCATTGGGAAGGCATTTGTCACGGTAGTATCTAGGCTCCCAAACTCTGGCCTATTGTATGTGACACCCCACTCCCCCCAAGATTATTGCTGTAGGTCAGGGATTGCACCTTCTATGTTTGCATAGCAACCAGCACAATAAATAATAAATTACAGTAATAAAATAATACTGTCAGATACAATGAAGGGAATCCCTGATCTCTGAGCGCTGAAATGTCAGCCAGGATGCAAAGATAGGAGGCAAGCCTGAAAAGTTGGAATTTATTTTAAATTCAACTCACTGAAAAACAAATCTATTCCCCCCTGCCCCCCAGTCCCTATCTCTATAGTATTAAAAAGATATGATTGTCCCCACACATATTAATAAAAATAATATAATGTACATAGTATCTTAAAATATCAACTGGTCAATCCAAAGAACACACCTGTGAAGAAGGTATTATTCTCCCCATTTTACAGATAGAGAAACGGAGGCAGAGAGGATAACACATGAATCTCCAAAAGTGACTAGAGATTTGCAGGAATCTAAGTTTTTGGCTGCTAAACTTGACACACTTCAAAGTGGCCTGATTTTCAGAAAGTGCTGAGTATCTGTCTTCCGAAAACCAGCCCTTTTTAAAGTGCCTCAAGTTGGACACTCTGAGGTTCTCCAAATAATTAGTCACTTTTGAAAATGTGGGTCTGTCCAAGACCACAGAGCAAGCCAGTGTCAGAATCAGAACCAGGATTAGCATTCAAGACTTTCTGGCTCCCAGTCCCATGCAAAGCCTGCTAAACCATGACTTACTACATCTATTTCTTGTCCACAGGGCTATTTCTGATTATAATAATTAAATTCACAAGAAAGAGGCATAGAATTTTAAAAGTAGCATCGTTACTCTTAGAGGAAAAAAGAGGAGGGAGGGCTAACTCATTTGTGCCCAACAAGCGTTTCTGAGGAAAGACAGTCTATTTGCTTATTCTTAAATGCTGGTGTGTGGAAAGGAAACTTGTTTAACACCACAGTAAATCAGAGCAGGTTCTTCTGTGGCTTTACTTTTCAGAAAGTACTAACTTGTCTTTCTAAGGGAATTTAACATTTTTATTTGATTCCTTTTCTAAGAGATGTTTGTGGTTTAGGGTTTTAATTTAAACTGGTTGGGTTATCATAGAATCATAGAATATCAGGGTTGGAAGGGACCTCAGGAGGTCATCTAGTCCAACCCCCTGCTCAAAGCAGGACCAATCCCCAACTAAGTCATCCCAGCCAGGGCTTAGTCAAGCCTGACCTTAAAAATCTCTAAGGAAGGAGATTCCACCACCTCCCTGGGTAACGCATTCCAGTGTTTCACCACCCTCCTAGTGAAAAAGTTTTTCCTAATATCCAACCTAAACCTCCCCCACTGCAACTTGAGACCATTACTCCTCGTTCTGTCATCAGCTACAAGTGAGAACAGTCTAGATCCATCCTCTTTGGAACCCCCTTTCAGGTAGTTGAAAGCAGCTATCAAATCCCCCCTCATTCTTCTCTTCTGTAGACTAAACAATCCCAGTTCCCTCAGCCTCTCATCATAAGTCATGTGTTCCAGTTCCCTAATCATTTTTGTTGCTCTCCGCTGGACGCTTTGCAATTTTTCCACATCCTTCTTGTAGTGTGGGGCTCAAAACTGGACACAGTACTCCAGATGAGGCCTCACCAATGTCGAATAGAGGGGAATGATCATGTCCCTCGATCTGCTGGCAATGCCCCTACCTATACAGGCCAAAATGCCATTGGACTTCTTGGCAACAAGGGCACACTGTTAACTCATATCCAGCTTCTCATCCACTGACACCCGTAGGTCCTTTTCTGCAGAACTGCTGCCTAGCCATTCGGTCCCTAGTCTGTTGTGGTGCATGGGATTCTTCCATCCTAAGTGCAGGATTCTGCACTTGTCCTTGTTGAACCTCATCAGATTTCTTTTGGCCCAATCCTCTAATTTGTCTAGGGCCCTCTGTATCCTATCCCTACCCTCCAGTGTATCTACCTCTCCTCCCAGTTTAGTGTCATCTGCAAACTTGCTGAGGGTGCAATCCACACCATCCTCCAGATCATTTATGAAGATATTGAACAAAACCAGCCTGAGGACCGACCCTTGGGGCACTCCACTTGATACCAGCTGCCAACTAGACATGGAGCCATTGATCACTACCCGTTGAGCCCGACAATCTAGCCAGCTTTCTATCCACCTTATAGTCCATTCATCCAGCCCATACTTCTTTAACTTGCTGGCAAGAATACTGTGGGAGACCATATCAAAAACTTAACTAAAGGCAAGGAATAACACATCCACTGCTTTCCCCTCATCCACAGAGCCAGTTATCTTGTCATAGAAGGCAATTAGATTAGTCAGGCATGACTTGCCCATGGTGAATCCATACTGACTGTTCCTGATCACTTTCCTCTCCTCTAAGTGCTTCAGATTTGATTCCTTGAGGACCTGCTCCAAGATTTTTCCAGGGACTGAGGTGAGGCTGACTGGCCTGTAGTTCCCCGGATCCTCCTTCTTCCCTTTTTTAAAGATGGGCACTACATTAGCCTTTTTCCAGTCATCTGCGACCTCCCCCAATCTCCATGAGTTTTCAAAGATAATGGCCAATGGCTCTGCAATCACATCCGCCAATTCCTTTAGCACTCTCAGATGCAGCGCATCCGGCCCCATGGACTTGTGCTTCTCCAGCTTTTCTAAATAGTCCCGAACCACTTCTTTCTCCACTGAGGGCTGGTCACCTCCTCCCCATGCTGTGCTGCCCAGTGCAGTAGTCTGGGAGCTGACTTTGTTCGTGAAGACAGAGGCAAAAAAAGCATTGAGTACATTAGCTTTTTCCACGTCCTCTGTCACTAGGTTGCCTCTCTCATTCAGTACGGGGCCCACACTTTCCTTGACTTCCTTCTTGTTGCTAACATACCTGAAGAAACCCTTCTTGTTACTCTTAACATCTCTTGCTAGCTGCAACTCCTGATTTCACTCCTGCATGCCCAAGCAATATTTTTATACTCTTCCCTGGTCGTTTGTGCAATCTTCCACTTCTTGTAAGCTTCTTTTTTGTGTTTAAGATCAGCAAGGATTTCACTGTTAAGCCAATCTGGTTGCCTGCCATATTTACTATTCTTTCTATACATCGGGATGGTTTGTTCCTGTAACCTCAATAAGGATTCTTTAAAATACAGCCAGCTCTCCTGGACTCCTTTCACCCTCATGTTATTCTCCCAGGGGATCCTGCCCATCAGTTCCCTGAGGGAATCAAAATCTTCTTTTCTGAAGTCCAGGGTCCATATCCTGCTGCTCTTCTTTCTTCCTTGTGTCAGGATCCTGAACTCGACCATCTCATGGTCACTGCCTCCCAGGTTCCCATCCACTTTTGCTTCCCCTACTAATTCTTCCCGGTTTGGGAGCAGCAGGTCAAGAAGAGCTCTGCCCCTAGTTGGTTCCTCCAGCACTGGCATCAGGAAATTGTCCCCTACACTTTCCAAAAACTTCTTGGATTGTCTGTGCACCGCTGTATTGCTCTCCCAGCAGATATCAGGGTGATTGAAATCTCCCATAAGAACCAGGGCCTGCAATCTAGTAACTGCCGTTAGTTGCCGGAAGAAAGCCTCATCCACCTCACACCCCTGGTGTGGTGGTCTATAGCAGACTCCCACCACAACATCACCCTTGTTGCTCACACTTCTAAACTTAATCTAGAGACTCTCAGGTTTTTCTGCAGTTTCATACCGGAGCTCTGAGCAGTCATACTGCTCTCTTACATACAGTGCAACTCCCCCACCTTTTCTGCCCTGCCTCTCCTTCCTGAACAGTTTATATCCATCCATGACAGTACTCCAGTCATGTGAGTTATCCCACCAAGTCTCTGTTACTCCAATCACATCATAATTCCTTGACTGTACCAGGACTTCCAGTTCTCCCTGCCTGTTTCCCAGGCTTCTTGCATTTATGTATAGGCACCTGAGATAACTCGCTGATCATCCCTCTTTCTCAGTATGAGGCAGGAGCCCACCCCTCTTGCGCTCTCGTGCTCGTGCTTCCTCCTGGTATCCCACTTCCCCACTTACCTCAGGGCTTTGGTCTCCTTCCCCCGGTGAACCTAGTTTATACTTACCTTCCCAAAGCATCTCCTCTCCTAAGGTAAATCACATTCAGTGGATGTCAATAGACAAGAACCAGCCCACAGAGTGAGTTTAAGGACATGCGTTATTTCAACTGCTTATTCCTCCTTCATGTTCACAGCATGTAAAAGATCCCCAACCTGAACTGGGACTTACTGCAATTGCAGGATAATTCTTCTTTCTTCACTTCTAAACTCTGATAACAAGAGGGGATGTTTCAGTTTAGAAATATGCTCTCATTGGCCATGTCTACACTAGGAATTATTTTCTTAAAATCTCTCAATGTGGCTACCACCAGCTTAGTTCATTAGTGGTAACAATGGCAAAAACCTTATAGAAGAACAGACATTGGTAACCAATGGTAAGCACCATGCTGCATAAACCTGTGGTTCTCAACCTTTTCCATACTGGGACCATCCTTTCCCAGGACTCCCTTTTCATTAATAACATGGTGAGGGCTGGGTAGTGATGACCTCATGACACCTGTTCCCAGTAGAACACTTTTAGGTCCCAATTAGAGAACCCACGGTGTAGACCTTCTCAGAGTAAGGTTAGATGACAAAGTGCTTAAAATGGTGGATACCTAGAGCCTTGTCTTAACGAGCACTTTCCTCTTTGCCACCATTGGTGTTAAAACCAACAGCATCAATGGTGAGACATTTAAGAGAAAAAAACCTAGTGTAGACACAGACATGGAGGGGAATGGCAATTACTTCGTCCCTCCAGATATTTACGATGCACTCCTGTGGATAGTATCTCTCTCACACACTTGCTCCTAGTCCTAATACTGGGTCTCCAACTGGAATTTTATACATTTCTTCATGAATCATGCCAATCTGCCCCCCGCACAGCACTTCTTACCTCTGGTTGGAATAAGTGAGCTGAGACTAAATTCTTTCTACATCACAAAACTCCACCAATAGTTGCTCTCACAGTCATCATTTTTTCACTGAAATTTGGTATCTGTGGCTCCAGTTGAAAACTACATTCCCCCCATTTCTTTATGAATTTTGCTATCCCAATGGTCAAGTGTTATTTATCTATTTAGATTGATTAGATGCATCTACCTAGTACTCTAGATGCCTTATTTAATAAAAACATATACAAGAATTAGGTTATGTGAATCAGTAGTCACAAAGGGAATCTCCATCATAAATAAAATTCTGTCTCTGCGTACTCTGAAGGTCAGCAGATATGAGATCCACAAGACTAAGATGGGGAAGGAGTTCCAAAAATTAGACCCCCTACTCTCAAAATTCCGTGGACTATCCCTCTCCTCCTAAACCAGACAGCTGTTACCTTGAGCACCTCGGCTGTTCAACTGCCATAGCAAAACACAGGGAGAGAGCAGTTTTAAGGTAACAAGAATCTTTGGATATTCTATATTTTCTCAGCAATTGATCAAACAGACAAGGATGGTCTTGTGGTCTAGACACAGAACTGGGACTGACGCTATCTGAATTCAGTTCAGGGCTTTGCCCCAGACTTTGTGTCTGACCTTCGGGAAGAAGTTATAGACTTATTTTCAGAGGTGTTGAGAACCCAGAATTCTCCCTGACTTCAAAGGGAGCTCCAGATACTCAGCACTGCTGACAATCAGGCCATTAACCAATCTGTGCCTCAGGTCCCCATCTGTAAAATTAGGATAATAACGCTTCCTTTCTAGCATCCTTTATTTGTGTTGTCTACTTAAATTGTAAGATCCTCAGCACAGGAACTGTCTCTTACTAATAGTTTGTATAGCACATAGCACAATGGGGCAATCTTGCAGAGGGCCTTGAGGCACTAAAACATAACAACAATAAAAACCCAATCAAAACTGTTATTGTCCAGAAGTAGCTTTACTGCCATCAAGTGAATAAACCCCCCTGAAAAGACAGAATACCTGCATGTGGGTTAGTTATCCAGAAACTCCCCTGATTAGCTATCTGCACATTTATCCAAATGTTTTTGAAATATTTATGGTAAAATTTTGTAGTGGCCACAAAAAACTGGTAAATAAGGGATCGTTACATTGTACAAGTAATGCTATTTTCTCCTTTCCTTTAACCGCTACATTAATTTAATCCTTGCGAATGATGCTGGATTGACAGCTCTGACAACTGATAGTTACTAGCCACATAATTAGTACAGGCACTGAAAGTTCCCCCACATCACCCCAACCCACCAATATGCCTCAGTCCTGATCTGTGGGCGAGATGGCAGTTCAGTCTGCATATCTAGTCCATTCTTGGCTTCTCAACTCAGATGGCCGATAAGGATGCTAATTATGCTGGCGATTTTTATAATGTGAATATATGTCTACTAGGGCAAGACTGAGACCGCCAACTCATTTCACACAGAAGAACAAACGGCTATCGTATATTAATGACTTTTTGTAACTATGGATCTAAACCAAATTAAAACCAGTGATGCCAGCATTAAAGCTTCTAACCCATCATTAACTAACTCCTGAAGCTATCCAGTTCCCCCAAATGTCATTCTCTCCAGTTTCTTCCAGCTTTGTCCTTTTAGATTGGAGTTGAGTGATGATGAACCAATTTAGCCACTGTTCTGTGCAATTTGGGTTATGCACTCTGTGAAATTAAGAAGATGAGAGAGCCATGGAGCACATTTACCTCAGAATATTTTAAGAAAAATCTCAATGTATTCCTGACAGGAGTGTTAATAACCATACCGGATAGAATGTATTTGAGATTAATCTTCTGCTTTATTGATATTTTCAGATGTTTTGACTATTCTGCTGTGGGTGGTACTGCAGGGTGCTAACAAGGTTCTTCTTTGGCTCTGAGGGAGGTGATATTGTGTCTTGTTACCTTCCTTTCCCCCATCTCCCACCAAAGGCTGCAGAAAAGAGAAGAGCTGGCAGAGTGGTGAGAGGTTGGGATGGGGAAACCCCACTTTTAAATTCAAAAGATTGCCAAGGTTCTGGGACTAGGAATATCTTAATTGAAGTCTTTCTCTGTCACATGCTTGCTGATGCTTAGGGAAGACCTCTTAGACATGTTCTTGTGGGGCTCAATCCACACTCCCCTCCCTCTTCCTTTCTGATTTTCTCTCTGATGCTCAAGTCTCAGCTCAAACACACTGGAAAAAAATACGGTGTTCAATACGAAATGGTGACACAGTGATCCAATTGTGAGCATTACCTTCTGGTGTCAGCAGCTCTAATTGGCTCTGGGCTGTGAACCTTTTTGCATTGTCTGCTTGCTGAATGTGGCTTGGTAGAGACTCATCACAAGTCGAAGGGCAGTAGCCTTGTGAGCTAAAGCTCACAATTTTGGACTAGCTTGTTCTCCAGAGTTTGAATCTTTGAGCAGATGACTTCAGTTCCAGCTATGAGTTCATGAGCTGCTCCATTAATGATGCATGCAGCTTAGAGCACTTCACGCAGCATTTTTGTACGTTTCTTGGGAGCTCAAGATTGGTTAAGGCAAACAAAGTTTCTTTTCAGTCAACCATCAGAAAACTAAAGCCCCGAAAATCTGCTCCAGGTGGAAAATGCTGGTTACCATAGAGGGGAGTGAGTGTGCTTTGTTATAGAGGAGGGGCCTCTTTGACCTTGGGGATGCTGCTTTTGAACCTTATTTTTACATTTTTCTAACACAAAGGAAATCACTGCCTCTCCTAAGTGATCTTTCAATACAGAGGAACAACCTCATTAGTTTTTTTCACCTTCTCACCTTCGTTCATTAAACCATACTCTTTAGAGTCCTAGCTGAGCAGCAGGGAACATTATGAGCTGACTGAAAAGCACTTCCTTTGTTAACATGTTTTTTCATCATTGAGCACCAGAACAGTAATGAGGATGTAGATCATCTTTTCATCATAAATATGCACAGCAAAGTGTAAAAAAAAGGAGCTTCCAAAAATAAATAAACAAAAACAACTGTGTAGTGAAGGGAAGGGATGGATAAACAGGATGACAAAGCTTTTTCCTGATTCTGTAAACCATGCTTCATGTACAGAAGCATCAAAGTCAGGAATGTCTCCAAATGACTGTGGGTGCTGTGAATGTTTCATTTGCTGGAAATAGGCACACGGTCATATTTCAAACTTCCGCACAACATACATATAGATCATTCGTTGGTATGAGGGGAAAAGGGTAACTCTGCTCAGGCAACCCTAAGGTAGATTGGTTCTGTTATAGAAATATACAGATTTGTTTTCTGTCTCGATTTTTGTTCACATGTTCTTTGTTCCTTTTATACATAAAAACAACTCTCCGTGTCAATTTTTAAACAGGAACAATATATATCTGTCTCTGCCATGTACATATGCAGTGCCAACCAAGGAAAACAGTTATGGTTTTGAAAGAGAATGACATATTCTCAGCTCAAACCACCTAATATAGCTGTTTAGAGAAGGGACCTTCTCTTCAGATGTGTTTGTACAGCACCCAGCACAATGAGCCCTTAGCTGCGATTGGGGCCTTTGGGGGCTACTGTAATATCAATAGTAAACAAGAACAATAATTATTATAAAATAAAAAACATATTGCTTAAGTGCTAAGTCAGTTTGCCCAGAGTAAGGAACAATGCCTTGTTGTGCTGCCCTTGGAGCAGCATGCGAGGGAGACTGTGACTCCTCAAGCAGAAATCTGCCTCCCTGTCTCCCTGCTGCTCTGGGGAGTAAGTAACCTGTGACAGGTTTATACCCACTGCATCATGCCCTTCTTGGTGCACTGGCATAGCTGTGGCACTCTGTGCATTGAGTGGGTAGCGTCAAGGCTCTGCCAAGTTCCCACCTCCATCCATCCCTTCCCACCAGAGGGGCAGTGGGGCTTGGAGCACAGCGGCTTTGCAGAGACTGCTTCCTCCTGCGTGCAGGAGGTGGTGCTATGTACTGGCACAAAGGAGTAAGGAGCAGCTGTTGCTCCCCTCTATTGTCTTGTGCCAGCATACAGACAGGACCACAATCTGGCCCTCAAGCTTCGGAGTTGGGGTATTTCTTTGACTTCAGCTGATGCTTCTCTGCCATATCTGCCTTTATTACAATTACAAGAGTTTATTTCCTTTGTATGGTCAAAGCAGGCTAATGCTTTCAGGCATACATGACCATTTCTCTCTTATCACACCCTCTGCCCCAGCACACTTATTTAGTTAATTACAGTTCCACTAGTTTCTACATGAAGGGCAGCTCCCTTAAAAATTGTGTGTAAGTGTTCATTTAATAAAATGCTTTGGTTATGAAGTCACTTTCCTTGCTTGGATATTTATTATTTCACCTGCTTTGAAATGGAAATTGAATTGCACTTGCAGGCCTGAAAATTCATCTAGCTTTATAGCAGCTGAAAGCATGCTAGGTGCTTTGCAAAAATATGTTAAAAAATCTGGGTCCCTGTCACAAAGAGCTTAAAGTTTAAGGTTCCAGTCCTGAAATCAGATCTATGGGGACAGACCCCTCTACCTTTCCGGAGCTCCATTAATTTCAGTGGGGTTCTGCACAAGTACTGGAGTCTGCCCAAACAGGCCAGATGACAGGATTGGGACCTAACATCAGACTTACTGTAACGAGAGAATGACAGACAATAAGTGGGGAGATCACACAGTGACTGTTTTGGCATGTGATCTTGAGAACATATGTTGAGATTCCATTGTAAAATATTAAGTTTTGCTAAGTTTGTTCGTTTGACAAATTCACTTCATTTAGGGGACACTGCAAAATATATATTTGAAAATGGATGTTATTTTATGTTAAGAAAAAACAACAAGAAACAACAACATTAAAGTCTCCATGGGAGAGCACAATGTTCTCAAGGCTCCTCTGTAAGAGGCTAAAAACAACTCTGAGAAGAAAATGTCAGATAAACTGCACCTGCATGCAGGGAGAGTTCTTAGAAATCAAAGGTGCAGTACACAGGAAAACAAACATACATCATAATCTAATGTTGCCTAAACCACAATATTTAGATTTAGCGGTTTTGTTATATTAAAAGTCAATGGAGTTACACTAGGGATGAAGATGGGCTAAAAATGTTTTAGTAAACACTTTAAAATGTCCTTTCCCTCTAAATCTGCTGCACCTTAAGGTACTTTCTACTCCTACCTCTTGGCTCTAGCTCACAGGGTCACATAACCTTCTCACTCAACAGCAGTGACAACAGAAGCCATCTTGGATAAATGGAATGTTGGTTTAAACTTGCCTCAGTTTTTACTTTCTCCCTTCTTCACAGTCACTTTTAAAAGCCATTTGTGCCCAATCTTGTTGGGCACATCTCCTGCTGCAGCTGGAATCTGTGCAATGAGCATGTTCGATTGAACAATAAAATAAGGAAGCAGAAGGTTTTTATTTACTTCAGTTTTTGCTTCAATTTCCTTCCACAATTCTTGTTTTCTGCAGTATAGCTGAGAAGCCAAAAAGCTGCAGAAAAGCCCCAAAATGAGCTGCAGCATCAGAATTACTCTGTATTAGACTTCTCTGTTTTGTAAGACCCTGTATCAGGAAGTTGCTAATTGGTCAATCCTTCTTAGGACTCAAAACAATTGACCATTATGGTATTTCATAGTATTAAGGTATTTCATAGAATCATAGAATATCAGGGTTAGAAGGGACCTCAGGAGGTCATCTAGTCCAACCCCCTGCTCAAAGCAGGATCAATCCCCAACTAAATCATCCCAGCCAGGGCTTAGTCCAGCCTGACCTTAAAAACCTCTAAGGAAGGAGATTCCACCACCTCCCTAGGTAACGCATTCCAATGCTTCACCACCCTCTTAGTGAAAATTTTTTTCCTAATGCCCTCCCAACCTTTCCAAACCTCCCCCACTGCAACTTGAGACCATTACTCCTCGTTCTGTCATCTGCTACCATTGAGAACAGTCTAGATCCATCCTCTTTGGAACCCCCTTTCAGGTAGTTGAAAGCAGCTATTAAATCCCCCCTCATTCTTCTCTTCTGCAGACTAAACAATCCCAGTCCCCTCAGCCTCTCATCATAAGTCATGTGTTCCAGTCCCCTAATAATTTTTGTTGCCCTCCGCTGGACTCTTTCCAATTTTTCCACATTTCCTTCTTGTAGTGTGGGGCCCAAAACTGAACACAGTACTCCAGATGAGGCCTCACCAATGTTGAATAGAGGGGAACGATCACGCCCCTCAATCTGCTGGCAATACTCCTACCTATACAGGCCAAAATGCCATTGGCCTTCTTGGCAACAAGGGCACACTGTTGACTCATATCCAGCTTCTCATCCACTGTAACCCCTAGGTCCTTTTCTGCAGAACTGCTGCCTAGCCATTCGGTCCCTAGTCTGTAGCAGTGCATGGGATTCTTCCATCCTAAGTGCAGGACTCTGCATTTGTCCTTGTTGAACCTCATCACATTTCTTTGTCTAGGGCCCTCTGTATCCTATCCCTACCCTCCAGTGTATCTACCTCTCCTCCCAGTTTAGTGTCATCTGCAAACTTGCTGAGGGTGCAATCCACATCATCCTCCAGATCATTAATGAAGATATTGAACAAAACCGGCCCCCAGGACCGACTCCGCTTGATACCGGCTGCCAACTAGACATGGAGCCATTGATCACTACCTGTTGAGCCTGAAAATCTAGCCAGCTTTCTATCCACCTTATAGTCCATTCACCCAGCCCATACTTCTTTAACTTACTGGCAAGAATACTGTGGGAGACAGTGTCAAAAGCTTTGCTAAAGTCAAGGAACAACATGTCTACTGCTTTCCCCTCATCCACAGAGCCAGTTATCTCGTCATAGAAGGCAATTAGATTAGTCAGGCATGACTTGCCCTTGGTGAATCCATGCTGACTGTTCCTGATCACTTTCCTCTCCTCTAAGTGCTTCAGAATTGATTCCTTGAGGACCTGCTCCATGATTTTTCATGACCCAGTCTCAGCTAATTTGACCATGTACGGCAACAGATGGGTAAAATAAAAGACTATATGAAGAGGTGTGGTGGAACCAAACTTCTATTGCCATAAATTTTGGGTGACTTCTCCAGTTACAAGTGGTGGAGACATGAATGAATGAGACAGGTCCTCCTGAACAAGTGACAAAATAAACACTTAATAGAACTCCCACACTATTATAGTTTCTTATGCACTTTAGAGGCCTAGCCTGTTTTCCTGGCTCAGGTGAGTCTTCCACTGAACTCAACAAAGGGGCAATGAGCTTAACAGGAGTATTGCCCTAGTAATTAGTGCAGAAGCAGATGCTCTCAGATTTGAGTTTTGTCCTTTGTGAACCTCTGCATCACCACCCGCTTTAAAAATATGTATTAGTGTGGAAACAATTATGACATTATGGGCAAACTGAGTAACATCCACAAGTTCCATATAAAGGTAGAAAATTGCAGTGGTAAAGAGTCTGACTATCCATTCTCAGACTCTGTCATGTAAGATCAGGTCTTTTCTGTAAAGGGTGATATATGACAGAGCTGAGTCCTGGTAGAAATTTATGGCCATGCAGCTAAAGCATAGAACTAGGGTTAAAAATATAGAGTCAATCCTTATCTCCTGTATAAGCTCTGTGTATCTTAGTTTCCTCATCTGTAAAATATGGATAATCCTTCTCTCCTTCACCGGGGTGCTGCAAAGATAAATGAATTTATGTTTATAAAGTACTTTGAGGTCCATGGGTGGAAAGTGCCACAGAAGCACAAAGTATTGTTATTTATTGGTATTGTGGTATCCTTTCTGTAAGCCTCTTTTGCACTGTGAGGAATCCTAGTCAAGGTCAAATTCATTAAGAGCATGTTCTTTTAATACATACTTTTTGTAGGTAAAAGTAACTGGAAACAAAGGCTTTGATTTAAAATTTTCTACATTCATTATACTAGAACAGTGGTTCCCAAACTTGTTCCACCGCTTGTGCAGGGAAAGCCCCTGGTGGGCCAGCCCGGTTTGTTTACCTGCCATGTCCGCAGGTTCGGCCTATCACGGCTCCCACTGGCCGCAGTTCGCCGCTCCAGGCCAATGGGAGCTTCTGGAAGCGGCGCAGGCCGAGGGACGTGCTGGCCACCCTTCCCGCAGCCCCCATTGGCCTGGAGCAGCGAACCGCAGCCAGTGGGAGCCGTGATCGGCCAAACCTGCGGACACGGTAGGTAAACAAACCGGCCCGGCCTGCCAGGGGCTTTCCCTGATCAAGTGGTGGAACACGTTTGGGAATCACTGTACTAGAATAAAGACCTTCTATTTTCATCTTCAATATCTGTCTACAGTATTCACTTCCTGCTCTGTTCATTTTAGCTGCAATGTAGAGACAGTTTGAGGTTTAGGATTAAATAGGAAACTCCACCTGTAGTGGCTGTGGCAAAATCAACTGCAATAATCTGAGTTGTGCCATAGAGATAGGTAGATCATTTGGAGTCAGTGCCTTATGCAGAGATATTTTCAGAAAAACACTACTCTCCTGTATTATTGTTGGTTGTAAACTCTGGAAAACCTGGCTCAGGCTGGAGGCAAGGAGGCATTATTTTTCTGAAATGTGACATTTTAAAATATGATTCTTCTCCCTAACAACTCCAACTTCAAACAATCTGCCCATTGAGTTGGCACAGTACAGGCTGAAGCAGATGAAAGTCTCTACAAATTTAAGGTTTGTAAATTATCCAAAGCCCTATTCTGAATATATGGGCACTTAACATAAAAAAAATACATGCAAAAACATCATAAAGAATTTTTGACTACTACATTTTCCCCTTTAATGTGCATATTGCAATGGGAGGTGGTGAAATGGTACCTTAGTACCTGCTCATGGGGGTCATAATAGGATATGTCCACCAATGACATTAGCCTTGATTCCTCTTCCAGCTCTTATTCCCACAAATCTCTCTGATGCCCAGTATGCTTCAAATGATCTTGCAAAAGCTATCCATCGAGTGCCCACCCTTGCTTCATTCAAATAAATCCCCTAAGCTCTTGCAAAATGGCTTACAGAAATATCAGCTTGATTATTACGTATTACTTGTATTGCAGTAGCACCTGAAGGTCCCAGCGCTAGGTACTGAATAAATTTCCAACAAAAGACGGGCCCCAGGCTGAAGAGTTTATAGGGTAAAATGAGAAGCAACAAGTGGATTAAATAAACAGATGGGGGGAAGGGGAGCACAAAGTAACAATGAGATGATTATGGCAAGCATGATAAGCAGCTGTCACAGCACACCAGCTGCCTAACATTTCGTTTTACACATAGGAAAAAAAGTTGAGCCACATAGACAAGCATATGTCTGATTTGGGGTAACTGCGTCATATTTCTGTAACTTGTGTCCTTCTTCCGCCCTTCTCACTTCCTGGTGGACGTCGTGCCCTCAGGGCTGTCTGTCATCTCCATCATTTAGGGCTAGATCATGCCTTTAAGGGACTGGTCTGTGCAGGGCATATTGCAAAGCTGCATTGACATGAGGGGAGGGATCAAGCTATGGGACACAAGCTCTTCCCAAGTTCCATGGTACACATCAGGAACTGCTTAGGTTGCACCATTCTTGGGGATAATGCAGCCTGCTTCCCTCATGACAGTGGGGCAGCTCCCCGGGCCAGTGTCAAGCTAGGACAGGGCCACAGTCCTGTTGCCTGTGGAGTGCTATATGCCCCATGCAATCCCCAAACTGCAACTGTGGCTCTGCTTTACAGGGGCTGCACTGCATAAAGGTGGAGAGGAAGAGTCATTGCTGCCTTCCTCCCCACTTACCCAAAGGCCTTTCACAATCTGCAGGGCCAGCTCTTGGTTTTTTGCCTCCCCAAGCAAAAAATTTGCCGCCCCAAGCTCAGGTGGGGCTGGGGCTCGCAGGCGGCACTGGAAGTGGAGGCAGTGATGTCACCTTCTCCCAGCGCCTGCAGGGGCTTTCCCCCCTCCCCCGCCCGGACGCACAGAGAAGCCCCGATATAAGGGGTGGCACAAGGCAGCGCAGCAGCCAGTGTGCAGATGAGGCAGCGCAGCCCCGGCTCCCTGACAGGACGCGCCCTCTCCTCCCCAGGTGGCGGCTGAGCCCTGGCAGCTCAGCATCCCGGGGCCGGGGCTTCCCCTTCCCGCTGTGGCCGGGGGCGCGGCACCCTCGCCCTGTCTAAGTGGTGCAGCTCCGAGAGCGCAACTGCCCCGAAAAAAAAAGGATGGCTGGAACGCCGCTCCTGGAAATGTGCCGCCCCAAGCACGTGCTTGCTTTGCTGGTGCCTAGAGCCGGACCTGACAATCTGCCCCTTAGACTGTAATCTCCCCAAAGCAAGTACTTTCCTCTGTGGGCATGTCTACACAGCAAAGTCCCCAGCTGGCCCGTGCCAGCCTACTTGGGCTTGTGGGGCTGGGAGGCTTGGGCTGGAGCCCAAACGCTGGGACCCTCCACTCTCACAGGATCCTAGAGCCAGGGCTCCAGCCTGAGCCTAGAAGTTTACACAGCAATGAAACATACCCTTTGTGTTTTCTGTGAGGTGCTTAGTACTCTTGGTGGGGGGTGAGACTGTAAAGTCCTTTGGGACTTGGTGAGAGGACAGAAATTTTTTAAAAACAATTAACAAAATTATACAAAGCACTGGATTTGGTGTCGATGGGGGAATTCAACTACTCAGAGTTCTGTAGGGACAACAATACAGCAGGGGACAAATTATCCAAAGAGTTCTTGGAATGCATTGGGAACAACTTTTTATTACAGAAAGTGGAGAAAGCAGCTGTGGGGAGGCTGTTTTAGATTTGATTCTGACAAACAGGGAGGAGTTGGTTGAGAATTGGAAGCTGGAAGCAGCTTGAATGAGGGTGATCACGAAATGGTAGGGTTCATGATTCTAAAGAATGGTAGGAAGGATAATAGCAAAATAAAGACAACAGACTTCAAGATGGCAGACTTTAGCAAACTCAGAGAACTGGCAGGTGAGATCCCATAGAAAGCAAGTCTAAGGGTTAAAAGAGTTCAGGAGAGTCGGCAGTTTTTAAAGAAAGATTGTTAAGGACTCAAAAGCAAACTATCCCAATGCATAGGAAAGATAGGAAGTATGGTAAGAGAGCACACTGGCTTTACTAGGAGATCTTCAATTACCTGAAACTCAAAAAAAGAGTCATAAAAAAGTAGAAACTAGGTCAAATGACTAAGGCTAAATATACATATATAAAAAAATAACACACGCATGTAGGAACAAAATTAGAAAAGCCCAGGCACAAAATGAGATTAAATGAGCTAGGGACGTAAAGGGTAACAAGAAAACAGTTTACCAAGATGACCAAGGACAGGGTATGCCCATTACCGAATGAGGAAGAAAAGACAATAATAATAACAGAAAACAAAGTAATGGAAAAAGTGTTGAATGCCTTTTTTGTTTCAGTTTTCACCAAAAAGGTTAGCAGTAATCGGACAACTAACATAGTGAACATCAGTGTAAATGCAGTAGGAGCTGAGGCTGAAATAGGAAAAAATAGGGTAAGAATTACTTAGACAAGTGAGGTGTCTTCAAATTGGCAGGGCCTCATGAAATACATCCTGGAATACTGAAGGAAGTGACTGAAAAGATCTCTGAGCCATTATCCATTATCTTTGAGAACTTGTAGAGGATGGGAGAAATTCCAGAGGACTGGTAAATGGCAAATACAGTGCCTATCTATAAAATGGAGAATAAGGACAACCCAGGGAATTATAAACCAGTCAGTATAACTTCAGTACCCAGAAAGATAATGGAGCAAATAATCAAACAATCATTCTGTAAACATCTAGAAGATAATAAGGTGATAATAATAGTCAAAATAGATTTGTCAAGAACAAATCATGTCAAACCAATCTAATATCCTTCTTTGACAGGGTAACAACCCTTGTGGATTGGGGGAAGCAGTAGATGTGATATATCTCAACTTCAGTAAAGCTTTTGATACGGTCTCACATTTTCTTAGCATATGCACAATGTGCCTCAGATGGCACATGACCAGGATTCATCACCAAATTTTGTCTGTTGGTTGAATCATTAGCTTCCCCAGCTTGGGCCAGGTACTGACGGGGAGTGAGACATGAATGCTGATCAGTACCCCGCAATGTGTCACATGACCTTCTCATAAGCAAACTAGGGAAATACAGCCTAGCCGAAAATACTATGAAGTGGGTACACAACGGGTTGGAAAACTGTGTGCAGATAGTAGTTTACAATTGTTCACAGTCAAGTTGGAAGGGCATATCGAATGGGGTCCCATAGGGATCTGTCATGGGTCTGTTTCTGTTCAACATCTTCATAAATGGATTAGATTAGGGCTGTCGATTAATCATAGTTAACTCACGTGACTAACTAAAAAAAATTGATTACGATTAAAAATTAATTGCAGGTTTAATCACACTGTTAAACAATAGAATACCAATTGAAATTTATTAAATATTTTGGATGTTTTTTTACATTTTCATATATATTGTAGTCTGTGTTGTAATTGAAATAAAAGTGTACATTATTTTAGATTACAAATATTTACTCTGTAAAAATGATAAAAGAAATAGCATTTTTCAATTCACCTCATACAAGTACTGTAGTGAAATCTCATTGTTATGAAAGTGCAACTTACAAATGTAGATTTTTTTTGTTGCATAACTGCACTCAAATATGAAACAATGTAAAACTTCAGAGCCTACAAATCATAGAATCATAGAATCATAGAATATCAGGGTTGGAAGGGACCCCAGAAGGTCATCTAGTCCAACCCCCTGCTCGAAGCAGGACCAATTCCCAGTTAAATCATCCCAGCCAGGGCTTTGTCAAGCCTGACCTTAAAAACCTCTAAGGAAGGAGATTCTACCACCTCCCTAGGTAACGCATTCCAGTGTTTCACCACCCTCTTAGTGAAAAAGTTTTTCCTAATATCCAATCTAAACCTCCCCCACTGCAACTTGAGACCATTACTCCTCGTTCTGTCATCTGCTACCATTGAGAACAGTCTAGAGCCATCCTCTTTGGAACCCCCTTTCAGGTAGTTGAAAGCAGCTATCAAATCCCCCCTCATTCTTCTCTTCTGCAGGCTAAACAATCCCAGCTCCCTCAGCCTCTCCTCATAAGTCATGTGTTCCAGACCCCTAATCATTTTTGTTGCCCTTCGCTGGACTCTCCCCAATTTATCCACATCCTTCTTGAAGTGTGGGGCCCAAAACTGGACACAGTACTCCAGATGAAGCCTCACCAATGTCGAATAGAGGGGAACGATCACGTCCCTCAATCTGCTCGCTAGGCCCCTACTTATACATCCCAAAATGCCATTGGCCTTTTTGGCAACAAGGGCACACTGCTGACTCATATCCAGCTTCTCGTCCACTGTCACCCCTAGGTCCTTTTCCGCAGAACTGCTGCCTAGCCATTCGGTCCCTAGTCTGTAGCTGTGCATTGGGTTCTTCCGTCCTAAGTGCAGGACTCTGCACTTATCCTTATTGAACCTCATCAGATTTCTTTTGGCCCAATCCTCCAATTTGTCTAGGTCCTTCTGTATCCTATCCCTCCCCTCCAGCGTATCTACCACTCCTCCCAGTTTAGTATCATCCGCAAATTTGCTGAGAGTGCAATCCACACCATCCTCCAGATCATTTATGAAGATATTGAACAAAACCGGCCCCAGGACCGACCCTTGGGGCACTCCACTTGATACCAGCTGCCAACGAGACATGGAGCCATTGATCACTACCCGTTGAGCCCGACAATCTAGCCAGCTTTCTACCCACCTTATAGTGCATTCATCCAGCCCATACTTCCTTAACTTGCTGACAAGAATACTGTGGGAGACCGTGTCAAAAGCTTTGCTAAAGTCAAGAAACAATACATCCACTGCTTTCCCTTCATCCACAGAACCAGTAATCTCATCATAAAAGGCGATTAGCTTAGTCAGGCATGACCTTCCCTTGGTGAATCACTCAGTCCTACTTTTTCAGGCAATCACTAAGACAAACAAGTTTGTTTACATTTACAGGGCATAATGCTGCCTTCTTCTTATTTACAAAATCACCAGAAAGTGAGAACAGGCATTCATATGGCACTTTTGTAGGCAACACTGCAAGGTTTTTACGTGCCAGATATGCTAAACATTCGTATGCCCCTTCATGTATCAGCCACCATTCCGGAGGACATGCTTCCAAGCTGATGATGTTCGTTAAAAAAATAGTGTGTTAATTAAATTTGTGACTGAACTCCTTGGGGAAGAATTGTATGTCTCCTGCTCTGTGTTTTACCCTCATTCTGCCATATATTTCATATTATAGCAGTCTCGGATGATGACCCAGCACATGTTGTTCATTTTAAGAACACTTTCACAGCTGATCTGACAAAACGCAAAGAAGGTATCAATGTGAGATTTCTAAAGATAGCTACAGCATTCGACCCAAGGTTTAAGAATCTGAAGTGCCTTCCAAAATGTGAGAGGGACGAGGTGTGGAGCACGCTTTCAGAAGTCTTAAAAGAGCAACACTCCGATGCAGAAACTACAGAACCCGAACCAGGAAAAAAGAAAATCAACCTTCTGCTGGTGGCATCTGACTCAGATAATGAAAATGAACATGCATTGGTCCGCACTGCTTTGGATTGTTATCGAGCAGAACCCATCATCAGCATGGATGCAAGTCCCCTGGAATGGTGGTTGACACATGTTAATCTTTAGCACATGTGGCACATAAATATCTTGTGACGCCGACTACAACAGTGCCCTGTGAATGCCTGTTCTCACTTTCAGGGTGACATTGTAAACAAGAAGCAGGCAGCATTATCTCCTGCAAATACAAACAAGTTTGTTTACCTGAGCAATTAGCTGAACAAGAAATAGGACTGAGTGGACTTGTAAGCTCTAAAATTTTACATTGTTTTATTTTTGAATGCAGTTTTTTGTACATAATTCTACTATTGTGAGTTCAACTTCCATGATAAAGAAATTGCACTACAGTATTTGTATTAAGTGAATTAAAAATACTATTTCTTTTGTTTTTTTACACTGCAAATACTCGTAATAAAAATAAATATAAAATGAGCATTGTACACTTTGTATCCTGTATTATAATCAAAATCTATATATTTGAAAAGTAGAAAACATCAAAAATATTTAAATAAATGGTATTCTATTATTGTTTAAAAGTGCAATGAATCTCGATTATTTTTTTAATCATGTGACAGCCCTAGTTTATATAATGACCTGGAGAGTACACTTATAAAGTCTGTGGATGATACAAAGCCTGAAGGGGTAGCAAGCGCGTTGGAGGACAGGATTAGAAGTCAAAATGGTCTTGATAAACTGGATAAATGGTCCAAAATAAATAGAATGAAATTCAATAAGGACAAATATTAAGTACTATACTTAGGAAGAAATAACTAATTGCACAAATACAAAATTGGAAATGAGTGCCTAGGGAACAGTACAGCAGAAAAGGATCTGGGGATTATAGAGGATGACAAACTAAATATGAGTCAACAATACAATACTGTTGAAAAAAGAGCAAACACCATTCTGGGATGTATTAGCAGGAGTGTTGTAAGGAAGACATGAGAAGTTATTCTACCACTCTACCCTGCCCTAGTTAGGCCTCAACTGGAATATTGTGTCCAGTGCTGGGCACCACACTTTTGGAAAGATGTGGACAATTTGAAGAAAGTCCAGAGGAGAGCAATAAAAATGATTAAAGGTCTAGAAAGCATGACCTATTAGGAAAGATTTTAAAAAAATTGTTTTGTTTAGTCTGAAGAAGAGAAGGGGGAACATGGTGCCAGTTTTCAAGTATATAAAAGTTTGTTATAAAGAGAGGGGTGATAAATTGTTCTCCTTATCCACTGAGGATAGGACAAGAAGCAATGGGCTTAAATTGCAGCAAGAGAGTTTTCGGTTGGACATTAGGAAAACCTTCCTAACTGTTGGGTGGTTAAGCACTGGAACAATTTATCTAGGGAGGCTGTGGAATCTCCATCACCGAAGGTTTTTAAGAACAGGTTAGCCAAACCCCTGTCAGGGATGGTCTAGATAATACTTGGTCCTGCCTCAGTGCAGGGGACTGGACTAGATGACTGATGAAGATCCCTTCCTGTTCTATATTTCTATGATTCTATGATACTTTGGGGATCAACAAGGAGAGCTAAGATGGAAAATTCGGGTGCGTTAAACCCTTGAAACAATATATGATCCAACAGGATCATCACACACAGTGACTAGAATACCTTACTCTTAACAATATATACTGGGTGGACAGACTCTAGCCTTCTTTATAGTCATATGCAGTGCATAGAAAAAATATGGCACTCTATAATTTCTGTTTGAAGAAACAGCATACTGATGGCAATCTTTTGATAGAGATTCCATGTGTTGCCAGCTATGTAACTAACATTAGACACAGTGCAGTCAAAACCTCCTGGGCCGTGATCAGGAAGTTATTGCACTCTGTGGAAAGTGCAAAGGTTACTGTTATGCTGAAACATCATGCTTACTATTGGAAACATGCACGTATGAAATCACTTCTAAAACAAAAAATACTCTGTGGTTTCCATACAGTGCCTTCTCCAAATGCGAGACTGTTGTAGCCTACAGCTGTGGATTTCTGAAAAAAGAAGAGAAATAGAAAATAAGAAGTTAGTAATAGTACTCTATCAGTACTATTAGTGGCCAGCCATGGTGTGGTGTCTTCTTAAGTCTATTAGAAAAAACTCTTGCTCCAAACATAACCCAGTTTCAAAAATTTGTACCAAAGGAACAAAGCAGAAAAGATGAGAGATTGATATGGTGCTCTGGGACAGAGTTTAGATTATTTAGGTGAATTTAGCTGTGCAGTTGTGTGGTTTCTTTGGGAAAGTGGCAACTTAACATTGATTTTTCCAGTCTCCTGAATGTTTATGGGTTTTGATGAGACTTCAGTGTTCTCTTTTTCTTTTGGTACAAAGTGACTGATGGATTTCTTCACTGCTGATTACAGATTAATAAGATTTTTGCCTCGGAATAATACATGTACAGGACATTCCATATTGAACAGCAACAATACATTATGTTCATTTGATGTATCACAAAGTGTGCACATAACACACGATCCATCACACAGGGACATGGGTAAATATGGTTTCTAAATACCCATCACAACAGGAAATAATGAAGATTGCAGACTTCAAGAACATTAATGATTAGCAAATGTCAGCCACAATTTATTTGTATTAGCTACTTTCAAGTCAGAAATAAATGGATTTTTGCTTTGTTAATTTAAACAAGACATGCAAAGGAATAAAAGGAGAGGGAAGGATCTGAAAATTTTAATTGCATATTACAAAATCCAGGCACTTTATATAAGGGTTTACAACTTATCCTGAACTTTCTGGCAAGTAGAAAAGGAGGCACCTTAGAGACTAACCAATTTATTTGAGCATAAGCTTTCATGAGCTACAGCTCACTTCATCGGATGCATTCAGTGGAAAATACAGTGGGGAGATTTATATACATAGAGAACATGAAACAATGGGTGTTACCATACACACTGTAAGTGGAGACAAAAGGTCTTGAATTGTTTTTGAAGCTTTTCTAGAGTTTGAAAATAATTTAAGAGGGATAAAGTTTCTCTCAAAAATTGTGTTATAAATACACCCTCATATTTCAGTATCAGATGAGCCTTTAAAAATTACTTTCCCAAACCACCTTCATCATTAGGTTAGGAGACAAAAAGAAGCCACCCAGACTTCAAGCCAGACTTCAATCAAGAGAAATAGAAGCTGACCTTTTCTGTTTGAAGACCAAGCACTCAAAGCTTCCATGTTTTAGTAATTGAGCATTTGTTAAGGATGCTTGCTACCAAATGAAAGCAATTTATCTAACAAAGTATAGGGACTTTTTATTTTGTATTTAAAAGCTCAGCTTTGCTCTCTGGTTATTTGGAATGGATGCATTCTTGAAAACTATATTATTTTATAGAGTATAGGTCTTTTATTCTGAAGCACAGTCCCTTTGTATTCAGTTAAATGGTTTTTCCTTGGCTACTCTTTTCTACTCCTTTTGTGCATATTTAAAATCTTCCTTCCCATGGCTGGAAAAGATCCCAACACTGGTTTGTACTCACAGTGATCACGAATGTTGATTACTCTTCCTGGACAAGACCCATCCTTTGAGGCATTTATATCAAGGCTGGACAAAGCACTAGAGAATGTGCTGTAGGGAACTATTCTCTACCAGCAGAGGGATGAACTGGATGACCTAACAGATCTTTTCTTTCTATGTTTATCATAGAATAATGCAAAAATAATGAATCAGATACCAAAAACTTGCCAGCAAATCATTTTGGCCCGCTAGAATGCATACTGGATGTTGCAACTTTGTGCATCTGAAAAACAAAAAAGACAATATTTTTTTCCAAAGGATATAACAAGCATGAAATGGTGTTTGACAATCTGTATATCCGTCCATGAAAATTTGTGCTATCAGTTATACAAGAAACCAGGTATTTTCTGCATTGCTAGTTTTCCAGGGTATCATCAAAGACTGTGAAGTGAGCAATTTTAGTCACACATCCCTTCAGATCTTCATTTCATTCTCTTTATATAGAAGTCATTAGCATATCTCTAAACTCCCATTCTTTTTTCATTTCACTCAACTTCTCCCCAAATTGTATTAAAGTGTGTGTTCAGTGTATTGCGGTATTCAAGCTTAATACTCCCCCAAACAGAAAAACAATCAACATGTATATATAGGTATTTAGGAAATACCTGTTTGGCAGGCTTAAATAGCCTCTTTTCGCTTGACAGTCTTCAAACAGCATTTAAATGACAAATAATAAAAATACTGCCCTCTCTGGTGGAAGCTATGCAGGGACAGCTGATGGTGCTGTCTGCGCATACGTGATCTAGACAGATACTTAGATCTACTGTATGGGCACAGTGGAAGGGTGACAGAAAGGCTCTGTCCAGGGCATGGTTTGGATCCTGATTCAGCAAAATGCTTAAGTAGAGCAGGCCTCAAATTCTGTGAGGAAAAGTCTTTCCATTAGAAAATGCTAGTTCACCAGTTTTGAAATGTTCTGTGTGAACAGTTGATTTCAAGGAAATTTTGTTTAAAACAACAAATAAATCAAAACAAGGCATTTCAGTAAGGTCTTTATAGGAAAGGAGAGTTTTGATTTTTTGTTTCAAAATGAGTTTTCATTTCAAAACGTATTTTATATTAATATTTTATGCGAATTAAAATACCAATTATTAAACCAATTACAAACAACCAGCTAGAATACCAATTACCAATGAAAAAACCAAATACCAATTAGCATACCAATTTAAATAGTAATCACCAACTACCATTTAGAATCACCCCAATGACCATTTAGAATACAATTACAATACCAATGACCCAAGTAATTATGAGTTAGGTTACCAATCAACTATTATTTTATATTATAATTTAAAAATCTTTATTATACCCTAATTTTAACCTTTAAAATAAAATAAAATTTAAAAACATAACATAACATTTAATAGAATATAAGAAAGCCAAAAATGGAAGTGGAACATTTCAACTGACACAAAACTTTCCTTCCCTGACCCTCAGAAATTTAATTTCTTGACATTTTGAAATTTCCCATTCCTCTGTTCCATTTCAGAATGAAAAAAAATAATCACAATTTGGAATTTCCCCCAGCTCTACACATAAGCAGTAAGGCTCAGATACACAAAGGCATTTAGGCTCCCAACTTCCACTTATTTCTCTCTGGGCCTAAGTGCTGAGTAGGGATGGGCTTAAGCACATGTTTTGTGCTTGGTTAATTGGGGTCTTCAGACTCCAAAATGACATTTTTCATTCCGATTTAAGGTCAGAATCTGGCACGCATACTCACATTAAGTAGTATTTTACTGTATGAGGCATCATTGTCATGAGGTTGAGCTAGTTGCCATATTTATATGGGCACACTCTAGAGCTTCTTAAATTGATAGATTATTATGTCACACAAAACTCATGCATAACTTATTGCCATAGTTATATTATACCACAAGGAAAGCAATTACGGAAAATATTTCTCATTATATGTAATCTATGAGTTGTTATATTCAAACCATTAGGCATAATGCATTATTTACCATTACAGCTACATTAGAATTACATGTGTTGGACTTGTCAAATCATATTAGATACTGTTAGTTTGTGTGTCATATGCTTATCTCAAAGGTCCAAAGTGTTACAGCTAATGTTTTCTTATGTGTCAGACTGTTCCCTTAGGATATTCGGGACAGAACCTGAGCTTTGTAAGGAACCTACTCTTAATTCAAATCCCAAGAGGTCCCTTAGCAGATGTTACTATGAATGATTAGAGATATGCATGGCATAATTTATGAAATTACAGAAAATCTGGCTTTTCGGAGTCCTGGATTTTAGTTTTTTAAACGTGCCTCTATGGAATATAACTCGCTAAGAGGCTCAGCACAGAACTCACAACCCAGCCAGAGTTGGGGTGAAAGTGCCTTTAAACTATAATGGTAGAAAGAGTCTGGAGCGGGATGAGGATCTCACCTTAAGTGTCTCAACATTCAATAGCTTATCAGAGACATGTATCTGACAGGAGAAATATTTACTTGCAATAGCAGTCAATGTGTGACACAATGAAAACAACAATCACTGTTCTGCAGCAGCTCTGGATTGGGATTGGGATGGATTGGGAACTGGGATTGTTTAGTCTGCAGAAGAGAATAATGAGGTGGGATTTGATAGCTGCTTTCAACTACCTGAGAGGTGGTTCCAGAGAGGATGGTTCTAGACTATTCTCAGTGGTAGAAGAGGACAGGACAAGGAGTAATGGTCTCAAGTTGCAGTGGGGGAGGTTTAGGTTGGATATTAGGAAAAACTTTTTCACTAGGAGGGTGGTGAAACACTGGAATGCGTTACCTAGGGAGGTGGTAGAATCTCCTTCCTTAGAAGTTTTTAAGGTCAGGCTGGACAAAGCCCTGGCTGGGATGATTTAATTGGGGATTGGTCCTGCTTTGAGCAGGGGGTTGGACTAGATGACCTCCTGAGGTCCCTTCCAACCTTGATATTCTATGATTCTATGATTCCCAACAACTAACCCGAATATTTCCCAGACAGGATTTAAATGATCTTTACCCGCTTCCAGAAATTTGTATTCTTTTCTGTAATTTCTCCTCCAAATCATGTGGTTTAGTTCTAACTCTTGGGTTTGCTGAAGTGAAGCAGAACATTGATGATTCTGATGCTAGTGACATGCGTAGTCAAGAAGAAAGGAAGCAATATTGCAGGTAAACAACTGACTAGGAATAAGAACACCACTTGTCACAGATATTGTACCTTTAAGACTCTCAAACCACTGCACAAACATTGATAAATTTAGCCTCACAACACCATCCTGAAGTAGATGTAACCCCACTTGCCAGCTGCTGGAACTCTGGATTGATTCTCTGGGGGTCTTATCCTATAGATTACAACAATGACTACCAGAACCTTCTGACACCATTTCCCAGCATGCTTGCAGTCAAGGGTGGGGAAACAATGGACTAGAAACTCCTGCAGAGGCCAATAGGGAGGCTTCTGCATGAGGTGATCTGGACAAGCAGTTTGCTCAGCCCCCTCAATGGAAAGGGACAGCAGAGACAGGGATTTGTTTTAATTTCAGTTTTGAGCTTTGAGTTTAGAGGAGTTGAAAGAGAGGGAAGCAGAATGGCTCAGGGATTTTTTGATTAACTCCCCTTCCCTCCCCACTAAGGGACCCTTTGAACTGCTGTGGGATTTAGTATATGGGCCAGGCAGCTCCAGCCTTGCAGAGACCAGTTTCCAGAATGACAGAACTCCAAGTTGACACAGATTACTGAGAGCCAGAGGGGCTCTGGACCAGGGAGCCAGGAGAGGATCCCGCCACACCCAGGGGTGAAGACACTAAGAGGATCCTTTTTTTTTGTTTGTTTGTTTGTGTAAACTGGCCAAAGTTCACAATGCTGCAGCACTTGTCTCCAGACTCATCCTCAGTGTAGTATCCAACGGGGAAGGTGTTGTTTATAGTCCTGCCAACAATGGTAGCATTATTCATTTTCCCAAGGGATGCACCCTTTGTGTCTCAGGCACAGTGCGGAGTCCAGCTGGATGGAGGTACCAAGCATCACAAAAACAAACAGGACCGAATCCATGTGAGGAGAGGGGAGAAACCACTCCAATAGCAAGCCACAGGGAGGAAGTTTGAGCCATGGAAGGAGGAAGGAGGCTACGTAGGTATTTTTCTTTTACAGACAAGGAAACAATGGAACAAAGAAGAAATGTCTTGACCAGTGTCACATAACAAGTCTGTGGCAGACTCAGGAATAGAACTTAAGCTTTCCTGAGCCCTGTTCTCTTACCTAAAAAGGCATCTTTCTTCTCCTGAAGGAAGAATCCTACTTAGAGTCTGATTGTGCTTTCTTTGTGCAACACAAATTTCCGTTGAAGGCACTGGGGGTGTTGGGAATGCAAGGAAAGCAGGTAAGTCTGTCTGCATTTGATATTCAGAAAAAATGCAGATCATGGGAATGAAAGATCATGAGGCAAAAGCCGTATCAAAGCAAAAGTGTGGGTGAAAACATGACCATATTTGCTATGACTACCAAAATGCATGGAGAGAAAAAGGCCACCCACCCTCTGATTTCTCACTGTGGAGCATTGTTCAAAATGTAATGATTAGAACTGGTATTTTTGGTTAAACCCAAACTGAAATGGTTTTTGTTTTGAAAATTCACTTTTTTTGTGTGTTTTTCATTTTTAAAAAATCAGCAATTAAAAAAAAAACCCCTCACTTTTTCTTGGAAAAATACCATTTTCCAAACAGCTCTTGTAACAATAGATTGGGCCAAAATTTTTGCTGTGTCACGTATGCTTTCAGCACAGACGTAGTTGAAGCAGCAACTAAATCAGTTGCAGCTTCCTTTCTCTTTGGTTGATTCTATGCTGGTCCTGATATTGATCAGAGTAACTTCAGTGCTGCTGTAACCTCAGACTGCTATCTGTGGCCCCAAAGGGACGGTTCTTCACACGGTCATAGCCAGACTGCAGTGTTCTCTGGTCATATGCTCGCCTCACCCATCAAGGTTCCCCTACTGAGGACTACATGATGGATAGTGGTGTAGGAGCAGGCTACGGCTCTAGGTGAGCTGGGGATTCCCCTGCATCAGGGGAAGAAAAGAGGGAGCTCCCGCAGCTTTCCTGTTCCTTTAACACTGGGACTGGCTTGAAGAGGTGGCTCAAGGAAAATAATCTGGCCCACTGTGTTAAATAAGTTATGGTGTCTGCCATTTCAGTGAAAAATTGCCCTCTTAAATGAGAAGATCATCAAAAGGACAGATTTGGTGCCTAAGAACAGTACTATTTATCCATTCTTCACAGATACACAAGGCTCCCACCTATTTTTAAACATCGTGTGAAATTAATCCATAGTGCAACATCTCTGACTTCAGTGGCATTACAGTAGGGATGGAATTGGCCCTGACTCTTTACATTGCAAAGCAGATTGTTATATTGTACAATGTTTGGAATTAACAAGTCAGTTTTCTCTAGCTGTTGGAGTTGGTCCTGATGCTTCATTCTCTAATGCCTCTAGCTTGTGACAGGTTAGTAACTGCAGAGCAGAGTGAGCTAGCTCTAGAAAGCATGATCCTGCAGGGAGCTTTTGGCCATCCATTTGTTTGGTTCCACCCTCAGCTCTTCTAGATATATTGAGGGAATTATGGACTCTGTGATTATCATCAGACTCTTAATGGTTAGATCCATTCTGGTCTGTTTTCTCATTACCTCACCTGTGAAAGATCGAGGTTCTGTTTAAGCTCCTTCTGAGCTCCATGCCCAAGAGTCTTTCCTTGTGCCTGTGCTTAATGTTCAGTTCTATTAACTGATTTCAGAGCAACACACATTGTTGGAGTACAACAGGGTCAAGTTTCTTCATTCTCAGAAAGAGCTGTCAGGTTATTTTTTTTATGGTCAGACAGCATCTTTCTCTGTATCACTACTGACAATAAATTCCCAGATTAGTTATCTGATTTGTAAACTCTTTAAACAAGCTAATGTTTTCCTGTTTGCAGAGGTCATACAGTGTAGGAAGTGCATAACCTCAGTGTGGTTTATTAATGTCAACATTCATGATATCATCTCGGTAGCTTAGGAGTTGTGTTATTTAATTCAATAACTTGACTAGAATGAATGAAACGAATAACCCTATTAACCTACTAAAAATAACGAGGAGTCCTTGTGGCACCTTAGAGACTAACAAATTTATTTGGGCATAAGCTTTCATGGGTTAGAACCCACTTCATCAGATGAATGGAGTGAAAATACAGGAGCAGGTATAAATACATGAAAGGATAGGGCTTGCTTTACCAAGTGTGAGGTCAGTCTAACGAGATAAATCAATTAAAAGCAGGATACCAAGGGAGGAAAAATAACTTTTGAAGTGGTAAGAGAGTGGCCCATTACAGACAGTTGACAAGAAGGTATGGGTAACAGTAGGGAGAAATTAGTATTGGGGAAATTAAGTTTAGGTTTTGTAATGACCCAACCACTCCCAGTCTCTATTCAGGCCTAATCTGATGGTATCCAGTTTGCAAATTAATTCCAGTTCTGCAGCTTCATGTTGGAGTCTGTTACTGAAGTTTTTTTGGTGAAGAATTGCCACTTTTAGGTCTGTTATTGAGTGACCAGAGAGATTGAAGCGTTGTCCTACTTGTTTTTGAATGTTATGATTCCTGATGTCACATTTGTGTCCATTTATTCTTTTGTGTAGAGACTATCCCGGTTTGGCCAATATACATGACAGAGGGGCAGTGCTGGCACATGATGGCATATATCACATTGTTAGATGTGCAGGTGAACGAGCCCTTGATGGTGTGGCTGATATGGTTAGGTCCTATGATGGTGTCCCTTGTATAGATATGTGGACATAGTTGGCACTGGGGTTTGTAACAGGGTTTGGTTCCTGGGTTGGTGTTTTTGTTGTGTGGTGTGTAGTTGCTGGTGAGTATTTGCTTCAGGTTGGGGGGCTGTATGTAAGCGAGGACTGGCCTGTCTCCCAAGGTCTGTGAGAGTGAGGGATCATTCTTCAGGATAGGTTGTAGACCTTTGATGATGCGCTGGAGAGGTTTTAGTTGGGGGCTGTAGGTGACAGCTAGTGGCATTCTGTTACTTTTTTGTTGGGCCTGTCCTGTAGTAGGTGACTTCTCGGTACCCTTCTGGCTCTGTCAGTCTGTTTCTTCACTTCAGCACGTGGGTATTGCAGTTTTAAGAACGCTTGATAGAGATTCTGTAGATATTGGTCTCTGTCTGAGGGATCGGAGCAAATGCGGTAGTATCGTACAGCTTGGCTGTAGACAATGGATCTTTATTTAATCTTTTTATTATTGACCTCGGCACAAAAAGTGGGAGTGTGCTAATAAAGTGTGCGGATGATACAAAGCTGGGAGGTATTGCCAATTTAGAGAAGGACCGGGATACCATACAGGAGGATCTGGATGACCTTGTAAACTGGAGTAATAGTAATAGGATGCGTTTCAGAGTAACAGCCGTGTTAGTCTCTATTCGCAAAAAGAAAAGGAGGACTTGTGGCACCTTAGAGACTAACAAATTTATTTGCGCATAAGCTTTCGTGAGCTACAACTCTCTTCATCAAATGCATCCGATGAAGTGAGCTGTAGCTCACGAAAGCTTACGCTCAAATAAATTTGTTAGTCTCTAAGGTGACACAAGTACTCCTTTTCTTTTTGCGAGTAATAGGATGAAATTTAATAGTGAGAAGTGTAAGGTCATGCATTTAGGGATTAATAACAAGAATTTTAGTTATAAGCTGGGGACTCATCAATTAGAAATAACGGAGGAGGAGAAGGACCTTGGAATATTGGTTGACCAGAGGATGACTTTGAGCCGCCAATGTGATATGGCCGTGAAAAAAACTAATGTGGTCTTGGGATGCATCCGGCGAGGTATTTCGAGGCACTGGTGAGACCTCATCTGGAATAGTGTGTGCAGTTCTGGTTTCTCATGTTTAAGAAGGATGAATTCAAACTGGAAGAGGTACAGAGAAGGGCTACTAGGATGATCCGAGGAATGGAACACCTGTCTTAGGAAAGGAGACTCAAGGAGCTTGGCTTGTTTAGCCTAACCAAAAGAAGGCTGAGGGGAGATATGATTGCTTTCTATAAATATATCAGAGGGATAAATACCAGAGAGGGAGAGGAATTATTTAAGCTCAGTACCAATGTGGACACAAGAACAAATGGATATAAACTGGCCATCGGGAAGTTTAGACTTGAAATTAGATAAAGGTTTCTAACCATCAGAGGAGTGAAGTTCTGGAATAGCCTTCCAAGGGAAGCAGAGGGGGCAAAAGACCTATCTGGCTTCAAGATTAAACTCGATAAGTTTATGGAGGAGATGGTATGATGGGATAACATGATTTTGGCAATTAATTGATCTTTAACTATTCATGGTAAATAGGCCCAATGGCCTGTGATGGTATGTTAGATAGGGTGGGATCTGAGTTACTATAGAGAATTCTTTCCTGGGTGTCTGGCTGGTGAGTCTTGCCCACGTGCTTAGGGTTCAGCTGATTGCCATATTTGGGGTTGGGACGGAATTTTCCTCTAGGGCAGATTGGCAGAGGCCCTGAAGGTTTTTTGCCTTCCTCTGTAGCATGGGGCACAGGTCACTTGCTGGAGGATTCTCTGCACCTTGAAATCTTTAAACCATGATTTGAGGACTTCATTAACTCAGACATAGGTGAGAGGTTTATTGCAGGAGTGGGTGGGTGAGATTCTGTGGCCTGCATTGTGCAGGAGGTCAGACTAGATGATCATAATGGTCCCTTCTGACCTTAATGTCTGTGCACCTATGAGTCTATGTTATGTGGTCTGGATTGAAGCTGGAGGCATGTAGGTAAGTATAGCGGTCAGTAGGTTTCCGGTATAGGGTGGTGTTTATGTGACCATTGCTTATTAGCACTGTAGTGTCTAGGAAGTGTGGACTCTTGTGTGGACTGGTCCAGGCTACTGTGATTGAGCCGTCTCCCTACTCCATCCCCAACAGAGCACACAGTTCCTAAGTTAGTGGCCAGACTCATCCCAGTCCTGGAGTTTGGCTAACTAACACCCCCGCCCCCTCCCCCCCCCAAAAAAAACAGCACAACACCCAGCTAACCGTAAACTCCTCCCTGAGCTTGGCTGTCCTTCAAGTTTCCCTCCAGGTATCCCTAGTCCTAGCTCCTCCCTGATAGTCCATTCCACTGCACTTACCTTCAGGGAAGATTTAATGAGCTGAACTCCCAATAGCTTTATGCAGGGTTCTAACCCGTGCTAAGAAGATGGGTTGTCAGAAAAGCCTTGCCACCCTATTACACAGGCATTATTTCAGGATTTCCCCAGAATGCATTAGGTAAAAAAAAAAAAAGAAGAAGAAGAAGAAGAAGCCAACAACGCAAGATCATTAGTAATCCGTACTATATATGGAATAAATAACCAGTTAGAGTTCACATGTGACTCAAAGGCAATGTCTCAGATGGGGAGAACACATAGGGCCTAATCATGTGAAGTGCTGAGCCCTCCATGGGACATGTGGAGAGCTCTCAACTCCCTTTGAAGTCACCTCCCAGGGAGCGCTCAGCAACTCATGGGATCAGGTGCAGGGTGTCCAGTGGGGAGTGGTGAAATAAGGGGGTTGGCATCTGAATCCAGTTCATGATACTTTACAGCTTCCCTACTTCAGCTGCTGTCAGTGGGAGTTGACAGCACTCGGCACCTCACTCAAGGCACTCAGGATTTCACATTAGCAAGCTGCTTCTCTCCTACATTTTGGCTTCGCCTTCCTGGCTGAAGGCTTTTTAGAACAACAAATGTCATTAATTTTACTAATTTCTTACAGGGACTGTGCCAAGGTCAACAGGCCTAAAGATTTCACACGTGTCCTACCCTGAAAAATATAAATTTGCTCTGGATCTGTTTTCAAATGTCTCTAATACAAAGGGGAAAAAAAATACCGCTTTCCAAACCGAGGGCCGCAGTAGTCTTAAAATCCCAGCTGGGTGACCTGCTCACAACCAATTCTGCAGATGCAGGCATGCTGATGACAGAGTTTTGCATGCCAGCTGTGCCCTCTCTTGCCTTTTTGTGTCCGCTCTGTTACTGCGAGTTGGCAGAGGATATAAACTGGGAAGGATTCTTCACTAGCACATTTCAGAGTGCAAGATACTCATCTCTTTCAAATCTCTGCTGACTCACACAATGGAACCATGCAAGAAAAGAAGCGGGACAGTGCAGAATGCATCACATGTGTGGTCTTGTCATGTGCGTACACATGATACCAACAAACTCAATATTCCACATTTGTTATTTTTCACCAGTCCCATGAGTTGGGTTTTTAAGACCATTGCTTCCCTCAGTCTGGAAGTGGATAGTTTTTCTTCTATTTCTCAAGAACATATTAAAAAAATATTTTTTAAAGAGAATTAAGTGTTGATCCTGTCAGCCTTGAAAGTGTTCCTTTAACATATTTCCACCTACTCATGCTGTATACACACATACAAATAAGTAAATACAGTAGCACACACATACACACACTCACACAAACGCGACACTTTGCCTCGTAAGCAAAACATTGAACTATAAAGGATCAGAAGAAGGATGTATAATCCACTGAAGTCCTTATAATCAAGGCTGGAGATATCAACCTTCTTTTCTTTATCTTAATCCCAAAAATCTTTTCAGAGATTGTGCCCCTGTATTCAATTCTTTTTCCAAAAAACTGAATGGTTACATGGAAGGATGGACAGATAACGAACATTGACTAGCTGTAAAGTGAAGAGAAATAAAACATTGCCCGGGGAAAAATTGTTCCTGAAATTGTCATAGATTGCCTGAAGGAAAAGACTGAGGACAAAATATGCAATCAAAAGGAACTATTTTTATTCAAAGGCAATTTCATTTCCTGCTGTTGCCTACAAAGACAATCAAGGTTTGTTTTATTCTGTGTCATGGTAGTGCTCAAAGGGCCCAGTCAGACTGGGGGATCCATTGTGCAAGCACAAAATGTGCTAACTCTGTTGATTTTCTTTTTACATATATTTCCTACTAGAATACTCTTGAGAGATGAAGGCAAGTCCTGAGGTGTTATCCTTCAACAGGGGTAGCCTTTGAGGAGGGAGAGAAGAGCTGTCTCTACCCACATGGCATCCAACTCTATTCTCCCACTGCTCCCTCACTTTCATAAAGAATCTTTGAGGCTGCAAATTCTTCTTAGGAAAGGCATGGAGATTGGCCATCCATTCTAGCTGGAATATATAGTGGACTCAGAATGGATAGCTCTGCTATTCCTGCTAACTTTGCTCTGACTCCACATCTGGAGAACATGAGGGGAGCTGGAAACAACGAGAAAAGTTTTCTTAGCCAGTCATATTAGCTCTTTCTCTTATCAGTTCTGGTCTTCTCACAAAGCTGTACTTTGGAGACCCTGAGAGCTGGTATTGCTTAGCAGCAGCTTCTTGCTCCTGACACCTGCATTTTAGATACTGAGTCAAACATTCACCTCATATCGGCATGTTCGATATCACTTTACGGCTAATAAAAATTGTTTGTATATGTTTGTTTGTAAATGGACTGAGTTACCATCTCTCCTCAACAACGCACACATTCTGAGTTAGTGCTGAAACCCTGAACTTCCTGTGGTTTGGCTTTATTGGTAACTCACACATAATAACATCCTCCATAAACTTGGCATCCCTAGAATAGACGCTTTCCTGTTGATTCCCCTTGCGTTTCTCATTGAGGTGGAGTACCGGCATCGACGCTAGAGTGATTGGTGGTTGATTTATCGCATCTATACTAGACATGATAAATCAACCCTTGCTGGATCAATCGCTGCCCGTTAATCTGGCCAGTAGTGTAGACAAGCCCAGAGAGACAGACATCATTAAATCAAATACGGAATTATTAGTATGTGCGTGTGAGCACATTAACTGGATTATTTGATATTTGAGAGTACTCTTGTGAAATTGCAGTTCTCTTATGTTCTTGTTACTTGTCCATCTTATCTCATGGAATAAGTACCTAATGCAATCTGTGGTGTGTCAATCCTGAATGTTGCACTTTAACATTTTGTAACCGTCTCTTTTTTTAAAGGATCACTGCTGTTTTTGGTTGTAACTGAACCCAATATTTTGAAATCTTGTTATTTATTGTTTTTATCCACTTGTATTGCAGAGGTGCCCAGAGGCCCCAGTCAGGATCAGAGCCCCATTGTGCTCGGTTTTAAGCAAATGGAACATATATTCTAAAAATCATCCCATTTTCATGTGCAGAGGCATTCTAATAAATGTTTGGATAAAAAATACAATTGTATGAAATGGCCAGAAATAAACAGGTACTATCCATGCACAGAACCTAGGATTCCTAAGAAATCCGAAAATGCATATTAATTTCATAGTACAAGAGGCAGCTCTTACAGAGCAGCATTTTTTAAAATAGAAAAACACTTCATCAGATAAAGGGACCACAATAGCTCGCTATCTCACTGTTTTGAAAGAGTAATTTCTAAGGTCTGATTTAAACCCACAAAAGCAGGGAAATTCAAAGTTAAGACTTCCACTCTCTGAATGTGTGCACTACATCACATACTGATCTGTAAACTGCCACAATACCCAGACACAACTGGGTGAGTTAAAGTCAATGTGGAAGATTTAATTCTTAATTTTTTTGCCCTGTGTTTATGTCAGAATCTTAGGTCCAAATTTTCAAAAGCAGAATCAGCAGTTGCTGTTACAGAAACATGGGCAACAACCAACCTATTTTCCATTCAGAAATCAGGTATTTACCTATACAAATAAATAGTTAGGCATGCAATAGCTTTATTACATCATGGTTAGTTTGGACCAGCACAAAAGGTAAATGTGCACTTTGTGGATGTACTATTTGTACATGCATTTGAAAATTTTCCCTTTAATGTTCCTTCATTTTTGGATGTATTTAGTCCCCTTGCTCCTCTGTTCTAACCACTTTGCCTACTTTATGAAATTTGTTCAGTAAGGATGTGACTTTATAGCACAAAAAACTACAGCTCACTTTTCTTCATATTATTGCTCATGTTCAATATTCCCGTATAATAGTATTACATTTCAAAGTTTGATTTAATTTTCAGATTAGTTTAAAAAAAACCCATGCCAGTAAAGGCTTGATTCTACTCCTGTTTAAGTCCTTTGCAATAATCCTAATGAAGCAGGATTGGTCATAAATCTTGAAATTAGATGATTTAATATTTGTTAATCATTTTACTTTTGGAACAGATCCAGTAGTTAATGATTCTGAACTTTGCATTAAAATATTAGCTGATTTAACAAGAATAAAATTAGGGCCATATGCTTAGAATTTGGTAAATTGGCCACTTCACAAATATGAAAAGAAAATTGTGTGTAAGTGACTGTCCAAATAGTACTACGTTGACAATTCTCATGATTATAGCTGAGCAAAATTCAGAATTTCCATTCCACTGAATATTCTAATATTTTGACATTTGTTTTCACCCTGAAATGGAACAAAAGTTTCAAAAAAGATATCTTGGAATATATTCCTAAGTCGAAGTGTTTCATTGGGCTGTGCTAAAACATTTTGTTTTGAGTCATTAAACAACATCTCCCTTAGAGGGAAGATTGTGGTGCATCGTTGGAGGTGTAGTCCATCCAAGGAGCTTGACACATAGGAAGGAATAGGGGCATAAAGCACCTGAACTACTCCTCTGTCCAGGCATTACAGCATCTCAGGCAAACACAGTTTAATGGTGTACTGACACCAAACTAAATGTTTTGTAGAGTCATAGAATCATAGAATATCAGGGTTGGAAGGGACCTCAGGAGGTCATCTAGTCCAACCCCCTGCTCAAAGCAGGACCAATCCCCAACTAAATCATCCCAGCCAGGGCTTTGTCAAGCCAGGCCTTAAAAACCTCTAAGGATGGAGATTCCACCACCTCCCCGGGTAACCCATTCCAGGGCTTCACCACCCTCCTAGTGAAATAGTGTTTCCTAATATCCAACCTAGACCTCCCCCACTGCAACTTGAGACCATTACTCCTTGTTCTAACCCTAACCCTAAGCTACCACTGAGAACAGCTGAACTCCATCCTCTTTGGAACCCCCCTTCAGGTAGTTGAAGGCTGCTATCAAATCCCCCCTCACTCTTCTCATCTGCAAACTAAATAACCCCAGTTCCCTCAGCCTCTCCACGTAAGTCATGGGGCCCCAGCCCCCTAATCATTTTTGTTGCCCTTCGCTGGACTCTCTCCAATTTGTCCACACCTCTTCTGTAGTGGGGGGGACCAAAACTGGATGCAGTAGTCCAGATGTGGCCTCACCAGTGCCGAAGAGAGGGGAATAATCACTTCCCTCTATCTGCTGGCAATGCTCCTACTAATACAGCCCAATACAGTTTCAGTTCAGTTCAACAAACTGATGTTCCAGTTTGAGTCAAACCAACCCCAAAGTAAATACTTTGTTTCAATTTTCCTAATGCAATACCAAAAAGTGTCAGCAAAATAACAGTTTTCCTATGGAAAATTTCAATTTTGTGGAAACTGCATTTTCCATCGAAAGTCATTTCAAGCCAAGATTCCTAACCAGCTCTATTCATGACATTATTGCAAGTTTCGTGATTTAAGGTGTGGTTTTAAAAACCCATTCTTGAGCTCTTGAAAAGGGATTTTCTCATGATTTTCGCACTAACTAAAAATGTCCACCCAATATTCTCCCATTGTTTCCAATAAGACTGAAGCTTTAGATGGGAGTTGGATTGGGATGCAAAAGGTGCACAAAGATTAGAAGAAAACATACTGGAGACTGAAGAGATGCTACTCCCTTCCTTCTCCAAATGAAATCTTTTCATGCTATACAAGGTCAAATGTGCCCCCCCCCCCGCTCCCAATTCCTCGGATTTGGCTTTTTCAGTAACTCAAGCTATATCAAAACACACACCTTAACTTCCTTCCCCCTCTCTCCCCTAAAACTGGCTGTTCCTAGGATTTCTGGCAGGATCCCCATCAGTTAGACAATCAATTTTTCCTGTCCACATAGAAATACAGATTAAATAGTTACCTGGGTTTAGGTACACACACACAATAGATATATGGATGGGATGGATGGATGGATGGATAGAAGACGTATGCTCATGCATTGATGATTGATGCATGAGCTCATGCATTGATGATTGATGATTTAACTGGGAATTGGTCCTGCTTCGAGCAGGGGGTTGGACTAGATGACCTTCTGGGGTCCCTTCCAACCCTGATATTCTATGATTCTATGATTCTATGCACACGCACCCACACAGATGCATATGTATATAGGGTGACATCCTGACGTCACTGAAGCCTATGGCAAAGCTCCGATTGACTTTAATGGAGACAGGATTTATGTCTTTTTGTATATGCACGTATAAAGTGAAACCTTTGTTAACAGTAGAGCTGGTCAGAAAATTTCTAAGGGAATGTTTTTCCATTGGAAAATGCAAATTTGTGAAAAGCAAAATATCTTGGAGAAATATGTCAATTTCTATGAAAAAATGAAAAAAAAGCATTTTGATAAGGTCAAAACATTCCATTTTGACATTTTCAGAATGGAATATTTTGATTTTACTTTCAAAGCAACTTTTCGTTTAGAAGTTTTGTACATTTTTAAAAATGTTAAAGGCAAAATCAGAACAAACACAATAATTTGATCAAAAAGAGTTGTTTCCATTGACCTGAAACACAATTTTTTTCTGGAATTATGTTTTGTGGGAAATTTTTTGTTTTTGTTCCATTTCAGAGCAGAAAAAATTTCCAAAACTGCAGAATTTCTTGCAAAATAGAAAATCTGGTTCCTGCAGAGTTCTAGTTAACAGCCACCCCAGGAGCAGCAAAACCAAGTTATCTAGGAGATGGAGGTCTTGCAGGAACAGGCAGGATTCTAGATAGACTATGACTGACTTCATTGGGATTACAGCCGTAAGCATCTTCGGACTGGAACTGTGTTTTATCTGTGTCTTATAAAATATTGAACATACCTTGAAATGCTTTTTTAAAATTGGAAAAATAAAGCTCTGCATTTCCTTTTCGATACACTAGCAAATGCGAGACTAGCCGAAAAGTTTGCTGTATTTCAGAAAACTTTTGGATTTTTTTTTAAATGTCATTTACTGCTAAATGTACTGTATGACAGTTTGTAACAGGCTTGCATTTGTAGCTGACTGAAAGAACAGTATGCCATGAACCCCTCATTTTCATTTTGATATCTATATTTTCCATTTAAAAGTCTATGGAAGACATATAGTATTCACAACACAATGGTATTGTTTTATTTCATTTTTTAACATTTTCACGGTGAAAAATATCATTATTGTTAAATCCTCAGTTTCCCCTTTCAGACAGACAATTTTATTGTCAAGTTGATAGTTATAGCATTATGTCTTTTGCAGAGATGTTGCAAAAATTGTCATATTGTAGATGAATTTCAGACTCACTAGCACCTGCATTGCAAGGCCCAGAATATACTGTAAGTGATGCTATTATCTACCACAGAATCAATCCTTTTGTTGAGAAAGATTCAGATCTGAGACAACTAAAACCACAACTCATATGTGGAAATTAAATAGTCACTGAAGACTCCACAAAGAAGCAGCTCAAATTATACTCCCAGTTCTCAGGTAGAAGATGGCAAATTATACTTCTGATTCACAAAGAGGAAAAAAATCAATCTGCAGGAAATGTGCTGATTTACATAGCAGAAATAATGGAAATTCAGGGAGAATACTTCAACATAAAAAGGCAGACAGAGGACAAGGATTTGCACCAGGCAGATAATGGAGAAAGGATTTTGCAGACTGAAAGCCGAGATAAAGGAAAATGGCATTTAGAAGGATGATGCAGGCCACGAGCACTTTGTCTGGAGAGCTATCTCTAAGAAAGCTGCAGTCAGAAAGGTGGTTTAAGAATTCTTTTATGTTTGATAATGGCATCCAAAGTGGACTGCCAACCTTCAAAGCCACTTCTTTCTGTCCAGAATCGTATTTGCCAGACAGCCTAAATGTTGGGCCATTTTCAGTTCTCATAGTAGCTGGTATGGGCAGTTTCTGAAAGGTTCTCTTTATAAATATTAGTGCCTTTGAACTGTGATGTTCTGATACAATTTCAACCTGTTCATTCCATTTCGTTTCTGTTTACAGTGTTTAGGGAATAGATAAATGGACAGGCAACTGAAACAAACACCACAAGCAGAGTCAGACTGATACAGTCTCTTGCCATGCTTCAGGCAGGCAATAAGTATTAAATGCAGAGGTGAAAGTAAGCCGGTACGCCCTGGTACGGCGTACCGGTAAGAGCCAGTGCGCTATACCAGGACCGGCTTTCCCAGATGGCAATTTAAAGCCCTGGGGTAGCGGCGGCAGGGCTGCGGTGGAGATTTAAAGGGCTCTGGAGCTCCAGCTGCTGCTACCGCCCCGGCCCTTTAAATCTCCTCCTGAGCCCTGCTGCCGAAGCCCTGGGGTAGTGGCGGCGGGGCTCAGGCAGCGATTTAAAGGGCCCCGGAGCTCCAGCCCCCAGTACCCTCCCTGGGGCCCTTTAAATCCCCACCTGAGCCCTGCTGCCCGAGCCCTGGGGTAGCGGCAGTGGGGCTCTGGCAGGGATTTAAAGGGCCCCAGAGCTCCAGCCTCCACTACACCCCACGGCCCTTTAAAATCCCGACGGAGCCCAGCCACCGCTACCCCAGGGCTCGGGCAGCAGGGCTTAGGCGGGGATTTAAAGGGCTCGGGGCTCCGGCAGCCGCTACCACAGCGGAGCCCCAGGCCCTTTAAAGCTCTGCCAGAGCCCAGAGCACCAGGGCTCCTCGGTGATTTAAAGGGCCCGGGGCTCCACTGCGGAAGTGGCAACTGGAGCCCTGGGCCCTTTAAATCGCCCCCGAGCCCCGGGGTTCCCAGCCGCCTCTGCAGCTGGTAGCTCGGGGTGATTTAAAGGGACCCAGGCTCCCAGCCACCACTATCACAGAGATGATTTAAAGGGCCCAGGGATTTAAGGCCCTGACTCTTCTGGTTAAGGCCACGCCTCTTCTGGTTGAGGCCACGCCCCCTGCTCAGGACTCCGGCGTACCAGTAAATCCTCTAACTTACTTTCACCCCTGATTAAATGTCTCATGCTTGTTCTTCTATGAAAGATGCTAACATGTCTCCCAACCCTGCAGAGTGAGAAGCGCCTCTTGCAAGCTCTCAAACTCCCACCTACTTTGTCGACATGGCCCAAAACAGGGGATCAGAACATTCAAGTAGGCATGTCATTGAAGCTGCAAAAATAATAAATGAAAAAATCACCTAAACACTTTGGGCCTAATCCCACCACCTTTATGCACAGTGGGCCTGATCCAAAGATCACTGAAGTCAAAGAGACTCCCATTGGATTAGGTCCTTTGAGTCTCACAGTAGTGTAGACTAGATCCTGCAAGGGGGAGAGCACTGTGGCTTCATCCACAAAGCACTTAGGCATGTACTTAACTTTAAGCACATGCCTAAGACTCACTGAAGTCAATGGGAATAAGCACATATTATGTGCTTTGCTTAAGTGGGGCCAGGGGGATCATCACTTCACAGAATTGGACCCTGATTGAGTAGTCCCATTGATTAGAATGGGACTACAATGTAATAAGTAGGGCTGTTGATTAATCACAGTTAACTCTCGCAATTAACTAAAAAAAAGTAACTGTGATTAAAAATATAATCATGATTAATCGCACTGTTAAACAATAGACTACCAATTGAAATTTACTGAATATTTTTGGATGTTTTTGTACATTTTCAAATATATTGATTTCTATTACAACACAGAACACAATGTATACAGTGCTCACTTTATATTTTTATTACAAATATTTGCACTGTAAAAATGATAAACAAAATAAACAGTAGTTTTCAATTCACCTCACACAAGTACTATAGTGCAATCTCTATCATGAAAGTGTAACTTACAAATGTAGATGTTTTTTGTTATATAATTGCACTCAAAAACAAAACAACGTAAAACTTTGGAGCCTACAAGTCCACTCAGTTCTACTTCTTGTTCAGCCAATCGCTAAGACAAACAAGTTTGTTTACATTTATGGGAGATACTGCTGCCTGCTTCTTATTTACGTCACCTGAAAGTGAGAAGAGGCGTTCACATGGCACTTTTGTAGCCGGCGTTGCAAGGTATTTATGTGCCAGATATGCTAAACATTCATATGCCCCTTCATGCTTCAGCCACCATTCTGGAGGACATACTTCCATGCTGATGATGTTCGTTAAAAAAATAGTGCGTTAATTAAATTTGTGACTGAACTTCTTGGGGAAGTATTGTATGTCTCCTGCTCTGTGCTTTACCCTCATTCTGCCATATATTTCATGTTATAGCAGTCTCGGATGATGACCCAGCATATGTTGTTCATTTTAAGAACACTTTCACAGTTGATCTGACAAAACGCAAAGAAGGTATCAATGTGAGATTTCTAAAGATAGCTACAGCACTCGACCCAAGGTTTAAGAATCTGATGTGTCTTCCAAAATCTGAAAGGGATGAGGTTAGGACTGAGTGGACTTGTAAGCTCTAAAATTTTACATTGTTTTATTTTTGAATGCAGTTTTTTGTACATAATTCTACATTTGTGAGTTCAACTTTCATGATAAAGAGACTGCACTACAGTACTTTTATTAGGTGAATTGAAAATACTATTTCTTTTGTTTTTTACAGTGCAAATATTTGTAATCGAAAATAAATATAAAGTGAGCACTGTACTCTTAGTATTCTGTGTTGAAATTGAAATCAATATATTTGACAATGTAGAAAACATCCAAAAATATTTAAATAAAATCGTATTCTATTATTATTTATCAGCGCGACTAATTTTTTTAATCGCTTGACAGCTCTAGTAATAAGGTATACTTAACTTTAGGAAGTCTGATAGAATTGGGCCCTTTATCATTTTGTATAGGTGGCTGGGCTTTAGTCCTCAAATATTCTTATATGTTAGGCTGTTTGGGGCTCGAAGCCAGTGTGTGAGTAAATACACAGTATATACATTCAAGGAGCTTCCTTCATATAATTCAGATTGGAGATAATAGGGGAAATTGGAAGGGCATCACTCTCATTAAGATACTTGCTCTTTTAAAAAACAAAGAAAAACTAGACAAGGTGGGGAGAAGGGGAGGGAGAGAGGAAGACAAAATGGAGCATACAGACAAACCTATGAAAAGTCTTTGGTGGGGCACATCAAGGTATGGGGAGGCAACTGCTCCTCTTGCCCCATAGCAAATGACACCCCTGCATACTTCAGGGCTGTTGTAGAAAGCTATTCCGGCACCTATAGAAAAATCTCAGTGATGCAGGCCCAGTACAGCACATTTTAAATTCAGATTCACTTTAGACCTGCCCTGAGATACCAATAATAGTACTAAACCAAACAAACGTGCTGGGGTATCCTTATCTGTATCTATTGTCTTACCAAGTGAAACAGAACTGAGACTTCATAATGCTGATCGCAGTTCTTTGGGATTCCAGACCTCAGCAACAAATTCAATATTTGCATCATTGTAAGTAAACTAAAAATACATTTCCAGGAAAATAATACATTCTTTCTAAACTGAGTCAAACCTAAAATTAATCAGCTATAATTATCAAACATTATTTAATTAAAACTATCTGCTCACCATCTGGTTATTTGTAGAAATTTGGGAATCTACTATTTCATATTAAATTCCTCCATTTAACAAATTATGTTAAACAATATATTTCTCCAGTATAATGTTTATGTAATTAATCTTTGTTCAAATTATATTTCCTGCCATTTGAGAGAAATTTGATTTGTATAATAACAAGACAGTTGACCAACTCATTTTTTCTTCAGAATTGGCACCTTTAATCAAAATCTCTTTAGATTTAAAATTAATGTTAACAGCATCAATAAAAAATAGTTACTTAGCAGAAGTAGTTTTAACAAGGAAGGATCCTTTACCACATTTAACAAGCTGACCATTAAAAGTATAATTTAAAAATCCATTTGAAATGTAAATATATATATATACACTATGACCAATGAAGAATAAAAATTAATGACTTGAAAAGAGAGCTAACTGCGTGCTTCTGCCTGGTCTGCACTATGAGTTTATGTCGGATTTAGCAGCATTACATCGAATTAACCCTGCACCCGTCCACACAACAAAGCCATTTCTTTCGACATAAAGGGCTCCTAAAACTGATTTCTGTACTCCTCCCCAATGAGGGGATTAGCGCTGAAATCGACATCGCCATTTCGAATTAGGGTTAGTGTGGACGCAATTCGAAGGTATTGGCCTCTGGGAGCTATCCCACAGTGCACCATTGTGACCGCTCTGGACAGCACTCTGAACTCGGATGCACTGGCCAGGTGTACAGGAAAAGCCCTGGGAACTTTTGAATCTCATTTCCTGTTTGGCCAGGTGAGCTCATCAGCACAGGTAACCATGCAGTCCCAGAATCGAAAAAGAGCTCCAGCATGGACCAAACGGGAGGTACTGAATCTGATCGCTGTATGGGGAGAGGAATCCACGCTATCAGAACTACTTTCCAAAAGACGAATTGCCAAAACATTTCAAAAAATCTCTGAGGCCATGAGGGACAGAGGCTACAGCAGGGATGCAACACAGTGCCACGTGAAACTTAAGGAGCTCAGACAACCATACCAGAAAACCAAAGAATCAAACAGATGCTCCGGGACACAGCCCCAGACATGCCGCTTCTACGCTGAGCTGCATGTAATTCTAGGGGGGGCCGCCACCACTACCCCACCCCTGTCTGTGGACTCCGATGATGGGGTACTCTCTGCCATGCCTGAGGATTTTGCGGATGGGGAAGATGAGGACTAGGAGGAAGAGCCTGAGGAGAGCACACAGCACACTGTTCTCCCCGACAGCCAGGATCTTTTTCTCACCCTGACTGAAATACCCTCCCAACCGAACCAAGCCGGAGAAGGGACCTCTGGTGAGTGAACCTTTTTAAATATAATACGGTATAAAAGCAAGCATTTTTTAATGATTAAGTAGCCCTGAACAATTGGGATGCATTCGTGGCCAGTACGGCTACTGGAAAAGCCTATTAACCTGTCTGGGGATGGAGCAGAAATCCTCCAGGGACATCTCCATGAAGCTCTCCTGGAGGTACTCTAAAAACCTTTGCAGAAGGTTTCTCGGGAGGGCAGCTTTATTCTGTCCTCCATGGTAGGACACTTTACCACGCCAGGCTAGCAGAATGTAGTCTGGAATCATTGCATAACAAAGTATGGCAGCATATGGTCCCGGTGTTTGCTGGCATTCAAGCAACATCCATTCTTTATCTCTCTGAGTTATCCTCAGGAGACTGATATCGTTCATGGTAACCTGGCTGAAATAGGGGAATTTAATTAAGGGGACATTCAGAGGTGGCCGTTCCTACTTGGCTGTTTGCCTGTGGCTGAAAAGAAATCCTCCCCGCAGTTAGCCACGCGGTTTGGGGGGAGGGCATTGGCGCTGAGCTGTTCGCATTTGGCTAGCAGGGATCTTTCCTCATACCAGCCACACGGTGGGGGGGAGGGGTAAAGCGATCATCCCAGAGAATTGGATGGTGAGGGGGTTAGTATGGTTTCTGCAGCTGCACATTAACAGGAAAAACGCAGCACTAAATGGCCAACTCAACATGGTTTGCTTGGTATGGGAGAGGAGGGCATTGCTGTTATGAAGGTTGCAGAAGCCGAAAGACTATGGCTTACCATGGCCTCTTGCAAGCTGAATTCTGTTGCCCAGCACTGTGTGTGTGATCTCTAAAACCAAAGCCGCAGGCACTCAATATAAGATGCAAAATGCGACCTTGTACCAAAATCACATGTGCTATGTAATGTGAATAGTGTTGTTCACCATGAAAGAGTGTAGCCATTGTTCTGTAAAATGTATCTTTTAAAGTACTTCACTCCCTTTTTTTCCCTCCAGCAGCTGCAAATATTTCCAGCCTCCCTCCTCCGTCCCAAAGGCTATCTCAGATAAGTCTGTGAAAAAAACGCACGCACGATGAAATGTTCTCTGAGCTCATGCAGTCTTCCGGCACTGACAGAGCTGTGTGGAGGGACACAATAGCAGAGTACAGGAAAGTGGCCAATGAACGTGAGGAGAGGTGGCGGCAGGAAGATCAGAGGAGGCATGAGGCAATGCTGGGGCTACTGCAGGATCAAACGGACATGCTCTGGCATCTGGTGGAGGTTCATGAATGGCAGCAGGATCACAGACTGCCACTGCAGACCTTGTTTAACTGCCCTCCCTCCTCCCCAAGTTCCATAGCCTCCTCACCCAGACGCCCAAGAACACGGGTGGGGAGGCTCTGGGCACCCAACCACTCCACCCCAGTGGACAGCCCAAGCAACAGAAGGCTGGCATTCAAGAAGTTTTAAAGTGGCCTTTTCCTTCCCTCCTTCCCTCCTCCCACACCCCACCTAGGCTACCTTGTGAGTTATCTCCCTATTTTTAAAATCAATTAATAAAGAATACATGTTTTTAAACGATAGTGACTTTATTTCCTTTGCAAGCAAGCTGTGATCGAGGGAGGGGGGGCAGGTGGCTTACAGGGAATTTAGAGGCAACCAAGGGAGCAGGTTTCCATCATGGAGAAACAAACAGAAGTGTCACACAGTACCCTGGCCAGTCATGAAACTAGTTTTCAAAGCTTCTGTAATGCACAGCGCTTCCTGCTATGCTCTTCTAACTGCCGTGGTGTCTGGCTGCATGTATTCAGCAGCCAGGCGATTTGCCTCAACCTCCCACCCTGCCATAAATGTCTCCCTTTTACTCTCACAGAGATTGTGGAGCACACAGCAAGCAGCAATAACAATGGGAATATTGGTTTTGCTGAGGTGTGACCGAGTCAGTAAACTGCACCAGCGACCCTTTAAATGTCCAACTGCATACTCTAGCACCATTCTGTACTTGCTCAGCCTATAGTTGAACAGCTCCTGACTACTGTCCAGGGTGCCTGTGTACGGCTTCATGAGCCAGGGCATTAAGGGGTAGGCTGGGTCCCCAAGGAAAACTATAGGCATTTCAACATCCCCAACAGTTATTTTCTGGTCTGGGAAGTAAATCCCTTCCTGCAGCCATTTAAACAGACCAGAGTTCCTGAAGACGCGAGCATCATGAACCTTTCCCGGCCATCCCACATCAATGTTGGTGAAACGTCCCTTGTGATCCATCAGTGCTTGCAGCACCATTGAAAAGTACCCCTTGCAGTTTATGTACTGGCTGCCCTGGTGGTCCAGTTCCAAGATAGGGATATGCATTCTGTCTATTGCTCCACCACAGTTAGGGAATCCCATTGAAGCAAAGCCATCTAGTATGACCTGCACATTTCCCAGAGTCATTATCTTTGAGAGCAGCAGCTCAATGATTGCGTTGGCTACTTGCATCACAGCAACTCCAACAATAGATTTGCCCACTCCAAATTGATTACCGACTGACCGGTAGCTGTCTGGCGTTGCAAGCTTCCAGAGGGCTATTGCCACTCGCTTGTGAACTGTGAAAGCTGCTCTCATCTTGGTATTCTTGCGCTTCAGGGCAGGGGAAAGCAAGTCACAAAGTTCCATAGAAGTGCCCTTATGCATGCGAAAGTTTCGGAGCCACTGGGAATCATCCCAAACCTGCAACACTATGCGGTCCCACCACTCTGTGCTTGTTTCCTGGGCCCAAGATTGGCATTCCACAGCATGAGCCTGCCCCAGTAACACCATGATTTCCAAATTGCTGGGGACCGCGGTTTTAGAGAATTCTGTGTTCATGTCCTCATCACCGCGCTGCCGTCGCCTCCTCACCTGGTTTCTCAGGTGCTGGTTCTGCATAAACTGAACAATAATGTGTGAGGTGTTTACAATGGTCATAACTGCTGTGGTGAGCTGAATGGGCTCCATGCTTGCTGTGCTATGGCATCTGCTCGGGCAATCCAGGGAAAAGGGTGTGAAATGATTGTCTGCCATTGCTCTGATGGAGGGAGGGGTGACTGACAACATGGCTCACAGGGTTGGCTTACAGGGAATTAAAATCAACAAAGGGCGTGGCTTTGCATCAAGGAGAAACAGAATGGCCCCCTCAAAGATAGAACTCAAAACCCTGGGTTTAGCAGGCCGTTGATTTCACGGAGGGAGGGAGGAGAAAATGAATACAAAACAAATCTGGTCTATTTCTTGTTTTGATCCACTTCATCTATCTTTATACATCTTGCTGGCAGCAGACTGTGCAGTACGACTCCTGGCCATCATCATGTCCTGGGTGCTTGGCAGAAGACAGTGCAGTATGACAGTGCAGTATGACTGCTGGCCATTGTCGTCTCCTGGCTGCTCATTAAAAGACGGTGCAGCAGGACTAAATCGCCATGAGATGAAACTTCAAAGGGTAATGACCTGGCTGAGTCACTCCCATGTTTGCCCAGGTGCCCCGATCTCATTGAGGTCAGTTAAAAGAGCACCCTGGAGTACGTCAACGATGGCTACCAGTCATACTGTGCTGTCTGCTGCCAAAAGGCAATGAGCGGCTGCTGTGTAGCAATGCAGTACCGTGTCTGCCAGCACCCAGGAGACGTACAGTGACAGGGAGCTGAGCAGGCTCCATGCTTGTCGTGGTATGGCGTCTGCTCGGGTAACCCAAGAAAAAAGGCATGAAACGATTGTCTGCCATTGCTTTCATGGAGGGAGGGAGGGAGGGAGGGAGGGAAGGGGGGCCTGACGATATGTACCCAGAACCACCCGTGCAATGTTTTTGCCCCATCAGGCATTGGGATTTCTACGCAGAATTCAAATGGGTGGCAGAGACTGCGGGAACTGTGGGATAGCTACCCACAGTGCAGCTCTCCAGAAGTCGACAGTTGCCTTGGTACTGTGGATGCACTCCAACGACTAAATGCACTTAGAGCATTTGTGTTGGGACACACACAATCGACTATATAAAAACACTTTCTACAAAACCGAATTCTAGAAATTCGACCTAATTTCGTAGTGTAGACGTGATTCACCATCATTCATCTCTCTGAACAGATATAGAGATCATCTATACAACAATGTAGAATTGATGCTAAAATAGTAAAAAAGGATACCATGAAAAGGGTACAAACAGGGACATCAATATTATGAATGAATGAGAGTCATGACTTTTATAGTGGTTTCTCAAAAAAACACCTCCCTGGTTTTTGAGAGAATAGAGCTTTATATTAAAGCCATTGTACAAACTTGCATCTGACAAAGTGGGTATTCACCCATGAAAGCTTATGCTCCAGTATGTCTGTTAGTCTATAAGGTGCCACAGGACTCTTTGCCGCTTCTACAGATCCAGACTAACATGGCTATCCCTCTGATACTGTACAAACTTTGTTGTCTTAGGAGAACAGTGTACACCATAGGACCGTACAGGAGGCTATTAAAAAGAAGGGAATCAGGAGCAGTAGTTCTGGGACAGCAGAAGTGTTATGATGTACTAGATAAGACATCAAACTAGGGTTATGTCTACATTTGAGCTGCAAAATGTGATTTCCAGCTCGTGTAGACATACCCACACTAGCTCTGCTTGAGCTAGCATGCTAAAAATAGCACTATAGCCGGGGTAGCATGGGCAGTGGCTTGGGCTAGCCACCTCAGTATGTATGCAGAGGGTCTGGGTGGGTTAGTACTTACGTAGCTAGTCTGAGCCACTACCTCAGCTACACAGCTATTTTTAGCATGCTATCTCTGCTCTAGTTAGTGTGAGTACATCTACATCAGCTGGTAATCACACCTCCCAGTTCAGATATAGACGTACCCAAAGAGTCAGGAGACCTTAGGTCTGGTCCCAACTTGACTGCTGACTTGCTATATGAACTTGGGTAAGTCACTTCAGCTCTTTTTGCCCTCCCATGCTTTGTCTATTGAGACTGTAAGCCCTTCCGAGCAGGGACTGTCTTCCAGTCTATGTTTGTACAGCACCTAGCACAATGTAGTGCTGATCTTAATTATGGCCTCTCAGCACTATTGTAATGCAAACAAATATTAATAATGGAACATAAAGGACTAATCTCATAGTTCATATTGGGTGCAAGAGAATGGAAGGGCAGTACAGGACAAGAAGAGAAAGGGAAAGAAGTGGTGGAAATGTAATATTCTAAAACTTTAAAAGGCATATTTTCAAAAACATATTCCATCCACAATTTTGTGTGCACAATCGCTTGTGGATGCAAATAATAGCATTTAGCCATCTAACTCCTGAATTTGCAGCTACTAGGCCTCACCAGGGAATTATTGTAATACACTAGCTCAGATTCCAGAGATAAATTGAGAACTGCATTAAACTTTCAAGAAACAAATCCATCATCAAGCAACAGCCTCCTTAAAGCAAAGTATTTATTTAGAACAAAAGCCTTTCAGAGAAAATAGGTGTTAAAACAATAAAACAGACTATCATAGATTCATAGAAATGTAGGGCTCGAAGGGACCATAAAGGATCACCTAGGTCCCCCTCATGCTCAAGCAGAATACCTAGACCATCCCTGACAGGTGCTGATCTAACCTGTTCTTAAAAACCTACAATGATGGAGATTACACAACCTCCCTTGGAAGTCTATTCCAGATCTTAACTGTCATTGTAGTTAGAAAGTTCTTCCTAATATCTAATCAAAATCTCCCTTGTTGCAGATTAGGTCCATTGCTTCTTACTCTACCTTCAGTGGACATGGAGAACAATTGATCACCATCCTCTTTATAAGAGCCCTTAACATATTGGAAAACTGTTATCAGGTCTCCCCTCAGTCATCTTTCCTCAATACTAAACATGCTCATTTTTTAAAACCTTTCCTCATAGGGCAGGTTTTCTAAACCTTTTGTCATTTTTGTCACTCTCCTCTGAGCTCTCTCCAGTTTGTCCACATCTCTTTTAAAGTGCAGCGCCCAGGATGGGGGATGGTTCTCCAACTGAGGCCTCACCAGTCCTGGGTAGAGCAGGACAGTTAGCTCCCATATCTTACATGCAACACTCCTGTTAATACACACACACACACACACACCCCAATTTCCCTGATCACCTCCTCCAACTTCTGAAACAAGACATTTTCCAAATACATTTCAAGAACTTACTGGAGATTTTGTGGGGTTTTTTTCATATTACTTTTCCAACAGTTGTCTGGGTAGTTAACGTCCCCCATTACTAACAGGTCTTCTGTTTTGTATATTTCTCTTATTTGTTCTAGAAATGCCTCATCCATCTCCTCCTCCTGATCTGATGGTCCATAGTAAACCTGACATCACCCCTGTTTTTCCCCCTTTTATCTTCACCCAGAAACTTTCAACTGGTCTGCCCCTAACCTCCTTCTGGACCTCAAACCAAGTGTATGTATTCTTGATGTACACTGCAATACTTCCTCCCTTTCTTCCCTGCCTCTCCTTCCTGAACTAGCTATACCAATACCCCTCTATACCAATATTACAATCATAAGATTTATCCCACCAAGTCTCAATGATGCCAGTTAAGTCACAGTTTAGCTTATGTACTAAGACTTCCAGTACTCCTTGCATTTGTGTATAGATATCTAAGAGGTTGAGCAGATTCCCCCACTTTTTCTCCCCCTCTTGTTGTTCCTAGGACCCTCCTGTAATTTCCCTTCCTCTTCCTTCTTCCCTTCCCCTTTTCCTCCGCACCACCAACTTCTAGCCCCCTGTTAAAGTCAGAGATTAATACACATCAGTTTCTCATCTGTCACAATTGGTGCTTAGCTATTTGGCAATAAATTGGATCAGTGAAGGCACAAGATTCATTGCTAGAATCCTGTTAGGCTATGTTATGCAGAGAACGTAAAAACCCCTGAGGGATCGCATGTGTAGCTGAAGGTGCAGAACAAAGGAATATGCCAAAGTGATAGATTTCCAGATTTATGCAAATAATACAGAATGGTAAATGGCTAGATTTAGTTAAATTAGGGATGATAATAATAGCAGTTTAATTTGGGGTCTGACTCGGATTTTGATTTCAGAGTGGCAAGATGACAGCCTGGAGAAAGGGCTTGCAGACGCCTGACTCACAGGATGATGATCAATGATGTGATGCCTGGGCTAGTCTCTGCCTATGCTAGTACTATGTGTTGATGAAAGCATTATTATAAGGTGTCAGTTGCTGGTCTAACTCCACCCCCTGAGATGTGAGCAAGAGGTGGTAGTTTCGCTGGACAGAAGGAGTGAATGAGTGGGTGGAGAAAGGAGCAGAGTAATCTAATGGGTACAAACTGGCAACCTGCCATCTTTGTTAACTCCTCTTTTCCCTATGACCACACATTGCACAACTTTATCTTGTCTATTTTGCTGCGTAAATCCAGACACTGGTTACTAAAGCTGAACCAGACGTGGAACATTTCCCCGCCCCCCCCCCCCCCATATTAATTTGAATATGTAAACAAATCTCTATTTGACCAGGCAGGTACCTGCAGCTGGGCAGGGAGAGTAATTCCCTTTCACAGAGGATTTCCTGATTTCAGCATTGGGTTTCACTCCAATTTGGAATGAAAACCAAAAACTTTGTAATTCTCCGTGAAACGGGATTACTGTTCTTCACAGAGCTCAGTTAGGAGCCCTGGATCCACAGCCATTCTCCTGGAGGGCTGTCCCAAAGTCAGAGAGCCTGGAAGCCCTGGGAACCCTGACTCTAAGGAAGCTTTGGGAGTCCAGGTGGTCCAGAAGTCACAAGTCTGGGAGCCAGGACTCGCAGGACTTCCAGGCACCCACTGAGGAGCTGGGCAGATGAGCTGGCAGGAAACCTGGGAGTTTTGAAATGCTGCGTGGTTTCTGGTAGAAATTTTGTCCAAACCAGACCATCTCGCAGAATGTTTTGATTATAATGAATCAGCAAATTCAGATAAAAAACAGTTACATCCCAATTTTTCTGACTAGCTTTACTTGCAGCCTTTTCATTTCTGCTCTCCCCACTCAAGTGTTCAAGCTTTTCCCCCCCCCATATACTCTGAAAAGCAAATGTTGAAACAATTATTTGAATATCTGAGCTAAAACAGTCTTCAGGTGATATATCTGATTGTAAGTTTTACAGGTTATGCTGTACCGGTTAATTACCACCACGGATCAAAAATAATATTATATGAATTATGTAACTAAGCCAAGTCCTGACCCTATAAACACATGTGTGTGCTTAACTTTACTCAAAATAATCCTATTGGCTTAATTGCCTGCCCACCATAATCAAGGTAACTAAGTACATACAGAGATGCTTGTAGGAGCAGGGATCAGAGTGTGAATGGCAACTTATAAAAATTCATTATGACCGGTTTATGAATGACCTATAGACCAGAAATTTAACACTGAGCAGTCTGTAGGTAATTTTCTACAGCAAATACTTTGAAAGTTTTGCAAACAGAAACAAAGGCGAAATTCCTCAGATAAACTGATTCTGAATTATTAATTCAGTTCTAATAATTACTATCACTAAGAGAATAATTTATTCAAGGAATTAGTTTTTGTTCATGGAATATCCATGAGAAGATTGTGATTTCCTTGAATCTATTATTCATGTGTATTCAAAATATATCTTGTCTAATCTTTAATTCTCTGTATTGAAAGCAAAATTCAAGCTACGTTGCTTAGCTGTTATTGATCAGATAAGTCATACAGTATTGTTCTTGACTCATGACAGGAACATTGCACTAGAACCTCTGGTATGAATGCTTACATGTGCAAATTTACATTTTGGTTTTCATGACTACATGTGCATGTGACTTTGAAAAACCACTGTCCACAAACTTTTTTTCAAATCAGTACAGTTTGATCACTCAAACATTCATAGAAAATAAACATAAAAGGAATGTAAACATGGCTGGAACAAATTCATTTACAAATGTAGGCCTTGATGCTGCAAAGACTTATGCGTCGGCTTAACTTTAAACAATGTTGGCTACTTCGGTTAAATACAGTGGGATTATTCATGCACTTAAAGTTAAGCCTGTGCATAAGTCTTTGTAAGATCAGCATCTTAAATAACATTTGCTGACAACGTTTTGCATTATTTATCCAGCTGTAATAACTACTGCTTGGACTATACTTCTGGAAGAACTGTGCCTATCCTGACTTGGGTTGTTTTATTTCCTTTAAAAGCCTTTAGTGATGTTCTGCAGAGAAATATTATCAGGCATGTCCCCCCTCTATAAATACAAAACAAAGAAAACAGTGAACATTCGCAAGATGTATATACTCTGCAGGATGAAGTGAGCTGTAGCTCACGAAAGCTTATGCTCTAATAAATTGGTTAGTCTCTAAGGTGCCACAAGTACTCCTTTTCTTTTTACGAATACAGACTAACACGGCTGTTACTCTGAAACCTGTCATGTAAAGAAAGGAGCCTCTAGATGAATGGTTTTAAAACTTTTTTCTGGCGACCCATTTGAAGAAAATTGTAGATGCCCGCAACCCAACAGAGCTTGGGATGAGGGGTTTGGGCTGTGGGAGGGGCTCAGGGCTGGGCCAGAGGGTTGGAATGTGGGGGTGAGGGCTGTGAATGAGGGGTTCAGGGTGTAGGAGGGGGCTCTGGACTGGGGCAGGGGTTGGGGTGTGGGAGGGGGTCAGGGCTCTGGGCTGGGGGGTACAGGCTCTGGGGTGGGGCCAGGGATGAGGGGTTTGGGGTGCAGGAAGGGGCTCCAGGTTTGAGGGGGAAGCTCAGGGCTGGTGCAGGGGATTGGGGTGCAGGCTTACCTCCAGTGGTTCCCGGTCAGTGGCGCAGCCGGGGTGCAGAGGCAGGCTTCCTGCCTGTCCTGGCTCTGTGGACCGTGCTGTGCCCCAGAAGCGGCCAGCAGCAGGTCCGGCTCCTAGGCAGAGGCATGTAAGTGGCTCCACACAGCTCTTGCCCGGAGGCACTGCCTCCCCTGCTCCCATTGGCTGGGACCCCCCACTGCCCCCACCTAGGAGCCAGACCTGCTGCTGACCGCTTCCGGGGTGCAGTGCGATGTCACAACAGATAGGGACTAGCCTGCCTCAGCCAGGCAGCACTGCCGACGGGACTTTTAACAGCTCAGTCGGCAGTGCTGACCAGAGCCACCGCGACCGAGTGCCTTACATTCCGTGACTCAGTACTGGGTCATGACCCACAGTATGAAAACCACTGCTCTAGATCAATTTTTAGGCAGGATGAGGGCAGACTCTCGTGGTTTTGGGTATTTGTCACAAAAATATGGCTTATTTCACTGATAAATTCTTCTTCAGCTTCAGTTTTTATATTTCAGAAAAGTTTTAACACTTTTTCATAAATAATTAACAAAATTTCTCAAGCGCTCCCAACAGGTCTTCACTAAATCCCTACCTTTTTAAATTATGATCCATAGATGGGACAATATATTTAGGATTGTATAATTCCCCCAGTCCATGGCAGAACTCCTATTTATGTCAATGGGAAGTTTGCCCAAAGATTAAGGGTAGAATCTGGTCTTTATATAGTAACTGAACTCTTAAGTATTACCATTATTTCAGTAGCTTATTGTCACATTCAGCGTCATTCATTGGAAAATATTCTCAGCTTTAGGACCACTTTTGTTGCTGCCCTTAGTATCCCTTACTTCCCCATGCTCCTTTCTCTGTTTCTCTCCCTCTTCCCTGTCTCAAGATGACATTGCTGCATCAGTTTACACCTGGTTCAAATTTCAACCGTTTTCTTCACAACCATGGGGGCTAGAGATCTACTTCTTTTGCTCTGCGGAATCTGAATGTGTCATATGGGCCACATAAATCCCTCATGTGAACGGAGTCAAGTCCTTGGGTTGCACATTAAACACCCTGAGGTAAGATATGGGTTCTGAAGCTGAGGAGAAGACATCCTCAAATTATGCAACAAATCAGAATATAGCATATCTCCCAAATCAAATTCTAAGGACTAGTTTACACATTTGGAATATGTGAACCCATAATTTCACACTGGTAGAACTACACCAGTGATAACAAGTGAAGGAAGTTACAAGGTAGACAAGGCATAGATATGGAGAATTACACGTCTGAATTTTCTCCAGTGTAGATATACCCTGAATGGATACTTTTCAACCACTGTGCTTAAGTTTTTATATTGATATAACTAGCACTGTGTCTATTAGTTTGACTTCTTATGACAGCTGCATAAAAAACACCCCTTTTCCATACTTGTGAATAGCAGCGAGGGGCCTGAATCTGCTCTCTTACACTTGTGTAAACCAAGAGTCATTTCCAGTCTGTGTGCCAGATTATGGCTCTCCAGCAGCGTGCAGGACCTGTAAAAAAAGATGGAAACAGCTCCCTTGGGAATTCCCCCACTGCAGAGACATCACAGGGTTGGGATATGACACCCTTTGGAGGATCTCCTCATAGTCCCCAGTGTGAGATGGGGAGGGGGCATTTTGGGTGAGAGGAGTTGTATCGGGGCAGAAGGGAGAATGGCTGAAGTGGTAGAACTGCCCCCAGCACTTCTCTGACTGATGCCAGGGGCAACATTGGCCCAGGGAGCAGACCTAAATCCGGGAAGTGTCAAGTTGCCCTAAAGCCACCTTTGTCCCCCTCCCCCGCATCTTCCCCTCCACCTGGTCTGTGCCTTCTGTGAGAGACAATGCAGAATCTGCCTCAGTGAAGTTAGGTATGAAACCAGCATAAGCGTGATCAGAATCAAGCTGTGTAGTTGTAAATGTTTATTTCTTGCCAAAAATTATAAAATGACCCTTCTATCTTAAAATCCCATCAAGATAACAACACATGGGCTGCAGAACTTTCTTTCATGAATGCAGGTCCCCACGGTCATCAAGAGTTCATACAGTTCCCTTTGCAGAAGCAGATGACTTTGATATAAACCTGTCCCAAACACGCCAATGGCATTAAGATATAATTTATGCACTGCAAAAAAACAAAACAAAACAAACCCAGGAAACCTTGCCAAATGAACCAGATGTCACCTAACTAGACAATTATCTTCTGTGGCTTGGCTCTTGGGGTCCTGTAATACCGTCCAAAGAAGAGGAGAAAGTAGAACATTATGGAAAGCTACAGTATACAGATGTTTCAGAGATCTAGACATGGTGAATACTTTATTCCCAAACCAAAGAGGGTCATAGGACCAAACACCAGGCTCTCTTTTTAAACATGGCAGTAGGTCTTTTGAACAATGAAAAGTGTATTAGTATAAATCTGACCATAGGTCTGCAAGAATAGGAACACAAAAGCTATCAGTCAGTGGCAATTACTGTATAGACTTTTAGGATCTATTTTTTTCCCTAGAGATACATGAATGCAGCACTACAGTTTTCAGTGGAAGCTGAGTTTACACTTCTAAGGGGAGTATTTGAGCCCTAAGCTATGGAGAGGTTTTCCATCTCATAATTCACTAGACTAAAAGTTAATTGCCTTATCCTCACTTTCAAGACACTGTATAATCTAGCCCACACCTATATCTCTGATTCCATTCCTTCCTGCTCCTTATTCTTAATTTACTACTCTGTTTTTCCCCGCTCTCACTGTGCCCACATGCCTTCATAGAACCTAAGAACGATCATTCGGGTCAGACCAAAGGTCCATCTAGCCCAGTATCCTGTCTTCTGACAGTGGCCAGTGCCTGGTGCCCCAGAGGGAATGAACAGAACAGGTAATCATCAAGTGATCCATCCCCTGTTACCCATTCCCAGCTTCTGGCAAACAGAGGCTAGGGACACCATCCCTGCCCATCCTGGCTAATAGCCATTGATAGACCTATCCTCCATCAACTTATAGTCTTTTTTGAACTCTGTTATAGTCTTGGCCTTCACAACATCATGCTGCTCTCTGTTCTTGAAGCAGTCTTCCTCTTTCTCTCCACCTGCCCCTTTCTATTTCTCCTTCAATCTTTTCTTCTTCTCCTTTTGTTCCTTTCCTGATCTGTTGTCCTGGGTTTTTTCCATCTAAGATTATAAACTCTTGGAACAGGGAGCATGCCTTACCATAGGCACATAAAGCACTGTGTACGTTTACAATGCTATATGATTATTACCAAAAATAATAAAATAATAAGAATAACTAAGGGCTGGACTACAACTTTATAACCCAGGAATGAGATATGCATAGCTGCACCACCCCAGATGCAGACCAGAGAACTAACTGTGACTCCAACTCACAATCCCTCCTGTATTTCACCACTTTTCATGGAGTAGCCTACTCACCCTTGTGCACCTGGCCAGCTGCTCTTCATAGATTCATAGAGTTTAAGACCAGAAGGGATAATTAGGTCACCTACTCTGACTACCTGTAACTCACAGGCCATTAAATTCCACCCAATTACCTGTGTATTGAGCCCAATAACTAGTGTTTGGCGAAAGCACACCTTACAGAAAAGCATCCAGTCTTGATCTGAAGACATCAAGAGACGGAGCATCCACCACTTCTCTTGGTAGTTTTTTCCAAAGGTTAATCACCCTCATTATTTTAAAAAAATGACAGCTTATTTCTAATTTGGATTTGTCTGGCTTCAGTTTCCAGCCATTAGTTCTTGTTCTGCCTTTCTCCTCTAGGTTAAGGAGCCCGTTCACACCCAGCGACAGTGCTTATACACGGCAATCAAGTCAGCTCTCAATGGAACAAGATTGAGCTGGTGAGCTACAGGGCAGAGCCAGGCTCCTCTCCCTCATCACCCACTTGCTCACTGGAAAGGGTGTCAGAGTAGCCTGAGTTGCAGTCCAACAGAGGAGTAAAGCGGGGGTGGTGGCAATTGCCATCCTGAGCTGCAGAGTGAGGGCTGTGACAATCTAGTCCTAAGCTCTTACTTTTCCAATAAATAAGAACAGTTTTATAATGTTGGCCAAATAGGAGCACGGTCCGCCTACTCATGGCTTACATGAGCTTGAAGGCAGCTGACAGGTTCTCACCCATTCTCTGGGGAACAGCTGGCTGCATTACACTAGCCGTGCGCCTTTTAACAGGTCCACAAAGCAGCATTTACAGCAGCATTCTCGTACATTTTCTGGCCCAACGAAGAACATCACAACCCGACCTTCCAGCTATGTCGTACCTTTTATCCGAAGGATCCTAAAGAGTGTATAGAGTGTTATATGTAGGATCACATCAGCCATCACCGAAATGCAGTCAGCTCTGGGGTAGAACTGCAGTAGCCGTTCTGGGTCAGCGCCGTGACATAACACCTTTCCTGAGGAGAAGTAACAAATAATAATGCTTTGCATGTATCCTAAATTCTGAACGCTCTTAACAACAATCCATTAATTAATCCTGTCAAGGCCCCTGTGGGTTGGGAATGATTATAGATATACTGATGGGTAAACTGAGGCACCACAAGGTTAAATGATTTGCCCAAGGCCACAGTCAGTGTCAGACCCAAGCCCTGCTTAATAGTTGGTTGCTGCAGCACCAGGCCACGGAAATGTAGACAGCAAAATTTAATGCATTTAAATGGATTTTTTCCAGAATACTGGGATTAGCACACCCCATTCATGCAAACAGTGCACAGGATATATTTATGCAATATCACTAGGTACCCTGGCCCCTCAGGAGGAACTGCAAAGAAGGGAAGGGATTCACCTTGGCTATGTCTATATTGCAATAAAACACCCACCACTGGCCCTTGCCAGCTGACTTGGGCTTGTGGTGTTCGGGCTAAGGGGATGTTTAATTGTGGTGCAGATGTTCAGGCTTGGCTGGAGCCTGAGCTCTGTGACACGCCCCTCCTGGGGTCCCAGAACATCTGGCAGGATGCTGATAAATTGGGGAAGGTTCAGAGAAGAGCCACAAGAATGATTTAAGGACTAGAAAAATGCATCATAGTGATAAATAAAGTGAGCTCTATGAGTCTGTCTTAACAAAGAGAATGCTAAGGGGCTACTTGATTACAGTCTATAACAGGGATTCTCAAACTGGGGGTCAGGACCCCTCAGGGGGTCGCAAGGTTATTACATGGGTGGTCGTGAGCTGTCAACCTCCACCCCAAACCCTGCTTTGCCTCCAGCATTTATAGTGGTGTTAAATATATTAAAAAGTGTTTTTAATTTATAAGGGGGGGGTCGCACTCAGAGGCTTGCTATGTGAAAGGGGTCACCAGTAAAAAAGTTTGAGAGCCACTGGTCTATAAGTAAAAAGAAAAGGAGGACTAGTGGCACCTTAGAGACTAACCAATTTATTTGAGCATAAGCTTTCGTGAGCTACAGCTCATTTCATCGGATGCATTCAGTGGAAAACACAGTGAGGAGATTTATATACACACAGAACATGAAAAAATGGGTGTTATCATATGAAAGCTTATGCTCAAATAAATTGGTTAGTCTCTAGGGTGCCACTAGTACTCCTTTTCTTTTTGCAAATACAGACTAAAATGGCTGTTACTCTGAAACTGGTCTATAAGTGTCTACCTAGGGAACAAATATGGAATAATGGGCTCTTCAATCTAACAGAGAAAGGTATAACACAGTCCAGTGACTAAAAGTTGAAGCTAGACAAATTCAGAGTGTAAATAAGGTGTAAATTTTTAACTGTGAGAGTGATTAACCATTGAGACAATTTTCCCAGGCTCGTGGTGTATTCTCCATCACTGACCATTTTAAAATCAAGATTGGATGTTTTTCTAAAGATATGTTCCAGGAATTATTTTGGGGAATGTCTATGGTCTGTGTTATACAGGAGGTCAGGTTAGATGATCACAGTGGTCCCTTCTGTCCTTAGAATCTATGCAGCAGGAGATAATATTTGCTGAAAAATCTAAAAGAGACACCCAATAGAATTGGTTTCTTACCTGTGAATCTTTAATGGCAATACCCGGTATGAGCCTTTGCTGTGTGACTATTATATATACCTTCCACAAAGTATATATAATAGTCTCTCCCTCCTTACTGCTTCTGTGTGCCTATGGAGATACACATATGCCCAGTTTTTCCATAATAGGTACCCTGAGGACACCGATTTGCCAGTCCAGAAAGGATACCAACGTTACAGCATTCTGCTCATTCAAGGCTTAGGCAGGCTTCTATGATTTCTCCAGGCCTCCATTTGGTGAAAGCACAACTCTTTGTTTATTATGCTTTTGGAATAAAAGGCACATTGTATCATAGTCTGATCTTCTTCCTCCACAAACGCAAATCACTTTAGAAAAACCTATGTATTTTAGGTACTTGTATGCCCCCCCCCACCACATTACCATAATATCTGAGGACCTCCCAATCATTAATGCATTTATCCTCACAACACCCCCATGAGGTAGAAAAGTGCTATTGTTCCCATTTTACAAATGGGGAGCTGAAGGACTGACTTGCCCAATGTCACAGAGGAAACCTCTGGGAATTAAACCCAGCTTGCTTGAGGGAGGGGGCTAGCACCCTCACCACTGGTCTATCCTTCCTTGCTGTTTTCACCTTTCTTCCCTACTGCATTCATTAATGAGCAGACCTGTACTTTGCTCTCTCAGTCTAGCTGCGTTGCAGTTTAGAGTCTGCTGAAGTGCTTCTAGAGAAGAATGAAGTGGATCAGGCCATTCCATGAGCTTATCAAAACTGAGGTCTTATGGAAAGCTGCACTTTGGCATTTGCTTTTCCTCTCAGATTTATGCTGCTTCAAGATGAGCCAGCTTCTGACACTCTGCCATATGACAATGGTAAAGAATCACAGAAAGACCCAATTTCTTCTAATACCGAACAAGGAATTTGACTAAAGAAAACAAGATTATCTCTAAAGCTACTGTGCCTCTCCATTTGTTTCACCCTAGAACCATGTCCACCGCCTTCTGTCTGTTTCCTGTTACAGTTTTACCTATATCCTTACATCCTCAGCTATACATCTCTAAAAAAATGGAGTAGGAAAATCTGCAGAAACCCGGGATGGAGATGACAGAATTGCAGATGTTGTAGGCTCTTTCTCCCAGATGCAACAAACCTGCATGTGGCAGCTGCCATTTGCACAGTCCTAGACAATAACATCTGGAAAGGCTTTGCTGCTAATGGCAAACTCATCCAGGAAGGAAACATACAAATACTGTGAGTACAAACAGCATGTGTTAAATTCAAGATGTCAAATTGCCATATTTTAGCTTGCCTTTTGTTATTAAAAGAAAACACAAGAAAGTAATCAAGATGAAGATAAAAAAATACATTTTCTTCTGCATAATACCTTACCAGATGTAGCACTATGGAACCTTTCCTGAGTTATGCTTTTCCTTTTCCAACTAACCCTATTGGACAGATGATAACAGAGTATTTACAAATGCCTGATCCATTCTGAATCAACTCCTAGAAATGGCATGAATGTACAGTGAAAGATAAAAGTTGCCAAGTTTCTAAAATAAAAATTGTTTTAAAAAGGCACACACTATTGTAATATATCAGTAAAACTATCATCTTTCTGGCATATTTCATCATCCAAAGAAATACCATACATTAGGCAACTTGTAAGAAATAAAGAAAAGTAGACGTTTATATCACCACTAAAGAAATACCGTTTCTATGTTCATTTTCTTTGGTTTTTGATATATACTTAGCTATATTACATTCCAGGAGCATCTAATTTCCATATAAAGTGTAGCTACTTTCCATTTTACTATGTAGTGTAAAGGAGAGACTTTGATTTGTGTGCCCTAGGGTATATCAGAGAAATGCATAATTTTTTTTAAGTCCCTTCTGTCATGCACCATCAGTAAACTCCTGTACAGATTACAACATGGATGTTTAGTCAGAGAGCCTGTCATCCCACAAAAAGGAGTGGGTGGAAATAATAAATGTGTGGACCAAAAAAAAAAAAAAAAAGAGAGAGAGAGAGAGAAATTCCATTAAGGAAGGTTATTGAATCAATCAAAAGTGGACGGGTGGAAAGATTATTATGAATTTGTTGGGCACATGAGTCCAAGTTTGTTTTGGACTGTAATTTGAGGATAAGAGCAGAATTGGGACCATGGGGGCGGATGCTATCAGTGTTTTTAATCTCCAGCATTCTGCAACACTGATTCAGCATCAATTCAATTTATCATCAGCAATAATGTAAGTTGTTTTTTTTTTCACTTAGAAATGTGCTTTTTTGGGGTAGAACTTTCAGACCTGCTTTCTTTTTCCCCTGTGAAGACAAGCTTATGAAGTTCATTTATACAAAGAACATAAATCCTATCTCCTAGTGTTTTTCCTCTGTAAGCTAACATGAAATATGGTTTATAGCTAAGCTAATTCCCAGCATTTAATGTGGGCTGATGAAAGTAGTTCATCACTCTCTCTCTCTTTCGCTCTCTCTCAATCTCTTTCTGTTTAGAGCAGCAAAGTTACTTGTAGCACTGTCATTGCTGATGATAGGACACATGATGTCTCACATATGCCATAACAATCAAGTGTCTTCACACTTTCCTTTGGGGATCCATTGTATTCGAAAACAAGAACTTTCCATTATAAAGGAAAAATCTCTCACTTTCTTGTCATTCTTTCCTCTCCACAGATTTATTTCCTCCTGTTAATGACTCCCTTTTTTCAATTTGTGTCTCTCCCTGACAGATAATAGTCTTTTCCCTGTTCTCCTGTCTGAGCCATGCATTCAGCTCGCTTGCTGCTCATTATTTGGACTCTGGGAGAATGTAGATACAAGAACTTTCTCGTCATCAGTTCAATAATTCCATTTCAAACTTAGTAGTACTGCTACCACATATAATCCTGACAACTCATTATCCACCGACCAGGTCCTGCTTATTAGCGGGCCTGTGAACCTATCCTCCTTCCTTTTCCTTCTACTCTTTTATTGACGGTTGAACTCCCTGTGCTGAATCTTGCCCTCATTTGCACTTGTGCAACCAAATGACATCAGCATAGTTGCAGGGTTGTAACTGAAGGTGGACTCTGCCCCCCACCCTCATGTATGTAATTCAGAGGGGATGAGTAGCAGAGATGCCAAATCCTACGCAACTCCGAGTGACGTTTTTTCACAGCATGAACGAATGAAGTGAGCAAGCTTGTTGTGATTTTGCTTGTGTATTAGATATGACACGTATAACACCTTCTATCTGAGGATCTTAAGATGCATCTGCCTACCTGTGAGGTTGGCAAGTATTATTACCTCTATGTTACAGATGGGAAAACTGATGCACGGAGTGGTGAAATGACTTGCCAAAGGTAACGCAGTGAGTGAGGATGCCCAGAACTGTACATTAATCAAAAGATCATCCTTCCATTATTTGTACCTATGAAGCTAGATCCTCATCGGCAGCTGACCAAGACTTGGCATATCTGAAGAGGGAGGTGTAAAGGTTCCCTTTGGGGCTCTGTGACTGGGTGTTCACCCCACACAAGGCACAGTAGGTTAACTTAAGGCATTTAACCTTATCGACTGCACCTGAAGGAGAGTCAGGGATAATGGAAGTCTAACGGAAGATGATGGGAAGGAGCATGCTGGGCCTGTATAAAGAGATGAAGTGGAGAACAGACGGGGGCTGCAGGGTTAGTAGACTGCAGTCACTCCCTAAGAGAAGGAAGGTTTGTTTAGGGCAATCGCATCTGACAAGAAGTCAGAGAGGGGAAGTAGTTCTCAGTCACTCTCTGGGAGGAGGGAGTTTGGGCTGGTAAACCCAGAGGTGGGGGGCAGATGATAGAGAAGGGAAATAGGAAGCAGAGTCTAGGGAAACAGTGAAAGGGCCTGGGTGAAAGCAGACCATAGTTGCTAAACATAGGGATTCTGGACTGGAACCCGGAGTTGTGGGCAAACCTGGGTTCCCCTACCAGTTGCTGAGAAAGTGGCACAGGACCTGGTCTTTGACTGGAAGACTGTCTGGAATGGCATGTGGACAGCTTATCCAGTGGGACTCTGATAACTCAGAAGGGGAGGACTATACAGTGAGCTGGCTGGTGGGCTGAGTCACAAGAAGAGGAGCACACCCCATTACAGGCTTCCTCAGTCCTGGGGCCAGCCAGCCATTTGGCTAGGCTGCAGGTGTAAATTAAAGCAGACCTAGCCAGCTATATTTTACACTGGCTACCCATGGCCTCAAAGGGCTGTTCTGGTTGCCAGGAATCACCAGGGCACAGGGACACCCTGGCCATGCCCCCTGAACCAGTGGCCAGGAGTGGGGAGGTTTAGACACCACTACGGCAATGCTACAGCATCTGCAGATTCTCCTATGCAGGGATAATTGCCAGGTGGCTTGCAGGGCAACTTTGTGCTGCTGGGGCAGTGCAAAGGAGCCCCAGCATATGGGAGGATCTAGCCTTCACTGTTTTTCTCTCTTTCCTTTCACTATCTTTCCCAACTTTTTTTCCTCCCCTTTCCCACTATTCTCTCTCTTTGTCCACACAACCTCATCCTTTTCTTTGCTTCCTCCCCACTCCCTATTTTCTTTCAATGGCCCAGGCTCTTCCTTTCCTCCTTTCTCTCCCTTAATACTTTCTCTCCACTGCATTTCTTTGATACCACTCTGCCCCTGTCTCTCTCCTCACAATTAGTCCAGCCCAAACCTTGCGTCTCCTAGCATTGCTCCCTCATTGGGTATTTTAAGCTCTACCTGTCCTTCCCCACATACAACCACGCCACTCACACCAAGGCAGCCCAATGCTTGGCTGAAATCAGCTCTTGGATGAAGAACAGCTGGCTGAGCTGAGCCCAAGCAAGACAAGGATTTTTAATAGAAAGGATTTTTAATGAATCTGTAAACTCAGGGGTCATACCCTATGATTGGAGAATTGCTAATATAGATCCTATTTTTAAGAAAGGGAAAAACATGATCCAGGAAACCACAGGCCTGTTAGTTTGACCTCAATTGTATTCAAGGTCTTGGAACAAATTTTGAAAGAAAAAGTAGTTAAGGGCATAGAGGTAAGTGGTAATCGGGATAAAATGCAACATGGTTTTACAAAAAGTAGATCATGGCAGAGCAACCTAATCTCCCTCTGCAATGTACAGGAGGTCAGATGATTACAATGGTACCTTATGACCTTAAAGTCTACAAATGTATGAGAGGTGATGGCAGAGGAAAGTATTTTGAAGTGTTTGCAGTCACAGCGTAGTCTTTGATGGCTGAAAGTTCAAATCTGGAATGGGTCAATTTAGTCCATAGTAGTAGTCTTGGTTTCCTTGCGGACACTGAGCTCTCACATAGCAACAGCCAAAAGTAATGCTTTTTACCATCCCTGGTTGGCTAGGAGACTCCATCCCATCCTGATAGAAGGAGACCTGGCCTCAGTTATTCATGCCTCAGTCACCTCTTGGCTGGACTATAGCAATGAGATATCCTTGGGCCTAAACCTTCAGCACTGGCAAAACTCCAACTAGTACAAAATGCTGCAGCACCGCTCCTCAGCCACACAGGCTACTGTGAGCACATCACATCGGTTCTCCACTCTCTACACTGGCTTCCCCTAGAATTCTGAACAAAGTCCAAGGTCTCAGTCCTTTTCTTCAAAGCCCTCCATGGCTTGGGCCCAGGATACCAAAAAGACCATACAGACATCTGGGATGAAGACCGTGGTCAATAACTTTGCCCCTCTGGCACAGCAGAACTCCCAGCAAGAGTGAAGCTTGTCTGCAGCAGAGGTGGAACATTCTCGTGAGGAGGCTGAAAGCGTGGCATGTTCTCCCGCAGGAACGAAGGGCCACAACAAACCTCACCACCACTCTCCAATCCAAGTGCAAGAAGCACTTCTTTGATCTTGCCGTCTCTAACATGCACACAGCAACAGGTATTTTTTATCAAGCACAAACACAAAACCCTACCCAGGCCAGTCACTCCCCTGCACATGCTTCTCCCTCTGGGGAGAGGATAAGAGAACAAACAGCACATGACCGACGTGTAGTCCTGTGGGTTACTGCACTACTGGAAGGTTCTCAGATACTACAGTGAGCACTATAGACTAAACTAGGTCCTGTCCCTTTACTATATGTACGCACGCACACATCCACTCGTAATCTTTATGAATGGTGACAGGAAGTGGAAGACTGGTAAATAGTCAAACACAGAACATAAGAACCGCCATACAGAGTCAAACCAAAGGTTAATCTAGCCCAGTATCATGTCTTTCAACAGTGGCCAATGCCAGGTGCTTCAGAGGGAATGAACAGAACAGGTAATCATCAAGTGATTCATTCCCTGTCGTCCATTCCCAGCTTCTGGCAAACACAGGCTCAGGACACCATCCTTGCCCATCCTGGCTAATAGCTATTGATGGACCTATAGTCTTGGCCTTCACAACATCCTCTGGCAAGGAGTTCCACAGGTTGACTGTGTGTTGTGTGAAAAAAATACTTCCTTTTGTTTGTTTTAAACCTGTTGCACATTAATTTCATTTGGTGGCCCCTAGTTCTTGTGTTATGAGAAGGAGTAAATAACACTTCCTTATTTAATTTCTCCACACCAGTCATGATTTTATAGACCTCTATCATGTCCCCCCTTTGTTGTTTCTCTTCCAAGATGAAACTCCCAGTCTTATTAATCTCTCCTCATATGGCAGCCATTCCATACCCCTAATAATTTTTGTTGCCCTTTTCTGAACCTTTTCCTTTTTCAACGTATCTTTATTGAGGTGGGGCGACCACATCTGCAGGCAGTATTCAATATGTGGGCATACCACGGATTTATATAGTGGCAATATGATATTTTCTGTCTTATCATCCATCCGTTTTTTAATGATTCCCAACACTGTGTTTGCTTTTTTGACTGCAAGTGCACTTTGAGTGGATGTTTTCAGTGAACTATCCACAATGACCCCAAGATTTCTTTCTTGAGTGGTAACAGCTAATTTAGACCCCATCATTTTATACCTATACCTGGGATTATGTTTTCTAATGTGTATTACTTTGCATTTATCAACACTGAATTTCATCTGCCATTTTGTTGCCCAGTCACCCAGTTTTGTGAGATGCTTTTGTAGCTCTTCACAGTCTGCTTGGGATTTAACTATCTTGAGTAGTTTTGTATCATCTGCAAATGTTGCCACCTCACTCTTTACCCCTTTTTCCAGATGATTTATGAATATGTTGAATAGGACTGCTCCCAGTACAGACCCCTGGGGACACCACTATTTACCTCTCCCCATTCTGAAAACTGACCATTTATTCCTACCCTTAGGACAGCTTAAGAGCCTTTGGTGAGGAACCTTGTCAAAGGCTTTCTGAAAATCTAAGTGCAGTATATCCACTGGTTCCCCCTGTTCCACATGCTTGTTGACCCTCTCAAAGAATTCTAGTAGACTGGTGAGGCATGATTTCCCTTTACAAGAACCATGTTGACTCTTCCCCAACAAATTATGTTCATCTATGTGTCTGACAAGTTTAGTCTTTACTATAATTTCAACCAGTTTGCCCAGTATTGAAGTCAGGCTTACTGGTCTGTAATTGCCAGAATCACCTCTGGAGCCCATCTCCAGTCATTTGGTACAGAAGCTGATTTAAATGGTAGGTTACAGACTACAGTTCGTAGTTCTGCAATTTCACATTTGAGTTCCTTCAGAACTCTTGTGTGAATAGCATCTGGTTTTGGTGACTTATTACTGTTTAATTTATCAGTTTATTCCAAAACCTCCTCTAATGACATCTCAATCTGCAACAGTTCCTCATATTTGTCACCTAAAAAGAATGGCTACCTCTCATTCTCAACCGTGAAGACCAATGCAAAGAATTCATTTAGTTTCTTCGCAATGGCCTTATCGTCCTTGAGTGCTCCTTCAACATTTCAATCGTCCACTGGTCCCACTGGTTGTTTCGCAGGCTTCCTGATTCTGATTTACTTTTAAAAGATTGCTATTACTTTTTGAGTCTTTGGCTAACTGTTCCTCAAATTCTTTTTTGGCCTTCCTAATTATTTTATACTTCATTTGCCAGAGTTTATGTTCCTTTCTATTTTCCTCACTAGGATTTAACTTCAACTTTTTAAAGGATGCCTTTTTGTCTCTCACTGCTTCTTTTACTTTGTTGTTTAGCCATGGTGGCACTTTTTTGGTTCTCTTTCTATGTTTTTTAATTTGGGGTATACATTTAAGTTAAGCCTGTATTATTGTGTCTTCAAAAAGTTTCCATGCAGCTTGCAGGGATTTCACTTTTGGCACTGTACCTTTTAATTTCTGTTTAACTAACTTCCTCATTTTTGTGTAATCCCCCTTTCTGAAACTAAATGCTACAGTGTTGGGCTGCTGTGGTATTTCCCCCACCACAGGGAGGTTAAATTTAATTATATTATTGTCACTATTAGCAAGTGGTCCAGCTATATTCACCTCTTGGACCAGATCCTGTGCTCCACTTAGGACTAAATCAAGAATTGCCTCTCCTCTGGTGGGTTCCAGGACTAGCTGCTCCAAGAAGCAGTCATTTAAGGTGTCAAGAAACTTTCTCTCTCTGCATCACATCCTGAGCTGACATGGGGGTAGTTGAAATCTCTCATTTTTATTGAGTTTTTTGTTTTTATAGCTCCTCTTGCATTTCAGTCACTATCACCATTCTGGTCAGGTGGTCGGTAATATATTCCTTCTACTATATTCTTATTCTTACTATCCATAGAGATTCTATGGTACAGTTTGGTTCATTTAAGATTTTTACGTCATTTGATTCTATGCTTTCTTTCACATATAATGCCACTCCCCCACCAGCATGACCTTTTCTGTCCTTCCCATATATTTTGTACATAATATCCTGGTATACTGTGTCCCATTGATTATCCTCATTCCACCAAGTTTCTGTGATGCCTATTATATCAATATCCCCATTTAATACGAGGCACTCTAGTTCATCCATCTAATTATTTAGTCTTCTATCATTTGTAAATAAGCATTTTAAAAACTTGTCACTTTTTAGCTGTCTGCCATTACATGATGTAACTGAATGGGACTCTTTTTCATTTGATGTCAAGTATCAGGGAGTAACCGTGTTAGTCTGTGTCCACAAAGACAACAAGGAGTCTGGTGGCACCTTAAAGACTAACAGATTTATTTGGGCATAAGCTTTCATGGGTAAAAAACCACTTCTTCAGATGCATCTGAAGAAGTGGTTTTAAGGTGCCACCGGACTCCTTGTTGTTTTTCTTTTGACTATTTCTTATCAGATCCTACCCATATTTTATCATCTTCCATCTTCCCCTCCTTACTAGAACATAGAGAATCTCCATTAATAGATCTTCCCCTAAGGGATGTCTCTGTCCAAACCATGTGCTCCTCCACACCGATCGGCTTTCCCCCAACTCTTAGTTTAAAAACTGCTCTATGACCTTTTTAATGTTAAGTACCAGCAATCTGGTTCCATTTTGGTTTAGGTGGTGCCCATCCTTCCTGTATAGGCTCCCCCTTTCCCAAAATTTTCCCAGTTCCTAATAACTCTAAACCCCTTCTTCCTACACCATCGTCTCATTCACGCATTGAGTCCCTGCAGTTCTGCCTATCTAGCTGGTCCTGCACACGGAACTGAAAGAGATTGCTACCATGGAGGTCCTGGACTTCAATCACTTACCTAGCAGCCTAAATTTGGCCTCCCAGACATCTCTCCTATCGTTCCCTATGTCATTGGTACCTACATGTACCACGACCACTGGCTCCTCCCCAGCACTACACATAAGTCTATCTAGATGTCTCGAGAGATCCGCAACCTTCACACCAGGCAGGCACGTCACCATGCAGTTCTCCTGGTCATTGCAAACCCAGCTATCTATGTTTCTAATGATTGAATCTCCCATTACTAATATCCGTCTCTTCCTAATAACTGAGTTCCCTCCCCGGGAGAAGTATCCTCAGTGCAAGAGGGTACCACATCATCATCTGGAAGGAGAGTCACAACTATGGGATCATTTTCCTCTGCTCCAGTTGGATGTTCTCCTTCCCTGAGACGTTCATCCTCCTCAACAGCACAGAGGATGTCGGACCAGGGGTGGGACCATTCTACTGTGTCCCAGAAAATCTCATCTGTGTACCTCTCTGTCTCCCGTAGCTCCTCCAGTTCAGCCACTCCTAAACCCATACACGGTCTCTGAGGGCCATGAGTTGCTTGCACTGAATGCACACATACACCATCTGCCCATAGCTGAGGTAATCATAAATGCTGCATTGTGTGCAATAAACTAGATAGCCCCGACTTTGTTGCTGGACTTCTGCCTGCACTATCTTTTTGCTCCTGCAGCTTGTTCCTTTGCTGATATTTTGTTTTTATCGGGGGTGTTTTTGGCTTTAAGTTTAAAGAATGTTAAGAATATCTAGCTCACCCTGTTAACTTCCTTGAAAAACTCCCGTTAGCTGCTCCTGTTCACTAGCTCCTCTGGTTGCTGAGGAGCGGACTTTTTAAAGCCCTGGTCTACCTGAGTAGCCCCACCCCCTGGTTAAGGGTTGATGGGTGCTAAAGGGCTTAGGGATCAAAGCCTCGTTAAGAAGCTCTCAGCCTTGTCTAGCAGGCTGCTAGGCTCAGCACACGGTCCCCCAAACAAACAGACCACATGATATATTTCAATCAGGCAGCAAGCACACCACAACACAAACGCACACAGTACAGACAACAAACTTACCCCAAGGGTCACATAATCACTCCTCCTTCTCCCGGAAAACTCCCTCCCAAAACTACGCTGTTAGCCGCTCCTGTTCACTAGCTCAAACAGCACCTCCCCAAACCTCCCTGGCCAGAGCCCTGGCACTGAGACAATTCAATTAAATGAGACATGAATGGACTCTTTGCAAATAACACTGTGCTCATATACATAAAGTTAATGGTCACGGTGAATGGTGAGTGACAGCATGATATGAAATGCAGATGCCGGGGTTTAGTCTATGCACTTTACAGGTTCGTGATATAGTATAGTCTCTCGATGGGATAATGGAACATGTTCTTTGGTCAGAGCCCCGCCATTCAGGCATTTACCTGAGCCAGACAAGCACCTGGCCACAAGCTTCACAACTAAGCAGGGACTTACACACACAGTTATTAAGTGAATATGAAAAGAGGAAATTGAATGTGAAATCTTTTTCTCTCCCTCAGTCAGGAAAGAACAAGGCTATTTCTAAATATGGAGACCATGTAAGTAGCCAAATATAATGCTCCTTGTCCAAAAGAGGACAAGAAAAGTTTCACAGATCTGATTTGCTCGCAGTTGGCTTTGATGAGACTTAAACATGTACTTACAGTTAAGCATGTACTTGTGCATTTTGCTGAACCAGGGCTTTAGCTCAAGCTGTTAAATGGCATGCTCTTAACTCTGGAGGGCCCTAGTGATGACCAAGATGATTGTTCTTACATAGCTGTTTGAGATAGTGGTTGTCATTTAGTACATATTTGTCCAGAACTAAATAGCACAATAGGGCCCAACCTGGCTGAGGCTTCTAGGTTCTATCACAATATAAATAACACTAAAGAAGGACAGTATGTTCTAGAACTCAGGAGAGGACTAGAGAGGGGGCTCAGCTATCACTTTCTTCAGCATCCCATGAACCCAAGGTGATGTGATCTGGCCACATGGCCAGAAGCATGGCCAGATTCTTTTCTTTTCAGCATGGATGTCATGGTCTTCAGCACAAGGTAGACTAATCCTTTTTTGAATGCCAGTTGGGTAAAATCCACAAGGTGTTCCCCAACTCCAGACACCCTGAAATATCTTACCCTATTCAGAAAGTCAACTCTAGGCCCCACTGTCTGAACACTACTCTACTCTGCCCCTCACTGCCAACCAGCATAATTCAAGAAAGTAAAGGCAAAATTTAACCCTTCATTCCCAAGGTGCCACCGATATCTACAACTGAGCTCTGAATGATGCAAGGCATAAACACTTTCAGTACAATTAGAATCAGTGCAGCACAAGAGTTAGCCTTACCTGAGGGTCTGGCACACAATATTTGTAGGTTTCAGTACAAGAAATAGCTGCCATATAGCTCCGCAAACAAATAGACTTCAACCGATATGTTTTAAAGATGAGAAACAAATATTGCACAAATAACTCTGACTCCGCAGAATTCACACAGTGAACCAGTGCGCTCAATTACTCTCACACTTCTCCAAAACAGGCTTTGCAGCAATTTCCCATTTACAATGCAGCTACTTCTTATAGTGCATCAGTGCAACCAACAGTTAAATTGTTACAGTTTTTCATCATCCCCTTTATAGTTCACAGAATCTAATACAGTATTAACAACCCATTTTGTTCCAGAGGCATTTACCCCAGTGGGGGAAGGCAGGTGATATTTGCACTGCAACTCTTTGTTGAAGGTCCAGCCACTGAAGCATGGCTTTAAATTACAGCTGAAGCAGAATAGGAACGCTGCTGAATGAAGCTGTTCAGGATTCACACTGAATCATTAATGCATTCTCTGGCTGTCTGGGCCATTCCCCTACCTCAGGGAATGCCATCCACCTTTAGGATGCTAAATCAGAATCACCTATATCAGCTCAATCTGAGCTCTTATTTTATTTAAAGACTTTGATTTCTTTAAGGAAGGAAGAAAAGAAAAGTCCAGCCATGTCCCTTCCAAGCTTTGCTTTCAAGTCAGGGACTGATGTATTTGTGGAAGGGCCAGGAGGAAGCTGGGAAAACCTCTCCCCCACATACACTGTGTTTCCTAGCTTTAAACATTCAATAATTTCCCAACCAAGGAATGCATTTGTCTCCTCCTCCCTATATTTTCTGAGCATGGTTTTCATTATTATTGGCTAAATATGTATATTACAACATATGCTATTTGCCCAGGTTCACAGGTCTCAGACAGTGTGTAGAGTAGTTTTCTTCTTAAGGATTTAATAAATAATTCTGACGTTAGGAACCTGTGCCCTCAAATGTTCCCTGATAAATAGACTTCGACCAACCAGTAATCTGCGGGAAAGAGTGGAGATTGATTAAATACATAGATGGCACAAAACTTGTGTGGGGGGGAATAGCTAATAATGTAGAGTCTATGGCAATGATCTGGATGAATCAGAAGAACTATCAGAAGAGGAATGAAATGTAACAAATGCAATGTAGTCTGCAGTAGTCACAAAGTCACAAATAGAAGTACAAAATGGGAAACCAGTGACTGGACAGCAGCAATACAAGAGGAGACCTTGGGATAATCAATGATGAAAAATTAAATATAAATGTTTAATGTAATGCCATAATTAAAAAAGCAAATACAATCCTAGGATGTATAAAAAGGAGAATCACATGGAAAATACCATAACAACTACGATCAGCTGAAATGCTCAAGCCAGCAGTCTGAGCTTAGAACGTTGGAAAGATGAGGCCAGGTTGTTCCCAGTTGAAAAGCCTTGACTAAGGAGCTCACTCCCCTCCTTGGTCCAAAAAAAGTCTGAGGTTTTTAACCTTCAAGGTGTACTGAAAGGTGAATATTTATTCCGGCTGTTTCAGAGAAGAGCGGGAGGGATTGGCTTCCTTTTCTGGTTCAGGTTGGAGTTTTGTCACTTTTTATTATGTTTGTATTTTTTTTAATCTATTGTCAAAGCACCTAGAGAGACTGGCATACAGATACATTGAAAAAGCTGCAGCACAGATGGATGTAAGGAAAGGGAGGGGATATTTCCCCTTTACAAAGTCCCACAGCAGAAGAACTGCAGACATTTCTTGGCACTGCTATGGTAGGTGTAACACTGGCAGTACCCATTGTAGTCAATGGTTCATGGGTTGGTTTGAAGTCTAGTGTCAGAATAAGACTCCATTATGACTCCTCTGATTACAGTTACAGAGGTGGACTGCCAAGTACTTTTGAGTTTTCAGTGTGGTGCCTCATGACTCAAAATCCAGGAACCACTACATTATAGAAAGCATAAAGAGAGGCTGGAGTGAGAACAGCTAAGATGATAAACCATCTGAGGCAAAGAACTTTGAAGAGAGATTCAAGGAATCAAGGCTGTGATTTCCAAAAGAGCCTAAGGAAGTTAAGCACCCAACTACCACAGTCATTTGGGGCTGGGTGCCGCTGCCTAACTCCCTTAGGCTCCTTTGGAAAACCTAGCATAAATCTGTACAGCCTGCCACAACCAGTGCTATGGGGGAAAATGTTATTCTGGCATATATGTGCACAAAAGATACTCCAAAGAGCGGTAGAAGTTGTTTTCTCTAGTTAGCAACAATAAAAATAACAGATTCAATATGAAACAAGAATGATTTGGTTCAAGCCAAATTAGAAGCAATATTTTTCATGGGAAATTTCATTGGGACAATTTAGAAAAGTGTTGTTGGCATCAAAATCACTGGACATGTCCAAGTCATGGTTAGACAAGGAACTACAGAAATAGGTCTAGAAATATTGTAAATATCAGATTACCAGAAAATGCCAGGGGTGTATTCTGCTCTTACTAAAATCAATGGCAAAACTCTGTTAGCTTTCAATGTGTGGTGGATCAAACACTGCTGCATGTCCCTTTCATCTATAACAATTGTAAGATACTCATGTACTCTCTTCCTGATGCAGTAAAAATGATCTAAGAATCTGAAGTAACACTCCTAACCCAAAGCCTAGATTACTGGGATTCTGGGAACATTACTTTGACCATTGATCCTTCATCTGCAGAGTTGCGGTGGGTGAATTTGTACACACCAGTAGAGAAAGGGCAGGAGTATCTTTAACTGTGCTCTCCAATAGCGTCCTCTGGGATAATTCTGCCCACTCCGTCCTCTCCTGTTATGCTCATGTGGTCAGTGGACCATCCTCTGAAGAGGCTGACAGATGGTATATGGGGAGACAAACTGAAATGAATGGAAAAATAGTAGCTGGTTAGAAGGTGAAATAGATGAGGGGTGCAACATCACCATCTACCCAGCTGAATACCATATTGGCAGCAGTTACTTTAAAAGTCAATATCCTGCCTGTTTCCTCTTTCACCTGTCTTTGTCATCTGCTTTTGCTTGAATTCCTTAAAGTCAATAAGTGAAGAAAACAGAATATGAGTTGTCTTGAAAAATATCCATGCTGTTAACTGCCAGGCTTAACCTTTGATATAAAGAAATGTGATTATGTAACTACCACTACAGTAAAACTGGATACTGCTGGGCCCAATGTCCATCTTAATGGCTCAGTAATTCATTTTGCTTCCCAGCAGTGGAGAGAGTGCTACAAAAAATCCTTCTAGCTAATAGATGGGAGGTCAGAGGCTTATACTTACAGTCACTGGCAAACTACAATGGCTGAAGCTGTCATCATAACAGTACTTATTGCTTCTAGCTGCATGACATCCCCTACACGCATCTTGATATGTAGGGGGAACAACTCAAGCAAATGCTTTTGTCCATAAAGCAGATATGATTAATTATTAATATGGCACCAGAGGAGCGAGTGCATGGCACTGCAGACATTTACCAAATGACACCTCCCTTGCCCAAAAGAGGTTCCTTTCTAACTTTAGACATCACAAGACAGGTCGGAGGAATTGGTGGAAAGGGAGGCAAGGGTTATAAAAATAAGTACCTAATTACTTTGGTCTGTCACAAATCTTATGCGTACTGCATTATATTGAGGCCAAGGGCTTCGGGGGATTTAAAAAAGGGTTAGACAAGATTGTTATGCTGGAAGATGGGCAGTTCCCAGGAAGCGTATCTTAGCACTATGGGCAGTCAAACCTAGTTGAAGCTGGTGGGCATAATAGTTGCCTTCTATTAGGGCTAAATGACAGAGCAATTAAATGCTCCTTTGTTTTGTGAATACAATGGATACAGCTGAAACAATAGAGACACCACCCAAATCGTGGACCAACATAGCAAGGCTGGAGCAGGAACTGAGTCATGTGATCTGAGGGTTTTCCCTTGGAGTCTGAATGCAGACTCTGAACGCAGAGGCTGGGTATTATTTGGTGGAGCTGCATGAGGAGCAGTCAGAACAGAAAGCCAACAAGAAACTAAACAGAAAGCCAGGAGACAACAAGTGAAGTGAATCATCACATGGCCTTGAGAGAAAAACCAACGAGAGTGAGAGAGCGAGAGCGTGCTTTTGGAGCAGAGTTCTGGCTTGAAATTGTAAGCAAGGAAACTGTCTCTTATTGTTTGATTCCTCTTGTGTTCAGGGAAATAGAACTTTATGTACAGAATTGCATTCAAGAAATATCTGACTATCAGCAGTTTCTCCTCCTGACAGAAACAACCCACAAGGCCCCAAATATAGGCTAACCTCTCAGGCTAACACTATAAATAATGACAATATCCACATTTACATTAGATAGGATAAATACATATTAGAAGGGACTTCGGGGGCATATGTTAACCACTAACTGATGGGGTTAAGGAACAAACTTCCCCAGTGAGTGGATTGTTCAATAATTGTCCACTGCAGGCTTTATTACATTTCTTATACTGTCCTCTGAAGCATCTGGTACTGGCCACTACCAGAGATAGGATACCATACTAGATGATCTGGTCCACTAGGGCAATTCCGATGTTGCTTGTATTTTCATGTTTCCATATTTAGCAGTTTTTTAAACACATCTTTAGACTTTGTTTGTGGTTGATGATGAACTAACGGTGAAGAGTTTTCCTTGCCTCTTTCTCAATCCCCTTCTTTTTTGTAGGCTAGCTTGTAGGAGAAGTGATAGATGCAGAAGGGTATATGTGTACTGATGGGAGCGAGAGCAGATGAGATGGACTAGCTGTAACAAATCCAGGATTCACAGACAATAAACACTGACACAGTAATGAATGAAGTTTAAATACTTATATGCACGATTTATCCATCTGGGAAGCTGAGGCTAGAACCCTGGTTCTGCAGCTACACAACAGAGTCCTCTACCACTTGAACTAAAGAACAGCACTTTTAAGTGATACTAAGTAGGAGACATTCTATCCTAGCTGTAGGCCAGCCACTAGAGGCCAATATGACTGAGCATTCATCACTCTCTAGCTTGCACTGGTAGGAAGGAGAAGCCTGGAGGAAAGGAATGAGAGAGGTTAAAAGAAAGCCTGGAGAGAGTGGGGGCAAACAATATGATCAGTAATGTTATAGTAAAAAAGGAATGGGACAATAGTAAGCAATTAGTACAGTAAGTTTATGGCAAGCAATGAATATGCAGTATGGGAAATGGTGCTGCTCAGTACTGTAGGGATGATGGGTACTACATAAAAACCTAAACAGATATATAGGGAGAATGTGACCCTGGGACCTCTTGGTGCCAAGAGGCAGCAGGCACAGGGGATGCATAGGGTTTTACAAGGATCCCCTTGTATATACACAATAGCTCACCAAAGGCTGGCATGTAAGATCACTACTGAGAGCCAGTACCCCTCTGGCCATGATAATCATTGCAAAATGTATGGATGGATAGTATTTAAGAAGTTACGTATCCACACTCAAATATTATGTTAAGGTCTTGGAGTTAAGGCAGGCGATGTACCTCAGAAATATTCCTTTTAGGCTAAAGGTAGTAGACACCTATCTCCCTGTCTGGTCATTTGTGTACTGTATGCCTCACAATGTACCCTCTTCATACTGAGCCACAAGAACAAACAACAGGGGAGTGTCCTGTTTATAAATAAAGATAAAGGATTGTTCTGGTATTTCTGGGAGTGCAGAGCGACACACTGGGAAGGCAAGCGGACAGTCTATGTGTCTCACGTAAAGCGGGTCACAGCCAGCCTGGCTATGAAGCTCTGTCAGGGTTTTGGGTGAACAATATTTTGTTAGACATGAGAGTATCTTCTTACCACAGTCTAGGCTGTAGGATGCTTATTTTGATTTGATTTTATATTTAACCACCTGTTTCTGATACTTCTAGTTGCTATTATTTGAAGCTCTGTGCTTTGTTAAATAAACTTATACTTGATTTCACCATAAACAGATATTGAAGTGCTGTGTGTTAAGTGGGACAGTACTCTGAGGTGGGACTGGTAAGCTTGGGTGTGCTGTTTCTTTGGAAGCAGCTACTCAGAGAATGATGCGAATGTCCAGCGGACCAGGGGCTGTACACTCCAGGTAGGGTGACCAGATGTCCCAATTTTATAGGGACAGTCCCGATTTGTGGGTCTTTTTCTTATATAGGCTCCTATTACCCCCCACCCCCGTCCTGATTTTTCACACTTGCTGTCTGGTCACCCTAACTCCAGGGTGCTGCTTAGAGGGCTAAGGGGTTGGGGCGTGCCAGTTGCTAACCTGTAGAGTAACAGTGGGACCTGTGAGGCCTAGAGAAGAGTGCTTGTGTTGCCCATGGCTGGTGGAGTTGGGGAGCTGACCCACAGCAGACACAGACAAAGCTTCCCCATGCTAAGGGCAGGTGGTAGTGAAGTTCCTCACAACCCTAGTGTCCCTTGGAAGCACTACAGAGAGCCAGTCAAGGAAAGAATGAATGTGGCAGCACTGGCAATGAGAAACATCACAGCATTAACTACCATGCAGATATTTGTTGGCTCCCAAGCTGCTCCTCCACCCTGCTACTTCCCATTGCTGGAAAGCACACACTGACCCCCAAGGTGCAGTGCCCTAACCTTGCAAATGGAGGCTGAGGCCTCCATGAGACTGGAGGCAGGGGAGAGCATGCAGTAGAGATATTGCGCCTCTTCTCAGGCAATTCCTGTCTTGTGTGCGCACATTTTTCCTCCCCCTCCCCTATAATTTCTGCTGATACAGACACTGTTATATTCTGCTTTCATTAAACACAAAGTAGTTTTATTTTTTAAAAAGTGCTTCTTGTTTATGGTGAACTTGAATGAAATTGCATTAGATAAATGTGGATTTAATTGCCCTTTCAAGCAGTGAAAAGGTAAAATTGGCTGGTTTTGCCTCATATATGCTGTATTAAAGAGAGTCATTAAATCTGTACTATCTATGCAAGCAAATTTCACTGCTGGAACAGTGGGAGTTAGTTGACATAATGTAATGTCAAACTGTTTGATGAATTACAGTATCAAAAAAGGATACGTTTTTTTGTGCCTTACAAAAACTTCTCAACAAACATACCTGGTCCAACTGCATTGTTTGATCAAGCAATAACAGCACTATAAGCTACATTTTATACTTTCTTCAAATCAAGCAGTCGGAAAAGAATTGCCTTTCTTGTTAAAAGGCATCTTTAAAAAAAATTTTTTTTTAGTTACAAAGGTATGTGGTACCTGGGTTTTTTCTTACTGTGAAAATTTAGCACCAAGATTTTAACTGATGAGAAGCCATCCCCTAAAGGTCAGAGATCACAGATTGCAGGATGTGTTGCTTTGATGTCCTGTGTACACATCCTGTACAATGGGCTCTGTGCCAGCTCTTCCCATCCTCAACAAAAATAAAATGAGAGCATCTGTGGCTTGAACCAACACCTACTAAAGTCAATAGGAGGCTCTCCACTGACTTCAATGGGCTTTGGATCAGGCCTCTAGTGGACAGAGGAGTGAGGGCCTAATCCTGCCAAGTAAATTGCAGCATGTACACACATTGACTTCAATTAGTGCTGAGGGCACTCAGCACCTCACAGAAGGCACCCAGCACCTTGCAGGAACAGTCTCTTTTCATATGAAGAGAGACTGAAAAGACTGGGACCATGGTCTTCAGAGAAGAGACACATAAGAGGGGACACGATCAAAGCATACAGCATAGAAAACTGTAGAAAACATAGAAAACTGGCAAGCCTATTTCCTCTCACAAAAGAACTGAGAGTTGAAGGACAGTAAATTTTAAATTGATACCAGGAAATACCACTTCACATAACACCTAATTAGCCCATAAGATATTGAGGCCAAGCATTTAGCAGGCTTCAGAAAAGATTGGACATTTATATAGGTAATAAATAATAATGATCCTATGTTTCTTCTTTTTTAAAACAAATATTGAACTAAGTGGCACAGACACTGGACTGAGTCATCTACTTGACCTGCGTGCCACTAATGTAGATTGACAAAACCCCAAACCATAGAGTACATTTCTCCTCTACTTTGGCTTTTCCTTTTCATAATAATAGGTGCTTGGCAATTTTCCCTATTCATTTACAAAGCTTGACTACATCAGGATTATATAACATTCAATCGTAGCAATATTTTAACTGAACCTCGTCGGCTTCAGGAAGTCAATGGGAATTTTGCTTAACTAAGCAAGGCAGAATTGGCCTTCAACCCTTTTTTTCCACAATAGTGGCATATTCTCTTGTAAAAGGTTTTTCTTAGGTAAATTGCTGTCTTTCTCTTTCCTGTATTCCACCTGCAGTTTCAGAAACAGTGGCCTTAAGTTACATGAGTAAAAGCTGAGGCTAGAAATTCAGGAAAAGTTAATAGAATAATTAGACTGTGATATGGAACACCAGGGGAAGTAATAGACATTCCAAAACTGCAAATATTCATGACCAGGTTAGAGGAGACATTGGTGGGAATATCTAATAAGGAATTCTGCAAATGCAGGAGGTCAGAGTGGCTGACCAAAGTGATCTTTTCTGTCTGATTCTACACCAATGCCTAATCATACAGGCCTTTTAAAGAAGATGAGTAGGCAGACATTACTTCAGCTGAGCTAAGCACTCTGTAAATGTAACTGACAAATGCGGTTATCTCAGGTGCTGAGGTTTTTTTGCCTTTTATATTTAATGAACATCTGTGGCATCCAAACTTTGTCCAACAGAGGGTCACATTGGGAACAGAAACCAGCAACACCCAGCCTCCTTCATATTTAATAAAGATGAGAGTTCTGCAGAGACTACAATCTCAGCATGCAGTGCTCAGTTGATCCATCTGGTCATGCACAGTCTCAATGGGCCATGTCTTTGTATTAAATATGAGGGTGGCTGTTGGCCATATTGCTGAACTCCATGATTGAGGCTGCACTTTGGCCTACACTGCTCCAAAAGTTGTTCTCCCCTGAACAGTTATTCTTAAAAACCCGACTCTACAAAATTCTTGATCTTCTTACATCTGAATGCTTTATAACTTCCATCCATGTGGCAAATGAAAGGTCATGTTATTTAAATTGTTTATAGTTACACCTTTTTACCACAGTGTGTTCCTTAAATGACTGGGGGTGTTAAACTCTCGAAAGGCTGGAATGTATTGCACTTAATTTGAGAATGTCAGAAGAAAATTAACAAATAGACGTTAAAAAAAAAGGTGTATTCACATGATAAGCTGAGAAACTCATTTGTTTTGCACATGCCATACGACAGTTGTGCATGGCAAGCATTTAGGGGATTGTAAGGCCTATCAGGCCACTGAATTTTTGAACTGTTCAGAAATATTATGAATGCTTCACAAGTCAAGTGACTGCTAAAAGCTTGCTGAAGAAAAACAACTGCTTTGGATCAGAGAGAAAGATACTATTATGGGTTGGGTTAAAATCTTTTTTAAACTGGGGGAGGGTATAACCTCCACCCTTCATTTAAGATAGTTGTAAGAAGCCATTAATCTCCTTTATGGAACGAGGTAGCAGAGACAATAGGAACTTCCATGCAAAACACAAACATCTATGTGACTGCCCACCACAAGGTGATGGAAAGATAGGAAGAATGGTAAGAGGCCAGTGTGGCTCCATCAAGAGCAACTGAGTGACCAGAAAATCAAAAAGTAATCCTACAAAAAATGGAAACATGGATGAATTGGTAAGGATGAGTAGAAAAGAACAGCACAAGCATGGAGGGACAAAATCTGAAAGGCTAAGGCACAAAAATGAGTTAAACCTAGTGAGGCAATAAGAAGCAGTTCTTTAAATACATTAAGAGCAAGAGAAAGATGAAGGACAGTGTAGGTCCTCTATGTAGCAGGGAAGGAGAGCTAATCACTGATCAACAGGCTGAGGTGTGTAATGCCTATTTTGCCTATTATCAGTCTTCACAAAAATAGGTTAATTCTGACCAGATACTCAGTACAATTAGTATTAATAATAAAAGGGAAGGAACACAAGCCAAAATAGGGAAATAATAAGTTAAAGACTATTTAGATAAATTGATGCATTCAAGTCAGCAGGGCCTGTTGAAATTCAGCCTAGGGTACTTAAGAAGCTAGCTGAAGCAATCTCAGGACTGTTAGCAATTATCTTCAGGAACTGATAGATGAGTGCCAGAGGGCTGGAGAAGGGCAAACATAGTACCTCTCATTAAAAAGGGGAGTGGGAAGGTCCTGGAAATAATAGACCAGTCAGCCTAACTTCAATACCTGGAAAGATACTGGAACAAATTATTAAACAAGCAGTCTGTAAGCACCCAAAGGATAATAGGATTATAAGGAATAGCCAGTATGGATCTGTCAAGAACAAATCATTCCAAACCAACCTAATTTCTTTCCTTGACAGGGTTACTTGTTTAGTGGGGGGAAGAAGTAGATGGGACATATCTTGATATCAGCAAGGCTTTTGACACAGTCCCACATGATGTTCTCATATGCAAACTATCGAAATGTGATGAAATTACTATGAGATGGGTGCACAATTGGTTGAAAGACTCAAAGTGTAGTTATCAATGGTACACAGTCAAATTGGGAGGGTGAATCTAGTGCGGTCCTGCAAGGCTCAGTCCTGGGTCTGGTGCTTTTCAATATTTTCATTAATGACTTGGATGGTGGAGTGGAGATTATTTTATAACATTTACGGAGGACACCCAGCTGGGAGGGGGTGCAAGCACTTTGAAGGACAGGGTTAGAATTCAAAGTGACCGTGACAAATTAGAGAATTGGTCTAAATTAAAAAGATAAAATTCAATAAAGACAAATGCAAAGGTCATCACTGAGCAAGGAAAAAAATCACATGCACAACTCCAAAATAAGGAATAACTGGCTAGGTGGTAGTATGGCTGAAAAGGATCCCATTGAATGTGATGCAGACGTGAAAGACACTAATATTCTGGGGTATATTAACAGGAGTGTCATATGTAAGACATGGAGCTAATATTCCTGCTCTGCTTGGCACTGGTGAGGTCTCAGGTTGAGTACCATATACAGTTCTGGATACCACACTTTAGGGAAGATGTGGACAAATTGGAGACAGTCCAAAGAAGAGGAACACAAATTATAACAAGCAGAGAAAACTAGACCTATGAGGAAAGGTTAATAAAAAAACTGGGCATAGCTAGTCTTGAGAAAAGAAGACTGAGAGGGGACCTGATAAATCTTCTATTATGTTAAGGCCAGTGGTGAGCTGGAGCCGGCTCGCACCGGTTCGCTAGAACCGGTTGTTAAATTTAGAAGCCCTTTTAGAACCAGTTGTTCCACAAGGGACAACCGGTTCTAAAAGGGCTTCTAAATTTAACAACTGGCCAAAAGTGGTGCCTTAGGCACCAACTCCGTGGGTGCTCCAGCCCTGGAGCACCGATGGGGAGAATTTGGTGGGTGCAGAGCACCCCCTGGCAGCTCCCCACCCCACGCCCGGCTCCAGCTCACCTCCTCCCCGCCTCCGCCTCCTCCCCTGAACGTGCCGCCCCGCTCTGCTTCTCCAGCCCCCTCCACTCCCGGCTTCCCACGAATCAGCTGTTTGCGCGGGAAGCCTGGGAGAGCTGAGAAGCAAGTGGCGGCTTCGTGCTCAAGCTCAGGGAAGTGGAGGCAGAGCAGAGGTGAGCTGGGGCGGGGGGGTGGGGGTGAGGAGGGCTGCCCGCGCCGCAGCAGGTAACCTGGGGTGGGGGGTGGGGTGCAGGGGAACCACTCCCCGCCCCAGCTCACCTCCGCCTCCCTGGGCCTGAGCGCGAAGCTGCCGCCTGCTTCTCAGCCCTCCCCGGCTTCCCGTGCAAACAGCTGATTCGTGGGAAGCCGGGGTGAGTGGGGAGAGAAGCAGGGCAGGGCGGTACATTCAGAGGAGGAAGCGGAGCAGAGGTGAGGTGAGCGGTGGCTGGACGCAGGGCGGGGAGCTGCCGGTGGGTGCTCTGCACCCACCAAATTTTCCCCATGGGTGCTCCAGCCCCGGAGCACCCACGGAGTCCGTGCCTAAGGTGCCATTTTTGATGTGATCATTTTTCCCCATCAGCTGCTCCCCCCCCAGCTACGCTCCCCCACCCCTAGGAGCCAGAGGGATCTGCCAGATGCTTCCCTGGAGCTGCCCCAGGTAAGCACCACCAGGACTCCCCACCTCACCCCGGCAGGTCCCTCTGGGTCTTAGGGGCAGGGTGGGCACCCACTACAGTTGCCCACGAGACCCTCCTGTCCGGTTCTGGGGGAAGTCAGGAGACAGGGGAGGAGGGTAGATGGGGCAGGGGTGCTGCGGGGGACATCAAGGAAGGTGGGGGGTTGGATGGGGCAGGAGTCCCGGGGGGCAGGGGTAGGCCACGACCCCCTCGTGGGGTGAGGAGGGAACCGATTGTTAAGATTTTGGCAGCTCATCACTGGTTCTCCATGCTTACTGAAGGTAGAACAAGAAGTAAGTTGTTTAATCTGCAGCAAGGGAGATTTAGGTTGGATATTAGGAAAAACTTTCTAACTATAAGGGTAGTTAAACTTTGGAATAGACTTCTAAGGGAGGTTGTGAAATCTCTATCATTGGAGGTTTCTAAGATGATGTTGGACAAACACTTGTCACGGATGGTCTGGGTTTACTTGGTCTTGTCCTCAGTGCAAGGGGCTGGACTGGATGACTTCAAAGTTTCTTCCAGCCCTACATTTCTTTGATTCTGTAGACACCACAGAAATGGAGCCATGTGGGCAGAGGGATTTTGCTTGGTACTTTTTTGACAGAGATGTGTAGACTTTTGTATGATATCATGGGTAAAATTAAGTCACTGTCATAGAATTCCATGACACATGACTCTGTGAGGGATTGTTTCCACACATTTGTGCAGGGACTGAATTTTCAGGGATGGAGAATCCACTACAACCGTTGGTTAGTGGTTCCAATTGTTAACTACCCTCACTGTTAAAAATGTGTACTTTACCTTATTTCCCATCTTAATTGACTACATCAAACCATTGGATCTTGTTATACCTTTGTCTGCCAGACTGAGGAGCCTGCTATCAAATTGTTGTTCCCCATGAAGGTACTTGTAGATTATGATCAAGTCGCCCTTTAATTGTCTCTCTGTTAAGTTAAATAGAATTACCTCCTTAAGCCTATCACTATAGGGCATGTTTACTAAGTAAACTTCTCTCCATTTTGACTAGTGACCACCCAGAATGAGTCTCACATCTATCAGCAGCCACTCCAAAACAGCAACTGACCTGCTTTGAATTTCAGTGCCAGAAAGATTGCAGTCTGGATAATTTTCTGTATTGCTTTGGGTTTTTATACTGAAACAGTAGGCAGTAGGTAAATAAAATAAACTTTACTTTTGATTTGTGTTTCAGTTATATTATTCATTTATATTTTAAGACCCACCTTTCTTTAGAGACCTCTTTGAGTCAGTCCCTTGAGTGAGTGCTACAGTTTCACTACGTTTTCATTCAAAAATTTCCCTCTCCCTATTTCATTGTCGCTTTGGAGTGGACTGGAAACCTGATCACTTTCAGTTTCAAGTCACACTTTCAAATCCATGATGTTCACATGGAGTCTTTAAAGTTAGACAAAAGGCATTTGCCCACACCTTGCAATTTGAAGTGATAAGTAAGAGACTTTTCTGATCTTCACCTGCTATTATGAGGCCTACTTATAGCCTTAGTGGAATCCATCTATTAAGAAACATGATTTACATTTAATAGTCATTCTCTGTTTGCCAATAGTTTGGAGCTATAAATATTTCTTTACTGTGTGGAACATGACCTTTGCTGTATCAGCCACCAGTCACTGAAATTCACAAGAGTTCTAAATAACCCATGCTTGCTTTCATTCTTATTCCAGTAGGACTGGACATCAGATCATATATAAGAGTAAGTTCCTTTAAAATAATGCCAATCAAGTTGAGATTGTTTTAAAACTCCAGACCCCAGCTCTAACAATGCAACATGTATTTCCATGGATTAGGGAATGGAAGCAGCAGTAGAGAGCTTTTAAATTTCAGTGGCTGTCATGATCATTTTCCAAATAGCAACAACAGGCCGCTCAGTCTTGGCCAGGACCTAGGGAGTCCCAGTATGGTGAGAGTCAGCTGTGTTAGTCAGTTAGTTAGAGCCAGGGAGAATGACAGGGTCTAACTACATTAAACAGCCTCATTAAAAAAAATTTATTTATATTCATTCAGGAATCCTGTCTCTTCTCTACATAGGAGACAAACAAACCTTTGGATCCATCAATCTGTAGAGCTTCTACTTTGAAACAGGTAAAGAATTGAGTACTTATGCATGTATTTAAGAGAACTCCTTTGTGCTATTACTTACTGTCACAGAGTGTACCTGCTCTATAGCACCCCCTTCTGGCCAAGTGCGACACTATAGGCACTTCCTGCTTCAGTTTCCCCTTATGTCATCAATAAGTTCACCAAGACTTTATGTAGGAAGCAATGCACCCTCTGAGAGGTCTAGTTTATTAACCCAAGACCCAGTTAAAACACAAGCAAGCTTTCATCTTAGCTGGGAGACAGGTCAGTCTTAGTTTATCCATTCCCACTTGGCTCCACCACTCCCCTCAATGAGGGCTCTCTCAGCTCAGATCCCTTCCCTACAATCAGGCCACTTGCCTCTGCCTGGGAAGAATCCTTCTCCAGAACCAAGGGTCTGCAGAGATTTGTCAGTGGCAGCTCATCTCTGAGGCAGCACATAGTCCTGGCATACTGGGCTTTCTACCACTGTTTGGGACCTCCCTGCACCTTACAAGCCCCTTACACTGGTGACCTTTCCTATAGCTCCTCTCCTCAGGAACCTCCTGTCACCAGGAACTACCTCAGCTGAGCCCTAGCATCCCTTATCAGGCGCATTAGCTGAGCAGCTGCCAATGAGCCACCTAGGGATTTAATAACTTCCAGGTGGGTCTGATTTGGTTTGTTCACCTGTCACCGGTAGGCTGGTACCTCATGCTCTGAAAGGGCCACACCCATGACACTCTCCTTTTAAAAACACTTTTGTATTGCTTTCCTTTGCAGATACAAGGATGGAATATTTACTAAGTCAACAATGCTCTGCAAAAAGTTCAGTTATGCCAGGTACACGTAACTGCCACCTCATGCCTTCAAATACACCCAAGGCCAGTGGGTGTCCAGTATAAACACATACCTTGTAGGGTGAGACTGACAGCTAGCCAACAGGCTATCCAGTTCTGTTGGTGATGATCGGAAACCCTGCCAACATGCAGCAGCTTAGCTGTGTAACTCTGAGGAGTGTAGAAACTGTAAGAAACTTAAGTCCCATAGGGCCAGATTCTGCTTTTTGATAGGGAAAATCTACCCCTCTGCAGATGGTCAGAATAAACCTATGTACCATTTTAGCTGGCTTTAAGTAGGCCTTGTGCTGGCCATGTACATGGGGCATTTGCACTTTGTTGGGTATGGTTTTGGCTTGAATTCATCGGCAACCCAAGGTGTGTGTTTCTGGTAGCGGAATTGGGGCCATATGATTTAAATGCTCACCCTGATAGCCAGGGTGGGTTTTGGTGGGGCCAAGAACAGTGAAGACAAGGGGTAGCGGGGGAGAGAGATCTCAACTGAGAACAGCTGAAGCAGCGTGCCACCTGCCCCCTCTCTTTCTTCCCCCCAACCTTGCCTTCAACACTTGGAGGCTGTTTATTCTCTCTTCCCCCTTCCCACCTTCCTCATGCTACAGGGAGTGGAGGGGAGAGGGTCACATGCTGCTTCTAGGCCCTGGTTTGGGGGATCTGTTACCCCCTCTGCTACTGTAGGGATGGTTCTGGATTGGGGGATTGGCTCCTGTGTGGGGATGGTGAAGCATGAGGGGAGTTGAACCAACTTACTGCCTGGGTGGGGGAGCTGTTGTGGTGTCTCTGTTTCAGCCCCACTCTTTCCTCTCAATCTAGCTGCTGGCACTCTGGTGATGCTGGGGTCTAGGCTGGCCACTAGTTCTGTGGCCTGAGGGGGATTTTTCCCATAGAGCAAAATGCCAAACCGCTCTGTGGGCTTTTTCACCTTCCAGTCAACATCCAGGAGGTTTGGATTTGGGGTTTGTTAAAATTGTTGCAACATGGGCAGGTTCCGGTGACACTGGTGAGTTAGAAAGGGTCTGACTGAGGTCGTGTAAACCCATTGGGCTGCCTGGGTATTAGTCCTAAGCACAGCAATGCCAGGTGAGATAGGTAAGCCTCTACCTGGTTCCCCTCAACTCATCTCTCCTCTATCTCCAGCATGAAGGAGGGGAGTGGATTGGGACTATAGCTTCCAGTCAGATCCCCTTTGCAAGCCTGAGGTTGTAGAGGAAGCATGGCCTTCAGACCAACCTTCAGGTTTATATGGTGCCCACAGTGAACTGCACTGGGATAACTCTGCTGGGTAGATTGGAATGGTTACCCCAGTTAGGTAAAAAGAAAAGGAGGACTTGTGGCACCTTAGAGACTAACAAATTTATTTGAGCATAATAAAAACTGTAGCTCACGAAGGCTCATGCTCAAATAAATTTGTTAGTCTCTAAGGTGCCACAAGTCCTTCTTTTCTTTTTGCGGATACAGACTAACACGGCTGCTACTCTGAAACCCAGTTAGGTAATAATCTATAAATAACGTTCCAACCTCCACATTTAGCCATATTATAGAGACTGTCTCTCATTGTTTCCATGTCCATATCAAAAAGCTGGCCAAGCAATTATCCACAGTTTAATACCACTGAACTGTCAGTAAACTTCAGTAAAACAAAGTTGTGACTGGTAGAGTTATATTTTTAGGGTCCTCTGCTATTGCAGAGACGCTGTTATTATTCTAGACTTCACACATCACATTTGAATTCCTCCACAGAAGTTTAGTGTCTTTGCTCTCCCGTAGCTTCATCATATTAGATTCTAGAATTGGAACAATACATAACTGCTTGTTTATATATCCAGTAACATCTAGGCAATATATTATCCAGGAAAACTGTTTTTCCAGTGATGAATCACTATCTTCACACCATTATACTCTAACCCTCTATGACATTCATTATCACACCATTTGCAAAAGCCAGGCTTGTCGATGTGGTAAATAACAAGGATTAATATAACAGGAAATGTGGTAGTTAAGAGTCTAAGTACAGTTGTTTTTCATGGCTATATGGCAGTGCACATAAAACATATATGTGTGTGCATACATAAACACACAGGCCCCAATCTCTGGGCCAGCCAAGCTCTGTTCTCCCCCATCAAGGGAGCATTCTGATGTCTACTGAAGTCCACCAATGTGCTGGCCATACCCTGCTCCGCAGAATGTCCCCTACATGGAAGAGGGCCAGGAGGAGGTGGAGAAGAACAATCTGGATCTATGCCAGCCAGTAATTCCCCCTCAACAGGTTAATGGTTCTTTTGCATTGCCAGACCCATGTAAAGGGAATCGAGCATGGGCCAGGATGTGGCCTACTACACATCATGCATAAAAATATATTAAGTGCAAAAGCCTAAGTCTGTGGTTAAGAATCCTAAGGAAGCAAGAAATTTTAACACATCAGGAAATGCAAATCATTTGATTCCAATAGCAATATTCACTCAGTGATTTTGACATTGCACATATCTATTTATCTGTTTTCGGGTTTTATACTACCACTCATCACAATAATGTCTGAGCACTTCCATGGAAAATTAGAAGCAATAGTAAAGTCCCTAGTAGACTGCCTGGAGACTCTGGCAAGTCTCCCTTTCTTTTTGGGGTCAAAACTCTGCTTGTGGAAGGGTTTTGTTTATGTTCCTTTGTTTGTTTGTTGGTTTGTTTGGCGGGATATTGGTAGGGAGTTGGCAATAGCCGGGGGTGTTTGTATTGTGAGCATCATATATGGTGGGAAGGCTCTCTCAAAGACCAAGATTTTGCACTATTCTGTTAAGATGATCAGATTCTGGATTTGCCTCATGTCCACCCTGGAAGATGTTCTTTAGCCAGATCCCCTTAACAGAGAATGCTTTGTCCCTAGCTCTAACATGCTTTGTGATCTGCATTGTTTCAGAGGATCCCAGCCATTGTGGTGGTTCATAGATCAAAATTCAGTCTTTGGTGTAGCTGGGGCTTGATACATTAACTGATGTGCTCACAGTAGCCTAAGACATGAAGAAGCTGAGCCACTGCATTCTGTACCAGCTGGAGCCCGTGCATAATCTTCACGTTCAGCTTCAGATCCAATGAGTTACAGTTATCCACCCTGGAGCTGACAAATACATGGATTACTGAGGTCAGTTCATTGTCCAGGAGGAAAGGACAAATTTTCCTAACAAGCTGGAGGTGAAACAAGGTATTTTTGGAAACTGATGCTACCTGATCATTCAGGCTTAGTAAGGAGTCAAACAGGAGTCCAAGGTTTGCACCACTTTGACTAATAGGGGTTTCAGTGGTAGGTAGAGACAAACTGAGACAATGTTTTGGCCAGGTCTTTGAAGCATTTCCCTTTTCCGACCAGCAGCACTTCAGTCTTGCCACAGTTCAGTTTAAACTAGCCGCTCTATTTCCAAGAGCTCATTTCTTGTGGGCATTCTAAAATTTTAATAATGGTGGTGGGTGCATTCGTTGGGAATGAGTTATACAGCTGAGTACTATTAGCATACTATTGGCAGGTAAGCCCATAATGTCTCTCTACCTCTTCCAGTGGCCTCATGTAGACATTCATGAGAAGCAGAGAGACTGTAGATCCTTGTGGGCCCTCATAGGTGAAGCCTCTTGGGAAGGATGAACATTTACCTGTCACCACTCTCTGAGTGTTGCTGGTTTCTTATTATGGGACCAGGCCTGTAGTTCTTATGCCAGAAAAATTCCCACTGACTTCACTAGGCATTTTGCCTACCATAGAACTGCAGGATTAGATGCAATGCATATTAAAGGAATATATTTTGTAGTAAAAAAAATGGGCCATACCAGTAGCTATCAGGCATTGCTATCAGAACCTGAAATTTGTATTTTCTCATTCTTTTATGTTTAAATTTGCAACTTGGCTGTATCAATTTTTTCCTCAAAACAGAAAAGAAAAATATGAATTTGCAGAGTTACAAATCTGTTTTGCATAACTCCTTGGGCTAAAGCCATCCCTGCTGTGTCCTCATTGACTTCAATCGTACACATTTTGTCCCGTATATTTCAGCTGCAGCAGTCTATAGATATGACAACTCAGGCAGCAGGATGATATGGCAAGAATGATGTCAGATACTGATCCTTGATCTTTAATCCAATTAAAATCCCTGTCTCATCCCCTGCAAACTCAGAGCATGATCCAAGTACAGTACAGTAAAATTATGTACTTGGCGTCTATCTTGGACCATGCAACAGAAGTAGAAGATGAATGAGTAAAATGGGAAATAGCTCATAGCTAATTTGCAAGGCATACAATGCTGCATGTTATGCCAGAATAACAAATGTGGCTGGCAGGTTGGCGTCTGTCTTTGCAGTGACCTGAGTTATGTGAGGGCTGAGGTTTTTTTCCCCTGGGCTAATGGTGACTTAGCAGCACAACGTGGCTGTGCTCCTTATGAAGCTGGAAGGCAGGTTCAGTAGGCCATTTCTACCATCCAGAGGCAATCCTGCTGGGTGAGTGAAAGAACAGAGTGGATTTGAGACAGCAGACAAACTTTGCAAAGGAGCCCCAAAAGCAGCCAAGATGTTTTAAAAAATGTATTCCTAATACCCACTATGATCCTCCATGACTGAAAGCTGCATTATCTGGAACCACTGTTTGGAGGTAGCCTCATTCTCCAGTGATGAAGACAAGATGCGAGTCTCTGAATGAGTAAGGCCCTGAACATTCTGCTTTCAGTCACATCAGCGAAAATCTGAAATAGTGACACCGAAGTCAGCTGAGTTACTCTGGTTTGAAGCCAGTGTAAGTGAGATCAGAACTGGGCCCGAAGTCGTTAATAGTAAAACATCGGGGATATGAATGTGGACTGTTGGGTTGAATCCAAGATGCAAACAGGGACTGAGGAGAGCTGCAGCGTGAACATGACAGTTCAATTCAGATCTGAGCAAGTTCCTTCCTGTGATTTTTCCCAACAGTCTTATTTGTTTAAAATAAGTCCAAAAGTTAGAGAATATATAGTTTTAAAATGGCCTGATATTATTTGTATTTCTCTGGTGTCTAAAGGCCATAGCAGAAATCAGGGCCTCATTCTAATGGGCACTGTACAAACATATAGTAAGAGACACTTGCTGGCCCAAAAAATCGATAGTCTAGACAGACAAAGCATGGGAGGGGAAACAGAGGCACAGAATGGTGAAGTGATTTACCCAAAGGTCACACAGCAAGTCAGTAATCTCCTGAGTCTCAATCCAGGGCTCTATCCCCTGGACCTACTGCCCGGCCATGTGAGAAATGAGTAAATCAGGGTAACAAAATAAGTTGCAACACAAATCAGGTTCTGACTCTGGCTGACAGTTCTAGTCACCTGCAGCAGTTCAGGGACTTGTTTTACATGGTTATAGGGAAAGGATGGAGACGCCAAATAGCATTATGAGTTCTTTATTGTTCCCACTGAATCCAGCTGTCTGGGGTGGGCACACTTGCCATGCAGGGAAAAGAAACTGCTATTGCATAAAACTATTTCAATGGCACTAATATTTTTTTTAATGTTTGAAAAAAGTCACTATTAAACCAGAATGATCAAATTAGTCTGTTGTAACTTTAACCTACTATGAAACAGAATATAAAAAAGATAAAGGGACCAAGAGCCTTTTCTTGTGACACAAGGGAGCATGTATGAGAGAAATAAAGAGAGACAGAGTGAAAGAGAGAAGAGACCAGGGGATAAAGATACTTGAAAAGCTTTTCCTCATGCCTTTTGTTTAAAAGGGAACTCATGTTTGCATGTGGTTAATTTCTCTCTCTTTGGAGGGGCTTTAAAAGGATTTGTTATTTAAAGTCCCATTGTCAATTTTTATTGGAAACTCGCTAATTTTGTTACATGCCAGGATATCATTTGAAAACCCTTTCAAGGCTCTTTTGCAAACGTCAGTCAAGCTTTAGATTTCTTTCCAGCATCAAGGCCTTCGACAAATAGTCCCCTCCATGGAAGCACTCTGGGGCCAGGAATGAAAGCCTTGGATTCCTAGAAAATGATACATGAACTGATGGGGTAGAGACAGAAATGAGCCTGATGGCAACCTTGTTGCAAGAAGAGATTGTGAATTTTACCCTGGGAATTAGGCTGTACGAGGCAAACCCCTAACATCAAACCAGTTTTGCTCATGCCTCTTATTGCACTTGTTAATGAGGGTCTTACAAGGACACATAGTTGATAGCTCATCTTGAAAAAGAAATGTCTGAGTCATTATAGGACTGCTGTGGATAGTTGCACAATCTTTACCAATATTAGGGTCACAGAACTGCAGCTGTTTTGCTATGTAGGCAGAAAAAACTTCAATGCCATTTTCTGGTGTTTAACCTCAAGTGTGAAATAGCTACTACACTCCAGGGACTGTCCCTCAGGGGTTATGCTGAATTCCTCTGTGATGCAGAGAAATTGAAGATTAATGTGTTGATAATATTAGAGCTGTGCAGAGGGCAGAAATTCCATTTCGTGAAGGATTTCAGGATTTCAGCATTTGTCTTCGTTCCAATTAGCAATTAAACCTGTACAATCTGAAATTCTCCACAACAAGGAAACCATTCTGGGTTGATGGAAACACTTTGTTTTGCCAAAACTGTTTAATTTCAATTTAGTTTTTTATTTTATATGATCATATAAAATCCAAAACGAGCTAAAACAGATTTGAAACAGACATTTCAAAACACAAATTGAAATGCTTCATTTCCAAAATGTCAAAATGGGATGTTTTGACATTGTCAGAACTCTCTTTTCCCCCTCTGGGTAACCCCCACGTGGAGTATGCCAGATCCTGGAACTCCATACTGAACTTGTAGGGGGCTCTACAACTTTAATGGCTACCAGAGCCCTCCAACATCCTTTCCTAAGATGTTTAGGGATGGGAACAAAAGGAACTAGAACCCCCCCCCCCCGACCCCAGCCAGGGGACAGCCTAACTTTAAGCAGAGAGAGTTTACGTTCAGATTTTCACGTGAAAGCTGAGAAAGAAACAGCACAATTCAGGGAGAACCTGCTAAACTCGCACTCCCCCCAAAGGAGTTTGGCACAGCTGAAAGATCTAGCTGCATAGATCAGGCAGCTCCAGCACTGCAGTGACCGGCATTCAGCAAAGAGAGACCCAATCTGGCAATGGCTACCAAAAGCCAGCCAAAACCCCAGGAGGATCCCAGACCAGGGAACCAGCAAGCCTGGCTGGAGTCAAAAGAACACCCTCCCGCATTCAGGGTGAAGAGAAAGTAAAGGGACTTTTGTTTAAGTCAGCCAATGCCAGAGTGCTATGACACTCCACTTGAAAGCTCAGCCTACCATCTACCATGGGGAGTTGGGGATTGGAGGGTTGTTGAGAAGTGGAGAACTGGGTTATTTATAAATGTATTAGTTAACCTCAACCCTTCGCTTACCCAGATCCTATTTTCCTGTTCCCTGTAAAGTCACCCCCTTTGTTACAGTGTTATTTTAGGTGTGTCATCCCTTTGCTGGGAGTTATTTACTCTATTGTCCCTTGTATACTGGGCTTTACACCCCTTGTCAGCTAGTAGTATTAATATTCTCAAGGGACAGCACCCCTGTGTATATGGCACAGTGAAGATATGCCAGGGCTGGAGACACCAGGCACCAGAAAAGAACCCAGGTCCCAACCCACATGAGAAGAAGGGAGAAGCCTTTCCAAATATTGGTGATAACAAGCACCCCAGAGAGAGAAGGGAGGAGGCTTCAGCCACAGCTCAGGGGAGGGACCATATCCAAAATGAAATTTTGGAAAAATCAACATGATTTTGCAAAGGATTTTGACTTCAATGGCACTGCATTCTCCAACTGAAAATGGTTTCACTGAAGTTTTTCTGACCAGCTCTACTTGATAGCTATTGATATGTAACTAATTAATGTTAGTATTTTTCCTTGTTTTACAAGCAAATTAATAAAATAATTACCCTTAATTATTTAATCTGAACAGGCTGCAATCTTCCAAGAAGGTCCTCAAGGCAATTGTTCCTGAGCTGCTGGATGCTGATGACCGTGGTCTAGAGGCAAATACTCCAGAAGAGATACAGTTGATTATGGACAGATTCGCAGAGCCTGCAGAACAGTATGGGGTGACAATCAATCTGAAAAAGACAGAGGTCATGTCTCAACTTGTGTCAGGGAAACCCTACATGAAAGCAAAAGTCAGCATCAGCAAGATACAGCTGAATGCTGTTCAGACATCTGCTAGCTTGGTAATATGTCACGGAGTGGTGTTACTATAGACAAGGAGCTGACAAGTCATATCAACAAAGCTAGTTCATCATTTGGCAGACTATCAGGCAGAGTCTGGCAGCGACATGGTATTAAGCTTCAAACCAAGTTAAAAGTCTATAAAGCGATTGTTAGTGTATGGGTGTGAGACCTGGACCTGCTACAGTCATCCCGTTAAGCTTCTAGGTATGTTCCATTTATGACATCTGCATTCCATATTCTGTATCAAACGGCAGGATAAAGTTACCAATAATGCAGTTCTTGAACATAGGGGACTGAAGCCATACTTATCGCATCACAGTTATGCAGGGCTGGTCACATGTTGATGTTTGAGCATGCCAAAGCGTTGCTGTATGGCAAACTGAAAGTGAGCAACCACTCACAAGGCAGCCAGAAGAAACACTTCAAAGACACACTGAAGCATAACATGAAACAGTGCAACGACGTTGACAGCGAGGAAGCATCAGCAACAGATAGCTCCTGCTAGCAAACAGTAGTCAATAAGGGGTCATCTTGTTTGAGATTAACTGGCCAATGGATCTCGAGGCACAGAAGATGAGTCATAAACAGTGGCAGATTCAGCCGGCACAGACTGTAATCCCTTCCTCTGCATTGAGCCACCTATCCACTTCCTGCAGAAAGGACTGCCACCTGCACATCAGTCTTTTTAGCCACAACCGTACTCACAAGACACAAAACCATCATCACAAAGGACAACCACAACAATCTGATGTGTGTCAGAATCACCAGGCGGGTAGCTGAGGCAGGAGCAAATGCAGTCTGAAGCAGGGCTTGGCCAACATGGAAACAGGCACATGCTAGAGCAGGAGTAGGCCGAAGCTGGAGAGGAAGCAGGAGCAAGGGTCAGCTGGCGCAGGAGCGGAGGCAGCCTGTCAGAAATATTAGGTAATATGAATGCCCCCGGCCTGGTACTGACATTGAGCAGACTGGAGACACTGCTTCCCATAGGAGCCTGTGTGCCAGTGGTGTGCCATCTGTGTATGCATTGCATGCCCGACTGGCTTTGTGTTGTCCAGTTGGGTCCACTCTGAGACACAATTCCATGCGGCCAGAGACAATGCATGCCTGCCAATAGCAGGGGGGCCAGGGGGGAGAGGGCAGAGTGAGGTCAGTGGCTTCAGCAAATGTTACTGAGCATGTTCAGTCTGCATGAGCATGCTCAATAAAACCCAAGCAGCAACTCGGGGGGGGGGCAGAGGGCACATGACCCTGTGTGCCATCCCATGTTGCCTCTACATCTGGCCCCTTAGTGTGTACGTAGAACAAAATTATATCCTCCACCCAGTGGGACCTTGCATGCACCGTACGTGAGAGGTCCCACTGCATGGAGGACACCATTTTATAGAACAAAATGATGTCCCCTACACCACATCTCGGGATAAAAGAAAACCTAAACCAGAAATATGGACAGGGGAAGGGTTAGGCAACCAAACAAGAATATTCAGAGTCGGCTGCAGGCAGTTGTCTTGGTGTGAGGACCAGTTTATTTTAATGTCTTCACTAATGACCTGTAAGAGAAAATAAGCAGACACAGACTATTCTAAACTGGGAGGAGGTGCAATCATAAATCAGGGTACAGAAATTATACAAAGTGACCTACTAAGATTAGTAACACTGACAGAAAAACAACAAAATGTGTTTCCACTTGGAAATATGAAAATATACCTAAGGAAAAATAATCCAAACCTCATATACTCAGTGAGAAACTACTAATAGAAATTACTGAAAGAGACCCAGGGGTAACAGTGGACTGCAAATTATATGGATGTGTAATACAATATAACTAAGAATGCTAATGTGATTTTAGGATATGATCACCTTGACATTCTGACTCAGAAGAGAGAAGTCTACTCACTATGTACCTCCAGTTCAAACATAGCTCATCAGTTCTAGTCTGCTAGAACACACTGGAAAAAAGTTCTGAGAAGAGCAACAAAAATGATTAGGTATCTGGAGGGACTGACTTATAAAGGAAGCTTTAAAAAGCTCAATATATATAACAAAACTCATGGCAGTACATGCTAACAGCATGTGTGTATATTTGAAAGGTGTAGACTCCAAGAAAGGAGAGGCATAATTTAGAGTTTGTGATACAGCATGGCCAGAAGGCAGCAGGAGAGTGATATAGGAGAGATATGTAAGTCCCAGGATGAGGAGAAGAAAGGGGGACTTCCTGTAGAGGGAAGAAAGGTTTCTATAGATTAATTAAAAGCACCTGAAGCCAATTAGAGCACCTGAAGCTAGTCACTTGATAAAACCCCCCTGCTTCAATCAGCTAGGGGAAGGAGTTGGAGTAGAGAGCAGTTTGGAGAAGTGCCATGGCTGACTAGAAGACCAAAACCTTAGGTAGAGAGACACCTGGCTTGTGCAGAGAGAGAGGGCAGATAGCCCCACAAGCTGAAGAGCAGGAAAGGGAAGTAGCTCAGGGGAAGGAAGCACTAGTTCAAATGGTTTACTACTATCCCTAGGGCCCCTGGGCTGGGACCTGGAGTAGAGGGTGGGCCCAGGTCCTTCCCTCTCCATTACCCTTCTCTGGGTTACTAGTGGGACAGTAGATACCCTAGTTCAGGGGCAGTTCCTGCCCTGAACCTCTCCACCCCCCAAGAAGAGGAAGCATGGGACCCATCATAATCGTACTGGCAATTTGCCACACGTGATACACTAGGGTAACTAAAGAGGTGTTTAGTTGCAGAACAGTCTCCCAAAGGAAATGGAGGAAGCCCAGTCACTTATGATTTTTAAAACTGGACTGGGCAAAACACTAGAAAATGTACAAGAGGGAACAATACCACACTGGCAGAGAGATGGAGTGGATGATCTAATGGGTCTTTTCCATCTCTAACCTCTATAATTCTGCGGTTTCTCAGTGTACAGCATTATGTTACAAAAGGAGTTAAAAAAATGGAAGGAAAAGTATTAGATGAGTAAAAGCCCAGCAAAAACTGTGTTTTGACCTGACTTCCTTTGTGTCTTAAAAAGGTTGCTTTCACTGCTCTGTTTCCTATTAAGAGAGATTTTTATCCCCACACCTTTAAAATTTGTCTAATTAGTTTACCTGTTTCCATTTATAAAAGCAGAAAATAGCCACTTAGGAGGAGTGGTGGCTTTCAGAGAAGGATGCAGCTCTCATGATTTTAAGCAGCGCCAAACCATTGGTCATTCAGAACACGAAAACCTTATTACTGGTTGTTGGAGTGGATTTCTTTTTAATAACGATTAAAAAAAATCAGGAAAAGAAAAAGACAGGTGCATATGTATGTGCCTATACTTATTGACTGTGCTCTCTTTTCACATGCCCTTCTCCCCTGCTCCACTAATGACACAAGCCTCAACATCTGTTTGTCTACATAACCCATAAATAGGTCTGTGCTCCATATCACTCCATAGGTGGAATACCTCCTTCTGAGCTGGCCTGCAAGGGCACACCCCTCTCGGCATTCAAGTACCTGTTGAAGACACGCTTCTACTATGTTGTCTACAAAAGGTTAACTAGTTGATACAACAAGGGCAGCTCTATCTTTACATAAAAATAAAAATATGCTGAAAGTAATACGATCATTTTGAATGATCAGATCACGACCAATCATCCCCTGAGCACTTTACTTTTATGTTGTAACCGTTTCCTCTGCTCTGTCTGTTTGCATTTTTAGTTTAAGTTTTTCAGGGCAGGGACTGTGCCTTCTTTTGTGTTTGTACAGTGCATAGCCCATTACGAGGGCTACTGGAAACAAATAATAAATAAAATAATAATAACATAGTATATGTGTGTATATGTATGTTTGTGTGTGCACATATGGTATGTCTGATTTTTCAGAGAAGCAGAGCATTCACAGGTCCAATTGATTTTAGTGACACTTGTAAGTGCTCAGCACCACTGAAAATCAAGCACAGCCATTAAGATTTTCAACTCCCCCGTCCCCAGGGGATTTGAATGACTGATTCCAATTCATCTTTACTGTGAAATGGATGGCTAAACCCCTTAGAGGCTTTGATAGTCTCAGTCAACATGTGCATGCTGATGGCAGATAGACTGCTACATTATTTGAGGGAACAGGAAAGCATTATTACTTTTAAAAGCTGTGATAGAAACAGATTTCATGTACAAACGTAGGACACAAGAAACTAGCATTAACTTCCATCCCATCATGAACTGTCTTAGGATTTTATAGTGCTGCCCATCACCATAGTATCTAAGTGTCCCTAGTGGATTTCATGGTGTCTCTGGCACTTGCCCTTGTTTGGGGACAAAATTGTAGTTGGGGTAGGGGCTTCTATCTATTTTTCATTTTGCTGTTTTGTATTATTTTATTTGTTGGCTGGGGTGGGGGCAAGGAATTGCTAGGGAGCTGGGAGTGGAAGGGGTTTTTCATATTGTGAGCATCACTCATGGTGGAAAGACTTCCTCAAAGAGAAAGGTTTTACAACATTTCCTACAGATGATCAGGCTATCATTCCAGGCTTCGATTTTAAACTACTGAATGTGTTTATGACAATGCCCAAGGGCTTATGTTGGGAGGGCTTTTCATACAGACACAGATGAAATTTTTTTACAAACTTTACTAACTGCACAGACTTCAGATATGCAAGAATAGCTTTGCCCACCAATGCAACTCAGCCAGCCCTGTGGTGAGAGGCTGCAACTATTTAACTGTGTACAGCTTCACTTCACAGCAGTGAATGCCATATCCCGTGGAAACTGCTGGGGATAGATAGAATGTAGTTATTCGCGTTAGAACAATGGCCAGGATGCTTTGGCTAATGCCCTAAACCTATAGAAGTGCCTGGGAATATTTAACTCTTAGGAAACTGGCCAGTCCCTACGGGGATGTCCTCTAAAGCATGGATAATTTCCAGGACTTAATCAAGGCTAACAAGGGATGCACTGTCAAAGAGCAGGAAACTTCTGTGGCTGCTGAGAGGAGGGTAAGGGCACCTGAGGTTGCTTTGAGTCCTGATTTGCTCCACTTCTCCTTTGCCAGGGATCAATCCCTCTTGACCTGGCTGGCTCCTTTAATGGACAGCTGCCTCCTGCAAATACCAGCACCTCACCCGAGCTCAGGAAGCAGCCGGGGATGGCTGGCAAGCACCTGCAGCAGTATGCACAGGAAGGGATTTCCCAGAAGAGAGCAAGGTGGCCCTTGTGTTGCCTATGGAAGAGCAGACAGGGCATTGAGTGTAGGCCTGTGGGAAGAGTGATGTCCTTTTGATGTCAATAATGGTGGTGAAGAAAGGGCTAGAGAGGAAGGAAGGAGGAGGAGGAGGAAGGAACTGTACAGTAGGGAAGCACTGCTAATGCTGGGGGACAAGGGTCCCAATTTACCTCAGAAATTTACTAAGAAAAAATAGGCTGTGTCTCATGGTCCATGTGGTGAATGACCAGAAGGGGTCACCAGGACTTTGGTTTTATGTCTTTATCTGAAATTTAGCACCCTCCAGCACTCAGTGCCCCAAACAAACTGGGTCACTGTTGACTCGGGGAAGAGAGACACCTACTGACTAAACAACACTTCTTCCTGCTGCAGCAAGGCTTTTCCCTCCAGCCTGTCCCATCTAAATTCTGGCTCAGCCCAATTCTGTTCAGCTTGTGAGATCTAACAGCTTCACAGCCGGAGGGAGCCAAAGTGTAGCTTTAAAAGTACGCAGAATGCTTTACATATCCATTTTGCTGATTTTGGGTTTTTTTTAACAGTGCCACAACACTTATTCAAAAATCAAGCTTGAACCCCATTTTTGGTGGGAATGTCAGAATTCCTTAGCTCTTCCGATCCCTGAAATGATGGTGACGCTCTATGTCAGGTTTGAGCATGGCTTTGCTAATACAGTCTAAGAGTCTGCTCTTGGGCTCAGGGCTAGCTACAGTAGAAATGGTGAATTAAAGACTGGGTAGAAGAGAAAACAATGGTAAAGCAGGAATTTTCAACAACAAAAGAACTACAAAAGACCTTCACAGTAGGTTAAGATATCATAGGGACATCTGATCTTTTTTTTTCTTTGTCTAGGAAAGGCAACACACACACACATACCTATATAGATTAGTTAATGGGAAGTTAAAAATACATTCACATTTCAATGGCCAGGAAGTTTTAAATATTTACATGCAACCACCTTTCCAATTCAACTGGAAAAGGAAATTCACTGATTCCCACATGACCTTTAACATCCTCTTGTTTCCTCCAGTGAGTTGCTGCTGGCCGGTTCACATCAGACTTCCATCCCATTAAGGGGCCATTTTGCAAACAAAACTATAGATCTGAATATACCCTAGTTTTGAATTCAAGAATGCTATGTTTGTGGTAAGCCTAGTTAGACTCTAGTGTACAATTACGTAGCCCTGGAGTTTTTACTGCTCTTTCTTAACATACTCATTGTTCAACCCCTTTTTTATTTGCTGCTGATTGTTATTGTTCTGCAAAATATCCTGTAGTCAGAGTTGTGCTGCTTGACTCTTGGATTCCTGAAATTCTTCCTGTAAAACACAAGGAAAAGAAACCTTGCAAGATGTGAAAGAACAAAAGTAATGAGCTGGTGATTCTGTATTCTGTATACAGTCCTATTGCTTTTATTGACTTCAAGGATATGTTGTCTTTCAGAGAGCAGGACTGTGGTCTTTAGATTAGGATTTCAAGGAACACTACTCCTATAAATTAGTAAAATGTATGAGTCATTGCAATGTTGTGTTTGAGTCAAGACGTTATCAGCCTAGCATAACATTTCAGCATCTGTCCAAAATACAACGCCCTCATTAGCACACTAGTCCTGGGAGGTAAACTATCTGAAGGTTACAACAGGTGCTTTTGTTATAGCAGGGGTGATTCTGGTGTTTTATTGATGCCCAGTATGGACAGTGTGTTAGCCTTAGAGCAGAGAGAGAGAGAGAGAGAGAGAGAGAGAGAGAAAGAGCTATACAACAAAGAGCTTTACAAAGAATATTGGAGTACAGCTGATCAAATACTGTTCAATTAATATAGTCAATGAAGTTCAGGATCTTTTTTCAAATCAATTATTTAATAACTAAAAACAAACTATTCATCCAGCTACAGAGCTGGGCTTCTTATCTACAAATATATCTGCAGATAATTTATTCAATGATTTTTTCATGATATTTTTCAATTCCATTTTTTAAAAAAATACTTTTTTTCATTCCAGGCCCAGCTTCTCTATGATTTCATAGAGATTAGCACTATAGTCACTTGAGAAAGAGAGAGAACACTTTAACCTAGGCATTTGTATGCTTAGGACTAGGACTGATGTTTGAAATGATCAGGCGTTTTTGCAACACAATGAACCTGATTGGTAAACCAAGGCTAAAGAAGGGAAATTAAGTGTGACTGCAGAACTTGATGAAAGGCATACGAATATGGGTGCTGTTCACGAGTCAAGAATTACTGTGGGTGTCAATTAACCCCACAGATCACAGGGTTTATTAGGCTGAATTATTTATCCTGAAGATAAAACACTGGAAGAAAGAAAGACATAATTAAACAGCACAGGCTTGCACAGATTTTAGGCAGCGAACCAAGTTTCCGAACAATTTAATTTATTAGGGGCCTAAATTGTACTAGATTATCAAATCAAGTGGAATAGTGGAAGGCAGTGCATTTTACGTTCAGTGCCCAGAATGTAATAAGTGTGTTATTTCATCCATGCCATGTCACAGCTTGAGTTATGAAGAGAAGGGTATGTTTCCTCTGTAGGATAATTTTCCATTTTTTATCCATTTTCAAAAGCTGTCAAACAGCTGTCATGAGGAAAATGTTTCCAGTTTATCACTGAAGCTTGAAACCTGTTAAATGTGAGCAGAAAGTGGTGCGCTACTTATAGACCCAATACAATGGGAGGAGGCTTAACTGTTTGAAGTCTGTCTTTGTGGAGATTATAGCTGGGCAGAGAGGGACAATGAGAGAGTTTCTCTTGGGAAAAGAGAGACTGACAGGTCTGTGTGTTTTTGTGAAATCAGGAGCACTGCTTACATGATGGGCATCAATTAAAAAACACAAGAATTTGGGGAAATTCCCCAAAGAGCATAAATCCTTCCCGAGAGGGGGGGGATGGTTTTTTCAAGAGTGTTTCCATGAAAAATTCATGCAGTGGATCCATTTGTACAAAAAAGTGTATAATAAATAAATAATCATATTAATCTCGCTGTCTCATAAGACAATAGAATATCCATTTTGGCCACTTAGTTTGAAAAACAGGTCCTGAGTCTGAACATGTGTGAAATTACATCATCTGGAATCAAAATAAGACAAAAGGTTGCACTGTCTCACTAAAAGAAGCAGCTCACACAGTAGAATCACTCACAGTGTCTGGGAAGTAAGACGCTGCCATACATATACAGCCAAGAAACTGTTCAGAGATGAACACAAAGAGGCAGATGAAACACAGTATGAAAATGGGTGATAAGCAGAGATTTGCAGCCATCAGGAAAGGGAGAAGAGGAGGCAGCTGCAAGGACAGGAGGCCAGAAAAAATAGACGAATTGGGCTGGAAATATATACAGTAATGATAACGACTGTGAAAGGATTATATGGAGCTGCAATTAGCTAGCCATGCTCCACTGCTATTCACTTGTGCCTTCCCCCCTTTTCAAAGATTTTCTGTGCAAGAAGAAAGCTAGCTTATTGGTGAAGAGTTATGTATATGGTGCTCAGGTTGAAAAAATAGATGCTCTGGTATGGTCTCTCTTCTTCCTCCCTCCATCATGTAGTCAAACCCAGAGCCCCTTCCCCCAGGGCCACAGACAGGCCACCCTCCACCATTCAGCTCTCCATTTTTTTTAACTGGGAAAACAAAATGGCGATACATTTATTCATGTAACAATTACTATCCTTCAGGGTCAGAATGTTTTTTCTTGTCTGTGGAATTTATTTCTTTATTCCCTTTTTATCTCCCCCCCACACTTTTATCCCCACACTTTACATGTCTATTTTTCTCCCCCATATTTATTTTCTCACCTCTTTGTTTCCTCTTCCCACCCCCTCTCTCAGTTACCTTCCCCTCTCTGCCTGGCCCCCTGAAACCGCTCTCCCTCACCCCCAGCTAGCTGCTGCACAGCTTGCTTTCCTTACCTCATCCGCCTATCCCTGCCAACCAAGTCTCCTTCACTCTCCTCTCTTATATCCTCCTTGAGTGCTCTAGGGAAGGCTCCCAGTCACAGGCTTTTGAAGCCAGCCACCCTCCTCTGGAACTGCCCATATGCCAAGGTGGCATCTTGGGCACAGACCCTTCCATCAATCCGCCCCATTCCTTGCAGCTTGTGATCGAACTCCCAGGCACGTTGCATATAGGGCCTCTTTCTATCAGCCTGGTGGTTTGCTCTGTTAGTGCAAGAGCTAGAACCTAATGGGAGAGCAGCAGTACTCCCTAGGGAGGCAGAGAAAGACCATCAATGCCAGTATGTGGCTGCAAATGCCAGTCCAACACACTACCAGTCCAGCGTGAGCGATGTACATACGGCTCCAAACTGCAGTAATATCAAAGCATGGTAGGAAATATTCAATTTGAAAAAGCAATTAAAAATGAAAGGCTGATGGTTATTGTTAGCGACATGACACAGGTACACAGCACCTTTCAGCCCCAAGCCTTTACAGGCTATACCCTGTGCACACTGGAATAACTTCACCGCTCCAACCCAGCTACATCTGGGGAGAATATTGGCAGGCAGGAGCACAAGATGCTGCGTGACAGTGATGGGACTGTTTGACCCAAGGGCACTGGGGCAAGCAGCCACTTTTTATGTAAAGTGCTTTGAGGTCTTCAAGTTCCATGTACAGGAGGCAGAACCGTAGTGCACAATTCAGGCCCAGATTAGGAGAGTGAAACTCCCATGAATTTGGTCTTTGGTTTTGAAAGTCTTGTCCAAAAGACCCAAATACAGTAAACTCAATTTATCTGTCTCAAAAGGATGAGTCACTCCTGCTTGGATGTGAACCCGTCACTCCAGGGAGTCTAATTATCACAAATGTGTACTTAGACCACTAAGCCATTCCCTCCTGCTTTAATCAACTCTAAAGGAGTCAGTTTTGATCCTAGATGGTAACATGGCACCTGTGATAAAGGCCAAGTATTTAACAAAGTCTCTGTAAGCGCAGTGGCTCATTATTCATATTACAGAAGTTTTAAAAGACTGGACAGTTAAGGAGGTGCACATTGTGTTGTAACAAAGATTACAGTAGCAACACCGTGAATTGCTTCTCAGCTCCAGTCTCGATTTTCCTTCAGCTACACAAAAGGATAATGGAGCAAAAGGAGAGTTAAACAAAATTGTACTTGTTCCAGGCATGTCTCATTCTTAACTGGGTGTTTACTTGAAGGAGATTTCATTTCACATAGCTCTAGCCCAGGTTAATGGGTTACACAGCTGAAAGATCATGACTGTACTAAGATCATCCTGTTCTGTATCCCCAGCATGCGTCCCTGAGTCATGAGGCAGCCTCCCCCAATTTCAGTGTGCATGTATGTGGTGATTGCTCTAGCAAGATATTTCCTTATGCTCGTGCGTGCTGCCTATACACATATGTGCAGGCTCACAGAAAAGGGAGGGAATCCTTAGCTGTCCAGCTGCAGCATATAAGCTGAAAGGTTTATTTGAGAGAGAGATGGTGCCTGTTCAGCAGATCCTAATGACAGCAGAGAGGTTTTTTTCCACAACATTTGGTAAACTTATGGTGTCTGACATTTTTGCACAGTTCAGAAGACATTGTCTCTCATTTGGATTAGAGAAAGTTGAGGGGTAGCCCTAGCCTCATTATAACAAGGCTCATGGCTGGGAGAAGGCATTTTTCACTTTTTAGAAAGGGTGAGCTGCAAAGAAATTGCATCCTGAATCTTTTCTCAGAGATACCATTGCAATTGATAGACAATACTCTGCCTTTATTTCTCCAGAAGAAAAGGAATTGTTTCCCCCATTACCTGAAGGAGATGCAGGCCTCTTACTAACCCAATAAATCTTAAATGTTAATGGACTGGCCGTGTTTGCAGTTTTCTGCTGGAAGGCTGGTTGGCAGGATACCGGCCTGCAGTCATTGAATCATTCCACTGAATCACAGCCATGTTGGCAGGAGCGCATTCTGAGGAAGTTTGCAGTGCTGTCCAACACCTGCTGTTGCCATTGAGCGATATTATGCAAGATCCGAAATTCTATTTATTTAGACCCTCCTTTGATTTTTTTTTATCCTCTTAAGACACTGAAGCCTCAAGTGACAACAACAATAAAACCCACTCCCAAGAGCATTATACAATACTTGGCCCAATGCCAATGAGCTTGTTCTTATAGGATGAAATCCTGCTCTTCTTACTGTGCAAAGATGCCAGGGTGATAGGGGCCATAAAGTACCAAGACAGGCAAGTACTTATGCAAGCAGTGCTACTGAATTCTTAAGGTTACAGGTGCAAGTAAGGCAAGCAGGATTTGGCCAACAGACATTTCATTAGTCCCCTACAAAACCTTTCAGAAGAAAAAGTGAATGTACAAGCCTATGGGAAGCTAGGAAAGGAAGCTACCAAATCCATAGAGAGATGCTGTCACATATCCTGTGATGGACAGTTTTAATCCCCGGTCGGACAGTGACTGTTTCACAATGAGCTATCTTATGGATTACCAAAATCAGAAGCTAACCCTATCTGCACCATGGAAGCTTTCCAATGATTATAGCAAGTTTATTCCATTCCTGGCAGTTCATAAGATCCTATTAAAATCTATATTTAAATGTATATTTTTTTCTGATTATGCTCAGTATGCTTATGTCTCCCATCCCCTAATACACTTCAGTTCCATCCTGATTTTAGTGTTCACTATCTCAAAAACTGTTACAAATATTGTATACTTATTTAAGGTATTTATGTGGTCCCCATTACCACAGTACCTGAGTGCCTCACAATCTTGAATGCATGCAGCCTTACAACACCCTTTTAAGGTAGGACACTGTTATTATCCCCATTTTACAAAAGGGGAACTGAGGCACAGAGGGACCAAGTGACTTGCCCAAGGTCACATTGGAAGTCTGTGGGAGAGCAGGGGATTGAACCTGTGTCTCGCAAGCTAGCACACTAACCTTTGGACTATCCATCGCCTGCAACCTTGCCATTCCCGCTACATGGTGTCATAAAGCAAGGACTTTGAGAGAAATGGCTTTTAAAATTGAGCTGGAATTCAATGGGAAGTGAAGCAAGATGGTAATCAGAATGAACTGCAAGTCACCCCAATTACTAAATTGTATTGTAAATGTTTTTTTATTGAAGATTAATTATGTAAAACTTTGCAGGAATTTCACACAACTGAAAGAAATGCTAATATTTGTACCTCAGCCATGATTCCTTATCTCAGCAACTTCTGAAAGGCTGTATAAGTCCCATGCTGCTTCTGACATATGGTTTCCTTGTTTCTATGACCACGAGTAGCTACAATTTTCCCGTTTGGAGAAAATATTAGACTTAGAAAAATCAAAGATAATGAAGCCTGTTTAAGGCCACTGGGTCATTGACACTTTTCTTTGTTGTGGAAAATGGAAGAAACCTAGAGGATTTGTGTGTGATGTCAGCATGGAATTCAAACAGCTGCTCAGTTTCTGCTGGGAGAGGGAACCAGCTGGGGACAGGTATGAACTTTGCTGTAAGTTTTGAGAAGCCTTTGAAGTGTTATGTAATTATATTCAACACCTTCAAATCTACTGAAAAAAGAACGTATTACACTAGGTGAAACCTATGCTTTAAGGTTCATTCTTTCATGTCTTTCCAGGAGAGGGTTAGTAAAAATACTTTCAGGAGAGTGAATGTTTCTATGCACTAGTCCCGAACTAGTAATCAGTACAAAAATATTTGATCCCCTAAGTCCCACCCCCATCATCACCCAAAAGCCACAAGTCCCAGCAGCACCCACCAGGACTTCCTGCTGGCACTCAGGATCAGCACTTATCGTGAGCGCAGTTGGTGGATGGAGGCGTCATAGGGCTGTCTTTCTGCATGTGTCAGGTGGTTGTCTTCCTGTATAGTGGAGGAGGGAAGGGAAATGGGCAGAAGTGGAAGCATTTTCATTGCAGGGAGAAGGAGAGCAGTTATGCACTAGAGAGGAGTTATGTCTGTCACAGCTTGTTCCTGTAGCTTAGTACCCTGGTCATGCCTCAGTAGTCTGCCCTTGCAAAATGATGATTAGTTGCCAACCAAAATAGTTGTATTGTATCCATGGACTATCAGAACTCCAGTGATCTCAAAGACCGTAATGCTCATGTTTACACCTGCCTCCCAGATGAGGCTTCACTGAGAGGAATGTCAATAGAAAGTGAAAAACCTGAAAAGGATCCGTCTGGTTTGGGACAATTGGTAATGTTCCATTGTGCTGCATGAGAAACCCAGGTTCCGTTCTTGTCATTAGTGTCTCACACTTTCTGAGCTGGCGGAGGCTTGGAACTCTGGAATCCGACAGAAAATGTAGCTGCTATGGAAATCCTGCCACTTCAAATCATTGATGAACAGGTACAGGATAATACAGCATCTCAGTTTAAATCCTGGATTTAAAGCTGAGCTCCGCTCATTGCCAATATTAGGAGCAATATGAGTTGCAAAGTTTGGATCAGGCGCCAAATCCACTTTCCCCAAAGTATGAGGGCAGTGGGTCAGGGAAACTGGCTCGGATTTAGGATTTCCCTTTTATACTCATATATTCCACAACCCCATAGCCCCAGAATGCACTGGGAAATACAATCCTTGCTGCAGAATTGTGCTCCAAAGCTAAGCTGTCAGTTAGAAGTAATAGTGTATCCCTCTTGGTTGTGAAGATAGCCTTGAACACTTGAAATGAATGTAAACTGATGCAGTGTTCTCGTCCTAACACTAGCCCAAGTTGTGAGAGTTGTGAACAGCCCCATACTTTTCAATGTGTTGTTCACTCTGAAACCAGAGAACCTATAAATGTCACTATTCACTAATGATCAGTTTGGCAGAAAAATCCAGCTAATAGGTTAATTCCAGAATCCCAAACTGAGTCCCACGGCTCCACAGGTGCCAAAAACTTGGGTTGTATTCCCCCACCCAGCTCCTTCCAGGCAATCTGTATGATACGGTTATATGGTTTTCAGTACAACAATCTACATAAACTGAAAAATGAGAATATTTTAAAAAGTATTAAAATGTCAAATAAACAACAACAGGGGCCACTGTACTGATTGTGTTTTCATTCCATGTGTTAGTCATTTAAAAACCCCGATTCTTTAATGAAAATAAACCTGCCACGGAATCTACATTCTGTCACAGAGCGCTGCTCAGTCGAAGGACCCTGCTGCCTATTTCGGTCCAGCTTGCCAGTGAGTACACAAGACTTCGTTCTAGAGACAGCCCTGACCTCTGACATTCAGATCCAGATCCAAATCTCCCCTAAGTTCAAACCCAAGGCTGTGGTCTGGGCCCATCTCTAATTAGAACCTGCCTTTGTTTTCCCAGGGTCAGCTGCAATGCTTGGCATAGGCCTCCTGGATATTTAGATGACAACTAATGAAGATTTTTATTAAAGTTGAGTCTCGGCTGGCTGGGAGGGGGAGAGTTGTTTAGCATCAGATGGGAGAGCCAGTTGCCTCTGGAATAATTTTCAGTGCAGAGCTAAAAGAAAGGTAGTGCGGATGCTGTCAGTGCAGGTGCTAATAAGGCCTGCCTGGGGCACAGTGCACAGCTGCACTGGTGCATCCCTTTAAAGGTGACTTGGGCCATTAACATTAACATTTCAGCAGACATTTGACATATTCGATTGTTTTTGTATCGAAAGACACTGCTCTGGGAGATACTTATGCTCAGATCAATGTCTTCAATGCCACTGTCTTCTTATACTGCAGTCCCTTGATGTTTGATATTTAAGAAATACGTACTACAGGAGCACAAGGTAATGCACGTTCTTATTTAAAGCATGTAATCAATCAAATCACTCTGTGTATATACAAACTAATTCAAGGTACAGAGTGCTCACTATGCAAATTAAAGTGTCTGCCAAAAAATATAAAAATAAAGGCCTTCAGAATAAATCTGAAAAGTACTTATTATTCAATGAATCAACCAGCCACCCATTACTATAATTCAGTAGTGCCTTTTATGCTATTTGTCATCTTCTGATGTGTAGAACCCACTACAGTTGCCCACTGCATGGATATCAGCCAAGATCCTGAGAAGTGCCTCCCACCTGCAATTGCTGTCAACTTCAGTACCTCTCAAGAGCAGGACCACAGACAGAGAATAGGAGATGGTGTGAGGTGCTATGAGGTTTCTATTGCCACTCGTTTGGGTACTCCTGCAGAACTGCTGCATGCTTCTCTCTTATGGTATATAATGGCTGTTGAGTGCTGCAGTTGTCCCCAAATAAGTGGCTATAAAATCTTTATAGCAACCCCTCTGTACATGTTTTGTTTATGCCACATATTTGTCTTATTTGCTTTGGGACTTTTTTTTAAAAAAGTCTCTCTGTTTTCCCTCTTTGAAGTTCATCAGTTACCATGGAAATAGTGATGTCACTTGTATTGGTGTACAGTAAGAATATGAGACCACACTCACATTTATATCAGGTTTTATTAGGCATAAATATGGTCACGGATTTGGTATAAATATTATCTTTACATACACATTGCATCTAGTGTACAATTCAACTACAGAGGAGGTGCAGTTGAGGAGTTTGTACTGTATGCTTCAGGTGAACATATTATTACAAAGACATTAAACTTTTGCTGTCATGCTAAACATATTTTTACGTATCTGCCATAATACTTTTTATCATACCAAGTTGGCTAGGAGACTAGCTGACTTGGCCTCAGTAATTCACACTTTGTCACCACCCATCTGGCCTGCAGCAACATAATACACCTGAGCAAGAAGCCTTCAGTGTGTATGAAACGCTAACTAGTACAGAAGGCTACAGCAAGTCTCCTCAGCCACACACACTAGCAGGAGTAGATCAGACCAGACCTCCACTCTCTAAAGTGGTTTCCCATAAAATATGTGGTGAAGTTCAAGGTCTCAGGCCTTATCTTCAACACGCTCCATGGACTGAGAGCAGGATACCTAAAACACTGCCTGAAGCTCGGAGATGAGAACTGTGATTGACAGCTTTGCTCCTCTGGCACAATGGAACACTCTATAATAAGAGTAAAGCTCATCTGCTCAGGTGACAGAACCTTCTCATGGGCCAATCACAGACTGTGGAATGAACTCCACCAGGAACTAAGGACCAATCCAAACCCCGCTTCCTTCTGCTCAAAGTGCAAGGGGCATTTCTTTGCCTTCTCTAATGTACACACACACACATATACATATATATGTAAATGTATAAAATATTAGCTCAAAAACAGTCCACCACATACACTTCTGTTCCCAGGGAGAGGTTGATAACATGACACACAGGCACCGACTCCGTGGGTGCTCCGGGGCTGTGACAAAATGGTGGGTTCTGAGCACCCACCTGCAGCCCCATTACCAGAACTGCCTCTCCCGCCAGCGCCTCCTGCCTGCTGGCAGTCTCTGCCAATCAGCGCCTCCCCCTCCCTCCAAGCACCTACCGCCTGCCACAGATCAGCTTTTTTCGTGGCGTCTGGAAGTGCTGGGGGGGGGGGAGTCAGGGTGCAGCATGCGAGGGGGAAGGGGGCAGAACTGTGTGGGGGTGGGAAGAGGCAGGGAAGGGGTGGGGTGGGGGCAGAGCAGGGGTGGGAAGAAGCAGAGCAGGGGTGGGGCATGGGCGGAGCTGGGGGGAGCACCCCCTGGCAGATTAGAAATTTGGCGCCTATGACATGACGGATGTTAATTATGGCACTTAATGCGCGACTGGAAGGTGCTCAGATGTTATGGTGATGAGCATGGGTATAAGAACCTATATATAATGGAATACCAAATTTCTTACCTGTGTTACTAATACTGCATTAACTTTGAAAGAAATTTTAAAATCCCCATTTAGGTGATTTGTGTACTCTTTGCACCTCACTTAACTGAATGATGAAACTAGACTAGTCAGTTTCATTTTGTCTCTGGTACAGTTCACCCTACACCAGCACTGAAATAGTGAAATATTTGGGTTACAGTATTTCAGTATCTCCTCCAAACCCCCCTCCACTCCACCAGCTACGCCAGCCATGACCTCCAATTTTTCAGCTTCCCACACAACCACCTTTATGCTTTCTTCTGCACCACCCTCCTGAATGGCCACTAACCTCTCTTTCAAATCCATCCTCAACACTTACATCTGCCACGATGCCTTCAAGAAATTATGAGAAAAATGGCTCAGTCCAATGGCAGTTGGGGACAGTTGATACACAAACACACACACACACAAACACCTATAATCTTGATTCAATATTGTATTCCTTGACACAACCCTTAGGGATGTGGTGTCTCTTTGCAAATTATAAGATCCTCTGAGGATGGTCAGTGCCTGCCTGTATGTGTGGACAGTGCTCTGGGTGCTAGCGTAATAAAATAATCAACCATAATACAAATAATTTGATGACATTAATAAACAAAAGTCCATTTTCACTGCATTTTTTTAATGTAATCAAAAAGCATTTCTCTAAATATTAAGGACCAGATTCTTGACCCCACTACAGCTACTTTGTGCGAAGCAACCAGAAAGCCAACCAAGCCAGCTCTCCAGAGAATACCACTTCTGGGTGGCCTAGAGTTAGAATATTATGCCTATTTCTCCCCTTTCCTCTTGCTACTGATGAAGAGGGTATATCTGGGATTGAAGAGCTGTGGTTAGGAAGTGCCTAAATACACGATTGAGGCTCTAACAAGCACTGCAGAACCAGATTAGTACTTGGCAGTCCCAGGATCAGGGAGCCATGAAAGCAAGTCCACTAGTGTATGAAGGATGATCTAGCAAATAACATCAGAGGATGTTGGCTTAGCCACAGACTTCCTGTGTGACAAGTCACTTAATCTATCCTGTTCCTCAATTTCCCATTCCCCTTCGTATTTCAGAGGAGTGTTTTGAGCAGAAAATTCATTCATGATTGTGAGGTGCTCAGATGCAGTGATAGGGGCCATATAAATACATAGACAGAACTACCACCCACTGAAAGGCCATGTGTGGAGAAACAACCCAAAGATCTGAAGTTAGGGTTCATAAAAGCTTTTTAGTGAAAGACCTAAATTTTGGGTCTAAATAACTGTCAATATGATTCATATTTTAGAAAAAAATCATATGTTAAAAATCCTACCATGTAATGTTTGAAAAATGTGTCAATTTTCAAAATATTTGCATACATTATGACTGCTAAGTTTTGGCTTATTCTTAAACACAGGATCTGTTAATTTGACTGCTTTTTGTCAATGCACCTAGAAATTATGAATGGCAAGGTACTATTAGAGCGTGGTGAGGCCTATGAAGTATTTTTCAGCATAGTATGAATAAATACCTTTTATTTATTTGACAAGTACTTTCATTTGCATGGCACGCAACTCCTATCTTAAAGTAGCTTTTTTTTATACACCTGAACAATCAGGCTTCATGCTGAGAACTAGGCAGAGAGTGAGGGAGCAGAATCCAACCCCACAACCTGGTGCCAGGTCAGCGATGGGACAGGTCTGGGTCACTGCTATGGCCACTGTTTTCCAGCCTGTGACACACACTCCTTGTGGATGCCAGATAAGACAATCTGTCAAAGTTTGCAGCTCGTGCCACAACTAGTATTCCCTGAAAGATGCTATGGTTGGCCATGCCCATGGTAACCCACCTTTATCAACTAGTGCGACCTCAATGTCTCACAGTCCTGGATCCACAGCCTGAGCTTCCCACTGTCAGGGACCAGACCAGCTAGGAACAGCTGCTGGCCAGCTCTGACTAGCTGTGCTTCTAGACAACCAATGAGCCCAGCTGCACTGCCTGAGAACTCACCGAGTGTCCACAGCTCCTGAGTGGCTACTGGTTTAGCAGTCCTGCTTATAAGTCTGGCCCCCACAGCAGATCAGTGTCTGCTCAATGCACCCCATGCCCTCAGCTGTGCTTGCCCTTCTTCCAGTCCCTGCTCCTGCTCTGTTACAGCCCCCGTTCCCCTCTGAGTTCAGGCACCTGGCTTCGACCCCTAGTTCTGCCTCTGGCTTATGACATCGATTTACCCACCCCTATCTCTGGGCCCAGTTCTGACATTTGGCTTCTGCCCCTCTGGTACTCACCTTCAGTTCATTTCCCGGACTCTGCTCACCCTGGACCCAGCTCTACCCAGTAGGCCAAACTCTCTTTCACCACTAGGCCTGGCCACCCATGGCTTTGTCAGCAACAGTTTGAGTAACTACAAAGGCCAAGGGCCCATCTCCCCAGCATGGACCACACTCAGGCCAACACTTCCCTGGCAAAGCTTGCAGACATGTAGACACAGGTGTACATCCTACAAGTGGAAAAAGTGGCCAAAAAAGCCCAGGTGGCTTCATCAACAACCCCAGCTCTTGTCCCCTGGGAGCTAAAGGTCTCACTTCCAGACAAGTTTAGTTGCGATCGTGGACAGTTCTGTGGTTTCCCAAACCAATGCCGGCTCCTCTTCTTGCTTTACCCCCAATCATTTCCCACAGATCAGGCCCGAGTAGGGGCCACCGCTAGTCAGCTCACTGGGGATGCATTGGCCTGGACCTCCCCACTCTTGGAACAGTCCAGCCCCTTCCTGGGCCAGTTGGAGCAGCTTCCTCAGACCATGTCAGTTATCTTTGGTGACCCGCGCCACACCGGGACCACGGAAGCTGTGCTACAAATGCTATAGCAAGGGCATTGATTGGCACCCAATACACAGCTGAATTCCCTTGCCTCTCCACGGACACTGAATGGAATAAAGCCATGCAGCACCATCAGTTTCAGATTAGTCTAAACAATGATATAAAGCAGCGTTTCTCAATTTGGGATCCGCGGACCCATGGGGGTCTGCAAGGGTATTCCACGGGGTCCATGGGCCCCGCTGATCAACTCCTCCCCCTCCTTCCCTCTCTCCCTCCCAGCAGGAGCCTGGGGCTAAGGCAGGCTTCCTACCTGCCCTCGTTCCGCGCGGCTCCCAGGAGTGGCCGCCAGCTCCTTGCGGCCCCTAGGAGGCCAAGGAGGCTCTGCATGCTGCCCCCGCCTGAGTGCCGGCATTGCAGCTCCCATTGGCTGGGAACCACAACCAATGGGAACTGCAGGGGCGGTGCCTGCAGGTGTGGGGGCAGTGTGCGGAGCCTCTGACTAGGGGCCACAGGGACCTGGCAGACGCTTTCTGGGAGCCATGGTAAGCACCGCCGGGACCCCGCACTCCAACCCCCTGCTCCAGCCCAGAGTCCCCTCCCACACCCAGACTCCCTCCTGGAGCCCATACCCTGCAATCCCCCCTCACATCAACCCCCTACCCCAGCCCTGAGCCCACTCCTGCACCCCAACCTCCTGTCTCAGCCTGGTGAAAGTAAGTGGGGGGGGGGGGGAGAGCGAGCAACAGCAGGAAGGGGATGGAGCAAGTGGTGAGAGGCCTCTGAGATGGGGCAGGGCCCCATGAAGATGCAAGGAAGGGGTCCCTGAAAAATTTTCAATGAAAATGGGGGTCCTCAGGTTGCTAAAGTTTGAGAACTGCTGATATAAAGGACAAACTGGCATGTGTCGAGTCCCTGGCCCAATAATCCAATCACCCTATATATCAGAATTGATGACCACTTTGCCAAGCAGCGCCATGAACATGGTGCAGCCCCTTGAGCCCTGACAACACCTTAACCTCCTACTTCTCAACAGCACACCCTGCTCCAGGACATGGAACCCATGAATGTCAACCAGGCCCACCCATGCCTGTCTGAGGCTGATGCTGAACTTCGGGCCTGTGTCTGTATTGTGGGGCAGTGGACACTTCACCTTGAGATTCCCTGCAAAGGTCAGACAAGCTTCAGGGTCAGTCAGTACACTTTTTCTCCTCGTGCTGCCAATGATTGTGGCTTCCCAAGAGAGAACCGGTATCTTCTGCCATGTATGTCATCATCTGGGGAATCCCTGCTGTGAAGGAATGGGCCCCTGGGAGTTGGGCACACCCCCAACTCTACTGCCTGCCACTGCCAAAATACCTCAGAAGTACCATAACTTTGCAGATGTATTTGACAAAGGAAATGTGGACACCCTGTCCCCACACTGCAAATACAACTGCCCAATCAACTTTCAGCCAGGTATCAAAAGTTCCTTTGGCCATACATACACCCTTTCCAAACCAGAGCTCCAGGCCTTTGTGGCTATGTGCAGGCAAATCTGCAGAAAGAGTTTATCTGGTCGTCCACCTCAGCAATGGCCCCAATCTTTGTTAAATCTCAGTGAGATGATGGTTAAGAACTGTTATCCGCTTCCCCTCATTCACAAACTCCTAGACCGATTACACTCTACCCAATTTTTTACAAAGTTAGATCTCTGTGGGGCCTATAACTTCCAGATGCGAGAAGGAGATGAATGGAAAAATGCCTTCACAGCCAGTATGGACATTTTGATTACTTAGTCACACCGTTCGGGCTATGTAATGCTCCTGTGACCTTTGAGCACTCTATCAATGATATTTTCTAGGACATGCTGAATCAGTTCATTGTTATTTTTCTCTATGACATTGTTATTTTTTCTGATGATCAAGTAAAGCATGATCAGCACATACAGAGGGTCTTAGAAAGGCTTCGCCAACACCACCTGTATGCCAAACCAGAGAAATGCTAGTTTGATCAGGATACAGTAGTGTTTCTCAGCTACAGCATCTCCCCTGAAGATGGACCCACACAAGATGCACCCATTTTCAACTGAGCAGTACCCCGGGACACCCAGGGAGGCCAATGCTTTTTGAGCTTTGCCAGTTTCTGTAGATGGTTCATTAAGGGTTTCTCAGGCATGGTCACCCCAGTCACAGCCCTTCTGTGCAAGGGAGCCCATTTTTCTTGGTTCCCAAAGGCACAAGCAGCTTTTGAATGCCTAACACAGAAATTCATCCCAGGCCCCATTTTGGTTCACTCCGACCTGGGCTAGCCATTTATGACAGAAGTGGATGCCTCAAACTTCGTGCTGGGAGCAGTCCTCTCCCAAATGGCAAGCTCCGATGGTCAGCTTCACCCTTGCACTTTTTACCCATGCAAGTTCACCCCAGAGGAGCAAAACTATGACATCCTTGATAAAGAGCTACTGGCCATCAAAGCAGCCTTCGAGAAATGGTGGCAACTCCTGGAGGGTACCGGATTCCTAATTCAAGTCCTCACTGACCACAAAATCCTGGAATTCCTGAAGATGTCTTGGTACCTAAATCAGTGACAGGCCCACTGGTCCCACTCCTTCACACGATTTGACTTTCTGGTGATCAACTGCCCTGCAACCAGGAATGGGAAGGCAGATGCATTATCCCAAAAGGGGAGTATTGCAAACTTAACCAAGAGACACCATCCAGGATCCTGAAACCACTGTCCACGACCTGCTCCCCAGTGATCCCTTTGCAGTTAAGATCCACCGAGCTCTAGACAATGCAAACACTCAGACTGCCTTGACTTTCACCATCCATGAAGGAATTCTGTATCAGAAGGGGTGCACCTTCATACCTGATGGTCAACCCCAGCTGCAAGTCCTACGAAACTGGCACAATGCTCCTCTGATGGGTCACATTGCTTGATTCAAGACCCAGGCCCTGGTGTCGAGGAGTTTCTCATGGCTGGCCCTCAGCACTTCGGAAGCAACTTATGTCCGGTCCTCTGACCTCTGTGCCCAGACCAACACCCCCACCCATGAAACCACTTGGTCTCCTTCATCCCTTGCCCACCCTACCTCAGCCTTGGGCTATCATGGCGATGGACTTCATCATGAATCTATCACCTGCCCAATGGTACACCACAGTTCTAGTGGTAGGGAACACCTGACAAATATGGCACATTTTATACCACCCAGGAAACTGCCCATCTGTTCAAAAACAACATCTTTCACCTTCATGGATTTCTCACAAGCAGAGTATCTGACTGGGTGTCCCAGTTTGTTTCCCACTTTTGGCAGGAATTTCTGCACCGCTTGGGCATCAAACTTCACTCCTTGACGGCTTACCAATGGTCAGACAGAGAGCCTAGGGCAGTACCTATGCTGTTTCATAAATTATGACCGGGATGATTAGCTGGCCCTCATTCGCCATGCAGAATTTGGATACAACAATTCCATGCATACCATGACACAGCAGACCCCTATCTTTGCCAATTATGGGTTCCACCCCTAGTAATACCTCAAAATCCTTCTCAGTCCACCCATGCTGACCATTGCTGACCTCACCATACACATCCACTGAGTACACCAGGAACTCAGGCACTGATAGAGGATGCTAAGACAGTATACAAATGCCACACCGACCGACACCATCAGCTGACCCCGAACCTCAAGGCAGGGGATAATGTTTGTCTGTCCACCCAAATCTGAGCTCCACCTGTCCAGTTAAGGAAACTGGACCACAAATACTTGGGACCACTTGCAATCATGAAACAATTTAACCTGGTAGCCTTTTTGATTGTGGCTGCCAGAATCCCTGAAGATCCACCCGGTGTCCCACATCTCCCTCCCTCACTGAGAAGCCCTTCCCACACTACACTACTTGTCCCCTTCCGCTGATAACTAATACAGAGCCAAAAGGAATATGTGACCAGCAGATTCTGGACTCATGCCAAATCCGGAGAAGACTCCGATATATGATTCCTCTAGGCCATATCCCTCCCAGTCAGTATTTGTGGGAACCTGAGGAACACATCCATGCCCTAGACCTCCTACATGTCTTCCACCAGGTCTACCCTGAGAAACCTGGCCCAAGGTCTCCTGGGAGGCCACTCTGAAAGCTGGGGGTGCCATCAGGTACTTAATTGCGCTGCTAGGCCATCAGTAAACCCCACTGTACTGCCTTAGAACTCACCAAGTGGCCACAGCCCTTGAGTGGTTGCTGGTTTAACAGTCCTATTTATAAGTCTGGCCCCCACAGCAGATCAATGGCTGCTGGATGCATCCCATGCCCTCAGTTTGCTGGCTCTAGTTCCCATCCCTGCTCCTGCTTGCTCCAGCCCCCACTACCCTCTGGCTTCAGACTTCTGGCTTTGACCCCCCCACCAGCTCTGCCTCTGGCTTGCAACTGTCTGGTTGACTGCCTGGTTCTGGCATTTGGTTTCTGTCTCTCCAGTACCGATCCCTGACTCCACCTCGGACTCACAACTCCAGTTCACCCTCTACCAGCTCTGTCATTTGGCTTCTGCCCCTCTGGGACTGATCCTCTGCTTGTTTCCTGGACTCCACCCACCCTGGACCCAGCTGTTCTAACCAGTAGACTGAAATCTCACTTTCATCACGAAGCCTGACTGCGCACACCTTGGTTGGCAACACCCATAATGCTGCAGCCAACAGTCCAGCCTCAACTCTGGCAGCTGCTGGTAAAAGCTCTCAGGCTTCAGGGCAGAAGCCAATCACTAACTGCCCGGTCTTAGGAAGAAACTTTCCAAAGGGACAGTTTATCCCAGCTTTTCCATTACAGAGTTTCATGCACCTTCCTCTGAAACATGGTCTCCTCTATGGCAATTCCTATGTTCCTATGAATGTATACAGCAGGTGGAGATGATATGACAGTTTCAGCTTCGGGTCCACAAGTTACAGAAGAAATCACATAATTCAGAAGCAAAATTTAGGATTTTATCATTAATTCAGTGTGAGAATAAAAGTAGTAGGTCAGTACCACCCGTTTCATATAGTGCTTATTTTGTCATGTTTTTAAGGGCCAGATTATGGGCTAGGCTGTGCAGTCATATAGGTGCTTAAGAGGGAGTGGGAATCCTGTCTCTGCATCCCTATGCAGTCTCCCTGGACCTTGACTCTGGATGGTCAGCAGGCACTTGTGTACTCATTACTGCCCACACTCAAGCAGATAGGCAAGGAGTGGGCAGAGTTCCCCTACCCAGGGTGGAGGTGGGGTTGTACTGCTGCTGGTGAAGGCTAGTAACAGATTTTTACACACAATGCAAGGAGGGAAAGGGAACAACACATTGCCTTTCTGACCACAATTCTCACAATCCCCAATTCCCTTGTGCTTCTCCTGAACCACTCTTTACACAGGGCAGATTGGAAAACCACAATCTAGCTCTACGTGAATGTCCTTTTCACAATTTTTAATGAATTCCAACATGGAAATTCTGCAGCTAAAAAAGATATTCCTCCCACTGGGAGGGCAGCGAGTTACCAGGAAATCTTTCTAGGCTGGAGTTTCATTGCCAGTGTTGTCAGATTGACAGCTAGAGGCATGGTTGAGTTTCAAGAGGCAGACATGTATGTGTGTGATGCCCTCGACAAAGAACACGTTTGACAATTGCAATGTTTTTGTTTTTGAGATGAAGAAAGAGTAGGCACTGTGGAAGGGTAATATTTTTGACAAGCATGCTGGGTCGTGAATGATGAGCTTGTGGGCTAGTGTACTGCACTGCTCTGACTGCACAGAGAAGGGATACATAGACTCTGTGGGTATGAATATATTTAGATCACAAATCTGGCAAATAACGGCACTTATCAAGTGAATTTATTTTCAACTACTATAGCACTGGAATCTAAACAGATATATATACATTTTTGCAGTATATTATCTAGATGCTATGGTGATAGGAAAACATAGACAGATAGCATGAGGACATTGTGTAGCATGGTATAAAGTTTTACCAGCACGAGTGCCGCTGAATGAGTGCAGATGAAACCTTTATATCACACCATTTTGTACTCTGTACAGGCACAATTCAACAAAGCATTTAAGCAGGTGCCTAAGTCCATCCCTATTCAGCAAAGCACATAAGCACCTGCTTAACTTTAAGCACTGAAGTCAGTGGTACTTAAGCACATGCCTATAGTAAAGGGACAGGCTATTAACCTGGACTACATGCTACATATTTTACAAGAAAATTATTTTAGGAACATTTTAGAGAGTTTTTAAAAAAATTGTTGGGACCATTTTTTTTTTATTTCTCTCCACTTGTAAAACCAGATGCCTTCGTTACTAGCAGTCCATCTGTGCAGGGCTTAGAAGGGGAGAAAGATTAAACCCAGGTATCTAAAACCATTTGAAAGATGGCCAAAAATAGCTCTTTCACACATAAAAATGTCATGACTTTAAAGTCCAGTGTTTTGAGAGAATTCAGAGCTAGAAGCAAACCCTGAGTATCTCACTGGAAAGCTGTGAATCTCCCCTTTCCAATGGTATAAAGCTCTCATTTTTAACCTGAAGAATCATGAATTACTGGATCCTAGAGATGACCCTGATGGACGACTGAACATCGCATACCCTTGGTCTTGCGGCAGGGTAATATGGGGGGGGGGAGATTCTATATTTGAACATAAATGAAAAAATATTTTAGTGGCACATAGGTTTTTCAAAATAGAAGCTCTTTTGAAGCTGCTTAGGGGATGTAATGTTGGAATAAGTCTTGGTCTACACTTGAAAATTATATCCACATAGCTACCTCAGTCAGGGGGGTGAAAAAAACCACACCAGTGTAGCTATGCCAGCATAACTCCCAGTGTAGACACAGCTATGTTGATGGAAGAGTGCTTCCAGTGACATAGCTAATATCATTCAGGGAGAGGGTGTTGCTACACCAAAAGAAACACCCCTTCTGTGGTGTAGGCTGTGTCTAAACAACACGGCCATGTTGGCATAGCTATGACAACATAGTCTCTGTAGTGTAGACGTATCCTAAGTCCCTTTGGGAAATGAATTTTGATGAAGAGGTCAAAAGAACATGGTCCTGCAATTGATCGGCTGGGTACCACCATCATATATCTGAGTGTGTGCTTACATGCATGCATACCTATGTATAAACATATGCCCAAAATTCCAATAATAAATGTCAGTGTAAGTAATTTTTCTTGACATTTTTATACCCTTATTGTTAGCTCAGCTGAGCATTAAATAGCCCCATGAAAAGATATTGTTTTCCATGAGCAATAAAAGTTAGATATTACTCTGTGAAGCTGCAGATGAGTCATTGCTGAAATCAGCAGCTATGCCAATAGCTTTGATTATAGATATATATGAATACATTTTGCTTTCTACTGACACCACTGGAAGGAAGAGTGTAGGACTCGCAGGGACCTGAAAAAGGAGCTAGGAGAGGAGAGAAGGAAAAGACAGATCCCAGAAGAGGGATTTTGGAAAGGGATGAGGGAATGCAGAAGGGGAAATAAACAGTCTTCTCATTTTCTTCTTTATTTAGTGTGACTTTATAGTTGGATTCAGGATCAATGTGTTCACTAGAAATATCCTCACCAGCTTCTCCCTGAGACCCCTTGGCAGGCTAACTGATTTGGACTTTGAAACTTGTTGGGCTAGCCTGACCCAGGGGAAATTCCTTCCCGACCCTAAATATGGCAATCAGTTCGGCACCATCACAGTCAATCTAGTACCAGCCCCCACTGCCTCTGGAGCTTACCATCACCACTATCCAACGCCATGGCAACATTTACAGAAGTGCTGTCAGGATGACAAACAATGTCAGTGTGGTGACAATGGAAGAAATGAAGAGAGGGGCGATGACTAGGAGCCTAATCAGACTCCCAACTTACTCTAATGGGAATGGGAACCAGCCCTAAATTAAAATTTTTTTGCACCACTCTCAACTTAGGAAGAGAAGCTTCCTGCCTACAGCCCCACAGGAGCATCTGTATGAGCTTCAGCCACTGTAAGGTCCATGATGTTGGCACAGTAAGTCCAGCCACTGGATGAAGAGCTCTAATAGATGGTTTCAGCTACTCCAATGTTCGCCTATCCATTCAGAGACACAACAGTCCAGAGAACTTCCAGGGCTAGAAACAAATGTTAATGGACTAGAATTCCAAGAAACTCCATTTGTCTTCATTAACAAGGAAGGCGGGGCTTGAAATCTCAGCACTCGCTTGTGTACAGTAGTAACACACTTGTCTTAGCCTACCCCAGGCTTGGAATGAATGAGCACAGTATAAACACAGAGACAGATGGTGATCTGAGCCCCTCAAAACTGAAAAACAAAATTAATTCCACATGCATTTTTTGAGCAGTTCTGTTGTATTAATTTAAATGTACTATATGGGCTCAAAGACTTAAAGGTGTTAACATGACCATGTTACTGTCCAGTGACAACAGTACCTCCTGCCTTCTTAATGCCTGGAGTTGACATCTTGCCAGGTATAACAAGGTGGCTTGCCACGTTCCAGAGAACCTGGGGTTATGCCAGCCCTGATGACTAGATATAAGCCCCCCCTGAGAGGATTCAGGTGATTGCAATATAAAAGTCAGCAGGAAGCTGCAGGGAAAGGAGTGGTTGAGAGAGTAGCTGAGACTGCCAGAGGCAGGAATCATAGAACCATAGGATTAGAAGGGACCACACGGGTCATCTACTCTAACCCCCTACCAAGATTCAGGATTTGTTGGGTCTCAACCATCCAAGACAGATGGCTATCCAGCCTCTTTTTGAAAACCACCAGTGAAGGAGCTTTCACAACCTCCTTAGGCAGTATGTTCCCTTGTCCTACTGTTCTTACAGTTAGGAAGTTTATCCTGCATTGCGTCTTGTCCTGCCCTCTGTGGTAAGACAGAACAACTTTTCTCCACCTTTTTTATGGCAGCCATAAAACTTGGCAAACTTGAACAGGTACAGAGGACTACTAGGATGATCCGAGGAATGGAACACCTGTCTTAGGAAAGGAGACTCAAAGAGCTTGGTTTGTTTAGCCTAACCAAAAGAAGGCTGAGGGGAGATATGATTGCTCTCTATAAATATATCAGAGGGATAAACACCAGGGAGGGAGAGGAATTATTTAAGCTCAGTACCAATGTGGACACAAGAACAAATGGATATAAACTGGCCATCAGGAAGTTTAGACTTTAAATTAGACAAAGGTTTCTAACCATCAGAGGAGTGAAGTTCTGGAACTGCCTTCCAAGGGGAGTAGTGGGGGCAAAAGACATATCTGGCTTCAAGACTAAGCTTGGTAAGTTTATGGAGAGGATGGTATGATGGGATAACATGATTTTGGCAATTAATTGATCTTTAACTATTCATGGTAAATATGCCCAGTGGCCTGTGATGGGATGCTAGATGGGGTCGGATCTGAGTTACTACAGAGAATTCTTTCCTGGGTGTCTGGCTGGTGAGTTTTGCCACATGCTCAGGGTTTAGCTGATTGCCACATTTGGGGTCGGGAAGGAATTTTGTTGTCCAGGGCAGATTGGCAGAGGCCCTGGGGGTTTTTCACCTTCCTCTGCAGCGTGGGGCATGGGTTACTTGGTGGAGGATTCTCTGCACCTTGAAGTCTTTAAACCACGATTTGAGGACTTCAGAAGCTCAGACATAGGTCAGGGGTTTGTTACAGGAGTGGGTGGGTGAGATTCTGTGGCCTGTGTTGTGCAGGAGGTCAGACTAGATGGTCATTTTGGTCCCTTCTGACCTTAACGTTTATGATTCTATATCATGTGGGACTGTGTTAAAAGCCTTGCTGAAGTCCAGGTATATTATAGCCACTGTATTCCCCCTATCCACCTAACCAGTTACCCTGTCAAAGAAGGAAATCAAGCTGGTTTGGCATGATTTGTTCTTGGGAAATCCATGCCGGCTGCTGGTGATTATCCCTTCATTCTCAAGATATTTGCAAATTGTTTGTTTTATAATTGCTCTAGTAGCTTCCCAGATATTGAAGTTTAGGCTGACTTGTCTATAGTTCCCCGGCTCCTCCTTTTCCCCCTTTCTCAAGATTGGCACTACATTAGCCGTTTTCCAGTCTTCTGGGACCTCTCCTGTTGTCCATGTGTAGGGCCCTACCAAATTCACAGTCCATTTTGGTCAATTTCACAGTCATAGGATTTAAAAAATCATAAATTTCATTATTTCAGCTATTTAAACCTGAAATTTCACGGTGTTGTAATTGTAAGGGTCCTGATCCAAAAAAAAAAAGGAGTTGTGGGGATGGGGGTCGCAAGGTTATTGTAGGAGGGATGTGGTACTGCTACTCTTACTTCTGCTCTGCTGTTGGCAGCGGTACTGCCTTGGAGCTAGGCTTCTGGCCAGCAACCACCGCTCTCTGGCTGCCCAGCTCTAAGGCAGAACCACTGCCAACAGCAGTACAGAAGTAAGGGTGGCATGGTATGGTATTGCCACCCTTAGTTCTGCGCTGCTCCTGGCAGGGTGATGCCTTCAGAGTTGGGCACCTGGCCAACAGCCGCCACCCTCTGGCTGCCCAGCTCTGAAGGCAGCACAGAAGTAAGGGTGGCAATACCGTGACCCCCTAAAATAACCTTGGACACCCCCCCCCGTAATCCTCTTTTGGGTCAGGACCCCCAGTTTGAGAAATGCTGGTCTCCCCCATGAAATCTGGTCTTTTGTGTGCTTTTACCCTATACTATACAGATTTCACGGGAGGGAGAACAGATTTCAAGTTCCGTGATGCGTTTTTCATGGCCGTGAATTTGGTAGGACCCTATCCATGAGCTTGCAAATATTATTGCCAGTGGCTCTGAGATTTCTTCAGCTAATTCCTTCATTACCCTCGGGTGAATAGCATCCGGCACTGCTGATTTGAATTCATTCAACTTGGTCAAAAATCTTTCACATGTTCTTTACTTATATCAAGCTGCATCCCCTCCCCTTTATTGGTTATGGTAACTTCTCTAGTCATGTTATTTTTTGTGAGAAGGCTGAAGCAAAGTTGGCATTGAGCAGCTCTGCTTTCCTAACACCTTTCTTTACCAGCTCATCTTCTCCACTAGCAGCCAACTCACACCGTCCTTGATTTTTCTTTTTTTTGTCTGACATATTTGAAGAACCCCGTTTGTTGTCTCGAACATTCTTTGCCAGCTGTAACTCATTCTTTGCCTTGACTTTCCTAATTTTGTCCTTACACGCGTGTGTTATTCCCATGTATACTTCCTTGGTGACATGCCCCTCCTTCCATTTCCTATATGTATCCCTTTGGGGTTTTAGCTAGCTAAAAAGCCTCTTGTGCAGCCACATTGGCATCCTGTGGCTCTTCTTATCTTCCCTCTGCATCAGAATAGCTTGATGATGAGTCTCTAGTATCACATCTTTTAGGAACTGCCAGCCCCCTTCAACTCCTTTTCATCCTAATTGGTCTTTCCCTGGGACCTTGCCTACTATTTCTCTGAGTCAGTTGAAATCCGCCTTTCTGAGGTCAAGTGTCCTTGTTTTGCTGTTCTCATGTCTGGCAGTAAGATGGTGAGTTTTAGGAAACTGCAGCTATACCTGTAGACACTGCAGGGAGTAGTAAGAAGACTCCTGCAAGACCCTGTGTCAGCAGGGGAAGGCACCAGCTGAGAAAGCCTACTGAGAAGGAAAACTGCAGGCAGCAGCTACTTAGAAGCAGACAGACAGTCAGACCCTCAGGGAGGAGAGACTATGCCCAGATGAAACTGGGATAAACACTTTGAAATTTGTGTTTGATTTTGTTATTTTGGTCTACTGGCAGAGGGACACTGAACTGGGGCCAGTCTGGGGCCAGTCTGTACCCAGAGGACTAAATAAATGGGACCCCTTGTGGGGACTGTTGAATTACCTGAGGACTGAGAGATCTTCAAGAGCCCTGAAGAAGGGGAAACAACGTGGTCACTGTCCTACAACAGGGTTTCCAGCATTACCATGAGACATGGCTGCTTCCTTTACAATTTGTACTCGAGAACCGTTCAGCCCCTGCTCTAGTGTCTCCTTTGACAAAAGCTAAGTGAATGGGCAGCAAGATGGCAGATGACAAGTGCAAGGTAATGCCCAATGAAAGAAATAATTTGAACAACTCATACAAGTTGCTGGATTCTAAATTACCTGTAACTACACAGGAAAAGACCCAGACATCTCAGTGAAAATCTCTCCTGCATGTGCAATTGCATCAAAAAAGCAATCCAAATGTTAGATTGTAAAGGCAGTGGGATAGAAAATAATACTGATAATATTACATGTGCTATTATATAAATGGATGGTGTACCCTTATCTGGAATACAGTGTTCCGTTCAGATCAACTCAGCTCTCAAAAGTTATAGCAAAAAATAGTCAGGGCCTGGGGAGAAATGACTCAAATAATGAGAAGAATGCAAAAACTAGCATATGAAAAGAGATTGAGAAGTAGGCTATGTCACGGTTACAGGACTAGCAGCTCTTTTGACCCCTCTCTGCTCTCTGAGTGCACTCCCTTAAGTACCCTCTAGGTACTAGACCACCTTCTTCACCTCTCTCAAGGTAGAATCCTGTAATTCTCTACTTTCAAACAGGGTCCTGGGCTCTGGTTCAACCTGTGGTTCAACCATGCTTACCCAGAAGGCCCAACTGGGTTTGGTGTCTGCAAGTATTTCTTTCAGAAGTTTGTGACTAGTGGCTCATACTGGTGACTAGAGAGCCTTCTCGGTGCAGAGTACCATTTAATCTTAACCATAGGCACAAAGTGTAAGCGAAAGAGACAAAACTATAAAAGTGTTACATGCGTTCCTGTCTTACCCTAAGCCCTATGGTAATGGGCCAGGCAGGTTTTGCTTCTTCCAGCCCTCCAGCAAAGTCTGTCTCTATATCTGTCTTTCCCTGGAAACAGCCTTCTGACAACTGCCTCCTCCACCGTCTCTCTAGAGGGTGATTTTTTTTTAACTGTGTGTAGTGTGCTTCATCTCTTTTGGCTCCCAGCCTTATCAAAACAAGTCTCGTAACTGGCTGAACCCTGCAAATAGCATCATCCAAGCTAATAGCTCAAGCTCCAGGAATTGTCTCTTAGTGGTATACCAGGAAGTTGCTTACCTGGAGTCATGGTGTTGCCTTCCTCTGAGTTTCCTAACAACCAAAATATTAAACTAAACCAATACATGCCTATCGCAACATTGCAATAAAGCCACACCGTAACTATCCCAATTGCTAGTTCACATGAGCCCTAGGATCCTGTCTGGGGCACTCTCCTGAGACCTGGGAGACCCAGCTTTGACTCCCTGCTCTATCCAAGACTGCCTGGGTGACCCTGAGCAAGTCTCTTTGTGCCTCAATTCTTCATCAATGAAATGAGGATAACAGTGTTTCCCTATGTCACCGGGGTGCTGTGAGGACATTCATAACCATGAGGAGCTCAGGTACTATGGTAATTGGGGCCATATTGATTGAAAAGATTTGTACTGTTCAAGTGGGAGAAATGAGGGAGTATGACAAAGATATATGAAATGATGAGTGGTATAGAGAAGGGAAACTGAAGTATTCCCACTTACAGCTGGTGGCAACTAGCAATTTCCATTTTGTGGGAAATTCTGACATTTTATTCAATTCTCTTTCAGTCCAATTTGGAACAAACAACTATTTTCTAAATTTCCCATGAAAGGGAAATTTTGAAAATTTTTGGTTTGGGAATTTTTTTTCAAAACTTTGAAACATTTTGGATTTTTGAAATTTCTATTTTTTTTTACATTCTTTCATGACATGTCAGTAGTAGTAGGGCACAATATGCATAAAACTATTGACATGTCATAATATATTTATTTGAGCATAAGCTTTCATGGGCCAAAACCCACTTCATCAGATGCATCTGATGAAGTGGGTTTTAGCCCACGAAAGCTTATGCCCAAATAAATGTGTCAGTCTCTAAAGTGCCACAAGGACTCCTTGTTGTTTTTGCTGATACAAACTAATATGGCTACCCTCTGAAACATGTCATAATATGACAGTTTCAATTCTTTTTATTTTATTTTATTTTAAAAATCATTAAGGACAGCTAGTATTTAATGCTGATTGAAACAACTTACCTTCTTTTCTATATCAAAGTGTCTCCTGTTTGTATTGTAATAAAACAATATGACACTTTGATATATTTGAGATGTATGATGCATAAAAATTTTTTTACAGGAATTTCATCAAAATTGGTATGATTTCACAAAAAAGTCAGATTAACCGAAACTGCATTTCTCAATGAAAATCAATTTAGATGAAATTTTTCCAACCAGCTCTACTCTGAATTGTCTTCTTCCATTGAAAGGGAACAAATTTAAAATACATTAACACAATCCATAATTAGCCTGTGGAACTCATTGCTATGAGCTATCGTTTAGGTCAAGAGTTCAGTAAAAGTCAAAAAATGTTCAGACATTTATGTGGCTAATCAGAACTGACACATGCACCTCAGAGGATTTTTAAAGTTATCATTAATCATTTAGAAAGGGTATTAACCCTCATGATTAGGCTTGGCTGAATTGCATTTTTAATAATTTCAACAGATAAAATCAATGCTTATTTTTAAGCATTTTTTCTAATTTTATCTATTTAAACTTTCACAGTTGCAGGAAATTGGGGGGTGGGTCAGACAGTTGGGAGGGTCAGACAATAATTATTTAATGACAGAAGATGTTGAGATTCGAACAAGTAAAGCTTTCTAACCATTAAAACACAAGCTGTCAACATCATATGTCAAGATTTCAGCCTTAAATCAAACTTTAATAAGATCTCAAGCAGCATTTTCCTACTTTGCCTACCAGTACATTTTGATTATTAGCAATGGAAATATTTTTTTCATCAGTTTGTGTGTGTGCACACTGAAATCAATGTTTATTGACACTTACCAATAAAAATCGAATCCTTACAGATCTACTAATGATTCAGGACATCAACCAACCATTAACTGATAGTGATCAGGAGGAAACTTCCCCTATGAAGCAGGCTTTTCTATCATTGTCCACTAGGGGAGTTCTTGCACCTTGTGAAGCAGCCGATGCTGGTCATTGTCAAAGACAGGACACGGCACTAGATGGACCGTCAATCTGAGCCAGCCAGGCAATTCCTATGAGCAGTTCAGAAGCACATGAGCTTTATAACAAACACACAGAAAGTATTTCTAACAGGAAATAATTGGGCCAGATCTTTGGCCTCATTGAAGTCCCTTTGCACCACCAGACCAAGCACAAAGGGAATTTAAATCTGTCTTACGTGGACAGTTGAGCATTCCTCAACTCTAGCAGAAGCCTCAGCTGGTGTAAAGCTGGCATAGCCCTCTCCATGCCAGCCTCTCCTAACCACACCACTGTCGGGAGTGTTCCGAAGGCCAGAGGGTAAAGAACCAGAGACACTGTACTCCATCTATCCTCAGGGGTGTCATGGCCATGCGAGGGAGAGGGTGCAGAAGCACTGCAATTTGGAGCAGCAAAAGGACCAGGAGCCAATTCAACCCTTAGCCGGCTCCAGGTTTGGAAGGTGGTGTATGGCCACCCTTGGCCACCCCACTGATCACATGTGCTGAGCATAATCTTGGTACAGCAGAGGATTGAGTCCATCTCTTCCTACAGAACCCGATGACCAAGTAATCAGAGCATACAATAACATGGTGATGGCCAAACACAGGTGAATATTTAACTGCAAAAGATCTAAGCACAAAAATTAATGAGCAGTGGCTTAAAATCTCTCTGAATATGGAAATGTAAAAACACCTAATCTCTCATTTTTTCTACAAAGCCTGCTTTACAGAAATGTCTTTTTGTTATGCAAACACTTAGCGCAATACATACCCCTCCTTATCTTGCCATAATAAATGATATTGTGGATACTTCTCTAGAGTCATAGAGTTCGGGGCCAGAAGGGACCACCACTGGGTCCTGTCCCCTACCATCACAAACAAACTCATTATATAATTGCACTCACAAATTTGTACAGCTCTCTCTTAAAACTAATAAAGTCATTTCCCCCTACAACTCCTATTAGGAGGCTGTTCCAGAACCTCATCCCTCTGTTAGAAACCTTCTAATATCCAGCCTGAATTTGTTCATGGCCAGTTTATATCTATTTGTTCTTGTGAAGTCACTAATCATACAGTTGATATTAATTTTTACCCTCTTACTATGTCCCTTTTATACAAACACACACTATAGCGGATGATCCATCTGAGGCAAACTAGACTGTGCTTTGGCTGGTGCTCTCCTCTCCCCAGGGAACATTCCTCTTGTTGGTTGTGAAGTGTTTGCCACAATGCATCCCGTAATGACATTCTCCTTTGGTTCTTCCCCAGCTCGCAGCAAGACATTTTACTCCATTCTCTGTAATAACTCAGATACAGGATTCTTGGTGCTACAGATTGTTAACCTCCTTACCAGACTCACCCCAGCTGGCACAGGGAAATGCAAAATGTCCAGTGTACTCTGGAAAGGGGGACAGGGATTTACCCTCCGGGTTGCAGGCAGTATTTCCCTTGAAGTTTCCACCGCAGACACCATAGACGCTTGGCTGCTGAAAAGATACTGTGAATCACAGCTTCCCTCAGCTACCCTGCCCAGTGCTACCCACTCTTTGGGCTGTGCTGGCCTTCTGCAGACCTCAGCAGAGGGGAAGTCGATGCCATCTTTACCACCATAACCTCTTCCCCTAGTGGACTTTCCAGTATCAAGAAAATGTCAAAAGAAAATCTGTTCTCTATTCTGAATGTTCAGAAACATGGGTGGCTCTATAGAAAGGAGCATAAACACTGCCACATTAAATGTAAAAATGTAATAAGAAAAGACAAAAAGGAGTTTGAAGAACAGCTAGCCAAAAACTCAAAAGGTAATAATAACATGTTTTTTAAGTACATCAGAAGCAGTAAGCCTGCTAAACAACCAGTGGGGCCCCTGGACGATCGAGATACAAAAGGAACACTTAAAGATGATAAAGTCATTGCAGAGAAACTAAATGAATTCCTTGCTTCAGTCTTCATGGCTGAGGACGTCAGGGAGATTCCCAAACCTGAGCCGTCTTTTGTAGGTGACAAATCTGAGGAATTGTCACAGATTAAAGTGTCACTAGAGGTGGTTTTGGAATTAATTGAGAATCATTAAAAAATGGATAGAGAATAAGACGGAGAATATCTTATTGCCCTTATATAAATCCATGGTATGCCCACATCTTGAATACTGCACACAGATGTAGTCCCCTCATCTCAAAAAAGATATACTGGCATTAGAAAAGGTTTAGAAAATGGCAACTAAAATGATTAGGGGTTTGGAACGGGTCCCATATGAGGAGAGATTAAAGAGGCTAGGACTTTTCAGCTTAGAAAAGAGGAGACTAAGGTGGGATATGATAGAGGTATATAAAATCATGAGTGGTGTGCACAAAGTGAATAAGGAAAAGTTATTTACTTGTTCCCATAATATAAGAACTAGGGGCCACCAAATTAAATTAATGGGCAGCAGGTTTAAAACAAATAAAAGTAAGTTCTTCTTCACTCAGTGCACAGTCAACCTGTGGAACTCCTTGCCTGAGGAGGTTGTGAAGGCTAGGACTATAACAGGGTTTAAAAGAGAACTGGATAAATCCATGGAGGTTAAGTCCATTAATGGCCATTAGCCAGGATGGGTAAGGAATGGTCAGAGGGTGGAGATAGATGGCAGGAGAGAGATCACTTGATCATTACCTGTTAGGTTCACTCCCTCTGGGGTACCTGGTATTGGCCACTGTCGGTAGACAGGATACTGGGCTGGATGGACCTTTGGTCTGACCCAGTATGGCCATTCTTATGTTCTGATGTTCTTAACAGAATGACATCAGGTGGTAAAATAATTGGTGTAGCTGTCTGTAGACTAACCATAAACATGCAGAATCAGGAAAAGTGCTCGTGCCTTTTACCTCCAAAGCATACATCTCTGTACGTTAATCCACAGGCTCAGCCAGTAGAAAGGATTGATAAACACTTGAGCAGGCCTCATGTATATTTCGTCTAATAGACAAGAGTAATGAACATACCCACAAGCCAGTACATTAACTTCTGTCACTGTATGCCACTTCTGACATTTCTTTAAATATTACAGACTGTACTAGCATTTCCCTTCTCTCTGACTGGCCAGGGGCACGGTACAAGAGGTCAGAGCAATCTAGTAAATCTACTCAACAAAGAGAACATGCAGGATCCTCTGTTACTTTTACAGGTCAGTCTCCCTTTTGACAGGACAGCTTTGGAGTCCAGCAGTCCACTGCTCAGCCGAGACCTGCATCATCACTCCTAAATCCCCAGGAATTCTGGGGTTTTCCTTTCAGAGAAAAAAAGATACTTTCTGCATGGAGGGGTGGGGTTCAACCACAGACACACTCTGGGAACAGAAATGAGACGTTTACCGGTATCAAAATTGGTGATATTCAGAGCAGTCCTGTCTAAAGAGTAGGGCAGAAATACCTGCGGGGAACCTCTCTGGGGAATCAATCAGCTCTGGTGATTTCAAAGCCCTCAGCACTAGTACAAAGGGCTCCTGAATTCATCTGCTTCAAACTATATCAGCAGTTCTCAAACTTCATTGCACCGTAACCCCCTTCTGACAACAAAAATTACTACATGAGCCCAGGAGCGGGGGACTGAAGCCTGATCCCACATAAGCCCCACTGCCCCTGATGGGGAGGGCAAAACCCAAGGGCTTCGGCTCCAGGCAGGGGCCTGTATCCTGAGCCTCACTGCCCAGGGCCGAAGCTGAAGCCTGAACCCCGCCAACCAGAGTTGAAGCCCTTGGGCTTTGAATTCAGCCCTAGGCGCTGGGGAGTCACACACATGGGCTCACACAAGTGTGCACAACAGGTCACTGAGGGGAAACTGCATCTCTCTGCACTAGAGGAGTTTGTTCCCATGAGCAGCAACCTTTCTGTTGCTCAGTCCATGTGGTTCAGCCATACTCACAGTTCACAGAGCTCACGTGGGTCCAAATCCCTCCTCCAGAGCAGGGATTTGAACATTGGTCTCCCACATCCCAAGTGAGTGCCCTAATCACTGATCTACAGGCGTGGGAGGGCTCTTATCCCCCAGTGTTGTGAAACTAGCCCTTTGTTTTCAAAATTGGTTTGTTTTTATTTAAAAAAAATGCCCAAAATCAAAATAAAATGTTTTGTTTCAGATGAACAAAATGATTAGTTCAACCTGAAATGAAACATTTTCTGATGTTCTGATTTGCCAAAAATTCAGAAAAAAAAATCAGGGAGGGGTTGACCCAAAATGAATTTGATTTCTTTGACTTTTTCAGAACTGCCAGCAAGCTGAAAAATCAGTTCTTCTCACAGCTCATTGCCACATAGGTCATGGGGCAGAGTGATGGGAAATCCTCACTTTTGCGTGCTTAACTATTCAACCTTCGTGTGCTCAGTCTAATGTTGTGCATGGAAGCGTTCTTAGGTTAAAATTTTCAAAAGCACCTAAGTGACATAGTCACCATTTTCAAAAGTGACGTGCATGCTGTCTTGTGGATTCATAAGAAAGAGGCACAGGCTGGACTCTTCGAAGTAAGGCTTTATTAGAACTAAAACAGAGTTACATAAGACGAAGGAGAGCCATGTGCTTCTAGTTGTGTAGCTCGTGAAACAGGGGCGGCTCCTTTACCTCCCCAAGCAGTCACCGCCGAACTGCCGCCGCAGCTAGAGCAGCAGAGCTGCCGCCGAATTGCCACCACGGGACACGGACGGCCGCTCCATTCTCAATGCCGCCCCAAGCACCTGCTTGGACAGCTGGTGCCTGGAGCCGGCCCTGCTCATGAAGCTTCCTGTTTGCTCAGTGATGCGTGCAGTGGTCTCAGCGCATCTTTCCAGCTGGCCAGGCCTGCTCCACGCACCAGGCGATCCCCCGCTTGGAGCAATGCCGAGCTGCTGGACCTCATCGGCATTTGGGGAGAAGTGGCTGTGCAGTCCCAGCTGTGCTCCAGCCGTAGGAATTATGATACCTAAGGACAGATTTCACAATGCAGGATAGAAAGGGGCCATGACCGTAGGGTGACCAGATGTCCCGATTTTAGGGTCTTTTTCTTATATAGGCTTCTATTACCCCCTCACCCCATCCTGATTTTTCACACTTGTTGTCTTGTCACCCTACATGACCGGGACACACTGCAGTGCAGGGGCAAAGTGAAGGAGCTGAGGAACGCCTACCACAAGGCAAGGGAGGCAAACCGCCACTCCAGTGCTGCACCCACAAGCTGCCAGTTCTACAAAGAGCTGGGCATGATACTCGGCAGCGACTCTACCCCCACTGCAAAGGCCCCTGTGGATACTGAGGTGGCTCGCATGCCAATCGAGAGTGGACCAAGCCAGGAGGAGGAAATCTTGGACGAAGAGGGGGAGGGGGACCCAGAGGCAGAGGATGACTCGGAGGCCAGAGATGCATGCAGTCAGGAGCTCTTTTCTACCCTGGAGGAGCCTAGCCAGTCACAGCAGTCGGAGCTTGGCGAAGCACAAACAGGAGAGGAGGCCCCTGGTAAGTGGATCTGATTTTGGGACTTGCTGAAGCGAGTTGTTGGGGGCAGGAGGGTTGCAGAAAGCAGGCTTGTCTCCCACCGCATGCCTAGTCTGAGCGGCGGGACAGGCTGTTGATTGACTCCCCCACTTCACGGGAATCTCCCTCAAAGATCTCCAGGAAACTCTCATGGAGATACTGGGCAATCCGCTGCTGCAGGGTCTTTGGCAAAGCTGCTTTGTTTCTTGCCCCATTAACAGTAACTTTTCCGCACCTCTGTGTCGTCATGGGGGAAGAGGCGGGGAGACACCATTGCTGCACACAGGCGAACCGCATAGGGGCCAGGGCAGAAGCCGCAGGCTTGGAGAAGAATCATAGAATATCAGGGTTGGAAGGGACCTCAGGAGGTCATCTAGTCCAACCCCCTGCTCAAAGCAGGACCAGTCCCCAACTAGACCCTCACTTGATTCCCTGCGCACCCTTAGCAGCGAGATATCTTCCATAATGATCACCTCCTATGGAAAGTGTGGGGACAGGAATGATTATCAGGCCCCCCTACAGTGCTGGCTCTCCCCAAAAGCCATGTGCCCAATGTACAGCAGGGTCCAGGAAGAGTGATTTACTCTGCCCCTATGGCTACTCACCATTTTGGTGGTCTTGTGGATCATCTGTGCTTGCCTGGGGTCAGCCAGTTAGTGACAGGTGTGAGAGTACTCGCTGTGTTTTAAAGCACTGAAACAGTGTTGTCTGTGTGGCAAACAATACTGCTTCTGTAAAATGTTGCATTTAAACTTCACAGAGATGCCCTTGGGAGCCCAGCCTCCCTCTTTGTTATCGGTGGCGGAACGGCAGCGCAGAATTAGAAAGCAGCCAAGAAGAACTAAGGAGGACTTTCTGCATAAGGTTATGATGCACTCTGCCGCTGAGAAACAGGAATTGAAGGAGTGGCAGGACAGCGAGAAGAGAGACCGAAAGGAGAACACAGAACGCCAGAATGAAGCCACAGAGTGATTCTTAAACATTATGGAGTGCCAAGTGGACACGCTCCAGGAAATACTAGCTCTTCAAACCGAGCAGCTCCGCACTCGCCCTCCCCTGCAGCTGCTGTAGCAAAACTCTTTCCCCTGCACCCCCCAGACACCGCCAACACACTGTTATCAACCTTATGGCTCCAGTCTCTACCCGCAGCATTTCACTCCTCCCCCATTACAGTCCAGCACCGTGGGATCCCACTACCCACTGCACCCAACATCCAACCCTCTGCAGTTTAGCCCTGCTGAAGTACAGTATCCGCTCCATTGTACTCCAAAGGATATGATCCCTCGACATACACAAATCTTTAGCCATCCCAGGACCCCTCCTCCTCCTGGGACCTTCCCTTCCCCCATCCCCATCGCTGCTGATGTATTTTTTCATTTGACTCTCTCCTCCGGTTGTTGTCTTTTAATAAAAGAACTGTGTTGATTTGAAAGCAATCTTTATTCCATTAATTGAAAGCAAATAGAGCACTGCAAAGCAACATACAATTATGTTAAGCCCCCTTATTGCATCATGTGCACCAATCACCTCCTAGCATTACAAGCACTGCAATCCCAAGCATAGCAACAAATATTAGTGGCTTTCAGCTTCAGATTGCTCCCTCAAGGCACCCCTAATCCTTGTAGTCCCATGTTGGCCCCTCTAATAGCACTGGTCTCTGGCTGTTCAAACTCAGCCTCTAGGCGCTGAGCCTCTGCGGTCCAGCCCTGAGTGAAGCTTTCACCCTTTCCTTCACAAATATTATGGAGCGTACAGCATGTGGCTATAAGCATAGGAATATTGTCATCAGCTAGGTCCAGCTTCCCACAGAGGCCTTGCCAGCGGGCTTTTAAATGGCCAAAAGCACACTCCACAGTCATTCTGCACTTGCTCAGCCTGTTGTTGAACCGCTCCTGGCTGCTGTCAAGTTGCCCCGCGTACGGCTTCATAAGCCACGGCATTAAGGGGTAGGCAGGGTCCCCCAGGATCACAATGGGCATTTCGACTTTCCCTATGGTGATCTTCTGGTCCAGGAAGAAAGTCCCTGCTTGCAGTGGTGCAGCTATGCCACTGCAGCGTTTCAAGTGTAGACAAGACCTAAGTTACTTTTGAAATCATTTAAGCACGTTAGAAAATTTTATCCCTTGTCCTTTTCCTGGGATGAGTTGGGAGAGTTCTGAGTTTTATTATTAATAATCACCCAGTATGACACTTGTATGAATTAAAAAACCCATGTTTGTACATGCACCTAGAGCATGAGAGTGGTGGTGCACTTAATACAGTTTATTAATCATATGCAAACTGTTATTTAATATTACATCATATCATACATACTGGGCAAGATTCCCGGCTGGTATATGTGGGAGAAACTTCACCAGGTCAGAAAGTGGCTCATGGTTTCTGGAGGAAGTTCACATGCTCTGTGTTTTTTATGTTCGCCTCTATGATCAATACTCCTTGCCCTGGAATTCGTCACAGAGACACTACATAAAGGCTGATGAGGCTTAAGTGCTCAGCCCTTTGCCGCATGCTGTTGTTTCACCATCCATCCCTGCGTAATCACTGTCATTCTGCAGAGATTAGGCGTTGTAAAACGAGGAACATGTTTAAAGGCTTTCGGGCCTGCTTTTGTAACAATAAATGAGAATGACAAGGGTAGTAGTAGTAATGGTACAGACAGTAACAGAAATAGCATCCCCATTGTGGCTGCCCTCTAATCTTTATAAACACGGATCATCTTTTGACTTCTTCGCATCCAGAGGATGCCATACTATTTCAAACCTTTCTTCACATAAACCCCTTTTAAGTTGAGGCATGGCTGAAAGCACACAACAGTGGCACTGAAATATACCATGTAAGCCTGAGCGTGACAGACACCCTGGCCTGCTCTTGTGAAAATTGTTGTGCATCCATTTAATGAGGTAACTGATGACACGTGGATATTACCTTTGCTCCTTCCCTACCTGCAGACTGAGAGGTAGAGCCTAAACACTGAGTCATCTTCAAAGAATTCCTGCCTCCGCTGTAGGAATTCACACTCCGGTTTCCATATATTCACAGCCATTGGCCCTTGTTCTCTGGAAAGTGTAGTCTGAGTAACATGATAGGCATGGTTTAGTAAATCTTGGGAAGTGTTTCTTTTTAAAGTGAATTTGGGGTTTGTGAAAGGTGATGGGTTGGTAACTATGAAGCCCACTATTTCTCCACCGAAGAGATGCAGGCCAGACAGTCAGCCTCATGCCTGTTCTGGAAGCACCACATCTATGGGAAGGCAGGCAATTGAGTCTCCATGTCCAGTCTGTTCTTAAAGGCAAGGCATAAATTCTGCCAGTTTTAATCATTGCTTTGATTTCGTAGAACTGGACTGAGACCAAGAGAAAAGCTTAGTGAGATCAGCACACCCATCACATAGGAAAAGTGCTTGGAAACGAGGTACACCCTACTATCAAAAAGGTACCTTTTACATCATATCCACAAATGAACTGCAAGGTTCATTCCCTTTATAATCACAGCTGACAGAAAAAGCTCAGATTCAGTTTAAAAACAAAATATAAAGTTCCTCACCTATTCTTCACACTATACACTCCAAATATTTGCTCCTAAAATGCTTCTGGGGGCCTGGATGTAGCTGTGACACACGGGCCCATTTGTGGTTCACAACTCTGTGTCAATAAACTTTGTCAGCCCTGACATACTCACTATACCTCATACACTGGTGTCATGATATTTACTTAAAAGGTGTCATGTAGTATGTCACTGTAAAATTAATAACTCACTGATCATTCTGGTGTGACGTATATACAGTGTATACTAAGCGTTATGGATAGATACTAGAATTATGATTAGAGTGTGTTTAAACCAGGCATGTCAGTGGGAGCAGGTAAACAGGTCTGCTCTAGAGCAAGGAATGTGTTTGCTTCTCTAACCAGCCCAGTCATCAGGGAGAGACAATGAAGGTCCATTTACATACCAGGTAAACAAAACCATCAAGCGGAGGAGGAGACAGCATGGTGTCCATGCCCCAGCAGGAGAGAGACACTTGGTCTGGGTTTTTCTTTACAAATAATACATTGCAAAGGTTTACTGGTCTATAAAGAGGGGCTTGAACTTCAAGTGATAAGCAACTGAATCAACTGATTGTATACAATACTATAAAAGCGTATGGAGTAAGGTCGTCTCTAAAAGCTAATGACACACTAGTGATTAATCATTACAAAATGCATGTATTAACACTATTTTAGGAAATATGGATATTTAATTATATTAAGCTTTCAAGTCTGTGGCCAAACATGGAGAAACAGGTTCTCTTGCAGACAGGAGAGAAGGCAGCTATTAACCAGTCTCCAATGAAATTAAGCAATGAGTGACTAAAAACAACGGAAGCCCCATTTACATAGAAATCAGCAAAGGGATGGAAAGCCAACAGGAAGGGCAGAACAGCACAAGGCCAGCTTGCCTCTTGAAACAAGGTCATTGAATTGTGGAAGATATAAACAAAGACAGAAGCCATCTTTGGCATCCATCACTAGACAGACAAGGAGCTGGAGCTCTTGCTAACTGAAAAAGATGGGTCCTTCAACCAAGAGGGGGGTTGAAGTCTCTGGGAACTGAATGTAGGTGAGAAACCCCCTTAGGCAAAGATCTTTCGTCTGGTAATACAAGGGGAACTACCTTCTTGTACTTCAGTGGAAGGTCCTGACTGAGGGAAAGTCAGTCATGGCTGGGAAGAAGGAAGGTTGGTGAGAGAAACCATCTTGAACAAAGCCTGTACCTTTTGCTAGATTAAGTTTTAGACTTTTAGATGCGTTTTTATTTTTATTAGCTTGTAACCCTCTCTACTTTTATTTCCTTTATTTGGCATCACTTAACTTATGTCCGATTGTTAATACATATTTTATTTTTACTATAAACCAACTCGGTGCTGTGTTTGAAGGGAAAAGTGTATTTGCCCCAGTTCAGTTAATGAGCTATAATGCGCTTTTGTCTCTTTAAAGGAGCAACCAAACTTATTATTTCTCTGAGTGATCCAGGAGCGGGCTGCACATTGCATGGCACACAGCTTTGGGGAAATTTGAGACTGCGAGTGTGTTGGGGTCACCTTGATATTTATAACAAAGGCTGGTGGAATCAGCATGACAGAATGGGGCTGTAGACAGGCTGCTGGGATCAGCATGGCAGAACAGGGACATTTATCACACAGACACTCAGGGTCTGACTTGTAGGCTGGCTGTGAGAATCTCAAGATAGGAGTTACAGCAACAAAGCATTTTAAGGCACCCAGGTTGCAGGGCAAGTGGTGACAACCCCTGAACTTGTCTGGGTTGCACCCTGAAGTGTGACAGCCCATGAAGCAACTCTGGGTGTTATATTTGGAGCATATTCAGAAAGAGAATTCTTGTATTTCCTTCTTCTCCTTTTTCATGTACCATCAGGATAACAAGTATGCCTGAAATTCTAAATATAGTTGTATGCCGCATGCAGAGGGATGAACTCATCGGTGATATATGTTACAGATTTCTGATGCATAGCTCATTTGGGTTTTATTCTCTGATTCACCAAGGTTTCGATGGAGACAGATTGCTATATATGAAGAGAGGCACAGAAAATCTGATCAACCTATTTAATGAAGGGACAGACCTTTGCATACAATATGGGACAAGGCAAGCTCATTTAAAATCAAAGTGTGTGCAGCTGGTTTATGCCACTGTTTGGCTTGATTGTATTTAGGGAGCTCTCGTCATAAGGTATCAATTTAATCAAAGGAAACAGACACTTGTCCAGGAACTGGGGGCTTCATCACTAATCTAATGGGAGCTGTTCTTGCCATTTCACTTTCATGCATGTTGGAGAAAAGGGAGCTCTTCGTTTTATCATCATTGACCACACAGATCACCCACTTTGCAGAATCCATGATGACTGCATTTTAGAGAGAGTATGTCCTCAGGGACTGCAATTATTCATCTTTCAGAGGACACAAGATCTATACTACACAATTGCTGCAGACAAGAATTAGTTTACAGGTTTATCTCATGAGTGAAAGTATAATCCATCTTCACTGGCATGATTTAGTAGGTGCAGCATAAGAAAGGAGATAAAGTGGGTCAAACCGGTTTCAGTTTACATTCATTTGTACACAAGTGTTCCTGTTACCCAAAAAGGTGCCACTCAATTCCTCACTGAATACATTTTGGTGACCCACAGGAAATTAGTTTTCATAGGCTGCAACATCCTCTAGCACATCTGAAAACGTTTGGGAGGCACGTGTACTGGCTTTGGAGTTACAGACTGTTCCTGAGAATGCACTGCCACTAATGATGATCTGGCCTAATTTCACATCTGTCATGAGATCCAGCAGCAGATCAAGGAACCCGAAGTCCCAATTACTATTGGAGACAATAGCCTATTGTGACGGGTTGGACCCCTTGGGAAGCCACCTGATGTGCTGAGATACCACTGAGTCTACCTGTTCTGCCAGCATGGGCCCCCTTCCTCAATGTGGAGAGGGGTGTGCACACTTCTTACTGCCCCCCCACGTTAGAAATTACAGAAACTGGGTTTAATAATAAACAAAACAAATTTTATTAACTATAAAAGGCAGATTTTAAGTGTTAAACGGGCTAACAAACAGAACAAAGCAGATTACTAAGCAAATGAAATCAAACACACAAACTAAGCTAGTTTCACTAAAGAAACTGGTTGCAAATAGTATTTCTCACCCTAGATATTGTTGCAGGCAGTTTGCAAAGTTTCTGTGGTTCAGAGTTCCAGTTATATTCCTGACTCAGTCTGGACTCCCCCCTTGCCTTCCCTTTTGCAGTATTTCTTCTTGGACAGACAGGCCATGGAGAGGAGGAGTCCTGTTTGCCTTCCTCCCCACCCTTAAATAGAATTTACATAGGGCAGGAATCCTTTGTTTCCCAAACTTGACCCCCCTCACCCCCACCCCTTACATTGGAAAGTTACAAAAACACCCCAAGTAATGTTTTAGTATCAGGTGACAAGACCACCTGACTCTATCGGATCACAGCGTCCATGAGTCAGTGGCAGTATGGAGCATTGGCAGGAAGGCCAACCCTTTTCACAGTCCATTGTCCTCGCCGATGGGCCAGCCGCCCTGTCTGGCTTTCCCATTGTTATACCTGAAGAGTTAGCAGCGGGCATCACCCAAAGCAGCATAGTTGAAATACGGGTGCATAGTCAATATTCCTAACTTCAGATACAGGCATACAAATTGGATAATCGCATTCAGTAAATCATAACCTTCCCAATGATACGTCCCATGAGCCATCTTGCATAAAGTATATCTCAGTTATGTCATATTCATATCATAAGCATATTTTCATAAAGAATATGGAATGAGACATCACACCTATTCTAAGAAGATGGTGGCAATGCTAGCACAGGGTTGGTTATGCTAATACCCGTACTAAGGAGCTGAACTAGATCCAGTAAGAACTAGATCAGAGGTTCCCTCATTTTTTCTTCAAGCAGACCATAACTTGAGAGGATCATGTTGACTACCTTCTCTCCTTTCACTCATGCTCATATAGGCCACCTGCTCTCCTACCCAGAATAATAGAACATGTGTGTGGCAACTACAGCAATGGCTTACATTGAAAAATAATGTTAGGAAAGTTTAATGTAGTTTTGACATCTTTTGATGTAGTATAGCTGCTGACACCAAAGAGGATAGCCAGCTCTATGTGATCACCTAGCTCTCTGTGGAGGACCAATGGTACAGGCATCACAGTTTGGGAGCCTTCAAGCTAGGTGTTTCACAAAATCAACCTGAGTTGAATGCTTGTGTACTTAATAAAATACTGTGCCCTTTCTCCAACCTCCTTCCTTCCTGAACACTTATTTTAATAGTTTCATGCAAATATATTTCTAAACTTCATGTGTACTGCAAGTCCCTACATTCCTTGGTGCATAGTGCATTTTTCTGCATTATTCCCCCCTTCAATAGCCCCTCTTTTACCTCAAAGACAAACATAGCTTGTCATTTTCATCCTGAAGCATAACATTGTAAAATCATGGATGCAGAAATATAAGGCTGGAAGGGACCTTGAGAGATCAACTAGTCCAGCCCTTGTGCTGAGGCAGGACCAAGTAAACCAAGACCATCCCTGACGGGTATTTTTCTAACCTGTTCGTAAAAACCTCCAATGATGGGGGTTCCACAACCTTCCTTGGAAGCTTATTCCAGTTTTTAATTATCCTTATAGTTAGAAAGTTTTTCTTAATATCTAACCTAATCTCCCTTGCTGAAGATTAAGCCCATTACTTCTTCTTTCACCTTCAGTGGACATGGAAAACAGCTGATCACAATCATCTTTACAACAGCCCTTAGCATAATTGAAATCTTGTCAGGTCTCCTCTCTGTTTTCTTTTCTCAAGACTAAACTTGTCCAGTTTTTTTAATCTTTTCTCAGACCTCAGGTTTTCTAAATTTTTTATTATTTGTGTTGCTCTCCTCTAGACTCACTCCAATTTGTCCACATCTTTCCAGAAGTGTGGCACCTAGAATTGGACACATCACTCCAGCTGCCGAGTAGAGTGGAACAATTAGCTACCATGTTTTACATAGGACACTCCTGTTCATACACACCAGAATATTAGCCTTTTCTTCAACTGCATCACATTGTTGGCTTATGTTCAATTTGTTATCCAGTATAACCCCCAGATCCTTTTCAGCAGTACTATCATCTAGCCATTTTGTAGTTGTTCATTTGATTTTTCCTTCGTAACTGAAGTACTTTGCTCGTCTTTACTGACAAGCATCTTGTTGATTTCTGAACTATTTGTCAAGGTCATTCTGAACTCTAAAATCCTGTCCTCCAAAGTGTCCACAACCTCTCCCAGGGTTGGTGTCAGCAAAGCATTAATAACTGCTCTCTGAGTACAATCTTTCAACCAGTTATTCATCCACCTGATACTAATTTCAGCTAGACCACATTTCCCTAGTTTGCTTCTGAGAATGTCATGTCAGACTGTGTCAAAAGCCTTATTAAAATCAAGATATATCACGTCTACTGCTCCCCCCGCACTAGACCATGAATCCTGTCAAAGAAGGAAATTAGGTTGGTTTGGCATGATGTATTCTTAACGAATTCATACTCACTGTTACTTATAATCCCATTATCCTCTAGTGCTTACAAACAGATTGTTTAATAATTTGTCCCAGTATCTCTCCAGGTATTGAAGTTAGGCTGACTGGTCTATAATTCCCTGGATCCTCTTTGTTCCACTTTTCAAAGATAGGTAGTACGAGTATGTCTGCACTGGGGATTTAATGCAATGCTTTTTGATGAGCGTCTGGTAACTTGCAGTACACAAGTCACACCAATAGTGTGCACATGGGACACCTGTTCTGTTTTCAGTTCACGTTGTGTGAACCCAGTGGCAGTTTGCTGTAAACTGAGTGAGTGGTATTCTCAGGGGTATCCCCTATTTCTTTCTTCACAGGTGAGCAGCGCACATCATATGATTGTTTTCGTTGTCAACTGTGGGATGCAAAGTGGAAGCCAGGTGGGTTTCTATTTTAAAAAACGAACACATGTTTCTGCTGTCTCTGCCCCATTGATTCCTTTCTGGGTGGGCTAGCACCAGTTTCAAATTGCTGTCTGCCACTGTGGACCCAGAAATGCACCGGGCTGTATTACAGTATTGAAACCTGGATGCATTTGACATTGGACTTCACCCACTACACCACTGAGCAGATGCTGCTGTTAAATATTCTCCTACACCCACATCATCAGCAGATCTCTAGCAGCAGGAGAACACTGTGAAGTTGTTGCAGCATGACAAGGACACTGAGCTGCTGGAGCTAGAAGACTGGTTCCTGGATCAGCCACACAGTGTGCAACATCATTTCTGTGCCCAGCAAGCAAGCATGGAATGATGGGAGAGGATCATTCTGCAGATCTGGATGACCAGCAGTCCTGAGAGAATAACAGGATGGGGAGGGCTACCTTTCTGGGCATATATGCAGAACTGACCCCAAAGCTTCAGTGACAGTGTACCAACATGCAGTGCCCCATAGCCATAGACAAGCAGGTAGCCATTGCCATCTGGAAGCTCGCTCCCCAAGAATGTTACCGGTCTGTAGTCAACCAGCTCAGCATTGGGAGATCAGCTGTTGGGGCCAGAGTCATACAGATCTGCGATGCCATGGGTAAGATACTGTCTAGCTGAGTTATAAAGATGGGTAATGCTCAAGAGATTATTGATGGCTTTCCACACATGGGAAACTATATTGGGGCAGTTGATGGGACCTATGTGAGACATACCAGGGTACACTCCAGGCAAATGAGGAGTTGTGTTACTCCTGGCCTGCAACCTGGGGTGCCTTATAATGCCTTGCTGAAGTAGTTCCCACCTGGGCCACTCACAAACAGTCTTCCAGCATGCAAGCCACATACTGAGTGTCCATGTATAGCTGCAGCCTGCCAATCACACTTGGATTACACTCTGGCTCTCACCAGCCTTGGTTATACTGCAGGGTCATGCAACACATCCCTAGTCCCAGATTTTTCCCCCAGAAATCTTTGCCCTGTATTGCCCAGCCCTCTCCTGGACAGTACAAAATATTTTAAGTCTGTTATTTCTTTAATGGAATAATATGTCATCTTATCATCTCAAATAGTTATTCCAATACTTCAGTTTAAACACACTGCATTAGATAACACAGTAAAACAAGTTTATTAACTACAAAGAGAGAGATTTTAAGTGACTACTGTAGTAGGAAGAGAGCCTGAGACATAAGCCTTTGTATCCGAGACCTGAGGCCTGAACTAAAGTGGTCAAAACTTTGCTGATATAAAGCAAAGTCAGGTTGTGAGCAAGAGGATAAGGATAAGGTCAGGATGACAGCATGGTGGATAAAGATGTTTTGATCGAACCAACATGTAATGGGTGGCACCCAAATATGTCAGAGGGTGGCACCTAGATATGTCAGGGGTAATGCGTAACTTGTTTGTATCTGTATCTCATGGGGAGTGTCTTTGTCTGGCCTAGGGGATAGTGGAAAGTCCCGCCATTAACTGAGCCAGTCCATTGTCATGAGCATACATGTGTTAGTGTTGCTGTAACCACTGAGCCGGGGTATTAGCACCATGCTTCATCGACAATAAATCTGATCAAGTGCCTCTGCTATGAGCCAAGTCTGTGGATTTACTGGATGGTTCACTCAAGGTCTGCTGTGCCAGCCATCTGCACAGAGTTGGGACAGCACACAGTAGAACACACGGGAGAACACATGCAGCCGAACATCTGACGACACGTACAAGTAATGAGGCATAAGAGTCAGAAATGGTTACAAGAAAAACAAAGATAAGACATTTACAAATACCTAACTTAAACTATATCAGATTCAAGCAAAGTTTCTCACCATATGCTTCCAGCAGTCTTACTAACCAAAGCCTGTAGGTCAGGATCCCTCCCCCAGAATCCAGTGCTTGCTTCCTTCCTTTTCTGTTCAGGTGCAGTGAATGCAATAAGAAGGGAGAGAGAAAGGGGTCCCTTGGGATGTTTGTCTCTCCTTTTTATAGTTTAAGTCCCTCTCTTGACAGACATTTCCAGCTGGGCACTAGGAGACAAAGGGTCTATGTGGAAGGATGTTCCCAGCTGGCTTCTTCTCATCTGTTTGGGCTCTCTTTGTTTCCTTTCCTGCCTGATGGCTCTATTTACTGCTTAAATGCAAATTAAGCAGAGCACCCAGTCCTTCATTTAGGGCAGACCTGTTTGCCAACCTCAGTTTGGACAGGGCTATGGGGTTTGGAACATGTGTTAATATCATCATGCAGGGAAATCTTATAACTTTACATACAAAGTTGCCAAATTTATTTTATCAGGATGATACAGACAGGCAAATTATGAGTTTTCAAATTATATCTTACAAGATATGCCTTGTACAAAAATTATTACAATAATGTGTAGGGTATGAAGACAGGGGTATATTATGTCACACTATGTGTCTATCATTTTTCCTCTGCCAGGGTACAGAATTTATAAATAGAAAGAGGTATTTCGCTGTGACACTCAAAGAAGTGGTTGAACATCCCAGGTTGCCCATGCAGGGTTTTTTGGAAGGGTCTTTCAGAACTCAGTTCAACTTAAACTAATGTAGAAAGGACATTAACGGTGTGGAGATTGATCCAGCTATTCTGGGAGACCCTGATTATCCTATGATGCCTTGGTTAATGAAGCCATACACAGCCATACACAATGTGTCCATTGTGAAAATTTTGAGGTCCGTGGTAATTTTTCAAAAAAATTGAATGACTGAATGACGTAACCACCCCCCAACGTCCGTCACTAAGTATGGTAATTTTGTCAAGTGTCCATCACACAACATGGTGGTGCCGACCCCTGGAAGGAAGGAATATTTGAACTATCACCTCAGGAGCTCCAGAATGGTGGTCAAGTGTGCATTTGGCCACCTGACAGGCAAATGGCGCTGCATATGGAATCACTTGAAAGCAGCAGAAAAAAAGTCCCAAACATTATAACTGTCTGCTGTGCACAGCACAATAGTTGTGAGACCAAGGGGATGGGATACATGGGAGGCCTTGACGATGGATGGGAGGCTGAGGTGCAGAAACTTGCTCAGTGGTTCAAGCAGTTAGCAAGGCATCCTACAGAGAACTCGAACACCCAGGGAAATATTGTCAGCAATCCTATTGTTCATATTTTGAATCTCATGCTTGAATATATGTTGCTGTCTAACTAGCTGTTGATTCATGGAGGGGGAGGTTGAGGTAGACTGAGAGCAGTGCAGTATTGCTTATGGGTGGCGGAAGTTGGAAGTGGTCTATCTACTTTTGTAAAACCATATGAATTATTTTACCTTTCTTTAAAGGATTGTATGTGCTATATGCAGTGATGAGTCATAATGGCCAAAATAGATTTTAAATGTTTTTTTATTATGAACCAACACTAACAAAGCCAAAAATAAAGTTTTAATGGAACCCGTGGATAAATAACAATACTTTTTTATTTGAAAATACATTTACCAAAACAATCTACTAACTAAGCAACAAACAAACAAACTTTTACGTATGCTGTGAAGTTATTTGCCAGGATGGTCCCTCTCGCCCCCAACCAGAGAAGGGACTTGCAAACTATACTGGAGGGTGGGCTATTCCCTATAATGTGTGAACCAAAATTGAGCAAAATTCCTCATTTTTAAGTTCTGCTTTATCTCCCCTGTGGACAGGAGAATCTGAAGAGAAAAACCAGACAGAGTCCTACAATGTGTCTTACAGGGCGTTTAAACCACAGCAGGGAACAGGACTGTTCGAGTGCTTGGTACAATGCCCAGGTATATCTCATGTAAACTATGAGCACCATTCAGACTTCTTTTCCTGTAGCCCCCATCTCAATAAACTGTTACATTTTGCAGAAATGATTAACTGTGCCACGGGAGAGGTGGTAGGATAGAGGCTGTGGCTGCACCATCCTGCCACCCACCAATTTGGGCTGGTGAACAGGATTGTAGGGGGCAGTGTTTGCCAAGCAGGACAGAGGAGGGAAGAGGAAAGGAACATAGGCAGATGTGCAAGTGCCCTCTGTGCCACAGTCCTGGAAACTGTTGATGGTTATGGCTTTACCATAAGATAGAATCGCCCAGACAGAGCGGACACCATTTTGGAAACATGTACTGGGGGCGTGGAGAGAGGGATGACAGGAAACATAGGCTGACAGAGAGAAGGAGGGAGGGGCTGGGTACTCAGAAGGGCTTCTAGCTCACATCAGTCTAAAATGGCTGTGAGGCACTTGGAATAGAAGCCAGAACAACAGCACAGCATAAGAATAATAATAATAAACAATAAATGGGGAAGATTGTTACTTACAGTTGCCTCCAGGGGATCTGCCTCTTTGGTCCCAACCTGGGTTTCTGGTTTGAGACCCAGGGTTGGCCGATGAAGGGCAGGAATTGCGGTACTTTGCAGCAGGGCATGACTGTGGCTGGCTTTCTAGCTGACCGACATCAGGATCCTGGGTCCCAAAAAATATCTTGGCTCTCAGGGCGCAGCTTCTCTCCTGCTCATCCTCTAATGGGTCTAGCCAGTCATCGTAGGTGTGGGGGAGAGCAAGGCTAGCAGGCGCCATGTAGTGTTCGGGACAGGATGTGTTATAATTGTGTAGGAGTCTATCCATTTCATCATAAAATGGACAGGTCACATGTCCCCTGCAAGATTGTCTCCTTTTGTCCCTCCTTTCAGTGTACTTACTCCTCAGCTACTTGCTCTTTACACAACACTGGTCAGCATCCCGGTCATGCCCCCTCTCGGACACCTGCTTGGCAATGTCCACAAAAAGGTCCTTATTCCTGTGTCTGGCCACAAGAACTTCCTGCACCAAAGCTTCTCTCCACAAGTCAATGAGATCCAGGATCTCAACATGGCTCCTGGCAGCTGCGTGAGGCAGGCTGTGGGGCTTCTGGAGTGCTATCACGCTTATATTGCAAGAATGCTCATATACTCAGATCCAGGAGCAAATTGGAAAATTCTGGCTCCACGCCAGCTTTTAAAGTGGGGAGAGGAAGTCCTGGGAACTTGACACCAAAGCAGAGGTGGCCACACACAAGAATGGACAGGTTGATCTGCAAAGCACTGTGGGATAGCTGTTCGGAGCATGGGAAAAAGTGATGTGCAGCAATTGCGTCCATGTGAACAACAGACCACATTAATTCAATTTGCAGCAAGCCTAGTCCACTTGGCAAGAGGACTCCAGAGTTCTCAGCAAATGCAGTGTTAGTGAGCAGTGATGGACTGCGCCATGTGTACACAACCATTTTCAAACTCGATTAACTTGGTTTGATTCACTTTAAAACCTGCATGTAGACCAGCCCTATGTTTGCCCTTCTCCACTCCTTGGAGATCTCACCTATCCTCCATGAACCCTCAAAGATAATTGCTGACAGTTCTGAGATTGCTTCAGCTAGTTCCTTAATTACTGTAGGATGAATTTCATCCCACTGTCCTGACTTGAATACATCTAACTTATCTAAATATCCAGTGTTTCTCAAACTGGTGGTCCCAACACAAAAGGGAGTCGCAAGACTGTTGTAGTGGGGGGTTGCAAGAGTGTTGGCTGCTGTCTGGGCAGCCAGCTCCAAAAGCAGCGCCATCACCAGCAACAGTGCAGAAATAAGGGTGGCATGGTACGGGGCGGGGGTCATCACAGCCTGAAATATTTTCAAAGGAGGTCCCTGCAAAAGAAGTTGGAGAACCCCTACCTGTTCTTTCCCTGTGTTACTCAACAACCTGTAAAATGCATGTTTCTGGAATAAATCTTGCTAAACTCAACTGTCTGTGGTCATACAGTCCAGCTTTACCTGCTTGAAGGTGAATTCTTATGCTTTCAAAAAAGCTACTGAAAGCCTTAGATCAGTGGTTCCCAAACTTGTTCCACCACTTGTGCAGGGAAAGCCCCTGGCGGCCCAGCCAGTTTGTTTACCTGCCGCGTCCACAGGTTCGGCCTATCGCGGCTCCCAGTGGCCGTGGTTCACTGCTCCAGGCCAATGGGAGCTGCTGGAAGCACCGTGGGCTGAGGGACGTACTGGCCGCTGCTTTCAGCAGCTCCCATTGGCCTGGAGCAGTGAACCGCGGCCACTGGGAGCCACGATTGGCCAAACCTGAGGACGCAGCAGGTAAACAAATTGGCCCGGCCCGCCAGGGGCTTTCCCTGTACAAGCGGCAGAACAAGTTTGGGAACCACTGCCCTAGATCATTAACATGATTCCACATACAGAACTAAATGTTTTAATTAGATACATTAGAAATCAAAATAATAGAAAATCAATTCCAGATGCCCAAATACTACAGCACTTGGTGCATTATCAATTATCAAAATTCGGCATGCCAGCAATACAGAAACTAACCTCTATAGATCTATATTCAGTCTGTGCAACAATGGAAATCCAGATCTCTGACATCCTTGACTCTGAATGAAGGAGTACAGCTCTATACCCTGGTCCTGGTTTTGGTCTTTGACATTGTCAAGGTTCCTTCCCCACTCTGAACGCTAGGGTACAGATGTGGGGACCTGCATGAAAACCTCCTAAGCTTACTTTTACCAGCTTAGGTTAAAACTTCCCCAAGGTACAAACTATTTTACCTTTTGCCCTTGGACTTTCGCTGCCACTAAACATCTATCACTGGTTACTGAGAAAGAGTTTGTTTGGAAACGTCTTTCCCCCCAGAATCCTCCCAAATCTTACCCCCTTTTTTTCTGGGGAAGGTTTGATAAAAATCCTCACCAATTTGTATAGGTGACCACAGACCCAAACCCTTAGATCTTAAGAACAATGAAAAAGCATACAGTTTCTTAAAAGAAGATTTTTAATAGAAGAAAAAGTAAAAAGAATTACCTCTGTAAAATCAGGATGGTAAATACCTTACAGGGTAATTAGATTCAAAACATAGAGAATCCCTCTAGGCAAAACCTTAAGTCACAAAAAGACACAAAAACAGGAATATCCATTCCATACAGCACAGCTTATTTTCTCAGCCATTTAAAGAAAACAGAATCTAATGCATATCTAGCTAGATTACTCACTAAGTTCTAAGACTCCATTCCTGTTCTGTCCCCAGCCAAAGCATCACACAGACAGACCCAGACCCTTTGTTTTTCTCCCCCTCCAGCTTTGAAAGTATCTTGTCTCCTCATTGGTCATTGTGGTCAGGTGCCAGCAAGGTTATCCTAGCTTCTTAACCCTTTACAGGTGAAAGGGTTTTTCCTCTGGCCAGGAGGGATTTTAAAGGTGTTTACCCTTCCCTTTATATTTATGACAGACATCAAATCAATTCTAGGAAGTCTTTACAAATTAAAAACAACCACAAATATAAAAATATCCATTTGAAATTACAAATAAGTATACTAAGTAGAGATGGGCATAAACCAAAATCTTAGATCCACACATCATAAAGTTCTGGATGTCACATGTCTGGATTGAAATGTTGTAAATGGTTCCTAAATATAATGAGATAAATCAAAACCCCGTATCTGAACATTGCTAAACTTTGTGCGGTAAGGTCCAGATCCAAATTTTGTAGCTTGAGATTATCTTAAATTTGAAGCATATACACAATGACTTTATTAAAGAGAGACAAGAGTTTATTTCATATACATACATATATCAGGGCTGTCAATTGCAGTTACCTCACACAATTAACTCAAAAAAATTAATCATGATTAAAAAACTTAATTGTGATTAATCGCACTTATAACAATAGAATACCACTTGAAATTTATTAATTATTTTTGGATGTTTCTCCATTTTCAGTATTGATTTCAATTACAACACAGAATACAAAGTGCATAGTGCTCACTTTATACTGTTATTTTTTATTATAAATATATGCACTGTAAAAATGATAAACAAAAGAAATAGTAGTTTTTAATTCACTTCATACATGTACTGAAGTGCAATCTCTTTATCGTGAAAGTGTAAGCTACAAATGCAGATTTTTTTTAGTTACATAACTGTACTCAAAAATAAAACAGTGTAAAACTTCAGCGCTTACAAGTCCACTCAGTCCTACTTCTTATTCTGCCAATCGCTAAGACAAACAAGTTTGTTTACATTTACAGGTGATACTTTACACTGTCACCTGAAAGTGAGCATAGATGTTCACATGGTACTTTTGTAGCCGGTGTTGCAAGGTATTTACTTGCCAGGTATGCCTCTTCCATGCTTTGGCCACCATTTCAGAGGACATGCTTCCATGCTGATGATGCTCATTAAAAAAATAATCCATCAATTAAATTTGTGACTGTACTGCTTGGGGGGAGAATTGTATGTCTTCTGCTCTGTTTTACCCACATTCTGCCATATATTTCATGTTATAGCAGTCTTGGATGATGACCCAGCACAAGTTTGTTTTAAGAACACTTTCACAGCAGATTTGACAAAACGCAAAGAAGGTACCAATGTGAGATTTGTAAAAATAGCTCCAGCACTCGACCCAAGGGGTGTGGAGCATGCTTTTAGAAGTTTTAAAAGAGCAACGCTCCGATGCGGAAACTACAGAACCCAAACCACCAAAAAAGAAAATCAACCTTCTGCTGGTGGCATCTGACTCAGGTGATGAAAATGAACATGCGTCAGTCTGCAGTGCTTTGGACCGTTATCAAGCAGAACCCATCATGAGCATGGAAACATGTTCTCTGGAATGGTGGTTGAAGCATGAGGGGACATATGAATCTTTAGCACATTTGGCACGTAAATATCTTGCGACACCATCTACAACAATGCCATGCGAATGCCTGTTCTCACTTTCAGGTGACATTGTAAACAAGAAGCAGGCAGCATTATCTCCTGCAAATTGTAACCAACCTTGTTTGTCTGAGTGATTGGCTGACCAAGAAGTAGGACTGAGTGGACTTGTAGGCTCTAAAGTTTTACAATCAATTTATACAGTTAAAAGTGAATTACGTTGAAAATCTAACTTCCTTTTCACCATTTAGGTTGTTTGTCCAGTGTCCGTATTGCAGTCAGTGACACTCCACGAAAGCTTACGCCCAAATAAATTTGTTAGTCTCCAAGGTGCCACAAGGACTCCTGATTGTTTTTGCTCATTTGTTTATAGTCACTTTCACATGCACTAGCACAATGCTACAGAGCTTCAGCTACAAAACACTGCAAAGAAATATTTCCACATACAACAAAAAAAATTATTCAAGCATTTTCAGTGAGTACCAGGCTTCGCAAGACTGAAAAAAAACCCAACCAATTTTTGGACCTCAACTACATGCACAATCACCCTTCAATGAGATAGGACCTAACAGAGAATTATTCGTTCATTTATTTTAAAAGCTTTTCAGTTCACCTTCATTTTCATGCAGTTTTTGGATGGCAAATTGCAGCACGAATTGATTTGTCTAGACTCATACACTGCTATTTCCCAATTCTGCTGCCGCATTACTGTAGTTTCCCACGGATATCTACCATTCTTTGGCATTTTTCTGGGAACCTGCCCACTGTGCTTCATTCTCTTCCCTTTATTATTCCCTCCCTCCCATAAACACATCAATGGCTTCCTGGCAACAGAAGCATTTTACATACCATAGGGGCCCTCAAGAAAAGCTTATGAAGTGAGACCACAATTTGCTTCTAGCCCTGGAGTCAGGAGGGGGAGAACAGTTATGCTCTTTATTTTTGGACCTTTCCAAGACCTATAGATATACCACCATGCCTTCTGGTGCCTAAATGATGTTAGCTGTCAAAACCCCTAGAAGTCTGACACAGTCAAAACTCCCACTGAAGTCAGTGAAAGTTTTGCCTGAGTAATGATCTTGGGATTTGGAAAAAGAAAAGGAGTACTTGTGGCACCTTAGAGACTAACCAATTTATTTGAGCATGAGCTTTCGTGAGCTACAGCTCACTTCATCGGATGCATACCGTGGAAACTGCAGCAGACATTATATACACACAGAGATCATGAAACAATACCTCCTCCCACCCCACTGTCCCGCAGTGTCCCGCAGTGTACCCGCAGGACAGTGGGGTGGGAGGAGGTATTGTTTCATGATCTCTGTGTATATATAAAGTCTTCTGCAGTTTCCACAGTATGCATCCGATGAAGTGAGCTGTAGCTCACGAAAGCTCATGCTCAAATAAATTGGTTAGTCTCTAAGGTGCCACAAGTACTCCTTTTCTTTTTGCGAATACAGACTAACACGGCTGATACTCTGAAACTTGGGATTTGGGTAACTGTGAATAATACACAATTTCACAAAATGACTGACACTACATGTAATACCCTGTCTATACTGTTGTCAGTGGGAATTATGAATCTATGCCCTGCGTCTTAAGCCTGTGACCCTTACCTAGTTTTACATATTATGCTTTGCTTACATAGAGTAAACCGGTAACCTTGGAGCGGTTACACAGTCAATGCCTCTTAAGAAAAATACTGAACAGGGAGCGGATGGTTTAGGGGGTGGCTAAAGGGCTAGAGAGCCTTTCACCTCTGTGTTGCTGGTTCTAGTCCAGCCATGAGCAGATTTTGATAGCTATATGTCTATAGACACAGTGTGTGTGAAGTACATTTCATGTTCCCAGTGAAGGAGTGTCCACATAACAAAAATTGGCACTAACTGGCCAGAGGCAGCAACTAGAACAAGGAATTAACCAGCAGGAAGGAAACTGAATTATTCCCTAGAATGATCCCTTCAGTTCAGGAATAAGACAATGCTGGGACACTGAGGAAAGCTTGCACCGTCACAGACCATGCTTTCCCATTTCTTTGGATGGAGGACTTCGGGATGCAAGGCTGACAGTCCAGCATCTTTCAGGAGTCCTGAATTCACACAAACATTTACCTTTAAAAAGGAAAGAATAAGACTGAACATCACCAGATAACAGATAAATGTATCCGTGACACACATCCATAAAGCCTTCTGACAACATACATTGTGCCTGTGCCACAAGACAGGAATAATGTACCACATCCTGAAGGGCTTTCTCAGTCCTCACTGGAGCTAATTCCTCCTGATTTCAACAGGAACTTTGCCTGAGTACGAAATTCAGGATTTGGCTCATTATACAGAAAAGCACTGCAGGTCCCCCATGACCATTCGCAATGCACAAAGCCATCACAGCTGCCTTAGCTTTTCCATTATCCTCAAAGAAAAGGAGTATTTGTGGCACCTTAGAGACTAACCAATTTATTTGAGCATGAGCTTTCGTGAGCTACAGCTCACTTCATCAACCTGCCGTTATCCTCAGTATTTATGTTGCAGTAGTACCCAGAAGTGCCAATCAAAACCAGGACCCCACTGTGCTAGGCACTGTACAAATATAGGTTTCTTGCTCTCAGTAGTTTACAGTCTAATTTAAAAAAGATACACTAAGTGAGTGTGATGAACAATAGGTGGGGACAAGGAGGAAGAACAAGGATAACTGCAATACAGACGCACAGCTAAATAGAGCACCTATGTACAGTACATAATGGTGTAGATTCAAACTCTTTGGAACAAGGATTATTTTTTTGTTCTGTGTTTCTAAAGTGCCTAGCACAATGGGGTCCTGGTCCATGAGTGAGAATCCTAGGCACTGTGAAAAGACAAACAAATAATAATAATCCCATTTAAAATGAATATCAGCCATCCCTCTACCTGTCCATTATCAGTTTATAATGACCGGTATAGCCATTACAAACTGAGAGAGCAAATAGGTCATCCTTACTAGGAGTGGGCAGACTGTATTTGGAGGAGACCTCAACATTCCATAGGAGCCATACCTGCAGAATCGCAGTCTATACCACAAGCCACTCCGGCCACCACCTCCTCTGGGAATGGGCCACTGGACCATGAGCTTCCTTGGCCAGCTGAAGAGAAGTGGCTGGCCTCAACCTTCCTGGGCTCCTGGGCCTCTGCTGGACAAAACTCTGCAGCATTCAGCAGCTTTGCATATGGCTGGTTCTGGCAAGATCCTATTGTTATTATTATTTATTTGTATTACCGTAGCACCTAGGAGCCCAAATCATAACCAGGTCCCCATTGTGCTAGGTGCGATGTAAACAAAGGAGAAAAAAGATGGTTCCTGCCCCAAATCTTTCCTCAGCCATTGTCCCCAGCCCCAAGTCATCAGAACCAGCAACGTAAACTGCAAAACAAGAAAACAAAATGAAATCACAATGACTTTGCTAGGCTGTGAGTTAAAGAAAGACAAAGCAACTGATGCATAACTGCTCTTGTGTAGCCTGAAACCATTATCTATCAAGCTAATGCAGTAGATCTATAAATACTCTCTGCTTCACAGGCTATTGAACTTGCTTTACCTGGCAGGCTGCTGGAGGAAATTACGGAGGAATGGGATCTCCATTCTACATATGCTTGGAACGCCCCTGGGTATAGTGCTAGTCACAATCAGAATAAAACCACAGCCCCTAGAAATGAACTCCAAGGCTCTGTTGTACGTTAGGCTAAAGAAGAAAGTTCCTTCAAACAGATTAGGGGCTTGATCTCCCAGAGGAGCCACCCATTCAGGAAGCCATCACCATGTGTATTAAAGCTCAGAGACATCCAGCGTTGGAAAAAACAGCATGGAAAAAGAGAAGCATACAGACAGCAATGATCACTGTCCAGCCACTACCCCAGGAGCCAAGGTTTCCCATTAGGAACATTTTGGTACTTAAAGAGAAAAATGCATTTACACTTCAAGGCTTCTGCGGAGTAACCATAGAGATATGTTAATAGAATAATCACACCAGCTATGTAGAGGCTTGTGCTAGTTTGTGCAAGGGGGCTTTGTTCATTCCAGCCTATGTCAAAATAATTATTTGAAACATTTGTTAAGACTGGGGGGTTGGGGGGGGAAGCATTTCTGGGCACTTTTCATATTTAAAAATAGATTTCTTCTTTCAAGTTAAACTTTTTTAAAGATGGCTTCCAGCAACAATCAATTTCTTTGACTCTTTACAAATCAGAAATATTCTGGGCCAGATCTGCAACTAGCGCAAATCAGCATAGCTCAGTTGAAGTTACTAGAGCTGCGTTGATTTATAGCAGCTGAGGATGTGGCCTATTAATGCCAATGTATTATGGAACATGCAGCAATTTTGGAACAGCAACGCGATCACAGCTTTTTCTCTATGTGATTAGGGTGACCATATTTTCCCAAAGGGAAAACGGGACACACCCAAGCTGGCCCGAGGCACCGCCCCCCCTCCCCTCCGCGGAGTGGCCCAAGCCTTCCCTGCCTCCCACCGGCAAAAGGCCAGCTAGGGGTCCCACCCCACTTTTTTGACAAAGCTGGGCATTTGCCTGTTTGCTCTTGCCATGTGATGATCAGCGGTTTTGTCAAATAAGTTTGGAACAGCCAGGATAGGGCCTAGAAAAAGGACTGTCCCGGCCAAAACGGGACATATGGTCACCCTACTATGTGATCCTAATTCATAAAGTAAACTAAGTCTCCCTCCCAAGTAGGTTTAGTTCTCAGTTGGATGCACAAAGTACATTGTAGTATGTGCACGTGAGCTTGGTGCAGGAGCAAAATCCTGTTCTAATTTTATTCACCAGAAGCCACAGCGACCTTTGCTGCATATTCATCAGCCAGTACAGGCTGAACAAACAAGTTTATTATAGTTTCTATATTTACAGGAACCAAACATCCATTTTACTTTTCCTGATTGGCTCCTTTGATACTTCTGTAACACACATACCTCTGAATATGCTTAGTCCCTGCTGTTCTCTTAGCACAGGACACTTTAGCTGTCAATTTCTTTGCTTTTGTGTGTGTGTGTTGCAATAATATATGGAGCTACAAGCCTTAAACAACAGGCATTTATTCGGGAAAAGAGCTGCAAGCAAAACAAGTGCGCGGCCATATTTGTGACAAGTGACCACACCTTTTCAGGAACTCCAAGCCAGAACAGAGACATCTAGAGGCCAAACAGCACAACTACAAGTACCTACTATTACAAGTGGGTGACCGCTCGAACGCCATTTCCTTTGAATGGATAGCATAGGAGGCAGTTCATGAGTTGTACTGTGGATTTGGACAAGGAGCACGCATAAAGCCCAAATGGCTTCAGCAAAGATAAGTGCTATACAGATAATAACTAGATCGGGTCAACATTTTTCATTGAAAATTATTTCCAATGGAAAATAGCCATTTTTCTACAATGAAAAATGTTGTGAAACATTTTAATTTCTTTCAAAAATTTCCAGATTTTCCATCATAAAATCAGAACATTTCCATAAAAAAGTAAAAGTGTTGCTCTTTTGAAGTTTTCAAACCAAAATACTTAACATTTTCTGATCAGTTCTAATGATCCCTCTAGGCACTTAGGGAATGTGCACACTGCTATTTTTAGCATGCTAGCTTCAGCCCCACTTGTGTGTCTACCTGAGCTAGGAGGCTCACTCCCAGCTGCAGTGTAGACATACCCTTAGTGCCTAATAGCACATCTTCCCTCCTTGAACATCAGAAATGTTATTCGCATTGAAAAGCCCCAACAAGAGCTACCTCTAGGTCAGAGTAGACTACTAGAGAAGTGTACAGATAGAGTAAGGGGAACTGAAGGAGCTATAAAAATAATATATAACAAATGGAAGAAAGAGAAAATTGATAATAAGCAATATAAATCAGAAGCTAAGAGTTGCAAAAAATTGATAAGGGCAGCAAAGGGACCCAAGCAGAAATCCACCGGCAGCAGAGTTAAGGACAGTAAGAAAGAGTTTTTTGAGTATAGTAGGAACAAAAAGAATCCTAAAAATGGTCCATTACTAGACAGAAATGATAGCATTATCAATAATAATGCAGAAAGGCAGAAGGGCTCAATAAATATTTCTATTCTGCATTTTGGAAAAAAACCAGATGCAGTCATATGATTATGATAACATTCTTTCCATTCCACTAGTATATCAGAGGATGTTAGACATTTTAAAATCAGCAAGTCCAGATAACTTGCATCCAAGAGTTTTAAAAGAACTGGCTACGGATTTCACTGAACCATTAATTTTCTGTAAGTCTTGGAACACGCAAAAGTTTCAGAAGACTGGAAGAAAGCTAACATTGTACCAATATTTAAAAAGGGGAAAGTGAATGACCCAGGTAATTATAGGCTTGTCAGTCTGCCATTGATCCAGGCAAGATAATGGAGTGGCTGATATTGGACTCAGTAAAGAATTAAAGGAGGACAATAAAATTAACTAATAATGATGGGGTCAGGCAGGGATTGGTTTTTGGCCCTGCACTATTTAACATATTTAAAGAAGAAAGAAAACATAAAATCATCACTGATAAAGTTTGCAGATGACACAAAATATGGGGGAGCAGTAACTAATGAAGAAGGCATGTCATACTGAAACAGAGTGATCTGGATCACTTGGTAAGCAGGGTGCAAGCAAACAGTATATGTTTTAATACAGCTAAATGTAAATGTATACATGCAGGAACTAAAAATGTAAGCCTTACTTACAGGATGGGGCAACCTATCCTGGAAAGCGGTGACTCTGAAAAAGATTTGGGGATATGGGGTGGATAAACAGCTGACCATAAGGTCCCAATGAGACATTGTAGCCAAATGGGCTAATGTTATCCTTGGACACAAGAATGTAAGGACAAAATCAGAAAGGCTATGGCATAAAATGAATTACACCTGGCAAAAGATATAAAAGGCAATAAGAAGAGTTCTATAAATAATTAGGATCAAGAGAATGAGAGGGGAAAGTGTAAATCTGCTACTGAGCAGGAAAAGAGAGCTAATGATGGATTACATCAAAAAGGCGGAAGTATTTAATACCTATTTTGTTTCAATTTTCACTAAAAAGTAGGGCTGTTGATTAATCACAGTTAACTAACATGATTAACAAAAAAATTGTGATTAACAAAATTAATCATGATTAATCGCAGTTTTAATCGCACTGTTAAACAACAGAATACCAATTTAAATGTATTAAATATTTGTGGCTGTTTTTCTACATTTTCAAATACGTTGATTTTAATTAAAACACAGAATACAAAGTGTACAGTACTCACTTTATATTATCATTTTTATTACAAATATTTGCACTGTAAAATGATAAATAAAAGAAACTGTATTTTTCAATTCACACATGTACTGTAGTGCAATCTCTTTGTTCTGTAAGTGAAACTTACAAATGTAGATATTTTTTGTTACAATGCTCGGTACAAAAGTGCCATGCGACTGCCTGTTCTCACTGTCAGGTGACACTGTAAATAAGAAGCAGGCAGCAGTATCTCCCACAAATATAAACAAACTTGTTTGTCTCAGCGATTGTCAGAACAAGACGTAGGACTGAGTGTACTTATAGACTCTAAAGTTTTACATTGTTTTATTTTTAAATGCAGGTTTTTTTGGTACATAATTCTACATTTCTAAGTTCAACTTTCATGATAAAAAGATTGCACTACAGTACTTGTATTAGATGAATTGAAAAATACTATTTCTTTTGGTGTTTACAGAGCAAATATTTGTAATCGAAAATAAATATAAAGTGAGCACTGTACGCTTTGTATTCTGTGTTGTAACTGAAATCAATATATTTGAAAATGTAGAAAACATCTAAAAATATTTAAATAAATGGTATTCTATTATTAACAGCAAAATTAATCGTGACCACTCACAGAGACTCCCCCTCCAGAGGCCAGCTGAGGCCACCCCTCCAGCCCAGACACTCACACACACACCCCAGAGCCCTGCTGCGGGCCCCCCTCCCCCGGCCAAGGGACTCACAGACCCTACCCTCGGGGAGTCCGAGGATCCAGAGGGAGAAACAGCCTTATGCTGGGTCCCAGGCTTGCACAGAGTTTCTTGTGCACCGCCACTTTCTTCCTTCAGCATGCTGGGAACTGCAGTTGCTGGGAACCCTCCAGTTACCTCCCTTTTCCTCAGTCGTGTCTTCTATTTGCGAGCTGGGCTGTGTCAGGTCCAGTGGCCCCTAGTGGTGACCAAAATCTCTGCAGCCCATTTCTTGGGGAAAAAAGGAAATTCTGGGTGTCCAACATTAATTTCTGCAAAATTCTGCATTGCGCAGTGGGCTCAGAATTCCCCCAGGAGTAATGTGTAGAATACTAAGTACCAGGCACATAAGCTTTCTCATCAATGTGGCTCACCCCCTTTAAGGCTTTCACCAGCACTGCCAACTGATGCCAAATGGCTCTGGAGTGTTTGAGACACAATGATAGGAGTGGAACTTTCTCCAGAGAGATCTGAGGTATGGCATAGCCAAGCATTCTAGAGCTTTTGCAAAGAAAATTCACTGTAACCCCAGGTTCTCTCTTCCTATGCAGGAAACAAACATAAAAGCTGACATAAAAGCCGAAGCAGCCAAAGCTCTTCTGGCTCTGACTCAGCATCATCATCAACACATGCTATGAGATCAATAAGGAAAATCTTAACAAGAACTTTTATTAAAGCAAGTCATAAACTCTATCTAAACTTTCATTCCAAAATTTGAAAAGAGATATGTCTTCTTGCTGGTGACTCCTGAAAGACACTACAAAAGGAGAACATGCAGAGTGTGCACTAAGCTTCCATGCTGGTAAACTTAGTGCAGTCTACAAATCACCGTGGTAAGGACTGGTGTTTGAGAAATGAAAGTATATTGAGTGCTAAATAAATGGAGTTTGTTAACATGACCTTGCAGTCTGAAAAAAAAAAATCAGAACTGGTAACTTGTGTGTCCTTTACTACTAATCGCCAATGTTGATTCTCCTCTAGTTCAAGTGACTAGAGCTCCATCTCTGCTGCTGTTGTGAAGTTCTGAATAACTACAGTGTGAAGCCTAGTGTCCACTGTGAAGCTGTAGTTGGCCAAGGCTTTGTTACAACATCAAGATCTTTGCAAAGTGTGTTAAGGATAGAGTGAGAAGAGGATTAATTGGTTCAGATGATTGGTAAAGAGATAATGTAAAGAGCCTCAGAGTAACAGCCGTTTTAGTCTGTATTCGCAAAAAGAAAAGGAGTACTTGTGGCACCTTAGAGACTAACCAATTTATTTGAGCATGAGCTTTCGTGAGCTACAGCTCACTTCATCGGATGCATACCGTGGAAGCTGCAGAAGACATTATATACTCACAGAGACCATGAAACAATACCTCCTCCCACCCCACTGTCCTGCTGGTAATAGCTTATCTAAAGTGATCATCAAGTTGGGCCATTTCCAGCACAAATCCAGGTTCTCTCACCCTCTGCCCCTCCACACACAAACTCACTCTTCTGCTGGTAATAGCCCATCCAAAGTGACAACTCTCTTCACAATGTGTATGATAATCAAGGTGGGCCATTTCCTGCACAAATCCAGGTTTTCTCACCCCCCCACACCCCACCCCATACACACACAAACTCACTCTCCTGCTGGTAATAGCTTATCTAAAGTGATCATCAAGTTGGGCCATTTCCAGCACAAATCCAGGTTTTCTCACCCTCCACCCCCCCCCCCCACAAACTCACTCTCCTGCCTTTGGATGGGCTATTACCAGCAGGAGAGTGAGTTTGTGGGTGGGGGGTGGAGGGTGAGAAAACCTGGATTTGTGCTGGAAATGGCCCAACTTGATGATCACTTTAGATAAGCTATTACCAGCAGGACAGTGGGGTGGGAGGAGGTATTGTTTCCATGGTCTCTGTGAGTATATAATGTCTTCTGCAGCTTCCACGGTATGCATCTGATGAAGTGAGCTGTAGCTCATGAAAGCTCATGCTCAAATAAATTGGTTAGTCTCTAAGGTGCCACAAATATTCCTTTTCTTTTTGTAAAGAGCCTGTTATCTCTTGACCAGTGGTTATAAGCCAGGCTAAACCAACTGTGCCTGGAAGCTGTCATTGCCTGATGATTGTTTAGTCACCAATTCGTAACAAGCTGGTGATCACCATCCTTTTCCCAGTGGACAGATGTCTGTATCAGAAACACCAGCACAAGTGACAGTAGTTCACTACTTGGCAGCCCTAATTCATAGGGATTGAAGGATTGAATGGTCTTGGAGGGAAAAATAACTTCCCACCGTTAGACATGTTGTCTCTAGGTCTGACCGGTCATTGTGGGGAAGTTTGTACTGCCACTGCCCCTACCATATCTATTCCATGGATATTAATTATAGAAAACTTCAATGTCTTCAGAGTGGTAAATCTGATACTCTTCATAAACATTCATTGATATGAAAATGGAAGTGGGAAAACTATGAATTTCCTTCCTTTTGTTGGTTAAGTCATGCTATTCAAGTTATTTTACACATTAGAGAGACAGGTGTATTTTAGATCTGTAAGTACTTTGTTCCGACTACTAGGAAAACAGAAATGAGTTGATAAGTTTTTCTATTGTGAAATAACAGGTAACGACATAAAAGATGAGTGATTTACAGGAAACTGGTTTTCCCCCTCTCTTTGTTGAATTCTACTCTTGTAATTCAACAGAGACCACCATTTCCTTTTAATCCCTCCCTCCAAGTGCTGGCATGTAGAGACAGGGAACTCATTTTGCTTAATTTTGAAACCATTTGAACTTGGAAAGTTCCTGTCAGAGTTAACTGGCATGCTACTGGGTTTGGATTCTGTTTAGGAAAGAATGTGAAAAAAAGAGGGAAAAGAGGGAGTGAGAGAAATCCAAAAGAAAAACAGGGTGAAAATGCAGCAGAGCAAGGATAGAGTGAAAAAGAAATATGGAGAAACTGAAAGGGGAAGAGAAAGGAGGAGAAAAAACTCTATAAAAAAAACAAATAAGGAGCAGTACTTTACCCTGCATAATGAGCACACTCTTGTGTCAGCCTACTTTCTGGGTATTCTTCCATCCCTTAACAAAAGCACATGCTGCCCCTTAGCTGGATTAAAAATTTTACATATTCTTTATTTATGTATGTTTTTATTTCAGTTTTCAGGAAATAAAATAAATTCAAACCAACTTAAAAGCACATGCACCAATCTTTTAAAACCATACCTGCCTATATAAGACAAAGCCCCTAATATCAGTACGGCTGGTCATCCTACTCCAGCTACACGATACTTCCTCCAATATACCCAACCCTAGACCTCAGCTCCTCACCCCTTCCCCAGACATCCTGCAAAAGCCCAAAAGAATGGGCTTTCGATCACTAAGCTATTCACTTTTGTGTTGTAATGAAGCCAGAGGAAAGCACATGAAGATCAGAGAGAGCCACACGTCTCTATGTGTAAAATGACTTCAAAGTTATGATTTAAACCAACAAAAGGGAGGGAAAACTCACAGTCCTCCCACTCCATCTGTATATATATATATATATATATATTAATTATACCACTTTTGAGAAAAACATAGGTCAATATTAGAGGGGGAAATGTTTGTGAGTTTGAACAGCCTGAAAAAATAATTTGCGGGGTTCACCTGTTTCTGCTGACTTTCTTTTAACAGAGAGATAGCATCTGGCATTACCTTATTCTAATTTTCTATTGAGTTAAAATAAAACAATATTAACAATAAATTTATGAGAGGAGCCAAATATATCTGTATCTCCAGTTTATCTATATATCTTTCTATCTCGAAGAATTTTCTACCTTAGCTGAGCACCAGTTGGAAGATAAATTCTTGCAATGGAGCCTTTTCTGCTTAATCCCTTAATCTTCTCAACATCCTCATACACCAGGACTTCTCTTTCAAACCCAGCTGGAAAGTAACATCTGTTTGAAAGCGCTGTTGAAAGAGAGGAGCACCAGAAGGAAATCCCCTGCGGTCTGAGCTCGCTCTCTCAGTAATTTTCCCTCAGTGATTCTTGTTAAAGGCAATGGCATAGTAGGCCAAAGCCCGTGGGGTTGGAAGATTTCCTGATTCCACTTATATCACCCCTCCCTCCCTGTTATAAAACTAAACTGCTGCAAGTAGAAATGTTTAATGTCAACAAGCCCACAGGGCTGCATTAACCCCCTGAGCCCTAACATTATGGGGGCCCTTCTCCGTCCAAACACCACACCCATAACCCTTTATTCCTGTATTGTAAGAGTTTATTTTCACAGTTTAGCAGTTTCTTTTCCACCTCTCATACCAGCTCCCAATGCCACGGCTCTCTCATGCACAGCTGGCACACAGCTGCAGTGCCTCCTCTAGGCTTTCATAGGTACAAACGCATGTCAGCTGAGCAGCAACTTCTCAGAGTCCCCCGACTACCTGCCTGGCTGTCTCCAAATCCCCCGGCCCAAGATTTCTGGGACTCTTGGTTAATATGGCCCTGACAGATGATGTGAGGAAAAGCACACAGAGCGGATGAATGTTCAAAAAGAAAGCAGCATCTGGCTACATCTGTGCATTCTAACAGAAAAAACATTATTTTCCCTTGTTAATTAGAATTAGATGTACTCTGTTTATTAATTAAATGGCACAAAACTTTGTTAATGCAGAGTTAAGATTGCCCAGTGATAGCTTGTGCACTTCCAGAATACCAAGTTCAGTAAAACTCAAACGTCTGAAAACCAGGAAATACAGAGTTGACATAAATGCCCACACAACCTTAACTCTTTTCCTTTGGAGCTGGCAGTAGCCACTGGGAATTATCTGCATGCACTCCAGCTGCATTCACTGTGTTCGGTGTAACTGTATTGAATGGAGGAGGAATAAATTAGAAGACCTGTGATTGTGATATACAAAGAGCGGGGGCTTAGTTTGAAGAGCATCCTAGAGCTGTCATTGTGATATGAAGAAATCTAGGTCAATGGCCCCCCACTGCATAATTGTGACCCTAAGGGATGCTTTATGCCAACTGACATAGGGTGCACCTGTCATAAATATAAAGGGAAGGGTAAACCCCTTTGAAATCCCTCCTGGCCAGGGGAAAGCTCCTCTCACCTGTAAAGGGTTAAGAAGCTAAAGGTAACCTCGCTGGCACCTGACCAAAATGACCAATGAGGAGACAAGATACTTTCAAAAGCTGGGAGGAGGGAGAGAAACAAAGGGTCTGTGTCTGTCTATATTCTGTCTTTGTCAGGGATAGACCAGGAATGGAGTCTTAGAACTTTTAGTAAGTAATCTAGCTAGGTATGTGTTAGATTATGATTTCTTTAAATGGCTGAGAAAAGAATTGTGCTGAATAGAATAACTATTTCTGTCTGTGTATCTTTTTTGTAACTTAAGGTTTTGCCTAGAGGGGTTCTCTATGTTTTGGAATCTAATTACTCTGTAAGATATCTACCATCCTGATTTTACAGGGGGGATTTCTTCATTTCTATTTACTTCTATTTTTATTAAAAGTCTTCTTGTAAGAAACTGAATGCTTTTTCATTGTTCTCAGATCCAAGGGTTTGGGTCTGTGGTCACCTATGCAAATTGGTGAGGCTTTTTATCCAACATTTCCCAGGAAAGGGGGGTGCAAGTGTTGGGAGGATTGTTCATTGTTCTTAAGATCCAAGGGTCTGGGTCTGTAGTCACCTAGGCAAATTGGTGAGGCTTTTTACCAAACCTTGTCCAGGAAGTGGGGTGCAAGGTTTTGGGAAGTATTTTGGGGGGAAGGACGCGTCCAAACAGCTCTTCCCCAGTAACCAGTATTAGTTTGGTGGTGGTAGCGGCCAGTCCAAGGACAACGGGGGGGAATATTTTGTACCTTGGGGAAGTTTTGACCTAAGCTGGTAAAGATAAGCTTAGGAGGTTTTTCATGCAGGTCCCCACATCTGTACCCTAGAGTTCAGAGTGGGGGAGGAACCTTGACAGCACCCAACCCACTCTTGTCAGAATATTTAACCAAACTGTGCCTTATAAGGTATCCTGTAAAAACTGGTGACACAGTGGACATGAATATGATTGTGTGATGTATGTATGGGCTGTGTATAAAGAGTATGCATGTATGCTGGAGATATGTTTTTAAAATACGTTTTGGAGGTCGCTGATAAATAAGCCTGCCCTAGACAAAGACATGTGGATTTACCTGCCCCCACGGCTAGATTACAAGCAAAGGACAATGAAAGTACATTCACATCTAAGGTAAATAAAGTGATTAAGCCAGTCGAAAAGGCAAATTGACAAGCATGGCTTCTGCGTACCAGTGAGGAGGAAGATTCTGTCTGGTATACACATTTCAAAGGAATGCAATTCAAAGGTTTACTGGACTATAAAAAAAGGGGGAGAGAACCCATTAGTTATCCCTCACTTAGAGCACAAAGGGGTTAACACACTCTGATTCTGTGAATGGTAGTTCTTTCTGCATCAGGGGCCAGAGATGCTGATAGCTTGACGTAGGTGAGAAAGCTGCTTAGGAAAAGATTGTATCTTGCTAAAGTTACGTTTTAGACACTAGAAAGCATGTTATTTTTGTTTTGTTTGTACCCACACCGGTCGCTTTTTCTCTTGCTTCGTAGCACTTAAATCTATGTTCTTTAATAATAAAGTATTAAGTATTATTAGTATTAAGGTAAAGAGTGTGTCCTCTGCTGGGCTAACCACCTAGCGTATGTGTACTGTCTCTTTGGAGACCGTGGACTTAATCATTTTGGTGTGTCCAGTGAGAGGGACTAAACACTACAGAGAAACATCTCTGGGGAACACGGGAACTGGGGTTTACTGAATGTTACCTGCAAGGCAAGGTTTAGACTGGCAGAGTCTTCAGGAGTTTGCTGGTAACAGACAGACTGGTGTGGAAAGGAGCTAATCAACAACTTAAGCCTCAGCAAAGCTCTCTCTTGTTGAGGCAGAGGGGTAACACACTGGCTTATGGTTCTGGGCTCCTTGAGGCGAGTGTCACAGTGATCCAAGGAAAGTGGTGCATGTGTCCCTGGAGGTCCCAGTCATTTCAATACAGAGTTGTGTAGGTTGTGTCAGTCGCAGTGCACTGGGGGCTTGTCAGTGGTGAGGTGGGATATGAGTGCAGCCTGTGGATTTAAGGACGGGTAGTGGAAAGTACAGGTTTAGATGGTAACCTGTGTCCAAGTATGAAGAGGCTGTAAAAGGTTATAAACTAGTTAAATTTTTACAAGCGTGTATTCTGTTGGGGGAGTAGGCTCAATGTTGAGCCTAGAGCCAGTGCAGGTAGAACTGTCCATTACAGTAAAAAGGTAGAGTGGGAGCTTATGGGTTATGAGCATACTGGGGCGACTCTCAAAGAGGGTAAAATTACAGCTGTGTGAGCATTTACCTTAACTCTGTCCTTCCTCATTTTCAGCTGTCTGAATTTGCTGAACTCTACATTCTGGAAGGGAACAAGCTACCCAGCAGACAAACTTAACTCTGCATTCATGACTTTTTTGCCTTTTAATTTCCTAGTTTTTGAAAAAGAGAGAGAAATGTTTATTGGAAGGAGTTAGTGGCCATCTAGACAATTGTTGTTCTCACTGAGTTTTGCAGTTCATATGCTACTGTGTCTAGGTAATAATCAAAAGTCCTAGCTTTTATAGAATCCTTTTTATCAGTAGCTTTCAAAGAACTTTATGGTTCCTATGTGATTCCTCAACTGTCCTACCCCCTCCTGTACATTTCGTTATAGTGGAATTTGGATAATGCTTGTGCTTTGAAATGTTTGCCATGTGTAGTTGCTAACAGGGCCGGTGAGAGAAATCTCTGACATGGTCTATGTCCCAAAACCAAGACAGTTTAATTACATGGGCTCTTACCGTAACTTTAAGATGCGAGAGAAGACTGGTATGGCTCTCTTCTTCTGTACCACATGCCATATGTAGCGCCCCCACCAGCATTTCCAGTTCCCCCTCCCCTTCATTAAGCTATTAGTTGACATTGTAGAAACCATTCACATGTAAAAAGTTTCTCCATGCTGTCTCCTTCCCTGTGCTGCTGTGTATACATATCACAGCCAGCAGCATACTTCAGGGCCACACCCTTCCTTGCTTATGAGGCCTGAGCTGGACCCCTCACTCCCACTGCCCACCTTCAGCTGGGATTCCTGCTTCAGCCAGGCTTTTCCAGCCATGCCTCAGGGCCACCCAGTCTGCCCTTCCTACAAACCAGGCCCTACTCCCACACACTCTGGCCAGTCCCCCCATCCCTTACTGGTGGGATGTGTAACTTAACTATTCATTTTCTAGATTTCAGATATTTAAATTTGTTACCTTCATTCCCCCCCCCCCACTCCAGATCCCAGATTATGTGGCAGGGCAGGGAGAGCTGCTTAGACACCCCAAGAAGAGCAGGGGCCCCCAGATCCTGGAATTTTTGTAAGGGGAGAATTGAGGCTGACAGTCCTGACACCCAAGCCCCCAGCTTTCTCTGCTCCCCTTCATGGTCTCCAGCCCCTCACATTTTCTCCCCTCCCATTCCCGCTAATCCCTCCCCCTTACCTGACTCTGCCAACTCCTCTTCCCTACCACCCATTCCCATTTATCCCACTCCCCAGAATACCGCCCTCCCTCACTAAAGATCCAAACTACTCTTCCCCTATTACCACCTACTCTTGCACCCCAAGCACCCTTCAGCTCCCAGTAAGCATTCACATCTGTAAGATATTTTCTTTTCAAAAATAGTTTCAGCACCTCCTGAATATTCTACTGGACTCAGAATTTCTCTTAAAAGAAGAAAAAACCCAACCCAACCCAAAAACTGTGACAGAGGCAGATGTCTCCTCTTGGATGACATCTTGGACTAAATGACCTCCTGAGGTCCCTTCCAACCCTGATATTCTATTCTATGATTCTATTTTATTTTGCTTGATAATTCACTTTGTTCTGTCTGTTACAACTTGGAACCACTCAAATCCTACTTTCTGGATTTAATAAAATCACTTTTTACTTATTAATTAACCCAGAGTATGTATTAATACCCAAGGGGGGGGCAAACAGCTGTGCATCTCTCTCTATCAGTGTTATAGAGGGCGAACAATTTATGAGTTTACTCTGTATAAGCTTTATACAGGGAAAAACAGATTTATTTGGGGTTTGGACCCCATAGGGAGTTGAGCTGCTTTTAATTAAGCCTACAGCTGTTAGGGGACATGGTTCAGACCTCAGTCTGGGTTTGCAGCAGGCTAGCAGGTCTGACTCAAACCAGGCAGGGCACTGGAGTCCCAAGCTGGGAGGGCAAGAAAGCAGGGAAGAAGTAGTCTTGGCACATCAGTTGGCAACCCCAAGGGGGTTTCTGAGATCCAACACATCACACCCCCAAGTAGGGCAAGCCCTTCTCCCAGAACATGGCTCCCATTGGGGAGATAGAGAAGGGGTAAAAACACGCATAGATTGGCTGCCCCTCAAACCTGGTACACACACACAAGGGGGCAGGGAGTGGGGCTCAGACTCTCCCAGAGGGCAGGGACCCCCCAGATCCCAGCTCAGATGGGGTGTAGAGAAAGAGGTTCAGACTCCCCGCCCCCAGATCCTGGCACACACACAGAAGGGGAGAATTAGGGGTTGGCATGTGTCCCTGCCCCAATTGTAAATCACCCTCCACCCCTGTCATAAATATAAAGGGAAGGGTAGACCCCTTTAAAATCCCTCCTGGCCGGAGGAAAAATCCTCTCACCTGTAAAGGGTTAAGAAGCTAAAGGTAACCTTGCTGGCACCTGACCAAAATGACCAATGAGGAGACAAGATACTTTCAAAAGCTGGGAGGAGGGAGAAAAACAAAGGGTCTGTGTCTGTCTGTGTGATGCTTTTGCCGGGGACAGAACAGGAAGGGAGTCTTAGAACTCAGTAAGTAATCTAGCTAGGTATGTGTTAGATTATGATTTCTTTAAATGGCTGAGAAAATAGCTGTGCTGAATAGAATGAATATTTCTGTCTGTGTGTCTTTTTTGTAACTTAAGGTTTTGCCTAGAGGGATTCTCTATCTTTTGAATCTAATTACCCTGTAAGGTATTCACCATCCTGATTTTACAGAGGTGATTCTTTTTTACTTCTATTAAAAGTCTTCTTGCAAGGAAACTGAATGCTTTTTCATTGTTCTCAGATCCAAGGGTTTGGGTCTGTGGTCACCTATGCAAATTGGTGAGGATTTTTAATCAAACCTTCCCCAGGAAGTGGGGTGCAAGGGTTGGGAGGATTTTGGGGGGAAGACGTTTCCAAACTACGTTTTCAGGAACCCAGATAAAGTTTGGTGGTGGCAGTGGAAGTCCAAGGGCAAAAGGTAAAATAGTTTGTACCTTGGGGAAGTTTTAACCTAAGCTGGTAAAAGTAAGCTTAGGAGGTTTTCATGCAGGTCCCCACATCTGTACCCTAGAGTTCAGAGTGGGGAAGGAACCTTGACAACCCCATGTGTTCTTCCCTCTCATCTGAGCCCTCAACTCCTCTTCTATCAGCCATCCCTATTTATCCTCTCCTTGATGCATCCCCAAATCCTTCTCATCCCTATTCCCCCCCCCCACTCTTTCACCCCTAAAATTCCTCTCTCCTACCAGAAAGCATTCCAGTTCTAGGGGCCACATTTCAGGAAAGATGTGGACAAATTGAAGAAAGTCCAGAGAAGAGTAACAACAATGGTTAAAGGTCTAGAAAACATGACCTATGAGAGAAGATTGAAAAAATTGGGTTTGTTTACTCTGGAAAAGAGAAGACTGAGAGGGGACATGATAACAGTTTTCAAGTACATAAAATGTTGTTACAAGGAGGAGGGAGAAAACTGTTCTTGTTAACTTCTGAGGATAGGTCAAGAACCAATGGTCTTAAATTGCAGCAAGGGAGGTTTAGGTTGGACATCAGGAAAAAATTCCTGTCAGGGTGGTTAAGCACTGGAATAAATTGCCTAGGGAGGTTGTGGAATCTCCCATCATTGGAGATTTGTAAGAGCAGGTTAGACAAACACTTGTCAGGAATGGTCTAGATACTTAGTCCTGCCATGAGGGCAGGGGACTGGACTAGATGACCTCTTGAGGTCCCTTCCAGTCCTATGATTCATATATCTAATTTTGGGAGGGGTAGCTGGGATTGCAAAAATACTTTTATTACATTCCCCCAAAATAAAAAATACGGACAGAGTCATGTTTTAGCAATACGCCATATAACCTTTTCTGCCCTAAGTGCAACTCAGACTGATTCTGGCTGGATTAAAGTCAAAAGACCACTGCTCATCTCCTTGAGCTATTAAGCTCCTGTGGAACTATGAAGGCTAACACTTCTGTTAACTTCTTTGTCCAGCCATGCTCAGTATAATCAATTAGGCATGCACTGTGCTGGGGTAACTTTTGAGCATTGGACACTCGAGTGCAATAATCTGAGCCCTCGTATGATCTCTTTGTGAGCAAAAAAAAGGTTGCAAGAACCTGTCAATTTTAAGAAAAGTTGCATTTTTCCAGGGGCTGTATCTCGGGAATCATTCAGTCAAATGGTCCCAAATTTGGTTCACTAACAGAACCTAAGGCCATCATGAGGCATACCAGATTTCAAGGCAATCTGAGAAACATGTAGCTTTTAGAGCATTTAGAAGAGTCAAGCTTTAAACAGAAACCTGGTCTTCACCTTAACTGTAGCAGGATTGTCGCCCTGCGACAATATATATCGTTAATATGCATATGAGTGTGTTCTAATCCCAAATCCCCCTAGTCTTGGATGACTGGGGAAGGGAAGTAAGCATGACACGGGGAATCACAAATGTCACACATTCTGTTCTTGTCTATTTTTGAGCCCTGTGACTTGCTCTCTTGTTTAACCATCGTGGGACTCAAGGAATGCCACTACCTGCTCCTTGAGGGAGAAGCCACCAAAATCAATTTTGCATTGCTTGGCCAAGCTGTTTCTTAAATGATATCAGTAGTAAGGAAAAGATCAACATTTTAGCAAAAACAGAGACCGGGGGACAGGAAGAGGGGGTTACAGCAACCTAGCTCTACTGCTGGTGAGTGTGTGCAGAGTGGAATGGGAAGAGGTGGGTGCTGGTGGGCACAACCAAGGTGTGTTTCTGGTAAACCGATGGCTAGTAGCGTTGCTCATGCTGCTGTTTCTGGAGCTCTGGAGTTAGCTGCACCAGCACAACTTGCAGCATTCTGATTCGGCAGACCTCGATGTTGCTCCTAAAGAAAGGCCATGGGCCCAGTTTGGTGGCGAAGGTGCTCTGCCGGGTTTGTCAGCAAAACACAGTACTAGCACTCTGTCCAGTGGGTCACAGGGACACTGACACATGTATGCCCATGACAAGCTAGTGGCTCACTCAACATAGCGTCGTCCCCTAGGCTCGAACAAAGCTGCCCTTCCTATGACTTCTCTTTTTATTCATTGACACAAACAAAGTTACGTATGACACTCTATATGTTGTTACTACCCTTGTACCTTGTAGTCTGAACAAAATGTCCTCATCTATTATCCCGCCATCCCATCCTTATCTTTACAAGGGGTCCGTGTGTTCCTGTACCATCTCCTAGGAATTTGTTTACATAGTTACTTGAGAAGTCTGTGTTCCTGTACCATCCTCTCAGGTCCAGAATGAGCTTACTTGGTTAGCTGATACCTCGTGTTACTAGTCTGACAAGGCCTACTTTGGTAGACAGCCTTACTTCACTTCATACTTTTAGCTATGCCTAGGGCTCCAGCAAGGCCTACACTGGAACATTTGCCTGAAAAAGCTGGGAAACACTAAAGTATCCCAGTAGAGACAGGAAATGTAGTGGAGACCTGCATGTAAAGCATTGCGTTTCATCTACCTACAGTTCTACTTCGTTAGGAACTTCAATATAACAGCAGCTGAGCTGTAAGTACACATATCTCTGGCTCTTGGTTCTCTTGATCAAGTTGTTTGCGTTCCAAAATTCAAGATCTTTGAGGCTGTCAAACAACCAAAAACAACAAATCTTGGCAAATCTCTTCTCCCTGCCCCCAAATGAAAATCCCCCACCAAGAGAGCTCAGTATGGGGATTCTACAACAACATTATCATCAAGACCACCAGTGATGCTTTCTCATTAGCTAGTGAAATGGGTAGTGATGCTGCTGTGCAGGAAGCAGGGCATACCAGCAGCACTGTGGATGATTGACAGCAGAAACAATGCATTCTTCTTTTGAACTTCTTAGGTACCAGGGCTCTGGCAATATTAGTATAACAGGACTATGATTCTCCTATTGATCTGGGGGACACAGACACGGTTAGGTTATCACCATGCATTTTTCTGTCAAGATTTCTAGCACACAGAAAAAAAGTAGAATACTGAATCCAATGTCCAGCTGGGTGCACAGTTTGTCTGGCTTGAATGCAGCTGGGAGAGAGAAGCAAGTTTGTTTACAGTTGTTCATGCATAGCTAGAAAAGTGCTGATGATGCACACCCACTCAAGGGACTTGCAGACTTGAGGTGGGGAGGAAGAGCACTTAGATGTAGTTCGCTCCCAGAGCTTTGAAAACAAATGCTCACCATGTCACCATGTTCCTGCAGTGGGACAAGCTGCTCATTCATTACTCGCCAGTAACTATTCAACAGGATGAACCCAGCAAGGTGCACAGATACAGGATGCAGGAATCTGGAGAAAACCAGTCACCCTTGGCTCATCCAGGTTTAGATTTCTGTGGCCCTAATGAGCAGATCAGAACACAACAGTGATTTTAAAGACTGCAGCTTTGCTGAGAAAGTATGATCGTGTCCTTGTGTTTAACAAGTGTTTACCACTCAGTGCTACACAGGCAGTATATCTCGGCATATCTGTTCGGGGTGAATCCTCAGGACAATGCCTTACTGAAGGAGCTATAAGTCAGGTCAGATACATCAAAGTTTTAGCTGCAGTCTCTGCAAGAAGGTCATGTTAGTTCTGTTTAACCCTATTCTTTCTGGTTATTTTAGGATTCCTGGCTCCCTGGATTACTCTGAAACATTGCGGTTTCAAATGCATCATTGTAGGAAGGTCATTGTGCTTCCGTTTCCTGCCTGGCATTTCTCACTTCCCTGGTTTCTGAATTGCTGGCCTCCCAGCATGGCCTTTGTTTTGATCTCTGCAACACCTGACAACACTTTGAAGAACTCACATCAGGAGCAAATGAATATTCCTGTCACCTATGTCTATGCAGAGAGACCAGCAGGAAGGAGTCAGTGATGTCTCTAAGTGCCTGACCTACACGTCAAGGGTTTAGGGTAGATCTGGGTCAGACCTTGCAATAATCTGACAATTGTATAAGCTTCATATGAGCAGGCAGGCAAGTGATGGGGTTAGTCTCAGTAGCACGCATGTCCACAGAGTTCCAAAGAGAGCACTGTAGTGGCTTTCCCAAATAGATGATCTATTAGACATGCTTGTTCATTGCTGTGCTCCTTGTCCATGAGTTTGTTGTTCTCATGGACTCTCATCAATGCATTTGCAAAAGGTGTGAGATTTAGCAGGGACCAGCACTTTATTCAAGCTATTCATTCCTTTCAAAATCAGAAACAGACAGACAGAGAGCAAATGCAGAAAATCAGTTTAAACAAATTTTACAGAGTCGTAGGTTAGAGCATTGCTATGTGGAAAGCTCAAGAGAGGACACAATGGGCTTGCCTATGCTTGAAATGCTACAGCAGCATAGCTGCACCATTGTAGCATTTCTGTGTGAATGCTCCTTACAGCAATGGGAGGCATTCTCCCATCGGCAGAGGTAATCCACCTCCCCATGAAGTGATAGCTAGGTTAACAGAAGAATTCTTCCATTGATTTAGCACTGTCTACATGGGGACTTAGGCTGGTTTAACTATGCCTCTCGGGGTGGAGTTTTTTTCCATGCCCCCCAAGTGATGTAGCTGGGTCAATCTCAGGCCAGGTCTACACTCAAAAGTAGAGTCAACTCACTTCCATCATTCAGGGATATTAAAAAGCCACACCCCTGAGTGACATAGCTAAGCCAACCTAAATTCTAGTGTAGACAGTGCTAGGTCTTCTTCTGTCAACCGAGCTACCACCTCTTGGGGAAGTAGATTAACTACAGTGATGGGAGCACCCCTCCCACCACTGTAGTGAGTGACTACACTGAAATGCTACAGTGACGCAGCTTCAGCTGTGCTGCTGTAATGTTTTAGATGTAGACAGAGCCTAATTTGCTAGTGTAGACTAGCCTACACAATCTCACTAAGTAACAGACATTTCTAAAGTTTTCATCACCACAGGACCTAGGCCCACAGTCTGACTGAAATTTCACATAGGGTTCATGGAGTGCAAAACTCTGTAAGGTTTCATTCCGGGTTTGGTGGTGGTGGGGATCGGGCGGGAGGGGTGATTGTTTTTTATTATGTTCCTAGGATGTGCAGAAAGCCTCCACAATTCACTGCAAACTCAAGGGCTTGATCTAGGCAGTATGATCTTTAACCTATGCTCTGAGACATGCAGATGTGAACTATATTTCTAAGGGCTTTACCACCACATGAGATCAATCCTAACATAGACTCATAAAAAGAATCTCCCAGACCTCAACAAACTCTTATATCACAGTTTACTGATTTGATTATAGAACTGACTGTTAAAAGAGAACAGAGCAGTTTAACTTCTCTAGAAGATCACAACACTGTAATGCCCAGCACCATTGTAGGTAACACAGTTCAGGAACTAAGAGCGGTGCATCAGTTACTATAAGCACTAAAAGTTTTAAGACAACACACTACAGCCAAGCGAGAAATACCACAAAGCCTGGAGATATTGCACCAACCCAGGTGTGACAGGTTTCAATCGGTCCACCGAGCCCCTAGTGGGCGATGGAGAGCTATGGTCCCACGGGCAGGCCTTAGTCACACCTTTCAGGTGCTGGGGAATTAGCGGCAGGGGTGCGCTGGCATGGGTTTGTAGCACGCGATTCTGCTACCCAAGGCAGGTTGGCCGGGGTAGGGGAACGCAGGCCCACCCAACTCCACTGCATTCCAGCCCAGGGCCCTGACAGTGGCGGGAGGCGAAGGTCCCACCATTGGGTCAGTGGGGGGCTATCCGCGCCCCGCTGACCAAATGCACCCACCACACGGTGCAGTTCTGCCCCTGGGCTACTTCCTACCCGGTCTCTCAAGCGGGTCTCTCTGGTCCCTCCAGCTCGTCCGGGTATTCAGCTGCTGGCAGCTCCAGCTCCCTCGCTGTGTTGGGCTCACGCTGGCCCGGGCTACAGCCTGGCCCCTCCAGGTACTCAGCGGCTGGAAGTCCTGGTCGCCACAGGCCTTCCTCCTGGTCAGGTTTCCCCTGGGTCGGCAGCAGGGTCTGGAGGGAGCAGCCTGTGTCTGTCTCCCTCTCTGGTGCTCCTCTCTCTGGGCAAACGGCCCCACCCTTTGTACTTCCTGTCCCACCCCTCCCCTTCCGGGGATTGGCGTAAGCTTGGTCTGGCCCCGCCCACTCAGGCTGAGAGGGTGGCTCTTTACCCTCTGGTTCGGAGGGAAGCCACCCTGGCTCCCTACACCAGGGTTCTACCCTGCCTCTGGAAGACCCCAATCCATTGTGGTCTAGGTGGGAGTCCCAAATGACCCTTTAGGCCAGTGGTCTTCCTGGCAGTCAGTAGCATTACAATTCCCAACAAATGCTACATGGCATTAAGGCAAACATACTGGCTTCACTGAAGTTAATGGTAAACTCCTATTGACTCCAATAGGACCAAGATCTAGCTCTAAATGATGAAGGCCCACATACATCATTTAATAAAGGCCCCAAATGTTCAGAATATATCAAATGTCTACAGAGTACCAGGCCCCAGGATGCACAACGACTAAGCGATGTTAAAGACTAAACATAGATTCCAAGGCCAGAAGAGACCATTGTGAGCATCTAGTGTGACCTCCTGTATAGCACAGGCCACAGAAGTTCCTCAAAATAATTCCTGGAGCATATCTTCTAAAAACACTTAATCTTGATTTAAATAGCAAATAATAGAGAACCCACCACAAACGTTGGTATCCCGACAGAGATGTGCACAGCCAATGGGATAATCAAGGGGCATGGTATATTCTTCCTTTCCTAAGCACCATGCTGGGAAACAACTTCTCGTGGTTCAGCATTTCACTTCACTCAACCGAAGAGCAGCTAGGAACAGCCTCTCCCTCCGTCCCCGTCCCCCCCCCATCATTAAGTGCAGATTCGTCAACATCCAGCACTGGGGAAAACAGGGTCAAGGGTTAAAGCTCGCCTTTATTCATCAGCTCACAGTGTAGCCTTGGTGGGGGCTTTAGCAAAGGGCAGTTGACACCATAATGAGCAACTATTCCCAGGGGATCCTAACATGATGAAATAACATAACATATACTTAGCCCAGAGCTCATGGCATGCGTGCGCACACACACACAGCTTGGGGAAGTTTGCAGCTGGAGCCCATATTCAATGTAATTCATAAAACAAAGCATGGAAATTCAGTCTCCACTCCATTGGTTCTCAGTAATTAGAGAAGGCTTTGCGTAAAGCTCTACAAAACAGACTTTCACAAGCTGGGCTGGGGACAGGAAATGACTTCTCTCCCCTTGTCCAGGGTGGATGTAATTTGCCATTTTAGGGTGAAATGCTGTGTTTGACAGAAGAAAATGGTAGCATTTCACTCTGGATAAAGGCGAAAATGTTTAGGCAAAACCATGAGTTTTCATGCATGATTACTGGTGGAACTTAAACTGACTGGTTCACACTGGTCTAGTGTGAGAACAATGACTGACATCGTACCTTCCACCAGATACAGCATCTGATGAGGTGAGTTACAGATCAGGACTAAGGGCCTAGGTTCTAGAAACGATGAGTGATTTTGAGCACTCAACTTGAGACACTTTAAAGGGCTTGATTTTTAGGAAGTTCTGAGCAGCAACCACCTGAAAATCAGGCTGTTTAAGGGTGTCTCAGATTGGGTACTCAAAACCAACAGACCCAAATTCACTAGAAAATCCTGGTCTCCATTTACAGGATTTAAACCAGACTTTAATGTTACATTCACAGGGTAGGCTTTGTAATCACAAGAACGACAAGGAACAGCATGGGAGCATGCACTCCAATACTCATGGCCCAGTCCCCCTTTTGCCCACTTCCAGCATTGGCAATGAATGTGGAGACATGCAAGAGCCAGTGCACCACATTCGCTGCCCCTGCCCTAAGAAACAGCAACCAGGAGGTGGGTGGAACCATTATGTACAATCAAGACAAGCCTCTGCTGAGATCCCTGGGCTGATGGGGATTCCAACATATCCTCAGCAACTCACAACCTTCCTGCTATACTGGGGCCCAGCTAACTGCAAGACTGGACTATATATTAACGTGTATTGTCCTGGTTCATTATAGAACATACTGTAAGCATAGGGCAGAAAATATCTGATTTTGTAACTTGCCTAGACCAAGCAAGCACCAAGCAGCACTTGGTAAGCAAAATATTTAATAGATGGAATACAGTCTTTATATGGTTAGTCCCTTCATAGCCTTAGGCCTTTTACTCTCTCTTGTCATTCTTCCTCTTACTGAATCCTTTATACACCCACATGGACTTACAGGCCAATTCCCCATGGTGGAGCCACAGGAGTCCCAGCACTGCACTGTTGGTGTGTGCTGCTAACATCAAGTTGGGGTGGTCACAGTGAGCTTTCTTCTGTAGGGCTAATTGAGGCCTACTCCTTGTCTTCAGCCTTAGTCTCCAATGACACTTATGTTGTCTGTAAAATTCTCTGATTTCTTTAGGTTTGTCACAGGGTACCTGGTCCCTGTGAGCAGAGCTGAGCCCCGCTCCCCTGTCTCAGAGCGGGTGAGCCCAAACCACTCAGTTAAAGGGGCCTGGGCTACACATGGGTCTATAAAGGGCAGGAAATGAGGTGGAGAGAGAGAGAGAGATTGAGACAGGCTGTGCCTGGGGAAAGGAAGCCATAGTGGAGTGGAGCTAACTTCAGTGGTGGGTCCATGGAGCAAGGGACCAGCTGCCCAATGAAACAGTCCTGGGAAGGAAAGGGAGCAGAGCTGACTAACACTGGGAAACTACCAGGGTCAGGAGCACCAGCGATCCCAAAGTCAAAGACAAAGGAGTGAGTTAAAAGACTCACTTTGTTTACTTCCCTGTTTTAAGAAAATAAACCATCTTAAAGGAGCCTGAGCATGGCAGTGGGTGATTGGAATCGGGGGAGAAGCCCCACCCTCTGACAAGGTTCCTCTCACATTGTTTGGGCAAAGAACATCCCTCGCATATGAGTACACTAATCTGTCTCCCTTTTGCTTTTATAACAAGCACTTATCTAGAACCCGAGAGAACACTGCCCTCTTCCCCCTCTTCTTTCCTCCATTTCTTCCCTGCCATCTCCAAATCATTATAAAAAACACATTAGCAACCAACCTTTTCCTCCCGCCACTCTTTTATCTGCTTAAATACCCTTGACTGCAAGTCACCTCTTACAGAACATTCATCAACTTTTAATTCATTTAATCTCTTGGTAACAGTGTTCTTGTGAACTGAAGGGCCCTCGACAATTCTTCACAGAAGCCTTACTAGTCTCTTCTGTTGAATTCAGCGATAAGACTGCGTGAATATAATGGACTCTGCTCAAATTAATATTTGTTAACAGGACAAATCTATTCAAACAGGAACACATTTTTTCCTGCTGCAGACCAAAACATACATTGTGAGATGGAGCTTCTGACCACAAATACAGCTACTGAACAAAAGAAATCATTCATTATGCAGCATGCTCAAATGAAAGAATTCCCCATCTCAGAGTGGTTCATAAAGCAGACATGGAAAGGAGTCTTCAGAGTAAACATCTTGAATTTCTCTTCTGATCTTGGTTGCTTCTGATTTCAAAAGGTTCAAAGGACATCCTCTGAACCAAATATAAAGTAGATAATTAAGTTCTGCTTGCCTATGCACCCTTACATTCACAACTGGGTATGGTATTTCTCTTCACTTCCTATCCCTACTGCGTGGTAGTGTTACTATGCACTGTGTTTCATTCTCCAAGTGGCTGCCTTTCAGTGGTGGGCAAAGTGATTCCTACATAGAGTTTGTGGATTAATTGCATTTGCAGCATGCTCTGGGATTGCTCTAGATTATTATTAATTGTTTATATTATGGTAGCACACGAAGGCCCCAAGAGAATCAGAGCACTGTTTGTGCTGGTTATTACACAAACACAGATGAAGAGACAGTCCCTGTCTCCAACCATTTACAATCTAATTACATTAAATAAGACAAAATAGAAATAAAAGAGTTCTAACACCAACCCTCCTCCAACTAGAAACTACCCATCTTAACTGAATCCAAACCTTCACAGCATTGAGAGCTGGCGGTTCTGGACTACTGAGTTAGGCCTAAGCCGTAACACTAAGATCCAGGCCATAATTTCCCCTAATTTCCCCCAGAGAAGTTGACTCAAGCCCATCTTTACTTACAAGGATCCTATGTTGGGTTCATCATTCCAATGAATTACACTATACAACTTCCTCCTTTTCACATGCACGTTAGTGTAACATGTAGACTCCTCTTCTGTCGTCCAAACAGCACAAAGTGAAGGATACTATGCTACTAAGCAACCTGGAAAATGAGTACATTTTTCTCAGGTTCCCTGAGATCGTGCACTGAATATGTTTCTTCCATTACATAGCTAAAAAACACTTGACTGGAAAATTGCGATTCAAAGCATTACTTGGAAGACCTGATCCCAAAGCCCTTAATGTTGCCCCTTCTGTCTTGCTGCAGCTCAGCCAGGCACACCTCAGAAAACATTAGCTGATGGATAACACAATGGAAATTGCCATTAAGGCAGATACTTCCTAAACTGGATGAGCCCTTTTTACCGGAGATATTCGTCACCTGTCAAAAACTGCTTCAGCATGGTTTGCCAGTGAACCTCCAGCTTTAATGGTTGCTATTAAAAATGTTATTTTCCATTCTCCTGGCAGTATAGAGTAGTGCTGATTAGTGCTGCGATATCTAGTCTCCTTTATTGTAACTGGTAATCCTTCCTTTTAATAGGTCACTTTAGCCAGTAGTGTTAATACTTGGCTAATAGAATCAGAATGCCTTTTTCCCCCTTGGGTCATTTCTGTGTTTTTGTCAGAATTTATGATAATCTATCTTTTGATTCTTTTTTTCTGCAGTGTTTCTTCCTGTTTTTGATATTTTCATGATTACTCTTAGTCTTCTCTTTTAGCATATCGAATTCTCAGTGTACCTAATTGCTGTGCATTGAGAGTCAGTCCCTTGCTGCTTTCCACTCTGTTATTTAAAGTGTACTTAGAAGTGTGTCTTTTAAAGAAGGAATTACCTATACCCACCATTAGAATTCGGCAGCAAACAGTTTTCCCATCCCACATCAGGATAAAACAGACCTTTTGAAGCATGAAAGAGACTCCAGAATAGCCAGGGTCAAGTCCAAGCTCCAATAAATATGTATAGTGGCAAAGTGGAACAGTTCCAACAGGAAAGACTGAGAAAGATCCACCCCAGAACAGGCAATAGCTTGGTGGTTAAGGCCATCGACCTAGGTTCAAGTCCCTAGCCTTCCTAGGCAGAAATGTGAAGGTGGGTCTTCTACATCCCAGCTAGGTGCTCTCGTTCCCAGGCTATTGCCTATTCTGTAGTGTCACTCTTCCTCTCTGACCAGAAATTCCATCCTGGAACTGAGAAATCTTTTCCAACAGAAGCTTTGTCAAAATTGGTACATTCCTACCAAATATTTTGCTTTTTTACAAATTGGAATTTTCTGACCAAAACAAAAAAACACCACTACATTTCGGAAAAAAAAATTCCCAACCAGCTCTACCCATCATCACAAGCACTAACAGGTGTGCTCCTTTATCTCTCCTTCTCCAATGGCAGTCTGGTGTTGACTATTCAGTATCTACATGAAATGAATTTGGTGTTCTCAGTCTAGTTCCCGTAGGACAGGTGTCTGCATCATACAAAACACTCAGTGTTGGCACTTTCAGCAGACATACCAGTGACTGAAGGGGGCTATTGAAACTGAACTACCTTCACTACCCTAGAGATGATCCACCTAGCTATGGGTTAAGGCAATGTGAGGAAAGCTTGTGCTGCCACTGTCTGGTCTGAACCTGTTCTGTGAATAAATACAGGCCCTCAGACTCCACAGGTGTAAGTTTGGCTCATTTCTTCTAAATGCATATTTACTTTTAAATGTGTGTACATTGTACAGAAAAGCTAGGACATAGCTACAGGTCAGTCTACTGCTCATAGATGGTATTTGTTCCATCCAGATGTATATCCCAATACTTGACTGACTTATAAATAAAATGAACTCTGAGAAGCCCTCATTCAGAAGGCACTACTTAGACGCACGAGGGTAACATCACAACAGCAGACAATAAATCTGGGATGATGCTGTCTTTGATGGTACCACCCCGAAAAGTCACTAAGAGTGACTTAATTAGATATTAAAAATTCCCATATCCATGGGGCTTGTTCAAGGTTTGAATGACACTCATCTCTAGTTATGTTAATTGCGCTGCTTTCTTTCTAATCCTTAGGCTTTTGTTTGCAAGGAACAAATAGAAAAAGGGATTAGTTACGTTTATTTGTTTTCCTAAGTCTTTACAGAGTAAATGTTATGTGTAATTAAGTAATTTGACTGTCCTTTCCCAAACTGGTGGTAAATTACCAGTGTAATGTAACACATTACTTGGAATGTCCAATTACATTATACAGAAAGATTATACAGCTCCTGTATCTTTTTTGACAGGAGCAGTTGGAAACAATAGCCTTATGAAACTAAAGTACAATCTGCTTTGATTTATAGTGTACTGCTCAGCAGCCAATCTGTCTTTCCCACTGCAGCTGTACCTTGGGCTAGAGGCATTGTGGATATTTCTATAATGACTTTAAATAACTTTGGCCAATGTGATGTGTGAGACAATGGGCTATAACTGATTATCCCTTTGCTAAAAGAAAAGGAGTACTTGTGGCACCTTAGAGACTAACCAATTTATTTGAGCATAAGCTTTCGTGAGCTACAGCTCACTTCATCGGATGCATAAAGTGGAAAATGCAGTGAGGATGTTTTATACACACAGACCATGAAAAAATGGGTGTTTATCACTTCAAAAGGTTTTCTCTCCCCCCACCCCACTCTCCTGCTGGTAATAGCTTATCTAAAGATATCACTCTCCTTACAATGTGTATGATAATCAAGGTGGGCCATTTCCAGCACAAATCCAGAGTTTAACAAGAACGTCTGAGGAACAGTGGGGGGGGGGGGAAAGGGTGGGAGGAAAAAACAAGAGGAAATAGGTTACCTATTATAATAGGTAATATTATAATAGGTAACCTATTTCCCCTTGTTTTTTCCTCCCCCCCTGCCCCCATTTTTTCATGGTCTGTGTGTATAAAACATCCTCACTGCATTTTCCACTTTATGCATCCAATGAAGTGAGCTGTAGCTCATGAAAGCTTATGCTCAAATAAATTGGTTAGTCTCTAAGGTGCCACAAGTACTCCTTTTCTTTTTGCGAATACAGACTAACACGGCTGCTACTCTGAAACCTCTCCCTTTGCTACTGTTTTGTTCCAGCATTGTGCTATATTTACCTGTACTGTGCTGGGCTTGCCATCTTTGACCCAGGTATTTGTCATTTAAATCATTCAAGCCCGTCTTGGTCTAGCTCTGTTGGTTCCTCTCTAATTGCTGCCTCTCAGATAACTGATCCATATATATATATATATATCTGCTTTCGATAGCATCACCGAAGGGAGAGTATGAGATGTCCCTTATAATTGGTACTCAAAAAATTCTCTTCAGGAGCCAAGGAGGTGTCTGTGTTCCACCATTCATGCTCATGTAGAACGTGAGACTTCTAATACCATCCTGTCTCATAGATCCTCCACTCTGAGCTACACTTGTTTGTTTGACTTATCTTGAAGTTGCTTAATTGTGCTTACTTGACCCTTAAGTATTCCCCCGGGGAATAAATGATCTTCCCAACAAATCAGCTATTTCCAGATGTATACCTCAATATGCCAACATTTACTAACCTTTGCTATTTATTCTGATAATGGTCCTTTACAGATACACTTCTCCTCTTTATAGGTATGACATTTTTTTTAATAGCCATTCTAAATAGGTCACATAAAACAGTCCCATAAATCACCCCATAAAGGGTCTGCAATTCTGTCCACAATTTATAGCTTATGACAGAAGAAAAATAAACTGCTGTTGGGGTTTACCAACAGGCCTGACTGAAACTGCTTATAGCCGGCCAAGGTGGTCTGTGAAAGGTGGTATCTAAGCTAGGTCATTAAGGCATCAAAGGGCTTTTCTTCCTCAAAGGGAGAGCTCTAAGAAGATAGAGAACTAAATGGTTTTACCGATCCCATTGGGCCTTTGTCTTAAAAAAAACAACACATTGGGGAAACCTGGGGAGGGGAGGCGATGGTACTAAAGGAGTCCTCAGTGGCAGGAGGTGCAGCAACAGACCCCGGAGCAGACCACTTAGCCAGATGGGCTGGGGGATGTCATAGGGCCATATTCTGATGATTGGTTTGGGTATGTGCTCAGGGAATGGCCCAGAAAGGAAGTGGCTGCAGAGTCAAAATCAGAGCCACAGCCACGTAAGTGGCCACTCTCACCTTTGTTATTATGGGGGAAATTGCAGCATAAGTGGGTTATGACCAAGGCAGGTTTTCGTTTGGAGGATATTATGTGCTATGGCAGTGGCTCTCGACCTTTCCAGATGACTGTACCCCTTTCAGGAGTCGAATTTGTCTTGCGTACCCTAAGTTTCACCTCACTTAAAAAGGACTTGCTTACAAAATCAGACATAAAAATACAAAAGTGGCACAGCACACTATTACTGAAAAATTGCTAACTTTCTCATTTGTACCATATAATTATAAAATAAATCAATTGGAATATAAATATTGTACTTACATTTCAGTGTATTGTATATAGAGCAGTGTAAACATATCATTGTCTGTCGGAAATTTTAGTTTGTACTGACTTGGGTAGTGCTTTTTACGTAGCTTGTCGTAAAACTAGGCAAGTATCTAGATCAGTTGATGTACCACCTGGAAGACGTCTGCGTACCCCTGGTTGAGAACCACTGTGCTCTGGGATAGCCTTACCTTCAGCTGAGGGCAGAAGCTATACCATTTCCCTGTACTTCCCCGCACACCACGTATGATTCAACATGGATTACAAGTGAGGGAGAAAAATGTTTAAACCTGCAACTAATGATTTACTCTGACTGTGTCAGATGCGATTACTGAGGACAGTGGTACTTGGTCTTCTAGTGCTCTCCATTCACTGCACACTATCTGGATGCAAAGGGAGAAGGCAGGTCTGTTTACAAGCTTGTCTCCTAGTTCAGCATTATTAATGTTCACCTGAATTTTTCTCCACTCCTAGCTGATGGTGCCTGAAAATGTTTTGTTCAGGAAAAACTCAAGACAGTTGGTGAAATTCCTGGGCAGGACAAATTTCCCAGGGCTGAAGCTCATCATAGAATCACAGAAGGTTAGGGTTGGAAGAGACCTCAGGACGTCATCTAGTCCAAACCCCTGCTCAAAGCAGGACCAACCCCAACTAAATTATCCCACCCAGGGCTTTGTCAAGTTGGGCCTTAAAAACCTCTAAAGATGGAGATTCCACCACCTCCCTAGGTACCCCATTCTAGTGCTTCACCACCCTCCTAGTGAAATAGTGTTTCCTAATAGCCAACTTATACCTCCCCCACTGCAACTTGAGACATTGCTCCTTGTTCTGTCATCTGCCACCACTGAAAATAGCTGAGCTCCATCGTCTTTGGAACCCCCCTTCGGGTAGTTGAAGGCTGCTATCAAATCCCCACCTCACTCTTCTCTTCTGCAGACTAAATAAGCCCAGTTCCCTTAGCCTCTCCTCATAAATCATGTGCCCAGGCCCCTAATCGTTTTCATTGCCCTCCGTTGGACTTTCTCCAATTTGTCCATATCCTTTCTGTAGTGGCAGGCCCAAACCTGGACACAGTACTCCAGATGTGGCCTCACCAGTGCTGAATAGAGGGAATTAATCACTTCACTCTATCTCCTGGCAATGCTCCTACTAATGCAGCCAAATATACCATTATTGGCAATAAGGGCACACTGTTGACTCATATCCAGCTTCTTGTCCACTGTAATCCTCAGGTCCTTTTCTGCAGAACTACCACTTAGTCAGTCGGTCCCCAGCCTGTAGCAGTGCATGGGATTCTTCCGTCCCAAGTGCAGGACTCTGTACTTGTCCTTGTTGAATCTCATCAGATTTCTTTTGGCCCAATCCTCCAATTTGTCTAGGTCACTCTGGACCCTATCCCTACCCTCCAGCGTATCTACCTCTCTCCCCACTCTGCCCCCCGCTCCACCGCTTAATGTCATCCACAAAATTGCTGAGGGTGCAATCCATCCCATCATCCAGATCATTAATGAAGATGTTGAACAAAACCAGCCCCAGGACAGACCCCTGGGGCACTCTGGTTGATAACAGCTGCCAACTAGACATCCAACCATTGATCATGATGGTCTGGCCAGCTTTCTATCCACCTTATAGTCCATTCATCCAATCCATACTTTTTTAACTTGCTGGAAAAAATACTGTGGGAGACCGTATCAAAAGCTTTGCTAAAGTCAAGGTGTATCATGTCCACCACTTACCCCATATCCACAGAGCCAGTTATCTCATCATAGAAGATAATCAGGTTGGTCAGGCATGACTTGCCCTTGGTGAATCCACGTTGACTGTTCATGATCACCTTCCTCTCCTCCAAATACTTCAAAATGGATTCCTTGAGGATCTTCTCCATGATTTTTCCAGGGACTGAGGTGAGGCTGACTAGTCCATAGTTCCCCGGGTTCTCCTTCTTCCCTTTTTTAAAGATGGGCACTATATTTGCCTTTTTCCAATCATCCGGGACTTCCCCCAATCGCCACAAGTTTTCAAAGATAATCAGCCCCGTAACAGATCGAGCACTCACCGCCATGGCACCTCCTGCTGGTCATCCAGGAATTAGCTTGATTCCAGCCTCGCAGTGCCCCCTGCTGGCCGGTGTCCCTCCTGGACTCCTGTGCCCCTTACCTTGGGGTTTTGCCCACAGCAGCACCCCCACACTCTGGGGCTCCCCTCCCAGATGAACCCCCTCCCCCTATGCCCACCTTGCCTCAGTGGCTACTGCCAGTCATCATCTAGCCCCATTTATCTGGGGCAAACTGCAGTCTGTAATGGCCACTCATCATTGGCAAGGGGGTTGGACTAGCTGCCTCCGCCTATCCCCGGGCTGCACCTCTGCCACCCCAGTACCTCCTTAGGCCTTAACAAGGCCTCAGCCTGGGGAGTTGCCAGGCTGGAGCTCCTTTTGCCCATCCCAATAGGTACCCTGCTCTGCTTCAGGTACCCTGTGCTCCCAGGCAGCTAGATCCTTCCCACTCCAAGGCTGGACTGAGACTGACCCAGCTCCTCCCTTAGCCCTTCTTATACTGGCCCAGCCCGGCCCTGATTAGCTGCCTCAAGACCACTCCTGATTGGCTCCCCCGGGCAGCCCTTTCCCAGGGCTGTTTTTAACCCCTTTCAAACTGGAGTGGGGTGACCGCCCCGCTACAAGCCCTCTCCATCCATTAATAGGCTGTTCAGGCAGCAGGTGATAAAATATCACTTTAGATAGATGGCCTTCTACCCAGCTGTGGAAAAGTTGCTCCCTCTTCCAATCATGGAACTAGGGCAGATTAATGTCCTCCAAGGCTTCCCCAGACTGAAACAGCACTAACCAATACTCGTATCAGGCCCCTGGTCTGATGGCCATAACTCACACCCCAAGCAGTCCCAAAACATATTTTAAATGAGTTAAATCTGAAATATTTACTACAGTCTCTCTGAGGGCTGCCTAGCAGAAGCTTCTGAACAGAGTAATGTGTGGGGATGAAATAAAGGCATACCGAGTAGATGAAAATATCAACCTGTGGCCTTCCCATCATGCAGAATGTAAAAGGAGAGATTATTTCTGTCCATGGACAATAAACAACATGCTCTTTCAGTGCCTTAGCAACACCTTCTACCTCTGCTAGACTGAGGCAGCCATCTGGGCCCTTTGGGGAGGGGACCCTGAACAAGTGTGGAAAAAGGAAAAGGTTCAGAGATGACCTGCTGCACGAAATGCACAGACTTTAGACATAGATTGGACTAGCACCTCCAATATTAGAAAGAGGAGTGGCACAGTGTCACATTCTGGGGTGCAATCCGGACCAGCGAGGGGCTGTGGCACTGCCTGCCCTGTAACCCTGGGTGCCTTTAAATGCTCTGCTGCTGTAACTTCCTTGTCTGGACACTCCCAGCCAGCACACGAGCGTCTGTGTGATAAGCAGCTTTGGACCAGCAACTCTGACTCCAGCAGCCTGGTTGTTACACCCCAGCCGCTCACTGGTATCACCAGCTTTTTGGTTACACCTGGCGAGATGACTCCAGCATCCCCCAGTCCTGAATTCTCCCAAAACCATGTGCTCTGTCCAGTCCTTTCCTGGACCATTCAGAGGAATTATAAGGTTCATCAGCTCCTCTAAAGAGACAAAATGCACACCTTACCACTTTAACTGGAGTCACCTATCAGTTTAATTCAAATATGGCACTGGATTGGTTTAGATTAGGGCAGTCAAACGATTTTAAAAATCACAATTAATTGTGAGATTAAAAAAAGCAGTTGTGATTAATCACCGTTTTAATTGCATTGCAGCTATGTAAAAAAAATTCTACATTTGTAAGTTGCACTTTCATGATAAAGAGATTGCACTACAGTACTCGTATGAGGTGAATTGAAAAATACTATTTCTTTTGTTTTTCTTTTTTACACTGCAAATATTTGTAATCAAAAATAGTAATATAACGTGAGCACTGGACACTGTATTCTGTGTTGTAATTGAAATCTATATATTTGAAAATGTCAAAAAACATCCTTTTCTCCCCCCCTCCACACACACAGGGAGAAGCAAAGCTGTTTCTTTGATTCCCCAGTAATTTTCCTTTTATTCTGTATGCAGTGAAATTGTAAAAATTCTTTAGTCATGTATTTTACCACATTAAAATATGCATGTATTTTCATAACAAAAATCAAGTGTGTCAATTCTCCTTTACATTTTCCCTTGGAAGCTCTCTCTTTAGATGAGGACTTATTAAGCTGAACAACCAATTTCCCACTCCCCCTCCCCCCCACACGCTCCCTCCTCTAAAATGAAACTTGGAAAAAAAGCCTACTACAGTAATGAAAGTTTATTATTTTTCTAAATGGTTCTTTAGCTTTTTACAACCTAATAGTCCCAGTATCCTGGATCTGGTGCTGTCCCCCTGGGTCCTTGGTTCCTGGCTGGTTCATTGGAAACACATGCTTTGATTTCTCATAACAGCTTTTGTAACTGGATGCTTCCTGCTATCTCATGGCCACTGCCCTTTGCTTCACTGGATAGCTCTGACATCCCCTGGGATTGCTTGTCTGCTCCTCAGTCTGGCTCCAACTTTTCTTTTTATAACATTGGCACAGCTCTCTAAGCTCTGTAAACATGGTGTGGTCAGCTGTGCCCTCTTGGCAGCTGTAGGTCAACCCCATTTATGTGCTGGTCTCATATGCGCTCATCTGTCCCTGACATCATTTAGTGCTCCTGAGCTCCTGACTGTACAATCTGATCTACAGGTCTTGGCAATGACTCAGTCTTCTTAGGAAGTGGTTCCTGGAGGTTTCTATTTTCAATGCTTCCTCTGAATATTTCAATTGCTCCTCCTATCCAGGAGTCCCTCTTGGACTGAAGAGTTTCACATGAGGTCATTACTGACTCAGGCTCTACTCCTTGCTGTTTTGTAGTTTCTAGCTACCCAAGATACTCCAAAGGTGTTAGGGCACTAGGTGTGTTCTCCTTCATTTAGAGAAGAGACGTGGCCAATGTGCTAGGCCTAGTGATCTGGCAGAGCTCCACTTGCAGACGGATTATGGCTAAATGTGTCCTGGAGTGACCAAAAAGAGTCAAAGCTGTTTGTGTATTTCTTTGGAGAAAGGATTACCTCATTCCCATCATCATGTCAGCTTCTATTTCTCTGACATGTGTGGGGCCTGCTGGAGCACAGAGCTAGAATTCTGTCTTCATCAGTCACTGCTTCTGATCACGTCCACTGCAAAGCATCTAGGCTGGCAGAATGCTGTAAAGCCGCTTCTTCTCTCCTCCCAGATCTCGCCTCTTCACCATCAACTGAGGACACATAAAATGTCTTCTTCTGCCCGATTTGTTCTGGAAAATATGTGCCTGCTTGGTCAGCTCAGGTGCTGCAGGGATGAGGGCCATAAATACCTAGCTAGACCAGGGGTGTCAAACATGCGGCCCGTGGGGTTATTTTCTGGGGCCTGCCAGCTCCCCGTGGCCCCACAGCATTTATCTAGAGCGGCTCCGGCCCGGCCCAGCGCGCACCGGGGGCAGGGCAGGCTCCCCGCCTGCCTGCCCTGCCCCCGCAGTGCTCCGGGAAGCGGCCGGGACCTGGGGAAGAGGGGGCACAAGGGTCTGTGTGTTGCCCTGGCCGCGCCTCCAGGTATCTCCCCCAAAGCTCCATGGTTCCCCATTCCCAGCCAATTCCCATTCCCTGGGAAAGGGGTTGGAATGGGGGCAGGAAAAGGGTGGGAAGAGGTGGGGCAGGGGCAGGGCCTCATGGAAGGGATGGAGTGTGGGCAGGGCCAGGGCAGCAGGGGCGGGTCAGTGATGCGGCCCTCAGGCCAATGTCCTCATGTGGCCCTCATGGTCATTTGAGTTTGAGACCCCTGAGCTAGACAGACAGGCATGTTGAGTTATGTGCCTACTGACTGGGCCTCTCTCTCTTTCATAATCAGTTCAGTCCTTGTGGCACTTTATCAGGTATTATTCTCAGTTTAGATTTTTTTAATCCAATACTATTCTAATCTTCATTCATTACAGAAGCTGTATGCTTCAGCACATCGTGCACTCTGGGGTGCTGCAGTAGTTTAACATGAGGAAAAGGAGCCGATTTTACGGATCGCTCACTACAGGGCAGGAATTAAACAGATTATAAATATCTCTTCATACAGAAAACGGATATGGGTCTTAGTCGTCCCCCCCTTTTTAAAACACGTTGCAGCACCCATAGGTGTTGGAACTAGGGGTGCTGCCTCTGCCCCTGACTTGAAGTGGTTTCCATCATATCCAGGGTTTACAGTTTGGTTCAATGGCTCTCAGCACCTCCACTATACAGCACACCGTTTTGCATGGCACCAACAAAATGCTCTAGAGCTCTCTGGCTAAAATACCCTGTGTAGCCACCTCTTCTACAGCAGCAGTTAGGCCAGAACTGGCTTACCTGAAATTTCCCTGACCCACTGACTTTGCCAAGTGTTTCCCTTAACAAATCGCTCTATAGCTTTCAGCCTTTTTCCCACAAGTGATACCCAGTTAACTGGCTTGTAGTTTCCTGTGGGTCCATAGGCCGTTTGTTGTATTATTAGGCACACTCTAAGGTCTGCAAGGATGAGCGTGCTGCATTTATAAAGATGCCGGCTAAAGTTCATTTCAAGTCCCCGTTTCCTTTAGCATTCTTGACATGTGCTGTCAGTTGCATGTCAACATGTTACTATTGACAAAGACATGATAAGAGGATCCAAGTCTCTCGGTATAGCCATATCTCACTTCATAATTAATCCAGAGTCCTACAAAATCTACAAATGCTATGCTCATTTTTTTTACTTTGCAAATTTAGGCCAAGATCTTTAAAGAATTTATTTTTGAAGTATGCAGCCAAAGTACTTTTAGGTGCTTAACTGTACATGCAAATAAAATTTTGATACGAGTAATTTAAATGCTCACCGCAGTTGCCAATCTGACTTTGTCCCCCTATCCACAACTGAGCAATCCAGTACAGACCTGTACATGAAAATATTAAATTACAAAAAACACAGACAATATTTTGAGCTCACAATTGCTTTCAGATGTTCCCTCTGTCATAATATTAGATCCATTGTACTTGTTTATAGAGCACACATTTCCTAGAGAAAGCAGCAGCAAACTGCAAACAAAACTAACTGGTTTACCTCAGCAGTTTCAGCTCCATTCTTGCCTCTGTTTGTTACCAGAAACCACTCCCTTTCTGGAACTTTCAATATCGCCCAGAGACCTCTAATGGCTAAATACCATGGTTGCAAGTTAAGGCTTGTCTACACTGCTTTGCAGTTTGGAGTACAGGGAGGAGACCAGCAGCGCAGACCAACATGCTGCACTGTAACAAATCTGTTACCTCACATCCACAGCATCCACACAGGGGAGTTACAGTGCAGCACTTTGGTGCACGCTGCTGTTCTCAGTCCCACAGTCTGAACTGCGGGGCAGTGTAGACGTAGCCTTTTAAGTCCTCACACTCTCCAATTCACAGGCACTCCCCTTCCCATTTGTACCCTCATTTTCACTTTGTTATACACACCTCCTTTCCCCCTTCCTTCAGATGAAGGCCTCAGCAACCAAAAAGAAAACTAGCAATAGGCAAAGCCTATTTCACTGAATTTGAGCTCAACTGCTAACTACGGTATTATTATTTATACACACTAGAGTAGCACCAAGAAGCCCTAGTTATGGAGAAGGACCCCATTGTACCGATGCTATTAGGAACACAGAACAAGATGGCGGTACCTGCCCCCAAAAGCTTATAAGTAGGGCCCTACCAAATTCACAGTCTGGGAATTTTTGAAATTCCACTTCCTATTTGCTTGGCATGGACAGCTCACAGCACATCTTCCTAGCTGACCATGGTGGCTCCATGTAGCAAATGCTCTCCCGCTTGGAGCACACCTGAGTCGTTGATCTGTTGGCACTGTGGGGAGAGGAGGCTGTGCAGTCTCAGCTCCGCTCCAGCCATAGGAACTTGGATACCAACAATCAGATTTCTCATGGCATGTTGGATAAGGGCTACAAACAGGACATGCAGCAGTGCCGTGTGAAGATAAAGGAGCTGAGGCAGGCATACAAGAAGGCAAGGGAGTCAAACTGTCATTCTGGTGCTGCTCTGAAGACCCATCACTTCTATAAGGAGCTGGACACCATCGTCAGTGGTGACCCCACCTCCACCACTAAGAGCCCTGTGGATACTTCGGTGGGGCTGGAGACAGCGGATAGCAGACTCAACCCTGAGGACGAAGTTGTGGACAAGGAGGTTGAATTGGAAGACAAGATGGGACAGGCAACAGGGTTGTCTGGTACCGTGGTGAGCCAGGACCTCTTCTCAACACAAGAGGGTTCAAGCCAATCCCAGCACTCTGTGTACGGCACGCATGTTGCAGGAGAGGGGAGCTCTGGTAAGTGATCTTTTTGAGTTGATGCTGCTCAGTTATTTGAGGTAGAGCTGTCCTTTGCTTTGTTATACGCTAGAAGTGGCTGAAAGGATAGAAATGTACAAGACTAGCTGTGTTTGTGTGCACTTCACATTCCCGTTGCAGCTACATAGTGAGGCGGAACAGTATGTTAATGCACACCAAGATTTCACTGGAATCCTTCAGAGAGATCCCTAAGAAATCTTCCTGGAGATACTCACCAATCCTCTGCCAAAGGTTCCTTGGCAGAGCTGCTTTGTTTCTTCCCCCATTGTAGGAAACTTTCCCACGCCAATTGGCAATCACTTGTGCAGGGACCAAAGTGGCACACAGGAGAGCAGCACAGGGACCTGGTCTGAAGCCACACGCATGCAGGATATGCACCCTTGCAGGATATGCATACCATCAGGAGTGAGATATCAGCTTCAATGACCCCAACCTGTGGAAAATGGTAGCAGAATTTACAATTTTGTCCCTAGTCGCCTGCAGTGATCCCCTTAAAAAAACAACTAGACTGTTTGCCCCATCTTGAGCACCACCCCCAGCCCAAACTCACCATGTTTAGGGCATTCGCTGAGCTGTGTGCTTGCCAAGGGACCGTGAGAAACTGATTTGTATTTTAAATGGAGGTGTATTTTACTCTAATGATTTGACGCCCTGAGTGCGCTAACAATCATGCTGTTTATTGTTTCTTGCGCTTCAGCAGATGTGGCCTTCGGGGGAACCCCCTACACATCAGTGGAGCACCTCTACCAGATAAGAAGCGAGAAGGAGCAAGGAGGACGTGTTTCAAGAGGTGCTCCAATCCTCAGATGCTGAAAAACAAGAATACAGGGCCTGGAGAGAGACTGTAAATGAAAATTATAAAATAGACAGGCAGAACAGGAAGGAGAGCCAGGAGCGAATTTTAATGGGCCAGAAGCGGATGATAAAAGCAATGGAGGAGCAAACGGAGATGTTGAAGTCCCTAATCGAGCTGCAGGCAAAATATATAAGTGCTCACCCCCTACCCTCTGCAGCTGATACAGAACTGCTTGCCATGCCCTCCCAAACTCCTTGCACACATTCCTTGCATCTTTCTGGTCCATCTCAGTACCCTGTTCACTTCCCCTCTTCGGACAGCTTCCAGAATGACAGCTTGAGATATACACAGCTCTGAGAGCCTACATCAGGACACTGCCCTTCTCTGTTATCTCCCTTCCCACCAAGCATTTTCTGTGTGTTGTTAATTCTTATTTAATAAAAACACACTCTCTGAAAGATAATCAATCTTTATTTGTCTCCTACACATGGTGGTAGCTGCTGGAATTAATACACAGTGGCAATTAGAACATTTGCAGGCTACAAATCATGGTCAGGAATCATCACAATTTTCATGAAAGGCAGTAAGTTAACAAAGCATGGCAGAGTGCTGTATAGAAAGACATATTACTGGTGCGCATTGTCAAAATGTTGCCTAAAGCCTCCCTGATTCAATTAGCTCCCCCGTTGAGCCCCTCTAATAGCCCTGGTATCTGGTTGCTCAAAATCATCTGCCAGGTGATCAACCTCCACACTCCACTCCAGGCAAAACTTTTTGCCCTTAGCCTCACAAATATTATGCAACACACAACAGGCTGCTATGACCATGGGAATATTTTCCTCATGTAGGTCTAACCTGCCATAAAAGCAGCACCAACGAGCTTTTAATTTGTCAAATGCACATTCTATGGTCATTCTGCATCTGCCCAGCCTGTTGTTGAAGCACTTTTGGCTGTGTCCAGTTTCCCATGTAAGGCTTCATGAGCCATGGGAGTAAGGGGTATGCTGGGTCTCCCAGGATTACTATGGGCATTTCAACATTCCCCACTAGAATCTTCTGGCCTGGAAAGAAAGTCCCTGCTTGCAGCTTTCTGTACAGGGCAGTGTTCCTGAAGATGCGTGCGTCATCTACTTTCCCTGACTACCGTGCGTTGATGTCAGTGAAATGCCCATGATGATCCACAAGCGCCTCCAATACCATAGAGAAGTACTCCTTTTTATTAATGTACTCCATCGCAAGATGGTCCAGGGCCAAAATTGGGATCTGCATTCCATCTATCGCCCTGCTGCAGTTAGGGAATCCCATTGCCACAAAGCCATCCACTATTTCACACACATTTCCAAGAGTCACAGTCCTCCGTACCCGAATGTGATTAATGACCCTGCACACTTGTGTTAATGCAGCCCCAACGATGGACTTTGTGACTCCAAACTGATTAGTGACTGACCAGTAGCAATCTGGAGTTGCCAGCTTCCACACAGTGATTGCTGTATGCTTCTTCACCAAGAGGGCAGCTCTGATTCTGGTGTCCCTGTGCCACAGAGCTGGGGCGAGCTCAGCACACAGTTCCGGGAAGGTCAGATCAAAAGTTTTGCAGCGACTACTCTTCATCCCAGACCTGCATAATGATGTGATCCCACCACTCAGTGCTTGTTTCCCAAGGCCAATAGCGACAGTCCACCATGTGCAGCTGCTCCGTGAATGCCAAAAGTAATCTGGTGTTGTTTTTTTCCATGGAACACAGCAGGTCAGGCACCTCTGATTTCTGTTCAGATTGGGAACTCATGATATACTGCATGAGCATCCACGATGTTCTAATCTACCTAGATTTCAGTAAGACATTTGATACCGTGCCACATGGGGAATTATTAGTTAAATTGGATAAGATGGGGATCAATAGAAAAATTGAAAGGTGGATAAGGAATTGGTTAAAGGGGAGACTACAACGGGTCCTACTGAAAGGTGAACTGTCAGGCTGGAGGGAGGTTACCAGTGGAGTTCCTCAAGGATCGGTTTTGGGACCAATCTTATTTAATCTTTTTATTACTGACCTCGGCACAAAAAGTGGGAGTGTGCTAATAAAGTTTGCGGATGATACAAAGCTGGGAGGTATTGCCAATTTAGAGAAGGACAGGGATATCCTACAGGAGGATCTGGATGACCCTGTAAACTGGAGTAATAGTAATAGGATGAAATTTAATAGTGAGAAGTGTAAGGTCATGCATTTAGGGATTAATAACAAGAATTTTAGTTATAAGCTAGGGATGCATCAATTAGAAGTAACGGAAGAGGAAAAGGACCTTGGAGTATTGGTTGATCATAGGATGACTATGAGCCGCCAATGTGATATGGTTGTGAAAAAAGCTAATGCGGTCTTGGGATGCATCAGGAGAGGTATTTCCAGTAGGGATAAGGAGGTTTTAGTACCGTTATACAAGGCACTGGTGAGATCTCACCTGGAATACTGTGTGCAGTTCTGGTCTCCCATGTTTAAGAAGGATGAATTCAACCTGGAACAGGTACAGAGAAGGGCTACTAGGATGATCCGAGGAATGGAACACCTGTCTTAGGAAAGGAGACTCAAGGAGGTTGGCTTGTTTAGCCTAACTAAAAGAAGGTTGAGGGGAGATATGATTGCTCTCTATATATATATCAGAGGGATAAATACCAGAGAGGGAGAGGAATTATTTAAGTTCAGTACCAATGTGGACACAAGAACAAATGGATATAAACTGGCCACCCGGAAATTTAGACTAGCAATTAGACGAAGGTTTCTAACCATCAGAGGAGTGAAGTTTTGGAATAGCCTTCCAAGGGAAGCAGTGGGGGCAAAAGATCTATCTGGCTTTAAGATTAAACTCGATAAGTTTATGGAGGAGATGGAGGGATAACATGGTTTTGGTAATTAAATATTCATGGTAAATAGGCCCAATGGCCTGTGATGGGATATTAGATGAGATTAGATTAAAGAATTTTCTGTAGTATCTGGCTGATGAATCTTGCCCATATGCCCAGGGTTTAGCTGATTGCCATATTTGGGGTCAGGAAGGAATTTTCCTCCAGGGCAGATTGGAAGAGGCCCTGGAGGTTTTTCACCTTCCTCTGTAGCATGGGGCACGGGTCACTTGCTGGAGGATTCTCTGCTCCTTGAAGTTTTAAACTACGATTTGAGGACTTCAGTAGCACAGATATAGGTGTGAGGTTTTTTGCAGGAGTGGTGGGTGAAATTCTGTGGCCTGCGTTGTGCAGGAGGTCAGACTAGATGATCATAATGGTCCCTTCTGACCTAAATAGCTATGATGTGTTCATAATGCTAACCACAACGGTAGAGAGCAGTGCAGGATCCATGCTTTCAGACAAAGATGGTGGATGCACAGTAAACAGGGGCCATTGAAAAATGGTGCAAAACGCTGTTGGAAAACCATGGAATAATGAGATCGAAAAAACTACATCATGTGATGTTGAGCCCACACCCGTGATGCACTGCGATTCACTCTTCCTTCCCACAATGCCTCGCTGTAGAAGGTAGTGAGTAGCACAGTGGGATAGCTACCCACAGTGCAATGCTCTCATTTTCAATGTTAGAGCACCAACTGTGGACATGCTCCGCCAACAGAAGGAGCATTGTGTGAACATGCACAAATGATGTAATTATACCAGTTTTTGATTTGATCATCGGCATAACCTGCGTCAACACAACTCTGTAGTGTAGACAAGGCCTTAATCATGTTGATCTTGAGCTGAGAGCTAGACCACAAGGAGATGTTAGCAAGACAGGTCAAGATTTTAGTTTGGATAGAAAGAGACAGGTCTGGGGTAGAGAGGTAGCTCTGTGATTGTCAGCATACAGAAGCTAGTTAGGGTGACCCCATAGTAAGTGTGAAAAATCAGGATAGGGTGGGGGGTAATAGGCGCCTATATAAGAAAAAGAAAAAGCCCCAACTATCGGGACTCTCCCTATGAAATCATAGGATCATAGGACTGGAAGGGATCTCGAGAGGTCATCTAGTCCAGTCCCCTGCACATCTGGTTACCCTAAGGTCAGTTGAGTTAGTGTTTGTAGATGAAACTACCCAGAAATAAGGTGTAGAGGGAGATAAGGTGCAAGTTTCATACACTGCGGAGTCTCTCTTGTGAAGGCGAGTCATCTCTAGAAAAATACAGTTGCTTCTTTTAATAAGTTATTATGATTTTTTAAAAGAAATTTCCAGTTGGAAAAAATATTTCAACTATATCGTAGAAAAATGAAATTAGTTAATTTGTCACATGCTTTTAATGATTGTAGTTTAATTAAAAAAAGAAAAGGAGTACTTGTGGCACCTTAGAAACTAACCAATTTATTTGAGCATGAGCTTTCGTGAGCTACAGCTCACTTGTGCATCTGATGAAGTGAGCTGTAGCTCACGAAAGCTCATGCTCAAATAAATTGGTTAGTCTCTAAGGTGCCACAAGTACTCCTTTTCTTTTTGCGAATACAGACTAACACGGCTGTTACTCTGAAACCTGTAGTTTAATTGCCCCTTTTACTAATAATCAGAGAGATTTATGTTTCAGGGTTTTCAAACTAGCTAGAAACATAAAGAGTAACAAGAAAACATTCTACAACTACATTAGAAGGACAGGGTACGCCCGTTACTCAATGAGGAGGGAAAAACAATCACAGAAAATGTGGAAATGGCAGAGGTGCTTAATGACTTCTTGTTTCGGTTTTCACCAAGAAGGTTAGTAGTGATTGGATGTCTAATATAGTGAATGCCAGTGAAAATGAGGTAGAATCAGAGGTAAAAATAGGGAAAGAACAAGTTAAAAATTATGTAAACAGGTTAGATGTATTCACGTCACCAGGACCTGATGAAATGCATTTTAGAATACCCAAGGAGCTGACTGAGGAGATATCTGAGCCATTAGCTATTATCTTTGAAAGCCATGGAAAACGGGAGAGATTCCAGAAGACTGGAAAAGGGCAAATATAGTGCCCATCTATGAATAGGGAAATAAGGACAACCCGGGGAATTACAGACCAGTCAGCTTAACTTCTGTACCCAGAAAGATAATGAAGCAAATAATTAAGAACAAATCTTGTCAGACCAACCTGATAGCTTTCTTTGGTAACAAGCCTTATGCATAGGGGAGAAGCGGTAGACATGGTATATCTTAACTTTAGTAAAGCTTTTGGTACTGTCTCACATGACTTTCTCATTAACAAACTAGGGAAATGCAACCTAGATGGAGCTACTATAAGGTGGATGCATAACTGGTTGGAAAACGGTTCGCAAAGAGTAATTATCAGTGGTTCACAATCATAGAATCATAGAATATCAGGGTTGGAAGGGACCTCAGGAGGTCATCTAGTCCAACCCCCTGCTCAAAAGCAGGACCCATCCCCAATTAAATCATCCCAGCCAGGGCTTTGTCAAGCCTGACCTTAAAAACTTCCAAGGAAGGAGATTCCACCACCTCCCTAGGCAACGCATTCCAGTGTTTCACCACCCTCCTAGTGAAAAAGTTTTTCCTAATATCCAACCTAAAACCTCCCCCACTGCAACTTGAGACCATTACTCCTCGTTCTGTCATCAGCTACAACTGAGAACAGTCTAGATCCATCCTCTTTGGAACCCCCTTTCAGGTAGTTGAAAGCAGTTATCAAATCCCCCCTCATTCTTCTCTTCTGCAGACTAAACTATCCCAATTCCCTCAGCCTCTCCTCATAACTCATGTGTTCCAGACCCCTAATCATTTTTGTTGCCCTCCGCTGGACGTTTTTCAATTTTTCCACATCCTTCTTGTAGTGTGGGCCCAAAACTAGACACACTACTCCAGATGAGGCCTCACCAATGTCGAATAGAGGGGAACGATCACGTCCCTCGATCTGCTGGCAATGCCCCTACTTATACATCCCAAAATGCCATTGGCCTTCTTGGCAACAAGGGCACACTGCTGACTCACATCCAGCTTCTCGTCCACTGTCACCCCTAGGTCCTTTTCCACAGAACTGCTGCCTAGCCATTCGGTCCCTAGTCTGTAGCTGTGCATTGGGTTCTACCGTCCTAAGTGCAGGACCCTGCATTTATCCTTATTGAACCTCATCAGATTTCTTTTGGCCCAATCCTCCAATTTGTCTAGGTCCCTCTGTATCCTATCCCTGCCCTCCAGCATATCTACCACTCCTCCCAGTTTAGTATCATCCGCAAATTTGCTGAGAGTGCAATCCACACCATCCTCCAGATCATTTATGAAGATATTGAACAAAACCGGCCCCAGGACCGACCTCACTTGTTATGCTGGAAGGGCATAACAAGTGAGGTCCCGCAGGGCCCAGTTATGGGTCAGGTTCTGTTCAATATCTTCATCAATGATTTCGATAATGGCATACTTATACATTGTATAAGTAGGGGCATAGCGAGCAGATCGAGGGACGTGATCGTCCCCCTCTATTCGACATTGGTGAGGCCTCATCTGGAGTACTGTGTCCAGTTTTGGGCCCCACACTACAAGAAGGATGTGGATAAATTGGAAAGAGTCCAGCGAAGGGCAACAAAAATGATTAGGGGTCTGGAACACATGACTTATGAGGAGAGGATGAGGGAACTGGGATTGTTTAGTCTGCGGAAGAGAAGAATGAGGGGGGATTTGATAGCTGCTTTCAACTACCTGAGAGGTGGTTCCAGAGAGGATGGTTCCAGACTATTCTCAGTGGTGGAAGAGGACAGGACAAGGAGTAATGGTCTCAAGTTGCAGTGGGGGAGGTTTAGGTTGGATATTAGGAAAAACTTTTTCACTAGGAGGGTGGTGAAACACTGGAATGCGTTGCCTAGGGAGGTGGTGAAATCTCCTTCCTTGGAAGTTTTTAAGGTCAGGCTTGACAAAGCCCTGGCTGGGATGATTTAATTGGGGATGGGTCCTGCTTTTGAGCAGGGGGTTGGACTAGATGACCTCCTGAGGTCCCTTCCAACCCTGATATTCTATGATTCTATAGAGAGTACACTTATAAAGTTTGCAGATGATACCAAGCTGGGAGAGCTTGCAAGTGCTTTGGAGGATAGGATTATAATTCAAAATGATCTGGACAAACTGGAGAAATAGTCTGAAGTAAATAGGATGAAATTCCATAAGGACAAATGCAAAGTACTCCATTAGGAAGGAACAATCAGTTGCACACATAAAAAAAGGGAAATGACTGCCCGGAAAGGAGTACTGCAGAAAGGGATCTGAAGGAAATAGACCACAAGCTAAATATGAGTCAACTGTGTAACACTGTTGCAAAAAAAGCAAACATCATTCTGGGATGTATTAGCAGGAGTGTTGTAAGAAAGACATGAGAAGTAATTCTTTCACTCTACTCCACGCTGATTAGGCCTCAACTGGAATGTTGTGTCCAGGTCTTGGCACCACATTTCAGGAAAGATGTGAACAAACTGGAGAAAGTCCAGAGAAGAGTAACAAAAATGATTAAAGGTCTAAAAAACATGATCTATGAGGGAAAATTGAAAAAAAATGGGTTTGTTTACTCTGGAAAAGAGAAGACTGAGTGGGGACATGATAACAGAATTCAAATACATAAAAGGTTGTTACAAGGAGAAGGGAGAAAAATTGTTCTTAACCTCTGAGGATAGGACAAGAAGCAGTGGGTTTAAATTGCAGCAAGGGAGGTTTAGGTTGGAGATTATGGAAAACCTCCTAACTGTCAGGGTGGTTAAGCACTGGAATAAATTGCCTAGGAAGATTGTGTAATCACCATCATTGGAGATTTTTAAGAGCAGGTTAGACAAACACCTGTCAAGGATGATCTATAATACTTATTCCTGCCATGAGTGCAGGGGACTGGACAAGATGACCTCTTGAGGTCCCTTCCAGTCCTATGATTCCACGATTCTCCCTCAAAAACAAACTCCTCTTCCTAGATCCCTCTGTGAGGTAATAAACAAGAATTGTGACATCATAGTCATTTCTATGGCAAGACCCTTACACCACAAATGTCAAACAAAAGCGTTGCATTATCTAAAAGAAGAAGCTGGGTTTTGGGGCAGTGAGTGAATAACCCTGTTCTGATTCATTAATATTCAATAATAGCAAAATTAATATTGAAAATTACTAAAGCTAAATAGCTCCTTATCAATACTCGTTTCAAAAGTACGCCCTATTTTGAACGCATCTTGTTAAACCAAATTTAGTGCACATACAAGTTGATGGATGGCCTTCACTGGAGACTGGAGTCCTTGATGGAGCCACAGAACAAGAACCTCATGTCTCACAGGAGTGCAAGCTTTCCCACCCTTTTGCATTAGCCACGTCCTGTAAAGATTACCTGTAGCCATCCAGTCGGTCTCGGTCATTTTGGCCACAGAAGTTATGCCAAGTTGCCAACTTGTAACTGTTGTGATGTTTGTTGTTGTCATAGGCAGTCAATATCCTGAACAAACCATATGGAATTAAGATAAACCTTACTTAATTAAGTTAAACCTTTATCAAATTAGGGTTAATACCTTTGGGGTATATTGTATTAAAACTGCAAGGGAATGAGTATGTGAGAGAGAGAGAGAGAGAGAGTTTGTGTGTGTGTGTGATTGTGGCAACATATGTACTTTCTTTAGTAGGGAGGGAAGATATTAATGTACTTTTTCCATTACCAACCCTTTGAAGCCACCCCTTCTAGAGAGATATGCATACACTAGTTCAAAGAGGATTTTCCAAGGACCAACAGACAAAGAAAGGGTTTTCAAACTGGCTTATGGCCTTCTGCTTGATCCAGCAAATGAACAGGAACCCTGGTGCATGGTGGGCTCCAATCCTTAGGATAGGCTTGGAAGGACTGGCCCTACTGAGGCCCCATAAGACTGAGTACTTGTTCTGAGCTGAAGCTGTGATGAACTGGTAATCACAAGGAATTGCCTTGAGTGGGGGTTGAAGACTGCTCCTGCCAGAACCCATGTTAGGGCTGGGGTTAATTCCTTTTGGCTTACTAGCATGTGTGTAGATTCTTTTATTGTTTTTAATGTTTTGTCTGTAATGCTTTTTACCTTCAGAATAAAGTAGGTTTGCACAGGAAGTGCTGTGTGGTAACTTGTATCTGTAGCAATTATACCTGTTAACTCTCTCTAAAGAGAAAGCAAGCAGGTGTGCTGAGAAATACACAGTGAAGGCAGGGACCTGTGCAGAACTGGAAATACCTTTGTCAGAGGGGTGAGAGATGCATGTCTCCATCCAAAAGGGGCAACACCTGGGGCGCTGGAAGCCTGAGAGTGGTTGGCCTTGCTAGACCACTGAGGGAAAATCCAGGTGCAGTTGCCCTGAACTGTGACCGTTGGAATCTGGCCCTCTATCCGGTAGGAAATGGATTAAAGCTGACCTGCTGTTTTGAGGTGCAAACTTTACATTACTTTCTCTGTCGAAAAGTAACATTAATAATCATTCATGCCTCTTTTTCCTTAGGATAGCCTAGAATCAACCCTTCTCTCCATAATATGATAATGGGTCACAAGCCTCATGAGACTCTCTTTAATTTAGGCAAGAGGGTTCATGGTTATAAATGAAACTGAAATGGGGGTGCAGGCTACAATGGGGAAAGCTGCCCACAATTCCTGTTTGCAACGCAGCCTGTGGAACAGGGGTTCTCAAACTGGGGGTTGGGACCCCTGAGGGGGTCGCGAGATTATTACATGGGGGGTCGCAAGCTGTCAGCCTCCACCCCAAACCCAGCTCTGCAGCCAGCATTTATAATGGTGTTAAATATATAAAAAGTGTTTTTAATTTATAAGGGGGGGTCACACTCTGAGGCTTGCTATGTGAAAGGGGTCACCAGTACAAAAGTTTGAGAACTACTGCTGTAGAAAGAGGGCCATATTCAGAGCTGGTGTGAGCAGCTACAATTCCCCTGAAGAAAAAGGAGCTGCAGCTACTTCCTCCAAAATCTGCGTGGCTCAGCAATTTAGCATACACACAAGCACACGCCAACCACAGAGCGTGTTCTGAGGACACTAGCATTGCTATGAAATAAAATAGAACAAAACCATTCCGGGTACTACTATACAAATAAACATACCCAGCACTCCACTTGGCTTCAGACTTCCCACCAGGTATAATCACAGTTTCTTAATTACCAAAACATTTTAGGGTGTTTGAGAACTCAAAATAACTGGGGTTGGGATATAAGCAAAATGTGCCCATTCTTCAAAAAGATTATATATCCTGCATGAGGACTGGAAGAACACCATGCTACTAAAAGATGCCTTGTCTGTGTGCCTTCACTGGCTTGTGAAGTAAAACAAATTCATTCCAATTTTAAGGCATACCGTACATATTGGATGTACAACCCAAGCCTTAGCCAAATGATGTGTCACTGAAGGTAAATTGTCTGCACGTGGATAGTAAACGGGCACCAAATGCTACCCAGAGCTTTCAAGGTTATTGTGGATAATATAGAGCTATTTTCCTCCTTTTGCACTAAAATGGTTGAATGGAACATTTGTTTTCTGTCTGAAAACGTTAAAAATCATTACCAAAGATTGGATGTTACATTTCCAGTGCTTAAAAGCCCCTGTTTTCTTAACATGAAAAGAACTTTGAATGTATCCCATTTGTTACTGTGCAAATGCATTTGCCAGTTCGTTTAAATGCCAGCACAATTGCTTTAGCAGAGTTAATAAAGGTAATCTGAACAGCCTTATTTTTGTCCCTAATGTTCACCCCAAAAGGAAATGTGTTTCTTATTAATAATAGTGTGTGTGACAGAAAATACTGAGTACATGTATCTGTTCCCATTCACTTGCCAAAAATGGATCATCAGAACTTTTAAAAGAACAACAAAAATAACAAACAAATTAACTTCTTCCCTGCCAGAAGGAACTCTTACAAACGTGTAGTTTGAATCTCAACTCTGATTGCCACCATGGAGTAACTTACTCAACTTATTCTCAGAAGGAATATAGAGCTCCTGTTTGTACTCCCTTAGGATCACATAAGAAACTATTTTGTCTGTCACATTCTCTGTCAAGCCAACCATTAAGTGTACCTTGCCAGCATACACCATACCTACGGAAGGAACAGCTTATGGGCTCGGGACTGAATTTCTATCTATACAGACATCCATCCTTTTAAACACTTTCTATAGAGCCCATCACAATACTGAGAACCTCAAGCATTCAAAAATCATGTCAGACCCCAAAACCATGAGATTTTAAGCCAATCATGATACTTACAAAAAATAGCTGCTGGCTTTTTCTTTTTGGCTTTCTGATTTCTGAGTCTTTAGAATACACTCGGGTCACACTTTCAAGCTTTTCTCTGCAACTGTGAGGACTAGAAACTCACTTAAAAAACAAAACAAAACAGTTCTCATGCAACTCTCTTGTTCCAGTAGCTGGAACTTGAAGAAAAAACACCAAATATTTAGAGCTTCGATAAAATTGTGAGACTTGGCAAAACTGCCATTACACTAGCATCTAAGCATTAGGTTAGGGACCAGTTTAGCAAGTTACTGAAAATGAGTGCTAATTCAAGGGAGTGAAAGAGCAACAGTGAGGTCGATCAGGACACACAAACATAACCCTCAGTAATAATTAAGTTTTTATCACATTAGCTTCCAACCCTTATGCGAAAGTCCTTTACTAAGAATTTAACAGAGAATGATCAACCTGTTTAGAGAGATTTAAACCATCTATAGAATTCCATAGCAGAAAGAATTCTAAATTAATTCTAAAGGTTGGTTTTAAAACACACACATTTCACGCTTCTCACATTTAGGAGATAGCACTTCCTAGCAATGTGTTTCTATAAGAAATACTCAAAAAGAATATAGAGTTTAATAGAAAACGATATCCTTTCTATAAGATTTTAAAACAAATCTATGGAATTGAGAATTCTTTTGGCTATAGAATTCTATAGCCATACTCTCAGGACAGACACCACAATGTTATGATTGGATCAAAATGCTGGCTCCTACGTGCTTCTAAGCCCCTTGGGTCTGGGTAATGGCTGATCATTGTTCCTAACTCTGAGTCATTCAGGCACACTCCAGATGCATAACTCATGACTGACACGCTTCTTAGGCAGTGGGAACCTGCAGTCCCGCTGCCTGGACCCCAGAACCAATGCCACAGCTCTTACGAGCACACAGTTACTTAGATGTTCCCCCAGAATCCACCTGGCTGTGGGAGTTCTGGTTTCCTAATTAAACACTTGCGGGGCAACATGACAGTAAAACAAGGAATTCAGATTTTGCAGAAGAATCTCTAACAATCTCAATTTTAGTCTTAAAAAGCATAACATCTGTGGTGTAAGAACCTGCAGGCCTAGCATCTGGGTCCAGGAGGGTTCTGTGCTGCTGACTCTGCCACATTGCCTCTGGAGGCTTATGCTTGGCTTCTGTTGGAGGACCCTGTGAATCTGTGCTCGGCAGGAAGTACTACATAGCAGGACCTGAGTGGTGGCCCTTTGCAGCCCACTGATTGGCTGGTATCAGTACTTAAACCCGGAAGATGTCTGAGCAACAATGCAGACTGCCTACCTGTCTCTGCTCCAGACCCTACTCACAATAGACCCTAGACTCCAGCTTCCAACCCTGGTTTGTCCTTGGCTTTGTTCTTCGATTGCTGTCTGCAACCTGGCAGTTGATCCTGATCCCCTAGTAACTCCCTGCCTGCCTGCCTGCCTCCTGCATTTCTGTTTGACATCTGGCCTGTCTCGGATTCTGACCTCCTGGTAACCTGACCCTGACCCTGTCTCCTGACACCTGAACCTTAGTCTGCCTTTTGGCCTGTCTTGGACTCTGATCCGTAAATGGCAGATTTCTATTCACGGGGAGCTGAACCAAAATCCCAGATATTTGGGAGATTTCAGGCCTAGACTTGACCCTTTGTGGCTCAGGCCCATCTCCAGCTCATGTGCTGACATTGTTAAGTAGTCTAATGATTTTCAGCCCTCTTTGTAAGGACACAGAGTTCAGAGATACCTTCTTTGAGACTCAAAGTTTGAAATAGATTTTCCCCCCTCCCCACACTAGAAACAAAATTAGAGCTCTACCTGACTTTTTCAAATGCCAGGTTTTTTAGCCTCTCTTTTTAATTTATCGCCTTTTCAAAGACACACTGTCTATTTTTAGTTTCTTTTGAAGATATGTGCTGTAACAAGTGAACAGCAAGAATCAATGGACAGAGTACTGGTTTAAACCCAAATAGCTCCCACACAAACTAGGCCCCAGCATGACAACTTGCTATCTGTCTCATGTGTCTCTGTTTCAGGGAGCAACATTTTTCTTAAATCAGCAAAACATAGTTGTGACATTGCACTCCATATGATTTTAGGAAAATATGCTAATGAGTGTGAATATAATGTAACTGGAATATGCTTCATGCAAAAGGTCTCTTGTAAGGTATCATTACAAAGCTTATAATCTACTGACTGTGGTCATCCTACTTGTATAAATGTATCATTCTTGTATCTGAAACTAGAAATATGAAATATAAGTCTGAGGTCCTATTGTGATTATGCAAAGTGTGGGCCATTAATGGTTGTTTGGAATCTTGATGGCTTCCATCAACTAGGACAATTGATTGTAAATGGCTCTGTTTACTTGCAAACCTTCCTATGAGTCAGCCCAGAAAGAATGAAGGCTTGGGGGGTCTCACAGGACATGTGACCATGTCACCTGGTACTGGGAGCCATCTTAAACCTGGTGCTTTTCCATTTAGGAGGGGTGGGGACCCAGAGAGACAAAAGATTCCCACCTTGTGCCAAAGCAATATAAAAGGGTGGAACAGAACAAAGGAGATTCCAGTCATGAGAAATCCCCTAGTTACCACCTGAGCTGAAGCTAACAAGAACTGTACCAGGGGAAAGGATTGGGCCCAGACTAGGAAGGAGTCCAGTCTGTAAAAGAAGCTTATTGGAGCATCTCTGAGGGTGAGATTTTATCTGTAATCAGTTTCTTAATGTATTAGACTTAGACTTGCATGGGTTTTTTGCGGGGAGGGGAGGCTTGGTAACTTACTTTGTTCTGTTATTACTTAGAACCACTTAAATCCTATTTTTTATACTTAATAAAATCACTTTTGCTTATTAATTAACCCAGAGTAAGTAATTAATACCTGGGAGAGCAAACAGCTGTGCATATCCCTCTATCAGTGTTATAGAGGGCAGACAATTTATGAGTTTACTCTGTATATGCTTTATACAGAGTAAAACAGATTCATTTGGGGTTTGGATCCCATTGGGAGCTGGGTGTTGGAAACAGCAGCACTTCTTAAGCTGTTTTCAGCTAAGGCTGAAGCTTTGGGGTGCATGGTTCAGACCCTGGGTCTGTGTTGGAGCAGACTGGCATCTGTGGCTCAACAAGGTAGGGTTCTGGAGGCCCAAACTGGCAGAGAAAACGGGCTCAGAACAGGGCCGGCTCTACAGTTTTTGCCGCCCCAAGCAGTGAAAAAAACTGCCACTGCAGATGGCAAATAGAAAAAGCTGCCGCCGATTTGCTGCCGTGGTGGGCGGAAGAACTGCTGCCCCTTTCTAACTGCTGCCCCAAGCATCTGCTTGGAATGCTGGTGCCTGGAGCTGGTTCTGGCTCAGAGGTAGTCTCAGCACATCAGGTGACACAATCCCAAGGTGGTTTCTGTGTTCAAACCCATCACAATAGTCTCCTACTTCTTTCTTCCATGTTGGTAAGTGAGCCATTTTCATACAGTGCCTATTTCTGACTCTCATATAAATCAGCTCCAAAGCTTGGGATATGCCAAAAATGGGTTATTCGTATTCTGCTACACTCTTTTATGCAGCTCTGCTCTCACAAAATGGAACATGTGTCTGATGAGCTTATTTACATTCCAAATGCATGGCTGGTAGAGATAGAGAGTAGGCAACATATAAAGTCAATAGCACCTGTCAAAAATGTTGGTGTGGGTGGTCAAGCCTAGTGGTTGGAGGAGGAGTCAGATGACAGGAATAGAACTAGGAGTCACAGCCGGAGCCAAGTGTCAGGAAGTAAGCAGGGGGCTGGACTGGATCAGGGTAGGAGCAAGGCTAGTAAAAAGGCAGGCACAGGAGTGACTGCAGTTGTAGGTGTAAGAACCTGGGGCTCATCCCTTTTGGATCTGGTTTAATCACCAGGGATGAATAAGTTGTGAATGTGAAGGTGGTCGGGAACTTGGGAGGAAGTGATCATGAACTGATAGAATTCAAGATCCTATGGAAAGGAAGACATGAGAACAGTAAAACAAGGACACTGGACTTCAGAAAGGCAGATTTCAATTGATTCAGAGAAATAGTAGGCAAGGTCCCATGAAAAGTCCAATTAGGAAGAAAAGGAGTCAAAGGGAGATGGCAGTTCCTAAAAGATGCAATACTAGAGACTCAACACTGAGGTATTCCAGCACAGAGGAAAGATAAGAAGTGCCACAGGAGGCCAATATGGCTGCACAAGGTGTTTTTTAGTCATCTAAAACCCAAAAGGGATACATATAGGAAATGGAAGGATGGGCATGTCACCAAGGAAATATACATGGAATAGCATGAGTTTGTAGGGACAAAATTAGGAAAGCCAAGGCAAAAAATGAGTTACAGCTGCCAAGAAATGTTAGAGAAAACAAGAAGGCGTTCTTCAAACATGTCAGATAAAAAAGAAAGACCAAGGTCAGTGTGAGTTGGCTGCTCAGTGGAGAAGATGAGCTGGTAACGGAAGATGATAGGAAAGCAGAGCTGCTCAATGCCTACCTTGCTTCAGTCTTCTCACAAAAAATAACATGTGACCGGATGACTAGAGAAGTGGGGAAGGAATGCAGATCAATATAAGCTAAGAACATGTCAGAGATCTTTTGACCAATTTGAATGAATTCAAATCAGAGGTGCTGGATGCTATTCACCCGAGGGTACTGAAGGAATTCTCTGAGGAAATCTCGAAGCCACTGGTAACAATATTTACAAACTCATAGATGATAGGAGAGGTCCTGGGAGACTGGAGAAGGGCTAACATAGTGCCCATCTTTAAAAAGGTGAAAAAGATGGAGTTGGGGGACGATAAACCAATCAGCCTGACTTCAATACCTGGGAAGCTACTAAAACAATGCATAAAACATTCAATTTGCAAATACCTGGAGGATGAATGGGTAATCAATAGCAGCAAGCATGGATTTACCCATAACAAATCATGCCAAACCAGCTTGGTTTCTTTCTTTGACAGGGTAACTGATTTGGTGGATAGGGGGAATGCAGTGGATATAATATACCTGGACTTCAGCAAGTCTTTTGACACAGTCACGCATGACATTCTGATAAGCAATCTGGAGAAATGTGTACTTGTGGGACTACCCTTAAATGGATAGATAATTGGTTAAACAACTGCTAACAAAGACTGACTATTACTGGAATGATGTTGGATTGGAGGGAGGTCTCAAGTGGGGTTCCAGAGAGATCTGTTCTGGGTCCTGTGTTGTTTAACATCTTTATTAATGACCTGGATGTAAGTATAGAGTGCATACTGATCAAGTTTGCAGATGGCAGAAAGCTGGTTGGGGCGGGGGGTCTGGAATCCAACGTAGGCTGGCTGCAGGGAAAGCAGGGTACAGTCAGGAGAGATGGGCCATTTGCTGCGGTTGCTGGCAGGCAGGTTGCAGAAGGAATGGATTGTCCCCTCCTGAGGCTTTTATATAGGATGAGGGGAAAGACAGGCCATTCCTGTGGTGGTGCAGTCAGGCCAGGTGCAGGGCAAAGTGCTGCACTGGCCAGCTGTAAGCAGACCTTGTCTCTCTTCCACTCCCTGGCTGGTCTCTGCAATGTGGAGAAGAAGGGCTAATTATAGCCTTCCCAGGCATCCAGGCTCTTCGTGCGGTCAGACCACTTCCTGTGCTGTCTGGCTGTCTCCTGCCATCTCATTAGCTGCTGGTGACTGCTGTTGTCTCTTCTCCTCCCATTGGTTGAGGGAATAGGCTCACTGGGATGACTGGAGATCATGACCTCCCCCTTCCCTTCAGCTACTTGGGGAAGTCAACAGTGCAGGACTCTGTGTTTGGACCCCACTGGGGTCCAAAACACGTGTCTCTTCTCTTGGGACACTTCTCCCTTGCAAAGGGGGTGGGGGCTACACTGAAATTTTGTTGTTTTTTTAATGCAAAATTATGACTTTACCCCTTATTTGTAATGACAAATGCCTAATTCATAATTGACCTTTCTGACCATAAAGTCAGTTAGTTGCTCTGTCAGAAGCCTTTGGTGCTTACAGATAATTCAGAATGATTTTTGTTAATATTTTATGTTGTTTTCTTCTATCCATGGCTAGTTAGGAGGTGCTGTCACATCCCAACCGGCATGGGCTGAGCCCGAGCAGACACAGGTATAGTTCTCAGTTCTCTGCATGACCAGGACCTGCTACAACAACAGAATGGTCATCAGCAAAAATGGAAACTAAAGGTAGTTCGGAATTTTTCTGCTGGAAAATGTCATTTCTGCATAACTGAAACTTTCCATTTTTCCAATAAAATTCCATTTTCCACTGGGAAAATTACAATGGCATATTTTGTTTCAGGTCAGCTGGACCTAAATTGGAATATTTTATTTCATTGAACTGACCCAAAATATTTCATTCTGAATCAGTTCAGTAAAACCTGAAACTGCATTCCCCTGTCTGCGCATTGCCTAACAGGAGTTGTAGTTCAGACCCCCTCAGAACACTGCATTCATTCTGTGACATGTAATGTGGATTTCCCTTTGACCAAGCTCTGCATGGTGCACTATAGGAGATGTAGTTCAGTCAGGGAACCTGGCCCATAGGGGAGAGTCGGGGCATCAGCCTCCTGACCTACAGCTCCCATGAGGTGATATGCCACTGTGGGAAAATGCAGTTTAATGTTCAAAATGAAGCATTTTGAATCAGTTCAACAAACTGAAATGAAACATTTTGATTTCAGGAATGTTAAAATGTTTCATTTTAATTGAAAATGTCAAAATGACAAATTGCTCACCTCTATCTCATAGAAGCAGAAGTCAAAACAGCCTGGTTTCTGCTTAGCTTGCATTGGTTTTTATGCAAAAGAAAACTAACACCCCAAAACACACACACATGCTCACACAGCACAGCCTGCCAAAAACTAGCCAGGTGGCAACCTTATGATGATGATCACACTATGCTATGAACAATCCCAGCAGGGTAGCTATTTCACAGGGGCCTGGAGTGCAGCATCAGCAGCTAGCTCTACTACAATTACTCTTACACAAAGGAGACTGAGGGTATTGTACAGTAACTTCCCAAACATCACAGTATTGCTATTGTAAAATAGTTGTAGGGACCATCACTGTAAAATTACTGTCACACGTTTTTGCAAGGATCATTACTTACCTCTTCTCCCCGCTGTTTCACTTTTTTTTTAAATGACGCCCCTCAAGATTATTTCCTGTGTGTCTAGAGCAAGAGAAGTCAGTAAGAATTTATCAAAACTGTAATTTCCAATATTATGTTAATTAAATGTTAATCTTCCTGTGAATTATTAACTATGCTACAGCCAAAATATCAATAGATGACGTTTAACGTGATATAATATTCCCAATATTCAGATCTAAGATTTTAAAGTTCACAGACTTGATTTATAGAGAGAGCTGTTAAGGTTTGCCAGAAAACTCCCCTTAGAATAATGTGACAGAATCTTAAGGATGCTGCTGTTTTCAGCAGATACCAACATTCTTCCCGTGTTCCACAGCAAGTGATGTGCTGCCAGTGTTTTAACAAGGGCCACCCCACCCCTTAAATCTGTGATAATGCCCACGTCCCAGGGCTGCATGTATTTGCAGAGAGGAGGGTGGGAGGGACTAAGGAATCTATTAATTTGTTTTCCCTTCCTAGTTAGACAAAAATATTCGTTAATAATCATGACAAATGAAAGAGACCACAACTTATGTTGACAATGTTTAAATTTTGCTCCTGAAAAATACACCAAGTGGATTGATACTGTAGTACAGTGCTCTGTTTATAGCACTAAAAATGAGTGAGGGTTGAAAGAGCTTGAGGCAGTGCTAAGGAATAATTTCCTCTTGGGATATCTTTTGAAAATTGCTACCACCTCTCTCAGACCATTTCAAAGGCAAAAGAAAATAATAAAGCTACTCAGAAGTATTTTTATGAGCCCCAGGGATGAGTCATATCTGGCAGGGATGATTTAACAGGATGTGGAGAGGGGCTGACTCCAACAGAGGTAGGAAAATCGCCCCCGACCCTCCTTTCAGTTTGGTGGCTGAATCTGAACAAGTGCCCTCCCCCTCTAGCGTCTCTTCCAACATATGACAGAGACAGCATCCTCCTTTCTTCCATGTAGCTCAGTGAGACACATGGCCAAGCTTACTGATATAAGATACTCGGTGTATAAAAATAACATTGTCAAGAATTTCCAGCCACCTTGACAAGAGTCTGACGGCCCATTTCCTTTAGTTACAGAAAAAAGCAGCTCATCAGATAACTGTCCTAACCTTTCCTTAGAGAGACAAGGTGGGTGAGGTAATGTCTTTTATTGGACCAATTTCTGTTGGTGAGAGACAAGCTTTCCAGCTATGCAGAGCTCTTCTTCAGGTCAGTGGCCTTTGCTTGTCAGCAACAAGAGCTTGGTAACAAATAAAGATAGTGCCATCTCTAATCTCACAAGTACCTTTCAATCCACTTACGGATGGGAAAGTAAGTTCCCCTTCTAGCTCAGTGGCAGATGATATAAGCTCAGAATTACGTGTAACCCTTCTGCCTGTCAGAGTTGGCAGCAACAAGGGCCGGGTTCAATATCTAGGGGATCCATTACAATAACACAATGCAAACCGGCTCAAGCCCCCACCCAGTGACCTGGGACAAATATATACCACCCCTGCTGGGCACCTCCAAGAGGCAATACTTCCCCTCTCGCAAGCACAGAGTCTGAGTGTAGCAAAAGCCTTTTAATAACAGAGAGAAACAATGTGGCATTATGTAGGAGAAACACCACCAACAGGATTCATAACACAACCCATGAGCAAAAAAACCAACCCCAAGCAAATTGGGGCATGCCCTTTTCCCTTGGGTTCTTGAGTCCAGCAACCCCAAATCACCCAAAGTCCCAAAAGTCCAATGCCCCAAAAGTCTCTGTCCCTGGTCAGGACAGCCCCAGAGTTCGAAAGTTTATCTGCGGAGCTTTACCTCCCAACCTGGGTGGAAATGGGACGGGGGTAAGAGGCACCTTACATGATCTGAAGCTGACCGCCCCATAGCTCCATAGCAGCGCTCCGCTCCGCCAGCCGCCCCACGAACTCCTTCGCTCAGCTGTGCTCCGCTCCGCCAGCCGCCCCACGAACTCCTTCGCTCAGCTGCGCTCCGCTCCGCCAGCTGCCCCACGAACTCCTTCGCTCAGCTCCACGGCCCACAAGCAGCTCCTGCCATCCACACACTGCTCCGCGTCAAACTGCTTCACCAGCCGTCCCGCAAACTGCTCCACAATATATCTTCAGGCTCCCCCACTACTTAACACAACACTCAGTGATTTCAGCTCTTAGGTGAATTCAGCTTGTAGTAGGGGAGCCCCAGTGCTGGTGCACTGTCAGCCCAAAGTGAGCCCAGCAGCCTATAACTAGACTTCTAATGAAATCAAAATTAGCTCTGATATTCCACAGTGGAGAGAGGAGGAAGTGCAATTAGCATGTAAGGCCCTCACCAAGGGGCCCATGCCACCAAATATTAATACTTGTCCCCAGCCTCTCTCCATTCACACAGTTTTGGAACCCATGACCCTTGCCTAGCGAGTGCTCCTTAGTTGATGGTGAATCCCTCCATCATAACAAAAGGCCACGTACAGTTCCAAGCACAGTTCCCATAATCAGGGTAATAACAATTTATTCTTCCTGCCCCAATAACAGAGACACTGGGGATCCCACAGCAGCCAAAGTGACCATTTGGGCAGCTATGGTCTCATTCTAGGCGTGGTGGGTGTGCCTATGCAAATGAGATCGGCCCCTGAAGTTTTTTTCCACAACTTGCCACACCTCACCACCAGATGTCAGGGTGGAGCTCATCCTGACACTGCTTACATACACCGCTTTTAGAGGTGTAGGTCATTTCAGTGATATCTTTGGGCTAAGTCTGTAATCACTTGAGTTTTGGTAGTCAAGAGATCTGAGAACAAACTGTATTTCTTACATTCATTTATTCATTTCCTAACTATTTTAATGGATGCCTTCAGCTGTTCTAAAACTAAAAGGGGGAGAGAGGGTGCCTGTGGATTAGGAGAGCTTTTCCATTTTCTGAGCCAATTTGCAACTTGCCTAGCATTAAAAAGAGGATAACAAGTCCAGTTCTACAAAGAGTCTGATGGGAGCAGACGAACTCTAAGTAGAACTGACAGGACTGGGAATAAAGTGTGATGTCTTCACTGGCACACACAGAATTTTCAAATGATGCTCTTAAATCTTTTGCCTATAAATATTACATAATTATTAATGTCTGGTAATATAATTTTTAATATAGATTTCTGACAGATCTCCAAGAGCATACCCATGCTAATTTTCCAACCAACAAGTAAGAGGAAAAATGACATAGTCCTCAATTCTAGTTCTGTGTTAATGGGTCCCAATTGACAAAATCCCATGTGACCGAAAATTTAGAGCTACATGCATCTGACACACAGCCAGTGGGAATAGATTGATGATGCTCCATGCCCACACCAGCATAAGAAAACACTGGTAAAAAAATTAATTTAGGAACTGACACAATGTTTAATGTGTGAACAGGGAACCTCAGGGCCTTACACTATATAATTTTCAGACCAACTGCCACCCATTTGCCTGAGGGTTCTCTCTCCATCACAGGATCCTCCATCCATCCTCCGTCCATCCTCCATCACAGGAAGTGTTATTTCACCCAGGCCCTGACCATATAAAGATGTACTTTATGCTTAACTTTATGCTTTTGAAAAGTCCTATGAAATATTGGTGTAAATCTTTCCTTAGATTGCCCAGGCGCCTCAGGGTAGAAACTGTGCCTTTGCTGATCTGTAAAGCACCATGCATAACTATAAATGCCACATGAATAAATAATAAAGCAAAGAGAGACATTAATAAAATATAATAATGGTCTTAAGCCTCAAGTATGGAATACTTACAACTCCCTCAGGTCCTAGCAGGGTCAACTTAGCTCTTGATCCTGGAAGCTAGCTAAATTAAGTTCCATGCAGTTTACCACATGTTGGTGTTTCAGATTAGAACTTTAAAAAACAAGGTTCATTCTACTGTTCATGGACATTATAGCTCTCATGGCATATTTTATAAAAGTAGGGGTTTGCCTTGATGCCCTTGGCCAAAATTTTTCCTCCCTCTACTGCTGTGTCATGAGCACTAGTTTCTTTCTATGCTCCACTCCAGAGGGAGCTGCATTTCAGTGGTGTTTGAAGTTTGTCTATTGTTTGTGAACTACTTCGGGATCACTCAGAATGGAGGCACTATATAAATATAAAATCTCATTACTTTACCATAATGAATCAGAAGAACTCAAATCTCTAGCATTTTTACTGTGTGTGTGAAATATTTCCTTGAATGTTAAAAATATCCTCTTCTGAATGTAGAAGCCTCACCCTTATCCAGTGAGATATGAAAAAAGGTAAGCAAGCTCTGATTTCTAACTAATACTTACAACGTTGCCACAGCTCTGAAAAGTTTATTTTGCACTCATCTGAAAAATGACTGACTGACTGGTTCATAGTAAACAGCATTCAATAATAAAAAGAAATGCTTAAATTAAAAAAATATACGACCTCATCTCTCGACAAGAAGCTTACTAGAGGTTTTATTCACTCATAGCATACAAATGTGAGAACTGGAGGGAACAGAGGCTGAGGACCAAGAATATTTTATTCATATTAACCAGACATCTCCCAGTGTGATGGATATAATACCCTGCCTGTGAAAAACTCCACAGGGACAACATGTAAGAGCTATCAAAAGTGAAGCAGAATTGACCCTGCTCCGTGGCACACTTAGGACTTAATAGGAACAGCTGGTCAGTGAAGTGTTTGCTAGAAATTTAACAAGGCTCAAACAGTGAGAGGTATTTGCCGATAAATCAAAAGGGAGCACCCAGCTAAATGAGGTTTAATTTAAATTCATATCTAGGGCTGACAGATGAGAGCTTCATTGCTCTTTCACATTGCATTAGCACAAGCAGGCCAATGCCCAGATCAGTGTCAGCTCCAGGAAGATCTTTCTGAGTGACAGCACAGGCTTCTAGGGTTAAGCACACATATACTATATGAACACACTCATCAAATGGAGCTGTGGGGTGAGGGAGGGAGAGAGGCGAGACATTCCTAACCGTACATTTTCAATCCGTATGAAAATGATGACACTCATCATGGCCATGAACATTTTCAAATCTGCTGTGTCCCATTACTGCAAATGACTTGGCGATATTTTCTATTGAAAGTGTAAACAACTATGACAGGAAAAGCTATTTGGTACATGTCAATATCACTGATTGGTACTGCAGTGGCTACCAAGGACACTGAGGGGCATGTCCGATCTTGGGTTTTTTTGGTTTTGTTTTGTTTTTTGCCTGAAGAACTAGAAATAATATTTTATAAAACTCAGGATGAGACTTCTAAAAAAAATGGTGATTAAAAAAAGTCATCTTTGCTCATACAGCTAGACTCACAGTACCCTTAGATTATGCAAGCACTGTAAGGAGCAGAATACTATAAATAGAAATATCAGGACTATTGGGCAAAAGGAACATCCACAATGTTTCATAACTACAGGTTTCAGGGAGGTGGAGAATACAGCATTTCGACAAAGTTGCTAGATATTGCACCAGCTATTAATCCATTGTTGCTGCTTCACAGAGTAGTTTCAGCAAGACTGCATTGGTTTGATGCGGTTTCAAGATGTTCTCAGGCAAATCGGGTATATGATAGCCCAGAGGAACAGGAATCTCTCAAATCATCAGAGGCACTGAACAGCAAATAAAGGTATGGCATACACTTTCATCTCAGGATGTGAATGTGTGAGAACTGCACCGGTGAGTCACTCTGCTGTACCATGAATTATGCCAATTTATTTGCAGACAGTCAGCAATAGTACCCATTTGGTTTCATCGAGAAATCTTTTGGTCAGATGTCTGTAGAAATCTGTGCTTGTAAATAGGCATTTGTTAAGGAAGCTAGTTCTCCACAGACTTTGTGCTCCTACAGAGGTCAGTTCAAGGCTTGCTACTGATGGATTTATATTTCATATTTGACAGTAGGTGACGTTTGACTACAGACTGCACTGGTTCTTTCTTCTATAATATATAGCAGGGGAAAAAAATGAAATTTGCTGCTCATGTGGCTCAAGTAGCTACCCCTCTGCAAAAGGCCTCAGAGTGCAATCAATCGAAATAATCTCTTTTCAGGCCATCGGGGTAGCCAAAATTGAAGAAACAAGAAGAACAAGCAGCATGTTGTAGCAAGAGATTGAAAAAGCAATGGAGGTAGGGAGTGAAGGTCAGATCCTACAGTGATAGGGGCCTTATCAGTATCTAAATAACTGTGGGGCAGTCCCTGGTTAAAGAATTCTGGGGCCCTGTGCACTATAGAAATTGAGAAAGCACCCGCTTTCCATAAACTAGACAACACATGTGATATACAAGACTACCACTGCCCTAGGCAAAACCTCAGTGTGCCCCCCGCCCCGCACAGAAAAGAGGTTCTCACCTGGTCGGGGAGCGGGTAGCGAGCCTTCTGGTGGTTCTATGGTTATAGTAGAAGGGCGGGGGGGGGGGGGCCGAGAGGGGCAAGTGCCAGGTCACAGTGTCATTCACTCAGGTGGGAGTGGGAGGTTGTAAGGGTGGAGAATTGTTGGCATATGGGACACAATTTGAGCTTTCAGTTGCTATTTGCTGGTGGTGGGATATATTGAAATGTAGCACTGCACGTCATTTACGTTTGTGTATTACTTCTGTTATATAAAAAGAAAAGGAGTACTTGTGGCACCTTAGAGACTAACCAATTTATTTGAGCATGAGCTTTCGTGAGCTCCAGCTCACTTCATCGGATGCATTCCTTCCCCCCCTCCCCCACCATACGGCTAAATCATAGAATATCAGGATTGGAAGGGACCTCAGGAGGTCATCTAGTCCAACCCCCTGCTCAAAGCAGGACCAATCCCCAATTTATGCCACAAATCCCTAAATGGCCCTCTCAAGGATTGAACTCACAACCCTGGGTTTAGCAGGCCAATACTCAAACCACTGAGCTATCCCTTCAGTGCCTTGCATAATGACAGGTTTCAGAGTAGCAGCCGTGTGAGTCTGTATTCGCAAAAAGAAAAGGAGGACTTGTGGCACCTTAGAGACTAACACATTTATTTGAGCATAAGCTTTCGTGAGCTACAGCCACAAGTACTTCTTTTCTTTTTGCGAATACAGACTAACATGGCTGCTACTCTGAAACCTGTCATTATGCAAGGCACTGAATTTAGCCGTATGGAGTGGAAAGAAATGCATCCGATGAAGTGAGCTGTAGCTCACGAAAGCTTATGCTCAAATAAATTTATTAGTCTCTAAGATGCCACAAATACTCCTTTTCTTTTTGTGAATACAGACTAACGTGGCTGCTACTCTGAAACCTTCTGTTATATAGTTCGGGTTATGTTAAGGGCATGTAGAGTGAATGACTAAGCATTTATTTTTGATGTGTAAACAAAGCTAAATAAATGATAAATTAATACTTTTAAAGGAGAAGTTGGGTCACTGACAATTTGGCCCTTAAGCCCCAACCCTCATCTTCCCCATTTGTAAAATGGGGATAACAATACTGACCTCTCAAGGGTGTTGTGATGCTTAATGTTTGTAAAGCATGAGAATTTCAAATGAAAGGCACACCAGGAGTGGAAAGTATTGTACTACAGTGCAGAAAGGTAGGGAAGGAGGAAGATGAAGTGGGGAATAAATGAACTATTACAAACATACTGGTATATTGACATTTCTGGTAGTTTAAAAAAAGCTGTGGTAGATTAGTCTGATGACTTTGACAACAGCAGCCCCACTCTGTGTAAGTCACAACCAGCCCTATTCCTTTCGGAAATCATCTGGTAGGAAAATATCAAAATCGGAATATGTAAAAATGCGTAGGAGCAAAACTAGCTTATTCCTGTTTTAATCCAAGTTGGATCATATGTCTTATGTCAAAGCCATGCAAAGCAAGTAAAGTAAAAGTGGTAATTCTTGCGCTCAGACTGTCTTTTTTCCCCATCTTATATTAAAAAGATTTCCTTCTCTGTCCTAAGAATAAAGAAGGGAACGTATATTCAGAATAAGCCAGTTTCACCACACTTCTGCTGTCTGTGGTTTTCTTTTAAACCCAAAGGAGTACATACTCATCTGGTGAACATTTCTATAGCTCCAGTGACCCAATGGATCTATAACAATGTACACCGGTGGAGAACTGCCCCCACATTGTTACCGTATTAAAGAAAAAAAGTGCTATGATTTCAGCTGGAAACTATTTCAAAAGGAGTTTCTTTTGAGGCCATAACCTGTTAGAACAGTTTTATTATCTGAGAAAACCAATCAGCCGGTTTTTCTTTGAGACTAAAACATGAGCCGAATAAAACACACCAATGCATTTTTCAAACTAGGTACAGTGGTCAGCTTTACATATTTGCCAATAGCTTTGGATAACAATAAAACGTTACCCCAGAATCTGGAGCAAGTTCTAAGTATTCCCTGTAGGGAATAGGGAAGTTGAGGTAACACTGTAAATTCTAAGGCATTCCTAATGGTCTCAGACAAACCTGGAAAATTGTAAAGAGAGCACATTGTGCTGTGGTTTTAACTATAGCTATGCCATTGTGTCTAAAGAGGGGAATAGCACCTTGCTTTTCTCACAGTCATCCTGTCACTCCCTGTGAAATTTTCTAGAGCAGTGGTTCTCAAACTTTAGTAACCCAAGGACCCCCATTTTGATTCAAAATTTTGCCACGGACCCTCAAGGTCCCCGCTCAGTCCCGGGCACCGCCCCCACTACACCCCTTCCCCCAAAGTCCCACCCCCGACCCACCTCTTCCCTGCCTCCTCCCCCAAATGTCCAGCTGTTCCCCGGTGTGCAGGAGGTGCTGGGAGGGAGGGGGAGGAGCTGGTCAGTGGGGCCCACGGACCCTCTGGAGTACCTTCGTGGACCCCAGTTTGAGAAACACTGCTCCAGAGTATTTGTAGTTTCTCAGTTCAGCATTAGGTCCAGTGCTTAGAGTTCTAGCCTAGGACTTGGGAGACATAAATTCAATTCCTGGCTCTGCCACAGACTTTCTGTGTGACCTCGGACAAGTCACTTTGACTTGGTCCACACTCAAAAATTAGATCAACATCGCTCAGGGCTGTGAAAAGTTTCTCAGCCCTGAGGGCCTGGTTAGGGCTACCTAACTCCTATAGCAGATGCAGCTAGGTTGATGGAAGACTTCATCCATCATCTAGCTACCACCTCTCAGAGAGGTAGATTAACTACAGGGATGGCAAAAACCCTTCTGTCGACGTAGGAAGGGTCCATGCTATCTTGATGCTGTGCCACAATAGCAGCTGTAGTGTAAACCAGCCTGTAGTCTCTGTGTGCCTCAGGTCCCCTTATGTAAAATGGGAATCACAACACTTCCCTACCTCACCGGGATATTGCAAGGATAAATACATTTAAAAGATTAGGAGTACTTGTGACACCTTAGAGACTAACAAACAGACTAAGGTGCCACAAGTCCTCCTTTTCTTTTTGCGAATACAGACTAACACAGCTGCTACTCTGAAACCTGTCATTTAAAAGACTGTGACACATTTTGAAATCTACTGATGAAAAAGCGCTATATAAGAGCAGATATTATGATTATTACTAGGGATAAAGGGTAAAACTCAAACCCTTTGGTTTGTACAGTAAGACACTTAGCACACTTTTGGGTTCTGTAGTAAATTAATAATAAAAGTATTGAAGGGACAGAAAAATACTGGTGAAAATTCTATGTTAGTTTTGGAAAATCTTTCTTGACCTGCCTGAAGTAGTCAATTTGACAGAAGCAAGAATATGCACCTTTCACTTAGAGGCATAGAAGATCTGTTGGATTGAAACAAATCAGTATTACACAGTGCAGTTATCCAAATCATGTGCTCATTCTAGGGACAAAATATAAAACACAAAATCTATCAAATACTAATACAAGATATAGTGTCACCCTTTGCATCACTCATCTTCTGTTGGGAGACTGTCCTTTGCTTTTGCCAGGGCTGGGACTCAATGATCTAAGAGGATCCTTTTAATCTCTAATGACAATGGATCCTATAGTTACCAAAATGGCCTTTATTAGGAAGATGTGACCAGTTTTGAGACTGAACACAGGACCATAGAACAAAACAGGAGACTTTATAAAATTGCTACTGTTGAAAGGAAGACATTCTGAGCTGCCTTCCTATGTATTTATTTTTGTATACAGAATCAGTCATTTCATATGCTTGATAAAATCAAGGACAATTAAACTAAATTGAGCTTTAATTTCAGACTGAAATTGTGCTTCTGCAACTGAGCATTCCCTCCTGCAATGTCTGAAATTCGAACTAGCTGCACAAGCCAAACTCCGACATCAAATGAGATAAGCATGAGTTTATTGTTTGTCAAAACGAAGACCAGGGTAAGGTGCTGAATTATTCTGGGCTATCATTAGAGGAGAGGAGACTAAATGAGATATGGATAAAATATCTGGATACATTTATGGTGACAAGTAGGAAAATAAACGTTTCAGAGGGCAGGCGATTTTGTACAGAAGGTCAAATTGCAGTTACCCTAATTGATGAAGACCCTGAATCCTGTACTAAATGCTTAAGTGACTTTGAGGAGGTGCTGCACATTCTCAGCTGCCATTAACTTCAATAGTTGTGCCCCTCATCCCCGGGCTGTATAACAGCACAGCTGTTAGCTGCATTAATCTCTCATTTGCAAACACACAACTTGATATATATGTATCTGAATCTCTAACACAGCCACACTGAATGTGCTGTAAGTGGCAAATCCTTTTCTCTCCCCATTTCTGATAAGGCATGTGGTTTCTGCCCAGTCTAGGATATATTTCTTTTACAGGAGGAGCTGGTGTTTCCCAGTGGAGCCACTAGACAATAGAGTGGCAGAATTTTTTTAAATTTTTTTTATTTTTTGCACTCCATATTAACTCAGTTTGACTCCTCTTCAGAAAGGTCCCCTGCTCAGGTACCTTTGATGCAAGGCCTAATCCGATTGTTAGTACCCCATGAAGTACTGGGTTTAGGTGGTTTTGATCTTGTGCTTACTCCAAAATCCTCAAAAGGCTGGTTGGAAGAACAAAGCCTTTCTGAATGAAGACCTAAGAGGATCCTTTGCAAGGGATGCTATTTCGAAAGGGCAGGTTGTATTAATGACTTTCCCAAAGTTCCAGTATCTAGTTTCCCAAAATGTCATTTTTAAGAACCATATCCTGGCAAAAGACAGCTAACGAAAGCAGGTTTTAACCATGAAGGTTTAGTACCGGGTTTGGTGACGCACTTAAAGCATAAAGCCATTAGAGTGAACATAACATAAGAATGGCCGTACTGGGTCAGACCAAAGGTCCATCCAGCCCAGTATCCTGTCTACCCACAGTGGCCAATACCAGGTGCCCCAGAGGGAGTGACCCTAACAGGTAATGATCTAGTGATCTCTCTCCTGCCATCCATCTCCCTCTGACAAACAGAGACTAGGGACACCATTCCTTACCCATCCTGGCTAATAGCCATTAATGGACTTAACCTCCATGAATTTATCCGGTTCTCTTTTAAACCCTGTTATAGTCCTAGCCTTCACAACCTCTACAGGCAAGGAGTTCCACAGGTTGACTGTGCACTGTGTGAAGAACTTCCTTTTATTTGTTTTAAACCTGCTGCCCATTAATTTAATTTGGTGGCCCCTAGTTCTTATATTATGGGAACATGTAAATAACTTTTCCTTATTCACTTTCTCCATATCACTCATGATTTTATATAGCTCTATCATATCCCACCTTAGTCTCCTCTTTTCCAAGATGAAAAGTCCTAGCCTCTTTAATCTCTCCTTATATGGGACCCATTCCAAACCCCGAAACATTTTAGTTGCCCTTTTCTGAACCTTTTCTAATACCAGTATATCTTTTTTGAGATGAGGGGACCACATCTGTATGCAGTATTCAAGATGTGGGCGTACCATGCATTTATATAAGGGCAATAAGATATTCTCTGTCTTATTCTCTATCCCTTTTGTTAATGATTCCTAACTTCCCGTTTGCTTTTTTGACTGCCGCTGCACACTGCATGGACGTCTTCAGAGAACTATCCACGATGACTCCAAGGTCTTTCTCCTGATTAGTTGTAGCTAAATTAGCCCCCATCATATTGTATGTATAGTTGGGGTTATTTTTTCCAATGTGCATTACTTTACATTTATCCACATTAAATTTCATTTGTCATTTTGTTGCCCAATCACTTAGTTTTGTGAGATCTTTTTGAAGTTCTTCACAGTCTGCTTTGGTCTTAACTATCTTGAGCAATTTAGTATCATCTGCAAACTTTGCCACCTCACTGTTTACCCCCTTTCTCCAGATCATTTATGAATAAGTTCAATAGGATTGGTCCTAGAACTGACCCTTGAGGAACACCACTCCATTCTGAAAATGTACCATTTATTCCTACCCTTTGTTCCCTGTCTTTTAACCAGTTCTCAATCCATGAAAGGATCTTTCCTCTTATCCAATGACAACTTAATTTACATAAGTGCTTTTGGTGGGAGACCTTGTCAAAGGCTTTCTGGAAATCTAAGTACACTATGTCCACTGGGTCCCCCTTGCCCTCATGTTTGTTGACCCCCTCAAAGAACTCTAATAGATTAGTAAGACATGATCTCCCTTTACAGAAACCATGTTGACTTTTGTGCAAAAATGTATGTTCTTCTATGTGTCTGACAATTTTTATTCTTTACTATTGTTTCAACTAATTTGCCCAGTACTGACATTAGACTTACCAGTCTGTAATTGCCGGGATCACCTCTAGAGTCCTTCTTAAATATTGGCGTTACTTTAGCTATCTTCCAGTCATTGGGTACAGTAGCTGATTTAAAGGACAGGTTACAAACCATAGTTAATAGTTCCGCAATTTCACATCTGAGTTCTTTCAGAACTCTTGGGTGAATGCCATCTCGTCCCAGTGACTTGTTACTGTTAAGTTTCTCAATTAATTCCAAAACCTCCTCTAGTGACACTTCAAACTGTGACAATTCCTCAGATTTATCACGTACAAAAGATGGCTCAGGTTTGGGAAACTCCCTGACATCCTCAGCCATGAAGACTGAAGCAAAGAATTCATTTAGTTTCTATGTGATGACTTTATCATCTGTAAGTGCTTTTGTATCTTGATCGTCCAGGGGCCCCACTGGTTCTTTAGCAGGCTTCCTACTTCAGATGTACTTAAAAAACATTTTATTACCACCTTTTGAGTTTTTGGCTAGCTGTTCTTCAACCTCCTTTTTGTCTTTTTTTATTACATTTTTACATTTAATTTGGCACTGTTTATGCTCCTGTCTATTTACCTCACTAGGATTTGACTTCCACTTTTTAAAAGATGCCTTTTTATCTCTCACTGCTTCTTTTACATGGTTGTTAAGCCACGGTGGCTTTTTTTTTTCTTTTACTGTGTTTTTTAATTTGGGGTATACATTTAAGTTGAGCCTCTATTATGGTGTCTTTGAAAGTGTCCATGCAACTTGCAGGGATTTCACTCTAGTCACTGTACCTTTTAATATCTGTTTAACTAACCTCCTCATTTTTGCATAGTTCCCCTTTCTGAAATTAAATGCCACAGTGTTGGGCTGTTGAGGTGTCCTTCCCACCACAGGAATGTTAAATGTTATTATATTATGGTCACTATTTCCAAGCAGTCCTGTTATAGTTCCCTCTTGGACCAGATCCTGCGCTCCACTCAGGACTAGATCAAGAGTTGTCTCTCCCTTTGTGAGTTCCTGTACCAGCTGCTCCAAGAAGCAGTCATTTAAAGTATTGAGAAATTTTGTCTCCACATTTCATCCTAAGGTGACATGTACCCAGTCAATATGAGGATAATTGAAATCCCCCACTATTATTAGTTTTTTATTTTGATAGCTTCTCTAATCTCCCTGAGCATTTCATTGTCACTATCACTGTCCTGGTCAGGTGGTTGATAATAGATCCTTACTGTTATAGTCTGATTAGAGCATGGAATTACTATCCAGATTCTATGGAACATGTGGATTTATTTAAGATTTTTATTTCATTTGATTCTACATTTTCTTTCACATGTAGTGCTACTCCCCCCACATGACCAGTTCTGTCCTTCTGATATATTTTGTACCCCGGAATGATTGTGTCCCATTGATTGTCCTCACTCCACCAGGTTTCCGTGATGCCAATTATATCAATATCCTCCTTGAACACGAGGCACTCTAGTTCACCCCTCTTATTATTTAGACTTCTAGCATTTGTGTACAAGCACTTTAAAAACTTGTCACTGTTTATTTGTCTGCCCTTTTGTGATGTGTCAGATTCTTTATGTGAATGTTTCTTGTCTGATCTGGCCCATACTTTATCCTCTTTCATCCCCTCCTTCTGACTAAAACCTAGAGTATCTCTTTCAATAGACTCTCCTCTAAGAGAGGTCTCTGTCCGATCCACGTTCGCCTCTGCAGCAATCGACTTTCCCCCATCTCTTAGTTTAAAAACTGCTCTGCAACCTTTTCAATGTTAAGTGCCAGCCGACTGGATCCACTTTGGTTTAGGTGGAGCCCATCCTTCCTGTATGGGCTCCCTCCATCCCAAAAGTTTCCCCAGTTCCTAATAAATCTAAACCCCTCCTCTCTACACCTTTGTCTCATCCATGCATTGAGACTCTGAAGTTCTGCCTGCCTACCTGGCCCTGCACATGGAACTGGAAGCATTTCTGAGAATGCCACCATAGAGGTCCTGAATTTCAGTCTCTTTCCTAGCAGCCTAAATTTGGCCTCCAGGATATCTCTCCTACCCCTCCTTATGTCATTGGTACCTACATGTACCATGACCACCGACTCCTCCCCAGCACTACACATAAGTCTATCTAGATGCCTCAAGAGATCCGCAACCTTCGCACCAGGCAAGCAAGTTACCATACGGTTCTTCTGGCTATCTATGTTTCTAATGATTGAATCTCCCATTACTAACACCTGCCTTTTTCTAATGACTGGAGTTCCCTCCCCCAGAGAGGTAACCTCAGTGTGAGAGGATACCCCATCATCATCTGGAAGGAGGGTCCCAATTATGGGAAGGTTTCCCTCTGTTCCTGTTGACTGCTCTCCTTCTCTGGGCCTTTCATCCTCCTTAACAGCAGAGGGGCTGTCTAACCGGAGGTGGGACAAATCTACAGTATCCTGGAAAGCCTCATCAACATACCTCTCTGCCTCCTTTAGCTTCTCCAGTTCCGCCACCCTGGCCTCTAAAGCCCGTACATGGTCTCTGAGGGCCAGGAGCTCCTTGCACCGAATGCACACGTATGCCATCTGCCCACAGGGCAGGTAATCATAGATGCTACACTGAGTGCAATAAACAGGATAGCCCCCACTCTGCTGCTGGGCTTCTGTCTGCATTTTTTCCTACAGCTACCTAAGTTAATGATAGGGTTTTTTTTAAATCAAGACGTTTTGATGATAGTTTAGTTTAAAGATTTTAAAGAAAGTCATGTGTACCTCACCGCCTTCCCACTCCTCTTCCAAACTCCCTCTCGAAACTCCCTGTTAGCGGTCCTTGGTCGCTTGCTCACTGCTTTATAAAGCCTTGGCCTTCTTGATAGCCCCGCCCCCTGACTAAGGCTCAGCCAATGAACAGAGGCTTCTAGATTTCAAACCTTGTTTAGAAGCTCACAGCTTCCAACTGCTGGCCACAGCACATGGTCCTTCAAACAAACAAACAAAACAAATACAAACTCAGCACGCAGCAAGTAACCCCAAACACAAATACACACTACCAACAGCCACGTACCCCAAGGATCCCGTATTTGCTCCTCCTTCACCTGGAGAACTCCCTCTCGAAACTCCGTTAGCAGTCCCTGTTCACAAAACCACAACTCATGCTGCTTCTTCTAGAGGTTCTGGACAGGTTAAATACTGAGAATACTGAGAAAAAAGCCTTAAAATTTCTGGAAAACCTAAGAGGCAGTTGAGTCCAGTGAGCCTCAGTGAATCATTTAATTAGAGACCACACAGAGTCAGAAAAAGGATTTCAATTCTGTCAAAACCTTCTCTTATCACAGGAAGACATGGCTTAGAAAAATTAATAAATCAAACTCTTTATTAAGTCTTTCTACTTCTCATTTATGAGAAATATCTCCAGCTTACTCTCGTATGGCACAATAGTTGGCCTCTCAGTAGGTCATTATTCAAATCATCTTTATCCAGTTAAGGTTATTTTACAGCAGGAGAGGTGTTAAATGTCTTACTAGAGTTTTGTAGCGCAGCCTACACAGGAGCCCCGGGTCCTAGCATTTGTCCCTTATCCTTAATAAAGGCATGTGCAAAGAACAAGGAAGTCTCCTTTTACTAGCGATTTCTTTGGAAGAAAAATAAAATATATTAAAGTGATTGTGATACAGTTCAGACTGTTATATCTGGCTGGAGCATGCTCACCAACACTGCATTCGAAATATCTGTTACCAGGAACCTTTTGAGCTAACCTTTTGAAACATAAGCCTGCAAATGTCCTAGCTTAAACTTCTGGTTATCTAATGAAAAGAGGAATGGTAAAACTCAATGTACCAAAGGCTTTACAGGAAGGTTTTCTGACACAAAGCTGCATCCTCATGCAATACTTTGAGTGTGTGTGTGTGTGGTGGGGGAAAATATAGGTTTGGATCTTCATTTTTATAACAGTTTAGGACTCACTTCTATCAGTATCTGAGGCTATGTCTACACTATGAAATCAGGTCGAATTTACAGAAGTCGATTTTTTAGAAATCAATTTTATACAGTTGATTGTGTGTGTCCCCACTTAAGACCATTAAGAGAATTAAGTTGGCGGAGTGTGTCCACAGTACCGAGGCTAGTGTTGACTTCCAGAGCATTGCACTGTGGGCTACTATCCCACAGTTCCCGCAGTCTCTGCTGCCCATTGGAATTCTGGGTTGAGATCCATTGCCGCGGGTCGTTCTGGAGACATGTTGTCAGGCCCCCCTTCCCTCCCTCCCTCCATGAAAGCAACAGCAGACAATCGTTTCACGCCTTTTTTCCTGGATTACCCGTGCAGACGCCATACCACAGCAAGCATGGAGCCCGCTCAGCTCACCATCACTGTACGTCTCCTGGGTGCTGGCAGATGCGAGACTGCATTGCTACACAGCAGCAGCTCATTGGCTTGTGGCAGCAGATAGTGCATTATGACTGGTAGCCATCCTTGTCGTCTCCTGGGTGCTCTTGGCTGGCCTCCATGAGGTCAGGGGCACCTGGACATAAAATGGGAGTGACTCAGGTCATTCTCTTCTTTAAGTTTTGTTTAATGGAGATTCAATCCTGCCTGGAATATTGGCAGAGGGATAGCTCAGTGGTTTGAGCATTGGCCTGCTAAACCCAGGGTTGTGAGTTCAATGCTTGAGGGGGCCATTCTGCCTCAGGCTGCTCTCCCAGCCAGCAGCACCGCAAGCACCCAGGAGACAATGACGGCTAGCAATCGTAATGCACCGTCTGCTGCCAGCCTACCCCTTGCTCCTCCCTCCATGAAAACAATGACCGACAATCGTTTCACACCTGTTTCTGTGCGGGCACCATATTGCTGTCAGCATCGTCATCCACCCGCCGCTTCCGCTGCCACTCTGCTCTCCTGCAGACGCCATACCATAGCAAGCACAGAACCCGCTCAGCTCACCGCAGCAGTTATGACCGTTCTAAACACCACCCGTATTATCCAGCAGTATATGCAGAACAACAACCTGCAAAAGCATGGAAGTAGGTGATGGCAGTGCGGTGAAGAGGACATGGACACAGACTTCTCTCAAAGTATGGGCCCCGATAATGTGGACATCATGGTGGTAATGGGGCAGGTTCATGCCGTGGAATGCCGATTCTGGGCCTGGGAAACAAGCACAGACTTATGGGACAGCATAGTGTTGCAGGTCTGGGATGATGCCCAGTGGCTGAGAAACTTTCGAAAGCATAAGGCACTTTCATGGAACTTTGTGACTTGCTTTCCCCTGCCATGAAGTGCCAGAATACCAAGATGAAAGCAGCCCTCACGGTTGACAGCTACCGGTCAGTCAGGAATCAATTTGGAGTGGGCAAATCTACTGTGGTGGCTGCTGTGATCCAAGTAGCCAACGCAATCATTGAGCTGCTACTATCAAGCGTAGTGACTCTGGGAAATGTGCAGGTCATAGTGGATGGCTTTGCTGCAATGGGATTACCTAACTGTGGTGGGGCCATAGACAGAACCCGTATCCCTATCTTGGCACCAGAGCACCAAGGCAGTGAATACTTTTCAATAGTGCTGCAAGCTCTGGTGGATCACAAGGGACGTTTCACCAACATCAACGTGGGATGGCCGGGAAAGGTACATGATGCTCGCATCTTCAGGAACTCTGGTCTGTTTCAAAAGCTGCAGCAAGGGACTTTCTTCCTAGACCAGAAAATAACCGTTGGGGATGTTGAAATGCCTATAGTTATCCTTGGGGACCCAGCCTACCCCTTAATGCCCTGGCTCATGAAGCCATACACAGGCAGCCTGGACAGTAGTAAGGAGCTGTTCAACTACAGGCTGAGCAAGTGCAGAATAGTGGTAAAATGTGCATTTGGACGTTTAAAGGTGCGCTGGCGCAGTTTACTGACTCGCTTAGACCTCAGCGAAACCAATATTCCCACTGTTATTACTGCTTGCTGTGTGCTCCACAATATCTGTGAGAGTAAAGGGGAGACATTTATGGCGGGGTGGGAGGTTGAGGCAAATCGCCTGGCCACTGATTACTCGCAGCCAGACACCAGGGCAGTTAGAAGAGCACAGGAGGGTGTGCTGCGCATCAGAAAAGCTTTGAAAACCAGTTTCATGACTGGCTAGGCTATGGTGTGAAAGTTCTGCTTGTTTCTCCCTGATGAAAACCCCCACCCCTGGTTTCACTCTACTTCCCTGTAAGCTAACCACCCTCCCCTCCCCCGTTCGATCACCACTTGCAGAGGCAATAAAGTCATTGTTGCTTCACATTCATGCATTCTTTATTAATTCAACACACAAATAGGAGGATAACTGCCAAGGTAGCCTGGGAGGGGTGGGAGAGGAGGGAAAGACAAGGCCACAGTGCACTTTAAAACTTATTGAATGCTAGCTTTCTGTTGCTTGGGCAGTCCTCTATGGTAGAGTGGTTAGGTGCCCTGAGGCCCCCTCACTGCGTTCTTGGGCGTCTGGGTGAGGAGCCTATGGAACTTGGGGAGGAGGGTGGCTGGTTACACAGGGGCTGTAGCGACAGTCTGTGCTCGTGCACCTCAACCATATCAGTTTGATCCTCCAGTAGCCTCAGCATTGCATCCTGCTTCCTCTCATCATGCTGCTGCCACCTATCATCTTCGCTAGCCTCTGGGAAGGAGATGATAGTGTGAGCATTGAAATATTTGCAGCTGCGGGAGGGGAAAAAAAGAGAGAGTAGTAGTGAAAAAGACACATTTTAGAGAACAGTTGCTAGACTCTTTCAGGGTGAACCTTGCTGTTAAAATTACATAGCACATGTGCATTCAGTACAAGGTCGCATTTTGCCTCTTATATTGAAGGTCTGCCAGTTTGGTGTGAGAGATCACATACACAGGGCTGGCAGGCAACAGAATTCTGCTTGCAGGCAGCCATGGTAAGCCACAGTCTTTTGGCTTCTTTAACCTTCATAACATGTTGGAATGGTTTCAAACAGCAGTGCCTTCATTTCCCATACCAAACAGCCGTTGGGTTGGCCATTTAAAATGGGTTGGCAATTTAAAAGGAGGGGCTGTGGTTTTCGGGTTAACATGCAGCACGAACCCAACTAAACCCCCCCCCCACACACACCCAATTCTCTGGGATGATCGCTTCACCCCTCCCCCCATCGCATGGCTAACATGGGGAAGATTTCTGTTCAGCCACAGGCAAACAGCCCGGCAGGAATGGCCAGCTCTGAATGTCTCCTTAATAAAATTCCCCTATTTTAACCTGGTGACCATGAATGATATCACTCTCCTGAGGCTAACACAGAGAGGTAAAGAATGGATGTTGCTTGAATGCCAGCAAATACCGGGACCATACGCTGCCATGCTTTGTTATGCAATGACTCCAGACTACATGCTACTGGCCTGGTGTGGTAAAGTGTCCTACCATGGAGGATGGAATATGGCTGCCCTCCCCAGAAATCTTTTACAAAGGCTTTGGGAGTACACCTAGGAGAGCTTTATGGAGATGTCCCTGGAGGATTTCCACTCTATCCCCACACACGTTAACAGACTTTTCCAGTAGCTGTACTGGCCGCAAATTAATCATTAAACACACTTGCTTTTAAACCATGTACTATATTTACAAAGGTACACTCACCAGAGGTCCCTTCGCCACCTGGTGGGTCCTGGAGCCTGCCTTGGGTGCGTTCGGGGGGTACTGGCTCCAGGTCCAGGGTGAGAAGCAGTTCCTGGCTCTCTGGGAAAACGGTTTCTTCGCTTGCTTGTTGTGTGCCATCTTCAACCTCCTCCTCCTCCTCTTCCTTATCCCCAAAATGTGCATCCCTGATGCGTGATAATCCATTGATGGAGTCAAAGCACAGGGGTGGGGTAGTGGTGGCTGCACCCCCTAGAATGGCATGCAGCTCATCACAGAATCGGCACATCTGGGGCTCTGACCTGAAAAGCCATTTGCCTCTCTGTTTTTTTGGTAGGCTTGCCTGAGCCTCTTAAGTTTCATACGGCACTGCTGCAGGTCCCTGTTACAGCCTCTGTCCTTCATGCCCTTGGAGATTTTTTCAAATGTTTGGGCATTTCATCTTTTGGAACAGAGTTCTGATAGCACAGATTCGTCTCCCCACACAGCGATCAGATCCAGTACCTCCCGTTCGGTCCATACTGGAGCTCTTTTGCGATTCTGGAACTCCACCATGATCACCTCTGCTGATGAGATCTGCACTCACCTGTAGCTTGTCACACTGGCCAAACAGGAAACGAGATTCAAAAGTTTGCGGGCCTTTTCCTGTCTACCTGGACAGTGCATCTGAGTTGAGAGTGCTGTCCAGAGCGGTCACAATGGAGCACTGTGGGATAGCTCCCGGAGGCCAATACCATCGAATTGCGACCACACGACCCCAAATTTGACCCAGTAAGGTCAATTTCAGAGCTAATCCCCTTGTTGGGGGAGGAGTACAGAAATTGATTTTAAGAGCGCTTTAAGTCAAAGTAAATGGCTTCATCGCGTGGATGGGTGGAGGGTTAAATCGATCTAACGCTGCTAAATTCGACCTAAACTCGTAGCATAGACCAGGGCTGATATTACAAAATTTGATCCACTCTGTAAGCATGACTGTTATTGCCTTGTTTACACAGAGTAGTCTCTTGACAGCAAATAAGAACCTTGAGAATCTTTTAATCTATTTATTTGGGGTAGTAACTATATTTGAATTATTAGTTTTTCAAGCGTGTCAAAGAACTGAATATGAATAAGGATGCAGTCAAAGAAACAGACTTGAAAAACAGAGGTAAAACCAGTGCTTGGAATATGGTGACAGAGGTTTTTATTATGCTTTGTTTTGTTTTATTTCTTTAAGAATGGCAAAACCATTGAAGTGAAATTTATGACCTGGATATCATTGAGATTTGCAACCCAGTGAAGTTGTCAAAAATATTAAATTATACAGCATGTGCAGACAAGGTTGAGAAATTACTTTCTGTCCAAAGTTTTGTTTAAAAAACATCAAAGCAGCTAAATTCAATCACATTTATCTTAGTCCAGTATTCTCTTTCATTTTCAGCAAGTTCAAAGAATTAATATTATTGGGAAACATTCAGATAAACCACACTGTAATGCTCCTAGTTCTAGCACAAAATCTTCCTGGATCCCAGTTTGTTCAATATTTTATCTACACACTGGCCTTTTGGAATGAAGATGTGTGTACCTGGGAAGGTTAAGAGATTGGTAGCAACAGAAAGATTTAGGTCTTGCAGAGTGGTTATAGAACTCGTGGTTCTCCACACTTACCAGAGAGGACCAGGACGGGTTCCAGATGGCAGCTTAATAAATGTAGGAACTTCCTGGAGAGGGAGTTCTCTAGTTGCTGCTTAAAGCATAGTTCTTTATGTTTGTCCCCACACTTTGTGATGTCAGAAGACAGTGAATCCCCCACTAAAGGAGCAGGAAAGGGAAGTGAGCCCAACACTAGTGGAGTGGTGAGTGAGTGGGGAAAGTGGAAAATCAGGGAGGAGACCTGTGAAATCAGCAGCAGGAAGGAGGCAGTGCAGCAATAGAGTCCATAGTGCAAATGGCTCTGCTAGGCAAGTTTGATTTTGATAACTCAGGTACCTGGCCCTGCTGGATCCAGAGATTTGAGTGATTCTGAATGGCTTCTGGTTTTACAAAGAAAGCAGAAGAATACTTGGTAAATGCCTTAATATTTGCCATGGGAGATGCTGCTGCCAACATCCTGTATGTCCTACCCCTCACTGATGAGGAAAAGAAAGAATACAACAAAGTGAAAGAGGCTTTTAATGCTCATTTCACAGACAGACAAAAATATTATATATGAAATGACCAAATGTAATAGAAGGTGCCAGGAAGAAGGAGAAACTCAAGTCAATATTTGCAGGCTATGGAATTCCTGAAGTCCTCATATCTGATAATGGGCTCAGTTTACCACTGAAACATTCCTAGCATTTGCGAAGATCTCTGATTTTGAACCTCATACTAGCAAGTCCACATTAACCCGAGAGCCGCAGGGGGGCATGCCTTGTAAGGTATCAGGGAAACGGTGATGATCTGCTGAAAGTCATTTCTCTATCCACATATGTATAGCATTAATGCATATGAAGTTATGAGAATTGTGTTGTACGGTTGTCACTAAAACGTGGTGTAAGTTGGGAAATCAGCCAGATATTAGCTCCCCAGAGGCAACAGCAAGGAAAGTAACCAACACCCAAGCTCGGTGTCAAACAACCCATCAACAACCATTGTCCTGCAGGGAGTTACAATTCAATGACTCACCTGCATGAGGCCACACCAAGGGAACTGCTCAACCTTGCCTGGAGACTCAGCAGTGCCCCCCAGACATACCTGGACTTGTGCTCCCAAAGCACAAGGGACTGAGGGTGTAAAACAGAATCCAGTGGCCACATGCTGGCCCTTTCTCCTTCACCCACCTACACTGCAAGCAACAAGGACACTCTGAAGACTCCAACTGAGGGGACTGGCCCAGATTTCAAGGGTGAAATCTATGTACTATGAACTGCAATATCCAGTGGGGTGAGAAAAACTGATTAGTCTAGTTTTTGCCCAGTCTAATAGGATTGAGACTTTAGACTACATGCTTATATTTTATTTCTATTGGTAACTAACTCTGACTTTTTGCCTATCACTTATAGTCACTTAACATCTATCTTTTGTAGTAAATAAATTTGTTTTACTGTTTATCTTTCCCAGAGAGATTGCCTGAAGTGTGTGGTAAATCTGTTCAGGTTTTGCAAAGGCTGGTGTATATCCACTTTCCACTGATGAAGTGATGAACCAATTAATAAATCTGCATTGCTCGCTTTGAGCAGTGCAAGACGGTATATTCCTCAGGTACAAGGCTGGGAGCTGGGGGGATTTTGCTGGTGCCTTTCCCTGTGTGATTCATGAGTGGCTCTGAGAGCATTCATGCAATCTAGCTGGGTGTGGGGTCTCCACATGCAGTTGTGCTGAGTGATAACAGCATCTGGAGGGGTTTGCTGCTGGTCACTAGCAAGTCATTGTGAGAGACAGTGCAGGCTGGAGAGAGTTCAGGGAGCACAGCAGTCACATTGACCCAGGCTGCATCCCAGGGATCCCGTCACAGTGGTGCAGTGAGCAGGGTGAAATACACAGATTGTTGTACTGAGCAAGATTTGCACTTCATAAACTGGTATAAAGATTTTAAGTGGGGCTTTAAGTGTGGTGGCTAAGGACAGTCAGGAGGAGGCTACCAGTTTGTTATTTTCTGTTTGCTTATTTCGAGAAAGGGAAGAAGGAACAGAAAAACAGGAAAATGAGTGAAATCAGTGAAGCGATTGCAAAGTTAGAGCTTTTTAGGCTGCAGGTTGCAGAAAAGGAGAGAGAGCACCAGAGAATATTGGTACTAAAGAAACTGGCCATGAAGGAGAAGGAAAGGGAGTGGGAGGAGAGAGAGAGAGAGAGAGAGAGAGAGAGAGCATGAACTGGACCTGCTAGAGAAGCTGAATCAGAAATCACTGACCCCCATCATTCCCATCAGTCCAAAAATCCACAATTGGGACCACATATGGCCTGCATACAATAAGACCAGCTCCTGCATTGCAGCTGGGGGCAACGCCACATCAGGAAGAGATGGGGGTGTAATGCCTGCCAGGAAGAGAATTTTCCTGGGTTTTGCAGCTGAACAAGGGATAGACCTCTTCCTAGGGAGCACAGAGAAATGCGTCTTAGGAGGGGGCCTAGAGAAGCATGATGGAATCTCAGAAACCACTGAGGTGGGTGAGGATTCCTGTGACTCTATAACACAGGGAAGCAGGGTGCTTCCAAGTATGGGAGCAGCTGAGGCTAGCTCCTTTTCAACAGAAGGTAACATGCCCTCAGGATTGGGGGCAGGGGAGGTGTTGTCAGTGATGAAGGAAATTGTCCCAGTTGTTAGCTGGCAGAGTTTTGCAGATGAACAAGGGATGAAACCCTTCCTAGGGAGTACAGAGAAATGTGTCTTACAGCGGGGCCCAGAGGAGGAAACTGGGGAAGGAATTGTGGGGGTACAGGAATGTCTCCTCACTGGTCACTTGGGAGAGGATGCTTGAGACAGAATGGCTGAGGCAGCATCTGTGCACTCAGCCTGTGACTCAGGTTTTGAGAGGGAACTGTGTAACTGACCTCCTCCTGGAGGGGAGCAGTCACGTGGCTAACTTCTCAGGGACAGAGAAAGGCATGGTGGAGGGTACCCAATCGAGGTCCCAGTTTTTCAGGATGCTATTTCTGATACATTTTTGGAAAGCAACCGTGTCTCTTTAAATCAAGATGCAGCTCCAACGTCTGTGATAGCAGAGGAGTTGAGACTAGGAAAATCCCAGGTGGTGGTTTGTGAGAATGCAAATGACCCAACTGACAGAGAGGGGGCCTCTGGGAGCATTCATGTAATCTAGCTGGGTGTAGGGGTCTCCACATGCAGTTGTGCTGAGTGATAACAGCACATGGAGGCGTTTGCCGCTGGTCACTAGCAAGGCATAGTGAGAGACAGCCCAGGCTGGAGATAGTTCAGTGGGCACAGCGGTCCCGTGGTCCCAGACTGCACTCCGGAGATCCCATCACACCATATAAAGTGCTCCTGACATATCAGTCAACACCACTTGTGTCTGGAATATCTCCAGCAGAACTTCTGATGGGAAGATGACTAAGGATGCTTTCACCTGTGGCACCGATACAGCTTAAATGGAAGTGGCCTGAAAGAATTTCAAAAACGGAATGCTGAAATAAAAATTCAGCAGCAACAAAACTTCAATGTTCGGCAAGAACACAAACGCTACTTGAACTGAGACCAGGGAACAAAGTGTGGACCAAATGTTCCCAGACATTTGGAACTTGGCAGAAACTCCCATATCCCACCTGGTGGAAACTCCAGCCCAGCCCAACTGCCATTGCCCACCCTTCTCTCTCTGATTTCAGAACCAGCACCTCAGAATTTCTGTGTTGTGATCCCATGCAGCCCAAACATGTGCTTCTTGAAGTAGAAGCTCTGTAATAAAGTTATTGGAACAGCAGCAGGTGCCAGTGATTAGCCACTCAAAAATAACATTCCATCATTTTACTGGAATGTAGCAATGGAGAGTTTGGAGTGTATTTTAGTCAGAAGCGAATCTTGAAGTCAGTAAAATGGAGAAATTTTTAACCTGTCTTGTTGCAAGTAGCAATAGGGTGACCAGATGTCCCAATTTTATAGGGACAGTCCCGATATTCGGGGCTCTGTCTTATTTAGCGAGAGCATAGTCGTCTATGGCGATGGCATCTTCAGTGGCGTGATGCAGTTCTACTAGGCCACCGCTGAACCTAGTTAGGAGGCATTCATCGACAATGTGCGTCATCGTCTGTGTTGTGCCGCAGCTGCACAAAGGGCTGTCACAAAGGCCCCAGCAATACTGGTTGGCTGCACAGAGACCTTGCCTGGTCCAGAACCTGTTCAACAGGGACTACTGGTGACAGGGCAGGTCAAAACCAGGTGAGCAAATTCTGGAGTTTGTGACAAGGGACTGGTTGGGGATTATAACAGATTCCATTCCTCTCACCAGAGTGTTTCCGCCCTAACATCCTGGCGTGGCAGATGAGACCATAATGGGCGACGTGGTGGCAAACATGCAGCTGGTGGTTTAAAAAGGTCATTGTGCAGTGGCAGACTTGAGTTGGCACGTACTTTCTCTAGTAACTTGCCAGTGGCAAACTCTCGTCTGATATGAGGAGGAGCCGTATTGCTCAGAACTGGAAGTCATGGGAGTGGAGTCAGATGCAGGGTGCTAGAGATGATATGCATGGCGGCACGTAACTGCGTATCCACCAGTTTGGCGTGTGACAGTCGACTCCAAACTGGTGCATAGTATTCCACCACCGAATACGAGGTGGCAAGAGCTGAAGTCCACAAAATTGGAGCACAAGCACCCCATGATGAACCTGCCAGTTTGCTAAGAAGATTGTTGCGCATCTTAACTTTAGCTACTGTCTTCTTCAGGTGGGCATGGCAACTTGGTGTGCGGTCTAAGGTCACACCTAGATAGACTGGTTCTACTTCATGCTTCACCTTCTGACCATTCTGATAAACATTCAGTTCTCAGGTTGTGCTAGTGTGATGAAGATGGAACAAACTGGAGATTGTTTTTATGCCGCTTGGCTGGAGGTGCCAAGTCTTACAGTAGTCAGCTAACTTTAGCGTGTCCCAGTTTAAGGTTGCATCAAGCTCATGAAATGTCCAAGCCTGGGTACCACAACAGATGTCGTCTGCGTAAATGAACTTTCATGACTCTGTTGTTGGCAGGTCATCAATGTAAAGGTTGGACAGGGTTGGAGAAAGTAAAGAGCCCTGGGGTAACCCATTGCTCTATCGTCTCCAAGCACTTGTCTTCTCCCCCATATGGACTCTGAACTGCCTATCGTGGAGAAATGGTTCAATGACGCCTGTAACCCAAGGTAGCAGGACCCATGATACCTTCACGAGCAGGCCAGTGTACCATACCATATCGTATGCTGCTGTTAGATTGATGAAAACGTCTGTTTTCAAGTTTCTCTGGAAGCCATTTTCAACAAATATGGTCAATGCGAGTACTTGGTCACATATGCTATGGCCTCGGTGAAAGCTGGCTTGGTCAGGGCTCAAAAATTCTCTCTCGCGGGGTAATATGCGCTGTAGGACCAAGAGCTCCAGTGCCTTGAAGCACACCAACAATAATGATACGGGATGAGAGCTTGATGCTTGACTTGGGTCCTTTCCGGGCTTTAGGAGGCCAATGACTTTTGTGGTGCACCATATCTTCAGCAGCCTACTGTCAAGGTTCCTTCCCCACTCTGAACTCTAGGGTACAGATGTGGGGACCTGCATGAAAACCTCCTAAGCTTACTTTTACCGGCTTAGGTTAAAACTTCCCCAAGGTACAAACTATTTTACCCTTTGCCCTTGGACTTCCACTGCCACCACCAAACATTTATTTGGGTTTATTTATTAGGAAAGTGTTGTTTGGAAACGTCTTTCCCCCCAGAATCCTCCCAACCCTTGCATCCCACTTCCTGGGGAAGGTTTGGTAAAAATCTTCACCAATTTGCATAGGTGACCACAGACCCAAACCCTTGGATTTTAAGAACAATGAAAAAGCATTCATTTTATGAAAAGAAGGATTTTAATAGAAGTAAAAAGTAAAAAAGAATCACCTCTGTAAAATCAGGATGGTAAATACTTTACAGGGTGTCAAGGTTCCTCCCCCACTCTGACCTCTAGGGTACAGATGTGGGGACCTGCATGAAAACCTCCTAAGTTTACTTTTACCAGCTTAGGTTAAAACTTCCCCAAGGTACAAATTAATTTTATCCTTTGTCCTCGGAATATCCACTGCCACCACCAAACTCTAACTGGGTTTACTGGGAAACATAGTTTGGACACATCTTTCCCCCCAAAATCTTCCCAACCCTTGCACCCCACTTCCTGGGAAAGGTTTGGTAAAAATCCTCACCAATTTGCATAGGTGACCACAGACCCAAACCCTTGGATCTGAGAACAATGAAAAAGCATTCAGTTTTCTTACAAGAAGACTTTTAATAGAAATAGAAGTAAATAGAAGTAAAGGAATCACCTCTGTAAAATCAGGATGGTAGATACCTTACAGGGTAATTAGATTCAAAACATAGAGAATCCCTCTAGGCAAAACCTTAAGTCACAAAAAAGACACACAGACAGAAATAGTCATTCTATTCAGCACAGTTCTTTTCTCAGCCATTTAAAGAAATCATAATCTAACAAACACCTAGCTAGATTACTTACTAAAAGTTCTAAGACTCCATTCCTGTTCTATCCCCGGCAAAAGCAGCATATAGACAGACACAGACCCTTTGTTTCTCTCCCTCCTCCCAGCTTTTGAAAGTATCTTGTCTCCTCATTGGTCATTTTGGTCAGGTGCCAGCGAGGTTACCTTTAGCTTCTTAACCCTTTACAGGTGAGAGGATTTTTCCTCTGGCCAGGAGGGATTTTAAAGGGGTTTACCCTTCCCTTTATATTTATGACACGCCCCCCAAATCTCAGCTAGGGTGAAACACTGGCTGGGATTTCTTCCTGGAGCTCTAGGAAAAACAGAGTTAATAAGACACATGCATCTCTAAATATACTACCAAGTACATAAAGACTAACAATATTTTCCACATCTCCAGGACGATTTTAACCAGTTGATTCTGGGAAACTTTCACAGGAGAGTGCATCAGCCACTTTGTTAGAAGCTCCTGAGATGTGTTGGATGTTGAAATCAAAATCTTGGAGAGCTAAACTCCACCGAAAAAGTTTTTTGTTATTTTCTTTGACGGTGTGAAGCCACTTCAGTGCAGCATGGTCGGTTTGCAGGTGGAAATGCCATCCCCAAACATATGGGCGTAGCTTTTCCAGAGCATAGACAATGGCGTAACATTCTTTTTCTGACTGACCAGTTGCTTTCCCTCTCAGACAGTTTTTTGCTGAGAAACACTACAGGGTGGAATTCTTGATCAGGTCCTTTCTGCATTAAAACTGCTCCCACACCACGCACGGACGCATCTGTGGTTACTAGGAATGGTTTGTCAAAGTCTGGGGCCCTTAGTACAGGGTCAGACATAAGTGTCGCTTTAAGCTTGTTAAAGGCCTTCTGACACTTTTCGGTCCACTGAACGGCATTTGGCTGTTTCTTTTTGGTTAGGTCTGTCAGTGGGGCGGCGATTTGGCTGTATTGCGGTACAAATCGTCTGTAATAACCGGCCAAGCCTAAGAAGGATTGAACCTGTTTCTTTGACTTTGGGACAGGCCACTTTTGGATAGCATCCACTTTGGCCTGTAGGGGGCTGATAGTTCCTTGACCCACCTGGTGTCCAAGGTAAGTCACTTTGTTTAGGCCTATTTGACACTTCTTAGCCTTAACAGTTAGTCCTGCCTCCCTTATGCGCTCAAGGACTTTTTGTAGATGTTCTAGGTGGTCTGCCCAGGAATCTGAAAATATGGCCACATTGTCAAGGTAGGCGACTGCATATTCTCCTAATCCCACTAGGAGACCATCTACAAGTCTTTGGAAGGCGGCGGGTGCATTTCACAGCCCGAAAGGGAGTACATTAAATTCATACAGCCCGAGATGTGTGGTGAAGGCTGACCTTTCCTTGGCAGATTCATCTAGCGGTACCTGCCAGTACCCCTTGGTTAAGTCCAAGGTAGAGATGAACTGGGCCCGTCCCAGTTTCTCTAATAGTTCATCTGTGCGTGGCACTGGATAGTTGCCTGGGCGAGTTACAGCATTTAGCTTAACGGTAGTCCACGCAAAAACATATCTCCCCATCTGGTTTGGGAACTAGAACCACTGGAGATGCCCATGCACTTCCAGAGGGGCGGACTACACCCATCTGTAGCATGTCCTGGATCTCCCATTCTATAGCAGTTTTAGCTTGAGGAGACACCCGTTAAGGTTGGACTTTAATTGGGTGAGCATTACCTGTATCAATGGAGTGGTATGCCCGTTCAGTCAGTCCTGGGGTGGCTGAGAACGTTGGCGCGTACCTAGTGCACAGCTCCTTGATCTGCTGTCACTGCATACGCCCAAGGGTCATGGAGAGGTTCACCTCTTCCACACCACCAGCACTTTTCCCTTCATAGTAGACACCTTCAGGCCACTCAGCGTCATCTTCTCCCTGGGCTGTAAACTGACAAACCTTTAATTCTCTGGAATAAAAGGGCTTTAGAGAATTAATATGGTACACCTTAGGCTTTCGGTTGGAGGTGGGGAATGCTATGAGATAATTAACAGCTCCCAGGCGCTCCTGGACCGTGAATGGCCCTTCCCACGATGCTTCCATTTTATGGGCCTGGAGCGCCTTTAAGACCATGACCTGGTCCCCTACTTTGAAGGAACGCTCTCTGGCATGTTTATCATACCAGGCTTTTTGCTCTTTTTGAGCATCCCGTAAGTTTTCTCTAGCAAGGGCTAAAGAGGTTCGGAGGGTGTTTTGTAGGTTGGTTACAAAGTCCAGAATGTTAGTTCCTGGAGAAGGTGTAAATCCCTCCCACTGCTGCTTCACCAACTGGAAAGGCTCCTTAACCTCACGGCCATATACAAGTTCAAATGGGGAAAACCCTAAACTGGGGTGTGGTACAGCTCTGTAGGCAAAGAGCAACTGCTGCAACACTAAGTCCCAATCATTGGAGTGCTCATTTACGAATTTACGTATCATGGCCCCCAAAGTTCCATTAAACTTCTCCACCATGCCATTTGTCTGATGGTGGTAAGGAGTGGCAACCAACTGATTTACCCCATGAGCTTCCCAAAGGTTTTCCATAGTTCCTGCCAGGAAATTAGTCCCTGCATCCGTGAGGATGTCGGAGGGCCAACCTACTCTGGCAAAAATGTCTGCTAGTGCCTGGCACACACTTTTAGCCCTGGTGTAGCTTAGAGCTACTGCTTCCGGCCATCGGGTGGCAAAATCCATGAAAGTCAGTATGTACTGCTTTCCTCTGGGTGTCTTTTTCGGAAAAGGACCCAGAATATCCACAGCTATTTGCTGAAATGGAACTTCAATGATGGGGAGTGGCTGGAGAGGGGCTTTGATCTGGTCTTGGGGTTTTCCCACTCTTTGGCATACTTCACAAGACCGGACATAGGTAGAAATATCCTTGCCCATTCCCTCCCAGTGGAATGATCCCCCCAAATGGTCTTTGGTCCTGTTCACCCCAGCATGGCCACTAGGGTGATCATGGGCTAAGCTCAAGAGCTTGGCCCGGTATTTAGTTAGAACTACCAACTGTCTCTGAGGATGCCAGTCTTCCTGGTGTCCCCCAGAAAGAGTTTCCTTGTATAAAAGTCCTCTTTCTACAACAAACCTGGATCGATTAGAAGAGCTGAGAGGCGGTGGGTTGCTCCGTGCCGCCGTCCAAGCTCTCTGGAGGCTTTCATCTGCTTCCTGTTCGGTCTGGAACTGTTCCCTTGATGCTGGAGATATCAGTTCCTCATTGGATTGTGGACCTATGCTTGGTCCCTCTGGAAGTGATGTAGGGGATGGGGCTGTTTCCGTTGACTGTGAACCGCTTTCCGCTGGGACACTAAGTTGGGGTTCAGGCTCCGGCTGAGCCTCTTGTGTAGGGTTAGGGGCTGCTGCCGGTTCAGGTTCGGTGGGGCCCTCTGGTGTTGAGGTTGCAAGTACTGGATTCAGTGCTGGCAATGGGTCTGGTGTTGGTTGTTCCGCTGGTTCCGGGACTGGTTCCATCTGGGTCTCTGGGACTGGATCCACTACTGCTGTTGCAGATATTGGCCTGGGGTCTGGGTCCATCACCTCTGACCGGGTCCTGATAGAAGTTTCCGGAACAGAGCTAGGCCTCACGTCTTGTTTAGCCTGGCTGCGGGTGACCATTCCCACCCTCTTGGCCCGCTTCACATGATTGGCCAAGTCTTCCTCCAACAGCATGGGGATGGGATAATCATCATAGACTGCAAAAGTCCACGTTCCTGACCAGCCCTGGTACTGGACAGGCAACTTAGCTGTAGGCAAATTGAAAGAGTTGTACTTGAAGGGTTGAATTGTCACTTGGATCTCTGGGTTGATTAAATTGGAGTCCACTAAGGAAGCATGGATAGCTGACACTTGTGCTCCGGTGTCCCTCCACGCGGTGACCTTCTTCCCGCCCACACTCACAGTTTCCCTCCGCTCCAAGGGTATCTGGGAGGTATCTGGTCCTGTGGACCTCTGGTGTGATTCCGGTGCAATGAACTGTAATCTGTTGGGGTTCTTGGGGCAGTTGGCCTTTACATGCCCCAGCTCGTTACATTTAAAACATCGTCCAGCTGACGGGTCACTGGGGCAAGGTGGGTTGCTGGAGAATGGGGTGGTGGGATGATAAGGGGTCTGGAGGGTTCTTTGGGAGGTAGGTGGGGCTTTGGGTGGCCCCCGATAATAGGGTGTGGTCTGGGGTGGTCCCTTCTGGTCTCCGCTCCAACTGCGACCAGTTTTCTTTTTCTCTGCCACCTCCACCCATTTGGCTCCAATCTCTCCTGCCTCGATTACAGTTTTGGGCTTCCCATCTAGGATGTATCTTTGTATTTCCTCAGGAACGCCCTCTAAGAATTGTTCCATTTGCATTAGGAAGGGCAAATTTACTGGAGATTCAACACTTGCTCCTGATATCCAGGCATCCCAATGTTTCACAATGTGGTAGGCATGTCGGGTAAATGACATGTCTGGTTTCCACCTTAGGGCTCGGAACCTCCGACGAGACTGCTCGGGTGTTATCCCCATTCTGACTCTCGCCTTGGATTTAAACAGTTCATACTTGTTCATGTGTTCTTTAGGCATTTCAGCTGCTACCTCAGCTAAGGGTCCACTGAGCTGCGGCCTCAGCTCTACCATGTATTGGTCAGTAGAGATGTTGTACCCAAGGCAGGCCCTTTCGAAGTTTTCTAGGAAGGCCTCAGTATCATCGCCTGCCTTGTAGGTGGGGAACTTTCTGGAATGGGGAGTGGTACCTGGAGAAGGATTGCTAGGGTTTGTTGGTATATTCTGCTGAGCCTTTACCTTCTCCATCTCCAGTGCATGCTTCCTCTCTTTTTCCCTCTCCTCCTCCTTCAGCCGCATGAGTTCTATCTGTCTTTTATGTTCCCTTTGTTTTTCCTCAGCCTGAAATCTGGCTAATTCCAGCTTTTGTCGAGCCGTGGATTTTGTCATCCTAACCTCTCTGTTTTTAACTAACTTTACACCCGAGGTTTAGAAATAAACAAACAAAACTTGGCTGTAAAATTTTGCTGTGCTGGAATAGAATACCTATTCTCTGATAGTGATTGTCAGCCTACAGAAAAAGACAATTCCCTTGTCTCTGCTCTGGCCCCAAATCAAAGCAAAAAACCTCCAACTACTTGGAAACCTGCTCACCAGCAGCCCAAAGGAAAAAAAAAATTCCTTTTCAAACTTGTGCTCCTTGTAAAAAAAATCAAAATCCTAAAAAAAAAAGACCCTGCCACTTTTGTCTCCAGACAAATAGGTAGAACACCCCCCCTATTTACTTCTAGAAAAAAAAACTTCTGGTTTACCAAGACTGTGAATTTCCGTGCAGGAGGTTAAGTACCCTGCCTCCAGGAAAAGAAAACCTGCAATTCACAAAGATAATCCCCTTTTGTCTCCGCTCTGGCCCCAAAGCAGAGAAAAAACAAGCTGCTTTCCAGCAGCTCCAAAGGAAAAAAAATTCCTTTTTAAAATCTGTATTTCTAGTTCAAAAAATCTCAAATTGATCTCAAAATGATTTCAGGTTAATCCCACCACTCTGCCACCATGTCAAGGTTCCTCCCGCACTCTGAACTCTAGGGTACAGATGTGGGGACCTGCATGAAAACCTCCTAAGTTTACTTTTACCAGCTTAGGTTAAAACTTCCCCAAGGTACAAATTAATTTTATCCTTTGTCCTCGGAATATCCACTGCCACCACCAAACTCTAACTGGGTTTACTGGGAAAAGTAGTTTGGACACGTCTTTCTCCCCAAAATCCTCCCAACCCTTGCACCCCACTTCCTGGGAAAGGTTTGGTAAAAATCCTCACCAATTTGCATAGGTGACCACAGACCCAAACCCTTGGATCTGAGAACAATGAAAAAGCATTCAGTTTTCTTACAAGAAGACTTTTAATAGAAATAGAAGTAAATAGAAGTAAAGGAATCACTTCTGTAAAATCAGGATGGTAGATACCTTACAGGGTAATTAGATTCAAAACATAGAGAATCCCTCTAGGCAAAACCTTAAGTCACAAAAAAGACACACAGACAGAAATAGTCATTCTATTCAGCACAGTTCTTTTCTCAGCCATTTAAAGAAATCATAATCTAACACATACCTAGCTAGATTACTTACTAAAAGTTCTAAGACTCCATTCCTGTTCTGTCCCCGGCCAAGACGACTACAGACAGACACAGACCCTTTGTTTCTCTCCCTCCTCCCAGCTTTTGAAAGTATCTTGTCTCCTCATTGGTCATTTTGGTCAGGTGCCAGCGAGGTTACCTTTAGCTTCTTAACCCTTTACAGGTGAGAGGATTTTTCCCTCTGGCCAGGAGGGATTTTAAAGGGGTTTACCCTTCCCTTTATATTTATAACACAGGGTAATTAGATTCAAAACACAGAGAATCCCTCTAGGCAAAACCTTAAGTTACAAAAAGACACAGAGACAGGAATATCCATTCTATTCAGCACAGCTTAATTACTCAGCCATTTAAAGAAATCATAATTTAACGCATATCTAGCTAGATTACTTGTCTCCTCATTGGTCATTTTGGTCAGGTGCCAGCGAGGTTATCCTAGCTTCTTAACCCTTTACAGGTGAAAGGATTTTTCCTCTGGCCAGGAGGGATTTTAAAGGTGTTTACCCTTCTCTTTATATTTATGACACCTACCTTTACTAGTGAACCTGGTGAAGAATTTCACGAGCCAAAGCCAAGCACGGGGGACAAGGTTTTTCAGGAATTCTGGAGATATGTTGTCACAGCCTGCAGCTGTTCCACACTTGATGCTACCCCAGTGTCTGTTCCAGCTTTGTTACAGTGAATGGTTTTGGGCAGCTTCTGATCTGGTGTACATGTTTAAAAATACGCCACTCGTTCCTCACTTGTCTTTGCACCTGTTTCTCCAAAGGTGCGCTGGCCACTTTAAGTAGGTGTCCAGCTACCTGGTTGGGTGTCACTGAGGGTTGGCAGGGTGCAGGTGGCTGCTGCACTGCTCGAAGGCATCAAAGCAGACTCCAACACTTGAAGATGGAGCGGGTGAAGTTCATCCTCTTGGTCATCTCCTCCCATCTGGCTTGGCAAGCAGCGTCCAATGATTCGATCAAATCGTCAGCAACATCTGAGTCACTAGATGCCTCATACTTTTCAAGGAAGGCAGCGCTCTCCTCATCGAGACAGGGAATGTAGACTGGGCGGCAACTGCGTGGGATGGCTCTGCAGACTCCTTTGTAGATAGCACCATGAAACAATGGTAGGTCTCGTTTACGGAGATATGCTGGGCTGGTGTTGTCACCACACTCTTCTCCAGCACTTCCCTGTATTTTTCTCAGTTGGCCTTTTGGAAGTTCCACCGCTTCTTTTTGGAACTCTTGACAACTGGGAACTGCAACCTGATATGGATCAGTGACAGTCTGTGTTGGCTGCATGGAAAGTTATCCGAGACTTGGCATGTTTTTGGCTTAGGATGGCCATGAACTGAACTGATCCAGCACAAGTCAGGAGAGTAGTCACGATCCCATCTAGAAGAATGGAATGTGCCTCACTGCTTAGCATCATGGATAAAGATGAGGTCATTTTGAGATGCCCAGTTTGCAAGTTGTTCACTGTTAGCGTCAACCTCCTTATACCCCCAGTCTGTGAGATGGCTGTTGTGAAGTCTCCGACATAGACAGCTGGGTGTGGCAGGCTTGGTAGAACCTGTTGGTTCCAGCTGACACTTGGAGGTTTGTATACATTTGCCAGCCAGAAACCACCACCAGGATGGTATCACAGAATTCAGCAGACATCAGCTAAATGGCATCTGCAATATTGGACTGAATGTATGCGGCTTGGCCGGGCTTCAGGTGTACAAAAGGTCAAAGCCGTCAATACTGGAATGCCCAGCTTCGGCAGTTGCCATGGGTCTCTTACAAGCAAGTCATGTCAATAGTATGTAGATGAGCAAGAACGCTGAGTAAATCACACTTGGCAGCCGACAAACCCACCACATTGAGTTGTAACACGTGTAGAGCTGGACCAACGACATAGAAGTAACAGGACTGCATGTTGGGGTTGTCAGTGACAACAGTGCTGGGATTTATTGAGCTGGTGCTCGTGGAATTCAGCTCACTGGTTGGATCATTAGCTTCCCTGACTACTGTCAGGTACTGGTGGGTGGCGCGACGAGGACGCTGATCCATTGCCCCATTGTCTTATATAGGTGCCTATTACCTCCCACCCCATCCCGATTTTTCACACTTGCTATCTGGTCACCCTAAGTAGCAGTGATAGTGAGAATTCTTCACAATGTGAGAAGAGAAGTAATCATAGGGATGACCCCGCTTGCTTAAAATTTGGGTTATTGTTTATTGAGGATCGACAGGGTGAATGCAGGCCATAGTTAACAATTCTCTGAAGATGATAAACTAACAAAAACCTAAAACCATCAAAATTACACAGACATTTGGAGAGAAAACACCCAAGCTATAAAGACAAGCCAATTGATGTTTCCAAAGATTTGGAAATGTCACAAAACATTCTTAAATGTGGCTATACTGTCCAAGAGCAAGCATTGCATGCCTCTTACCTTGCTGCACTCTGCATTGCCAAACGTAAACAAGCTCATCTAATCGCTGAGGAGTTAATTTTACCTTCTGCTATTGACATGTGCACTGAATTGTTCAATGAGTCAGCTGCTGAAAAGTTCAAAACAGTCCTTTTTTCCAAGGATATTATGAGAGGAATACGTCCTATTTCAGAAGACATCCAATAGCAAACAACTGACCATCTTTCAGTAAGTGATTATTTGACTTTACAATTAGACGAATCTATAGATATAGCAAACCATGCCATTTTGCTGGCTTATGTGAGGCATGCATGGGATGGTGGGATTCAAGAACAATACCTATTTAGTGCAGATATGCCTACTTCCTTCTACTGCTGTTGATATATTTGGTGCACTGGATAATTATATGCCATAGGTGACATTGAGCTGGTCAAAGTGTCTTGGTATTACAACTGATGGAGGTGCTTCAATGACAGGAAAACATTTGGGAGTTGTGCAAAGAATCCTTTTGAAAGCACCCAGTGCACCATGGAAGCACTGTTTCCTGCACAGGGAGGTGTTAGCAGCTAAAGATGCGATACCTGAGCTTCACAAAACTCGTAAAGGTGTTGGGAAAATTGTAAATTATATCAGAAAGAATGTCAAGAATTCCCAGTGCTTTCAGGTTTTTCTGACAGGAACCGGATAGCGTGTATGTCCATCTGCTTTTCCATGCTGAGGTTCATTGGTTGTCCCGGGGCAAAGTTCTGTCTCATGTATACAAACTGACAAATTAGTTGGCAGCTTTTCTTGAAGGTAAAAAGTCTCTCTTGGCAGAACACTTCAGTAAGGAGACATGACGTGCTCACGTTGCATTTCTTGTAGATATATTCGAACAAATATTCAATTTGAATTATTTGAATATGTTTTTACAGGGTAGAGGGCACAATCACTTTAAGCAAACTAACAAAACTGATTGTGGTATGCAATGTTGTTTTAGCTGTGTTGGTCGCGGGATATGAGAGAGACAAGGTGGGTGAGGTAATATCTTTTATTGGACAAACTTCTGGTGGTGAGAAAGACAAGCTTTCAAGCTTACATAGATCTGAAGGAGAGCGTAGTGTGACTCAAAAGCTGGTCTCTCTCACCAACAGCTGGTTCAAAAAAAGCTGGTTCAAAAAAAGATATTACTTCACCCATCTTGTCTCACCCAGATTTAACATTTTAGCCTGGACCTGATTTAGTCTTATCTAACTGAACTTCCATTTTGTGTGTGCTGTTGTCTGGGATGCTGCTTTATTTCTCTTTATTTACAATAGGAAGTAATTGTAACAGTAACATCTCAGTAAAAGTAAAAAAGTAAAAGTAACATCTCAGATGTTATGGTTTGTTGATTTTAATGGCGATTGCTGAACATACTGTACGGGACATTAGTTGACTTGTTTTAATGAGGCACAGAATTATTGACTAGAGCTGGGCAGGAAACTTTTCCCATCATTCAAACATTGTCAAGACTTCAAAAAAATTTCCTGGTTCAAATTCGGATGAAAAGTCAAAATTTCAAGAACATTTGTGAATAAAAAAAAAAATCATTTTCAGTGCAGGCCAAGTGAAACATTTCATTTAGATTTTCACCTTTTTTCTCTTTTTAAAATCTAATTAGCTGACACTTCAAAACACTAAACTGGGAGGAAAGGCAGATACGCTGGAGGGTAGGGATAGGATACAGAGGGACCTAGACAAATTAGAGAATTGGGCCAAAAGAAATCTGATGAGGTTCAACAAGGACAAGTGCAGAGTCCTGCACTTAGGACGGAAGAATCCCATGCACCGCAAGTGATTAGGGACAGAATGGCTAGGCAGCAGTTCTGCAGAAAAGGACCTGGGGGTTACAGTGGACGAGTAGCTGGATATGAATCAACAGTGTGCCCTTGTTGCCAAGACGGCCAATGGCATTTTGGGCTGTATAAGTAGGGGCATTGCCAGCAGATTGGGGGACGTGATCGTTCCCCTCTATTCGACATTGGTGAGGCCTCATCTGGAGTACTGTGTCCAGTTTTGGGCCCCACACTACAAGAAGAATGTGGAAAAATTGGAGAGAGTCCAGCGGAGGGCAACAAAAATGATTAGGGGACTGGAACACATGACTTATGAGGAGAGGCTGAGGGAACTGGGATTGTTTAGTCTGCGGAAGAGAAGAATGAAGGGGGATTTGATAGCTGCTTTCAACTACCTGAAAGGGGGTTCCAAAGAGGATGGCTCTAGACTGTTCTCAGTGGTAGCAGATGACAGAACGAGGAGCAATGGACTGAAGTTGCAGTGGGGGAGGTTTAGGTTGGATATTAGGAAAAACTTTTTCACTAGGAGGGTGGTGAAACACTGGAATGCGTTACCTAGGGAGGCGGTGGAATTTCCTTCCTTAGAAGTTTTTAAGGTCAGGCTTGACAAAACCATGGCTATGATGATATAGTTGGGGATCGGCCCTGCTTTGAGTAGGGGGTTGGACTAGATGACCTCCTGAGGTCCATTCCAACCCTGATATTCAATGATTCTATGAAAAAGTCATCTCAAATCAGAAAGCCAGAACTGTTCATTTTGAAAATGTCAGAATAAAATATTTTAACTTGTTCAGAACTTAACTATTTTTAAATCAGGAGACTTATCAAATCCAAACCTGTTTTGTGAACAGTTTGTTTCAATCAATCAGCATTTTTGGAGAAAAAATATTAATAGAAAAATTTCCAACAAGCTCTACAACTGGCATTTGCCAATCTGCATTTTTTCACTTTAAATATGCATTAAAAAGTGATCAATAGAACACTACACCCCAAAATGGTGTTGAGAATTATTACAGTGTGTTCACTAATGATTGACCACATCACCAACAGTGGCAAAATGAGATAATGGTGAAGTGCTTTCACCTTGCTCTATCAGTAGAAGTCACCATACTTTGTAACACAACATACGAAAGTGAAAAGGTAGTGTGCACCAAGAATCAGCATTTTACAACAGATGTTTCTTCCATGCTGAGGATTTGTCAAATTATCTCCCTATAAGTACAAGATAGATTTCTCCAATACAGACAATGGAGGCAGTGAGAACTAGTAGCCAGAAAGGTACGTCTTGTAGAAAATGGTTTGTAATAAAGCTCAAAATGGGTTTTGTTTTCGAGTTTAACATTTAAAAAAAAATTAAGCAAAATTTGAAATGAAAATTCGTTTGAATCAAAATGTTGAAAAGTTTCATTTAGAAAATGTCTAAAAGAAATATTTAGATTGTTTCTGGAATCCTCCCCACAAACTGAGCAAATTCTGCATTTATTTATTTTTTTTTGGTTAAAAAGTTTCATACAAAATACTTTACCAAGCTCTACATGTCATTTCATGTATCCGTTAAGCACTATGCACAACTATAGCATAGTATAACAATTGTGCATTTATCATTGGCTGGGAACCACTGATCTAGGGAACTGGGGTCAGATTTCTCTGGTCCAGCTAACAGCACTAATTGCAGGACTAGAGGGGGAAGGAAGGTCAAAGGTGGCTATAAGTCAGTTTTGCATTTCCCTAATCCTGGGGCTGCAGGGGGATGGGCTAGTCCCTAATGTATGGTAGAGCTATCTTCAGGAGGCTGTAGCAACACCCAAGCCATGCCCCCTTTCCCCATACACAATTCTTTGCCAGGGTTCAGGAGGGTAGCATAGGCAGCCACAAACCAGAGGAGGATTCCCCACTGTAGAGAAAACTTCCAGTGTCTGGTTTGACTAGGTCTACTGGCTTCAGATTAATGAAGAAGGTGATTTCTTGTTAAGTAATTTTGTAAAGGTGCACAGTACTTGTAATAAATGTGTTAGCATCTGAATGAGAGAAGCTGTATTTGTTTCTCTTTTTATATGAGTAAGAGGGCAGCCATCCAGTAATCTGATAGGCTGGCACAGTTTCCATTTGGTTGCAGAGGTAAAATACAAAACACTGATGTGAACAACAACAAATGGTAAAATCTAGAAACCATACTTGGTCAGTAGTAATGTTACAAACTTGAATATTTGTTCTGTCACACGTTATTTTTGCAGAACACTGGCAGACTTTGCCACTCATGTGAATAAGTATTAACTACCTGCAAAATTATCACGATTCCAAAGGATTGATTTTTCTGAACAGTAACACATTAAATTTTTATTTTTTTTAAAAAGAACAAACTGCTCAGCAGCAGAAAGTAAATTATTCCAGCAAGCTGACCATTTTTAAGAGCAGAAGACTATTTAGAGATGTGAATTCTCTGCAGTTTGATGCAGTCGATTTTTCCCCTTATTGTTTGAACTTTATCCTAAATGTCTTATGTTTTATATTTGAATGGTTATTTTATGTATCTCAAAACCCCATACAGTAAAGCAAAAACTTTATTAAAATAAGACCTTAGTGTATTTGTCTACACAACAAACAAACAAATGTAATAAGCATTAAAAGACACACTGAAATAACACTGAGTGCCTAACAAACTTACAAAGGAAATTCAGAGCTAAGGTGGCTTGTTCTATTCTTATCTCATCCTATTACAGTCAAATTCTGATCTTATTTACACTGAAGAAAACCCCTAATAACATCAGAGTTTAGTGAAGTTATTCTGGATTTTCATGCTTGTGGCTGGCATTCCACATGCACTGAAATACTATACACAGGTGTCAAGTATCAGAGGGGTAGCAGTGTTAGTCTGGATCTGTAAAAGCAGCAAAGAGTCCTGTGGCACCTTATAGCCTAATAGACGTATTGGAGCATAAGCTTTCATGGGTGAATACCCACTTTGTCGGATGCATGTGAAATACATATACAAATACATAGGAGTTTGTGCCTGGTTACCATGAGCTTCTGCAATCAAAACAAAGGATTGGAAATTCACGGGTTCAACAGAGCACTGCTTGGCGGGGAAGGTGTCTCTAATTCCCCTTCCTGACCCCATCTTAAATCAGAACCATCTTCTGGCTGGGGATCACTGGAGTGTAGTGCACTCAGCACATCTCCTATGCTGGCAGAGCACTGGGAGGCAGTGGTGAAGAGCATGCAACACCAACCTTAGGTTTCCAGAGGATTCCCCAGCTGTCCCTTTGGTGCAACTTTCGGACTGCTTTGGGCTTCCTGAGTGCACAAAGCAGCTGGGAGGCCAAGGATCTGGCCCATAGTTTCAGTAGTGAGGTCCATAATGCATCACATTGCATGTATATTCACACAGCACTGAATAAATTACGAAGTCCTTTCTCAGCATGCACTTGGTTCAGAAATTTCTCTGTGTGGTGGTGTTCCAATTTAGGGATTTGACCCAAGCTTATCTCTTGTTATGACACCTTTGCTCACTGGGCAGTGAGCAGGAAATTCACTTAACAGTGGTACATACACAGTTACACCACAGAGATATCTGAGTTAATGCACAGAATAATTGTGAGAAGAGAAAGTTATTTACCTGTTGGTCTGCTTCTGTGAAGATATGATCCCAAATGATTCTTGCTCTTGGGCCCTGTGCTCCCTAACAAAGTGACACTAGTTCTCTGTTACTTGACCCTACAAGGCAGGCACAGTGGGGAGCAGCATGTTAGAACTTTCCTTCAGCCTGGTGGGTGCTCATCACCAATGGCCACAACCCGTCGGAGCCCTCAGGGTCTTCCCCCCTTGCTCTCACCTTTTAATTCCTGGATCAACTTTCCTACTTATACTGCCTTTTCCACATTCCCTCCTATTGTTCGTTCCACTCACTTCTTTCACCTTGATTCAAATTAAGACTGTAAGGTTCTTCAGAGTGGTGACCATATTTTCCTATGTGTTTACACTACTCCGAGCACAACCACTCTCTGACCCTGACTGGAACTTGGCACCCTACCACAATGCTGCCGCTACACTAAGGCATTGAGTCAGAAGGGAGCCACTGCTGCATAAAGACAGACCAAATGCTCCAGGCTGTTCCTTCCGAACCAAACAGAGAAAAAGAGGGTAGAAATTTTTTTTTTTAAGAGATGAATTTCAAGGCTTTCCCTCCGCTCTGAAGATTAGGAAGGTGGTTGCTCTGGGGACCCCGTCCGTGTAACTGTCAGGATGCAGAATAAAACTGGCAGTTTCCTGTGATAATTTGCTTTTGCCTTGTCTCCTAAACTGCAGTAACAGAGGGGGGGAAATCACTGTTACCAGTAGTAAACCTATCTATGAAGGAGAACCACTAAAGTTAGAGGATTCCAAATGGCATAACACCATTGGATTCTAGCCATTCTTGAGACAGAGACCACTAAAAACAAATCAGAATTCAACTGGGAGTGGGAAAAGCATGATAGTTACAACTACATGATTTAAGATCAGCGATTTCATGACTGTTCACAGGACTAAAAACTAAAGTTTTTCAAGCACTGTAAATAATTTCAATACTTGTTTATAGTTTGGGTGAGGGTGTGTGTGACACTGGACCCCCAAAATGTCACTGGTGTCTTGGTGTAGCCAGCATTCCCTTCTCTCCTCTGTGTCTTTGAACATTCTGAAGGTCAGGCGCCCTCCACTCCCTCAGTTCCTTCCACCATCTCCCCACAATCAAGATTCCGTTAGGACTCTGAGGAAGATGGAAAGGTGGTCGGGAAGTGTGAATAGGCAGAATCCATCTCTAAGAACTCCAGTTAAAGGTAAGTAACCTTCATTTCTGCTGCATATTCCTACTCAAGGGATAGTTTGTCAACCAGTACTCCATAAATGGAAGGTGCGACTTGGAGTCCTAACTGAATAAGGATTGAAGTACTGCCTTGACAAATTAAGCATCCGATTTAGAAGCTCGGTCTAGGAAGTAATGTTTTGTAACTGTATGTAGAGAGCCCCAAATAGCAATCCCGCAGATGTCTGCAGTTGGAACAACAGGGCCTTCCAGACCAGGGCAGAATCTGCCAATCATGCCAGTAACGAAACTCAGAGTCCATGTCTGTCAAATCTGGAAGGGTGTGATGATCTGTAGGCACCATATTTCAAGGTGCATTCCTTCTTCTGATAATGGAATCTGGAGGTATATCTGTAACGTCTAGCATATTTTGATTCTTCCTTGGCCTGCAGATCTAACCTCAGAGCCAATCTTGGGTGCAACATGGAAGTAAATGGGGAAACTACAGGACATGCATATGCAAAACAGAGAAAAGCAAACAAACGTTACTGACCTCCTCCTTTTCCCTGGTGGGGACACTGAAGAAGAACAAGTAGCAGGAGCATTCCTTTTACTCTCTTAGGCAAAAAGAAAAGGAGTACTTGTGGCACCTTAGAGACTAACCAATTTATTTGAGCATGAGCTTTCGTGAGATCCGATGAAGTGAGCTGTAGCTCACGAAAGCTCATGCTCAAATAAATTGGTTAGTCTCTAAGGTGCCGCAAGTACTCCTTTTCTTTTTGCGAATACAGACTAACACGGCTGTTACTCTGAAACCTCTCTTAGGCAAGTAGACACTCTTTGTTTCTTGCAGATCTGGTAACTGATCTGACTGTAAATCTATGTCATTCACTTGTGCTACCATAGTAAGGGTTGGCGCCATGCGAACAGTGGATAAAGAAACTACTGCCAACCCTAGAACAACTTTCAGATCCAATGCAATTTTCAGAACTGGGAGATAAGTTTTTAGGCAAGTTTTAGGCAAAATTTGCAAATGACACTAAGCTGGGTGGGGTTGCAAGCCCTTTGGTGGACATGATGAGAATCCAAAATGACCATGACAAATTGGAGAATTGGTTTAAATTCAACAAGTTGAAATTTCAATAAAGACAAGTACAAAGTACTTCACTTAGGAAGGAAAAATCAAATGCACAACTACAAAACGGTGAATAACTGGCTAGATGGTAGTACTGCTGAAAAGGATCTGGAGGTTATAGTGGATCACAAATTGAATATGATTCAACAATGTGACAGCTGCAAAAAAGGCTAATATTGTTATGGGGCATGAACTGGACTGTCATATGTACGACCCAGGATGTAACTGTCTCACTCTGCTTGGTACTGGTGAGGTCTGAGCTGGAGTACTGCGCCAAATTCTGGAGGCCATACTTTAGGAAAGATGCAAACTGGAGAGAGTCCAGAGGAGAACAACAAAAATGACAAAAGTTTTAGAAAACCTGATCTATAAAGAAAGGTTAAAAAAACAGGGCATGTATAGTCTTCAGAAAAGAGGACAGAGTGGATCTGATTAACAGTCTTCAACTATATTAAAGGCTGTTATAAGGAAGATGGTAATCAATAGTTCTCTATGTTCAAAGGTATGACAAGAAGTAATGGGCTTAATCTGCAGCAAGGGAGATATAGGTTCAATATTAGGAAAATCTTTCTACCTCTAAGGGTAGTTAAACTCTGGAATAGGCTTCCAAGAGCAGTTATGGAATCCCCATCATTGGTGGTTTGTAAGAACAGGTTGGACAGGCACATGTCAGGGATGGTCTAAGTTTATTTGGTCCTGCCTTTGCGCAGGGGGCTGGACTTGATGACTTCTCGTGGTCCCTTCCAGCCCTACATTTCTATTAGTCTATGATTCACCCTAAGCCAGAATCTGAGTCTTTGGGTTAGGATTTGATATTCATGGATCTGAGGCATCTCCTGAATGTGACTTGTCCTTGCAAGCAGGAGCCTTTTTGTCTTGCACAAACTTTCTCAGAACCGAAGTAGATGGATCTGAAGGTTTCTCCCATGGTTTGGCTCTTACCGCAGAGGCTGGTATCAACCAAATATCTGAGCACTATAGTGTTGGATCCAATAATTTGGATATTGATTGCACCAAAGCACTGAAACTGATCCTCGGAAAGAGAGCACAGTATTATACATATTGCTCTTCTTTTTAGTCCCCAAGGTGCTAAAAGCAGACACTGGTATTTTCACCTTGAGTACAGATCTCTCACATGTATTGTATCCAGGACCATTCATAGCCAGACCTTCCTGCAGCAATAAGGCTTGCAGCCTGTTCTGGTGCTCCTTGAGCATGCTGGGGGAAAATGTGCTGCAGATAGACCACCATGAGGGAGATTGACACTCCCTGATGCATGCCAAGCATCTACTATGGGCATCCTGATCCTGGGAAAACTGCTGGACAAGAGATGCACCTACCTTTTGAAGCCAGGTCTCTTAGGTTATGTCTACACTGCGTTTTAAAAAACAGAACAGCGAGTCTAAGAGCCTGGGCTGACACTATAGCACCAAAACCAGCAGTGTAGACATTGTGGCTCGGACTGGGGCTCGAGCTCTGAAACCCACTCCCCCATTATGAGCTTCAGAGCCTGAGCATCTACACAGCTGTTTTTAGTGCTGGGAGCTCAAGTCTGTAGACCAGGGCTCTGAGACTCACTCGTGAGGGTTTTAAAATCAACCCACCACAGATCCAGTAGTGAGAACTAAAGATGTATCTACTATCTATGCTAAGAATAAAACCTTTTTTCCTTTAATAAGTTTACCGCTAAAACTAATACTGAAAACTACACTAAAAGTAAAACTACACTAAACAAAGACATTAAATTATTCTTGAGTGAAGGCTCCAGATCCAATTGGATACAGAGAGGCTAATATCCATCTGCGGCTGCATTTGGAAGGAACTGAGGCAGCAGAGGGTGCCATTCCCCCTTCTATAACCTCACCTCCAAAATGTTCAGGAAGGAAGAGGGAAGGGATAGCAGGGGTGCACAAGTGCTCTGACAAGCACTGCTGTGAGCAGATTCCACCTCTTGAGCTGCATCAGCTAGCACACCCTATGAGTTGGAATATGCATCCAAAGAAGTAGTGTCACAGAGAGAAATATGTGAAGGTATCTGGAACACAGTAAGACAAGGTTTAATTTGGGGACTTTATTTATTTTACTGGCTTAACACAATATAGGAAGATGGAACATGTAATATTGCAAAACATTCAAAGCCTACATAAAATTATTCAGTGTTTCATGCATCCCCAAACATGTATTTCTTAGTATCCAGTGAGAATTTAAATGGAGTGGGGGAATACTGAATTTTGTTTGGTCTTTTTGTATAGTAGATGTTTACATAAATAATTAATAATGTAATATATGTTAGCACATTATAAAAAGTTATTCTGATTGACCAATTCCTCGGTTCCCTCTCAGGCAGTAAAAATGGAAAAAACTGCTTTAAAAAATATTTATCATAGCCAAGAGCTATATCACATATTGGCTCTCGGGGAATGCTTATGCATAGGCTTTCTAGCCCACAGAGTTCAACCTCTGACCTCTGAAAATCATGTAAAATTCTTTTGTTTGAATCTTGAGTATTGGTTGAGTACCCAGTTGCTGGCAGTGGGATGGATGGATATCGTAAGCATAAACAATTAGACCACTAGCACAAGTAAATGAACGTCCATTCTTTTAAACCATTGACTTTATTAAAATACTTCATACAGAGTTTGCAGAGGAACATACTGACATTTTCAGAGAACTCCATTGAAAACAAAACGTAACTGTACATGTACTATTTAACAAATAACAACTTAGAGGATGGGTTCATACTCTATATCCTAAGAGCAGACAGTTGAGTTTTTCTCAGGTTTTTTGGCACAGGCTCTTCCTTTCCCCCTTGACTCCTATCTCAGAATATCCAGTAGCAGAGAGCAGGGTCTCATACTACAAACAAAAACAAACAAACAAACAGCTGGTCCAAGTGGAATTCCATTGTTTTCATCTGCTTCTTCACTCTACTCTTCCCAGTACCTTTTTTTAAAAAAAAAAAACTTTGTCCAGAAAACCTAAGATGATCAGCCTCTTTCAAAGGCTACAGAGCTGCAGTGCAGGAAGAACTTCAAGTCAAATCTGAGCAGAGATGTCCCAAACCATCAGAACATCTCTGAATGTCTTTACAATTCCTTCAATATTTTCCAATTTTAAAACTGAGTGGAAAAAACAGTACTGTCAAAATATGCTAAGGGGAACAGTGCATTCATGAACTGGGTGGAATGCACGTCGAGGGCAGGCTACAACGCACTAAAGAAAATGACAAATGATAAACTTTAAAATTCTGTTGAAATAAAGAGATGGAGGGTGGGAAGGGGAAGAGAGGAAATAATCTGGATAAATATTTAAAACAAAATGCTCTTTTCACACATCTCATTCTCAGTTAAAGGTTGCAATTACCATAGACATTTAAACAGCACTAGAGATTGTTGATAAAATATATGTCATCACTTAACTCAACGGTACGGCTGTAAGTCTGGGGAAAAATACAACGAAGACGATGTGGAAAAGAAATGTACTGTTGTTTCCATGAAGGATGAATTGAGGTTGCATAGGTTTTCACATGAAATTCATAAGGTTGTTTTGGGGAGATAATTTTTCAACCTTGCATAGGTGATATATCTGTTATAAAGATAATAACTGGAAAGTATGTATGGTTTAAACATGAGCTTTGATGAACACATTTTTTCCTCAAGTTTTACTGCAGCAAAAAAAGCAACTTTTTAAACCTCTTCAGTGCCCTAACACATCTATGTAATATCCCAGGAAAGACACATTAGGATTACCATGTGAATGATACAGTGTATGTTTATCCACACTGAAACAATTGGAGGAGCCTCCCACAAAGCATAGCCCTAAAGTTTCCATATAGAAAAAAATACTGTATGAGTTAACTTTATTTACAAACATTAAAACTCATTTAAATATAAACGATTTTGGATCATTTATTATATCAAATGAAATTATGTTAGTTAACCAGACTGTTGAATGAATGGATCACCCACATTTATACTTATACTTATTTATCAATAACAGTATAGCCAAACACCAGCTTATTAACTGTGTAGAAAACTTTAAAACGGCATTTTTATAATTACTTTTGTTTCTAGTTAGTTCAAACGCAGAGCAATGCCTCCATATGTCTATTAGAATGCAGCTTTTCCATCTTAATTGAGTGAACAACTTCCAGTTGTACTGCAGCAAGAGCCATTAGGATATTTGTTTCATCATTGGGTATAACAGAAATAAAGTCAGCGGATTAGAATACTGTCACAGGACAACTGATTGCTGCTTTGAAAATTAATGTCTTGGTATTCAGCATGTTAATTTCCACCAATAAATATCTTGCCTTTGCCCTGCTTTTATCTAAAAACAGGAGGCCCCTTTCCTGTGACAGGGCTCTATTCCATTGGCATTACCTCCTCATCAAAGATGTTGTCTGGCATTTCTTTTGCCATTTTGCACCTGGGTCTAAGACAACATCATTAGTACTGGATATTACTCTTGCATATCACAGTGAGGTGTACCTTTACGTATTATTTATAATGGCTTCATTGTGGAGAACTAAACCCTGTATTAGAAACGGTCTCAAAACAGAGACCTTAATACTAGGGATTTCATGTGTGTTCCTTATCTACAGATAAACTTAAAATGCAGAGCTAAAATTGACCCTAAAATTAGGCGTGTGACTTCAAATTGAAATGAAATGAAATGGAAACAAAACCAAAACCCCCACGACCACCCAGCACATTTCCTTTAGAAAGGATGCTATTTACAACAATAAAGATTCAGTTCTTTAATATTTTAACAAAAAACCCAGCTAATTTTAAAATTAGTAAACCTAATAAGGTTTTTTTAAACCAATACAGTGCACAAACAACATTGCTGCTTGTTCTTGAACATGAGTTTCAGAAATGTAGGAACACTAAGATAAATTATACCAAGGGTGACAAATCTGAACTAATTAAATAATAAGAAAGAAAAAGAAACACCACTATATTTGAAACACAGATTCTAAAAAGTACAGTGTTTCAATGTTTTCTCACAGTTCCAGATTGCTAACATTATAAATTAAAGGTGAAAGATATCCATGTATAAACAAGGCAGCTTTCCACTGATTCTATACTGTTCTTGTCTAAACCTTTGGATATTTCAATCTTCAAATCCCACAAAGTAAGGTTGAATTTGCCAGTTAGAAAAAGAATGTCGGTTCATGATGTGGCATTTGAAAAAAATGCATCTAGATATTTACAGGATGCATAGAATGACTTTTTTGCAAATGTTTTTTAATCCACACACATTTTCATTTCACCTTCTGCAGATTTGTAAACAACATGCTATTCATTCGGACTGTGGCCTTAGGTTATGGTGCGTGGTCTTTTGGGAGGAGGTGGGGGCATGAGTTCAGCGTCAGGATCCAGGTGATGTTTTTGCATCTGTCCTTGAGAAGCTGCTGTACACCTATCAATGAACTCAAACAACATTTCCTTTGTGACTGGATTTTGGATGCTGTTACACACAGCTGGGAACAAAGAACACATTTTGACGTTATTTAACTGATGGGCTGCATGCAACACTTGAGCAATTTGATCCTGTATTTGCAAAATAAATGATAGTATTTGGCACAAATGTTCAGCTTTGAACATATATTTTATAGAACTTTTGTGTTAGGGATGAAATTACTCTACTTTGCTCACAAACAGCTGAGGACTACAGAGAGTAAAGAACTGCTGTCCCAACAGGCATCTAGTCTAGCCTTCTAGTCTAAAGAATAATTCTTTGTCAAAAAGTAAAATTAAATCCAATATACATGTGAGAAATTAGCACATTACTTAGGCAAGTAGTAGCAACAAAGCTCTTGTGCAATGTGTCTTCTGGCTCTGAAGCTCTACCTAAATCATAACAGGTAGGAATACATGATTTTATCCATTTTGACAAACTTGGAACTGAAATAGCTAAGTCTTTGGATTTTTCACCAAATATCAAACAATTTATGAAAAGGCTTGATTCTGAAATAAATATCTTTTTATCATTTTGCCTATGCAACCTGATCTCGTCTTATGAAATATGGGACTTAGGAAAAAAGACTAGAAGCAAGATATACTGATTTAAGGTGGAATTCCATGACTAGCTGGGACAAAAATATAAGATAAGGCTATAAAAGATTTTGAGAGATAGTATGAGGAAGATCAGCTATACTACAGAGGCAGTTTTGTGAGAAAGAACAATTGTTACTCTTTTGAGCCCTGAGATCTATTAAAGAAAATGAGTAAACTTCTCTCCCTCAACTGATATAAAGTAAAATCATCTTCATGACTAGCAATTAAAAATATGGTTTCATGGGCCACTGAAGATATTCTTTTCATACCACTGTAATTCTGGAAGCATGCACAATGTGAATGTAACATGAATAAAACCGTCCCTAATATCAATGGTTTTTATAATTAAGAACATTTTTGGTATAAAGGTGCTTTTTAAAAAGTTCTTCTGTATGCATCAGTATTAGTCCATTTAAACACAGTATTATAATGAAAAGTAGCTAGCCTTGCCAAAAAAAACCAAAAAATTACAAAAATAAAAAAGTTAATGCCCCAGCAAGCCTGTGCTGGTAAATTTGTGTGACCATTTTTAAAGGATAACCAGGACTAATGGGATAAAAAAAAAATCACAATTTTTTAAAAACCTTTTTTCAACTGGAAAAGTCTAAAAAGAAAAAAGTTCAAAAAGGGAAAGATGTAGCACACTCTCACTTTATTTTAGCTTTACTATTTCTTTCCAGCTTTTTTCAAATGTGGAAAAAGCTGGGTCTCTCCTCCTCACCAAAGACCTTTTCCAATGGGGAAAAGTTAAGAAAGGAGGGGAGGGAACCTCTCAAAACTCCAAAACCAACTTTTTTCAACAACTGAACCAAAAATGCAATTTTTCCTCATAGATTTTTTTTATTTCATTGTAAAAAATGATTTCCCATGAGCAGTTTCTTTTTTTTCTTCCCTTTTCCTTTCTTTTCTTTTTTTTTTTTTTTACAAAAACCTCTCTCTCCGTGTATATTTGGTGAGAAAACTCGTCAGAAAAAAATGTCAGACAGCTCTAGCAGAGCTGAAGAAGAGGAAAGCTGTGCATGCTGGGAGTGGAGGAAGGAAGAGGAAAAGTTGCTGTTGCTTGGAAGTAGGGGAGGGGGCGGGGGCAGGCCAAAGAAAAAGAGGTTGTTGAAGCAACTGGGAGGAAATGCTGGTGCTGATGGGGAAAAACTTTAGGAGGTGGAACAGTGGTATCTCTTCTTTAGTGGCCCATCCCTCTTTCCCTCTTGGTGGTGCGAGGGCTGCAGGAGATGCACAAAGCTGCTACGGTGGTGGAGCTGCTTGAATTCTGAGGTGTCTCCCAAAAGGCACCAGCAGTCCTACTGTCACTTGATCAAATGGCTAATTTCAATTTGCTCATCCAAACAATTTAATTTCACTAGATTATCAGAAATTCACATGGGTGAAATAATTTTAAAGAAAAAGTAGCAATATACATATGCCTCCTGGCAAGCTTAGTAGTTCTGAATACCATGTTTAAGTTTATGATACCACCAAAAATGCCAGTTCAGTATGACTATTGTTACTCATATTATTCCAACATATCTTTATTTAAACTCATTCATTCCACCTGAAAGAAAATTGCTCTTTTGCATTTTCAGAGGATTCTTTTTCTATTGTCTATAGGAGACTCTGAAGGTGTCACAACCCTATAAGGACAACTTTTTTTCATAGCGTTCATTTGCTTTACTCTCTATTGTTTGTAATACTATTTTAGGAGCTTGAAATTACATTTTCTCCTACTAATTTTGTCTTCCATCTGGCAAACAATGATCTTGAATAGAGCTGAAATTATCATGGCTTTTTTTGTTAACAAATTCAACTTATGTAGCATGTTGATGTGCCAAAGTATCTTTCTTTGTGCATCAGCACAAGTCAACATAGCATGGGAATAGTATTTGTTAGTTAACTGTGTTGTAGAGCTAAGACAACTATATTTTGGGGGAGTCTCACATAAATGCATACCGTTAGAATATATTTGACTAAATAAGGTCCCAATTCTGCAAAGAACTCACACACATTTACTTCACACATGACAGGGGAAATCATGGCTTCAGTGAAGTAACTGGTATGTCTACACTGCAATTAAAAACCCATGGTTGTCCCGTGTCAGCTGACTTAGGCTGAGCTCAAACATCTACACTGTAATTAAACATTCCCTTAACCTGAGCCAGCCGGCACATAACAAATGGGAGTGTAGCCTATTTGATTTCACCCAGTGAGTAAGTCCCATTAAAGCCACTGGGATTACTTGTGGTGTATAAAGTTAAGGCACATATATAAGTCTTTGCAAGACCAGGTTATAGTGGAAAAACACAGCCTCCTAAACTAGATATTGAGAATACAGACCATTTTCCCTCATTAAATTAGAACAATGTTAAGGCAGATGAAATTCTGGGACTAAATTTTCTGCCAGAGTCCATTTAACCAAGTTTACTGAAATGGTAAAAAGGAAATGTGTGTGCAAAAGTAAGTTATTCTACTCACCTAGGGCAGTGTTGTAAGCATTTGGAAAGCTTTTGTCTATTCTCTGCCTCATGAAGACCCAGCTGTTGTTCTCAAATTTGCACTCTATAATCTTATTGTCGTACTGTTTCAGTTCTCTTGTCACCTGTTTAAAAAAAAAGTTTAAAGATAAATGTATTTTATTAAATTAGTTTAAAGGCATTGTTCCTTCAGATTGTGATAGATAATGGAAGGCCAAACATTGCCCTAAAATTCATCAGGAACAGTTCTTCATCCTACACCTAAAGTTACATTTAGCTGAATATCTTAACATCTCCAATGTACACATGCTCAGCTACTTGACATTTTAAAAATACTTTTGAAATCTGTTGTCAATATATGGCAATTATATTATGCTAAAACATCAGCTACTCTAGGGAAAAAAAAAATCAACCAGTACAAATGTCCCAAATGCAAATAGGTTTCCATGGGGATGAACTGCTTCCTGTATAAATGCTACTGCCAGCCTAAGTGTATGAAATGCATTATCTGTGTTTCCATCAACCTTCATTGTTAAAGGTCTCAAAGCCAAACATTAGGTTTCAATACCAGAATTAGCTTATAAAAAATATTCCACTCTTTACATTTTTAGAGATTATTTTCTTTTAAAAATAAAGTAAATTCTAACTCCAAAAATTACATGGGTTTTTAAATCACACATGTTCTAAATATCCTTCAGGCCTCTTTTCTCCATTCATTCATAGATTTGTCAGCAAGCAGCTGATACCGTGAGCTATTTGTCTTTTTAGTTCATGTGTACTATTCTTCCTGTTTATTTTGGATACTTCATCCTATGCATCTTAACCTATGATAAAATGCAAAATGCCCAAGTAACCATGGCAACTTGAGAACTTTATCTAATGCTTTAGCAACTATTTTCCAATATACTGCAGTTTGTGCCAAGAAGCCTCTTTGTACGTAGAAATCTGTATTTAACTGTTAGATTTGTGTTTAGCTCTGTTATAGTTTTCAAATCAAATGCTAGTCAAGGTAATATCACAACTGTGATACAGTCTTTTATGGGTACGGTAATTACTTTTCCTTACAGTAAAGAAGACTGGTTATTTCATTAGCAGAAATTTGCATTTCTACTGTCTATCCACTTACCATCACTGACACAGGAATTTACTGCTGTTCAGGGATACAGACTTTGAAGAAGGCCAGGAAAGTCCTTGGAACAATTAGTAGGTGTGCAGTGAAAACTCTCAAACATATTTTGGACTAATTTCTAGATAAAGGCAATTAATCTGCCAATCTGAGTCCCAAATCTGGATTACCCCATTTGCAATATAGGACAAGTCTAACCTTCAAATTCTAAAAATGCAACCATCAACACTTGTTCAGCATTTATTCTGACTATGCTATTAATTTCAGGAAAGGAGGCTCTTGGATTTTACGTGTCAAGTAAAAGTGACACTATGAGACAATTTAGCTAAACTGCTTAATTTAGGCCAGTCAAGTTGTGAAACTTTACCATAAAAAAGTCAGCTCTAGCACTCCATATCTCAAACTCATTTATTTCTTTTTTAAAAACAAGTAATCCTTCTGCTGACTACAGATACTTTTAAAAACCATTTAACTGCTATAATGAGCTTTGTGACTGTTGGTGGTCACGTGGATTAGGGGAGACATCTCCTATCCTGTTTGCAAGATTAACTGATCCCCTAATTTGCCTGTCTTTCCATTTTTAGCACATTTCCTTATACGGTATCTTAGTTCACTATACATGTATTAAAAGTGATATTCCAACCAGATGTTCAAGTAACACGGACTCATTTAACATTTATATTTCATTAGGTGTGTTCAGGAAAACACAACATCCTTTTCTAATCCACTGTGGATGTTTAAACACAGGAAGAAACTCTTGTGTGCGTAATGATTTGGAAAGTATATTATAACAATAGCTGCCAAGGAAATTATTTATATGCTCCTTTTTTCTGATGAAGCAGGAAGAAGAATCACCTGCTAGAGGCAGAGAGATATTCAACTCTAGTCAGTGACTTTCACTAACTAGCAATCTCAGTAAGCCTTTGTCATATAGTTTATCATTATTCTAGTGTTCAGAGGCTCAGAATAGCAATAAATTATGTGGTTGCTCTATGTGACTGTGGCAATTAAGCAGTATTATTAACTCTCTGTATGCTTGCTTGACTACTCATTAGCAATCTGGAAGATAGATCTTTCCAGAAAATGCAAACACCTGCCAATGCACTGAGCTAAATGCTTTTAGAAAACTGCTGATCATAGTCTTCGCAAGTTATAGCAATGATCTTAGCAAGGAAGGAACATTGTAGTTACCAGTCCATGATTAAATGACCTTGGTCTTGTAAAAGCACCTATCTTAATGTGTAGGCACATTTTCTTTTAGAAGCTGTTGAACATTTTATCAAGAGTACAGAAAGTACTCTGAGCACAATATACATGTTCAGCATTAACAATGCTGAAAATACCAGTATACCACAATCATTCTAGGCTTCTCAATATGTATGTGTTTGGAGAGGATTGAAAAAGTCACAGAACAATTCCTTAGTAATCACTGTAAACAAGCTTTGTTGCAAATATGTCACAGTTCAGGGCAACTGCACCTGTGTTTCCCCTCAGTCATCCAGCTCTCAGCTTCCAGCTCCCCAGATGTTGCCTCTCTTGGGTGAGGAGACCCACTTCTCACTCTCTTTTAACCAGGGTATGTCCAGGCTGCAGTTCCCTGTCTTCACTGTGTATTTCCCAGCAAAGACAGGCTGCCTAAACAGATCTGCTTGCTTTTCCTTCAGAGACTGATAACAGGGTGATTTCTGCAGATATAAGGTACCTCAAAGTTCTCTCTAACCTACCTTATTCTTCAGGTACAAGCATTACAGAGAAAACATATTAAAAACAGTAAAAGAACCTTCTTGCATGCTCAGAAGCTTACCAGAGTTCACGCTAACATGGATTCTGGCATGCCCAGTCCTCCCAACTCTACCTTAAGGATTGGGGCCCTCCATGGACTGGGGTCCTGGGCATTTGCTGGATCAGGAAGAAGCCTTGAGTCCATTTAAATCCAGTCTTTTCATCCCCAAACCCTTTCTTTGCCTCTCTGCCCCTGGGAATTCCAGTCTGAACTAGTGTGTGTATGTATATCTCCAGGGGGAAGGCCTCAAAGGCACATAACAGAGAAGTTCATTAGCCTCCTCACTCCCTACTAGAGAAGGTACATAAAATGCCACAATACCACATACACAATTGCAATTTTAATACAAAATACCACCAAAGACTGTTTTGGATACTGTCAATCTGCCACAATCACTTCATGTATCACTCGCAACCATTTCCTGAAGTGGTGATTAAGACTAAATGTGGTCTGGGAGGCACCAAAATGTAACTCATCCCTCACCAGAATCCCTTCTCCCTCACCAAGCTTTTTCCTAGCAGTTGAGAGTGAGAGATTAAACTTCCCTCCTAGTGGCAAACAGAGTGACATATTGCACATCCTGCCCCACAGGGGTCTCTCTCTAGTCTCCCTTCTTGGCTTTGTGTTCCTCCATCCTTCCCCCACTCCCACCTCTACATATTGTAGAGGAAATCTGAGAAACTTATCATTCCACTTCTTGAAAGCGAGTTTTGGCAGTTGTTTGTTCCAGCTTGTGCTGGATGGGACAAGGGGGAAGATGACTCAGCTATGATAGGATTGGGGTTGAGTGCTGAACAATTTGCTCAGCAGTGAGATTCACTGTGTGAGCTGCTGGTGCTCTTACCCCAGTGATGACAAATCTGTGGAACCAGAGCCAGTTCTGACAATGCTTCCAAACCTGTTGCAGCCATACGGGTCTGCCAGATTATGGGGCCACCACACCCATTCTAGTGCAATGTGTTGGAGAGAAAGAGCAACTTCATGCCAACAAAGCCCTTTGGGGGGGATAATCAGTATGTTTCTCCCTCCATCCCAGCCCAGACTGGGACAGACTACATGGTCTCCCTCCCCAGTGAACAGAAAACCACCATCCACTATTCTTGTAACTGTCCCCACAATCACAAACCTCAATTTGTACATATTTCGTAGTCTATATTCCAATGCACAGTGAACTCACCTGGCACTATATAGGGGTTGGGAATAGGTACGGGTATGGAGGACAGGTGATCACACACTGAATCTTAGTCCTGGCATATAGGTGCCCAATTGAATAGCTTTGCAGGGGACTCCAAATTTGTTTGAACTGGACCTGTTTGGAACCCAGTACTCAGTGGCCTCAAATTTGGAAGTTTCCATCAAACTAAGGACTCCATGGAGCCTCCCTTAATCACTAGTTCCCTAGAATATTTTCAGACAGCTAATGGAAATTTGGATCCCACAATACCACATGAATCAGTGTCATGGAATAAATAGATTCCTTTAAAGTTCAGCAAATTTAAGGTAATCCTATTAGCTCATATAGAATAAAAAAGCATAACTTTTTCCTTTCATTATGTTGAAAAGCTTCCCCCCTAACTGCGCTATCTAATGTAGTCCTTTAATAAAGAAGTGCTGTTCTCTTTACAAAAACAATAGCATCTAGCATTTATGTATCACCTTTCATGCAAAAGGAACCTGAAGTAGGAAAGAAACTGAAATATCAACTACACATACTTCCATCTACCACTGCAATGCAGCCATTTCTGAGGTAAAGTACATACAGCAACATTATACAGCAATTTAGGACATGTGAAAAATAATGTATCCAACTGAAAATACAGAAGGGAAAACATTTAGGTAACCAGACAGTAATTATCTCTACTGCTTTGAATACTGCCACAGTATCTGTTATGACCACAAATGGTCAAAATTTCTGTTTTACGTCTCATTCAAAAGAGCACCTGCAGCCATGCAGTGCCTCCTGGTACCATGCTAGAGCACAGATTCGGTAATGAGTCAGGGATAATTTCACCATAGTGAATCACCACATCGTTCCTACAACTGTTGCATGTTCTCATCCAAATAGTAATCCAGCCCTGCTTAGTTTGTGAGATGATGGGATCATGGCAAAGTTGCTATTATATGTAATTTAGTTATTGAAAAATCATTGTTTATTTTATATTTTAAAGCAGTTAAGCAAATATTCAGACCTTTGGTTAAAATGGAAAAGTTATGATTTTTTTAAAATCATCATCTATTTTTTCCAGTTTCACAATTTTTAGTTTTTTTGTAAAAAAATGTAGAGAAAATTTTATATCACAACAAGAAACACATGAGGTTACATATTTCATTAGAGTTCTGTGTTCAATGCAATTATGACAGATCATTTTTTAGGAAAACAATCTACTTTAAGGAGACACTGAGGCTGCCAAGAAAACATTTTAAAAATTCTATTTAGAAATATGTTTTTGTTCATATCATTTTGTCTTTGTACTTTTACCCTCATTCTTTATTACCAAAAACATCTGCAGGACTAAAAAACGGTTGTTTATAAGTTCAGCAGCTTCTGTTGCTTGTTCCTTGCCTGAAGTCATCATCTTATTTGTGATATCCCAGTAGAAATGATTGTGATGTTAGAGTAAGAAGATTATGATTTCCACAGAGGAATAAGCAGGAGCAGCAGCTGAATTCTTAAGAAATAAAGGGGGTTTTTAACATGTAATTTCTTAGTAATATGGAATAAGAACAAGAAAACAGAATACACAGACAGAACAGTTAATAAATATAATGGCTTTCCAAGTTTTCCAAGAGGCATTGCTCCACACGATATGAGCATTATTCTTTTCCTATGTAAATGAACAAATAGACACATTAATAATATTCACTCACAATCCATTAGCTGGATTGCAGAAAAGCTGGCATATTTTGCCATATAGAACTGGTCTTAGCACTTTTGGCCTGTGAAACAATCCCTCCTCACTGCAAATGTAAGTGATTCTTATCCACCCGCATTATACTACTATGAACGAAGTGAGAAAGATAGCTCTTTAGCGCATGTCCAAAATTAACTGAATAACTCTCTGATGGAGAGTGTGAGAAACCTTCAGGTCATCCCCAGACTCTTGCTTCAGGAAAAATGGAGCCCGGCAGCTAGTGCTGGGGTCAGGGCATTCTTGAGACATTTAACGAAGTTTTCAAGGGAAAATTGTCCAAAGAATCTGAGAGATGTGAACACCTCAGCCACTGGAAGATTTTGGCTATGTTCAGGCATCAATGACAGCACAGGTGATGAGGCGGGAAATATGCAGACCAACTTTTGCCTTTACAGTTGGTGATCTCTTCAGTGAGGCAGGGCAGAACTAATGCAGCCTCCTGGTTTCTCCACCACTACCAAACTTGATATGGTTGTACCACCCCATTTTGGTGAACTGTATCATTCAGATAGTGAGAGCTATATGAGAAAGTATTATCACTGATGATTTACAGATAAGGAAACTCATATGGAAAGTTTAAGCAACTTGACAAAAGACACAATGAGAGTCAGTGGCAGAGTCAGGACTGAAACCTGGGAGTCCCTTGCTCTACATCAGTGGGTCACAAACTTTTTTACTGATGACCTCTTTCACACAGCAAGCCTCTGAGTGCAACCCCCGCCCCATAAATTAAACATACTTTTTAATATATTTAACACCATTATAAATGCTGGAGGCAAGTAGGGTTTGGGGTGGAGGTTGACAGCTCACGACCCATCATGTAATAACCTCATGACCCCCTGATGGGTCCCGACCCCCAGTTTGAGAAACCCTGCTCTACATCCTGTGCTTTGTCCTCTTGAGTCTCCTGTCCCCCCATGCTATTGAATTACCCCTCCTTGTGGCCAGAGGTCATAAAGTTGCTTAAGCATAAATTAGCTTAGCTGCAGGAAGCCAATTTCAAGCTTGCAGTGACTTACTGCTCCCTTTAGCCACAAACTGATGGAGGGTCCTCCCCAAAATCAAAGAGACATATGATGATTTTCAAAGACACCAAAGTCTAGACCTGGGCAGCTGCAGAGGATGAGTACCAGACAATGAATAAACTACAATCTCCAGGAGATATCAAATTTAAATATTCAACCCTAGCAACTGGTGTAAATTTAAATAAGGCAGGGGGACTTGTAGTACCAGACTTTGCGGGTGCCAAAAGTCAGCTCTAATGTCATAGGTTATACACTATGGTAAATATAAAATGCCTGTGTTTTCTCTGAAAGTATATAATTTAGATTGTAAATACCATTTTAAAGAATACAGTTTTTCAAGTGAAATACCAAAAATATACATGAATATAAATAAGGCTTTTAAAATATACTGAAGCCTGTTCATAGAATGAGCCTTTACTGCACCTAAAAGCATCATAAACATTTCAGTTGATAAAAAAATGAATCAGTTAAATAAAATATTACATATTTTCTGTTCACCAAACAAACCTTCATAATATAATGAAACCATATTAAAAATGCATGTTAAAAGGACCATTTTCTCAAAAATAAAGATGTGCTGAATTGGTTACCACTGCTGTTATTTTATTTTACTAGAGTTATGAGAACTGATGGTGTGTAGTTTTAAGTAGCCTATTACACAATAAACAGCTGTCAGGTTGTGTAAAGCAAGGGAAGTCGAAATGTTTATTCAATAGTGAAGCTGTTTACTGATAATGACTACACATTCTCTCTTGTTTATGGGAAATAAAATGAATTACCTGACTCCTTTAAAGGAACATTAACAGGTTAAAATAATATTTTACATACATTATGAAAATCTTTTTTTTACCATATACAGCATGGCCAACACCAAGAATTGAAAAATCCTGAGTCATGCACCTCAAAATCATGAGATTTTTAAAAACAATAAATTCAGGGTTATTTTCTTTGTCTTTATTTCTAAGTCATAAGATTAAAAACATGCTCTTCTTCACAACCATGAGGGCTGGAAACTTTTTTTAATGAAAGTAGAGATTCTCACCTAATTATATTTCTCTAGGTGCTGGTGCTTGAAGAAAAACACCAAATATTGTGAGACTTGCAATAAAAATCACAAGAACTGGAAACACTAAGTATATGCTATTGTCTATTTCTTCAATGTTTTACCTTTATTTCCCATCTTCAAATATTGATTCAGCTTCCTGAGATTTAGGATGGGCTAGACACCGCCTGTCTGTCAGACTACCAGGAAATAACTGGAATAAAATCCCTTCCCCTTCTTTTGGTTGGTAGCATAAGCTTGGTGTTTCTTCGCCAGGAGGAAGTACATTTCCTGTAGCAATCTGGTGAGTTTTCTGTAAACCAGATCTTATAGTACCTTCTAAACAATGCTCAGGACCAATGTGTCTAAGGTGACAAAAGACCAAGGGATGTAAAATAGCAAAGAGGTCCCAGTAAACTACTGTTAATGGCAAAGCCAGCTAAATGATCTGGAACCTTTCAAAACCCCTTCTATTTCTGGTGCTTGCTGAAAGAATGGTTAAGATAATTTGGTTTCTGGTGTTGTTAAGGTGAGCACACTATATGTAAGGTGGTACTGACCTCCTTTGAAGCTAGTCACTCACACTACAACCAGCTTGTGTACTAGAGCCTTTTCCCTCTCTGACTTGAAGGAGGGATCCATCAGATGAGTCACAGGTCCAAACGTACAGAGTGTGGCCTTTGTCTCTATTTTCCTCAGCAAATAAGACTGCCCCAAAAAGTTCTCTGTAGTGCAAGGGAAGAGCTTTTCAAGGACCCCTAGTGGAAATCATACCTGCAGCCAATCAGACCTACAGGAATCTATGCCTGCCACAGCCTCACCTGCATCAGAGGCCACCAGAGCCTTATGCTGGGCTAGGTCTATGTTCTCACAGACTTGCTTCTAAAACGCCTAGTGTGTCTCGATAAAATCAGTCAGGGTAGAGGCCTTCTTCCATATCTGCACCTTAACTTTGGACATGAAAGCCTGGTAGTTCATGATGGAAAGGTTTGAGGATGTAGACTGGTGTACCCTTTGTCTGAATAATCCAAGCACCACAGTTCAGGGATCTAGACCACAGTATTCCAAGTATGGCTCATCTTCCCTCTAGCCTTGGCCATCCCTGCCACCAAACTTTCACAAGACAGTAGTGGTCTTAGCCATAGGCATCTTTGAGGGCATATTTTTTCTTGAGCACTTTTGAGACTGGGAAGTAGTTGCATCACAGGGTCTGCCACATCTTCACCAGCTGGTTTAAATAGGGTATAACAAAAAGGTAACCCTAACAGATTGGAGTTTCTGGCCCAGGCAGCTCTGAATCATGGTCCTTATAGATTCCTGGACTGGCTTCACCTCAAAATCAGGTGTCCTGGACAACTTCTGTAAAAATTAAAGAAGGTAGGATCCTCCACTGTGGAGCCATTACCTTGGTGTTCTTCCACTGTAGCATCAAAAGAGTTCTCTGATTATTCAGAGTTCAAAGAAAGAGCCCGTATCACCCTGATCCTCAGCCTGCCCTGCTGCAAGTGGACAAAACTGACTGGAATGTTTGGAGGACAGTACTTATACCTGGCATAAAACTGTGTGTAAAAGCTATGCTGGCAGGATATTTTATTTGTGGTAGGGTCATGGCACATAGGTTGTAGAGAAGGCCAAGGGTGCTGTGAAGATAGAGAGTGAGGAGAAATTGGAGGGAACAAAGAGTCATCCAAAGACAGACAAAGGATTCGGGGACAAATATGGAGGGTAATCAGAATGCAGTGGGAACTCAGATCCTGGGAGAGTCTGTGGAACACAGGCAAAAGCTACAAGGGAGGTTGGTAGCTGCTGATCAAGCCTTGCAAATGGCTTTCCAAGAGTCAGAATTCCAGGAGGAAAGTTTCAGGACACCATGGAGGAGAAGGGTAGACTCCTTCTCATGGTGGGGAACCTGGCGCTGGAAAGAGATGACCTGAGGGCCCAGCTCCGTTAACTTTCAGGGAGAAGGCATCATACCCCTAAGGGTTATAGAGTTGAAGGGGAGGGTGTGTAATGGGGTCCTACCCCACACCAGGCCTGAGAGACAGGAAAAGGATATCAGTCTAGGCGGAGGTAATCCCAGAGCAGCCAGAAGGCTGCACCTTCATGGTGAGCATACCCCATGACACAAGATCAGACCTTAACAACAGGAAAAGAACAAAGAGTGATGGGCAGAGCACTTTTAAGAGGTGCTAAACACAAGAAACTTGACTTTTACAAAGACATTAAACACTCATAACAGCACATTGCAACATTTCACATCACAAAAAAGTGAAATCCTGGGAAAGCTGCATATGAACTGCAAGTTCCCAGGAAAATGTTGGAAGCTGGTGATGATAAGACCATCACCATCGATAAAAACACTGAATTTTTCAACAAAGTATGGAACCAGGAAAACCCTCCAGAACAATGATTGGTATAACTGCATTGCTGCAGGGTGTGGATTTTTCACATCCTTGAGCGCTGCAGTTATACCGATCTAAGTTGATAGTATAGACCTGACCTAAGAGAAGAGCAGGCTAGATTTCAACTTGGAAGTTGATGAGTGAACAGACTTTCAGGCTAAGAGTAATCATAGAAGAGAGCAATGAATGGCAAAAATGATTCATCATAAACCTAACTGATTTTCAGAAAGCATTTGACAGCTTTCATTGCAATTCAATCTGCTACAACTTGAAGTGTATGGTATGCCAGAATAAATAATTAACATATCAAAGTGAAGTTTGCACAGTTAATGTAAATGCAGACTTGAGCAAATAGTTTAACCTAGACACTGGTTTCAAACAAGTATGTATCTTCTCACCTCTTGTTTGCCAGTGACTTCATTATGAGGAAAAGCATAAATAGATATATACAGGCAACAGCTCAAGCAAGCAAAGACTAAAAGACTTTCCATCATCAATAGCAAATTTTTGCAAAAGTATAGTAACACTAATATACTGTCTCCCTGGCTTTTAGTTCTTCCTCCCTCTCCTTTTCTGTGTATCACAGACAGGGCTGATAGCACTGACTATTATTAAGATTGCCTGACACTTCCCATTATGAGACCCTGTTTTCAGTTGCTTACAACTTTCCTAAACTTCAACCATTTCGGATGTAATTTTCCATGCTGGAGGTCTACCTCAGGCTGAATGTTTTGGGAAAATTTCAGCCAGAACAGTTTGGCTGTTTTCAAGAAGGGATCTAGGGAAAAATATATTTTGCCCATATTAAAAAATTCTGGTGTCCTTTTCTTTGAGAAGATCCCCTGCTTTGGAGCAGGGACGTGACATTTGGCAGGGGGTTGCTTTTGTTCCAGAGATGTTCCTTTGCTGACCCTATGGAAATCTGCCCAAATTTGGCCAACTAATAAGCCTTTAAAAATATCCATTTTTCACATGCCCATTGGAGAATAGCTAGGGGTTTACAGCTAAATTCCTCAGATTCCATCCACAGTGAACCTGAGCAGGGCAATTACAACTCTGGGCTGCTGTGGGTTAGGGGCAGGTGCTGGAACTGAGAGCAGGAAGCAACCCCCTTAATTCAACCCCCTTGTGTGTATATGATACAGGAATTACATAATCACATACTATTTTTTCCCACAGGATCCCTGCCTCAATCAGTGCACAGGATGGCCCTGCTATGAAAATAACGTCTGGTCTGCACTAGAAAGTTAAGCGATCTTAACTATGTTGGTCAGGGATGGAAACGTCCACATCCCTGAGCAGTGTTGTTAAGCCGACCTATTCCCCCAGTGTAGACAGTGCTATATCAACAGAAGAATTCTTTCACTCACCTAGATACCGCTTCTCAGGGAGGCAGATTACATATGCTGGTGGGAGAATCCCTCTTGTCAGCACAGGTAGTGTCTACACTGAAGTTTTGCCATGGTGCAGCTGTGCCACTGTAGCATTTTAAGTGTAGACATACCCTCAATCAGGTATGTGTAATGAAAGAGACTGTGGTGTGTGGGACCCCGTCTCCTTTGTTGTCAATGGAAGGTGTGTAGTGAATGAAACAGGGGATTGAAAGAAGAGAAAGGATGGTCACAGTCTCATGGTTGAGGCAAATGAATGGTGCCCAGGGGAACTTGATTCTATTTCCACCTGTGCAACCATGTTCCTATGTAACGCTAGTCAAGTCACTTAAGCCAAACTTTTCACAGATGGTCACAAATTGTGTGTTCCTGGCTTGAGACCCTAGGGTCTGATTTGCGCAAGTGCTGAGCACTCACAGCTGCAACTTCAGGCAATGGACACTGTGCTTTGAACATAAAAAGTGCTATGTAATGCTAAGTACTCTGAAAAATCCGGTCTCGGGCATTTCAAATTGGGCATCCAGAATTAGCGCAAACTTCTGACCTTAATTTCTCAGTGCCTGGGATGCCCTTCTGTAAAATGGAGATTACACTACCCATTGGGTGTTGTGAAAATAAAGTCATTAATGTTTGTGAAGCACTCGGCCACTATAATGATGAGTACTACAGAAAAGCCCATGAGGAAATTAATTATTCTATCTTCAGAGTAGGTTTTAAATAGTGTCCAGTAAATAAAGCATGGGGGCCACACACCAAATAATGAGAAAACAAAATATTTAGCAGCCACTCATTAAGGGAGCAGTGTTCATTTTGTGTACTGAATGAAGCTGGGGTCCCATGGAAAAATAGTGTGTTGTAGTGTAATTAAACTGTATCAGAATGCATATGGACAAGAGGGGCGAACTGAGGTTCCATAGGCAACCTTAATTCTGGCCTTTCCTAGCTTTTCTGTATTTGATTTATCAACCTCAATAATGTTTTTTTAAAGTATTTTGTGTGTGTGTAATATATATTTCTTTTTCTGTGTCCTATCCCACAGCATTCTCTTCTCATCTTTCCTGTCTCTGTGTTACTGATTGTTTATGATTCTGGTTTTATCTTCATTGCATTTCTCCCTTCCACATTTTGCAAAGGGCCTATGAGACTACAAAATTCTCTGTCTCCTACCTATCTGCAGTAATACTACCTTTGCTGTGTACACACATAGCAGAGCATCCCTGTACCAGTGCTTCCAGGAGGATCTAGGTCAGTCTCTCTGTGCAGTCTAAATTAAAAAATGGCTTCCACAGGTCAACTAACCATTTCCTCTACTGAATCAGGCCCCAATTCTGCACACACTTATCCATGTAACTTTATGCATGTAGGTACACCCATGGAAACTATTCCCTTGCATATGTGTTTTCAAGATTGGGGCCTTAGACTCCGTCTCCATCACTCAGCTGAATTCTAAAACCTTCCCTGAAATTATAGTGCTCCTCCCCAAAAAAGTACAAATCAGTTCTCACAGGTGATCAAAAGAAGTTGAAATCAGAATCCAAAGTAGTGAATAATTACAAGGGAATCTTTTAAGATTCATCCTTTACTTATTAATATGCAGCTTTCAAATGCTAGACATTTTGAATCATATTCTTTTTCTTCGGTTTAGCTCCTAAACAGCTAGTTTTACATGCTTAAAGGTCCCCCCTCGCCCCCTCCCCCGTAAATCAAAATTCAACACTGAGAACAATTATGTTAATACGGCTAGGAAATTTGTTTGCTTTGTTAAATTGAGCTTCAAAAGCATTTCAATTGAACATACATTTGTGATTGCAAGTAATGCCTATTCTTATATCCATTCAAAATGTTTACTTTATTACAGCTTATTATAAATGTGCTGTCTAAAATGCTGCAGCATGACTGTTCAATTTCCAGGCCATAATTTTATGATAATCATATGTAACATATTCATGTGTCAACCCTGCTGCCTAACAAAGCCCCAAACTGGTTTGTTAGCAGCTTTGCTTTCCACATGGCTCAAATTTCCCGGTCTCAGAACATTATTAAATAAGATTAAGAAAGATTTGACCATTTAAAGTTTATTTTATCTAATACACTGTTCTAGACTAGAAAGCAAAATATGTCAGAAGCTGAATTATAGTATATTTACATTTCAGATGTTGGCACCTAAGAATATGTAAACTATTAAACAACATGTCATGAAAGTGCTATGAGGAAGGTGGAGGTAGGGAGGGAGATTTGTAAGTGGCATTAGCATTTTAAAAAATATTATTGCTTGAATGCATCAGGACTTTGGCACGATCTCTCTTCTCTCTCATCCAAGACCAAAATTATATTTTTATGAGGTAAATTATCTTTTAATCTCAGATATTTTAAAATGTTTTGCCATTTTTGCCAGTGGATAGTTATAAAATGCCATTTTGTTTTTCCTAAACATTTCAGAACTAGCTCTCACTTGCTGATGTGCTTGGTACAAAATATGAAAAGGTTTGAAAAAAAAAAGACTTCTTTTACAGCAAAATTAAGATTTCATAATCTTATAAAAACAAATATGCCATGCACATTCACTAGAAGGAATAAGGTTCCCAGGAACCTCAGATTTTAACCAGAGATGTTGTTAATTCTGGATTGTATTTAGAGTCTTGTAATATTTGGTATTTTTCCTAAAGCTCCAGTTCTTGGAATTTTAGGATTACATCAGAACCTCAATTTTCCTTTAAAAAAATGTTTCTAGCCCTTGTGATTGTGGGTGACACAAATGTGAACCCTAAAAGCTCAATCAGAAGACAAATAAAGTTGTTTTGATTTTTTCAGATCTAATCCATGATTTTTAAGCACTTGGGGCTGGTTATACTGCCAACTCAACCCTCCATTCTTTTAACTAAAGTAAATAATCTGAGTTTCAGGTTGCTGCTGGGACCACTGATGTGAGGGAGTTTGTAAATGCCATATTGAAACACACAGCTACAGTTGCCAATTTTGGTTGGCTATATTCCTGGAGATTTAATCACATGACATAATCTTTAATGAAAGATTAATCTTTAATTCCTGGATACTCCAGGCCAAACCTGGAGGGTTGGCAACCCTACAAAGGGCAAAACCTAAAACACAAACAAAACTGCTCCCTGTGGCCATCGTATTAGAAATTGGAACAAAATGTGGATGTGAAAAAAAATCTCTGGATGGCATATTAGGGTCACTGCAATTTTTATTGCATTTGTCAACATTCTGGAAATTCTGAGGGCTAGTCTACACATTAACTGCTGCAGCTGTGCTGCTGTAATGCTTCAGTGAAGACCCTACCTACGCCAACGGGAGGGGTTCTCCCATCAGTGTATATACTCCACCTCCCCGAGAGGGGGTAGGTAGGCTGACAGGAGAATTCTCCGATCGACCAGCACTGTCTACATCGGGAGTTAGGTTGGTTAACTGTGTCGCTCAATGATGTGGATTTTTCACAGCCCTGAACAGCACAGTTATACCGACCTAATTTCCTAGCGTAGACCAAGCTTGAGTTTTCATTTTAAAGGAAGGAAGTTTTTATCTTTTTCCATTGCCAAAACAGCCATCACAATATAAACAGATGAGTTACTGCTCTACTAACACAACAGAACAACAGCGGTAGCAAAAGTTCTCAATTGCCTTAACTCATTTCTCAATTACCTCAGTTCTCTTGAGGAGGCATGAATTCTGTCATCTTTCCAAACCATTCACTTTAACAAGGAAGGTATAAACTTGAAAGCCTCATTGCAACCAATTAGAGGCTAAAATTACTGAACACAAATTCATTTTTCTTTTTCTTTAAAAAATACTAAGGGCATTAAATGCAATTCCATCCCTTTCTCCCTATTCTCTCCTCCCCCACTACTTTAAAGTATGCTGGCCTTCTAAGCCAGTGTAGTACTCTGCACCCCTTAGGCTGCCCAGTGACACCAGTCAGCCAGTGGTGTTGTTCCTCTAAAAAGAAGGCAGCAGAGGTCCCTGAAACAGCCTCCCAGGTTGTCCTTTCCCAAGAGAACTGCTTTTAAGATTGTTTTTGGCTCAAATACCCCAGGCTCTGATCCTGCATTAAACTCTCCATAGGCTGGCCTCAGAACACTGTTGAATTCAAAAAGGTTTCGTTCAGGTGCAGAACCTACCTGTGCAGGCCTAGACTAGAGCTGGGTAAAATTTTACAGACAAATAGTTTATTTGTCAAAAAAATACAGGCGTGCACATGGTTTGCTGGATTTTTCCAATTCGCTGACAAATTCCAAACATTTTCAGAATCGAACTGAATATTTTCCCTGACTTTCTGGCCAAACTGAAAAATATCAATTATTTGCCCAGCTTTATCCATGACAGTAACAAGAATAGTTCTTAGACACAAAAGCTTTGTGACAAACTTTTTTTTTTAGTATTAATCTGCCTTTCACTTGACATAATAATCTTATATTAGTAATATCATACCCACTCCATAGAAGCAAATGATGTCACAACATTTCATAATTCCAACTGAGGAATGATCAGCAGGATCAGATGAAGTCTTAATAAAAAAGAAAAGGAGTACTTGTGGCACCTTAGAGACTAACCAATTTATTTGAGCATAAGCTTTCGTGAGCTACAGCTCACTTCATCGGATGCATACTGTGGAAAATACAGAAGATGTTTGTTTTTATAGATACAAATCATGAAAAAATGGGTGTTTATCACTACAAAAGGTTTTTTCTCCCCCCACCCCACTCTCCTGCTGGTAATAGCTTATGTAAAGTGATCGCTCTCCTTACAATGTGTATGATAATCAAGGTGGGCCATTTCCAGCACAAATCCAGGTTTTCTCACCCCCCCCCGCCCAAACAAACCCACTCTCCTTGTTTTTGTTTTGCCATTTGCATTCTACTGTACATCATTTTCATTACTGCTCAGATTCTTTACTGTAACCTGACAACTTTTTTATGTGAGTTAATCTCTAACGGGGGTATCTGTGTGTGTGTGGGGAATGGAAGAGCTTTGTTAAAATACTTCTGAACTTGTCAGTCACCAGGGTTGGTTCACCACAATTAGCAAACACATACAGAAATTTTAACAAGGACTATTTAGGTATGAGACGAAATGGGGCATTAGGGTGTTTATGTTATTAGCTGATTTCAGCTAGATATTGTTGAGATGAGGTTGCCTGGGTATTTTATTGCTGTATAATTTTGCATGGGATTTTTAGCGGTGGGAGGGCACAGACCTTGGATAAGCATGTCTTTGTTTTAGTATCCATATAAATAATTTAACAGTGGTAAAAAGTCTGCCTACTAAATAAGAATGTTTATAAAGCTACCAGCCACAAAACACACCTCCATTTCCTCCTTCAAACAGAGATACAGGTAGAGATTTATATTTAAAATACAACAGCCCAGAACAACAACAAAAACCTGAATGAGCTGGACAAAGTAGTTTCCTCTACAGAGCTGCTTCCCAGTTGTTGCCAGGTGGGGTGGGAGAATAAAATGGCTTTAAATCATCCTTGTGCCATCATATTCTGGGTTTCTCTGTCAGACTTGGGGGGATGCCTAAGTCACAGCCGTCTGTCCCTGGATGGCTACAGGCAGCGGTTCTGCTAAGAATCTCCACAGTGCTACGTGCTGCTGCAGCCTCACTCCTGAAACACCCTCCTGCCCCAACCCCACCCATTGTCTACACAACAATGTAAGCCTGGTCTTAAGCCTGGGCTCAAACCTAATTCACCTTGGATCCACACACCAATTGTGCTAATCTAGGGCCCCAGGACCCTGAAGGGCTGGAGGGTCCAAACTCATGTTAAGCAGAGACCTAGGGTCCGACCCTATTGCCTTTTTGTGTGCACATGGGCCCAGCTTGACTCGGATCCCAGAAGTCCTCTGGATGTATCCCAGAGTTCCCTGGGTAACTTCCTTAGTCCTCCCTATGCCAACAATCTGATGTGCAGTCTATTACACTCTATTGCAAACAGAAGCCACATTTCTCTTTGCAAACGCCAGCAGCTCAGGTCAGTGTTTACCCATTGTCTGCTGAACACTGGTCTGCAAGCACACTAAGAGAGAGCATGCAGGATTGTCAGTGGAGACGGATCAGAAGAAGCTTTCTGCAAAGAGAGCGGCTTTTTGGTGACAAGAGCACAGCCAGATTTTGGTGAATCTGTGGTGTGAGGCCAATAAAACTTTGGACTTCAGCAAAAGCACAAGGAATGATCACGCGTACCAGTAGATAGCTAAAAAGCTGGCAGCTCTGCTCAGCATGGCAGGAGGAGGGATAACCCCCAACATCTTGGCCACTCCCATCCCCTGCAGAGCGGCCACTTGGTCTCCACTCTCCGGCCCCTCTCCCCACCCTCCCAGGGGCTGCATGTGCAGAAGCGCCGGGGATGCATGCAGTGTGAAGGTGGTGAGTGGAAGACTGTCCCAAAACTTCCCCACTGCCTCCCAGGGATCCCTTACCCCTGCAGGGGCAAGGATAAAGCCCTGGGGGAGGCGGTGTGTGGGTGCTATAGCACATTGCACTCCATGCCCTGAGGATCACTTTCCTGCTCCGCAGCCGCCAGCAGCCAGGCTAGGGTGTGTGTTTGGTTTTTTATTTATTTTTGTCTGTTTTGAAGTTTGCCATAAAATGTAGGTTTTAGAGGGAAAACAAACAAAAACACCTTCATTGAACACCCCATTTTAAAAATTAAGAATTGCAAAGTTTCATTTTAATAGTTTGACAGCCCTGGAGACGGATGCCCTAATTATCCTCACAGGTGCACATGGGCATTTTCCTGCCAACGTGACTCAGCCTAGAGGTGGAGAGCCCGATTCTCAGATGAGATGGTAGTTCAGTATAAAGCCTTCTCCAACTGCAGCCATTCTACTTAGACAGCCACCAAAGGAGCTAATTATGCAGTTCATGTATCATGTGCTCCTTATGGGCACCTGAGTCTCACAGACAGCACCATCACAGTTAGCACCATCACAGGGCAGGCAGTAGAGCCTTCTCATAGTGTAACACATTCATAGGCTAGAGTATCGACACTAGGGAGAAGGGCCAGGGGGAGGAGATAGGCACTCTGAGATAGGGTTACTTTGACTCATGTCTGTGCACTGTAGTGTGGACATCAGAGTTCTAGGTTCGAGCACAGATCAGAAACCTAGGGTTAAAATACAGTGTAGATACTCAAGCCCAGGTTTCCCTAACACAGGTCACCTGACTCGAGTCCCACTAACCTTAGGCTTACAGTGCTGTGTAGACATACCCTTAGATTCCTTTCACATCAGTCTGGCCTTTTCTTTGATATAAAGTGTGTGAAAAGCAGTGGTGAGAATCTCACCCAATGCTCTAAGTATCCATCAATGCCAACCCATGCCACCCTATCAGTCTATTAATTGAAAATCCCTTAATCTACTTTTAATTTCAGTTTGTAAAGCTGTAATACCTAATCAAGAGGAAAGAACATCTCTCTGAAAAGAAATGGTAATATTATTACAGTATTTTAACTGTGAAGTCAATGGTTGAAAACATTTATATCTCAGCTAAACAGCAATTCAGTGAATTTAGTAACACAAAAGAGAAGTCTCAGCAGATAGTGTATATCTGCAGTTTCTTCTGAGTAAATGTGAAAGTGTCCATAGTTCTTGGCGGTAAGGAATGGGATGCCTAAACAAAGCTTTTAATGATACTGCTGCATTTTCTGATCTTTCCTTTTCAAATATTTTTACACTATTTTATCCAAAGATGTAACATGCTATTTGCTATACAATACATCTTTTCTTTTCAGAGATAAGCTGAAGTGGCATTTTGCAAACTTCAATTTGTTGAAATGTAATAACACCACTGAGCTCTTCACTCTCACTTTTATTTAGTGCCAGAAAGATGAAACTGTAGTTGTTTTGCTGTTGCCAAACAAAAACTAATAAATAACCCCACTGTCAGCTATTAAAAACCAAGACATCTAAGGTGCATAATTTTCTTTCCATATCATTAGCATGTGGCTCTGGAAATAATATGAGTAAATGAATGGTTTAATATTAAAGTCAGAAACAGCTTAAAGAATGAAACTAGGGTGAGGCCTAAGAGACCTTATATCTATGAAAAATGGTGTATGGTGGGTCTCCCACTGAGGCTTGATTTTCTCCCATTTATATGCTAATGTGACAGCACATAAAAATGATGTTTTCACAGAAACATGTTGAAAAGAGTAAGTGGCTGATGGTTTCAATGGAGGACTCATCAGATCTGCTAATAACATTCAGATCCCACAATGGAGGGGGGTTCTCTAATTGGAGGAAATACCTGCACTAACCCCTTTCCAAATCTAGACATCGTGGGATATGAAAATACTTTGTGGTTTGGAATTTGTGGATGATAAACAGATACAGCTTCCCGGTGAACTTTTGTTGAACTAATGAAGAATCCAGACAATTTTAATGAAAGCTGGTATTCCAACACAAAGGGGATATCTGATAGAAAGGGGAAAACATGATGTTGTTTTGTTCAAATGGTGAATCTTTTTTCCATTTGGCAAAAGTACATCTTAGAGAGTCTTTTCTACTATTAAATACAATATGGTGGACATCCCTGCAACAGGACAGCTCCGTCATTTTAGTAACAAGCTTCCAAGCTGTAAGGTGCAGAGATGTTCGGTGTGAGTGAAGAGTCTTCTCTTTGTACTGGGAGATCAAACCTGTGAGTAGAGGCAATGACATTGGAGTCTGAACCCAAATCTTACCAGATGTGGGAACTGAAACTGCATGGGCCAACCTGATGGAATTAGAATAAAGTTGCAGCACTGTGCTTGAGTTTTCTTAGCCCTCGTCTACACTACGAGTTTAGATTGAATTTAGCAGTGTTAGATCAATTTAACCCTGCACCCAGCCATGCGACGAAGCCATTTGTGTAGACTTAAAGGGCTCTTAAAATCAATTTCTGTAGTCCTCCCCGATGAGGGAATTAGTGCTGAAATCAACATCGCCGGGTCGAATTTGGGGTAGTGTGGATGCAATTTGATGGTATTGGCCTCCGGGAGCTATCCCAAAGTGATCCATTGTGACCGCTCTGGACAGCACTCTCAACTCAGATGCACTAGCCAGATAGACAGGAAAAGCCCTGGGGACTTTTGAATTTCATTTCCTGTTTGGCCAGCGTGGCACAGGTGACCATGCGGAGCAGCAGGGGTGACTATGGAGTCCCAGAATTGCAAAAGAGCTCCAGCATGGACCAAACAGGAGGTACTGGATCTGATCGCTGTATCAGGAGACGAATCCGTGCTATCAGAACTCTGTTCCAAAAGACAAAATATTTGAAAAAATCTCCAAGGGCATGAAGGACAGAGGCTATAACAGGGACCAGCAGCAGTGCCGTGTGAAACTTAAGGAGCTCAGGCAAGCCTACCAAAAAACTAGAGAGGCAAACGAACGCTCCGGGTCAGAGCCCCAGACATGCTGTTTTTATGATGAACTGCATGCAATTCTAGGGGGTGCCCCTACCACTGCCCCATCCCTGTACGTGGACTCCTGCAAGCGGGGAGTCTCACACAACAGGGATGAGGATTTAGGGGATGAGGAAGATGATGATGAGGAGGATGAAACCATTCTCCCCTACAGCCAGGAACTGTTTATCACCCTGGATCCAATACCCTCCCAGCCCTCCCAAGGCGGGCTCCCGGACCTTCAAGGCGGAGAAGGCACCTCTGGTGAGTGTATCTTTGTAAATATAATACATGGTTTAAAAGCAAGCGTGTTTAATGATTCATTTGCTCTGAAGACTTGGGATGCATTCGCGGCCAGTACAGCTACTGGAAAAGTCTGTTAATGTGTCTGGGGATGGAGCAGAAATCCTCCAGGGACATCTCCATGAAGCTCTCCTGGAGGTACTCCCAAAGCCCTTGCAAAAGGTTTCTGGGGAGGGCAGCCTTATTCCGTCCTCCATGGTAGGACACTTTACCACGCCAGGCCAGTAGCACGTAGTCTGGAATCATTGCATAACGAAGCATGGCAGCGTATGGTCCCGGTATTTGCTGGCATTCAAGCAACATCCGTTCTTTACCTCTCTGAGTTAGCCTCAGGAGAGCGATATCATTCGTGGTCACCTGGTTGAAATAGGGGAATTTTATTAAGGAGACATTCAGAGCTGGCCGTTCCTGCTGGGCTGTTTGCCTGTGGCTGAAAAGAAATCATCCCCGCTGTTAGCCACGCAGTGGGGGGAGGGGTGAAGCGATCATCCCAGAGAATTGGGTGTGTGTGTGTGGGGGGGTTTAGTTAGGTTTGTGCTGCACATTAACCCAAAAACCGCAGCCCCTCCTTTTAAATGGCCAACCCAATCGGTGCTTGGTATGGGAAATGAGGGTGCTGCTGTTTGAAACCATTCCCACATGTTATGAAGGTTAAAGAAGCCAAAAAGACTGTGGCTTATTATGGCTGCCTGCAAGCAGAATTCTGTTGCCCAGCCCTGTGTGTGTGATCTCTCACACCAACCAGCAGGCTCTCAATATAAGAGGCAAAATGAGACCTTGTACCTTTGAAAGCACATGTACTATGTAATGTTAACAGCTTGGTTCACTGTGAAGTAGTCTACCCATTGTTCTCTAAAATGTGTCTTTTTAAATACTACTCTCCCTTTTTTTCCTCCCACAGCTGCAAATGTTTCAACGCTCCCCCTATCATCTCCATTCCAGAGGCTAGCACAGATAAGGTGGCGAAAAAAACACACTCGCGATGAAATGTTCTCTGAGCTCATGCAGTCCTCCCGCACTGAAAGAGCTCAGCAAAATGCATGGAGGCAAGCAATGTCAGAGTCCAGGAAAGCACAAAATGAACGCGAAGACAGGAGGGATGTGGAGAGGAGAGGTGGTGGGAGCAAAAGGAGAGGTGGCGGCAGCGTGATGAGAGGAAGCAGGATGCAATGCTGAGGCTACTGGAGGATCAAACTGATATGCTTCAGCGTATGGTTGAGCTGCAGGAAAGGCAGCAGGAGCACAGAGCGCCACTGCAGCCCCTGTGTAACCGCCTGCCCTCCTCCCCAAGTTCCATAGCCTCCTCACCCAGACGCCCAAGAACGCGGGGATGGGGGGCTCTGGACACCCAACCACTCTACTACAGAGGACTGCCCAAGCAACAGAAGGCTGGCATTCAATAAGTTTTGAAGTGCAGTATGGCCTTGTCCTTCCCTCCACCACCACCCCACCCGGTGCTTCCCTCCTCCCCCACCCCTCTCGGGCTACCTTGGAAGTTATCCCCCTATTTGTGTGATGAATTAATAAAGAATGCATGAATTTGAAACAACAATGACTTTATTGCCTCTGCAAGTGGTGATCAAAGGGGGGAGGTCTGTTGGCTTACAGGGAAGTAGAGTGAACCAAGGGGGCGGGTTTTCATCAAGAAGAAACAAACAGAACTGTCACACCGTAACCTGGCCAGTCATGAAACCGGTTTTTAAAGCTTCTCTCATGCGCAGCACGCCCTGCTGTGCTCTTCGAATCGTCCTGGTGTCTGGCTGCGCGTAATCAGCGGCCAGGTGATTTGCCTTAACCTCCCACCCCGTCATAAACGTCTCCCCCTTACTCTCACAGATATTGTGGAGCACACAGCAAGCAGTAATAACAATCAGAATATTGGTTTCGCTGAGGTCTAACCGAGTCAGTAAACTGCGCCAGCGTGCTTTTAAACGTCCAAATACACATTCTTCCACCATTCTGCAGTTTCTCAGCCTATAGTTGAACAGCTCCTGACTACTGTCCAGGCTGCCTGTGTATGGCTTCATGAGCCGTGGCATTAAGGGGTAGGCTGGGTCCCCAAGGATAACTATAGGCATTTCAACATCCCCAACGGTTATTTTCTGGTCTGGAAAGTAAGTCCCTTTTTGCAGCTGTTCAGACAGACCAGAGTTCCTGCAGATGCGAGTGTCATGTACCTTTCCCGGCTGAATAACTGATCTCTATGAAACATTTGTGGTCAGAGGAAAAATGTCTGCTCAGTCAATCTGCAAGAATGTTCATCAGTCCTGGTAGATGAATTGCACAGCTAGATAATTGATGGTCAATGCATCGCTCCCAAAGCTGGATCACTTCCTGATAAAGGGGAGATGATCTGGCTCCTCCCTATTTGGTTAATATAAAATATAGTACCAGTGTTTTCTGTCATCACCTGCATGGAGGGGATACTAGGATGAGTGTGTCCCTCTGTGATCCCTTTGCCTTGCATAATGAGCATAAGCTCATTATCAGGTGAGAAACGGACTAGAGAGAGGGATGCAACCCTATGCTCTGGGGGTCCCTAAACTTCTCCTGACTTCCAGAAGCTGGGACTGGACATCAGGGGATGGATTACTCAATAACTGCCTGTTCTGTTCATTTTCTCTGAAACATCTGACACTGGCTACTTTTGGAAGACAGAATACTGGGTTTGATGGCCTATTGGTCTGAACCAGTATGGCACTGGAGGAGCCAATTTAATAGAAGTCCCCAGTATATCTGTACCTGAATCCCTCAGAAATAATAATGAAACCCCTGGTACTGACCAGTGAGTGGATCTCGGTATTGATGCAGGAATTCTAATCCAGCTGAGAGAGTAATGGAGACTCAGAGAAATCTGAGATTATAAAATTCTCCGGAACCGTAAATATCGGTGCTGATGTATCAGTACTGAAGGAAACAACTCACAAGGCTTCAGTGAAGACTGATTCTGTGCCAAGACCCTTAGAGGCAATATGTAGCCTTGGCATGGGTCGATAGTAGGGAGCTGCTCTTTCAGTGGTGCCGACTTGGGTATACTGGCCTGCTTCAGGATGCCAGAGGGATCACGTTTATACCTTGAACTATACTTAAAAAAGGAGATTTGAATGTCTTCTTCTTAGAGGGTCCCTGAGAATGTGACATCTCCTGAAGTTTCCCTGAGGAACGATGATGAGTCCTACCTCTGTTCAATGATTTCGGAGCTGGAATGTCTACCGAAGGAGTTGAAGAGGCAGATAGACTAGGCATAGAAGTTGCCAGTGCACTTTTAGAGGAGGAAGACTGTTCCAAAGGATACAGATCCGGAGCAGCTAGATCCAGAGCTAGTCTCATAGATTTGTCTATCAGGAACAGCATAAAGTGAGTGTGTCTCACTTTTTGAGTTTGTTCTGAAAATGAACAGAAAATTCAGCATTTGCTCAAAATAACCCCTTAACTAAACAAAAACATTATTTCGGTATGGCACTCATTTACGAAAAATGGCTGTGTTGCATGAGGGATAGTATTTGAAACCAGGAATTTTCTCTTCCACTATAAAGATTGAAGACCCAGTACTGAAAAAGCAGAAATTTATACACAAAAAATGAAATTTATACCAAAATGAGACCCTAAAAATTAATCCTAACCTTAATCCTAACTATTCACAAGATTTACAATAGAGAATAGTAAGGAAAAACTAGACAGAGTAAGGACACGGCTAATTATTCCATCTCTCAGCCAAGTCTCTGGGTAGAAGGAACTGTGAAACAGTTGGTCCCGCTACAACCTTTTATACCCTTGGAGGTGGGACGTGAGGGCAGGTAGGCCACAGGTATAAGCCAACAAACACATCAATAGTGGAATACATACATACAATCCTTCAAAGAGGAACTTTAATTTAGGCATTTCCTATCTTCAGTATTTAACTTTGAAACCATAACATTCTTTTAACAGTTTTGGATCTAATTCCGAATTTAAAAAAAAACTGAACAAAAAGAAATTCCACCATGTGGAATCATATTGATGCCCAGTTTGGGTCATCAGCATGGTTCCAACCATTAGTTCCACAGCATAGACCTATACCAGTTGAGCAAACAGAGTAAAAGGTAGCAATAGTAGGCTGCTATCCATTATGTGGTCCAGTTACTAGATGGTGATGAGATACACTTTTTACCAGTGGTTTTCATACCTATTTGTTGACTGCAGAGATATGTAGAGTCTAAGGAATCCTGGGTTCAATCCCAGGTACTGAAGAGGAGTGTACTCTACTGCTCATATATCTTCTGCCCCTGTACCCCTAACTTGTCTATTCTTTTCTGCTTCTATCCCCACCCCATACCTGGTTTCTGTTTCCCCTAATTCCTGCCTCCAATCCCCCTCTGGTCCTCCCTATGCTCTGGCTCCTGCACACCTCTTCCCACTCCTCTTTCTCACCCCTCTGCATTCCAGTGTTGCTGCTGCTGCTGCTCCTATTCCTCCTTTCTTCCTGGGCATCAGCATTGAGAAAACAAGAGAAAGAGTCCCTCTACGCTCACTTTTGTACTCTGCACTACAGCGACTCCCAACTGCTGGGAGGAGCAAGAGCAGGGAAAGTCCTGCTCAGCAGCTGATGTGCTAGGCTGAAGCATGCTCAGTTCAGATGGAAGCTTCAGAGAATTTAGCTGCCAAACTCTAACAAGACTCGAGTGAGCATGTATGAACTAAGATTCTTTTGGAAGCTTATAACTTTGCCAAATTGAAGTGAATTTTCATGGGGAGAGCCAAATGCGTATCCCTGACATGAGGACAAACACCTTGCCAAATTTCAATCCCTCGCTCTAAAGCATGGGGGCACAAGACCTTCTCAGCAAAACAGGTGCAAGCCTTTTTCTTTCACATGGGAAAAATAATGTATTTTCCCATAATATTGTTATCAGCAATGGCTGAACCAGTTTAGCTGAAACTTTCCATAAACAGTCAACCTGAGACAGAGCCGCAGCATGGAAAATTTCAGTCTGAATGGTTAAAGATTGGCAAAGTAATAAGCAACGGAAAACAGGTGGCCAACCTTAACTACAGAAGATGCTTCACCTATAATAAATGTAACTCATCTATTTTCTTTTCATACATTATAATCTCCCAGCCTTTTCCCCTTTTTCTTGCCCTTTTTTATTTTTCTCATGATTTTCTACATCCTTCCTATGCTGCCAGGACAAGAATTGCACAAAATTCCAGATGGAGTCACACCAGGTGTCACAGTTACACAGAGCTAGCAGCACTTCTGACCCCTTTCTCTGGTCTCTTTGAGCGCACCCTTCAGGTATCAGGTCCATTGCCTCTCTTTCCTGAGATGGAATCCTGCAATACTCCCAGACTTACACAGGGTACTGTAGCCTAATACTCAGTCTATTAACTGTCCTAACTCCAGCACATCCAAGTGGGTTCTGCAATTCTTCCCTTCAGAAACTTGTGCCCAGTGGTAAATATAGCAACCTGACAGCCTTCTTAAACTGAAGTACTGTTTCATCTTAACAAGAATAAAGCATAACATAATAAAAGGGATTGTAAAAATGGACAGACTATAAGTAGGTTTATCTTACCGTTGGTGAACAATGATTTTTAAGGTCCTAAAATAAAACACACCTCTCAAAATGCAATACGAAAACTTTCCGGCAATTTTTTAATGATTTACAAACAGAATGGACTTTGAGTGAAAAGTTTGAAGAAGATAAAAACTGCTGACATGAGAGGACACTGTGTTCCCCATAAAATTAAATATTATTCAAATAAAAATTAAAGGTTATGATACTGATATACTGAATTATGATAGAAATATAAAAATGAAAAATTGTTCAATATTAAAAATAAGGGGTTTGTTTCAACTGTAATAGTTTATAATGATGGATAATGAATGAATTTAGATGAGGTAATACTTAGCCCAACTCCTCAGGCTAATTTTCTGACAAGACTGTTGTTTTTCCTCTTACATAGATTTGCTTAAATAATGTTGTTGCTTTAAAAAGTGATGTTTTGTTGTTTTGGAAGAATTTACGTTAAAGGAAAAGTATGATAAATATACAAACCTGTAATGCTAGAAGTCCTTTTTATTAGTGGAAAAAAGGACAAGATGATATGAAAATTGTATAAATAGCAAAAGTTGAGAAAATTTAAGCTTGTACATGTGTATATATGGGTAACATAAGACAATGCTTAACACTGATTGGAGAAAATGTAATGAATATGGAATTGTATAAGAATCCAAGTGAAGGAAGCGTCCAAGCTAAAGAAATAGCAGACAAGAAACTTAAGGAACAAGACTGATGGACCAGACCAGGGATAAGAGGTTGAGATGACTATCATGAAGTACAGAAGAGCTTACCAGTACCCTAGAACTTGGTATCTTGGGTCCCTACCTGTCCTGTCTTACCTGTTTATTGTCTGGCAAAAATATACATCCAGAATCCATAAGTAACAACAATTCTGTCTGAAATTTTTAAAATAGAGGCAAAAACCGATTAGGCCTAAATTGGGTGGACTTTTGATTCAGTTTCCCACCTAACATCCCCAACATTACCTAACCCTACCCGCTGGGAAGGCTTAGCTTCATCAGACCCTCCAGTAGGGAACTGTGTGTGTGACATTCAGCAAATGACTGACTTTAGGGATGAGGCACCAATGTTCCAGAAGCCCTTTGATCTCATTTTGTTAGGCTTTTTGGTTCTCTTGAGTTTACGAAGTGGGACTTGTTCTCATACCCCCAGTGTTTCAGACAAGATGGTCTGGTGAGCTCCACAGGAGGTCAGTGGTAGGACATCAGTGCGAATGGCTCTTGCATTCATAGACTCACAGAAATGTAGGGCTAGAAGGGACCTTGAGAAGTCATCATGCACTGAGGCAGGACCAAGGAAAACTAGAGCACAGGTATTTGTTCAACCTGTTCTTAAAAACTCCCAATGATGGCGATTCCACAACCTCCTCGGAAGCCTATTTCAGTGCTTAACTATCCTTATAGTTGGAAAGTTTTTCCTAATATCTAACCTAAATCTCCCCTGCTGCTGATTAAGCCCATTACATCTTCTCCTACCTTCATTGCACATGGAGAGGAATTGATCACACTTGTTCTTTATAACAGCCCTTAACATATTTGAAGACCATTATCAGGTCCCCTCTCAGTCTTCATTTCTGAAGACTAAATATGTCTAGCTTTTTAACCTCTCCTTACAAATCATGTTTTCTAAACCTTTTATCGTTTTTGTTGCTCTCTTCTAGACTCTGTCCATTTTCTGCTCATCTTCCCTAAATGTGGCACCCAGAACTGGACACAGTATTCCAGCTGAGGCTTCACCAGTGCCAAGCAGAGTGGGACAGTTACCTCCCGTGTCTTTCATATGACACTCCTGTTAATACACCCAGAATATTAGCCTTCTTTGCAACAGATCACATTTGTGACTCATATTCAATTTGTGTTCCACTATAACCCCCAGATCCTTTTCAGCATACTGGGCCCTTCTCCTGCCCCCACCTATGCTACAAGCAACCAAGACACTGAGAAGAAGACAAGACTCCAACACAGGAGATTGGCCCAGGTTTAAGGAACAAACCTGTATATTAAGGACTGCAATATCCAGTGGGGTGAGAAAAACTGCTTAATCTAGATGTTGCCCAGTCTCATAGGGTTGAGAGTTTAGACTGCGTGCTTATATTTTATTTTCTTTTAGTAACCACTCTGACATGTTATGCTTTGACTTATAATCACTTAAAATTTAGCTTTATAGTTAATAAATTTGTTTGTTTATTGTACCTGAAGCAGTGCATTTGAAGTATGTTAGACACTCCCCTTGGGATAACAAGCCTGATAAATATAAATTTCTTTGTTAAATTGATAAACTCATATAAGCTTGCAGCATCCAGTAGGCATAACTGGACATTGCAAGACAGAGGTTCCTAGGGTTGTGTCTGGGACCAGAGATATTGGCTAGTGTCATTAGGTTGCACAATCCAAGGAGCAGCTTACATACTAGAGGTGGGTGTGAACAGCCCAGGGGGTTCTCACAGCAGAGCAGGGTAAGGCTGGCTCCCAGAGTCAAGGATTGGAGTGACCTAGCAGATCACCAGTCCAGATAACACCAGAGGGGAATGTCACAGTAACCCACTGTCTCTTAAGTGTTGGCAGACAGAGTACAGTGGCTTCAGATATACCTTTCTTGATGACTGCAGTCAGCCTCTTCTGTAATTAATCCCAGATATTCATACAGTAAACCCATTTACAACAATCAGAGAAACAGATACAACATATAGTATTCACTAATTACAGAGCATCCCCATGTCCTTCACACCAGGGTTATACTATGTAAAACCTTACTATTATGGCCTTTGTTTTAGTTGTGATCCCCTTATAGGTATTATAGGTACTCAGAATATCTATGTTCTTTGGAAATATCATTACAATGTGGCTCTCATTTTGTTTGCTATCTATTCTTAATTTAAGATTTTACCTACCTGTACTGCTTTCCAGATACTGCAGATATCCTTCAGTCTGTATGTATGCTATTTATCTTACCTTATAGTAGATAACTATTTTTATATTTATTAAATGATTAAAAAAGCTTTGAAAGCCCATAATTAAAGTTGTCTTCTGATAAAATATTGAGTTCAGCAAAACTCAAACTTGTGAAAACTAGGAAATACAGAGTTATGGTAAATGTCCATACAACCTTAACACTGCTCCCACTGGAGCTGGTAATAGCCACTGGGAATGATCTGCATGAACGGCAGCTGCATTCAGTGTGTGAACTGTAGCTACACTAATGGTGGAGGAATTAGTTGCAGCAACTTCAAAGAGCTGTGACTGTGATATGAGTTGATCTGGGAAGGATCATGCCCCTTTGGGGACATATATGAGCCCCTCTCCCTGTATGCCTGATAAAAGGAAAGAGGTGCATGTGTATCTTGGGAGATCCAGTATGCCTCATTTCAACATGGCATTGTATAGGCTGTGCCAGTAGTTGAGCATGTGTCTTCTTGCCATGGGAAGTGTCAACAGTTAGTTTGGAGAGGAGTGTGGTCTGTGAGTTTAATGAAGGGTAAGTGCATGTATAGCGTTAGACGGCATCCTGTGCATAAGAGTGAAGAGGCTGCAAAGGAGATGACGGGGTTGTAAAATTTAGCAGATGTGGAGTTCTCTCTGTGGAGTAAATTAAGTGTATGAGTGTAGGACAGGTGTAGGTAGCTCCTGTTCAGTGGAGGGCAAAGCCAGAGTGCAAGTATGTTTTATAGGTATATTGGGACATTGCTCACAGAGGGCAGAGTTAAAGTTGCAGTGGTGTGCACCTTAACTCTTTACTTCCTGGTTTTGACAAGTCTGAGTTTAGCTGAATTCAACATTCTGGAAGGGTATGAACTATCACCGGGCAACCTTAACAAAGATTTTGCCATTTAATTTCCTAGTTTTCTGAACAGAAGAAGAAATGTTGCTGGTAGGAATTAGTGGTCATTTAGGCAGTTGTTATGATCACGTAGGTATGCATTTCAGAAACTCCTGTGGACAGGTAACAATGATAATACCTAGCTTTTGCACAACACTTTTCATCAATAGATCTCCAGGAGGGAAACATCATTATCTACCCTGTACAGATGGTGAAAATGAAGCACAGAGCGGTGAAGAGACTTGACCAAAGTCATCAAGGCAGGTTAGAGCTGGGAACAGAGCCCACTTTTTCTGTGTCCCAGTCCACTGTTCTCTATAGTAGGTCACATGGTTGCTAGGTGATTCCTAAGTGCCACCCTCTACCCGCAATACATTTTGTTTTAGTGAAATGGGGATAATGGTCCTGCTTTGAAATGTTTGGAGTGTGTAGTTGCTAAAATAACCAGTGAGAGAAATCTCAGATATGGCCTATGTCCCACGAAAGTGACAGTTTTATTACGTGGTGGTTACACTAAGTTTAAGCGTGTGACAAAAGGTAGGTGTCACTCCCCCACACATATTGCCCTCCCCTCACCATTTCCAGTTCATCCTCCCCTTTCTGTCCCATTAAGCCATTAACCCTTTAAAAACTAGGTGCGCACAAAAAAAGTTGGTAGAAGCTGTGAACTTTAAGGAAAGCTGTTTTTTCTTTTCTTTTCTTTGTTTTTTTTCTCCCACGACACAGCTACCACTGGTCTTCGGGGGTGGTTTAATTATGTCAATGGGAGAGCTGTCTCCTGTTGGCATAAAGCGGCTACAAGAGAGATCTTACAGTGGCATAGCTGCACCACTGTAAGCTCTCTAGGGTAGAGCCTTAGGAAAAAATTATCTTTTAAACAGAAAAATCTACACAACCTTAACTGCAGTGGAACTGGCACTCTGCTATAATATTTCTGAAATTAATCATCAGCAACTGCTTTGCTATATGTAGATGACCAGCACAGGAGAACCCTAAAAGCACAGGAGGCTCAGAGAAGTGTGAAGTGGCTCATTCATTTTAATGAGGTGTTCTCAGAGGAGTGAGAACACCTCATGGAGATGAATACAGGCTGAGACAATAGCTCTGAGACATGAGAAATGCTCCTTTCATGTCAGTAGGTGTGTTCCCATGCCCCACTTCTCATTGCTAGTGAGTCTATGATATGTATCAAGCATGCCCATTTGCAACTCTAGTGTCAGCAGTGTGTTCTTGGTGTGGGCTCCCAGTATGCCTTTTCTCAGCTCCACAGACAGAAGGGCAGGACTTCCCCAGATTCTGGCAGACCTGGGGGGTGGTGGTTAGGGAGATGAGCTCAACCCCCCTAGAAGGGCAAAGGCCCCCCAAGTCCAAGCTCATGTGAGGCCAGACACCCATAAATAGGTAAGGGTCTCCCAGTTCCTACCATGCTCATGGGGGCAGGGAACAGATCTCAGGCAGCCTGAGGATTGAAGCCATGAGCTTCTATGCATTGCCACCGCTGTGGCCATAGATTGGGCTGCAGAGTCTGCTGCATCCAACGCTGCTTGCGGGGGATGCCTTTGCCACAGATTTGCCTTTCTCCACCAGAGCTGCAAATTCTCGTCTGGATTCCTGGAGTTACAACTCCTTAAATTTTGACACTGAGTCCCAGGTACCTGCTCAGGAGTGCCTGCTGGTTTGCTATCCTGAGCTGGAGGCCACCTGTTGAATTGACTTTTCTACCAAAAAGGTCTAATTTTTTGGCAGCCTGAGCCTTGGAGGTTGACCCTTGTAGTCATTCCTACTCATCTGCTGCTGATACAACCAAAGAGTCTGGTGGTGGATGTGTGTATAGGAATTCATAGCCTTTAGCCAGGACAAAGTATTTCCTTTCAGTTTTGTTTGCTGTTGGCTGAAGGGATGCTGGGGTCTGCCAAAACACCTTGATGGGGTCTGTAATGGCCTCATTCAGGGGCAATGCCACTCTTGAAGGGCCCATTGCTGTTAGAATGTCCACCAAGGCATAGAAATATTCCCTGATCTCCTCTACCTGGATCCCTAGGTTTTGAGCCACTCTCTTGAGGAGCTCCTGATGTACTTTAGAATCATCCTGAGAGGGTGTTACATTTGCTCCCGTGACAGCCTCATCAAGAGAAAAGGAGGAGGAAGCACTATTCTTCATCCTCCGCACCGGACAGATCTCAAGGTGCAAGCTTTTGGTATTCAGCACCGGCCTCAGTACTGGAGCCTGGGTCCTGCTCTCAGTGAAGCAGTTGAAGTGCTCTGGACTCAGAAGCCATGGAGTATGACCTGCTGGGTTGCAGCCCTTGCATCAGTGGAAAAGCCCAGGGGTTCCAGAATGGCCATTGTACTGGCATCTGCCACTGTCCAGGGCCATGCCGTGGGTGGAATGCCTTGGCTCAGGTCCCTGGCAGAAAAGTGCTAACTGCAGTGATGGTACTAGCTCTTGCAGGGGGCACATGACTCTGCCTCTGAGTACATCTCTGAAGACTCCCTTTCTGGAGATCAGGGAGAAGCGATGCTGAGAGGGTGGAGACTGGAGATGGGCCATCATGGCCAATTTCCCCTTTGAAGACACCTGGGGTCTCAGCAGTGCGGGCCGGGCCACCGCTTCCCGCAGCTCCCATTGAGCGAGAACAGCGAACCGCGGCCACTGGGAGCTGCGAGTGGCCGTACCTGTGGACGCTCAGGTAAACAAAGTGTCTCGTGGCCCGCCTGGGGCTTACGCTGAACAAGCTGCGAACCAAGTCTGGGAACCCCTGCACTAACCTATATATCTATCCATCTAATAACAGAATCTTAACTACTAAGAACAAGAGATAACTATATGCAATGAATTGAAAAAGTCCACTGAGAGAGTACTTGCTGAATGCAAGGACAAGATAGTTCCAGTGACCGTTGTGGGCGGTAAGAAGGAACCTAGGGGGCTGCAGGTTGGCAAGACCATTTATACCAGCATTATGAGTGTGCAACTCCAAGGGGCACCAGAGCCAACCTGACAGATACCACTGAGGGAAAACTTTCTGGCAATAGTACTCAGGGAAAGCACACACCTACATGGAATGGACATGAGCAAACACTCGAATAAGAATGCAACACTCCCTCCCAAGCTGACAGTAATATTGTTAACAGTTTCCTTGCAATTTTGCAACATCTTACATTTAAAATATTTCTAACCACATTGTTTAGTATGTATCAGGAACAAGAAAGGTTTCACAAACAAAATTTACTGGACACCACATTTACCAACTTGTTTCCAACCAAAGAATTTACCTGTGGCTCTATCATTTTCTCAGTCAGCGTTCCAAACTTCAACGTCTTGATTTACGAGTAATTTATTCTAAAGATATTATGGTCAGCATTTTCCAAATGCTACAAGTTCAAACTCATTTATCTCATTTGTGAAGCTCAGACTCAAAATAGCTTCTGAGTCCTTAGACCAGTGGTTCTCAATCACATGGGTCGCTTGCGGCCCATTCAGCACACAGCTGCCGCCCGTGTGACATCCTCAGAGCCATACAGGTAGTGTGACTATTGTGTAGATAGTCCCACATAACATAGTAGATATGGCCCACATAACACATAGAGAACTATATATGCGGCCCACAATGGTAAATAAGTTGAGAACCACTGCTGTATACTGTTTAAATTTAGATTTAAATTTATTTTGAATTTAAGCTCTTCAGGGCAGGGATTATCTCTTATTCTGTTTCTACAACAGGGCCCTGATCTTGCTTGTAATGCCTAAGAGCTATGCCAATACAAAGAATAAATAACAAATGGTAAAAAAACAGTTCTGCAAAATGTCACCCAAGTTCCTCTTTATTATTCCAATAGAATGGAATAAGTAACATTTCTTTTAACCTATTCTCACTTTCAAAAATGCCTCTTTTCTGTAAAATGTTTTGGATACTTCCTTTCTTCCTTGAGCAGCATTTACCTAACTACCTTTATTGTTCTAACTTCTACCCAAACTGTCTGCTGTGCCAACTTATTTATTTATGTGGCCTAATTTAGACATAGAAGACAAAGAACTGATTTAAGTAATTGAAAAATTTGAACGATTACATACAAAAATGACATACTGAAGATTTCCATTGGAAATACCTATGAAAAAAGTTAAATATAAGAGTTGACTCCACTGTGTGAAGGCAATGTCAATAATTAGTTCCCTAAATATCCTTTCTTGTGAGAAGTTTGAACATATTTATCATATTGTTTGAATAGCCTATTTTATTTAACATAAAGGAAAGTACAAATAAAATGCAAATGTATTGATGGAAATTAAGCATAATTATTCCTGCACTAATGAGGAAAATACTCCCAACTCACCTCAGTCATTTATGGACTATCATCCCACAAACAATGTTTTGATATCAGCATCAATTGTCAATTATTTTAGCCATAAGAATCAATCAATTGGAGCAAATTGTCTAAAAACACAGAAAAAGTACATTCCAAAACAAGATCCAGAATGCAAACAGAACAACACGATGTAAGCTCTAGTGTGGGGACTACAACCCAGGTCTGTGGGGTGGCCGACGCCTCCTTGCCACTACCCAGCAGCTGTGATAGGTACATGTGTATTATCATATAAACCCTACAGAGATAAGCACCAAAGGATGTACCACCTTGGAAGGCCAGACTGACAGCTTCCCTCATGGTCCCTAATTTGTCCAGATACCCTATTTAAGCCCAAGAGAAATTCCAGGAAGTGTCTCTGCAACAAAGCGGACTCCCTTGCCAGTCGTAGTGACAGACCTGTCTGTCTGTTTGCTCTTGTACTTCTGACCTGGCTCTGACTCCTGGTTCATGACCCCAGCTCTGACATTTGAAGCTGTTCCTGGCCCCTGACTGCCACTGCTCCAACCATTAGACCTGACCACCCAAGCCCCAGTCATGACATATAGCAACAACTGATTAAGCCAAAGGAGTAGGAAGAGCCTCGCCAATGGGGCAAATCATCTTCCATTCATGAGATATTTTATAAAATAAGAAAGCGAGAAGTTTCTTGTGCCACCCAAATTTAGATCAGATCAGATACACAAAGAAGCCAGAAACTTCAGAACAACTGAAGAGTCTGGAGAAGAAGAATGTGACACAGATGAGCATAACAATAAAGGATTAGTCTTGCACAAAAACAGAACATGCTTGAAAGCAGTAAAATATGATGAACTGATCAGTCAAGGCAAGTATGAAAGGTCAATGTAATGGTGATGATATCAGCACCTGGTATGTCTGTGTTTGTTTATAGAGAAAGGAATGGGATTTCCTCTTATTACCAATACCTCTCTCAGCAACTCTTACTCTGTGATAAGCAACAATCCTGTCATTAGTTTTATCCTTCAGTTTTGCCTTCTTTACTGACTGCCTTTCCTACATGATGTATTAGTCCTGGAGGAATTCTGCGCTATTGCGTGCACACATAATTAATGAGCTGTGCATATTTTTATTTTTTTTTTGTGCAGAAAAAAAGCTTCTGCTGAAATGTTGCTGCAGTTCCACCATTTGCCCACCACAGGGCACTGTGGTGATAGAACATAACAGCTCCCAGCCAGTTAGGGAAGAGAAAGAGACTGCCTTCTTTGCAGTGCCTGTCAGGAGAGAGAGGCTATGGGGAGAGAGACAACATGGGTGCTGGGGGGGGGTGTCAGACAGAGGATCATAAGGGCTAGTGGGAGAGGACAGAGTGGGGCAGGGGATGAATGGGAGTGGAAGGTCACAGCGGGGAGTGAGGTGTAGGGTCACATGGTGATGGGAGTGGGGGTACAGAACTACATTCATAGAATCATAGAATATCAGGGTTGGAAGGGACCTCAGGAGGTCATCTAGTCCAACCCCCTGCTCAAAGGGACATTCAGACAGGGACATTGGGACAGGGGAGTGGCTGGGTGGGGGCACAGAGCCACATGGGGATGGTGGAGGGGGTACAGAGCCACATGGGGATGGCAGAAGTGGGTGTCTGAATTGGGATGGAGGGACACGTGGACAGGGGGTGCAAGGACACATAGGGATGGGGCAGATATGCCTGATTGAATGAGAGGCTAGGGTCAGCCAGGGTCTGCATGGGAAAAGTTCCCTAACACTCTCTCCCTGCCCCCCCCCCAAAAAAAACCTGTTCCATAATTTTCTCACCCATACCCAACAACCCTCCAAGTTCACACCCAAGCTTCTTCCCAGCAATTTACTTCCCTCTCCCTCAGCTCCTCTGTTACCCCTGACTCTCCCAAGCTTTTGCACTGCTTCTGAGGGATGTGGGAAACACAGTTCTGTATTGTAGTTTAAATGAAGTTCAGAGTTCTGTATTAATATGTCTAGGAAAGAATCTATTTGTCAAAAAACATTTTCTGAATCTTTTTTGTTGTCTGTACTGTTACAGACATACTTGCTGACAGGTATTTTGAAATAAATGACAAAAATAATTTAAAAACTAATAATTTAAAAATAAGCACATGCTGTAACATAAATTGGCTATGGCACAACTTGTAGGCTTGAAATATCTTAATTTAAAAAAAAAATTACATACACCTATCAGCTATCCCCAACTGCTGAATTGCAGGTTGACTCATTTCTCACAGGTATTACAGCAGAAGTAGGCCAACAAAGTGGGATTGAAAAAGGAGAGGAAAATGGCTTTACGGAATTAATCCAGGGAGCTCCCAAATAAGGGCCCTGGGTCAGTATCACTTCCGAAAAAGAGACAAAAAGTCTCCTAATATCTATTGTATACTCTAACTGATTTTGTTCCTATAATTTTCTCGTTTCCCTATGTTGTACAATTATATCTTCTGATATTCCCTTACTGACAGCATTGTCTACAACATTCTAAATTTATTTAATTCACTTCCTTGCTAAGGAGATAATAATGGACGAGGAAGAAATCTTAATAGTTACTCAGTGGCTGCTCCTTACATCCTTGTGTTACTCTTGAGCTTTGCTACTAACCCAATCATCCTGCAACTTAAACATCTGTTCCTCCTCCTCTGCTACCGTTCCTTCTAAGTCTAAAACCAATGTTGAGTCATCTAGAAACATCTCATATTCAGTGATATTCCTGAAAACACCAACTTGTTTCAGTTCCAGCTACGCTCACAAAACACACACTTAGCTCAAGCCACAAGATACTTTATTTACAATACATATCTCTAGGAAATCATACCACCCTATGAGAGAATGAAAATAACAATAAATAATTATTTTAAAAGACGCTTTATTCTTCTAAGTATTTTCTTTGGTGAATAATAACTGCATATTGTGTGAAAGAGGACAATATTACCTTTAAAAATGGGCCCAGGGAATTATAGATTAGTCAGCCTTCCTTTGATACCTGGAAACATACTGGAACAAAGTATTAAACAATCAATTTGTAAGAACCTAGAGGATATTAGGGTGATAAGTAACAGCCAATATGGATTGTCAAGAACAAATCAGGCCAAACCAACCTAATCACCTTCTTTGACAGGGTTGCTTGCTCGCTGGATGGCAGGAAGGAGGAGACATGATATATCTTGAGTTTGTAAGGCTTTTGACACAGTTCCACACAACATTCTCATAAGTAAACTAGAGAAATGTAGTCTTAATGAAATTATTATAGGGTGGGTGCAAAACTGGCTGAAGGACTGTACTCAAAGAGTAGTTATCAATGGTTTGCTGTCAAACTGGGGGGGACCTATCTAGTGGGGTCGCTCAAGGGCCTGTCCTGGGTCTGGTACTACACAATCTTTTCATTAATGACTTGGATAATGGACTGGAGAGATACTTATAAAATCTGTGAAAGATACTGGGCTAGAGAGGTTGCTAGCACTCTGGAGGACAGGATTAGAATTCAAACTGAACTTGACAAATTGGAAAACTGATCTGAAATCAACAAGATGAAATTCAATAAAGACAAGTGCAAAATACTTCACTTAGGAAGGAAAAATCAACGTGCAACTACAAAGTAGGGAATACATGGCTAGGTAGTACTATTGCAGAAAAAGATTGGGGGTTATAGTGGATCACAAATTGAATATGAGCCAACAATGTGATGTAGTTGTGAAAAAGGCTAATATCATTTTGGGGTGTATTAAAAGGAGTATTGTATGTAAGATATCTGAGGTAATTGTCCCGCTTTGCTCAGCACTGGTGAGGCCTCAGCTGGAGTACTGAGTCCAATTCTGGGTGCCATCCTTTAGGGAAGATGTGGACAAATTGGACAGAGTCTAGAGGAGAGCAACAAAAATGATAGAAGTTTAGCAAACATGACCTATGAGGAAAGGTTAAAAAAAACTTGGCATGTTTAATTTTGAGAGGGACATGATAACATTCTTCAAATATGTTAATGACTGTTATAAAGATATGTGTGATCAGTTATTCTCTATGTCCACTGAAGGTAGGACAAGAAGTAATGGGCTTAATCTGCAGCAAGGGAGATTTAGGATAGACATGAGGAAAAACTTTATAAGGGCAGTTAAGGTCAAGAATAGTTTCCAAGGGAGGCTGTGGCATGTCATTACTGGAAATTTTTAAGAACAGGTCGGACAAACACTTGTCAGGGATGATCTAGGTTTCCTTGGTCCTATCTCAGAACAGGGAGCTGGACTAGGTGATCTCTTGATGTCCTTTCCAAACCTACAATTCAACAATTCTATGATTATCTCTGTAAGGTAATGATGATTCCATACCTTTATGACAATATTTTATCTTTTCAATGTTTTTGACAATGTATGAAAGAGGCATTTACTTACAAAGATAAAGAGTAGAGACATTTAATGTAAAAGAAAAATAAAGGACCTTAGAATAGAGGTCCTGAAAGTCTTATCTTCTGAAACAGCAGTAAAGGAAAAATGCAGATGGGAAAAGTGAATGACACACTATATATCCACTTTGTTGAGGAAATTAATTAACTTCTGTTTATCTTATACTATTGCAGCTTCAACAATATGGAAAAAACAACTACACATTTTCCAAATAAATGCAATATATGGAAGTTTTTTTATATAGAATAAAAAAATAAAGTTGTACTGCATAGTGATGATTCTTACACTCTAAATATGTCCTTCGGTCAACAAGCACTTGTTCTTCAAAGTCTATGACTATTTTGACTGAAATGATGTATTCTCATACTAATTTTCTATTGCTAAGAGGTATCTCTATTCCCAAACGGAGAAAACAGGAAACTCTGAGGTATGAAGAATAGCAATCTGTCCATTTTACAATACTCATTTAAATATGTCAAGATTTTATCTTCAAATAGTTAAAATAGGAAAAAATATAAAATTGAAAGAAGAATAAAAATATTCTACAGTTAATCAGATTTTATTTTAACCTTTCCAAAAGGCTTAATTTTTTCCTGTGTTTAGCAAGAACACATTTGGATGGATTTTTTTCTAAAACTACTAGCAATCAAAACAATAAAAGCTAGCCAATTAAAAACAAAACAAACAAACAAAAAGAGTCCAAAATCTAGAAGCAGTTATTTTATCTTATTGGCAGAGACTACAGAAATCTGCAGATGTAGTCTTCCTAAATCTGTGGAATTCTATGAACACCACATGCGCTAAAAATGCTAATTTTTTGACTGATTTGTAGGCATTATTGTAAGCATATCTGAACACTGAATTCATAAATAAGGTTCTATTACTATCATTACTGTTCTTAAGTATGGTATATGTGATAATGTACCAGTTAATGGTGGAATCTTGTGCTATTCCAGATTTTAGAAAATGTTCATATAAATTTGTTCTCATTCTGTATCTATACAGTGCACAGCATAATTGGGCCCCAGTGTAAGTTGGGACCTTTAGACTTCATTGTAATACAAATAATACAGAATATTTTACTGCCGTAGCACCTAAAGACCACAAACAGGATTGGGGCCCCCAGTATAGCAGGCACAGTACAAATACACAGGAAGTGATGGGTCCCTTAACCTGAAGAGCTTACAATGTAATTAGAGAGAAGCTGCAACAAAGTGTATGTCAAAAATAAAAGGAGAGAAAGAAGGACAAGGGCTACAAAACCAAATCATGTGATATTATAAGTAGCTATTGTTCAAGTTGATTGGTCCAAATCTTAATTTTAAAAAAATTACCACATAACTTAACCAATCAATGGTTGGGGGTTTTCTAGTTAGCAACTGAAAATGCTTTACAATTAAATTTCTATAAGTTCAGTGAATTTCTGTCTTTTGGACAACATGTTTAAGTGTATGACAGATTATATACCAGTAATTGTACTACTATGACTAGACTGTCAGTATGAATCCACACTATCTGGGTGTGCATACACCCCGGGGCATCCAATCAGAACACCTTAAAAAGTAGTGACTTTGGGGGGTCATGTGACTACTCCCTTATGCCATTTTACATTCAGTTTCAAGGTTACAATCCAACCTCAGCCATCCCTTAAGTTTCTTCAGTTTACTCAGGATATGTAACATTTAGCATATGTAGCCTTTGAAGTGTCCCCCTGAATATTTCAAGTTACTGTTACCAGTGACTCCAAGTTGTTATATAGTGTGGTCAGTACACTGTTTTTAACCAAACCTAAAACAATAAACTAAACCTTTTGCATCGGAGTAAAAGTGGAGTTTTCATATTTTAATCTTAAATTACAGGGACTGGAATAGAGTACACATTTTTCTGAGGACAGAATGGATCCTTCGTAGCGATTATGCTTTTATTGAGCAATTGTATCTGTTTCGATAGAGATGAATACCTTGACATCTTAAGTGACTTGCCTGGCACTTAGCGAAGACCTTGGGGCCACAGAACGTCCAATTGGAAGAACTCTGTCCATGTAGAATCTTATAATTTAAGCAATGCTGGCAACGGGCTTGGTGTTGTACACGACCCAAAATGAGACAATCCCTGTATAAGGCTGCTTCTGTTGCTCATTCTGGAAGCGTGTACAAGGATGAGTTGAGCTATGCTATTGGAACTTAATTGGTGATTCTCCTGTGGTATGCAGGTTAGTAGGGGCTGTGATTGCAGAGTAGATCTGGAGTTTTCAAATCTTTCCAGCTCGTCAGTCCCTTCTGAAAGTGTTTGGATGAAGTTTGGAGTGACCCAAAGATCTTTTGCTGGTCCAGGTTGCCATCATTCAGAGAAATATTCACTCTGCCCTCTGGTTTTATGGCTCCAAGATGTTGAACAGTTGGTAAGATTTATATACTGTTGACAACTTAATATTAAGAGTTTTGTCATTCTGATGGGCAAATTCCTGATAAATACAGTCATCCTCAGAAAGGGATGAAGAGAAAGCTCCCACAGGATCATCTGTCTAATCACTTCCATCAACATCACTTTGTAGAAAAGTCTTCTTTGCAACAGGTGTGAAGCACTTGTGGAAGTCCAGCTAATAGAGATGAATGGCCAGACACTGATGCAGGTGGAGAAGGAGCTGTAAGCTGGCCAGAGACTCTACCAGCAGATCTTCTAAAAGATGGTGCTAGTTCTGAGGTATTCATGGTTCCATAATTGTATCCCTGAAAATGAACCTACCTGATCTATTTTATATATGTTCTTGTACCACTCTCATCAGCGTAGTATCTCAGGGCTTGTCTACACTGGCACTTTACAGCGCTGCAACTTTCTCGCTCAGGGGTGTGAAAAAAACACACACACACCCCCGGCGCTGCAAGTTTCAATGCTGTAAAGTGGCAGTGTAGGCTGTGCTCCCAGTGCTGTAGCTATTCCCCTCATGGAGGTGTTTTTTTTTAATAGCTCTCTCCCAGTGCTGGTGCTGCGACTACACAGCCATGTTAAAGCGCTGCTGTGGCAGCACTTTAATGTTGCTAGTGAAGAGATGCCCTGAGTGTCTTCCAGTAGTGTAGTAAGTAGCATGATTAATATCTGTCACACGAGTTTTGCCTCTGACTTAGTCTCCACATGGGGAGAATTGTGTGTGCAGTGAAGTGTTTTATTTTAATAGGGTTTTTGTTGTTGGTGGCGGGGGGGGTGGATATTAATTTTTGTTTTTATATTTGAGAAGGCAGATGGAAGAAGTGCATCTTGCACTTGGAGTGGCAGGAGGTGAGATTTGTGATGATCCTTAGTTCCTGTGGAACTTCAATCCGCAGACTTGTACCACCCTTAAGAAAGCCCTGTCTTCTGCAGACTACTTCACCCCTATCATAAGAATGGCCATACTGGGTCAGAGCAAAGATCCATATCCTGTATTCTGACAGTGGCCAATGCCAGGTGCCCCAGAGGAAATGAACAGAACAGGTAATCATCAAGTGATCCATTCCCAGCTTCTGGCAAACACGCTATAGACACCATCCCTGCCCATCCCGGCTAACAGCCATTGATGGACCTATCCTCCACAAATTTCTCTAGTTGTTTTATGAACCCTGTTATAGTCTTGGCCTTCACAAAATCCTCTGGCAAAGAGTTCCACATGTTGACTGTGCGTTGTGTGAAGAAATACTTTCTTTTGTTTGTTTTAAACCTACTGCTATTAATTTCATTTGGTGACCCCTAGTTCTTGTGTTATGAGAAGAATTAAATAACACTTCCCTACTTACTTTCTCCACACCAATATTGATTTTATACACTTCAATCATATCCGCCTTTAGTCGTCTCTTTTCCGAGCTGACAAGTCCCAGTCTCCTCAACGGAAGCTGTTCCATACCCTTAATAATGTTGTTGCCCTTTTCTGAACCTTTTCCAATTCCAATATATCTTTTTTGAGATGGGGCGACCACATCTGCATGAATCATTCTATATTTGGACATACCATGGATTTATATAGAGACAATATGATATTTTCTGTCTTATTATCTATCCATTTTTCAATGATCCCCAACATTTTGTTAGCTTTTTTTGACTGCCCCTGTACATTGAGTGGATATTTTCAGAGACCTATCCACAATGACTCCAAGATTTCTTTCTTGAGTAGTAACAGCTAATTTAAACCCCATCATTTTATAGGTATAGTTGGAATTATATTTTCCAATGTGCATTACTTTGCATTTGTCAACATTGAATTTCATCTGTTGTTTTGCTGCCAGGTCACCTAGTTTTGAGAAATCATTTTGTACTCTTCACAGTCTGCCTGGGACTTAACTATCTTCAGTAGTTTTGTATTATCTGCAACTTTTGCCACCTCACTCTTTACCCTTTTTCCCTGATCATTTATGAATATGCTGAATAGAACTGGTCCAAGTACAGACCCCCTGGGGGACACCATTATTTACCTCTCTCCAGTCTGAAAACTGACCATTTATTCCTACCCTTTGTTTCCTACCTTTTAACAAGATACAAATCCATGAGAGGACCTTCCCTCTTATCCCATGACAGTTTACTTTGCTTAAGAGCCTTTGGTGAGGGACCTGGTCAAAGGCTTTCTGAAAATCTAAGTACACTATATCCACTGCCCCCCCCCCTTGTCCACATTCTTGTTGACCCCCTCAAAGAATTCTAGTAGATTGGTGAGGCATGATTTCCTTTTACAAAAACCATGTTGACACTTCTCCAGCAAATTATGTTCATCTATGTCTGACAAGTTTATTCTTCACCATAATTTCAACCAGTTTGCCCGGTACTGAAGTCAGGCTTACCGGCCTGTAATTACCAGGATCACCTCTGGAGCCCTTTTTAAAAATTGGCATCATATTAGCTATCCTCCAGTCATTTGGTACAGAAGCTGATTTAAATGATAGGTTACAGATTACAGTTAGTAGTTCTGCAATTTCACATTTGAGTTCCTTCAGAACTTGTGTGAATAGCATCTGGTCCTAGTGACTTATTACTTTTTAGTTTATCAATTTGTTCCAAAACCTCCTCTAATGACACCTCAAGCTGGGACAGTTCCTCAGACCTGTCACCTAAAAAGAATGGCTCAGGTTCGGGAATCTTCCTCACATTCTCAGACGTGAAGAATGATGCAAAGAATTCATTTAGTTTCTCTGCAATGGCCTTATCATCCTTGAGTGCTCCTTTAGCATCTCGATTGTCCAGTGGCCCCACTGGTTGTTTAGCAGGTTTCCTGCTTCTGATGTACTTAAACAATACATTTAAGTAGAGCCTCTATTATGGTGTCTTTAAAAGGTTTCCATGCAGCTTGCAGGGATTTCACTTTTTGTACTGCACCTTTTAATTTTTGTTTCACTAACTTCTTCATTTTTGTGTAGTCCCCCTTTTCTGAAATTAAATGCTATAGTGTTGGGCTACTGTGGTGTTTTTCCCGCCACAGGAATGTTATATTTAATTATATTATGGTCACTATTACCAAGCGGTCCTCCAACTATATTCACCTCTTGGACCAGGACTAAATCACGAATTGCCTCTCCTCTTGTGGGTTCCAGGACTAGCTGCTCCAAGAAGCTGTCATTTAAGATGTCAAGAAACTTTATCTCTGCATGCTGTCCTGAGGTGACATGTACCCAGTCAATATGGGGATAGTTGAAATTCCCTCTCCCCCTTTTTTGAGTTTTTTATTTTAATAGCCTCTCTAATCTCCCTGAGCATTTCACAGTCACTATCCCTGTCCTGATCAGGTGGTCAGTAATATATCCCTACTGTTATATTCTTATTATCAGAGCATGGAAGTACTATCCATATTCTATGGTACACTTTGGTTCATTTAAGATTTTTACTTCATTTGATTGTATGCTTTCTTTCACATATAGTGCCATGCCCCCACCAGCATGACCTGTTCTGTCCTTCAGATAAATTTTGTATTCTGGTATTACTGTGTGCCATTGATTATTCTCATTCCACCAAGTTTCTGTGATGTCTATTATAACAATATCCTCATTTAATACAAGGCACTCTATTTCACCCATTTAATTATTTAGACTTCTAGTATTGGTATATAAGCACTTTAAAAACTTGTCACTTTTTAGCTGTCTGCCATTACATGATAAAAGTGAATGAGACTTTTTTTCACTTCACTGTTTCTCATCAGATCCTACCTGTATTTTATCATCTTCCATCCTCTCCTCCTTACTAGGACATAGAGAATCTCTATTAGTAGATCCTCCCCTATGGGATGTCTCTGTCCGAACCACATGCTTCTCTGCACCTGTCGGCTTTCCCCAGCCCTTTGTTTAAAATCTGTTCAATGACCTTTTTAATTTTAAGTGCCAGCAATCTGGTTCCATTTTGGTTTAGGTGGAGCCCATCCTTCCCCAAAAGTTCCCCCAGTTCCTAATAAATCTAAATCCCTCCTCCCTACACCATTGTCTCATCCATGTATTGAGACCCTGCAGTTCTGCCTGTCTAACTGGTCCTGCGCATGAAACTGGAAGAGAATGTCACCATGGAGGTCCTGGACTTCAATCTCTTACCTAACAGCCTAAATCTGGCCTCCCAGACATCTCTCCTATCGTTCCCTATGTCATTGGTACCTACATGTACCACGACCACCGCCTCCTCCCCAGCACTACACAAGTCTATCTAGATGTCTCGAGAGATCCGCAACATTCGTACCAGGCAGGCAAATCACCATGCGGTTCTCCTGGTCATCGCAAACCCAGCTATCTATGTTTCTAATGATCGAATAGCCCATTACTAATACCCGTCTCTTCCTAATAACTGGAGTTCCCTCCCCGGGAGAAGTATCCTCAGTGCAAGAGGATACCACATCATCTGGAAGGAGGGATCGTTTTCCTCTGCTCCAGTTAGATATTCGTCTTCCCTGAGACTTTCATCCTCCTCAACAGCACAGAGGCTGTCAGACTGGGGGTGGGACTGTTCTACTGTGTCCCAGAAAGTCTCATCCATGTAACGGTAACTCTCTGTCTCCCTTAGCTCCTCCAGTACAGCCACTCTGGTCTCCAAAGCCCATTAACGGTCTCTGAGGGCCAGGAGCTCCTTGAACCGAAAGCACACATATGCACCTGCCCATAGGTCACGTAATCATACATGTTGCATTGGGTGCAATAAACTGGATAGCCCGCACTCTGTTTCTGGACTTCTGCCTGCATTATCTTTTTACTCCTGAAGCTTGTTCCTTTGTTCTTGTTTTGTTTTTATCAGGGAGTGTTTTAGGCTTTAAGTTTAATGAACGTTAAGTATACCTACCCCTTCCCCCCTACCCCCCGCAAACACTCCTCCTGTAAACTCCCTCGCAGACCAATGGGCTGGTAGAAAGGTTTAACTGAACCCTCAAGGCAATGATAAGGAAAGTGGTAAGTCGAGACGGGAAGGATAGGGACACCCTACTACCCTACAATCCGGGAGGTACCTCAGGCCTCAACTGGGTTTTCCCCCTTTGAATTACTAGATGGATGCCACCCCCATGGCATACTAGATATTGCAAAAGAAATGTGGGAAGAGGAACCCAATGAGGGGAGAAATATAATTGACCATGTGTTGCAGATGCGAGAACGGATAGCCCGGGTCACCCCTATTGTACGGGAACATTTGGAAAAGGCGCAGGAGGCCCAGCGAACCCATTATAATTGCCAGGCAAAAGTCCGACAGTTCCAACCAGGGGATTGGGTGATGGTGTTGGTACCCATGGCAGAAAGCAAGCTTTTGGCCCAATGGCAGGGGCCCTATGAGGTGGTTGAACCCATGGGGGAAGTAACCTATAAGGTGCGGCATCCAGGACACAGGAAACAAGAACAAATTTATCACATTAACCTCTTAAAGCCTTGGCACCAACGAGAGGTGTGTGTAGTGGCCAAGAGACCCTGATCCAGGGAAATAATATGCAGGAACAGATCAGGATATCCACTGATCTGACACCAAACCAGAAAAAGGAGATAACTGAGAAGATCAACCGATACCAGGACGTGTTTTCAACCAAACCAGGCTGGACCACCGAAGCATATCACCACATTATCACAGACCCTGGGGCAAAGGTAACTTTAAGGCCCTATCGGGTCCCAGCAGCAAAAAGGGAGGAGATCAAGGCAGAGGTAAAAAGGATGTTGGAGCTGGGAGTCATCGAAGAGTCCCACAGTCAGTGGTCAAGCCCGATTGTGTTGGTGCCCAAACCCGATGGCACCACTAGGTTTTGTAATGACTTTCACTGGCTGAATGAGATATCCAAATTCGATGCATACCCCATATCGGTGAGTTAGTTGACTACCTGGGCAATGCCAAATTTTTGACCACCCTTGATTTAACAAAGAGATACTAGGACAGATTCCCCTTGCCAAAGATGCGAAAGAAAAGACGGCATTCTCTACACCAGAGGGTCTGTTTCAGTATACTGTTCTTCCTTTTGGACTGCTTGGGGCACCTGCCACCTTCCAGTGTCTTATGGACAAGCTCCTACGGCCCCATACCAGTTATGCAGGGGCATACGTGGATGATGTGATTATTCACATCCCCAACTGGGAAACCCACTTAGGAAAGGTGGAAGCGGTTCTGGACACGCTAAGACAGGCTGGCCTCACAGCCAACCCCGCCAAGTGTGCTATAGGGCTAGCCGAGGCTAAATACCTTGGCTACATTGTAGGAAGGGGCATGGTCAAGCCCCAACTCAACAAACTAGAGGCTATCCAAAATTGGCCCTGACCGAATTGGAAAAAGCAAGTCCAGGCATTCCTGGGTGTGGTGGGGTACTACCGACGATTTATTCCCCCTTTTGCTACCAGAGCGAGTCCCCTGACAGAGCTGATAAAAGCCCAGGGTCCAGACATGGTGAAGTGGACAGATGCCGCAGAGAAAGCATTCATGGATCTATAGACAGCCCTCTGCAGTAACCCCGTGCTTATAGCCCCAGACTTCAACAAAGAATTCATTTTACAAACAGATGCATCTGAAGTAGGATTGGGAGCTGTCCTATCGCAGATGGTCGGAGATGAAGAACACCCAATCCTCTACCTCAGCAGGAAACTCCTCCCGAGAGAGCAGAAGTATGCCGTGGTTGAAAGACAGTGCCTACCTGTGAAATGGGCCATGGAAACACTGCGTTATTACCTTCTGGGACGACAGTTTACCCTTGTGTCTGACCATGCACCCCTCCAGTGGATGCAGCGAAATAAAAAGAACATAAGGATAACCAGATGGTTCCTGTCCCTACAACCTTTCCAATTCACCATATAACAGCGGGCTGGAAGCCACCATGGCAATGCAGATGGCTTGTCACGAGTACACTGCATGACGTCCCAAGTTGCCCAACCCCGCAGTGTTAAGCGGGGGGGTGGGAGGGAGGATATGTGACAGGGTCGGGCCAGATGACTACAGGAGAGTAATAGAAGGCAGATATATTAGCCCCAGGTTAAGTAGGTCCCTTTTCCCTGGGTAAGGTAACAGGGAAGGTTCCGGAACAATCAGGAACCTTCTGGAGACAATTAAGACAGGCTGATTAGAATACCTGCAGCCAATCAAGAAGCTGCTAGAATCAATTAAGGCAGGCTAATCAGGGCACCTGTGTTTTAAAAAGGAGCTCACTTCAGTTTGTGGTGTGCGTGTGAGGAGCTGGGAGCAAGAGGCACTAGGAGCTGAGAGTTAGAACGCGGACTGTTGGAGGACTGAGGAGTACAAGCATTATTAGACACCAGGAGGAAGGTCCTATAGTGAGGATAAAGAAGATGTTGGGAGGAGGCCATGGGGAAGTAGCCCAGGGAATTGTAGCTGTCGCACAGCTGTTCCAGGAGGCACTCTAGACAGCTGCATTCCACAGGGCTCTGAGCTGGAACCCGGAGTAGAGGGCAGCCAGGGTTCCCCCCAAACCTCCCAACTCCTGGTCAGACACAGGAAGAGTCAACCTGGACTGTGGATTCAGAAAAATGGCCAAGCTGAGGGCTGCCGTGAAGCTCCAAGGCGAGCAAATCTGCCAATAAGTGCAAGACCCACCAAGGTAGAGCAGGAACTTTGTCACTATATATATATATATATATATATATATATATATATATAGTATATTATTCTCAAGCCTCCCCAGGAAAGGGGGTGAAGGGGCTTGAAGGATATTTTGGTGGGATAAGGCTCTAAGTGACCCTTCCCTGAATTTTTGTCTAAATTACTTGGTGGTGGCAGCAATACCGTCCAAGGACAAGGAAGGGAATTTGTGCCTTGGGGAAGTTTTTAACCTAAGCTGGTAGAAATAAGCTTAGGGGGTCTTTCATGCGGGTCCCCATGTCTGTACCCCAGAATTCAGAGTGGGGAGGGAACCCTGACATGCAAGTTTCAACTAATATTCCAGAAAGGTACAATACTAGAGAGGCACTATTCTGCCTCAGGGAATGCTATCATCTAGATCAGGGGTGGGCAAACTTTTTGGGCCCGAGGGCCACATCGTGGTTCCAAAACTGTATGGAGGGCTGGGTAGGGAAGGCTGTGCCTCCCCAAACAGCCTGGCCCCCACCCCGTATCTGCCCCCTCCCACTTCCTGCCCCCTGACTGCCCCCCTCAGAATTCCCCAGCCATCCAACCCCCCCTGCTCCTTGCCCCCTGACTGCCCCCTCCCGGGAACCCCCCACCCCTAACCGCCCTCCTGGGACCCCACCACCTACCCAACCCCCCCTACTCCCTGTCTTCCCCACCCCCTATCCACACCCCCGCCCCCTGACAGGCCCCCAGGGACTCCCATGCCTATCCAACCCACCCCGTTCCCCGTCCCCTGACGGGTCCCCCCCAGAATCTCCGCCCCATCTAGCCACCCCCTGGTCCCTGACTGCCTCCCAGGACCCCTGCCCATTATCCAACCCCCGCACTCCTCGCCCCCTTACCATGCTGCTCAGAGCAGCATGTCTGGCAGCTGCACTGCCCTGCTGGAGCCAGCCATGCTGCCGCGCTGCCCGGCAGGAGCTCACAGCTCTGCTGCCCAGAGCACTGGCGGCACGGTGAGCTGAGGCTATGGGGGAGGGGGGACAGCAGGGGAGGGGCTGGGGGCTAGCCTCCCCGGCCGGGAGCTCAAGGTCTGGGCAGGATGTGGCCCGCAGCCTGTAATTTGCCCACCTCTGATCTAGATGCTAGATACAATGGGAATGTTGGTCTGTGAAGAACTTTTTGTCAAGAGAGATGTGCACATTCAAAAAACGTTGAGGCAACTAACTATTCCAACCACACCAACAATCTGGGATACAGAAACCAGCCAACAAGTCTGCAGCAAACTAGAAATGGAAGCAAGATTGGTCAAGGATGAGGAGCAATGATGTATAAGTTTGATAAACTTACCTATGCTAACTATAAAACATACAAAATAAGTCCATTATATGCCTTTAGGACCAAACATATATGTTTATCTTCCTTTTTTTCTGTAACAAACCCATTCCTGAACCACCAGGAGGTGCACATGCTTAAATTGGGTAACCAAGTATCCACAATAGTGTGAAACCCTGTCATTGTTCATTACCTCACCCTGTTTCTTCACTATCTCCCCTTTCTTCCCCGGCAACTCTCACTCACTATGTCATATTCTTGTATTGTAAACTCTTTGGTTTGATTGTGGTATGCACAGTTTGAGCTTCTATGCCTTGGCAGTGGTAAAAACTATAAACCCCACCACAATATCCATGAAAGTCTGACCAGTAGATCTGTTTCATGTGGTGGAGAACTCAATTAATCTTGGCTGGTGCCAATGGGAATCAAGCTCAAAACTGTACATTCGTTGCAAAAGAGACTGACTTGGATCTGAACCATGTTATGGTAGTAGAACTGTGCCTGGGAGTAGCATCTGTTTCCTTGTTAGGTTTTGACCAATTTTGTTCACATGAGCTCTATATGTGACAGAAGAACTGTCGTCAAACAAGCTGCCAAATGGACCCTTTCTCTTGTGGCTAGTTAAAGTCAGCAGGGAGCTACTGAATGTTGGAATGTTTATCAGTAGAGAGGGTTATCGGCTCCAGAGTAGGCGCAATGTGCTAGCTTCACTCATGTAGTCATTTTCTAGCCCTTGTTTGAGAAACCATCAACAGTTTTCCCAACTAATGCCCTGTCTCTTTCTCCTTTTTCTTGGAAAGGATTATGTAAGCCGTGGCAAAATAACTCTGGCATCATCTGTAGACATCTTATTTTGCTGAACCAGTCAATCAGACTTCAGGTCTGGATATGGTACTTAGACTGCAGTATTAGTTGATCTCTTAAATATGGACAAAGGTCAGGTGTGCATGCTGATGTTGTTTAATCAGTCAGGAACATTTTATGCCATTGATCACGAGGTGATGCCTGTGGACCATGGCAGGGATGAATGGATTTGTACCTGGATGGCTCTGTTCTTCTCTTTAAAGGTCATCCAAGAAGGTAGTTTGAGGCAACTACTATTTGCAGGAAGACCTCTGTTGTGTGGGATTCTGCAAGGTTTTATTGCCTCTCTTGTTCAATATATATTTGAACATGCTGAGGAAGAATGAGGCAGTGTGGGCTGCAATATAGGGTTCTGGCCAGTAATTTGCCCAGAGTGGAGTTGCAGTTTAATTTACTTTCTCTCCCAACATAATGCTGCTCTTTAAAGTTCAGTAAAGCTACAATCAGTGGCTACTTAGAGATGTAGTTCAAACTACCACTTCATCCTACACAAATCACTGAGCAAGAGACTGCTGTAGGACACCCAATAGCCCTCACATGTGCACAAATTTCCCAAAAGTAGATTTAACACTTTGATCATCTTTCCAGTAAGATGGGACCACAGAACATGTGGATACAAAATGTGAATATCACATCTCTATTTCCAAAATATACTTTTTCTTCATAACTGTCGTCTTGTTCTATGAAAATGAACTGCTCCATTTTGATCAAAATAGTATTTATTATGCAAACTCTTAATAACTACTCTTAAAATAAATAATCTTGTTTTAAAATAGCAGTAGTTAATCTTCACTGAAATGGTAATTTAATGTGTTAAGAGCCCAAAGTGAAACTGGTCATTAACTGAATAGTGAAGACTGCCAGAAGATTCATTATTGCTTAATAATGGAGAACATAGTGTCCTGAATTATTTGTTTTAATCCCAGAATCTACTGGGGATTGAACTAAAAAAACACTTTCAATCCTAAAAAATGTTTTGTGATCTTATTTTCTTAAAACATTGCAAGATATCTTGTGTAAACATATGCTGTATTTCAAAACTCATTTTAACTTAAAACTATGAGACTTTTACTTTAAAAGGAAAATATATATGGAAATGTATCATGAAAATACTTATTCCATAAGCATTACTCAGGGTAGTTCATAAAATGACTACTGCATATGCTGTTGTATTCAATTTAATTACTCCTTATTGGAACAAAATTTCTATGGTAATAGCATTGTTTAAGATTACTAACAACATTATAATATTAAGGGATTCTGGAAAACTCAAATGGTAATTATAAATGACTTCACTAAATTATTTTATCTAGTTGATCATGATATCCAATCACAGAAGTCTTCTTAGTTTCATCTAGTTTGTGAGACTTTAAGAGATATTTAATGGACAAGAGAGAAAGCTGCAAATCACTGAATTCCTTCAAGGCTCAATTCATAGCCTTTTCACTTTCCTAGAAGTTAATAGCATAAGCTGTTACTATTTAAACAGCTTATATATATATATATATATATATATATATACACACACACACACACACACAAAATATATCTAAAAGCAAAAACGTTTTATAACCCCTTTGAACAGATGCTAGAGTTATATGTTAGACTGAAATAATCTAATTTAAAAACAGAACTAAAATGCCATTGAGTACTTACCTTAAATTAAGCCCATTCCCTCAACATAACCTTAAAAAAAAGCAATACTTTGAAAAATAAATGGGAATTTTCATTACAATTGTTAATTTGATTTCCAAATTTTCAGTTCACTTATTTCCCTTCCTCAATTAAATGGCAGGCCATGCCAACCATCTGCACTAACTATCAAACATTCATCACATGCTTGCTTACTATAACAATATAGATATTAGCACTATCTTAATTCAGTTTGTCTGCTGTTAGGTTCTACAACATAACTTCCTTAAGATCAAGAAAGTCACTAACCAGATGAGCACAGGAATAAAAACTGCAAATCCTTAAAATTACTTGCTCCAGATGAAGATAGAATGCACCAAACTACTAAAGATATGGAAATCAAATTTATGCATAGAAATTTCTATTGAGTTCACCAGATCAACCAACAACCCTGAAAAGAAAGAAACTATGTAGAATTAAGCTACAATAAAAAAGAAATTAACATTGGATAACAGCCTTAAGAACCCTATATCTAAATGTTATGCTCAGAGAGGCAAAGCATGAAGCCTGTAATGTCTCAGAAATCTCATGGGAGACCAAACCACTAGAAGGAAAAACTGCAGAGAGTTTCTCCTTGTTCCAGGCAGGGGAGCCCTTCATTTCCTTCTGTGATGCTTCTGATGTACCTGATACCAGATTTGATAGATTTAGAAGAGTCAAGGAGGGTATACTTTACGTTCCTTCTATATAATGAATTCCAATAGGAAGTTCAGAAGCCAGAAATTGAATTCTATGTACAAGATAAGGATCTAACAACTATAGAACATGACTTCCTTTCAATGGATGCATAGGTGCTAGAACTATGGCTGCTGGGGGCGGCACTTCCGGCTTGAAGTGGTTTCCATCATATACAGGGTTTACAGTTTGCTTCAACAGCTCTCAGCATTCCCACTACACAAATTGTTCCAGCACCACTAAATGGATGTCAGACTAAAGATTGGAAGGGGAATCTCTTGATTAAGATAAAAAAGGATAAGTCATTCAGACCAAAGAAGGGAACCATCTTTTGAGTCACTTGTATTAATGAAAGAAAGATAGCATCGTAACATCATCAGCTCATACACTCTGCAGACTGAGGACATCACCACAAAGAACATCTTGAGGAAAAAAAGAATCCCAGAGCTATGAATAGGATAATCACAATCTTCAGAGGATCAAGTTAAGGCTCCAAGAGAGAAAAATGCTCTTCGTTAGGCCTTGATGTAGGAAGCAGTCCTTACAAAATCAACAACAAGGTAAAAGGATCCTAAAGGACTTGATCTCTAATAAAAGAATACAAAGAATTTTATGAGCACATTCCGACTTCTCTTTTCTTGGAAAAAGGCATGTAAAGAGGCAAGGCATGTTTGTAACAGACCACGCATTGATTTTTCAAATTACTGAGGGGCATTGTCAGGTATAAGATAACACACACTTTTCCTTACTTTTCTTTTTATACTATTTCTACCCTGAGTTGTGTAATTTGATAAGTGGCAGGGATGTAGGTCACAATCTACAACATCTCACAGAGTGTCATGCTTCAAAATGAATTAGTGGGACACTGGTCATGGGTGTCACAGACTGTTATAGTGAAGCATTTTAGTGGTTGGTGGGGAAACTGGGAGAAAAGAGGGAACTTTCTTCACTGGCTTTCTCCAAACAGGTCCAATAAAAGGTATTTCCTCACGCACCCTCTCCAATATCCTGGGACCAATACAGCTACAAAGCCACTGAAACAAGAATCTTTACAGATAAAGAATAATTGGGGGTGGAGGAGAGGCTTTTGTTAACTCAAAAGGTAAATAAATCTAGAGAGGTTAATTCTTTCATTTCTTGAAAAGCAGACATGATTTCTGGAAAAAGATAAACGGTCATCTGCTAGGGCAGGTCTACTCTACGGGGCTAAGTCGACCTAAGTTACACAAATCCAGCTGCATGAATAACGTAGCTGGAGTCGACTTATGTCGATGGACGAAACTGTCCTGTTGACTTACCTCATGCTTCTCGTTCCGGTGGAGTACCGGAGTCAATGGGATAGCGATCGGCGGTTGATTTAGCAGGTCTTCACTAGACTAAATAGCTAAATCGACCCCTGGTGGATTGATAGCCCCGCGTGGATCCCCCAGTAAGTGGAGACAAGCCCCTAGAGTACTTCCATACTACAGTAATCGGGATGGAAACACCTGGAATACATGGTACTGTTCAAATTTCTTCCTGAAGTCACTTGATTCTCTCAGAATTTGTGCTCTCTTCATGAATTTATAAGATACAGTACACTGCAGTATATGCAGAGGTATCCTTTGTATTTTAGTGTGATCGCAGAACAAAGTAAAATAAAAAAATACTAATATTTACTCTTGTCTTGTCAATCTGGAAACAATTTTATAATGAACTTTAAAAAGTAGTAACTTGGGACAACCAAGTTTGATTTGGGAGCAGCAGACAGCTCCTCCTTTCTTTAAATGCTGATATAATGAGTAATTGATAAATATAGATGAAAGATTTTAACTAATCCATCATAATGATATTTCTTTATATCAGCTTATGTACCCATCTGCTGCAAACATACACATTTCACTATAACAGTCTATGAATACCAAGTAAGATAATACTATAAGGGAGAATGCAATAGCCAACATATTCCAGCTCATAAGGTAGCTTACATACTGTAGTAGGAAGAAAGCTTGAGACATAAACCCTTGTATTAGAGGCCTGGTATAAGACAGGACCTGCTTAAAGAATTTGGCAAGAATAGGGCTGATATTGCAGAAATATATTGTGGCAGAGCTCCAACCTTGTTCCTGTGGGTTCCGCACTTCCAGGTGGTTTATGCTAGCCTCAGAGGCTCACTGTGACCCTCCACATAGCCCTTCTCTCTCTGGGGCCAGGGTACAGTTTACTGAGCCCTTTTCATCATAAGCCAACAAGAAGGTTGGTGTGAGAACTCCCACAGTCTGTTGTCCCTACGGGCTTTTTCCAGAACAGTTTAGCCTCCTGTCCTGACAGGGGCCTGTCTTCCCCTCCCAGGAGATTTTTCTGTAGAGGCGGGTTGGGGGGAGACTGGGCCCGCCCTCTACTCGGGTTCTGGCCCAGGGACCCTAATGGTAGCAGCTGTTCACAGCTGACCTTTCACTGCCAGAGTTGCTACATTTCCCTGGGCCACTTCCCCGCTTCTCTCTCTTAACGCCTTCTTCACCCTTACCTTAGGGCTCCCTTCCCAGTGGCTTGAGGATATCTTCATTACCCAGCCCTTCAGCCGCACTTCCTCTCCTCTGGCTCCCTGGCTCTCTTTGGCCTGACCGGAGTGAGCCCTTTTATACTATCAGAGGGGCCTTAATTAGAGTCAGGTGTTCACATTAGCTTAACAGCTTCAACTGACTCTTTGCAGGCTAATTGGAGTCATGTGTCCACTCTAGCCTGGAGCAGCCCCTGCTCTGGTCAGTCAGGGAACAGAAAACTGCTTATCCAATGGCCAGTATATCTGCCTTCTACTACTCTGCTGTACCCAATTGGCCTGGGTCTATCACAATACATTTTTAAGACGTGCTAGTTACAGAGTGCTTAAACAAACACATTTTGATATTAAGTGGTACCAGAACATCTCAATATTAAGGATGGTATAAAAACATTTTCCAAGGATAACAGGAACACACTGACCCCTTTTAAAAGATAAAGTTAGGATGACTGTACGTAATAGAGATGTTTTAATCAAGCCAACATGTACAAGATGATGGGTGATAACTAGTGACGTCAGGGGGCAGTAACTAACTATGTGAAATGGGCAGTAGTAACTTGCTTGTATTGGGGTATAAAGAGGTATCTCAGAGGGAGTATCTTTGGCCAGCTTAGGGAGCAGTGGAAAGTCACACCATTGACTGTGCTGCGTCCACTGTCACAAGCATACACGTCTTAGTATCCTCGTAGAGTCTGCCAGGTGCTATTACCGTGCTTCGTCAACAATAAAGCTGGCCGGGTGCCTTCACTGAAAACCGAGTCTGTGGATTTATCGGGAAGTTAATTGAGGTCTGCTATCTCTGCAGAGCTGGGACAGCACACTGAATGAACACACACGCAGCCAACATCTGACCACACAGACAAAAGATGGCAAGCTTCCATTATTTACATTTAATATAGCAGAAGATAAGGCCGTTTCAGTAAAGAAATCTTCCACATACTTTATTTCCCATTTTAATTTGTTAAAGAAACTATGAAACCAACAAAATACCACAGAGACCCAGCAGCCTTTGGGGGAAATGTGGACTAGTATAAGATGGGTGCCCAACTGGTTAAAGACCCTATTCAAAGAGTAGTTATCAATGGTTTGCAGACAAACTGAGAAGGGCATATCTAACGGGATCCTGCAGGGATCAATCCTAGGTCTGGTATTATTCAATAATTTCATTAACGATTTGGATAATGGAGTAGAACGTATGGTTATATAATTTGCAGAGGACACCAATTTGCAGATGGCATAGGTTGCAAGCACTTTGGAGGACAGGATTAGAATTCATAATGACCTTAACAAATTACAGAATTGGTCTGAAGTCAACACAATTAAATTCAGTACATACAAGTGCAAAGTACCTCACTTAGGAAGATAAAATCAATTGCAAAACTACAAAATGGGGAATAACTGGGTAGGTCGTAGTACTGCTGAAAAGGATCTGGGGATTATAGTGGATGACAAATTGAACATGAGCCAGCAACGTGATGCAGTTGCAAAAAAGGCAAATATCGTTCTGGGGTGCCTTAACAGGACTGTCATATGTAAGACACAGGAGGTAACTGTCCCGCTCTACTCAGCACTAGTGAGGCCTCAGCTGGAGTAATGCATCCAATTCTAGGTGTCACACTCTGGGAAAGATTTGGACAAATTGTAGAGAGTCCACAGGAGAGTAACAAAAATTATGAAAAGTTTAGAGAATCTGACTTACTAGGAAAGGTTAAAAAAAACTGGGTATGATTAGTCTTGAGAAAAGAAAACTGAGGGGAGACCTGATAACAGTCTTCAAATATATTAAGGGATGTTATAAAGAGGATATGATCAATCGTTCTTCATGTCCACTGAAGGCAGGACAAGAAGTAATGGGCTTAATCTGTAGCAAGGGAAATTTAGGTGAGATATTCGGAAAAACTTTCTAACTATAAGGGTAGTTAAAGACTGGAATAGACTTCCAAGGGAGTTTTTAAGAACAGGTTAAACATCTGCCAGGAATGATATAGACTTACTTGGTCCTGCCACAGAACAGGGGGCTGGACTAGGTGACCTCTTGAATTTATGATTCTATAACCATACACATTCTGTCACTGACTTAAATGGGAATTTTACCTGCACAAAGATTGCAGGATCAGGCTTTAAGGATCAAATCAGAACTAAACATTGATCATTACTATGTACTACTAACCTGAAAAAAGTCTTTCAGTTGTCTGACTTAAGGAACAAGCCCAAATATTTAGCCTAAATTGTCTTGCTCTCGTATGTTTCAATCAGACATTTTACACTGCTTTAACATAGCAGTTGGTAGATCGACTGGAGAATGGTTTATAAATATGTTTTACTAACTTGCATCATATTTTAAGTAGACATTTTGCTTGACACTACTTATATTAAATATAGAATGCTTATGAATAGCATGACACTTTTGGTGCTGACAGGATCAAAGGCAGATTTCCATTTGGAATAATGAAATAATTATTTATTCTTAAAGGACACAGCAATGATTCTTTGGCAAATAGCAACTAGAAGCAGTAAAACTATAGTTTAGCTGATAAATATGATCATTAAGTCATAAAAGACTTTTCAGAAACTGTGCAATCCATTACAATAAAGTGTAATAATGGTGTGGAAATAATCTGTGCTTTCCACTGTAATGTCCTCCCTCTCAAAAATGACTTGAAAGATTAAGAAGTTCAAAAGGTAGTTTTGTTTGAAATGTCGCTGACAAGTAACCTAAAAAAAAAAATCAATATTTTGTTTCTGGGTAATTAACCCAGAATCAAAATTAATCAAAACATGATGCAAGAAAACACTGAACTTCTCTGACAGCTAAATATATAAATGTCATTGGAAATAACCCCAGAAAACAACAAAAAACCAAGGAAATTACATTATTTTTCATTTATTTTTCTTGAAATTATATTGATTCCTTCAAAAGTATTTTGAAATATCAAGACTATAATCATACAAGTGTTTAATAACTTTCAATTAAACCAAAAGTCATACCTTAATTTGTGCAAAAGGTCTGTCAAAACTTCCAACATAAAGAAGACCAACATTCTGGGTAAGTAATCTAAAAAAAGAAAACATAATTTAAGACATTGTTTGTAACTAAATACATGTCACTGTAACCATCTTTATTGTCATACTGCAGAACTGGTATTGAAAATGAGATAAAACAGAAGTTAACAGTTTGTAGGATAAATTAAGGAGAAAGGACACACATTAAAGATGGAGCACCATAACTTGTGCATTGGTAATTTATATTTCTTCTGTAAGAAGTGCTCCAATAAAGTCATTTCACAATACCTTTAGTTCCCAGCCACATGCAAGAATGGCAGGGTACACATCATTTCCATCTAGTATGGCTCTTTAGAGTAATAGAATCAACAAAACTGCAACTTTAAAACAACAAAGACAAAGAGATTCACCATTCAAAGTAGCAAGTCTAACAGATTCAAAATAATATCAGATGAGCAACTGTAACATTATACAAAGTGATATAACTGAAATGAACCAAAGTGACTTATCACAATGTAATAACAGAAAATCTGAAAGAATCGCTGCTGTCATTTAATGGCTTAATAAATAATTAACATACCATACATCACTCAAAATCATTTCAAGATATTCTGTTTAATCTTTTAAGCCACCATATACCACCAAACATTTAGCTAGAAATAGGGTAAAGTGGCTCCAAAAAGTTTGTGTACTCCTGAAAACAAAATTATTTTGATTCCTGAAAAAGGACAGATGCTATACAGGACCTCAAGAGGCCAATGTTACTAAGAAGTTCTGGAGCTCCAAGTGCCAGGCGGTGCAATTCCCTGAAATACAAGTGTACAGTTGCTCTCAATGAAAAGCAGACAGCTGACAGCAATGGATTAATGTACCACTCACACTACTGAGTCATATTCAGTTGTGAAAAATCAAGTTTGGAATGTAGATCTCCAAAGTGAAAAAGCTAGTGTGCTGGTCAGATGGTTCCAAGGAGAGAGAGGCACATTTAGCAAATATTTAACCATTTCTAAAATAGAATAAAAGCATCGAAGGCTTGTCAATAGAGTGGTTAAGTAGTAGTGCCTAAAGGATTAGTAGTAAGCAAAAAAGGGAAATACTTCCCACAATAAGGGTTCAAGGGATATCACTATGTTCTGGAAGAGATACACAACAGCAGCAAAGTGTGTTTTAAAGGAATTTCAGAAAGACACTATTTCAGCACTTGTCATTTCAGAATAAGATACACATATAAGCTGTTTCAATAAAGGCTACAGAAAAGGGAAAAAAATGTTTTATAAAGTTATAGGAAGTAGTTGTGCCTATGTTACACTGCTATTTTCTCCACACCAGAATACAGAACCATTGCAGGTGAGAGTCTTTACGATTCTTTCAATTGGTATTAGTGAATGTCTACAGAAGCTCATGATTAACCTTTCCAAAGAAACATGCAATACATGCAAGTGTAGTAAAAGGTTTGTTGGAATAAATTGAAGTTTAACAGCCCTATCTACATAGTTTATTTTACTAATACTAGTTTGTTCCAACATCTGTAAAACATAGTGTACGCACTTGCCTTATTTATTTATTGAGACTAATGACACAGAATTACAGGGTTATTACCACTCCGTCAATATTAGCTACTTTGCTTGAAAAAGTGTTTCATTCCTTATCATCTTTTTATCTATATTCTCATACTGCCTTAATTCAGAATCGATTGCCATGAGATTTAAAAAAAAAAAAAAATCAACAATCACCTCTTTGTCTAACCTTGTAAATAATCAGCTTTTGTCTAGGGAATGGTATACTGTCTCTAGATATCTTAGAAGCATTTGATTTAGTGGATTAATATGGCTAAAGGAACAAACTTTAGTGCTAACTAAAAAAATAATTAAGTCATGTCCCAAAAATTTAATCTCCAATTATATTCAATTGTATTAAATGTAAACGAAATGACCATTATATTGGCTTAAAGATCTAATTTCTCCTTTTGATTTTTTTAAAATTCCCTTGTGTCTTTCCTTTGTCAACTTACATGCATCTAAGCTATGAGGAAACAGAAACATTCTTAAACTTAGTTAAACTTAGTAAATCAATTTAATACGGTATACAAATTAATATTCTACAAGAGTTGCTCTTGGGTTCTAGAAGAATTTGTTAGGGAAAGGAAAGTTTCTTTTAATTCTTCCTTGCTGGAAAAAAGATCACGCCCTTGGGTTCTTTAGTTTCCAAGATTCTCCTTCTTAGGTCATGTCTACACCACAAAATTTTGCTAACTTAAGTTACACTGGCATATAGCTACTGCAGTTAGTGTATCACTTACGTGCATGCAGCACATACTCACCAGGAGTGCTTGTGTCGATGGACAATGCAGTGCATCATCGATAGGTATCCAGTGTACAATCCACCACTGTTCAGCACACTGTGTTTTGGGTAGTTTTGGCAATGCATGGTGAGGCAGAAACAACTCATGCAGTGGTATTGGGAGCAAGGGATCAACTTCCCATAATGCAGTGTTCTCCATCCCATAATATTCACACATATTTTCAGTTTCCCACGAACCTGCATGGAACTTGTTGCTGTCCGACATCTCTTACAGAAGCTACTTGTCCATGGTTATCCAAGTGCTGATGAATCACCAGGGACGCTTCACTGACATCAACTTTGGCAGGTCAGGGAAGGTGCATGGCACTCGTATCTTTAAGAACACAGGACTGTTCAGAAAGCTACAAGCAGGGACCTTCTTTCTGACCAGCAGATTACCATTGGCAATGCTGAAATGCCAATAGTGATCATGGGGGCCCAGCCTACCCTTTACTCCCCTGCATAATGAAGCCATACACCATTCACCTCGACAACAGCAAGGAAAGATTCAAATACAGGCTCAATAGGTGCAGAATGACAGCTGCGTGTGCTTTTGGTAGATCGAAAGGGTGCTGACGTTGTTTACTAACCAGATTGGATAGTAGCGTGAAACATATCCCAGTTGTTATAGCTTCCTGTTGTGTCCTGCATAATATTTGTGAAACAAAGGGGTGAAAGTTGCAGTGGAAGTGGAATGGCTGTCTGCTGAGTTTGAACAGCCAGACACAAGGGCTATCAGACGAACTCAGCAAGGAGTTATACAGCTTAGGGAGGTTTTGAAAGAGCACTTTAACAGCAAGCCACAATAATATGCTGAGGTGTACTGTGTTCAACACTGGGTGGCAGTTTGGGGGCCTATTAGGAATTGAGTAGTGCTTGATGCATATCTGTGCATATATCAATGACAGTGCAGCTGTTAATGTTGGAGAGTTGCTGTACATGATCTGGAGGATGGTGTGGATTGCACTCTCAGCAAATTTGCAGATGATACTAAACTGGGAGGAGTGGTAGATACGCTGGAGGGGAGGGATAGGATACAGAAGGACCTAGACAAATTGGAGGATTGGGCCAAAAGAAATCTGATGAGGTTCAATAAGGATAAGTGCAGGGTCCTGCACTTAGGATGGAAGAATCCAATGCACCGCTACAGACTAGGGACCGAATGGCTAGGCAGCAGTTCTGCGGAAAAGGACCTAGGGGTGACAGTGGACGAGAAGCTGGATATGAGTCAGCAGTGAGCCCTTGTTGCGAAGAAGGCCAATGGCATTTTGGGATGTATAAGTAGGGGCACAGCGAGCAGATCGAGGGACGTGATTGTTCCCCTCTATTCGACATTGGTGAGGCCTCATCTGGAGTACTGTGTCCAGTTTTGGGCCCCACAGTACAAGAAGGATGTGGATAAATTGGAGAGAGTCCAGCGAAGGGTAACAAAAATGATTAGGGGTCTAGAACACGTGACTTATGAGGAGAGGCTGAGGGAGCTGGGATTGTTTAGTCTGCGGAAGAGAAGAATGAGGGGGGATTTGATAGCTGCTTTCAACTACCTGAGAGGTGGTTCCAAAGAGGATGGCTCTAGACTGTTCTCAATGGTAGCAGATGACAGAACGAGGAGTAATGGTCTCAAGTTGCAGTGGGGGAGGTTTAGGTTGGATATTAGGAAAAACTTTTTCACTAGGAGGGTGGTGAAACACTGGAATGCGTTACCTAGGGAGGTGGTAGAATCTCCTTCCTTAGAAGTTTTTAAGGTCAGGCTTGACAAAGCCCTGGCTGGGATGATTTAATTGGGGATTGGTCCTGCTTTGAGCAGGGAGTTGGACTAGATGACCTTCAGGGGTCCCTTCCAACCCTGATATTCTATGATTCTATACATTTATGATGACTACGTTTGGCACTGATCCAATGGGTACTGAGTGTACAAGACCACTACTTTCACTGCCAACAGGCACTATACATCATACGTTGTAAACTAATAAAGATGAATAACTTTCAAAACAAAAGTGTTTTATTCACTAACAAAAACAGATCAAAAAATCATCTGAAGAACTTAAAACTAAATACATTTTACCTTAATTTTTTTTAATGAGTAAACCAGAGGACAGAACATTGATGTTTATTGTAGCAACAACATACATCAGCCGTGGCTTTCAGGTCAGCGTAGGTGAAGCTATGGATGTCCATAATTTCCCCCAATGTGGGGTGGTAGGGGTAGCTGTGGTGGCCCTGAGGCAATGAGGAATGCTGGTGGAGGGATAAGGGGAGTGTAGGGAGGCACTATGCTTCAGTTATCCACAGACTACAATGAGAGTTGAGCCTGGAGGTCCACAAGAGTTTGCAGAATCTGAGATTGCTGCTGTAGAAGCCCCATTATGTCCTGGTGCATCTCCCTTTCCTTCTCCTGCTGCATCTTTTTTCTGTCTGCTCTTTCCATCTCCATACAATCTGCAACATTCACTCTCCAAGCCCTCTGGTCAAGGTCTGATGCAGCACTGGCTTCGAGGATCTTGAAACCATGTCCTCCGTGTCCTTTTTTTCCCCTCCTCCTTATCTGGGTCAGTAGTTCTTCTGGTATGGAGGGGGTCGCCATCAAGGCCACAACAGCCACAGCTAGAGATAAAACACACAAAGGTACCATTGTCAGTACAGTAGGAGCAGAAAGCAAAATTTAAGATTCAGAACTCCTCCCTTCCCTTGGCTCCCCTAAATATTAAACAAGACAAGCTGATTGACACTTCTGCTTTGGAGTTCCTGATCCTCTGTGCCACTCTCAGCTCAAAACATGATATGACCCACCACGGGTTAGGGAAATTAGGAGGGCATTGCTCAGTTGCATGAAGCTGAGTATAGGGCAATGGCACCGAATACTGCCACCAATTTCCACAGGTGGTGGTGGTGGTAGCTGATATCTCAACTCCTAAGGGTAACAAACGCAGAGAGAGCACAGCTGCTGCTCGCGTCTCAAAGCCACCCGGGCCCATATGCCACTAGCCTACCAGAGTTATCACCACCTGGCATGGGAAAGTGTCCTACCACGGATGGCGAAATAAGGCTGCCATCCCTAGAAACCTTCGGCACAGGATTGCAGTGTTTCTCCATGAAATTTTCATTGAGAACTCTCAGCAGGATTCAAGGGACATACCTGTGTACATAAAAAAATCTGCTCCACATGCCTTCCCCCCACCTAACCCTAGAGTAGAAATGAAAAAGCAGAGAGCAACTCTACCTCTCTTTGTTGTACCACTACATCTTCTAGTATGAGTAAACTAATGAGAAGTCAATAGCTGTGTCCTGCTAATTTGGGGGTGCCATCCCTGTAAAGGAAAATTTATTTACACACTTACCCGAGGTTCCTTCCCTTTCATCGGGCTTGCCTGTGCTTGACTGGTGGGATTGGCTGGATTGTGGAGGAGTCAAAAACAGGACCTGGTTTATTGCACAGCTGGATCCCTTGGATGTCTGTCCCCATCCTCCTCCACTACCTCCTCCTTGTCGTTCATGACAGGGGCTTGTGACTCAGGCTTCGCAGAAGTAACCACAGTGGTGTGTGGGGTGGTGGCGTCTCTGCTGAGTATGGCACTCAGCTCACTGAATTGACTGTTGACCTCCCTGGCCTTCTGGTATGCCTGCTGCAGTTCCTTGGCTTTCATGAGGCAGTGCCGCTGGTCTCAGTCATATCCCTTCTATTGCCTACCCTGAGCAATCTGCTTGTACATGTTGACATTTCTACCACTGGTTTGGAGTTGTGCCTGTACAGCCTCTTCTCCCCACAGGTTCAGGAGATCCAATATCTACTGTCTATTCCAGGTAGGAGCATGTCTGGTCAGCTGGTCAGTTGTGCATGACGGAGAGCAGATAGAGGTATGCTCATCAAGCTGGCCAACCAGCAAAAGGCATTCAAAAATTTGTGGGGGTTTTAAGTGGGGGGAGGGGGGACTTCTGATCTACGTGACCCCAAGCAGTGGAGCTCACAATTGTGACCACAGCCATCAGTGCCTGGCACTGTGGGACAGCCGTTGGAGGACTATTAGTGTTGATACAAAGTAATGCACTGCATCAATCTCTGTACATTGACTGTGGGTCAATGCTGCTCTGGGAGGTGGTGTTACTATGTCAGAGTAATGGGGTGCTTACATTGGTGTGTAGTCTGATCTATAGATTATATATTATGTATGTATTAATTATATTGATTACTTAAGAATTTCCAGTTATTGTTTTGTGGTTTGATAGGTTCTTGTCCCAATATCAGGCCCAGTATTATTAAAATTAATATTTAGTTGGGAACCCTGATGTCCACGGCTGCAACACTCACACTGTAGGAGGTCTTCTATATTTAAAATAATGTATTAATACATTTAGCAAAACACGTAGGTTCCTTGCATTACTACTGAATATAATAAAGACAAAATACAATGAAGGCAAGGCAGTGAATATAATTAAAGGCAGCTAGCCCTATGGGCTACAGGTGGGAGAAAAGTTTATGTGAAGACAAATGTACAACTAGGTTGATGCACAGCAGCTTATGTTGACCTATCTTTGTAGTGTAGACCAGGCCTTAGAGACAAAAAGTCTCAGTGATGTCTCTAAAAGCAACATTTCCATGCTGCGGTGAAAAATCTGAAAAACAGTCACTCATTTCTTAAGTGCACCAAGCATATAAGATGAATGAGTTAGGTACTTCACACATGCATATAAAAGTGACAGAGGTAGAACACTGACATGGTTTTAACTTGAGAGACAACTACACAAAGGAAAAAAAGCCTCAGTTCAAAGAAAAAAAATACTCTGGGTTTTTCTAATTACAAGGAAAACACTTTATAGAAGAACATCTTGCCTTAATGATTTAATATTTCAGAAAGGAAAACTGGAAGTTAGCCTAATGTTTTTTTTCTTCTATTGCATGAAACCAAATCAGAAACAGGGTTAATTTCATACAACTTATGTTTCTTTTCGATAGATTTCAGTGCTAACATAAAGTGACTGTTAAAACATCTACATTTGTCCTGAACAAACTACTGTACAAGGTTTTAATTCTGTTAACTTATTATGATGCTTTTCTTGCTCTGCACTATTACATTAGTACACACTGCAACATCTAGACACATCACATATTGCAAGCAAGCAGTACATAAATTATTATTGAATACAGTATCTTTTAAGATGTTAGAGCAGAAGAAAAGATGAATACAGCCAAACAGAGCAATCATTTCAAGTGGTGGTTTGCTTTAGATGTGTTACACCAGGACACAAAAAGCAAAAAACATAGGATACAACACTAAAATTTCTGATAACGTATAACGTAACCTGCATATTTATGGATGCACAGCTTACAGTGAAAGATTTACATGTCAGTCCTTCTTTCAAAATCCTGAGTACTGTGGGGCTGATTCTTGTATCCACCAACTCATCATTGTAAAAGAGGCTTTAAAGTGGGGATAGAGGGCCTTAAATAAATAAGAAAATGGCCCTTTATCTTGTAAAACCAACACTTGAGCATGTGTACCCAAATGTAGTAGCTATTTTATAAGAAGCTCTGTGATGTGTATTATAGAACAAGATAATATTTAAACAGAAAAAAATCTCAATTGAAGAGTCCATCTAGGTAGGATATACTCCCCAGACAGAAGATAAAATGACATAATACTGTAAAATGATACCATGCTTGATCTTAGTAAAAAGACCAAGGAAGGACAATCTTTTGCATACTCCTATCATATCATATCATATATCTATCTGATAACAGTATGCAAAAGATTGTCCTTCCTTGATCTTTTTACTAAGATCAAGCATGGTATCATTTTATTTTTATATATATATATATATATATATATATATATATATATACACACACACACACACACACACACACACAGAGCGAGAGTGAGCATGCACATGAGAGCGCACAAACCAGTGAAGGAAAAGTACTATTTTAGAATCCACACAATTTCACAGTTTTATCATTTGATTTACTTGCAATGTTCAGGTCAAGAATATTTACATCTTCAGCCTGACAAAGTTGTTATGCCAATCAGTTTTGAGATTTATTTGTAAAAATATTTCCTGGTTGGCTTTCATCTACTGAGAAGGTCTAGTGATGACTGTAGCAAGGCAGAGTAGCCTCCCTCCGAACTGGGGCGGGACAGGAAGTATAAAGGAAGGACTCAGCAGCTCAGTTGAGCAGGAGCCAGGCACCTCCACACTGCTGCGGCACCCTGGAGCTGAACCTGCGCCTTGCAGTACCCTGCCCCTGGAGAAGACTGGGCCTGAAGAGGAGTTGCTGGGACTGCCATCTGCTGTGTACTCAGAGGAGCCAGAGGACCTGTGGATTATAGAGGTACCAAACCCCAGGGAGATAGGAAGTAACCAGGGCAGCCGATGACTGTCTGGCTATGTGGCTGTCAACAAGTTGTGGCTGGATCCCCGCTGACCCAGTGGCAGACCACTCCACCGCTGTTGGGGCCCTGAGCTGGGATGCGGTGGAATTGGGCAGGTCCCAACAGAGGTGGAGTGGTCCGCCACTGGGGATCCAGCCACTCCACCCCTGGGGTGGCCGACTCCCCATCATAGGCCAGGAGACATTGTGGGAATCTACCATCTGTCAAGCTAGAGCGCTAGACTAGGTGCTTCCCCCTACTGGAACCTCTAGACTGTGTGGGTGCTCTCCTCTTCCAGAGCCCCTTGACTGTGTGGGTGCTCATTCCTACCTGGACCCCAGACTGTGCGTTTGCTGGCTGCCTTAGCCAGAAAGCTTAGGATAAAGCCTGCTCCCTGCTCAGCCCTGCCCAAAGGGCTAGAGCCCCAGACTGTATGTGTTAGCTGGCTGCCTTGGCCAGGAGGCTTAGGCTATAGCCTGCACTCTGCTCGGCCCCACCCAAAGGGCTAGAGCTCCAGATTGTTAAGTACTGCCAGCCCCACCTGAGGGGCTGTCAGCTAAAGACTACTCTGTGCTCTACCTCCCAAGGGTGGGGACAAGAGCACCACACTATTATTGTGTGTTTGTCTCTGTTAGATGGACCCAGAACTATATACTAGTTACAGCTCAACCACACCAGTGGGACCCAAGCCCGAGGCTTACTGCCCATTACAATGAGGCAGAATGGCTTCCCTCCCCACTGGAGAGCAAGGGATCACTACAATGACAAAAAACAAACCAAAACAAAAATCACCCAGTTCTTTTATAGGTCTTAATTTTTTATCCAAGCTGTCTGACATAAAAGCCAAAATATATACAACTTTGATCTGCAAACTTAATCTTATCTGATCAACACATTTCTAATATGCCCATCATTGTGGCATGTAAGCATCACAAACATTAAATAAAAGCATCAATGGTAGCTAGGGATAACCCTGGATCTCTGGTGGAGAGGAATTCTGCTATTAGTATGTACAGAAGGGTAGGTATCTGTGGTATGTCAATATTGATCATAGTGAGTGAAATACTCTTCAGTAGAAGTGGGTTTCTGCTTTGAGTCTCAGGAAGCTGGGAATTAAAAAAGGCTGCAGTGTTTTTCAGCCACCACTAATGATTCATGTTCCACATACTATTGAGCTGATTGTCACTATTTAACTTCCCATCTTGTGCATTTTTTACTTAAGTAAAATTGGAAAGCAGTGCAAGGAGCTGGGAAGAGAAGATAGCACCGAGAAAAGAGACAGACGAAGAGAAGACACCACAGAGCATATGAGCATGTAGTAGAAGGAAGAGGAAGGGAAGACACCACAAGATGGAAGAGGAGAAGGAGAAAGACAATATGGGGTGACTCTCATTTAATCTCCTTTCCTCCTCATTAATTCCTCTTTGAAGGGTCTCTTACTTTCTTCCCTGATAACTTATGCAGTGAATACAAATGGCAATGAAAAAATATGTATTCTTTAGGAAAGAAGACAAAGTGTGACTACCTGCAGAACATACTTTTCACTGCAAGACGAAGCAACAACTGGAGATGCAGAAAACTTTCTATTCACTCACCAGATTTTCAGGGTTTTGAATATCTCAGATACTTGGTAACTGAATGTCACAGCAATATCGGAATTTATTGCATGGCATGTAATATTGCCACCCCTTTCCTGGTTTATTTTACCTATTCATTTGGTATTTTAACACTTTATTTTTTTTCTTGGTTCAGATAATATCTTATTCCAATGCTCTACTTATTCTTAAAAAACCCTAAACTCCAACTCACAACAGTTAGTTATTTAGAAAAATAGATGAATTTTCTTCACCTTCGCGTAGCCATCTCTCAGAACTGGACACAAGTGAGCCCAAATTATTCCCAACATGTACTTTCCTAGCTTATTAGAAACTTCAGTATTACATTTCCTTTCTTTTGGTTCCCCTTTAATAGGATGTACTTTTCACTCCTTTGAATATCTGTATTTTCATACCATATACCCCAACATTCATAAAGAGGCTTCTCCATTCCTAAATATCACAACTAATCAACCCACTCAGTAAGATGATTAAGATTTGCCTCTGAAAACTAATCACAATTGCATACTTTGGCAGACATGGCTATCAACAAGTGCACCTTCATGGTCTCCACTACCAAAACACCCCTTTTAAAAGTTTGCTCTACAGCTTCCTTTCTAATTTAACGGTTATGCAATCCCATCCTCAAATCACCTTCAGCAGCATCTGATACCTACACCTGTTACCAGCTGGAGATGACTATTACATTATCTGCTGTACTATATCTCCTCTTAAAATCAATGGTACTGTATGAATTGTCCTAGTAGCAGTACCACAGCACAATCTCTGCTAAAAATCAATTGAGAAATATAGAACTACTTTCACATTTAAATGTTAAAACTTAAAAGCACAGCTGTTAGAAAAGTGACTGCAAAATGGTACCTTATTAGAACACACATCTATTCCCCTTGAGAAAATGTTTAGTATACCTGCAAAAAATATATTCACTATAGCATAAACTGACCTAATTTAACTTCAAAACAGTATGATGTATTCTCTTTTGCCTTATACATTATCGATACAATTGTCATTTTAATGAATCTGTAAAGTCGGGGGTCATACCCTATGACTGGAGAATTGCAAATACAATATCTATATTTAAGAAAGGGAAAAGAATGATCAGGGAAACTACAGTCCTGTTAGTTTGACCTCAATTGTATTGAAGGTCTTCGAATAAATTTTGAAAGAGAGACTAGTTAAGGACAGAGGTCAACGGTAATGGGAATAAAATACAAAATGGTTTCACAAAAGGTAAAAATTGTCAGAACAACCTGATCTCTTTCTTTGTGAAGACCACTGATTTTCTAGACAAAGGAAATGCAGCAGATCTGATCTACCTGGATTTCAAAAAGGCATTTGATACAGGTTCACATAGGAAATTATTAGTTAAATTGGAGAAGATGGGGATTAATATGATAATTGAAAGATGGGTAACAAACTGGTTAAAGGGGAGACTACACCGGGTCATACTGAAAGGGAAACTCTCAGGCTGGAGGGAGGTTACTAGTCGAGTTTCGAAAGGATCAGTCTTGGGACCAATCTTATTTAATATTTTCATTAAGGATCTTGGCACAAAAATTAGGAATGTGCTAATAAAATCAGCAGATGACACAAAGTTGTGAGATACTGCCAATACAGAGGAGGATGAGAATATCATACAAGAAGATTTGGATGACCTTGAAAACTGGAGTAATAGATATGTGATGAAATTTAATAGTGCAAAGTCATGCTATTAGGGAGTACTACTAAGTATTTTTGCTAGAAGCTGGGGACTTATCAATTCCCATCTGTTACTGCTATGAGCAAATATCTTCAGTGCCCAGAGATGGAGACAATAGAGAGGGAGCATTCTGAGTTAGTATAGATAATTCTTTCACAGAAGTATGGCTGGTGGGTCTTGCCCACACACTCAGCATCTAACTGATTGCCATATTTGGAATCTGGAAGGAATTTTCCCCCATGTCAGATTGACAGAGATTCTGGTTTTTTTGCCTTCCTCTGCATTGTGTGGCATGGGTCCCTTGTTGGTTTGAACTAGAGCAAATAATGGATTCTCCCTAATGAAATTTTTAAATCAAGATTTAAAGACTCAATAACACAGTCAGTGGTTATCGGCCTATTACAGGAGTGGGTGGATGAGGTTTTCTGTCCTGTAATCTGTAGTAGGTCAGACTAGATGATCATGATGGTCCCTTCATGTCTATGAGTCTTTATTTTTTTATGAATAGATATGAAGTAGAAAAGGACAAAATATGGTTATTTACCTTACAGTACCTGCAGTTCTTCCAGATGTGTTCTCCACATATATATTCCACTCTTGGTGTGCATGTACTCTGAGCACTCAAGATAGAAATCTTTTGGGCTTATCCCCTAAGTATATGCATTCGCTCCAAGTGTCATGCCTTTACTGAGGGCATAAAAGGTGCAAGAAGGCTGAACTGCTTCTCATTTACCTCATTAATACAGGAACATCCTTGGACTTCTATGAAAGTTTAACAAAATCCAAGAATTTATGACAATTCATAAAATCATATCTTGCTAACAAAGCCTGGTAGTTAGCAAACCCAAATTATAGGCTAGCCACCGCAGCCACCAGGAAGCCAGGTACTGGAAGAGCGTACAAGTATTCAAAGATGGTGGATGGTTCCGGGTACTTATCTGCCTTCTTAGAGGTCTGTTTCACTGATGCTGGAGTCTACCAGATAGGCTTTACTGGCTCTAATAAGGCTTCATTGATGGGAAATGTCAGATGACCAGGTAAGAAGGTATGGAGTATATTCAAGAGTCTGTGCAGAGCTCTCCTGTACTATCTCCACTGGGCTTCCTAGAGAGACAGGTTTATGTCTGAGCAAACCTTGAAAGTTCTTGTAATTGTTGGGATGAGATGGTGTAGGTGGAACCACTGCCCCATCTGGGGACAATGCAGACACAGCAGGCAGCTGGCATGGTTTGATCATAAATCTGAGAGTGCTCCTCTTTAGAAAAATCTTCTGCTTGATAAGGCAGGTGGATTGCCACTGAGACACACTAGCTTCCTGGGAAGGTGCAAGGGAGGAGGTTCTGACATGAGGCTCAGATGATATAAGACAACCTAAGCATTCCAATAAGGCCATGAGTGAATGTTCCATGGAAAGAGCCTGGGGGCCAGTGAGAAGGGTACTGAGACATATGCCTATCTCTGTAACACCTATACGACTGGGATACCTAGGAAGCCTGCAATCCAACCCATAAGGCTCAAATGAGACAGCCTTTGTGGAATTTATAGGGGACCCCTCAACCCTCTGTTGGGAATTAGACAAGGAGAAAGAACACTTCTTGTCCAAAGAGGGACCACCTTAAACATGGTGCTTGAATACACCACAGCAGAAGTCTCAGCCACTACTGGATTGGCTCTCCGTACCACAGCAGTGATGATATTCTTCTCTATGGTGGGCATATTCAGTAGCACGGAGAGCAGCAAATAGTTCTGGCTTCTCTGTCCCATGTACCTCTTCCAGTATCACACAGGTCCTTGGTACAGAGAAAGCCTGTGTCATAAACCTTGGTGTCAGGAATAGGCTGTACCTGGGTGAATGGTGCCACAGTGAAAAGGAACAAAGTAGTCAGCATTGAGGTGAGTGGTACCATAAGGACTGGACCAAAGGGACTGGTGTTGGACGGATTGGTGCTGAAGTAAAGATTGATACTGTGGACTCTGTATCCAACGCAAGATATCGTGATGGCCAAGATGGTGCCAAGGTGTGGTATCATGCTCCCTCAAAACTCCAGTGGTACAAAATTCAGGTCACAAAGTCCTCATAGAATAGGATTAGGGAATAGTGAGGTCATTTGAGCCCCTTTTTTGCTGGGGGACTACCTATGGAGATTTGTGCTCCCCAGTGGAGCTATACTCCTTTTTCTCTTTGCATATAACATTTTTACCTGAGTCCACAATTGTAGCAGTCTTTTTACAAGTCAGGTATTGGGAGTTCACATGAGCACTTCCAGACTTGAATGGAGGTGGTCTGAAGGGAGGCGGGGCAGCACCTCATTTGGATTGGGGACGGACACATCGAGCAGTCTAATGGTAATAGTATAAGACAGGCCTCTTTCACTGATTGAGTCCTTTTGAAAAAGGACTTATAAATGGAGCACTTCCCAGGGTTATGACCCTTCCTGGGCAGAAAAGGCATCTAGTGTGGCCATCATTAAGAGGGACAGTCACCTCTCAGGAAGGGCAGTTCTTAAATCCTGGAGATTTAGGATTGGACATGACTATGCCGTGGTGTTGGGGAAAATCTTCCCTTCAGAAATAAAAACAAAATAGCTCAATCATCAAAGAATTGCCAATGGACAAGCCTAACGACACTAAACTTAATTAACACTATTTATATACAAACGTCTACACTAATGGTTAGAAAGAAGTACATTGAGATGCAGACACTGCTGGGGCTCTGTTATGCAGCCACAGCTGGTAAGAAGGAACTGAGGGGCAGCTGGGCCTGCTCTACCCTTTATGCCCTCGATACAGGGCAGAAGTGCAGCCCCAATGGACACTGTTGCCCAAAAGATTCCAATTGTAAGTATATTAGGGACATGCACACCAGAGTGGAATATGTATGGACAATCATAAAATTAGAAATTGATTTTCAGAAACCACACTGAGCTCACCAACGTTTTTTGACAAGTAGGCCCTAATTCTATCAACACGTATGCATATACTTAATTTTACTACCATAAGTAATCCCTACTCATGGTAGCAAAAAGTTAAGCACATCCACAAGTGTTTGCGGGATTGAGTCCAAATTGAGCAAAATCTGGTGTATAACCGGTTGAGAATAAATATGGAACACTCAGATGACATTTTAGAAGAATCACTTTCTGACCATAAGCACATTTTAAACATCAAGTAACTAAGAAATAGGGCTTAGTATTCATTATAGTCTAAATGTTCATAGACTTTACTTTTTTTGTTGTAAGAACACACAAAGAACTGCAATATTTTTATGTTGAACACTTTTTTCAAAAAAAGTTCTAAAAACTGCTCCCTGAAGTTTATATCACATTTTAGCCAGACGCTACATTTTCTACATAGCAATTCCTGAATAAAAAGGTATTTGTAATGAAAATGCTGACACACTTAAAAACAGACGTGATGACAACAGCAATATACACATACACTCAGTAGGAACAGTTCCAAATAATGTGTGAAGATATTTTCACCCACACCCTTCAAGATAAAGACAGGAACCTTTAATGCACCACTTTATAACCTTTAAATTATATCATACAAATAAATTATTTTATATTTGTAATTATTATTTTACAAGGATACAAACACTACCCATATAAAGCACCATGGCCCAGCAGAAAGATCATCATACCTGATGGGAAGCTTCTAATAAGCTCTTAACCACTGGACATATCTCGATATACCTACAGTTGGTGTTCTGGTAAGTAAAATTGTGTATTGTGTTGCAGAATCTTAACCATGAAAAAAGAGACTTTTATTGAAAGTGCCTCCTAGATCAAAACTTTAGTATCACTACTGTGACACTACAGTTAGCTTTTATTTTAATAAACTTTTCTCCAGTTACCCTTGCCATGTACTCTCAAGAAATAATATAGGTAGACTATCAGGAACCAATACAAATGGCATATCGCAAAGATTAATATTAGAGTCAACACATTTTACTCTATATATTACAGTTGACTTATTGTGCAGTGAAGGCAAACTTAACATGGTACCTACATTGAGGCCAATATTATACAAGATATTATAACATTTAAAGGATTAAGAAAGGATCAACTATAGATGCTGAAAAACACAAGGGGTATCAGTGGACAAATAAGCTCATGTATTTTAAATATATGTAAGGTGAGGAAATAATATATATTTAAAGCTCATACTTTGCAGAGGTCAGTGCAGAAGGACTTAGGTTGAACAAAGATACTATCAGTTCAATGTATGCAGCAGTTAAGATAGTAAACAGAATACAAACAGCTGGATAAGCAGGGGGATTCACTTAGAAGATGGAGGAAATCATGGTAGCACTCTATAATGTACTTATCAAACTATATTTTTTGACTAGTGCATTCCTGTACTATAAAATTCTACTCATGCAGTCATACAAAATAGTGACTTTCTTGATGGGTGAATATAATAAGCTATTCCTGTATAATCATCACAATAGTCTGTAAAGGGCAGGCTAAGGCTAGACTGGTACATTTTCTTAATAGTTTACAAGGCTGGACCGTGTTGCGGTTTGAGAACACATTGAAAAGACTCCCGTATAAATAGAAAAGATGGTAGGGAGAGTTAAATTATACAGTAAAGATGGAAAAATTGGGAATGTATTCACTGAAGAAAAGGCGGCTAAGGAAGGATATGATTAATGTTTTCAAGATGCAAAAGGGATAGCAAGAATAAACATTGGCAGAATCTTTGAAATAATGTCAACCCAAGGAGAATTTAGGCAAAACATTTTCATAAAGGGGTTACTGAACTTGCAGACTGCCCTGAGACAACGCCAGCAGTGGAAGTAACTAGTGTAACTCTTTCAAAAATATTCCATAGGAAAGAATAGTGCCTGGGTAAGCTCCCTCAGACTTCTCCCAAGCTCACAATGTTCCAGTAATGTATATTATTATAGTTATATTAAACACAATATTGTTTTAATTCAAACACACACAACTCAGGAAAACAATGTTATGTTTTAATTGTCCTTCATAGAAGAACCGTTTGCATGGTATTTAAAGTCTGCCATACAACCACATTGATCTCAATACTAACTCACAATCTGTCAGTGACTACCAACAATAGGGATCTAAAAAGTAACTGATCCCTTGAAAGGACACACTTCCATTGAATAATAAGTGTACTACACTTTGTGCTGCTATGTGTAATTATAAGAAACCACAATACAAACGACAATTGGAAAGTCAGAAATTGTAAAAAATGATATTTTCCCCATTTGGGTTTGAGATGAAATGAAATAAAAATAGTTACATAAAATCAAGGTTTATTTCAGAATTAGGAAAGTCTAATTACTAATGGTTTAGAATAAGATCATTTCTGGCTGTCATTTTTTATGTAGATGCCTCTCTAAGGGGAGAAAGGTTTTTAAGAGGAACATCTTTGTACCTTATAAATTAAAACCACCCTAGATGTTTTCAAAAGAGCTACATGCTGCATTTAGAGTGATGTTAGAATCTTATCCAGTGTTGGAAATATTTTAATATCTGAAGCCTTTACCACACAGAAAAGCACTGAAACCATCATTTTGCTTTACATCATATTTACATGTAACTGAACCATAAAGATTAAAGAGGACAAGAACCCATTAAGTAATTGTGCTCAAACCTCTACCCATGGAAAAGTGTTCCTTATGGTATGTTGAGTTATTTGTCCATTCTAGTTATAAATTATTCAAAAAATGGAGCTTCTACCTTTGCTTTGGGAGAAGATTACCCAGTCTAACATCTCTCAGACATTTTTCTGATATTCAGTATCAATTTTCCTTTGCTCATTTTCATCCCTTTGTAAGGATGATCTTGTTAATACACAGGGCTGAAGCTATAGGGACTATAGGGAGACAGAAGATATAGGGATTATTCTCAGTTCTTCCATGAGATTTCTTGTATGACATAAGACAAGTGCAACAATTTCTCCATTTGTAAAACACTCACAATAAACTTTACCTAAATCATGGGAGATGTCTCAACACATTAATGTTTATAAAGCACAAAAGAGGTGAAGCTGTGCATGAGATGAGAAGGTATTCTTGATTTAGTTTTAAGTCAGGAGTTAATGTAAGAATTAACAGTAGTTGAGCCACTAAGTAATAGTGACCACAATATAATTAGGTCCAACATCCTACAAGGATGTAAGATACCAAAACCGGACACAGTGGTATTAAAAACTTTAGAAAGGGAGATTTCAATAAAATAAGGAGGTCAAAAAGGCTCTCCAGTCAAAAGTAAAGAAAGTAAAATCCTTTGAAGTAGCATGGATGCTACATAAGAAAAACAACCAAATCTCAGAAGGAGTACATGCCATGAACAAAAAAGGAACTAGGAAGGCAAGAAGCAAACAAATATGGATACGTCGTTATTCAAGCCAAAGAGAAATTTTAAAAAAATGGAAATCTAACCCTAGTGAGGCCAATCAACAGAAGCATAAATTATTACAGGCAATAAATAAGAGGTCTGTGTAAGCTCACAGACTTATCTCTCTCACCAACAGAAGCTGGTCCAATAAAAGATATTACTTCACCCACCTTGTCTCTCTAAAGGTTAGTCATGTCCAGAGAAGATCATGAGGAACTTCAGCCAGACTTAACCCTAGCTAGGTGAATGGGCAACTTGATGGCAGATGAAGTTTTCTGTTATAATTTCAAAGTAATGCACATTGTAGTGAAAATGTCTAAGTTACTCATACAGTTTACAAAATTATAAATTAATTATCAACCCAGGAAAGGAACAGAAGGAATTGTGGATAGCTGAGTGAAGCTGTCTCTGCTCATTATGCAGCTGCAGTAATAAAACAAAATGATGTCAGGTTGTATAAGGAATAGGATGGAGAACAATACAGAAAGTTATAATGCAATTATATTAATCAATGGGATGTAATTATCTGGAATACTGTGTACAATACTGGTCACCCCCTCTCATATAAAGGATAACATAGAATTATATAGGGTTCAGAGAAGGATGACAAGAAATATTAGGGGCCTCGAAAGTCACTCATTGAAAGAGATGGAAAAGAGTGGGATTTGTTAAGAAGGGACATGATAAAAGTATATAAAATTACACAGCCCCCCTACATTAAAAGAACATTATTAAGGCTGCAAAATCTACGCAGGATTAGATAGGTATATGAAGGGTTATAGTTAGTTTAATGTGGTTAAGAAAATATATGTACTTTACAGTTTGTGTACAATGCAGGTCCTGTTAGCAAATGTAATAAAGCCTTGGAAATAAAAGTTAGAAAAAAATGTTACAGTAAAAAGTTGTAAACATGCTGAGCTCAAAATGTGGCCGATAAGAAAAGAGGAACCTCTAATTATCAGGAATGGTCCTAACTACTTTGAACAATACAGTAGAGTTGTATGTGTTGAACTAGCAGTGAACCCTGACATACGAATGTTATCTTGGAGAAACAGGCCAAATTGCCATATCTTCTTTTAGCCATGGCAGGGGAACAGGTTAATCCAAAACCAGCCGAAACCTGGTTTTAGCTAAGATAGTAACAATCAATATGACATAACTTGCTTGTTGTACTGTCTAAAAGAACCAGGCTTGTTAGGGATTTATTTAAAGAGGGATTGGACACTTAAAATCGATAACAAAAATATCCAAGTATTAACAGTGAGTACTTAAATAAAAATATTGGAAGGGATACAAAACCTTATACTTCAAGGTTTAAATCAATCTCTTCAGTATTTAGGACTGAATGGCAGGATGACAAATCATAAGGGGCAAATTATCCCACACTGCCCACTGTAGGGTTTCTTCCAGCTTCCTCTGAAACATGTGGGGTTGACCACCAGCAGAGACAGGTCACTGAACTAGATGGATCACGGGTGTGATTATGGCAATTTCTCCATTCCAGTTCCTATTCTTTTGCTCTTTATCCCCTCAGCTCATTCAGTTATACTGCTCTTTTATTAAGCCCTTCACATTTCTGACATCCTTCTGGTAATGAGACACCCAGAACTGTATGCTGTACTCTCAGAGGCATTCTCCCCAGTGTTTTATAGCAAGGTCCACTATACAGCTTTGTAACTCTATATTTCAGCCAAATCTGGATGGAATTTCACTGGCACAAAAAAAAGGTACTTGTGTAACCTAAGAGGATTCTTCCTGCCAAATATCCATTATACATCTTTAGTGGAAAGTTGCAATGGCTTTCTCGTGTATCATCATATCAGAAGCTCAGGTAATAAAATCAGTATAATTATCTGTAGTTTTAGCTTCTCTAAATACTCTACGGCTCCATCAGGCAGTTCTCCCTGATTTCAAGAGTGTCTGACCACTTTCACCCCCACCCACTGCTGCCTGCTCTCCTCTTCCTGATTTTTGTGGCATCCCAATATTATATTTTGCATTAAACTAGAAATCAGAAAGATGCCTAACATGCATGGTAAAACAATCAGAATTATATGCAGTTAAACATTAAAGGAATAATGTAATAGTGTATTTTATATTAGAAATACTTTATATAAATTAATAATTAACAACACTGGTTAATCAAACATTTTCTTAATGATTCTCCTTTCATATCATGCTTCCGCATTAAACCAGTGGGTCTTGTTGAAGAATTCAGAGCAAGGATCTTGCAAAAATATTATAGGCATTGCTTGTAACCCATAAGAATCAGCCAGATTTGCACTAAATTTTTACACATGCTTGTATACAAAAGTGAATCTATATGTTAGTATGCATCTAAGCTAGACACACAAATGCTGAAGGAGTGTATAAACCTTTACTTGCATGCTTATTTTGGAGAGCTCACATTTCTGATATCTGCAAAAGCATTCAAATTTCAAAATGTGGACCCTTAAAGCCACAAAAAGAAAGAGAAAACCTTCCATCTCAGCTTCATTCCAGTTCTAACAACCCATTTTGAATTTTTATGGCAATTTCACATAGAACAATTGGGTCAGTAAATTGGGTTAGGAAGTATTTTAGAATATTCCTTTTTAATTTGCTGTACTAAAGATATTAGCCCAGATTCTTTTTGTGTTGAGATCTCCTCAACTTGTGGGAAATGGGGATGAAGGGTGCCTTCAAAGAGCCAGTTTGTGGCTCCCCGATTCTCTGAACAGACATTTGAAATCATAGAATATCAGGGTTGGAAGGGACCTCAGGAGGTCATCTAGTCCAACCCCCTGCTCAAAGCAGGACCAATCCCCAATTTTTGCCCCAGATCCCTAAATGGCCCCCTCAAGGATTGAACTCACAACCCTGGGTTTAGCAGGCCAATGCTCAAACCACTGAGCTATCCGTCCCCCCTTAAATGCGTGTTTTTTTCATTGAAAGGGATCGGAGAGATCATAGAATATCAGGGTTGAAAGGGACCTCATCTAGTCTAATCCCCCAGTTTTTGCCCCAGATCCCTAAATGGCCCCCTCAAGGCTTGAACTCACAACTCTGAGTTTAGCAGGCCAATGCTCAAACCCCTGAGCTATCCCTGCCCCTTCTTCAGCTTCAACATACATTACAGCAGCCATGGAGAACTCCTCTAACTTATGCCAACTGGCAATGATACCTCCCAAGTGGCTGTAGAATAGATGGGGATTGGAAGAGTCACTGTGCACTTACCACATCCCCTACCTTCCAGAAACCCAGGACTAAGCTACACCTTCAAAAGACCCAACCCCAGAAGTCCCCAAAACCCAAGGAATTCTCAGCTGGCCAGATCCAATTGCTTTCTGGTCCATTTGCATTCCCAGAGCTGTGTAAAGAGGCCAGAATGCATAAGAGAATCAGGATCTTGCCTCAGAGCAAGGGGATTGAGTAGATGACTTCTTAAAGTCCCTTCAGCCCGATATTTCTATGATCATCATCATTCTATGGGTACAAAATGTGTGTAGTACCCTCAAACATGCTAAAAAGAGGTGAAGATTGCTAATGTAAAAGTATTCAGGAACAAAATCCAATCCCCTCTTGTAATCTTATATTCCTGAACAAAATGATAAAACAAAAATAGGACATGTTTCCAACATAAATCAGTCTATAAAGAGATCACACTGTTAGTATGGGTAAAAGATGCAAAAAACAAAGTAAATAAAACAGATCAAAGCATTCAAAATTTAAATGGCACTATATAGCTAATTTACAATGAAGCTAAATATGGACAGAAAACTTGATCACTATAAAGGAATGAAAAAATATAGTACTGAGCTATTTGTACAAAAATCTTTCCATCAATACCTCTCTCTCTCTCTCTCTCTCAATGACAGTTTTATTTATAATAAAACCATTTAAGTGTCAGACACTTTAAAAAGTCGAAGAACCTGGGCCTTGGGTAATAAGCAACTTGCAGAAACATCGCTTGTCAAGTTTTCCCTATAAAAAAAGGCAAAAAAGATTTAATTGTTCATGAAAATTGCTATTATTACAAGGAAAAAACATCTTTCAATTTACTGAACTGAATTATGCATTTTTATTACGTAGGGCACAGGTTAAAGAAGAGCAATTATGATGACTTCATCAGACTAAAATATTAGGCATTTCCAGACTCTGTCTACCAACTAATGATTTAACTGGCATCAGGATGACCTGCTTTTTCCTTTTACCTGTTTCTGAGATGATTTATATAACTAAAATTATTAAGTTATCAGTTATCAAAATGAACCATAAAGCAGTTTTCTTTTTGCAGTGTATCCTCAAGACATCATTTGTATTGCAAGCTGTTTTGCATGCCATTTTGTACTTTAATTTTACATTTGCCAAAAAAAAAAAAAAAAAAAACCTGCTAAAAATTAGTCAATAAGATTGTTCAATATGTTTTGATTTTCCAATTATAAGTCCCCCTTGACAGTACTATTAATGATTTGCATAATCAGCCTTTTTAGGTATACAGTTCACTCCGATTAAGACATTACAGAACAAAACCCCTCACACCCTTTATTTTAAACATCAGAGGCCTAATTCAGCCCTGCTTTTAAAGGGTGTAAATTCCAATTACTTCAGCTGAGTTCCATGCACTTAAATCAGGCACTCTGAACATAGCAACTTTCAGAAAATAAACAGTGATCAACGTGACTGCAAAACTGAACTTTTGAGACTCTTTGGCCCCAATCCTGAAAACCTGGATATGTATAAATTTGGGGGATGGAAGGAAAGGAGAGCAGAGATATAGTCTACTACTGCTACCAGTTCCTCTATTGGCTCAACTGGCAGAGGTCTGTGCTATGGATTTAAAGGTTCCAACACCCCGATGAGACACATGGGGCACCATACAGTCCCATAATGGAATTTCATTTCCTAACTTTTGAGTACTTGATTTTGGAACCATACAATTTATTTAATCTTTCTCTCTCTCTCTCTGTATGTATGAATGTGCGTGTGCGTGAACAATATGGTCAATTTACCAATTGCTGTGAATTTAATTTTTCTGACTAGCGTTTGAAGTTTATCTCTTCATATTGCTTTAAGTTTTCGCACTCAGCATTTATAGAGAATTCTGTGTGTGATAGAAATAAAGTGCAGTATTGTTTGATAAAGACAAAGAATTATCACTAGATCCACTTTATGGGTATAAGCCTATTTACTTGGATTAATAACAAGTCTATCAGATGGCACCAATCTATATTAATAAAGGAAAATCAAATTTTAATTGTTCAGACAGAGGAGTACCTTATCTATTTGAAAATTAAATAAGCTACTCCTTTCTTTGAAGCTGAAAGCTACTTTCATTACTATCTTTTGTTACTATGGCTAAGAAAATTTATCAGACAGTAAATTGTCATTTTATTACAGCATAAATCACTCAAGCTAAATTAAACTGATGTAGATTAGATGAAGATAAAATTTAATTATATTTGACATTTGAGAGATAAAAGGAAGGATAGGAAAAGGAATTAGTTTCCCTAGTCCCAGAGCCCAGAACGAAGAGGTTGGAGTCAGTCCTAGGGTCTGGAGGCAGGTAGAGGGCTGGAGTGGGTCGGAACAGGGCACAGACAAAGCTGAAGCAAGCTAGAACAAGGCCCAGGAGAGGCAGGGGAAGGAGCAGGAACCAGACCAAGGACCATCTGGAAGCACATAGAGTCTAACGCTGCAAGGTAGCAGAAGGGTTCCTGGCTGAATAGCACTGGTGCAAAGATTAACTTGCAACTGTGGTGGAGTCAGTGAAACACTTGTGCCTTGGGGTCATCTGATGCAGACCCTGACCAGGGACAGGCTACTACAGCCAGGGCCAGCTCTAGGCACCAGCCTAGCAAACAGGTGCCTGGCACTGCAGCGGCTTTCGGTGGCACGCTGATGGCAGCTCCTCCGCTTCCCTCTTCGGTGGCACGCCTGCGGCAGCTCCTCCTCCCCCCATTTTCTGCTCGGCGGCACGCCTGCAGCAGCTTCTCCTTCAGCTCCCTCTTCGGTGGCATTTTCCTTCACCACTTGGGGTGGCAAAAAAGGTAGAGCCGGCCCTGGCTACAGCATGCCTGAGGGCTGTGTCACTGCAGAATCTGCTTATGGGATGAGTCAGCACAGCAGAGTTGCTGCAGCAGGCCCAAGTTTTGAGTCACTGCAGGCTATGTTAGAGCGGTGAGTCACGACAGCTGAGTGAGCAGCCCTGGCTGGTCTGGCTGCAAGTTTGCCTCACAGTCCCCCTAAGACAGTGGTTCTCAACTGTGGTCCACCGCTTGTTCAGGGAAAGCCCCTGGCGGGCCGGGCCGGTTTGTTTACCTGCCGCGACTGCAGGTTCGGCTGATCGTGGCTCCCACCGGCCGTGGTTCCCCTCTCCAGGCCAATGGGGGCTGCGGGAAGGGCAGCCAGTACATCCCTCGGCCCGAGCCGCTTCCTGCAACCCCCATTGGCCTGGAGCGGCAAACCGCGGCCAGTGGGAGCCTCAGTCGGCCCAACCTGAGGATGTGGCAGGTAAACAAATCGGCCTGGCATGCCAGGGCCTTTCCCTGAACAAGTGGTGGACCACAGCTGAGAACCACTGCCCTAAGACAAGCAGGCATAAGCTATACCTACAGGCAGTCAACTGCAGGACTGGCCTTAATTTTAACTCTCAAGAGGGTAGGCTGTTCAGATGACTTCTCCAAACATCTTCTGTAGTACAATCTATAACTGAATGTTACAAAGACAGAGAACTAATTAATGAAATACGAGAAAGAACTTTAAACACTGTAGTAGTAAAAGGGAAAATGATCATTAACATCCTTTTTAATATTCCTGTTACTTAAAAAAAGAAAGAAAGAAATTGCACCAGTTCAGTTAAGTACCCTATTTCAACTAGGGTTCTCAACTAGGGTACGAGGAGGTACACAGAGGTCTTTCAGGGGGTGCATCAATTCATCTAGATATTTGCCTGGTTCTACAAAAGGCTACATAAAAAGCACTAGCAAAGTCAATAAAAACTAAAATTTCATACAATTATTTGTTTTATACTGCCTTATGTACTATATGCTGACATGTAAGTACCATATTTATATTCAAACTGATTTATTTTATAATTATGTGGTAAAAATGAGAAAGGAAGCAATTTTTCAGTATTAGTGTATTGTGATACTTTTGTATTTTTATGTCTGATTTTATAAGTAAGTAGTTTTTAAGTGAAGTAAAACTTGGGGGCACACAAGACAAATCAGACTCCTGAAAGGGGTACAGTCGTCTGGAAAGGTTGAGAGTCACTGCCCTAAATGGAGGAAAACATCTGCATGTCCTGACATCATATCCATTCTAAACTCTGAAATTCATCTGAAATACCCAGATATGGCATGTCATTTGACCCTTATCCACTCTATTTTACTGAAATCCAAATTAAGGATAATGAGAGTTCTAGTGTGGTGATTATTATGCATACATTTAAGTATAAACTTCTCCATAACTAGGGTGCGTGTGGCATTTCTACTATTTGTGAATGTACAGAGAACACTGTCACCTTAAATAAAGAAGTCACAGATACTACTACTGGTATTGTGCCTGAGCAAAGTCTATTATGGCTATGAAAGAGATTCTCCCCTTCTTAAAGAAAGAGAATACCGTAGGAGAGCACATTAATGGAATACTAATTCACCATCTGGGTCATGTGCATGGATTTCATGTAAGATGTGATGCTCTAACCTACGAAATACATCTTGGTCACCTAGTCTGTTTGAATGTCAGTTTCTAACAGCATTTCATACTTCTTGATAATGCTAGTACTGAAAATCACAAGGATTTGAGACTATTGTTCTAGTGTTCCCAAGGAAAATGTAGTGCTTTGTTAAAAAGATCTGCAACAAAATAATTCTTATTACAGATTTCAGAGTAACAGCCGTGTTAGTCTGTCTTTGCAAAAAGAAAAGGAGTACTTGTGGCACCTTAGAGACTAACCAATTTATTTGAGCATGAGCTTTCGTGAGCTACAGCTCACTTCATCGGATGCATACTGTGGAAACTGCAGAAGACATTATATACACACAGAGACCATGAAACAATACCCCCTCCCACACCACTGTCCTGCTGGTAATAGCTTATCTAAAGTGATCATCAAGTTGGGCCATTTCCAGCACAGATCCAGGCTTTCTCCCCGCCCCCATGCTGCAAACTATGTGAATTGATAATCTTTAATGCTACTACAAAAACTATCAAAAACAACAAGTCGTCTGGTGGCACCTTAAAGACTAACAGATTTATTTGGGTATAAGCTTTCGTGGGTAAAAAACCCACTTCTTCAGATGCATGGAGTGAAAATTACAGAAACAGGCATAAATATATACTGGCATACGAAGAGAAGAGAGTTACCTTACAAGTGGAAAACCAGGGTTGAAGGCCAATTAGGTCAGAGTGGACGTGGTCCATTCCCAATAATTGAGCAGGAGGTGTCAATACCAAGAGAGGAAAAATTGCTTTTGTAGTGAGCCAGCCACTCCCAGTCCCTATTCAAGCCCAAATTGATGGTGTTGAGTTTGCAAATGAATTGTAGCTCAGCAGTTTTTTCTTTGAAGTCTGTTTTTGAAGTTTTTTTGTTGAAGAATGGCTACTTTTAAATCTGTTATTGATTGTCCAGGGAGATTAAAGTGTTCTCCTACTGGCTTTTGTACATTACCATTCCTGATATCTGATTTGTGTCCATTTATCCTTTTATGTAGAGACTGTCCAGTTTGGCCAATGTACATGACAGAGGGGCACTGCTGGCACATGATGTCACATATCACATTAGTAGATGTGCAGATGAATGAGCCTTGATGGTGTGGCTGCTGTGTTTGGGTCCTATGATGGTGTCGCTAGAGTAGATATGGGGACAGAGAAGGAAACGGGGTTTGTTGCAGGGATTGGTTCCTGAGTTAGTGTTTCTGTAGTGTGGTGTGTAGTTGCTGGTGAGTATTTGCTTCAGGTGGGGGGGGCTGTCTGTAAGCGAGGATGGCCTGCCTCCCAAGGCCTATGAGAGTGGGAGATTGTTGATGATGCGCTGGAGAAGTTTTAGCTAGGGGCTGTACGTGATGGCCTGTGGTGTTCTATTATTTTCCTTGTTGGGCCTGTGCTGTAGTAGGTGATTTCTGGGTATCCCTCTCACTCTGTCAATCTGTTTCCTCACTTCCCCAGGTGGGTATTGTAGTTTTAAGAATGCTTGATAGAGATCTTTTAGGTGATTGTCTGTCTGAGGGATTGGAGCAAATGCGGTTGTATCTTAGGGCTTGGCTGTAGACAATGGATCTTGTGATGTGTCGTGGATGGAAGCTGGAGGCACGTAGGTAAGCATAGCGGTCAGTAGGTTTTCTGTGACCATCACTTCTTTGCACTGTAGTGTCCAGGAAGTGGATCTCTTGTGTGGACTAGTCCAGGCTGAGGTTGATGGTGGGGTGGAAATTGTTGAAATCCAGGTGAAATTCTTAAGGGTCTCCTTCCCGTGGGTCCATATGATGAAGATGTCATCAATGTAGTGCAAGTAGAGGAGGGGCGCTAGGGAACGAGAGCTGAGGAAGTGTTGTTCTAAGTCAGCCATAAAAATGTTGGCATACTGTGGGGCCATGCGGGTACCCCTAGCAGTGCCACTGACTTGAAGGTATAAATTGTCCCCAAATCTGAAATGGGTGTGGGTGAGCACAAAGTCACAAAGCTCAGCCACCAGATGTGCCGTGGCCTCATCAGGGATACTGTTCCTGACAGCTTGTGGTCCATCCTCATGGAATATTGGTGTAAAGAGCTTCTACATCCATGGTGGCCAGGATGGTGTTTACAGGAAGATCACCAATGCACTGTAGGTTCCTCAGGAAGTCAGTGGTGTCTCGAAGATAGCACGGAGTGCTGGTAGCGTAGGGTCTGAGGAGAGAGTCCAAATAGCCAGATAATCCTGCTGTAAGAGTGCCAATGCCTGAGATGATGGGGCATCCAGGATTTCCAGGTTTATGGACCTTGGGTAGCAGATAGAAAACCCCTGGTTGGGGCTCTAGGTGTGCGTCTGTTTAGATTTGTTCCTGTGATGTAGTAGGGAGTTTCTTAAGCAGATGGGGGAGTTTCTTTTGGTACTCTTCAGTGGGATCAGAGGATAGTGGCCTGTAGAATGTGGTGCTGGAGAGTTGTCTGGCAACCTCCTGTTCATAATCCGTCCTGTTCATGATGACTACAGCACGTTCTCTGTCAGCCCTTTTGATTATAATGTCAGAGTTGTTTCTGAGGCTGTAGATGGCGTTGTGTTCTGTACAGCTGAGGTTATGGGGCAACTGATGCTGTTTGTTCACAATTTCAGCCCGTGCACTCAATAACTGAACTTCATGGTAAAAGCATAACTAATCCTGGTACCTAATGTGATCTTGCTGCTAGTTTTCTGGGGTCTTGAATCTATAGCGTTTTGCAGCTTTGCTTCCTAATTTACCATCAATAAAGGCAATATTTCATATAATTTATATGAATGGTAAATAAGTTATTCCAATGAATTTGTTATACTGCATTTTCTGTTGACTTGTTAGATCAACCATTTTTCTTATTTTTCCAGTTAATGTGTTTTTAAAGGGCACTCTTTTTTACACAAATAATTAGGATTAAAAAGATAGAGAAAGGCTCAAGTAAAATAGAGTACAAAAATCCTCCCAGAATTCATACAGATATTCTGATTGTTGTTATATGGCTTTCTGGAACAAGTCTTGAGAAGTAGAAATTTATATTCTTCTTTTATACTACTTCACTATTTTCTTAGACAGGTCTCACAGATGCCTCAGCAGCACCTTTGCTCACAACCTCCATCTAATGGGTATGTCTACACAGCAAAAGCCTTGCACGGACTAGCCTACCTGAACTAGCTTAAAGCCAGACAGTGCAAGTAACAAATAGCAGTGGAAAGAAAATAGTACAAGTAGCATAAGCCCAGCATGGACCTTCCGACATGTACTTGGCTCACTATCTTCCACTGAAGCCCATGCTTCACTTTCATTGCTGTTATTCATGCTAAATGAATTCAAGATAGCTCGGCTAGGCTAGCCCAAGCACAGCTTTTGCTGTGTAGACATATGTTATGTAACAGTGTTAAGCTCTAAAGGGCACCCATATAATACAGTCTCCCTAGATTGTTTTAAAACTATAGAGGGATTTTGCTATAATTTGGAGTCTGTGTGTCAAATACTTTCCCTGGTTGCTCCATTTAATATACAACCATAGCCACATGGTGTGCAGTGCACTACTTTGGTGATGTGTGCCTCCTAAAAATATGAGATCATAAACCCTGAAATACAATGCAGAAAAAAAACCCTCTTACATTACACACTATTTGCAAAACAAAAATATGAGATAATGAAAGAAAACAGAATTATACAAAAATAGATTCCCTTTAGCCTGTTTTATAAGACAGGTGTAATTATTGTAGCAAGAAAGAAAATTATTAAATATAACTAAGAAAGATCATTCTCAAAACCATCCTACTGTATTGACATCAACTTTGAATCTTTTCTCAGTTCAAGAACTGCCTAAGAAATGCATGCTCAAGTCTGTGCGAGAACACAGTTTCATGTGTCCCTCTTGTAATTACGTTTAATTCCCTGGGCCCTCAAACCACTCCTCTTGAAGGACTGAGATTAAGGTAGACTGAGTCCCTTGCCAGTCATTCCAACAGATTCATTTACAGTTCATCCCAAGTATTTAAATATTATTCATTAGTATTTGCAGACGGGCAAAATGAGGTACAAAGTGAAGAAGAGACTCATTCAAAGTCACATAGTAAGTCACTGGGCAGGAGAAATCAATAATGGACCCAGATCCCAATTTCAAGCCCTCTGCTGTACCCAATAGATGACACTTCCTCTCTTATAATTACACAAAAACTACTCAATATTTTGAAGTCTCTTTTGATATTTTCGTACTTAACAGGAAAGCTTTTTTCTCATGAGGCATTAAAGGATGGCACTGCACTGATCATTTTTAACATCCTAATATAACCTAAATATAATTCATACACATTCAATCTGAGGATCTTTTAAACAACAGCTATCACAAGATTGCTTGGGGAAAATAGCCTATTTGGTAAGCTTTATGTATAACAAGCTATTCACACCCTTTGAGGAACATGAACTAGCCCATTTCATTAGACCAGTTACAAAGTTAAAACAAACTTTCTTCCTATTGCCAGCTTCCACAGACCACAGGAAATCCAACAATAAGCATACACACAGAATACCTTTAACCTTTCATGAGCACTAGAGCTGCCACAGGGGGGGAAAAAAATCGTGTGTGTTCTGTAGCATCACAAATTTAAAAAAAACAAAAACCTCCAGGTATATGTACTGCCCTGGGCAGGCTGTCTGGATCAGTGTACAATGAGAATCCTAGCTTTAATAAAATTCTGAAGTATAGCACCACATCACGGTTTATTTCTTTATTGGTTAAATGTCTTATCACTTTTTCTGGCAATGAGCCACTGGTGGAAAATATTGCATCATTAAATTATACAGCAAATAGAGTACAGATGCAAGACCAATAAGGCATCTGGCAAAAACAACATTGCTACGTAAAGAGAATCCTTAAGCATGGTATGTGGGGAAGGAGAACAAGAAGGGAGAGGACAAGTGTGATTGAATAAGACAGGCATGAAGATGTGCATCTTCCAGAACTAAGAACATACAGGAAAATCTGATTTAAAAAAGGAAATATGTAGGGGTTATTTTTAATAATAAAAAGGCTGGTGAAAGAAGGTTTGAGTGTCTGTATGTGAAAACAAAAGGGAATTACATTCTAAAACAAAGTATTCTGTTTTCCAGCTTGTAAGAGTAAACAGGTTTATTTTATTTTATTTTTAATCTAAGAACAGCATGACAGACTTTGCAGGCTCTAGGAATGTATCATCAATAGGAAGGGCTACTCTCCCAGCAGCAGATGGCTGCAGGGTATCCACTAACTTGTGGGTGTTCTCCTGCAGAAACCCTGCCTGAATGCCCAGGGAAGCAGCCATGCATTAGACAAGGTCCTGATAGGCCTTGAAATCCTCAGATACTGAAGGAGAGGAAGAGCCAGGCACTGCTGAATCACTCAGGGACAAAAAAGAGGCAGTTATCTGAGCTAAGGCTTGCTCCCTCTTCTGGACTAGTGGATCTGGAAGGGGCAGCTCCATAGGCTCTGCATGGGGAAGGCTCACTGATACCTGAATCTCAGGTTGACCTGGAGTCTCCATCACCAATCTGCCAGTGAGCTGAGAAGTGCAACTTCCATGACCAAGGAGAGCCCAATGGATTTTAAAGAGGCCACTGGACATAAGGATAGGGCATTGGTGGTCAGTAAGCAATTAGCCACGGGCCCCCATCTCAACTGCGAGACAAGTGCCAATCCTGATGTAGATGGTACTTCACAAATGGTCCCCAATGTGGGTCGAGCGAGGAGAGCAGGAGGTGGAAATCACTGACCTCAACACTGAGGATCCTCAGGTTTCTCGGAATAAAGGTGGAGCCAGTACTGAGGGGTAAGTAATCGGTCTGATTTATCTGTTGCTGAAAATGAAGGAGAGACTGGCACCAATGGTGGAAACCATACTGCTGGCACTGAACACACCTCCGCTGTTGCCGGTTCTGGGAGTGGCATCGACCCCGAAGTCAGCAGTGGTACTGAACCAGCTGACATTGCCAAAGTGGAGGATGGTAAGAGCCGCCACAGTAACATTGGTTTCAGAGTAACAGTCGTGTTAGTCTGTATTCACAAAAAGAAAAGGAGTACTTGTTGCACCTTAGAGACTAACCAATTTATTTGAGCATAAGCTTTCGTGAGCTACAGCTCACTTCATCGGATGCATACCGTGGAAAGTTTAGAAGATCTTATATACACACAAAGCATGAAAAAATACCTCCCCCCACCCCACTCTCCTGCTGGTAATAGCTTATCTAAAGTGATCACTCTCCTTACAATGTGTATGATAACCAAGTTGAGCCATTTCCAGCACAAATCCAGGTTTTCTCACCCCCCCACCCCCCACAAACTCACTCTCCTGCTGGTAATAGCTTATCCAAAGTGACCACTCTCCTTACATTGTGTATGATAATCAAGGTGGGCCATTTCCAGCACAAATCCATGGTTTAACAAGAACATTGGGGGGGGGGGGCTAGGAAAAAAAAACAAGGGGAAATAGGCTACCTTGCATAATGACTAAGCCACTCCCAGTCTCTATTCAAGCCTAAGTTAATTGTATCCAATTTGCAAATGAATTCCAATTGAGCAGTTTCTCGCTGGAGTCTGGATTTGAAGTTTTTTTGTTTTAAGATAGCGACTTTCATGTCTGTAATCGCGTGACCAGAGAGATTGAAGTGTTCTCCGACTGGTTTATGAATGTTATAATTCTTGACATCTGATTTGTGTCCATTTACTCTTTTACGTAGAGACTGTCCAGTTTGAGCAATGTACATGGCAGAGGGGCATTGCTGGCACATGATGGCATATATTATATTGGTGGATGTGCAGGTGAACAAGCCTCTGATAGTGTGGCTGATGTTATTAGGCCCTGTGATGGTGTCCCCTGAATAGATAGGTGGGCACAGTTGGCAATGGGCTTTGTTGCAAGGATAGGTTCCTGGGTTAGTGGTTCTGTTGTGTGGTATGTGGTTGCTGGTGAGTATTTGCTTCAGGTTGGGGGGCTGTCTGTAGGCAAGGACTGGCCTGTCTCCCAAGATTTGTGAGAGTGTTGGGTCATCCTTCAGGATAGGTTGTAGATCCTTAATAATGCGTTGGAGGAGTTTTAGTTGGGGGCTGAAGGTGACGGCTAGTGGCGTTCTGTTATTTTCTTTGTTAGGCCTGTCCTGTAGTAGGTGACTTCTGGGAACTCTTCTGGCTCTATCAATCTGTTTCTTCACTTCCGCAGGTGGGTATTGTAGTTGTAAGAATGCTTGATAGAGATCTTGTAGGTGTCTGTCTCTGTCTGAGGGGTTGGAGCAAATGCGGTTGTATCGCAGAGCTTGGCTGTAGACAATGGATCGTGTGGTGTGGTCAGGGTGAAAGCTGGAGGCATGTAGGTAGGAATAGCGGTCAGTAGGTTTCCGGTATAGGGTGGTGTTTATGTGACCATCGTTTATTAGCACTGTAGTGTCCAGGAAGTGGATCTCTTGTGTGGACTGGACCAGGCTGAGGTTGACGGTGGGATGGAAATTGTTGAAATCATGGTGGAATTCCTCAAGGGCTTCTTTTCCATGGGTCCAGATGATGAAGATGTCATCAATATAGCGCAAGTAGAGTAGGGGCGTTAGGGGACGAGAGCTGAGGAAGCGTTGTTCTAAATGAGCCATAAAAATGTTGGCATACTGTGGGGCCATGCGGGTACCCATAGCAGTGCCGCTGATCTGAAGGTATACATTGTCCCCAAATGTAAAATAGTTATGGGTAAGGACAAAGTCACAAAGTTCAGCCACCAGGTTAGCCATGACATTATCGGGGATAGTGTTCTTGACGGCTTGTACTCCATCTCTGTGTGGAATGTTGGTGTAGAGGGCTTCTACATCCATAGTGGCCCAGCTGGTGTTATCAGGAAGATCACCGATGGATTGTAGTTTCCTCAGGAAGTCAGTGGTGTCTCGAAGGTAGCTGGGAGTGCTGGTAGCGTAGGGCCTGAGGAGGGAGTCTACACAGCCAGACAATCCTGCTGTCAGGGTGCCAATACTTAAGATGATGGGGCGCCCAGGATTTCCAGGTTTATGGATCTTGGGTAGTAGATAGAATATCCCAAGTTGGGATTCCAGGGGTGTGTCTGTGCGGATTTGATCTTGTGCTTTTTCAGGGAGTTTCTTGAGCAAATGCTGTAGTTTCTTTTGGTAACTCTCAGTGGGATCAGAGGGTAATGGCTTGTAGAAAGTGGTGTTGGAGAGCTGCCGAGCAGCCTCTTGTTCATATTCCGACCTATTCATGATGACAACAGCACCTCCTTTGTCAGCCTTTTTGATTATGATGTCAGAGTTGTTTCTGAGGCTGTGGATGGCATTGTGTTCTGCACGGCTGAGGTTATGGGGCAAGTGATGCTGCTTTTCCACAATTTCAGCCCGTGCACGTCGGCGGAAGCACTCTATGTAGAAGTCCAGTCTGCTGTTTCGACCTTCAGGAGGAGTCCACCTAGAATCCTTCTTTTTGTAGTCTTGGTAGGGAGGTCTCTGTGGATTAGTATGTTGTTCAGAGGTATGTTGGAAATATTCCTTGAGTCAGACACGTAGAAAATAGGATTCCAGGTCACCACAGAACTGTACCATGTTCGTGGGGGTGGCAGGGCAAAAGGAGAGGCCCCGAGATAGGACAGCTGCTTCTGCTGGGCTGAGAGTATAGTTGGATAGGTTAACAATACTGCTGGGTGGGTTGAGGGAACCATTGCTGTGGCCCCTTGTGGCATGTAGTAGTTTAGAAAGTTTAGTGTCCTTTTTCTTTTGTAGAGAAGCAAAGTGTGTGTTGTAAATGGCTTGTCTAGTTTTAGTAAAGTCCAGCCATGAGGAAGTTTGTGTGGAAGGTTGGTTTTTTATGAGAGTATCCATTTTTGAGAGCTCATTCTTAATCTTTCCCTGTTTGCTGTAGAGGATGTTGATCAGGTGATTCCGGAGTTTCTCTGAGAGCGTGTGGCACAAGCTGTCAGCATAGTCTGTGTGGTATGTAGATTGTAATGGATTTTTTACCTTCAGTCCTTTTGGTACGATGTCCATCTGTTTGCATTTGGAAAGGAAGATGATGTCTGTCTGTATCTGTACAAGTTTTTTCATGCAGTTGATAGATTTCCACTCCATACGGCTAAATGCAGTGCCTTGCATAATGACAGGTTTCAGAGTAACAGCCATGTTAGTCAGTGCCGAATGCAACAGTACCAAAGAGTTTCCCAGTGCCGAAGAGTCCCTTGCACTGAACCAGTACCAGATCTGCTTCCACAGATTGTGGAAGGGGAACATCTGGGTGTGGTGCTGACAGACCCTAAGCGGCTCGTCCAGCCAATGGGGCCATAAACGATGTAGAACTGGCAATGTCCTGTACCAAGGGAGAGGTCAGGACACAAAGGTAGAAGAGGTGCGTAGCCGCCTGGTATGCTCCCGGCATGGAAACAACCAGAGCTGGCATCGCCCTCATCCATACCGGACTCAATGGATGCACCAGGGCTGGAACCAGAGTTGGCATTGCTGGGGTCTCTAACCTCCCCATGCAGTCTGGGGAGGAGTTAGGGACACCCATGCCATTCAATGTACTGGTACTTGCACCCTGCTGGTCCACACTCTTTGTAGAGGAGCAGAAGAGTCCCCACGAGACCTGGAATGGTCTCAGTTAGTCTTTTGAAATCTTTTCATCAGCACACTCGACAGGCTCCTCCATCTCTTCTGAGAGGTACTAACTCCAGGGCATGAAGCAGCAGCACTCTCAGAACCCGAGGGCGACCTCCGATCTCATGAGGGCCTCGGTGCCAAAGCAGGCCACATGGCTGTTCAAGCAGGGTGCTGCTTTAAGTGAAGATCCCTGAGTCTGTTTCATGAACGATCTACAAATCACACACCGCTCCTTGATGTGGGCCTTGTTCCCCCACACAACAGACAACGTTTAAAGCCTGGTGAGGGAACCACAGGGGAATACTTAAGTAAATGCAACTAATACTAAATCTAACTAACACTAAGGGTACTACTAACTATATGCAGAAAGAAAAAGACTAAAACATGTGAGATATTGTGAAGTTAAGAACCACACAGAGCTCTGACTCCAGGCATGGATGGTAAGAAGGAACTGAGGGGGGGGTAAGGGCGACAAAGCCTCATTTAGTCAGGGGAGGGGCTATGGCCACAAGCTGTGAGCACCACCCCTCTACAGGTGCTGCTAGGCAAAATTCTCTGGCTCCAGTGCACTGCGAACATACACGCCTAAGTAGAATACACAGCTGCATCTACTTCAAGAAGAATCAAAGCCTAAGTTATATGACATCCCCCCCGCCACCAAAAAAGAGTGATCCTAAGTAAAGCTCCGATTTAGTCACGTGTATTTTTAGTTAAAGTCACGGACAGGTCACAAGCAAAAATTCACAGTCTGTGACCTGTCCATGACCTTTATTATAAATACCTGTGACTAAATCTTAGCTGGGGTGACTTTGAGGGGCCCCCACGGGGCTGCTTCTCTGCGGAGCCCCTGGGGCCAGCCCCACTGGCTGCTGCTCAGGCAGTCCCCGGGGGAGCTGGGGCAGCCAAGCAGAGGCTGGTGCAGCTGTCTCCAGGGCCGTTGCTCCAGCCGCACCCAAACCACTGTTCAGAGGTCACTGAGCAGTGGCTGGTGCGGATGGATGCGGGGCTGCTCCAGCAGTGGCCAGTGCAGATGACTGCAGGGCCACTTGCCCTGGCATCAGCCACACTGATCATTGCAAAATGCATGGAGGCCTCAGAAAGTCACGGAATCTGTGACTTTTGTGACCTTTGCAACTGATACGCAGCCTTAATCCTAAATCCTTAATGTAACATCTTTAAAAAAAGTCATTGATAGCTAAATCTTGCACATACTGCCTGGCAAGATTCCAGTTCCTGAAAATGCTGACAATTTTACAAAACTGAAATAATGCACTATACAATTTTTTTAATTAATCATCACAGGTGGAAATTCTTATAAAAAACAGAATGCTTTGTTTCTACAGTGAAGATATTTAGTATATTAGGTATACTCTGAGGAAAGAAAGATAAACATTTAAAAATTAAGTAAGATATTTTTCACATTTCAACACCACAAAAGAGACTTTAAAGTACAATGTTAAAAATGCATGTTAAAATTAGGGCACCATACTATTGTCACAGTTTCAGAGTAACTGCACCTGTATTTCCCACTCTGTGGTCCCTCGAGGGAATCCACTTAAGGTTTCTGGCTCCCAGCCATTGCTTCTTCTGAGCAGAAACCCACATCTCACTGCCTTCTGACCAGCGTTTTTAAGGCTGCACAGCTTCCTCATCTACACTGTGATATCCGCAGCAAGACAGTCTGCCTAAAAAGCCAGTCCCTTTGCATTTCTTTCTCTCTGAGGGGTAGGTGTTGCCAGCAGTTACAAGTTATCACACCGCTCCTTCTAAGCGAACACATTTATTGTTAAGGTAAAAGCATTATAGAGAATGCTGGACCATTAATGTTGATTAAAAAGTTGGCGCCTGTAGCTCCAGCCCCAGAGTCGGTGCCTACGCGAGGAGCAGCACATTAACTTCCAGAGCTACAGGTTGGCCCCCCTGCTCTAGGAATTATTTTGGGGAAGTCCTATGTCTTGTGTTATACAGATGATCAGACTAGATGATCACAATGGTTCCTTCTGGCCTTGGAGTCTATGAGACCATGAAAGCATATAAAAATAAAAGAACCACATATACTAAGCAGCTTACCAGAGGTCACCCTGAACTTCAATATAGGGCTTTGGCAGGTATTAGTCCTTCAGACCCCACAACTGGGTTTTCTCAGTGGCTACAAGTTCATATCAATCTTTAGATCAGGATCCAGAACAAAGGGCTTGAGTGAGCTGAAGCTCAGCTATTATCCAAAAGTCCTTTCTTTGTCTGCTGGTCTCTGAAAAATCCAGAATGAACCAGAATATGCAAGCTTCCCAAGGAGGTGGTACCTCTCTGGAAGTGTCACTCTCTGAGTGATTTGCCTTAATCATCCCCCACTGTTTTCACTTCCTGGAGGAGCTGTGGCAACCTTCCCACTTGGAGCATATACAATCTCTGGCCCACAATGATCCATAAACCATTCACCTCAGAGACTAACCAATTTATTTGAGCAGAAGCTTTTGTGAGCTGTAGCCACTAGTACTCCTTTTCTTTTTGTGGAATACAGACTAACACGGCTGCTACTCTAAAATAAACCATTCATACACTTAATACAATATGGTCTCCCATAGATATGGTAGGAAGTTGCCCTATTTATCACAACAACTACATTTGTCGCTACCCCTTAATCAGTCCAAATGCTTATATTGGTAACCAAAACTTGAGTAATGTAGCATAGAATGCAAGTATAGAATTTTACACATTCTTTAAAACAATTTCAGAAGAATATAATTTGGTAGATTTCCATTGCAATCTTGTCCTTATTAGGTTGTTTATATCTAACAGGGTCAATATCTCAAGGAAAATGACAACTAGGATGGTCCTTTCTTAAGGAGAATTTGATTCCTGTCACTGAATTCAAATAATTCATCATGTGAAGGCGTGAGCCTGATTCTCTCTTACCATAAAATCCAGGACTGTTTCTAATGTCCTTGAGGATTTAAGGTAAACATACTGCCCGTTAAACTGGAAAAGATGGATTCTCCACTAAATCTCCACAAGTTTAAACACAATTTGCAACATTTTACTTATATGCATATCATATAGATGATTTTGCTACAGCAGAAATACAAGCAATCCAGAGCAGATTCATTTATTTCTTGATATGGCATGCTGATTCTCTAGAATTTGAGAATTCAGTCAGCCATGGGAAGCTGGGCTTCTGTTCTTCCAAAACAATTTAAGTGCATTTGGTGGTATCAAAGCAAACTGAATTGTACTCTTCAAGTTACGACTGACTGTCATGAACTATTTTATCTTTAAAAATATTTATGACTTAGTACTTTTATCTCTACTTATATGATTTGTGGGTCTGGCGTTATCAGAAAATTGAATAATGAAATGTTTGGAACAAAACAGAGATGAGGAAAACAAAATATTTATAAATGTCTTCTCTTTCGTGGCTCTGTCTGTCTAAATTTTCCCCTGTGACAAAATCAACTCTCTCCCCCAGTTTACACTTTTTTTCCAGACACATCAGCATAGGAGGTCAATTGAGGTTTTATAAATATACATACTATTTTAACTTTAAAAGACATCAAAGAAATGTTCTGTACTGCTAAAATAAAGATCAAGAGTACAAAATATTTATGAGTGTTTTCTCTTCTGTGGATCTGTCATGAATGTACATTTAAAAAGCACAAATTTGTAATAAGAAAATATTTTAAAAATTAAAATATTTGTTAGCTAACACAAAAAGGAAATGCATGAACTTGTAAAACTAAGTGGTACTCAGGTAAACTAAAATAGGAAAAAAATTTGGAAATTTAAGGTGTTATTTATGGCATATTCACAAAAATATTCCTTGTCCGAACAAGACTAAATTAATGAGAGATGAGTATTAGTTATTGCACAACTTTTTAGATTTATTTCAGTAAAACATTTTACTGAGTATTCAAATATAGATTTCATCCAGTTTGAATCAAAACAGGAATGGTATGGAAAAAATGAGCTTTAACAGTTACATGACCGATACATTAGGGCATTTTTATAATTTACAAAGGCTAAATTATACTAGTGCAAAAGAATATGACCATAAGCATCAGCTGCAACTCAGCTTCAATAACTCAGAGTAGCCCATATGTCCCTCAAGACTTCAGGGGGAAAAGGGACAAGCATTTTCTTTATTTAAATTAGTCTGTTCCTTTATTATGTATTTTGCAAGCCTCTGGAGCATGCAGCCAGGACCAGTGTCAGTCTCCTCATTATATTAAATACAAGCTGTTTTTAATTGGCACCTTATAGTCTTCTATAACCAAATGGACTGAACCAAAATTTGAAAATACAACTGAAGGCTAATTAAGTGGCCTGAGAAATATCCAGATATTGCAAAACTATGAGGGGAGAGCAAATAAAATCAAGATTAAAATGTATTATTTTTTAAAAGTTTAAAATTTTTAAAATGTCTAAAAAGCATCCAGAAAAGCTTTGTAAAATGTGTCTAATATTAGTTCAGATAGTATCATATCAGTATGTAAATACAGCTGTTTGCTTCACTTGTTTATATGAATTATGCACAGCAAGAAAGTATAAAATATATTAAAATGCACAGATAAAAATTAGAACATAACTAGCTTTGTGAAATTAACATGAAAGCAGAACAGAGAAAATCAACATTGTAAAGCTTTATAAATTAGAACTTTATTTATACTCCATACAACTACACACTTTCATTTAAACTAGATTTGTTGTTTGAAGCCCTAACAATCTTACGTGTGAAACATGTCTCCTCCCTGGTAACAGAAGTAGATCTGGTCACTATTACCATCGTCTAATTAATACCCACATAGAGAGGGCTAGAATAATATGGGCTAAATCCAGCTTCCAGGCAGTTATCTGAGGGTTGGTACAAAGGTACATACAGGTACCTTTGAGGTACATATAGGCCAATTCTGTGGGCAAACAATTAATATACAGAGCCTCTGAAATCAACTTGGCACATTTTGATTGGAAAGGCTGCAGTGATGGTATTCACTTAATCCCGTTTTGTGGGTTCTAGAAGTAATCACCACCTATTAATTTCAATAGGTAGGCTACAAGCAAATGATTTCTCACACTTCCAGCCTTGTCCTATGTTCATCCATGTTGGACCTCAGATTCATGTTGTGAATAGTTGCTAGAAACCCTAAAACTTTCAAAAAGCCACCACTCAGATGAGATACTGTTCAAATTCAACTCAAGGGTGTGAATGAGGCATATATATGTTACATCTCTGTTCACTGAAGGATGTACACATGAACACACTAAAACAAACAAAGACCGGCAAAGCTTAAAACTCTTAAGACAGAAAATAGGCAAGTAAAAAATGCAAATAGGAAAGAGTGAAGAAACAAAAAGTAGTAAATAGGCTTTATACTATGTAACTTCCCTGCTCCTTGATTAATATTCATCTTATAAGATTTTGGGGGCAAGGACGACACTGTAACTATTCTCAGTAGATAGTTAAATGCATGTGTAAGGCCTGGTCTACACTACAGAGTTAGGTCAATTTTGGCAGGTTATGCCAAGTTATTGTGTAGGTGACTACACTACATCATTCCTCCTACTGCTTTAACTCGCCCACTATGCTGACCTAATAAATCCACCTTGTCAAGAGGCATAGCGCTTAGGCTGACATACTTAGGGTGATGCAGTGTCAGTATAGACACTGCATTGCTAACGTTGACTTTAGTGGACTCCAGGTGGTGTCCTACAATGCCCCACTGTGACCGCTCTGGTCACCTTTTAAGAAAAACTCTGCTCTCTGGAGGCCAGGTACACCAGAACACATCTCTCCCCTTTTAAAGCCCCAGGAATTTTTTGAAATTCCATCTCATATTTGCTTGGCGTGGAGAGCTAACGTAGCAGCTGACCATGCAGGCTCCATGCGGGAAAAGTGCTCCAGCCTGGAGTACACCAGAGGTGGTGGATCTCCTGAGTCTGTGGGGAGAGGAGGCTGTTCAGGTACAGCTCTGATAGAGCTGTAGGAACTTCAATATCTATGGCCAGATTGCCTGGGGCATGGCAGAGAAGGGCTAAGATAGGGACATGCAGCAGTGCTGCATGAAAATCAAGGAACTGTGGCAGGCATACCAGAAGGCAAGGGAGGCAGACAGTCATTCTGGTTCAAAGATGCAGACGTGCTGCTTCTACAAGGAGCTGCATGCCATGCTTGGTGGTGACCCCACCCTCACCACCAAGCACCCCGTTAATACTTCGGGGGAGTCACAGGGCACTGCAGTGAACCCTGAGGACAAGATGCTGGACGAGGAAGAGGAGGAGCATGGGGGACAGGTGACGGGGATACGGTGGTGTACTCAGTTTGCTTGACTATTGCAGGGACATATCTTCTGATATACTACTTTTTAAATCAGGCTAGAAGAGGTAGTGGAGGTAGAGGAAATAACCAATGGAGGTACAGTTGCTATCTGCTTCTCATTCCCCTTACAGTTAGGCAGAGGGGGCCCTGCAGAACAGTTTGTTTATATGCACTGGGATGTCCTGTGAATCCTCCCTATAGATCTATAGGAAACTTCCCTGGAGGTAATCTGCAATCCTCTGCCAAAGGTTTCTTGGGAGGACTGCCTTATTTTTTTCCTGTGGTAGGATGCTTTCCCACGCCAGTCAGCAATTATGTCAGCAGGCACCATTGCAGCACAAAGGCTAGCAGCATACAGACCCGGTGTGCATCCAGAGGTGTGCTGGAGCGGTTTACTTTCAGCCTCGGTTACCCTCATGAGTGAGATATCAGCTAAAATCACCACTGCTTGTGGAAAACTGTGCCAGTATTCAGTTCAATTGCCCTATCCACTTGTACTGATGCCTGAGTGCTACCTCTCCACCTATTATACCGTCTCACCTCCTTCTCACAGACCATACTCAACATGGCTGGGACTGTTGCAATGCTCTATAAATTTCAAGGGGGAAGTGAGAATGTTGTGCTTGTAACTTGTGTGGATCAAGGGGAGTGAATACACTCACAATGGTACCTCTGTCCATCTTTTTTTTTTAGCAGCTGCAAAAGAGACCCTTGAGGGTCTCCATCCACACTGGTGGAGCAGCTCAGCCAGATAGGCAAGAGAAAGAGGACGACAAGGGAAGACATGTGCCAGACTGTCCTGAAAGCCTCTGGCACTTTGGATTGCAAGCAGAGCGCTTGGAGGGTCCTGATAAATGACAAAATCCAGAGGGATAGTGAGGACGTGAGAAACAGGCAGCAAAAGATGATAGTGCTGCTTTGGGAGCAGACAGACATGCTGCAGTCCCTTACTGAACTTCAGGCTGAGCACATCCGGGTTCGTCTTCCCTTCAGCCAACAGAAAACTGCATTCTGGGACCTCCATACATTCTCCCAACTCATTTCACGAATCTTTCAGGGCCACAGCAATACCCCAGGCACTGAACCCCATGGGAGAGTACACACAATGCCAGTCACACATACACCCAGCTGTGAGCAACTATGTTGGTGTATGTGTTAGTGAATTCTTGTTCCTTACCCTTTAACGATACTTTTACCTGTATGAATGACGTTTATTTCAGCTTTAAATAGGTATGTTTGCATGGGTGTGGAATAAAAGTATATTTCTGGAAACTTAATTCATCTTTATTAGTCTCCAACATACAGTGACTGTGGCCAAAATATAAAGATAAACAGCAACAGCTGTATTTGCATTGTTATAGTAGCATGCATACATCACTCATTAAAAGGTTCAGGGCATGGTGCAAAAAAAAACCACAACAAAAAACAATGCCTAGCACAGTACACTACAGCAATACACATTACTGTGGCTCATTGTTAAAATGCTCCTTCAAAGCCTCCCTGAGCTGAACAGCCCCCCATTGAGCCCTTCTTATTGTCCTGGTATGTAGCTGTTCAAAATCAGCAGACAGCCAAATCCACCTCTATGCTCCACCCCTGCGGAAATTTCTCCCCCTTTGCTTCACAGATATGAAGCGCACAGCAGGCATCTATGACCATGGGGATATTTTCTTCATCTAGGTCTAATCTCTTGAGTAGACAGTACTAGTGGCCCTTCAAACAGCCCGAGGCACATTCAACAATCATTCTGCACCTGCTAAGCCTGCTATTGAAGTGCTCCATGCTGTTGAGATGGCTGGTGTACAGCTTCATGAGCCACAGGAGTAAGGGGTAGGCAGGGTCTCCCTGGATCACTATTAGCATTTTAACATTCTCCCAGTGGTAATCCTTTGATCTGGAAAGAAAGTCTCTGTTTCCATCTTTCTGTACAGGCATGTGTTCCTAAAGATGCGTGTTCATACACCTTTCCTGACCAGCCCTTGCTGATGTCAGTGAAATGACCCCATGATCCACAAGCACTTGCACCGCCATAGAAAAGCAGCCTTTTCTGTGTGTGTACTCTGTTGCAAGGTGGTCTGGTGCCAAAATAGGGATATGTATGCCATCTATTGCCACATCGCAGTTGAGGAACTCCATTACTGCAAACCCATCCACTATGTCCTGCACATTGCCCAGAGTCACAAGTCTTCAGAGCAGGAGGTGATTAATGGCCCTGCACACTTGATTTACCAACTCCAAACAATTTCCGACTGATCGATAACAATCTGGCATTGCAAGCTTCCACAAAGCAATCACTTGCTTCTCCACTGTGAATGCAGCTCTCATTTTGGTGTCGCTGCACCAAAGGACTCTGATGAGCACTGAACAGTTCCATGAATGTGGCCTTGTGCATCCAAAAATTCTGCAGCCACTGCTTGTCATCCCATTCCTGCATAACATTGTGATCCCACCAGTCTGTGCTTGTTTCTTGGGCCCAGAACCATCAGTCTGCCTTGTGCAACTCCTCCGTGAACGCCAACAGCAATCTTGAATTGTTTCTTTCTATGGCGCACAGCAAGGCAGCCACCCAAGGCATCATCATAGGACTCATAGCTCAGAAAAAACTGCAAGATTGGGCTTGTTGAGTACATATTGCTCAATGAAATACTGAAGAGGAGTGCAGGATCCATGCTTCTCACAAAGATGGCAGATGCACAAACTAGCAGGGCTTTGGAAAAGTGGCATGAAATGTAATAGGATGCCCATTGAATGATGGAATAAAGAAAACTGCATTATGGAACGCTGAATTCATGTTCCCAGCCACCCCGTGTGACCCGTTTGGACTCATGACACATTGCAACCCCTTCCCAAAACTCCTGGCACTAGATGGTAGAGAGTTGCACAGTGGAATAACTACCCACAGTGCATTGCTCTCTGCATCAGTGCAAGCACTGCCACTGTGGATGTGCATCGGCGACACAAGGAGTGTAGTGTGCACATGCAACAGCAGTTTAATTACAGAGGTGGCTGTATGTTGACATAACTTAAGTCTGTTTAATTTTGTAGTGTAGACAAGGCCTAAGTCTTTGAAAGACTGGGGTCCAAGCAATTAAACTAAAGAATTGGAGGCAAGAACAAGAATCAGTCTATCATATTAAACATTTATATCAACATATTTAAATATTGAACTTAAATATTTTTAAATGTAGCAGTTGTGAACATTGTGAAAATGAGATAAGAAGGTGAGAAAGATGAGGAAGGTTTTAATTCAAATAAAATCTTTCACTTTCTCCTCCCTTCAATGCTCCTTCCCATTATCTTCAAAGATGACATTTAAACCTGTCTTAGCTTCTTCTAACAGCAGTTAAGTCTTTGTCTGTTGAAAGAGTTAGAGCAGCTTGAAGTACAAAACAAAGGTTTCTTTATAGACACTTAACATTTTAGCTGTTCAGCAGTTCCCAAATGTGAATATTCCTGCTTCCTTGTATCAGGTGATTTGAGATTATATAAAGTTCTGCTGTTTAGCAGAAAGTATGAGCAGAGGACAGACATATCCAAGGCACTCACTCTTCTGATGCCTACATTACTCTGCTTTGGGATGGACTCACAAGAACTCTTAATTATGAACAGAGGAAGCTGATAGCTATCTTTCAATATCTGCCTAGGAAGTCTATCCTACACTGCTGACTAGAGCCTCATCCTCCTACAGTGATATCTGATATTTGTTTAATGATTACCTTTATTTTGAACTTTTATCTTCACATATTACCCTATTCTATCATGACCTGTGTTGCTTTAATTGTCTTCAAGATGGCTTCATATATACTGCCTACCACAAAATTATTTAACAGCGATATTTGTATATGAACCTGATAAAAAAAAAAACAGATCCAGACTTGATTTAAAAAAAATATTTCACATCATGTTACACTCCACCTTATGGTTACACATATATATAAGGCCAAAGGCAAGAGACTGATAAAATGCTCCTTATTACATTCCACACCCCCAAAGAGATCAATGGAATGTAGAAATAAATGCAGACCATTCCCTTAATAAGAGTTCATTTTCAAACAAAACTATCTCAGCTTGGCATGTTGAAGCTGCTACTAAATTTGATGTGTTTGTAATGAACATAGGTTTAATACTACAAAATGTCATTTTCTCATTTAAAAGGCTAGACAATTAAGAATGCATACAGAAGACTAAATAGCTGCTGAGTGAAATTTTTCATAGGAAGTTTAGCATTTCTGTTCAGTAGGAAGAAATGGCTCCTCAGGTGGGTTCTTCTGCCGTTTAATACACACTTTATTGTAATGGCCAGTTTAAGCTGAATAGAAGTTGGATGATTGAGATACTTTGATTTACACCTTGTCAGAACGTAGGGTATTCTCCTCCCTGAGTAAATTTTGACAAAACCAAAAAAATACCTGTTCACTGACATTTTCCAGGGAAAATGTTGACTTTTTGGCAGAAAACTGTGCCTTTATTTTCCATTTTGAAACACCATTATAGTACATCATGGGATTTGTAGGTCAGGTGCCTCATGTTCCCATTTTCCTAGACTTCATGATTTGACTACATGTTCCAAGGCATACCACAGTTTCCCTTCTTGCTGAGCCACCATGGTGAATTTTCGGAGTCCCTGACCATCGTGCACCGTGGCTGATGCAGTCCGGTTGGAGAACCCAGCCCACACAAGAGAATGGAGATGGGAGGCACCTGAACTACAACTCTCATGGAAGAAACAAATCAAAATTTTCCACAGAAAGCAGAGACTTCTTGTGAAAAATGCGTACGGCCAAAACCACCAATTTTCCATCAAAAACAAGTCAATGGAAAAAATTTCAACTAGCTCTACTTTGAGTTCTGTGTTTCTGTAATATAAGGCAAAGACTTCCAATTTCCTGAAATGTGGTACACTTGAGTAATATTTCACCTTAAATCCAAGCTACATAACCTATGGAATATCTTTTGGAAAAGGGGGTTTAGAACAAAATATATCTAACAAGATAGACTAATTCATAAGAAATGGGTTAATTTTAGAGACATGATATTTGGGATTCCTCCTCATGACCTCTTGTCTGGAGAGAAGCAAGTGAAATGCACAGACTTTTCCTTAACGGAACAACTAGCTCTTAGGTAGCTGACACTGCAGCAAGCGGAAAGTCCACCTTAAGAGAGGTGGGTCAAGAGGGAACTCGGCCCTCATGGTTTGAAGGAAGCAGGGCCTATAGAACATGTATGGATAGATTTAAATTCCACTTTGCAAGCATACAGATAATTTTAGGATGATGTGAAGCAAAGTTTTTAAAAATCTGGAGAAATGAGTAGCTAAAGTAGAATAATTATCTGACAGATGGAGATTGCCCAAGGCTGCCACTTGCCGCATAAAACACTGAGACTGAGCTTTTATTTCTTTTTTTTTTTAAACCCAACATTAGACATTCCAAAAGCATGCTGAATATTAACTGTGGAAGGTACAACATTATGTTCAGTATAAATGCTGTCCAGATTTAAAAGTGGATTTTTTTAAACTGAACTAAAGTGTCAGAGAGTGATTCTAAATACCCAGATACAAGCAATACAGACCATATAGTGACAATACCACAAGGCAGAGTCTTGTGGCATCCAGATAAACATTGACCCGAGTGTGTTGTAACCCTCCTCCTTCACTATGCCAATGATGGCAGCCTTCATTGCATATTTCTATCACAAGAACCTTTGTGCCTTTTTCCATACTGTCCCTCATACAAATAATGCACCCTCCGAATCAGTTTACACAGCCAACACCCTGGCCTCATTCAAAACCCTTCTTAAGAGCTACTTCTTCTGTGATGCCTGTGGTAAATGCCTTAATAAGTCTAAGCAAATGGTTTGTTAGGGATCAATTTACACTTCTTTTTCATGTATTAGAAAACAAAACTTTGACATTTACACTTAGCTAATATATGCAAATGTGTGTTCCTATCACTGTCACTCCCCCACTGAGTTCTACACCCACTTTTTGCATCTTGTCCTTGTTTGTACTGTAGCACTTTGGGACAGGGACTACCTTTTATTTTATGTTCATAGGGGACCCCCAGGACAATGGGACCCCAATCTTGAGTGGGATATTTGGGTACTAATATAATACAAATTATAATCTTGTGGAATTGATATTGTTATGATTTGTATACAGCTCAGACACTAAAGTGATTAGTGTGGTATAAGAACCTGTACAGAACAGAACACAGTGCCAGGAATGGAAAGGCCCTGTCTTTGAAGACCTGACAACCTAAACTGACAGTTCATAAACAAAGTAAAGGGGAAGGAAAGGCCACAAAAAACCTGCACAGTGTATTGTGTTAGTTTAACAGTTTTTGTGTTATGATTTTTCCAGTCACTGGTTGGTTAATAAAAAGAAAAGGAGTACTTGTGGCACCTTAGAGACTAACCAATTTATTTGAGCATAAGCTTTCGTGAGCTACAGCTCACTTCATCGGATGCTCACGAAAGCTTATGCTCAAATAAATTGGTTAGTCTCTAAGGTGCCACAAGTACTTCTTTTCTTTTTGCGAATACAGACTAACACGGCTGTTACTCTGAAACCTGGTTGGTTAATATTTCTCAGCTTGGGAAGAAAAGGTAGCACTAGTATTCACAGACAAGTCTGTAGGATTTATAGGGCAACTCATGACTGAAATAAGGAGACTACTATTTATATGAAATGACAAATCATGGTCTTCATGTCCATTCTCTGACAATTAAAATTACTTGAGCTTTTTCCCCATTAAATGCTCCAGATTACTCTAGCTGTAAAGGAAAAGTATATCACATCATCTAACATTACATCCAACCAAAGGGGTCTGTGACTAGCTCTCTATGGCTCAAAGAATGATTTCATATATTTGTTGGTAGCAAAAAGGTCTAGGATTGGATTATAGCAAGTGTATGGTGTCCTGAAACATATTTCACTTCAACTCCCAGACTCCAACCCTGTATTACTGAGAGTTGACCCTTTGTTTCAATTTTTCTGAATGTATGTGGCCAACATGGTTACATTGTCATCTGCCTCTTACACTTCCAGCACACACACTGCTACTCCTGACTTCCTGATACCCAAGCACGTTTTTTTAAAATTACACCTTATAATTTATTTCTCCCTTAGAAGATGGGTAAAATTCCTTTGAACCTTTCCTATATGTCAAAGTTCCACACAAAATTGATGCTCTTCTGTGATTTGAAATAGTATCAATGGTTTGACAAATCTGATTGTCCCACCTGTTAGGATGCTTCCATTCAGAGCCAATCAGACCAAACATTTGTCTGTCATTTGTTTTTCACACACTGTTCAGAAAGCCACCAGGCAAACTGCACAAAGGGAGAGCTAACAGAGAAATGACTGAACAGTTTTGAGATTCAGTTCTTGTACGCCACTACTATGTATCTAGCAGTTTGCGGACACTGACAAACTGATGCCTGAGGATTCTTCAAATGTTTCAACATTTGTTTCATTTTTCCAGAAATGTTCTTAAAATGTGGTTCTTTGGGATAAGTTACCTCAGACTTTTAAAGTATTTCTCCATTTGTGATAAATCCAGGGTGCTGCAGAGCAGCAATCGAATATCTTATTTCTGCTAATGTGCTTTGATTAACAGGTTTCAGAGTAACAGCTGTGTTAGTCTGTATTCGCAAAAAGAAAAGGAGTACTTGTGGCACCTTAGAGACTAACCAATTTATTTGAGCATGAGCTTTCGTGAGCTACAGCTCGCTTCATCGGATGCATCCGATGAAGCGAGCTGTAGCTCACGAAAGCTCATGCTCAAATAAATTGGTTAGTCTCTAAGGTGCCACAAGTACTCCTTTTCTTTTTGATTAACAGATCACTCAGCAATGAAATAGATATGTATGTTCATGTTCCTGAAGTTTTACTGCTATTAGGATCAATATAGTTTATGCAAAACACAAGAAACCACTCAAAGGCTGAAGAGCCTGCAGTTATGAGACTACAACCTGGGGAAATCTGAAGGAATTTCAAAGTAATGGCAAGTGAAGTTAACCTTCTTTTAAATGTATGGAATAGGGGAGATCTCCAGTTTGAATTTCTTGCTTTTGTGAGATGCAGGCCCTCCACCAAAACTGTTTTTCATTCAGCTGATTATTAAATACAACTAAAACTGGACTAGGACTTTAGGATCAAGCATCTGTGTAACATAAAAACAAAAAACTATAAAATCTGCCTTTTACTGGGGTGGAGTAATGCTTGTAATTTACAGCAACTTGCTGTAGTAATAACATTTGACTTTTATAGAGACTTTTATCCTGATGATACTTTACAAATTATGGGCTTGATCCTGCTCCTTTTTAATTCAATGGCAAAATTCCCATGGACTTCAATGGGAAAAGAACTGAACAGAATAAAAGAATCATCCAACCATCCATCACTGAATACAGTTATGTCTGGAGTGAATACAGCAGCTACTTAATAAAGAACACCACCACCTCAGAACAACTTAGAGATAGAAACTACATGTGAAACCATAGGAGGAATGTTAGGTAGGTAGAAAATAATTATACAAATGGGAATTTGATATCACCACAGACAATCCCCCCCCCTCCCCCCGCCCTTCTTTTCTGTATGAAAACTACCACAAGATTATTACAAGTAATTAGGATCTCAGTTCCATATTCCATCCAAAAGACTATGGGTCCCACAGCACAGTGTTCCGTAATCCCATGCTAAGGGCACTAGATAAGTACTGCTGCAGTGAAAAGACTGATAGTGGTTGAATCACCAACACACAGTTCTTAATTTGTAATGAAAGAGGTGTTGGGGCTCAAACAATTTTTAAATTTTCATAACTGACATGGCAAGCCCAGAGGTGCGGGGGCTATGAACTGCCAAGCCCAGATCTGCCGGGGCTCAGCCCCGGCAAGCCCTGGCACAAATTGAGCACTGCCAACACCACTTCCTAAAATAACTTGAGTATTCTTATAATTTGACCTGCACCAACACTGCTTAGGTTGTGAGCGCTGATAAGATCACATCCTGAGGTGGTAGGGATCTAGGTATTTGCCCATGTTTAAAGTAAAAGTTAAAGTAGAATGGAGGACTTGCTAATTGTGAGCAGTAAACTTTGCTTACTATTTCAGAATCCATTTATTCAGCTCTCCATGGAGAGCAGAAAGGATTCTCAAGTGTTTATTTGAGATAAATGCGGCTTTGTCTCACCATTTGTCAGTGACAGATCAATATAGGGACATAAATTCTGATTCCATAAACATCACTGCTTAATTGTATTATAAAATAACGGATGAATTTCAGCGTACCTCTCTAATCACTTCTGTATTGCTCAGCTGTCAAGCCTCCATCCAGTATATAGTATTTTTGACCTAAGGGAAAAAACCACTTCCCTTAACAGGTTGACAGTTATATCAATGCCTGCTTTTTCAGAAAGCCTAGCTTGGGAACAAACCAAAAGGAAGCCCAATGCCATAATTTTAGAATTGCTAGCAGCGAGGCATTCAGTTTAATGAAACAGATTTTCTAGTTATATTAGAACTCAATCTAACAGGTGCTTGTTCATAGCCATTTTATTATAGCAGTGCTCAGAGTCCTGAAACTCCTTTTTAAAGCATAAACTTGTATGTGATTCTTTTTGATACTCCTGCAGCATCTAAAAAATCCTTATATTTCTGTTATTCCTTTCAAACAACTGTACTAGCCATGCTGGAAGAAAGACAAGGTAATGAATGTGGTTTAATTAGGCTGCAGCTTTTTTCATTTAAAATGTCTGGAAATACTCAGCAACAAATTGTACAATGCATGTCATCAATATTTCCTGGTCTCCAACTCTTTGGCTGGCTTCAGCTCTCTCCCTTACCAATCTGTTCCCAGCCAGGCAACTGCTAGGACCCCACCAATTTCCCCTATGAGGGTTAAGGGGTCTTAAAAAGGGAGGGAGATTGATTCCCCACTGTACAAGACATTAGGAACCATGAATCCCGCTTCCCCAGTTTCTTTAAGGGATGTTTTCCCTTTACATCCCCTTCAAATCTGTTTTATCTGATATCCCTTTTCTAATGAGTACCCACACTGGTATGTGTCACATTTTTTATTTACTAAATTGCGAAATTTTAACCTAATTTCCCTGCCCCTCCCCATCGAGTCCTTGACCCACTGTGAGCAAGGTGATAAAGTCCACTACACTTCAGCCAATCTGGCAGTGAGGGGAAAATTCCTTCCCAGACCCCAAGAAAAATTGGTGACTCGCATAATGTCCACAGTGGATCATGAAGAAACTCAATTTTACTCTGATTCCATGATGGGTATTGCCTGTCTGATCCTAATGAGAGGGCTTCTCTGTACCCGCCCGAAGTATAAATACTGTCCTCTCCATCCCCTTCCTCTGTTCATCTGGAATGGCAGTGCCTCCTGCCCCATACACACACGCCTGGTCTGGCGACTTCCTGTTCCTCTTTGCCCCATCCAGATAAACTTCCCCCTCTGCTATCAATTGCAGATGGAGCCCTTATAAGAGGAACAAGCCCTTTTCTTCCAGCCAGCCAGATAAATGACTCACCTTACACAGTTCCTGGGACGACATTGTTAAGGTTTTGCCAAGCAATAAACTGAATAATTACATTAACAACTGCCAATTAATTGCACCATATTACTTATACATTATTTGTGATTAACTGGTCAGAGGCTATGATTTTATTTCCTTAAAAATTACAATGAATAATATTTTACTCAGTACTTCATTAAATTTCTTTTGGTAGGCCCCTGTGAGTTTAGTTATGTTAAAAACTTAATTAAAATGTTAACCTTTAACAACAGTTAGGCTGCTGGTATGTGGAGACCACAGCCTGTCATACTCACCAATATTGTTTCATTGTGCTCTCCTGTTCATCTGTTTGTCAGTCTGTTCTCTTATTTATACTTGCCTATACTCAGAATGTAAACTCTTTTGGGCAGGGACTGACTTTTTTTTCTGTGTTTGTACAGCACCTAAGCACAATGAGGTCCTGGCCCACAAATGAGGTTCCTAGGCACTATAATACACAAATGATCTAATAGCTGAAAGCCTGTGCTGTTGCACAGGTCTGACAGTTGGATCAAACAATCCATTTTCTATGTCCACACCACCTTATGTTCACACTCCTCCTTCATGCAACCAATGAAACTGCTGCATGCAAATTAGCTGTAGAGGAAAGATGGTGATTGGTTGAGTTGCCTTTGATATCACAATAGGATAGAATTGTTTGCACAGGAATAATCTGTAAAGTCAATATGGCTCTGAATTTAAAAACTGAATGATAACAGAACACAAATCCAAGTGATTGAACGGATGATATTCTGAAAAAAAAGAGCCCTCAGCCATATTTGTAGTTGTTTTCCTCGCTTCACACTGGCTCTATGGACATTCTATGCTTCAGAGTGACATGTAGTCTGACAATCCTGGATTCTTTTTACATATATAATAATAATACATGTGATGTAGTAAAGCACACACTGAAAATATATGGTGTCTATATGCTAATAATCAAGCAACCCAGGTAAAAATATCTAGGTTTGTAATCTAAGTTGTTCATTTACCCGTTGCATTTGATATTTAGAGCTTAATTTTCAAAAGGGGCTGTCTGAACTGGCTATGCAACATCTGCTTATGCAGGGAATATGGGTGCAAAGATATATAAAGTAGGCTTGGAAGGATTAGATTTTTATCAATAAATATAGGTAAACATCGATTTAACCCTACGCACGCAAACTGACAAAAATATTTCCACCGATGATAACTGAAATTTATAGACGGGCAAAGTAAATAAATGATGCTTGAGAATTTAAGAGAGTTTGATTTAAGGATATTTATTTGATATATTTTGACATGCAAGGTTGACAATTTGTGTTTTAATGGTTCTAAAGCTTTAACTTCTTGAATCTCAGCATTTATTGTCAGCAATTGTGAAAATTTAAATAGATAAAAACTGGAAAAAAAAGCTTAAAAATAACTTTGATATTATCTGTCAAAATTAGAAATAAATACAATTACAATTCCGCCAAGCCTGCATACAAGTAACCATTTGCACACAAATTTAGAAGTCACTTCTGTATTTTGGGCACCAAACATATAATGTAGCTGGAATATAATAAATGTTTTCAGTTTTTGAAAATAGGACTTTCCATATGAGAACAGACCAATGATTTATGTAGTCAAGTATCCTACCTCCAACAGATTCTAGGCAAGTTTCTAGAAATTGTTCTTGTTTATAACATTTTCCTTGTCTAATCTAATAGTAACATAAATCTACCAAATTGAATAAATTATAATCAGCATCTTGTCTCTGCTTATTATTTCTGTGTGAAATCAGTATCATCTTATCAAATGCATACTTCACTTAAAATGAAACGATAGAACTTTTTTTGTTTGGATATCATGGCTCATCACTGTAACATTTTAAAGCTTCAGCAGAAACCACAAAAAACTACCCTGCAATTAAATACCTTGTTTGGCTAATATAGCTTAATTTTTATTATGGAAAATTGTCCAGTTGAGCAGTTATAATGTGATTACTATCAATATCCTTTCTTAAGAAAGCAAAGTGAACATAAGAATGTGTTGTTTTTTTTAAACTGGAAACATCTGCCTCTCAAAAGCTAAACTTAAAAACAAACATTCTAATATATTCCCTACAGTAACAGTTTTTCTATTGGGTATTAAATACACATTTTCTGTTGAAATCCAAACAGGTATTTTTTGGCTTTGTGCCATACCCACAAGTTAGTAGTTCTATATATTTTCAGATAATTCTCCATGTCCTTAGGATGAGAGAAACTCACAATCTACCACAATCTCTATATATTAACAAGACCTGCAAGTATTTTAAAGAGTTAGATGTACTATTATTTCTATTATTCAATTCTGTTCACTGGAATAATGAGCAATTTATGAATTAACTCAAAAACTACATACTTCATAGTTACTAGAGGAATGAAGAGAAAAGCTAAAAGTAACTATATCAAACTGTCAGCAGGAATAAGACCCAGATATTAAAATATTAAACAACCTGAAAATCAATTAACTTGATTTTAAACAAAACCTCTTCCATGGAAAACGTAACTTAATGACTTAAACCCCAGTACAATCACACATGGGAACTGCCCTTGCTTAATATATTTATGCAATTTACAAGCAGCAGATGCACCACACAGAGAAATATGTAGATGTGACGTAATCTAAAGAACATTTAAATGTCTTGGGCTATGAAACCTTACCTTCCTTGATGGGTTTTTGGTGGATATTAAAGAATAACTAATAAGTCAAAGAGCTACATTAAAGTAAGGTCTTGAATAAATCTTCATTGTTACATCATTTGTGCAATTGTGGATAGATAATAATTTAACATACAGCAAATTTAATTTTTAAAAGCACAAGAGATGCTGTTGAATGTAATGTGTCTTCTTTCACAATAACAAATTAGGGAAATTCAGTTATAAGTTTGACAAGAGCTACATTATATACATCTGTAGTACAGCTTCTTGGTACAGTACCAACCACAAGTCAAAGAAACAACTGGCTATGCTTCTAATGGACAAATGCTACAGAAAGTGAAGTAGGCTGTGTGTGTGGGAGAAGGGGAGGTAAATCTAGAAAAGATCAAGAAATAATACCAGAGAAATTTTTGCTGCTAAGGACCATTCAAGTGAATATTTTAGATTATATTTAAAAAGGGTAAGGAAGGGAAGAGATTACATACCCTTCTCCACCAATTCTTGTTATCTTTAGACGAAAATCAACAGAATTCAGACTGGGTGGCTTCCATTTCAAAATATCATCACATCGACCAGGCTTGTATTTCTAAAGCAAATTAAAGAGCAGTTTAATTATGCTTTATTAGGTTTTATTTTTAAGTTAAAATTCAGCATTTTCTACTTTATCACTGTTTACTTCTGGGGTAGTTGTAGTTAAGTATATTCTTTTAACTGAAGTATTTGGCAAAATGTATGACAAAATACAATAGTTAGATGCAACAAATAGAGTAGTCACCATTTCATTTTACATCTGATTTGCTATCCCACTGTATTCAAACAATTGCACAGGACAAAGAACTGAGAAAGAAAATATAAATTAACATACTTGTCAGGTCTTTCTGGCTAATAAAAAGATAACATTCTCCTAGAAAGGTGTTTTCACATGGAAATTCTTAAACTGAGATGAAACAGCATAAGAATAATCTAAAATGTTAGATAGATAGATATATAGATAGAAACATCTTTTTTGCACCCTCAAATTTTTCAGATTATTTTAAGACTAGTGATTCTGTTAGCTGTACTGCTTTTTCTGTTTTGTTATGGGTTGTTTATTTCTTTAAACACAATGTGAACAAGTCATGATCAGTCACCCCATTTTTTCCTCAGATAGATCCAATTAGGAACATTTTTCTACCAGCGGAAGACTGTGCTGCATAAAAATTAAAGAAAACCATGACTGCTACCTTTGTATGCTGCTTTTCTATCCAGGAACAATACGCACAGATGAGTTGCCTAAGAGATAGTGTACCTACTTGACTGAACTGTAAGATGCAACTTACAGGGTATAATGAAAACTATAGTATGTTAAGTATTCAGTGATATGGTAGAATTCACCAGTTTACTGTATTTTAAAATAAAGTCAGGCAGTGGGTTGGGGGTCTGAGTGTGTGGGAAGAACTACCTTGTTACCTACTACTATATGATGCTCTTTGCATTTAAACTAGGACTCATCTATGTGATTTACATGTAAGAGACCTATGGCATTTAGTCAGAAGTTCCTGTCTGTATTTAGCATTTCTATTTCTTTATAATGTAATCTTCTCTTATATCATCAGGGATAAGACGAATAACCATCATCAAGGCTATGTTTTAGTCATGGGTATTTTTAGTAAAAGTCATGGATAGCTCATGGACAGTAAACAAAAATTCACAGCCCGTGACCTGTCCATGACTTTTACTATATACCCCTAACTAAAACTTGAGCTGGGGGTCCACAGGTGCTTGGGGGAGTGTGTGTGTGCGTGCGTGTGTGCGGGGTGTCCAGGGGCACCGCGGGTGCTGGGGGAGAAAGGGGTGGCCCAGGACCCCCACTGGCACTGGTGGGAGAGGGCAGCAGCGTGCAGCCTGGGACCCTTGCAGGAGGGGGAAGGTTGGGAGGGGCTGGCAGGCTCCCTACCTGGCTCAGACCGACATGTTTCTGCAGCTCCTAGGGGGAGGGGCGGCCAGGAGGGCTCCACATGCTGCTCCTGTCACAAGTGCTGGCTCCGCAATGCCCACAGGCCGGGAACCACAGTCAATGTGAGCTGTGGGGGGTGGCAACTGCAGCTGCAGGCAGCACACGGAGCCTCCTGGCCCCTTCACCTAGGAACTGCAGGGACATGCCGATGGGAGCCGGGGAGCCCCCCAGGCAAGCACTGCCCCACACTGCAACCCCTTAACCCACCCTGAGCCCGCTCCTAAACCCCAACTGCTGCTGGCCATGGGGCTGCCCGGCTTGGGCAGCCCCTAAGCCAGCCGCACCGGCCGCTGCAGATGTCACGGAAAGTCAGAATCAGTGACTTCCATGACAGACACGCAGCCTTAACCATCATTATGGCTCATTAGTTCTCCCAACCAAATAAACATGCCTCCACTCTCTTCCTTCTAGATCTATCATTTCAGTGGAATTAATAAGACATGACTGCACTGTAACATTTAACTGCTTTTCCTTGCTCTGCTTGATATGTATACTATTGTGAGCTATCCAGGGCAAGTTGACTATCTGCACACCCTTCTGCAAAGGGCCTAGGACACTGTTGGTGATATACAAAAGAAGTCACAAGCCATAAAATATTAATCTCTCCTCCTTCTTAGAGTCCATTCATTTTAGATCTTCCAGCTGCCATCTCCGATCTCTTTCCATAGCTACCAGTCACTCCCTCTCACTGTCATTTCTCTCCCACACTATCCCTTACAAGAGTAATCTGTGAAAGACTGCAAGTCTGAAGTACCTACTTTCTTTCAAGGGAGGCTACTTGTCTCATTCCTAACTCTAGTAATCTGTATTTTCAAACCATAGTTTTGTCATTATTAGCTACTATGCTAAAGAGAGGTAGATATTAATATCACATAGACTTACTTACCTAACGGAATAGGACAATTATATAAGCATAACATTATTCAGAGTAAGGTCTTTAACCTTTCCAGGCTGCATTACTTCACTTCATATTTTAAAAAAAATCAGTTAATCATTTATTAAAAATTATCTTCAGGATAGATTAATTTATCAAAATGTGTTGATAGAAAATTGGAATAACTGAAAGTCCTGCACATCATCTTACTCAAAGTAGAGTTACTCTCCATAGTGATTCTCACAATGTATTGATGATGACAAATCAATTTTTTTTTTTTTTTGGTGAGGGAATGCCATTAAATAGGGATGATTTTTTACTACTAAATATATATTCCAGGAAGACATGATTGAGTTTAATACATGCAACTGTATTATTTATTGTTGTGTCTTTGGATTTTAATTTGGCTATGGCCAAATAGTATTTCTAGTTATTCAGTATTTGACCAAATATGAGTTCTTTAATACACACCAATTTGTACCAAACTTCTCCATAGTTTGTTTGTGAAATCATAAGTCATGGACTGCTGTTATCACAGTTGCTGAGAAACAGCGAGCAGAAGAAAGAAGCAAAAGTTGTTGGAGGAGCAGCTGCCTTTCCTTTGCCGAAATGAACAGAAGGTTCTGCCATTCCATCTACTGCTCTGTCCTTCCAACATGACTAAACTCCAACGTTTCTTAACTATCCTACCGTACTGTATCATCTGTCAAGACATGTAGAAAGCTGAAATCTTCATCTACAGATCTACTAGTGTAGCAATACTTATAATATAGTATATTGCAAGTGGTAAATCATTTGCAGAGCAAGATCACTGGAATACCCAGAATGATAGATTTATTAAGAACATAAGAAGGGCCATACTGGGTCAGACCAAAGGTCCATCTAACCCAGCATCCTGTCTTCCGACAGTGGACAATGCCAGGGGCCCCAGAAAGAATGAACAGAACAGGTAATCATCAAGTGACCCATCCCCTGTCGCTCATTCCCAGCTTCTGGCAAACAGAGGCAAGGGATACCATCCCTGCTGATCCTTTCTAATAGCCACTGATGGACCTATCCTCCATGAATTTATCTAGTTCTTTTTTTAACCCTGTTATAGTCTTAGCCTTCACAACATCCTCTGGCAAAGAGTTCCACAGTGCATTGTGTGAAGAAATACTCCATTTTGCTTGTTTTAAACCTGCTGCCTATTAATTTCATTTGGTAGCCCCTAGTTCTTGTGTTATGAGAAGGAGTAAATAACACTTCCTTGTTTACTTTCTCCACACCAGTCATGATTTTATAGACCTCGATCATATCCCCCCTTAGTCGTCTCTTTTCCAAGCTAAAAAGTCCCAGTCTTATTAAGCTCTCCTCATATGGCAGCTGTTCCATGCCCTAATCATTTTTGTTGTCTTTTCTGAAACTTTTCCAATATATCTTTTTTGAGATGGGGCGACCCACATCTGCATGCAGTATTCAAGATGTGGGTGTACTGTCCATTGATGTTTATAGAGACAATATGATATTTTTATATTATCTTATTACCTATCCCTTTCTTTATGATTGCCAACATTCTATTCACTTTTTTGACTGCCCCTGTACATTGAGTGGATGTTTGCAGAGAACTATCCACAATGACTCCAAGATCTCTTTCTTGAGTAGTAACAGTTAATTTAGACCCCATCATGTTATATGTATAGTTGGGATTATGTTTTCCAGTGTCCATTACTTTGCATTTATCAACACTGAATTTCATCTCCCATTTTGTTGCCCAGTCAGCCAGTTTTGTGAGATCCTTTTGTAGTACTTCGCAGTCTGCTTGCGACTTAATTATCTTGAGTAGTTTTGTATCATCTGCAAATTTTGCTACCTCATTCTTTACCCCTTTTTCCAGATCATTTATGAATATGTTGAATAGGTCTGCTCCCATTACAGACCCCTGGGGGACACCACTATTTATCTTTCTCCATTCTGAAAACTGACTATTTATTTCTATCCTTTCATACGAATAAATGGTAATAAACAATAAATTGTTTCCTATCTTTTAACCAGTTACCAATCCATGAGAGAACCTTCCTTCTTCTCCCATGACTGCTTACTTTGCTTAAGAGCCTTTGGCGAGGAACCTGGTCAAAGGCTTTCTGAAAATCTAAGTACACTATATCCACTGGACCCCCCCCTTGTCCACATTCTTGTTGACCCCCTCAAAGAATTCTAGTAGATTGGTGAGGCATGATTTCCTTTTACAAAAACCATGTTGACTCTTCCCCAATAAAGTATGTTAATCTATGTGTCTGACAAGTTTGTTCTTTATTACAGTTTCAATCAGTTTGCCTGGTACTGAAGTCAGGCTTATCAGCCTGTAATTGCTGGGATCACCTCTGGAGCCCTTTTTAAAATTGGCATTACATTAGTTATCTTCCAGCCATTTGGTACAGAAGCTGATTTAAATGATAGGTTACAGATTACAGTTAGTATTTCTCCAATTTCACATTTGAGTTCCTTCAGAACTTTTGGGTGAATACCATCTGGTCCTGGTAACTTATTAATGTTTAGTTTAGCAATTTGTTCCAAAACCTCCTCTAATGACACCTCAAGCTGGGACAGTTCCTCAGATTTGTCACCTAAAAAGAATGGCTCAGGTTTGGGAATCTCCCTCACATTCTCAGACGTGAAGAATGATGCAAAGAATTCATTTAGTTTTTCTGCAATGGCCTTATCGTCCTTGTGTGCTCCTTTAGCATCTTGATTGTCCAGTGGCCTCACTGGTTGTTTAGCAGGCTTCCTGCTTCTGATGTCATTTTTTTTGCTATTACTTTTTAAGTCTTTGGCTAGCTGTTTTTCAAATTCTTTTTTGGCCTTCCTAATTATATTTTTATACTTCATTTGCCAGAGTTTACACTCCTTTATATTTTCCTTACTAGGATTTAACTTTCACTTTTTAAAGGATACCTTTTTGCCCCTCACTGCTTCTTTTATTTTGTTGTTTAGCCACAGTGGCTCTTTTTTGGTTCTCTTACTATGTTTTTTAATTTGGGCTATACATTTAAGTTGAGCTTCTATTATGGTGTCTTTAAAACGTTTCCATGCAGCTTGCAGGGATTTCACTTTTGGTGCTGTACCTTTTAATTCCTGTTTCACTAACTTCCTCATTTTTGTGTACTTCCCCTTTCTGAAATTAAATGCTATAGTACTGGGCCACTGTGATGTTTTCCCCATCACAGGAATGTTAAATTTAATTATATTATGGTCACTATTACCAAGCGGTTCAGTTATATTGGACCAGATCCTCTTGGACCAGATCCTGTGCTCCATTTAGGACTAAATCAAGAATTGCCTCTCCTCTTGGGTGTTCCACGACTAGCTGCTCCAAGAAGCAGTCATTTAAGGGGTCAAGAAACTTTATTTCTCTGCATCCCATCCTGAGGTGACATGTACCCAGTCAATATGGGGGCAGTTGAAATGCCCCATTTTTTTTTGTTGAGTTTTTTATTTTAAAAGCCTCTCTAATCTCCCTGAGCATTACACAGTCACTATCACCATCCTGGTTAGGTGGTCGGTAATATATCCCTACTGCTATATTCTTATTATTAGAGCATGGAATTACGATTCATAGAGATTCCATGGTATACTTTGGTTCATTTAAGATTTTCACTTCATTTGATTCTAGGGTTTCTTGCACATATAGTGCCACTCCCCCACCAGCATGACCTGTTCTGTCCTTCCGATATATTTTGTATCCTGGTATTACTGTGTCCCATGGATTATCCTCATTCCACCAAGTTTCTGTGATGCCTATTATATCAATATCCTCATTTAATACAAGGAACTCTAGTTCATCCATCTTATTATTTAGACTTCTAGTATTGGTATATAAGCACTTTAAAAACTTGTCACTTTTTAGCTGTCTATCATTACATGCTGTAATTGAATGAGACTTTTTTTTATTTGACTGTTTCTCATCAGATCCTACCTGTATTTTATCTTCCATACTCTCCTGCTTACTAGGACATAAGAGAATCTCTATTAATAGATCCTCCCCGAAGGGATGTGTCTGTCTGAACCACATGCTCCTCCGCACTTGTCAGTTTTCCCTCAGCCCTTAGTTTAAAAGCTGCTCTACAACCTTTTTAATGTTAAGTGCCAGCAATCTGGTTCCATTTTGCTTTAAGTGGAGCCCATCCTTCCTGTATAGGCTCCCCCTTTCCCAAAAGTTCCCCCAGTTCCTAATAAATCTAAACCTCTCCTCTCTACACCATTGTCTCATCCACGCATTGAGACCCAGCCTGTCTAACTGGCCCCGCGTGTGGAACTGGAAGCATTTCAGAGAATGGTACCATGGAGGTCCTGGACTTCAGTCTCTTACCTAGCAGCCTAAATTTGGCCTCCAGGACCTTCCCTATGTCATTGGTACCTACATGTACCACGACCACCGCCTCTTCCCCAGCACTACATATAAGTCTATCTAGATATCTCGAGAGATCTACAACCTTCGCACCAGGCAGGCAAGTCACCATGCAGTTTTCCTGGTCATCGCAAACCCAACTATCTGTGTTTCTAATGATCGAATCGCCCATTACTAATACTTCTCTCTTCCTAATAACTGGAGTTCCCTGCCCCGGAGAGGTATCCTCAGTGCAAGAGGATACCATGACTTCATCTAGAAGGAGGGTCCCAACTAAGTATATTCACATACACTTCAGTGATCAACTGTTTTTTGTAAGAAATGTGTCGTGTCATAAGCCTTATGATTATTCAGAGACTTGACTCAGCCATTAATTAACTTTGTGAGGCTGACTCAGCACATATTTCTTCTGTTAGTCTCAAATGGGGCTTGGGTAATAAATGTTCTTTCAAATTTCACTGATATAGAGATAGAAAAATTCTTAGAATCTCCAAACTGGTCTGAAAGTCCTCCAGTCACAGGAATTCTTCCCTTCTACTTCGAAATCTGATTGTCAGCTATCTCAAGGACCAACGCCAATGTGGCTGCTTCAAGGATTCTAATTAAACATTCCTTCCCTAGAACACATGGAACCTTCTCTCTCGCCATTTCCCCCCTTCAGACAGAGACAGGTAATGGGACTGAGATGTAAAGTAACCTAGAGTCAAGATCCAAAGATCAGGACTTCTATGCCAGATCCTGAACAGAGAAATCCAAAGGCTTCAGAGGGCTCTGAGCAGGTACAAAAGCCTCTTCCAGGTTGAGGAATTTTTAAGCTCATGATCCTATTCACTTCTCACCTATGGTGAAGGCTACACAGGCCAAATTCCCCTTTGGGAAATGACATTTCCCAGCAGTGGAAAGACTACGCTAGCTTGTCCGATGTAGGGCATTGTATTCTTGAAGAAAAGATGCATTTACACGGTGTATGCCACTTCAGATCCATCACATCATGGATGTAAAACAAGCTCTTAATATAAATTAAAATTGCACTAAATTACCAACCCAATGTAAAATCAGCTGTGCTGAAGAAAAGAGAATGAAGAAATATTCTAATGGAATGGATGAAAAGAAAAAGTGGAGAATTTTACACACACACACACACACACACACCTTTGACTTTTGCCTTACTGGAGGCAATGGGCTTTTTCTTGAAGATGGAGTTACTCTTTCTACCTTTGCTACTAGGAACATGAACCAGGAGGAACTTAACTGTCTTGGTCATAAATTTGTGGCAATGGTAAAAATTTCAAAATTATTGCTGACATGCACCGCACTTATTGAGGACAACAGTAACTTGCATAAGCAGATCCAAGAGAACAATGGCAGTACAACCACACTAGTACAGGCCCTTATCGAAAAAGAAAATTTGTAACTTCATAACAGTTCTGTTAACACTAAGGAACTGCTAAAAGTTCCAAGTGATCCACTAACATTTCTGTAAACATTTTGAAAGGCGCAGATATCACTCAGACCTTGAAACATATTGCTCCTGAAAACAAGTTGCACTCTTCTCAATACTGAAAATGTTGATGTGAAGGACTCAAACTGACAGGAATCTAGCTTTAAATTAAATCTCAGCCTGGCAAAAAACTGATTAATAATCCTTGAGAAGGGGTTCATTTTCCTTATTGATCACATACATACCAAACAGTACAGAGCCCGTGTCAATCTGAACACTAAGTACTGAATCAAAATACTGTTTAAATGTTAGTTGGAAGTAATCAAGGATTTAGCACGTGAAGCATGTAAAAGATGCACATTAGATCAAACATGGCACATTGCACAGCTATTCTGCCTTAAATTATAAATTGTTCTAGGAAATACATTCACAGTTTTAAAGCAAAATTTGAACCAATTTGTTTAAGACCAAACTACTCACTGAAATGGTAAGTATACAGTGAATATGACAAATTTATACTGAGCAGAAAACAGTTATAAATGCATAGCACCACCTTTTTCAAGTATATTAATCTACACACCTTCTGAAAGTGGAGATTAATGGTTCAATATGAAGCCTATTAATTCACTCCAACCACAAAAATCAGAACTGTTGAATTTTGCTCCCAGAAAAGTATATTGGCAATTCGAAAGCCAGTTAAACTGTTAAGTAATTCTCAGGAAATTTTTCTCATCTGTTGATGCTAATGCTAAGTTCCATATCTAGATCATTAGAAAGTAGTCCAGCACATCTGTTCTAGAGGAGCACATCATATCCAAGGTTCATCCACCACCAGGCTTCACAATAGTCCTGGGTTTTGCAGCACTGTCCTGCTTTGGTCTCCAAAACCTCCTGTCCCAGTTAAAAGCAGCTTCTGTCCCGCAGTGCAGGCTAGGGTCAGCTCCCCACTTTGGGTGTTGTGACCTGGCTTCTGCTGCACAGGGTCCTACCGCCATTCTGGTTTGGCCTAACCCTCCGCAGCAGGGAGTTTGGCAGGCAGGTATTTCAGTGAGCAGTCCTGCAACTTAGATCATGGAGTCCCGTGCTACTCACTCTAATTTGGACCAGCTACCCCCACACCAGGGAGACCGAACAAATCTGAGTGGTGTTGTGACCCCATGCACCAAGAGCCAGGTCACAACACCAAGAGTGGGGTGCTGAGCCCAGCAAGCCCTGCAGGGCGAGGGCAGGGTGGGTTCACTCTGCAACTCCCCTCCTTCCCATAAGCAGCACCCAATCCAATCCCACACTCCTGAGGGCCTCCCACCTCGGGGAGGGGGCAGCACTCCCTCTCCCCCAGGAGCAGCACCCATCCTGCTTTAGCCACTCAAAATGTTGGAAGATATGCATCAGACCAATGAGAAGTTTCCAGAGATCCTGACATCATGGACAGTAACCACTGGAGCACATCGTGGCTGAGATTATGTCTATCTAAAACCTCTCTTTTGGGAACTTGTGCTTTCAATGGTCATACTGTAAACTGAAATGAATTAGATCTTCATGGAGGGTTGTGGAGAGGTACTGGTGACAGATATTGCAACCTCATGCAGTATCTTTGGGGGGAGCATGTTGTATTAAGATTATACATGGGAACCTGGGAGGCAGTGACCATGAGATGGTCGAGTTCAGGATCCTGACCTGAACAAGGAAGAAAGGAGAGCAGCAGAATACGGACCCTGGACTTCAGAAAAGCAGACTTTGACTCCTTCAGGGAACTGACGGGCAGGATCCCCTGGGAGAATAACATGAGGGGGAAAGGAGTCCAGGAAAGCTGGCTGTATTTTAAATAATCCTTATTGAGGTTGCAGGAACAAACCATCCCGATGTGTAGAAAGAATAGTAAATATGGCAGGTGACCAGCTTGGCTTAACAGTGAAATCCTTGCTGATCTTAAACACAAAAAAGAAGCTTACAAGAAGTGGAAGCTTGGACAAATGACCAGGGAGGAGTATAAAAATATTGCTCAGGCATGCAGGGGTGAAATCAGGAAGGCCAAATCACAACTGGACTCGCAGCTGGCTAGGGATGTTAAAAGTAATAAGAAGGGTTTCTACTGTAAGCAACAAGGAGGTGGTCAGGGAAAGCATAGGCCCCTTACTGAATGGGGAAGGCAACCTAGTGATGGATGATGTGAAAAAAGCTAATGTACTCAATGCTTTTTTTGCCCGTCTTCACAAATAAGGTCAGCTCCCAGACTAGTGCACTGGGCAGCACAGTATGGGGAGGAGGTGACCAGCCCTCTGTGGAGAAAGAAGTGGTTCAGGACTATTTAGAAAAGCTGGATGAGCACAAGTCCATTGGGCCGGATGCACTGCATCTCAGGGTGCTAAAGGAGTTGGCTGATGTGATTGCAGAGCCATTGGCCATTATGTTTGAAAACTCAAGCTGATCGGGGGAGGTCCCGGACGACTGGAAAAAGGCTAATGTAGTGCCCATCTTTAAAAACGGGAAGGAGGAGGATCCGGGGAACTACAGGCCAGTCAGCATCACTTCAGTCCCTGGAAAAATCATGGAGCAGGTCCTCAAGGAATCAATTTTGAAGCATTTTGAGGAGAGGAAAGTGATCAGGAACAGTCAGCATGGATTCACCAAGGGCAAGTCATGCCTGACAAACCTAATTGCCCTCTATGATGAGATAACTGGCTCTGTGGATGAGGGGAAAGCAGTGGACATGTTATGCTTTGACTTTAGCAAAGCTTTTGATATGGTCTCCCACAGTATTCTTGCCAGCAAGTTTAAAAAAGTATGGATTGGATGAATGGACTAGAAGGTGGATGGAAAGCTGGCTAGATCGTCGGGCTCAACGGGTAGTGATCAATAGCTCCATGTCTAGTTGGCAGCCGGTATCAAGCAGAGTGCCCCAAGGTCAGTCCTGGGGCCGGTTTTGTTCAATATCTTCATTAATGATCTGGAGGATGGTGTGGATTGCACCCTCAGCAAGTTTGCAGATGACACTAAATTGGGAGGAGTGGTAGATACAGTGGCAGGTAGGGATAGGATACAGAGGGATCTAGACAAATTAGAGGATTGGGCCAAAAGAAATCTGATGAGGTTCAACAAGGACAAGTGCAGAGTCCTGCACTTAGGACGGAAGAATCCCATGCACTGCTACATACTAGGGACCAAATGGCTAGGCAGCAGTTCTGCAGAAAAGGACCTAGGGGTTACAGTGGACAAGAAGCTGGATATGAGTCAATAGTGTGCCTTTGTTGCCAAGAAGGCTAACGGCATTTTGGGATGTATAAGTAGGAGCATTGCCAGCAGATCGAGGGACGTGATCATTCCCCTCTATTTGACATTGGTGAGGCCTCATCTGGAGTACTGTGTCCAGTTTTGGGCCCCACACTACAAGAAGGATGTGGAAAAATTGGAAAGAGTCCAGCAGAGGGCAACAAAAATTATTAGGGGGCTGGAGCACATGACTTATGGGGAGAGGCTGAGGGAACTGGGATTATTTAGTCTGCAGAAGAGAAGAATGAGGGGGGATTTGATAGCTGCTTTCAACTACCTGAAAGGGGGTCCCAAAGAGGATGGATCTAGACTGTTCTCAGTGGTACCAGATGATAGAACAAGGAGTAATGGTCTCAAGTTGCAGTGGGGGAGGTTTAGGTTGGATATTAGGAAAAACCTTTTCACTGGGAGGGTGGTGAAGCACTGGAATGGGTTACCTAGAGAGGTGGTGGAATCTCCTTCCTGTGAGGTTTTTAAGGCCCGGCTTGACAAAGCCCTGGCTGGGATGATTTAACTGGGGATTGGTCCTGCTTTGAGCAGGGGGTTTGACTAGATGACCTTCTGAGGTCCCTTCCAACCCTGATATTCTATGATTCTGTGGTTTATGGATCATTGTGGGCCAGGGGTTGTATGCAACTCCAGGCAGGGAGAGTTGCTTTTAGCTCCTTCAGGAACTAAAAACAGCAGAGGGTGATTAAGCTGAATCATTCAGGTTGTGACCTCATACTCCAGGGGCCAGGTTGCAGAGAGATACCAACCCCTGGGGAAGCTTCAATATACTAGTTCAAATTGGGTTTTCCAGAGACCAACAGACAAAGAAAGGGCTTTTGACATAAAAGACTGCATTTAAACTGATTTGGGGCCTTCTTTCTGATTCAGCAAATGTACAGGACCTTAAGTCCACAGAAGGCCCCAGCTCTTGCAGAAGGGTTGGAAAGTCTTTGGACTATGAAGGTCCCCGTAAGACTGATGGGTGACTTCTGTTAAGCTTTTAGAAGGTGTATAGAAACTTTTACTGTTTTTATATTTTCTTTCTGTAATACTTTTACCTTAAGAATAAAAGTGCTCACCTAGAAATGGCTGTGTGGTAACTTGTAACTGTGGACACTATGTCATTCATAGCCCTTGGAGAGAAATCAAAGCCCAGCTGTTGGCCTTTCGGCAGACTGGCTTGCTGAGTATATCATAGTGTAAGGCAGGGAGCTGTGTCACCTTAAACCCCATCCCTGGGAGAAGATCTGAGACTCGTTTTGGCACTTCTGACATGGAGCGAGGTAGTTACCCAGAAATGGTGACAGTGCTTTCTCCCAGTCTTCAGACAGCTGTGTTCAGTACTGATTTCCTATTAAAATATAGAGCACCTAAAGGGCTAAATTAACTGATGCCAGATGGTAATGGCCACAAGGTTAAAAAAAAGAACACAGTCTATGACAGGAGCATACAGACTTTGCTTTAGTCATACCCCCTACACCATCAGTACCAAGGGCAAAATGTTTATTTCTGCTGTCATTTGCACCAGAGTGGTTGGCCTGGACTGTGGCCAGAATCTGACAGAGTTGCAGCCCAGAGCAACACCGCCAGCATCAGAAGATCTGGACATACATTTAGAAAGGCTCAAAGGTTTGGGAAATGTACATGAAAATGATCGGTAATGAAGATTTATTTAGTTGTTACTCAGATTCATCTAACATACAATATTTAAAAACTTTTAGTTTGAATTGCTTAAATGTTTTTAAATACAATATTCGCCAACAGGTGAAGTAAAGTAGTAAAAGTAAAGTAAAATAAAAATTTTTTTAATCAGATTAACTAAAACTGGTCATTTTAAAATCTTTAGCTGATTATGGTGCACCTCCTCTAGAATAGTAAATATAATGTAATATCACAAATGACATAGCTTCTTCCAGAACAAAAAAACAAATGACATCATTTCATAAAACTAAGACTACTATTGTATATACAATAACCTGTAAACAGCTATAAACATTTCTTTAAGTATCAAATAGTCTGTGGCTGTAATGTCTGAACGATATAGCCCCTGTTTTATTACTTAATACTTTGATATTAAGAATTCACGTTTTATCCTTATGCAAGTCATCATAGGAGTAATACTGACAATCTCAAAAGGGTAATAGTTCTAAAACGTTCCTCAGAAATATCCAGCACCCTTCTTATACTTATCAACAGGCTACAGTTATGTTGTAACATCTACCTACTTGAGCTATCATATTCCTCTGTGTTTTATTTAAAATGCTGACAAGAGGTGTTACATTCAACATGACAAAATAATTAAACCTTTTTCTTCACTGTTCAATATGTGTGTGTGAGAGAGAAAACGAACAAAAGGTAATTTCTATTTTAAATTTCTAACCTATAGCAGTGTCATAATTCTCTTTCAAGGAATGCAAGAAACCTGCTCCTGTTCCCCACCACCAAAAAAAAAAAAAAGAGTCAGTTATTTGAAAGACTTAATTTTGGTCTTTCAATTCTCAATATCCACACCAGACAGCTGCCCCAATGCCCCAAGTCGTCCTTATATTCTATGCCACGAGCATAAACCAGACATTGATAGCACTGGTTGATAACGTTACTCAATGGTATGTATAAGAATTAAACCATTATCACCTTTTTTGCCATTATTACAATTTTGAGGCTATGTAACAATACAAATATCTTGTTGTTTTCATCCCTTCTACAATGCACCTCAGAAAATCATTCAAATTTTTGCATGGTGAAGGAGCATCATTATGTTTAAAAGTGTTGTTCCACAAAGGAGCCGCATTAAGTCCAGGCTCAGTTTATTCAAAAGATGTTTCTCTCCTATACTAGTTTGCACCATTCACCTGAGTAGACAATAAGATGTAAGGGTTTCCATTAACTGTTCACCCCCTATTTTCTTAGTCTTACATATTAGCTTACATTTAGGATCTTGGATATTATCATTCTTTAAGACCTAAAAAATCAAAATATTCACAGCAATAAAGATACACTGTCTTTAAGATTCAACCTGACAAACATGAGGGCAACTTCGAGTGAGCTAAAATGAGAAAGATTGCTAGTAGTATAAGCGGACTTTGTGAAGAAGTGACATCAGTGGTTCAGAACATACAAGAGAACAGGCCATTCTTAACTTAGTCATATATTCATAGATTTTTAAGGCCAAAAGGGACCTTATGTTCATCTAGAGCTCACCTCCTGCCCAGAGGTGCTGGAACTAGGAGTCCGGGGGGTGCTGTCTTACCCCGTGGCTTGAAGTGGTTCCACTATATACAGGGTTTACAGTTGGTTCAATGAGTACTTGTGGCACCTTAGAGACTAACAAATTTATTTGAGCATAAGCTTTCGTGAGTTACAGCTCACTTCATCAGATGTAACTTGTTACAACTGTTAATTACCCTCACTCTCTTAAAAACATGTATGTTATTTCCAGTCTGAACTTGTCTAGCTTCAGCTTCTAGCCACTGGATCTTGTTTATGCCTTTGTGTGTTAGACTAAAGACACCTCTACAATCCGAAATCTCTCCATCGAGGAACTTACAGACCACAATCAAGTCGCCTGTTAACCTTCCTTTTGGTAAGCAGATTCAGCTTCTTTAGTCTCTCATTGTAAGGCAGATTTTCCAGACCGCAAATCATTCTTGTAGCTCTTTTCTGAGGCCTTTCTTATTTGTCAACATACTTTTAAAAATGGACCCCCAGAACTAGACAGTATTTCTGTAATGGTCTCATTAATGATGTATACAGAGATAATACCATCTCCCTACTGTTAACTAATATTCCTCTGATTATGCATCCAAGGATCATATTCACCCTCTTAGCTAGCATTACACTGGAAGCTCAAATGCAGTCGGTCATCTACCACTATTCAAGTCCTTTTCAGAGTCACTGCATTCAAGGACACAGCCCCCATCTTGTAAAGGTGCTCTACATTCTTTGCTCCTATTAAAACTCATGTTGTTCAAATAACCCTATTTTAACAAGCAATCCAGATTGGTCTGTATAACTAGTCCTTCAAAAACTTAAAGAAAATGGCTGAAAGGGTAAGCTAAGAGTAACCACAATATAATTAAATTCAGCTTCTGTAGGGGAAGCACTTTCTTTTGTGATATTAATTACTACTGTAGAGGAAGTGCATCATAATCAGATAATGATTTTAAAATTACTAGTTAGTTAAGCTGATAAAAACCAAAAGATAAACACTATCTCACACACACGTGCTAATCAAAGACCCTAAAGTCAAAGGTGAGGAAATTAAAATCCTTAGAATTAGTATAGGGGTTTAAGCTTCCCAAAATAAAGCCTCAGAGCATGCACACCAAAACAAAAAAGAGAGAAGGCAAAGGAGAAAAAATAATATAGAATGATGAAATGGATAGGTACCGTATATACTCATTCATTAGCCTGTTTGTTTATAAACTGATCCCCCCCAAGATGGATAGGTAAAAATGGCAAAAACTGTATGACCCTTTCATATATTTCAGGGGTTGGCAAACTTTGGCTCCCTGCCCATCAGGGTAAGCCGCTGGTGGGCTGGAAAGTTTTGTTTACCTGGAGTGTCCACAGGCACGAAGCCCATCAGCTCCCATTGGCTGGGAACGGCAAACCGCAGCCACTGGAAGCTTATGGGCTCCGTGCCTGCAGACACTCCAGGTAAACGAAATGTCCCAGCCCGCTAGCAGCTTACCCTGACGGGCGAGAAGCCAAAGTTTGCCAACCCCTGATCTACAATGACAATGTATTAGATATTGAATTCAATAATTCAATAGAGCTTAAAATCATCAACTTTTGGTATAGACCTGTTGAGAAGCCGACCCCCACTCTTTGATGCATCACTTTTTTGCCCCAAAAAATTGGTTTATGAACGAGTATATATGGAAATCCAAACAAAACAGGAATCCCTTCATAAAATGGAATCCTAAACCAATGAAGCCAATAGAAAGGAGCATAAACTATATGGCAGGTAAAATTTAAACTGGAAGTTTGTAAAGAGGGAACAAAGAGTCAAAGACAAAAACAAATACAAAAAAGACTAAGTATAACAGAACCAAGAAGTCTGCAAGGTAATTTGAGAGTCAGCTAGGCAACCAGGCAGTAAACGGAGCAATTAAGGAGAATAAGGGCATTACAAAGAAGCTAAATTATTCCTTTGCATTAGTCAGCATCACTGAGGATTTTGGGAGGATACATACCACAGATCTAGTCTTATCAGATAGTAAAGATGAGGCACTGTTAAAGATTGAGCTGTCAGAAGAGATGATCCAGGAACAAAAAGAGCAACAACTCAACAGCATTGGTTATTATGTGTGATATATGATATCCATTATGTATTATATATATATGATATACATTCAAGGGTTTCACAGGAGCTACAGAATGAAGTGGCTGAACTCTGAAGAAAAATGTGTAATCTCATTAAAATCAGATACTCTATTGAATATCTGCAGAATTGCAAACGTACCAATTTTATAGAAAGAGTTGGGTGATCTGTGGAATTATAGACCAGTGAATCTTATTTTATCATTTCAACCAGTTTTCTTGATGCTAATTAAAAACAAAACTATATGAAACATAAATGAACATGAAGGCTTCCTAGATAAATCATGTTTCTCCAATCTACCTTTGGCAAAAGCTCCTCACATGAGGCTATTAAGGCCAAAATTTTCAACCTTGTTTTCAGTTAGGCTCCTAAATTCACATTTTTAGTACCTGCACCTGCCACTGATCTCAATAAGATTTGTGGGTGCTGAGGATCAGACCACCTATATTTGGGTGCTTAGTTTGGATTAAGGAGCCTAGTTTTAGGCACCCAGCTTTGAAAATGTTGGCCTACATAGTCAGAGGATGAGATTTAAATACCTGCATGAATTAGAAGCTAGCAAAAAACAAAAACAAAAAACAAAAAGAGAAAATTATCGATTTTTCACATGGCAAAAGTTAACAGTGTAGGCAGGAGCAATGTTGTTTAATATATTCATTAATAATCAGGAAAAGGGAAGGACAGTGAGGTGACAAAACTTCGAGATTAAACAAAATTATTAGGTTAATCCACACTGGGAAGACCCTAAGGAACTTCAGAGGCACCGAACAAAGCTAGATGAACCACAATGACATGAAAATCAGCACTGACAAATGCAAGGCAATGAACATTGGAAGGAATATATTTAACCACTAACACACATTGCTGGGTTGCAAATTAACTGTGACCACTCAGGTTGAAGGCCTGCATGCTCAATTTGCAGATGTGGGCAAAAAAGTGATTGGGATTGATTTATTAATTAGGAAGTCAGGTCATATATATTGTGGATGATTTCCCTTTCATTTACACAGTTTACAGAATTTCTGTACAACCATCTAAGGATTTTACCATATGTGCTTTTTTGTAAGTACAAAGAAAAAGGAAGAATAATGCCGAAAATGAGCCCAAGTTAAGTTTGTTAATGACAAGTGCCATGCTCAAACTGCTACTGTGCCCTATTCCTGTGTAGTTTCCTTACTTCAGTCTCATATGGTGCAGCTTTTGGAATATATTATATATATTGTCTTATTCAAAAAATGATGAAGAGAAGGGGGTATTTACATCCCTATTTTATACTATGCTAACTTTAAAAGTGGGAGCTGTTTCTACAGCAGCCGCTGGGGTTTCCACAATTGCAACGGTCATGGGAAATACCACACACCCTTCAACATCTGATTACAGTACATAGCAGTTTAGACAAAATGACTGGGTTGCCATAGCCCAAAGTATTCTACAGAAGTTAATTTAATTTTTTTTAACTTATTATTTCAAGATAAGTGTAGTTCCAAGCCAACTAAGATTCAGCCAAAGCCAATTCCAGGGCCTGTATTTTGAAAGTAAACACACTAAGATAAGTTGATCCTAGAAATCAATTGTCTCTCTTTTTATTTGTACGGAAACTCACTAAGATATGATTTATAAGTACTACCAGGAACAATCAGATTGAAAGACAAACAGCTTGGTAAACACCAGCACTTTCAAAACAATTTTCATTTGTGAATGCTGAAAGACCTTTTAAAATAGGGGGAAAGGGCAGTGTCACAGGGTGACATTGGCCCTTTAAGAGGGTGCAGGACCAGTGCACCTGTGACTTGGTCAGCTGACTCTAGCTGAGCTTTAAAAGAGGGTACCTGGGCTTAGAGAGAGGGAGACCTGGTGAGAGGGAGTCTGGGTGAGTCAGGCTGACAGCTAGTCAGCAAAGGGGCCAGAGTCCCCTGGGAGAGGAGACAGAAAGAATCTGAGAATTAAAGTGGGGGGAAGGGAACCTTTGGAACTGTAGCCCAGGGTGGGCTGAGGAACTGTGTTTTTGTTGATTTGACCAAAGTTTGAACAATAGAACTGCACGGAAGAGACTGTGGATGTAGCAGAGAGTCCGTAGCAAGCTGCGGGGAAGCCCTACCTTGTTACAGGAAGAAACTAGGCACTCTGTGGAACATAAACAGAACACAAAGGGTATCTCTACACTGCAATAAAACACCGGTGTCAGCTGACTTGGGCTCATGGCTTTCAGGCTGCAGGGTTATAAAATTGCTGGGACTGCAGGGTCCCAGAGTCTGGGCTTCAGCCTGAGCCCAAACATCTACACTGCAATTTTATAACCCTACAGTCCGAGCCCTGTGTGCCCAAGACAGCAGACACAGGACAGCTGCCAGTGTTTTATTGCAGCATAAACATACCCATAATGGCTGCCACTTTTGTATACATCTCTAAGGGCTTCATCCAAAGCCAACCAAAGTTAAGTTAAAGACTTAATTGGGCTTTAGATCAGACTGTTAATCACAGGACTACTGGTATCTAGTTTATCACTTTGTAATTAATCATGAATTGCTGGACTACGAAAGGAACAATTTAAAAACCCACAAAATTCTAATGGTATGTCAAAAATAAGGAAAATAATAAATTTTGCTTTTAATGCTGCAGTATCTAAACTACAGATTCAAACCTCACAAACAAGCTAAGAGCTGCAGTCATCACTAGACTCTGGCTTTCTGTCTGGTTCAATAAATCTATAATGAAATTGAGAGACCTGTTAATGTGTTCAGTAAGCATTTGGTCCATCTTTCATACAGTTGTTAATGAAGTCCATGTGTTCTACAATTATCTCATAGGAAACAAGCCTGTAGCTAATAACTTTTGAAGGTTATAAAGATGTAAAAAATTAGTTTTTTGGCAATGCCAAAGTCATTTATATTCACAACTAAGCCAAAATGTACATAACGATAAGATATTGATAAGAATTTTTATAAGAAAGTCTTGATAAGAAAATAAAAATAAAATTCTTGATAATTCTGTTACTTGATAATGAATAGTTGATTTATCTGATAGTAAATTAATTTCTTGTGCCTTTATACAAGTACATTTTGACGTTGCTAAACTTCCAAGGTTTCTATTCTTTTCATCTCCTTGGTGTTTTAGTGGACTTCTTGACAAAGCTTTTATTGATTTGTTTTGAATATTCAGTAATGATGAGAATGTTAAAAATGTGACTCTTAACTGAAGGTACACAACTGCGCCTTACAAAAGGATAAAAAAGTATAATGAAAGTCCAATCAGATGGGCAAGCACAATATTGTCTCAACCTGTAGGTGTATGCTGTCGACCAGCTTTGTGTTGATTATTTCTTTTTAACATTTTAAATACAGACACAGAACCAGTAAGAATTTACCACTTGTGACATACTGACTTTGGTGTGCTAATGCAAATGTAATGGCTTGCTGGCTTTTGTCACTAGAGAGCTAATGCTATATTGAGATGCTATGGGGAAATGACATATTTTGTTAGCAATAACACTTACCTACAAAAACAGATAAAACTAGCAGTATTTTATTGTTACAGTATTTTACTGTAAAGCATTTTCTGTCTGATGAAAAAGATGTATTGTTTCCAGACTATCCAAGTTGTATTTTCAAAAATACAGCATAGTTCTCTACTAAACAGAAAGGAAAAGATGATTATAGTCAAAAACAGTTTCTGAAATATTAAGGTACACTGTCAGATCTGACTGAGCGACATGCACAAATATGCTGCTAATATTTGCTCATTTAAATAATGTTAGATTATATTTCATACTTGGGATTTTAACATTTGCTTGCAAACTAGGTTTAGAAAGTTAACATGTATGTAGAACTTACTCTATTAATATTTTAAAAGGTAGAGCTCAATTGTCTTTTTCCAATAATTCTACTGTGAATTTAAAGTCAATGCAATATTTATATTGGACTTCATTTCTGTAATTTTGGTCTTAAATGTCTTCTACTTCTGCACCTTAATTTAGCTTTATACCTCAGACCTCATTAAATGTCTTATCTCATAACCATACTATTAGCTTTCGTTGATATTCCACTGAGCATAGATGAAAATGTGACAAACATTTCTTCAAACTAACTTCATTTAAATATTAATCCCATTAATATTTGATAAATGGTCACTTCACAACTGGAACCCACATTTACAGCATTCAGAACCTAATAGCTACTAACTTATTCACTGTTCATTTTCTTTTGGCATACCACTTTAGTCAGGAGAAACCAGTTTTTGTTCACCTTGATTTGCATTCTTTCCCTTCATCCTCCCAATTACTGTACAGTCCTAAAAACTGTGGCACTTGATCATAAGCAAAGAGGCTGAAATCAATGGCTCCAAGCTGTTATCTAAGATGAATGATCCAGAATGGACTTTGATGCTGCTGGACCGAGACACTGGATTTTCCAGTTACACTGGTGTAAATCGGGAGTAACTACTAAAGCCAAAATAGTTATAGCAGTGTAAGACTGGCAATATGAAAATGTGCCTTGCCCTGACAGCATGACTAGTCACTTTCAGGCAAAGGAAGTGGAGTTCCATGGTTGCTGCTTAACGTAGTTCTATATTGCTATTGATTTTGTAATGTTCTTATTCTTTACCATCTAGAACTCATTACCTCTTTATATCTGTACTATATAAATCTTACAAGAAAAGCTAATGGCATAATTGACCATAAAATACCTACGTTTCTCTTCTATGGATTTTTCGTTTTATTCTGTTTATTTCATTTTTATCTCTTATTTGAACTGAGATGAACCTCAGTGAAAAACCAGAACAAGATGTAACCCAGCTATCTATGTGAACACAGAATAATGTTTTGTTCATTTCCCTAGATGAAACTTCCTTTAAACTAGATTTTACAATTCCGGAATAGGTTAAAGTTGAAATGGATGAGTTCAAAGAGATTGATCATAGAATCATAGAATATCAGGGTTGGAAGGGACCTCAGGAGGTCATCTTCACTTTCCCAAATTTTTGTCTCTCTCTAGGAACATAGACATAAAATTAACAATTGAACACATGGTAATAAAGATAAACAAAACAAAATTTAAATGTTCCAAAAACTAGCCCATTAGACAACAAAATGACTGTGCTGATTGTGCAGCAATTAACCCTCCTTCACATACACCAGTCTCTCACACTTTTTCCTCAAACAATTACGGCTTGTCTACACTACCACTTAAATTGATGTAAGTCACATTGCTCAGGGGTGAGACAGGCCAGTCCTTGCCTACAGACAGCCCCCCAACCTGAAGCAAATACTCACCAGCAACCGCACACCACACAACAGAACCACTAACCCAGGAACCTATCCTTGCAACAAAGCCCGTTGTCAACTGTGTCCACATATCTATTTAGGGGACACCATCATAGGGCCTAATCACATCAGCCACACTATCAGAGGCTCATTCACCTGCACATCTACCAATGTGATATATGCCATCATGTGCCAGCAATGCCCCTCTGCCATGTACGTTGGTCAAACTGGACAATCGCTACGTAAAAGAATAAATGGACACAAATCAGATGTCAAGAATTATAACATTCATAAACCAGTTGGAGAACACTTCAATCTCTCTGGTCACTCAATCTCAGACCTAAAGGTCGCAATATTAAAACAAAAAGACTTCAAAAACAGACTCCAACGAGAGACTGCTGAATTGGAATTAATTTGCAAACTGGATACAATTAACTTCGGCTTGAATAGAGACTGGGAATGGATGTGTCATAACATAAAGTAAAACTACAAAAGGTTTTCTCCCCCTCACACACTTCCCCGCTCTCCTGCTGGTAATAGCTCATCTTAAGTGATCACTCTCCTTACAGTCTGTATGATAACACCCATTTTTTCATGTTCTGTGTGTATATAAATCTCCTCACTATATTTTCCACTGAATGTGTCAAGGTTCCTCCCCCACTCTGAACTCTAGGGTACAGATGTGGGGACCTGCATGAAAAACCTCCTAAGCTTATCTTTACCAGCTTAGGTCAAAACTTCCCCAAGGTACAAAATATTACATCCGTTATCCTTGGACTGGCCGCTACCACCACCAAACTAATACTGGTTACTGGGGAAGAGCTGTTTGGACACGTCCTTCCCCCCAAAATACTTCCCAAAACCTTGCAGCCCACTTCCTGGACAAGGTTTGGTAAAAAGCCTCACCAATTTGCCTAGGTGACTACAGACCCAGACCCTTGGATCTTAAGAACAATGAACAATCCTCCCAACACTTGCACCCCCCCTTTCCTGGGAAATGTTGGATAAAAAGCCTCACCAATTTGCATAGGTGACCACAGACCCAAACCCTTGGATCTGAGAACAATGAAAAAGCATTCAGTTTCTTACAAGAAGACTTTTAATAAAAAATAGAAGTAAATAGAAATAAAGAAATCCCCCCTGTAAAATCAGGATGGTAGATATCTTACAGGGTAATTAGATTCAAAAACATAGAGAACCCCTCTAGGCAAAACCTTAAGTTACAAAAAAGATACACAGACAGAAATAGTTATTCTATTCAGCACAATTCTTTTCTCAGCCATTTAAAGAAATCATAATCTAACACATACCTAGCTAGATTACTTACTAAAAGTTCTAAGACTCCATTCCTGTTCTGTCCCCGGCCAAGACGACTACAGACAGACACAGACCCTTTGTTTCTCTCCCTCCTCCCAGCTTTTGAAAGTATCTTGTCTCCTCATTGGTCATTTTGGTCAGGTGCCAGCGAGGTTACCTTTAGCTTCTTAACCCTTTACAGGTGAGAGGAGCTTTCCCCTGGCCAGGAGGGATTTCAAAGGGGTTTACCCTTCCCTTTATATTTATGACAGAATGCATCCGATGAAGTGAGCTATAGCTCACGAAAGCTTATGCTCAAATAAATTGGTTAGTCTCTAAGGTGCCACTAGTACTCCTTTTCTTTTTGGGTGTGAAAAAGGCACCCCCTGAGCAACGTAATTTACATAGACTTAACGCGGTGTCTACACCGTGCTATGTCAGTGGGAGAGGGTCGCCCACCAACACAACTTCCGCAGCTCATTAAGGTGGAATAATTATGCTGATGGGAGAGCTCTCTCCCGTCGGCATAGTGCATCTTCACCAGACACACTACAGTGGCAGAGCTGCATCAGTGCAGCTATACGGATGTAGTGCAGCAGTATAGACAAGCCCTTAGATACTTTGCAAATGACAGAATTAACTTTTTAATCCCTGCAGATGTGAGTGTAGCCATTGTTAGCAGTGAAGATAAAAACAGGAATTCCCCATCTCCCAAACCTTGCTCTAAGGGTCCAAATCTGAGACACCAAGCACCTAAAATTCCCATTTAAGTAATGGGAATTGAGGTAACTCAGAACTACTCAGCGTGAGGCCCTAGAGCTCCGCAGTTATGAAGATGATAAACATTCAGCAAAATAAAATGACTATAAATGACAAATGCTAGATGCAATTGTGTGAATACACAAGCATGCACGCACAGAGGGAAGTTACTTTAAGACACTGAAAGGTTCCACTACACTCTGAACTTGTTTACCATCACCTACAGATAGGAAATCCCCTCAAGAGGCTTATTTTATGGTCAAAACCTATCAAAATAAATTAGCTTTCTTCCTTCAGGAAAAAATTCCCTGTAATTTAAAAGGGCACTGTCTATATAAGTATCCACTAAAAAAAATTGGTGAAATTCTCTAGAACTATGCCAAGATGGCTAGTATGTGCAATGGCTCTGTTTCTGAGCAATCACCATTTCCGTGTGCATACTGGTGACAGAACTTGCTTGGAGCCACCATAAGAACAGTCTCCTGCAAGGGTCAGTATTATCTCCAATGTTATTCAACTTAGATTTTGAATGACCTACCATATCACGGGTCTCGCAAGTTTGTTTATGCAGACGACACACTCCTCTGACATACTTGAGACTGTGCTGAATGTAGGTATGGCCGATTACTGTCGTCAGTGGTGCCTAACACCAAGTGGAAGTAAGACTGTGTCGAGTGTCTTCCACTTCACACATAAGCAGGCAGAAAGCTGAACACAGTTCTCAATGATCAGCGAATAAAGCATGATTCACACCCAGTCTGTCTAGGCGTCATGATGAACAAAACTCTCACATATCATGACCATCTTACAAAGACAGCAACTAAGGTCAAAATGTGTAACAACCTGCTCAGAAAACTGGACGGAAAGACATAGGGTGCCAACGCCCAAATGTTATGTACTTCACCATTGGTACTCTGTTATTCAGCGGCAGAGTATTGCACTGTAGTATGGTTTCGCTAGTCTCACACAACAATGATTGATGTGCAACTTAATTCCACCAGGTGTATTATTTCAGGCACACTTAAATCTACTCCTCTACCATGGTAACCGGTTCTCTGCAATATTGCTCCGCCCAGTGTTTGCAGAGAGGAAGCACAGCAAAGCTTGTTATAAAATAGTGTGATATGCTACACCTACTGATAATTAAAGATTTGTTTAATCCACCATGTGGTCATCTGCCCTACACATTGCCCATTGTGCATAAGTTTACCATTTAAGGGATTTACAGTAGAGGAGGCATGGTGAGCTTCATGGTCCACAGAGAAAGTGACAAGTTATCTTGTCTCAGAACCCACTCAATGTCAACTCAGGTTTCATTTACGGCGAAGGCAATGGAGCTTTCTGAACTGGTTTTGTACTGGACATGGAATTTGTGTTGCAGTGGAATTTCAGTGGTGTTTTAGAGATAGTCCACTATGCCAATGTGGGCAGCCACAAACCATGACACAGAATCACAGAAGATTAGGGTTGAAAGAGACTTCAGGAGGTCATCTAGTCCAACCCCCTGCTCAAAGCAATACTCCAGATGTGGACTCACCAGTGCTAAATAGAGGGGAATAATCACTTGCCTCGATCTGCTGGCAATGCTCCTACTAATGCAGCCCAATATGCCGTTAGTCTTCTTGGCAACAAGGGCACACTGTGGACTCGTATCCAGCTTCTTGTCCAGGTCCTTTTCTGCAGAACTACCACTTAGTCAGTCGGTCCCCAGCCTGTAACAGTGCATGGGATTCTTCCATCCTAAGTGCAGGACCTCTCCCCCCATCTTAGTGTCATCCGCGAAGTTGCTGAGGGTGCAATCCATCCCATCATCCAGATCATTAAAGAAGATGTTGAACAAAACCAGCCCCAGGGCTGATCCCTGGGGCACTCCGCTTGATATTGATTGCCAACTAGACATTGAGCCATTGATCACTACCTGTTGAGCCCGATGATCTAGCCAGCTTTCTATCCACCTTATTGTCCATTCATCCAATCCATACTTTTTTAACTTGCTGGCAAGAATACTGTGGGAGACCGTATCAAAAGCTTTGCTAAAGTCAAGGCATAACATGTGCACCTCTTTCCTCATATCCACAGAGCCAGCTACCTCATCTTACAAGGCAATCAGGTTTGTCAGGCATGACTTGTCCTTAGTTTGTAGTTCCCCGGATTCTCCTTCTTCCCTTTTTTAAAGATGGGCACGTTTGCCTCTTTTCAATCGTCCAGGACCTCCCCCGATCACCAGGAGTTTTCAAGATAATGGCCAATTGCTCTGCAATCACATCATCCAACTCCCTGAGCACCGTCGGATGCATTAAATCCAGCCCCATGGACATATGCATGTCCAGCTTTTCTAAATAGTCCTTAACTTGTTCTTTCTTCACAGAGGGCTGCTCACCTCCTCCCCATACTGTGCTACCCAGTGCAGCAGTCTGAGAGCTGACCTTGTTCGTGAAGACCGAGGCAAAAAAAGCATTGAGGACTTCAGCTTTTTCCACATCATCCATCACTAGGTTGTCTCCTCCATTGATTAAGGGTCCCACACTTTCCCTGACCTTCTTCTTGTTGCTAACATACCTGTAGAAACCCCCAGGAGTAATCAGGTCAAGAGGAGCAAAGCCCCTAGTTGGTTCCTCCAGCACTTGCACCAGGAAGTTGTCCCCAACACTCACCAAAAACTTCCTGGATTGTCTGTGCACTGTTGTATTGCTCTCCCAGTAGATGTCAGGGTGATTGAAGTCCCCCATGAGAACTAAGGCCTGTGATCCGTAAACTTCTGTTAGTTGTCTGAAGAAAGCCTTGTCTACCTCATCCTCCTGGTCTGGTGGTCTATAGCAGACGCCTACCACGACATCACCCTGGTTGCTCTCGCCTTTAAGCTTAACCCAAAGACTCTCAACAGGCTTTTCTCCAGTTTCATACTGGAACTCTGAGCAATCATACTGCTCCCTTACATACAGTGCAACTCCTCTACCTTTTCTCCCCCACCTGTCCTTCCTGAACAGTTTATACCCATCCATGACAGTGCTCTAGTCATGTGAGTTATCCCACCAAGTCTCTGTTATTTCAATCACATCATAGTTCCTTGACTGTGCCAGGACTTCCAATTCTTCCTGCTTGTTTCCCAGGCTTCTTGCATTCATGTAAGGCACCTAAGATAACTAGCCGATTGCCCTACTTTCTCAGTATGAATCAGGAGGCCTTGCTTGTTGCACCCTCCTCCTTGTGTTTCTTCCCAGTATTCCACTGCCCCACTTACTTCTGGGCTTAGGTCACCGTCCCCTGGTGAACCTAGTTTAAAGCCCTCCCTCACTAGGTTAGCAAGCCTGCCTGCGAAAATGCTCTTCCCTCTCTTCATTAGGTGGATCCATATCTTCCTAGCAATCCTAGCAAACATACATTGTTGAGGTCTGCAATATGACTCAACTTCCTGGAGGTCTTTGTGCCTTGAACATCGTTGATAAGAACACCATGGCTTGGCTTCACTGGATTGCATATGTCAAATAAAAAAATTGGGGAAAAAATTATCTCAGCTGTGCAAACAACTTGCCTTGGAAACCTATAACCTCTGAGCATCAATTTCCACTCTAAAATGGGGGATAATACTTATCCATCTGGTGAGGAGGATTGTTTAATGTTCATACGGAGCCATGCTAAAGAGATCATGGAAGGAGAAAAATCTGGATGTAGACTGGTAAAGGAATATTGGGAAGTAAAGTAATATAAGCCCAAAATTTAGTTTATGTAAAACAGAATCTAATGTAGAAGCTGATATTGTCAGCAGATTGGAGATGGCTGAATGAAAAGTGGAATGCAACAGTGTCCGAGAGGTAGAGGCTGCACGATAAAGGGCTTTGAAAACAAGAATAAATTATCAGATTTTCTCCATTAAAAAAAAACAAAGATAAAAATAAAACCTGTAAAAAGTTTAAATACAGTAGAGACGTGAACTTCCAAAAGGGAGACAGAAGCTGTGAAAGTAAGTTGTAATACCGTTATAAATCCTTCATGATGGCCTATCTTAGTATATTTATTATATATACTTTTTATAGCTGGCAGATGATTTGACTTTAATATTAAATCCATGATTTTTCATCTTGTATGTCTGAAAGATTAAAATAAGGCATTAAAAGTGAATATTTAAAGTAACTAAGATGTAGTTAGTAAGACAGCTAAATGAAGGAGTTTCTGGCTTCCAACCATGCACACTCATTCCTTCAGAGCAGTGATGACAAATTTTTATATCATGGACCACTTCTTCAGACAGTCTTCCATGGACCAATTTCACATAATTTCTGTGGCAAGTACTGTGCTTCTTGACATGAAAAGTAATATTAAGGAGACAGGATGAAAATTAACTTCCATTAAAGCAATGGGTAAAGCTGCCTGGTTACATCTCCCTATTTTGTACTGTACTGTTTATTTCCCTTCCACGTGTGTAGGACTTCACATTAACACCATGTCTCTCCTCATTCCCCAAAGCTCCTAACGGTCCAGTCTCTCTAGATCTCTTCTATGTTGTCATCCTCTGGATTTGCTACCCTATATTCCATCCTAGTTTGGTGTAATCTACAAGCCTAATCAGCTGCATTTTGCCCTCAGAAACACTTGACAATGAAAACAAACTCAGTCTGACAAGGTAGAGGTGCTTTTATTCCTTTTTGGATGCCTATTTTGTTAAAAACAGGAGATATTCTGGTGAGGTCTCAGTTGGAGCACTGTGTCCAAGCTGGGTGCCACAATTTCGGAAAGATGTGGGCAAACTGGAGATAGTCCAAAGGAGAGCAACAAAAATGATAAAAGTTTTAGAAAACCTGACCTATAAGGAAAGGTTTAAAACACTGGGCATGTTTAGTTTTGAGAAAAGAAGACTGAGGGGGGGATCTGATAACAAGTTATCAAATATTACATGGGCTGTTATAAAGAGAATGGTGATCAATTGTCCTCCATGTTCACTGAAGGCAGGACAAAAAGTAATGCGCTTAATCTGCAGCAAGGAAGATTTTGGTTTGATATTAGGAAAAACTTTCTAACTCTCAGGGTAGTTAGGTGTTGGAATAAACTTCTAAGGGAGGTTGTGGAATTTCCCATCATTGGAAGTTTTTAAGAACAGGCTGTCTGGGATGGTTATTTGGTCCTGCCACTTGATGTCTTCTCGTGGTCCCTTCCAGCCGTACATTTTTATGATTCTATAATTCTATGCTGATTCATTGGAAAAGTGATTTTCAAGTAAGGCAATTTTTTCTGTATTATACCATACATGAGCAGCACCAGGATCTTTAAATTTAAGGCATTACCATTAACATACACTGTGACTGTTGACATTTTTACTAAGTCATAATGAATTTGCTAGAGAGGCTCAGTATACCAGGGAGCGATGTTTAAGCAAATCACCTTACAGTTGTCCATGAAAATTAATGAAGCCCACACAACTCTGAAATAGAAAATGTAAAAAATATATTTCAAAATACTTCTAAAACAGTGTGTTTCAGAAACTGTTGAGTCTATGTGTGAGGTTCCTAGAATAGATGTTTTAGAAATAGATTTATATTGTTTATAGGTAGTAATAATTTTGAATATTACTGTATATATTTTTGTTAATGGTGATATAAATTATACAGTAAGAGAAACAGGAGCTGCCTCTTTAAGAACAGAGTGGGGGAAAAGACAAGTTACCTGTTCCGTAACTGGTGTTCTTTGAGATGTGTTGCTCATGTCTATTCCACAATAGGTGTGCGTGCGCGCCACGTGCACCGGTGCCGGAAGTTTTCCCATTAGCAGTACCCATGGGGGGTGGGAGAACCGCTGAGACCCCTGGAGTGGCACCTCTATATCGCGCTATAAGGGGAGCCAGGAGCTCCCCCCACCCTCGGTTCCTTCTTGCCAGACAACTCCGACAGAGGGGAAGGAGGGCAGGATGAGGAATAGACATGAGCAACACATCTCGAAGAACACCAGTTACGGAACAAGTAACTGTCTTTTCTTCGAGTGCTTGCTCATGTGTATTCAACAGTAGGTGATTCCAAGCTATATCTGTTGGAGGTGGGTAGGAGTTCCCGAGTTCCCGGGACGCAGTACTGCTCTGCCGAACCCGGCGTCATCCCTAGTTTGGGAGATAATCGCATAGTGGGCAGTGAACGTGTGAACTGAAGACCAGGTGGCAGCCCTACAAATGTCCTGGATAGGGACAAGGGCTACATAGGTAGCCGACGAGGCCTGAGCCCTCGTAGAGTGCGCCCTGACGATCAGTGGCGGGGCAACCCCTGCCAGATCATAGCACGTGCGTATGCACAAGGTGATCCAGCCAGAAAGGCGCTGGGTGGAAATAGGCTGCCCCTTCATACGCTCGGCTGAGGCAATGAAGAGTTGTGAGGATTTACGGAACGGTTTAGTCCGATCAAGGTAGAAGGCCAGTCCCTGTGCACATCGAGCATGTGGAGGCCGTGTTCCTCATTGGAGGAATGGGGCTTGGGACAGAGCACGGGAAGGAAGATGTCCTATTCCATATGGAAGGCGGAGACCACCTTCAGGAGGAATGCAGGGTGTGGGCGAAGTTGGACCTTATACTTGTGGAATACTGTATATGGCGGTTCCGAGGTCAAGGTCCTGAGCTCTGAGCCATGTCGGGCCAACGTGATTGCTACAAGGAAGGCTACCTTCCAGGAGAGGTGAGACGAGGAACACATGGCCAAGGGTTCAAAGGGAAGCCCCGTGAGGCGGGACAACACCAGGTGTAGGTCCCATTGCAATATAGGGGATCTAGCATACGGGAATGAACGGTCAAAGCCTCTCAGGAAGCGGGAGGTCATAGTATGGGAGAAGACCGAGTGCCCGTGCACCGGCAGGTGGAAAGCCGATATGGCCGCCAAGTGCACTCTGACAGAGGTGGGTGCCAGCCCGTGGGTCCTAAGGGACAGGAGGTATTTAAGGATAAGCTGGAGCGGTGCGGACGATGGGGAGACTCCCCGCTCCCCCGCCCACCCAGAAAATCTGGACCACTTCGCCAGGTACGTCCAGCATGTGGACGGCTTCCTACTTTCCAGGAGGACCCGCCTGACTTCCTCAGAACACCTCCTCTCCTCCTCGTCTAGCCACTGAGCAGCCACGCTGTCAGGTGGAGTGTGGCCAGATTGGGATGAAGGAGGCGGCCCCCGTTCTTCGAGAGGAGGTCTGGGTGAAGTGGCAACCTCCTCGGAGGGGCCGCCAACAGGTCCAGTAGGGTCCCATACCAGTGTTGACGGGGCCAGGCTGAGGCGATAAGGATGATACGTGCCTTGTCTGTTTTCACTTTTTCTATAACTTTGCCTATAAGGGGAAATGGTGGAAAAGCATAGAAAAGCTGGTCCGACCACTGCAGAATATAGGCATCTGAGATTGCGTACCTTCCCAACCCCCCCCCCAGAACAAAACCGGGGGCAACGCTGGTTCTGGCGGGTCGTGAACAGGTCCACATGGGGAATTCCCCACTCTCGGAAGAGCTGGTGAGTGACCTCCGAGTGGAGTGACCACTTGTGATGGGGGGAGAAAACCCTGCTGAGGCGATCGGCCTGTGTATTGTGGATGCCTGGTAGGTGAAAAGCCCTCAGGGAGACGTCGTGGGCTATACAGAACTCCCATAGGCTCAGGGCTTCCCAGCAGAGGGCCGATGCCCATGCCCCACCTTGCCTGTTGATGTAGAACATCATGGCGGTGTTGTGCGCAAGGACTCTGACCACCTTGCCGTGAAGCTGCGTGACACATGCCAACCATATCGCCCTGAGCTCCCTGACATTTATATGGAGGGACACGTCCGAGGTTGACCACATCCCTTGGGTTTGCATGTTCCCTAAGTGGGCTCCCCAGCTCAAGTCTGACGCATCGGACACCAGGTCTACTGACAGGGCCGTCTCCCGGAATGGGACCCCTTGGAGCATGTTGCCCAGGGAGGACCACCATTGTAGAGAGGCAATTACTGGGGTCAGTACCGTGAGGACCTTGTCCAGGCCATCCTGTGCCTGGGAGAAGTGGGAGGCTAGCCATAGCTGGAGGGACCTCATTTGGAGCTTGGTGTGGTGGACCACACACGTGCATGCCGCCATGTGTCCCAGGATCTCAAGGCATGCCCTTGCTGTTGTCACCGGAAAAGCTGTGACAGAGGCAATGAGACCTTTGAAGGTTTCGAATCTGCCCACTGGGAGAGAGGCTGTGGCCCTTAAGGAGTCCAGTAGTGCCCCTATGAATTCTATGTGCTGCACTGGACCAGAGTTGATTTGGTCTTGTTTACCAACAGGCCGATATTGACGCATGTAGACAGGAGCAGATCCACACAGGCCCTCACCTGAGACCGTGAGTTGCCCTTGAGAAGCCAATCGTTCAGATATGGGAACATCTGGACCCCTTCTCATCTGAGGTAGGCCGCCACCATACACTTTGTGAATACCCTGGGTGCCGTGGATAGGCCAAACGGGAGAACCGTGAACTGGTAGTGGTTGGGCCCCACCAGGAAATGGAGGAAGAGCCTGTGCCCTTCAAAAATATGGACATGGAAATACGCGTCCTAAAGGTCCAGGGAACCAGTCCCCCGGGTCCAGGGAAGGGGTAATAGAAACCAGGGACACCATGCGGAATTTGGAGCGGACCATAAACTGACTGAAATTCTGCAGATCTAGGATGAGCCTGAGACCCTCTTTCACCTTTGGGATCAGGCAATATCGGGAGTAGAAGCCCCTCCCCTGGAATTCTACTGGCACTCTCTCCACTGCCCCCAGGCATAGCAGTCATTCCACTTCCTGACCTAGGAGGTGAACTTGCTCTGGGTCCCCCGAGCCTGCCAGGGACCAGGGGTGGTTGGGGGGGGTGAACTAAACTGCAACATTTAGCCCTTGGAAATGGTGTTGAGGACCCAGCGGTCCGAGGTTATTCGTAATCATTCCCCATGAAAGGCAGACACTCGGTTGCTGAACACAAACTTTATTAGTAAAGGGGTTTCCATGGCAACTACCCTGGTGACCCACTGCAAATAGTCAAAACCACCTCTTTCCCTGCCTCTTGCCCTTAGAGGGCCCAGGTTGTGGGGCAGAGCAGGACTGTCATTGAGGCCGGCGCTTTTGGTCTCTTGGCCTCTTTTAAGGGGGCTCATATCTGCATTGTGCAGGGTGAGCTGACGTCTGTGGTTTGGCCTTGTCCTTAGCCGGAGGGACGTATAGGCCCAAAGTCTGCAGGGTGGTGTGAGAATCTTTCATCCCGTGCAGCCTGACATCCGTCTGTTCGGCGAACAGGGCTTTCCCGTCAAACAGCAGGTCCTACATGAGGGACTGGGCCTCTGCTGAAAGCCCAGACAGGAGGAGCCACATCGTCCTGCGCATGGAGATCGCGGAGGCCATCGAGCGAGCAACCGTATCTGCCGCGTCTGATGCTGCCTGCAGGGCAGCTTTGGCTGCCATTGCCCCCTTGTCCACCAATGCCTTAAAGTCCTTCCTATCCTGCTCTGGGAGGAGTGGCTCGAACTTTGGCAGGGACTCCCATAAATTAAAATCGTATCGGCTCAGTAAGGCCTGATGGTTGGCCACCCTGAGCTGGAAACTCGAAGAAGAGTACAGTTTTCTACCAAAAGAGTCTAGGTCTCCTGGCGTCTTTATTCTCGGGGGTAGGCACGGGCTGGCACTGCCACTCCCGGTGGTTCACAGATTCCACAACCAGAGAGTTAGGTGCTGGGTGAGAGTAGAGGTATTCGTGGTTCTTGGCCGGCACGAAATACTTCCTCTCAGCCTTCTTGGAAATCAGGGCCAGAGAGGCAGGAGTTAGCCATAAGGCGTTGGAGATGTTGGCTACTCATCAGTGAAGGGGTAAAGCCACGTGGCCCGGCACCGAGGGGGACAGTACATTAAAGAGGGAATCAGAAGGGCCCTCCGTCTCCTTGGCCTGCAGCTGGAGGCTCGATGCCACCCTCTTTAGCAGGTCTTGATGCACCCTGAAGTCTTCCTGTGGAACAGAGGGCGGTGTGCCGTGATGGTGTCATCCAGTGCAGGAGAGGAGGCCGGCATGGGGCTGTGGGCCTCAGCAGGTGCTGAATCAACCTCTGGGTTGGAGTCCGGGCGCGGAGCCGACGACTCATGACCTGTCGACTTGTCCCTCTGCCTAGATAGCGAGGCCGACGAGGCCTTGGACGCCCCGGCCACCAAGCGGTTTCCTGCCTGGGTGGGCATCAGCGACCACGGTACCCATTGACACCATGTCCTGCCATGGGGCCCCTTGCCACTGTCCATTCTGCGGGCCCGGTGGTGCTATCTGGTCCAGCTGAGCGATACAGCCCAGCGAGGGGCAGCTGGGTGCCAAGGCCAAGGTCACCACTGACCAAATGGTACCATAGGAGCGATGGTGCCTACGATGCCGTCTTCCATGGGACCGGGACCTCGACATCAAGGACCAGTACCCGCCGGAAGTACTGTCCCTAGACTCACTTCAGCGCCTGGAGCTGCGGTGTCGGTGACGCGCGGCAGGAGCCCCGTGTGCGACACCTGACAGAGCAGGAGCTCGAGTGGGAGTGTCAATGTTGGTCACGCCGAGACCGGCTACGATAGCTGCGTCGTGAAGAGGAGCACCTTTGACGCCTATCTCGGTGCCTACATCCGCTGCTGCATGGCGTGGAGGGACCCAGGGACTCCTGCTCGGATGGAACCCTGGTTGGCGTTGAGGGTGGTGGATGCAAGCTGCAAGTGGACCGGTCGCTGTGTACCAAACACAGAGAGCGGTCTTCAGAGTGAGAGCTGCGCCATACTGGGGAGGCCTGTCGAGTGCCCAGCAGCGGTTTGCCTCGGGACCGGGGGCCCACCACTGGCAGCGCCCCGGGCACCAGCAAGCTCAGAATATCTCATGTAGCTTGCAGAGCCTCTGGTGTCGATGGCATCCTGACAGCAGGAGAGGCATGTTTCGGCACTGCCGGGCTACTCCGCTCAGCACAAATTGAAGGTTTCAAGCCCGGGAGGGGACTGAGGGCTGCCCAACGCGGGACCAGCCTTTCCCCCTTCCTTCTCTCGGCACCGCTGAGAAGTTGAGCTCTTCCTTTGTTTCTTGGAAGGGGAAAGGTGCCGAATGGTGGAGGGGGCTTCACTGCACACCAACGATGCGGCGCCTGGTGCTGAATCCGCACGGCGTGCTGGAGTTGGAGCGAGCGCCGATTCCATGAGGAGAGCGCGAAGTCTGATGTCTCTCTCCTTATTAGTTTGTGGCTTGAAAGACCTGCAGATCTTACAGCGTTCACTCACGTGAGTTTCGCCCAAGCACCAGAGACGCTCAGCATGCGGATCACTCCTTGGCATGGAACGGCGATAGGAGTCGCACGACTTGAAGCCTAGGGCACGGGGCATGCCCTGGGCCCACTCTAACAACTGAGAAACTACTTTCTACGAGTTACTAACAACTAGCTAAAGGTACCACTAAGATCAACTGGAAAGGCAGCAGCAACGCTGGAGCAAGAAGTTCCGATGCACCTGCACTGGCGGCACGAAGGAACTGAGGGTGGAGGGAGCTCGCAGCTCCCCTTATAGTGCGATATAGAGGCACCACTCCAGGGGTCGCAGCGGTGCTCCCCTACCCTACGGGTACTGCTAAGGAAAAAACTTCCGGCACCGGTCAGCATGTGATGTGCACACGCACCTACTGTGGAATATACATGAGCAAGCACCCAAAGAAGAACAGTGAATGAGATACTGCAGGGACTGGAGTGTGCAGTGTGTGCAAGAGGAGGCTGGTTTATACACTGAGGGGGTTTTTGTCTGCAAAAAGAACTTCTGAAGAAAAGGTTTGAATCCCTAGAATAAACAAAGTTCTCTCTAAAAAGATGAGTCTTGTGATGGAGGGTGCAACAAATCTGAAGGTTTCACCAAGATCATTTGTTCTGGGCCCTTTCAGAGTAGTGCAATTGGGCAGGCCCCAAAATGGCAAAGACCGAAAATGTCCTGCTTGAGACTGAAAGTTGCTTGTGCCTCCTGGAAGAGCAGAATCTCCTCGCTGTGACTGAAATGTTATGAAATGCAGGGGAACAAATCAAACAAATGTAAGGGGCAAAAACGATAAAGGAGCATTTAGAGAGTGAATCTGATTACTCCTGGGCGAATTCTGTGCCACTGAAATGATGCACGTGATGCAGAATTTTGCAGAAATTAACGTTGTGCACACAGAATTTCCTTTTCCCCACAGAAATGGGCTGCAGTGTGGCTGGCTGCCACTAGGGGCCACTGGACCCGGCAGAGCCCAGCTCACACATAGAAAACATTGCCAGGTTGGGGAGAGGAGGAAGGAGCTGAAGCATTCTTGACAGCTGCAGTTCCCCATCTGCCCTGAGGGAAGGAGGTAGCAGCGCACAGGAAACTCTGTACAAGCTGGGACACAGCATCAGGTTGTTTCTCCCTCTAGATCCCTGGGCTCTGAGGAATAGAGGGTACGGGTATGTGGGCTGGGGAGGGCTGTGGCTGGGCTCTGAGGGGAGGGAGTGTGTGTATCTGGGCAAGAGGGGCGCCATGGCTGGGCTCTGGAGGGAGGGAGTTTGGGCATCTAGGCTGGGGGTCCTGTGGCTGAACTCTGGAGGATAGGGGTGTGGGTGTCTGGGCTGGGGGAAACGGGGTGTGGATAGCTGGACTGGAGTGGGGCCTGTGGCTGAGCTCTGTGAGGGAGGAGGTTCGGGTGTATTGACTGGGGGATGCCCTGTGGCTGGGCTCTGGTGGAAAGGGGTTTGGGTGTCTGCCTGGTCCCCCCAGCTGGGTTCTGAAGGGGAGGGGGCAGAGAAACAGGAATTGGGTTGTCGTCTGGATTTCTTTAACTCTCTACTCCTGAGGGAATTTTTGTGCGCGTCTGGATTGTTACAGACATACTTGCTGACAGGTATTTTGAAATAAATTACCAAAACAATTGAAAATGGCTTGATTTTGTAGTGTTATTTTGAAAAATAAAATTTGCAGAATTTTGCAAAATTTAAAAATATTGTGCACAGAATTTTTATTTTTTGGTGTAGAATTTTTTATTTTTTGGCACAGAATTCCCCCAGCAATAGAGTCTGTGAACTCAATGGAGGAACAGGAAATGTCCACACTACTGCATCCAAATGATCAAATTCAGTATCTGATTCAGAAAGGGAAGGTCAAACCAGATCCAAAACGGGCTAAACAGGAAACATTACACAAGAGTGGAAGAAGCTTTATTGATATGTCAGAACATTGAAAAGATAGTGCTACAGCAATGAAAGACAACAGAGCAAGTTAGAACTATGCTGATTAAAAGTGAATCAGTGTAGTCTATTAAAATGAAAGTAATAAAGAGACAACTCCAGAGCCATCGAAACCTGACCTTAATATTCAGGAAAGATTTCAGAATTACACATCCATGGTGATTCTATACGAAAGAACAAGTTAAGTTTCAGCAGTCTGAAACACCAAGTTGAAAATGGATTAAAGAGGGGTTATTCAGAGCCAGAATTTATAGAAGGTGTGATCTGTGCAAGTCAGCCCAGGATTAAAACACCAAAGTTATCAGAGGGCAAGTGTGATCTCACATTATCCAAACAAAGGCAGATTCTACAAACACATTATTCTGACAAAAAATGCCACTGATCTCTTTAAGAAGTTAATGAAGGCAGTTCAAGAACAAAGAGATCTTCGTAAAAAAATTATTTTTGCATCAGAGAAGGCCGGCTCTGTACTAAAATATCAGTCTTAACTGGTTCAAAGTCAGTTTCTACAGTCTATTTGGACTGAGTTGTACAATGAAATTATTAAAGTTGACCTAAAACCGTACTTACAGGACTTAAATATAGCTGATGAACTTTTGTTGGAAAAATTGTATACTGCTTGTAGCACTGAAATGGAACAGCAGCAAACATTAAAATAATCAGGGCAACTGAGTCCATTAAAAATAAACTCCATGCAACCTGTTTTGGAAGAAGGAGAAACTAAAGACTTTACCACTGTCAAAGAACTTTAAAAATGCCAAAGCAAAATTGATTAATTATCCAGATTGTACAAAACAATGAAGCAATCAGCAACTACCAGTTGAAATGGCAGCTCCACAAACACCACAAGTTCAGGGAAGACCTAAAATAATTTCCCCCCATTATGTAAATCAGAATGGACAAATGCAAAGTTGTTGCCACAGATGTTGTCAAAACTGCCAGTCTTCCTATTCAACTAAGAGATGGAATCATTGGAGAATGTCAGGTGCAAGGTCAGCAATCGGAAGATGATAGAGGGTCATACCGGGGAAAAGGGAGTGATCAACCCAAACCAGAAATCCCAGTATCTATTTCCAATAAAAAGGAAATTTGGGACAGTTTATGAAGTGTTCAGGGTGTCTTTAGAAAATGTATTGTCCAATGAATTGTCAAATGCAACACGGGAGAACACATAAAACAGTCTGCCAAATCAGCAAAGCTCCATGGAGAACAGTAATAAGTTACCCAATACTGTGGCTCATCAAAGCTTTAATGTAGGAGCTCCTCAACAGCAAGGAAAAGTTGCCAAGTCAGTTAGAAAAAAGCATTCAGTGTGGTGTTATTTCAATGAGAGGAAAGTAATAGCATTTTGGAACATAGGTGCTCAGGCAACAATGATTGATAAAAAAATGGTAAGAGGACCATCTCCTAGAGCTGAACATAAGACCCACCGAAGAAATTCTAAACATTGAAGGGAGACTGGATATAAAAGCAGTGAATGACAACAAGGTTGGGTTGAAATAGAATTCCACTTATCACCACCTAAGGCCCATCATACTATTAAGATGTGTGTCCCTATGCTGGTGAGTTGTGGCAAGATGAAACAACCTGTAATAGGCTTCAGTGTCTTTGAAGAGATTATTAGGGTGACTCTAGGAAAAGCTAATGCCCCTCTCTCACAATGTAAGCAACTCTTAACCTCAGCACTTCATATAGAAGTTAATCTAGCAAAAAGCATAGTTAATTTAATACAGCAAAAGGGCAAAAGGACAGAGGATATTTCGACAGTCAAGAAAGGAACAAGAAATGTGACTATTCCGAGAAGACAAGCAGTTGCAGTGAGGTGTATAGTAAGAACCAACTGCACGTAGGATGACACCATGGTACTATTTTTCCAAATTAAACAGCACCAGGCCCTGAACGTCTTAATATTATAGAACACCTAATATAGCTCTGAAACAACTCTCATCAGATTGGAGTAAATGTCAGCAATATCTCTAAACTTGATATCACCTTCAAGGTAAGAACCATAGTGAGACGACTACAGGGCTATCCGTCCTATACAATTACCACAGGAGCTAGAAAGTGGGCCCCCTTTGAAAGGGAAATACAACAACAAACCACCAATGCTGGCTGAGCACAAAGATACATCACAAACCCCTAGTGAAAGATGGGACCCTCCTGTCAACTTGTGACACCACACAGAAGAAGAATAGAAAGTGGACAGAGAAATGCTGCAGGAAGAATGGCAAGGAATGATTCAGATGTAGAGTGTACTGAAACTTTGAAAATGGATATTAATCTAGCTAGCAAGACTCCTGTCCAGAAAACATATAATGCCATCCTCTGACTATTGTATACAATCATAGAAGATTAGGGTTGGAAAAGACCTAAGGAGGTCTTCTAGTCCAACCCCCTGCTCAAAGCAGGACCAAAACCTCTAAGGATGGAGATTCCACCACCTCCCTAGATAACCCATTCTAGTGTTTCGTCACCCTCCTAGTAACATAGTTTTTCCCTAATATCCAACCTAGACCTCCCTCACTGCAACTTGAGATCATTTCTCCTTGTTCTGTCATCTGCCACCATTGAGAACAGCCTGGCTCCATCCTCTTTGGAATACCCTTTCAGGTAGTTGAAGGCGGCTATCAAATCCCCCCTTTCTTCTCTTCTGCAGACTAAGTAAGCCCAGGTCCCTCAGCCTCTCCTCTTAAGTCATGTGCCCTAGTCCCATAATAATTTTTGTTGCTCTCCGCTGGATCTCTCCAATTTGTCCACAATCTTTCTGTAGTGGGTGGCCCAAAACTGGATGCAATATTCCAGATGTGGACTCACCAGTGCCAAATAGAAGGGAATAATAATTTCTCTCAATCTACTGGCAATGCTCCTACTAATGCAGCCCAATATGCAGTTAGCCTTTGTGGCAACAAGGGCACACTATTGTCTCATATCCAACTTCCAATCCACTGTAATCCCCAGGTCCTTTTTCGCAGAACTACCACTACCAGGAGTTTTCAAAGATAATGGCCAATGGCTCTGCAATCACATCAGCCAACTCCCTCAGCATCCTCGGATGCATTAGATCCGGCCCCATGGACTTGTGCATGTCCAGCTTTTCTAAATAGTCCTTAACCTGTTCTTTCACCACTGAGGGCTGCTCACCTCCTCCCCATACTGTGCTGCCCAGTTCAGCAGTCTGGGAGTTGACCTTGTCTGTGAAGACCGAGGGAAAAAAAGCATTGAGGACTTCAGCCTTTTCCACATCATCCGTCACTAGGTTGCCTCCCCCATTCAATAAGGGTCCCACACTTTCCCTGACCATCTTCTTGTTGCTAACATACCTCTAGAAACCCTTCTTGTTACCTTTCACATCCCCTGCTAGTTGCAACGCATATTGTGCTTTGGCCTTCCTGATTACACCCCTGAATGCTTGAGCAATATTTTTATACTCCTCCCTAGTCATCTGTCCAAGTTTCCACTTCTTGTAAGCTTCCTTTGTGTTTAAGCTCACCAAAGATTTCTCTGTTAAGCCAAGCTGGTCACCTCCCGTATTTGTTATTCTTTCTGCACATTGGGACGGTTTGTTCCTGAGCCCTCAATAAGGCTTCTTTAAAATATAGCCAGCTATCCTGGAGTCCTTTCCCCCTCATATTAGCCTCCCATATACTGAAGTGAAGAGCTATATAAAAGATCTTCTTGCCAGAAAGTGAATAAAACTATCTAAGTCACCATATTCCTCACCTGCAGTTTCGGTCAGAAAAAAAGATGGCACATTATAACTATGCACAGACTAGAGAGAATTAAACAAACAAACAAACAAAAAAACCAAGACAGATATTCTATACCCACAATTCAAGAGATCCTTGATAACTTAGGTTGAAACTTATAGTTCTCTGTCTTTGATCAAGCTAGACCTTATCATGGAGTTTATAAGTGAAGGAAGTGCACACCTAATGGCATTCATTACACCCCGGGGATTATAGGAAAGGGTTTGCCTTCCTTTTGGACTCACTAATAATGTCTCTGTAGCACACAAGTGCTGCATAGAAGACTGCCTGGAAGATCTGAGTGGTGAAATATTCATACCCTACTTTGATGATGTGCTTGTCTACAGCAAAATATATAGGAACCATACAGAAAATGTTAGGAAAGTTCTCAAAAGTCAGCAGAAAAGAGTTATCAAACTGCAACCAAATAAATGTGATCTGTTCAAGAAGGAGGTGGGCTATAGTGGAAGGATGGTGTCAGCTGAGATATATAACATGGACCAGAAAGACAAAGCTGCTATACAGGCTTTGAAAGAAAGGACTCCTTTTATGGTGAGGGAAGTAAAAAAATTGGGTGGGTTCCTTAGCTATTACAGAGGAATTATAAATGATTTTTAGGGTGGCAAAATCACTGTATGATCGCCATTCCAATCACAAAAAATGTCAAGGGAACAGGACAGCTAGCTGCCCAGCACAGAACTACATCAAAGAGATTTAGAACAAGTGATTCATGCTCTGTCCAACCCTCCAATCAGGGCCTACCCAGATTTTCAGAAACCATTCACCTTGCATACTGATGCCTCAATGAAGCCCTGGGGGCCATCCTGTACCAGCACCAAGGAAATTTCCAGGTCATTTCCAATGGATCCAGAACTCTAACATCTGCAGAGAACTACCACTTACATCAGAGGTGGGCAAACTATGGCAGGACTGCCTGCTTTGGCCCCGCGCTGCTCCCGGAAGCGGCTGGCACCACGTCCCTGTGGCCCTGGGGGGAGGTCAGAGGGCTCCATGCACTGTCCTCGCCAGCAGGCACCGTTCCCCAGACAATGGGAGCTTAAGGGGAGGTATCCGCAGGCGAGGGCAGCCTGCAAAGCCCTCTGCCCCTGCCCCTCAGGGGCTGCAGGGACATGGTGCCGGCCACTTCCGGGAGTGGAGTAGGGCCAGGGAGGCAGGGAGCCTGCCTTAGCCCTGATGCATGCTGCTGCCACCCTAGAGCCACTCAAGGTAAGCGGCACCAGTCCACAGCCCGCACACCTCCTGCACCCCACACCCCGACACCCTGCCCTGAGCCCCTTGCCGCACACCTCCTGCACCTCAACTCCCTGCCCTGAGCCCCCTCCCGCACTCCTCCCTGCACCCCAACCTCCTGCCCTGAGCCCCCTCCTATTCCCCAAACCCTGGCCCTGAGCTCCTTCCTGCAGACTGCACCCCCTCCCACACTCCCTCCCCCACCCCTACATTCATGCCCCTGCATGCAATTTCCCCACCCAGATGTGGCCCTCCGGCCAAAAAGTTTGCCCACCTAACTTACATTCTGGGAAATTGAAGTTTTTAGCTCTGAAGTGGGCTAGAACAGTAAGGTTCAGAGATGACTTCTTCTGTGCACCTTTATGTACAGTCTACAGAGATAATAACCCACTAATGTACGTGATGTTATTCGCTAAACTAAATGCTTCTAGTCATAGATGGGTTTCAGAGCTCTCGGATTTCAACTTCACCATATAATACCATCCTGGGAAAGTTAACCCTGATGCCAACTATTTATCCAGGGAACCTTTAAATATGGAAACATACATGAAAGGAGGTACAGAAGAATATGACCCTGAGAGCATTTCGGCAATTGCTTCGCCTGTGAAAGCCCAAAATGAGGGTCACGTGGAGTAGATTTCCGCAATTATGGCAAAACTATCTATTGTACAAGCAAATGAATACAACATATTGAATACCCAGTGGGAAAAATACATCCTGATGAGCAAAAATATTCTCAAGCAAGTGATTCTGCAATTCGAAGAATTATAGAGCTAAAGAAAAGAAACCACAATTGAGTCTGAAGGAAAACAAAGGGGAATCCAATGAAGATCAACAGTTTCTATTTGAGCTGACAAAGCTTCATATTGATTCCAATGGTATTTTGAGGCGCAAGACAATATGGAGAACCCAATTTGTGCTGCCAGGGCAATACAGGGAACTAGCATATAAATAGCAGCATGAAGAAATGGCTCACTTGGGAACAGAATGAGTTGTAAACCCAGCAAGAGAAAGATTTTTTGGGCCTGATATGAAACAGGACATAGAACATTATATCACAAGTGTTTGTAAATGTGTGAAACCAAAAAGGCTGAATATATTTAGCAGGGTACCTAAGCCAAGAGACATCTCTACAGCACCTTTAGATAGGATTTTCATTGATTACCTTCATTTGGCTCTGAGTAAAGGAGGGTCTGAATACATCCTGGTGATTGTGCATAATTTCACAAAGCTAGCCAAAGCATACTCTACAACAAATAAGTTTGGTAAGGCTCCTGCTGCTGCTGAGAAAATCATCAATGACTTTGCAATGAAATTTGGATTTCCTCCAAAGATATACCATGACCACAGAAAGGAATTTGAGAACTAGTTGTTTAAAAAAACCCTCAAGAATACAAAGTTATCCAAAATTCTAAACCAACTCCTTACCATCCTCAAGCAAATCGAGCTGAGTATTTTCACTGAACTTTACTCTCTATATTCAGGACTCTAGATGAAGACAAGAAATCGATCTGAAAGGAGTCTATGAACTAAGTGGTGCATGCCTATAACTGCACAGTTAGTGAAGCAACAGGTTTCTCACCCTTTTTACTATTGAATAAGAGAACCCAAAGCTACCTACTGACTTATTATTTGACTTGAGGTCAGATCAAGAAAGTGACACCTATCAGTTATACGCTGAGCACTGGAAGAGGCAGATGAAAGAAGTTTACCAGATTGTACAAAATATATTCTGAAATCAGTTACTAGAGGGAAGGAATACTACGACAGAAAAGTACTAGGACCGGAGCTTCAGCCTGACAACCATGTATTGGTGAGGAATCTGTTGGAGAAGGTTGGGTCAAGAAAACTTCAAGCATTTTGGGAGTGTCAGGTTCATATAGTCACTAAACAAAAAGAAGAAGACAGCCCAGCCCCATGTATGAGATTAAAGCAGAAAATGGAGTACGATCATTCATTGTACATAAGAACTTAAGAACGGCCATACTGGGTCAGACCAAAGGTCCATCCAGCCCAGTATCCTGTCTACCGACAGCGGCCAATGCCAGGTGCCCCAGAGGGAGTGAACCTAACAGGTAATGATCTAGTGATCTCTCTCCTGCCATCCATCTCCACCCTCTGACAAACAGAGGCTAGGGACACCATTCCTTACCCATCCTGGCTAGTAGCCATTAATGGACTTAACCTCCATGAATTTATCCAGTTCTCTTTTAAACCCTGTTATAGTCCTAGCCTTCACAACCTCCTCAGGCAAAGAGTTCCACAGGTTGACTGCGCTGTGTGAAGAAGAACTTCCTTTTATTTGTTTTAAACCTGCTACCTATTCATTTCATTTGGTGGCCCCTAGTTCTTATATTATGGGAACAAGTAAATAACTTTTCCTTATTCACTTTCTGCACACCACTCATGATTTTATACACCTCTATCATATCCCACCTTAGTCTCCTCTTTTCCAAGCTGAAAAGTCCTAGCCTCTTTAATCTCTCCTCATATGGAACCCATTCCAAACCCCGAAACATTTTAGTTGCCCTTTTCTGAACCTTTTCTAATGCCAGTATATCTTTTTTGAGATGAGGGGACCACATCTGTGTGCAGTATTCAAGATGTGGGCGTACCATGGATTTATATAAGGGCAATAAGATATTCTCTGTCTTATTCTCTATCCCTTTTTTAATAATTCCCAACATCCCGTTTGCTTTTTTGACTGCTGCTGCACACTGCGTGGACGTCTTCAGAGAACTATCCATGATGACTCCAAGTTCTTTCTCCTGATTAGTTGTAGCTAAATTAGCCCCCATCATATTGTATGTATAGTTGGGGTTATTTTTTCCAATGTGCATTACTTTACATTTATCCACATTAAATTTCATTTGCCATTTTGTTGCCCAATTACTTAGTTTTGTGAGATCTTTTTGAAGTTCTTTACAATCTGCTAACTATCTTAAGCAGATTAGTATCGTTTACAAACTTTGCCACCTCACTGTTTACCCCTTTCTCCAGATCATTTATGAATAAGTTGAATAGGATTGGTCCTAGGACTGACCCTTGGGGAACACCACTAGTTTCCCCCCTCCAATCTGAAAATTTACCATTTATTCCTACCCTTTGTTCCCTGTCTTTTAACGAGTTCTCAATCCATGAAAGGATCTTCCTCTTATTCCATGACAACTTAATTTACATATGAGCCTTTGGTGAGGGAACTTGTCAAAGGCTTTCTTGAAATCTAAGTATACTATGTCCACTGGATCCCCCTTGTCCACGTTTCTTGACCCCCTCAAAGAACTCTAATAGATTACTAAGACATGATCTCCCTTTACATAAACCATGTTGACTTTTGCGCAACAATTTATGTTGTTCTATGTGTCTGACAATTTTATTCTTTACTATTGTTTCAACTAATTTGCCCAGTACTGACGTTAGACTTACTGGTCTGTAATTGCCGGGATCACCTCTAGAACCCTTCTTAAATATTGGCGTTACATTAGCTATCTTCCAGTCATTGGGTACAGTAGCTGATTTAAAGGACAGGTTACAAACCATAGTTAATAGTTCCGCAATTTCACATTTGAGATCTTTCAGAACTCTTGGGTGAATACCATCTGTTCCCAGTGACTTGTTACTGTTAAGTTTCTCAATTAATTCCAAAATCTCCTCTAGTGACACTTCAATCTGTGACAATTCCTCAGATTTGTCACCTACAAAAGACGGCTCAGGTTTCAGAATCTCCCTAACATCCTCAGCCGTGAAGACTGAAGCATAAGAATTCTTTTAGTTTCTCGTGATGACTTTATCATCTTTAAGTGCTCCTTTTGTAACTCGATCATCCAGGGGCCCCACTGGTTGTTTAGTAGGCTTCCTGTTTCTGATGTATTTAAAAAATATTTTGTTATTACCTTTTGTGTTTTTGGCTAGTTGTTCTTCAAACTCCTTTTTGGCTTTTCTTATTACATTTTACATTTAATTTGGCAGTGTTTATGCTCCTTTCTATTTACCTCACTAGGATTTGACTTCCACTTTTTAAAAGATGTCTTTTTATCCCTCACTGCTTCTTTTACATGGTTGTTAAACCATGGTGGCTCTTTTTTAGTTCTTTTACTGTGTTTTTTAATTTGGAGTATACATTTAAGTTGAGCCTCTATTATGATGTTTTTGAAAGGTGTCCATGCAGCTTGCAGGGATTTCACTTTTGGCACTGTACCTTTTAATTTCTGTTTAACTAACCTCATTTTTGCATAGTTCCCCTTTCTGAAATTAAATGCCACAGTGTTGGACTGTTGAGGTGTCCTTCCCACCACAGGAATGTTAAATGTTATTATATTATGGTCACTATTTCCAAGCAGTCCTGTTATAGTTACTTCTTGGACCAGATCCTGAGCTCCACTCAGGACTAGATCAAGAGTTGCCTCTCGCCTTGTGGATTCTTGTACCAGCTGTTCCATGAAGCAGTCATTTAAAATATTGAGAAATTTTGTCTCCGCATTTCATCCTGAGGTGACATGTACCCAGTCAATATGAGGATAATTGAAAGCCCCCACTATTACTGAGTTTTTTATTTTGATAGCCTCTCTAATCTCCCTGAGCACTTCATCATCACTATCACTGTCCTGGTCAGGTGGTCGATAATAGATCCCTACTGTTATATTCGTATTAGAGCACGGAATTACTATCCATAGAGATTCTATAGAACATGTGGATTTATTTAAGATTTTTATTTCATTTGATTCTACATTTTCTTTCACATGTAGTGCCACTGCCCCCGCATGACCAGTTCTGTCCTTCCGATATATTTTGTACCCCGGAATGATTGTGTCCCACTGACTGTCCTCACTCCACCAGGTTTCCGTGATGCCTATTATATCAATATCCTCCTTGAACACGAGGCACTCTAGTTCACCCCTCTTATTATTTAGACTTCTAGCGTTAGTGTACAAGCACTTTAAAAACTTGTCACTGTTTATTTGTCTGCCCTTTTCTGATGTGTCAGATTCTTTATGTGAATGTTTCTTGCCTGATCTGGCCCATACTTTATCCTCTTTCATCCCCTCCTCCTGACTAAAACCTAGAGAATCTCTATCAATAGAAAAGGAGTACTTGTGGCACCTTAGAGAATAACCAATTTATTTGAGCATGAGCTTTCGTGAGCTACAGCTGTAGCTCACGAAAGCTCATGCTCAAATAAATTGGTTAGTCTCTAAGGTGCCACAAGTACTCCTTTTCTTTTTGCGAATACAGACTAACACGGCTGTTACTCTGAAATCTATCAATAGACTCTCCTCTAAGAGAGGTCTCTGTCCAATCCACGTGCGCCTCTGCAGCAATCAACTTTCCCCCATCTCTTAGTTTAAAAATTGCTCTGCAACCTTTTTAATGTTAAGTGCCAGCAGTCTGGATCCACTTTGGTTTAGGTGGAGCCCATCCTTCCTGTACGGGCTCCCCCATCCCAAAAGTTTCCCCAGTTCCTAATAAATCTAAACCCCTCCTCTCTACACCATCGTCTCATCCACGCATTGAGACTCTGAAGCTCTGCCTGCCTACCTGGCCCTGCACGTGGAACTGGTAGCATTTCTTAGAAATGTAACCAGCTAATGCCCCGTGACTGCATTATTTCTGAACAGTAAAGTCAAGAGCCATCTGTCATAAAAGTAAAGGGAAGGGTAAACCCCTTTGAAATCCCTCCTGGCCAGGGGAAAGCTCCTCTCACCTGTAAAGGGTTAAGAAGCTAAAGGTAACCTCGCTGGCACCTGACCAAAATGACCAATGAGGAGACAAGATACTTTCAAAAGCTGGGAGGAGGGAGAGAAACAAAGGGTCTGTGTGTCTGTCTATATGCTGGTCTTTGTCGGGGATAGACCAGGAATGGAGTCTTAGAACTTTTAGTAAGTAATCTAGCTAGGTATGTGTTAGATTATGATTTCTTTAAATGGCTGAGAAAAGAATTGTGCTGAATAGAATAACTATTTCTGTCTGTGTATCTTTTTTGTAACTTAAGGTTTTGCCTAGAGGGGTTCTCTATGTTTTGGAATCTAATTACCCTGTAAGACATCTACCATCCTGATTTTGCAGGGGGGATTTCTTCATTTCTATTTACTTCTATTTTTATTAAAAGTCTTCTTGTAAGAAACTGAATGCTTTTTCATTGTTCTCAGATCCAAGGGTTTGGGTCTGTGGTCACCTATGCAAATTGGTGAGGCTTTTTATCCAACATTTCCCAGGAAAGGGGGGGTGCAAGTGTTGGGAGGATTGTTCATTGTTCTTAAGATCCAAGGGTCTGGGTCTGTAGTCACCTAGGCAAATTGGTGAGGCTTTTTACCAAACCTTGTCCAGGAAGTGGGCTGCAAGGTTTTGGGAAGTATTTTTGGGGGAAGGACGCGTCCAAACAGCTCTTCCCCAGTAACCAGTATTAGTTTGGTGGTGGTAGCGGCCAGTCCAAGGACAACGGGTGGAATATTTTGTACCTTGGGGAAGTTTTGACCTAAGCTGGTAAAGATAAGCTTAGGAGGTTTTTCATGCAGGTCCCCACATCTGTACCCTAGAGTTCAGAGTGGGGAGAAACCTTGACACCATCCAACAATGAAGGTGCTTCCAAAGTAAAGGGAATGTCTTTGCAGAAAAAAATGACTGAATCGCAGAATGTTCTGGGGAGCTCAGTAGCTCAGAAAGGGAGGATTTGGAAACTGATTTTCCTGGATGTGATCGCTAACATATTTCTTCACCAAAGAGTTACTGAACCAACAAGAAGTGGTAACATTAAATTTGGTATTGGTGAGTAGTGAACTGATTGTATTAGGTTTCAGAGTAACAGCCGTGTTAATCTGTATTCGCAAAAAGAAAAGGAGTACTTGTGGCACCTTAGAGACTAACCAATTTATTTGAGCATGAGCTTTCGTGAGCTACAGCTCACTTCATCGGATGCATGCCGTGGAAACTGCAGCAGACTTTATTTATACACAGAGAATATGAAAAAATACCTCCTCCCACCCCACTGTCCTGCTGGTAATAGCTTATCTAAAGTGATCATCAGGTGGGCCATTTCCAGCACAAATCCAGGTTCTCTCATCCTCCACCCCCCCCACACAAATTCACTCTCCTGCTGGTGATAGCCCATCCAAAGTGACAACTCTTTACACAATGTGCATGATAATAAAGTTGGGCCATTTCCTGCACAAATCCAGGTTCTCTCACCCCCTCACCCCCCTCCCAAAAACCACACACACAAACTCACTATCCTGCTGGTAATAGCTCATCCAAAGTGACCATTCTCCCTACAATGTGCATAATTAAGGTGGGCCATTTCCAGCACAAATCCAGGTTTTCTCACATCCCCCCCACCCCCATACACACACAAACTCACTCTCCTGCTGGTAATAGCTCATCCAAACTGACCACTCTCCAAGTTTAAATCCAAGTTAAACCAGAACATCTGGGGGGGGGGGGTAGGAAAAAACAAGAGGAAATAGGCTACCTTGCATAATGACTTAGCCACTCCCAGTCTCTATTTAAGCCTAAATTAATAGTATCCAATTTGCAAATGAATTCCAATTCAGCAGTTTCTCGCTGGAGTCTGGATTTGAAGTTTTTTTGTTTTAAGATAGCGACCTTCATGTCTGTGATTGCGTGACCAGAGAGATTGAAGTGTTCTCCGACTGGTTTATGAAGGTTATAATTCTTGACATCTGATTTGTGTCCATTTATTCTTTTACGTAGAGACTGTCCAGTTTGACCAATGTACATGGCAGAGGGGCATTGCTGGCACATGATGGCATATATCACATTGGTGGATGTGCAGGTATACGAGCCTCTGATAGTGTGGCTGATGTTATTAGGCCCTGTGATGGTGTCCCCTGAATAGATATGTGGGCACAATTGGCAACGGGCTTTCTTGCAAGGATAAGTTCCTGGGTTAGTGGTTCTGTTGTGTGGTATGTGGTTGTTGGTGAGTATTTGCTTCAGGTTGCGGGGCTGTCTGTAGGCAAGGACTGGCCTGTCTCCCAAGATTTGTGAGAGTGTTGGGTCATCCTTTAGGATAGGTTGTAGATCCTTAATAATGCGTTGGAGGGGTTTTAGTTGGGGGCTGAAGGTGACGGTTAGTGGTGTTCTGTTATTTTCTTTGTTAGGCCTGTCCTGTAGTAGGTAACTTCTGGGAACTCTTCTGGCTCTATCAATCTGTTTCTTTACTTCAGCAGGTGGGTACTGTAGTTGTAAGAAAGATTGACAGAGATCTTGTAGGTGTCTGTCTCTGTCTGAGGGGTTGGAGCAAATGCGGTTGTATCGCAGAGCTTGGCTGTAGACGATGGATCGTGTGGTGTGGTCAGGGTGAAAGCTGGAGGCATGCAGGTAGGAATAGCGGTCAGTAGGTTTCCGGTATAGGGTGGTGTCTATGTGACCATTGTTTATTAGCACTGTAGTGTCCAGGAAGTGGATCTCTTGTGTGGACTGGACCAGGCTGAGGTTGGTGGTGGGATGGAAATTGTTGAAATCATGGTGGAATTCCTCAAGGGCTTCTTTTCCATGGGTCCAGATGATGAAGATGTCATCAATATAGCGCAAGTAGAGTAGTGGCTTTAGGGGACGAGAGCTGAGGAAGCGTTGTTCTAAATCAACCATAAAAATGTTGGCATACTGTGGGGCCATGCGGGTACCCATAGCAGTGCCGCTGATCTGAAGGTATACATTGTCCCCAAATGTGAAATAGTTATGGGTAAGCACAAAGTCACAAAGTTCAGCCACCAGGTTAGCCGTGACATTATCGGGGATAGTGTTCCTGACGGCTTGTAGTCCATCTTTGTGTGGAATGTTGGTGTAGAGGGCTTCTACATCCATAGTGGCCCAGCTGGTGTTATCAGGAAGATCACCGATGGATTGTAGTTTCCTCTGGAAGTCAGTGGTGTCTTGAAGGTAGCTGGGAGTGCTGGTAGCGTAGGGCCTGAGGAGGGAGTCTACACAGCCAGACAATCCTGCTGTCAGGGTGCCAATGCCTAAGATGATGGGGCACCCAGGATTTCCAGGTTTATGGATCTTGGGTACTAGATAGAATATCCCAAGTCGGGGTTCCAGGGGTGTGTCTGTGCGGATTTGATCTTGTGCTTTTTCAGGGAGTTTCTTGAGCAAATGCTGTAGTTTCTTTTGGTAACCCTCAGTGGGATCAGAGGGTAATGGCTTGTAGAAAGTGGTGTTGGAGAGCTGCCGAGCAGCCTCTTGTTCATATTCTGACCTATTCATGATGACAACAGCACCTCCTTTGTCAGCCTTTTTGATTATGATGTCAGAGTTGTTTCTGAGGCTGTGGATGGCATTGTGTTCTGCACGGCTGAGGTTATGGGGCAAGTGATGCTGCTTTTCCACAATTTCAGCCCGTGCACGTCGGCGGAAGCACTCTATGTAGAAGTCCAGTCTGCTGTTTCGACCTTCAGGAGGAGTCCACCTAGAATCCTTCTTTTTGTAGTCTTGGTAGGGAGGTCTCTGTGGATTAGTATGTTGTTCAGAGGTATGTTGGAAATATTCCTTGAGTCGGACACGTAGAAAATAGGATTCCAGGTCACCACAGAACTGTACCATGTTCGTGGGGGTGGCAGGGGAAAAGGAGAGGCCCCGAGATAGGACAGCTGCTTCTGCTGGGCTGAGAGTATAGTTGGATAGGTTAACAATACTGCTGGGTGGGTTGAGGGAACCATTGCTGTGGCCCCTTGTGGCATGTAGTAGTTTAGAAAGTTTAGTGTCCTTTTTCTTTTGTAGAGAAGCAAAGTGTGTGTTGTAAATGGCTTGTCTAGTTTTAGTAAAGTCCAGCCACGAGGAAGTTTGTGTGGAAGGTTGGTTTTTTATGAGAGTATCCATTTTTGAGAGCTCATTCTTAATCTTTCCCTGTTTGCTGTAGAGGATGTTGATCAGGTGATTCCGGAGTTTCTCTGAGAGCGTGTGGCACAAGCTGTCAGCATAGTCTGTGTGGTATGTAGATTGTAATGGATTTTTTCCTTCAGTCCTTTTGGTACGATGTCCATCTGTTTGCATTTGGAAAGGAAGATGATGTCTGTCTGTATCTGTACAAGTTTTTTCATGCAGTTGATAGATTTCCACTCCATACGGCTAAATGCAGTGCCTTGCATAATGACAGGTTTCAGAGTAACAGCCATGTTAGTCAGTGCCGAATGCAACAGTACCAAAGAGTTTCCCAGTGCCGAAGAGTCCCTTGCACTGAACCAGTACCAGATCTGCTTCCACAGATTGTGGAAGGGGAACATCTGGGTGTGGTGCTGACAGACCCTAAGCGGCTCGTCCAGCCAATGGGGCCATAAACGATGTAGAACTGGCAATGTCCTGTACCAAGGGAGAGGTCAGGACACAAAGGTAGAAGAGGTGCGTAGCCGCCTGGTATGCTCCCGGCATGGAAACAACCAGGGCTGGCATCGCCCTCATCCATACCGGACTCAATGGATGAACCAGGGCTGGAACCAGAGTTGGCATTGCTGGGGTCTCTAACCTCCCCATGCAGTCTGGGGAGGAGTTAGGGACACCCATGCCATTCAATGTACTGGTACTTGCACCCTGCTGGTCCACACTCTTTGTAGAGGAGCAGAAGAGTCCCCACGAGACCTGGAATGGTCTCAATTAGTCTTTTGAAATCTTTTCATCAGCACACTCGACAGGCTCCTCCATCTCTTCTGAGAGGTACTAACTCCAGGGCATGAAGCAGCAGCACTCTCAGAACCCGAGGGCGACCTCCGATCTGATGAGGGCTTGTAGAAACTCGTGTTGGAGAGCTGCCGAGCAGCCTCTTGTTCATATTCCAACCTATTCATGATGACAACAGCACCTCCTTTGTCAGCCTTTTTGATTATGATGTCAGAGTTGTTTCTGAGGCTGTGGATGGCATTGTGTTCTGCACGGCTGAGGTTATGGGGTAAGTGATGCTGCTTTTCCACAATTTCAGCCCGTGCACGTCGGCGGAAGCACTCTATGTAGAAGTCCAGTCTGCTGTTTCGACCTTCAGGAGGAGTCCACCTAGAATCCCTCTTTCTGTAGTGTTGGTAGGGAAGTCTCTGTGGATTAGTATGTTGTTCAGAGGTATTTTGGAAATATTCCTTGAGTCGGAGACGTTGAAAATAGGATTCTAGGTCACCACAGAACTGTATCATGTTCGTGGGGGTGGAGGGGCAGAAGGAAAGGCCCCGAGATAGAACAGCTGCTTCTGCTGGGCTGAGATTATAGTTGGATAGGTTAACAATATTGCTAGGTGGGTTGAGGGAACCATTGCTGTGGCCCCTTGTAGCATGTAGTAGTTTAGAAAGTTTAGCGTCCTTTTTCTTTTGTAGAGAAGCAAAGTGTGCGTTGTAAATGGCTTGTCTAGTTTTAGTAAAATCCAGCCACGAGGAAGTTTGTGTGGAAGGTTGGTTTTATGCACATTGTAGGGAGAATGGTCACTTTGGGTGAGCTATTACCAGCAGGATAGTGAGTTTGTGTGTGTGGTTTTTGGGAGGGGGGTGAGGGGGTGAGAGAACCTGGATTTGTGCAGGAAATGGCCCAACTTTATTATCATGCACATTGTGTAAAGAGTTGTCACTTTGGATGGGCTATCACCAGCAGGAGAGTGAATTTGTGTGGGGGGGTGGAGGATGAGAAAACCTGGATTTGTGCTGGAAATGGCCCACCTGATGATCACTTTAGATAAGCTATTACCAGCAGGACAGTGGGGTGGGAGGAGGTATTTTTTCATATTCTCTGTGTATAAATAAAGTCTGCTGCAGTTTCCACGGCATGCATCCGATGAAGTGAGCTGTAGCTCACGAAAGCTCATGCTCAAATAAATTGGTTAGTCTCTAAGGTGCCACAAGTACTCCTTTTCTGATTGTAATAGATAACCTTAGTTTGAGTGACCGTGAGCTAATGCAATTTAAACTAAATGGAAGGATAAAGAAATAAAGATCTGCAAGTAGGGTCCTTGATTTCAAAAGGTCAAACAAAAAAATTAAGAGAATTAGTTAGGGAAGTGGACTGGATTGAAGAACTCAAGGATCTGAATGTGGAGGAGGGTTGAAATTACTTTAAGTCAAAGTTGCAGAAACTATCTGAAACCAGCTTCCAAAGCAAGGGGAAAAAATTCATAGGGAAAGGTGGCAGACCCATCTGGATGAGGAAGCATCTAAAACAGGTTATTAAGAGTAGAAAGCCTACCAGCAATGGAAGATGGGATAGATCAGAAACGAAAGCTATCAGTTGGAGGTCAGAAAGAGTAGAGGAAAAGTGAGAAATGCCAAAAGCCAAGTAGAGTTGGAACTTGCAAAGGAAATTAAAACCAATAGTAAATAGTATCCAATAGCCACTGTGACCGGGTTGGGCCAGATGGCTACAGGAGAGTAATAGAAGGCAGATATATTAGCCCCAGGTTAAGTAGGTCCCTTTTCCCTGGGTAAGGTAACAGGGAAGGTTCCAGAACAATCAGGATCCTTCTGGAGACAATTAAGACAGGCTGATTAGAACACCTGCAGCCAATCAAGAAGCTGCTAGAATCAATTAAGGCAGGCTAATCAGGGCACCTGCGTTTAAAAAGGAGCTCGCTTCAGTTTGTGGTGTGTGTGTGAGGAGCTGGGAGCAAGAGGCACTAGGAGCTGAGAGTGAGAACGTGGACTGTTGGAGGACTGAGGAGTACAAGCATTATCAGACACCAGGAGGAAGGTCCTATGGTGAAGATAAAGAAGATGTTGGGAGGAGGCCATGGGGAAGTAGCCCAAGGAGTTGTAGCTGTCGCACAGCTGTACCAGGAAGCACTCTAGACAGCTGCATTCCACAGGACCCTGGGCTGGAACCCAGAGTAGAGGGCGGGTCCGGGTTCCTCCCAACTCCTGGTCAGCACAGGAAGAGTCAACCTGGACTGTGAGTTCAGAAAAACGGCTAAGCTGAGGGCTGCCATGAAGCTCCAAGGCGAGTAAATACACCAATAAGTGCAAGACCCACCAAGGTAGAGGAGGAATTTTGTCACATCACATAAATAAAAAGAAAACTAGGAAAGCTAATAATCTAGGTATGGCCCAACACCTAAAAAAATACTTTGTCTCAGTTTTTAGTAAGGGTAATGAGGATCTTGGAGGTAATGCCAGGGTGGCTAATGGAAATGAGGATATGGAAGTAGAAATTACCACATCCGAGGTGAAAGTCGAATTCAAATTGCTTAATGTGACCAAATTGCAGGGCCCAGATAATCTTTATCCTAGAATATTAAAAGAACTGACACATGAAACTACAAGCCCATTAGGATTTTTAATTAATGCATAAACTTGGGGGTCATACCCTTTGACTGGAGAATTGCTAATATAGTACCTGTTTTTAAGAAAGGGGGAAAAGTGATCCAGGAAACTACAGGCCTGTTAGTTTCACCTCAGTTGTATGCAAGGTCTTGGAATAAATTTTGAAAGAGAAAGTAGTTAAGAACACAGAGGTAAAGAGTAATTGGGATAAAATACAACATAGTTTTACAAAAGGTAGATTATGCCAGACCAACCTGATCTCTTTCTTTGAGCTGATAACTGATTTTTTTAGACAAAGGAAATGCAGTAGATCAAATCTACCTGGATTTCAGTAAGGCATTTGGTACAGTTCCACAAGGGAAATTATTAGTTAAATTGAAGAAGACGGGGATTATATGAGAACTGAAAGGTGGATAAGGAACTGGTTTACAGGGGAGATTACAATGGGTCATACTGAAAGGTGAACTGTCAAGATGGAGGGAGGTTACTAGTGGAGTTCCTCAAGGACCAGTGTTGAGGCCAAGTTTATTTAGCATTTTTATTAATGACCTTGGCACAAAAGGTGGATGTGCGCTAATAAAATTTGCAAATGACACCAAGCTGGGAGGTATTGCCAATACAGAGCAGGACCAGAATATCATACAAGAAGATCTGGATGACCTTGAATCTGGATGACCTTGAAAACGGGAGTAACAGAAATGGGATGAAATTTAATAGTGCAAAGTGGAAGGTCATGCACGTAGGTACTAACAACAAGAATTTTTGCTATAAGCTGGAGCCCTATCAAGTGGAAGAGACAGAGGAGGAGAAAGACCTTGGTGTGTTGGTTGATCACTAGATGACTGTGAGTAAGGCTGCATGTCCGTCACAGAGGTCATGGATTGCGTGACTTCTGCAGTGGCTACTGCTGAGGCAGTCTCAGGCCACCATGCCTCTCCCCCTCTCCCCAAGCAGGTAGGGAAAGGCGTTATTTGAGTGTCAATGCTGACACAAAAACAAATAGATATAAATGGCCATCAACAAGTTTAGGCTTGAAATTACATAAAGGTTTCTAAGCATCAGAGGAGTGAAATTCTGGAACAGCCTTTGAAGGGGAGTAATGGGGGGCAAAAAGCCTACCTGTCTTCAAGACTGAGCTTGATAAGTTTAGGGAGCGGATGGTATGATGAGACTGCCTACAATGGCATGTAGCCAATCTGCAACTGCTAGTAGTAAATATTCCCAATGGCCAGTGATGGGACACTAGACAGGGAGGGCTCTAAGTTACCATAGAGAATTACTTCTCAGGTATCTGGCTTGTGGGTCTTGCCAAAACAATCAGACTCCAACTGACTGCCATATTTGCCGTCAGGAAGGAATTCTCCCCCATGTCATATCAGCAGAGACCCGGGGGTGGGGGTGAGGTCGCTTTCCTCTGCAGAAAGGGGCATGGGTCACTTAAACTAGACTTGAAGTCTTGAAATCATGATTTGAGGACTTCAGTAACTCAGCCAGAGGTAATGGGTCTATTACAGGAGTGGGTGGGTGAGATTCTGTAGCCTGCAATGTGCAAGTGGTCAGGCTAGAGGATCCTGATGGTCCCTTCTCGCCTTAAAGTCTATGAACTAGTTTCATCAGTTGACTAGTTTACCATCCTGTTCATACAAGACAAAACATTCTGTATGGGTAACAAGGACACAACTGAATCCTGAAGCAAGAGAGTTCATTACAAGCTCCAGCCATGCACTACCATCTCCAGAGGCCTACAGACCCACTCCCAGATTTCTCTCCCAGTCTGTAGGAAGCTCTGCAACTCTGAAGCTCTGTAGGAAGCTCCCCCCACAACGCTTCCTGTACACATCACTCCTCAGCTCGGGGGGGGGGGGGGGATGATGATGATGATCACTGTACAGGAAGCTGCTCTTGCATCCAGACCCCCTCATACCCAGACCTTCCTGCTAAGCCTCACCCCCACTGCATCCAGAACCCACTCCCAGATTTCTACTACAGATTTCTACTACAGATTTCCCAGATTTCTACTACAGACCCACTCCCAGATTTCTCTCCCAGTCTGTAGGAAGCTCTGCAACTCTGAAGCTCTGTAGGAAGCTCCCCCCACAACGCTTCCTGTACACATCACTCCTCAGCTCGGGGGGAGAGGGGGGGGGGAGGATGATGATCACTGTACAGGAAGCTGCTCTTGCATCCAGACCCCCTCATACCCAGACCCTCCTGCCAAGCCTCACCCCCACTGCATCCAGAACCCTCCTGGCAAGCCGCACCTGGACCACCCCAACAAGCCACCACACCCTGATCCCCGCCCTAACAAGCCCCAACCAGTTGCACTTGGATCCCCACCCCACTGAGCCCCACTCCCCCAGCATCTGGAACCCCCCACTGAGCTCTCCACACCCAGGTCCCCCTGCTGAGCTCTATCCCCCCACACCCAGATCTCCCCCCATGAGCCCCAACCACCTTCACCTGGACCCCCCTGCAGAATCCCATTACCATTGCACCCAGAACCCTACAACAAGCCCCTGTGCATCCAGATTCCCCTCCCCCCTGTACCCAGATCCTCCACTGCGCAGCCCACACCCAGACTGCCCCACAAAGAACATTCTCAACCCACACCTGGATCCCCACACATTAAGCCCCTCCACACTTGGATCCTGCCTTGCTGAGCCTGCCTGCCCACATCTGGTGCACCTAGCACAGAGGGGCAGGGCCCTGGGGTTTTTCTGGGACAGGCCCAGTCCTTGCACTGTGTCAGGGTTGGATGCAGCCTCATCGCTGAGTCTGGTCCCAGGGTGGGGGGAGGGCAGGAGCTGCACAGTGATCTCCCACCTCTGTGCAGCCAGTGGCCTGTAATCCCCAGTGCCATGCTGGAGCCTCCACATTTATTTGACAAATAAATTTTGCTGTATTTTAAAATACCGTGAGCAGAATTTTTATTTTTTTGGCACAGAAGGCACTCATCAGTAAGAACTGTATGCAATACAGTATTTGTTGAATATTGGGACATTTATTTAACCAAGGGGTTTCCTAAAACAGATGTTTTAGAAATAGATTGATATTATTTATATTTAGTAATATTTTTGACTATTTGCTTATTGTACATATTTTTGTTCATGGTGATAGAAATTATATAAGAGAAATGAGAGCTGCCTCTTTAAGAATAGGATGGGGGCACAGTGAGTGAGGCACTGCAGGGACCGGAGTGTACAGCATGTGTGCTGCTGCAGCAAGTGGAGGCTGTATATGTGCACAGAGGAGGTTCTGTCAGCAAAAAGAAATCCTAAAGAATCCTTATTGAACCCCCACAATAAACAAAGCTCTCTCTAAAAAGCTGAGTGTTGTGACTGAGGGTGTAAACATATGCACCGGACTATACTTTTTAAGCTAATTGGAACATAAGGAGAAAGTGCACAAGTACAGACCAAGAAATTACACCATGCTGGTCTCAGGTGCAGGCTATTTTTTCTCTTTAATTCCAAGACTGAAAAGCCCCTAAAGCTGAATGGATATGCATGAAAGATGATGCTCAGCATTGCCAGCAGGATCTTTTCTACAAGTTGCCAAACGTATATTAGACAAAATTGCTCTTAAGGGTTAGTTTATTATATTTTACAGGGCTATAAGCCTGCCTGAACTAAATATTTATGAGCCAAACTTAAAATACAGAATCTTGCTGTATTTTAAACAAGAAACAAAAATATCCTTTCAAGGTACGTATTTCAATGTATAATTATAAAATGAGTTTTAATTGCAGTAATTCACCAGCAAGTATCTAGATTAAAATTGCAAAAAGCTATACTTAATTTCACAAAAATAAACCTGTTTTTACCAGGTGAAAGGTTAACAGTTTTCTTTGGGGGGGAAAGGAAGGAGTAGATGCGGGAGGGTTAACAACGTATGGTTTCCACTCAGATTACTTTTTAAGTAACAAGGTGATGCATTTAGAAAGATATGACAGTGTGAAAAATTTCCCCTACAATGAATAAATATTTGAGAAAATGTATTATGGCTACAAGGTAGCTCTAGTGCCAGCTACAAGATATACTCGTAATTCAATTAACTAAAAACCCCATTCTGTGGAAAATGAATAGAATATTGGGTGCAAAGAGGAAGAGAGCCTGCTATTGGCCACCAGAAAGTAAGAGTCCTTCAAAGGAGCAATATAAGGCTCATGGGGAGAAGAAAGGTTACACTGGTGGCTAAGGTTAGGGTTGCCAGGTGTCTGGTTTTTGACCAGAATGCCCGGTCGAAAAGTGACCCTGGCGGCTCTGGTCAGCACTGCTGACCAGGCCTTTAAAAATCTGGTCTGCAGGGCTAAGGTAGGCTCCCTGCCTGTCATGGCTCCGGGCGGCTCCTGGAAGCAGCAGCATGCCTCCTCCTCTGGCTCCTACGTGTAGGGGCAGCTACGGGGCTTCGCAAGCGCCGGCTCCGCAGCTCCCATTGGCTGGGAACCGTGGCCATTGGTGTTCAGTTTTGTGCAAGTAGAAAGTTGGCAACCCTAGGTAAGGTGTTAAGCACCTGCCTAGTTTCCAGTGGAACTTCAAATACTTGCTCTTTGTTGTAAATCAGAACAAGCCTGTAGGTCTGAGCAAGCCCCAATAATCAGATTGGGGTTCTAGCTACCGAACACTGCAGCAAAGGCCCTGACCAGCATCAGCTACTTCCTGAAGGAGGCTTTGGCAGTGTAGCCTTCCAGTGGCCTATAGTGGAGTCAATGGCCCAGCTACTCTCCCAGAACCTGGACTGGCACAGTCTTCCTGACATGCCTCCCACATATGGTGACCTGGTTAAGACTGCCACATGCTCTGGTTTGGGCACCAAATTATTTCCCATTTGGCTGTTCCCCCGAATCATTGCACATAACCCCACCACACATGGGCCAGGCCAGTGCCCCACCTAGATATCAAATGGTGTAACTGTAGGTCTCAGCACTGGATTGAGAACATAGCTCTGCCAGCATCAGTGCTAACCAGGAAAAAAAATAAACAGAGTAAAAGCAGCAACTGCATACCTCGGTTCCTTTCGTTTAGTTTCATTTCCCCCTCTTTTATCCCTCTATTCACTACAGTTTTTTAGATACATTTCACATTTGTATTTTGTACATCTGCCTGGTGTTTTTGTAACTAACCTTTTTCTTCCAAAAGCAGAATGTCTGACATGGTCTCCAAAAGCAGTCAGTCTAGAACTGACCTGCCAAAGACAAATTTGCACTAGCTCCTTACTATTTAGGTGCTCCCTGAAAACACCTTACTTTCAGATGCCTAAGTCTGGCCAGGTGTCTTTTGACCCATGTGAAAATCCAATTTGGGTACCTACACTTTTGGCCAAACCACAACCCCTAGAAATTAGACTAATTGAAGGAGAGCGGGGCCCTACATATACCTAGGACCTCCCTTTGAAAATCTCATATGAATCCTTCTGACTATTTAGATGTCCCATTAGGTGCCTGTCTGGCCACTTACAAACCCAGTAGGTTTTGAATATTTTGGTTTATTTACAAGTGACATATATTATGATGAAATAAAGACACTGTCGGTTTACCATAACCATTAGATTGTTACTGTATCTCACTGATGACAAAGATGCTGTTGATCCATGAAAGAGGTAGCCTCGCCCCCGGCTTCTGGTTATGTGAACCCCATTGAAGGAAATCATTGCATAAGACTACTCCCTAATCGTTACATTATGTTTTTGTCCTAAGATATTTCATACCAGTTGATAAATCTGACATAGCTCTATCTGGAAGAATAGGTGGTAATGTGCACTTCAGACATGGCAATCTCACCTTCCCCTCCAAAAGGCATATATCCATGCAGCTATTATGTGAGTGTGTAGGGAAGGTCATGAAGCTTAATGCTGACCTCGATTTTGGGACTACCACATAGGAATCCTCTGTGTCAAATTAAAATATTTGATCTCTCTCATGTGAGGATCCCAGGTATTTGCACTGTATGGTCTCTGAGCCTAACCCATCAGCACCTACTGTTGATTGGCAGTATTGATAAGGGCACCATGCAGGGGAAATGAATGTAAACTTGCTCTTTCCAAAAGTATAGTCTTGTGGCTGATCAGCAGGGGCTTCTAACTCTAAGGTAGCAAAAACTAGCCAAATAATAGTCAAATTCTGTGGATGGTCCTTGCTCTCCTTGCCTTTCTGGATCCCACTTGTGTGTGTTTCCATCTCAACTTCAATGAGCGGTCTTAGAAGAGGAATTTAAAAGGCCTATCCTGTAACAGTTCTATGCTGAAGATGGACCTAAGATTTTTGGGACAAAGTAGTAAAGAGAAACTGGGGGTAAGCAGGAATGTCCCTCGATTAGATGCAGAGGTTAAGTTACCTGGATCCTGAAAGCTAAATCTATCTGAGGCAGTCAGCATACACCCTCCACCTGGTGTACTCAATACACCCCAGAAGAAGAGGTAAGAGAGCCCTATAAAGAAACATAAGAAAGAGCTTAACAATCTCTTCTCCTGTCTGGTCTGTAAAGCTGCTTAGTAAAAGGGAAGAAAAAACACATGCTTCCCCATTTTAGGCCAATTCTCAGTGTGAGCTACTGCAGTACTACTTTCAGGAGTTTCAGCACTGAAAGAGGCAAGAGAAATAAATCTCCCCCTTGGTGGCCAGTGGAAAAATACTGTGGGAGGAGGAAAAAATGTCTGTACAAGAGGAACCCCTTTATAACTGTGACACATTCACCTGGTACCATGGTGAGTGTCAGGAACTGGCACCACGTGATGGTCTGTCTGAGGGAGACAGAGAAGCAAATATCCATCCACCTAAATGCAGCAGAGTTGCTGATGCATCTGTGGTCCAGGGAAATCAAACCAGTAGGGTCTGGGACAGTTTGAGGTGAAAGCAGAGAAGCGGAGGTTGCAATAGGGTCTTCAAAATCTGGTTTGTATTGCTCCTGAGCTCTGCAAATTATTTCCTTGTCTTCTACTTCCCCATCCCCTCTCTTCAGGAGGAAGAAACAGAAATGTTTGGAGCTGGGGAGGAACTGGAGACTTTTCCTCATTTCTGCAACTTTTCCTCATTTCCAGGAAAGAGGAAATAAAGACTAATGGGGATGGGTGGAACAGATCCACAGGGATGACAGAAAAGTCTTTATTTCTGTTTACTGCTAAGTGGGGACAGCAATAATAGGTGAAGAATGTAGTGTACAATATGTGCTATATAAGAAGAGCTATTATAAATACATTTGAGACTGCAATTAGAATTTTTTTCAGTATAAAAGAGTTGCAAACACTGCTGGTAGACTGCCACCATATTTGTTGCAATTATTGTTCATTGGGGGAAAAACTGTTATCTTTATGGACACTAAATATATCACAGCTCAAAAACAGCATTATACATTTTTCAATTCTAAGAAAACTAAGATTTTGTAGTTTTACCTCCTGGTCATCAACTAATTCTTTAACAATAATTTGCCTGATATCCTGGTTTAAAGTCTATCCATTCCCCCAAAATACCACTTCATAGAAAGCAATTTCACAGGTATAATGCTAGTTAGCGACAGAGCTGATGGTAATTCTTTTTAGTACAAGTTAAATGTGGCTTCATTGGTTGTGGGTGGGTTTTAATTAACAAAAATATAAAGCCAAACTTGAAAAACCTAATCCAATTTAAAAAAATGCATAACAAACAACTTGCCTTCCGGATGCCAAAAGTTTAAAAGCATCTATTTTTTGGCAAAACAACAATAACAACCTGAGAAATTAATGTATTTTTGTACTGAGAAACCAACACACACACACAGAGTTTAGGAAGAAGTGGAACGACACCCACCAAATCTGACAGAGGACAAAACCCTACTTCAGTTGAAGGCCTATCAAAATATGCAAGCAAATGTCATGGAAACAGAAGCTCTCTCCATGGTAACATCATCTCTGGTACAGCAGCTAACCACTCTAACTCCTAACATGCTCCAAGATGAAATATTAGCTTAATTCCAGTTTTCATTTTACAGTCTATCTGTAACATTCAATATATCTAGCTGTTGTAAAGATTTAATAAAAACATTAATATTTCATAAGTAATCACCATTAAAACCAAAGCTTAGTGTAAGGTAAGGGCAAACAGATTAACTGTAGTAATGCAAGATTGAGCAAAACTACCTTAGAGAAAAACAAGAGACTGATGGAAACAAAATTACATCACAACTATTTGCCATTAAATCCTCTGACTTCAGTGCAACAATGGCTAGATGTGTTTTACTGTCCTGTACTGCAACAGAGTAGGTGATCTAGTGTATAAAAGGTACAATGCACAGTTATAGTTAACCAAAATCCTGCAATTTGACTTTGTACAGAATAAAGGACTGTAAATTTTTATCCACCACTTAAGGCAATCAACATTCTCAAATGGCAGGTTTTTTTGGCATTCAGTACTATACGAATGAAAACTGTTAGTAGTATTCTTGCTGCTTTCTCTAGAGTTATTACACAGGAACAGTATGGGTCATTTTTAAAAGTGGCTGTTCTAATTCGCCTCAGAAAAAAAGCCAGTTATTTTTCTTCTGAAAAAATCATGAAAGGTTTCATAAAATGAAACACTCTATCTGATTCACTTCATACACATTTATTCCTCAAACATAAATACAGTTTTTTCCAAAATGAAAGGTTTGCAAATTCTGTTAGTAAAACCCAACATAATACCAGTTAGGCCCACAACACTTTTTTCTCTGACCTAGAACACAGATACATTTTAACCATCTAGAGACTTGATTAAATTTTGGCTAAATTAATCCAAATGAGCTGAAAAAATTACTCAATTGATGTTAAACTGGGTGGAGACCGCAGTGAACATCTCTTAAAATTCTGAATTCCATTGCCCTCGTCTTCTGTGATTTTACTTCCACGGTTTTCAAGCATTTAAATGCGAGAAGACAGGAACAATTTCAGGATTATTTCATCCTAATTTTTCTGCTCTGGGCTCACCCAATGACCATCATATTTAGTTGTGTGGGCTAAATAATGAATAGGTTTCATAACTTCTTTGAATCATTTTTTGTTTTTATTCTTGTGTGATTCCAGTTCATTGTTATTAATTATATCAAGTCAGGTTTCCATTTAGACAGCAGTAGTTTGTAATCTGACAGGTCTCTCAGACACCTATTTTAATTGCTTTGGTAAATTTAGCAGCTCTCTGTAGTGTCCCTTCTGTAAAATGCATGCTTTATTTTAGCTGCTTGATACAAATGTAGATACAAAATTTTCTTGGGAGTTCCATTGAGCATCATGGGGAAACTATGGCATCAATCCACGTTTTTCAATCAACCTTACCATCAGTATGGTGGAATTTTTGTGCTTCCACAGTAAGTTTTAGCACTATGTTAGCTGTTACATCCTTATCAAGATGGCTTAAAGACTGTGCTGAACATCTATCTGTCAGGAATCTGGGATGATTTCACTTATGAATTTCTCATCTTTTTCCTTTTTTATTGATTGATTGAGCAAATAAATACTTCACTGTGATTTTCTCTGCATTGTTGAACAGCATCTTCAGCAAATTGGACCATTTCATTTCAGACAGAATCAGCAGCACTAAACAGAAAACATTTCTCTTTATGAACACTTGCAGTGATAATTGGGTCAGTTTTTATGCTTGAACAACTATTTTTCATTAACATCAACTTTGATTCTTCTAGTTCTTTCTTTGACTACTTCACCTGTGGCATCAAGTCAATTACCTAGAGGAGTATATTCAGGGCAAATGCTTTAATCATTTTTTTAAATTGCTCAATATTTGCTCCACTGAAAGACAAGACAACGGTGTTGGCATAAAAATGGGTTGCAACTTTCTTATCAAGTTCAAGTCTTAGATCTTAAATTGTGTTTGTGGAATAAACACCAATTGAACTTTCCCATTTTTTGGGTGTCAAGGGCTCACTGAAAGCTCCAGAATGATGTTGGAAACCTGCTGCTGGCTTGGAACAGGGAATTAAATTATTGTGGCTAGATTTTGTTGAAATAGGAACAAATCATTAATGTTCTGATCTACCAAATTCCACAAAGAGTTTATTTCAATGAACATCTTGAACAACTTTAAACATATTGTGTGAGAAATCCTCACAATGGTGTTTGGTAATTACTAAACAAACAAAAAAAACAAAAACAAAAAAGGCACCTGTTTGTAGTATTGATCAACAACTTTTTCACATACTTTTACCAGTTGCTTGGTTCTCATTCAAAATAAACTCAACACTGAAGACTGAAGAATGCAAAGTAAGCTAGCCAGCTATATACAGAACCATATAATCAGATGTACTGCCTTCCAATAGTTGCTAGCTGTTCAAAAAGTACTAAACACACTCAATTGTTTGGTGGAGGGAGTGATCCTCTGAAAAATATCCAGGCTTCACAACCCTGTTCTCACTCATTTGCATCTAGCATGAATTCTATTTATGATGTACTGCTGATATGCTGGATTGCTACAGCAGCAAAATGAAGATCAATTTACATATTAACATTCTGATATAAACTGTTAGTTTTTATCTACAGCTAAGTGAAAAATTGCTATATTAGTTTATATCAATAGCTCAGCGAAAAAAATAGTTTTATAAAAGATCTTTGTGCAAACTCTAAGGTCTCAAGAAACTAATTTAGTACTAAGAATCTATTAGCCCTACTACTGAAATATAAACAGGAGAAAGCAGACTCCTCTTGAAGATATTTTCCCAAATCATTCAATTTGAGTGGAGAAGGAGAGGTTAACGATTCAGGATGCATTCAGTTTATTTTAGTTATTCCATTGTAACATGGGGATAGGGGAGAGCTGATGTACATTTCTCAGTTCAATTCCAAGAGCTCCTCCTCTTATCCACCACCTCTCACACCCTGAGAAAGCTCTGTGCTGGATCTTGAATAGGTAGGGGCAGAGCTATGGAGGCTCCTGACCATTTCATTAATAGTATACATATGTGAAGGGCTGGGAGTGGATCCACCTCACTATGAAGATCCAAAAGTTTGGACATGTCATTCAGTGAAGAATTCCCACTAAAGTGGCCATAAACTTGATTTATTCAGCAATGGAATTATCTATGTTTTCTCTACATATTTTCCAACATTTACATAGAGTAGCACAGTGTGGGGAATGCTGCATTACACACAGATCATTGTTTTAACCATAGGCATATTTGCTAAAGCTAAAGCCTGTTTTGGTGTTCTCAGCTGAAAACCATGCCTTCAGCATCCATATCTGACACGCATGGTCACTCATCTTTTGGCTGTCAATATGTAAAATCATGCACAACTATCAGGATGGCATTAAGCCTACTCAACAAGCTCCTTGGAGTTTCACACTAAGACACAGGTACTACATAACCAAATGAAATTATTAGTCTGCATGGAACACAAGTCTCCCATTTTTTAAAAAAAAGGAAGTATGCACATTCTAGTATGCACATTCAACAAAGGACTCCTTACATTTGTTAAAAAGAAAAGGAGTACTTGTGGCACCTTAGAGACTAACCAATTTATCTGAGCATAAGCTTTCGTGAGCTACAGCTCACTTCATCGGATGCATACTGTGGAAAATACAGAAGATGTTTTTATACACACAGACCACCCATTTTTTCATGGTCTGTTAATCAGGTTAAACAAGAAGTTCAAGTTAGGTAAATAGCACATACATTTGCAGAAAATGAACCCGAAGAAAATGTAGGCAGGGAGATCCTAAATAAAAGTGATGTGATTTTCTGAGATGCTGAGCATCCTCTGCTACCACTTAAGTCAAAGGGAGTTACACATATTCACCACACCAGAAAAATCACTTTTAGTTCAGTGCTTAACTATGGAATCTGTTCCCTATCTTTTGGTGTCCAAAACATGGACCTTGATTAAAAAACAAAACCAAACCCTAAAGAGAGATTATAAAATAACCCCCTCAAGATGGCCAAGACAATCCTAAAGTTCTATCCAACTTATGGCCTGTATTGTCATAGAAAAATTCCTTAAGATATACTGTGCCTTATCAAAATAAATTTTTGAATATCCACAAAGTATATGATGGGATTGTATTGTTGAGATACAATTAGCAATTTGAGAGAAGAATTGCAAGGAACCCTGCTATGGAAATTGAGAATAATGGATAGCCATTCATGGCCAGAAAATGCTGCTGTAAAGGTCAGTGCCATTTCAGCAAATTGACAGCAGGTTCTCCATTAAAGGGCAGCCTACAGCAACATGAAAGATACATGCTGGCATAGAAGCAGGCATTTTGACTGGTAATGGATTTAGTCACAAATGTTCTTCATGTGGGGGAATCCCACCTAACCAGCTAGATGTTCAGCATAAGTAATGTAACAAAAAGGGTTTTAATAGCACAAGTCAATACAGATTTGAGGGGCAATGCTCTCCTCCTCTCAAGAATCATTTCTGCTTGTGAAGTCCATAGGAAGCCAGCTGGAAATAATAACAGATAGATTCAGGGACTACTGAGGAATTACAAAACTTAAAACAGAAAACATATTTGTATAGGAAAATAATGTATATAAAATTTTAAATATTTGATAGTCCCTTTCCCTCCCTTTCAGTGAAGGGACTCTAACTACTCTATGTCTGTACACCATTTGGCACTATGAGTGCTACTGTAATAGAAGAAATAATAATGCAAAAAAATTCATCACTCATTAGAGTAGACTGTGATAGCTTAGCTTCAGACTTACAGGATTTAAGTTACTGGCAAGTGTTTTCCAACTACCAGAGCAGTTTTCAAAAGACACATTGAGCCAAACATTGAAACCAGCAATGAGATCGTATGAAGTGGTTGAAGTGAACTTGGCACTGTTTAATGACACAAAACATGATCTTTTGAAGCCAGTTCATGCAATGGTAGTCATTAGTGATTTGGGGTGAAGTTTTTATAATGAAGGATGTTGATAATCTGGTCACTATAACGGAAATAGTGTAAACAATTAATAGGCAATCAAGCATTCCAAGTTACCAGTGAGATTGTGAAGATTAGGGTGGGTGGGTTTAATACAAAAACCGCATGTATTGTTACCTGGGAATGAAAATATAACTGTTTATTCTTTTTCTTGCAAGTAATTTTGTTTCTTGTTGGTGTTGCATATAGAGAAAAGTTATGAGGCTGAAAGGATTCAGTGACACTTTGAGAGCTTATTTAAGACAATGGAGTCAGTTTACTATACAAAATGGTGCGCTTATCTTAGAGGAACAGGGGGCATGTTTTTTTCGGGGGGGGGGGAGAGAGGGGAGCGGTTTATGCCTCATTCAAACTAAGAGTACAGAAAGGTGTCAAATTGGAATCAGCATGAGCCACTGTAAAAATATCAGAGGACTTAAGAGGTGAAAACAGGCATTTGAAAGAATAAAGATACTGATGCAAACCTCTCATGGGTGCCTAGAAAAAGTGCATCAGATGTCTCGTAAATCTTCACTATTTGTGGCTAACAAACTTTTTTGGGGGGAGCTTTTAGAATAAAATAATCCTGCTACCCCTTTCTCAAGAAGAGCATAATAATGGTGTTAGGCAGCTGGTAAATCAGTTTTGAAGAGGTTGCTACCATGAAGATTAGGTGTTCTCAGACAGACTACAGAGGCCCAATGAGGTTTATGATTTACAAGGCAGATAGCAGAAGTAATTTTACTGATGAGCGGGCACAGGTCACAGAACTGATCCTGACATCTAAGTATAAGAAGCTAGTTTAGAGATTACAGTTTGACTAAACTATTAAAAACACAGGATGTCAAACTGCAAATGTTCCACGAGTGTACAAAATTATAAATAATTTTGCATTCACCCTATAGAACAAATTATTCTAAAAATTCAGAAGTTATATAATAGATGTTAAGGAACTACGAACAATGTATTAGGCTTTTACCCACAAACTACAGGGCAAATTCATTCAGGATCTGGGCCACAAACATGGGGAGACATACCTTTCCAAGAAGCTGTTCACTGGTCAGTTTCACTCCCTCTAATCAGCACTCAGCTTCAGTCACTGCTCTGCCAACCCGTTCCTTGCAGAGGGATCACAGCTGATCAGAGGGAGTTGACCCAGCAGTTTGGTCCTGCATCAGCAGTACTTCAAAAAATGGAGAAGGGAAAGGGAGGCAAGATTACAGAGGAATGACAGGAAAGGAAGGGGAAATTTAAAAGAATGGGAAAAAAGGGAAAAGAAAGCGAAGGGGGAAGAGAAAGAACTGTAAAGGAACAGAACGGAAAGAAGAGAAAAAAATCTGTATTTTGTGTCGCACAGTGCAGCTGTTAGAGGGTAACTGGTATGGGAGAGAATGGGCAAGAGTTACTATGAAACTGCCTACAAAAAGTTTTCAACTGTATACTGGTCAAGAACCTCCATCGCTCTCCCCACATTATTTGTGAAAATGTACAGTCTGTATGTCTGGAAAGGCAGAGAAAAGGGGAGGCTTTACTCATTGACCCTCTGTAGAATCATAGTTCTGTACGACTGGAAGGGGCTTCGATTGGTCATCCAGTCCCCTGCACTGAGGCAGAACTAATTATTATCTACACCATCCGTGAGAGCTGTTTGTCTAAACTGTTCTTAAAAACCGCCAGTGACGGAGATTCCACAGCCTCTATAGGTAATTTGTTCCAGTTCTTAACTACCCTTACAGTGAGAAAGTTCTTCCTAATGTCGAACCTAAATCTCCCTTGCTGCAATTTAAGCCTATTATTTCTTGTTCTGTTCTCAGTTACTAAGGAGAACAAATTTATCACCCTCCTCTTTATAACAACCTTTTATGTACTTGAAGACTGTTATCATGTCCCCTGTCCCTCCCCCAGTATTCTCTTCTCCAGACTAAACAAATCCAATTTTTCAGTCTTTCGTCATAGGTCATATTTTCTAGACCTTAAAGCACTTAGCATACTACAGGCACTACCAGAAATAAATTATTATAATTAAGAAGATCACTGAATTTGTTGTGAATATTTTAAAGGGTAGTGTGACCAAATGGATTAACTAATGTACATAAGCAGGATTCAGGTTTGGTATGCCAGCCCTTTTTTCCCTGCTTTGTACATCAGTATCAAGAGTGTAGATTCATATATTCTAAGGCCAGATGGGACCACTGTGAAATTCTAGTCTGACTTCCTGAATAACTCAAGTCACAGAACTTTCCAGAAATAATTTCTGTTTGAATTAGAGCCTATCTTTTAGAAAACATTCTAGCTTGATTTAAAAATTGCCATTTTTAGAGAATCCACCACAACCCTTGGTAAGCTGCTCTAGTCACTGAACCTTGCTATACTTTTCTCTGCTAGATTGAGGCATCCATTACAACATATTAGTTCCCCATGTAGATACTTACAAATTAGGATCAAGTCACCCCTTAACTTTATCTTTGTTAAGCTAAATAGATTGAGCTCCTTCATTCTATTTCTATAAGGTATGTTTTCCAATCCTTTAATCATTCTCATGGCTTTTCTTTGAACCCCCTCCAATTTATCAGTGTCACCATCCTGACCCAACAGGACTGCAGTCTTCTTTACACTTATAGCCTGCAGGGATCCAAGGTGACTGGCTCTGCACCTGTGCAGGGAACCCTCTGACCTCTGCTGCCACACACCGCTCATTCACTCCCATGACAGTAAGACTGCAGAGGGCTCTGACACCTGATCCATGAAAGCACAAGGTCCCAGGAAAGCAGGCAGGGCGGGCGCTGCATTTCCACTGACTGTTACCCATGAATATTCTGTTTGCCGATTTCAATGTGTCAGCTGAAATTGACATTTACCAATATCTATCTATTTAAAATCATATCCTGCCAAGCCTACCAATGCAGAGGTAAAATAACCTCTCTATTCCTGCTCAAGATTCCCCTTTTTACATATCCAGGGATCACATTGTGGCCATAAGACTGCACTGAAAGCTCACTTCCCAGGACAGGCTCTCCCATCGTGTAAGGATGGCCAACTTTCTTTGTTCCTCAGTGTATACATTACTATTTGGCTACATTAATATGCATAGTGTTTGCTTGAGCCCAGATTTCCAAGTGATTCAGATCACTCTTCATCAGTTACCCTCTTCATTATTTGCCACTGCCAATTTTTGAGTCATCTGCAAACTTTACCAGTGATGACCTTTTTTTTTCAAAAAGAAAAGGAGTACTTGTGGCACCTTAGAGACTAACCAATTTATTAGAGCATAAGCTTTTGTGAGCTACAGCTCACTTCCTCAGATGCATATCGTGGAAACTGCAGCAGGCTTTATATATACACAGAGAATATGAAACAATACCTACTCCCACCCCACTGTCCTGCTGTTCATTTGCAAATTGGATACTATTAATTTAGGCTTAAATAGAGACTGGGAGTGGCTAAGTCATCATGCAAGGTAGCCTGTTTCCTCTTGTTTTTTCCTACCCCCCCCCAGATGTTCTGGTTTAACTTGGATTTAAACTTGAAGAGTGGTCAGTTTGGATGAGCTATTACCAGCAGGAGAGTGAGTTTGTGTGTGTATGGGGGTGGGGGGGATGTGAGAACCTGGATTTGTGCAGGAAATAGCCCAACTTGATTGTCATGCACATTGTGTAAAGAGTTGTCACTTTGGATGGGCTATCACCAGCAGGAGAGTGAATTTGTGTGGGGGGGTGGAGGGTGAGAAAACCTGGATTTGTGCTGGAAATGGCCCACCTGATGATCACTTTAGATAAGCTATTACCAGCAGGACAGTGGGGTGGGAGTAGGTATTGTTTCATATTCTCTGTGTATATATAAAGCCTGCTGCAGTTTCCACGATATGCATCTGAGGAAGTGAGCTGTAGCTCACGAAAGCTTATGCTCTAATAAATTGGTTAGTCTCTAAGGTGCCACAAGTACTCCTTTTCTTTTTGTGAATACAGACTAACACGGCTGTTACTCTGAAACCTTTTTTTTTTCAGGTCATAATAATAATAATAAAAATATTAAATTGTGTAGGGGCAGGAACTCCTCCCTGCAGGACCCCACTAGGAATACACCTGTTCAATGATGACACCACATTTACAATTATGTTTTCAGACCTGTCAGTTAGCCAATTTTTAATCCGTTTAATGTGTGCCATGTTATTCTAGTTTTTTAATCAAAATGTCCAGTGGTACCAAGTCCAGTGCCTCACAGAAGTCTAGAATCATAGGTTTAGAATAGACTGCAAGGGTCATCTAGTCTAAATCCCTGCCAAGATGCAGGATTTGTTGGGTCTAAACCAGTGGACGGCTTCCTGCAGCTCCCATTGGCCGGGAACGACGAACCATGGCCACTGGGAGCTGTGGGCAGCCTTGCCTGCAGATAGTCAATGTAAACAAACTGTCTCACAGCCCGCCAGCGGATTACCCCAATGGGCTGTGCGCAGCCCGCAGACTACCCACCACTGGTCTAAACCATCCAAGACAGATGGCTATCCAGCTTTCTTTTGAAAGCCTCCAGCAAAGAAGCTTCCACATCCTCCCTAGGCAATCTGTTCCATTGTCCTACTGTTCTTACAGTTAGGAAGTTTTTCCTGAGATTTAATCTAAATCTGCTATGCTGTAGTTTGAATTTATTGCGTCTTGTCCTGTCCTCTGTGGCAAGCGAAAACAACTTTTCTTCATTTTTTTATGGCAACCTTTCAAGTATTTGAAGACTGCTATCATGTCCCCTCCTTAATCTCCTCTTTTTCAAACTAAACATATCCAGTTCTTTAAGTCTTTGCTCATAAGGCTTGCATTCCATCCCTTTGATCATCTTTGTTGCTTGCCTCTAGATCCTCTCCAGTTTCTCTACATCCTTCCTAAACATTGGTGACCAAAATTGAACACAGTACTCCAGCTGAGGCCTAACTAGCACCAAGTAGAGTGGTACTATCACCTCCTGTGATTTGCATGCTATGCCTCTGTTAATGCAACCTAAAATTGCATTTGCGTTTTTTGCAACAGCATCACATTGCTGACTCATGTTGTGGTTCTGTTCCACCACAACTCCCAGATCCTTCTCAGCAGTCTAAGAGGATTACATCAACACTATTACTTTTATGAACCAAGTGTAGTGTGATTTGGTTTTCAAACAGAAGGAGAAAAGAGCAAAGTTGAGTTTTCAGTTAATACTTGGGAACTTAGAGGGAAGCAAAAAAAGTACAGAAAGAAAACGAAAGAAAACAGACCTCATTCTACATAATAAGTACACTAAAGCTGGTCAGAAAAATTTCAACGAAATTTCTTTTTCCATCAGAATTTTCCAATTAATTGAAATCAAACCATTTTACAGAGACTGATTTCAACAAAGATCCAGAAACCAGCCAGGCAGACTGCCTAGAGTCGGGTCTCCAGGGCTTCCAAGGTGTTGGGCTCTGGGACAGCTCACTTGGAGGGCTTCCCCAGAGCTGGGACACCGTTCCCCTTTATAGAGAATATCAAATGTTTTGGTTTTCATTCTGAATCAGAATTAAACCAAATTTTTAAATATCAAACTCCTTCACAAAACAGAATACCTTTCTCCACCCGCCTCTATTCTCAACATCAGCATTTCCTGAAGCTAGTAGTAGTGTCTACACATGCATGAGACTACCTCCCTGGTATTTAATAAAAAACACAGAGCACAAGAACAAATGCTTTGAATAGACTACCTTTAAATAGAAAGAATTCTTCCCCACGGTAACAGAAATTGAACATTGCAACTTTGGAGACTGTGGCCTCTGTTTCCCCAACACAGAAAGCCAGGCTTTGAAGACGATCCAATGTGAAGGGTGCCTACTGGTAGAATCTTTCAGCTAGAGAAGTGGGTGGCTATAGAGGAGTAGCACCACCTAGGGGGAGGACACAGGGAGGAAGCTGGCTGGTGGTTACTTCTGGCAGCATGCAATGCTCCTCCCCTGTTCCCAACCCAACCTTGGTAAAAATTAAAAATGGTATGCCGGCAATGAGGAATCTCCCCCACATGTGGAGGAGAGAAGACATGAACCCTCCAAAGCTGGGAGGTTCAGGACCACCACTCCCAAGAGAAAAAGAAGGGCAATGGTGGTCGGTGACTCCTTCTAAGGGGGGTGGAAGCATCATGTCAGAACAAATCATGTCAAACCAACCTAATTCTTTGACACGGAAGGAGGAAGCTGTAGATGTGATACAGCTCGACTTTAGTAAGGCTTTTGATACTGTCTCACATGCCCTTCTCACAAACACACAACAGAAACACAGTCTAGATTAACCTACCATATGGTGGGTGCATAACTGGTTGGAAACCATACTCGGAAACTAGTTGTGAGTGGTTTACAATCAAGCTGGAAGGGCATATTGAATGGAGTCCCAGAGGGATCTGTCCTGGATCTGGTTCTGTTCAATATCTTCAACAATGATTTAGATAATGGCATAGAGAGTACACTTATAAAGTTTGCAGATGATACCAAGCTGCAAGCATTTGGGAGTACAGGATTAGAATGTAACAAACTGGAGAAATGGATTGAAATAAACAGGATGAAATTCAGTAAGGATAAATGCAAAGTTCTACACTTAGGAAGCAATAATCAATTCCGCAACTACAAAATGGGAATTACTGCCTAGGAAGGAGTACTATAGAAAAGGATCTGAAAGTTATAGTGCAGGTGTGGGCAAACTTTTTGGGCCAAGGGCCACATCTAGGTGGGGAAATTGTATGCAGGACCAGGGCAGGGGGTTGGGGTGCAGGAGGGAGTGCAGGTTGTGGGAGGGGGTGCGGTGTGCAGGAATGGGCTCAGGGCAAGTGATTGGGGCAGAGAGGGGTGCAGGAGGGGTGTGGACTGCTGGAGGGAGCTCAGGGCAGGGGGTTTAGGTGCACGGGGGTGCAGGGTGCAGAAGGGTGCTCAGGGCAGGAGGCTGGGGTGCACAGGGCTGCAGGGTGCAGCAGGGGGCTCAGGGCAGGGGGTTGGGGTGCAGCAGGGGGCTCAGGGAAGGGGGTTGGGGTACAGGAGGGGTGCGAAGTGCAGGCACGGGGCTTAGGGCAGGGGTTTGGGGGTGCAGAAGGGGTTCGAGATCCAGCCCGGCGCCGCTTACCTAAAGTGGCTCTGGGGTGGCAGCAGCATGCACCGGGGCCAGGGCATGCTCCCTGCATGCCTGCCCTGGCCCCACACCGCACCGCTCCAGGAAGCGGCTGGCACCATGACCCTGCGCAGCCCCTGGGGATGCGGGTGGGGGTAACAGGGCTCCGCGCGCTGCCCTTGCCAGGCCTCCAGGTACCTCCCCCAAAGCTCCCATTGGCCACGGTTCCCCGTTCCCAGCCAATGGGAGCTGCGGGGGGTCTTGCCTGGAGGCAAGGGCAATGCACAGAGCCCTCTGCCAGCCCCCACCTTGGGCCCCAGGGACGTGGTACCAGCCGCTTCTGAAAGTGGCGCAGGGCCTGCAGCACTACGGGAGGCAGGCCCACAGGCCGGATCCAAAGCCCTGAAGGGCCGGATCCGATAGTTTGCCCACCCGTCATAGTGGATCATAAACTAAATAAGAGTTAACAATGTAATACTGTAACAAATAAAAGCAAACACCATTCTGAGATGTATTACCAGGTTTGTTGTAAGCAAGACATGAAAGTAATTCTTCCACTCTACTGAGCATTGATAAGGCCTCATCTGGAATATTGTGACCAGTTCTGGGCATCACGTTTCAGGAAAGGTGGATAAACCGGAGAAAGTCCAGAGGAGAGAAACAAAAATGATTAAAGGTCTAGAAAACATGACCTATGAGGGAAGACTGAAAAAACTGAGTTTGTTTAGTCTGGAGAAGAGAAGACTGAACAGGGACATGATAACAGTCTTCAAGTATCTAAAAGGTTGTTATAAATAGGAGGCAGATAAATTCTTGCCTTGTCCTCAGTGGTTAAGGAGAACAAACAATGAGCTTAAATAGCAGCAAGGGAGGTTTAGGTTGGACTTTAGGAAAAACCTCTAAGGGGAGTTACGCACTGGAACAAATTGCCTAGGGAGCTTGTAGAATCTCCATCACTGGGGGTTTTTAAGAACAGGTTAGACAAACAGCTCTCAGAGATGGTCTAGAAATACTTAGTCCTGCTTCAGTGCAGGCGACTGGACTAGATGACCTATCAAGGCTCCTTCCAGTCCTACATTTCTGATTCTATAATTAGACAGGGATTTAGCACAATAAGACCCAGGGTACAAGTGTAATCTAAAAAAATATTACAACAGAATACAGAGTTTTATATAATTATATTAAATTTGTTGAAAATGCCTCTTCTAATCCCTCCATCTATCCAGGGGCTCCACCCCTTCCTGGCTTTCTTTGCCCCCATTCTGACATTCTCTCCAAACCTGCTCTATCTCCTATTCTCCTTCCCCCACAATAATTATAATCTGGGCTTCATTCTTCCAAAGCTATTCCTTAACTCCACCTGCTTCTTCAACTACCTCCCCATCTCTCTTCTTTCCTTCATCTCCAAACTAATTGAATATCATATTTACAAACATTGCTGCAAGTTCCTCTTTTCCAACTACACCTTGGATCCTCTCCAATATGGCTTCAAGCACCTTCAGTTGATTGAAACAACTCTCATTAAGGGTTCTAATGATCTCTCTCTGACTAAATCTCAGGGCCTCTCCTCCATCTACCAAGATGCCTGCTCCTTCCGCTACCATTCACCTGTCTTTATCTTCTTAGACTGAAAATAGCAAGGACTGTATCTTCCTCTGTATTTGGAAAACATCTAAAACATTGTTAGTACTACTGCAAACTTAAGAATAAAAAGATAAGAAAATTCAATTTAATATTCTCAACGTGTCTTCACTGCACTCTGTTACTTTTAAACATTGCTGCTATGCAATAAAGTCTCCCACTTTCTAAAACATACATAATACATAAGAACAGAGGATTAGCAACCTCAAACAACAATTCCCGGGCTTTCAGTTTAAGTAAGCCTATTTTATTTTTGTTGTCTAATATTCCTACATTCATAATATTTCCTTTTGAAAGAATACTTTGGTTCATCCTTTAAATTATCTCAACTTAAGCTACAAAATACACTGAGAAAATTACACATTGCTCAATCTAAAAATAAGTGATTAACAATAGTTGAACAAAACTAAGTTTAATAAATCCTGAAACAATATATACTGAAATTTGATCAATAATTGCACTATGAAAGTCTCACCAATATTTTAAAATAAAAAGTAATTAAGAGCATTTTATACATCTCATGAAGCTTTTATTCAGTTACAAACTACCCTATGTGCTAAATCAGAAAGCAGAAATTCTAAAAATGCACTAATATTATAGGCACTTATTTCCTGCAACAAAATGAAAGACTAGGGATACTCTCCTAGACAATTCTACTACGATAGAAAAGGCTGTGATAAATAAAGTTATGTAACCAGAGTTACATGAATTCTTCGATTCAATGCAAACCTTTGGAACCTTTTTTCCCCATTATTTTACATTATAATAATATTCTGTGGTGTTATCAAGACCATAGTGAACTATGAATTTTGTTCTACAGGCTCAGTAAAGTAGTTCATAGTCTGTTTTGTTTTTTTTTAAACTTACAACTCTGCCACAGCAAAACAAAAAAAGGCCAAGTCAGTCACTTGTTTGTGTTTAGCTGCTGCAGAACCAGCAGAGAAGAGCACAGGTTAGTCCTATTCCTAGAGCTGGACTGACATCACCAACAATAATGCTTACAAGTAAGGAAGTAAGATAAAGAGAGCTCTTTGCTTTGTGGGTGAGTAGAAAGATACTGTTTACCAAAATGGAAAGAGATCATATCAGGAAATTATGCTATTTCATTGTTTTCAAAAGAGATTTATTTTAATAGTTAAGAAAGCACACTAGCATTCCAGCAAACCATTTCTATCAACTTGCATTGTATTGAGAATTAGTAAGTCAACTGCAGCCCTGGTGGGTGAAAGAGGGAAGTATACCATTACTTCCCTTTTCTTCATCTTTTCCAGTCTGAGCACTAGCCATTTGTATTGTTTTGCTCATTGTTAAGAACAGTTAACTGACAGATCTATCTATTAATTTAGGCTTAAATAGAGACTGGGAGTGGCTAAGTCATTATGCAAGGTAGCCTATTTCCTCTTGTTTTTTCCTACCCCCCCCCCCCAGATGTTCTGGTTTAACTTGGATTTAAACTTGGAGAGTGGTCAGTTTGGATGAGCTATTACCAGCAGGAGAGTGAGTTTGTGTGTGTATGGGGGTGGGGGGGATGTGAGAAAACCTGGATTTGTGCAGGAAATAGCCCAACTTGATTATCATGCACATTGTGTAAAGAGTTGTCACTTTGGATGGGCTATCACCAGCAGGAGAGTGAATTTGTGTGGGGGGGTGGAAGGTGAGAAAACCTGGATTTGTGCTGGAAATGGCCCAACCTGATGATCACTTTAGATAAGCTATTACCAGCAGGACAGTGGGGTGGGAGGAGGTATTGTTTCATATTCTCTGTGTATATATAAAGTCTGCTGCAGTTTCCATGGTATGCATCCGATGAAGTGAGCTGTAGCTCACGAAAGCTCATGCTCAAATAAATTGGTTAGTCTCTAAGGTGCCACAAGTACTCCTTTTCTTTTTGCAATCTATCTGTAGTTCTCTCAGGAAGCTTTTTGATGCACCCCAATCTTTACTCAGTTCTTAGAGAAGATTCACACATGTATCATATTATGCAAATTTTTTAAAGTCAATTTTCACTTAAAATGCTATGCATTGTACAAATTTTACCAAATTTTAACATAGCAGCACTTAAAATTTCCCAGAGGAAACCAACTATATTGAATACTCAGCCTTTGTTCCGAAGTAACTGATACAGAAAGATCTCATGCTTTTTTCTACTCATACAGAAAGATCTCATACTTTACGGCCTAGTTTGCAAAAGTGACAAATAGTAGCAGCTGTGTAAAGTCACTGAATACCAACTTGTACTTAATCTGTCTACTATCACTGTGGTTCCAGTGCTTGGTCACAGATCAATGCTTCAACAATCCACAGGCTCCATAAAAACAAGAACTGAATGAGGGGGAACTGCTTACCTATTTATTATTTTGGTCATTGTACCAAACTGCACACATGAATGACACATAGCAACCTCCTCCTCTGACTAAATTCCTGTTAATGGTTCCAAAGACACACAGAACACAGCATACAGACTCCAATCAGTTCTGTAATGGCAATTTTATTAAGAACCAAGAGAAACAGAAATAACAGTGTATCTACAGTAGTGACTAATTTGTGATGAAAGAGGTGCCAAGGCTCAAGCAATTTTTTTACTTTCATAAATGACACAGCAAACCCGGAGGTGCCGGGGCTATGAACTGCCAATCCTAGAGATGCTGGGGTTCAGCCCTGGCAAGCCCTGATAAATTAAGCAGTGATCAACAGTAATTCCACCAAAGCAAAGACTTCTTGACGGTGAAAAATGTTCATTAGTAGCAGATGGTGAAAAAAATTTCATTAGCACAAGTGAAGGAATGTAACTGGAAGTTTTCAATCCCATATTTTAAATGTATTAAGATAATAAAATTAAGTTCCATTGCAACTTACGCCTGTAGGCTGAAAAATCAGTCCATCCACTTCATGACTGACTTCTCTGGCAAAACTTCCTTCAAGAAGCTGTAAAAGAAAAACAAAACAAAAATAATATTTCCAGTATAGAGGAAAGTGTTTCATTTGCAAGATTCCACATTGATAAAAGTTCCATAGTACTTCAGTAACCACTTTTTAAAATAACTAGATTACCATTTAAAGCTTGGGTTCAGAATCTGGGCAACATGAAAAATACAAAGAAAAAACAGACCTGGTGGAATTAAATTAACATATTTACAAATAATACGCCGACAAAAGTAGCACGCATGCCTCAAGATATTATACCAGTTTGAGAAAAACATTAGGGTTAGAAAAAGGATGTTTGGAAAACATGATGATTCTATATACTTCAGAAAAGTACTGGTAACACAAAAGCTGTTCAAGTATGGGACAAGATAGGCTTCCACAAAAATGCAATTAATAACAGTTGCTATTTTAAACATATGAAATATTACTTTTTTAAGATTACATTATATTTGAAAATAAAACAAAACTTCTAGTGATTATATACAAAGCTTTTGTAAAGCAGAATTCTTAACTTCCATATCCCAGTAAAAACTATTGCACTAATTAAAGTCATGATCTGAATTAATATGCTGTTACATATCAAGCAGAGTTTGACTTCTGTTGAGGTGAACATCTAGATTTATCTACCTGAGAGAAATATTTACCAAGCCAAACAAAGGGGTCAGTATTTACGTCAAGTGACCACATATCTTAATGTGTACCTAAATATGAAGTCTCTGGGAACAAATGACTTCATGGAAGCTGTGAGTAACCAGAAATTCTAAAAATCAGGCCAGTTATATAGGTATCTAAATAATATTTATTAATTATAATCTTGACTTCTCTATACTCATCTAAAGCTGTGGGCTCCCTTGGCAATGTTTGAAAAATAAATTAACAGATCAGTCAGTTACCTCAAGATCAAATAAAATAGCAAAAACAGATATATAAAACACAAAAATGTAACTAACTTTAGGAAATTTTGAAAATTTTGGCCCAGTAGTGCCTCTCTCGGAATGATCCCATTTAAATGACAGGGACTACTCAGTAACTAAGCTACTACTTAAGGTGAATAAGTGTATCAGAATCCAGCCCTGAGTAAGGAATTAATTTTAAAAGCATGAAAAGTTACCAAAGATTTGTGTCTAACAGTAGATATAATGCTACACAGCAGTGTAGCTCAACACACCATAAATAATCAGAATGCTAGTGTCCCACCTGAGAAAAAAAATTGTTTCAACTTGTGGCTGATTGTATGTGATAACTGCATGTGATAATTTACTTTTTTTTTTTTTTTGCCAGACATACACATTTTATTTTAAACACAAATATGGTACTTGAAACATTTATCTTCACTCTATAAAGAACAAAATATAAGAAGCATCATTCATTATTGCTTTCATTATTCAGTTTTTAGAAATAATTTTATTAAAAACATTTTAAAATAGTTCTCAGATGTGATAAAGAACTTAATTTTCAGTATAGTACTGGATGCTGAGTTGAAAACGATCCACTGAGTTGTTAATTTTCAGTGCTGTAGGATCCACATTTAAAATCTGAAGTCCTAGCACGTACTCAGATAATCGTATAGTTTGAATGTCTGAAATTTGCAACAGAAACTCATGACCAGCAGCTATTAAAATGATTGAGTTTTTTTAAATCTTCAGAGCTCGACTGGCACATGAAAATCCCAGTATTTAGGAAAAAAACATATTAAAAATCTGGAATATTTACTAGATATTGTTCAAAATTAAAAATAATTGTTCCTGCATTTCAAAGTAAATTGTAATGAGTCACTGGTAATCTTTGCTCTAGCTGACCAACGTAACACATTGGAGATTGTGTTAAAAAAACACTCTTGATAAAGTATTTTTCTGCACTGCTGACTCTTTCAGGTTATGCATGAAATCTTTAATCGGGATTGTTTTTCATGTTGCTGTCTGCCCCAGACCTGATCTTTGTATAAATTAAATTAAAAAAAAAAAGTTAGGATAAGGAAGTATTACAACTGAGTTTAAAAAAACCCAGCAAAACCAGAAAACCCAAATTTTATCATATTAAGAATGTGTTTAATGCTTTCTTATATTCAAATAATTTGGAAAAGCACTGCTTCTCTAAAATTACCAATCCCATTGGATTAGCTCCCTTAGGTCCTTGGCTGCCCAATTTGATCAGGTAGAAACTCTTGTAGACTTGAACTTAGACTCTCCTCAACTTTTGAGGCATCTAAAGATGCACTTTGCATGTACCTCAGTCAGGTACATATACTGCACCCTATTCACATGTTCAAATGTCAATCCCTTTCTGTACAGAACTGTTGGAGGATCTGCCTTGGGACCATCATTGGTTTGCTGACCACAAAAATTGGCAGGGGCTACAGGAGCACATGTAGTCCTGGAAGCTACTTATTTTCTAAAAACTGATTAGATTTCAAGTTTCCCTTTACTTTTTGCATTTGACAGCGCTGTGTATATAATTAATTACACCTCTCAGTATACTACACCCAGTGATCGCCACACTCCTGCATTAAGCCCTACTGACTAACCCCACATGATGATAAGAGTGCTTAGAGTGGCCCTCTCTTAAGAGAAGTTTTTCTTATGCGCAAAGATAAAATAGGCTTGTCTTTCTGACATCTCCTCATGGAGGTCCAGCCATCAGCTTCAACACCACATGTGCAGAACAGAGCTCTTGATCTTTCCTCCATCTGTCAGTCACCATGGACATCACTATCCCCACATCAGTCAGGCCCATAACCTGGCCCTTAGTTTTTCAGCCATTTTTCTAGATCACCATGTCCAGGCCATACCAAGATCTGGTCTTTCCTCTCTATCTATATAGTTAAAACTGCTACCCAGGTCTTCATCTTCTCAAGTCTCAATTACTGCAACCTCCTCCTCTCTGTCCTTTTCAAATCCCACCTGGTCCCATTTATACCCATTCAAAATGCTGCTACGGAGAGAATTTCCTAACTCATCACTTCAACCATATCTTCCCTCTCTTTGCATCTGTCAACTGTCTCCTTGCTTGTCCACCACATCAAACAACTTGTCCTCAACTTTGAAGGCCCTTCATGGCCTATCCCCACCCTACTTATCATGTGCTATCAAGATATCTACTCCTGCCTCTGCTCTGCAAATGACTCTAGACTTCATCACCCAATACCAAATTTAAAAACTAGTACCTTTAAGTCTTCTATCATGCCATCCCTTACAGAGGAGGTCGCTGTAAGCATCCACAATGTGACCTCATTGTCCTCCTTCAAATCCAACCTTAAAACTTTCCTTTCCCTTGATGCCCACTCCTCACTCTATACGAAGCATAAAGACCCCCTGAATCCCTGCTTGGCGCTTAACTTTCAAAATGTCAAATCTGAACTTCCTTGGTTTTGCTGAATGATATCATGGGGATTTCATGAATGTGTATTGTGAAATCTCCACCTTAACTGAAGGGACAAGGACGTTGAATCTTCAGCAAAAATATGCTCTCTCTCAAGTGTTCATTAGGCACTGAATTTAAATAGGGGGTCAAAAACCAAGAACAATTCTGTTAACAATTGATGACAATCCCTCATTACTCATGTCATAATTTCTCAAATTTTACAGTTATCAGAATCTTTCAGTATAATATTCCCAATATAAGAGAGAGAGAGAGAGAGAGAGAGAGAGAGAGAGAGAGAGACCTGTGAGAACATTAATACCACACTAAGAAGCAAAAAAGGGATTTCCCTCCTCCCTTCCAAAGGTCACCTTTAAGAACCTTGTGGTCTCTGCTGATGAAACTCAAAAAAAATAACTTCTCCCCTTCTTACCATACCTGTTAGTTTTTCTGTCACTTCGTCAATCAGTAGAGACCTATAAATAATGGACATTTGTCCTGTGAGTTGTGGAAGCAGCAGACTAGTTAGGGAGTTATTTCATCTTTTCGTCCAATATGGGAAGCTAAGTTGTGAAGCAAAAAGAGCAACAGGTCGTTTTTCTTGCCTACTACTACCATGATAGAAAATGCCTTACAATTTATTCTGATTGACCAAACCCCAGAAGACAAACTAACAGATAAGAGATAAAGGTTTATTAAGTAAAGTAGTCTTAGTGTGGCTGGATTACAAGGGTTTTGCCATGAGACTTTTATGTTATGCTGAGAGTGCTTGTATATTGCAGAATTTGAAAAAATGTCTAAAACATTTTTATGTTTTAAGCATGTTTATGTTCATGCTTTTATGTTTTAAGAAGATTCTAAAATCAGTGGCATGAACAAAAAAAGACTGCTTGAATTATGAGTAAACTTATATTACTTTTTCACTACCAAAATTTTAATATAGGTTTTTAGTTGTACAAACTTCTAATTGTAGATACGCAATATTCATCTTGAAATCAGCCTCCTATCTTCCTGTTTAATTTACCAAACATGTTAACATTTCTAATTAACTTGAACAGTATAATCTATTTAATCGGCACCATGATAAATGGCACACCTGCTTAACTGGGATGACTGCCAGGGAACAAATAAAATGCAATGCATTTCAAAGATGCTTTGTGCAAAAAAGATAAATGATGCACACAATCCAGTTTTGCTGGTAAGCTATTCTTAGTAGTTTACTGGTATGAATTTCTACCCGTGAAGCCCTTGACTCACTGCAGGTAGTTTCCTGCTCTACAGTGAACACTAAAAGAGGACATATTTCCTCCATATGGTTTATTATTTTAATCATTTTCTATTATTCTTATTTTAAAAAGCAATTCATGAATAAAAATAATTGTTCCAGCTAATATGAAAATCCTGGCTTTTGATTTGCTGAAAACAACTGTTTAAAATGTACAAATCATGTGCAGACTTGGCGGAAATTGATTTTAATTTTTGTACAATCTCAAGGAATATCATCAAATGTTTACTTGAGCATTTTTTCTATTTATTGATTTATATTTTCACTCACTGTTGCAGGAAATTATGGGAGTTGGTCAGACAATTATTGAATGACAGAATGAGATTCAAATAGTGAAACCTTTATAAACTGTTAGAACACAAATTTTCAACATCACATGTAAAAATATACAAAGTAAACATCCTTAAACCAACAAATCATACCTCTTTTTTCTGTTCATTGACTAGTCCACTTGTAACAACGCTAATTCAAATGGTTAAATCACTGCACTAGGCCTTACTTTGCCTATCTGTAAATTTTAATCATCAGTGGAAATATTTTTTCATCAGTTTGCGTGCGCGCAGTGAAATTGATGTTTACCGACATTTATCAATAAAAATAAATCCTTCCAAGCATAGTCATGTGACAAGAAGACTTCTGTTTAAAAAAAGATTTCTCTTAAAAAAATATTGTGATCTGGAGCAATATTATTTAATCAGTTTGCAAACATAAATGTTACGGCCTGATTTTGATGAAACTATCTCTCAGCCAGTGGGACAGTGTTTCCTGAATAGTGAAAAGTTGAATGATCAGCTTTCTGGGCCCCTATTTCTTCTTTGGAATTTAAAAAAAAATATCTGACGACGACAGCCAGAGGCAGACGCACACATTCTCTTTATTCTCCTAGAGGATGTTTTGGTGGATAAAGCATTCCAATCAACACAATTTCTAATCAATGGTTTGGTAGCTCTAGGGCAAGGCACCCAATTCTTGTGGATTTTCAGAGGTAATTTCATATGAGAGAGAGATACAGGAGTTTGAAACTTCCAGTCCATGCTCAGACAAATTCCTCTCCTGTCTCTTCCTTGCACACTTTAAAAATATATTACGAAACTGTAGATTTCTACAAGAAATCTGCTGTGTATGAAATATTTATTAGCTTATTTGTACTAAGCAGTGATTTTCTATAAAATAATCTAACGGAAGCACCATAACCAAGATTTTATGAGTAATGTGTTAAATTACATTATGTAACAATCTCTCTTAACTACTTAGCTATTTTGCTTAAAGTTCTGATGCAAAGCATCAGAAAATAATTTTTTTTCCAGCAAATACCAATGATTGCTATGAATTAAACTCAAAGAGTTTATTATATGGAAAATTTCATTTTGCATTTCATTAGGAGAGACAAATATGCATCTGTGATTTTCCCAATCAATTTCAAAACTGCTGTAGGCTAACTTAATTCAGTTTTAACCCAAGCTCATATCAATTCTTCATGTACCAACCCTTAGGTATTATACCAAAGCCAAGTTCAAATTGCTCATCTATTTTTTTTCTTTTTCTTCATAATGAAATACGTTTGTTCAAAAGTATTAGAGGTAAAGCTATTACCTCACCTACACCTTGTCTCATGCAAATAAGTAACATTTTCATTAGCTATATCAGTTGCATATTGTTTGTGAGGCCTTAGGTTGTGAGAACATTATATATGTTAACTGTATGCAATCAAAAACAATACACATTAATAAAAACAATCAAACATTTCAGAAATTATCAGATACTATGATGGGCACCCTAGAAATACCTTAGACAGATTAGATTCCCAAGTTAAAAAAAAATAGCCATAACTCTGAATTTCCTGAGTATCTAATGTTTGGTTGGGGATAATTACAACATCCTTGTAATATTCTGACCCTTAATTTACTAATACAAAGTCTCAACCTTAACTTCATCTTAACAGTTTGTTGGCTGGGAATTACTTTGACTTTTACAAAAATATTACATTTCATTCATAAAAACTCATTAGTAAAACTGAAGAGAGTGCTACTGAACAATATTTCTAATTATCTGAAGACATGTAGCAACAACTTTAAATCACCTTTTAATCTTAACTTTTAATAGCTATTCGCCAGTACATAGTGCTTAATTTGTACCAGGGCTTGCCAGGTCTGAGCCCTGGCTCCTCTAGGATTGGCAATTCAGAACCCCAGCATCTCTGGGCTTGATGCATCATTTATGAAAGTAAAAAAATTGTTTGAGCTCCGGCACCTATTTCATTACAAATTAAGCACTGCCAGTAAACTACCACAGCTCAAAGTAGCCAGTGTCCCAGCCAGTTAAACTGGGTTTAGGGGTGATCAGATCAACAGCACAGTACAAAGCAACCAAGCTTCATGTAATTTACAGCTGTCTTACTAATTTAGAGGAGTGTGTTACATGAAATGAGGAACAGAGCTTTTCCGGCTCCTCCATTCCAGTTTATCTGCTTTTTAAGGACACCCTTATGTGCTTTCCCCTAACAGTACATAGCGGAGCCAAGGCAGTGCCAAGGGGAGCCTTTCATGCACTGATGCCCACACTAGCATGCAACCAATGAATCTTTAGAAGGCAGTGACACCTGAGCCAAGCAACCTATCAATAACACAGGTTTAGCCTCCCTCAGACTTGATTTGCGATCAAATTATCTTAGAAGAAAAGTTAGTTGAGTTATAGCTTATATAAAATCATGTAAACATAATATTCAGGAGTTATCTGAGTTATTCACCTGACCAGGTCTGCAACCTACGTAATCAGAACAATTAAATACAAGTCATTAATCATTAGCTTAATTACAACCTAATTACTTCAAATATAGCCCATGCTATATTTTTAGCTATAAGTTTGAAGAGTCAGCGTAATTCCATTATTAAAAATAATTTGAGACAAAGAAATAATGACAACTGATACATTTCTTAAATGATCTAGCATCTGATTTTAACTAATAGATTTACTTGTAAATTTTCTCAAAAAATTCATTCTGTGCTCAAAAAGAAAGTACTGTAAGTTTGGAGAGGATACACTGTATTTTTCATAAGAGGTTTAATCCCTGCTTTAAAAGAAAAAATGAAATGAAAAATGAAATATGGTTCTGAAACCAATGCCTCTATATTATTTTATATTGACACAAATACTTTTACCACTAGAAATATTTCTTTTTAGTTATCTTAGCTCTGTTAAACTGAGAATTTCTTTCCCCCATGGGTAACATATTACCAAAACAACTCCTTTACCTAAATGTTTTAAAAACTTTTTTAAAAGTCTTTTTTATTAACACCTTGAAAAATTCTGATGTAAGACGACACCCTGACAGGATAGATTAAAACAAAAGGTATCTTTTACTATTATTATTATATGTCAATATGCTTGGTGCTATACAGAAACAGAGGAAGATACAGTCCCAGCCTCAAATAGGACATTAGTACTATGTAAAAAGAATGTATTTACACCTGCATCTAGTAGTGTACACTGAAACATTAAAAATTCATAACTTGTTTTATTTTAAGTAAATTTAAATTTAGTTACAAGATAGGAAAATTAATCTTCATTAGATCCTAACTGTTCACCAGAGATCAGTCTTGCAGTCTTCGATGCTCCCTCACTAATATTCTTTTTTAAATGTCTTCTTTGTGAATTAACTTTTAGCCAGCTTTTAAGAACATTTATTTTCTATAATGTTTATAATCTTTAAACACAAGCCTAATAGGTCTGGTATACGCTCTAATAAAAGACTGCCAGCATTTACAGCTTTAGATCTGTAAATGATGCATCTCAATACAATTCCAGATTTTCTCAAGCATATTGTAGTTTGCAATGAGACATGCACAAATTACTAGCACTTAGTACTGCTTATATTAAAAGGAACCTGGTAATCCTCTCTGTCTCTGCACTTCCTTCCTCTCACCCCTCCCCTTCACCCATACCTCCCCTCACCCTCCAATAAGAGATAGACCTGGATCATGTCCCTGTAAAACATCTGCAGTGTGGGTATTTTGTCTGTTGTATTAAACTAGCTGTCTTTGCCTTCCAAGCCCTATATCGCTGACATGGTCTCCTCTGCCTTCCTCCATCACACTTCCTTTCTACCAGTGACAATGGCCTCAATACCCATTTCATCACCTCTTCATCTCCATGCCTTCCTGCAAGCTTCCCCTTATTTGACAAACCTCAATATAAAATTGATTTACTCCCAAGTACTTGCACCTGATATGTTTAAAGATCCATGTTGATGTTTTATACCCAAAGCAGGAGACACAGATCCTTTAAAATTTACTGTGTTTTAACAGCATGCAATAATACTGATAGATGCATCTGAATTAATTTAAAACATTTTTTGGTATTAAGAGGAACATTTTTCATCCTATTCTTTATGAGCCAGATGTAAAGTGGTTTTTCACCTCAGTTGTCTGTACAAAGAAAGATCTTTAAATAAAGGAACTCCATGTTATACTCCAATTAAAGGTCTGTACAGGTGATTTCTTACTTGTGTGGGCATACCTTCTGGAATCTGATTTGGGTAAACAAAGTTTGAATGCTTATATGAATCTTTTTGTCTAGCAATCTGACTGGAGATTTCATAAGCTTCTTGTGAGATTTCTGTTTTTTCCTTGTTATGGCAAGGGCAAAAATATTTTGAAAATAACTTACCATGTGCTATTTAGGAAGCCCTAATTTTAGGTTACATCAAGAACTCCAGTGGTGCATTAATTGTATTTTATTTTAAATTAATCAAACCCTTTAGCACTTCAAAAAAGTGTGGCTCATGTCTGCTTTGACTTTAGGTCAGTTACTTTATCATCAAAGCCAACTTGCACATGACTAATTTGTCTTTCCCCACCTCACCCAGACAATAACTTTTTACAAACTTAGGTCCATAAAAAGTGATTGGAAGCTCTGGGGCTGTTGTCACCCACCCCCTCACTGTTTTGAGCTCCAGCTTTCCGACTTTATTTCCTGAGAGAGCAGTCAGGAAGAAGAGACAACCTGGAGCTGGTTGGGGACAAACATCTTCTGAGGCTATGTCCTAGGACAATGCTTGAGAATGTCATTAATTGCATACCGAGACCCACTCCCACAGCATTAGCCATCTTCACCAGATCAGGCAATAAGAATTGAAATCCAAAAAAGCTAACTGAAGATTCAGCTCACTTGGCAGCTCTGTAAAACACAGAGGAAACCTTATACAATAGGGACAAACATTGAATATGTTAAAAAAGAAATATGGGGCTAGGAAAAGGGATGTCTAATTCATGTTTTGAAAAAACTCATGCTCAAATTGATCTCCTGTTGAGATAAAGCATCTCTTACCTTTGATTCATTGATAAGTTTGATATTTATTGGGAATGTCTGTTTAAAATTATTGAGAGAATAGGGGTCAAATTTTCAAAAATGCTTACGTGACTTAGAGCCCTATGTCCCATTTTAAATGCGACTTAGGTACTTGAGACTCACTGAATGTCACTGGGACTAAGAAACTTTTCATAATGGGACATAGGTGTTTTTGAAAATTTTACCCTAGGCTTCCAAGTAAAGCCACTATAAAAATTGAGAGAAAACATGCATGCCAATGAGAAAAACTAAATGTGTGAATGGCTACCTGATATTTCAAGCAACTAAGTAAAATCACCTTGATCAATTACATAAAGATTTTGGCAAAAGGTGTCTCAAAGCAATGAATACTAGATTTAAATAATGTCACAGGTAGGATATACTAAAAGGAGTAACAAAAAAAGAGAAGGCTCATGCATTGCAGTGTTGAGGGGGAAGCTACGGGGTGTTACACAGAGTGGTGGAAGTGAATGATGGATCTCTTATCTTGTGGATTGGTCTATGCTGGCTCTAGCCCCAGAGAAAATTACAGCTGCCCAGCATCTGCTCTAATTTATGCCACCTAAGGATTAGTGATGCATATCTGAGCTCCATCATATCCTGGAGGTAAGACGGAAAAGCAGCAAATGCCCATGTGCTGCAATGTGGGGAGAATATATCTGCAGTGTCCATCCAGGACAGATTTGAGACACTTTGTTTCCTTTTAGGTTCTAAGGATGAGGAGAAGTTTAGGTTTATTTCATGTGTTTGGGCTGCATAGTACGGGGTGATGGTGTAACACTGAGTGAGGAGGAAGTGATATTTATTGTATATTTGGATTGAAGTGCCTCTACAGGTAGGCAGTGAGATTTCGGTTCACATTCTATAATATACCCTGGTGTTTCTCAATGTATTTAGCTATATTACCACTAAGATTTGTTTAATATACATTTTATTAGGAACCTAGAGGCTTTCAGGCATTGAATGCCAATGAAATAAAGTACTATTTTATTAAATAATAATGAGACTAGATTCACAAAAACAAACATCTTGTACTAAATTTAATATTTTTTCCATGAATATAATGAGCAGAAATGTCATTTAAGTCACATTGCATTTTCTGGGCTTTGATGCTCTGAAATGTGGGCCACGGAAAGAGAAGAAAACTGTTAGAGTAACTGTAGCAATTAAATTAAGTGAAAAATTTAACTTCCTAATAATAAATTCTCTAAAGAAGTTTTAAACAGCTTGTGGAAAAACAAATAGTGAAATATAAGTGTTTTATTTTCAGTGAAACACTCCATAACAATTTACTGTGATTTAACTGCCTAGGATACTCAAACCATCAACAGATTTATATTTTATTATGTAGTCTAAAAGAAGCCTCATGTTCCCTGGCTGAAAAAATGAATAGAAAAGCCATACTAGGAAGAAAGCTGAGTTATTGTAAATTCTACAATAGATTTTCATGCAAAGTCCAAATATATAATACTTCATGTAACCACCCACTCTGGATAGCACAGATTCTGGATGTAACAGACAAAAGTTAGAAAAACTGATTTGTCTAGATATACCATTGTGCACTCTAATTTCTAACACAGTACTAAGAAAGACAATAAAGACAAGCTTGATAAACTCATCCAGTTATAAAATACTATTTAATAATATTACTTACTACTCCTTTTCTGAAGTGGGATCTGTTGCAGCAGATGAAATAATATGACAAATTATGGCAAAATCATGGGCCACTGACTGGGGGAGTGTAAAATCTTGAACTGTCTTGGTGAAATAAAAAAAAATTTCAACTATATTCCACACAAAATGCTACTCAGATTACATCCTGATCTACCAGTAAATTAACAATCATACTAAAAGGCTAAAAATAACCCCTTTGCCAAGTTACTCATACAGAACATTTTGGCATAAGACATTAAAAACATCCAATTACTGCAATAGATTTGTTTCCTATAAGAATGAAAGTAGATAATGGCAGCAGTGAGATACTGATGCTCACTAATAGGATCAGGAGACTAATTAATACCCATGAATCATTTGTAGCATTCAAAACTTGATTAATGTCAGGTCAAGTTTAACTTGCAATAGGTTTTATTAGCAATGCTCTGCTATCCCACAGCTTCTCAATTTTTTTTTCAGTAAATGCCATCTGTTACACATGGGAATAGCCAACAATCAAAACAAAAATACTGTTGATACAACTGGTCACTCAGGTATGCTTTGAAGGTTCCACAGGGCAATTACACCGATAATTGTAAACATACTAGAGTAGTGATTTTGTATATGGTTTCCTAAACAAAAACATATACTAATAATACTAAGTTTGTAGACCAATAAGGAGACAATTAAATAAATTTTAGTGTAATAAAATCCTAAGTTTGAATATAGAAGCATATTGTAATACTGGATATGATGAACAGGACATTACAAGCAAAAATCCTGTTATGGGATTAATGCACATGACTTCATATCCCCACTCTGAAAACGTACCCCTATATGTACATTTATCTTCTTTGGGAAGCATTTCTGACACAAAAAGAAAAGGAGTACTTGTGGCACTTTAGAGACTAACCAATTTATTTGATCATAAGCTTTCATGAGCTACAGCTCACTTCATCGGAAGCTCACGAAAGCTTATGCTCAAATAAATTGGTTAGTCTCTAAGGTGCCACAAGTACTCCTTTTCTTTTTGTGAATACAGACTAACAGGGCTGTTACTCTGATTTCTGACACAGAAAAACACTTGTGAAAGTATTTTGCCCTAGTTATAAAAAATTTAAAAGCACCCAATTAGAGTAACTACAAATTATGAGACCCCAACCTACTGCTTGTGTGACCACACCCTTATAGTTAAAGGGACAGCCATCTAGAAAATCACATTTGTATCAACTATAATTATAAGTAGCATCCAATGATTACTATAAAAAAAGAGTGAAGGGAAACACTTTTATTTATCCAGCTTGTTTACTTCATGTAAAGTCAGTTTTGTTGGTCAGCTGCACTCTCACACACTAGCATGAGGACATCACTTCCATGTACTGTGCTGAGGGGAGTTACATACAGAATTCTACAGGCCCTTGAAAGCCTGTTCTATGAATAATAGTAAAAGCAAAGCTGAAATGACAATGAAGAGGCAACAGATAAGTGTGTGGCCAGAGAGAAAGAAGGGGGAAGAAGATGTGGGATTCAAAACATTTGGTGATGCTGCTCTTGGTCCACTCTCTTGAGGTAAAAAAAACCCCTCATTTATAGCCATCAGCAGGGACACAGAAAAGAAATTGTTACTTGACTTACCTTACAGTAACTTGTGGCACCTTAGAGACTAACCAATTTATTTGAGCATGAGCTTTCGTGAGCTGTAGTTCACGAAAGCTCATGCTCAAATAAATTGGTTAGTCTCTAAGGTGCCACAAGTACTCCTTTTCTTTTTGCGAATACAGACTAACACGGCTGTTACTCTGAAACCTTACAGTAACTGTGGTTCTTTAAGATGTGTTGTCCATATACATTCCACAGATGGTGTGCTTGTGCCCTGTGTTCTTGAGTTTGCATTCTTCTGAGGGGGGGGGGGCATCCCTGTGCCCTCAGTATCTTCATGTCTCCAATCAAAGGCTTAAGGAGGGCAACCCCAACCACCTCTCAGTTTCTTTGCTAATACAGGATTCGGGTGCTCTTAAGCTCCACAATAGAGGGGAAAGAGAGTGAGTAATGGAACCTATGTGCACAACACATCTCAAAGAACCACAGTTACTATAAGCAATAGTTTCTTTTCCTTTAAGTTCTTGTTCATACACATTCCACTAGTGGTGATTCACAAGCAGTGATATGAACTGATGGAGGTGGGTGCTAGGAATCTAATTAAATAAGTTCTAAGACATCCCTGCCAAAAAAGCATCAGACTGTGATATGTGTACTGTAGAGTAATGTTGTGTAGAGGTATGTACAGAACAGCAGGTAGCTGACCTACATATTTCTAATATGGGAACATTCCTCAAAGAAGCTATGGAAGCTTCACAACCCTTGGTGGACTGGGCTATGATGCTTTCAGGAGGGTCTGCTAGCTAATTCGTAGCAGTCTAATACAACTAATCATCCAATGACAAATTCTCTGGTTCAACACACACTGACCCATCATCTTTTTTTGCAAAAGGAAACGTTACTCATCCTCTGCAGTAACTGCAGTTCTTCAAGATGTCAGTTGCTATGGGTGTGCCACTTCAGGTGTGCATGAGCCTCTCAAGCCTTTGATTAGAGATTCCTAGCTAGCAGTGTCCATTCGGACCACACATGAGGTGGCAGACACCAAAGCTGTATTGTGGTGCTTGGGCGAACTACCCTCTGTTCCTTTTCTACAGAATCCAGAACTGACAATAGTACTACAGAGCCAAGTGCCGCATTGGATCTAATGGCATGGAGCAGGGCATAATGCTTCCAAAAGGTATGAATTGAAGACCAGGTAGCAGCTCTGCATACCTCAGATACTGGGACATTCTTCAAAAATGCAGTAGATGTCACTTGCAATCTGGTTGAATGCGCTATCACCCCCTGCCGTGGGGGGATGAGCACCAGCAAATACATAACAGGTATAGATTCAATTTTGCATCCATTTCAAAAGCCTTTGAGCAGAGCCCCCTTATATCTGTCCACGAAGGAGATGAGCCGTACCAAGCACCACCCCTTTATAGCTACTCCTAGGCAAAATCTCTGGCTCCAGCATGCTGGGCATGCACACACCAAAGTAGAATACACATCTATATCACATCTCAAAGAACCATAGTTACAGTATATATCAGTTTCTTCAGTAATGAGTTTTGTTCTAGTATACCATACCTAACTAAAACAACTTATAGATGGGGAAGTTATTTTGTTTAAGGGTAGGTGAATGCTGTTTGCCATATCATGGATAACGTCAACAGTTTATAAATGTGCAAAGGCAAGTGATCTTAACTTAACTAGTCTTACAAAACCAGGAATGTATTTTAATTCAGTTATTGAAAAGAAGCCATTCAAGGAACTCAGGCAAATTAATGAATTTAAGAATGTTAAATCTAAATTAAATTCTATGGTTTCTTTCTCTTTACCAAGCTTTAGCTTGGGTCACCTCTCCAGGAATACATAGTCTAAACATTCTGGTTTAACAGCAGAAGCTTTAGTACCTTAAATTACAGTAGCATTTCAATATCCCAAGAAAACTTTAAATCTAATCTCTTTGGCAGGGTGTTTATAAACTGCATTCTAGCCAACATATGTTGAAGCCTTTGTGATGTCATCATGTTGCAGAAGTGATGCCCCGCTGGAAAGTTGCTGCTTCTTGCTGCTGTTTGCTTGAAAGAGATGACTGTTGAGATGAGTGCTGTTGAAGTTGGGAAATGGGAGCAGAGTGTTGCTGGTTGCTCAATTCAGAGAGATTTATATATTTCTTTCTATAACTTTACTGAAGGCTCACCTCTTTCAGGGCTTGCCTGGATTCAAATTTTCAGCTGCAGTCACCCTTTCATTGGCTCAATACCTTCATGGGTTGGTCTCGGTAACATCTTCAGCTTATTAATATGCACTTTGTGAATAACTATTTAGCAAGCTTCTAACTGCCTTTGTTTTTCTGGTGGGAAATTCTCAGAGTATCTCTAAAGTTTAGAGTTTTAACTTTCCTTTATTTAATCCATTTTCTGAGATATCTCTTAGGCCTTGTCTACACTACCGCAGTAAGTTGACCTAAATTATACTACTCCAGTTAAATGAATAACGTAACTGAAGTCAACGTAGCTTAGGTCGGCTTACCACGGTGTCTACATGATGGGAGACGCTCTCCCGCCAATGTACCTTACTCTTCTTCGGGAGCTGGAGTACCGGAGTCAACAGGAAAGCACTCTGCCATCTACCTAGCAGGTCTTCATCAGACCCGCTAAATCGACACCCGCTGCATTGATCGTAGTAGTGCTGTTCTACCGGGTAAGTGTAGCCATGGCTTAGTTCCATCAGGGTTTAATAGAAGCTGAAATTCTCTTCAAATGCATCTAAACATGTGTACGTCAATATAAGTCTTTCAGATCTCAAGTCTTTTAAAATTTAATTCTTAAAGAGAATCTTTAAATTTAAATAGCCATTCTGCTGATGTGGGAGTGGCAGCTCAAAAACTGAAAACTCCCACTGATGTGGGAAGTTCTGGGCTAGACATTTAAGACCAAAGAGGGAGTATCCTAGGAGGATGGTATAGCAGTGGTGTCCAACTTTTTCAGTCTGAGGGCCAAACATATATCAAAATTGCCGGGACCACTTGGGAGCAAATTCTCTGAGCAGTGGAAAGAGATCAGAAAATACTCAAATTCTCTGCTGGAGAGACCCCATGGGGAGAGTCCCCAGTAGGTGTAGAGCAAGCAGCAGTACCTTTCAGCCTCCTTTCCTGCAATTCCTAGGCTACTCTAACCTCTGCCGGAGCAGAAAATCAGAGACCTGTAATCGGCAGTTGATTTTCAAATTCTCCTTTTCCCCTCAGTGTGGGGAAGGTGAGCCATCTCTCTCTAGTTACTCCCCCAGCCAGGTTTAAGCAGAGCCAGTTCCTGCTTTCCCATAGTGCAGCTAGGAAACAGGCAAGGTTGCTGCCAGGATTCCTTTCTTCCCATCTATGCAATGAAGCAGACAACCAATGGAGGAGCTGCTGAACAGCTGCATTAGAGAAAGGATAGCAGCTCACATCAGACCTACCCATAGGGCTGCAAAGGATGAGGTAGGAAACAATATCTCCTGCCTCTTCCTCATAGCAATGGGGCTGATTCAAACACTTAAGTCTATTTGGGCAAAGCAAAAGAAACATTTTCAATATGCATAATCAAATACATATTTTCTTTTTAACTCAAGTCTCTCCCCCCCCCCCCCATCACTGAGGGCCACAGATTAGACATCTGTGATTTAAAGAAAAGCCATTTTAAAAAAGATAAGTTACACTAAACCTGGAGTTAATGCATACAGCGTATGTTTTGGTATCTATGTTTGCCCCTTTTCAACCCAAGCAGCTACTCAAAGTTTGGGACCCTGCAGATGTTCCATCTGGGAGCAGAAATTGGTGATAGCCCAGTATTTCCTTGATGTAGTTTTGTTAATTTACAACAAATGTACTAAGTCCTGGGTCTCTGAATGCAGAAGGAATCAAAGAGCAGGAAATAGCTTCTTTTGCTCACAGCACCAAGAGCAGTTTTTTTGCTTTGCACCCTAACCCAAAAACCTCCCCCAAGGTTTCTTCCAGGGTAGCCCCCATGTTTTCAACTGCTCCTCTCTCTCTCTCTCTTTCCCAGTTTTTCCCCTCTGTTCTGCCTTCCCAGCCCCCAAAACTATACTTCAGCTAAAAGCTCCTGAGAGAGTTCCCACACTTTTGGCTTAGGTCAGAGCTTAGGCTTACAGCTATATTAACTGAAGGGTGAGTGTGACGCTGTATAGAAAGAAAGATGACCATATGTACAGTATTACTACTGATGAGGTAATTTTGATCATTCTTATGCAAAGTATGCCTTGGAAGGTATCACTGGAAAAGTTGAGATCTGTTGAACAATGTTATCCTGTTTATATGTCTGTATTATCATTGTGTATGAAGTTATAAATCTTTGCTATGTTTTTACATCTCAAAATGTGTTCCTGGGTAATAACCACAAGACAAATTTACATGAAGAATAGCCAGCCAAGTTCATGTGCCATTAAGGAGAATCAACACTGCCAGCAGTCCTTCCGAGGACACCTCAGAATGCTTATTGACAATGGAGGCCCAGTGACTCAGCAGGGCCCGTAGATCATGTGAACCCTGACTTCATGTTTGAGATGGTAAACTTCCATGCACATGGACGAGTGGTGTATAAGTTGGAGAGTGTGGCATCATCACCTTGCCTCTTTCCTGCTCCACATCTCTGAACTATGTTTTCTAACAAAGAAGAGCTTTGAACAATGTACTGAGGACCCCAATATTTGGGATGAACCAGAGAGACTTATTACAAACTGGCAGATTTAACAGGACTGCTGTTATCCTGAACTACAAACTCTGAAATCAACTGTAATGTGTATGATTCATTTTAACCTCTTGATAACGCTCTTCCTTTTTCTTTTCTTTTTTAATATATTAATAAACCTTTCATTTTTAGTTACTAAAGGATTGGCTACCAGCATGATTTTTGTGATTTTAAGATCTGAAATACATTTTGACCTGAGGTGTATGTCTGGTTCTTTAGAACTGGAATAACCTAATATATGTGATTCTTGGTTTTAATAATCATTTATCACAGAAGTCTGATTTGTCTGGGTGGTCCATGAGGGGGCGAGAAGGCCTAAAGGGAACTCTATCTGGTTCCATAATAACTAGCGCAGTATTTTGGAAGCACATATTTGTTACTGGCTTGGTAAAATCTTATGATAGGGCATACCACCAGTATGGCGTATATGCCTTGTATTCTGGCAGTCTGACTTGAGATTGGCACTCTTAAGCTGTGTTCCATAACAGGCAGTGTGACAGTGAATACACACCTATCAATCACACTGAGATCTGGAAATCACATGGTTTTACCCAGCTCATAACATTATTTAAAAAGCTGAAGCAAAAAAAGTAGAGTTATAATTCTTTTTTTAAACCAATCTCTCTCTCATATGCAGTCATCAGAGCTCAATGTCCAGGATAGCCTTTGTGTCAAGGGAGGCTAGGCCTTGTAAATCACCCTCCAGATGTCAGGAGTATTGTCCATCACATGAGTTATTGTCGGCAATGCTGTTCTACAGGTCACAGCATGGGGAGGAAATCAGACCAAACTCGTGCAAAATTGCAACAATTCTAGACAAGCCAGAAAGTAACCTGTTGAAACTGGTCCAGGATTTACAATCAAGTGGACAAGAAGGCAGAGGTAGCAATGGACTCCTGAATTTACTTAATGTATTATACTCTCTTTCCCACTGATGCTTCTACTCTAAGACCACAGTTTTCAGCTCCCTGTTGGTACTGATCACCCGTGCATGGTAAAGGGCCAGTAGCACTCTTGTCCAAGAATGTGAGAGCTGCCCTAGCAAAGGGGTGTAGAGAAATCACACTTGGTCTGCAGTAGTGGGGATCCTCCCCTGAATGTGAGCAAACCTGTGAGTTGGCACTGGCTTGTTCTTCTCTGTCTGAGAATGGGGCATCAGTCAACTGGAGATGTAATAGGTTGGTTTTATTTGTCACAGTTTTCCAGGCAAACTTAACACTAATGACATCCATAGAAGGTCTGGTGAAGCTATGTGCGTTAACGCATAGAGACTGCAAATTGGTGTACAATAAGTGGACACCTGAATTATACAAGTGACCAGATTCGGTTCCATGTTCACAAGCGGAGTGTGGTGGCTGCATTCCCAGACTGCAGAGCAGCATTTAGCTGGAGTAAACACAGGGCAAATACAAAGGTATGAAGAACTGAAGGGTCTGCTTTCCTGAAGGTTCCCAATAGTTTTCATTTCAAGGTGGCACTGGAAGAGATCTTTCTTTTCAGGTGTTACAGGTGAGACTATACGTCAAATTATGGTGAAGTTTTTCTCCCAAGTATGTGACAACTGCTTGAAATGGCCACAGCCATCACTGGACACAGATCAAGATGGACTGATTGGCAAGATGATTGTTTAGATGGAAAGTAGTTGCCACTGTGTTAGTTTCATTGAGAATTGGTCTCAATTGCGGGAAATAAGTGGTCAAAGGATCCATGTTTTGGCTGAGATTCCCTTCAATCCTCTGGAAGTTGTTTCCAGTGTCAGCAATACAGATGTCATCAGCAAACACATATGTCTTAAATATTAAAAGCTTTAAAAACCCTCTTCCCACCCAAAAGTAAATAACTTAATATGATGGAATCCTTTAGGGAATGAGGGCAAGGGGCATGGAAGAGGTAAGGGAGGCCAATTTTTAAGTATCAAGTTGTGGGAAAGTTTCAATTTTTAAAAAGAATTATTTTCATTTTAGATTTTGGAATTCTTTTTACTGATTTAGTAATACTCAGAAAATACTATCTAAACCAGTCTCATTTTGTTTTGTTTTTTCTACTATTTGTATAGGGCCATTTTAGAAAAACAGTATCACGCTCGAATGAGTGTCATGCTGAGCTATCACTAGTTGGCAGGTTCTGGGGGAACAAAACAAGAAGTCACATGCCTAGTATATCCAAAACAATATCCCAGAACAACACACAGTGTGTATGTTAATACTTAATTTGACAGCACATCTGCATTACTGAATTCAAGATAGCAATTAGGCATTTCTCACTGTCAATCTCTTCTCCACTACACAATTGAGAAATTGACATCAATTACCTAAGATGTTTTCAAATGCTTCTCTTAAATAAGAGAAAACAGGCATCTTCAAGAAAGTTGAGGTTGTGTTGAACAAAGTTATCAAAAGGGGAAAAATAGGGGTTCCTCAAAGATATGAAGGAGCCATTCAAAGAGAGAAAATCTTCAGATTTTTAAAATATACTCCAATTGATCAGATAATTATGGTTTGTATTTTATTAATTTCTATGCAGAAAATAGACTCATCAACACAAGTGAATCTGTATATAACAATTCAAATAGGCATAAAATGGATATTTGACAATACAGAATCTTAATAATACACTTCACAGTAATATTGTTAGAGTCAAATCAAGATAATATATTCCACTGGGCATAAATACAGCGAATAATTAAATACAAACATTTAGATTTAAACATTATGCATCATGTTCTCAAAAATCTCTCAAGATTCATTAGCTATCCACTGGTACTTAATGGCTCAATTTTTGTGACTTAACTGAATTAAAACTGGCTGCTCTAGTCCATAACAGTGAAATACTGAAGCAATGTTGTTATTGTTCAATTCGCAAATAAAATTATCACAATTGTACAAAACTTTCTGTACAGTACATTAGAGAGAAGGTGGGTGAGGTAATATGCTTTATCGGAACTTCTGTTAGCGAGAGAGACAAGCTTTCGAGCTTACACAAACCTGAAGAAGTGCTCTGAATAAGCTTGAAACCTTGTCTCTAACCAATAGAAGTTGGTCTAATAAAAGACATTACCTCATCCACCTTGTCTCTCTAATATACTGGGATCAACACAGCTACAACAATACGGCATAGTACAGTATATGACAAAAGAGAAAGGCTGCAGTTCTGATGCACTATATCACTATTATAATGAGGTGTTTTAACTTAACCTCCATCACTCTTTTCTTTGTACATTTGTCCAAATAAACCAACTAAATCTGTGTTTCTTGAAAGTCACTTCTGTAGGGGAGGGCTGATGCCTTCCCTGTGGAGCTCTATTGCCAAGAGGCTGTTTGGAAAGTGGCAGACTGTAAAGTGGTACAACAGAAAGTATTAAACAGTTGCCCCTGAATTAATGAGTAAAGTGACCCAGTTAGCCACCACAGCTGAGTCCTCTAATTCTACTTCAAAAGATATCAAATATACCAAGACAATCATCCATACTGGGATGCCAACTGGCTCTTCAGAGTAAACAAAAAAATGTGCATTGTTAAGATACTGCAAAAAAATTTTAAAAAAAAGATAAATTTGAGGAGAAATTAATGGCACAAGCCTACACTTGATTTCCTACATATTAACATATTAATTGTTTCCACAGTGCAAGTAATCCTGCTGAAACAAATAGCTAAATAGTAAGTTTAGAAAAGTTTTAAAAGACTACAAGGTCCACTGATACTGAATATACACTGCCATAATGTTTAAGTAAATAGTGTATATGAAAACGTAACATTTTATCTAAATGAATTTATTTTCCTACTAGTTACATTGCTTATTTCCTATGCTATCAAGGAAGTCAGATATTTAATTATATATTCCATATCTGATTATTCTACATTAATTTTATTTCATCACTATCAATACCTGTAACATGGGGTCACTGATTTTGAATATAATCCTTAATGAAGATATGTAAATCTGTTTCTTTCAACTGATGCTATCAGGTAATTTCCCAGAAATGGATGACTAAAAACACTTCATATACAATTAATATTTAGAATGAGCTATTCTTTAATGTAGCCAAAAAGCAATGAAAATATTTTCCCTTTTTCTTACTCATCATAACTTTATACTGACATATGATACTTGATTCAGTTTAACATAAAAATACTACAATGCTGAAAAATAAACATCCTATTTCTGTTTCATTAGCACTGGGAAATGTGTACGGCCAAATTCTTGTTTATAATCTGGCCATTTGTGTTGCCTCAGCAATGCAAAGGGAATGAAATTTGACTGTAGATGACTAGAGGATTTTCCTGGCCAAAGGGAACTCTATTGGTGTAAAGCTGGAAGAACTAGCTCTTGAGCAAGTGCTCCCATTTAAAAGACATGCTGGGAGTGAGGAGAGAGTATAGTGGAGTTCAGCTATGCAATAGTGATCCTTAGACAATGTAAATTAGAGCAGCCGCTAGGAACTATAACTTGCTCTGAGGCTGGAGCCAGCAAAGACCAACCCACAAGATTAGGGATCCATCGCTGACATGCTCTGTGTACCCCCACCTCTACCCACCCCTGCTTCCACCCCCACCCCCGAGCTGCTGAGCACGTTTTGGACAGATATAATCTGACCCACAAACTGATTTATGACCCAGATTTTTGTAACTACACCCATAAAAATAGGCACACAGACATCTCACTGGCCACATAGATGTGCAATTAATTGTGCTAGTAAATTACACCTGATGAACTGCATCTATGTAATTAAGGAATCTGGGCCTGTGGGTTTTATTTAATAGCATGCTTCTTTCTTTCTTTCTTTCACTTTTGATACACTTTCTCCAGCCAATTCTGGCTTAGTCACAACTCAATAAAAGACTAAATAATTTGGCCAAATTTTCATCCTTTAGTTTTCAGTTTTTGTTGTTTGTTTTTAAATTGGAGACAAGAAGTGTAGTCCCAATACTGTAGTAATACCAATAGTATTCTCTCCCCCCACACACACACACAATATTTCAGGGGTGCAGGGGGAGGAAAGCTGTAGAGTACCACTATAAGAACATTTAAATATTTGGAAAATATTCTATTAGCAACAATTCTTATCCCGTATAATAAAAATGTCAGTATGATTTTCCCATGAACTGTCAGCTGGTCTGTAGCTTTGAAATTAAACTAAAACATCACATCACTCAACACAACAGAAAGCACCAAAAGCATGTCAACGAAGGACACAGATAGATCTTATTCTTCTCAGTTCCTGTTTTTCTGCTTGCTTGACAAGACTTGGAACTACTACTTCTATCCAATTTAAAAAAAAAAAGATAACAAAAACTGAAAACTACAGGATGAAAATATGGTCAAACTATTTAGTCTTTTTTTTAGTTGTGACTAAGCCAGAATTGGCTGGAGAAAGTGTGTCAAAAGTAAAAGTTCTAGGCCCTGGAAGCTTTAAGAAATGCAAGCTCAAGACTTTCTTTTCCAAAGTGAGGATCTTCACATTGTAAGTTCATTGAGAATTTACAATGAGCTCCCTCCCACCCCAAATACCTGCACACAGGAAAGTTTTCTATGTGACAGGTCGTATGAATTCATATTATCGTGTTACTGTCCTAGTTATTGTTTATGGAGGAGAACACACAGAGACTATTCTACAGCATCTACATGAAAAATGTTCTCATTTACTAGTAAATATCAAATGGCAAAGCCTTTTATAAATAAATTTGAAACAATATATACCTGTTTACAAGATATGATCATAGCTGTATCTGTAACAGGTTGGTGTTCTCGTATTTTCACCTAGTGCAAAAGGGGTGTCGCTTCAGACCTCCAAACGATCTGACCTGTTTTGTTGGTAATGCTCTGCATGTTAATATTGATACACCAGATCAGCTGTCATCATAAATCTCCTTGAAATCAGTGCTCCATTCTGCCCCTCACAGGAAGCAGCAAGCCAAACAGACAGGCTATTGAAAGAGTACCCAGTAGCAGAAGAGTACTTCTTGGAAGGCACCGTGTTTACTATTCAGTTGAAAAGTGCCCTAATAAAGTTAGGGCTTTTTTCAATTCTCAGGGAGAGGGTCTGGGACAAAGTGAAGGAGGAAGTAAACAGAAAGGAGACAGACAACAAGCAGGACAGGAGATGAGAGACAGTAAAAAAAAAGAAGATAATAACAGAGAGGAGGAAAACAGGATAGAAGATGGCAAACAGGACAGAAAACTTGAAAGAGAACAGATTGGGTGGGATGTGGGGGAGCAGTAATGTAGGACAGAGACAGAAGAGCTACTGCCAATTCTGATGTCAGGAAATGCAGGACTGATATGTGAAGTGATTCAGCCATTCCTTAAGGTATGGAAAATAAAAACAAAATCAAAAATAAAACAAAAAGGAAGGATGTCTCTTTTCGGCATAAAAATTGCATCCAGATATCATCAGTTTTGTCTCTGCCTAAATATGGAACTCAAAACCTCTGACAAATCTACACAGATTCTTCTCTTGACATCTTTTTTTCACACTTCTCCCCATTTAATTTTGAATTTGTTGTAATGCTACTGTCTGTCCGTAATCCCTTTCCAGGGCTTTGCTGGTGGACCATTTGGTTTCCTAAGTAGCCTTTAACCCTCCACTCACTCAGACTCTTCTTATTTACCTCAATATATGGCCCAGAGCTAATTCATTTTAAAAAGTGACCACACTGCTGTTGGGTACAAGTTTGACAACAAAATAATATAACAGACATGATATTCCCTAAGTATGACAAAAGCAGCTTCTGAATGAGAAAAAACAGATAACAGTCCAAATATTAAATAAACCAGGAAAATACTACAAAAGCTATAAAATAACAATATACTTTGGGAGGGAGGTCTGTATATTTCCCTCAATGCTCAAAAAAAGTACCAAATTATTTAATCTTGTAGCAGAGTAGATTCACTCTCACTCTGATCCCTTTAGGACTAGCTGTCATTTTTTAATCAGATAATATTGTCAGAATTGACAAGTTACTAGTATACAGTATGATGGTATTTGGAAAAGGTTGTGCAGTTGATTTTTGTGTCATCATTTAACCTTCCAATTTGCACTGTTTCATTGAAAGTGATCTGCAATAATTCTCAATGGAACCATGGGGTGCAAGAAAAGAATCCATCTCCCACTTTTGTTAGACAGCATATTCATTAGACTACAACCTTTGGTGACATCATCATGGCTGTGACTGGCCATAGGACATTTCCCAAAACAGTTAGTGGATGGCTTATGTTATGAAGCATAAGGGCTTACATCCCTTCTAATGTTTTATATTTCTTGCATATTTACACACTCTACCTAACATCATAATGTCCTTATTATCCATATAAAAGGATAATCCTGTTTTAAAATTCTGCAAAGATATAGGTCTGAGTGATCTCTTTAACAACGAGTTCCTTAGGTTAATTATAAATTGTGTAAAAAACCTTTTCCATTTTATCAGTCTTAAATTTGCTGCCTTTCAATTTCATTGAACGTTTTTGAAATAAGATACTAAACCAAGAAAACAATTTTAAAATCAGGGACTTAAAAATGTTATTGAATTTGATGCCGTCCCTCAGGCTTTCCACTTCGAGCTACTTTAGTAATGGGAAAAATTAACTGTGAGTATTTGAGTGAATTAGAAACCAAATGTCAATTTGCCATGTTCTCATCCTTTGTATATGACTTGATAGTGAATGATCATAAGAATTAAATTTTGTTCTTGAAAAAACAAGCAAGCTATAGCCCATACTATTCCAGCAGTCAAGTCTTGGGCAATGACTAACTCAAGTGAACCAAAAGGAAAGGGTTCAAAGTGTACTTAAAACTGTCATAGCCTGCCAGCCTACCTCCTCATCATTCCACAAACAGCTCCCACCTCCCCTAGAGAGAATCAAAGGCAAACTTACTTAATCACATCTTCCTCTTTAACACTGATACTTACAGCCAATGAGGGAAGAGACAAAATATCAAGTGACTAAAGTGACCTATCATTCAGTTGTAATAATGAACAGTAAAGAATAAAGTATACATTGTTCACAAACAACCCACAGATAAAATTTGTTTCTGTACAGTATTTGAATAAACCGAACAGTAAAAAGGCCAAACTCAGACTGTTCACAATGAATAGTTTTGACTGTGTTCCTAGAGGACAGTGACAGAAAGGATTATGTATAACAGCATTTTGTTTGGTCATAAAAGCTGATTACTGATACTATGTGCTGCATCAAAATGAAACTTAAGTTCAGCAAGGTTAGTAGGGACCCAACTGCCCCTTTCTTTGTTTCCTATCCCTGGCATCATATCTAAGAGTCTCTTGTGAAATAAACTGCGGCTCCACAAGAAAATTTCACTCTCCTCCTGAAATAATAATGTTCATGGCAATATTACAACATGGAGTCCATGTTTCTGATGTCTCAAGCAAATAATTAAGTGACTCCTTGAGACAAAACTTTAGGTACTACAATTATACTAATCTTTATAATTTAAAGGAAGCATGTTCATGTCACAGACAATTAATTTTCAGATTAAGGGAGAATAAAGCACACACACTAACTGCAATGCTAAATCCCTAAATCCAAAATGAACTCTAAAATCTATTTTATCATTCAATTAATTAGATAACAACAGTAAAATATATTTTCTGTTTCAGGTAACAAATTATTGCCTTTAAAATGTTAGAAATGCAGTACATTCCTAAACCTATTTGAAAATATTCACCATTCCTCTTTAATTAAACAATTCAGACCATGTATTCCTTTTCTAGTTTACAACTGAAATTCCAGTCTGTTCGGAATATTTGTTCCTGCAATCTACTTGAACTAATCAATACATAATGACCTATGAAGTTGATTATTTAAAAAAAAAATCAGGGAATGGGTTTGAATCTGAACAAAATTGTAAAAGTTTGAATCTATAATTCAGAAAGGAATGCAGAGTAAGGCTTTGGGAGAATGAAGGCATATTTTCAGTATTAAAGTTTAGTTATATGGAATACGGTGATAGCCAGATCCTAGAAGCACATTTAAAACAATATTAAACTGATCGTTTTTGTCTATAGGAAAATAAGACGTAAGGTATAGTTCCAAACTGGACAACTATGGGGTGCTTTTCATCCTTATCTGTCCAGATACTGGAAAAATAGTGATGTTGCAAAGTAATTTATCTCCTCTTGTACCTTCACAAACATGGGATAGGAGGTGTGACATGACGGAATCTTGTGGGAGCCAGTACATTATAGCATGTGGAGTAAGTTAGCAATTACCCAACATTACATCTCTAAGTTCGTTGAGGGGCAAAAAAGCGAAACTATGGGAGGGGCCAATATATCAACTCATGATCTCTCAAACAAGTGAAAGGCTAATAAAATTAACGTGGACACTATCTGATACTGGACCAGGTCAGGCAATCAAAAGAATCATCACTATCGTCTGAGTTCCAAACATTGGTGTGAAAAAAGAATGACAGGGAACCAGGAAAGTAGATCCTGGAGATCCATAGATAAACACCTCTGCCAAAGGAAAAACATATCTTACTGTATTTACTTTAAAACAATTATTTTAGCCTAAAGTATACAGACTCGTTAGATGACTCACAGCTAAAGTAGAAGTGCCTGCTTCAAACTAATCTACACGTCACCATGGAATAAATTTCTATTCTTTCATAGTGCATTCATCAGTCTTATTGAAAATTTAGAAAATATTAACAGTTTTGCACTAGTCTATGAGAAGTACTGCCTTCGTCATTCACCTACTTCTCTGCTGACTGCTTACTTTGTTATGCATCCATTTGTTCTGGATTAAGGTAATCACTAACATGGAATTTAACAGATACTTTCATTGTAACTATCTTAACTTATTGAGTTCCTTAATATTTTTTAATCAGGTCTGTAATTTTAAATAGTGAACAGTAAATTTTAAGAGGACAACTATGAAGTCCCATTTTTAGTATTCCTGAAGAGCTCAGCTTCTGTTTGAGTTTGTCCTACCCATTCTGTTAAGAAGTGAATGCCTCACAATATGGTATGTGCTTGTAAAGAGAGAGAGGTACATGCCTCGAGTGCATTCAGTCTAAGTCATGAGACTGCTCATTTGAGAACCTCAACCCTTTGCAGATGGAACTTGCTATGCAGAACAATAAGTTACTGGGTTCTAAGATTTTTCTCCCTGCCCAGCTATGCTGGGGAATGCAAAGACACGGGGATATTAGTATAAACTTCCCAGATATTTGTTTTAACCCACCGAGAAGTGGCAGACCTGGAAACCTTGACTGTTCTCTTTATAGCCATATACCACAAAAAAGAACAGACTTTCTAAAAAGAGTCCATTTTGTCCAAGTAACAACAACTTGGGCACTGTCTAAATAGTACACCACCTTAAGAGAGGAAGGTTAAGGACAAAATGAGGTGAGACACATTTATTGATTAATGTGGAAGAACAAGGGGACCTTGAGAAGAAACTCAAGTGAACTCCCAAGTACTACTTGTCAGAAAAAAATTGGTGGAAAGGTTCCTTACAAGTCACTTAATTCCAACAAGAAAGGTTATCTTAAGAGGCAGATAATATAGGGATTTTTTCCCTAGAGGGCCCCGAATACGCATCTTGGGACACAACCAGTCAAAGGAGAAGGCATCTGGTCTCCCTCCTGACCCCTAATGTCTCTCACACATAGCTGTCACATCAACAGGTCTGTTGATAGATAAATCATATCCACACTTCTCTCTACTGCCACTTGACAAGAAAAAATTGAGAAAATGTTCGAGCATATCATTTTGCCTACTCCATTTCAAGCACTGAGAAACAACATTCAAACTACATGTAGCAATAAAAATAAAGTTTCATGTTTCAATGAATATGAAGATCTATTACTTGTTTGATTACCTTCAAGATATGCTGCAAGCCTTTCACCTGTTGGGATTTATAGAGCAGAGCTGACTGTTTCTAGATACTGGGAGCTTTCCGGTTTGCTATGCCATTTTAGTATCTAACCGTATTCTATAATTTTATACCTGCACCTAGAAGTGTCAACAGAGGGATAACTACTGGAATGAGATGCAAAGACTGACCAGCAAAGTAGTAATTACCACTCATAACAATAATTCTTTACATTCACTTAAAAATCAGTGTCTGCTTAACAGTATATACTGATTCTACTTAAAAACTTGCCAATACTGCCTTAGATAACTAAATATTTGTACCTCAGTATTTGCAATATTACCTATACTTACTATAGCAAATATCTATAATACAAGTACTAATGTAAGGATTCTTTACTTAAAGCAACTGACAACTTTTTTAAGGATTGTCTATTGGCTTTCTGGTTTCCCCAGGAAGAGTATTACAATGAACACATCAGCTGAGAAACTGACACAGAATGATGGTCATTTGAAGTGACAGTGTATAGGAATACAGTACCTGTGTAAAATTAATAGTTACAACCCCACATAATATGGATATTTTGAATCCAAGTGTAGGGAGAGAGATTTTCTTACAGAAGTAAAATAGAATGACATCCTATATGCAGCCACAAACCAAAAAAAAAAAAAATTAAACTGAAGTGGTAATTTTCACTTTCAGTCATATGGTAGTTATGTTTATAGCACTTGATATTTGGGTTCAGAATATTTTTAATCTGACAACATTTTTAAAACAGACCTTTATAAAGTGCTGGTAAAGCAGATAGGATGATAGTACTGTTATGGAACTATGTTAATCCCAAAGTGCATTGCAATTTTGTATTTAGGTTGATCTGGAACTGCAGCCAGAGTTTTTCTGAAGTATCTGTCTATATCTAAAACATCAGAAAAAAATTAAGAAAGGGTCAAGTAGCATACAGAAACGGGGGCACAATTACTTGCTACCTGGGACAGACCAGAAGTACCACTCCCCTAGAATCACACAAGGCAAGAACTTGACCAACTACCTCTCCAAGAGCATGCCCAGACTTCAAGGAGGTAGGTCTAGAGAGAAGAGAGCTTCCCTATACCCCTGTGACATCAGCAAAAAATAATTTATTTTTATTATTGATTAGTTAATGGGACAGGACTATGTGCAGTAATAAAAGGATGACTGCTGAGAAAATGGTAAAAAACTTTCCCTTTTTTCCTTTTTTTTTTTTAAACAATCTTTTAAAAATATGATATTGTTCAATAGAACTTACATGGGTCTAGCTCTCTTAGTCCTTACATTTTTAAAGCCAACTTGATATAATACATACATAAATATATAGTGGGCAAAATTCATAATATTTTGAAAACAATCTGTAAAACAATAAGAAAAAAATGCTCTTCAGAGAGTTCTACACTGCCTCTCTGTGCCCCATATAGTTGCTGACTGCCCTGCTTCATGAAAATCATACAAGACTATCCATTCAAAAACTCGCTATTTTACCAAATCCAGTGGCAAAGGCAAGAATAGAAAATATTCAGCAAGTAGTATGTCAGAAGCGGTTCTGAGTTTATAAAGCAAGTTAAGATTTAGAACTTCATGCCACTAATATATACATTTTCCTCTAATATATACATTTTCCTCCTAATCTTTTCACAAAACATTCTGATGAGGAGAAAATTTAACACACAAAAAAAGCAGTAGAATCCTCAGGCACAAAAAACAGAATATCACAGCTTTATTAGTAAAAGTGGCATTATATCAACAATATACTTGACACTTTGCAGCTGGTAATAATACATATTCTGCCTAGAAAAGCTTACAGTCCAAGTATACAACCTATATACCTTTGGAAGGGGACCAGAGGGAACAAAAAATATAGTGTTGTTTAAATTCAAAAGCTTTAGACCCAAACAGTGCAAATATTTCATATTGAGGGATTGTGAAAGATAGCCATACAAACAGTTAACAGAAGGAGTGTAGACCACTAGAAAGATTTTATTTAAACAGTCAAGAAAATAAGCAAACGTGTGTAGCTTCCTGTCTTTTCGGATGATAACTATAAAAAGGTGTTCCACATATCTGCTTCAGATCCCTACAGATCAGTTCTGATAGTCATCTATTGGCAACTATTTCTAAACTGTGTTGACTTTGACAGAGCTACAACACTAACACCACATTTCGCTAAATTCTGAGCTTTACCTCTTGACAACAACTAGCTCTTAAGGAATAAGCTGTCAACAGTTAATGATATATAAAGCAAGCAACTTATCCATTTTTAACTTTGCATATAATGTTTTTAAATTCTATTAAAAAAATTCAGCATCAGCATAGATTAATACCACTGTTAAATTGGTCTACCAATAGAGACCACATTTAAAACTCTCTTTAGTCCATTAGACTGCCTGTAAGAGATCACTAAATATTGACTAATAAATCATCAGCCTTTTTGTTATCTCCTAAAAACGGGTATAAATTATTAAGTTCCCCATAAGACCAAAGTCTTTATAAGGAAAACTATTACAACATACTAATTCCCCTACAGAATTAATAACTAACAGCATGTTAATATAAAACTACTTCCATGACTAAAAAGAAAAGGAGTACTTGTGGCACCTTAGAGACTAACCAATTTATTTGAGCATAAGCTTTCGTGAGCTGAGCTGTAGCTCACGAAAGCTTATGCTCCAATAAATTGGTTAGTCTCTAAGGTGCCACAAGTACTCCTTTTCTTTTTGCAAATACAGACTAACACGGCTGGTACTCTGAAACCTTCCATGACTAACTTACTCCTTACTCCTCCTTAATTTAAATATATGCTAAGACACCTCTGGCTTCTCTAATTTAAACTGTTTTATACATTACTTTCTTCTTGATAGACAAAACTGATATTTTCATTAGTCCTTACTGTCTAACTTTGTTTATACTTGGGCACTGTTAGCTTAAGGAAAATATCCGAAATAAACCCCATTTTAATATTCATTTCATAGTACTGTCTGACTCTATTAGTATGTGATAGTTTTGCAAGTGGAATTTTAGATTTTTTTTTTTATGGCCAGATGGACACTCTTCAGCTTCAGCAAGTTTATGTCACATAATTTATCTCTTCTTGACCCTGTTTTCTGTGGTGCTGATCCACATGTGTGCCACAATTATAGAGACTGTTGTCTGTCATTAGGACCCTTGAGTCTGGGATTCTCAGAGCTGTTCCTGAACTGTTTTTGTCCTGCTAATACAGAGACTGGAGCATTTTACAGGGCATTTGTACTATTTTGGATCTGTTCTTGAAAGTTTTTTGACAGAAGATAAATCTCTAGAGTTCCTGCATGTATAACCTCAATCATGGACTTACGTTTATGTATCAGAGGGGTAGCGGTGTTAGTCTGTATCCACAAAAACAACATGGAATCCAGTGGCACCTTAAAAACTAACAGATTTATTTGGGCATAAGCTTTCGTGGGTAAAAAATTCACTTTTTCAGATGCATGGATCTGAAGAAGTGGGTTTTTACCCACAAAAGCTTATGCCCAAATAAATCTGTTAGTCTTTAAGGTGCCACCGGACTTCTCATTGTTTTAAGCTTATGTGTGATTCCAGACATAATAGTAGCTGGAAGTACAAGTGAAGGGGGCTATTCTGTTCTCTGTAATTCTAGATATCTCATCTGTATCTATCAGAATCTCCAAGTGATCAATCCTCTGAGAGGGCTCAGTGAGCTTTTCATCAGGTTTATTACAAATCCATGTACCTGGAAAACACAGTCAGAGTGAGTTTCCAGAGTGGCTCACCAAATGCTGTAACAAATGAGAATGTCCTGATCAGCATGTGGACTAGGACAAGGGGTGTTCCTAGGAAACTTAATTTAGCAGCTATCACTGCTGTGTGGCCAATGTTAGTCTTGTTCCGGCAAGTATACCTTCTGTGACCAAACATGAGAAGATTCAAGATCCATGTATGTATGGAGATTTAGAAATATGTTCTCTGAGAGCACAGTTGTCAGAAGATCTCATGAAGAATTGCTGATCTGGTGAAGGACAATTTCAGAACCACTACACTGGTCTGGTCTGTCAAGCCTCCAGGTCTAAAACAATGTAGATCCAAACTGAGTTCTTAATAATAAAGAAGATGCAGTATAGCCTTAAGAAACTCCTCCTCTTCTTCTAGAGTTGACACTATATTAATGCGAGGTCTTTTTCAAGCATAACCCAGCACTTAGTGGGGTTCCTGGATATTAGAGGGACAATAAAGACATTAGCTGGGAAGTGCAGCTCCAGAAGTACAAAGAGGACACTAGCTCCATTAAACTGGTGCAAAATGTCCAGCAAATACGATATTGTTCCCGCCAATGGATTGCTGTAACCATGTTGTAGGAGCTTCAAGGGAGCAGAGGATGCCTTTAAACTTTTTCTGGAGTGCTATTTTCTTGTTGGTAGGGTCCTTAGGGAAGACATGCGATTCTCCGAACATCCTCATGCCCCACTTACCTTGAGAAAAGTATATCCTTTGCCAGGGATCCACCACTGTGATAACTTTCAGGAGGGAAAGGAATTCTTCAGCATTTGGGTTTTATAGGATATTTAGATGGCCCCTTGTGGTCCAAAACGACTCCTTCAAAAGAGGCATGCAGCAGTATGATGCAATCTGATTTTACCTTAGAGAGGAGGTTCTTTGTTTTCAATGACAACTCCTTTTCTAGTTGAATTTCTACCGTGGCTACACTCCTTTGGGCCATGGTTGCAAACATATATGTCCTTAGAGTCTGTGGATTTCTCCTTTTGTTTTCTTCCATTTTGGAGGGTGTTTATGGAGGAGAGTGAGGGGGAGACATGAACCCTCCTTCGTGGAGAAGCAAGATCTCTTCATAGAAGTTATTGTCATGGGAATGGTAGGGGCTTACTTAATGGCTCATTTCCCTTCATACCCTGAGGCATAACTAAAGAGGAAACAAAAAGGGAGAGGTCTGCAAAGGACATCTCAACCTTACTTCCTGAGAATGAGGCTAAGGATAAGAATAAATTACCGGACTCTTCTTTGAGAAAAACAGAAGGTTATTCACCATGTGCAATAACTGATGTACTTTGAGACGTGTGTCACATAGGTGTTTCAATCTAGATGCAGCAGTTCCCCCTGCGCCTGGGATCAGAAATCTTCGGGTAGCAGTGCCCATTGAGTCGCACATGCACTTCTCCCCATTCTCACGCCGTTGGCAGCATCTATCTATAGTGCTGTGTGGTCCAAACGGCCTTAGTTCCTTCTCTACTGCAGAGCTTAATCTTTGAGCTCTGAAGCAGAGGGGAGGTGGGTGGGTAGTGGAGCACCCATAGGGAATGGAATGGAGTATACTCTTTGTTGATTATTTCCATGACCCACATCTCTGAAGTGATTTCCTGCCATAATGGATAAAAAGGGGCTAAACAGCTGTCCAACAGTCGTCTTCATTGTGCGTCAGACTGATCGTGAGGAGTGAAAGGTGCAGGTCAGGATCTTGAGGTACACTAGTATTTCCCCTGACATCTCTTCAGCCCTGGTGGGGTGGGGTGTGTGTGTGTGTGCACGCGTGTGCGTGCATCCCTCAAAGGTTAGATCCTCGACTGTGGTCTATACCTCTTTAGGGAATCCAGAGAGGTGAAGCAGGGATGCTCGTCTCATTACCATGCCTATTGTGATAGAACAGGCAGCCGTGTTTGCAGAACCCAGGGAAGCTTGTAGTGCTGTGCGGGCAAGAAGGTGTCCTTCAGACACAAGTGCCTGGAATTGTTCCTTCTTATCCTCTGGCAGATCTTAACAGAATTCCTGGTATTTTAGAATAGTTCATATGATTGTATTTGGCCATAAGAGCCTGGTAATTGGCAATATGGAACTGAAGTATAGCAGAAGAACACACTTTGTGAATGAACAAGTCTAGTTGCTTCTAGTCCCTGTTGTTTGGCGTTGCCCTGGGATGGTGTTGGCCTCCCTTCTTATGTACCTCATTAATGATCAGAGAGTTTAGAGTAGGCTGGGGAAAAAAAATTCCAAGTCCTTAGCAGGGACATAGTATTTTTTGTGCAGTCGCTTGCAGGTTGGTGGGATGGATGCTGGGGTCTTCCAGAGTACCTTCGCAGCATCCAAAAGGGCCTCATTAATAGTGAGGGCTATCTTTTCCAATGTGGAGGTGTGTAGGATATTGAGCAGCTTGTGTTGTTGCTCTTTGACTTCCTCCAGAGGGATCTGGAGAGAGTCTATGATTCTGAGTAGTTCTTGAAAGTGTTTGAAATTGTCTGCTGATGCATGAGGTGGTGGCATGATGGCCCCATCAGGGGAAGAGAAGAAGAAGTGGAGTGGTGGTGTAATCTCTTCCTATATGTCTTCCTGCTCTTGCTCCATCGTTACTGCGTCGACATCAGATAGTCGAGAGACAGATGAGGATATAAATTGTGTGTTTCTGGCTCTGCTTTATGGGCAGTTTGGTAAAATGTGCCCTATTCCTACCCCATGGGTCCCAGTAAGGTTAATGTGGATGAATTGGTATGTGAGGTTCCATCCATGAGGGTCCGTACCACGGCCCCAGTTTGGTTCCGGGTAAAGGGGATGAGCAGAGGATTGTGTGTGTGTGTGTGTTCTGGATTTGTGGGTGGAACAGAGCACTCTTCATCCTCTTCCTCTTCTTCCTTGCTGGGAAAGGGTGAAGCAATTCTCAGTAGTGTTGTAACTCCAGAGAAGAGGCATAAGCTACAGGGAGCTCTCAAGGAGAGGTAACTCAGATGTATCAGAGACAACAAGGTCCCTTGGATAGCTGAATTGCTGTGGAATAGGCAGGGGTATCACTGACAATGGTGGTGTTTGGAAAGTGAAGGAACTATCAGTGCCAAGAACAGAATGCATTCCCTCGAGTGGCTGGTAGATAGCTTACTTGGTGAAGAGAGCTTTCCCAGTGTCAAAGTTCACATCGGCACCAAGGGCTTACTTGGTGCCGAGTGTTTGGTTGGTGGAAAAAGAGTCGTTGGTGTCAAAGAATCCAAGATTGTCTTGGATGAGGAACTCAGTACTATTTCGGAAGATCTTGTGCTGTGTTTCTTGGTCCCACGAGATAGTGTCCCCGCCTGTGTTTCTGTCCATCTAGGGTCCTTGGACTTCTGTTTAGCTCCTGTCCCAGAGGTAAGTGGATGGTCATAGGAGTGAAGTCTCACCCCTGAGGACGCTGAGGCTACTGACATCCCAGGAGATGGCTTTCTCTGAGGCGGCTCTTTGGCAGGCAATGTAGCGATCCATTTCTTCCCATCTGAGTCGGAAATGGAGGATTTCCTCTTGGATGGCTGCAGCGAGCAGTGGGTCGGCTGATGACTGAGCTGAGGTGAGAGCCACGTTAGAGAGATATCATGGCTGGGTCCAAAGCTGGCTGTAAAGAACTCTCCATGAGGAGAATTTTCAGTCTGAGTTCATGGTCCTTTTCAGCCTGAGTAGTCAAGCTGATGCAGTAGGTGCACTTCTTGGGGGTGTGGCCCTCATCGAAGCAGTGAATGCACCATGAGTGACCGTCGTTCACAGGAAAGGCCTCCAAACAAGAGAGGCACCTCTTGAACCAGGGGATCCTGGCATACTTCCAAGGGGGAAAGCTTCCAATCGGGGAGGATGGGAAACAGGGAAGCGTAAGGTAACAGGGAGGGAAGAGTAACTAAAAGTTGTTTTTTTTAGGGGGAGAAAATTAATGGAAATGGCTAATCACTACTAATGTAACTTACCTTAATGAGAGTATCTCTAAAGGTTAAGGAGGAAGAAGGGCTCTGATCCGGATTCTGTCCCAGACCAAAGACGGTTGAGAAGGAACTGAAGGCGGTTGGACTGCACAGCACTATATATAGATGCTGCCCACAGAGTGAGATGGGAGGAGCGCATGTCCGGCCCAATGGGCAATGCTACCAATCTCTGATCCCAGGCGCAGCACCTACAGTGCAGCATCCACAGAGACACTACTCAAAGAAGTCATGTTACCCATTTTCATACATGGGGAGGAACTCAAGACATTCCTTTTGAGGAAAGGATAGATATTAGTTTTTAAAAGGGTATCTTAATTTACCCTGGCAGTGGCTCTCCCTGATGAGACCAGATACAGCTGGTGAGGGACACATTGCAGGTAAGAGTCACATGGTGCACAGTGTCTGATTAATCTCAGCCCTGGCAAAGAAAAGAGACCCCATCAGATCACTTGTGTTCCAGGCCTGTTACCTTCGCAAATCAATAGTCCAGTGCAGAAAAGAGCTGTGGAAGAGCTCTCTCACTGTGGACCCTTACAAAATCCTAGAAATGCAGGGCTGGAAGAGACCTTCAGAGGTAATTTTGTCCAGCCTCCTGCACTGAGGAAGGACTTGCTTATTGACGGAGCACTTTTGGAACTTCAGATTTGCATACTTGCCTGTTCCATCATGCTAGCTGGGGGCAGAGAGACTAAAATAAGGAGTGTTGTGAGGGCTCTTAAAGGGGGAAGCCACACCTTTAGCTGGGGAAAGTGGAAAGAAAGCCAGTTTGGCAACAGGTTGGTCCCAAAATTCTATGAGCCCCTGAATATCCTGAAAACAGGAACACACATGTGACTTCTCTCTGAAGATGACATTTGTTTAATTGATTTTTTGGAATTCTGCTCTTCTGGAGAAAAACTGACTAGACTATTTTAATCAATCAAACTAAGGCAAATGGAAACAGTAAAAGTGCATATATGATGAAAAGTTAGACTGATTTTTAAAATGTTCTATTTTAAAAATTTAAGGTGATATTAGTAGAACAGGTAAATATATTTGCTGAAAAATTGACTTCTCACCTAGAAATATTTTTTCCTCTTCAAACCACCAGTGGAGTTCCTCGGGGATCAGTTTTGGGACCAATCTTATTTAATCTTTTTATTACTGAACTCGACACAAAAAGTGGGTGTGCGCTAATAAAGTTTGCGGATGATACAAAGCTGGGAGGTATTGCCAATTTAGAGAGAGACCGGGATATCACACAGGAAGATCTGGATGACCCTGTAAACTGGAGTAATAGTAATAGGATTAAATTTAATAGTGAGAAGTGTAAGGTCATACATTTAGGGATTAATAGCAAGAATTTTAGTTATATGCTGGGGACGCATCAGTTAGAAGTAACGGAGAAGGAGAAGGACCTTGGAGTATTGGTTGATCACAGGATGACTATGAGCCGCCAATGTGATATGGCCGTGAAAAAAGCTAATGTAGTCTTGGGATGCATCAGGCGACGTATTTCCAGTAGAGATAAGGAGGTTTTAGTACCGTTATACAAGGCACTGGTGAGACCTCACCTGGAATACTGTGTGCAGTTCTGGTCTCCCATGTTTAAGAAGGATGAATTCAAACTGGAAGAGGTACAGAGAAGGGCTACTAGGATGATCCGAGGAATGGAAAACCTATCTTATGAAAGGAGAATCAAGGAGCTTGGCTTCTTTAGCCTAACCAAAAGAAGGTTGAGGGGAGATATGATTGCTCTATACAAATATATCAGAGGGATAAATACCAGAAAGGGAGAGGAATTATTTAAGCTCAGTACCAATGTGGACGCAAGAACAAATGGATATAAACTGGTCACCGGGAAGTTTAGACTTGAAATTAGACAAAGGTTTCTAACCATCAGAGGAGTGAAGTTCTGCAATAGCCTTCCAAGGGAAGCAGTGGGGGCAAAAGACCTATCTGGCTTTAAGATTAAACTCCATAAGTTTATGAAGGGGATGGTATGATGGGATAACGTGATTTTGGCAATTAATTGATCTTTAACTATTCATAGTAAATAGGCCCAATGGCCTGTGATGGGATGTTAGATGGGGTGGGATCTGAGTTACTACCGAGAATTCTTTCCTGGGTATCTGGCTGGTGAATCTTGCCCACATGCTCAGGGTTCAGCTGATCGCCATATTTGGGGTCGGGAAGGAATTTTCCTCCAGGGCAGATTGGAAGAGGCCCTGGAGGTCTTTCGCCTTCCTCTGTAGCATGGGACACAGGTCACTTGCTGGAGGATACTCTGCTCCTTGAAGTCTTTAAACCACGATTTGAGGACTTCAGTAGCTCAGACATAAGTGAGAGGTTTATTTCAGGAGTGGGTGGGTGAGATTCTGTGGCCTGCATTGTGCAGGAGGTCAGACTAGATGATCATAATGGTCCCTTCTGATCTTAATATCTATGAATCTGTGGTCAAAAACAACTGACCAATAGAAGTTTTGAATGTGTTTATGACTGTATAGCACCTTGAGCTCTGGAAAAGCTTTTTTGATACATTTGAATAAATACATTCAAATACATTTTAAAGAGAGTTCAGTTTCCTTCTGAATTTTTAAATCATCAAGTTAAATCTTCTGGGATCTCAGCACATTTCCAGTAACTATAAATTATACACAATGTAATTCTTCCAGTTAATATTTTCTTTGCCTCAGATTTTTTTTAAATCTCAAGTACAATTACTATATATTTCAGTCAAGAGCTACTTTTTCCCCTGTGAAAATTTTATTTTAAATTCAAAAATCTCTATACAATGTTATCTAATTAGTTACTTAAAATATTTTCATGACTGGCAGTACAAAATAACTTAATACACCTAAAGAAAGAGCGGTCAAGCTTATGCTGCACTGAATTCACAAGCCTCAATCAGAAATAAAGTCTCTCTGGACCAGTGATACTCAGACCTCAATGGTTCAGGAGCCAAAGTAGCAATCAACATTACCCAAAAAAGCCACAGTAGAGTGAATTTGTTTCATTTACTGTAGTACTATATATTCATATTTAAACAGTATGACGGGAAATATTTTGTGTGTGTGTGTGTAATTATTCTCATAGCAAAATAACTTACCAAATATTATTATTGTATCAACTACAATTGGTTAACAACACAGTAAAAGCATCCTGATTGGTTAATAATTAAAGCACACAGTGTTTTAATATTATGTGCTGCAGAGAACTGCAGGAGACACATAAAAGAGCCACTTGTGGCTCAGGAGCCTCAGTCTGAGTACAACTGCTCTGGACTGAAACTTTCTCAGGACCAGTGCTCTCTATTAATTTATCATTCTGTTTGAAGACCATGTTCTAACAATTCTTTCTCCTTTTTGGAGTTTTCATCAGTCACTCTGTTAGCCAAAAGGTTTTGAAATTTCTGCCTGCTCTCCAGCAAGCCCATTCCCTGCCTCAAACTCAAGGCAATAATAAAAACACATGGAAGCAGGGATTCAATGCTCAACTGTTACATTCAGCTGCAAGTATTTTTCAGAGGACTACATATGACTAATTGCTATGGCAGGAATGAGTACAAATGGGCAGCTAGCTTTAGGAGAAATAAGGGTCACATGCCGACCAATATGGAAGAATTTAAAATAGCTGTACTGAAGGAAATCACCTTTCCACACTGAAGAAGTGCACAATGAGAATTAGGAATTCTAACATTTGTAAATAAATAGCTAAATAAGGTAACAGAAAATCAAGGAACACATTAAAAAAAGGTAACAGGTTCCTGTCTTTGAATCCCTAGCATTAATTCTTCAGGACCTGAAGAAGGGCTGTATGTAGCTCGAAAGCTTTTCTCATTCACCAACAGAAGTTCATCCAATAAATGATACTACCTCACACACCTCATCTCTCTAATATCCTGGAACCAACACGACTACAACAACAGTTCAGCATTGTAAGATAAAACTGAAGTTTGTGTAAAAGTAAAGAAGGGTTTTGTAAATGGAGAAAATGGCATTCCAGAAGGAATAGATAGATTAAAGCCACAAGCCATATTCAGAGTGACCCTAATTCCCAAATTCCAGCCAAGGAGCACTGAATGCTCCCTTAGTCTAGCTATAGCAATGTCAATTGCTAACAGAGGGAAAACCCATACTCAGAACTAAGCTACTGTCTTTAGCACCACAACATTAATAAACCTAAATTCAATAAATTTACCTTTCTTGCAGCGTGGATGTCAAAAAATGGTTTGTTTCGAACACTGAATGGTTCCTGTGCTTTGTCAATAAGACCATTCTTCATCTTTTCATGCCGTGGAAATATAATCTCTTTTTCTATACATGCTAGTCGAATGTTAAAATCACATTCTCCAACTGGCTGTCCCTGCCAAGTTAGACAAAAAATAATATAAAATACCTAAATGTTTATCAAATTATGATTAGACTGAAGTTTGCCTTACAAAATATTTAAAAACAAAATATTTATAAATACACAGATACACTGATTATCATCAAAACATAACAAAATATACATATTCCTGTCAAATTTCCCAGCTTGCACATATTTCTCTAGGGCTAAAGAGGTTTGATGCCCTATCTATCCAACGATACCTTATTTTGAAAAAAATGTCCTGCTAAACTTGTGTGTTCAAGAACTAAGAGACCAACTAATCTAAAATTGATGATTTAATAAGCATAGAATTGTGTAAGATAACCATAACACTATTTTTAATACAGTGCTGTTTTAATATTATTTAGTCCACTTTGTTCATAATTGTTAACGACAACTAGCTGACAAGATAACTTGCAAAACTAACTCAAACCCTTGCTTCATGTGTATTACAAACACCTTTTGTACCAAGAAGTAGAGATTAGCATTTTTGTTATAGAAAATGAAGTTGAACACATTGTAGATTAGAAAATCTGCACACACAAAAAAATAGTGTTCCATAAGGACAGCAAAAACTAGTAGAATAGGTTATTGCTCAGTCATAAAGGGTACTAAAGTTCTTGTTTAATTCTCAGGTGTTAAACTGTGGCCTTTCAAGAGCTGAAAGATATTACGCATTTTATATCCTTCTTTACTCTTTTGGTGTAATATATCAGATAAGTAAGGCAGTTAAAAAAAAACCACATCTGGAACATTAATAATTATAATGTGGTTTGTTATATTTAGAGTACTAGCAAGTGGTAACTTACTGTAGCTGCCATTAACTGAATAGGAATAGATTATGTAGAAATGTAACGCTAATTTTAGAAATGTTAATGTCAATTTTATAGCAATACAAGACATAGTTCATGCTTTAGCATTATTATGTCCAGAGTCTAAAATATTTGAGACTTATTTTGCCAAGTCCATACCCCATTCTGCCTCTTCCTCCTTCACTTTGAAAAATAATGTACATTTTTTCACAAACTACCCCTGCAAAATTTCCTTCATGCAGTGAACAAGGCACAAAAATTTGACCATAAACTACAAAACCTTTGGAAAGCTATAAGCAATGAAAATAGGAAACTGGAATACGATAGGAATAGGAAACCAGAATAGGAAACTAGGACAGAAAATATGTTGTCTCTCTATAAATCCATGGTACGCCCACATCTTGAATACTGTGTGCAGATGTGGTCGCCCCATCTCAAAAAAGATATATTGGAATTGGAAAAGGTTCAGAAAAGGGCCACAAAAATTATTAGGGGTATGGACCAGCTTCCGTATGAAGAGAGATTAATAAGACTGGGACTTTTCAGTTTGGAAAAGAGATGGCTAAGGGGAGATATGATTGAGGTCTATAAAATCATGACTGGTGTAGAGAAAGTAGATAAGGAAGTGTTGTTTACTACTTCTCATAACACAAAAACTAAGGGTCACCAAATGAAATTAATAGCAGCAGATTTAAAACAAATAAAAGGAAGTATTTCTTCACACAATGCACATTCAACCTGTGGAACTCCTTGCCAGAGGATGTTGTGAAGGCCAAGACTATAACAGGGTTCAAAAAAGAACTAGATAAATTCATGGAGGATAGGTCCATCAACAACTATTAGCCAGGATGGGCAGGAATGGTGTCCCTAGCCTCTGTTTGCCAGAAGCTGTGAATGAGCGACAGGGGATGTATCACTTGATGATTACTGTTCTGTTCATTCCCTCTGGGGCACCTGCATTGGCCACTGTCGGAAGACAGGATACTGGGCTAGATGGACCTTTGGTCTGACCCAGTAGAGCCATTCTTATGTTCTTAGAATAGCAACATTTATTCTTTTTTTTAAAAAAAAAGGGACTATCAGAAGTGGCCATCTTTGTGATCAGCAGAAGTATCACCCAATTCCCAAATCAAAAGGCAGATATAGGAGCAGAAGGAGAACCTAAACTATTAAAGAGGGAAAGATTAATAACCATTTCTCAACAAAAATATGAGAGGGATGGCACAGCATCAACATGAAAGGAGCATTTGTCATCTCATTTTTCTGATTATTTTTTTCCATTTTAAATGAAGGCCTAGTTGAATTAATGAATAGTTAGGGTAGGGAAAATTCTAGAAGCAAGAGTGAGCAACACTCTCACATTATTCACTTCATATAAGGCAGGCTATAGCTGTGGGATCTAATTTTAGGCACTGGCACTCAAAAAAACTACCACTCCATTGTTCATTCAAACCAGTCTGTGTGGAGCATACATGAAAACACATCTACATAATGACTGACCTTGTCCACTCAGAGGAAATTTAATGGTTAACTAAACACAGATTTATTTTCTATTTACAATTTGTGAAAGTACAGGGCATCACCACCTTGATCTCTGCAACAAGTTACGGAAGAAAAGACCTGATTCTCAATGAGTCTTTTCTGGTTACATATTTTGAAGTTCAAAAGTTGAAGTCCATTACCCTATTAGTCTGCTACTTTTCCTAAAACCACTTCCCTGCTCACTCATCTCTAACAAGAACTTCAAAAAACTAGGTTTAACTAATATTTTAAATCTTTTATCCTGAAATAAACAGGAAACTGTGTTCACACAATTATTTTACAGTTAATCATTTAAAAGGGTTTTACAGTAGTGGCATAAATTGTTTTGAAGCCATTAGTAGCTAGCAATTTCAATTCTTTTATTTGATTCCATATGAAATCTTCTAATCACCTAATTCTCTCTGCCGTAAAGAATCCCTTTCCTTCTCACACCTACTCTGAAGTAATTATCTCCCACAGTTCTGACACTAAAATTTTTATTTCAAAGCTAGTTACGGTACATTACCACTGGTTTCCTTATATAAAGGTCAAAGCTAGACTGATGTAAGAGTCTATGTGGTTCAGAAATCATGGGAAATAGCTCAGAAATCATTCATCAATCACTCAAGTAAAAAAATTGGGATGGGTTTCACTCACTCAAAGCATCCACTTTGAGAAAGGAACAGAAAATTAGCATAATTCTGAATTTAAATCAAGGACATATTGAATTCAAGTAGTGTTGAGAAGTACCAGAGAGAAATACAAGACAGACATGTCCCAGACTGATCTTAAGTCTCCAAATGATAACACCCAATTTAAAAAAGAAGACCCCAGCTTTTAGCAAAAAATAGTTAGAGGTAACATCGCCTGTAATAAATAACTTGGAAGAAAAACTAAAACTTGGAGATTGTGTAAATTCCCTCTTACAGTGAGAAAGAGATATTTTAAAACTGTTTTCCAAAAATATATAATGTGTTTTAGAATCCATTCTGGACATTTAACACTTGACATGCCTCATTAGACATGTATCAGATTTTTTTTTAGACCTATAAGTATCTGAGTACCTAAAATGACTTCAGGATTTTGCAAGTTCTGATAATTTGTGAAGGGACGTTGTTATTGGTTCAGTGCTGCTTGATGATATGGCACTTTAGCTGTGTTTTAACGTGTTAATTAAAAAGGTTTTAAATTCTAGTGCAGACACTATGCACTTGTTTTGTTCCATGAAACAAATGTTTGTTGTGATAGTGTATTTTAGGGTTAAACACAACTAGCAAGAAACATTTTTGTTTATCTACACTAGAATTGGCAATTGTGTTAGCATGGGTTAATTAGTGTGTATTAAACCATGAATAAAAACTTAAGTTGAGACATGCCCCCAGAGAGAAAAGAAGTCTACTGAATTAACACCTCTTCCTAGCTAAGGCCTGGTCTACAATACAAGGTTAGGTCGAATTTAGCCGCTTTAGGTTGATTTTATAATGAATGCGTCTACACAACCAACCCCGTTCCGCCGACCTAAAGGACCCTTAAAATCAACTACTGTACTCCTCCCTGACGAGGCGAGTAGCACTAAAATTGACCTTCCTGGGACGAATTTGGGGTAGTGTAGATGCAGCGCTGTGCAATTCGATGGTATTGGCCTCTGAGAGCTATCCCAGAGTGCTCCAATGTGACCACTCCGGACAGCACTTTCAACTCTAATGCACTGGGTTTCCTCAGGTACACAGGAAAAGCACTGGGAACTTTTGAATTTCATTTCCTGTTTGGTCAGCGTAGTGAGCTCAGCAGAACAGATGACCCAGAATGCAGTCCCAGAATCACAAACGAGCTCCAGCATGGTGCGAACGGGAGACCCTGGATTTGACTGCTGTATGGGGAGAAGAATCTGCGCAGGCAGAACTCCGATCCAGCAGAAAAAATGCTGATATATATGCCAAAATCCCACAGGGCATGGTGGAGAGAGGCTACACCAGGGATGCACAGTAGTGCCACGTGAAAATTAAGGAGCTCAGGCAAGCCTACCAAAAGACAAAGGAGGCAAACAGTCACTCTGGGTCAGAGCCCCCGACATGCTGCTTCTATGATCAGCTGCATGCCATTCTGGGGGAGGGGACCCCACCAGTACCCCAACACTCTCCGTGGACACCTACAAGGTGGCAGCCTCACGCAACATGAATGAGGATTTTGTCGCTGAGGAGGAGGAGGAGGAGGAGAATGCACAGCAGGCAAGCAGAGAATCCGTTCTCTCCGGCAGCCAGGACCTTTTCCTCACCCTGGAGCCAATACCCTCTAAGGGCCTATTGTTCCTGGACCCTGATGGCAGAGAAGGCACCTCTGGTGAGTGCACATTTGTAACGACACTACAGGGGGTAAAAGCAATTGTGTTTAATGTTTGATTTGCCCTGAACAATTGGGATGCATTCGTGGCCAGTACAGTTAATGGAAAAGTCTGTTTATATGTCTGGGAATGGAGTGGGAATCCTTCAGGGACATCTCCATGAAGCTGTCCTGGAGGTACTCTGAAAGCCTTTGCAGGTGGTTTCTGAGGACGGCTGCCTTATTTCGTCCTCCATGGTAGGACGAAAGGGCATTTTACCATATCAAGCTAGTAGCAAGTGGTCTGGAATCATTGCAGCACAAAGCATGGCAGCGAACTGTCCTGGGTTATGGTCGCATTCATGCAACATTCGGCCTTTATCTTTCTCTGTCAGCCTCAGGAGAGTGATATAATTCATGGTCAGCTAGTTGAAATAGGGCAAGTTTTGTAGGGGAACAGTAATCCCCTCTCTGTTTGGTGATCCCTGACACATTAGACCCCAGGCATGCTGTGCTGTTTGCGCTTGGCTAAAAGGGATCATCCCAGAGAATAGCCACGCTGGAACAGGGGTGTGCTGCACATCCACCCCAAAACTGCAGCCCCTCCTTTTAAACGGCAACCGTAGCCCCTCCTTTTAAATGGCAAACACAACTGGCATTGGTTGCTATGGGAAAGGAGGGCACTGCAGTTTTAAACCATTCCCACATGTTATGAATGCAGAAGAAGCCAACCTCACAAACCATTTTGCTTACCATGGCTGCCTGCAAACCAAATTCTGTTGCCCAGCCGTTTGTGATATGTCACCATACCAGCAGGCACTCAATAAATATAAAAGGCAAAATGCAACCTTGTACCTAAAACACATGTGCTGTCTGCTGTGCATTGCTTGATTCACTGTGAAAGAGTCTCCCTTTTGTTCTCAGGAATGTATCTTCTCTGAACTCTCCCTTTTTTTTACCCCTGCAGCTGCAAATGTTTTTGTGCTCCCCGCACCAACTCTGACCCTGAGGTTATTGCAGAATAGAAGGCAAAAAACACGCACTAGCGATGACATGTTTTCAGAGCTCATGCAATCCTCCTGCACGGATAGGGAACAGTTGAATGCATGGAAGCATTCGATGGCAGAGGCCAGGAAAGCATACGGTGAGTGTGATCATAATGCACAGGAGAAGATGCAGAGGCTAATGGGGGAGCAAACGGACATGATGAGGCATCTGGTGGAGCAGCAGGAAAGGCAACTAGACTACAGACCCCCACTGCAGTTATTGTGTAACCCGCTGCCCTCCTCGCCACGTTCCATATCCTCCTCACCCATATGCCCAAGAACGTGGGGGGGAGGCTCCTGGCATCCTGCCACTCAACTTCAGGGGATGGCCCAACCAACAGAAGGCTGTCATTCAAACAGCTTTGATTTGTAGTGTGGCTACAAGCAATGTGGCCTTGTCCTTCCCTCCTCCCACACCCCACCCCGTTATCAAACCCTTTGTACACCCGGGCTTCCTTTTACTAGTCAGAGTTGCCAATGATCTCAAGTTTTTTTAAATAAATAAAGAATGAATGGATTCAGAACAATAGGGACTTTATTTCCTGTGCCAGCTGTGGTCGAAGGGGGGAGGGGGACTGACTTACAAGGAAGTACTTTCACCAAAGGGGGCGGCTTTGCATCAAGGACAAACACACACAACTGTCACACCGTAGCCTGGTCAGTCAGGAAACTGTTTTTCAAAGCCTCTCTGATGCACAGCTTCGGTGTGCTCTTCTAATTGTCCTGGTGTCTGGCTGTTCAAAATTGGCCACCAGGCAATCTGCCTCAACCTCCCACCCCGCCATAAACGTCTCCCACTTACTCTCAGAGATTTTATGGAGCACACACCATGCAGCAATAACAATGGGAATATTGCTTTCACTGAGGTCTAACTTACTCAACAAACTGCACCAGTGCCCTTTTAAATGCCCAAAGGCACATTCTACCACCATTCTGCACTTGCTCAGCCTATAGTTGAACTGCTCCTTACTACTGTCCAGGCTGCCTGTGTACGGCTTCATGAGCCATGGGAGCAATGGGTAGGCCGGGTCCCAAAGGATAACTATTGGCATTTCAACATCCCCAATGGTAATCTTCCAGTAGGAGAAGAAAGTCCCTTCTTGCAGCTTTCCAAAGAGCCTGAGGTTCCAAAAGATGCGAGCATCATGCACCTTTCCCGACCATCCCACGCTGATGTCGGTGAAATGGCCCTTGTGATCCACCAGTGCTTGCAACACCATTAAGAAGTACCCCTTGCGGTTTATGTACTCTTTGGCAAGGTGGTCCAGTGCCAAGATGGGGATATGCGTTACATCTATCGCCCCACCACAGTTAGGGAACCGCATTGCAGCAAAACCATCCACTATGCCGTGCAAATTTCCCAGAGTCATTACCCTTCTTAGCAGAAGGGTTTTGATTGCTCTGGCTACTTGGATCACAGCAGCCCCCATGGTAGATTTGCCCACTCCAAATTGATTCCCGACAGACCAGTAGCAGTCAGGCGTTGCAAGCTTCCACAGGGCTATCGCCACTCGCTTCTCATCTGTCAGGACAGGTCTCATCTTGGTATTCCTGAACTTGGGGAAGGGGGGTGAAGGGGAAGCAACTCACAAAGTTCCATGAAAGTGGCATTCCGCAGTTTCACAGCCACTGGGAATCATCCCATACCTGCAACACTATGAGGTCCCGCCAGTCTGTGTTTGTTTGCCGGGCCCAGAATCAGCATTCCACTGTATTAACGTGCCCCAGTGCCGCCATGATATCCCAATTGCCACATCCCGTGCTTTCAGGAACGTCTGAGTCCATGTCTTCCTCACAATCTTCCCCGTGCTGGCGGCCCCTAGCTAGGCTCTGTACATACTGCAGGATAATGTGCGAGGTGTTTGCAATGCTCACAAAAGCAGTGTAGAGCTGAGCAGGCTCCATGCTTGCCATGCTATGGCGTCTGCATGGATAACCCAGGAAAAAAGGCATGAAATGATTGTTTGCCGTTGCTTTCAAGGAGGGAGGAGGGGAGACTGACGACATGTACCCAAAACCACCCGCGACAATGTTTTTGCCCCATCAGGCATTGGGAGCTTAACCCAGAATTCCAATGGGCAGCAGGGACTGTGGGATAGCTACCCACAGTGCACCACTCTGTGAGTCAATGCTAGCCAAGGTACTGAGGACGCACTCCGCTGACCTAATGCGCTTAAGTGGGGACATGCACAATCGACTGTATAAAATCAGTTGCTAAAGATTGACTTCTAATTTCGTAGTGTAGACAGGCCCTAAGCTTTACTAACGTGGTGTAACTCTGTATAATTGTACTGAGAGATCACAGTGCAAGGTGCTATGGTTGTAGTACTTTTATTAACACTGTTTTGTTTTTATATAACCCCCAATCCCCATCAAGGAGAAAAAATTTACTAACGTAATTCTTCAGGTAGGAAGTGGGGAGGCTGAAAGTTGCTCTTCATCAAGCCAAACAACAGATGAATGAATGACACATGGGATGGATTTAAATGGGAGACTATAACTTTATTAATTATACCTCAGAAAGGGACACTATACTTCCTTTCCCCTGCCCCGTCCCCCCCTTCTCACATGAGCCATTTACTGGTTCCAGTGAAGGTTACAGGGCTTCAATCAGAAACCAAACAGTAACTAAAAGTAGACTATCCCCGATCTACCCCATGGACTCAGCTCTGTTGTGAAACTTCTCTTCTCCCCTCCCACTTTCCCTCCGCCACCTAAAAGGGGGTGTGAAGACAGAGGCCACCAGGCGGTGGGAAGCTGAGAGTGCATCAGTCTGCGAAGACATCAGGCTCCTCCCTGCTCATGAGTGCTAAGTCCAACTGCAAAATGCCATATCTCATTTACCTCTGGGCCTTTTAGCCTTTACCCACTCTGGACACCAGATAAGGGAGACACCAGCAACTCACATGGGTACACCCCACACCCACCAGGCCTGGTACCCATCTCCTGCCTGACCCAACCCCTGGTCAAGGAGCCAAACGCCAGACCCAGCATTTGACAGATGAACTCCATCACACCTAAAAGAGCTCAGGACCATTGTATCAGATATGCCTGTGTTATCACAGTCCACCCCAACTTCCATAATTATCCTGGCTACCTCATGGCTCACAATTTTTCACATCCTGTCAACATGGGCTGACTCAGTGGTCCCACCCACCAAATTCATCTTGTGAACATCTCAAACCAAACCAACTGAACGCAAGGCCATAACTGCAGAATCAGCTCCCTCTATATCCTAATCCTTAAATTTAATCCAGTGCAGTCCACAAAAATCATTTTTTGCCCAGGTGAATAAGCAGGACATCAGGTGAGTACAGCTCAGCCATCACTGCATGCAGCAGGGACATGAGCTGGCCCCAGCGCATGCCCCTTCTGCCATATCATCAAAGGCAAATGGCATCAGCTTTGAAGCTCAGTTGTGATACATATTCTGATGTGGCCTTGTGTGTTCAATGCACAACAAAATGCCCCCAGATACAAACATCAACCCTCCCTCCCAATGTCTCCATCTCAAGCAGGGATTGTATTCCGATGCACCCTGTGTCCATCAGCTGACCTTTCCTCTCTGGCACATGGAAGCTGTTCCTCACCTTGGATCCCTGAACCACAACTTGGTATACGAGGTGCCCTTGCAATTGTGCGTGGCTAGAGACTGTTTAGGCAGTAGGATCTGTGTACCCATCTGCCAGCCTGTGGGTATAAAATAGATATACTGCTCCCTCCAAGAAGTGGGACTTCCATGAGAGCTTGGCTGGGTCTCATATGCTATCCCAGCTGCCCAGTCCCCATCACCCCTTCTATAAGGCCCTGTTCCCCCTGCCACAGAAGCAGCAGCTCCTACTCTCTCCCCCTTAACTGCAGCCAACTGACTTCTGCCACCACTGGCTGCACAACCTCTGCCACCCTGTCTGCAGGGGCTGTGGAGACTACACAGGTCCATACATGTTCCACCTACTAGTCTGCCCCATTCCTCCCCAATGGGGATGCAATTACACACCCACCCAGAACAGAAGGGAAGATGGGGAAGAAACTTTCAGGCATGGAAGCTCCCTGTATCCTTGCCCCACCACTAGAGCAAGCTGCCACTATTGCTGCTAGGGAGGAAGGGGGGGGAGGGTCAGTCCCAGCCCAAGACATGAGCCCATGTGGAGAAGATGGGCCTTCTGAATCAAAGTTCCCAGAATATAAAATCCTTTCAAGCCTTTGTTACTACTTGCCCAAAATGTGCTGGTTCTTTTCCCATGCCTCCTCCAGTGTTGTCCAATGTTTTCTTGCTCCAGATATGGCTAAACAGGAACTGCTTCTTTGCAGGTAACTGGAGAGTAAAAGGCTTTTGAAAAGCCCAGGCTATGTTAAATTAGCTGCCAGGTGCCCCTCCCTTGCCTATCAGCTGGCCCAATCCCCTTTGCCCAGCCAATGGCAAAGCAGAGAACCAAAGGAGGGGAGTGTGGTGGGAAAAAATCGCCTTCTGCCACGTATTTTGGACTTCTCTCCTTCCCTGCTGTCCAGTCACAGATTGTCCCCTGCTAAAGATGGTGAAAGGGTATTTTGTCATGTCTGAGCCTATAGTTTAAATAGTCCAAACTAAATCCAAACAAAACAAATTTTATAGATATGTTAAATCAAAATGTATGCCCCCCCAGTCCACTTTGAATCTATTGGGTGGGAAATGATGCAAAAAAAAAATTAATTAAATGTAAGACTTCAGGACTTGTAGACAGCAGACAAAAGACAAACAGTCATGGTAAAGGAGAAAAAAATTCACTAGCCCAATAGGGATGCTTCAGGTAGGAAGTGGGAAGGCTGAACATTGCTGTTATTTTGTCGTGCCTGAGCCTACATTGTCCAGCTATACCATAGACATTTTCTTATGGATAAATGTGTAGATGGCAAAAGTGTGGTATTTGAATGATAAATCCCACAAGCACAGTGTTCTTAATGGAAACGCTATCACAATGCTGCCAGGTTCTACTTCAATAAAGCACTCTGAGTCTGTGTATCCAGTTGATATTGAGCTTGGCCTGGGATGGACTAAGAATCTCTCTCTTTCTTTTTTTTTTTTTAATTTGGTCTGGAAATAAACTACCAACAGAACATATTCCTTTTTATTCCCAAAATCAGTACCTTAAATAATATGAATAATTCATTACATACTATATACACCCACACAAAATATGCATATAAGTACCACACATGCCTTGATTTACTGAACCGTAACAGAACATATGCCATAACTGCCTTAACAACTTTAACGATTCTGGAACAAGACTATGATATAAACACAGGCTAAAATGTCAGCCTGTGGTAACATTATTACTGTCAATTCAAAGCACACACAGCTGACATCTGCATTTCCAAAGAGAAATCCCATCATGTCTCTCCATTGTCAGAGGGCCCTGCAGCCTAATATCTTGAAGTCTATACTAATGGACTAGTACATATTTCTCTTGACAGTGGAATTATGATTGCTGATATAAATTTTAAAACTTTATTTATTTAAGATATCTTAATGAATATATGTATTTAAATAAAGTTAATAAATGTGAGGGTGTCTTTTGCCCCCTAAATAAGGTCTATAACATTTCAACAACTTGGCAGTTGAATAATGCATCTTAATTTCTGTATTCTTCTTTTACAAGAACGGAAAGTAAAATATTTATGGAAATGAAAAATACCGTAAAACTTAGAACATTAAGGTTTTTAATTTCTAAAAAGGAGACAAATGGCAAGACTGCCATTAGAATTTGACAACACATTTTAAGATGAACATTTTCTAACCTTTAGCACTGAATCACTCAACACAGAGACAAGCTAATGGCAAAAAGCCTAAAACATTTAAAATGTTTTATATACTTTATCTGTGGTACCAGGAAGCTACAGAATATGAGATACTGTTGCTCGAGATAAGACTCAAACTAATGTGGCACTAGAATTTATTCAATATTTATACAGTGTGCATTCATATCACAGAATACTGTTGTGAATTCTCCCACCTTGAGAAACAAAAACCCCTGAATAGAAGCATGTTACAAATATTTATACTCAAGAAACAAGTTCAGCAATAACTTTCATTTTAAAAGCAGTTAATATATAATATTATAAAAGTATAATATTATATAATAAAATATATAATTTGGTGTTTTACCTAAACTGGGTGTGTTGAACTCATTCTGTGGAAAGGGGAAAATTCCATTTTTAATTATCTTAAAACAATGTACTTTTCATCAAACTACCCCAGGCCTCCCACTGATGTCAATGGGAGGTTTGCACAAACATCAAAGGTAGAATGAGCCTTTTACATACAAACTAACCAACCACAGGCACTAAAATGTAGTTATCATTGAAATTAGACTATTTGTAAAGTAAAATACTAAATATAAGGCTGGCAGCATCTGGACCTTCCTTATCACTATTTATTTGCTAAGTCCCTTAATTGTTCCATACTGCATCACATAGTATGGACACATTCTCACCTACGACTACAGCCATTTTGGTCATTCGTTTCTCCCTCTTTCCCTATCTTCCTTTCAATGTTTCTCCTTCTTTCTTCATTGCCCTCATCACAGCAACTCTCAATGAAATAGTTAATGTTGCCATTAGACTATGGAGTTATTACACCTAATTAGACGAATGAGAGCTGGGGAGTTCCCGCCTCTCAGAACCATAGTTACTTTCAGACTGTTTTTAGACGCTGGAAGATGCTGCATTGATTCATCTTCAGTTCATATATAGCATGTCACAGGCACTTATTTTTTAATAAAAGCATCAACTGACATATTTATGTGTCCTTCATGATGTACAGGTTCTGCAACCAGGTGAGGGGTTTGATATCACTCATCTAGAAACTAATTCATCAAGACCAAATAAGGGAACAAAACAGCTCCACATTATAAATTACCTATTATATGGCTATCTTCCAAAGTCAGTTAAGAGATCTTAATTTACACAATTACCATTGGTTTGTAAGAACCACCTTAACAAGGGAGCAGCATATTTCACAAATTAATTAGGATAGACCAAAAAAATAAGTGTCGACTTGTAACAAGTATTTTTCATAAGGAATTATTTTTTAAACAAATTATAACATACTGAGCTTTTTGGTAAGGTTTGTATCATCTGTGTATTTGAATAGTACTTAGCAGATTATGGCAGCTACTGGTTTATAAATAATAATATAACAATAAGTCAATGACAACACATTCTTTTCCAAAAGAAAGCTGTTTGAGTTTTGCTCACTTTTCTTTTTTTCTCATTTATGTCCTTTGTTAAGAAGGAAACATTTTAAAGCTCACCCCCCACCAGTCCTACACCAGACTAGAAGGGTTGCCCCTCCGAGCATACGGACACACACATACACACATTCTCACACTCAGTCACTCACTGTGCAGGAGAAGCATCTGCAGCTGTTAAGAGTCTCTGGGAATGGAGCAGAAGAGGCCATGAGGCCCTGCCCTCACCTTAGCAAACACTATGCTGACATTTGTAGACACTTCTGATCTAGACACTTGGGACCACTGAGTGCAACTTCTGATTAGCAAGATACATCATGAGAGAATTCAAGAAAAAAGTAGCACTCTAACATTCAGCCCAAGAGATGGGAACGGAGAACTTAGGAGGCAGAATGTGGGGAAAGCAAAGACTGTATGAGAGAATAGGCCTGGATTAAGGGCAGACAGAGAGGGAGCAGATAAAGGAAAAGGAGGAAAGAAAAAAAAGTAACTGAACTAATAAGACATACCAAAATTCAACTTATTCATTTTGCTTTTATCTCATGTCCCTTTCAACATCCTCCATCTATTTGTCTATTTAGACTGCAAGCTCTTAAGAGCAAGGACCTATCTTATTGTGAAGTACCTAGCCCACTTTTGCATGCATAATTAATAATGGGCTTTTTTTTTTTAGAATGTATGTAGAGTTATAATAAATAATGCTGAGAAAAAAATCAGAAGGAATATAAAACCTTATGCTTTGGTGCTTAAGCCAATCTCTCTAAATATTAGGAATTTGGATGTACTGGAAGAATCTGCCTACTGCAGTCTTTCTTGCACCTTCCACTGAAGAATCTGGTGCTGGTCACAATTAAAGACAGAATATTGGACTAGATGGCCACAGGTCTGATGCAGTATGGCAATTCCTATGATCCTACATAGAAAGGGAATGTTGCTAAAAATATTAAAAGAAAACATTACCAATCTATTTAGCTAGATACCAGAATGCCAAGTAATACCTCATAGGACAAGGGAGACTGTTAAAGAATTCTTAAATTTAAATAGACGTCTTCAGTTTTTTTAAAAAGCTAAAAATGTTATAAAGGCAGTGAAAACGTAGATTATAATCAAGTTCCAGAGAAAATGATAAAGTGCACTGCAAGTGTAATTACCTAATTAGCCTATTGTTCACCAAGACAACTGCCAAGAGGATGCAAAAAACTCTATAAAAACTCTTGGGACCTAATCCTTTCATATCAGATCTGCTTAAGTTTCATCCAGAGGAAGTTCGAGTCATAAGACTGAGATCTTCAGTCCCATCTGGACTGCCCTGATATTGAGTATTTGAACTTTGGGACTGAACCTATGGACTAATTCTAAAAAGACTCTGCAGCACTCAAGCTCACCATTTCTACTATGAAATTGATCTCAGAACTCTAGTCATACCTGTATGTATAATGATCTTTTAACCAATATGCTCTCACTTTTCTTTTTTAATGAATTTTAGTTTACTTAATAAGAAATGGCTGTAAGCATGTATTTGGGCAATATTTGGGCAATATTTCATTAACTCGGTGGGTAATGTGTCTGATCTTTGGGACTTGCAGAACTTTTTATATGATAAACAAGAGTTTCAATAATCCTCATCATATTTGAGGGAGGGACCCCAAGGCTGGACTGCTTTAAGGGAACTGTGTTTTGGCTTCTGGGTAACCAGTAAGGTATTGCAGAAACTCTTTTTGATTGCTGGCTTGGTAAATCCAAGTATTGGAATAACCACCAGTTTTGGGGATTGTCTGCCCCATTATTTGCAATGTGCACTAACTGAGCAATCCCATTGTGGCCCCCCTGGGATCTCGGTCACATCATGTAGCAGAATACTGTGTTTTTTGAAAACCCTTTAAAAGGGGGACTTGTAAAGGAAGAAAAAAAATATGGACTTTTTTCCTTACTTGTGATGTATAGAGAAGGCCTGATATTTTGTAAAAGGTCTTGGTTATGTTTTATTCTTATTTAAAACACACTAGAAATTCATCTTTTCTCCTAGCAAACTCAATGGATGTCTGAAAAACTAGTAGGATGACATCACAATAACAGAGTGAAACCTGAGTAACTGAAGAGGAAAGGGATTTGTAGGTCAGATGCATAAAACTGATTTTTTATTTTTTTTTTAACATCTATAACTCAAACACCTGACAACAGGAGAAAATTACCTGGAAAAAGATACAACACCCCTCAAACTTTCTATTAGGATTCTAGATTAATAGATTCCAAGACAGGAAGGGACCGCTGTGATCATTTAGTCTCACCTCTTGTATAACACAGGCTATAGAACTTCCCAAAAATAATTCCTACAGCATATCTTTTAGAAAAACATCCAATCTTGATTAAAAATTGTCAGTGATGGAGAATCCACCATCCATCCAACTCTCTCACTGTTAAAAATGTATGCCATGTTTCTAGATTGAATTTGTCTAGCTACAACTTCCAAGCATTGGATTATGTTATACCTTTGTCTGTTAGATTGAAGATCCCATAATTAAGTATTTGTTCACGCAAATACTTATGGACTGTAATTGAGTCATTCCTTAACCTTCTCTTTGTTAAGATAAATAGATTGAGCTCCTTGAGTCTTATTCCTATAAGGCATGTGTTCTAATCCTTCAGTCATTCTTGTGGCTCTCCTCTGAACCCTCTCCAATTTATCAAGATACTTCTTAAATTGTGGACATCAGAACTAGACAGCATTCCATCAGCAGTCACACCAATGCCAAATACAGAGGTAAAATAACCTCTCTACTCCTATTGGAGATTCCCCTGTTTATGCATCCAAGGACTGCATTAGCCCTTTTAGCCAGAGCACTGCATACAGAGCTCGTGTACAGCTGATTATCTGCCACAACCCCAAGGTCTTCTTCAGAGTCACAGCTTCCCAGGAGAAGATCTCCCATCTTGTAAGTATAGCCTGCATTCTTTGTTCTTAGATAAATACGTTTACATTTAGCCATATTCAAACACATATTGTTTGCTTCCACCCAGTTTACCAAATCATCCAGATTGCTCTGAATCAGTGACCTGTCCTCTTCCTTATTTACCTGTCCCCAATTTTGGTGTCATCTGAAAACTTTATTAGTAATGATTTTGTTTTCTCTTCAGATCATTAATAAAAATGTTAAAGAGTGCTGGGCCAAGAACCAATCCCTGTAGGAATGATACTGGAAACACACCCACTCAGTGATGATTCCACACTTACAGCTACACTTTGGGACCTGTTGGTTAGTCAGCTTTTAATCCATTTACTGTGTGCCATATTAATTTTATATCTTTCTAGTTTTTTTTAAATCAAGATGTCATGTGGTACAAAGTCAAATGCCTTACAGAAGTCTAAGTATATTACATCAACACTATTACCTTTATCAAGCCAAACCTGTAATCTCATTAAAAAAAGATATCAAGTTAGTTAAGCAGGCTCGTCTAGAGTGAAAACTTACATTGGCATATGTCATAAATATAAAGGGAAGGGTACACCACTTTAAAATCCCTCCTGGCCAGAGGAAAAATCCTCTCACCTGTAAAGGGTTAAGAAGCTAAAGGTAACCTCGCTGGCACCTGACCAAAATGACCAATGAGGAGACAAGATACTTTCAAAAGCTGGGAGGAGGGAGAGAAACAAAGGGTCTGTGTCTGTCTATATGCTGCTTTTGCCGGGGATAGAACAGGAATGGAGTCTTAGAACTTTTAGTAAGTAATCTAGCTAGGTGTGTGTTAGATTATGATTTCCTTAAATGGCCAAGAAAAGAACTGTGCTGAATAGAATGACTATTTCTGTCTGTGTGTCTTTTTTGTAACTTAAGGTTTTGCCTAGAGGGATTCTCTATGTTTTGAATCTAATTACCCTGTAAGGTATCTACCATCCTGATTTTACAGAGGTGATTCCTTTACTTCTATGTACTTCTATTTCTATTAAAAGTCTTCTTGTAAGAAAACTGAATGCTTTTTCATTGTTCTCAGATCCAAGGGTTTGGGTCTGTGGTCACCTATGCAAATTGGTGAGGATTTTTACCAAACCTTTCCCAGGAAGTGGGGTGCAAGGGTTGGGAGGATTTTGGGGGGAAAGACGTGTCCAAACTACGTTTCCCAGTAAACCCAGTTAGAGTTTGGTGGTGGCAGTGGATATTCCAAGGACAAAGGATAAAATTAATTGTACCTTGGGGAAGTTTTAACCTAAGCTGGTAAAAGTAAGCTTAGGAGGTTTTCATGCAGGTCCCCACATCTGTACCCTAGAGTTCAGAGTGGGGGAGGAACCTTGACAGCATAGCTATAAATCTATGGGTGTGAAAACACAACATCCCTGAAAGATGTAGCTATGCCAACTTAATTCCCAGCATAGACAGCGCTACATTCAATGGAAGAAATTTTCCACCAATATAGCTACCATCTCTTGGGGAGGTGGATTAACTACAGCAACAGAAGAACCCCTTCCATTGCTGTAGTGAGCATCTGCACTGAAGCGTACAGCGGTGCTGCTGCAGCATTTAAGTGTAGACATAGCTTAAGTGTCCTAACTCTAACTCTCTAGCTCCCCATGGTGACTGCTAGCAAAACAGAAAAGACAAGGTTTCTGTAAACCTGACACTTCCAGTTGAAAATCAAGCAGGATAAACTATTAAAAAACATCCACAGCAAATTAAAAATATATCAGAGGCCTTCTTTATACAATTTCAAGAAACAAAAAGTGGGGAAAAACCACTTCATCTTACTATCCCCATTACTGGATAACCTTTAAAGGTACTCGCAAAAAGAAAAGGAGTACTTGTGGCACCTTAGAGACTAACCAATTTATTTGAGCACAAGCTTTCATGAGCTACAGATCACTTCAATTGGCTCAAATAAATTGGTTAGTCTCTAAAGTGCCACAAGTACTCCTTTTCTTTTTGCAAATACAGACTAACACGGCTGCTACTCTGAAACCTTTAAAGGTACTGACTTTTCTAGAAATTTTTTTTTTAAAGGAGGGAAACATTTAACCTTCCCGCTTTTGCACTTGAAAATCCTGCATACTGGTCATAATTAGGAAGTAGTCTTTAAAGGAAAGCTCCAGGGTAATTCAAAAGATAACCCAATTATATCTAATAGTGTGAAAGCACTGAAAGTATCGAAGTTTTAAACTCGATGTAAGGCAAATATTAAATCACTTAACAGTTGGTTAAACCAGTCAAATAATTATTTACGAAATTTACAGCTGAAGTACAATAATTTCCTTCTGCCCTAATGTGCGTAAGACTAAACTCTTGCTGGGAACTATCATTAAAATGGCAGCCTCCGTGGAGAGAACTCTGACCCCACGATACTAAGACATAATTTCTAGGGCTGTTGATTAATTACAGTTAACTCACGCAATTAACTCAAACAAATTAATCGCAATTAAAAAAATTAATCGTGATTAATCGCAGTTTTAATCGCACTGTTAAACAGTAGAATGCCAACTGAAATGTATTAAATATGTTGGGTTTTTCCCCACATTTTAAAATATATTGATTTCAATTACAATACAGAATACAAAGTGTACAGTGCTCACTTTATATTATTATATTTTATTACAAATATTTTCACTGTAAAAATGATAAACTAAAGAAATAATATTTTTCAATTCACCTCATACAAGAGCCATAATGCAATCTCTTTATTATGAAAGTGCAACTTACAAATGTAGATTTTTTTTGTTATGTATCTGCACTTGAAAACAAAACAATGTAAAACTTTAGAGCCTAGAAGCCCACTCAGTCCTATTTCTTGTTCAGCCAATTGCTAAGACAAACAAGTCTTTACATTTCCAGAGATAATGCTTCATGTTTACAATGTCACCTGAAAGTGAGAACAGACGTTCAACATGGCACTGTTGTAGCCAGCGTCACAAGATATTTACGTGCCAGATGAGGTAAAGATTCATACGTCCCTTCATGCTTCGGCCACCATTCCAGAGGACATGCTTCCATGCTGATGATGCTTATTAAAAAAATAATGCGTTAATTAAATTTGTGACTGAACTCTTTGGGGGAGAATTGTATGTCTCCTGCTCTGTTTTACCGGCACACTGCCATATACTTCATTTTATAGTAATCTTGGATGATGATTCAGCACATGTTCATTTTAAGAACACTTTCACTGCAGATTTGACAAAATGCAAAAAAGTACCAATGTGAGCTTTCTAAAGATAGCTATAGCACTGAACCCAAGGTTTAAGAATCTGAAGTGCCTTCCAAAATCTGCGAGGGACAAGGTGTGGAGCATGCTTTTAGAAGTCTGAAAAGAGCAACACTCCAATACGGAAACTACAGAACCCAAATCACCAAAAAAGAAAATCAATCTTCTGCTGGTAGCATCTGACTCCGATGATGAAAATGAACATGCATCAGACCACAGTGCTTTGGATCATTATTGAGCAGAACCCGTCATGAGCATAGATGCATGTCCTTTGGAATGGTGGTTGAAGCACCAAGGGACATATGAATCTTTACCACATCTGGCACGTAAATATCGTGCGACGCTGGTTACAGCAGTGCCATGTGAATGCCTGTTCTCACTTTCAGGTGACATTGTAAATAAGAAGAGGGCAGCATTATCTCCTGCAAATGTAAACAAAAACTTATTTGTCTGAGCGATTGGCTGAACAAGAAATAGGACTGAGTGGGCTCTAAACTTTTACAGTGCTTTTTTTTTGAATGCAGTTATTTTTTGTACCTAATTCTATATTTATCAGTTCAACTTTCACAATAAAGAGATTGCACTACAGTATTTGTACTAGGTGAACTGAAAAATACCATTTATTTTGTTTTTTATAGTGCTAATATTCATAATAAAAAATATAAAATGAGCACTGTACACTTTGTATTCTGTGTTGTAACTGGTCCTGGGCTCTCCACAGGAGCCTGGGCTCCCTGAGCGGCTCAACCACGGCCTGGCTCTGGCTTCCCGCTTGGCCAGTGTTGGGGCCTCAAGGAAGAGGAGGAGCAGGGGCCAGGTCTCATGGCAAATGGGGACTAAGGCCCTCCTCAGCCCCCTACTGGGAAGAGGCTCGAGTCTCTAACAGGGACTACGCCTCGTGGAGGGGGAGCTAATCACCTTATCAACTCCTCCACTGTGAAGCTCTGCGGCTGCCTGAAGCTACTACATCCATGTTCAAATATGGGTGGGTATGACCCTCCCACTTTTAAAGGTGGGGGAGGAGCATAGCCCCCCTGGCCCAGAGCCCCTGTTTACAGTGCTGTAACTATGTTGCTGCAGCACTTCAATGTAGACTCTCACTACAGCAACAGGAAAGAATTCTTCCATCAATCTAGCACTGTGTACACTGAGGGTTAGGTCAACATAGCTACTTCTTTCAGCAGTGTGGATGTTTCCACCAAAGGCGATATCAGCCATTAAAAACTACAAGTTTTCATCTTGTCTTCTTACAGCCTCCAAAATGTAGCCATCACAAACAAATAATCCAACCAATTAGCAAGGTGCATAATCTCTATTTAAAATTCAACAACCCTCAAAATAGTTGTTTTCTAGTGATTTTTAACATTCATGTCATCTTTCCTTTGGGATAATAAATATAATAGCACAATAGAAGATATCTGTTTTATTAATTCCTTCATGATGCCAGTGTACCATGTACCCTTTAAGAAGAATATACTCCTGGGGGGATTCTGTGTGACTGCGCGCCTGCAGAAAATGCCCCCACCCGCCCCCACAGAATTCCTGTTTCCCTGCAGAACCACAGGAAAGCAAAGGGAAGCCACATGGGGGAAGGGGATGACGATGGGTTAAGGTTTTTTTGGGGGGGGGAGAACTGCCTCCCTCCAAACAGAGGGGAGGCACGGAGGGCACACAGGGTTATGTGCCACTGCGCCATCCCCCACCCTCCCATTTCTGCAAGCACAGGACTGCCCAGTTGAAGGAGGCTGCGTCTCAGGGTTCAGGGAAGGGCAACTGAAATGATTAGGGGTTTGGAACAGGTCCCATATGAGGAGAGATTAAAGAAGCTAGGACTTTTCAGCTTGCCCATTTAAATCAGAAGATTCATAATTACCCCAGGCTACCTCCCTGTGACACACAGGGTCATGAACATTGTGGTGAATAGGATAGGTTACTAATCACAGTGTGTTTCCGCCCTATAGGACCACGCCGAAAGCAGATTTGACTAATCAGGGGAAGTTCTGTGGTTGGGTGACCCATCCACAACTGTGTTGGCTCTGCTGACTCTGCAGCTGAATGCCCCCTCTTGGGTCCTAGTGCCAGTCATGCTCCCCTTCTTTGTGCTGGGAGCCTTCCTGTTTTCTGTGCAACAGTGAGTGCCCGTGGTGGAGGAAATGAGGAAAAGGGGGGAGGGGGAAAAGACAGTGGGTGAAATAGGGCAGTGGGAGGGGAATGTGGGAGTGAGGGGAGGGGAATGGAGAAGAAAAGGGGATAGGAGAATCGTTGGGAGAAGCAGGAGCCCGGCACGCAGCGTTCCCTCGACAGCAGCTGGGGCACCCCCATTAAGCAGGCCCATCGAACCCTCACCTGACAAGCCCTACCCCCCCCCACATCTGCACCTGGAACCCCACAATGAGCCACTGTACATCCAGATCTCCCACTGAGCCACCCGCATCCAGATTGCCCCATACAGAAATCTCTCACCCCACACCTGGATCCCCCCCATACTAAGCACCTCCACACTTGAATCCTGCTGGGCTGAGCCTGCCCACCCAGATCTGGTGCACCTGGTGCAGAGGGGCAGTGCCCCGGGGTATTTCTGAGGCAGGCCCAGACCTTGCACTGTGTCATGTTCAGGTCACTGCTGAGTCCCTGTACTGGGGAAAGTGGGAGCTTCAGGGTGATCTCCCACTTCAATGCAGCCAGTGGCCTGCCATGTTGGAGCCACATTTATTTACTGACAAATAAAATTTGCAAACTATTAAAATATTGTGGAATAATTTTTAGATTTTAGGTGCAGAATTTTAAATATTTTGATGCAGAATTCCATTAAGAGTAAACATATTTCAGTATCTATACTTGATCTACTATACTCTGCTTCTAAAATATTATTGTCCTTTATGTGCAACAAAAGAAAAGCAGGGTTTGCACATGTTATTCAGTGTCAACAACATCTCAGTTTTCAAACAAAATGTAACATTTGACTCTTCATTTTGCAGTAGTATTAAACAGCTCAGCAAGTAGGAAAATAGGATGACAGTATGTGTGCTGTATTTTGGATGTACTTAAAACTATTTTTGAATGTGATTTTTCCTGATATCTCCCTTACATTCTATGAATACTCTGTTTCCCTGTAGTTCTTACGAAAAGGCCACAATTCAAAGGAGGTTATTTTTTCTCATTTTATATATAATATCTGACTAGCACTGACTGCTGACCCAACTAAAACTGTAATTTGGTGCAGATCAGAAAGGTAATTACATTTTCTCTTATGAGCTATGAGAAAATAATTCACTTTCCTCCCAAACTAAGTATCTTCAGTACAGAATAAGATTACACCTGAACAATCTGTACATCGAGGATAACTTCAGAAAGCTCATGAATATTTTGAAAGATAATCAACTGTGTTTTATCTGACTAAGTTAAAAGTTGCAAAAATGTTTGTAACAGAATTGTGACATACCGGGCAGACTCCAGACTAACAAGCAGCTGCGTCACCCCTGCCCTGCAACCTTGGGTGCCTCACAATGCCTTGCTGAAGTAGCTCCCACCTGGGCTGCTCACAGCATGCAAGTCAGACCCTGAGTGTCTGTGTGCAACTGCAGCCTGCCAGCCACACTTGGGTTACATTCCGACTCTCGTCAGCTTTGATTATACTGCAAGATGACCCAAACACACACACCCTTAGATTTTCCCTCAGAAATGTATGTCCAGTACTGCCTAGACTAAGGGTTCTCAAACTGGGGATTGGGACCCCTCAGGGGGTCACAAGGTTATTACATGTGGGGCTGCGAGTTGTCAGTCTCCACCCCAAACCCAGCTATGCCTCCAGCATTTATAATGGCGTTAAATATATAACAAAAGTGTTAATTTATAAAAGGGGTCCCACTCAGAGGCTTGCTCTGTGAAAGGGGTCACCAGTACAAAAGTTTGAGAACCACAGACCTAGCCCTCTCCTGGACAATACAAGTAATATTAAGTCTGTTATTTCTTTTTGCACACAACTTGTCACCCCAAATGGAGTTACCCAGACACTTCAATTTAAATACACTGGATTAGATAAAACAGTAAAACAAGTTTATTAACTACAAAGAGATAGAGTTTGAGTACAAGTAATAAGGCATAAAAGTCAGAAATGTTACACAAGAAACAAAGATAAGACATTTATGAATACCTAAAACTGTATCAGATTCAAGCAAGGTTTCTCACCACATGCTTCCAGCGGTATTACTGACCAAAGCCCGTACGTCAGGACCCAGAGTCCAGTGCTTGCTTCTTTTTTCTCTTCAGTTGCAGTGAATGCAGTGGTGCAAGTGGAATCCATTTCTTACCGGTATGGGGGGAGGGGAGGCACGTGACCTCCTAACAGGACCCTCCATGTAACTCCTCCCCACCCCGCCCCCAGCCCAGGGCCCCCACGCTCTCCCCGTTCCCTCCCTATGATCCAGCCCCCTTACCTGGGGTTGGAGGATCTGTCCTCCTCCCACTACGCTGGAGACTTTGGAACCACAGCGGCAAAAGGAGCAGAACATGGGGCCGCTGGGAGGTCCCACGCCTGCAGCTGCTCCAGTGCAGCTGTACCTCCCCAGCCCTTCCACGCAGGGTCTCCTCCATCTGTACAGCAGCGAGCCCCACCAGAGCACAGGGCGGGGAGGGGGGGCAAGGAGCTGGGAGCAGTCACACTGGAGGAGCTGCCAGCATGGGGCTGTTCTGTGGCCCACGTTCTACTCCTTTCCCCGTTGCGGTTCCCGGGAGAGCCCTGCAGTTCAGGGCTCTCCCAGGAACTGCAGTGAGGAAAGGAGCAGAACATCAACAGCTCCTCTGGTGGCTGTACCGCACCCAGCCCAGCCCCGATCCCCCAGCTCTGTCCTCTGGCGGGGCTGATGCTGTACAAAGGGAGCCAGAAGAGATGCAGCCCTATGGAAGGGCAGGGGGTGGGGCTGGGTATTCTTTTCCTTTCTCCACTGCGGTTCCCAGGGGAGCCCTGAATCGCAGGGCTCTCCCAGGAACCACAGCAGGGAAAGGAGCAAAACATGGGGCCACCGGGCAGCCCCACGCCCACAGCACCTCCAGCATGGCTGTACCGCCCCCAGACCTGTACTCTGGCAGGGCTGCTGTACAGATGGAGGTGATCCTGCGTGGAAGGGCTGGGGGCGGTACAGCTGTGCCGGAGGACCTGCTGGCAGCCCCACATTCTGCTCCTCCTGTCTCTTTCCGTTATGCTGTACCAGCTATAAATATCTTGCTGGTATGGCGTACCGGACTGTACTGCCCTGCTTGCACTGCTCAGCGAATGCAATAAGAAAGGAGAGAAAAAGGGGTACCTTCGAATGTGTGGCTCACGAAAGCTCATGCTCAAATAAATTGGTTAGTCTCAAAGGTGCCACAAGTACTCCTCTCCTTTTTATAGTTTCAGTCCCTCTCTTGAAAGACACTTCCAGCTGGACACTAGGAGACAAAGAATCTATGTGGAAAGATGTTCCCTGCCGACTTTTACTCACCAGTTTGAGCTTTCTTTGTTTCCCTTTCTGCTTTATGTCTCTGTTTACTGCTTAAATGCAAATTAAACAGAGCACACATTCCTTTGTTTAGTACAGACCTGTTTACCAACTTCTGTTTGGCCAGGACTATGGGATTTGGAATGTGTCAACAACACCACACAGGGATATTCTATAACTTCACATACAATGTTGCCACATAAATTTTACAAGGACAATAATGACCAGCGAATTGTGAGTTTTCATATGGTACCTCACAAGGCATACTTTGTAGAAAGAGTATTAACAGTAGTGTGTAGGAATAATTATGCAAGTGACTTGAAATTGTCTATTGAAATTTATTGACACAATTTAACCTATTTTAAAATTATCATAAATTACCTGAACAGGAATTAGGTACAACAATCATTAACAGTTTAATTTAATTACACATTAATTTCTTCAAATATACCTTATGCATAATATTTCAGTAAGTTGTATTTATAAGGAAAGTTTGAAGAGTTAAGGTTGTTTAGATGCCTCACCTGCGTATTTATTATTTCAATGAGTTTCAATTTCTTTTAAGAGTATTTTTACCTCTGAAATTTCTGGGTTTATAATACTTTCTTTAAGGATAATTACCATGCCCCTGTATTGTTGTTTTTTTAAACCTTTGAATTACTGCTATATAGATTTAATCTTAAATCCAGCTCAATTAATTTTTTGATCTGGTAAATAAGCATGCTGCTGGACAGACTTTTTTTTTTTTTTAACTAACAGATTCATTCTTTTATAACAGAAATCTTATAAAACTTGTTTTACATCTTAGAGATCAAATTAATATATATACAAATACACAATTATAAATTGGCCTATGGAAGTCTGTAAAGCTGTATGACACTTACCACCACTCACTTTCCTGAACTCTAGGATACTGAACACAAGCTTATGCTCAAATAAATTGGTTAGTCTCTAAGGTGCCACTAGTACTCCTTTTCTTTTTGCGAATACAAACTAACACGGCTGTTACTCTGAAACCTTGTCATTATGCAAGGCACTGCATTTAGCCATATGGAGTGGAAATCTATCAACTGCATGAAAAAATTTGTTCAGATACAGTCAGACATAATCTTCCTCTCCAAATGCAAACAGATGGACATCGTACCAAAAGGACTGAAGGTAAAAAATCCATTACAATCTACATACCACACAGACTATGCTGACAGCTTGTGCCACATGCTCTCAAAGAAACTCTGGAACCACCTGATCAACATCCTCTACAGCAAATACGGAAAGATTAAGAATGAGCTCTCAAAAATGGATACTCTCATAAAAAAACAACCTTCCACACAAACTTCCTCGTGGCTGGAATTTACTAAAACTAGACAAGCCATTTACAACTCACACTTTGCTTCTCTACAAAAGAAAAAGGACACTAAACTTTCTAAACTACTACATGCTACAAGGGGCCACAGCAATGGTTCCCTCAACCCACCCAGCAGTATTGTTAACCTATCCAACTATACTCTTAGCCCAGCAGAAGCAGCTGTCCTATCTCGGGGCCTCTCCTTCTGCCCCTCCGCCTCCACGAACATGATACAGTTCTGTGGTGACCTAGAATACTATTTTCGACGTCTCCGACTCAAGGAATATTTCCAACATACCTCTGAACAACATACTAATCCACAGAGACCTCCCTACCAAGACTACAAAAAGAAGGATTCTAGGTGGACTCCTCCTGAAGGTCGAAACAGCAGACTGGACTTCGACATAGAGTGCATCCGCCGACGTGCATGGGCTGAAATTGTGGAAAAGCAGCATTACTTGCCCCACAACCTCAGCCATGCAGAACACAATGCCATCCACAGCCTCAGAAACAACTCTGACATCATAATCAAAAAGGCTGACAAAGGAGGTGCTGTTGTCATCATGAATAGGTCGGAATATGAACAAGAGGCTGCTCGGCAGCTCTCCAACACCACTTTCTACAAGCCATTACCCTCTGATCCCACTGAGAGTTACCAAAAGAAACTACAGCATTTGCTCAAGAAACTCCCTGAAAAAGCACAAGATCAAATCCGCACAGACACAACCCTGGAACCCCAACCTGGGATATTCTATCTACTACCTAAGATCCATAAACCTGGAAATCCTGGGTGCCCCATCATCTCAGGCATTGGTACCCTGACAGCAGGATTGTCTGGCTATGTAGACTCCCTCCTCAGGCCCTACGCTACCAGCACTCCCAGCTACCTTCGAGACACCACTGACTTCCTGAGGAAACTACAATCCATCGGTGATCTTCCTGATAACACCAGCCGGGCCACTATGGATGTAGAAGCCCTCTACACCAACATTCCACACAAAGATGGACTACAAGCCGTCAACAACACTATCCCCGATAATGTCACAGCTAACCTGGTGGCTAAACTTTGTGACTTTGTCCTTACCCATTACTATTTTACATTTGAGGACAATGTATACCTTCAAGTCAGCGGCACTGCTATGGGTACCCGCATGGCCCCAGAGTATGCCAACATTTTTATGGCTGACTTCGAACAACGCTTCCTCAGCTCTCGTCCCCTAATGCCCCTACTCTACTTGCGCTATATTGATGACATCTTCATCATCTGGACCCATGGAAAAGAAGCCCTTGAGGAATTCCACCATGATTTCAACAATTTCCATCCCACCATCAACCTCAGCCTGGTCCAGTCCACACAAGAGATCCGCTTCCTGGACACTACAGTGCTAATAAACGATGATCACATAAACACCACCCTATACCGGAAACCTACTGACTGCTATTCCTACCTACATGCCTCCAGCTTTCACCCTGACCACACCACACGATCCATCGTCTACAGCCAAGCTCTGCGATACAACCGCATTTGCTCCAACCCCTCAGACAGAGACAACACCTACAAGATCTCTATCAAGCATTCTTACAACTACAATACCCACCTGCGGAAGGGAAGAAACAGATTGATAGAGCCAGAAGAGTTCCCAGAAGTCACCTACTACAGGACAGGCCTAACAAAGAAAATAACAGAACGCCACTAGCCGTCACCTTCAGCCCCCAACTAAAACCCCTCCAACGCATTATTAAGGATCTACAACCTATCCTGAAGGATGACCCAACACTCTCACAAATCTTGGGGGACAGGCCGGTCCTTGCCTACAGACAGCCCCCCAACCTGAAGCAAATACTCACCAGCAACCACATACCACACAACAGAACCACTAACCCAGGAACCTATCCTTGCAACAAAGCCCGTTGCCAATTGTGCCCACATATCTATTCAGGAGACACCATCACAGGGCCTAATAACATCAGCCACACTATCAGAGGCTCGTTCACCTGCACATCCACCAATGTGATATATGCCATCATGTGCCAGCAATGCCCCTCTGCCATGTACATTGGTCAAACTGGACAGTCTCTACGTAAAAGAATAAATGGACACAAATCAGATGTCAAGAATTATAATATTCATAAACCAGTCGGAGAACACTTCAATCTCTCTGGTCACGCGATTACAGACATGAAAGTTGCGATATTACAACAGAAAAACTTCAAAACCAGACTCCAGCGAGAGACTGTTGAATTGGAATTCATTTGCAAATTGGATACAATTAACTTAGGTTTGAATAGAGACTGGGAGTGGCTAAGTCATTATGCAAGGTAACCTATTTCCCCTTGTTTTTTCCTACCCCTCCCCCCCAGACGTTCTTGTTAAACCCTGGATTTGTGCTGGAAATGGTCCAACTTGATTATCATACACATTGTAAGGAGAGTGATCACTTTAGATAAGCTATTACCAGCAGGAGAGTGGGGTGGGGGGAGAGAAAACTTTTTGTAGTGGTAAACACCCATTTTTTCATGGTTTGTGTGTATAAAAAGATCTTCTGTACTTTCCGTAGTATGCATCCGATGAAGCGCGCTGTAGCTCACGAAAGCTTATGCTCAAATAAATTGGTTAGTCTTTAAGGTGCCACAAAAGTACTCCTTTTCTTTTTACATATTGAGCTTGATGCTTTTCTACTTTTCATCTTCCTTGTCAGTCTGACAGTTGATAGCATCAGTTAAAATCTTACATTATCTCATGCTTAAGTCTAAAACTTCTGTTTTTCTGACATTTACATGTGTAACCTGTTTATTAGTTGCCCTATCAAAACTCTACACAATATTAAGTTTTCTCCCCTTTCCTCCTGTTTCCTTATTTTAATATCTAAATTTTAAGTTTATTTTTGACCATTGTTGAAGGGGTTCCTTCCTTAATTACTATTCAAAGAAAATTCTCAAACTATTAGGTCATTTTTATTTAAAGGTCTTCAACAAACTCACTTCCATCAAGTCACACTGCAAAGCATGTCTTCCCAGGTTTAAACAACAATAGGAAAAACATCAGTTTTGAGGGAATCTGGGAGTGTGTTAATTTTTGTGCATTAATCATATGTATTATGTGGCTTGTACAGCTTAAAAATATTGGGTGCATGCATTCTACATAAATCAAAATACATAAATGTAACATTTTTAGATGGTCTCCAAGATACTACCTCATCCTAGAAAGCATCTGAGAAATAACTTCATGCACCTTCCCCCGCAGTGTTAATTTTATTCTTCCCCAAATGCCCACCTGATCCTCTGACTCCAAGTTCTCTTCCCCTTAATGTGTCCCTCTCACTTCTTCTGTCTCCAGATCCCTGTATGCCCTTTCTTCCTCCCCATTTTGGGGTCTCCATTCTCTCCCCCATAAACTCCACCTGGCTCTCTTATCTGTAGTTTTGCCCATTTCACAAACCTGTCCTTTCCCCCCATCTTAGTGGGAGGACACTAACACATACTGCACTATTTGGCCATTTACTCAAGGTTAGGTTGCTGCACCAGATCAAATAATTAGTCCCCGATCTCTGTAGCTGTCTTCCAACATTCTGCACTGTAAAGCAGGTGAACTGGCAGCTATGGTGACCCTAGCAGAAGCAGCTGAGAGTCTTTGGGATTGAGCTGCTAGTGCACTGTTGGTGCTATAATAAACAACTTTAACTATCAGATATGGCCCATATACAGTGAATGGGAGAGGCAAATACAGCCTTTCAGAATAGCATCAGTAAGATGTTATCACCTTTGACTGGTAATAGCCTGGATGGATACACAAACTGCCTCCATTCTCAAATATCTGGGCAAGAGACAAGTTACACAAATGGAGAAAAACTAAATTTGATTTGAGAACAGGATTCACCTTTTCTAAGGTGTTACTAGCAAGAAAGCCATTTCTAAAGATATAATTTTTAAACTGATAGCGTGTGTCTACAAAAACTAAGAGCTTCAGAATTAAACCTAGGAACAAGCTTTTTGGCATCCAAGTGCAACTGCAAACATAATGGAATTTGGCTCACAAGTGTTTGGATTTCTGAACTGTGCCCCCAATATTTTCACATTGCAATTCTAAGATAAGACTAACTAATAGACTAACAAATGAGAGACAGCTTGTACTGTGAACTTAACATCATTTTAAAATAAGGTTTATAATGGAAAATAATACATAGTAACATTTTATGCGGATTTAAAAACAAAAATTCTTCAAGCATGAACTCCTGCTAAGGGTGATGGCTATGGACAGGATTTATGACCAACACAGCATCTGTTTACAAGTGATAAACTTTACTGAATAGCAACCACCACATCTTTATGCATATTAGCAACTTGAAGAGAAATTTGTCTTAAATATCCTATTTTACATACAGATTTAAGAACACACAAGTAAAATTCTCCCTGCTATTTAAACATTACATTTGCAAGCACTTTCCTTTCAAGAGCTAATTCTATTCTTACCATTCCAATCTGCTCTCATGAAAACTTGGCTATGATTTAAAAATTTTAAAGGCTACAGGGTGAGAAAGGAAAAGAAAAGTAGTATTCACTTCTTTTATAAGAATGTATTAATTAGATCCCAAAGTACAACAGCTATACGTTTTGTTGCACAAGTAAGGAAAAGAACAGTTTTATTTAACTGTACAGTAACTGCAGTTCTTTGATACATGTTGTCCACATCTATTCCACTTCTAGGGTACATACACATAAGATTGGATTCCTTTGGCCACCAATATCTTTGGGGCCATGCCTGTGCCCTGGATGCCCTCACGTCACACCCTGCCCCCCGCTCCCCACCACCACTAAGAAGTATAGAGGGCAGCACAAATTCAACCATCTCTCAGTTCCTTCGCTAACACATAATCCAGATAGTATGGGACTCTGTAGAAGTGGGAAAGGAGGGCAGATCATTGAATACTTGTGGACAAAACATCTTGAGAACCACAGTTACTGCAGAGTAAGTAACCATTCTTCCTTCTCTGAGGCATTATCCACACAGACTCCACTTTTGGTAATGAGCAAGCAGTGTCCTCATAGTTAGGAGGTGGGTGCTAGAAGTCCTATTTAAATAATGATTTCATGGCAGCTCTGCCAAAGCAGATGTCAGATCCTGAAGCCTCAATTAAGGCTGTATGAAAGTGTGGGCTGATTCCCATGTAGCTGCCCTGTAAATTTCTGAAATTAGTATGTGTCTCAGAGAAGGCACAGAACATGCCAGAAGCATAGTAGAGTGGGCTTTAACCTACAAAGGTGGATCTACTCCAGTTAATTCACAGTTTGATCTAATATAATTAGATAGCCATTTAGACAGTCTTTAGGTGAATAGTGCCTGATCTTTCAACCTGTCTGTAATGCTACAACCAGCCTGAGGAAACTACTGATTTGTTCTGTCAAGGTAATATGAAAGAGACCTAACCATATCAATGTTCTGCAATTTCACTTTCTTGATTGGAATGAGGCTTTAGAAAGAAAACCGGAAGCTGATTCATCTGATTCAGAGGAAAATCTGAAACAATCTTTGGTAAAAAATCTAAGGTGTTACCTAAGGGTCACATTTTTTTATGAAACACCAAATAAGGTGGACCAGCCATGAAGACTTGAATTTCCCCCACTCTCTGTGTTGATGTTATAACTAATAAAAAGCCAATTTTCATAAATAGATGGTATAGAGAACAAATTGCTAGGGGCTCAGAAGGAGGTCCCATTAACCATACTAAGCGTATATTTAGGTCTTAGGGAGGAGTGAACTCCCGGACTGCAGGAAAAGGCCCTTGAGGAATATAGCAACCGGGAAAATATGGAGTGACCCTTGACAGGAGGAGGATGAGCTGATATTGCTGCTAAATGTGCTCTTATGAAGCTGATGGATAGCCCTGTATGCTATAGTCCAGAATAGCAGGAATCAGGACTTCTAAGGGAGACAGGTAGCATCGTGCTGCCCAAATAGATAACCTCTTCTATTTGTCTGCAGTCCTTTCTGGTAAGCATCAATATATTCTGGACTTCAGCTGAACAGCTTCTTTCCATGGTAGTAAGCCAGCCAGCATCTACACTGTCAGAAACAATGATGCTAGATCCAGATATTGAATCTGACCTTCATTCTTGGAGATCACATCAAGTAAGATAGGTAACATTACTGAGGGTTGAGCTAACAGGTTAATTGGGTCCAAATACCAAAACTACCTCAGCCAAGCTAAAGCTAGCTGAGCATGATCATTACTGCTAAATTCTGTCTAAAACTCCTTAGAACCCTCAGTATTAATGAGATTGGTGGATAGAAATACATTACCCCTAAAGTTCATGAAAGGAAGAAAGCACCTAAACAGGGAACCTGGGCCAAGACCACCTTGAGCAAAACGTGTGGCATTTCTTGTTCAGACCTGAAGCAAATAGGTCTGTTAGGTATCCCCACTCGTAGAATACGCTCTGCAGGATCAAGTCATTGACAGTCCATTCATGATCACTTGTGAATTGCCTGCTGAGCCAGTATGCTAGGACTTTCTGCAAGCCTGAAAGATGCAGAGTACTGTGTGATTTGGTGATGAACACACCAATTCCAGAGACAAAGTTTTTTGGCAGAGTGGGGGATGATCTATCTATATCACCTGGACTAAATGTCCTCATTGCCTGGGAAGAAATTCTGAGCATGCTAATCAACAGCTCTAAGCTCTAGAATGTTTACGAGAAAGTAACTCAGAGTCCAGAAGCCCTGGGTCTGTAGGTGGTCTAAGTAAGCTCCACACTTAAGCAGGGAGGCATCAGTCACCAATATCATGGTATGTATAAGCAGAGAAAATGGTATATTTTGCACACCTAGAAAAGGTGCTTCCACCAATTGAAGAATGAGATGACTTCTCAGGAACCTGCACCCTGACATCCATGTGATGTCTGATGGGTAGATGTATAGATTTCATCCACCCCACTGTCTCTTAGGGGTTGGCATGTGGACTCCCAAGGAACAAACAGTACCACTCAAGTCTTTCAGGGTACGTGTATACAGAAAATAGACACCTGCTGCTGGTCCGTGACAGCTGACTCATGCTTGCAGGGCTCTGGCTGCAGGACTGTTCAATCGCTGTGTAGGACTTTCAGGCTCAGACTGGAGCATGGACTCTAGAACTCTGCAAGGTGGGAGGGTCCCGGAGCTTGGGCTCCAGCCAAAGTCCAGAAGTCTACACAACAGTGAATCAGCCCCAGAAGCAAATCAGCTGGCACAGGCCAGCAACAGGTGTCTAGCTGCTGTGCAGATATACCCTTAGAGTGCTGGGCTTCATCAGTTCATCTGGTGAAGAAGAGATCATTGCTGGTATCAAAGTGTTCTTCCATTTTCAGGTGTTCTTCCTCACTTTCTTGTTCTTCCTGACATACAGAATGAATCTGTGCCACTGTCCCTCTGAGATAAGTTTTCAGAGAGGATCAAGAGAGGCAGAGAGCATTGCATCCGATGAAGTGAGCTGTAGCTCACGAAAGCTCATGCTCAAATAAATTGGTTAGTCTCTAAGGTGCCACAAGTACTCCTTTTCTTTTTGCGAAGACAGACTAACACGGCTGTTACTCTGAAAAGAGAGCATAGTGGGAGTCAGAGCAGATTTATTGGAGGATCTGAAGCTAAAGATGGCTTATTTGCCTCTTCTGTAGCTTCTTTAGCTTTTGGGGAGGTGAGGGGCTCATGGAAGTGAAAGAAGCAATGGGAGCCTATTCTATTTACAAAAAGAAAAGGAGTACTAGTGGCATCTTAGAGACTAACTAATTTATTTGAGCATAAGCTTTCGTGAGCTACAGCTCACTTTATCGGATGCAGTGAGTTGTAGCTCACGAAAGCTTATGCTCAAATAAATTGGTTAGTCTCTAAGGTGCCACTAGTACTCCTTTTCTTTTTGCGAATAAAGACTAACACGGCTACTACTCTAAAACCTATTCTATTTACGGTGATTCTATTGAAGAGAGTAAATAAGGATACAAGTCAGACTGAGGGGAAATTGACTCAATCCTCCTCCAACTTTTTAGTCTTCCTAAGGGATCATCTGTTTTTCGTTACCCCAAGACCCTTTGAAAAACAATGGGAAGTCTTAGCACAGGCTTCTATAGAGACTGAACATCCCAGGAATAGTGGTAACCAGAAATAAACCAATTTTTGGCAACACCCATCATGACTGCTGTGGAGAAAGTAAATAAGGAAGTGTTATATACTTCTCCTCATAACACAAGAAATAGGAGCCACCAAATGAAATTAATAGGCAGAAGGTTTAAAACAAATAAAAAGAAGTATTTTTTCACATGACACACAGTCAACCTGTGGAACTCCTTGCCAGAGGATGTTGTGAAGGCCAAGACTATAACAGGGTTCAAGAACTAGATAAGTTCACGGAGCATAGGTCCATCAATGGCTATTAGCCAAGATGGGCAGGGATGGTGTCCCTAGCCTCTGTTTGCCAGAAGCTGGGAGTGGGAGACAAGGGATGGATCACTTGATGATTACCTGTTCTGTTCATTCCCTCTGGGGCAGCTGGCATTGGACAATCTCAAAAGACAGGATATTGGGCTAGATGGACCTTTGGTCAGAGCCAGTATGGCCGTTCTTATGTTCACCCATTGTTTCCAGAGGCACCACCAAGTTACTTCGCAGCTATAGCTAGTCAGGATCAGAATTCAGGACAAAATTCATCTTGGAGGCATCCAAAAAGAGAGCTAGTCTCTCTATTTTTCCAGGGACTTCCAGACTGGACTCTCAGATATAACAAAGCCAAGCTTTTGTTATTATTCCTTTCCAAAGACTCCCTCCCACGAAAGCATCTATAGGTACAGCTTCAGTGTATATTGGTTTCAGGCATGTCCAAACTATATTTTCTTAGCGCCAATACAGGCAGACACAATGAAAGAAGCTGCTGGTGGTTTACTCTTAATGAGTCATCATAGCAATTTAATGTGAACAAGAAACAAAGTACACTTATTTGTCACAGTATAAATACATTACACTTTGCTAATTTTAAGGCAGTGTCTTTTCTTCTCTCACAATCCCATCCTATTTTTTGGTCTCTTAATCTGCCACTTCCTTTTTTGTCTTCTACCTCCATTTGGTTCTTTTCCCTCCATTCCTATATGCCCATATATTTCCCCTCTTATTCTTAAACTCCTCCAGCTCCACTTCCTTCTGTGTTCCCTTCATTCCTATCTCATTTCCCCATCCCTGGGCCACAGTCATCTGAAGAGCTGATTGCAGCCTGAACAGGCTGCCATGATGAGTTGGAAAAAAAAAATCCTTATTGCTCCATCAAGTCACCAGCTGGCACTTTGTTCTTCTTATGTATATCAGTTGCACATGGAAAAATGGCTCATACTTCCATTCCCGATTGACTGATTGCTGGCACACAGTTGCTACTATTAAGTAAATCACCTCAAAACAACATTCCATTTCAATCTGTAACTTTTCAAAATGGCAGTTAGTTAAATTGTCAATTTGAGAGAAGTAATGCTTAATTTGTGCCAGCAGCTGCCAGTGCTGAGCCCCAGCACCTCTAGGATTGGCAGTTCATAGCCCCAGCACTTCTGGGCTTGCCATGTCAGTTATGAAAGCAAAAAAAATTGCTTTAGTACCAGCACCAAATTGCTTGAGCCCTGGCAGCCCTTTCATTACAAATTAAGCACTAGAGTGAAGCTAAGAACTGATACAAAGTTTGTTTTGTTTTGCTTTTCCCAGGTTTGCACTTGAACAACAGATGGCTTTAAGAATAAATACAATATAACAGTTACAGTCTCTACAGGAGATCTGCAGAAACTTCCTGATTGTTCATAAAGAGAGCAATAATTCTGGTATTCAGTGACTCTGGAGACAAGGGAACCACAGATTTCAAGAGACACTGTGTGTGCTGCATTCAGCCTGCAGATGTCACTCACCAGTATTATATGTTCCCTTATTATATGTTCAAAAACTCATTACCACAGAGTTAAGGTTGTGCTGGACATGTAAGAAAAAGTTTATCAAAACATGTTTTGCATTTCAAATAAAGGAAGCATTATCTGTAGTTAGTGAACTGAAGTGATTGTACTGAAGTGATTGTTTCTGATCATCACGTTGTTCAAGTTTTTAGAACTAGTAGATTTCATCCTCTTACACCTAGTTCTTATTCATAGATTAGAAAAGGAATACAAGCTTTCCTGCTTTTTTAACTCCCAACTGGTTTCTTTGTTTAACAAACCAGTTAAATAAACTGAAATAAAGAAGAATGAAATGAAGAAGAATGTAATACTGTCAAAAGCCAGTTTTGCACTTCAACAAATACAGGTTCTGGATGCCCAGCCAGTGACCTCCACTAATGCATCGGTATGACTTTCTTTAAAACTTGGCAACAAACAGATACTGCTTGAATTTTATTTAATTTATTTTAATATATTACAGTAAGTTAACATCCACTGTCATAAATTTAAATTTAATTTTCAATGGGTTTAAATTTTGAAAAAAATCAACTTGTATTTTATTTAAATTTAAAAAACAATTCAAATAAAAATCCTTTTTTATTAAAAGAAAATGTAATCAATTTTTATCCATCATGTTTCAGAGCTTTGAGTGTAGCTGAACTCAACATTCTGAAAGGGCACAAGACATCAAAGGGCACTCTTAACTCTGTTAAAGTTTTGGGCATTTAGTTTCCTTGGTTTTATAAAAATACTTTTCCACATCCCTATGTGCTACAGCCCAGCTCTCCCATGGTGCCTGCTCCATTCCCAAATACAATCTCAGTGCCATGCACCAAACGTACCCATTCGCAGCTCCTTGTTGTATATTTGTGCCATGCACTAAGCATGCCTGTTCTCAGTTCCCCACACCACCCTAGCATTGTGTGTCAGTGCCATAAAATGAACATGCTCATTGCCAATTCCCCACCCCAATCTCAGCATTATGGGAGCATGTTTTGGAGGAGGAAAAGAAATGGGGGGAAGTTTAAGGGGGAGACCCAAGATCCTGCCCACATCCCCCACTGCAGTTCTGCTCTCTTCCTTCCTTCCCCACATTCTCATGCACTGCTCTGACCTCCCATTTTTTCCCTAGAAGCAGCAACAACAACAAGGGGAATGGTGAGTCTGGAGCCCCTTCTCTTGCTGCTGGAGACAGCATGAGGAAGGTGGAGAGTTCTGGGTTCCTTCCTTTCATCCGTGAACAGTGGAGGAAGGGGAGCCCTGGATACCCCTCCCTTGCCCTGGTGTAGCTGTGGCTGAGCCACTGGGAGGAACTGGGGGAAGGTGGGGCACAGGTGGTTCCATTCTCCAAGAATGTCGTCAATGGGGAAGGAGCCCAACTTTTCACCCCTCATTGTTCTGCTCTGTTAGCACTTCCGAGCTCCCAGAGAGCAAAAGGTCCCTTTAAGGACAAACCCTTATTCATCCAGGGATTGTAGAAAAATTACTACTTTGGAATCCCTATTCTTCATCAAATCTTTAATCACCAAACTGGGTTTTCAAAAACATGGTGTTTGGATGATCACGTACATTAATAAGGGTTATCATCTAAGTTGTGCCCAAGCATTGACATAAGGAACAAAGGCTGGCAAACAGCCACAGCTGCCACTCTGCACCTTCCCAAGCACCGCCTCACACCACCTCTTCAACTGACTGCTTCAACACACACACACACCCATGCTGCACCAAAAAAAGTTATAAGAATTGAAAAATGTTATGAGCAGTTCAAGTTAGGGGGCTGTGCATCAGGAACCCCTTGACCAAGTGATGCAGCAACTCGCTTTCCCCTGATCACACTCAGCTCCATTGTTCAGAAACTGAACAAAGAATGTGAGTCATGATTACATCAAGCTATCTTCCCTCTCTTCAATTAATGACAACTGCCTTGACAATATTTCAGAAGTAAAATCAAAGTCTGCATGTGAATTTTAGAGCACCTTAAAATATCACTCTTAAACCAGGCTCTCTGGACAAAACTTCAGTCAGGATCTCAGAACAAAACACAATTCAGACAGAGAACAAGGAAGATGCGCAAGACACATTCAACTGCTACCAGTTAGGGCAAAAACTCACAGTGCATGGGTGTTGCTCAGATTCTATTATCCCAGCATTTCACCTTAGAGCATGGCTACACTTGCAGATGTAGAGCACTTTGAGTTAAACCAGCCTTCGTAGAGCGCAGTACGGAAAGTGCTGCAGTCTGTCAACACTGACAGCTTCAAGCACACTGGCATGGCCACATTTGCGGCACTTGCAGCTGCATTGGGTGCGGTGCATTATGGGCAGCTATCCCAGCATGCAAGTGACTGCAATGTGCTTTTCAAATGGGGGTGTGGGGTGAAGTGTGATAGGGAGTGTGTTGTGTGTATGTGGGGGAAGAGAGAGTGGGTTTTGGGGGTCTAAGGGCATGTCAGCATGCTGTCTTGTAAGTTCAGACAGCAGCAGACTCTCCCCCCCTCCACCTCTCTCTCTCTCTCTCTCACATACAGCATTCCACACTAATGGCTGCTTTGTCTCGGAGCAGATAAGCGTGCTGGCTGTCAGAAATGGAGCTTTCAAAGGGCATATCCGCATTCCTACAGTGATTCAAAAACAATGACAGGAGTGGCCATTTGACTTAAGGGGGTTATGGGATGTTTCCAGAGGCTGATCAGAGCGCAGTAATGCAACACCTCGTCCACACTGGCGCTGCGGCGCTCCAGCAGGGGTGCAGCAAATATTATTCCACTCGCCGAGGTGGGAGTACCAGCAGCGCTGTAGCTGCAGAGTCAGAGCGCTCTACAGGCCTTACCAGTGTGGATGGGTAGTGAGCTAGTGCACCCAGGGCTCCTTTATTGAGCTGTAACTCGCAAATGTAGCCAAGCCCTAAAACCACCCAACTTTGTGGTAACAGACCACATGGAAAATCTCGAGCAGTTACCAGAGTCCGAGTCTTGCTGCACATGCACATTACACACATGAACGCATCAGTTTAGCTTGTGCCGACCTGGATTTATAAACTTTACCTTTAGTAACTTTTGCATTCTTGATTTCCCAACGGGACAGTGAGTGCTGTGCACTAACTGAAATAAATCCCAAGCAGCTGAGGTCAATTTGAGGAGCAGAAGCACAGTTTGAGCCCCTCATGTGCACAAACAAAAAAGTAACAAGCAGGTGATTTTGAGTAGCTGTATCTTGCTCTAACCCAAATTTGGAACACCAACCCCACACCGCACCTACAAGAGGCAACAATTTTCAAACAATCCAAGCAAGCACTTGGATTTTAGAGCACTTATAATATTGACCTTTTAAGGAGAAAGCAATACACAACCTTAACTATAGCAGATCTGGCACTCCACTATAATATGTAACTAAGATCCTCCCACCCAACCTGTATTCCATAAAGAGAGGATTTACCATGTTTCTTTTGATTTTATAGTTACTCCACACCACACAGCTCAGTGATAAAATTATACTGATCACTCTTGCCAAGCCAAACATTCTAGTTTGCCCATTTTTGTAATTAAAACTTCTAGAATTAGCAAAAAGGCAGCTGTGCTTTTTAATCTCTACAGTATGGTCACTGCTAATAACCTCTTTCAGCTGAAGTCCTGCTTGTGCTCAAACTGATAACACATTGTCTTATTTGTCCTTGACCCTGAAACTGCAATACTTCATAATAAATTCCTCTCTGATTCTCAATGCATCCAAAGGAAATGACAGCATTTACAGTGCAACTCAAGTGCAGTTCAGTATCTGCTGCCTTTCCCCACAACTAAACCCCTGACAAAAACCCACTCATTTTCATGGTCAGTAATTTGGTTCCTTCATGTTTAATCGGAGCCCATCACCTCAACACCTCTATCTAATACATCAGAGATTGAAGCTTTCTAGAAGCGTACTTTGTTAAAACTGTGTGAATATACCACAACAGAGGCAGAAGAGAGAAACAAACAAACAAAAAAGGAAGGCAAGACCAGACAGGGGAAAGCGACCATAAAGGAAGGAATGGGAAAGGAAGAAACCATAGTAGTGAGTGACAGACAAGATCACAGAATAAGAGCAGGCAAACACTACACAGAGTGAAGGAGAATAAACATGGAATGTAGGGAAAACAATAGAAAATGTGTGAGAGATAGACAAAGTGAAGGACAGAACATAGACAGGGCAGAGAACATAAGAGATAGCATTACAAGAAAAAGTTTTTTAGAGAAGAGAGCACAATGGTCATAATATTACAAACACAATTTTTGCTCTTTTTCAAATCTTAGAATATTTTAGAACTTTCAGAAAACTACCACTTATCCCAGAGAATGCTAAGAATTACATTCTGCAAGTTACATTGACTAAAACATTGATTTTAAACTATTAAAGTTTGATTCCTAATTAACATTCTCCCTAACACAAACCCTAGTTATACTGTACAGGGCCTGATTCTGCCACTCTCATTCACAATGAGTAGGGCCTAGCTCCATGATAGTAGAGTTCCTTAGTCAGAAAATAATTCTAAGTGTGGCAGAATCAACCCCATAGTTTGTAAAAGCTAAAACACTTCAAAATGCCCAACATGTTACCAATTGAAGTGTCTAAAATATTTAATATTTTCTCCCACAGATGAACTTTGACAGAGTTGCAAAAGACATTTCAGAACCAAAAGTACTAGTATCAATAATGAATAGGAAGCATCATGGCCATTTCAGGAAAAAATGGCTACTCACCTTTTTACCTGTTGTTCTTCAAGATGTGTTGTTCGTATCCATTCCTATCAGGTGTGTGCGTGCACGCGCATGGCAGCCGGAAGATTTACCCCCTAGCAGTCGGGTCGGTCCAGGTGCCCCCTAGAGTGGCGCCATCATGGCCCGCAATATAAGGCCTTACCATCCCACCACCCCCTCAGTTCCTTCTTGCCGGCTACTCCAAAAGAGGAGTAGGTGAGTGGGTATTGGAATGGACATGAACAACACATCTCAAAGAACAACAGTTATGAGAAGGTGAGTAACCGTTTTTTCTTCTTCGAGTGCTTGTTCATGTCAATTCCAATCAGGTGACTCCCAAGCCTGAGTTCAGGAGGTTGGGTTGGAGCTGTCCACTGGATGAAGCACTGCTCTACCGAAGGCCTCATCGTCTCTGGCCTGCTGGGTAACTGCATAATGTGCGGTGAAAGTATGTATGGCGAACCACTCTGCATATTTCCTGGGTCGGAACTTGCACCAGGAATGCTGCTGAATAAGCCTGAGCCCTTGTGGAGTCCACTGTGAGCAGATGGGCAGGCACCTCTGCCAGGTTATAGCATTCATGGATGCAGGACGTGATCCATGACAAACTTCATTGGAAGGAAACTGGAAGACCCTTCATCCTGTCTGCCACGGCCACAAACAGTTGAGCGGACTTCCTAAAAAGGTTTTGTTCTTTCAGTGTAAAAGGCTAGCGCTCTGTGGACATCCAATGAGTGAAGCCTCTGCTCCCCTGCCGCTCGAGTGCAGCTTAGGATAGAACACGGGGAGGAAGACGTCCTGGTTGATGTGAAACTGGAAGACAATCTTCAGAAAGAAAGCTGGACGTGACCTGAGTTGAACCTTGTCCTTATAGAATACAGTATGAGGAGGTTCTGATGTTAGGGCTTTGAGCTCAGACACCCTCCTGGCTGAGATTACTGCTACCAGAAACGCCACCTTGTATGATAGGCAGAGCAGGGAACAAGTCGACAGCGGTTCGAAGGGCAAACCCACCAATTTGGAAAGGACCAGATTGAGGTCCCAGGTTGGGGCTGGTTGTTGGACATGCGAATACAGCCTGTTGAGACCTTTCAGGAAACGGCTGAGCATAGGGTTGGCAAACACCGACTGGCGCTCTGTGCCTGGATGGAAAGCAGAGATAGTGGCCAAATGCACCCTTATTGAAGACATGGACAGTCCCTGCTGCTTGAGATGGAGAAGATAGTCCAGTATGAGTGGCATAGAGGTGAGCATCGGGGACAAATGAAGCTGCGCTGACCAGATTGAGAATCTTTTCCACTTGGCAAGGTAGATAGTCCTGGTGGAGGATTTCCTACCACAAAAGAGGACTTGTCTAACTGGCTCCAAGCAGGAGAGCTCCACGGGGTTCAGCTATGGAGATTCCAGCTGTGCGGGGCAACGACTCGAGGTTCAGGTGCTGGTGATGGCTGTGATCCTGAGTTATTAAGTCCGGGAGGAGCGGCAAGGTGACTGGGGCTTCTACGGACTTTCCAGGAGAGATGTGTACCAATGTTGGTGAGGCCTGGCTGGAGCTATCAATATCACTGAAGCCCCTTCCCTCCGTATCTTGAGGAGCACCTTGTCAACGAGAAGGACGGGCAGGAATGTATAGAGAAGACTGCCTTTCCATGTGAGGAGGAAGGCACCCGCGATGGAGCCCAGCCTGTGATTCAGGAAGGAGCAAAACTGCTGGCACTTCCTGTTGCGTCATGTGGCGAACAGGTCCATCTGGAGACAGCTCCATCGTTGGAAGATGGAGTTTTCAACATCCAAGTGTAGGGACCACTCGTGGCCATGAAAAGACCTGCTGAGACCGTCCGCCAACTCGCTCTGTATTCCCGGGAGGTACGATGTTTGCAGGCGTATCAAGTGAGCTACACAAAAGTCCCTTAGGCACAGGGAAGAGGAGCGTGCTCCCCTGTTTGTTGATATAGAATATCGCCATGGTGTTGTCTCTATATACAGGTTTCAGAGTAGCAGCCGTGTTAGTCTGTATCCACAAAAAGAAAAGGAGTACTTGTGGCACCTTAGAGACTAACAAATTTATTTGAGCATAAGCTTTCATGAGCTACAGTTCACTTCATTGGATGCATACAGTGGAAAATACAGTGGGGAGATGTTATATACCCAGATTGCCAAATGCGCTTGTCACGACAAGAGTAAGGGGAAGTTCCAGCTAACCGTCACTGTTAGTAAGAAGGAACTGAGGGGGTGGCGAGTCGGTAGGGCCCTATATTGAGCGCCATGATGAGGCCACTCCAGGGGGCGCCCAGACCAACCTGATGGATACTGCTAGGGAAAGTATCTTCTGGCTGCCATGCACGCATGTGCGCACGCACCTGATTGGAATTGACATGAACAAGCACTCCAAGAAGAATAGCTAATATAGGCATAAAACTTCTCAGTACCCCTTTAAACTGAAAGGAAAAAACAGGGTTGTTGGGAGGTTTTTTGTTTGTTTTTTACAGTGTTCATGCACATCAACTCAATCAAGGCTTTCCTTTGTTTCAGTAGGACTGACCACTTATACAATAAGTAATGTAACGATCCCCACACTGCCACTCATTCATTCTCTCAATACAGATGGGAAAACATCTCTATACAAGACAAATCTTAATCTTCTTTCAATATTCCCACTTTATGCCATCCAGATATGTACAGATCATCCCAACCACTACTACCTCAATTGTATGTGTATGGTAGGTGGTGGGGTGCATGCGGATGGAGGGAGGAGTTTTGGGGAGAGACCTAAATAGCACCAGATAAATTAACATTCCATTTAGGTGACTTAGAATCAGAACAACTGTTAATATTATACACAGGACTATTACAATAAAAGTGTATTCTCCCAAATTCCCTGAAATATAAGTGACCACCACATTACTGTATTTTTTGTGGAATATTTAACTACAGTTTAGTGTTATGCTCTGTTTTCATACAATTATTTAAATTACTTCACAAAAAATTATTAAATACATTAATATGTTTTGCTGGGGCCTTTTTCTTAGCACTAATTTTCTTTCACAAGTGTAACACAAACCAGTCAATGCAAAACCCACTCAATTATAAGTGCCAACATGGGAAACATTTTGCCAAGGACAACTCTTCAGATTAATTGGAGGTCTCAGGGCCAACAGATCCCAGCCATTTGATAGTTCTATGTACATTATGGTGATTTTAAGGTTATTTTTCTTAGATCATGAGAGAACAAGAAAAAAAATTTACTAAGACAACACACAAGACCCTTTAGTGTCTTTCAAACCTCTAGTTTATTTGGAAAATCCCTTTGAAAGCTGCTCTCTCTTCACACACATTGTTTCTTCTTAGCTATGACTCTGCAGTTGCTCCCATAGCTCTCCACAATGGCTTACCCATTTTCCCCTCCTTCTTCCTCTCCCCACTACTCAAAAGCTCCTTTTTCTGGTCCCTGGGACTGATTTCTGCCTCTGTCTGGCCTCGGCACATATGATCTTATGAGAAGCAGCTGCACGTTACAGAACTGAGAAGCAGCTGCCTACATCTAAAAGAAGAATATGAAGGAAGGGTCACTGAGCAGCCAAGAAGGTGCAGTGTGTTTCAAAAACAGCTATACTACTGCTGCTTAACCCCCTTCCTACTCTCTGTTCCCCGATCTGGACAAGGATCCACTACCACGGCACCAACCCAGTCCACCTACTGGCAGCCCAGATGAGAGAGATCATGCCAGCAGTAGCCCAGACCAACAATACTGTAGAGACAAATGTAGTGCCCTAGCATGGCAGACTCTCAGGCTACACCTACACAGAGATTAAAAAAAAAAAAACGCAGCTGGACCCGGTAAGCGCGTTTGTGCTCTGGAGCTGAAAAGAATCACGGTGTAGATGTTTTCTGAGACCTTACAAGAGTGGAGGGTCCCAGAGCTTGGGTTCCAGCCCGAGCCCAAATGTCTACACAGAAATTTTTAGCCCCACAGCCCGAGCCCCACAAGACTAAATCGGTTAACCCAGGCCAGCAACTGGTCTTTTAGCCCTTTGTAGACGTACCCTTATAGGTGAAAACAGTACTAGGACATTAGTTGGGACTGTTTGGTCCCAGCCAAACCAGGATTATTGGTAGAGCTTTCAATTCAGCTATGTGATTTCTTCATCATTGCTAACATAAGCCTGAAAGGATGTTCTCTCTTTAACCTATACGTAACCATCCCAATCAAATTAAGAGAGAATCAGAAAGTAACATGTACACTAAATATTTTTGCCATCTCTTAAGCTTGCAAAAAAAATTCTTCAGTATTTAAATGGTCACAACTAAGCTGTAAATATATTGTTTATCTATCGACAGATCTGCAGAGGAATAATACTAAATTATTACCACCATGGCCAAACCAAGTTCATATCTGCTGTAGAAAGAAGCAGTTTCTGAACAGTATTTTGCAGAGGTTTTCAGACAACCCACAGCCTTCTCTCATATAGTCTTTGCAACAGATCAAGTCTCTATTGACCAAGCAAGTAGCATTACTGAGGCTGCTTTCAATTGTGCTTTGCCTGATTCAGGATACTTTCAATCTCACTTCTCCTGTACTGCTGTCAGCTGGATTGCACATTGCCCAACCTCTTTGGGTATGGAAGTGTAGGATTCATACAAGGTTCATGCGCTTGGCAACATTCAGGGCACACCCGGAGTGTTGTATAGGAGCTGTGCACACACAGCTCTTCTCAAGGACATGAACCTTGGAATCTCGCCCAGATGACATGAACCGTGGGAAGCCTCCGAGGACTGGGCTCAAGGCCCGAGAGCAAGGAATGCGGTAGATAGAAATTGGTAAATAAGAATGTTAAACAAAGCCAGTGTACTCTTTTTATCTGTTGGAGAATGTAATGCGCGGGGAGAGAGAGAGAGAATAAAGGAGAGGGTGGAAAGCTGACGGGCAGAAGCCCGTTAGCAGACCAGCTTGCTTGCTTGCTTAAAGCTCTGTCCTGTCTTGTATTGAACCGCCACATGGAAGTGTGCTTTCTGGCTCTTAACAATGCAAACATAATTTCTGTCTTTATTTTAGTCAATAACTACTCATTAAAAAGTAGTAATTTAAAAAAGGTACTTACATTGAATTTAATAATGTCATATATCAAGTACCGAGGAACGACTTGTCCGTTTACTTTGTCAATGATCATTTCCTTAAAAGAAAAAGAAAGATAACATTCCCTTAATATTTGCAATTCGAGAATAATATAAAAGTCTCACAATATACTTACATCCAGTACATCTATAGAACTGTACCAATGCTGACCAGTACTGTTACAAGGCTCCGTCCAAAGTTCTATTATCAAGCATATTTTTACAGGAGTTTACAAGTGTAATAAAAATATTCTTCATGTTTGAAGTGTGACATATAAAGTTCTCAACAAAACCAAGGCAAATCAGTGTTAAGACACTCTGTTTTGAGCTGGAACTGTTGTGCTTCAGTGTTTCACCAGTCTCAAAATGTGTTACTTAGCTTAAAGTATGTGATCCTATTGAAAGTCATTTTGGAAAATTGTGGAATTGTAATCCTAAATCGCTTAGGCACATCTGAAAAATCTCTCATACATGTATAAGCACAGTGGCCATTAAAGACTGAACTTTTTTATTTTGGGGGGCTTGGTTTGCTCAGATCAGATGATTTAACACTAACATTTTTCTGATTATACAGACAGCAGTGGACTCAAAAATGTTATTTATGTATTAATTACTATCCCTCACTAACCAATAAGGCCCCTTTAAATTAAGTATTTCACATAGTGTTTAAGTCCCATGAATCAAGGCAGAGCTTTATGTTTCCGTCTGTGCCTCTGAAGCACATTTCATATGACTACCAGTCCAAATTAACATTTGCAGCTAATTAGACCAGAGTCAAAAATACATACATCCCTCCACACTAAATTAAGCAACCTTCTATATTTCTTTTCTCACCTCCCCATCTTAGAATCGTTTTGGTGTCTGTCTCTTACTGTTGTCCTCTTCTTGAGGACACATGGCTAAGGCTCCGAGTTTGTCATGGAGGTCACGGATTCTGTGACTTTCTGTGATTTCTGCACAGCTGGTGCCCCGGCCCGGGGACCGCCTGAGCAGCTCAGGCAGCCCCTGAATCAGTCGCACCGGCCACTGCTGGGGTTAGGGCCACCGTGCCTCTTTCCCCCACCTCCGCAACAGCAGGAGTTTGGGTGTTGGAGGGGGGCAGTGGCGGGAGCATGGGATGGCACCTACCTTGGAGGGGCCCCCTGGAAGTGGCAACATTCCCCTCCCTCAGGTCCTACATGGAGGCATGGCCAGGCAGCTCTGCGCGCTGCATTCACTCATAGCACTAATCTGTAGCTCCCATTGGCCGGGAACTTATTGACAGCTTACTGAGGACAGAGAAGGCAAACCTGTCAGATAGCCAAGAGCTCTTTGTAAACCAGCTAAACCTGACCCAGATGAGCCTAGAGACAGAAACCACTGAGGGAGGGGAAGGGAGATCAGATAGGTGTAATTAATGCCTTTAAAAAAAACAGCCCAAAAAAACAATTTTCTTCACGGTCCCCAAAACTTCACACACACTGTTCCCTCTCCTCCCCTCTCTCAGAATGGTGATCACACTCTCAGCCAGGGAACAGACCAATTCCTTTTGAAGTATCAAAGTTTACTGTAAGAACACACAGTGCAAAACATGACAGAATACTACACACAAGCCAAACATATTCCCAAATGCACGCTTTTGGCAGGCAGGCTGTAACTATGCTGGCTTTGGTGGGACCCAACGTAGAGTACCAATTCAGGACAAATTGCTTAAAGCAGGGCAGTTACAGCTCAAGGCTGGGGTTCCTTTGCACACCAAGGCAAACCAAACCAGCAAAACAGAGACTACTTCGGTTTTACCCCACTGGCTAACCATAAGTTACACAAGCAATTTCCTTAGACACTCTAGTTTCCTAGTATCACCACCAGTGCCTCTCATTATGTGGAAGAATGGTTATGAACACCAATACCTCAGTAAAAGAAAAAAGATTCTCTCGATCCCAAAGGATCAAGCCCCAGAGCCAGGTCAATATACAAATCAGATCTTACCCACAAATCACACTGTTGCCAGTCCTTTAGAATCTAAAATCTAAAGGTATATTCATAAAAGGAAAAAGATACAGATGAGAGCTAGAATTGGTTAAATGGAATCAACTACATACAGTAATGGCAAAGTTCTTTGTTCAGGCTTGTAGCAGTGATGGAATAAACTGCAGGTTCAAATCAAGTCTCTGGAGTACATCCACAAGGGGAGGGATAGCTCAGTGGTTTGAGGGTTGGTCCCTTCCAACCCTGATATTCTATGATGGGTCATTCAGTCCTTTGTTCAGAGCTTCAGTTTGTAGCAAAGTCCCTCCATAGGCAAGAAGCAGGATTGAAGACAAGATGGAGGAGCTGCAGCAGTCTTTTCTAGTCTCTTGCCATGCTTTCTTTGTTCCAAAGACAAGCTATCCAGCACATGGCATAGAAAAACCTTAGAGTTCTGTCCATAGGCATGTCCCTGCATACCTTGCTGAGTCACAAGGTCTATCTGCCTTCTCTCAATGGGTCAGTTGTATAGCTGATCGTCTTTAATGGACCATCAAGCAGGCTAGGCACTACTGACACCAAATTGTCTGGGGTTTCACCCAGAAGTATACCATAAGTTTGAAATACAGACAGGATAGAGCCAATACTTATAACTTTAAATACAAAAATGATACATACATACAGATAGCATAATCATAACCAGCAAACCATAATCTTGTCTTAAACACCTTATCTATTATACAAGATTTGGTGCCACTACAGGACCTTGGTTGCAACAATGATCTATACGTTCACAGTTCATGTCAATAATATCACAAAGGCAGAAAGGAATTCTAGGAACATAATAATGCAAATATAAATCTGTGCATTGTAAACAGAAAAAGAAACACACTGAAACAGATACCTGAGCATTCAAATAAAAAGAATCTGTGTAAGCAATTCAGTAACTGAGCATTCTTACTACAGGATTTTTATGAATACAACTATAGACTAAATATGTGCTTTGGTTTTCCAGTCTGAGAATCCAAGTACAAAACAAATTAATAATGCATTGTGCTTTGATTCAGGAATAAAGAGAGGTAGAAATGGTATGTTGCTAGCTTGGTAGGCTTGGCTTTTTACTGGCTCCCAGAACTAGGCAGCAGCAACAACCCTTCTCCACTTGCAGTTTCTGATTTATTTTGGCCTGGACATCCCTTTTCTCCTCTGGAGCAATTTCAAGCAAATTTTTCAAGCGAATATTCTTTGATTTTTGCCTGTACATTTCTGGGAAGGGCAGCCTGGTTTCTCCTGGTGGGGAAGACACCTTCCCACGCCTCTGAAACAAGCTCTAGTGACATCATCACTGTGAAGACACTGGCAGCATATGGGCCCAGGCAACATCGAGCTGCCTTTCAGTGATGAATGTGGGAATTTTCTGTAATATTTTTATCAATGCTATGCATAGCAGTGACTCATTTGGCTTGGTATTGCTATCCAGAGGGTGCAGACATGTTAAAATAACGTTCCTGGGGCACTGCAAGAGAAATTAGATGTTTGTATCACTTGTCTGGGGTGACACGAATGGCTCAATAAGCACTGAGTGGAACCAAACCACCAATGGAGGATCTGGAAACACAATGGGAGCCCCAGTGACTGCTCTACTGACTTTTCACAATGGGAGACTTTGGCAAGCAGAACACATGAACTCAGCGTGACTTTGCAGCAGGACGATGATGGACTGAGAGGTACCCAGAGGCTGTGATAAGAAATGGGCTCACAGAGTCACGGAAATTCTCACCTGGGGGACACAGGCAAAAGAACAGAGAGCAGCGAAGCCAAAATGAATTTGACAGCACCTTGGCTGGATGGCACCCTGGTTGTAGCTAGTCTGAACTTGGTGTTAACTTTTGCTTCTCTATGTAAACCTAAGGACTTCCAAGTGCTGTATTTCAGTTGACTAATAAACCCTACTCTGTTCTGAAAAGGCTGACTGGAATCACCGCAAATACTGAGAGAAGTGCATGGATTCCTGAAGGGAGTAAAAGTCTCTGAACAGGAGTCTCCTTCAGTCAGACTTGCTGGGCAGAGCTCACAGTGAGAAACAGGAGTGCTAGAGCCCTGATGCCCAGTCTCTGAGGCCATGTGGCCTACTCTTATGCAAAAGTGTGACCATTTGGGCGTCTGGCACACTACAAGGGCATTCCCAGCAGACTATCTACAGGCCAGAGCATAGCACAGATCCTGTAAATCTGTAACACCTTCTCTGGGCCTTTGGTGCACCACAAGACATCAGTCAGAATGATCACTGCCTGTAATAAATTTAGCAGTATTTACTACACTATCCCTACACTTCCCCAGGACTCCCAACCCCTCATGAATAGAGGGTTTTAAAAGAATGGCAATATACTCACCATGTTGGGAGCTGCTGAACAGTCCTGAAGCAAATGGCAGCCAGTCTGATCACTTCATATTTTTATGAAGATCTTTCTGATAACATTTTAGGCAGTTGTAACACTTATTTCCTGTCTGCTAACCCTTTAAATCTAGCAATCTCTGTCTGGTTGCTTACCAGCAGCCTCGGCTAGGCTATCCTCCATACCTGCTTAAAGACTTCCCTTAATAAGGGCGGGGGAATAAAAGAACAAAGGAGGACAAATTCTCTGATCTGCTCAAGATCTCTGAGGCCAGGGCACACAAAACTAGGGAGTGTAGGGAGCTCTTCCTTGAGGAAACATAGAAGGACTGAGAGATACATAAGGAAGTGCACCGAGACAACATACAGCTCCTCAAACTCAGATGTTCCAAAGCACTACCAAGGAAAATACCCACAGACTTACACCCCAGCAGCCATGGCACTTCATGGACAATTCTTTCTTCCTAGGTTGTATGCACACACCCCAATGCCCCCCAAATAGGGTGACAAGACAGCAAGTGTGAAAAATCAGCACAGGCATGGCGGGTAATAGGAGCCTATATAAGAAAAAGACCCAACAATTGGGACTGTTCCTATAAAATCAGGACATCTGGTCACCCTACCCCCTAAGTATCAGCATAGCCTGCCACAGTATGCCTTTCACTGAATCCCAATGGAAAATAAGAAGAACTACTGTGACTACACTTATACTGAGCTGTAATTCATCCCAGGGCAAGCAGCCTCTTGTACTTTTTTAGTTGTTTTACATCTTTTTAGAAGTACTTATGTTGTTTATTACTGCTCAATAAAATTTTATTTTGTGAAAATTGTGATTTGTTGACTTTATCTTTCAAAAGACATGTGAACTCCTCAAATCAGTACTCTCTCACCAGATTCATAAAGTGTTAACAATGCGTTTAAAATTAAGAGACATGCTCTCAAAGTTCCTTCCCCACTCTGAACTCTAAGGTACAGATGTGGGGACCTGCATGAAAGACCCCCTAATCTTATTCTTACCAGCTTAGGTTAAAACTTCCCCAAGGCACAGATTTCTTTCTTGCCTTGGGAAACAGCTTAGGTTAAAATCCTGATACGCTGCCACCACCAAGCGATTTAAACAAAGAACAGGGAAAGAGCCCACTTGGAGACGTCTTCCACCAAAATATCCCCCCAAGCCCTACACCCCCTTTCCTGGGGAAGTCTTGATAATCATATCCTCACCAATTGGTACAGGTGAACACAGACCCAAACCCTTGGATCTTAACAATGAAAAAGCAATCAGGTTCTTAAAAGAAGAATTTTATTTAAAGAAAAGGTAAAAGAATCACCTCTGTAAAATCAGGATGGTAATCAGATTCAAAACATAGAGAATCCCTCCAGGCAAAACCTTAAGTTACAAAAAGATACAAAAACAGGAATATACATTCCATCCAGCACAGCTTATTTTACCAGTCTTTAAACAAAAGGAAATCTAACGCATTTCTAGCTAGATTACTTACTAACTTCACAGGAACTGGAAGGCTGCATTCCTGATCTGTTCCCGGCAAAAGCTTCACACAGACAGATCCTTTGTTCCCCCCCTCCAGATTTGAAAGTATCTTGTCCCCTCATTAGTCATTTTGGGTCAGGTGCCAGTGAGGTTACCTTAGCTTCTTAGTGAAAGGATTTTGCCTCTGGCCAGGAGGGATTTTATAGCACTGTATACAGAAAGGCGGTTACCCTTCCCTTTATATTTATGACACATGCCAACTACAATTTATTCAAAAATCAATACATTTGTAATAAGTAAATGCGTAATTAATTCCAAAATAAAACAAAAGCAGCACACTGACTATCGCACACTGGAAAAGCGTACCCCTAAGGCCTCCGTAAGATGTACGGCATCTCGACAAGCTACGGTAGTTATTCTTGTGTCAGGCTGCTCACAATCAGTTTTTCCACTTCCCCCCTTCACCCTGCTGGTAACACTTCCTCCTTGGCTTTGCATATAGTACATAAAGCACAACATACAGCAGTAACAAAAAGAATATTTGGCTCACTGAGATCTGGCCTAGACATGACATATCTCCAGCATCCCTTTAATCTGCCAACTGCACTCTCCATGGTCATTCTGCACCTGTTTAGCTGATAATTACAGCTTTCCTTGTTTCTGTTCAAGGTGCCCAGTGGATGACTTCATGAGCCATGGAAGCAAAGGGTAGTCTGAGGCCCAGAGAATCACAGTTAGCATTGCAACCCCACCAACATGAATGTGCCATTAGAAGAAAAACATCTCTGCATGCCGCTTTTCAAAAAATCCTGTATTCTTAAAGATGTGAGCATCATACACTTCCACCCAACAATCATGTCACTGAAACATCCCTAGTGATCAACCAATACTTACATAAATATGGAAACATACCTCTTTCTGTATATGCATGCAGAAGCAAGGTTGGGAGGGGGAGGGAGGCAGAATCAGGATATGCATTTATCAACCTATCACAGTCTGGCAAGACAACTGCGTCAAATATCCCGATTATTTCCTGCATATTGTCAAGAGCCACAATCCTAGGCAGCAAGACACACTTAATGGTGTTACACACCTGGATGACAACCATCACCACTGGAAAATCTTTCCAACACCTAACTGAATGCCCACTGACTTATAACAATAAGGGATTACAAGCTTCTATAGCACAATAACCATCCATTTCTAGAGCTGGGCAAAGTGTTCCAGACAAATAGTTTATTCTCCAAAAAATGCAGTTTTAGATCAAACAAAACTATTCATGAATTCATGCTGAGTTCACCAAATAGTTTCAACTGAACCAAAAATGTCAAAATGAAATGTTTTGTTTCAATCCAAAAAAAAATTATTTAGACTTTCTGACATTTTGACAAAACCAAAGGAAAGTAGGACTACGTTCACAAAAAAGCAAGAGGAGGATAAAGTGGTGCTGCTGCTGGTGGCCCAATAACTATCCACTGTCATTTGTAATTGCGATCCATAGTTATTCATTAACAATGGATAATAACTGACCGAGAGATAGCAAGAAAGAGTCTATAGGTTGGTGGCTAGGACAAAGTCCCGTACCAGAATATCCCATAGCCCAGTGGCTAGGATACTCTCCTGCAATGTGGGAGGATCAAGTTGAATCCCTTCTTCTCATCAGGCAGAAAAGAGAACTGAACCTGGGTCTCCCACACCCTAAATAAGTGCCCTACTCACCGGGCTAAAGCTTATAAGGGGAGGCACCATCACTACCAACTCCTCGTTTTCTTTACAGTGTCTTTTTTTTTTTGTCAAAATGCCTGAAAGTCTAAACAAATTGATTTGGGTCAAAACAAAAAGAAACATTTTGAAAGTTTGGCTCACAACTTCAGCAATTTCCCCTTCTGTATCCCAAAGTTCTGCAGCCTTCATTGACCATTCCAGAATTGCATAAGGATCCAATCCCACCACTCAGTGCTTACTTCACAGGCCAAAAATGTTACTCTACTATGCGCAGCTGGTCATTGAATGCATGCAGAACCTAGCCAGTTCCATTCTTTGTCCACATCATACACTCTTCCACAATATTTTCATTTTTGTTGCTGCACAACCAGTTACTGTGGTAATTGAGGTGCTGCAAATACAGTAACTCCTCACAAAGTCGTCCCGGTTAACGTTGTTTCGATGCTGATCAATTAGGGAATATGCTCATTTAAAGTTGTGCAATGCTCCCTTATAACGTTGTTTGGCAGCCGCCTGATTTGTCCACTGCTTGCAAAAACAGCAGCCCTTTGCAGCTAGCTGGTGGAGGCTTGGAACCAGGGTGGACCAGCAGCCCCCCACTCCCCTAAGTTCCCTGTGCAGCAGCCGCCCAGCAGGCTATCAATTGCCGGCAGTTCAGCTGTCCCTCCCACAACTGCTATGTGCTGCTCCTGCCCTCTGCCTTGGAGCTGCTCCCAGGAGCCTCCTGCTTCCTATTTGGGGATGGGGGGGCTAATGTCAGGGTTCTCCCCGCTCCTGCCCCCCGCTTACAATTGTTTGCACCTTTGGACTTTGGGTATTGTTGCTCTCTGTTCATGCAAGAAGGACCAGGGAAGTAAGTGGGTGAAGGAATAAGCAGCCTAACAGGTGTCTTCCTGCTTTTTTATGAGGACTACCTGGACCTGTAGAGAGAAGTTCCTACCTGTGGTACTCATGCACCCAACAGACATGCTGTCAAGTGCAGCAACTCTGGGTCTGGGTGGAATACCTGACTGCGGTTGTGAGAGATCAAATCCGAGCAGTCTGGGGGCTGGATCAGAGACTGTATGGACATCTGTAGTAAATCTGTCAGTCAGAAATGCCTTGGCTACTATGAAGCCACCAGAATGATCATTGCTGTTTCTCTTTTGATCTTGGAAATCACCCTGACAACCAGGAGAATTGGGCAAAAGGTATACTGGCAAGCCTCTGTTCTACTGTAGAATGAAGGCACTCTCTAGTCAAAACAGACGAAGGTCTCCTCTGGGACAAAAGTTCTGACATTTGACTGTCAGAAGTCTGATAAATTGTCGCTTATTCCCAGGAGATGAAGAGTCATTGGTGTTACACTATTCCGATGGCACTAATTCCAGAAGTCAATGGCTCCCGCGCAGAGGGGTGAGAAGCAGGCACCTCCTTGCTTGTTTATATAGTGCATGGCTGTAGCATTGCCTCTGAAGATCTGCATTATCCAATTTTAAAGGACAGGTAGGAACATCATGCAAGCCAGTTCTAGGAAGTTTACATGAAGCACCATGCCACTTGGTGACCAAGGTCCTTGGATCTGTAGATAGTCCAAGTGAAATACTCAACCTGTCCTTGTCACATTCATTATTAGTGTCTTTGTTGGGAAAGAGATTGAAAAGAGAACACCTTTCTGTCTAACCACTAAGCCAATTCTGCAGTGATATGAGGTATTATGACCTTCTTGTCTACTGCGTTTTGCTGGCAAATAAACTGATCTCAGTCAGAGGTGAAGGAGCCACAAATGAAAGTCTAGCGAGCAACATCACATACATACATACCGACATGCGGCCTAAACTACAAGGCATGTTTGTATTGCCATAGCTAGTCCTGATGTCACCTGGAGTTAAAGTCCTCATAGAGACTGCAATCTGTCCATCTGGAATTGATCAAGGCTCCTACGGACTCTATGGTTTGTGACAGAGTAAGTGACAAGAGGACCAACCAGGTGAACAGCACAGTCCTGGCTCACTGATGGTTCCCACTGTGACCTGCCTCTGACCAGCCAACTGTCCAAATATGGGTAGACGGATGCCCTGCCTTCTTCAATGGTCTGCTACCACCGTAAGATTTTTCATGATGACCCTTGGTGCCATGGAGAGCCTGAATGACAGTATCTTGTACTGATAGTGATTTGATCATACTGTAAATCTCAAGTACTTCCTGTGAACCAGGAGGATGGCTAGGAGTAAGTATGCATCTTAAATTGAGAGCCATGAACTGGTCTTGAGCCTAAAGAGATTGACTGATGAAATATTACCATCCTGAACCTGAGGTGTCATATATATTTGTTTAGTGTCCTCAGGTCTAGAATAGGACTAAGACCCCCTTTTCTTCTACAGTATAAGGGAAGCACAGGAAGTAAAACCATCTTTCCCATACTCATACAGAACCTATTTTATGATTCCTAGGTGAAGCAATGAAGCCACTTCTTGTAATAGATTTTCATGAGAAGAGTCCCCAGAGTGGGTCAGAGAAGGAGGGTGAGTAGGGTACAGAAGCAAAGGGATAACCATCGGTGACTATGTCCAACTCCCTTTTGTCCACAGTGATATCAGACCAAGCCCAATAAAATGGGCCAAGGCTGCTTCCAAAGGTAGTTGCTTGTTCCTGATGTGGCTCTTAAGTTCCTGTCTGGCTGATGGGGGTGGAGTGTGTGACAGAGGAGGCAAAGTGTACATATGCTGGTACTGCGATTATTTCCATTGTTGGTAGTCTGCCCTAGGAGCAATGACATGACCGTTGCCTCTGTTGGGGCTGACATTTATAGGGCCTTCCTGTATGAGGCATATAAATCTCCAAGTATCTCTCAGTGTGGCCCTGCAGTTCATTAGGTAGTAGAGCACTTCCTCAGTCCTAAAACTGAAGTGCTCCATCCTCCTGAATAGGAAGGTATGGATGGTATCTCATACCTCTCTTAGTATCCCCAAGCCTAATAGCCATGAGGTCCATCTCATGGTCACGGCAGTGGCCATCAACCATGTAGCAGTGGCTACCTGCCAAGCTGTCCTCTCAACCATCTGGCCGCCTTTCACAATTTCCTTCATCTTGTCTCTAGCATCCTGAGGTAGTCTGGACTGAAGGTCTTTTCCATGTCAGAAAATTATACGTGGCAAATAATGTCTCACATAGTTCGCCCCAGAGTTGCAGGGAGGCAAACAAGTAGGCTTTGTGCCCAAGAAAATCCAGCTAAATTTTGCAGGTTCTTCTCTTTCGGTGTACCTTTCAATTACTTAGATTTTTCTGTAACACTGACTACTAACGATCCCAGGTTTCAATGAGAGTAACAGTGGTCAACATTTTTCAGGGGCATCTGATAATGCTTCTCCACCTTTTTGGATGTGAGCTGAATAGTGGCTGGACTTTGCCAGAGACCTTTGGCTGGCTCAAGAATGACCTCACTGATGGGGAGAGCAATCTTGGCAGGAGCTGATATAGTCCGGATGTCAAGGAGTTCAATCATAGAATCATAGAATAACAGAGTTGGAAGGGACCTCTGGAGGCCATATAGTCCAACCCCCTGCCCAGAGCAGGACCAGTCCCAACTAAATCATCCCAGCCAGGGCTTTGTCAAGCCTGACCTTAAAAACTTCTAAGGAAGGGGATTCCACCACCTCCCTAGGTAACGCATTCCAGTGTTTCACCACCCTCCTAGTGAAAAAGTTTTTCCCTAATATCCAACCTATATCTCCCCCACTGCAACTTGAGACCATTACTCCTTGTCCTGTCATCTGCTATCACTGAGAATAGTCTAGATCCATCCTCTTTGGAAGCCCCTTTCAGGTAGTTAAAAGCAGCTATCAAATCCCCCCTCATTCTTCTCTTCCGTAGACTAAACAATCCCAGTTCCCTCAGCCTCTCCTCATAAGTCATGTGTTCCAGACCCCTAATCATTTCTGTTGCCCTTCGCTGGACTCTCTCCAATTTATCCACATCCTTCTTGTAGTGTGGGGCCCAAAACTGGACACAGTACTCCAGATGAGGCCTCACCAATATCGAAGAGAGGGGAACGATCACGTCCCTCTATCTGCTGGCAATGCCCCTACTTATACATCCCAAAATGCCATTGGCCTTCTTCGCAACAAAGGCACACTGTTGACTCATATCCAGCTTCTCGTCCACTGTCACCCCTAGGTCCTTCTTTGCAGAACTGCTGCCTAGCCATTCGGTCCCTAGTCTGTAGCGGTGCATTGGATTCTTCCGTCCTAAATGCAGGACTCTGCACTTGTCTTTGTTGAACCTCATCAGATTTCTTTTGGCCCAATCCTCTAATTTGTCTAGGGCCCTCTGTATCCTATCCCTACCCTCCAGCGTATCTACCACTCTTCCCAGTTTAGTGTCATCCGCAAACTTGCTGAGGGTGCAATCCACACCATCCTCCAGATCATTTATGAAGATATTGAACAAAACCGGCCCCAGGACCGACCCTTGGGGCACTCCGCTAGATACCGGCTGCCAACTAGACATGGAGCCATTGATCACTACCCGTTGAGCCCCACAATCTAGCCAACTTTCTACCCACCTTGTAGTGCATCCATCCAGCCAATACTACTTTAACTTGCTGACAAGAATACTGTGGGAGACCATGTCCAAAGCTTTGCTAAAGTCAAGGAATAACACGTCCATTGCTTTCCCTTCATCCACAGAACCAGTTATCTCATCACAGAAGGCAATTAGATTAGTCAGGCATGACTTTCCCTTGGTGAATCCATGCTGACTGTTCCTGATCACTTTCCTCTCCTCTAAGTGCTTCAGAATTGATTCCTTGAGGACATGCTCCATGATTTTTCCGGGGACTGAGGTGAGGCTGACCGGCCTGTAGTTCCCACGATCCTCCTCCTTCCCTTTTTTAAAGATTGGCACTACATTAGCCTTTATTAGAGTTTATGAGATCTCTCCTATATAACCATCATTTCTATACCCAAGGCCTCCACAGTGTGCATGAGCAGATCCTGGAAGGCCTTAAAATTGTCAACTGTCAGGGCAGGGGCTGGTTCAAATGCCTCATTGAGTGAAAATAATTCTTTTGGTGGAGACTGGAGTTGCTGCTGTTCTGGCCCTAGCTCTTGGCCTCTGACTCCAGTGTTAGTGTACTAGGTAGTGATGCCACAAGGGAACCTGATCTCCTCTTTCTGAATGTGCAAGAAGGAGACCTGCTACAGTACAGAGGGATCAGTGGTCCCCACTAGTGCAAATATGGCCAGGGTGGTATGGGTACTGGCCAAGTTGCAGCTGATCAGCCCATTGTCACTCACACCTGTGCAGGATTGGTGCCCTGTGAGGTGGGCTTCTTCTATCAGCTCTGAGGTCACTTCCAAAGGTAGTGGAGAGGCATCCCTGCTGGACATAGAAGAGAATACATAGTCTGGTCACAATGACATGGAGTTATATATTCTCTGAATGGTGGTGCCAAGGAGTGATGTCTTGGCTCCAGTCTCAGCATTATACAAGTATCAATGTTCCCAGAAGGAATCCCGACAGTTCTTTGTGGGTATACCTTGGGCCGCTAATTGGTGTCTGTGCCAGTACCATAACCAGCAATATCAGCTCACTTAATCTCACTCCTTTGGCAAAGGACTTGGATGCCTCTTTCCCCCCTCTACCGGGTGGTGCCTCTGTTTGGAGTCATGTTTGCTCTCCGCTTGGCTTCGGCTATGAGTTGAGGCACTAGCTCTGATGACTTTGCCTATGCTGAGGGAGCCAGGTTGGTCAGAGTAAGCTGTGTTGAAAGCCCCAGTGCCAAAGTATTCAGCACCTATGTGACTGGTGCCAATTTCAACCAAGTTTTCTTTCCCTGCCTTCCTCTCAGTAGACCCTCAGAGTATGGTAGCTACTCAGTGGGGCACTTGCTAACACCGCTGAGTTCCTTTAGAGGTGGATGTCTCCTTCTGGATCTGAGTTAACATGCATAGGTTGCTTGAGCGAGAGTATTAGCTACATGTCCCTCAACTTATGAATCTCAGATGAGGAAGATTTATTCACCAAATACTTCTCAGGGATACAACTGTCCCTGAAAGAAAAACAGACATCAGTTATGCCCAACGGCCAGAGGACTGAGCATTGCAAGTTGGGCAAGAATTAAACCTTGGGGGTTTACAGCCACCACAGCAGCTGACACTAAGCGCCTCTCCCCATTATACAGGCATACCTTGTAGACTTGGGGAGGGGAGGGAGGGAGGTAGGGAGAGAAGACATCCAAATGAAAGTTAATGATGTAAAAGAGATGAAGGATTTCTACGAAATAAATAAAATATAAATGGATAAACAAATAGTTTAGAAATTCAGCTCAAAGAGAGTAGCATGTTGTACACTCACCAGGTTCCATCTCCCGGCCAGGGGTGCTAAGAGGGAACAGAGTGAGGGTCATGGTTACAGCACTGTCATTCATAGTGGCAACTCAGTCATTCATAATGACTATGGGAAACAGAAAGGGAAAGAGTGAGAATGATTCTATAGGCCAGTTAGGGCACCCACCTAAACTTCAAGTCCTTGTTGCAATGACTTTATTTATAAAAAGTGGAACAGCTCCAATAGAAGAGACTCTCAAACAGTCATACCACAATATTCCATAGTCCAGTAGTTTGGATAAGATGTGGGAAACTAATTTCTAATTACTTTTCCTCATTAGGTAGAGGGAGAAATTGAAGTAGGGTCTTCTATATCCTGTGTGAATTCCATAACCAATGCGATAAAGGTTATAAGGAAGGTCTCCTCCTCTTTCTCCTTCCCTCAGCCCCATCTGTTTTGTGAATCTAGTCCTCCTTTGCTTTTGTCAAAATGCCCAAAATCAAAAGAAAAAATTTTGAGATGACTTAAACAAAAATGTTTCATTTTGAGCCAACTCAAAATTTTGACTTTTCAATTTCCCAAAATTTAGTTTTCACTTCAACCTGAAACAAATTTTTTTTTGCTTGTTTTCAGTTTTTTTGAAATTACCAGTGAATTAAAAATCCATTATTCACCCTGCTCATAGGGTAACACTTCATTCACGACGTCACACAGGAGCACAAAGAGGCACAGGGCATATGCATGTGCAGCTCTAATAGACACTGAATTCAAAAAATAATTTGATCTTGTATATGTGGTGCTCATGTGCACCTATAGTGGGATCCATACCGACACAGTACTGTACAAGAAAAAAGACTTGAAACATATTTTGCTTCTTAATGATAGATAACAATATTTTGCTGCTTAATGATTTGAAAATGTAAATCAAGACAAATCTGATCCCTATGGTTAAAACTTATCACTGATTTTTCTAAAAAAAAAAAATCACTTGTTACTCACAGCTCCCTCCAGAAGAAGAAAGGGGAGAGTTCATGTACCAGCAATGCGGACACAGGTAGGCAACCGTTTTCATGTTCTCTCCACAGCTACTAATGCGGACAGTGGACTAGATGATACATCTGAGGGAATGGAGCAAAAAGGAGACTCCGCCAATTGGAAGGCATGAGATGTACTGTCTTAGGGAAAGGAGTCCCACGACCACTGCTCCCAAGAGAAGGAGGTGCGTGGTGGTGGTTGGGGACTCCCTCCTCAGGGGGACTCCGACATCTATCTGCCGCCCCGACCGGGAAAACCGAGAAGTCTGCTGCTTGCCAGGAGCTAGGATTCACGATGTGACAGAGAGACTGCCGAGACTTATCAAGCCCTCGGATCACTACCCCTTCCTACTTCTCCACATGGGCACCAATGATACTGCCAAGAATGACCTTGAGCAGATCACTGCAGACTACGTGGCTCTGGGAAGAAGGATAAAGGAGTTTGAGGCGCAAATGGTGCTCTCGTCCATCCTCCCTGTGTAAGGAAAAGGCCCGGGTAGAGACCGTTGAATCGTGGAAGTCAATGACTGGATATGCAGGTGGCGTCGGAGAGAAAGCTTTGGATTCTTTGACCATGGGATGGTGTTCCAAGAAGGAGGAGTGCTAGGCAGAGAGAGGCTCCACCTAATGAAGAGAGGGAAGAGCATCTTCGCAAGCAGGCTGGCTAACCTAGTAAGGAGGGCTTTAAACAAGGTTCACTGGGGGAAGGAGACCAAAGCCCTGAGGTAAGTGGCGAAGTGGGATACCAAGAGGAAGCACGAGCAAGAGAGCGCAAGAGCGGAGGGCTCCTGCCTCATACTGAGAAAGAGGGACGATCAGCGAGTTATCTTAAGTGCCTATACACAAACGCAAGAAGTCTGGGAAATAAGCAGGGAGAACTGGAAGTCCTGGCACAGTCAAGGAAATATTATGTGATTGGAATAACAGAGACTTGGTGGGATAACTCACATGACTGGAGTACTGTCATGGATAGAAATAAACTGTTCAGGAAGGACAGGGAGGGCAGAAAATGTGGAGGAGTGGCACTGTATGTAAGAGAGCAGTATGACTGTGCAGAGCTCCGGTATGAAACTGCAGAAAAACCTGAGAGTCTCTGGATTAAGTTTAGAAGTGTGAGCAACAATGGTGATGTCATGGTGGGAGTCTGCTATAGACCACCAGACCAGAGGGATGAGATGGACAAGGCTTTCTTCTGGCGACAAATGGATGTTACTGGATCGGCCCTGGTTCTCATGGGAGACTTCAATCACCCTGATATTGGCTGGGAGAGCAATACAGCGGTGCACAGACAATCCAGGAAGTTTTTGGAAAGTGTAGGGGACAATTTCCTGGTGCAAGTGCTGGAGGAACCAACTAGGGGCAGAGCTCTTCTTGACCTGCTGCTCCCAAACCAGGAAGAATTACTAGGGGAAGCAAAAGTCGATGGGAACCTGGGAGGCAGTGACCATGAGATGGTCAAGTTCAGGATCCTGACACAAGGAAGAAAGGAGAGCAGCAGAATACAGACCCTGGACTTCAGAAAAGCAGACTTTGTCTCCCTCAGGGAACTGATGGGCAGGATCCCCTGGGAGAACAACATGAGGGGGGAAGGAGTCCAGGAGAGCTGGCTGTATTTTAAAGAATCCTTATTGAGGCTGCAGGAACAAACCATCCCGATGTGTAGAAAAAATAGTAAATATGGCAGGCGACCGGATAGGCTTAAGAGTGAAATCCTTGCTGGTCTTAAACACAAAAAAGAAGCTTACAAGAAGTGGAAGCTTGGACAAATGACCAGGGAGGAGTATAAAGATATTGCTCAGGCATGCAGGAGTGAAATCAGGAAGGCCAAATCACACTTGAAGTTGCAGCTAGCAAGAGATGTTAAGAGTGATGAGAAGGGTTTCTTCAGGTATGTTAGCAACAAGAAGAAAGTCAAGGAAAGTGTGGGCCCCGTACTGAATGAGGGAGGCAACCTAGTGATAGAGGATGTGGAAAAAGCTAATGTACTCAATGCTTTTTTTGCCTCTGTCTTCACAAACAAGGTCAGCTCCCAGACTACTGCACTGGGCAGCACAGCATGGGGAGGAGGTGACCAGCCCTCTGTGGAGAAAAAAGTGGTTCAGGACTATTTAGAAAAGCTGGACAAGCACAAGTCCATGGGGCTGGATGCGCTGCATCCGAGGGTGCTAAAGGAGTTGGCGGATGTGATTGCAGAGCCATTGGCCATTATCTTTAAAATCTCATGGCGATCAGGAGGAGGTCTCAGATAACTGGAAAAAGGCTAATGTAGTGCCCATCTTTAAAAAAGGGAAGGAGGAGGATCCGGGGAACTACAGGCCAGTCAGCATCACCTCAGTCCCTGGAAAAATCATGGAGCAGATCCTCAAGGAATCAATTTTGAAGCACTTAGAGGAGAGGAAAGTGATCAGAAACAGTCAGCATGGATTCACCAAGGGCAAGTCATGCCTGACTAATCTAATTGCCTTCTATGATGAGATAACTGGCTCTGTGGATGAGGGGAAAAAGCAGTGGATGTGTTATTCCCTGACTTTAGTAAACCTTTTGACACGGTCTCCCACAGTATTCTTTCCAGCAAGTTAAATAAGTATGGGCTGGATGAATGGACCATAAGGTGAATAGAAAGCTGGCTAGATGGTCGGGCTGACGGGTAGTGATCAATGGCTCCATGTCTAGTTGGCAGTCAGTGTCAAGCGGAGTGCCCCAAGGTCAGTCCTGGGGCCAGTTTTGTTCAATATCTTCATTAATGATCTGGAGGAGGGCGTGGACTGTACTCTCAGCAAAGTTTGCAGATGACACTAAAGTGGGAGGAGAGGTACGTACGCTGGAGGGTAGGGATAGGATACAGAGGGCCCTAGACAAATTATAGGATTGGGCCAAAAGAGATCTGATGAGGTTCAACAAAGACAAGTGCAGAGTCCTGCACTTAGGACGGAAGAATCCCATGCACTGCTACAGACTAGGGAGCAGTTCTGCAGAAAAGGACCTAGGGGTTACAGTGGACGAGAAAATGCATAGGAGTCAACAGTGTGCCTTTGTTGCCAAGAAGGATAATGGCATTTTGGGCTGTATAAGCAGATCAAGGGATGTGATCATTCCCCTCTAGTTGACATTGGTGAGGTCTCATCTGGAGTACTGTGTCCAGTTTTGGGCCCTACACTACAAGGATGTGGAAAAATTGGAAAGAGTCCAGCGGAGGGCAACAAAAATGATTAGGGGACTGGAACACATAACTTATGAGGAGAGGCTGAGGGAACTGGAATTGTTTAGTCTGCGGAAGGGAAGAATGAGGGGGGATTTGATAGCTGCTTTCAACTACCTGAAAGGGGGTCCCAAAGAGGATGGATCTAGACTCTTCTCAGTGGTAGCAGGTGACAGAACAAGGAGTAATAGTCTCAAGTTGCAGTGGGGGAGATATAGGTTGGATATTAGGAAAAACTTTTTCACTAGGAGGGTGGTGAAACACTGAAATGGGTTACCTAGAGAGGTGGTGGAATCTCCTTCCTGTGAGGTTTTTAAGGCCCTGCTTGACAAAGCCCTGGCTGGGATGATTTAGTTGGGGATTGATTCTGCTTTGAGCAGGGGGTTGGACTAAATGATCTCCTGAGGTCCCTTCTAACCCTGATATTCTAGGATTCCCCTCATGGACCATGAGCTGGCCTTTTGAAATCAAGAGAAAACACAATGAAAGGGCCCTTGATTTTTAGGAAGATACAAATAAGATTCTAGCTGCAAGGAGCAGTGCCAGCCAGGCTACAGCTGATGGCTCAAGGCCTGCTATAAGTTCATTAACAGTTAGATGCCTGCAGATAACCCGCCTGGGTCAGCAGCATAAGACGCAGTTTACTCTAGTGCACCAGACAATGGCCAGAACTATAGGAATAATCCCACACCTCTGACACTGACTCTTTATATGGCCTTAAATACATCATTCAAAATTTTCAAACTTGAGCTCCAAAAGTTAGGCACCTAAATACAGAAATGCTCAGTATCTCTGAAAATCAGGCCACTCTTATTTAGATACCTAACTTCATATACCCATGTTTGAAAATACTGGCTTTAACCTTTCTGTGCCTCAGTTTACACATCTTTAAAATTAAGACAATACTTCCCTCATAGGGTAATTGTGGTAGGTGTTTAATGTTTGTGAAGCTCTATAGGTGTCCTAACACTCACCAAAATGCACAGAGAATCCCAGTTGATTTGAACAACTGTCCCTGGCAAAAGAATTCTTGGGACTTACTTACATTCACTACAAAATGTCATCATGATGGAATATGACTGAAGCGCCAAGTTAGCTAACATGAAGCTGAACACAAATGACTGGTCAATACAGACGAGGGCAAATTGTGTTATACCTCACATCAAATACTAATGATTAAACTCTCGGCCAAGATGATTTACTGAAACACTGTACTGCCTCTATAAGCTGTATTTGGGGGAAAAAAACGCAAGCACTCTCTCATATTGGAGATCCAATGTACGAAACTACTCAACTCTTTGAAGCCGAGATTACTATTGATGAAGAACCAGATAACTAATCTACTAGGATATTCTCCAAAATCTGGTGGAATTTCTGCAAGGTAGAAATGAAGGGCATTTATTTTAAAATTTTCTATTCTTTTTTACCCACTTTTAAAATAATATCTAGTATTGCAAGACATGACACAAAGAGGGTCAAACATCTATAAAGTAGAAATGTTAATAGCATATTTAAGATTCCTCTCTAATCATAAAGTTACTAAATTCACTCTTCCAGTTTGCTTTCCACCTCCTATATTAGCAGGATGTATTTTCTTTTAAATTCAGAATGAAAATATGATTAGTAACTAATCTTTTCTATAAAAGAAAAATGTTCTTCCTAGTCCATTTCTCTCTCTTTCCCTATTTTGTCAGTCTACGCTTTCTCTTTTCTTTCCTCCTGGCATGTTATATCTGTTCACAACTATTTTAGCAGAATGCCGAAGAACTTCCTCTTCTTTCAAATGCTGTTAAATTCATGTATTAAAAAAATCAGTTCCATTTGGACCACCTCTTTCTACATCAAGACCAATAAGTAAGAATTATTTAATTTTGCAATTACAGAGTTAACTTCAACAGCTCTTCAGCACTAATTAGCAACAATCTGTTAAAACAAGACTTTCATCTCAGAGATTAAAAAAAACAACCGAATATACGTGCCGTGTAAGAATAGTAGTGGAAAAAAATCCATCTAGCACCAGCATTAAATAACAAACCACCTACTAGACTGAACTATTGTGATGCTTAAATATGAAACTGAAATTCCATTTTCAAAGACACACAAAGTAATTTATCAGAATGTGCAATACATTTCATAAGAAGCTTTCATTACCCTTCATTGATCATACTCATTTAGAAATTTGAATTATGAAAAAGGATTTATGTTACGGAAAGTTTTAATTTTATTTCATGGTACTTCAGCCAACCAAGCCTTTTTAATTTCATTCCATTTTGCTTTTCACTTTATGAAAAAAATTGAAAAAGGATCCTGTCTTATGAATAATTTCATACCAATAAACTGAGCTACTAAAATGTATTACAATACAAAAAGTTTTACAAAACTACAAAACATGTAAAGTCATAATCCAGAATGTCGTAAAATAACATGCAGAACCTGAAATAAGCAGTGACTGATTGGGAGTTCCTTCCAAGTTAGCTTATTGTTGGGAAAGGACTTCCCTTAACCCTTTCTCCTTTTTACCACAAACTTGGGAACTATTAGTCTCATCCTGAAGCACCAGACCAGGCACCTTTAACACCACCAGCCCCAAACACGAATGAATATCAATGCATAGAAGTCCTTGCCCCACCAGTCCACACACTTGTATTGAAAGACCAGCTCCTCCCATGTCCAGCAGCCCCTAATTGTTAGCTCTTGTGAAATGCACAAAGAGGAGAGATTCCCCACATCCTCCCAAATATATCAATTCTAACTGGCCCTTTCAATTACTTCCCTGAAAAGCTTAATACCACAGCATACTAATAGCAAACAGCTTAGATGGCATCCCCTGCCCCAGAATGTTCACTGTACTCTTATATACCCAAGACTGAACAGCCTGTGACAAAATACTCCTAGTCAGTCATGATAAATGTCTGTGTTTCTAATGGTTTCCTGTCAAAGTTCTCAGGAAAACTCTGCAATTCCTACTGATGTACCCTTGTTAATTCAATGGCAGAAGGAATGCATGGGCCACATCCCACTTAATGGGTGAGCTTGGACAATACCAGCCAGCCCCACAGAGTTATCATTTGAAGTTATGTCCAATGACATTCTGCCTGTAGTGAGGCAGAGTGGCCTCCCTCCAAGCCAGAGAGCAAGAGACCACTACAATTCCCCTCGTAGGCAGAGTCTAACGAGCCCCATCCCCTGCGGCGGAAGCAGAAGAGTGTGGAAGAAAGTATAAAAGGTGGGCCCTGCAGCTCAGCTGGGCCAGAGCCAGGGGAGGAGGCAAATGTACCCTGCCCACTGCAAAACTCCAGAGCTGAACCTGCACTGTACAGTGCCCCACCCCACACAGGACACCAACCCTGGAGTATAGTTGCCAGGACTGCCACCAACCATGTATCCCAAGGAAACCGAAGTTCCTTGGACTACATAGCCTATCCCCAGACTCTGGTACAGGGTGGATTTCATTTAAATCATGATTTACATCACTGGTCAGGAAGACTCTATTTAATCATAGTTTTCCACATAAAAGTGCTTTTTCTTGTTGGTTGTTATCTTAATACATATTCTTCACAACTCAGAGATAGATGTAGGTTTCATTTTTAGAAGGTACACACTATACATTTTTAAACAGTGATTTATTTTGAAAACTTTTCAGATTCATTTTCTGATATAGCTGTAAAACTAATGATTGTTTGGTTCTTTCATTTACCAAAGGTAATTGAAGCAGATATTTATGAAGTCACTGGGAGGTGAACTATCTCCAATTCAACAGGTTAATCATTAATGTTCGGAGGACCTTCTTGCCATGCTGTATTAGGAGGAGAACATCACCAGACAGACATCTTGGAGAGCTATACTCCACCAAAGAAGTTTTTTTGTTATTTCCCGGGGCGGTATGAAGCCACTGTAGCACAGCATGGTCGGTTTACAGGTGGAAACGCCATCCCCAAAACGTATGGGCATAGCTTTTCCAGAACGTAGACAATGGCGTAACATTCTTTTTCATGGACTGATCAGTTGCTTTCCCTCTCAAACAGCTTCTTGCTGAGAAACACTACATGATGGAATTCTTGATAAGGTCCTTCCTTCATTAAAACTGCTCCCACACCACGTTCGGATGCATCTGTGGTTACTAGGAACGGTTTGTCAAAGTCTGGGGCCCTTAGCACAGGGTCAGACATGAGTGTCGCTTTAAGCTGGTTAAAGGCCTTCTGACACTCTTCAGTCCACTGAATGGCATTTGGCTGTTTCTTTTTGGTTAGGTCTGTCAGTGGGGCGGCAATTTGGCTGTAGTGCGGTACAAATCGCCTGTAATATCTGGCCAAGCCTAAGAAGGATTGAACCTGTTTCTTTGATTTTGGGACAGGCCACTTTTGGATAGCATCCACTTTGGCCTGTAGGGGGTTGATAGTTCCTTGACCCACCTGCTGTCCAAGGTAAGTCACTCTGTTTAGGCCTATTTGACACTTCTTAGCCTTAACAGTTAGTCCTGCCTCCCTTATGCACTCGAAGACTTTTTGTAGATGTTCCAAGCATTCTGCCCAGGAATCCGAAAATATGGCCACTTCGTCAAGGTAAGCAACTGCATATTCTCCCAATCCTGCTAAGAGATCATCTACAAGTCTTTGGAAGGTGGTGGGTGCATTCCGCAGCCCAAAAGGGAGTACATTAAATTCATAAAGCCCGACGTGTGGCAAAGGCTGACCTTTCCTTGGCGGATTCATCTAGTGGTACCTGCCAGTACCCCTTGGTTAAGTCCAAAGTAGAGATGAACTGGGCCCGTCCCAGTTTCTCTAATAGTTCATTTGAGCGTGGCATTGGATAGTTGTCTGGGCGAGTTACAGCATTTAGCTTACGGTAGTCCATGAAAAAACGTATCTCCCCATCTGGTTTGGGAACTAGAACCACTGGAGATGCCCATGCACTGCCAGAGGGGCGGATTACACCCATCTGTACCATATCCTGGATCTCCCGTTCTATAGCAGTTTTAGCTTGAGGAGACACCCGGTAAGGTTGGACTTTAATTGGTTGATCTTCAGGAATTTTATGGAGAGTGCACAGTCTCTCAAAGGTGAGAAAATATTCAGCAATATCACTGGATTCATCATACTGTGGACATAGTCGCTCCCATTTGTGGATTGTTGGGGAAGGATTGTTATCCAGTAGATTCCACTCAGCCTTTGCCTTCTCCATCTCCAGTGCATGCTTCCTCTCTTTTTCCTTCTCCACCTCAGCATGCTTCCTCTCTTTTTCCTTTTCCTCCATTTCTTTTTCCCTTGCCTCCATAGCTCTCCTGTGGGCAGCCTCCCTTTCCTCCTCAGCATGCTTCCATTCTTTTTCCTTTGTCTCCACAGCTCTCCTGTGGGCAGCCTCTTTGGCTGCTTCTGCTTTGGGCTCTGTCATGTTTGCCTCTCTGTTTTTAACTAACTTTACAACCGAGAGTTAGAAATAAAACAAACAAAAAACTTGGCTTGTAAAATTTTGCTGTGCTGTAACCGAATACCTATGTTCTCTGACAGTGATTGTCAGCCTACAGAAAAATCCTTAAAAAAAACCCTAACACCTTTGTCTCCAGGCAAATAGACAGAAAACCCATCTAGTTGCTCTTAGGTAAAAAAAAAAAAAAAAAAAACTTCTTCAGGTCTGTGAAGACTTGTGAATTTCCTGCAGGAGGCTAACTAACCTGCCTGTAGATAGAGAAAACTCCAGCTCATAAAAGACAATTCCCTTTTGTCTCTGCTCTGGCCCCCAAGCAGAGACAAAAAAACCCCTAACTGCTTTCAGCTGAAAACCTGCTTTCCAGCAGCCCAAAGGGAAAAAAAATTCCTTTTTAAAATCTGTGCTTCTTGTTCAAAAAATCTCAAATTGATCTCAAGATGATTTCAAGTTAATCCTACCACTCTGCCACCATGTCAAGGTTCCTTCCCCACTCTGAACTCTAGGGTACAGATGTGGGGACCTGCATGAAAAACCCCCTAAGCTTATTTTTATCAGCTTAGGTTAAAACTTCCCCAAGGTACAAACTATTTTACCTTTTGCCCTTGGACTTTATTGCTGTCACTACCAAGCGTCTAATAAATATATAACAGGGAAAGAAGCCGCTTGGCAACATCTCCCTCCCCCCCCCCAACCCTCCCAAACCCTACACCCCCTTTCCTGGGGAAGGCTTGATAAAAATCCTCACCAATTTGCATAGGTGAACACAGACCCAAACCCTTGGATCTTAAGAACAATGAAAAAGCAATCAGGTTCTTAAAAGAAGAATTTTAATTGAAGAAAAAGTAAAAGAATCACCTCTGTAAAATCAGGATGGTAAATACCTTATAGGGTAATCAGATTCAAAACAGAGAATCCCTCTAGGCAAAACCTTAAGTTACAAAAAGGCATAAAAACAGGAATATACATTCCATTCAGCACAACTTATTTTATCAGCCATTTAAACAAAACAGAATCTAACGCATATCTAGCTAGATTACTTACTAAATTCTAAGACTCCATTACTTTTCTGTTCCTGGCAAAAGCATCACACAGACAGTGAGAACCTTTGTTTCTCCCCCCCCTCCAGCTTTGAAAATATCTTGTCTCCTCATTGGTCATTTTGGTCAGGTGCCAGCGAGGTTATCCTAGCTTCTTAACCCTTTACAGATGAAAGGGTTTTTCCTCTGGCCAGGAGGTATTTTCCCTTTATATTTATGACAATTGCCCAACAACAGCCTCCCACATGCTATCATTCAGCATCTCTGACTTGCAGTTCATCAGTACAGACAACTTCTTGTCCTCCCTGACCACCCTTCCATTGATACGGTTTTTTTTTACTCTCTCAATGTTTCATATCCTACACTCAACTGTTTTGTGCCCCTAAATACCATTGCAAGGTCCACCCTTCCAACCCCAGCCCGGGCTCATCTTCAACATCTGCTTCTCCTATTCCTGTTCTTGCACTGCAGTGTCTCTGGCAGATATCTTGTGATCAGGCTGACTTCCTCCATTACATATTTGTTCTCCTGTCCTCCTTCCGTTCTGCTGTCTCCCTAGCTGAACAAGTCAACTCCAACTTAACTGAATCCTAAGACCACAGTTTCAGCCACCTTTTCACCACCTTAGACTCACTCCTCAAAACCTTTTCCTTCTGTCCACAATTCACACTCTGCACAGGACCTTGTAGATTTTTCCAGAACAAAATTGACAGAATATGACATAACCCCTTCCACTCCCTCAACTCTCCTTCTTCCCGTCACAGATGCAGACATTTATCATTTGCTTTTCCCTCCTCAAATCCCACTGCCTGTCTCAGTGACCCCATCCCATCTCCTGAGCTCTCTGGGGCTAGATAATAAAAGCATGCTTTAGATTCACCCACCTTAAAAAACAAAAACCAATGCCCTAGACCCCACTTTCGACTCCAATCATCACCATATCTCCATTCTCCCTTTTCTCTCTAAGATCATTGAATGCACTATCTACAATCACTGTAGAGTTCCTCTCCTCCAGTTCCATCCTAGACCCTCTCCAATCAGGCTTCCATGCCTTACACTCAACTGAAATAGCTCTCGCCAAAGTCTCTAACAACCTCATTTTAGGCAAAGTTCAGAACCAGTACTTCATCCTCAGCTTCCTTCAACACTGTCATCCAGGCTCCTCTTCTTGAAATCTGATCTACCCATGACCTCTGTGATTCTTTCCTCCTACTAATACTCTTCTTCCTTCAGCGTGTCCTTTGGCACGTCTCATTCCCCCATCCAACTTTTTGTAGGGGCACCACAGGACTGTGTCCTTCTCCCCCTTCTCTTCTCCCTTTATAACTTATGTCTGGCTACTCTCATCTGAAAACACAAATAAAACTACCATTTCTATGCTGATAACTTACAGATCTACCTGTACTTTAACCTGTCTCCTCCTTTCGAAACAAAAATCTGCAACTGACTTTCCATCATCTCCTCATGGATGTCTACCTGTCAGCTCAAGCTCAACATGGCTAAAACAGAGCTCTTAATCTTCCCCTCCAAATCTTCTCTGCTACCTCTTTTTTCTATCATTGAAATCACCACCCTCCTGCCTATCACTCAGACCTGTAAACTAGGCATCATCTTTGTGACAAAGTGCGGTTTTCCCCCTTGTTATGCTGCATGTGAGTCTTACTGTCCTGTATTAATACTGTGTGCCTCAGTTTCCTTGTGTACTGTACCAATGCCTCGGTGATGGGAATAAGGGAGTGTGACTTTTGCGGAGACCCATAGGGGCAGATGAAGCTGCCCAGCTGCCTGAACGTAAGCTATGGCTGATGCCCTTCATAACTTGAGAAGCAGGAGGGGGAATGAGATCAGGTGACATTTTGCCTGGGAAGCAGATAAAACCCGGGGAGGAGCAATGGGTGTGTCAGAGGCCAAGCAATGGGGTCCAGCTCAGTCTGCTGTGGGTGACTTGAAGAGGGGGGAGTCTAGGGTGTCTGACCCACGGTTCCCCCAAGATGCATGTGGCTGAAAGTCATTGATTTCTGTGCTAACAAGTTCTGTTCTACGCTGTGTACCTGTCAACTAAAAAAACTTCCATTTTACACTCTGGCTGAGTCACGGCTGACTGCAGAGTTGGGGTGTAGGGCCCTTTGGCTTCCCCAGGAGCCCCGCTCAGATGGACTTGCTGCAAGAAGTGCACGATGAATGGGTGTGCTGAATTCTCTGAGGTCAGATCTAGAAAGACTGAAGCCGTATAGGCTTCTTGCCCTGGCAACAGTGTGCCATGCTACCTCTCATGCTTGGGGGGACACCCTCTGTAAACATTCACAAAACTAATCATATTCCACCTTCAAACTCTCCTTAAAGTTCTCCTTTTCTACGATACCTACAAAAAACTTGACAACAGTTATGCTGCTGTTGTGCTGAGATCACTGCCTAACATGCTGACCAATACGGTCTCATTGTCTCCTTGTACTTGTCATCTGTCTTTATCCATTTGTCATCTCTTTTTTTAAACTCTTTGGGGCAGGTATTGGCTTTTTGTTCTGTGTCCATACAATGCCTCTCCCAGTGGAGTTCCTGGCCTATGACTAGCACCTAGGAGGCTATACAGTAATACAAACAACATCAGAGAGTCTATGCATCCCCATAACTACACATTAAATTGTATACGACACTTATATTTTAATAAGACTAGACATTGCTTAGTCTACCTTTCACATACAAGGTATTCATAGGTCCTGAAAGCAGACAGCCAATTGTCTGTAGCTCTGGTCACTCCAGTTTTTATGGAGGTGTCAGGGTTTCATGCTGCACAACATCCATGGGTAACAATAAGAACAGTTCTATATATAGGAGAGTGACGCCATCCACAAATTCACCCATCTACATCTTCATTTTGATAGCATTCTCATTGGCATAGCTGTCTGAAAACATCCCTGCTGGCTGGGAAAGTCACTGTACCATTAAGCTCTTTCAGGGTCCATAAGCTGCAGCCAATCTTTGTCCACTGCCATTCACCCACTGCCCACACAGTCACTGTGGTCACCATTTTTCTGGAGTCTCTGCAGCTGCGCTGGAGCCACTCACTCAGGCTGCCCATTGTCAGTGTAATTCAGAGATTTCTTTTGGTGGCATGCCAAGGAAGTTTTCAAGACAAAATCTGACACTTGGGTAAGTGACAGGAGACCCACTATTGGTGCAAACCTAACTGTGAGATCCCTGAGGAAGCATGAGGTAACTGTGGCATTCTGAGTTTGGGGTTACTACCTCTGTGGATAAGGACAGAAAGGTAGGAGGGCTAGTCCATTCAATGGGAGAAAGTAAGGAATGCTGAGCAATATAACCACTTCTGGTTCCCTACTCAGCCATTTGTTTTAGAAAGATACTCAGCACGTCACCAGAAAAACTGTCTGAACTATGCTGACAATACACAGCCTTACTGAGTGGCTACAGAACAGCTGCAGAAACTTCAATAAAATGGCAACCATAAGCACTATGTGAGTTATGGATGAGTGACAGTGAACAAAGACTGGTTGCAGTTTTTGAGCCTTGAGAGAGCCTTACTTCTCTTAAGCTTCCAGGGAAAGGAGTGGAAGGACAAAAAGAGCAGCTGTATGGCGTACCAGGGGTCCCAATTACCTCCAGCGATTTATAGATTCCTTGGCTGCAGCAGTTCCCACCTTTACAAAGGTACACAACCCTCCTGCAACAGCCTCTGGTCCGAGAGCTCCTCAGCTGTGTACTTGTGTTTTCCTGGTGCTCCCTGCTTTCTGCTCTGCAAGGGGGTGCAGGAGCTTTGTCTCTGTAGTTAGATGCCTGCTGCTCTGCCTCCCACTGCTGCTCATAGGGCACAGAGCTCCTTTAAACAACCCCCTCTCAAGATGACAGCTTGGTTTGTGACCTTCTTTAGGTGTAGTAGCTCATTAAGGAGAGGGAAGAGAATGATTCCTAAATGTGGCAAGCCCAAAGGATGGTACATACAGACCACAACAGGAGGGAGCACAAGCACCAGGAGGCAGAGGAAGTGGAAATGGCAGCGGCAGCAGTAGCAGAGTCTTCTTTTCAAGAAAAAATCCAGGGGGCAAAAGGCAGAACCCCCTACCTTTGGTCACCCTGACAGTTGTAAGAGCAGACCCATGAGGTAGGCTTCCAGGTGACAGTCAATGATGTCACTATCATTCCCCTCTCCTTGGGCATATTCCAACCCTCCCAGGACCTGCTAGCCAATGCAGCCATTTTCTCCCCAAAAAGAGAAGTGAAGAGGAGTTGCTCTCTCCTCACCTCTCTCCTCTTAACAACTCTGGCAAGCAATATTCAGTTTAAAAGACTGGACTGAATTACTGAACAATTACAGGTATTTTATAAACTCAACTTCCAGATAATCTGTCAGTTTAAAAACTTCAACAAGTGCTGAAAATTTACATGAACTTAAATGGGCCTGATAGTTTGGCAATATTTTAGTCAGAGATAAATAGACAAACTTTAACACAGAGGGTGAAAACGGCACATAAACCACAAGACAATAATTAAAATTAGCTGAAAAATGAAGGTGGAAGAACAAACAACAAAGGGCTCCTTTCAACATGAGTTCATTTAAAGGTTAGCAAGCGAGTCCTGAAAAAGATGTAGAAGATAATTCAATTCACTTGCAATGTTTCCAACGTCGAAGGAGACAGATGTAAAGATTCACGTCATGTTTTATTCCTTTTTGCTTTCCACCTCCTCTTTTTCAGAGGCTGCCATTCAACACCTTGATTTCAGCCCCTGCTGAGCGTCAGTATTGCTACTCTATGGATGGACTGGTAAGAAATGATGTATGGAAAATGTGATCATCACTCTCTACTAGATATTGAATACATTACTCTTGTGATTCTAACATTCACTATCCCCCAGGACTGCAGATCTGGCTTACTTGCTGAACACAGAAGAATAGCATTGTAATAAACATTATGCACCTTACCCCATCCAACAGAGTATTTGTTAAATGTGTGCGAAGATCTTTACGAAATGGAAACTCCAGGTTAGATACATGAAACACTGAGTTATCTCTGTCAATCATATAAACTTCATTCTTGCCATCAATCATCATCATATACCTGCAACGAAAACATTAAAGATGACATTATACTTTGAACTATCTCCTCTAAATTTATAACAGATATGTTAATTGTAACTGCCTTATTAGTTTAATCAAATGTACTCAACAGAATGAAGCTATAAAAATGCATTAAAATGGGAAGTTTTATAGGTAATCATATAATGATCATTACTTTAGAAAAGTGCCTTTTTATCCTCAAATAACTACAGAGATATTTCAATACCTAACATTTAGCTTATATAGGTTAAAGTCATAAATAAGCAATTTTTATCTATAAAGATGACTGACTGTTGAACAGATATTACAACACAACAGAGGTCTGGGGCCTATAAGTATGAAACTTTGTGACTCAAACAAAAACCAGAAAAAAAAATGGTTATCTTATCAGATGGCTGTAAAAACTCTGGACCAGATCCCCAGCCAGTGTAAATTGGCATAGCTCCATTGACATTAAGAGAACTATGCTATATACAACAGCTACTGTTCTGGTCCATTATTTATTATTTGCATTGCAGTAACACACAAAATCCCAGTCAGTATTGGGGCCCCTTTATGGCAAGCACTGTAACAAAAGCAGTCAGAGACAGTACCCCCCCCCCGAAGTACTTAAACCTGCGGGGTGGGGGAAGGGAGTGCTTACTATCTTGAGAAATTAGTTTTGTGATTGCAGCTCAACTGCAAGTGCTTAAATCCTCTACCGTTAATGTATTAGTTCTGATAGACTACCCTAGAGCACTAAATATTGTATTCTATGGTACAAATGGCAGATTCCTTAACTTAGAGGGACATGTACAGATCTTCTTTTAGTAACTGTTCCTTCAGTCTATATTCCAGTTACTTTCACAGCAAGCCATATGGAAAAACCTTATCAGTATAAAACCTTTTGCGATTTCAACCATCCACGTCAAATTAACATTTAAAATGAAAGTTTTAAAGAGATTCAAATGAGCTTTCGTATTTGGAAAATTTTCAACTCTATTGAACTTAGACACGCCTTCATAAAACCTCAATATTTTTCATAATTCAAGATTCCTGGTTCTCAAGGGACAAGTCATCCTCCAGTAGCCTTTCCTAAAAGTCACTAGCCCTAGTAAACAGCTGCAAGCCACACCCAGAGGACCTCTGCTGTCAGAAGGACAAAGCAAGTAATAAGCATCTCCAAAGAACCCTTTTCCCAGACAGTTTAAGATGACACAGAAGCAGTCTCTTCCAAAGATTCTGCCCTAAAGTCTTGCAGGGGAAACGCACAGCTTCATATGTAGTTTATGTAAATCTTTTCTTTCAATATTTTGAATACAAGAAACTATTACAGTTTAGCATAACTAGCATTCTGTGCTCAAGAGACCACGATTTGGAGGGGCTGTTTCAGGTCTGTACTGAGTTGCAATGGCACAGAGCTGTGTGAGGAAATGCTTTAAATTGTTACCAAGAGCTATACAGAGCACTGAAACTTTTATTTCTTTATACATATGAAAACCGCTGCACACGCCCACCTAGTGCTATGAGCACTCATTTCATAAATTAAATTTCACAATACAGTGTAAAGGACTGCTCTTCCCATCTCAACATACATGAATATTCACCAGCTAATAAGAAGATTAAAAACAGACCCTCCAGTCCTCAGCCCACTCACTCACCATTACTGGAGGATAAAGATGGGATTTGCAGCATGCCAAGAAAACAAATTGTGACAACAGCAGACTGAGTTAGAGGAGCAAGTTCCAAAATAGAGAATCTCTTTCAGCCCTGGTCTACACTAGGACTTTAGGTCGAATTTAGCAGCGTTAAATCAATGTAAACCTGCACCCGTCCACACGATGAAGCCCTTTATTTCAACTTAAAGGGCTCTTAAAATCGATTTATTTACTCCACCCCTGACAAGTGGATTAGCGCTTAAATCGGCCTTGCTGGGTCGAATTTGGGGTACTGTGGACACAATTCGACGGTATTGGCCTCCGGGAGCTATCCCAGAGTGCTCCATTGTGACTGCTCTGGACAGCACTCTCAACTCAGATGCACAATTGTTTGCCGTTGCTCTGACGTAGGGAGGGGTGACTGACGACACGGCTTACAGGGTTGGCTTACAGGGAGCTAAAATCAACAAAGGGGGTGGCTTTACATCAAGAAGTATTTCAGGCAGGACTTCACGGAGGGTTTCAATAAGAAATGGTGCACCTAAGTTATTGTTCTTATTGGAACAAGGAGGTTAGTCTGGCCTCTGATTGATACATGGCTAGATTTACCTCGCTGCACCTTTTCTGTGAGTGACTGCAGTGTGACCTAGAGGAATGAGTCCCCTAGACGGGGGGCGGGGGGGATTTGCAAATGAGTATAAAACAAATCTGGTCTATTTCTTGTTTTGATACACTCCACCTATCTTTTAGATCTTTGGCTGGCAGCAGACGGTGCAGAAGGACTACATGCCATCCACATCTCATGGCTGCTCGGCAGAAGATGGTACAATAGGACTGCTAGCCATTCTCATCTCTTGCCTGCCCGGCAGAAGATGGTGCAAGAGGACTGCTAGCAATCCGTATCACCTGCCTGCTCACCATAAGACGGTTCAATAGGACTGACTGCAGGACTAAAGAGAATGACTTGATCAAGTCACTCCAAATTTAGTCCCTGCGCCCATGTCTGCCCAGGCGCTCCTGATCGACCTCACACAGGCAACCAGGAGCACCTCGGACATGACGATGACGGCTACCGGTCCTATTGCACCGTCTGCTGCCACAAGGCAATGGGTTGCTGCTGCTGTGTAGCAATGCAGTACCGCATCTGCCAGCACCCAGGAGACATACGGTGACAGTGAGCTGAGCGGGCTCCATGCTTGCCGTGGTATGGCATCTGCACAGGTAACTCAGGAAAAAAGGCACGAAACGATTGTCCGCCCTTGCTTTCACGGGGGGAGGGAGGGAGGGAACGGGGGCCTGACGATATGTACCCAGAACCACCCGCGACAATGTTTTAGCCCCATCAGGCATTCGGATCTCAACCCAGAATTCCAACGGGCAGCGGAGACTGCAGGAACTGTGGGATAGCTACCCACAGTGCAACGCTCCAGAAGTTGACTCTAGCCTCCGTACTGTGGAAGCACTCCGCCGAGTTAATGCACTTAATGCACTTAGAGCATTTTCTGTGGGGACACACAGAATATATAAAACCGATTTCTAAAAAAACGACTTCTATAAATTCGACCTAATTTCATAGTGTAGACATACCCTCAGTGTGGGGCTGGCCAGCACCTCCCTCCTTCTCAAAACAAAAAAGCTCCAGTTTGAGCACCTCCACTAATTGCAGCTTCAACCAGTGTGGTACACAGAAGTAACATCTCAGGTAATGAGATTCCAAACCATTTACAGGTTTATAGGTTAACTCCACTACTGAATTCTAGAAACTTTTTGGAAGCTAATGCAGGCCCTGGAGCACTGACTAAATGGTATTCTGTGCTAGCTTCACTTTCCAAATGGCTTCAAGGAGTAGCCCCATGTAAAGGGCATTACAGTAATCTAATACTTAGTCAACAGAAGCCAAGTCCAACATGGCTGAGGGCAGAGATGAATGTCATCAGAGTACTGAATACTCCAACACCGCAGTCCATGTGTCTCCTCCTCTGCCCATTTTGTGGTCTCAATATATGTTGAACAGGACTCGTGATACTACTAGCTTCTTTAAGAGCTACTGGTATCCTTTCCCATCCTCACTCTTGATAGGGAAACACTGAAAATTTCAACCAACAATGGACTTACCCAATGGCCTGCACCAACCACTAAGTACCACGGTCCAACTCACTGATTTACCACAAAGCCAGAACCCCCAGAAACTTAATAAGCCATACTGACTTAAATTTAATCAGAGACGATTTCATGTTTGCCTCTGAGACGCTGTTGTGTTTCCATGACAGTATACCATTCAGAATGAATCTTGGCTGTTATGATTGCAAAGTAAAATGAAATTTCTTCACAGTGAAAACACCCAAGGATTTACCATGTTGTCAATCACTCAGAAGAGTTGGGTTATGGAAGACTGCACAGAAAATGTAGTAGTGGTGAAGAACTTTTGGGGCTTTTTGTGCCTCCCAGATATGGCATGTAATCTTAAACAAACAAACAAAAAGTCACAGTTGTTCAGACTTAACTTAATAAGACTCCCCTCAGCATTTAATCTGTTAAAGATCATTTGCGCACTGTAGTGACCTATGGAGACAAATCCAGCAGACTATTTAGGAGCCATTATATTCATAGTGGAAGACAAAGATTACTATAAAATTCTACCAAGTGTTCAGATAGAAGAACCCATTTATCCCACAAGAATGTCTAGAAGACCACTAGTTCCCTCAAGCTCCAAGACTGGAACATCAAGATAGATCCATCAGGTTTGAAGTTGAGGCACACCTACCAAAGGAGACAATAGTCAATCTACCCCTGTAACCTTGGTGCCTGACTCAAACACCAAATCACTTTCTTTCAGATATAGAACTAGGAATACGAAGATTAGTGTTTTAATCAGATATTGTGATCACATTCATATAAAAGTGATTCTAGGCCCATTTTAGATTTGCATTGTAGCCATTCTAGATGGATGGATGAAAGAAAACGACTACAGCCAAGCGATTATAATGAACAGCAAGGAAACTGTGAATGCAAAATTGGCTACTTTGTTTTAAACTCACTAATAAACAGAGGTTTCCTAACTGTTGTCGATGGACTGCTCATGGTCCACAGGTAACTGGCAGGTCACATGGTGCTGGCTCACCTTGATCCTGGCTGCAAAATTGCATTAAGACAATTAAAAATACATTAAATACTTTCCTAAAATTACTTTTCCATGTAAGCAATTGCTGTAGTTGCCACAAGGATATTACATGACCACAAGTAGGATAGGTGGTTCATCCAAACATGAATAGGAGAGGAGGTGGTCTACTTCTACTATGATTTCTATTAAGATGTAGTTCACACTAAGAAAAAGTTTGAGAACCCTTGCACTAAAACCTTCAACTAAAGATACTTAAAAGGAAAATGATTTAAATGAAAAATAAAAAAGTGACTCAAAATGTAGGAACACTGTTTAAGAGATGCCATGTCCATTAAAAGAAAGTTAATTAGATGTAGAGATTCCCAGACTTGGCAGAATTTGAATTTTCTTTTTTAACTTCTGTGGATGATATTTATGTTTATTTTAAACACTTTTTTCTGATGTTGATGGATTTAAATTTTCACAGTTGTGGACAATTATGGATGGTCAGACAATTATTTAATTATTGAAAAAGTTAAAGCTTTATAATCTTTTAAAACACAACATGTGAACATCACGTTAAAATATATAAAGTATATAGCCTTAAATCAAACTAATAAGTTCTCAAGCAGCATTTTTCTTAATCAAAATTTACAGATAGGCAGAGTATCATAGGAAATATTTTCATTGGTTTGTGAATGTAAGGTGAAATACCCTTATCGACATTTACCGATAAAAATCTAATTCTTCCAAGACTACCCATATAACTTTCATAGATGCTAAAGCCAGAAGGGACCACTATATTCTGACCTCCAGCATAACACAGGTCATCAATCTTTCCCAATACAATTTCTGCTTGAATTGGAGCACATATTTCAGAAAAATACCCAATCTTGATTTAAAAATTGCCAGTGAGGGAGAATTCGCTAGTTCCATTGGTTAATTACCCTCTCCGTTAAAAATGTCGACCTTACATCCAGTCTGAATTTGTCTAGCTACAACTTCTAGCCATTTGGATCTTGTTATACCTTTTGTCTGCTAGACTGAAGAGCCCATTATCAAATATTTGTTCCCCATGTAGGTACTTATAGAGCGTGATCAATTCTCCTCTTAACCTTTTCTCTGTTAAGCTAAGCAGATTGTGTTCCTTGAGCCTATCCCTATAAGGCATGTTTTCCAATCCTACAATCAACATTCTTCTTGCAGTACGGACACCAGAATTGGACACCATATTCCAATAGTGAGTATATCAGTGTCAAATGCAGAGGTAATATAACCTTCCTAATCCTACTCGAGAGTCCCCTGTTTATGCATCCAAGCATCATTTAACACACACACACACATATATATACATATATACATATATATATATATATATATATATATATATATATATATAGTGGTGTGTGTGTATATACACACAATATATAGACAGAGAGAGAGAGCGCGCACGCCCATGTAATCAAAAAACCTGAGGTCATCCTTATTAATAATGTATTTTCATCAAAAAGGATTTTTTGCCATCTTTCCCATAAGAGAATTAGTGCAACACTTTAAAAAAGTTAAATTAAATTGGTTGGCACATAAAATGATAGACTACAGAGCATGGGGGAAATCAAACATATGTTCTGCTTAATGTGTTTATATGTCTGTGACAGTCTGTATTTTTATGTCCACCCCTATTTCAAGACAATGATAAATGTTGTACAAACTATGCTTTCTAAGGTATCATTTGAAAACTCATGTTTTACTGATCTTTATTGTCCTGGTAAAATATGTGTGGCAACACTGTATATAAAGTTATAAGATTCTACTGTGTGGAATTTGAGGAAGCAGCCACAAACCAGTTCCTCAGAGACAAAAGGCAAACTGACACAATGAAATCAAATGGATCATCACCTGGTTAGATGGCCATTGTTTGGCAGGAAAAAGGGTGAGAGAGAGAAATTTACATATTGGCAAAGAAACAGCTGGAAATTTCCATCCCCACAGACTTCCTGTATCCTGAACCCCAGCTGGAGAGGATTCTCAAAAAGGAAAAGGTATAAGAATGGGGAACAGATGCACCAAGGTAGTCTTCCCTTCCTCACTACCCACAGCAGCCACAACACCTGAGGAACAAAGAAACAGCTTTGGACTGAGGGAAGAATCCTGTCTGAAAGGAATTCAGCCAGTAAGACTGATGAAGAAGCATGTAGTGAGAGAGACTTTTGATCTGAATTAATTTAGTTAAATTAGGTATTTGTTGCGTTTTACCTGTTATTTCTTTGTAACCAATTCTGACTTTTATGCCTCATTACTTGTAATCAGTTAAAATCTATCTTTTGGTCATTAATTAACTTGTTTTATTCTTTTATCTAAACCAGTGTGCTTGTATTGAAGTGTTTGGGAAACTCCATTTGAGTTAACAGGATTTGTGCATATCATTTTCTATTAATAAAATGATGGACTTTTTATGAGCTTGTGTTGTCCAAGAGAGGGCTGGGTAGAAAAAGACGCACATTTCTAGGGGAAAATCTGCTGTTGCAAAGTTTGCAGACGATACAAAATTACTCAAGAAAATTAAGTCCAAAGCTGACTGCAAACAGTTACAAAGAGATCACACTAAACAGAACAAAATGACAGATGAACTTCAATGTTGATAAATGCAAAGCAATGCACATTGGAAAAAATAATTCCAACCACACACATGAAAAGGAGGGGGTCTAAATTAGCTGCTACCACTCAAGAAAGAAATCTTGGGGTCATGGTGGATAGTTCTCTGAAAACATCCTCTCACTGTGCAGTGGAGGTCAAAAACGCTAATAAAATGTTATCATAATAAAAATTAATATTAGTATAATGTTAGAAACTGTTAGGAAAAGGCTAGATAAACAGAAAATATCATAATGCCACTATATAAAGCTATGGTAAGCCCACATGTTGAATACTGCAGACAGTTCCAGTTGCCCCATCTCAGAAAATAAATATTAGAATTAGAAAAGGTACAGACAAGAGAAACAAAAATGATTAGGGGTATGGAACAGCTTCCATACGAGGAGAGACTAAAAAGATTACTGGGATTATTCAAGTTTAGAAAATAGATGACTATGGGGAGGCTATGATGGAGGTCTATACAGTTATGACTGGTATAGAGAAGAAGTCTTATTTACCCCTTCACACAACACAAGAACCAGATGTCAGCAATGAAATTAATAGGCAGCAGACTTAAAACAAACACAAGGAAGTACTTCACACAATGCATAGTCACCTGTGGAACTCATTACCATGGGATGTTCTGAAGGAGAAAAATCTAACTGGGTTAAAAAAAAAATTAGATACGTTCATGGAAAACAGTTCCATCAATAGCTATTAGCCAAGATGGCCAGGGACACAAAGCAATGCTCTGGGTGTCCCTAAATCTTCACTTGCCAAAAGCTGAGACTGGACAACAAAAGGATGGATCACTTGGAGTTGCCTGTTATGTTCACTCCCTCTTCGTCTGGCACTGACCATTTTCAGAAGACAATACTTGGCTAGATGGACCATTGGTCTGACCCTGTACATCTGGCCATTCTTATGATCTCTGTGCAAACGTCATATTCACATCAGTAAATTCTGTTGTAGATTAGATTAAAGATAGTATATATAATCCACAATTTATACTCCAACCCACTGACCATACTTAAAAATGGAATCCAGCCATCTCCACCAAATGAGTTTAATACATCCTGCTAAAGAGTTAATGGCCATTCTTACACATAACAGTGATCGGCATCATTTTGCAAACAAAAAGCACTGTTACAAATAAATTAAGGTTCAGAGTATTTCAGCAAAGTTCAGGTAGTACACAAAAACTATATTGCATGTTCTTTACAAAAGTATTACTTTAAAAAAAAAGGTTAAAATGTCTGGAAATTAATAATTAAGTGATCTAGCCAATTCTCCATTGCCATATAAACCATCCTTAATCATCATCACCCAACCCAACTTGCAATGCCTGCCCAAACTTAACCTTTTGCCCCTTACTCTTGTTCTGTAATGATATATGCTCTTGGCTGTATACAGTTGATTTCATATATTTATTAAATGTGTAGAGATTATTTTAAAAGGCATATAGTGCTAGCAAGCATCAAGCTATTTCAAGAATTCTATAAATTCTTTCTTTAATAGTGGAATGTGATGAAGCAGTAGGGCATCTACATGTGGATGATGTGTCTGCTAATATCACCTTGATCGATCAGTCCAACAGCCCTCACAGAGAGAGTGCCGATCACAACATGTCATTTGTGTTGTTCTAGCTGGTCCTTCAGCCATCAGCTCGACAGGCTGTAAATGGCACCGGACACCCGATCGGCATAGCGCACTGCAGCCCAAAACCCCTGAGCGATTCACCAGCCTCAGCCTCCCGAGTAGCTGTGATTACAGGCACGCACCACCGCACCCAGCCTCTGCTAATATGAAATGCATTAATTATATAGTATTGTACATTTATATAAACCAAAAGTTACATTGCAATGAGAGGTCCTGGAGAGCAGAGCCTTTCTCCAATAGCTATTATGAAGCCTACCAAAGCTCCCCCCCTACCGACCTTAAGTCCATAGGAGAAGTGGGTATGGGGAAAGAATGAAAGGGAAATAGAGGGGAACAGAAAGGCTTTTATTCACATTGAAAGTTTTCAGTGATTAGAGCCAGACAGGAAAAAAAATCTTATGAGGCAACAGCATCACTTTAAATATCTAAAGAATGGGCAGATTTTCAAAACTACTCAGCACCCACCAGTTCCCACTAACAGGTTTATATAGCGAGACACTTGCTTCAAGCTTAGCTATGAAGTAGCTACTGCCACTCGAACATAGAAATGACACTATTACAGAACTAAACCATTATATCCTTTGATTGCCATCCTGGGAATCTCTTCCTATTTTTCCAGCGTCACTGAGTTTGATAAACTGCTGGCAACAATGTTAGTTGGGAGAACAATTACACACAGATGGAGACAGATAGAGGCATCCTGGCTCATGGTCAGGTCCTCATAAGGATAGCCTGCTTTTTCTATTCTATTCTGTATGGCAGGGATGGACAACTGGCAGCCTGGGGACTGCATACACCCTGCCAGACGTCTTTATTTGGACTACCAACCACAGAAGAGGAGGCAGCTCTGCCAGCATCTGGAGTGAGGTCAGGAGCAAGAGGCTCTGCCAGCATGGAGTAGAGGATGGCAAAAGGGGGTGAAAGGTCACTCTTCCCAATGCCCAAAGGATGAGAGGCTGCTCCCTGGCATTTGCTCGAGTAAGGGAAGGAAGCACCAGTTCCTGGTTGCAGAAGGCTCGCTCCAGGACAGCGCTGGCAGACAGCACCCAGGGGTTGCCAAACAGGGGTAGTGTGTCCCTGGCTGCAAGGACCAGGGTTGGGGTGGTGTCAGGGGACATGGGCTCATCTGCCTTCCCAGAGATTGTGAAGCTGAACACATGCAGGCAGGTATATGTGACTGTGTGCAATGGTGGTGTTGGTGCAGGACTTGCTGCTCTGGCACATGTTCTCACAGCAGCAGCTGGGCGAGCTTTGCCAGACAGTAAGCGCCACTTCTTTCTCTATCACAAAAGCCCACCAAAGGGTTTTAGTGGATTTTATGGCCCTCTACCACCTTATAATTGCCCATCCCTAGTATATAGATTCTTCTATTGCGCTCATCACCAGCGTATATGAACATTTTTCAGTACTGCTTTAAGCAATGTGACTGAAATCTGTCACGTGTTTGTTTTCTCATTCCAGGGGTACAAGTGTGTGCACAATAGTGTTTTGTTTTGCTTTTGTATTTATTTATTTCATAGATATTTATTTATTATATAAAATACACACAAAACACACATTGTTATAGGTTCATATTGGAGAAGGCAAGGTCAAAGAAATGTGTGTTGCACTTTAAATGGACAGTGGTGAGGTTTGTGATTGTCTTTAGTTCTTGGGGAAGTTCATTTCAGTCTTGGAATACAATTCCATCTCTCTCACAGATGAGCTATACTCTTAATGTACAATTCCATTGTGCCAAAGGAACAAAGTCATCAAGCACAGTCTTCACCCCAGAAGGTTAGGGGATCTTTAAGATATCCAGGGCCAAGGCCATGGAGACTCTTGAAGATAAGATCTTGAACTTTATTTGAATTCTAAGAAAAGCCAGTGTGGAGAGTGAAAGACAGGCACGATATGCTCATGCTAGACTGTGTTGCTGAGGCGAGGCACTGCAGTGTTTTGTACTAGCTTGAGCTTCCAAAATACTAACGGTTTTGTGCCCAGTTATATCACATTGCTATCATCCATCCGACAGGTGACAGAGGTATGCATGACCGAAGCCAGGTCATCCTCTGCCAAGGCAGGACGAAATCTCCTAGCGAACCAGAGAGGATAGAAAACATTACTGGCAGGTGCTGCTATGTGACCGCTTAGCATCGGTGAAGAATCCAGAAGCACTTCTAAGCTATGGACTGAATTGGCCAATTGTGGATGTGTGGCTTCAACAAAAGATGATTGCCTCGTGACTGCACTCTTCAGAATGCTTTCTTCTACTCATCAGCAGCATCCTCTGTCTTGCTTAGATTCAGCATCAGCCAGCTGCTGTTCTGCATACATGAACTGATCTCCTCCAAGCACTGTGCCATCTTAGTAGTAGTGGTTTGGTCATATGTTGTGAATAGGTAGAGCTGTGTCTCATCTGCATATTGCTGGCACTTGAGTTTATGTTGTCTGAACAGTTCGTTTAGTGGTTGTATGTAAATGTTGAAAAGGTCCAGAAAGAAAACTGAATCTTGGGGTACTCCGTAAGCGAGGAGTCTAGTGGTGGAGCTGCAGTTTCCCATCACTATTTGTTGAATATGTCCCTCCATGTTGGGGTGCTGAGAGCCATTGAACCAAATTGTAAACCCTGTATATGATGGAAACATTTTCAAAAGTGATTTAGGCATTTAGTGGGCTCAAGTATCAAAGTCACTTTTGAAAATTTTACACAAAAACATTACATTTGTATATGCAAACATATTGTGCTATTTCAGTTCCTTGACCAATAACTCTTGAATATACTTTAAAGTGGATAAAATGAATAAGACTGAAATGAAGTTGAGATGGAAATAAGTTACCTGAAGGAATAAGCTATGTGCCTATCCCAGAAACATCTTTTTTTAACTGTGTATTTTTATTATTTCATATTTATTTCCTAAGCAATACATTACTTCTACAGAAGCACTAAATATTGATGCAGGCAGTTTGCTGTCTCATATATATATATATGATGCATACAAGCAGACCTAGCTGTACTGCTCCACTATAGAGCAGCATGCTTTATCATTAGCCTAACTGCACATTATTAATTTCTATATTGTGTCTTACTTCACTCTTGTTGTTCTACAGTCTATTATGATTCCTCCTCTAATATTTTTGAATACTTATAAAATGTAAAAATATTGAAAAGGACCAATTCCGGTTTCGTCTTCTCTGGGAAGATTTTACAACACTGGCTCGCCTTGGAGATTCACGGCAGCCCTCAGCTTGGCCGTTTTCATGAACCCACAGTCCAGATCAGCTCCTCCTGTGTCTGATCAGGAGTTGGGAGGTGGGGGGAGGGAACTCAGCCCACCCTCTACTCCGGGTTCCAGCCCAGGGCCCTGTGGATTGCAGCTGTCTAGAGTGCCTCCTGGAACAGCTGTGCGACAGCTACAACTCCCTGGGCTACTTCCCCATGGCCTCCTCCCAACACCTTCTTTATCCTCACCATAGGACCTTCCTCCTGGTGTCTGATAATGCTTGTACTCCTCAGTTCTCCAGCAGTCCGCGTTCTCACTCTCAGCTCCTAGTGCCTCTTGCTCCCAGCTCCTCACACGCACACCACAAACCGAAGTGAGCTCCTTTTTAAACCCAGGTGCCCTGATTAGCCTGCCTTAATTGATTCTAGCAGCTTCTTGATTGGCTGCAGGTGTTCTAATCAGCCTGTCTGTCTTAACTGTTTCCAGAAAGTTCCTGATTGTTCTGGAACCTTCCCTGTTACCTTACCCAGGGAAAAGAGACTTACTTAACCTGGGGCTAAAATATCTGCCTTCTATCACTCTCCTGTAGCCATCTGGCCAGACCCTGTCACGAAGGTCTAATGCTTCAAAAAATTTAAATTTTAAAAACTACACTTATATCATCCTCAGGATTATGTGCTACCAAAAGAAGATTGTATAAAACTTTTGAAAAAAAAGATCAGTTAAAAATATTTGTCTCTAAGAATCACCTGCAGTAACTTCAGGGTCTGAAAGCAGTAGGCTTTCATCAGAATATGTTCATTAAATGTCAGAAGGAACTGTATCATCACTAACTCCATCACCAATCTTACTGAATCTTTTAACCATTAAAAATAAAATGCATAGAACTTTATTTAAGACTGATGTTTAGATAGTTCAACAGCAATGCTGAAAATTTCCCTTTCATGAACAACCTGTGTGTTTCAGAGATGGTTAGAGGTCTTCAAACTACTGCCAGACTTTGGTAAACAAAGTTTTGGTAATTTGTTTTAAGGCTAAGGACAACTGGTAGAATTATGATAGCAGAAGTACCAACACAATGAAAAAACGCAACTGAGAGGGCAAGAAACTTTTAATCAGGCTGCTTAAAATTATTTTTTGTTTCATGTGATTAACATGTCACACAAACACCTTCTAAACAGTTGTCAGAAAAGATCTTTGTTGAATATTCACTAATCCTGACTCTTCCATTAGCAGCTTCTAAAGTACTGTGGTCCTAAGGAGACCTCAAGCAAAAACAAACGACAAGATTTATTGTTCTTGCTATTTTTAAAGTTTCTCTTTGAAAATATTTTTCCAGGCTTTCCCTATACAGAACATAGAAACAAAAAAACAAAACAAAAAAGGAACAAACTGAAGTTTTCTAGATTCGGACGGTCAGTTTTCAAAATCCTTCAGTGTTTTTCAGAAAAATTAAATTCAGGGGCATTAAAAATGAAATACATCATACCATAGCCTTCTGCTCATCAGAACACTTGCACCTTTTGATCAGACAAACATTTTGAAAAAGTTGCCAAATCATAAACATGACAAAAAATAATATCCTAGCTCTACATATCAATCATCATTTGACAGGTTCACTTTGCTATTTAGTCAAAAGCAATTATGTAATCAAAACTGTTACAAAATACTTCATATTCTATTTTAAAGAGCAAGTAAGGTAAGAACCACTTGCTCTGTTTATTCTGTATGACAGTAGTCAAATCTGTTATAAAAATTATCTTATGAGTTGAGAACAGTAGCAGAGATTCTGGCTGTTCTGAACTCTTATTTGTTTACCTTTTCAACTTTAACTGATCTGTCATTCAGAATCTATCGATGCGCATATCAGTCTTACATTTAAAACAGACAAGGAAGTAAACTGTTTACTGCACCTTGCTATTGTCTATTCATGACACACAAGTATGATTCCCCAAAAGGGACTGCAGTGCTATCCAAAGACATGCTCATAGAAGCCAAATAGGTAGATATGAATATCCTATAGCAAATGAAAATCCAATGTTTAGTTTTCAAATCCACTCTTAAAAACAATGCTGCAAAATAAATTCTGATGCTAGCACACACTGCAACACAAATAACAGACTCGTATCATCATCATCATCCAGACCCAAGTAATTTCTTATTGAAATCCTTCTTTGGCATGAACAGTCCAAGAACTATCACCTATTTTATATTACATCCTTTTGAATTTATATCGTAATGTTAGAAGAAAACAATTATTAATTCACATAGTGGAAGGGATTTCGCATGGATCTCTTACAGTTACTGCCAGATGTTTTGTTCTGTTTTTATTATGCAGTAGAACCTCAGAGTTACAAATATCAGAGTTACAAACTGACCAGTCAACCATACACCTCAATTGGAACTGGAAGTACACAATCAGGAAGCAGAGACCAAAAATACCCAAATACTGTACAGTACTGTGTTAAATGTAAACTACTACAAAAATAAAGGGAAAGTTTAAAAAAAGATTTGATAAGGTAAGGAAACTATTTCTGTGCTTGTTTCATATAAATTACGATGTTTAAAAAGAGCATTTTTCTTCTGCCTAGTAAAGTTTCAAAGCTGTATTAAGTCAATGTTCAGTTGTAATCTTTTGAAAGAACCACCATAACATTTTGTTCAGATATAAACAAGCTCCATTCATAGAATCATAGAATATCAGGGTTGGAAGGGACCTCAGGAGGTCATCTAGTCCAACCCCCTGCTCAAACCAGGACCGATCCCCAACTAAATCATCCCAGCCAGGGCTTCGTCAAGCCTCACCTTAAAAACTTCTCGGGAAGGAAATTCCACCACCTCCCTAGGTAACGCATTCCAGTGTTTCACCACCCTCCTAGTGAAAAAGTTTTTCCTAATATCCAACCTAAATCTCCCCCACTGCAACTTGAGACCATTACTCCTTGTTCTGTCATCTGCTACCACTGAGAACAGTCCAGAGCCATCCTCTTTGGAAGCCCCTTTCAGGAAGTTGAAAGCAGCTATCAAATCCCCCCTCATTCTTCTCTTCTGAAGACTAAACATCCCCAGTTCCCTCAGCCTCTCCTCATAAGTCATGTGTTCCAGTCCCCTAATAATTTTTGTTGCCCTCCGCTGGACCCTTTCCAATTTTTCCACATCCTTCTTGTAGTGTGGGGCCCAAAACTGGACAAGTACTCCAGATGAGGCCTCACCAATGTCGAATAGAGGGGAACGATCACGTCCCTCGATCTGCTGGCAATGCCCCTACTTATACATCCCAAAATGCCATTGCCCTTCTTGGCAACAAGGGCACACTGTTGACTCATATCCAACTTCTCATCCACTGTCTCCCCTAGGTCCTTCTCTGCAGAACTGCTGCCCAGCCATTCGGTCCCTCGTCTGTAGCGGTGTATTGGATTCTTCTGTCCTAAGTGCAGGACTCTGCACTTGTCCTTGTTGAACCTCATCAGATTTCTTTGGGCCCAATCCTCTAATTTGTCTAGGACCCTCTGTATCCTATCCCTACCCTCCAGCGTATCTACCTCTCCTCCCAGTTTAGTGTCATCTGGAAACTTGCTGAGGGTGCAATCCACACCATCCTCCAGATCATTTATGAAGATATTGAACAAAACCGGCCCCCGGACCGACCCCTGGGGCACTCCACTTGATACCGGCTGCCAACTAGACATGGAGCCTTTGATCACTACCCGTTGAGCCCAACAATCTAGCCAGCTTTCTATCCACCTTATAGTCCATTCATCCAGCCCATATCTCTGTAACTTGCTGGAAAGAATACTGTGGGAGACCATGTCAAAAGCTTTGCTAAAGTCAAGGAACAACACGTCCACTGCTTTCCCTTCATCCACAGAGCCAGTTATCTCGTCATAGAAGGCAATTAGATTAGTCAGGCATGACTTGCCCTTGGTGAATCCATGCTGACTGTTCCTGATCACTTTCCTCTCCTCTAAATGCTTCAGAATTGATTCCTTGAGGACCTGCTCCATGATTTTTCCAGGGACTGAGGTGAGGCTGACTGGCCTGTAGTTCCCAGGATCCTCCTCCTTCCCTTTTTTAAAGATGGGCACTACATTAGCCTTTTTCCAGTCATCTGGGACCTCCCCCGATCGCCATCAGTTTTCAAAGATAATGGCCAATGGCTCTGCAATCACATCCGCCAACTCCTTTAGCACTCTCGGATGCAACGCATCTGGCCCCATGGACTTGTGCTCGTGCAGCTTTTCTAAATAGTCCCGAACCACTTCTTTCTCCACAGAGGGCTGGTCACCTTCTCCCCATGCTGTGCTGCCCAGTGCAGTAGTCTGGGAGCTGACCTTGTTTGTGAAGACAGAGGCAAAAAAAGCATTGAGTACATTAGCTTTTTCCACATCCTCTATCACTAGGTTGTATCCCTTATTCAGTAAGGGGCCCACACTTTCCTTGACTTTCCTCTTGTTGCTAACATACCTGAAGAAACCCTTCAGGTTACTCTTAACATCTCTTGCTAGCTGCAACTCTAAGTGTGATTTGGCCTTCCTGATTTCACTCCTGCATGCCTGAGCAATATCTTTATACTCCTCCCTGGTCATTTGTCCAAGCTTCCACTTCTTGTAAGCCTCTTTTTTGTATTTAAGAGCAGCAAGGATTTCACTGTTAAACCAAGCTGGTCGCCTGCCATATTTACTATTCTTTCAACACATCGGGATGGTTTGTCCCTGTAACCTCAATAAGGATTCTTTAAAATACAGCCAGCTCTCCTGGACTCCTTTCACCCTCATGTCATTCTCCCAGGGGATCCTGCCCATCAGTTCCCTGAGGGAGTCAAAGTCTGCTTTTCTGAAGTCCAGGGTCCGTATTCTGCTGCTCTCCTTTCTTCCTTGTGTTGGGATCCTGAACTCGACCATTTCATGGTCACTACCTCCCAGGTTCCCATCCACTTTTGCTTCCCCTACTAATTCTTCCGGGTTTGGGAGCAGCAGGTCAAGAAGAGCTCTGCCCCTAGTTGGTTCCTCCAGCACTTGCACCAGGAAATTGTCCCCTACATTTTCCAAAAACTTCCTGGATTGCCTGTGACCTCTGTATTGCTCTCCCAGCAGATATCAGGGTGATTGAAGTCTCCCATGATAACCAGGGCTGCGATCTAGTAACTTCTGCGAGTTGCCGGAAGAAAGCCTCGTCCACCATTCCCAAGGTGTTCGTAACTCTGAGGTTCTACTGTATATTGATTTACAGAGTTCAAACTGAAACAGAAACCCTTCCCAGACAGGACTCAACAATTTCATACATATTTTTTTTGATGTTTCAATAAAGAAAAGGAGAGCAACCATTTTTATCATGGAGCACTTGTAGCAACTAACAAATTTATTTGAGCATAAGTTTTCGTGGGCTAAAACCCACTTCATCAGATGCATGCAGTGGAAAATACAGTAGGAAGATATATATATATATACATGCACAGAGAACATGAAAAAATGGGTGTTGCCATACACACTATAATGAAAGTGATCAATTAAGGTGAGCTATTATCAGCAGTAGAAAAAACCTTTTCTGGTGATAATCAGGATGGCCCATTTCCAACCGTTGACAAGAAGGTATGAGTAACAATAGGGGGGAAAATAAGCATGGGGGGAAGAGTTTTATTTTGTGTAATGATCCATCCACTCCCAGTCTTTATTCAAGCCTAAGTTAATGGTGACCAGTTTGCAAAGTAATTCCAATTCAGCAGTCTCTCGTTGGAGTCTGTTTTTGAAGGGTTTTTTTGTAATATTGTGACTTTTAGGTCTGTAATCAAGTGACCAGGGAGACTGAAGTGTTCTCCGACTGGTTTTTGAATGTTATAATTCTTGACGTCTGATTTGTGTCCATTTATTCTTTTACAAAGAGACTGCCCAGTTTGGCCAATGTACATGGCAGAGGGGCATTGCTGGCACATGATGGCATATATCACATTTGTAGATGTGCAGGTGAACGAGCCTCTGATAGTGTGGCTGATGTGATTAGGTCCAATGATGGTGTCCCCTGAATAAATATGTGGACAGAGTTGGCAACAGGCTTTGTTGCAAGGATAAGTTCCTGGGTTAGTGTTTTTGTTGTGTGGTTGTTGGTGAGTATTTGCTTCAGGTTGGGGGGCTGTCTGTAAGCAAGGACAAGGGATAAGGAGTGAAGTAGGGGAGACAGGATCTGGAGGGAGCATGGAGCAAAAAATTAAGCAATCAATTTGCAAATACCTAAAAGATAATAAGGTGATAAGAAACCGTCAGCATGAATTTGTCAAGAACAAATGTCAAACCAACCTAATAACTTTCTTTGACAGGGTAACAAGCTTTGTGGATTGGGGGGGGGGGAAGGGGTAGATCTGGTATATCTTGACTTTAGTAAGGCTTTTGATACTGTCTCACATGACCTTCTCATAAACAAACTAGGGAAATACAACCTAGATGGAGCTACTATGAGGTAGGTGCATAACTGGCTGTAAAATCATTCCAACAGAGTAGTTAGCAGTTGTTCACAGTCAAGCTGGAAGGGCATAGCCAGTGGGGTCCCGCAGGGATCAGTTCTGGGTCCAGTTCTGTTCAGTATCTTCATCAATGATTCAGAAAATGGCGTAGAAAGTACACTTATAAAGTTTACAGACAATACCAATCTGGGACGGGTTGCAAGTGCTTTGGAGGATAGGATTAAAATTCAAAATGATTTGAACTAACTGGAGAACTGGTCTGAAGTAAATAGGATGAAATTCAATAAGGACAAATGCAAAGTACTCCAATCAGTTGCACACATACAAAATTGGAAATGACTACCTATGAAGGAGTACTGTGGAAAGGCATCTGGGGGTCACAGTGGATCACAAGCTACATATGAGTCAACTATGTAACACTGTTGCAAAAAAAAAAGCAAACCTCATTCTGGATGTATTAGCAGGAGTGTTGTAAGCAAAACACGAGAAGTAATTCTGCTCTACTCCACGCTGATTAAGCCTCAACTGGAGTATTGTGTCCAGTTCTAGACACCACATTTGAGGAAAGATGCGGACAAACCAGAGAAAGTTCATAGAATTTCTTGACTTCAGGGGATTATGGGACATTTCTGGAGGCCAATCACAGCGCAGTAATGCAACACGTCGTCCACACTGACACCCGGGCATTTCAGCCAGGGCGCAGCAAGCTTGATGCTTCTCGTGGAGGTGGATTACCAGAAGCACTCCAGCTGCAGAGTCCAGGTGCTCTACGTGCCTTGCCAGTGTGGATACCTCAGTTTGGCGCCTGGGGCTGATTTAACGTGCTCTAACTTGCAAGTGTAGCAAAGACCTTACTCTGACACCTCTGACAGTTTTATTATATTCTGACTTTTCAGAGACTGTCTGGGTACATGCATACGGACCTCACTGTAGCCCTGTAAAGACTGTAAAAACAAATAAAACCAGTACCATTTTCTCTTTGTTGACTCCCCTTGTAAATCACAGCATTTATCACCGATACAATGTACCATTCATTGTCTTAACATCCACTCTGACAGCAACTATCAAGTTCATGGAGCCCTTATTTAATGCCTATAATTAGTCTCAAAAGACCTTTTCATTCAACAAGACTTTAACTAGTTTAAGCATTTTTTAAAACTTTTATTTATGGATTCTGTTGTTTTCAATGAACTTGAATAGAATGAAAAAATGCATGCACAATAACCTTGTTAACCTAAATATAGTTACCTAAATACATGATAGAGATAAATTAAGATTTAATCTTCAATTTACTATGAGATCACAGCTGGTCTGCTATATAATCAATGCAACAATCCTTTTCCACAATAGTAATTAGACAGACATATTTAATTTTGAACTAAAAAAACAATTCACTTACCAATTTGCCTGCCAAATGTGTCTAACCAGCCCCTAATCTCTGAATATTAAATGTGTGTTTAATAACAGAGTGGAAATACAAATCTTTAAATGCTGACAACTCAATGACACAACATCTTTTCTACCTGTATTTTTAGAGGTTTTAGATTTATTTATTATAGAGGCAACTACTGCAACCAATATAGTTAAAGCGGAAGCACTCATGCAGCCTTAACCTCTTGTTTCAGTTACTTGTAATTTAGAAATTTTTACCTTTCATCTTAACCTGAAGGTGATTTTTTTAAGCATTTGGATAATGGTTCGGCTATTGGAGTATGAGAATAGCGAATACTCATTTTTCTCCATTATTAAAAATATGACATGACTTTATTAAATCGGGAGTTGAAACAATCAGAGGTAGAAAGCTGCAATTTAGCAAGGAAAGAGCCCTCTTTGAGCAGAAAGACCATTGAGAATTGGTTTTGATTTTACTCACCTAGGAACTTTTGAAAAAAACACTTCACATGTATAGTACAACTCATGCCTTTTTGCAAGATTTAGAGCAAAGTGTGTGGCTACCTTAGCTGTATAAAGAAAAATTGATTAAATATGCAAAGAGGATATCCACAGGGATCCACAGGAAGAATGGTGAAAGTGAACGATGCAATGGCTACTCCTTTAACGTGGACAGAGAAGTAGGCAATACTCGAGACTATCTTGTAATGCACAGAAAATCTTTATTCTGTTTTTCCCCCTCTTGGACAAAACAAAACTGAGAACATTCAAGCACAGCATGCTAAAAAACATTTACATTTGCATGTTAAGCAGTCCTCAACCAGGAAATGGCAACATTATAGTTACACATACAACCATGACTCTGCTGTCTTATCTTCACAGATTATTGTGCAGGAGTCAGTCACAGCTCCATAATTAAAGCCAAGTTTTGCACTTAAAGCAGGGATTCCAACACTTCCCTATGTATAAATTAATAATTTTATTAAAGCTAATGTTAAAAAAATTATGTAATACATAGGTTGAGCAAAGAATGTCTGTACATGTAGGTATAGTGCTTGATTATCCACAAATACAGAGTTTGTTTTTAAAAGTCATATGATACTTAGAGAACATAATCAGCAATAACCCAAATTTAGGTGAATAAATTTAAGAATACAGTTAAGATATTAGCATCCAAGTATTCAGGTGCACCACTCATGAGAAATTGTACAGAAATTTTGTTGTGGAAAGCACAATATGTCAATAAGTGAAGATTGTCCCTCAGTAATTGAGAAATAGGGTAAGTTGTCAATTTAGGAAATACAATCTACCAGGGAAGACTTTTGGTTACTTTCTTACGGCGCTTCTTATCGGCGCTCCAGCTCATCCCTCCTGGTATCGTCCATGTCCGGTGATATGGTCTACGTAGATGTCCTTCAAACATCTGATGGCATCCAATACCATGAGTTGATGCATCAGCCGAGCGTAGTGTTGACCGATTCCGCATTCTTGCAACACTCACTCATTACGCATGTGTCTAAACCTGGTCATCCCTACCTCTCAAGGTGTCGGTCAGAGGGGAATATTTCTCCACCTTTCGAGCTCATGGAAGGCTGCGGGGCCTGTTCTCGAAGGGCACTGTGATGTCCACCATGATGATCTTTTTCCGGTCCTCGTTGGTGATGACAATGTCCCGTCACAGTTGGCTGGTCAGTTCCAGGGATGGTGGAGTTCACTGCAACCTTCCCTACAGGTGGTGGGATGGCTCTGACCAGCCAATCTTGCATGGCGTTGTGTTGCAGCTGCAAGGCTCTGGAATGGGTCTTGCAGCTACACAGGACATGGGGTAGTGTCTCATTGGCATAGCCGCACTTCCTACATCGTTTGTCCTGATTCCCATGGTGGACGGCTCCGTTCAGTGATATGCAGTTGAGCCAGGCCCTGTGGATGAACCTCCAGTCGGCAAATCAGGTGAAGCTGTCCCTGGGGTGGATGAGGTTGCTGATGTCCCACTTACATGTCACCTCGAACGCCTTGCCCTGGTCCAGCTTCTGCTTCAGGTTTTCCACATACTGGCAGTGGATGGCATCCTTCAGAGTCCTCTCCAGCATGGTTTTAGCTTTCAGAATGAGGATTGTGTGGTCACTGTTCTTCACCTGTGGCACTAGGACTCCCAGCTCCTGGCGTTCCTCTCATCATGTCCAGCGGCAGCTGATATGCTTCTCCAGTCGTTGCATAGTGTTGCGGGCATGAGTCCAGAGCGAAGCAAAGTCTCACCCATCTCTTCCAAATTCACCTTCCAGCAAGCCGCTCAGGTAATACACCATATCCTTCCAAACCTGCAGCACTTATCTAAGTATAAAGGTGTACCACTCCTCCTCCTCTTTATTCTCTCACCTCTCCTTTTCCCACTCATTCCATTAAACTCATCCCCTCCTTATCTCTTCTCCACTCCAAAAAACACCTCACGCCATGGATCTAACAAGATGGCTTCTGTCAGCTTCATCACCTGCTTTTATATTATATCCCTTCTCCCACTTCATCTCTTTTTGTCTTTTCTTAATGGAAGGTGGTGTGTCTTCCTATGGCTGTGCAGCACACAGCACATCTTGGATGCTACTTCAATATAAATAGTAATAGTGTAAAATATTCATATACAAAGTATACAGATTTCCACCTGATAATGACCAGAACAAGTATTTTTCTCCATATTTTCTCTTTTTCTTGAGATTAAAGAAGAACTAAATCTGAAGAAGGAAAGTAACTTGGATTTTGTTATATTTTCTCAAATTAGAAGTTTCTTGCATGGGCAACAATTCAAAACCAAGACACAAACTGAATCAGGTGGATCAGTCAATCTGTCTAATAAGTTGCTTTCTAAAAACAAAAATACTGAAAACAAATATATTTTCTAAAATATTTTATGTAAATAATCAGTCATAATAAAGGAACACAAAGATACAAAATAAGCCTTATAACTTTGTATTGATAACTGAAAATTAGGGCTCATAAAATCCAGTATCACAGAATAGTAAACAGAGATGGAAGAGACCTATTAAAGCATTGAACACCAACCTGTCTATCGCGATCGACTGGTGGATCTGGGGACTCTCCCAGCTGATTGTGATCACTGGTAGTACAGCGGGGTTGCCGCTAAGGCAGGCTCCCTGCCTGCTGCAGCTCCACGCCTCTCCCGGAAGTGGCCAGCACACCCCCGCAGCCCTGGGCGGGGGCGCATGGGTCTCCATGTGCTACTCATGGCTGCAAACACTGCCCCCACAGCTCCCCTCAGCTGGGAACAATGAACTGTGGACATTGGGAGCTTTGGGGGCGGTGCCTGCAGAGTCATGTGCTCCCTGACCCTCCCTCCCAGGAGCCACAGAGACACAGTGGCCCTCCTGTACACCAACCCCCTGCCCCAGCCCTGACCCCCATCCCAGAGCCAGCACCCCAAACCCCCTCCTGCACCCCAACCCCCTGCCCCAACCCTGACCCCCTCCCACAGCCAGCACCCCATACCACCTCCTGCATCCCAAACCCCCCCCCACACTCTGCCCCAGCCCGGAGCCCCCCACTGCACCCATACACCCTCCCTGAGCTCTCACCCCCTCCTGCACCCCAACCCCCTGCCCCAGGCTCAGCCCAGAGCGTCCTCTCACACTGCGAACCTCTTGGCCCCAGCCCAAAGCCCGCATCGCCTCCCGAACCCCAACCTGCTACTCTATCCTGGTGAAAGTGAGTGAGGGTTTGGGGAGAGCGAGCAATGGAGTGAGGAGAGGATGGAGTGAATGGGGCAGAGCCTCGGGGAAGGGGCAGGGCAGATCCTGGGTTGCCCTTAAATTCAAAAAATGATTTTGGGCATAAAAAGGTTAGAGACCACTGTATTAAGGTAACTGATTCATATCCTTGCCAATGTAGGATTGTTCCATTACACATTTATGTAGTCAGTCAAGTCTAGTCTTAAAATGTCCCAAGCTTTAACTATTCCCTTTTGGAAGTAATTTTAGTGTCTAGTAGATCTTACTGATAGTCATCTTAAATTCCCCTTTCTTCTAGTCTTAACCCTGATATAGTCTCAACTTTTATTCTCTCTTTACAATTATTGTCTTTGAAAATAAACATGAAGTTCCTACTCAACAATATCAAGGCTTTCCGAAAGTACGCAGAAAAGTAATGCAAGTTATATGAGACAGTAAATGAGCTGGTAGCTTTGAGATGAAAGTTCTGCTGCCTATATCTACACTTTTAAAAAAAATTGAAATACAGTATTAAGATTTCCCTCATTTATTCAAACATCAAAAATCATTGTGCTAAAGAGTAGATGGACAGAGATAAAGTTATGGATTTATACAATTTCTAACACAAATGAGCAATAACTGCACCAACCAGTGAAAACTGAATGGAAGATGGAACCAATCTCCAGTGGCTAAAGCAGGCCAAATTCTTCCAAGTCATTCTTGGAGAGTTACACAATCTCACCCCGATTTCAGGTCTAATCACAAACTTAACAAGTCATAACTACTGAGATGAGTTAACATCTAAATCAAATGTCACAATAAGGATCTACACAACTGTCTACTAAGGACTTGTCTACACAGGGAGCTATTCAGAAATACCTATTCCACTTTCAATTAACACCTACCATATTCTGAAATACATTACTTGCAGACATGACCATATTCATCTGGAAACATCACTCTTTTTTTAAGAAAACTGACTGAAGTTCACAACTTTTAGGAGACATACAGATATGCCAACATTTATTTCAATGCTCCTCTGAAAATCTGAAAACCCTTAGGTTACTATTTAAATCTTGCCCAGAGATGTGTTAGGCACATCTCAGAAGACACAGAACATAAAAGTTTAAATTAAGCTATAAGAGATGGTAGTCATAAGCTTAAAGAGATGGAAGAGGAAAGTAGGCCAAGGTTATACTAATAAGATTGCAAAATAGCTTAAATTAGTCATGTACATGTCTTAATGGTTCCCATTCCCTCCCCCATCGCTCCAAATATACATGCCTTATATCAGCTTGGTTCCCTCTCTTTTGGCATCACTCAAATAGGAAGTTTTTAGGAAGGATTTCAGAGGCAGAACTGGAAAACAGTATGCAGGTTTAGGAAGAGCATTCCCTTAGGATAACCTCATTTTCTGATCCTGGGAGACAAAGGATAGTGATGTTGTAAAGAGTAACAAAGAACACAGGTAGTGTGGATGATTTTGAAGGAAAGATTAGGAGCTCTATTTTAGCTATATTTATCTTGAGATAACAGCAAGTCACTGTTATAGAATGCTATGAAGACATGTAAATACAGGATTCTGCCTACAGTTTAGGATACTTTTGGAGCTGAGCATTTTGAAGGAATACCCCTAGGTCTCTTTATATTCACTTGATACTGGAATGCAGACAAGTCCCATTCACTGATGGGAGACGCTTTTGGACATTGGTGATGGTTAAGAACAGGACAACAAAACTTAGTAAATACTTTGGAAAAGTATGTACTGGCACCTTAATGCCAGTGAGGGAAACTTCCAATGCTAACATTACCCATTTCAGGGGCTTATGACCAAGACAGGCTTGTGGGACAAGGAAGAAAGGTACTCAGGAAGAGGAAGTGGTTTGGGCGAGCAAACCCAGATTTTCTGCCCCTATTCAGGGCCCAAGACTGGAACTCCTAGTTGTACAATGGAGCTGCCCTCTCCTCAAAGCACTCAGATAAGGATGGGAACTGTAATCTCAATGATGCTGAGGTTTGTAGACCAGCCCTGCTGCCAAATCCTTGAACTATTACACCTATCAGTTACATAAAAATATATCTGAAAGGAATGCAGTAGCTGTTTAGAAATGCATGCTTACACTACCCAACAATTTAGATCAGGATGCAAGGAAGAATGCTATAACTGAATTCAAACTGCAGAAAAAGATAGGCAGAATGTAATCACTTAAATTAGAATTTAGCGAAGGCTAATACATGCGCTCTTGAAATGAAATGCCACAGGATCTTTACCGACAAGAAGTCAAGACTTAAAGGTGACTCTGCTGTTTTATATACAAGTAATCCACTAGTCTTAATACTTATTCATTGATAGTAACTTAACAGTCTTTATTAGATATATAGTTAACAGAGCTTCCTCCCACCATCAGTTCCCATATCCTGAAGATTCTATTAATTCTCTTAAAGCCACAGAAATACCACATCTCCTTTCTTTTAATTTTTAAAAAAACCCACACATTTATTCACATATCTATATTTGTCAATTAACAGCTTTCTATAAGTCTTAACAGGTCTCCTTTTGATGCAATGACCATCTAACTTCTATATTTGCTGTATTATTGAAGCTGTTCTTTATTACTTAGAGAAATGATGTCATTTTCAATTTCTTGCTGCTCTTGTTGCTGCACTGTATCATTTCTTCTTTCAGCTGAGTCTGGTCTACCACGTAACAACTGCAAATGTCTCTGATTTTGTCTATACACTTGACCGTTATTAGTCATGACATCATAACATTGAGGTGCTACCTCTTGTTACAGTGGCCTTCTGAGCCCAATTGCTACCATTTTAGGATATGTACTCTATCATTCAGTTTCAAATATGGTAGTTTATGCATTTACATTCTTCTGTGCCTAAATGCCCCTCATGTTTGCATTCCAATATCTCTACTGTTAACTCTACAGGAATTACTACTCTATTAGCTTTAATGAGAATTCCTTCAATTACTGATGGGTCTTGAATAAATTGATTATATGGCTTCAGTATCTTTTTTTATATATCCTTTTTTAATAGCTGTAATAACCCTTTGTAAATTCTCAACCTGTCTAGTTGCTTGTACAATTTCTTCCCATACTACTTCTGATATAGGAAACAATTTTTAAGTACATTTACATGTACCCCATCAGTATCATCTTCAATTACACTGGATACAACATAAGTTCTAGAAGGAGTATCAGCAACAACTAAGGCTTTCCTGGCTGATTTTTAATTTTAAATCATATAAATACAACTGAAAAAACTATCTTTGTAACCAAGGCAATATATCAATCATAATCCTTTCTGAAATATTAACTAATGATCTATTATTTGTTTTTGTCAATACAGATCTACCATTTATAATTATGTGAACATTTTTGCATGAAAAAAACAATGCCAAAACCTGTTTCTATTTGAGCATACTGACATTCCATTTTTGACACAGCTCATAGATGTATAAGCAACTGGTTTCCAGAGATCACCATATTTTTATAGTAGAACCACTCCTAGACCTTGTTTGGGTGCATCTGAAGATAATTTTGTAAATCTGTTACTATCGAATAGTTTTAATACCATAGCCGTTTTTATTAGTTGCTTAAGCTGCTTAAATTCTTATTGATGTTGACCGTTCCATTTCCACAGATTATTTTTACAAAGGGATCAAAAATGATACTGAAGCCATATAAACGATGTATTCAAGACTTATCAGTAATTAAAGAAATGTTGTTTAAAAGTAGTAGAGTAGTCATTCCTTTAGGGTTAACAGCACAGATGTTGAAACAGTTATGAGGGACATTTAGGCACAGAAAAATGTAAATGTTGAGCAAGAGAGTCTGTATTGGTGAAAAATGAACCAAAAAACACAGGATTATAGAAAAAAATGTGACGTATGTCAAAAATATAGAAATGCTCAGTGTAAACAACTGATGACATTTATTCAAGACAATTTAAGAATTTTGTCTAAAGCAAGTTTAGCTCTGTGTGACTATACAGGACATGCATAAATTTTAGTTCATTTTTCACATTTTCCTAAAATATCTCTACTAGAAAACATGTGCCAAACAAGTAATTAATCAAATTAAATCAATTTCTACAAGGTCATTTCCCGATACAGAAATGACTGATAATAGACTTCAATTTCACAATCAAGAGTTTAAAAAAGTGTTGTCATAGGACATGATTACAAACATATTAAGTCCAGATTACCCACAGCTACTTGAAAATAGTGTTAAAGTAGTAAAAGAGCTCTAACAAAAGCTGATGAAACCAATACTGATTTATGTTTGGCACTATTCAACTATAGAACATTGACATTACAACAATTACCATGGCCTGCACAGTTATTTAAGAGAAATCTTAGAAACAGATTACCTTTGTTTTTCAAGACAGATATAAGGAAAGGAATAAGATTAATATCAGTCGAGTTTGTATCAAAAGTATTATTATGATAAAGGATCACAAACTACCTTATTTGAAATTGAATGATTGAGTACTGTCTATAATGTAGAAATTGGACTCAAGAATGCCACTAACTAAAAAGGTAGCACCTCAATCCTATGATGTCATAACTAATAAAGGCCAAGTGTATAGACAAAAATGGAGGTATCTGCAATTGTTACTTGCAAGATCAGACTCAGATGAAAGAAGAAATAATATAGTACAAGAACAGCAAGAAAATGAAAATGACATAATTCCTCTAAACAACAAGAACTTCAATAAGACAGCAAATATAGAAGTCAGATGGTCATTGCATCAAAGAAGACCCGTTAAAAGACGTCTTGAAAGCTGTTAAGATAAATCTGACACACGCTTGTTTAAGAAACATTGAAGAAAAGCAGGTGTGATGTTACAGTGGCTTTAAGAGAATGAATAAATTCACAGGGGTGTGGGAGCTGACAGTTGGTTTTAGGTTAGATAAGGATTGACCTGAGGTAAGATGTTCTTGATCTATGTTAACTATCCATCTAATAAAGACTGTTGTTAAGTTACTAGCAATGAGTTACTATTAAGACTAGTGGATTACTTGAATATAAAACAATATAGTGACATCACCACCAAGACAGTGCCTCTTAATACTGTGCTGTTTCAGCACCAGTTTGGAGGAGAAAGTACCACTTAATGAATTACGAACACAACACCCTGATTTTTCAGTGGCGTACCACACCCAAGTATTGGCAGGGCATGAACATGCCTAGCTCCTGAGATCTCATAAGGTAGCATGGCTGAAGAAAGCGATACACATTAACCGCCCAAGTCTTTGTATTAGGTATTTGCATGTATTACTTAAGCAATTTGAAAGTTATTGAGACTACTTACAAGATAAAATTGTTTGTAAAAGCCATGTCTTTATTCTATATGATAGTTAACAACCTTTAATTTATAACTAACATACCTTTGCTTTTTCTCCACAGTCAGATCTTTCCAAGTAAATGAAAAGATTGTAGGGCTCTTTCAATCCCTAGTACTATTCAGTTCAGTATTACTGTTGGCAATCACAATGCAATTTACAGAGACTTACACTCTAAAGCCATTGATCTCAGATAGACTGCAAGTTTCTACACAATAATCTCAAGACTTTATGCAGTATAAATTTATGGATAGTGCAGGGAGGTTTTTTTCCAATTCTTGATGAGCTATTTCAGACTTGCTTTCAGTAGGACCACTTTATTGTGTGCCTTAAAGAAATCAAAGGTCAGGAACATACACTACAGTTAAAAAGAAGGTAATAAGTAAACATGACAGATATTTTACAGTTCACACATTTTCCTGTTTTACAATATGGAATAAAATAGCTAATTAGCCTGACAACTGGAAAGGGCAGTTTAAAGAAATTAGTGAAACATTTTAATGCTTCAGGGAGCTCACTATATTTTTACTAGTCTACACTCATTTAATTATGTTAACTGTAATCATTTGAATATAAAGCCCTAAATTAGAGACCATGGCCCAGCTTTTTAAAGGAATTTTGGCATTGCTGAGCTCAGCATTGCAATACGTAACTGATTTAGGAGCCTAAGTCTCACATTCAAAAGGGATTTATGCACTTAGGAGCCTAAATCCCAATGACTGTCAATGGGATTTTGGCTCTCAAGTGCCTAAAACCCTTTTGAAAATGAGACCTAGGCACTGGAGTGCCTAAATACCTTTAATATTTGGGACAGTATCTGCAAGATACCATCTTATTTACATGTTAAAGGCAAAAAACACACCATTCTCCATCCCCTCATCAGGCTTCCCCACTGTTGCTAATTCCCCAGCTGGTTTCTTATGAATAAAACCATCTTACTACAAACCTAGTTGTGGAGGATAATTTAAGGTCAAGTAAGGAAGTACTTCTTCACACAACACACAGTGAACCTGCAGAATTCATTGCCAGGGGATGTTGTGCAGGCCAAAACTATAACGGAGTTCAAAAAAGAATTAGCTAAATTCATGGAGAGCAGGGAGATCAATGGCTATTAACCAAGACTGTCAAGGATAAAACCCTATGTTCTGAGTATCCCTATGCCTCTGACTGCCAGATGCTGGGACTGGACAACAGGGGATGTATCATGTGATAATTGACCTATTCTGTCCAGTCCCTCTGAAGCAGATGTTAACACATTACTTAATGCACTACTGGAAGGAAGTCAGGTGCTTTGCTGATGAATGCAGTATACAACATATGTAGAGTAGAATAACAATTGTTTTATTCCAATAATTCAGCTTAATTAAGCTAACTTGTTTGAATACAGCCTATGTATAAGATTTCAGTGAACTTTAACTTAAATATCTGTGGGTGTGTTGGTTTTAAATTACAGTTTTAAAAATCTCCAATGTAAACCACTGTTCTCAGTAACCCCTTAACATTTGTCCTCCATCCAAAAAAAATGTTGCTAATTTTGTTGCCGGTTATATATATTTTTTGTAATTTATGTATTTTATTTTGCTTCCTTCTTTTATAGACTACAGTAACAGCTCCTTTATTAGTGTTGTTAAAAAAAGCTCAGTTTTTGTCTCCTTCCACTTACACTGAAGTGCTGCTGGTAGTGGCCAGTGCTCTGGTGTGTCTTTTTCAGAGAATGCTGAGGCCTTCATAAAGGGACACTACCTCAGAGAAAATCTGTGCACATTTAGAATGTTAGTTTCTGAGTATGGCTCTGGACGAAGACAAAGGAAAACTATACCACTTTTAATCATTCCAGCAACAGACTAAAAATACTGTAAATCTGAATATAATCTGCTATTTGCACATGCAAACAACCACGTGCACACACAAATATCTGCTCATCACATGCCATCAGAGAACCTACTTGTAAAGTCTACTATGTAATTGCATAACAGACTTAAAACAAGACCCTTGAAGTGTAGTTCTACTCTGAAAAGTGACACTGAAGCTGACAACATTTTTTATTTTCTCTCAACTTCCTGATTGACTGATTTTTTTTCTCCCAACTGCCAACTCTGAAAACTGAAATAAATTCTGATTGGCTTAGGCACCACCACAAGTAAAGCTTGCAGATGAAAGTTAGCTGACAATGACTCAGAATAGAATCCAACTCACTTCTAGAGCCCTATTGGCTCTTTTGCTTACAGGAATAGTAAAAAACTTGATTCTGTCACTAACGTAAGCAGACAGAATACATACAGGAAACAGACTGGTTGAGTAAGAACATAAAATTTTACATCGACTTTTCAGAGCAGAATTAACAGGGTAGGTCACTTGTTACAATGGGTAAACCATTACAAGGCAGTTTTGAAACCAGTTTACAGTTTTCTTCAAAGAGTTCCTAACTTGAAGAGTAAAAAATTATGGAACTTTTCAGCAAGATGAGAAACAACGAACCGAGAAATAAAAATACAAACTACTTTCAAAAACAATTCAGAATTTATTCATAGTAAAAAGTATCTTATCTTTTAAACTTCTGAAAAGCACAAAAAAAGGGATGTGCCTTTCTCTGTAGTTAAGACTACAAAAAAGTTTCTATCTTTCAAAAATTTGTGGGATAAGACCTTTTTTCTTTTTAATATTATCATCAGTTATATACATGATATAAAATCTTTCCAACAAAACTTTTCAGATGATTCTAAGAGTGATGGGGTAGTAAATAATGAAGAGAACAGGTCTCTGTTACAGTGATCTGAATCACCAGATTAAAAGGTCAGTCTAAAAAAAATTGTTTTAACACAGCCAAATACAAGGTAATATATATGGAAACAAACAACACACATTATTCCTATAGGATGGGACACTTGGTATTGAAAAGCAGTGACTAAGGGCATGTCTACACTACAAACTTTTGCTGATGCAAGTTACATCAGCATAAAGCCACCACAGTTAGTATACCGATTGTGCTTGTGCATACTTGGCTCCTTGCGCCAACACTGTGCATAAACACCAGGAATGCTTGTTTCGATTCCCCGTGAAGTGCTCCATGGCTAGGTAACCCAGTGTGCAACCTGCCATTGTCCAGCACACTCTTTTGGGAAGTTTTGGCAATGCATTGTGGGGCAGAAACCAGTTGCATGGGGATAACTGGAACTGTGGGGGTAAGTTCCCCTCACTCAACTTTTTCCACCCAATAATGCCATCTCTATCCCATAATCTTCACACCTATTTTGAAAATCCCATGAACCTGCACAAGACTTATCACGGTCAATCGTCTCTGACAGAAGTATAGAGCCTGCACAGCTCTGCATTATTGTCATGAATGTTGCAAGCACAGGACACCTGATCCTCCAGAAGGCCCTCAGGGAACATGACCATTTCGATATAACGAGAACCAATTCAAAATTGTTGGCCATGTTTATGGAGCAGCTGCAAATGGTGGAGCACTGCTTCTAGGCCAGAGAAATGAGCACTGACTGATGGGATCAGATTGTAAAGCAGGCTTGGGATGACTAGCAGTCGCTGCAGAACTTCTGGATGCACAAGGCCACATTCCTCGATCTGTGTGCCATGCTCATCCCTGCCCTCCTGCATAGGGACACCATAATGAGAACTAAACTGACAGTGGACAAGAAAGTGGTGACTGCACTGTGGATACCTGTAACGCTAGATTGCTATCAATGGGAAATCATTTTGGAGGTGGAAAAGCAACTGTGGGGGCTGTTGTCATGCAAGTATGTAGGGCCATTAATCATCTCCTGCTATACAGGACTGTGACTCAGGGCAATGCACAGGACATAGTGGATGAATTTGTGGCTGTGGGGTTCCCAAACAGCAGTGGGGCAATAGACGGCACACACACATCCCTATTTTGACACCAGACCACCTTGCCACAGAGTAAGCCTATCAACAAAAAGCCTATTTTTCCCTGGTTATACAAGCACTGGTGGATCATGGTGGACACTTCACCAACATCAAAGTTGGCTGGTGAGAGTAAGTGCATGATGTTTGCACACCTTTAAGAACACAGGACTGTTTAGAAAGCTGCTAGCAAGAACTTTCTTTCTCAACTGGCAGATGACCACTGGCGATGCTGAAAAGTGATCCTTGGGGAACCTAGCCTACCCCTTGCTCATGAAGCCACACACCAGCCACCTCTAGAGCACCAGGGAAAGATTCAACTACCAGCTCAGGAGGTGCAGAATTTTGGTAGACTGAAGAGGCGCTGGCATTGTTTGCTCACAAGATTCTATCTCAGTGCGAAAAATAACCCAATAGTTATTGCCACCTGCTCTGACATGCATAATATCTGTGAAGCAGAGAGGGAAAAAATGCCCCTGGCATGGAGGGTGGAGGTGGAACAACTGTCTCTGAGGTTGAACATCCAGACACAAGGGCATCAGAAGACTTCAACATAGACCTATAAAGCTCAGGGAAGCTTCAAAAGAGCACTCTAACAGCAAGTCACAGTAACGTGTTGTGGCATACTGCACTCTACCTGGCCCTGCCTCTGAGGGCCTGTTAGGAACTGTGCAATGCTTCGTGCACACCTATGAATATAACTCTGACAATGCATCTATTAATTTTGTGGTCCTTGCGATACATTTATGATTACTACACTGTCACTGACTATGAGTTGTGTCAGTGTACAACAACAACAACAACAAAGTGGGTGCTTTTACTGCCACCAGGCATTCTGCATCATCTGTTGGGAACCAATAGAGATGAATTATTTTCCAAACAATAGAGATTTATTGAGTAATGAAAACACTTCAAAAATTCTGTGCAAGTTAAAAGCAAATACATTAAAACCTTAATGCATGGAACAATGCTTAAAGAAGGGGAAGGACCATTCATGGCCATTTTAGCTACACATACATCAACCATGGTCTCACAGGTCACTACACGTGAAGCTATGGTTGTCCTTAATGTCCCCCCAACATGGAATGGTAGGGTATGGATGCAGCCCCTGAAACCATATGGAATGTTGAGGGGGTATGTAAGGAGGTGTTATACCGGAGTTCTCCATGGACTGCAAAGAAAGATGAGGCCTGTATAGTTGAATCTTTAGGTCCACCAGAGTCTCCAGCAGTCAAGTTTGCGGATGGAGAAGCTCCATTATGTCCTGGTGCATCTCCCTCTCTGACTCCTGGTCCTATCTGCTCTTTCCCTCTCCACACAAGCCCTCTGTTCATGGTCTGATCCAGCCCTAGCTTCCAGGATTTCACTGAACATGACATCCTCGGCCCTCTTCTTTGTCCTTCTTATCTGGCTCAGGCATTCCAAGGGTGTGGAGGGGGAACCCCTCAAGGCCACAATGGCAGCTGCTGCAGCCAAAAAATACAGAGCTGCCATTGCCAATAGTCACAATGGAAAGTGAAAGTAAAGATTCAGAACTGCTTTCCCCCTCTCCCTTAAACTTTTAAACAAGACATGCTTATTGACACTTCTGCTTCTGAATGCTTGTGCACGGCACCACTCACAGCACCAGCCATGGGGAATATGGCCCGCCAGGAGTGAGGGAAATAAGGAGGGAATTGCTCCATTGTACGAAACTATGAGTATCGGGAAATGGCACTGAATACTGCCACCTTTTGCCACAGGCAGTGATGGGTTTAGCTGATATCTCACTCCTGAGGTTAAAGGCACAGACAGCACAGCTGCTGCTGGCCTTCCAACACCACCTGGGCTCATATGCTGCTAGCCTATTTATTGCAATGATGCCTGCTGAAATTATCACAGACTAGCATGGGCAAGTGTCCTACCATAGCAGGAGAAATAAAGCTGCCATCCCTACGTACCTTTGGCAGAGGATTGCAGAATACCTCCATGAAAGTTTGGTTGAGATTTCTCAGGAGGATTCAAGGGACACACCTGTGTACATAAACAAACTACTCTGTATGCCCCCTACCTTTGCCTAACTCTGCAAAGGAATGAAAAGTAGATAACTCTACCTCTTTTTGTTGTACTCCTACCTCTTCTAGTATGAGTAAATTAATGAAAATTATATAGCTGTGTCCTTCTACGTTGGGGGTGCCACCATGAATGTGAAATAAATGTATACACTTACCTGAAGTTCCTTCCCCTGCATTGGGCTCAACTACTGGGACTGACTGGACTGCAGGAGAGCCCCAAACAGGTCCTGGCTGAGGGCATAACTGGATCCCCATGTCTCAAATCCTCCTTCATCTCCTCCTCCTCACTGTTTACAGTAGAGTCCCGTGACTTGGACTCCTCAGAGGTACCCATCATGGTGTGCACGATGGTGTAGGGTCTCCACCAAGTATGGCATTCAGCTTTTTGTTAAAGCAGCAGATCTGCAGCTCACCTGTTGTCCTCCCTGGCCTACTGTTATGCCTGATCCAACTGCTTCTTTTTCATGCTGGTCCCTCTCATACCCCTTCTCCTGCATCCTGCATGCAATGTGCTCATAGATGTCAACATTTCTATGGCTGGTCGGTAGCTGTGCCTGCACAGTCTTCTCCCCACAGGCCCAGGAGATCCAATATATCTCCTATCTACTCAAGGCCAGAGCACATCTGGAATGTGTAGCTCGCATGGTCAGCTGGGCAGTTGCGCACAACAGTGGAGAGCTGCTAGGTGTGCTCGCCAAGACGGACGGTCACAAAAAGGCATTTCAAAAATCTGCAGGGTCATAAAGGGGGGGTGGCTTCGGTCTCCCCTGGGCAGTGGAGTTCACAATTGTGACCAGAGCGGTCAGTGTCAAGCTTTCTTGAACAACTGTTGGAGAACTGTTAGGGGTAACATAGCTAACACAGTGTCTACATTCACACTGCACTGACCTCAATACATCCACCAAGGCTCAATGCCAATCAGGGAGGTAAGCAATGCCCCTCTGCCATGTACATTGGCCAAACCGGACAGTCTCTAAGTAAAAGAATAAATGGACACAAATCAGATGTCAAGAATTATAGCATTCAAAAACCAGTCAGAGACCACTTCAATCTCTTTGGTCACTCGATTACAGATCTAAAAGTGGAAATTCTTCAACAAAAAAACTTCAAAAACAGACTCCAACGAGATACTGCTGAATTGGAATTAATTTGCAAACTGGATACAATTAACTTAGGCTTGAATAAAGACTGGGAGTGGATGTGTCATTACACAAAGTAAAACTATTTCCCCATGTTTATTTCCCCCCCCACACACACTGTTCCTCACACATTCTTGTCAACTGCTGGAAATGGCCCACCTTGATTAGCACTACAAAAGGTCCCCCCCCCCCCACAATCCTGCTGGTAATAGCTCACCTTACCTGATCACTCTTGTTAGTGTGTATGGTAACACCCATTGTTTCATGTTCTCTGTGTATATAAATCTCCCCACTGTATTTTCCACTGCATGCATCCGATAAAGTGAGCCGTAGTTCACGAAAGCTTATGCTCAAATAAATTTGCTAGTCTCTAAGGTGCCACAAGTACTCCTTTTCTTTTTGCACATACTGGAGAGAGTTCAAAGGAGGGCCACAAAAACGATTCAGGGGCTGGAAAACGAACCCTATGATGTGAGTCTTCAGGAGTTCAATTTATTCAGTTAACTGAAGAGCAGGTTGAAAGTGGCTTGATCTCTCTTAAGTACTTACACATCTTGTGATAAAGACATAAAAAGATTCAATGAGCGGAAATTGAAATTAGACAAATTCAGCCTTGAAATAAGATTAAATTTTAAATTTAAATAATTTTTAAATTTTAATAAGATTTAAATAAATTTATAAATATAAATATTATTATATTATATAATATATTTATAAATTTTAAATTTAAATGAGATTAAATTTTAACTGAAGAGCAGGTTGAAAGTGGCTTGATCGCTCCTAAGTACTTACACATCTTGTGATAAAGACATATGATCCAATTAGTGAAAACTGAAATTAGACAAATTCAACCTTGAAATAAGATTAAAATTTCCTCGCTGGGAGGGGAATTAAACATTGGAATAGATTACCAGGGCCAGTGGCGGACTCACCATTGCTTGAAATCATTAAAATGAGATTAAAAGACATTTTCAAATGATATGATTTCATCCATCTTCTAGGAGGAAATGTTACAGTCAGGGAGGTGGGGGGAGCCTGGATGGTCCCTCTGGGTTTGGGATTTGTGAATCTATTTATTCCCCCTGTTCATCTCTTTTCTTGATGGGCCGGTGGGAGAACAGAATTTTCCTCATTGCCCTCACTATATTAACAACACTTGCAGCTCTGCATTAAGACAGTAACTATGATCAAATCTCATGCTTCCCAGCTTCAGCTGGTCACCTGTAGGGTCCTGCCCATTCAAAAAAAAATCATTCCACATGAGTAGAATTTTGAAAAGCTGATGTAACAGTGAACACAAAACTACTACGTCTCATATGCCCAGTTTTTTTAAACTAGAATTTCTCTAATGAGAAAACAAGCAGATATATACTCTTTATTTTAAAAGTTAAAGAATCTTTGCATTTGGGAATAAACAGAAGTAATGCTAGCATATTTAAACAAATCACCACCACATATTACAAGCCATCAAACACAAAACTCTAGGTACAAAAACAAACTGATTACAAGCAACTTCATACTACAATATTCCTAATCCAAACATCATAGAAAGTTTTCTACTCAAACAAAATTCATCCTTGTTAGAGACACAATTATCCAAAAATCTAGAAACAAGTATTTCCTATGATTGCATAAATAAAGCAATCCAATAAAGAGAGGCCCTTAAAACAACTGGAGCAGATGGTTACGCTATCATTTTTTGCAAACTGTGTAACACTACATGCAATGTATGCCTGAACCCTCAAAAATGCCACAAACCCTAAATGATGGTACAATCGTATTCCTAAAGGTAGTGAACAATGTGCACCCTACAGGCAAATCTCATTCATGGAATTAGAAGAGCAAATGGCTAAGAGTGTAAAAATAAACAAGAGATTCTCTAAGTATATTAGAAATAGGATGCCTGCAAAAGAATCAGTGGAATTAAATGGAGCAATTAAAAAAAGTTAAGGACATTGTCAGAAGCAGCCATTTCTTCATAGCAGTCTTCATCACACAGACCTACACAGAGAAACCTACCCTAGACCTACTCTTTTCTGGTAATAAAGACGAAGTACTCACACAGATTTAAGTGTCAGAACAAAGTGATAATTTAAAAAGCTGTAAGTCTTCACACCCCAAGCTTATAATGTAAGAGTTAGTAGTAAAGTAGCATCCTTTTCCCAGAATTGCCTCTGCAGAGCTACACTTGTGGGAGAGTAATTAGCAGTACGTCCCTAAAAAGGTAGGGTAAGGAGAAAAAAGGACTAAATAAAAAGACTGCTCTTCCAAACGAAGCCTGACTAAGATACTAAATACAGAAAACAGTGCTGCATAAACGTAGCTAGAGCTCCAAGAGGATCTGTTACAGTTTTCCATAACACAAACATTCTCTAATCATGCCAAAGAAATACCTTTTAACCTCAAATCTATAAGTACAGGAACCTCAGCCAATTAACAGAATACGTGTATGTAGAATCCAGTCCATTTGGAAAGTATCTGGACAGAAATCACTTCACTCCATGATGTAGAGTACTTTCTAAAAGACTTTGTCCTATCTACAGTAACTTAATACTGTCTTTGCATCAAGCCTAGGTTTCTCATATAATGAAAGTAGTTTGGGAAAACTGGCAGATCTGGTTAAGATTAAATTTTGCAATCACCTTGGTCAATACATTTAAAATTAAACCGTCTTCATAAAGTATTGTGAAAGCCATTGGCAGGTGGTAGCCAAAAATCACTGTCAAATCTACCCCTGGCAGCAGTAGCAAGACAGTTCTTTTTGTGGATGAAACAATTATTTCAGAATCTTAGGAATCACTTATCACAACAGCTGAACAACAAGTATTCAAGGTCGATAAAGCAAGTCTCCAGTTCAGAGAACAACATTTCCTCATGGAAATCTTCCAGGACTAACAAAGCATCCTGTATTACTATAGATTACTATATATCAGTGTAAGAAGTTACAATGAACCATGGATTCACCAAGGGAAAGTCATGCCTGACTAATCTAATTGCCTTCTATGATGAGATAACTGGTTCTGTGGATGAAGGGAAAGCAATGGACGTGTTATTCCTTGACTTTAGCAAAGCTTTGGACACGGTCTCCCACAATATTCTTGTCAGCAAGTTAAAAAAGTATGGGCTGGATGGATGCACTACAAGGTGGGTAGAAAGTTGGCTAGATTGTCGGGCTCAACGGGTAGTGATCAATGGCTCCATGTCTAGTTGGCAGCCGGTATCTAGCGGAGTGCCCCAAGGGTCGGTCCTCGGGCCGATTTTGTTCAATATCCTCATTAATGATCTGGAGGATGGTGTGGTTTGCACCCTCAGCAAGTTTGCAGATGATACTAAACTGGGAGGAGTGGTAGATACGCTGGAGGGTAGGGATAGGATACAGAGGGACCTAGACAAATTGGAGGATTGGGCCAAAAGAAATCTGATGAGGTTCAACAAGGACAAGTGCAGAGTCCTGCACTTAGGACGGAAAAATCCAATGCACCGCTACAGACTAGGGACCGAATGGCTGGGCAGCAGTTCTGCAGAGAAGGACCTAGGGGTGACAGTGGACGAGAAGCTGGATATGAGTCAACAGTGTGCCCTTGTTGCCAAGAAGACCAATGGCATTTGGGGTGTATAAGTAGGGGCGTTGCCAGCAGATTGAGGGACGTGATCGTTGCCCTCTATTCGACATTGGTGAGGCCTCATCGGGAGTACTGTGTCCAGTTTTGGGCCCCACACTACAAGAAGGATGTGGAAAAATTGGAGATAGTCCAGCGAAGGGTAACAAAAATGATTAGGGGTCTGGAACACATGACTTATGAGGAGAGGCTGAGGGAACTGGGATTGTTTAGTCTACGGAAGAGAAGAATATGGGGGGATTTGATAGCTGCTTTTAACTGCCTGAAAGGTGGATCCAAAGAGGATGGATCTAGACTCTTCTCAGTGATAGCAGATGACAGGACAAGGAGTAATGGTCTCAAGTTGCAGTGGGGGAGATTTAGGTTGGATATTGGGAAAAACTTTTTCACTAGGAGGGTGGTGAAACACTGGAATGAGTTACCTAGGGAGGTGGTGGAATCCCCTTCCTTAGAAGTTTTTAAGGTCAGGCTTGACAAAGCCCTGGCTGGGATGATTTAGTCGTGGATCAGTCCTGGTTTGAGCAGGGGGTTGGACTAGATGACCTCCTGAGGTCCCTTCCAACCCTGATATTCTATGATTCTATGAATGGAGCTTGTTTATATCTGAACAAAATGTTATAGTGGTTCTTTCAAAAGATTACAACTGAACATTGACTTAATACAGCTTTGAAACTTTACTAGGCAGAAGAAAAGCTGGGGATTGGTCCTGCTCTGGGCAGGGGGTTGGACTAGATGACCTCCAGAGGTCCCATCCAACCCTGATATTCTATGATTCTATGATACTGCCTCACTGAAGAAAGCAAAAAACTGGTTAGAGAATCTACTCGTTGATTCTCAAACAGATCTAGAAACTCAGGCACAACCAGCGGAAGCTACAGTGAAAAGACCCTTACAGTATGATTACCAACAAAAATAATCCCATGCTGGAGCACTCACCAGAAAGCCTGGATTCCCTCTCACTCTTGAGGAAAAAAAATGGAAGCAAAAAATGCGATGTCAGGTTGCAGATGAAGATAATGGAAGACACAATCTTGTGTCTAAATTTCTTCCCTCAAGACAGAGCACCACAGCACATATTTCTATTCTTATCAAAAGCGCCATTAACTTTTTAATTACATGAAGTAATCAGAACTTGGTTTTATCTGAGGAAAGAGAGCACCTCCATCAACACACTGTACTCTAGGAAACAGGTCCACTTCTGAAACAAAGAAAAAAGCACCTACCAGGTGAAAAAATTCAGTATATATTGATAGCTTGGCTAATAATAGTTGATACAATTAGGTTCATTTTTGTAATCAAACCAACACCTGGAAGAGTGCTGAAGCCAAGTGGATTTATTAAAATTCTGCATTTGAATTATGTATCACGAAAATCTGACCTCCATATCATGTTACGGCCATTTAATGCCATCCTCCTTTCAAAGTTAGATGGAGATACTAGGTGAGTCTTCCAACTTTATTTGGCTGCAAAAGAACACTGGAGAAAAATGCCCATTTTCTGGCAGGTGGAGCCACCAAACAGACACATTCTATGAAACAACAATGTCCAGATCTCTAATTATCTATCTGATAAGAACAAAGGTGAGATCACAGAAAAAGCACTCATTGTGGAAGGATTAACTATCTCATTGTAAACTGAAGAAACTGAGCAAAATAAGTTAAATTTCTTAATTTAGCTACAAGCAAAGCATCACCATTTCTGCCCCTAAACACATCCTTTCAACACTTCCCCCTTTTTTCACCCCCCCAACCAACAGATATACACAAATAAAATCATAATAGAAATCTGTTACAATACTGTAATATCCATTCACTCTCCTTTAATCAAACAACCAATAGAAGGTAGCCTGTTAAAGCTCGTGTTACCCAGAGAAGCATAATTACAAGTACAGACAAGTTGCTAGAAAATTAAAAGCCTGAGCAGTTAATAATTTAGAATGAATTTGTTAAAAAGCAAAAATTTCAAGTCTATAAGTGACATGATGTGATCCTTCATTCACATGTGCAAAAATGTGCTACATCATATCACCTCAGACCTATAGTATCTATAGCTTAACTTTATACTTGAGGGAAACCCAAGCATTATAGTATATAATGCTTCTTTTAAAAAAAAATCTCCTTGTGGATTCCAGCCAGTCTGTTTGTTAAGTCATTTGACATATACGCCCAACGTAAGCATTATGTTAGCTCGGGGGGTAGGGGGAATTTTGGGTTTTTTTAAGTTAGTTTATATTATATTCTTGTAAGAGTATGGGTCATTATAGAAAGAACTAGGTAACAACCCACTTTTTTCCCAATCACAATTCCATGAAGCTGTAGCATTCGATCAGATATGTATGCCTTAAGGTCAATTGTTAGCCATCCTCTCACCCCCAGTGATCTCAGTATACAGTTGCTCAGATAAATCAGACACATTCATCCTCCATGGTACTTTACGTAGTCACTGTAATTTTCACTTAGGATATCTAATTTAAAACAATCTATTTTACGTGGAAAACACTTGACTTCATATTCTTTCAAATCCAATAGTCTTTTATCACAGACAGAGCTTTCTTTCTACTTTTTATAGTAACTAAAAAGATAGTGTTAAATTATATTTATGATTTTAATAGAAACTGCATGTATATGGATATGAAATATAAAAAGGTACTCATACAATTGTAAATAAAGTAATTCAAACTCCTTAATACTTTGGCTTTTGGATCAGTTCATGTGCATTAACATGATAAAATGTAGATAGCCTTGTTTTTGTTTGCACTATTTTAAATTATTCAATACACATTTGAAACCTTTTTAATATTCTTCTTGGGAGGAGATTTTTTTTCGAGACTGGTGTCTCATTACCTTATCCACACTATTCCTGTCTGAACATTCAGCTCCACTCATTAGAACTAACATCTGCTACAAACGTTATTAATGAGATACGTATCAAGGGATACAGGCAAGCCACAAACCACCTGGGCTAATCACACTTTTTGGTACAAAAGCCGATAACAGCAGCAAATATAGAACCTGCCTTAACATATTGTAATAATTATCTTATTCATACAGCAACTGCAATTTCTAAAATCCAACCCTTCAAAATTAGGTGCATTTGTAAAACCATATGTGTATCTTCTAGCTACTGCTAATGTACAATGTATACCTTTTATTAACAGAGCCACAGGGCATAATTTTTGTAATGGAAAATTTTCAATTTCCCTTTTAGATTTATATGTCTCATGAATGTATTAGCATAAAAATATTTTCAGGATACCAGAGGCTTAGTAATAACTGCTTCAATAAATATATAATATAGAATTCACATTACACAGTTTTAGAACATTTTTAAACTTTAAAGGTTCACTACAAATTTTAAGCAACAAACCTTAAAAAGTATATTTAAGTTTTTTCCCCAAACTGCATGATTTACATGTAGTTATTTTAAATGTACATGTTAAAATTACAAAGGAAATATTTCCAAAAGGAAAACATTACTTAGGTGAACTTCAAAAGCTTTTGGTTTGATGTTTTAAGGTCATTTGCCAGACCGTATCAATACTTGGGATTCAGCAATCAGTAGCCAGCAACCAATCCAAGCCCCAAGCATAGACAAAGAAAGTCACAATTTGCATCGCCTGATCTCAGCACATCTTGAAAGCTGGAAAACCCAAAGGCTCTTTGTTTTTGGTTTCTATTGTGTTTAAAATTTCTTGGGAGTATAACATTGTTTATTACCAAAAAAAAAGGGGGGGGGGGGGGAGCACGCGAAAATCAGTGCAAAAAAATTTATTAGACAGTTTTCTGTGAAATTATTGGGGTTAATATTGATGGACCGGAGGACTCGGGGCGGGGGAGCAAAAAAACAGAGAAAAGGGGGGTATTGAAAGTAGAAGCAGTTTAATCTCCTTCTAGAGTAGGGTGTTGGTTCCAGGGAGTTCCAGCACTGGTCTTTTTGTTTATTTTTAAAGGACTCAAGCACTTACGTACACATATGTACATATATACAAGCAAGTGTATCTTCCACTACATTGCCTTACTTTAACAGACAGCCTCACAGTTACAATTAGTTTCTTTACTTATTAATAAACATACAACAGAGTATTGGATTTTCTTAATATGATTAGAATTTTCATGTACTTCAGTAGTCCAAAATTTGAGTGGAAAAAAAAAAATCAGTTAAAAATGAATAGTAGCTTTTGTAAAACCCCAGAATTATTCAGTAAAAATTAGTAAAAACAGAAAATAAAGGATGTCAGTAAATTCAATCAATGAAAACAATCACAGTTTTCCATGTCAATATTTGCATTTTGTACAGATTCACAGGTACACAGATACACAGGTTGCTTGCCACAGATGATTGAAGAAGGGCTAATCCTAAATAAAAAGATATCCCCAGATTCCAGAAGAAAAAGTCACCATTTAAGGAGGTAGCTAGTACTATATTTTAACAACATTTTAGACAATTAACATTAAAATGACCACACTGGTTCAAACCAATGGTCCATCTAGCCCAATATCCTGTCTCTGACAGTGGCCACTGGCAGATGCTCCAGAGGGAATGAATGTAACAGCGCAATTTCACATGATCTATCCCTTGTTGTCCAGGCTCCGCTTCTGACAGTTGGAGTTTTAGGGACACCATTGAGCACTGGATCACATCCGTGACCATCCTGGCTAACAGCCATTGATATCCTCAATGAACTTTTCTGGCTCTTTTTTGAATCCAGTTATAGTTTTGGCCTTCACAACATCCCATGACAACAAGTTTCACGGGTAGACTGTGTTGTGTGAAGAAGTACTTCTTTTTGTTTGTTTGTTTTTAACCTGCTGTCTAATAATTTCATTGGGTGATCCCTGGGTTTTTTGTTATGTGAAGGGGCAAACAACACTTCCTTATTCACTTTACCCACACCATTCACAATTATATAGACCCCTATCATATCTTCCCTTATTTGTCTCTTTTCTAAATCCCAGTCTTCTTAATCTCTTCTCATTTGGAAGCTGATCCATAACTCTAATCATCTTCATTGCCCTTCTCTGCACCTTTTGCAATTCTGATTTAACTTTTTTGAGATGGGCTGACCAGCACTGTATGCAGGATCCAACGTGTCAGCATACCATGGGTTTATATAGGGACATTATGATATTTTTGGCTTTATTTTCTCTCTCTTTCCTAACGGTTACTAACAATTAACAGCTTTCTCACTTTTACCCTTGTTAGGTGACAAATCTGAGGAACTGTCCCACTGAGGTGTCAACAGAAATGGTTTTGGAACAAATTGATAAATGAAACAATAATAGGTCAGCAGGACCACTACAGTCACCTAAGAGTTCTCAAGGAACTCAAATATGAAACTGTAGAACTAACAAACAGTGGTATGTAACCTATCACTTAGATCAACAGCTGTACCAGCTGACTGGAGGATAACTAATGCGATGCCAATTTTAAAAAAAAGTTCTAGAGGCAATCCTGGCCATTACAGGTAGGCACACTGGTTGAAACCATAGTAAAGAACAGAATCAGACACGTAAGTGAACACGTTGAAACTGTAGTAAAGAACAGAGTTATCAGACATATAGATGAACACGAGTTGTTGGGGAAGAGTCAACCCAGCTTTTGTAAAGGGATTTCATGCCTGACCAATCTAACAGAAAATTTTGAGGGGGTCAGCAACCATGTGGACAAAGGTGATCCAGGAGGTATAGTATATCTGGATTTTCAGAAAGCCTTTGACAAGGTCCCTCACCATAGGCTCTTAAGCAAACTAAGCAATCATGGCATAAGAGAGAGGGGTCCTCTCATGGATCAGTAACTGGTTAAATGACAGGAAACAAAGAGTAAGAATGAATAGTCAGTTCTCAGAATGGAGAACGATAAATAGCAGAGCCCCCCCAGGGATCTGTACTGGTACCAGTACTATTCAACATATTCATAAATCATCCAGAAAACAGGGTCAGCAGTGAGGTGGCAAAGTCTGCAGCGGATACAAAATTTCTCAAGGTAGTTAAGTCCAAAGCAGACTCTAAAGAGTTACAAAGGGATCTCACAAACCTGGGTGACAGGGCAACAAAATGGCAGATGAAAGTCAATGTTGATAACCACATAGTAATATATATTGGAAAACATAATCCCAACTATATATACACACACACAACAGGATGGGGTCTAAATTAGCTATTACCACTCAAGACAGATCTTGAAGTTATCGCGGATAGTTCTCTGAAAACATCCTCTCAATGTGCAGTGCCAGTCAAGAAAGCTAATAGAATGTTAGGAATGGTTAGGAAAGGGATAGATAACAAAACAGAAAAGATCATAATGCCCCTATATAAAGCCATGGAATACCCAAACCTTGAATGCTGTGGGAAGTTCTGATTGCCCCTTCTCAGAAAAGACATGTTTGAATTGGAAAAGGTACAGAGAAGGTCAACAAAAATGATTAAGGGTATGGAACAGCTTCTGTATGAGGACAGATTAAAAAGACTGTGACTCTTCAGCTTGGACAAGAGATGACTGGGGGATTGGGAGGGGGAATATGATAGAAGTCTATAAAATCATGAATGGTGTGGAGAAAGTGAGTGTGTTATTTACCCCTTCACATAACACAAGAACAAGAGGTCACCCAATGAAATTAATAGGTATCAGATTTAAAACTAACAAAAGGAAGTACTTCTTCACGCAATGCACAATCAACCAGTGGAACTCGTTGCAAAGGCCAAAACTATAACTGGATTAAAAAAAATTAGATAAATTCATGGCAGAAAGGTCCATCAATGGCTATAAGCCAAGATGGTCAAGGATGCAACCCTATGTTTTGGGCGTCCCTAAGCCTCTGACTCCCAAATGCTGGGACTGGACAACAGCGGATGGATTACTTTGATAATTGCCCTGTTCTCATTTAATCTCATCTTAATATTTTGATTTATTTTGTGTTTTAAGTCAGTTTTTGAGTTGGGCATATGGGAAAGAAGATGTCCCTCATAATAATTAGCATACTTGTTGGGTATAAAAATACTAACCTATTTAAAAAAATTTTAACTTGCCACAGACTTAATCCTGAATGAGGAGTACTACACCTTTATGCTGTTAAACAAGATACTTAGAAAACAAATTTCTCCAAAGCAGCTGAAAATTATGTTAATAATTTCAAGCACAAAAACACTGTAACGGCATGGCACCCATCTCTCACAAGCACCCCTTCTGCTCAGGTGTGTCTGCAGTCTTTAAATAGTCTTGGCCCTAGTATCGGCCATACTCCCAGGGCTTCCTCTCTGGAGGTAGTGGTTTCACCCTCTTGGTCTATTCTGGTCCCAGCTCAGCCACTAAGTAGTTCAGTTCACCTTCTCGGGGTTTATCACTGTCCAATTGTAGGCTGCTTCCCCAGTGGCCTATGGGGGGGACCCAGGCCCGCTCACTACTCTGAGTCCCAGCCCAGGGACCCTAAGAATACCAGCCATGCACTACCATATCCCTTTAGCTAAACTACTTTCAGTTCCCTGGGCCACTTCCCCACGGCCTCAGCCTTCACCAAAGCACCACCCTTCCCTCAGGGCTCTTCTTTGTTCAGGCCCAGCATCTAGCCAGGACCTCATTCTCACTCGCCCAGTTCCTGCTGGCACTCAGCTGTCCGGGGTACTTCAGTTCCCTTTGGCCAGCCAGGAGCACTGCCTGAACTCCTCTGGCTCCAGCAAGTAGCTGACAGTCTCTGGGTCTGCAGCTCCTTTTAATATGGCTCTCCTGGGGCCTGACTGGCTCCCTGCAGCCTTTCCCTGATCGGCTATCTACTGCACAGTCTCTCTAGACCACTCGGAGGACTTAGTTCCACTGCCCCTTTCCTTGGATGGGTGTGGCAGGGGGCTTCTGGGCCTAGTCCACCCAGACACAAACATGGACAGTGTTTTGTTTTTGTGCTTGAAACCACTCTGAATGCAGATCTCCAGACAAGTAAGTATTTCAATATGCAGGTCACTAGAGAGAGGGGCACACACAAATCTGCATTTCTGGAGATCTGTACACAGCAAGGGAGAAATTCTGAACTCCCAACTTCAGTGGGACTATTTATTTATTTAGGATTTAAATGGCTAGGGATGCTTAGACCCCCCCCCCCCTTTCCCCAATTCACATGCTTAAATGTTTTGCTGAATTGGGGCCTTTGATACTACAGTAATAGATATATCACAAATTAGGTAGATAAGTAGGATTTTGCTTCAGTGTTCAAAACAGATCAAACATACACCTGGAAAGAAAGGACGAATTCCAACTCCCAGATTTCAAATCCTCTCCTACTGACCAACACCCATTCCTGCCCTACCCAGGCTCGCAACTTGCTGTCTTCCTATTGAAGCCATTCATTCCATGGAGAAGTTTCCAATGTTAGTTTCATTACTTTCCTGCTTCCACTGAAGTCTCTTTGGTGACCTTACTGTAATTCTCAGTAGACAAAGCCCTAATGCTACCCTCTCCCTCACTGAAGGCATGTTGTGTCAATGACAGACATCACAGATCTCTCACTTCTGAAATACCTTCAGGTAATAAACACACGCCACTCATACATGTACCTGCGAACATCCCTCCATGTTAACAGGTCACACAAACTTCTGTCACACTATTTCCCTGTTCAGAGACACAAAACCCAACTACTGACAAAACCTTAACTGAGTACATATGACAAGCTCCCCCACTGCTCCAGTTTCTCTGCTCACAACTCACATCTTTTCTATAAGACTGCACCTTATCTTCAGTTAAAACCCCCAAAAGTAGTTGTATTTAAAAGGATTGTAGTAAAGCGCTTTTGTTACATTATTCCTCAATATTGCACACGATTACTGCTCTTTTTATTTTTAGGGCTATGTTAATTTGAGAAGGGGAAAAAACAGTGATGGTTGATAGTCAAACAATAAGCACAACTATCCATAAAGCAAATAAAAAAATACTTGTGCTATTGTATAGATAACCCCATGATACAGGAAGCACTTTTAAAAAAAATTCCAAAAGGTGAGAACTCAACTCCAGTTGAAATCAATGGTAATTGCAGACCTCTTTGAAAAAAATCAGGTCCTCAATGAAATTAATGACTGTCACACAGACTATCGCTGTTGATATTTAAATCAGTACATACAGCAGACCAACAAAATGATGCTCCAGTATCTGAGCCTCCTGAAAGGCAACTGATGATCTGTTTTGAACACTGAAGCAAAATCCTACTTATCTACCTAATTTGTGATATATCTATTACTGTAGTATCAAAGGCCCCAATTCAGCAAAACATTTAAGCATGTGAATTGGGGAAAGGGGCGGGGGGGTTAAGCATCCCTAGCCATTTAAATCCTAAATAAATAAATAGTCCCATTGAAGTTGGGAGTTCAGAATTTCTCCCTTCCTGTGTACAGATCTCCAGAAATGCAGATTTGTGTGTGCCCCTCTCTCTAGTGACCTGCATATTGAAATACTTACTTGTCTAGAGATCTGCATTCAGTGTGGGTTCAAGCACAAAAACAAAACACCGTCCATGTTTGTGTCTGGGTGGACTAGGCCCAGAAGCCCCCTGCCACATCCATCCAAGGAAAGGGGCAGTGGAGCTAAGTCCTCCGAGTGGTCTAGAGAGACTGTGCAGTAGATAGCCGATCAGGGAAAGGCTGCAGGGAGCCAGTCAGGCCCCAGGAGAGCCATATTAAAAGGAGCTGCAGACCCAGAGACTGTCAGCTACTGACTGGCTGCTTGGGTACATGGTGGAATAATGTGCACTATGGAGGTATGATTTCTAAGGCGGATTAATGTGTTGCTCATTAATTGGTCTGAGTAGATCCTGCTGTTCCCTAGTGCACTTTAACATAGTGCTGTTTCAGACCAGAAATCACACCCCCATAGTTTGCACTGCTGCTCTATATAGCAAATCTGATTTTTCTACTGATATTTCCAACTAGGGCTGTCAAGTGATTTAAAAAATTGATCATGTTTAAAGAGAATACCATTTATTTAAATATTTATGGATGTTTCCTACATTTTCAAATATATTGATTTCAGTTACAACACAGAATACAAAGTGTACAGTGCTCACTTACAAATGTAGAATTATGTAAAAAAAAACTGTATTCAAAAATTAAACAATGTAAAACTTTAGAGCCTACAAGTCCATGCAGTCCTACTTCAGCCAATTGCTTAGACAAGCAAGTTTGGTTACAATTTGGAGGAGATAATGCTGCCTACTTCTTGTTTGCAATGTCACCTGAAAGTGAGAACAGACGCTCACGTTGCACTGTGGTAGCCGACGTCACAAGACATTTACGTGCCAGATGCGCTAAAGATTCATGCTTCAAACACCGTTCCACAGGACATGTGTCCATGCTGATGACGGGTTCTGCTTGATAACGATACAAAACAGAGCAAACCGAAGCATGTTCATTTTCATCCTCCGAGTCAGATGCCACAAGCAGAAGGTCCATTTTCTTTTTTGGTGGTTTGGAGTTCTGTAGTTTCCGCATCTGAGTGTTGCTCTTTTAAGACTTCTGAAAGCATGCTCCATACCTCGTCCCTCTCAGATTTTGGAAGGCACTTCAGATTCTTAAAGCTTGGGTCGAGTGCTGTAGCTATTTCTAGAAATCTCACATTGGTATCTTCGTTGCGTTTTGTCAAATCTGCTGTGAACGTGTTCTTAAAATGAACAAGTACATGAAAGGTTGTTACAAGGAGGAGGGAGAAAAAAATTTCTTCTTAACCACTGAGGACAGGACAAGAAGCAATGGGCTTAAATTGCAGCAAGGGAGATTTTAGGTTGCACATCAGGAGAAGCTTCATAACTGTCAGGGCAGTTAAGCACTGGAATAAATTGCCTAGGGAGGTTGCGCAATCTCCATCATTGGATATTTTTAAGAGCAAGTTAGACAAATTCCTGTCAAGGATGGTCTAGATATACTTAGTTCTATTCCATGAATACTTAGTTCTAGTTCCATGAGTGCAGGGGAGTGGACTAGCTGACCTCTCGGGGTCCCTTCCAGTTCTATGATTCTATGTGCTGGGTCATCATCCAACACTGTAAATATATGGCAGAGTGCTGGTAAAACAGAACAGGAGACATTCAATTCTCCCACAAGGAGATCAGTCACAAATTTAATTAATGCACTATTTTTTAATGAGAATCATCAGCATGGAAGCATGTTCTCTGGAACAGTAGCTGAAGCATGAAGGGGCATATGAATGTTTAGTATATCTGGCATGTAAATACCTTGCAATGCCAGCTACAGAAGTGCCATGCAAATGCCTGTTCTCACTTTCTGGTGACATTTTAAATAAGAAGCGGGCAGCAGTGTCTCCCATAAATGTAAACAAATGTGTTTTTGTTCGCGATTGGCTGAACAAGAAGTAGGACTGAGTGGACTTGTAGGCTCTAAAGTTTTACATTGTTTTGTTTTTGAGTGCAGTTATGTAACAAAAAAATCTACATTTGTAAGTTACACTTTCACGATAAAGAGATTGCACTACAGTACTTGTATGAGGTGATTTGAAAAATACTATTTATTTTATCGTTTTTACAGTGCAAATATTTGTAATAAAAAATAGTATAAAGTGAGCACTGTATACTTTATATTCTGTGTTGTAATAGAAATCAATATATTTGAAAATGTAGAAAAATATCCAAAAATATTTAATAAATTTCAATTGGTATTCTGTTTAACAGTGCGATTAATCACGATTAATTTTTTTTAGTTAATCGTGTGAGTTAACTGCGATTAATCGACAGCCCTATTTATAACTTCTCTTTTTGTATTAATTCTCTATCCTCGCTGGTATCTGCAACATCTGCACATTCTTTGGAATAGAGACCATGCCCCATTATTATGTTTGTGGGGCAATCAGTTCACTGTTGGAGCGCAAATGTATGTCCTCTGTGAACACAGTATCCTGTAACTTTGAACTTAAATAGCTGATCCAGGAATTTTTCCATTCTTTCATAACATCTAGAACTAAAGGGAGCTGGCAATTTCTTCTTCATTTCTTATATTCTTCTTACCCATAGTATTTTGCTGCTACTCCTCTTCATTACTCAGACACCTCAGTTGTGTATATATTTTTGACAGTGCCAAATCGCGGCTCCTTTTTCCCCTCTCCTACACAGATAACAACATGGGGGGGCAGGAGGGGAATACTGTTAGAAAGTCCAGGTGCCGGTGCAACCTTAAATTGGTCCCATTTGTGCATACCATGCACACCAGTGGCAAGTTCAACACCAAATGCTTCATAAATGTTTGTTCCCCAAAGCATAAGGTCTTTCCCCAACTTTTTACCAACTACCAAGGCACAGAGCAAGAGCAGGGAAAAATCTCACCTCCGTGAGATCTCAGGCTTCTATAGCCCTTCCTGCCAGTCTTCCCTGTCTCTTCCTGCCTCTCAACTGTGTCAGCTGATGACTCAGCTGAATCACCCAGCTAATTAGTTAATCACTTAGTATTTAAACTATTACCTTGTCAATTTACCCCATGTGGGGACCCTTATAAAATAAACAGAGTAGTGAGTCAGCCTTAGGCTAGTCACACACTGTCACAATGTGTTGTAATCATCTTGTCCAGCATCACATGGAAAGTCTGTGGAAGAGCCAGGAAAAGAACTCCGCTCTCCTGGAACTCAGTCCAGTAACTTAAACAGAAGAGAATACCCTCTCCTTACAATCCTCTGCCTCATTCATTATCCATCTTGTGCAGTGATTGAGGCAGGAATCCTACAGACCTGAAGAAGAGCTCTGTGTAAGCTCAAAAGCTTGTCTCTTTCACCAGCAGAAGTTGGTCCAATAAAAGATATTAGTTCACCCACCTTCTCTCTCTAATATCCTAGGACCGACACGGCTACAACAACACTGCATATAACAAATAGTATGTGAATATGCAATTAAACACTATCATAATGCATAATGTTCTTTTATTACAGTTTTTTGTGACTTCCCAGGGTTTTTAAAAAGCAAACAAACAAATGTACAGTGGGGCCCCAGTCTAGTTGGCCCTCTAGGCACTTACTGCTATATAAATGCCAAATAATAAAGATTACAAGAGTAATAAATCATTATTCAAGGTATAAACAGATCACCAGCGAAAGTCACGAAGAAATTTTCTCCCAGTGCACATACAGGTACATTATGGAGTTTCTTCTTATTTGATAGCTATTAATCTTAGCAACACTCCACCATTTTAGAGACAGGGAATCTATTTCAAACCAGAATTAACTGCAAGTGTGACCACAGTATAACTTCAGCACTAGTCACCATGTCAGTTTCACTGATCTGATATTTTAGTTGCTTATTGATTTTTTTTTTTATTCCTACATTTTACTTGTAACATTTCTTATATGGCTTCTAAGGGAGGTAGTGTTTTACTTCTCATATGGAATACAGTGGTGAGAATCCTTTTCATATCCACTTCCACTTCTCAAACACTCCCAACAAAATACAGGAAATAGCTAATGTTTAAGAAGGTTTGTTCACCATATGTATATATTAGCTTGGGGAAAGTAAAATTTAAAACTCCAGCTTATCCTGCTACAGTCTACACTTAAAATTTAGATGAAACTAGCTATGGGCTGTGGAAGAATTCTTCCATTGATCTAATTAGCATTGCTTGGGGGTGTGGATTACCTACATCAACAGAAAAACCCCATCCATACATATAGGAAGTGTCTATATTACTGTGCTACAGGGGTATAGCTGCAGCTGTGCCGCTGTAGTTCCTGTAGTCTAGACATTCCCTCTATAGTCTGCATTGATTTATAATGCCAGACACAGAATAGCTTTACTTTGCTCACTATATATTATTGATGAGTTGTCTGGAAATGGTAGCTGCAAGCATTTTCAATGCATGATGCTAGCTAGTTTCTCTACTGATTCTGTAACCACTTCAACTGAACTGCTCTTGTAACTTTCTTCCTACAGAGCACAGTGAATTAAAATGGATATCGCTATACAACTTCCAACAGCAGAAGGGGGAGACGAGGTATTTTCTCTCTTTATCCAGCGGTAGATCAACTGTCAAAAATACATTCTACACATACAAGTCTTGCACACAAATGCAGACTGAAAAATTTATTCCTCCAACTCTACTAAAAGAATGTTAACACTGCAATACATGTAACAGAAGTTACTGTTCAATCAGAAGGATGCTGACGAGTCATACAGTTACAATTCTAACACAGGACTACAGTACTAATACCTTTGAAGAATTATGACATTCCAATCATTAGTAGAATGCATTGTCAACAGGAAAAGTAAATAAAATTTTCAAATGTCAGCAACTGAAGAACAGATTAAAATATAAAGATTTATCTGTGTACCATAAGGTATAACTTTTTTCTTACCAAGCTGAGTTCCTTTAAGCCTCTAACTGTACATTATCTTAGGCCTGGTCTACAATAGGAAATTAGATCTGTATAACTATGTCGCTGAGGGGTGTAAAAAATACAGACCCCTGAATGACACAGTTAAACCAACCTAACCCCTGATGTAGACAGCGCTAGGGCGATGGGAGATGCCCTCCCATCGGTGTAGGTAACGCCTTCACTGAAGTGCTACGGGTGCAGCATTACAGTGTTTTAAGTGCAGACAACCCCTATTATAAGGCACTCATCACCATGGTATCCAAGCCCAGCTGGTTACCAACAGGCAAAACTCAGGGAGGACAAAAATTAAAGCAAAAACATTAAATAAAATACATTTAAAGGAACATTCAGTCTGTAGAAAAGCATCCCAGACGAAAGAGGCTTGACATCAAGTTTCAGCATAACTTATGTACAATAGCAAACTATATTAGAACTTCAATTTTTTAGAGCTGACTTTGTTTCTTTAACAAAACAAAACATGCCTCTCCATTGTACAAGGCAGAAATTCACACTCCAAAGAGCATACAAACTGCTCATCAAAACAATTTGCTTTATGTACCAGCGTGAATTATGTTATTTTTTTTCTATATGAAACTTACCGAGTGCCATCTGCTTTCCAGCTTACTTTGTATGGCTTCTGCTCTAAAAGTTTAATATTTTGTTTGTCCATAGAAATAGGCTGTGCTCCAGGGAATCCAGACCTAAAAGAAGCAGGTTTTTTATTAATATTCTAAGAGTATCCATACAAGGTAATGTATTTCTCAAATCAAACTTGCATGAGACACAGTTAACACTACCTTTTCTACCAGGTTAACTTTTAGTTGGAACATCTTCCATAACAAGGTTTTTTTTCTTTCAATAGGCACCCAGTTTTTGATAAGCACATAAAGCATTTTTGAGTATAACAAATGACAGTAGTCTGAGTTACTCAAGAGTTCAAAACTGCAAGTGTTTTGCTTTGTTTGTTTGAATTTACTACTAAGCTATTAAATCTGTAAACTAAGTGGTACTGTGAATATTCCATGAGCCTTTCACTTCTGGAAACTGACATTCAAATTCTGGATTACATCTAGAAATGGTACTAAACCAGGGTTCACATCAATGCTAGGTACAAATTCAAACCAGCAATGAGTGCATCAGAAAGGCCAAGAAATGGAAAAACTAGGGTTTTGCACATCAGAACAGATGTGTATTGATATTTGTATAAGTAAACTTGCAATTTTTTGCCTGGTTCAAGCCAGTGTTATCTAGTTTAATGTGCACTAAAACTCCCCCAATACTTTTAAAATAATGATTAAACCAGACTATTGCCTTTGGTATTTGTGTAGCAATGGCTAACATGAACATAATTTATTATCTGACCCTGGAAATATGATTCTGGAATCTTGTTTCTTAAATTATAACAGCTGTCCATTCTCTTTTCTTTTCTTTGTAGGCCATTATAGTTTTACTGTTGAATATTTCTGGTTACCTTTTTTTTTTGGGGGGGGGGGGGGACTGTCCATCCCAATAATAGCTGCCTGCTTGACTTTTCACAAAATTAAGAATATAATATTGAATTTTTGGATTGTTCAAAGAAAAAAGTTTAAATTAAATTATTTTTCCCATACCCTTCCCATCCACAGAATTGCTGACATTTTTGTTGTATTTCTCTTAACTTTGGTTGAGTTGTCACTTGGGTTACACGTTTAACTGTCACTCCTTCCAAGAAAATTGCACCCTAAAAAAAGAATACAAAATGCAATTAGAATTTAAGATCTATCACAAAAGCAATTCAGAAAACTGATGCTTTCACGTACACACGGACTTCTAGACTGACTAAGATTTAAAGTCTCTGATATTTAAGGTTACACAACTAAGGTCGACTTACCCTGGTAGTGCAGACCTGGTAGTGCAGACTTACCCTGGTAGTGAACAACATAGCTGGAGTCGACATAGCTTAGGTTGACTTATTGCGGTGTCTACACTGCGCTGCGTCAACAGGAGACTCTCTCCCGTCGAGTTACCTTACTCCTCTCATTCCAATGGAGTATCAGAGTCGACCGGAGAGCACTCTACGGTCGATTTAGCAGGTCTTCACTAGACCCCCTAAATCAATCCCCGCTACATCGATCGCAACAGCATCATTCCCTGGTAGGTGTAGACATGGCCTCAGTTTCCATTACAGGTCTTATTTGACCCCACTTCTAAAATACACCAAAATAGTCATATTGCCCTCAAAATTGTTAGGTTAGGACTGTGGTCACGGTAGAGTTCTTCTAGAAAAACTGAAATCAGATAAGGTGTTTATTAATTAAAATTTAAACGATTACACAGCTACAAGGTTTTTTCTTTGGTTGGTTGTTTTGCCACTTTATAGCAAAAGCCCAGAAAAAAAGACGACAGATTAAATCTACCTTACTGCTCTCCTCTAGCAGAGATCTAGTGCCCATGAACAAAAGGCAGTTACGGTCAAATTAACAAAGTTATTAATATGTATTGTAGTCGACAGAGCTAGCTTTTTGCATTTTATTTTACTTAGCAGTAAAAACAAGGAAACTACAGGCCTGTATCCTGTAAGGCATCAGCTTAAGCAGTTAGCATAAGGCTTTGAGGACCATGAACTTTGGCATAGAATAAATGGCTCAACAGTCACCCTGAGTTTTGGGCAAGTGGGAATAATGTGCTTAAGGGAGGAGTCTGTACAAAATAATACCAGGTAACTGGAGAAACACTGAACTGATACTAGTTTAAAATATTTTAGGATAAAATATGTTAGCAAATGCTTAACCGCAAACTTGCCTTGGCAACAAATTGATGTATATGGTAATAACCTAAAATCATTAATATACTAACCAATAGGATAAAAGCACCATAGAATATCAGGGTTGGAAGGGTCCTCAGCAGGTCAACTAGTCCAACCCCCTGCTCAAAGCAGGACCAATCCCCAATTTTTGCCCTAGATCCCTAAATGGCCCCCTCAAGGATTGAACTCACAACCCTGGGTTTAGCAAGCCAATGCTCAAACCACTAAGATATCCCTCCCCTAACTTTATGGTGGACAAGGAAGGTTGGGCCTTTCAATGAATATTCATGACAACCTCTAGGCCCTACATAAGGCCGAGCACCATGTAAGAAGGGTCAATCGATCTTAATCTGGATCTGGACCATCAGACTTGTTTGGCATGCCAGGAAAAGGGCTGCAAATTTGCCTCTTACCATCAGATCCCCAAGAAGGGATGTGAATATGTGAGCATATGCAAGGAATGGGGTACAAGAGATAAAAATATAACAGTAATGCAAAGTTAACGTTAAGAGGTTTGCAGCTTTTCTGTCTTTACTATCTTAATAAAAGTGGTTAAAGCTTTGCTTTACCCTCACTGCAAGTGTCTTCATTGGGCACACCAGGGTTCCCACTCAGATACTGAACTTGATAACCTTGATTCTGTTGTGCCTGATTCTGAGACTAGAACCCTACAATCCCTCAACTCTTCAAATCAGTATTAATTGGAATTCAATAATAATCAGTGGCCACAAAAAAAATCAGGGAACAGTATTTAATAAAGTCACTGGGGAACATCAGCTTCAGTGATCACAGTCAGAACATTTAAGGACTGCTGGAGACCTGAATTTTCATTTTAAAAACATGAAATGCTGCAGATAAAACATTATAACCCTATCATTCTCCATTCAAATCCCTCTTTGAGAAGCACTGCTTCAGCCAGACCTATGCAGAGAAGAGCCACGACACTGATTAAAGGATTAGAAAACAAACTCAAAGAGCTCAATATTCTTAGGGTTACCATATGCCTGGGTTTTCCCAGACAATGGTTTTTTCGGTCCTCCGATCTCCGTCTGGGCGGATTTTTGAAATATGAACAAATGTCTCATTTCTCCTTGCTCATCCTTTTTCCAACACTGATTCTGCTGAAACTACAATTCCAAACATGCCCTATGAGTGGCATTCACGTTTACTGGTTTGCCACCCTTACTTATGGACTGCTGCTGGCAGCGGCACTGCCTTCAGAGCTGGGCAGCTGGAGAGCAGCAGCTGCTGCTGGCTAGCCACCCAGCTCTGAAAGCAGCGCAGAAGTCAGGGTGGCATGCTATTGACTGTTGAGTCACTAAAAGGGATCCTGTTTGTGCAGTACTACTTCAGGAATAGATCCTGTAACGACTTTCATGGCTACTTGATGAGCAATCAACCACTGCTGAGAAAGATACACTCTACAGAGAAACATGTATGGGCACAACAGGAAGAAACACTGTAGGAAAGGACTGACTGCATGTAAAAAGGTTTATTTACATTTATTTTTGAGGCCATTACACTTATTTATAAAATGTTAAATATTCAAAGAAAGAAAGTGTACAGTAGAAAACTGTACCCTCCTGTGACTCTCTGTACCTCAGGGGAGCACCCTGCATCCCCATATTCATCCTCATAATATGATTGTGTGGTATCCAATGCAAAGTTGGTTATGTTGGGTGTCTTCAGAAGGCTCATGATGCACTAAGCATTGTTGTGATAGTAATGTTATAGGTTGTAATTTCATGTATATAGTTATGAGACTGAAAATGTGTCCTCATGGCTTAAAACAAGCCCAGGCAAAAACTCTCCAGGAGAGAGGCCAGGCCAAACTTTCCAAGAGAAGAGGGGCAGTTCACATCTCTTCAGGGCATGTATGGGACAAACCCAGCCTGCCTCACAGGAACAAAGGACACTGGCCCAGGCAGCAACTGTTAGACTCTCCAGTGAGTCACCCCCCTTCCCTTGGTCAGTTTGGGACCATGATGAGGTAATGCTCACCTGACTCTGAAAGGGGGGAGAGGGGGCAAAGCCAAAAGGGAAGAAAGACCATGATAAAAGGAGAGAGATGTTTGCCATGCGCTCTCTTCCACCTCCATCTACAGACACCACCACCAAGCGACTGAAGCACTGATCAAAGGGGAGAACCTGGATGAAGGGCAACCAGCCAGCCTGTGGTGAGAAGCACTAAGGGCTTGGCTACACTTGTAGATGTAGAGCGCTGAAAGTTAAACCAGCCTTCAGAGACCACAGCAGGGAAAACGCTGCCATGTGTTTACACTGTCAACTGCAAGCACACTGCTGTGGCCACATTAGCAGCTCTTGCAACGCCACAAAGAGCAGTACATTATGGTAGCTAACCCAGTGTGCAAGTGGCTGCAGCATGCTTTTCAAATGGAGGGGGTGGAGTGTGACAGGGAGTGTGTTGTGTGTATGTGGGGGGAGAGAGAGTGTGTTTTGTGTGGCTGAGAGCATGTCATCATGCTGTCTTTTAAGTTCAGAGAGCAGCAGACAGCCCCCCTCACACACACACTCACAACAGCAGCATTCTACACTAAAGGTTTGCTTTGTCCCGGAGCAGATAAGCATGCTGGCTGTCAGAAACAGAGCTTTGAAAGGAGATATCTGCATGCCTGCAGCCGATTTCAAAACAATGAGAAGAGTGGCCACCTGACTTCAGGGGATTATTGGACGTTTCCAGAGGCCAATCACAGTGCAATAATGCAACATGTTGTCCACACTGACGCTCAGGCATTTCAGCAGGGGCGCAGCAAGCTTTATGCTTCTTGTGGAGGTGGATTACCAGGAGCACTCCAGCTGCAGAGTCCAGGCGCTCTACATGACTTGCCAGTGTGGACACCTCAGGAGTTAGGGCGCCTGGGGCTGCTTTAATGCACTCTAACTTGCAAGCGTAGCTGAGCCCTCAGTTTGTAAGGGCACTGAAAGTGTTAAGATCATCTTATAATGCATTTTGTTTTTATTTCATTTGACCAAATCTGACTTGTCATGTTTTGACTTATAATCACTTAAAATCTATCTTTTGTAGTTATTACATTTGTTTGTTTATTCTACCTGAAGCAATGCATTTGGTTTGAAGCATGTCAGAGACTCACCCTGGGATAACAAGTCTGGTACATATCAATTTCTTTGTTAAATTGACGAACTCTATAAGCTTGCAGCGACCAGCAGGCATCACTGGACGCTGCAAGACAGAGGTTCCTAAGATTGTGTCTGGGACCAGAAATATTGGCTAGCATCATTCAGTTGCACAATCAGAGCAACAGCTGGACAAAAGCGCTCCATCACATAGCTGGGAGCAGCTTATGCGCTAGCGGCTGTGTGTGAACGGCCTAAGAATGGGGGTTCTCACAGTAGAGCAGGGTAAGGCTGGGTCCCAGAGTTGAGGATTGGAGTGACCTAGAAGATCACCAGTCTAGATAACACAAGGGGAACATGACACCTCCCCTTCCCTTCTCCCACCTCTCCCTACCCACGGCAGTGTTCTCTATTTGGGAACTTCAAATATGGTAACCCTAAATATACTTAGATTAACAAAGAAAAGTTAAGGGGTGAGTTGATTAGTGTCTATAAGTATCTACATGGGGAAGAAATATTTCATATTAGGCTCTTCAATCTAGCAGACAAAGGTATAACATGATCCAATGAATGGAAGTGAAAACTAGACAAATTCAGACCGAAAAGAAGGCATACATTTTTAATGGTGAGAGTAATTAACCATTGCAACAATTTAGCAAAGGTCCTGGTGGATTCTCCAATCACTGACATTTTAAAATCAGGATTAGATTTTTCTTCTAAAAGATATGCTCTAGGAATTATTTTGGGGAAATTCTATGGCTTGTGTTATACAGGAAGTCAGACTAAATGACCCCAACGGTCTTGGAGTCTATGAATTTATTAATTCTAAACCACGTACATAGAAATTCTGTTACAAGAAAATTAAACAAATAACTGCCTCACCTGGGAATTTTAATATTTAGGTCATCTGGCAGTTTACCTATGATCTTAACTTAAGTTCTAAGATTTTTTGAAGGAGGGCCCATGTTTTCCTCTACTTTACAACACCAGAAAACTGATACCAACAACAACTGGAATCTATTTTTTGTCTTTAAAATGTCTGTTTCCGCAGAAGAAAAAACCTCATTCACCTGATAAGAAATTAAAGATCACACTATCTATTCACTAGGACAATCTTGTGCGTGACCACAGTGTTGTTGCCAAACTGCCAAGGGTACAACTTGACAGCACTCACATTTCCAAGTGAAATTATTAAGAGCTAATGATGCTTAAGAACCAATGAAAACCACACTTAGGTTCCTCCAGTAGTTAGAGCAGAATAAATTTCTGCCTCTCCTTACATTCAAAATGTACCACACAAGCTGCTGACTATATTATAATAGTACAGTGGTATACTCTGAAATACACAAAGCACCCAACTCCACATGCACTAGCTAAGAGGGGTGGCCTGTTGATTTAGTGGCAAAGCTATATCAAACATCAGAGTTTGCAATCAGAGAACGGTTCCTCACTCCCTGCAAGGTGGGAATCGAAAGCATGGAAGCTGAAGCAAACTCACCCCTGAGAATGTGCAAGAAGTATCTTGTGGTTCACAAAGGACTCCCTCTAAGTAATGTTCAGATAAAAATTAAACTAACTCTGAAAGAAGCCAGATCCAGTCATCTTTGGTCAGGAGAATTTTCTCCACAATAGGAGTTTGAGAATACTATAAAAAAGTTGATTTGTTACCTGCATAGTTGTATAAGAACACAGGCATAATTTTTCTTCTAATCTAAACCAGCCTAATACATAAAGTTGTACTGAGCATTACAGTAAGCCTAAGAAAGATATCATTCAAAAGAATATTGAAAACAAACCTACAGAGTGCATTATAAATTATTTTAGTCTTTAAAACAAGTCTGATGCTCAGGGGAATAAAACAAAATTGCAGTTTAGCAACAGAACAAAACCAGAAATCTATGTGATTAAAGACTCCTAGTCCCTAGTTCAATACAATAACCCAAACCTACCAGGCATAGTGTCAACAAATGTTTCTAACACGTTCTCGATTGAACTGGGCAGCAAAGAACTTGGTTAGAATATTGATAACCCCAAGATGTTATTGGCTTGGCTGTGGACCTTGGCATATCTGGATGGGATCATTTTCAATTCTCATTCTTATACAAGAAATCTAGAGAATTAGGCTGTTTCACTTAGAAGTCTTCATTGTTTGTTGCTCCATAGGCTTTTGTTCTGTCGCTCTGTCTACTCACTTACTTGAAGGGCACTGGATGAAAGAATGAGGTAGTTTTGGACTGCAGTGCTATCAGTACATGAATGGTTCAGTGAAGGAAGCAGGCAGCTGCCTAGATGCAGTGTCTGCGCAGTCTCAGTCTCTCTGCTAAGAGAATGGTTTGGAATAGAGAAAGACGGTCATGGCTTACTCCTGATAAGGGAGATTATGCAGTGTAGTGAAGCAACCAGAGAATATGATAGTACCTTTCCCCACTACTAAGACAGTGCTATCTATTTTTTGCCAAACAGGCAAGATTTCCAAAAGGCAGAAATGGAAGTTAGGTGCTTAACTGCCATCTGTGTCATTTGAAAACCTCTCCAGAATTTTTCAGTCAAGGGATACTTTCAAATCCTCAAATTTTATTTATTTATTTATTTGGACTTGCAGGTGGCAGAGTGCTTAATACAATTGTTTTCTCTCAAAACAGCAATCTTCTATAAGGTTACTACTCAACAATTTGTATCACCATTTTGTACAGTTTATAACCCTCCATATGTTGGGAAGGGTAAATTATTTATTTTTTTAGAAAAGTAAACTACTTCAATAATTAACTTCAAGGTTACATAAAAGTCAGCTTTGTGAAACTGAAAATATACATCCTAGTCTCCTACTTGCCTTGTTTGAAGGCTGGTTTTGTTTGGATTCTTTTGTTAATTGATGTAATATTTTGAGACTTTCATACCCTGACCTGAAACAATGAGCTCTCTTCCAAAGACAGTATATATTACATATGATTATGGTGCACTAAAAGTGTGAGGGATGGAAACCAAGCAAGAAAAATATCAAGTAAATTCTGAACTACGGAGCCTTGAAAAGACACTTTATCAATAATTCTTCAAAAAATAAGTTCATTACCTCATCAGTTAAGTGCTGATTTGTACTTTAACCGTATTTACTATATTTATAAAACTTCAAGAGATGGGTTTATCTCATTCTCGTAGGTTTTATGACATGCCTAAAAAATGAATTTTGTGAACAGAATATAAATTAATTATTCTTTTAAAGGAACTTTGGCTTGTAAAAGTAGTTAACTACACATTAAATGAAGTAATCCTAAGGGAACCAGGGTTTGAAATAAGTAATGTTATTTTTTCATGTTCAAAAAGCAAATTTGTTTTAAAAGAGTTTGATCTTAACTAATATTGAATACAAATTGTAAAAATAAAAATTTTAGAGGAAAAGCAATTGTATACTGCATATACTCAGCCTAACCTATAATTCATTTTTTAAAAAAAATATTCTGACAGAATTATAATGGAGCAAACATGTGGTCTGAGGGACACAGAATTGTTTAATACCTAAAAAAAATGAATCAAAAAAATAATTTTCTCCAAATATGATATTACTGTTTACATTTCAGTCAGCCTGGATAGTGAAACCAGATATTTCACAGTATGTTTGCTTTCTGACTTTATGCTACATACTCAATAGAGGAATGTTTAAATTCTAAAAAAGTTATTAAGTTACATTTTTAAATAAAATTTGAAGTTGAGTCTAAAAATACATGACTGATGAATTTCCTGTTTTAATTTTTTTTAAGTTTAAAAATTGTTGAAACATCCCATTTCACCATTTTTTAAACAAATATTTTTCTTTTTCCGTTTGAACAACTTTTTGTTGGAAAATAAGGTTAATTTATCATGAAATCTAAGAATAGTGAAAAATCAAAACTAACAGTTTCAGTTGACCTGATCCAAAAATTTTCAGATTTTTGGTTAGTTAAAATTTGAAATTTTGGTTTTTAATCCCAATTTGGGATGGAGAAATTTTTCAAAATGACAAAAATTCTCATGAGACAAGATACATGTTTCCTGCCCAGCTCTAATCAGAAGTTTCCACTTCTCACCTACCGTGATAACACAATGTGACAGTCATGTGCTCTATACTTTCAGGAATTGTTCCAAATAGGCAGACGATCCATTTCTGGCAAATCTTAATCTTGTTTCATGAATCTTAATCTTGTTTCAGTCTTTCCATTGTCTCAGCAATTTCTCTGCACAACAGCTAGCTTCACAAAGCTAGAATGGTTGACTTTATTTTTGATAAAACAAATACTTGGAATGGAAGTAACTGGACATGAGTTTTCAAGCAAAAAGCCTCTGGGGAATGAGGGATTGGAATAAATCCACAAGAGCAATGATCTGTGGCCAAAAATACATGGTGGAATCATTTCCTCCTCCCAGCAGTGCTGTCAGATTGCTTTTATTATGTTCAGCATCACCCATACAAGGTTCCAGGACTTTCTTCAAGTCTTTGTGATTATATGTAACCAGAATAAGTATATGCACAAAAAAAGTGTATGCACAGATCTTCCATGCATACTTAGCCTTTCACCATGTTTTCCGCAGCCAATAGACCCTTGATCAAAGAGTACTGTTGAGCACAGTGCAGAGGTTGTGCATCACTACTCTGTTCCAAAACAAAAAAGGTAAGGAAAGGAAAGCAAGCAGAAGAAAGCACCAGAACAGGAAAACAGGAGAGACAATCATTACCAAAAACAAAAAAAAATCCTCACACACGCACACCCCACTGAAGGAGACAGACAATAAAAAGTTATTGAAACTGAGTTACTGGAATTTAGAGCTAATGTGCTCTTTGATAACTTAACAGACCAATATACAATACAAACATTAATCCTTGCTAACTAATTTAAATTGAGAGAGAGATTTTAGCAGTTTCCAGTACACCCCAGACATTTCCTTGACACAAGGATGTGCACCTAACACAACTTTCCTTAAATCCTGGAGCAGTGGTTGTCAACCCACAGCCCGCTTGCAGCCCAATCAGCACACAGCTGTGGCCCATGTGACATCCTCAGAGTCATACATGTAGTGTATATATAGTGTGTGCATGCGGCCCACAACACAGATTGCTGCATATGCAGCTCACAATGGTAAATAGGTTGAGAGCCACTGTCCTGGAGAAACCATTAACTCCAAATCATTCACCTTGGAAGAATCCTGTGTCATCTGCCATATCCTATGATGTTTCTTTTGCATCATGTGTCCCCTACATAAAATGCAATAGATCATATTCCTTAGCAAATAATAAAGGATCAGGGTGGCCTATGAAAAAAGTAATTTTCTTTTCTAGAACTGCTCATGAAGCAGAGCATGCTTCAGCTAAGCTTTCTAAGTGTGGAGTGACACAGTTTATTCTGCCAAACATATAGTCATAGATGAAGGTGTCTGCAACAAAATATTAGAAAAGGCCATCCAACCAATTATACCTACCTTTTTAATTTGTATGTATATCATGTAGTATGTCCCATTGCATTCTCTAGCTGTACATGCGAGCATTACGATCAGCTGCAGTATACCTATGTCGTTTGAGAATTCACTTATGAGGCTTCTATTTGACTGTCTAACACTCTCATCAATTTGATGTAACAAACTCAGACTCTAAAAATGGTTTGGGAGTATAATTTTTGTACTATCTACAAAATACCCAACAGTGCTTCTTGCTAAAATCAGATTTCAAATGTCTGTCACTGACGCTTCTGCAATGCTCTGTCATGTTTCTGTGAATACTCGATTGCTGAAGTGAAGCACTCACTGAATCAAAACCTACTTCTTCAGTTCTTTCTAAACATCACAGAGACCAGCAGCAGCAAACAGGCTTCCTGTAACTGATGCAGGTGATGTGAAAGGAGCCTATGCATAGTATTACATTCTAAGTTGCATCTGGGTTTTTCCAATTGTGTCTTATGCTTTGACATAACTCCCTGCTCAAACATGGTACATTGAAGAATATTTACATCATGGCCCGACACATTAATTGCAACTCTATTTTTAACATTAGCACCCTCGATAATGCCCAAAATGAAGAAAAAATACTTGATATATATGCAAAAGGTATTTACCTGATAATTACTCTTTTTCGGCCCCATATCTACAAGTCAACCATAAATGGATTGAATCCTTCTCTGATCAGCTACAGGAAAAGTCCAATCAATCAACCAAGCATCATGGGATAGAATTCCCCGCTCTTCCTCTTCATGCCCAAGTGAGTGCATCCCAAGCTGTAAAAGTGAATTATGCGAATATGCAATTCTTCCCTCTGAAATTTTCTAAAGTCGTAATTGTGTTTTAGTTATTAATATGCTTATTCGTATAATTTAACTTTCCAGCTCTGAAAGGAGGAAAAATCAGAGTATCTTCTATCATGATCTTTGTTCAACAGATCAGAATAGTCCTATATTTGAGTGAGAAAGGATGCCATTTGACTGTGGTGACAGAAACCTAGTCTTCACACCCTTTTTGATAACTTGAAGGGAGAGTAAAAAATAATCTTGCCATTGCAGCCTGAAGAGACAAAATTCTCTTGTACATCTTTACATCTCTCAATGGAAGGCTAGTCGAGATCATGGACTATTTCTCTTAAAACACTTTGAACATTTATTAATTTTTAATGTTTAAGCTATTCTGCTATGGCAGTTGATAGATTACGTTTAAGTCTGTGACAGTGCAACTTTGCTGCTTTGGATCAGAATCTATATTCTTTTCAAGCTAAACTAGCTCCTTCCCCTCCCTAACTCTGCATCCCAATGCACAGCTATAATACTTCTATTAGTAATATGAAGAGTAATAATGCACTTTTGTGGCACATTTCATGTGAGAATTTAATTGTTTACAAACACCCAAACCTCCTAAGCACCTCAGTGAGATAAGTGAGGTATTATTATGCAGATAAAATTGTACACAACTATGTAGCCAGCAATTTTTTCCATTCAGTTATGGCAATGTCTCACAAAAAGCTGAAGTTCACTTCATTCAGTGAGAATGAAGAAGCCCTTAGTCTTTAGCACAACAAAACCATATTTCTTCTACTTTAAGTAGGAGAGTTACTTTCTATATCATGTTATTTACAGCTATAATAATCACTACATTAATAATTATGAATGCCTATTTCATACATCCGAACTAGTCACAGTAATTGATCAAGCATATATAATATAATTACTGTAACTGCTTTAGTCTACTTAGACAATTTCTCACAACTTTTAAATTTAATTTGCTCTTTTTTGTTGTTTTCTTTTTCAGTTCTCATTACTGTTTTCCAAAATAATTCTCAGAAACTCTGCACAGAATGTATTGTGAAAATTAAACACCAGTTCAAAAACAAAGTTTCATTTCAACTGCATGGCTGGGTTGAAAAGATCAATAAAAGTTATATACACCTATCAACTTGGCTTGCACCTCTGAAGACTTTAGTCACAAATTAAAAGGAATGTATTAGTCTCCACCCAGTCTCAAAGAATTTGTTCACATCAGGAAACTCATCAAGCAATCTTCTTACAATGTAATATGACTGACAATCTCTGCTCAGGAAACAACCAATATTGGAATAGCAGACGTGTTGAAAGTTAAGATCAAAAGAGCATTATACAAAGAATTACAAAATCTTACTTTTCACCAACTCATGTTATGCTGGCTCTAAACAATGCTATTCGTTCCTCACTTACAAGAGCTGGTATTTGTGACACACACATTATACAACATTTAGTGAATAAGAGTTCACCAAATTCAATTTATAAAGTAAAATGTTAAGCTTTCGGACATTACCAGTTTTAGGTGTTCTTTTCTCCTTTTGCCAAAAGAGGAACTTGAAGACCCAGGTTCTGATTCTTGACCTCCTGTTTTAACATCCTCCTCCTCCTCCTCCTCTTCATCGTCTTCATCAAAGCACCATTCAGGTAGCTCAGGTGGTGGCGGTGCATCATCTACATCTCCGTAACGACGGAATAGTTCTTTCAAATAGTCCCCTTTATAGATACCTGGTGGTCTGGCTTGGGCAAAAGTAGCCACTGCTGCTTCAATACTGGCAAACAGAAATTGAGAGTTGTTTATTTTTGAATGTTAACAAGACATTACTTATAAATTAATAACGTTCTGTGTGACTTTGTTTCCCCTAAAAATTCAAAAAATAAATCACTTCATTGTCAAGAATTCAGAAACTCTTGAGATACTTACAAAAGGAAAGCTTATTTACCTTGTACAGTAACTGGAGTTCGTCAAGATGTGTGCCCCTATGGGTACTCCATTTCAGGATATGTGCATGCTCGTGCACTCTTGATTAGAGATTTGCAGCAGCAGCACCTGCATCCTAGAGATCCTTTTACTACTCCGGTGCAAGGATATTGGGGAAGGTGGACATGGACCCCCCACTGCTCCAGTTCCTTCTCAGTCATGAAATCTAGTGAGAAGATTGGAAAGCAGAGGGGAAGAAGGATGTGTACTGGAGCACCTATAGGGACACACATCTTGAAGAACTCCAGTTACTGTACAAGGTACATAACTTCTCCTTATTTGAGTAGCATCCCTACAGCTGCTCCCCTTCAGCAGATTCTTGAGTAGTATGGAGAAGAGTGCCAAGGAGACACGTTCACTACAGACCATAGAACAGCATCACTGAAAGCCACATTGGCTCATGAAGCAGACGTGAGTACTGGGAAAGCATGTGCATCAAAGATCAGGTGGCTGACCTCAAGATGTCTTGAGACAGGCATGTTTTTCAATCCACAAAGGTAGATTGAGCCCTGGTGGAAATAGCCACCATCATAGGAAGGGGATGAACTCCTGAGGCTTCATAACAGATTAAGGTGCATCTTGCAACCCATCAGGACAGCCTCCAGGTGGAGATCAGATGTCTTTTTCTTAGTTCTGTGACAGAGATGGAGAGCCTAAGAGAAGCCCTAAAGGGTTTAGTCCGGTCAAGATAAAAAGCAAGAGCTCGTCTTACATCCAATGTATGTAGTCTCATTTCTTCACTCAGAAAGCAAGGCTTGGAGTAAAACACCAGTAGGTGGATCTCCTAATTAATGTGGAACTCTGAATAAACTTTACAGAGGAAGCGCACATGTGGGTATAGTGTCATCTTGTCATGATCGAACGCTGCGTACAGTTGGTCAGCCATCAGGGCGCTCTAGCTCTCCTACCTTCCTGGCTGAAATAAGGAACGAGGCCCTGAGGCACAAATTAAGGAGGGAACAAGTCCCCACAGATTCAAATGGAGGCTTCCTCAGTACATTAAGGACTAAATTCTGTAGGTTCTTTCACAGGAAGAAAAAGATTGAGTAGCCCCTTAATAAACCTCACAGTGGTTAGACGCATGAAGTCTGAAAATCCCTCAACAGGGGGATGAACCTTAACTGAGCTCAGCAATAATCCCTTGGTTTTTAAATGTAGCAGGTAACTGAAAATGTGTGTCAGACAAGACTCAAGAGGAGGTACAGATCAATGGCTGCACCAAAATTGAAAATGTTTCCCCGTCTGTAGGTAGGTTTTCCACTATTGAGCAGTAACTCCAGAGAGCAATCTTCTTCTATACCAATGAGCCATCTAGAAGCCATGCCTTGAAGTGAAACCCCAAGAGACTGGGGTGGGTTTTGGGTGAGGAGATTTTCACTCAGGGAGAGGTGGAGAGGCAATTGCTCAGACACGCGAACTAACTCAGGGAACCATTTCTCCCTCAGCTACAACAGTGCTATGAGGATAGCTAATTTCTCCTGTTTCAACCTGTTCAGGACTTTGAGCAAATGGTGCAGCAGTATAAGCATATAGCAACACACAGGGCCAAGGGATAACTGAAGCACCTCCACTGAGTTGCAGCAGTGCCCTGCCCTGAAAAAAAATTGTCTGCACTTTGCAGTGGATGGCGTTGCTAAGAAATTTATCTCCAGAGTACCCCAGGTAGAACACATCCTTCTGAATACTGCGTTGTTCAATTCCCACTTGTGGAAAAGGCAGAAATGCCTGCTGAGATCTGTAGTCCTGGGTGATAAATCACTGAGAACAGTATGCGGAGTGCTATGCACCAACTCCATGGTTTTACTGACGCGGCATATAAGGACTGGAATCTTACTCCTCCTTGCCAACTGATATAATACATAGTTTCTCTGTTGTACATCAGGTAGCCCCTGATGTGGGAAAAGTAGTGCTGGCAAGTTTAACAAACCACTCTGAGCTCTAATATGTTGATGTGGATGATTGCCTCCTGTGGTTCCATTTGGCTTGAGCTGTGAAATGCTGAAAGTGCATACCCTAGCCTAGCAGGGAGGTGTCGGTGGTGATGATACTTGTGGGAGGAGGCTACGAGAACGGAACACCCACACATGCCTTTTGTGGATCTTTCCACTAATTACAGAATTGAGGGCCCTTTGAGGTACAGACACCCACTTGGTCTGTGCTTGTTGGGGGTGTAAGCACTTCTTGTCAAGGCTTGAAGACCCCATGACTGTAGTCTTCCTAAAGGTGTCACAAACATACCAGCATCCATGTGGCCCAGGAGTTGGAGGCAAGCCCTTGCTGTGGTTTGCAAGCTCTGCTGTATTGTTGAAATGAATCTGGACATGGTAGCAAACCAGTTATGGTCAAGTATGTTCTGGCAGTGGTAGAGTCCAGAGTGGCCCTACTGAAGTCTATGTGTTGTGTAGATGTGAGTGTAGACTTTTCTGAATTGGGACAGCAGCCCAGGGAGCAGAACTGGGATAGAGCCTTCCTGGTTGCTGTCTATACCTTGAGAAATGAGCAACCTTTCAGGAGCCAATCATCCAGGTACAGAAAGATGATTATCCCCATCTGCTGGAAATGGGCTGCGATGGCCAAGACGACTGTGGTAAAGACCCTTGGGGCAGTTGAAAGGCCAAAGGGTAGGATGCAATATTGGTAGTGGTCCCTGCCACCCACAAAACTTAGGAAACATCTGTGGGAAGGGTACATGACTATATGAAAATAAGTGACCTAAAGGTCAAGGAAGACAAATCAATCACCCAGATCCAGGGCAAGAATTATTGCTGCTAGGATTACCATTCTGAACAGTTGAGAGTGGATGAAGTTGTTCAAAGTCCTGAGGTCCAGCAACAATGTCCACCTGACCCACCCTCACCCGTTTTTTTTCTTGGGGACTGGGGAAGTACCAGAAAAGAACACTTTCCCAATGAAGTCCAGTGGAACAGGCTTTACCACCATTAGGGTTACAAAAGATTGCACCTACTGTCTCAAGAGACCCTCATGAAAATGGCCTCTGAAGAGGGATAGGGAGGAGAGTGGTGTTGGGGCGGCTGGACTGGATGGATAGCCTGTAGAAATCGGATCCATCAGTGATGAGCGATGAGCTCCCAGGAAGGTAGAAAATAAGAGAGACAATCCCCATAAGGGCAGATGCGAGACTGGTGCAGTGTAGGATCGAGAGAGGGAGATAGTTTGCGGCCTTCAACCAATGGGGCAAAATGGTCTTTTGAGGATGTCACTGACGGGGAAGTCACTGTAGAGGATGGCCCTTTGTTAGTGAATCTAGGCTCTTCCCTGGGAGATTCAGCCAGTCTCATGGGCTAGTAATGAACTGGACAAGATCACTGAACCATCTGCAATCTAATATATTTTCTTTGTCACAGGTATATAGATGCCCAGAGATCCTTGTCTGGAAGTTTTTAAAAGAATGAAGGGACCCGTCTGTGGCACCATGGAACAACTTGTGCCCCTCGAAGGAGTGGTTCTTGACTCTGGTTTGTACCTCCCAGGGGAGGCCAGAGGGCTGCAGCCAAGAAGCTCAGTGCACGACTACTACCACAGAGATGGAACGTGCAAATGCATTGGCAGCTATCATAAATATAAAGGGAGGGTAACAACCTTTATGTAAGCAGTTATATAAAATCCTGCTTGGCCAGAGGTACAGAATCCCGTTACCTGTAAGGGGTTAATCAGTTCAATTAACCTAGTTGGCACCTGACCAGAAGAACCAATGGGGAAAGAAGATACTTTCAAATCTGGGGGGAGAGGGGTAGGGCTTTGTTTTGTGCTCTGTGTGTGTTCTCTCCGAGACACAGAGAGAGACCAAGCAAGTAATCCAGCTCCTACTGAAATGATGCATCTAATATTACAAAAATAGTAAGTAATAGCAAGGAATGTATTAGATTATCTTTTGTTTTAGCTTGTGAATTTTCCCATGCTAAGAGGGAGGTTTATCCCTGTTTTTTGTAACTTTGAAGTTTTGCCTAGAGGGGAATCCTCTGTGTTTTAAGTCTTATTACCCTGTAAAATTACCTTCCATCCTGATTTTACAGAGGTGCTTCTTTTACTTTTTTTTTCTTTATAATAAAGTTCTGTTTTTTAAGAATCTGATTGGTTTTTAGTGTCCTAAAAATCCAAGGGTCTGGTCTGTGCTCACCTTGTTTACTGATCTGGTTGGTAGATTATTCTCAAGCCTCCCCAGGAAAGGGGGTGAAGGAGCTTGGGGGGATATTTTGGGGAAACAGGAACTCCAAGTGGTCCTTTTCCTGAAACTTTGTCTACCTCACTTGGTAGTGGCAGCAGTACTCATCCAAGGACAAGGAAGGATTTGTGCCTTGGGAAAGTTTTTAACCTAAGCTGGTGGAAATAAGCTTAGGGGGTCTTTCATGTGGGTCCCCATATCTGTACCCTAGAGTTCAGAGTGGGGAGGGAACCCTGACAGCAGCATTGAGTGAGGCCTGAAGAGAGAGTTTTGTGATTGTCTGACTTTCCATTATGAGGGCCTCTGTGGCAGGTGTTCTATAAAAAAATGAAAACATTAAATAATTTGTAAAATCGTGCTTTGCCATCAGGGCTTGATAACCAGCTACTATGAACTGCAAAGCAGCTGGAAGTAGCTTTTGAGGCCCAGAAGGTCCAGCTGTTTCAGCTCGTCAGCTGCTGTTGAGCTGGACTCGATGTTGCGATTCATTAACTGCCTCAACAACCAGGGAGTTGGGTGAAAAAGGGGAGAAAAACACTCAGCCTCAGGATGGGTTTTTGTCAGCCTGTTTACACATAAGAGGTATGGTAGCTACAGTTTGCCACACAGCACAGGCTGGAACCAAAAGGGCAGCATTAATGGGCAAGACAATTTTGCCCTGAGAAGACATATGGACATCTCAGAATCTGATGAATTTGTCAACACCCACATCCATCAGAAGGTCAGTCAGTACTGGAGGTCAGAGGGGGTCTGATAACTGCTTTCGTACTGAATGTCGAGATTTGGTTGATTGGGGTGACAGTACTGGAGGATATGTGGATAGCAGCTGGAAATTCCTCTCAGTACTCTTCAAGAGTTTAACGTGGGACAGGTCACTGCTATATATGGAAAAAACAGAGGCTAGGGTAGACTCCAGCAGCTAAGTCGGTACCAGTGGAGAGTCTCTCTCTATACCCCTCAGCAATAGTAACTTAGGTTCTTCCAGGATCCTATGGTCCTCATGGAATAAAAACCTGAACAGTACGGACGACCCTGGATAGGGGGCCCTCAGGAGTCAATATGTTGGATGATACAGGAGATAGTACCTGTCATAAATATAAAGGGAAGGGTAAACCCCTTTGAAATCCCTCCTGGCCAGGGGAAAGCTCCTCTCACCTGTAAAGGGTTAAGAAGCTAAAGGTAACCTCGCTGGCACCTGACCAAAATGACCAATGAGGAGACAAGATACTTTCAAAAGCTGGGAGGAGGGAGAGAAACAAAGGGTCTGTGTCTGTCTGTAGTCGTCTTGGCCAGGGACAGAACAGGAATGGAGTCTTAGAACTTTTAGTAAGTAATCTAGCTAGGTATGTGTTAGATTATGATTTCTTTAAATGGCTGAGAAAAGAATTGTGCTGAATAGAATAACTATTTCTGTCTGTGTATCTTTTTTGTAACTTAAGGTTTTGCCTAGAGGGGTTCTCTATGTTTTTGAATCTAATTACCCTGTAAGATATATACCATCCTGATTTTACAGGGGGGATTTCTTTATTTCTATTTACTTCTATTTTTTATTAAAAGTCTTCTTGTAAAACACTGAATGCTTTTTCATTGTTCTCAGATCCAAGGGTTTGGGTTTGTGGTCACCTATGCAAATTGGTGAGGCTTTTTATCCAACATTTCCCAGGAAAGGGGGGGTGCAAGTGTTGGGAGGATTGTTCATTGTTCTTAAGATCCAAGGGTCTGGGTCTGTAGTCACCTAGGCAAATTGGTGAGGCTTTTTACCAAACCTTGTCCAGGAAGTGGGGTGCAAGGTTTTGGGAAGTATTTTGGGGGGAAGGACGCGTCCAAACAGCTCTTCCCCAGTAACCAGTATTAGTTTGGTGGTGGTAGCGGCCTGTCCAAGGTGTAATATTTTGTACCTTAGGGAAGTTTTGACCTAAGCTGGTAAAGATAAGCTTAGGAGGTTTTTCATGCAGGTCCCCACATCTGTACCCTAGAGTTCAGAGTGGGGGAGGAACCTGGACATGGTGGCACAGTGGTGGGATTAACCTGAAATCATTTTGAGATCCAGTTGAGATTTTTTGAACTAGAAATACAGATTTTAAAAAGGAATTTTTAGGAAGTCCAGAAGGCAGCTTTGAAACTGAAAGTAGCTTGGTTTCTCTCTGCTTTGTGGCCAAGCAGAGACAAAAGGGGATTATCTTGTGAATTGCAGGTTTTCTTGCCTGGAGGCAGGGTACTTAACTCCTGCAGGGAAATTCACAGTCTTCCAACCCAGAGGTTTTTTTTTTTTCTTTTCTTCCTAAAAGTAAATAGGGGGTGTGTGCTCTACCCATTTGCCTGGAGACAAAAGTGGCAGGGTTTTTTTTTAGGATTTTGATTTTTTTTTTTTTGTTTTACAAGGAGCACAGGTTTGAAAAGAAATTTTTTTTTTCTTTGGGCTGGGTAAGCAGTTTTCCAAGTAGTTGGAGGTTTTTTGCTTTAATTTGGGCCCAGAGCAGAGACAAGGGAATTGTCTTTTTCTGTAGGCTGACAATCACTATCAGAGAATAGGTACTCTATTCCAGCACAGCAAAAGTTTACAGCCAAGTTTTGTTTGTTTATTTCTAAACCTCGGGTGTAAAGTTAGTTAAAAACAGAGAGGTTAGAATGGGCAAATCCTCAGCTCGACTACAGCTGGAATTAGCCAAATTTCAGGCTGAGGAAAAACAAAGGGAACATGAAAGACAGATAGAACTCATGCGGCTGAAGGAGGAGGAGAAGGAAAAAGAGAGGAAGCATGTGGAGGAGATGGAGAGGATAAAGGCCCAGCAGAATATACCAACAAACCCTAGCAATCCTTCTCCAGGTACCACTTCCCATCCCAGAAAGTTCCCCACCTACAAGGCAGGTGATGATACTGAGGCCTTCTTAGAAAACTTCGAAAGGGCCTGCCTTGGGTACAACATCTCTACTGACCAATACATGGTAGAGCTGAGGCCGCAGCTCAGTGGACCCTTAGCTGAGGTGGCAGCTGAAATGCCTAAAGAACACATGAACAAGTATGAACTGTTTAAATCCAAGGCGAGAGTCAGAATGGGGATAACACCCGAGCAGTCTCGTCGGAGGTTCAGAGCCCTAAGGTGGAAACCAGACATGTCATTTACCCGACATGCCTACCACATTGTAAAACATTGGGATGCCTGGATATCAGGAGCAAGTGTTGAATCTCCAGTATATTTGCCCTTCCTAATGCAAATGGAACAATTCTTAGAGGGTGTTCCTGAGGAAATAGAAAGATACATCCTAGATGGGAAACCCAAAACTGTAATTGAGGCAGGAGAGATTGGAGCCAGATGGGTGGAGGTGGCAGAGAAGAAGAAAACTGGTCGCAGTTGGAGCGGAGACCAGAAGGGACCACCCCAGACCACACCCTATTACCGGGGGCCGCCCAAAGCCCCACCTACCTCCCAAAGAACCCTCCAGACCCCTTATCGTCCCACCACCCCGTTCTCCAGCAACCCTCCTCGCCCCAGTGACCCGTCAGCTGGACGATGTTTTAAGTGTAACGAGCTGGGGCATGTAAAGGCCAACTGCCCCAAGAACCCCAACAGATTACAGTTCATTGCACCGGAATCACACCAGAGGTCCACAGGCCCAGATACCTCCCAGATACCCTTGGAGCGGAGGGAAACTGTGAGTGTGGGTGGGAAGAAGGTCACCGCGTGGAGGGACACCAGAGCACAAGTGTCAGCTATCCATGCTTCCTTAGTGGACCCCAATTTAATCAACCCAGAGATCCAAGTGACGATTCAACCCTTCAAGTACAACTCTTTCAATTTGCCTACAGCCAAGTTGCCTGTCCAGTACAAGGGCTGGTCAGGAATGTGGACTTTTGCAGTCTATGATGATTATCCCATCCCCATGCTGTTGGGGGAAGACTTGGCCAATCATGTGAAGCAGGCCAAGAGGGTGGGAATGGTCACCCGCAACCAGGCTAAACAAGCCGTGAGGCCTAGCTCTGTTCCGGAAACTTCTATCAGGACCCAGTCAGAGGTGATGGACCTGGACCCCAGGCCAATGTCTGCAACAGCAGTAGTGGATCCAGTCCCAGAGACCCAGACGGAACCAGTCCCAGAACCGGAACCAGCCGAACAACCAACACCAGACCCCGTGTCAGCACTGAATCCAGTACTTGCAACCTCAACACCAGAGGGCCCCACCGAACCTGAACTGGCAGCAGCCGATAACCCTACACAAGAGGCTCAGCCGGAGCCTGAATCCCAACATAGTGCACCAGCGGAGAGCGGTTCACAGTCAACAGAAACAGCTCCATCCCCTATATCGCTTCCAGAGGGACCAAGCCTAGGTCCACAATCCCATGAGGAACTGATGTCTCCAGCATCAAGGGAACAGTTCCAGACCGAACAGGAAGCAGATGAAAGCCTCCAGAGAGCTTGGACGGCGGCACGGAGCAACCCACCGCCTCTCAGCTCTTCTAATCGATCCAGGTTTGTTGTAGAAAGAGGACTTTTATACAAGGAAACTCTTTCTGGGGGACACCAGGAAGACTGGCATCCTCAGAGACAGTTGGTAGTTCCAACTAAATACCGGGCCAAGCTCTTGAGCTTAGCCCATGATCACCCTAGTGGCCATGCTGGGGTGAACAGGACCAAAGACCGTTTGGGGGGGTCATTCCACTGGGAGGGAATGGGCAAGGATGTTTCTACCTATGTCCAGTCTTGTGAGGTGTGCCAAAGAGTGGGAAAACCCCAAGACCAGGTCAAAGCTCCTCTCCAGCCACTCCCCATCATTAAAGTTCCATTTCAGCGAGTAGCTGTGGATATTCTGGGTCCTTTTCCGAAAAAGACACCCAGAGGAAAGCAGTACATACTGACTTTCATGGATTTTGCCACCCGATGGCCAGAAGCAGTAGCTCTAAGCAACACCAGGGCTAAAAGTGTGTGCCAGGCACTAGCAGACATTTTTGCCAGGGTAGGTTGGCCCTCCGACATCCTCACAGATGCAGGGACTAGTTTCCTGGCAGGAACTATGAAAAACCTTTGGGAAGCTCATGGGGTAAATCACTTGGTTGCCACTCCTTACCATCATCAAACAAATGGCATGGTGGAGAAGTTTAATGGAACTTTGGGGGCCATGATACGTAAATTCGTAAATGAGCACTCCAATGATTGGGACCTAGTATTGCAGCAGTTGCTCTTTGCCTACAGAGCTGTACCACATCCCAGTTTAGGGTTTCCCCCATTTGAACTTGTATATGGCCGTGAGGTTAAGGGGCCATTGCAGTTGGTGAAGCAGCAATGGGAGGGATTTACACCTTCTCCAGGAACTAACATTCTGGACTTTGTAACCAACCTACAAACCACCCTCCGAACCTCTTTAGCCCTTGCTAGAGAAAACTTACAGGATGCTCAAAAAGAGCAAAAAGCCTGGTATGATAAACATGCCAGAGAGCGTTCCTTCAAAGTAGGAGACCAGGTCATGGTCTTAAAGGCGCTCCAGGCCCATAAAATGGAAGCATCGTGGGAAGGGCCATTCATGGTCCAGGAGCGCCTGGGAGCTGTTAATTATCTCATAGCATTCCCCACCTCCAACCGAAAGCCTAAGGTGTATCATATTAATTCTCTAAAGCCCTTTTATTCCAGAGAATTAAAGGTTTGTCAGTTTACAGCCCAGGGAGGAGACGACGCTGAGTGGCCTGAAGGTGTCTACTACGAAGGGAAATGTGCTGGTGGTGTGGAAGAGGTGAACCTCTCCATGACCCTTGGGCGTATGCAGCGACAGCAGATCCAGGAGCTGTGCACTAGCTACGCGCCAACGTTCTCAGCCACCCCAGGACTGACTGAACGGGCATACCACTCCATTGACACAGGTAATGCTCACCCAATTAGGGTCCAACCTTACCGGGTGTCTCCTCAAGCTAAAACTGCTATAGAACGGGAGATCCAGGATATGTTACAGATGGGTGTAATCCGCCCCTCTGAAAGTGCATGGGCATCTCCAGTGGTTCTAGTTCCCAAACCAGATGGGGAAATACGTTTTTGCATGGACTACCGTAAGCTAAAGGCTGTAACTCGCCCAGACAACTATCCCATGCCACGCACAGATGAACTATTAGAGAAACTGGGAAGGGCCCAGTTCATCTCTACCTTGGACTTAACCAAGGGGTACTGGCAGGTACCGCTAGATGAATCTGCCAAGGAAAGGTCAGCCTTCATCACACATCTCGGGCTGTATGAATTTAATGTACTCCCTTTCGGGCTGCGAAATGCACCCGCCACTTTCCAAAGACTTGTAGATGGTCTCCTAGCGGGATTAGGAGAATATGCAGTCGCCTACCTTGACGATGTGGCCATATTTTCGGATTCCTGGGCAGACCACCTGGAACATCTACAAAAAGTCCTTGAGCGCATAAGGGAGGCAGGACTAACTGTTAAGGCTAAGAAGTGTCAAATAGGCCTAAACAGAGTGACTTACCTTGGACACCAGGTGGGTCAAGGAACTATCAGCCCCCTACAGGCCAAAGTGGATGCTATCCAAAAGTGGCCTGTCCCAAAGTCAAAGAAACAGGTTCAATCCTTCTTAGGCTTGGCCGGTTATTACAGACGATTCGTACCGCACTACAGCCAAATCGCTGCCCCACTGACAGACCTAACCAAAAAGAAACAGCCAAATGCTGTTCAGTGGACCGGAAAGTGTCAGAAGGCCTTTAACAAGCTTAAAGCGACACTCATGTCTGACCCTGTACTAAGGGCCCCAGACTTTGACAAACCGTTCCTAGTAACCACAGATGCATCCGAGCGTGGTGTGGGAGCAGTTTTAATGCAGAAAGGACCTGATCAAGAATTCCACCCTGTAGTGTTTCTCAGCAAAAAACTGTCTGAGAGGGAAAGCAACTGGTCAGTCACTGAAAAAGAATGTTATGCCATTGTCTACGCTCTGGAAAAGCTACGCCCATATGTTTGGGGACGGCGTTTCCACCTGCAAACCGACCATGCTGCACTAAAGTGGCTTCACACCGTCAAAGAAACTAACAAAAAACTTCTTCGGTGGAGTTTAGCTCTCCAAGATTTTGATTTCGACATCCAACACATCTCAGGAGCTTCTAACAAAGTGGCTGATGCACTCTCCCGTGAAAGTTTCCCAGAATCAACTGGTTAAAATCGTCCTTGAGATGTGGAAAATATTGTTAGTCTTTATGTACTTGGTAGTATATTTAGAGATGCATGTGTCTTATTAACTCTGTTTTCCTAGAGCTCCAGGAAGAAATCCCAGCCAGTGTTTCACCCTAGCTGAGATTTGGGGGGCGTGTCATAAATATAAAGGGAAGGGTAAACCCCTTTGAAATCCCTCCTGGCCAGGGGAAAGCTCCTCTCACCTGTAAAGGGTTAAGAAGCTAAAGGTAACCTCGCTGGCACCTGACCAAAATGACCAATGAGGAGACAAGATACTTTCAAAAGCTGGGAGGAGGGAGAGAAACAAAGGGTCTGTGTCTGTCTGTAGTCGTCTTGGCCAGGGACAGAACAGGAATGGAGTCTTAGAACTTTTAGTAAGTAATCTAGCTAGGTATGTGTTAGATTATGATTTCTTTAAATGGCTGAGAAAAGAATTGTGCTGAATAGAATAACTATTTCTGTCTGTGTATCTTTTTTGTAACTTAAGGTTTTGCCTAGAGGGGTTCTCTATGTTTTTGAATCTAATTACCCTGTAAGATATATACCATCCTGATTTTACAGGGGGGATTTCTTTATTTCTATTTACTTCTATTTTTTATTAAAAGTCTTCTTGTAAAACACTGAATGCTTTTTCATTGTTCTCAGATCCAAGGGTTTGGGTTTGTGGTCACCTATGCAAATTGGTGAGGCTTTTTATCCAACATTTCCCAGGAAAGGGGGGGTGCAAGTGTTGGGAGGATTGTTCATTGTTCTTAAGATCCAAGGGTCTGGGTCTGTAGTCACCTAGGCAAATTGGTGAGGCTTTTTACCAAACCTTGTCCAGGAAGTGGGGTGCAAGGTTTTGGGAAGTATTTTGGGGGGAAGGACGCGTCCAAACAGCTCTTCCCCAGTAACCAGTATTAGTTTGGTGGTGGTAGCGGCCTGTCCAAGGTGTAATATTTTGTACCTTGGGGAAGTTTTGACCTAAGCTGGTAAAGATAAGCTTAGGAGGTTTTTCATGCAGGTCCCCACATCTGTACCCTAGAGTTCAGAGTGGGGGAGGAACCTTGACACCAAACTGTGATCTATGCACCCTTCTCAGGTAGCTACAGAAGATGGTACTGACAATGATTTCAGCTTGGCTTTAGAGTTCTTGTGCTTTAGACACACTGAATCTGATGCCAACTGCGCTGCTCTAGTTTGTTTACCAGAAGATGGACTTCTTGGTACACAGCACGGACTTCTTAGCCAGTGCTGGAGTCTCAGTACCTGATAGTATAGGAGCCCCACCAGTACCCATGTCCTGAAATGAGGTTTCCTGAGACCCAGATGAAAAGGGCAATGTTCCCCTTCTTTTATCCCATTCTGGAGAATAGGGTCTTTTCTTTTTTGAGGATTTGTATGGTTCTAAAGGACCCCCAGCATCTTTGCTTACCACCGCAACAGTGATGGTTGCCTGAGCAATCGGAGCAACCAAATCCAATATAAGGGACCTCATGGGTCTCAAAGAGCACTCCATCAACAGTACTTTTAATCTATCCTCCTTCCATTTTTTAGATTTGCTGTCAGATCTGCTCAGGATCTAACATATGGAGGGGACATGAGTCTCTGCCAGGCAGCAGAGGCAGTTAGATTGTCCATTACTCCAGAAAAGATCTACGTATGACAGGTCTGGCAGAATTTGAAGCCCAGGGTCTTGGACATAACCTGTTACTCGAGGCCATGGATTGAGCCCAAAAGAAAAAAACAAGATCTGGATCAGGTAAATGAAAGAGGAGAAGAAGGTGGACTCCCAGCCAAAAGCACAAAGCTGTGCTAAATAATGGTAAAATATAAATGAAAGTTACTAAGAAGATATCAAATAAAAAACAATAAGAAATAAGCAGCAAGGCACATAGCTAGCTACAGCAGACATGGCAACGTTCTGTCTCAAGCTGTGATCAGTTGAGAAGGAACTAGAGTGGTGGCAGGTCTACTCCCTCTCCCCAGTATGCTGTTGCACAGGGGTATGAAGATATGTAGGGAACAGGAAACACTGGACACTGACAAAAATCTGACAAAAATCTCTAATCAAGAGTGCCGGGTGCAAGCACATCTTGAAAGAATAGGCAGCAGTTTGAAAACAAACATAAGGAAGTAGTTCTTCACATGGTCAACCCGTGGAACTCATTGCCAGCAATGTTAAAGGCCAAAAGTATAACTAGGTTAAAAAAAGAATTAGATAAGTTCACAAAGGATATGGCCATCAATGGTATTAGCAAAGATAAGGGACACAACCCCATGCTTTGGGTGTCCCTAAACCTCTGACTGCCAGAGCGGGACTGGATGACAGGGGATGGATCATTCAACAATTGCCATTTTGTTCATTCCCTCTGAAACAACCCCCCCAGCCACTACCGGAAGACAGAACATTGGGCTAGATGGACCATCCAGAACGGCCATTCTCATGTTCTTAAGTGGAGCACCCATAGGGACACCACTTGAAGATTTATTCAATCCATTACCATTTGAAACATGGTGTTAAGAGCATCTTGGTAACTGTTGCTCCTTGTGCAAGAGCCTGCATTGTTATATCCGTTTTTCTCAGACTCTCAGGGACAGATATGCTTAAGGTACTTTTTGTCCCCTTCCAGTGGCTAATAGCTCCCTTTTGGGCTCCTAGTTATAGGATACGTGTTCACAGCTGTTACAGCTGAAAAGGGAGGAGAAAAATACACGTAATTATGGGGGTCAATGGGGAGGAGTCCAGAATAAAGGCTGAATATACTGATAAGCAAACACAATTAATGTTTATGAATGGTTAGAGAATGTCTCACTTCTCAAAATAGATTTTTCCATTTCTCTGGGAAGAAGCACCCAAGTCCTCTGAACCAGCCTTTAGTAGTTCCTCTTTGGAGCCACAACTGAACAGTCCATTCCTGTTCAGCAAAAAGCTTAAGCACAAGCTTAAATGTAGACATGCTTAACTGCTTTGATAAACTGAAGGCTAGGTCCACAAAATAAGGAGTTCCTAATCCAGACAGGCCATAACAATGTTATTCACCTTACTTAATGGAAAGCACTCATACTATAGTGATGAGCGCAGAATAAGAAACCTACATAGAATAGAATAAAACTTGTTCAACAATGAAGGCATTACTTCATTTAAGCCTTTTTGGCAGACTTTTCTGACACCTTGGTCTGGGACAGAGGGAGCTGCTACAGGCTGTGGAGCAAAGAACACTACCAGGCCAGGAATTAATACCCTAATGAGGCAAAGAGAAAAAGAAAACACCAAGAAAGCATGAAAGGAGAAAATATAGGTTCAGAAAGAAGAGGTTAAGAAGTTTTTCTGTGCTGTGCAGTCTGGGAGGTAGGTTGTCTGAAAAGTGTCTTTTGAAGCTGCCAGGAGACAGAACAAACTAGAGGTTTCTCAGAATAGGTGGAAGCAAGCCCTTCCCTAGAGCTGGTAGGTCTAGTTCTGTCTTCAGTAGAAGAGGAAAAATCACTAGTTAGACTAGCGAGACTGGATGATGGCCAGATGCTAGCACGATGGGCAAAAGAGAAGAACCTAGGTAGTTAAGTTAGAGAGAAATAGGATGTGAAAAAGATCTTAAGACTCGTTTTGTTCTTTTTACAAGACAAATTAGAATTAACTTGGTAATGTCTTTAAATTGCTTAACAAATCCTTTAATTAATATCCCAGAGACCAGAGGCAACTTGGGAGTAGGAGAGAAAAGGGAAGAGAGATGGGCCCCCATTCCAAATGCTTAAGAATGCCAATCATCCTCTAGAAAAGTTTGTCCTTGATGTACTACAAGCAGCTGATTCTCTTGTAAATACATAGTATTAAGAATAGATAGTAACAAAACCCGATGTAACAGCTCAGATTTCAGGTACAGAAGATCAGCCTGGTAGGAAAGAGAGTTTACATATTCCAGAAATGAAACTGTCTTGGGGAAAAGTGAGTTGCAAAAAGAACATCACGTAAGGTTTCCAATGACTAGCTCGAGGGCTGTCAGTCTGGATGACCTTTCCTTAAACTAGCTGTATAATACTTCTCAGCATTCACAGTGCATCTGCTGCTATCCTACATCATGTGCTTAAGGGGTAAATATGGATGGATTTTCTACAGGGAAACCTCATTGTTTCATCAGTGAATAGCAATGTCGCTTTACTTGAAATGATAATGCAGCAAACATAATTTTTCTTAATATGGTGCACACACTTACTGTAATTGTAAATTTAAGGCAATTCTTTTAATGTTGCTGGTTTTGTTTGTAGCTGTATTTTATCGCTACATTTGAGAATGATGGTCCTGTTTCACAAAAGTTGACCGAGATGAACAAGTTTAATTAACACTATTAACCATTTGCAAAAAAACCACCAAAAAAAAAAAATCAACCAAATTGATTGACCACAAGGCTTGGTCAATCAATTTAATTAAGGCTTTTCATGCACAAGTAAGGAAGTATTAAGTAAAGCTGAATAGGAGGTACTATTTCAAATAGACTTAACTCAGAATCTTTATTTGTTTCCAGGGGAAAGAACAAAAAAAAGACCTACTGTGGTTCAAATTATTACATGCTGATTTTTAAAGCATTTAGAGGAATTGAAAGTACCCAACCTATCAGGCATAAGACTCACTAGCACCCTACTAGTAAGATGTTCAGCTTTATGTCCACTTCCCAGGTTCAGCTGAGCTACTAGATTCCTTGGGCCATTGGTGCTCAGAGGCCCCATCACAATGCATCTCCTCTCACTGCGTGCCTACCTTAACCAGGAAAAATTGGTTCTTCCCTCAAAGGTGGCCATCTTGCCCATATCCTAGTCTCAAGATAAACTTTATGCTCAGTCATTAAAAAAAAAAAAAAAAAAAAAATGAAGGAGCAGCATGGATCCATCCATTTTCCATCCAATGCTGGAAATGGTTCTTCAAATAGAATAGTGGAAACGGAGATATTGCCAAGACCCTAGGGTTTGTCGACACTTGAAATACTACAGCAACACAGCTGCAGCACTTCAGTGTAGATACTATCTAAGCCAGCCGGAGGGGTTCTCCTGTCAGTATACATAATCCACGTGCCTGAGAGGTGGTAGCTAGGTCAACAGAAGAACTCTTTCATCAACCTAGCGCTGTCTACACCCGGGAGTTGGCTTAACTATGACACTCATGACTACAACATAGCTGGGTCGACCTAACTTTTTAGTGTAGACCAGACTCTAGAGACACAGGCTTTGCATCAGAACTAGCTGGATAGGAGAAAATCTTGTGTTTAAATTAGGGCTGTTGATTAATCGCAGTTAACTCACGCAATAAACTCAAAAAAATTAATTGCGATTAATTGCAGTTTAAATCGCACTGTTAAACAATAGAATACCAATTGAAATTTATTAAATATTTTGGATGTTTTCCTACATTTTCCTATAGTAATCTGTGTTGTAATTGAAATCAAAGTGTATACTATTTTTATTACAAATATTTGCACTGTAAAAATTATTAAAAATAATATTTTTCAATTCACTTCATACAAGTACTGTAGTGCAATCTCTTTGTTGTGAAAGTGCAACTTACAAATGTAGATTTTTTTTTTGTTACATACCTGCACTCAAAAACAAAACAATGTAAAACTTCAGAGTTTACAAGTCCACTCAGTCCTACTTCTTGTTCAGCCAATCGCTAAGACAAACAAGTTTATTTACATTTACGGGACATAATGCTGCCCACTTCTTATTTACAATGTCACCTGAAAGTGAGAACAGGCATTTGCATGGCACTTTTGTAGCCAGCACTGCAAGGTATTTAAGTGCCAGTTATGCTAAACATTTGTAGGCTCCTTCATGCTGCAGCCACTATTCCAGAGGATATGCTTCGATGCTGATGACGCTCGTTAAAAAAATAATGCATTAATTAAATTGGTGACTGAACTCCTTGGTGGAGAATTGTACATCCCCTGTTCTGTTTTACCCACATTCTGCCATATATTTCATGTTATAGCAGACTCGGATGATGACCAGCACATGTTGTCCATTTTAAGAACACGTTCTCTGCAGATTTAACAAAACGCAAAGAAGGTACCAATGAGAGATTTCTAAAGATAGATAAGATAAGCACTTGACCCAAGCTTTAAGAATCTGAAGTGCCTTCCAAAATCTGAGAGGAATGAGGTGTAGAGCATGCTTTCAGAAGTCTTAAGAGAGCAACGCTCTGATGCAGAAACTACAGAACCCAAACCACCAAAAAAGAAAATCAACCTTCTGCTGGTGGCATCTGATTCAGATGATGAAAATGAACATGCGTCAGTCCACACTGTTTTGGACGGTTATCAAGCAGAACCAGTCATCAGCATGGACAGATGTCCTCTGGAATGGTGGTTGAAGCATGAAGGGACATATGAATCTTTAGCGCATCTGGCACGTAAATATCTTGCGATGCCAGCTACAACAGTGCTATGAGAATGCATATTCTCACTTTCAGGTGACACTGTAAACAAGAAGCGGGCAGCATTATCTTCTGCAAACGTGTTTGTCTGAGCCATTGGCTGAACAAGAAGTAGGACTGAGTGGACTTGTAGGCTCTAAAATTTTACATTGTTTTATTTTTGAATGCAGTTTTTTGTACATAATTCTACATTTATAAGTTCACTTTAATGATAAACAGATTGCACTACAGTACTTGTATTAAGTGAACTAAAAATACTATTTCTTTTGTTTTTATACAGTGCAAATACTTGTCGTCAAAAATAAATAAAAATTGAGCACTGTATACTTTGTATAGTGTTGTAACTGAAATCAATATATTTGAAAATGTAGAAAAGTCCAAAAATATTTAAATAAATGGTATTCTATTATTGTTTAATCATGCGATGATTAATCTTTTTAATCACTTGACAGCCCTAGTTTAAATTATATCATTGAATAAAAGCCATCCTCTAACATGGCAAGACTTTTAGACATTTTTCCTGAAGTAATGATATTTAAAGTGGAGCACCACTATTGGGGGAGGGGGGGGGAAGGTTTTGTTTCTCCCATCCTTATTTCAAAGTATGCATCCTGGTTCTGGAAAATTCTCAAAAGGTAGGTTACACCACCAATATAGTTCTTGTTGGAAAAATCCTGTGACAAATGCAGTGTTTTGGGTATGCTTTCAGATGTACGCATACATGTCACTTTCCTGCTACTTTGCCTATCTAATGCCATTGTTTTGAATATGCCAACAACAAAAGATCTAAAATAATGCTATCAAACAAAAGCAGTACATGAGTATATTTCAATACTTTGCACAGGAAAGAGAAAAGGCAACCTATATACATACTCATGAAAACTTAAACACAGCTGGTAGGGCTAATTGTTGGTCTACAGACTTGACAATATAGCTGAAAGCTTAACTGAAAGAGACTGAACTGTCAAGAGAGTTTGACAGGAATAATGTTAATGTATGTCACCTGCTCAAAACTAACACTTCCCAGTTACCATCATCTATTGAGAAAACAGACATTCTTAGTGCACTGTGTCAGATATGCACACACACAAAAATCAGCATTCCTAGAATCAACAGTGAAAAAAATATATTCATTTAAAAGATAAAAATCTTAGAACAATCGGACCACCAATGGAGCAATGACAACTATGAAACACATTGGAGAAAACACTACCAATTGTATCCCTTCCCTATACCCAAAATTAATTAAACTTGCAAAATTACCTCCAATCCAACTTCTCGACCAAAAAGGCACAGATAAGAAAACCAGTTCGATTGAATCCATGTGTACAATGAACACCTGAAAAACAAAACAAAACTAAATGTATGGAGACAAATCATTTTAAAAATGAACAACATGCAGCTGTTTTTATTACAAACAATGCAAACAAGTGATATTTTTGGCTCATTCCACTTAAATTACCACCATTAAGGAGATACCCCCATTCTAACTGAGGAAACCCAGATCATCTAGAGACTATGTATAAAGCCCAAACGATATTTAAATTCTGTGTGCTAATTCCTATCAGTAATTTTCTGAATCTTCAATTTGTCACAATAAAAAAGCTCAGCAATACTATTTTTTATTAGTGTTTAAATATGATTAATACCAGAAAGTACCTGATTGCTTTCTGATCAGCATTTGTAGGAGCGATGAAAGATAAATGTAATCAATGCAGTGATTATGAATTTAGAGAAATAATTTGCGGTTATAGTCATTTCATACTGTTAAGCATAAAAACCATGTCAAATATCAGGGTGTAGCCGTGTTAGTCTGTATCCACAAAAAACAACAAGGAGTCTGGTGGCACCTTAAAGACTAACAGATTTATTTGGGCATAAGCTTTCGTGGGTAAAACCCCACTTCTTCAGACATCTGAACATGCCACTTTAACAAGGAGTCTGGTGGCACCTTAATCATGTCAAAGTTACCCCGCTTTTTAAATTTAAAGATTATATCCATAGATCCTCTCAGTTCTATTTCAAAATGGCTATTAACATTTTAGTGGTTATTTAATTTTAATTTTGAAAGAAATCCCTAAAAAAAATACCCATTCAATAAAGACAATCACTTTGAACTACTTGTCTTTTCAGTTTAAACAGAAACAAAAGTTTAAATTTAATAAATTGTTTTTTCAACCTTTATTTTATTGAATATTTCTCAGAAGGGGGGAGAGCAAAAAAGCAATTACTTCTAATTTTCCCTTTTTTCCTATGTTACCAGCTCCATCTAGTGGTTTAGATAAATCAGATCGGAAGGAAAGACCATCTCTTACTGTTTCATAGTTCTTTCAAGAAAGGGGAGTTTAATATCTTGCTCAAAATTTGTCTTGCATTTTTTTTATGATTATTAATTAAAGTGACAGGGATCACACCATTAATTTATTAGTACCATGCCAATTATTCTGTTTATTTTTGTTCTGCATGTTCCAGTAAAGCAGAAAAATCTCATCCAAGTTAACAGTATTTAGATCAATTACCACATTTCTCAACCATATTCAGAGAAGTTAACATGTCAGTAGAGTTTTTCTTTGGGGTCTATATGATCAGATTATGAGCAGTTGCTTTTTTCTTCTATAACACAAGCAAAGTGAATGGTAAATTCCAAAATACGGGATTAAAAATATACACAGTTTTCAAGTGTGTACTTTACCTCCTCCCTCCACACCAAAAGCAAAATTGTTACTAATGGTCAAAGAAGAGGAATAACTTGAGCCGCCCCTCTCATTACAGACATGTATCAAACCAGGTCAGAGACCTTTCTTCCTCAACCTGATTGAAAGGTATATTTTCTTCATACATAGGAAATTAAGGATATTAAGAATGTGTTCTCTGAAAAAGAGAAATGTCACAATAATTAACAGGAAGACACAAGTGAGTCTTTCTTCCTGTTTGTTTTACTAACCCTTGCTTATCTCAAAACTTGCTTCGGACCACAATGGATTACAGTGCCTGTCATCACATTTTTCTTTCTCCTGAGCCACCTACTAAGGCGAGATCTTTCCACTTTATTTCCTCTGTGGTAGCAGGATTACTCCAGACTTGCAACATTGTGTTCCAAAAAATCAAGTTTCCAATCTATCTTTATCTAATTTAGCTAGGAAGTTTCACACGGATTGCCATTCAAACTAGCACTTTGTATTCCTGACCTATTGAGGCTGAAAGTTAAATTTTCTTGACTTACACTCCGTTTGTAGTAATGGGGCATGCTGTGACTACTGGCATCAAAAAGTGAAAGTCAAAGGTCTTATGATTTTTTTTATCCATATGGCAATAGTAGAAGCATGTTGACAATGAAAGCAAGGCGTTGGGATTTGAGGTCATGCAGCTTTCCCAGCCATCACTGTTCCTGTCCTTTTCTATGTACATACAACCTCCCATCTCCCCAGTAACCCTGGTGTTTCCTTAGAAGGACCTGATTCCCAGGCTTCGACACTCTAGCACAGAATATTATGAATTCTCAAAATTTGGTTTTTACACCTAAAAACTCAACCATAGTTTACTTAAAAATTAACACTAAGAAGAAGGAAAAACCAGTAATCCTAAGAATGGAACGGAACTGAGTAAAGAAATATGGGTGTGTTAAGAAAAGTTTCTGATCAGCAGCATACGTTTGAATCATGTGATGACCAGCGAAGTATGTTGGTAGCATTAAAATGGCCTTCCAAGGGAAACAGTGCAGGCCCATTGCTCAAGTATACGAAACTAAACTCAAAAACCTAGAATCAGGAACAAGTATGCATTTGAAAGAGTTGACCTAATGGGTCTTTTCTGTCTCTGATTTCTATTACTATTAGAAGTTAAGTTCGGAAATGGCAGATTTTTCGGTCTACTTGATATTTGAAAAATTAAACATTACCTGATCATCTAGGAAGGACAGAACATTTGCTTCTTTTCTGAAGACCAGATTAAACCTCATTATCAATTTTATCACCCTTTTGTGGTGAAACTTATTCAACTGTGATGGGAGTCCTGTGCCAACCACTTACTGCTCAATCCAACAGGAGTAGAACTGCCCTGACCAGAGCTTTATTGGTTTCCTCTTTCTGACGTTTGAAACTGCTTCATGTTTCTCATGTAAAAATTTACATAAAAGAATTATGCATCTGTCTCATTCATATCCTTTCTTTTCTGCTGTGATTAGAATAGCTCTATTCTTTTTCCCCAACTAAATACATTTGACTACTTTGATGTCTCATTCTTCTCATACAGCATATTTTGCACTGCTTCTTAATAGACTAGTGAATAGAAACAAAAGATGTTTGAACTTCCCTCCTCAAACATCACTATCTCAGCATACAGGCATTCATTCCTCTTTCCATTTCTAGAACAGTGATCTGTTTTCTCTTTGACACCATCTGTCTAGAATTTTAGAGAAGGAACCTCTTTCTACTACTCTCTAAAGATGAAATTACAACAGAAGACATTGAGGACACTGCTAATTAAATCTCTTATGAGGAAGAAGATATCTCAGACAGGAATAACTAAGCTAAGGAGATAAAAACAAATGCCATCTTAACAAATAACTCCAATTTCATGTCTCAGTTCACATAGCAGAAATGAAAGGTGTAGTGTAATCTGTATTCCCTATAACCAACCATCAGAAGTTAATAACCCAACACTGCAAATGATATTTAAAGTTAAAATACTAGTAAAATGAGTTTTCTATTTCAAACACTTCATAATGCTATTTGTATTCTATGTAAACTGCTGACCCAGAAAAATAATTAATTGCATTGAGATGCTATGGATGGCTACGTCAACTTATTCCAATTGATGAGTAACATATGATGTGAGAACAAATTCCATATATGATTTAAGAAAATGTTATTTAAAATTCCCATTGAACACTAAAGACTGAGAAAAAACAAAAACATTCTATTCCACAGAAATAAATGTTCACGCAATTTCAAGAGTTCATTTTGAATATTAGTCCAATTTGCCTCCAATCCAATGGTTTTCAACCTCTTCCCTATCATGAGTCCACACTACAACAGAAAAGTTTGAAACCCAGCCTCCCATTTATCTAAAGAGAGGGAGGGCAATGATCCTTAGGCTGAGAACCACACACTCTAAACCAATCATTCAAAATTTAATAACAAAGCAGAATGAACTTGCCGCGGGGTAGGGACACCCCATCATGGGGTGTCGGGTCACGTGTGGTCAAAAGAAAGGGCAGAGACGATACTGCAGCTGGTTAGGTCCTATGCTGAGGACCCTTATTATAAAACGTGGTAGTATTGCCTAGTGACTGGAGTCAACAAAGGTGGCCCTTTCCACTCAGGGCAGCGTGGCAGACTGGCCAGAGTCAACAAAGGTGGCCCTTTCCACTCAGGGCAGCGTGGCGGACTGGCCAGAGTCAACAAAGGCGGCCCTTGCACTCATGGCATGGCCTAAAGGCTAGTAAATGAAGGCACCCACTTCTGGGGTGCCATGTGGCCTATTGGCTTGCTGGGGAAGTGGGGCAGCATCTAGGGGTGTGTGACGCACCGGGTAGGGGGCCTCAGGCCCTTCCTGCTCTTCCAAGTCCCAGCCCAGAGCCCTGGCGGTGGTGGGGGTACCCACCACTGAGTCAGCAGGGATCCTCCTGAAACATGCTGACTGGTTCCCCTGGTTCACTCACCAGAGAAAAGTCTAAGTCCCCGGGGCTGCTTCCTACTCTTTCTCCCTCAGCGATGCTCCACAGTCCCCTCAGGTCTCTGGGGTCCTCAAGTGGAGTAGCTCCTGCCAACCCGGTCTTTTCGCCGGGCTCATCAGGCAGTCTGGAGCTCTGAGCGCCATGGCTCCATAGTCATGGCCTGCAGTCTGCGGCTTCCCCCTTCAGCAGCTGCTTCCTTTTATATTCCGCATCCAGGCTGAACATGCCCAGCAGAGTCGAAGGGGCAGGGCTTCCTCAGCCTACAAAGCACAGTTAACCCTTTGGGGGCTGGTACAGGATAAGGGCACCCCATCACAGAACTCTTCAGTGAATAAGTCTGTTTGTGATCTATAGGGCTGGTCTACGTACCATTTTTATACTAACACACACACAATGCCAATATAAGTATTTTATACCAGTCTAGATGCATCCACACTAGGGAGCTGTACTGCTGTAACTACATCAGTTTCTAAACCAGTATGTATTTATATCAGTTCCAAAAACTGTATGTAGACAATTATGTGTAAATCCAAGTTTAAAAAAAAACTGCACGTCTTAAACCACTAAGTGTCTCTATGTAAAATATATAGAAAAACCTTGAAGTGTGCCTCTCCTCTAAGAATGAATTATGTAAAATAGCATCTTCTTAATTCAACAGATTTGCTCCCTGTGTGTATTCAGAATTATATCTGCTAAACAATGACAAAAAAATAACTTTTTATTGCTTTTACTCCTGTTAGAATGCAGTCAACATAACCAGGAGAAAGTAATGAATACCATTCTTCAGATGCATCAACTCAGTTGTTTACTGGATACCCATCAGTTACACCTATACAAACCTACTGAGAGCAAACTAGTTTCACAAGCACTGAGAGCTTAGTTTAGCCTGCACAATCTTTATTATGGATGACACATGAGAAAAATAACCTAGCTTGACTCTTGGATCCCAGGTTTAGTATTCAGGACTGGCAGTTAGAAGAACATTTACTTGTAATATTTTTACCTTTGAAAACATAAAATTATATTAATGTTTGAACATAATGGTATTCAGAAAAGGATGCACTTCGTCTCATGTATCTAATCTGACTGTTATATTTAAAGTAAAATTAAGAGTCTTTCATGAACCAATTTTGGGTATTTTTGATTTTGATAAAATCAAAGTTCTGAAAACACCCATTTTGAGGCTGTATATGCCAAAGAAGTGTAACACAATCAAATTTCCATTAACAGTCCCCAGTATATTACTGAAGGAACTCAACTTCTGAAGTTGGAACCTTAACAATGTAATACTAAAATGAATACTAAAGCACAGAATCTTTATAAATTCAACATGATCACAAGGAGATCAACCTCTCTTGATTATCAAATGCCACACAAGATGTGGTCAAGCCAAGCAGTGCTTGCCCAAGAAATACTCACTTGCATCAGAAGGAGTTAGGTAAAATGTCTGCCCCGTAAAACGTTTGTCCCGTATGTGTATACGTAGCAATGGGGCAAGGCCTCCCGCCAAGACTGACAGTAATGAACCAATTTTCACCCTCTGGTGCGCGGAGCTAGGCAAGCCACACCCACCCTGACAGAAGCATTGAGGCAGGACAGAAGGTTTAAAAGGCAGCCCCTACAGCTCAGTTGTGGAAGAGCCGGAGAAGGAAGCAAACGTCTCTCACCCGCTGCTGAGCCCTGTGTCTGAGATGGAGCTCTGTCATGCTGAGAACTCAGAGGAGGGGCTGGGACTGCTGACTGACTGACTGACTGACTACCTGGAGGAGCTACTGGCCGTGTACCCCAGGGAGATGGAGGAATCCAAGTAGACAGAGGTACACTCCAAAGGGGTAGTAGGAAATATCCCAGGGACACCAGACAATAGTCCAGTTGTGTTGCCAGAATTCAGATCAGCGTGTTTCAGTGGGATCCCTGTTGACCCAATGGTGGAACCATTTCCCACTGTTAGGGCTCTGGGCTGGGACCCAGTGGAGTCGGATGGTCCCTAGGGTGACTAGCGACTCACCTTAGGCCAAGAGGCCTGCATTTAGCCAGAATGGCCAGGGATGCAAAACACATCCTCTGAAGTGTCCCTAGCCTCTGATTGCCAGAACCTTGAAATGAGCGACAGGAAATGAATCACTTGATGATTACCTGTTCTATTCATTCCCTCTGAAAGCACCTGGCATTGGCCACTGTCAAAAGACAGGATACAGGGCTAGGTGGACCATTGGTCTGACCCAGTATGGCCATTCTTATGTTTGTCCACTATCTGCCTGAGCCAGGAGGCAAGGCGAAAGACAGCTTACTGCTTTGCCCTGCCCAGAGGGCCAGAGCCTCATTAAACTGCTTGTTGCTCTGCCCTGACCAGAGAGCTATAACCTCTGAGCCCTGGTCTACACTAGGAGTTGAGGTCGAATTTAGCAGCGTTAAATAGATTTAACCCTGCACCTGTCCACACAACGAAGCCCTTTTTTTCGACTTAAAGGGCTCTTAAAATCGATTTCTTTACTCCACCCCCGACAAGGAGATTAGCGCTGAAATCGGCCTTGCCGGGTCGAATTTGGGATAGTGTGGACACAATTCGACAGTATTGGCCTCCGGGAGCTATCCCAGAGTGCTCCATTGTGACCACTCTGGACAGCACTCTCAACTCAGACGCACTAGACAGGAAAAGGCCCACAAACTTTTGAATCTCATTTCCTGTTTGGCCAGCGTGGCAAGCTACAGGTGAGTACAGAGCTCATCAGCAGAGGTGACCATGATGGAGTCCCAGAATTGCAAAAGAGCTCCAACATGGACCGAATGGGAGGTACGGGATCTGATCGCTGTGTGGGGAGAGGAATCCGTGCTATCAGAACTCCGTTCCAGTTTTCGAAATGCCAAAACATTTGTCAAAATCTCCCAGGGCATGAAGGACAGAGGCTATAACAGGGACCCGAAGCAGTGCCGCGTGAAACTTAAGGAGCTGAGGCAAGCCTACCAGAAAGGCGAACGGCTGCTCCGAGTCAGAGCCCCAAACATGACACTTTTATGATGAGCTGCATGCCATTTTAGGGGGTTCAGCCACCACTACCCTAACCGTGTGCTTTGACTCCGTCAATGGAGAGGGAGGCAACACAAAAGCAGGTTTTGGGGACAAGGAAGATGATGATGATGATGATGAGGTTGTAGATAGCTCACAGCAAGCAAGCGGAGAAACCAGTTTTCCTGACAGCCAGGAACTGTTTCTCACCCTGGACCTGGAGCCAGTACCCCCCCGAACCCACCCAAGGCTGCCTCCCAGACCCGCCAGGCAGAGAAGGGACCTCTGGTGAGTGTACCTTTTTAAATAGTATACATGGTTTAAAAGCAAGCATATTTAATGATTAATTTGCCCTGGCATTCGCGGCCAGTACAGCTACCTGAAAAGTCTGTTAACATGTCTGGGGATGGAGTGGAAATCCTACAGGGACATCTCCATAAAGCTCTCCTGGATGTACTCCCAAAGCCTTTGCAAAAGGTTTCTGGGGAGGGCAGCCTTATTCCGTCCACCATGGTAGGACACTTTACCACGCCACATCAGTAGCACACAGTCGTGAATCATTGCAGAACAAAGCATTGCAGTGTATGTTTGCTGGCATTCAAACAACATCCGTTCTTTATCTCTCTGTATTATCCTCAGGAGAGTGATATCATTCATGGTCACCTGGTTGAAATAGGGTGCTTTTCTTAAAGGGACATTCAGAGGTGCCCGTTCCTGCTGGGCTGTTTGCCTATGGCTGAACAGAAATGTTCCCCGCTGTTAGCCACGTGGTGGGGGGAGGCAAAACGCAACCTTGTAATGAAAGCACATATGCTCTGTATGTAATGTTAACAGCAAGGTTTACCGTGAAAGAGTGTACCCATTGTTCTATAAAATGTGTCTTTTTAAATACCACTGTCCCTTTTTTTTTCTCCACCAGCTGCATGTGTTTCAAGGATCACAGGATCTTCTTCCCAGAGGCTAGCGAAGATTAGCAGGCGAAAAAAACGCACTCACAATGAAATCTTCTCTGACCTCATGCTGTCCTCCCACACTGACAGAGCACAGACGAATGTGTTGAGGCAGACAATGTCAGAGTGCAGGAAAGCACGAAATGAACATGAGGAGAGGTGGCAGGCTGAAGATGATAGGTGGCGGCAGCATGATGAGAGGAGGCAGGATTCAATGCTGAGGCTGCTGGAGGATCAAACTAATATGCTCCAGCGTATGGTTGAGCTGCAGGAAAGGCAGCTGGAGCACAGACCGCCGCTACACCCCCTGTGTAACCAACCGCCCTCCTCCCCAAGTTCCATAGCCTCCTCACCCAGATGTCCAAGAATGCAGTCGGGGGGGGGGGGACCCCCTCTGGCCACCCAGCCACTCCACCCCAGAAGATTGCCCAAGCAAAAGAAGGCTGGCATTCAATAAGTTTTAAAGTGTTAAACTTTTAAAGTGCTGTGTGGCCTTGTCCTTCCCTCCTCCACCACCCCACCCAGTGCTTCCCTCCTCCACAACCCTTTCCGGGTTACCTTGGCAGTTATCCCCCTATGTGTGTGATGAATTAATAAAGAATTCATGAATGTGAAGCAACAATGACTTTATTGCCTCTGCAAGCGGTGATCGAAGGGGGGAAGGGGGTGTGTTTCATCAAGGATAAACAAAACAGAAATTTCACACCGTAGCCTGACCAGTCATGAAACTGGTTTTCAAAGCTTCTCTGATGCGCACCGCGCCCTCCTGTGCTCTTCTAACCGCCCTGGTGTCTGGCTGCACGTAACCAGCAGCCAGGCGATTTGCCTCAACCTCCCACCCCCCCATAAATGTCTCCCCCTTACTCTCACAGATGTTGTGGAGAGCACAGCAAGCAGTAATAACAGTGGGAAAATTGGTTTCGCTGAGGTCTAACCAAGTCAGTAAACTGCGCCAGCATGCTTTTAAACGTCCAAATGCACATTCTATCACCATTCTGCACTTGCTCAGCCCGTAGTTGAACAGCTCCTGACTACTGTCCAGGCTGCCTGTGTATGGCTTCCTGAGCCATGGCATTAAGGGGTAGGCTGGGTCCGCAAGGGTAACTATAGGCATTTCAACATCCCCAACGGTTATTTTCTGGTCTCGGAATAAAGTCCCTTCCTGCAGCTTTTGTAACAGACCAGAGTTCCTGAAGATGCGAGCGTCATGTACCTTTCCCGGCCATCCCACATTGATGTTGGTGAAACGTCCTTTGTGATCCACCAGTGCTTGTAGCACTATTGAAAAGTACCCCTTGCGGTTTATGTACTCGCCGGCTTGGTGCTCCGGAGCCAAGATAGGGATATGGGTTCCGTCTATGGCCCCACCACAGTTAGGGAATCCCATTGCAGCAAAGCCATTCACTATGACCTGCACATTTCCCAGGGTCACTAACCTTGCTATCAGTAGATCTTTGATTGCGTTGGCTACTTGCATCACAGCAGCCCCCACAGTAGATTTGCCCACTGCAAATTGATTCCCGACTGACTGGTAGCTGTCTGGCATTGCAAGCTTCCACGGGGCTATTGCCACTCGCTCCTCAACTGTGAGGGCTGCTCTCATCTTGGTATTCTGGCGCTTCAGAGCAGGGGAAAGCAAGCCACAAAGTTCCATGAAAGTGCCCTTACGCATGCAAAAGTTTCACCGCCACTGGGAATTGTCCCAGACCTGCAACATTATGCAGTCCCACCAGTCTGTGCTTGTTTCCCGGGCCCAGAATCAGCATTCCATGGCATGAACCTGCCCCACTAGCACTATGATGCCCACATTGCCAGGGCCCGTGCTTTGAGACAGGTCTGTGTCCATGTCCTCATCACTCTCGTCACCGCGCTGACATCACCTACTTGCCCGGTTTCGCTTTGCCAGGTTCTGGTGCTGCATATACTGCTGGATAATGCGCGTGGTGTTTAATGTGCTCCTAATTGCCAAAGTAATCGGAGCGGGCTCCATGCTTGCCGTGGTATGGCATCTGCACAGAAAAAAGGTGCAGAACGATTGTCTGCCATTGCTCTGACAGAGGGAGGGGCAACTGACGACACGACTTACAAGGTTGGCTTACAGGGAATTTAAATCAACAAAGGGGGTGGCTTTACATCAAGGAGAAACAAGAACAACTGTCACACAGAACGGCCCCATCAAGGACTGAACTCAAAACCCCGGGTTTAGCAGGCCAATGCTCAACCCACTGAGCTATCCTTCCCCCCCAGTATTCCAGGCAGGACTGAATCTCCATTAACACTTTTCAAGGTGGCCCTGACAGACCTCACCGAAACAATTGTCAGCCGTTGATTTCACGGAGGGAGGGGGGAGCAAATGAATACAAAACAAATCTGGTCTATTTCTTGTTTTGATCCACTCCATCTATCTTTTAGATCTTTGGCTGGCAGCAGACAGTGCAGTAGGACTGCTAGCCTTCCTCATCTCCTGGCTGCTCGGCAGAAGACGGTACAATAGGACTGCCTTCAGGACTAAAGAGAATGACCTGGTCGAGTCACTCCTATTTCAGCCCTTGTGCCCATGTCTGCCCAGACGCTCCTGACCAACCTTAGCGAGGCAGCCAAGAGCACCTAGGACATGATGACAATGGTTATCAGGCCTATTGCACCGTCTGCTGCCACAAGGCAATGAGTTGCTGCTGTGTAGCAATGCAGTACCGTGTCTGCCAGCACGCAGGAGACGTACTGTGACAGTGAGCTGAGCGGGCTCCATGCTTGCTGTGGTATGGCATCTGCACAACTAACCCAGGAAAAAAGGCACGAAACGATTGTCTGCCATTGCTTTCACAGGAGGAGGGAGGGCCTGACGACACGTACTCAGAACCACCCGCGACAATGTTTTTTGCCCCATTAGGCATTGGGATCTCAACCCAGAATTCCAATGGGTGGCAGAGACTGGGGGAACTGCGGGATAGCTACCCACAGTACAACGCTCCGGAAGTCGACGCTAGCCTCGGTACTGTGGAAGCACTCCACCGAGTTAATGCACTTAGAGCATTTTGTGTGGGGACACACACAATCGACTATATAAAAACGATTTCTAAAACACCAACTTCTATAAATTCTACCTAATTTCATAGTGTAGATGTACCCTGAGACTGCTAATTCCCCATTGAGCCTTGCCTTTATAGATACACAGTAATGACGGGTGTGGCCTCCCCACAAGACTGACGGGAAGGGATAGCCACAGACCCCTACATTATACAACTGTTTAGCTGCCATATTTGTCTGCATAAAGCAATCAACTCTATCTAAACTGGTGCATAAAGTAACATGAGATATTGATTTTGAGAAAGACAAAAGCTTGTTTATACGTTCATCTCCACCAAGCAATCCTTACAGTAGCACAAACATTGCACTGAGGAAACCCACTTGCTTAGATCCTTCTTGGAATCAGGGAAAGTAGTAAAGCTTGATAATGGAAGACAAGATAGTGGAGAAGCAAAAATGGAGCAAAAAAGGGTAAGAAAAGAGACATACCTATAAGCTCTGAAGGATTCTTATCACTAAAATGTTCACATAGGCGGATAAATGCTTCTGTGTTCTCAAGTGTAGGGCACTCACCATGCCTGGTAAACATGGAAAAATAAAGCTTAGAATAGAAACAACAGAAAGGGGAATGAATTCAGTACAGACTTTTAATTTAAAAATCAAATATTCATTTGGGTACAATCAACTTACCCTTTACACTGAAGTTTTATGTATTTGATCCCTTCTTTTTCTATATCATTCCTATCATAGAATCTAGTGGTGTTCGTCAAGTCCACCAATAAACCCATTTTAACCTAAAAGAATAAAAGCAGAGTAATTATGTTATATTTAATTGCTCCAAATATTAACAGCTCACCAATATGAATTGGCTAATAGCCAAAATAAATGGACAGTGTATTAAAGTTAATAATGCCTTTTTTTTTTTTAATACTGTGCTTGTTCATATGATCTAAGTAATATTTGGTTCCAGTACAATTTTTTCTCCTTCAAAGCTTCAATGTTTCATTTTTCAACTAACTACCAATGCCAAACTTCCCAAACCCCAAAACAATCTGCTCAAAGTGAAGAAAAAATATTTGGTGAGGAAAGAGTATGCAATCTGTATTAAAATAAAGAGTTGTTAAATGGATTCAGATATTTTTAAACTATTATGAACTCAAGCTGTAATTAAATCAACACCGTTTTTGCGCCCTGCAGCCTGAGCCCTGCAAGTCCAAGTCAGCTGACACAGGCTAGCCAAGTGTATTTAATTGCACAGTAGACATACTTCTAGACTTTTAACGCCAGTAGAGACCATCATAGTCATCTAGCCTGACTTCCTGCACATTGCAGGCCACAAAACCTCACCAACCACTCCTGTAGAGGTCCAGTAACCTCAGAGTTACTTAAGTCCTAAAATCTTGATTTAAAGACTTCAAGTTAGAGAGAATCCACCATTTACTCCAGTTCAAACCAGCAAACGACCCATGCTGCAGAGGAAAATCTGACCTGGTGGAAAATTCCTTTCCAATCTCGAATATGGTGATCGGTTAGACCCTGAGCATGTGGGCAAGACCCACACCCAACACCCACACCCTCTTCTCCCAGAGCTCAGCCACAGGGCGCCCCCCAGCTCAGACACTCACACCTCCTCCAACCCAAGAGCCCAACTGCAGGACAACCCCTAGCCCAGACACCCACACCCCCTTCTGGGCCTTGACTATACTAAGAAACAGGTTATTTAAAAGAACGTTAGCTAACACGTTTTAATTAAATTCGCTTTAAAAATGCATTAGGCTCCTGACGCAGAGTTTAAGCACTTTTCAACATATTAGCTCAACATATTAGCCAATCCAAGGACTGCAGAGATGACCTTTAAAAATGTGAAACAAATGTAAACTTCATGTCATCTACCCGAGTCCATATGCAACCTAAAAAATACCTCTGAGAAGTGTGAATTGTACTAAGTTAGCACATCTGAAGCGTGATGACAAATTAAATGCCAACATTAACTACCTCAGTGGTCATCATTTTAGTAGGAACATAAATGAGGAGGTTACTTACCTGTAAGTAGAGGTTTTTGAGACGTGTGGTCCCTATTTATATTCCAGATATGGTTGCACATGTGCCAGAGCCGGAAGATTTTCATAGCAGTGTCCACTAACCCACACATGTGTCGTGAGTCAGCTCGTGTCTCAGACAAAGTTATACAAGGTCGTGCAAGTCGATGCCTCTTCACTCACCCACTTACCGCTGAGCATACCAGTCCGCAGCAGAGAACACGGAGGGTAGGTTTTGGAATACAAATAGGGACTACACATCTTGAAGAACCTCCAGTTTCAGGTAAGTAACCTCCTCTCCAAGTGATGGTGCCTATATGTATCCAAACAGGGGTGAATATCGAGCAGTTGTCAGAGGAGATGGGCACGAGGATGCAAGAGGCATCACAGCCTGTAATACAGCATGGCCTACTGCAGCATCCTCTGCCATCCCTTGGGCAATGGCATAATGGGTTGTGAAAGTATGTACTGAACACCACGTCACTACCCAGCAGATGGTCTTTCAGGAGATGTCCGCTAAGGAAGTGGATGGGGCTGCCTGTACCCACATCAAGTGTGCTGTAATTCCATTGGGCGGTGGGTGTTGGACAGCATATAACATTCTCGGATGCAGTCGGAAACCCATTTTGAGATTCGTTGGGAGGAGAGGGCTTGGCATTTGGAGCAGTCAGCAATGGGAACGAATAGTCTGGTAGAGGCACGAAATGAGTGAGTTCTGTGCAGGTAGAATGCCAACATGCAGCAGATATCAAGAGAATGAACAGTCCTGTCCACAGAGGTGGCATGTGGCTTAGGATGGAAGACCGGTAGGAGAATAGGTTGGTTGAGGTGGAACTTTGACACCTCCTTCAGGAGGAACTTGGAATGCAGTCATAAGGAAACCTTATCCTCATGAAATACAGTGTAAGGAGGGGTCAGCCATCGTGGCTGCCAGTTCACTGACCCTCCTCGCCAAGGTGATAGCCATGAGGAAGGTTACCTTCATGAAGCGATATGAGGGGGAACATGTTGCCAGGAGGTTCAAAGGGGGGATCTGGTGAAGATGGGGAGGACAAGATTGAGGTCCCACAGTTCCGGTGGAAAGCTGTTGAGAAGGCCTTTCATGAAGCAAACAGCGGTGGGGTGAGTAAACACCAAGTGGCCATCCATGAGGGGAAGGAAGGCACTAATCACCACCAGGTGGGCTTGGACAGAGCTGAGGGCAAAGCCTGACATTTTGAGTTCCAAGAGGTAATTCTGGAAGTCAGAAATGGATACTGTATCCACCAGTGGGTGGTGATGGCATTGAACCCAGAATATGAAACATTTCCATTTTGCTGCATTGCAGGCGTGTGTGGAGGCCCTCCTCCTTTGGGTAAGGACGCATTGCACTGGTATAGAACATGCTTTGCCTTCACACGAATTCCATCAAAAAATCAGGCCGTGAGGAGAAAAAGCCCCGGATTGGGATAGTGGACCCTGCCACAGTCCTGGGTGAGGAAGTCCAGGAGTGCGCAGAGGTGGAGTGGTGTGCAGATGGAGAGTCTGAGTAGGTACGCAAACAAAAACTGGCAGAGCCAGAATGGTGCTATGAGAATGACAGTAGCCCAATCTCCGCAGATCTTGCGATAGACTTGTGGAATGAGAGGAATGGGAGGGAAGGAATAGTGGAGGTTGCCCCTCAAGGGTAGGAGAAGAGCATTACCATGGGAGTCACGGCACACAGCACCTCTGGAACAGTAGAGGGAAAACGTACAGTTGGTGTTCATGGCAAAAAGGTCCCAGCGAGGGGTGTCCCAGGTATGGAGGACAGAGCAGAGAGTGGGATCATGTCACTCCCACTTGTGGTTGAGGTATAGGGTCCTGCTGAGCACATCGGCCAAGGAGTTACGTGCTCCTGGGAGACAGGCTGCTCGGAGTGCAAGGTGGTTGCAAATGCACCAGTTCCATAGGTGGACGGACTTGGAACAGAGGGACGGGGACTTGGTACCACCTTGTTTGTAGATGTAGGTCACTGCTGCAATATTGTCCGAGAGGAGCTGAACATGTCGCAAGCGAAGTAGAGGCTGCTACACATGGCAGGCTAAGTGAACCACCTGCAGCTCCAGGACACTGATGTGCATTCTGACCTCTAGCAGCATCCAAATGCCTTGAGTGCTGTGATGGTTTAGGTGAGCACCCCAACCGGCAAGGGAGGCGTCTGTGGTCATGATGACAGTCGTGACCAGGACAGCAAAGGGAGTGCCAATCAGCACCTTGGAAGAGTCGGTCCACCAGGTGAGGGAGGCCAGAACCAACTGTGGGATGAGCATTTTGGCTTCCAAGTGATCGTTGTGGGGTCTGAAGACCATCAGGAACCACAGGTGGAGGCATTGCATATGTAAGCAGGCATGCGGTGTTACAGAAGTGCAGACTGCCATATGCCCAATGAGACAGAGGCAACAGTGAGCCATGATGCAAGGGCTTCAGTGTAAGTTTATAATTAGAGCTGTCAAGGTTGAGAATTGGTCTGCAGGGAAGAAGGCTCATGCTGCCACAGAATCAAGACACATCCCTAAGAAGGTGATTCTCTGTGTCAGTATGAGCACCAATTTCTCCTCCTTGATTCACAGACGCCAAGAGCTATGAGGAGAGAGTGGAGAGCACGGATGGTAGAAGTAAGCTCGTCACGTGACGGCACAACTAAAAGCCAGTCGTCCAGGTAGGGTTTCACTAAGTAACTTAGATGACGCATCTGTGTGGCCATGACTACAAAGACTTTTGTGAAGACCTGTGGGGTTGTCGCGATGCCAAAGGGGAGAATTCTGAATGGATAGTGGTTGCTGCCCATGCAGAAGTGGAGAAATTTGCAATGGGCCAGGTGAATGACAATGTGAAAGTATGAGTCTTTCACGTTGAGAGCTGCAAACCAGGCCCTCTTGGGGAAGAAGGGAATAATAAATGCTAGCATCACGATACAGAACTTGGATTTTCTGATGAAGGTGTCGAGGAGGCGGACATCCAGGATAAGGTGGTGCCCTTCACCCTTTTTCAGGATAAGAAAGTAGGGGGAGTAAAATTCTCTGCGCAGGAAAGGGCAGGGAACCAGCTCTATGTCACCCTTCACTAGAAAGGTGTCTGCCTCTTCTTGCTGTAGGCGGTATTGACTGGAAGGATCCCCTGTAGGCGTCCAAGTGGTGCCCCTGCGTGGAGGGAAAAGCAAGGAATTCGATAGAGTAACCAAGGTGCATGATCTCCAGTACTCAGTCAGTGGTGATCTTGCCCAAGTCGGAGGCGAAGAGGGCAAGACGGGCCTCAAAGATGACCAGAGGAATGGAGTTGGTGATGGGGAGCATTGGCATCACTCGACTCGCAAGTCAAAAGTGAGCCTTCGGCTGTTGGCGAGTGTGACATTTGGTACCTCAAAGTAGCACTCTGGAAACCCCATATTCACCACTGTCATATGATTGATATATTTTGTACACATGCCTTGTGAGGTACCATTTTAAAAGTCTTGCTCTGTTGAATTGCATGTACTATCATTGTATGTGAAGTTATGAAATATTCTTCTGTGTGCTACTGAAATATATTGCGAGGTTGGAAAATGCCCACAGCCAGCCTTTTAGTTGCAAAGGAGCAGCTATCACTGGCCAGATGGGTGTTGATGACCCATCAAGAAGAATCCACTCTCCCAGAGGCTCCTTAGTGAGGACACATACGCAGTGGAAACTGCCTGACCAATGGGGACTGCCTGGCGCCCATGTCAGGGCAAGGAACTTTCTAGCAGCTGGAAGAAAGTATGAAAGAGGGACAGTGACATCATCACTTGGTCTCACTCTCTCTCTCACACACATGAGAAAAAAATCTGGAAAATCATCAGGAAGACAGATTTTGAACTGGGGAGACTGGTTCCCACATTGGAAGGGAACCCAGCCTGTGTATTAGGAACTGTGAGCTGCCTGTAACATCTATTAGGGTGAGAGACTGTGATTCAAATCTTGCTTAGTCTGTTAAAGTTAGAACTTAGGCTGTGTTTCTAGTTTTATTTCTTAGGTGACCAATTTTGATCTGTAAGCCTGCTACTTAGAATCATTTAAAATTTATCTTTCTGTAGTTAATAAATCTGTTTTAGAGGTGATCTAAAACAGTGTGTTTTGGTTGAAGTGCCCGGGAAATCTCAGCTCAGGTTACCAAGGTCTGTTGCACATCCACTATCCTTTTGTTGGAGCGGCGAACCAATTAATGAGCTTGCACTGTCCAAGGGAGTCTTGAGCAGTGTAAGACATATTTCTGGGGTGCAAGGTTGGGGTCTGTCAGGGTTTCCTCCCAACTCTGAACTCTAGGGTAAGATGTGGGGACCAGCATGAAAGACCCGCTAAGCTTTATTTTTGCCAGCTTAGGTTAAAAACTTCCCCAAGGTACAAACTTTGCCTTCTCCTTGAACAGTATGCTGCCACCACTAAGTGATTTAGACAAAGAACAGGGAAAGGACCACTTGGAGTCCTATTCCCACAAAATATTCCCCCAAGCCTTATACCCCCTTTCCTGGGGAAGGCTTGATAATAATATCCTCACCAATTGGTATAGGTGAACACAGACCCAAACCCTTGAATCTTAAGAACAATGAAAAAATCAATCGGGTTCTTAAAAGAAGAATTTTAATAAAAGAAAAGGTAAAAATCACCTCTGTAAAATCAGGATGGTAAATACTTTACAGGGTAATCAGATTCAAAACACAGAGAATCCCTCTAGGCAAAACCTTAAGTTATAAAGAGACACAAAAACAGGAACACACATTCCCTCCAGCACAGCGAATTTACAAGCCAAAACAAAGAAAACCCAAAAAGAAAAGGAGTGGCACCTTAGAGACTAACCAATTTATTTGAGCATGAGCTTTCGTGAGCTACAGCTCACTTCATCGGATGCATACTGTGGAAACTGCAGAAGACATTATATACACACAGAGACCATGAAACAATACCTCCTCCCACCCCACTCTCCTGCTGGTAATAGCTTATCTAAAGTGATCATCAAGTTGGGCCATTTCCAGCACAAATCCAGGTTTTCTAACCCCCACCCCCACACACACACACAAACTCACTCTCTTGCTGGCAATAGCTCATCCAAACTGAGCACTCTCCTTACAATGACAGGTTTCAGAGTAACAGCCGTGTTAGTCTGTATTCGCAAAAAGAAAAGGAGGACTTGTGGCACCTTAGAGACTAACCAATTTATTAGAGCATAAGCTTTCGTGAGCTACAGCTTACTTGCATCTGAGGAAGTAAGCTGTAGCTCACGAAAGCTTATGCTCTAATAAATTGGTTAGTCTCTAAGGTGCCACAAGTCCTCCTTTTCTTTCTCCTTACAATGTGCATGATAATCAAGGTGGGCCATTTCCAGCATAAATCCAAGTTTAACCAGAACAAAACCCAACACATTTTCTAGCTAGATTACTTACTAACTTTAGAGGAGTTGAAGGGCTTGCATCCTTGATCTGTTCCCAGCAAAGGTATCACACAGAGAGACCGAAGCCTTTTTCCCCCCCTCCAGATTTGAAAGTATCTTGTCCCCTCATTGGTCATTTTGGGTCAGGTGCCAGCTTCTTAACCCTTTACAGGTGAAAGGATTTTGCCTCTGGCCAGGAGGGATTTTATAGCACTGTATACAGAAAGGTGGTTACCCTTCCCTTTATATTTATGACAGGGTGATTGGCTGGTGCCTCTCTCTGTGTGATTCACAAGTGGCTCAGGGAGCATTCATGCATTTTAGCTGGATGTGGGGCTCCACATGCTGATGTCTGAGTGATCATAGTGTCTGGGAGGGGTTTTTCTGCTTGTCACTGACATAGCTTTGTGAGAGACAACCCAGGCTGGAGAGTTAAGGGGACACAGTCATCCCACAGTTCCAGGTTGCACACCAGGAATCCCATCACAGTGCGTCAGAGTGGAGGAGGTGGCTGCAGCTGGGGCCGCAGGCACTATGAACAGTGCTGCCTCCATGGGGGTTCTTTCTGCCAGTGATAGTACAGAGGATAGGGTATGTACTGCTGGGGATGGAAGGGTTTCTGCTGCTGTTTGTGACAGGACACTGGGGTGTAGATCCCAAGGGACTGAAGTGTCACCCTTGAGTCCTTCAGGGAGTGGAGTGACTCTTCCATCTTGGTTAAGAAGAGCTTGTCCTCACCGAAGGGGAGGTCCTATAGGGTGGTCTGTATCACCCATAGAAAGCCAAAGGACTGCAGCCAAGAGTCACGTTGCATGACTATGCCCATGGCAAGGGAACAGGATGACATATCCACAATATCAACAGCTACTTCAAGGCCAACCTTGGCCACCAGGCTGCCTTCCTCTATGAGGGCGCGAAAGTGCTGTCTCTTGTCTTGCAGCACATCATCCAGAAATTCTGCTAGCTTGGCATAGTTGTTGAAATCGTACTTTGCCAGCAGAGTCTGGTAGTTCACAATGCAAAATTGCAATGCTACTGAGAAGTAGACCTTCCTGCCCAAAAGATCTAGGGCTGCCCAGTCTGGAGGAGTCAATTTCTGCGGACAGGCAGGTTTTGTTGCCACATGCACCACAATGGAACTGGAGGGTGGGTAGGAAAAGAAGAAATATGCCCCCTTAGCTAGGACAACGTACCTGCATTCTGCCCGTTTTGGCATGGGGCACAGGAAGCTGCTGTATGCCAGACAGCTCTCGCAGGTTGCAGGATAGCAGGATGTTGATGGGGCAGCAATGCACATGATGACCCCTGGGGTTGGAGGATGTTCAGCAGTTAGTGGTGCTGGTCCTGCATCTCCTCCAGGGATATGCCCAGGTCTGTGGCCATCCTGTGCAGTAGGTCCTGATACTGTTTATGGTCATCAGGAGGCAAGGGGATATAAGAACATCATCCGGAGAAGATGAAGCAGCCACAGAGACTGGCGGAACTGGCAGTACCAGCTCTGCCTCTGTTTCTTCCTCAGAGCCCGATGGTTCCGGTTCAAGGTCCAGGGCAGAAGGGAACGATGCTTGAGAAAGTGGATAGAGCCATTGATATGAGTCCCAGGGTGGCCAGTGTGGCCAGGGCTTGGGGATACGGCAGGTGCTGGGTCATATGCTAGCAGGTGAGATGTCCGGACATGGGAGTCCGAGCTTCTCCTCGAAGTGGAGGAAAATGTCTGTTCCGGCTCAGAGAGTCGAATGAAGCCTCCAGGAGCCGTCGGTACAGGCAGTCTATGACGCACTATCTGGAAGTACCCCTCCTGGAGCAGGAGCGGTTCATCCACAAAATTGGGTAACTCATGCGTGGCAAGCAGTGGAGAAGGGGGATAGAGCAGTTCAAGATGTGCCGATGGGAGAAGGGGCTCACAGCATCATGGGGTCCAGCGAATTTCTGTGAGAATCTCTGTGAGAACCAAGGAGTGGTGTCCGCGGCGCCAAGTGAACCGATGGGCACGGAGATACTGTCAACAAGCACCCCGGAAAGCATTCCAGGTGGGCGGCCACTACAGTGGTCTGTGGTACTACCAGCTCCTCCATCTTACCCTTGGAGCAAGGAAGCTTAAGCAGTGGTGGGAGAGGGTCCACACGCAACTTCTTACCCAGTCTGGCTTGGGGAGGGAATGCTGCACTTGAAGGCAGTCCACTTCAGGGACTTGCTCCAATGCCCATGAGTGTTTTCGGCTCGCATTCTTGGGCTTGTCCTGGACCATCAGTACCACTGTATCCGGGGCATGGGACATGCTTGCAGAGCACTCACTAGCAGTGAAGAGCACTGCACCGAAGGCTCTGATAGTCCCAGGTTAGACTGTGAATGTGGCCAGAGAGCTGCCTCCATAAGGAGCTTGCAGAAGCGAAGTTGCAACGCTTCCCAGGTCCACACTGAGCGACAAGATCTTACAGTAAGTCTCCCCAAGACAGTAAATACAACATTGGTGCTCATTGCTCACCGAGAACGAGCGCAGGCACAAAGTCCAGTTTTGGAACTCCGGAACGCAGGCCATAGTCCCTAGGAAGCCCAACCAGGGCGAGGAATACTAACTAATATTTCAGAAAACTATTTACAGCTAACTATAGAAGAAAAAAAAACAAAGAAAAACTATGTACAAACAGACAAAAATGCTCCCGTAGTTGAACAATGATGGGTCCTGCTTTGAGCAGGGGGTTGGACTAGATGACCTCCTGAGTTCCCTTCCAACCCTGGTATTATAGGACTATTTATTACATTTTCTTCAGTATGCATATGTATTTTTTATAAAATGTTAACTTACCTTCAGACTCTTTAAATAGTTGGACAGCATACTGGGATGGAAACGATTCTCTTCAGCAACCTGTTCATCGTATCTTGGTCCTAACATTGTCTTCAAAGGCAAAAACTTCCCTACAGAACAAAATAAAATTTTACAGTATGTATATATACATATACACACACGTGATTTTAAAGCTATATGCAGAACAGTTTCACAGAGACTCAGCAATAACCTAAAGGATTTAATTAAAACCAAGCTATGGAAAATTTGGCCTGTCTGCCCCTATGCCATGATGGAGGGATGGCCTGGTCTAATCTGAGTGACACTACAACACAGTGCATTAAGTCACAATACCTGGAGTGAAAAGATGGGCTCAGCCCCACAGGACAGGAGCCACTAGTGTGGGGAAAGTGCAGAGATGGCTCACTCTCCAACCTCCCCTTCCCCACTGGGGTGTCTATTCTGCATGGGGCCAGGAGAACCTGAATCTGGCATCCCATCTAGGACCTTCCTGGGATCAACTGGTGGGTTGGGACCCACTGTTTGGGAAACACTGGATTAGAGGAACTAAAAAAAAAAAAAAAAAACCTGTCAGATTATTCAATATTTTAAGATGCTTGAATAGCTCTTAGTTTGATGTAAACTCCTGAACTATGGCACATGAAACAAATTACCAAAGTCTAGGGCTGTCAAGCAATTTAAAAACTTAAGCACACAATTAAGCGCATTGTTAAACAATAATAGAATACTATTATTTAAATATTTTTGAATGTTTTCTACATTTTCAAATGTACGGATTTCAATTACAACACAGAATACAAAGTGTTCAGTGCTCACTTTATATTTATTTTTATTACAAATACTTTCACTGTAAAAAAACAAAAAAAATATTTCAGTTTACCTCATACAAGTACTGTAGTGCAATCTCTATCATGAAAGTTGAACTTACAAATGTAGAATTATGTACAAAAGAACTGTACTCAAAAATAAAACAATGTAAAATTGTCCACTCAGTCCTATTTCTTGTTCAGCTAATAGCTCAGACAAACTAATTTGTTTACAATTAGAGGCAATTATGTTGCCTGCTTCTTGTTTACAATGTCACCTGAAAGTGAGAAAAGGTGTTCATGTGACACTGTTCTGGTCAGCATCGCAAGATATTTACGTGCCAGATGCACTAAAGATTCATGTGTCCCTTCATGCTTCAACCACCATTTCAAAGGACATGCCCATGCGGACGACAGATTCTGCTCGATAATATCTTGTGACGCCGGCCACAAAAGTGCCATGTGACACCAAAAAAAATTTGAAGAACAGCTAACCAAAAACTAAAAAAGTAATAGCAAAAAAAAAAAAAAAAAAATGTAAAGTGCATCAGAAGCAGGAAGCCTGATAAACAACCAATGAGACCACTGGACGATCAAGATGCAAAAGGAGCACTCAAGAACGATAAGGCCACTGCGGAGAAATGAAATGAATTCTTTGCATAGGTCTTCATGGCTGAGGATGTGAAGAGATTCCCAAATCTGAGCCATTCTTTTTAGGTGACAAATCTGAGGAACTGTCCCAGATTGAGGTGTCAGAGGAGATTTTCAAACAAATTGATAACTAAACAGTAATAAGTCACCAGGACCAGATGGTATTCACCCAAGAGTTCTGAAGAAACTCAAATGTGAAATTGCAGGACTACTAACTGTAGTCTTTAACCCATTATTTAAATCAGCTTCTATACCAAATGACTGGAGGATAGTTAGTGTGATGCCAATTTTTAAAAAGGGCTCCAGAGGTGATCCCGGCAATTACAGGCCAGTAAGCCTGACTTCAGTACCGGGCAAACTGATTGAAACTACAGTAAAGAACAAAATTGTCAGACACATAGATGAACATAATTTGTTGGGGAAGAGTCAACATGGTTTTTGTAAAGGGAAATCATGCCTCACCAATCTACTAGAATTCTTTGAGGGGGTCAACAAGCATGTGGACAAGGGGGATCCAGTGGATATAGTGTATTTAGATTTTCAGAAAGCCTTCAACAAGGTCCCTCACCAAAGGCTCTTAAGCAAAGTAAGCAATCATGGGATAAGAGGGAAGGTCCTCTCATGGATTGGTAACTGGTTAAAAGATAGGAAACAAAGGGTAGGAATACATGGTATATATATATATATTAAAAGAATTGGCACAAGAAATTGCAAGCCCATTAGCAAGAATTTTTAATGAATCTGTAAATTCAGGGGTTGTACCATATGATTGGAGAATTGCTAACATAGTTCCTATTTTTAAGAAAGGGAAAAAAAGTGATCCAAGTAATTATAGGCCTGTTAGTTTGACATCTGTAGTATGCAAGGTCTTGGAAAAAATTTTGAAGGAGAAGGTAGTTAAGGACATTGAAGTCAATGGTAAATGGGACAAAATACAACATGGTTTTACAAAAGGTAGATCGTGCCAAACCAACCTGATTTCCTTCTTTGAGAGAGTAACAGATTTTTTAGATAAAGGAAACGCAGTGGATCTAATTTATTTAGATTTTAGTAAGGCGTTTGATACTGTGCCACATGGGGAATTATTAGTTAAATTGGATAAGATGGGCATCAATAGGAAAATTGAAAGGTGGATAGGGAATTGGTTAAAGGGGAGACTACAACGGGTTCTACTGAAAGGTGAACTGTCAAGTTGGAGGGAGGTTACCAGTGGAGTTCCTCAAGGATCAGTTTTGGGACCAATCTTATTTAATCTTTTTATTACTGACCTGGGCACAAAAAGTGGGAGTGTGCTAATAAAGTTTGCAGATGATACAAAGCTGGGAGGTATTGCTAATTTAGAGAAGGACAGGGATACCCTACAGGAGGATCTGGATGACCTTGTAAACTGGAGTAATAGGAATAGGATGAAATTTAATAGTGAGAAGTGTAAGGTCATGCATTTAGGGATTAATAACAAGAATTTTAGTTATAAGCTAGGGACGCATCAACTAGAAGTAACGGAGGAGGAAAAGGACCTTGGAGTATTGGTTGATCATAGGTTGACTATGAGCTGCCAATGTGATATGGCTGTGAAAAAAGCTAATGTCGTCTTGGGATGCATCAGGAGAGGTATTTCCAGTAGGGATAAGGAGGTTTTAGTACCGTTATATAAGGCACTGGTGAGACCTCACCTGGAATACTGTGTGCAGTTCTGGTCTCCCATGTTTAAGAAGGATGAATTCAAACTGGAACAGGTACAGAGAAGGGCTACTAGGATGATCCGAGGAATGGAAAATTTGTCTTATGAAAGGAGACTCAGGGAGCTTGGCTTGTTTAGCCTAACTAAAAGAAGGTTGAGGGGAGATATGATTGCTCTCTATAAATATATCAGAGGGATAAATACCAGAGAGGGAGAGGAATTATTTAAACTCAATACCAATGTGGACACAAGAACAAATGGATATAAACTGGCCACTAGGAAATTTAGATTAGAAATTAGACGAAGGTTTCTAACCATCAGAGGAGTGAAGTTTTGGAATAGCCTTCCGAGGGAAGTAGTGGGGGCAGAAGATCTATCTTGCTTTAAGATTAAACTCGATAAGTTTATGGAGGAGATGGTATGATGGGATAACATGGTTTTGGTAATTAAATATTCATGGTAAATAGGCCCAATGGCCTGTGATGGGTTTTTAGATGGGGTAAGATCCAAGTTACCCGGGAAAGAATTTTCTGTAGTATCTGGCTGATGAATCTTGCCCATATGCTCAGGGTTTAGCTGATCGCCATATTTGGGGTCGGGAAGGAATTTTCCTCCAGGGCAGATTGGAAGGCCCTGGAGGTTTTTCGCCTTCCTCTGTAGCATGGGGCACGGGTCACTTGCTGGAGGATTCTCTGCTCCTTGAGGTCTTCAAACTACAATTTGAGGACTTCAATAGCACAGATATAGGTGTGAGGTCTTTTTTAGGTGTGGTGGGTGAAATTCTGTGGCCTGCATTGTGCAGGAGGTCAGACTAGATGATCATAATGGTCCCTTCTGACCTAAATATCTATGAATCTATGAATGGTCAGTTTTCAGAATGAAGAGAGGTAAATAGTGGTGTCCCCCAGAGGTCTGTACTGGGCTCAGTCCTATTCATAAATGATCTGGAAACATATTCACAAATGATCTGGAAAAAGGGGTAAACAGTGAGGTGGCAAAATTTGCAGATAATACAAAACTACTCAAGATAGTTAAGTCCCAGGCAGACTACGATGAGCTACAAAAGGATCTCTCAAAACTGGGTGACCGGACAACAAAAAGGCAGATGAAATTCAATGCTGTGTGACAAAGTTCCTCCTCTATCTCGGTGGCTTTTGCGCTTATTGGCGGATTTGCTCACCTTGGAGCTTCACGGCAGCCCTCAGTTTGGCCGTTTTCGTGAACCCACAGTCCAGGGTTTATCAACTCCTCCTGTGTCTGATCAGGAGTTGGGAGGTTTGGGGGGAACCCGGGCCCGCCCTCTACTCTGGGTTCCAGCCAAGGGCCCTGTGGAAGGCAGCTGTCTAGAGTGCCTCCTGGAACAGCTGTGCGACAGCTGCAACTCCCTGGGCTACTTCCCCATGGCCTCTTCCCAATACCTTCTTTAACCTCACTATAGGACCTTCCTCCTGGTGTCTGATCATGCTTGTACTCCTCAGTCCTCCAACAGTGTGCGTTCTCACTCTCAGCTCCTGGTGCCTCTTGCTCCCAGCTCCTTACACGCACACCACAAACTGAAGCTAACTCCTTTTAAAACCCAGGTGCCCTGATTAGCCTGCCTTAATTGATTCTAGCAGCTTCTTGATTGGCTACAGGTGTTCTAATCAGCCTGTTTGTCTTAATTGTCTCCAGAAGGTTCCCGATTGTTCTGGAACCTTCCCTGTTACCTTACTCAGGGAAAAGAGACCTAATTAACCTGGGGCTAATATATCTGCCTTCTATTAACTCTCCTGTCGCCATCTGGCCGGACCCTTTCATAGCTGATAAATCCAAAGTAATGCACACTGGAAAACAATCCCAACTATACGTATAAAATGATGGGATCTAAATTAGCTGTTACCACTCAAGAAAGAGATCTTGTAGTCATTGTGGATAGTTCTCTGAAAACATCCACTCAATGTGCAGTGGCAGTCAAAAAAGCAAACAGAATGCTGGGACTCATTAAGAAAGGGATAGATAATAGGACAGAAAAAATCATGTTGCCTCTATATAAATCCAAGGTGTACCCACATCTTGCATACTGCGTGCAGATGTGGTAGCCCCATCTCAAAAAAGACATATTGGAATTAGAAAAGGTTCAGAAAAGGGCAACAAAAATTATTAGGGGTATGGAATGACTTCCATATGAGGAGAGATTAATAAGACTGGCACTTTCCAGCTTGGAAAAGATATGACTAAGGGGGGATATGATCGAGGTCTATAAAATCATGACTGGTGTGGAGAAAGTAAATAAGGAAGTGTTATTTACTCCTTCTCATAACACAAGAACTAGGGGTCACCAAATGAAATTAATAGGCAGCAAGTTTAAAACAAATAAAAGGAAGTATTTTTTCATACAACAGTCAATCTGCGGAACTCCTTACCAGAAGAGGTTGTGAAGGCCAAGACTGTAACAGGGTTCAAAAAAGAACCAGATAAATTCATGGAGGATAGGTCCATCAGTGGCTACTAGCCAGGATGGGCAGAGATGGTGTCCCTAGCCTCTGTTTGCCAAAATCTGGGAATGGATCACTTGATGATTACCTGTTCTGTTCACTCCCTCTGGGGCATCTGGCATTGACCACTGTCGGAAGACAGGATACTGGGCTACATGGAGCTTTGATCTGACCCAATATGGCCATTCTTATGTTCTTATAACGATCCAAAGCAGTGCGGAGCAACATATGTTCATTTTCATCATCTGAGTCAGATGCCAACTGCAGAAGACTGGTTTTCTTTTTTGGTGGTTCTGGTTCTGTGGTTTCTGCATCAGAGTGTTGCTCTTTTAAGACTTCTGAAAGCATGCTCCACACCTCAGCCCTCTCAGATTTTGGAAGGCACTTCAGATGCTTAAACCTTGGGTCAAGTTCTGTAGCTACCTCTAGAAATCTCACAGTGGTACCTTGTTTGCATTTTATCAAATTTGCAGTGAAAGTGTTCTTAAAACTATCATCATCCGAGACTGCTATAACATGAAATATATGGCAGAATGGGGGTAAAACAGAGCAGGAGACATACAATTCTCCCCCACGGAGTTCAGTCACAAATTTAATTACAGTGGAGTTGCAACTTACGCGGGGGTTAGGTTCTAAAGTCAGAGCATAAGACGAAAATCGCGTATAGTCAAAATTACCCTTAAAAATCCCTTAAATTGCCCATAAAGTACAGCATACTGTACATGGTTTCGTGTATACAACCCTGTACAGTAATATGTATAAATGTATAATGTATTACAGTAAGTTACAGTATATAATAAAGAGTATATATGCAAAATATAATTTTACAGTACTGTATTTTTAATTACAGGCGGTAATTACAGGGGATCATCAGGGCTTGATGTTGATCCAGGAGACTGAGGGGACGGAGAGCGAGTCGTAGACTAAGTGGTTGGCTCTGGTTCAGCTTGAGAAGTTGATTGCGTAAGCTCATCTGCTGCTGGTTGTTTTTCCTTGAAAAATATGGTGATCGGCAACTGTCGCTGTTGTCTCTTGAGCTGCTCAAACATTTCTTGATATGGTCTCAAATCGTCCGTTATACTACATGTGACTTTGAGGCTTCGTTCCATAGAGGGATCATATTCAGAAATTAAATCATTCAAGTGTTTCGCTGCTCAGAACACTTCAGCAAATTTATGAAGATTCCAATTTGCTGGCTCTTCCTGTTCGTTGTCATCATCTTGGTCTTCTGTAGATGATTTTATCAGTTCCTCTAACTCTTCATTAGTCAATGTTTCTCTATGGCTCTCAATTAATTCTTCAATTTCTTCCTCAAGGATCTTGACAAAGCCATCACCACCCACTTGCCTGCCACCTGAACAATACATTTCACTTCTTTGTCAATGGTCGGGAAACCCTTAAAATGATTCACACATTCTTTCCATAGGTTTTGCCAACATGCATTGACTGTTTCAGGCTTGACTGCATCCATTGCCTGTTTAATATAAGCGATGCAATCAGCAATGTTGAAGGACTTCCAGCACTCCATCACATTAAGATTGGGATCAGCATCCATAGCGCTACATATCCATGAGAATGTAAGCCTCATGTACGTGGCCTTGAAACAGCGAATCATGCCTTGGTCGAGAGGTTGGAGGATGGAGGTGGTATTGGGGAGGACAAAGACAACTTCACCGTCGTTATGCGCAAACTGGAGTGCCGCAGGGTGGCCAGGAGCATTGTCTACGATCAGCAACACTTTAAAGTCAAGTCCTTTCTCTTCGAGGTACCGCTTGACCTCTGGAATGAAACCCTTGTGGAACCAATCCAGAAATAATGCTGCCGTCACCCAAGCCTTTTTATTTGATTGCCAGAACACAGGCAGGAGTTTTTTGTTCTTGCCTTTTAGGGCACGGGGATTTGCAGCCCTGTAGAGCAAGCCCGGCTTTATTAAATGCCCGGCCGCACTGCCACAAAACAACACTGTCAGACGGTCTTTAGCTGCTTTGAAGCCAGGGGCTTGTCTTTCTGATTTCAAAGTGTAAGTTCAGTTTGGCATTTTTTTTTTCCAGAAGAGCACAGTCTCGTCAGCATTAAAAACTTGTTCCGGAAGATAGCCCTTTTCTTCTATGATTTTCTTTAATTGTTCGGGGTAGGCTTTTGCTGCCTCTTCATTGGCAGATGCAGCTTCACCAGTAGACTGCACATTTTTGAGGCTGAAGCGGTTCCTAAAACTGTTAAGCCAACCTTGGCTGGCTTTGAATTCCATCTCACCAGAAGGCTGTCCCTCTTCAGAGGGAAGTTTGAACAGTGCATAGAGGTTAAGAGCCTTTTCTTGCAACGTATTGCCATCGATAGGCACACGTTTACGGTTCATGTCTTCCAGCCATAAGTTTAAGGCCTTTTCAGTCTTCACTAAAGTCTTAACACGCACCTGGCTCATCACCTTAGCAGTTATTGGAGCACTTGATGCCACGGCTTGATGAATTTCTCTCTCTCGAATCTTGATGGCACAGATGCTAGATTAGTTGCAGTCATATTTATGCGCCACGTTGGAGACCAACATACCATCTCTCAATTAGTCCATCATAGCCAGTTTTTCCTTCAGCGTTGGAACAAATCTTTGTTTCTTCAGTTGAGCACCAGATGAAGTAGTTGGCTTGCGTTTAGGGGCCACGTTATACGAAAAATACGTACAGTATCTTTAAACACTAGAATCACACTCAGCGCGGCGAGATGCTCACACTAGGATAGGCACGTGGGAACCGAGACCGACTGAGGGAACAGCAGATTCACATCTCCCATCTCATGCTCACTCCAGGGCATACGCTCATTAAGTGGAATGGTGGGTGGAATCGCCCACACTATTATCAGGTATCCTGTTCTTTTTCTTTTTTTTTGCCGAGTGCGTATAGTTGAATTCCCGTAAGTTAAATGCGCGTGTGATGCAACTCACCTGTATCGCATTATTTTTTTAACAAGCGTCCTCAGCATGGAAGCCCACTTCTTGTTTACAATGTCACCTGAAAGTGAGAAAAGACATTCTCATGGCACCGTTGTAGCCGGCATTGCAAGATATTCACGTGCCAGATTCACTAAAGATTCATATGTTCAACCACCAGGCCGGAGGACGTGCTTCCATGCTAATGACAGATTCCGCTCGATAACAATCCAAAGTAGTGCGGACCGATGCATGTTCATTTTCATTATCTGAGTCAGATGCCAACAGCAGAAGGTTGATTTTCTTTTTTGGTGGTTCGGGTTCTGTAGTATCCACATCAGAGTGTTGCTCTTTTAAGACTTCTGAAAGCATGCTCCACACCTCAGCCCTCTCAGATTTTGGAAGGCACTTCAGATTCTTAAACCTTGGGTCGAGTGCTGTAGCTATTTTTAGAAATTTCACATTGGTACCTTCTTTGCGTTTTGTCAAATCTGCAGCGGAAGTGTTCTTCAAACGAACATGTGCTGGGTCATCATCCGAGACTGCTACAATGTGAAATAGATAGCAGAATGCAGGTAAAATAGAGCAGGGGACATAAAATTCTCCCCCAAGGAGTTCAGTCACAAAGTTAATTAATGCACTATTTTTTTTGAGAGTCATCAGCATGGAAGCATGTCCTCTGGAACGGTAGCTGAAGCATAAGGGGCATATGAATGTTTAGCGTATCTGGCACATAAATACCTTGCAATGCCAGCTACAAAACCGCCATGCGAACACTTGTTCTCACTTTCAGGTGACACTGTAAATAAGAAGCAGGCAGCATTATCTCCCATAATTGTAAACAAACTTGTTTGTCTTAGTGATTGGCTGAACAAGAAGTAGAACTGAGTAGACTTGTAGGCTCTAAAGTTTTACACTGGTTTTTTTAAAGCAGTTATGTAAACAAAAAAAAACTGCATTTGTAAATTGCACTTTCACGATAAAGAGATTGCACTACAGTACTTGTTTGAGGTGAATTGAAAAATACTATTTCTTTTGTTTATATTATTTTTGCTTTCAAATATTTGCACTGTAAAAATGATAAAGTTAGCACAGTACACTTTGTATTCTGTGTTGTAATTGAAATCAATATATTTGAAAATGTAGAAAAACATCCAAAAATATATAATAAATTTCGATTGGTATTCTGTTTAACTTGGCGATTAAAACTGCGATTACTCGCAATTAATTTTTTTAATCACGATTACTTTTTCTAGTTAATCGCATGAATTAACTGCAATTAATCGACAGCCCTAAAAGTAACATTTAAATTCAGCATGGCCAGAACAAGAAAATAGGAATTTAAAAAGTCAGTTTGTAAGCCTGATGATGTAAACACCTGTTCTGGTGGTTTCTAAGTGTGAAGTGTTCCAAAGGCAGCCTTAAGAGAACCAGATAGTGTCAGAAACATCCATTTACTGTCAGCCCTTTTCATTATAACTGTTTTACAGTAATAGAGGTCTCCCAATCAGCATGGAACAGCAACCTTCTATATAAAATAGAGTGCTTACCTGTGGCTCTGGGACTTTGAGAGTTTATTTTAGAACTGTCAAGTCTTGACCTTATTAAAGAAAGGTCTGTTCTCAGCTATTATTGCCTGGAGGCTCAGGTTTTTAATTTATGAGCTTTTTATTGTTCGCACAACACATCCTGAGTGGCTTTGTAACAGCCTTCATAAGAGCTCTCTATCATTCTCTTCTAAATTTCAATAAATTTTAGGCATTTCATAGAAGATTCTGTACCTGTAGTAGTTACTGAATTATGAGTAACCATGAATAGCAGTGTATATATTTCAATTTGCAAATATAAAAAAAAATAAAAAATACAGGTCAAGAAAGCATTTTGAAAAGTACCAAATACATTAAAATATAAAAATACATTGTCTACATTTTTAGATACTGAAAAACATGTAAAAGTTCACTGGGTTAAAATAGCCTTTTTGATTTTGTCCACTTTCATGCACCAAAGCACTTTGGTTGTGAATATCCTGCAATCATAAAATTACCAGAACAAAAAAACTTTGTTAGGACAGAATCAGAGGTTATAAGTGATTAATTAGCCTAGAATAGAGGTTCTCAAACTATGAAGACCACCTCCCCAGCGCCAGGGAAGGCACCAGTTGCCCATCTTTTGGACAGTGGTGCAGTGCTGCCAAAGTGGATCAAGAACTCCGCTTGGTCTGGGGGTCAGCCAGGGGGGCATGGACAATGTGGAAGCAGCTTGTAAGGTCTCCCCTGGTCCAACCAGTGCTCCACTCTCCAGATCAGCCCTGCCCGCCCACAGCAGCACAAGGGTTCTCTTGCTTTCCCATCTTCCCCCCCAGCATCACAGGTCCTCCCATCTTCCCCCTGTGCTCCACTCTCCAGCTCAGCCAGGGCTCCTTCATCTTCCCCTGCGCTGTCCTGTGACCTCCCCACTTCTGCCCAATGCCCAAGACCAGTGAAAACTCCAAATATTCTAGTCTGTTCCCCTCTGTGATCCCTTGGCAAAGCTCTAAGCAGCAGCATAAGCACCAGGGCTGTCTGCAGACTTCAGAAGACAGCATTGCATTGGTATATGTTTAGTTCCAGTTCAGAAAAGTTTTCTAATTCTAGGGTTCCGAAAATCATGGTGGTGGTTGGGAATTGGAGGGGGGATTAAATGAAAAATCAGGTTCTGCAGAAATCACTGATACTCTTGCTACATAATTCTTCAGTATTCACCATCACCCCACTTCAATAACAACATCCACCTAACTTGACATTTTTCTCCTTGCCTTTTATATGGGAATATTTTATTGGATGTATACTGTGATTTTATTAAATGTATATTCAAGATTCTGAAAGAATACGTTCTCAAGGAACATTAATTATGACAGAATTCTGTAAGTTCTCATAGTGTGTTCGGATGCTAGTACTGAGAGTGTCATTCATGTGATGGTAGCAAGACATTGCTGAAATGGAAGGTTTTGCATTATTACAGATTCAGCTGCTCTTTTCTGGCAATAAAGATTAGGTACCAGAAAAGACTGAAGTGTCAAAAGATGACATACTGGAGCAAGGTGATAATTTAAAAAGCATGCCAAGTGTTCTGAGGGAGCTCAAGTATGAAGTGGCTGTACTGTCAGGAAAAATATGCCATCTTTCATTTGAAACAGCTACTGTATCAGAGGATCAAGGGTGGAAAATGATGTGTTTACATTTAAAAAGGCTTGTGGGGTGATTCAAGGAATTATAGACCAGTCAACCTTACATAGGCACCTAGTAAATTGGTTGAAGTAATCATTAAAAATAGAATTAAAAAATACACCTGTAAGATCATGATAGTGTTATGGTGAGATGTACTGGTGACTGCTTGGATCACAAAGTTCTTTGGGACTAGGTGTGAGCACACCCTTCAATTAACATAACTGTGAGGATGAGTTCATCAGAAGTCTCCACCCCCCCCCCCCCCAAGACAAAAAGGAGTTGTGAACCTCCCGGAAGTTTGAACTAAGTGGGGGAAGGATTTTGAAACATATAGATTGTGTGCACAGGTTTAGGCAGGACACTCAGAAACAGAGACACAAACAGGTAAAAGGAGCAACTGCAAACACCGTGTCTGACTGTGGAATAAAGCTGTGGAGAGGTTTTTAGGTCAGAGTGAAGCCTAAAAAAAGAGTGTTCTCGGTGGTGTAAGCAAAGAAGTTGTTTCCTGCTGTTTGATTCGTTCTGTATTCAGAGACACTGGACTTTGTACATTCTTTGTAAATAAACAAAACTGCATTGAAGAAATACTTATCAAATGAAGCATCCCCAAACTCTGACTTGCCACTTGGGTCGAAAAGGGGCAACACTGGTTTAAGAAGCTGGATCAAGTTCACAAACAGAGATTGTGAGCTGGTATACCTCTCAAACCAAAATGTAACAAACAATGGAAGTACCTGCAAAATTCAGAAATAACTAGCAGGAATTAAAAGACCTAAAATGGGAGCTGAACATTTCAAAAAAGGAATTAAGACAAACCAATAAACCAACCAGCTTTCTTTGACAGGGTAACATGCCTTGGGGCCAGGGGGGAAGCAGTACATGTGGTTAATATCTTGACTTTAGTATGGCTTTTCATACTGTCTCGCATGACCTTCTCATAAACAAACTAGGGAAATACAACCTAGATGGAGCTACTATAAGGTGGGTGCATAACTGGTTGGAAAATCATTCCCAAAGAGAAGTTATCAGTGGTCCACAAATCAAGCTGGAATAGCATATTGAGAGAGATCCTGCAGGGATCAGTCCTGGGTCTGTTCAATATCGTCATCAATGATTTAAGATAATGGCATAGATAGTACACTTACAAAGTTTACAGACGAAACCAAGCTGGGAGGGGTTGCAAAGTGCTTTCAAAGACAGAATTAAAATTGAAAATGATCCCGACAAACTGGAGAAACGGTCTGAAGTAATAAGATGAAATTCAATAAGGACCAATGCAAAGTACTACGCTTAGGAAGGAACGATCAGTTGCACATATACAAAATGAGAAATGACTGCCTAGAAAGGAGAATTGCGGAAAGGAATCTGGGGGTCATAGTGGACCACAAGCGAAATATGAGTCAACAATGTAACACTGTTGCAAAAAAAGCACGAACATAATTCTAGGATGTATTAGCAGGAATGTTGTAAGCAAGACAGAAGTAGTATTTCTTCCACTCTACTCCATGCTGATCAGACCTCAACTGGAGTATTGTGTGCAGTTCTGGGCACCATATTTCAGGAAAGATAGTGACAGACTGGTGAGGGTCCAGAGGAGAGTAACAAAAAATGTTAAAGGTCTAGAAAACATGACTTATGATGAAAGATTGTTTAGTCTGGAGACGAAAAGACTGAGGGGGACATGATAACAGTTTTCAAGTACATAAAGTGTTGTTAAAAGGAGAATAGAGAAAAATTGTTCTCCTTAATCTCTGAGGATAAGACAAAAAGCAATGGGCTTAAATTGCAGCGAGGGTGGTTTAGGAAAAACTTCCTTACTGTTAGGGTGGTTAAGCACTGGAACAAAGTGCCTAGAGAAGTTGTGGAGTCTCTGTCATTGAGATTTTTAAGAACAGGTTAGATAAACACTTGTCAGGAAAGGTCTAGTTATCACATAGTTCTGCCTTGAGTTCAGGGGACCGGACTAGATGACTTCTCGAGGTCCCTTCCAGTCCTACAGTTCTATGATTTTAAGATCTAAAATAAGAAGTGAGGGTTTCCCAGAAAGGGCACAGAGATGACTTAGAGCAGTGGTCACCAACCCGTTGATCGTGATCAACTGGAGGATCGACTGGGAGAATCCCAAAGATCGTGATCTCTGGTAGTGTAGCGGGGCTGCCACTAAGGCAGGGTCCCTGTCTGCCACCGCCCCACGCTGCTCCTGGAAGTAGCCAGCACACCCCCACAGCCCTGACAGGGGGTGCATGGGTCTCCGTGCACTGCTCATGCCTGCAAGCACTGCCCTGGCAGTTGCCTTTGGCCAGGAACGGTGAACTGCAGCCAATGGGAGCTTTGGGGGCGGTGCCTGCAGAGAGGGGCAGCGCGCAGAGCCACATGCCCCCCCCCCCGCCCTCCCTCCCTCCCAGGGCCCGCAGAGGAGCATTGGCCCCTTCCAGGAGCAGCGTGGGGCTGGGGCAGGTAGTGATCCTGCGCAACAGACTGGGAGCCACACGCGGGAAGCTGCACCCCAACCCAGCACCCTGTACTCCCTTCTGCACCTCAAGCCCCAGCTCTGAGCCCCCTCCCAGAGCCAGCACCCCTAACCTGCCTCCTGCACCCCACCCAGCATGGATTATGCAAAGGAAAATCATGTCATAGTAACTATTAGAGTTCTTTAAACATTTCAGTGAAGTCACAGAGGCTTTCAAAAAGCTTTTGCCAAGTTCCCTCACAGGAGGCTACTAAAGAAACTAAGCACTCATGGAGCAAGACGTAAAGTATTGGCATGGATCAAAAATGGGCAAAGAGACAAAACAGAATAAGAATAAAAGGTTAATACCAGGACGCCTCCAGGTTACATATTAGGTCCAGTGTTTATTATATTTATTAATGACCTAGCGATGCAAGCAGTGAGGTTGCGAGATTTGCAGATAACACGGTTATTTAGATTTGTCAAGTCCAGGGAAGACTGCAAGAAATATCAGAGGAACCTAACAAAGCTAAGGGAACGAGCAGGCACAGAAAAATTAAGTTCAATGTTGATAAAAACGTAAAGTAAAATACCCTAAGGGGAAAAGGATTACTCAGATACCACAAAAGGTTCTAAAGCTGTATTAAGGCAGGAAAGTAAATTGGGTGCTACTGTGGACAGTTTAATTAAGATCTCAACTCAATGTGTAGCTGCATTTAAAAAAAAAAAAAAAAAACCAAGAAGTTAAGATGCATTAGGAACAAGATAGAGAACAATGCAGAATTATATATTATGCTATTACATAAAATCAATGGTACAGCCTTATCAAAAATATGATTTGCAGTACTGGTCACTCAAAATATCTCAAAAAGGATATTGCAGAATTAGAAAGCATTCAGAAAAGCGTGACAAAAACTATTAGGGGCATGGGGAAACTTTCATATGAAGAGATTAGGGTTATGAGAAAACCTAAATTGGAGGGGATATTATTTTACAGCTGCCTAACATGAGGTTTCTGAAGCATCTGTGATGGCCACTGTCAGAGACAAGATACTGGACTAGATAACTATAGGTCTGATCCCATATGGCAATTTCTATATTTCTAACTAGATGTTCTACCTCCACAGACCTCCCAAACAGGAAAGGCTTTAGTCCTGAACTCAAATTAACTGCTACTAATCCACTGCACAGTGTCTATCATACACTTTTTTTTTTAAACCCCCTATCTTGTAGAGATCTCGATGTTCCTGTACATCAGCGGTTCTCAACCTGCAGCCCAATCAACACATAGTTGTGGCCTTTGTGACACGTCCTTAATGACATACCGGCATTATATATATTGTACATATGCAGTCTATGTTGTACATGGAGAGCTGTATAGTGGCCCACAAAGGTAAACAGGTTGAGAACCACTGCTCTTATAGCACATCCCCAGTAAGAGAACCAGATCTGATTTGATTCAAAGATTTCACTCACTGCTTCTGCTAAATCAGGGGTGGTCAAACTTTTTGGGCCGACAGCCGCATGGAGGTTGCAAAATGGTATAGAGGGCCGGGTAGGGAAGGCTGTGCTTCTCCAAACAGCCTGGCCCCCGCCCCCTATCCTCCCCCTCCAACTTCCCGCCCCCCGACTGCCCCCCTCCAAACCATCCAACTCCACCCCCCGCTCCTTGTCCCCTGACTGCCCCTCCCAGGACCCCCCACCCCTAACTGCCCCCCGGGACCCCGCACCCTATCCAATCCACCCTGCTCCCTGTCCCCTGACAGCCCTGACCCCTATCCAAACCCCCTGACAGGCCCCATGGAACTCCCATACCTATCCAAACCCCCCTACTCCCTGACTGCCCCCCGGGACCCCCATCCCTAACTGCCCCGCCAGGACCCCACCCCCATCCAACCCCCACTGCTTCCTGTCTCCTGACTGCTCCCCGCCCTGAACCTCTGCCCCCTGACTGCCCCCCGGGACCTCCTGCCCCTTAGCCAACCACCTCTCCCCCCACCCTCTTACCCTTACCATGCCGCTCAGAGTGACAGGACAGGCTTATCTGAAAGCCTGGGAGGTGGGCAGGTGCAAGCTGCACTGCCCGCGTGGCTGTGAGGGAAGGGGGTCAGCGGGGGAAGGGACGGGCTCAAGCTTCCCCAGCTGGAAGCTCAGGGGCCGGGCAGGACGGTCCCGTGGGCCGGATGTGGCCCGCGGCCCATAGTTTGCCCACCTCTTTGCTAAATCCATAAATAAGTACAATGTGAAGAAATGCAGGCAGACAGACAATCCATTTTTTTTAATCCCATGTTGAACATAAACCTGATAAGTAAAGAAAGAATTCTACAAAAGACCTTCAGAAAAAGGCAACTGACTAAAACAAACAGAGGGGCTGAGACTTGCAAAAGTAAACATGATGGAGGGACAGACGGAAACAAACATCACCCCAACTCAGCAAAGTTATGTATGAGGTTAATTTTAATCGCATGAGCAGCACCTTCTATTCACAGATATAAAATTAGACACAGATTTAAGCACAATGCTGAATTAGAACCTAGAAGAGGAAGAAGACAGACTGTAAAAACTAGAAGGGAGAACATTACTTCTCTTTCCCCTTTTCAGTCCCTCAGCTTATTTTTTTATGTTATGGTACAGACTTTTGGGGGGGATAGGAGGAGGGGGTAAAGGGAATTAGCTGCTTATGAAAAAAGAGGAGGGAAGTGACTAGGATAGAGCAGGTTTCAAAGTAGCAGCAGTGTTAGTCTGTATTCGCAAAAAGAAAAGGAGTACTTGTGGCACCTTAGAGATTAACAAATTTATTAGACCATAAGCTTTTGTGGGCTACAGCCCACTTCATCAGATGCATAAAATGGAACATATAGTAAGATTATATATATATATATATATACACACACATATACACACATACAGATAAGTTGGAAGTTACCATACAAACTGTGAGAGGCTAATTAGTTAAGATGAGCTATTATCAGCCAGAGGAAAAAAACTTTTGTAGTGATAATCAAGACGGCCCATTTAGACAGTTGACAAGAAGGTGTGAGGATCAGCTGAGTAAACTCTTTGCTACAGGGCTGGATGCAGCCTACTGCAATTCAGCCTATCATTTACAACAGTGGAAACTGCTTCAGGGATCTGTACATACAGCTAGCAGCAAAGAGAAACTGATCCCAGTCAGTTTCGCCACTCAGCACCCTGTGAAAAGTTTCTGAACTACTTTTCAAAGAAGGGGAGGGGGAATTGGGTCAGTTTCAGTTTAGCTCTTTGATGATGGAAACAGAAACTGACAAGGATCTCAGGAAGTTAGTCCGTTTTCCCTTTACAGCAGCTCCATCTGATCCAGGACGACAATTTTTACTGGTGAATACAAGAGCAAAAAGGGACAACTGCTTTACAGGTAGAAGGATTTCTGAGAGAAGAGGGACTGAAGGTTGCCGGTTGCCAGTTCTCCCCCCCCACCACCCCCCGAGTCCTTTGTGGGAAGGAGGTCTGCTGTGCTGGGGGCCAGGGCGCAGTTCTGGGGGAGGATGAGAGAGCTGGGGCATAAAACGGGACCGAAAAGCGAAAACGTAGCGAGTCGCCACTTAGAAAGGAGAGAGGGGACCGAGAGGCGCCGGGTCCCAAGGGCTCCCCTGGAAAGCGCTGGTGCCTGCGACGCCCCACACCCAGCCCCGGGGAGCCGGCTCTGTGTCCCCGCCCCGCACTCAACCGGCCCGGCTCGCGGATGGGGTCGGGGCTACGACTCCTGACCCCACCCGCCCGGCCCTTCCCCGACCGGCACGGCGCCCCCTCCCTCTCGGCGGCTCGAAGCGGAGCGGGGAAGCTGTGGCCGCCCAGCGCCGAGCACCCCGGCCCCGCTCACCTGCCACCGGCTGCCCCCTCCTGGGGCAGCGCAGCCAGCGCGGCGGGATCTTGTTGTAGGACATGGCGGCGGCGCCGCCCGACAGAGCTCGCGCTGACACCCGGGGCCGGGGGGCTGCAGACGCGGCTCCTCCCCACTCAGCGGCTCCGGCAGCCCCTTCCCCGCGGCAGCTTCATTCAGATCCACCTCCACAGCAACCGCCGCTCCCCACAATGCACCGCGGCACGTACGCCACTTCCGCTTCCGGAGCTGCTCTGCCAGGGCCGAGCCGCGGCGGGGCGTTGCTTGGGCGACGGCGTTTAGCGTCCGCGCCTCCCGGCTCCCTCAGGCGGCGGTCGGCCCTGGGGGGGTGCTCCGGCTGCGCGATGGGGGCCCGGGTCTGGCAGGGGAACCCGCCCACCACCTCGGTACAGCCCTGCCAGCGAGGGGCGGATGGAGCCACGCCCGCCTCCTGCCCACGGTTAGCGTGTAACTTCTTCAGGGCAGGGACAGCACCTAGCACAAGCCAGCCTGGGCTGTGCCTAGGTGCTACTGGCGTACCAGGAAATGATGGAACAACCCTGCTAGCCTGGAGGAAAAAAACTAGGGTGACCAGATAGCAAGTGTGAAAAATTGGGACACTTTTATTTGTGGGGAGGGGCGATAGTTTCCTGTCTCAGACAAAGCCCTTCATATCAGAACATCTGGTCACCCTAGAAGACACACACACATACACGCTTGCTCTCATAATCCGTGACCTTACTCCTTCCATCAGATTCACGTGTGTGGAGCCTGGGGTCCACACAATCCTATTGAAGTCAGTGGGGCGCCACATGAGCAAAAGCTAAATTATCATTATTTATTATTTCTATAACCATAGTGCCTAGCAGCCTCATCATGGACCCTGTTGTGCTAGGTGCTGAACAAACACAAAACAAAAATACAGTCTCTGTCCCAAAGTGTTGAGAACCTAAGTATGAGACAAGAGACAACAGAGGGCTACAGACAGACCAACAGTGGGAGTACAAGTGAACAATGAGCATGATAGGCAATACACAGTCTTTACACAGCAACAGCCTAATCATTGTCAAGTTGTTTGTTTGTTTTGTTTTTAAGAATCACAGCAAAGGAGAGTTTTGAGAAGGGATTTGAAGGTGGATAATGAGATACCTTTGCAGATAGTTTTGGGGAGTGTTTCTCCATGTGGGGCAGCATGGGAGAAAGCACAAGATGGTGCAAAATTTAACAAGTGGGCAGTGGAGGCTGGCATTATTGGTCAGTTGGAGCCAAGCATGTAGCGCAGGGGTCAGCAACCTATGGCACGCGTGCTAAACATGGCACACAAGCCAATTTTTAATGGCATGCTGCTGTCTGCCAGGGACAGCAGCGTGCAATTAAAAATCCTGCCCAGCCCGGCCCGGCCCACTCTTCTCCAACCCCACCCATCGCTCTCGCCTTGCAGAGGCAAGCTTCCCCCTCCCCCTGCCTCTTCCCCCAGCATGCAGGGTTCCTGCTCCTCCTTCTCTCCCTCCCTCAGCTGATGGCCCTTGCTACGGATGGGGAGAGGGAAATTGGAGCCGCAGCGGGCTCTCTGGTCCGGGGACCTTGGGGAAGGGGGTGGAATTGACCTTGGGGAAGGGGGTGGAATTGGCATATCCCCTCCAGCCCCCTGCCATGAGCCGCTCAGGGGAGGGGGCTGGGAGCACCCCCACGACCTCAGCCCACACCCACAGTCCTCTGCCCTGACCCCTGCACCCCACTCACACATCCCCAGCCCTCTGCCCTGACCCTGAACCCCCCACAGCCCTCTGCCCTGACCCCTGCACCTCCTTCTGCCCTGACCACTGAACCCTCCTCACACACACCCAGCCCTCTGCCCTCACCCCTGCACCCCCCACACACCTCAGCTCCATGCCTTGACCCCTGCACCCCCCACAACCCCAGCCCTGACTCTGGCACCCCCCCACATAACCAACCCCCCCCAGCCCCCTGCCCTGACTCCTGCACCCCCCACACATACCCAGCCCCCCCATGCCCTGATGCTCCTGCACACACACCCCCACATTCCCACCTGCACCCCCCGCACCAAATGGGAGCTGCCCAGGTAAGCGCTCCGCACCGAAACCTTCTGCCCCAACCCTGAGTCCCCTCCCTCATTCTAGCTCCTGGCCAGACCCTGCACCCCAACCCCCAGCCTGCTCCTTTACCCCCAGCCCTGTTCTCAGCATACTCCCACCCTCATCTCAGTGCAGAGAGAGGAAGAGAATGGGCCAGAACCAGGGAGAAAGTAGGTACCTACTCTATGCGGACAGGGCCGGGACCCCAGACCAGCAGCGGGCTGAGCGGGGCCGGCAGCCGGGACCCTAGCTGTCAGGAGCCAGCGGACGGAACCCCAGACCGGCAGCGGGCTGAGCCGCTCATCCCACTGCTGGTCTGGGGACCCAGCCGCTGGCCCCGCTCAGCCCGCTGCCGGTCTGGGGTTCTGGCTGCCAGCCCCTTGCCAGCTGGGGGCCCGGCCGCAGGCCCCACTCAGCCCGCTGCCGGCCTAGGTGAATGGAACCCCAGGCCAGCAGCGGGCTGAGTGGTCCGGCGGTGTAAGATCAGCATTTTAATTTAATTTTAAATGAAGCTTCTTAAACATTTTGAAAACCTTGTTTACATATGACAATAGTTTAGTTATATAATATATAGACTTATAGAGAGAGACCTTCTAAAAAACGTTAAAATGTAGTATTGGCATGTGAAACCTTAAATTAAAGTGAATAAATGAAGACTCGGCGCACCACTTCTAAAAGGTTGCTGACCCCTGATGTAGCGCTTGATAGGAAATGAGAGATGATAGATAGGTTGGGGATTGACTGTGAAGGTACTTGAAAGTGAATACAAGCATTTCATGTTTGACATGAGAGAGAGAAGAAGGAGCTTGTGGAAGGATTCAAAAAGAGGGGTGACAAGATAAAAGCAATGAGCAAAGAAAGTGAATACAAGCAGTTTATGTTTGATGTGAGAGAGAAGGATGTGCCTGGGGAGGCATTCAAAATGAGGAGTTACAATGTCAAAGCAACAAGCTAAGAAAGTGATCTTTGCACAAGCATTCTGAATGGATATGCACAGGGCAAGACTGCATTTGTCAAAGCCAAAGAGAACAATATTGTAGTAGCTGATATATGAAATGATGAGAGTTTGAATGAGAACTTTAGTTGTACAAATGGATAAGAAAGGCCACATATCAGATGTTATGAAGAAAGAATTGGCAAGATTTACGTATAAAATGAGGAACTATAGAGAGGTCCAAATTGCAGATGACACCCTGTATCAATATTTGTCTAGAGAAAGGGAAATGAGCATTTTCAATAAGAACAGTTGTCAAAATTAGTAGATTACAATTTTGCTAGTTTATTTTCTGATTATTAATATTCTAAGACTATTGGCTAGCCACATACTTATCCTGGTTAAACTTAATGCACTATTACCACGTCCAGCTATTCATTTGGACGTAACTTATATTTCATTTATTTTCTGAAACTTTTCATCACATATGCACTATATTCTATACTGTACTGAAACTAAGATCCCATTTGTTCCTTAGCTGAACATGCAACAGTCAGACACTAGATGGTGCCAAGAGACCATCTGGAAAAGACAAAATGAAATCTGAGTGCAGGAAGTCGTAATCAAGATTAGAAAGGGTCTGAGAAACAAAGATCGCAAAGGGCCCAATTCTGATTTCATCATGATTATTCACAGAGTAAAGTGAGCAAGGGTGACGGAATTAGGCCCAAAGTGATATACACAGCTGAAAAATAGTGTAGTAATACAAATAGATTATGGACTCTTTGTGCCTGGAACTGTGATGACACTCTGACATCTCTATGCCGCTACATATAATTATAAAATTATTTAAAAAACAAAATTTCTGATCAAAGAATTCAGAAATACTCTCATGCAGAAAAAGCATGGCTGAGCTGGGGGAAGACACAAAAATTGTTATTTGTTATATTATGATAGAATCTAAGCCCTGTTCAGGATCAGGACCCACTGTGGGAACTGATTACTCCCACCTCTTCTGGTTCAGAGATACCAGTAATTTACACTTTATAAGTCCCTAGATGGAATTTGATAAATTCCAGATAGTCATCCATTTTTGCTCAAATTAATTATTACATTTATTTAATATTTACTTTGGGATTGGGGCCTCATTGTGCTAGGCACTGGGTGTACATATATTGAAAAGACAGTTGCTGCCCCAAAGAGCTTTTAATCAGTACATTAATGCTATGGACTCCATCACCTCAGTAAGAAGTTAATCCATTTATTCACCACTCGATGAAATATCATCTCCTTAAATCAGAGGTCCCCAAACTGTGGGGTGCACCCACGTAGGGGGGCATGGAGGAACTTTGGGGGGGGCGTAGCGGGGCCTGAGCCAGCCCCAAAAGGGGGTAGGGAGGGATCGCCACCCAGCCCTGTTCTGCCCTCAACTCCGCTCCAGCCCCAGCTCCCGGCTAACTTCAGAGCCCATGCTACACAACCCCATCTTAGTGTGCAGGCGGCGGAGTCCGCCTCGGTGCACCGGAGGCTGGTCCTGGCAGAAACCAGGAGAGACCTCCTGGATTACGAGCAGGGAAACTAGATGGATTCCCCGGGTGCTTGGTTGACGCATGGGGTTCTCCACCCCTCAGACCCTCCTGTTCATACTCCAGAAGATGGGGCAGCCTTATTGCCCACCTCTTGGGTTTTCCTTGAGCAGGTCCTGCGAGAGGGTGCCCCCAGCTCACTCCAGACCTCTGGCTCTCCGACCTTTTCATCAGGCTCCTGCCCCGCAAGCCCCCCCCCCCAGCCCCCTGGCCCCGTTTTTTCCGGAACCCAAGCCATCTGCACGCAGTGCAGCCATTTCGCTTCTGAACCGCACCTAGGGAACAACTCTACATGCTTGTGCTCCACATATTTCACTTGCTCACCCTCCTGTTCCACCCCAAGTGGCAAGACCTTTTACCACCTGTGGAGGGTGAGGGAGCCCAGTGGGCCAGCCTCCCAGAATTCAATATGTCTCCATTCCCAGTGCAGACCTTGTCCCGCCCCCAGCCCCAGCCCCTCACCATGGCTCCATTCATAGCCCAGACTCAACCCTCTTACCCCTGTCAGTAGCGCTCCCCACCCCCGCCCAGCACTACCGGCTCCTGGTGGGGTTGGGGGCGCAGACAGGGGTAAGGGGGAGTGCAACTGTGAAATGTTTGGGGAACACTGCCTTAAATGCTTCTTACATATGTTCTCTCTTCTCTTATCTAGATTATCTAGGCATTTCTGACAGGTTTCAGAGTAGCGGCTGTGTTAGTCTGTATTCGCAAAAAGAAAAGGAGGACTTGTGGCGCCTTAGAGACTAACAAATTTATTTGAGCATAAGCTTTCGTGAGCTACATCACTGAATAAATCCGATGAAGTGAGCTGTAGCTCACAAAAGCTTATGCTCAAATAAATTTGTTAGTCTCTAAGGTGCCATAAGTACTCCTATACTCTACGCATTTCTGTTTCACCCATGACTGTGGTATCTAGTCACCAATTTAAACCTTATCAGCTAATTCCTATCTGGCCAGTAACCTGAAATAATTAAAAATATAAAATAACTATTAACATATTTATTTTAAAATACTAACCTTAGCTAGCTTAAGTACTTCAATCTTGTTACTGCTTGTGGACAACAAATCAGAACTAGGAGTTTTGCCTGAATGAAGAGCAAAAGCTCTTTTCTATAGTAGCACAGGTCAGCAACCCTGTTACTCTTCTGTTTCAGTCTGGCATTCTTTGTGTATGTCTATGATGAAATACAGAAATCTGGATTCTTATTTCTATTCTAATATTAAAATAAAAGCGTCACTCAGAATGTTTTTTGAAAGAGACATTTCCATCTTTCCAGTGGGACTGTTTTGAGAGCTGGAAGCAATGCAGGCCAAGGAAAGTTAGTAAATAACTATTTTTTCACTATTGCAGAGAATTGGGGTATATTACTACAAACTACCTAAATTAATCCACCTCTTCAATAAAAATTTGGCAAACAAATATAGAAAAGAAAAAACAGAAAGATTAACCACTAATCTGAGACTACAACAGGATTTATATCACCCTAGGTTATTATATAAACTAAGTGGCTTCTGATTTGTACCAACAGTCACACAGGAGCATTCTTCCACTGTGCATCCCAAGTCACTTCCTAAGAAGAAAAGCCATTAACTAACCTTGAGCCTATAAACTGATTATGTGTGGTATAAAAACTTAAATAGTATAGAATAGAAAATACTTTTCTTTGATTTACTGGCTGGCTGACTTAATTTGTTATGATTTGATTGTTTAATGCTGCAGGTGGACTGACTTTGTAGGTTATGTAGATATGATTTTACTGCAACTAAGTGGTTATTACTATGCTGTTGTAATTGTCAGGTTGACTGGAGCTCTTTGTATAGATTTTTTTAATATTATTTATATCTAAATAAATATTGTAACCTGTTAGACTAGTCATACTGTACCCCAATAACACTTACATTGCAATGGTGTTGGAATGGAAAATCATTGAAATTAAAATATACTTTGGAGATTTAGAATAAGATTTTTTTAAATGGGTACATAAAATTTCAGCTCCTAAATCCATCTTTAGGCACCAAATTAATGGCCTGATTTTCAAAAAAGATGAACACCCATCAGCTCCCATAAAAATAAGAAAGAACTGGTGGGTGCTCAGTATTTTTGAAAATCATGACACTTGTTCTGGTGCCAAAAAATGGACTTGGAGACTAACTTTAGCATCCTAGCATCTGAAACAAATTATAATTTTCCCAAACCAGCAACTGGAAGAAACATATTTTCAGGGGGAAGTTTTTTTTTTAATTTATTTATGCAAAATTAAGAAGAGGTGCCTATCTAAAGTTCTTGGCATCCCTGGCACAAGTTCCAAAAATAAAATTAAAATTACAGTGCTCTCCCAATTTAAGGCTACTCCCCAACAAATTACTCTGCAACAAATAAGAAAAATCTTTCGGACATTAGGGGGTACTATGGCCCCACATATACATAACTTAATTTTACGTCTGGGGACTAGAACAACTCATCTTCTTTGTGTCCAAAACAAACAGGAAGCCATCTAAAAATAAAGCAATAACAACTCTTGGACTTTTTCCCTGATGCAAGATTGTCATATACTTCCACATAGATATTCAAAGACAGGAAATCATGATCATTTAGTGGAGCAAAAGAAATTACCCAGTCAAACTGGGTTCTATAAACTCCAAGAAGCTATAAAAATAGGAGAGTAAGGGAAGGAATATGAACAACTCACCTCTGAGTCTTTATTGAAATCTTGACTAATTGTTCAAGCTTATGCTCTGGGAAAATGACAATTTCAACTCAAATCTCTAATGGATGATGACACTGTTAATTCAAACTCTATAATAAAATCCAACATAGAAGAGATGCCACAATTAGTTCATGGTAGAATTACTTTCATTCAAAATCCCTTGAACAGTTGAATGCTATTAGGATATCCCCTTCCTTGGCACCAACCATTACTGCCTTGCAAGCCATAACCCCTCACATAGTATGAACCCAAAAAAATTTATCCCACCCACTTCATAACATAGCTAGCCCTCCTGACAAGAATAGTGAACAAAAGCAATAGATGTGATCATCAGAGAAATAAGTAGCAGATGTTCACTTGATGGCCAGACAGCAACAGTTCTATTTTCATGTGCCTGGAGGTCACAAACTTCTCAAAGCTTAATGACAATAAAAAAATAGACAAGAAAGCTATTTTTGTTCTCCTAGACAATAAAAACAAGACCCCACAATATTGACATAGAGAAATATTTGAGACCCTTACTTCTGGTACTCATTAGAGAGTTACGAATCTCTGTTAATTTTAACACCACCTTCTTAAACATAAGATATGGACAATATCTTTTAGATTTCTAAATAAGGGCACTAATCCCACAATGGGCTCCCCAGCCCAAGACATTGGCATATGACTCTCTTGCAGTGTGTGAGGCATACCAGAATTCCACCGGTCCTTTACAGGAGTCCGTCTTGAGAAATCACTACTAGAGTTCCTTCAAGGCCTGAGGTGCCTGAGATATTCTGCCTTTGTAGTTGATGTCTCTCAAAAGAATGGTCCAATGTGGCCACTGGAGCACCTCTGGCAACTCTTTCTAGGGCCTGTAGAAAAGTGTCAACAACACTCTGTGGACAGTGTCTTCAAAGCTACCTGACAATCAGCACAGACTCTCGGATCTTCTTTCCCAAAACAAAATTCTGCTTCTACTGGGGCCAATAATTAATTCCAATTCAGAGCAATCTTGCCTGCAATATAGTTTATACACTTCACAGCTTGAAACACTTCCAAAGCAAGTGAAGGCAACATGGATTAATTTATCTGCCTACACCCAAAATACTTTAATTGATCATGACTTCCTGGATGCTGTAGTAGAGGTGAAGAAACCTTTCTTGGCTTCTTGCACATCTATGACATAAGACATCCAAAACTTGGCTATAATCAGTTACAGACTTATAATCAGTTATAGACTTCCGTCACCAGCACTGTAGCTGTCTTTCTTTCTACTTCATCTATCCAACACTATCTGTATACCATGGGGACCTGTAAGGATAAAGTTTAGAGTCCATAATATCAATAGTTGGAGGGGATAACAATTCTATTTTTATGGTTTATTTCAGTATCACCCAAAATGAGCTAAACACTGTACACACATTTAGGAAGACAATCCATCCCTCGAAGAGTTTACAATCTAAAAGAACAAGGAAATTATTACAAATTGGGGAAAGGAATACAACATAACAAGCAATGTGGTTAGGATGATGATAGCCACATGTCTTATTAGTTAGCTGGCTTTTATATATTTGATTATGTATTTATATGATTCATACAAAAGAAACTACATAAAAACAAAATAATATGCATTGTAAAGTCAAGCTCTTTAAAGTTAGAAAATGCCAGAATAAGGCTGGCCTTGCAACCTTAGTTTTGCCGTCATTCTGTACATATTAATTATGACATAGTCTTTAATTACAGAATCACATACTATTTTCTCCACAGGACCTTGCCTCATTGAGTGCACAGGATGGTCAAATGAGACTATAACTGTATCTTACCTCCCTCTAACAACATATGCCGTTTTCCATGTTCCCCATGCAACTCCAGCTCTACACTCTTATACTATGTCTGCATAGAATCGTAGGACTGGAAAGGACCTCAAGAGTTCATCTAGTGCAGTCCCTTACACTCAAGACAGGATTAAGTATTGTCTAGATCATCCCTGACAGGTGTTTGTCTAACCTGCTCTTAAAAATCTCCAGTGATGGAGATGCCACAACCTCCCTGGGTAATTTATTCCAGTGCTTAACTACCCTGACAATTAGAAAGTTTTTCCTAATGTCCAGCCTAAACCACACTTGCTGCAATTTAAGACCATTGCTTCTTGTCCTATCCTCAGAGGTTAAGAAGAATAATTTTTCTCCCTCCTCCTTATAACAACCTTTTATATACTTGAAAACTGTTATCATGTCCACCCTCAGTCTTCTCTTCTCCAGACTAAACAAAACCAATTTTTTCAATCTTTCCTCATAAGTCATTTTTTCTAGACCTTTAATCATTTATGTTGCTCTTCTCTGGACTTTCTCCAATTTGTCCACATCTTTCCTGAAATGGACACAATACTCCAGTTGAGGCCTAACCAGCATGGAGTAGAGCGGAAGAATTTCTTCTTGTGTCTTGCTTACAACGCTCCTGCTAACAGTGGCAGATTTAGAGTTAGTGGGGCCCTGTGTGCAGCTTCATTTTCGGGGCCCCCCCTTGGGACGCAGCCAAGAAAAACAACATTCTCTCCTATCTCCCCCTTCGCCCCCCGTTTATCATTCTTTTTTTTATCCTCCTCCTATATTATAAGTAATGGAAAGTAAATGAAAATAAAATGAGGTACCTTGATGGGGCAGGGGACTGGGGTGCAGCAGGGGGTGTGGGGTGCAGGCTCTGTGAGGAAGTTTGGGTATGGGCTGCAGGCTCTGGGCTGGGGCAGGAGGTTGGGGTGCAGCAGGGGGGTAAGGGGACAGCGCTTACCTCGGGCGGCATGGCTCCCAAAGCAACTGGCACACACACCCCTCCGGCAGCAGGTCCTAGGCAGGGGCAGAGAGGGGGGTCTCCGTGCGCTGCTGCCCACGGGCACTGCCCCCACAGCTGCCATTGGCCACGGTTCCCAGCCAATGGGAGCTGCGGAGACAGCGGTCAGGGCGAAGGCAGTGCATGGAGACACCACCTTCCCAGGGGCCACAGGGACATGCTGGCCACTTCCTGAAGCAGTGCAGAGGGAGGGAGGGAGGGAGGCAGAACAGGCAGGGAGCCGCCTTAGCTCTGCTGCGCTGCTGCTGGCACGTCTCTGCGTGCGCCTTGGGGGAGGAGGGCAACGGGTCTCCATGCGCTGCCCGGGGCGCACAGAGACATAGAAGCAGCTGGCTGCTTCCATGAGCAGGATGGGGCCACCAGCCACAGTATGCAGGCAGCCTGCCTGCCTGAGTCCTGCTGCACCACAGGCCGGGACCCGGCACTGTCGTTGGGGGCCCCATACCACCACACAGGTTGTTTCATGGTAAATCTGCTCCTGCCTGCTAATACATCCCAGAATGATGTTTGCTTTTTTTGCAACTGTGTTACACTGTTGACTCATATTTAGCTTGTGATCCACTATGGCCCCCCAGATCCCTTTCCGCAGTACTCCTTCCTAGGCACTCATTTCCCATTTTGAATGTGTGCAGCTGATTGTTCCTTCCTGAGTGGAGTACTTTGCATATGTCCTTACTGACCATTTCTCCAGTTTGTCCAGATCATTTTGAATTGTAATCCTATCTTCCAAAGAACTTTGCAACCCCTCCAAGCTTAGTATCGTCCACAGAGTTTATAACTGTACTCTGTATGCCATTATCTAAAATCATTGATGAAGATGATGAACAGAACCAGACCCAGAACTGATCTTTGCAAGACTCCATATGATATGCTTTTCCAGCTTGACTATGAACCATTGATAACTACTCTCTGTGAATGGTTTTACAACCAGCTATGCACCCACCTTATAGTAGCTCCATCTAGGTTGTATTTCCCTAGTTTGTTTATGAGAAGGTCATGTGAGACAGTATCAAAAGCCTTATTAAAGTCAAGATATACCACATCTACCACTTCCCCCCATCCACAAGTCTTGTTACCCTGTCAATGAAAGCTATTAAGTTAGTTTGACATGATTTGTTCTTGGGAAATCCATGGTGACTGTTACTTATCACCTTATTATTTTCTAGATGTTTGCAAATTGATTGCTTAATTATTTGCTCCATAATCTTTCCGGATACTGAAATTAAACTGAATGTCCTGCGTTGCCCTTGTTCTCCTTTTTATAGACTGGCACTATATTTGCCCTTTTCCCGTCCTCTGGAATCTCTCCCGTCTTCCATGACTTTTCGAAGATAATTGCTAATGGCTCAGATATCTCCTCAGTCAGCTCCTTGAGTATTCTAGGATATATTTCATCAGGCCCTGGTGACTTGGAGACATCTAACTTGTCTAAGTAATTTTTTAACTTGTTCATTCCCTATTTTAGCCTCTGATCCAACCTCATTTTCACTGGCATTCACAGTGTTAGATGTCCAGCGCCATTTAAGCTTGGAGTTGTAATTGCCAGCTTGCCTAGATATACTGTGCTAGCTCTATTTGAGTGATCACCTAAAAATAGCAGTGTGTCCATGGCACCATGGACGGTGGCTCAGCCTAGCCACTGAAGTACATAATCAGGGGGCCAGGCGGGATTGTACTCAGCCTGTGCCACCACGAACACACTGCTCTTTTTAGGCACTAGCTCAAGCTGGGAATCGCATGTCCCAGGCATACCCTTATTCATATATTTAAGGACCCTCACTGTGCAGCACCATTGATCCAGGGAGTTAGCAGCAAGTTGCCATACATCATCCTAAATAATAAGCCTCAGTGCAGACTGAGGTATTGCAATCTCCCTGAGAGATTCCTTAGAGAAGGGATCAGAGTATTTTAAACATGTAAAACTTATTTAGAGTTTTCCTAGCACTAGTCTTCTTCATCCTCCCCACTACCCTTAGACAGTATCTTAGGGAAGATACAGCACTGTGATCTGCCCTAAGGACCTCTCCAAGTGGCGATCAAAAAGGAGAAAGTTAAGGTTGTGTGGGATTGTGGGGTAGGAGGCCTGACTCTAACTGCATTTACTTTCATTGAATTTCATGGTTCTCTAATTCTTGTGCATTGGTTGAGAGTATTTCCTGGTTCTCAGAGGTTTCTGGTTTTGGCTGCCAAGTTTCGTGTTCTGAGAGAGTACAAAGCACATGTTAAGTTAAGTAATCTTAAGTCCCCTTCAATAATGTGGTCATTGTTGGTTGGTTTGTTTGTGTTAGTGAATAATTCCTTATCTGCCTCCAACCTGCAGAAATTCCTTGATACGGCTCTTCAACAGGCTCCTTCTTCATCTCTGTAATGGCTGAGGTCTTTTATACCCATTCTGAATTGTATCCACTAAAGTTAACTTAATATTTTACTGTTCTGTATAATATGGATCTGTAAGGGTTGCTTTGTAATAGTTACTTTGTGTCAGGAACTCTATGGGTCTGGTCAAAAGACCACTGAAATTAACTGAAAAATTCCAATTGACTTCAATGGGCTTTGAATCAGGTACTATATGTATTACTTTAAAGAGCAATAAGAAAAACATGCGTGTTTATGCATAACATCAGAAGGTCACACTTAGGAGAAATTCAATATTTTATTAAATGCAGATTAGTATTCAAATAAACAATGGAACAGGGAAAGAAGGAATATCAGAATTAGGAATGTAAAATTTAACCGGTTAACCGCTAAACTTGATGCTTATCAGTTTCAGTTCTGCTGCCGCCTCCCGCACCCGAGGTCCCAGCTGCCGCCCCACGCATCCGGAGTCCCGGATGCTGCCACACACACCCCTGCACCCGGGGTTCTGGCTGCCAGCCCCAAGCCCAGGATCTCGTCTGCCAGCCCCACCAGAGGGACTTCGCTGCCGGCCCCACACCAAGGGTCCTAGCTGTTGGCCCCACGGCCGGAATCCCAGCTGCCAGCCCCGCCGCTGGGACTCCACTTCCAGCCCCACACCTAGGGATGCCAGTGGCCTGTGTGGGGTGGTAGCAGTGATCCCCAGCATGAGGCCAGCAGCTGAATTCCGACCGTGGGCCTGGCAGCCAGGACACCGGCTGCAGGGGGGATCCCTGGGAAACCAGCGGCAGCAGGGATCCCCGGTGCAGGGCAGCAGCAGAATCCCATATAAAACATCCTGTCCCCTGGTTCCCCCATTAAACATTTAATTGTTTAACCGATATAATTTTAATTGGTTACATGGTTAGGTTTTTTACATGCTATTTACATCCCTAATCAGAATTAACATACCACAATATGACTAAAACCTTGATTATATTCAAGGGCGCCCTGGCTTAAAATAGGAAGCTCAGTATTGTTTTACCATATTTTGCTTTTTAAACGGTGCACTGAATTACATAAAAACTATATTACCACATCAAAGGAGAAAAAGCATATTTTCAGACAAAGGGTGGAAAGAGAAGATGAGACATCCCTTTCTGAGACATGGCCCACACAAACTTTCCATTCTTGCTTTCGGTAGAAAAAAATCAGTTTCTGGCAGGTGGTGCTGTTGAACTGGTGCTGCATATAGTTTTACCTGCAAGTGTAGCTGATGCTTTGTCTGCACAGGGAAGGTTTTTTCCATATAATCTAAAGTGTGAATTTAATCAGATATAGCTAAACTGATATAACCCACAGTGCGAACACACTTATTCCAGCGTAAGAAGGTTAGGTGGGGGAGGCTGTCTGTTTTTTTTTCCGGGGGCGGGGGCGCTTGCTTTGGGTTATGTTTCTTGGAAAGGGGGTTAAAGTCAACCCCTAAAAGCTATTCTTACGTTAGAATATGAGTGTCCACACAGGGCATTATACTATACAATTATATTAAAATTTTCCCATGTAGACAAGGACTGTGGACAAATCATGGTCAGCAAACCATGGTTAAAACCTGCTTCAGTTACTGAAATGGCGCTGTACATGATTTGTCCTGATCTGCACTTACAGCTGTTTTCAGCTGTACTAGTTGCTGACACCCATTGTTAGCATAGGGGGCATTTTGTAGTGTAGAAAAATCCTCATATATAAATGCTGGAATGCTAGTTGACAGCTTGTTAAGGCAAAGAGAAATTCTGTCTCTCAGAATGATCAGTTAACAAGGGACAGCATGCCTTTTGCAGGGGTTAGTTTAGTTATATTTATCATCTATTTAACTTTTGTTTGTGGTTTTCACTTTGTTTTCTATGCTATATCAAATCAACTTTGGCATAATTTAACCACAAATAGATGTGATGACTTCAGCTGGTACAATCTCACTTAGGGCATGTCTACACTACAGACTTAAGTCAACCTATGTTAGGTCTACTTACAGCCACTGCAGTAATTACTGCGCACTACCCTCCTTCTGTCGGTGGTGTGCATTCTCACCAGGAGCGCTTCTACCAACTGAAGAGGGGCAGTGTGGGGGGCTGAGAGTTAGGACTCTGAGCTCTGCACACCTCCACACTGGGAGCATAGGCGCTGGCTTCTGCTCCCACTGGTGGGTGCTCGACCCCGCTCTGCCACTGGCCCCACCCCTTCCATGAGGCCCCTCCCATGCCCCACCCCCATTCCAACCCCTTCCCCAAAGTCCCCACTCCAACTCCGCTCCCTCCCTGCCCCTATTCCGACTCCTTCCCCAAATCCCCACCCCGGCCCCGACTCTTCCCCGCCTCCTCCCCTGAACATGACACGTTCCTGCTCCTCCCCCACCCTCCCAGAGCTTGCTACGCTGCCAAACAACTGTTTGATGGTGGCCAGGTGGGAAGCGCTGGGAGGTAGGCAGAGGAGCGGGGATGTGGTGCGCTGGGGGGAGGCAGAGGAGAAGGTGGGGTGGAAGAGGGAGGGGAGCTTGGCTGCTGGTGGGTGCAGAGCACCCACTAATTTTTCCCCAACCCCGGAGCACCCACGGAGTCAGCATCTATGACTGGGAGCCCAGCTGTCCCTTCTCCCCTCCCCAGGCTCTTGGCTCCCTGCTTCCAGCCAGTATGGAGCTGTGAAATTTACAAGACAGTCAACTGCCAATGTAAGTAATGCAGTGTAGACACTGCGTTGCCCTAACTACACCAGCATAAGCCCTATGCCTCTTGTGGAGGTGGAGTTACTATGTTGGTGTAGCAGGGCACTTACATCGGCAGGACAAGACTGTGGTGTGTACACTGACATAATTAGGTCAACATAAGCTGTTTTAGGCTGACCTAACTCTGTAGTAAACACCAGGCCATAGTCACCTCGGAGATAAGGAAAGTAACTTCTAAACTTACGGGAGATAGTAGTAGCAGTGAGCATTTGGTCAAAGGGCTGCCATCCCCTCCCCACACAGTACTGCCAGTTAACTGGCATAGGCCAATATGAGTAGAGGGAGAGCCTTACAAACTGAGACATGCCTAGTCGGGCTATACTCTCACTAGCTTTTCTACATAGTCTTAGATCCATTTATTGTCTCCATTGCAGGTCCCCTGGCCTTCTCCTACCCCGAATACAGCCACCCCTGCAGTGATTCCCTGGTATGTTCCCAGACCTGCAGATATCCCACAACAAGCATTCTGCTTTCAGGAGATAGTACCTAGTTTTGGCCAAAGTTGAACTAATTTAAAAATAAAGTTACTATTTGAGATGATTGGTAGAAAGGCTTTTCAGCATCATGTATTTGCAAAGCACATATCCTTTTATTGATGTACTTTCCTCAGAGACATTGCAAAAATACCAATGGAACAATACTTTGAAAAATATCACAATATATAAGCAGCTCTGATAGGAATAGAACAAAGGTTCTGTTGTTGTGCTCCACAACAGAACAAATAAGGAAAGAAAAGAGAAGCGTCAGAAAAAAATCCTCACTAATTAAAAGAAGTGGAGTAGAGAGACTACAATCAGACTTTTCATATGTTTGTTTCAACCGGGTGCTCTTTACATACAACAGAGAGTTAATAACTAAAGATATGCAAAGTAGGCATGCGTAGTGACTAGTCATTCCAATAAATATATTGCATAATGGTATGACTGGATTTCCTGACTAAGTACGTCCAGCCCCTGAAACGTTTATGTCCTACTTCGGGAATTTCCAAAGTGTTATGCAAATTGGTGCCAGCAGCATATCCAAGTTATGTGGTTTCACTTATGAACACATATGGAAACAAACTGAGTTTTATCCCAGTTCCTTGTTTTGTCTCTCCTGACAATGAAGGCTGGCAGCACAGCCTACCTAATTTAATTATTTCTAAGAGTGTCTGTTTCTCCCAGTCTTAAAACTTAGGTTATAAATAAGTGAGGCCAAAAATAGTGTATGCTTGGTTTCACAGCTGCAAACATTCATCTGTGAATAAATGAATGTTGCAATCAAGAATTTCCAAAACACTACGTAAATGCCAGTAGTCATCAACAAATTATGCAATTTCACTTCTGGTTTATTTAAACACATACAGGAGACATACTCCATAGCTTTTACTTTACATAGTGACCTGCTCAGTCATCTTGATCAATTTCAGGTTCAAATATAGTAATGACAATGAAAATATGCTTCACCAAAATGCTTCAGAGCCTGGCTTTTGTTTGGACTGGAAATCTTTAGAATGTTTGTTGACAGGTACTAAAAATGTTTAATAAAAGGATTTTACATTTTTATTATGACCCATTGGTTAATCATGATTTTTTCCATTCGAATTGTAGCTGTACAACACAATACAAATAATGCAGGTGATTTTTTTTCCTTACAAAGTCTCTTAAAACACAAGTTTCTGTCATGCTGGATAAATGAAAAGGCTCTTTTAGTGTGATTTTCAACATGATCTAAACAGAATTCACAAAGTCTGTATGTTGTATAGTTACCACTTATGCAACGTATCTACAGCTTGTTATGCTCCTGTCTGTTTTAGGACATGGCTGTCTTACAATTCAAACCATTATAGGGACCCTGTTGCAACCTAGTTTTATTCTGTAGTGTAAATTAAATCTTACCTCTATTACCAAGCCATTCTATTGGATAGTCCAAAGTTTTAGCACTGTTCAATCATATGGTCAACATCTTATCTACCCTATAGTCTGGAATCAGATTATAACCAGGTCCCCTGACATGGTTCTGTTTAAAGAGCAGATGGGCCCTCAGTGACACAGATTTATCGTGATTCAGAGGCTGAATTACTATCTGAACGTAATTTCCCATACAGTCTTTTATGTACAACATTGCACTTTTATGTTGCAACATGCAAGCCTTTTATGTAGAACATTGCACTTTTATGTTGCAACATGCAACGCTGCTGAATATATGCAACTGGGGCTTGGAGGAGGGGTCACCTTCCTCTGAACCAAGCTATTGGTCCTGCCAAAGGCAGGATATGAGATTTGGTAGACTAGGGCCTGATCTGATTTGTCAAATCCTATATTCTTAAGTTTTGAAACGTTCCTTTTCTTACCATATTCTCTTTATCCACTATGACAGAGCATGTGTAGCCTAACCACTGTGTGCACTTTGTAAGTGTCCCCATGTGGGCCAAACTGGGGAGATAACTGATAAAGTACTAGGTTATTAACCAGTTAACAAGGTGTACCAGCTCTTCAGCTGAGGACACTTAAAAAACTGGCAGAAAGGGCTAGAGAAACCCAGGATCTTCGGGAGGTGAGCACTCTTCCCTTGTGCCTAGAGACAAGTTAAAAAAGCATTATGTAGGAGGGCAAGGACTGGAATAGCACATTGTAAATAAAGCCCACGATGGTGAACTAGGGTGACCAACTGTCCTGATATTAAGGGTTTTGTCTTATATATGCAACTATCCCCTCACCCTGAAAAAAATAGGGTCCTGATTTTTCACACTTATTCTCTGGTCACCCTATGATGAACCAATGCAGGAGCGTGTGAGGATTGTCTGTGGAGAGGAATCCAGAGTCAGGGAAGCCTGCTCTTTGACTTTCCTGTTCCATATTTGTTAAAATTAATAAATACGGCCATATAGCCTCCAATGGTTAGAGCTGTATGGGTGTAGAGGGGCAGAACTGAGCTTTATGTAATCAGTCTTGTCCCAACCATTTTTCTCGTTTCATGATTCTAACGACAACAGACAACTTTCCATTTAGAAAGCCAAAGATAGTACTGCACACAGGAGGACAACAGCACTGAATTGTCTTCTGGGGCGTCATACATATTTCACAGATATTGCATCACCTGACCCTGTCATACGAGGCATCAGAAGTGGTGCTCATGAACATAATCCTCAGGAAAAAAATTTAGGCTGCAGCTGATTAATTTCCTTGTCTCCTTATAAAAGGTTTTAATTTATCATAGCACTCAGAACTGCAGTAACATTATTTTCTTAAACAGCTTAGAACATAAGAACGGCCATACTTGTTCAGACCAATGATCCATCTAGCCCTGTCTCTGACAGTGGCCAGTGCCAAGTGCTTGTCATTGAGAGTGAACAGAACAGGGCAGTTTATTGAGTGATCCATCCCCTGTCATCTAGTCCCAGCTTCTAGTAGTCAGAAGTTTAGGAACACCCAGGGCATGGAATTGCATCCATGCCCATCTTGGCTAATAGCCATTGATGGACCTATCAGAAACTTATCAAGTTCTTTTTTGAACCCAATTATAGTTTTAGCATAGTCATAGTTTGGGGGAATGTAGGGGGAGTATTGCCCCCCCAAAAAACAGGGGGGGCTGTTACAAGTGTTCAAGTGACACTTGTAACTTCCCTCACCAATTTCTGTGACTGGGGAAGCTTGCTCTGCTCCGCCTGCCCAGGGGGTAGGGGGGAGGCTTTGTCCTTCCCACACTGCACCTCCTCCTCCCGCCGCCAACGCACATTTCAGCTCAGGGGATGGAGGAGGCAGTTCAAAGGCAGCTGTTCTCCTGTGCTCTGGGTCAATGCCCAAGCATCTTGCTGCTGTCTCCTGGTCCTAGTGCCCACCTGTTTCCTGTACAACGGTGGGTGCCCGGGGGGATAGGGCAAGGAGGGCTGGAGGAAAGGGGGTGGGAGTAAGAGACAATGGGATTGGATGGGGCCAGGGACAGTGGGGAGTGGAAGGGGGAGGAGATGTGGAAGAGAAGGAGATATGGGAATGGGTGGGGGGAAGCAAGAGCCAGGCATATGGCATCCCCTCGACAGCAGCAGCAACCCCAGGAGGCAGGCAGCTGCCGCAGCACAAGAGCAGCAACATCGCGGCAGCAGCCGATGCCAGAGAAGTGGCCAGCAGCAGCTGGGGCTCCCCCGTTAAGACAGCCTGTCTCCCCCAGCATCGGCAGCCCAAGTACTACTCCAGGCGGGGGAAGAAAGCCAGTGAGCCAAAGGAACTGTCTTAAGAACATAAGAACGGCCATACTGGGTCAGACCAAAGGTCCATCCAGCCCAGTATCCTGTCTACCGACAGTGGCCAATGCCAGGTGCCCCAGAGGGAGTGAACCTAACGGGTAGTATCTCTCTCCTGCCATCCATCTCCACTCTCTGACAAACAAGCTAGGGACACCATTCCTTACCCATCCTGGCTAATAGCCATTAATGGACTTAACCTCCATGAATTTATCCAGTTCTCTTTTAAACCCTATTATAGTCGTAGCCTTCACAACCTCCTCAGGCAAGGAATTCCACAGGTTGACTGTGCGCTAAGTGAAGAAAAACATCCTTTTATTTGTTTTAAACCTGCTGCCCAGTAATTTCATTTGGTGGCCCCTAGTTCTTTTATTATGGGAACAAGTAAATAACTTTTCCTTATTCACTTTCTGCACACCACTCATGATTTTATACACCTCTATCATATCCCACCTTAGTCTCCTCTTTTCCAAGCTGAAAAGTCCTAGCCTCTTTAATCCTCCTCATATGGAACCCGTTCCAAACCCCGAAACATTTTAGTTGCCCTTTTCTGAATCTTTTCTAATGCCACTATATCTTTTTTGAGATGAGGGGACCACCTCTGTACGCAGTATTCAAGATGTGGGCGTACCATGCATTTATATAAGGGCAATAAGATATTCTCCGTCTTATTCTCTGTCCCTTTTTTAATGATTCCTAACATCACGTTTTCTTTTTTTGACTGCCGCTGCACATTGTGTGGACGTCTTCAGAGAACTATCCACGATGACTCCAAGATCTTTCTCCTGATTAGTTGTAGCTAAATTAGCCCCCATCATATTGTATGTATAGTTGGGGTTATTTTTTCCAATGTGCATTACTTTACATTTATCCACATTAAATTTCATTTGTCATTTTGTTGCCCAATCACTTAGTTTTGTGAGATCTTTTTGAAGTTCTTCACAGTCTGCTTTGGTCTTAACTATCTTGAGCAGTTTAGTATCATCTGCAAACTTTGCCACCTCACTGTTTACCCCTTTCTCCAGATCATTTATGAATAAGTTGAATAGGATTGGTCCAAGACTGACCCTCGTGGAACACTAGTTACCTCTCCCCATTCTGAAAATGTACCATTTATTCCTACCCTTTGTTCCCTGTCTTTTGATCAGTTCTCAATCCATGAAAGGATCTTCCCTCTTATCCCATGACAACTTAATTTATATAAGAGCCTTTGGTGAGGGACCTTGTCAAAGGCTTTCTGGAAATCTAAGTACACTATGTCCACTGGATCCCCCCTGTCCTCATGTTTGTTGACCCCCTCAAAGAACTCTAATAAATTAATAGGACATGATCTCCCTTTACAGAAACCATGTTGACTTTTGTGCAATAATTTATGTTCTTCTATGTGTCTGACAATTTTTATTCTTTACTATTGTTTCAACTTATTTGCCCGCTACTGACGTTAGACTTACTGGTCTGTAATTGCTGGGATCACCGCTGGAGCCTTTTTAAATATTGGCATTACATTAGCTATCTTCCCGTCATTGGGTACAGTCGCTGATTTAAAGGACAGGTTACAAACTATAGTTAATAGTTCCGCAATTTCACATTTGAGTTCTTTCACAACTCGTGGGTGAATGCCATCTGGTCCCAGTGACTTGTTACTGTTAAGTTTCTCAATTAATTCCAAAACCTCCTCTAATGACACTTCAAACTGTGACAATTCCTCAGATTTGTCACCTACAAAAGACAGCTCAGGTTTGGGAATCTCCCTTACTCCTCAGCCGTGAAGACTGAAGCAAAGAATTCATTTAATTTCTCTGCGATGACTTTATCGTCTTTAAGTTCTCCTTTTGTATCTTGATCGTCCAGGGGCCCCACTGATTGTTTAGCAGGCTTCCTGCTTCTGATGTACTTAAAAAACATTTTGTTATTACCTTCTGACTTTTTGGCTAGCTGTTCTTCAAACTCCTTTTTGGCTTTTCTTATTATATTTTTACATTTAATTTGGCAGTGTTTATGCTCCTTTCTATTTACCTCACTAGGATTTGACTTTCACTTTTTAAAAGATGCCTTTTTATCTCTCATTGCCCCTTCTTTTACATGGTTGTTAAGCCACGGTTGGCTCTTTTTTAATTCTTTTACTGTGTTCTTTAATTTGGGGTATACACTTAAGCTGAGCATTGGCTTCAGCATGCACCTGTATGCATATGCACATGGACACTTTGCTTCCCGCCCCCCACCCTCCTGGCTATATAGCAGTCAAACTATGCCTATGAGTTTTGGCCTTCACAAACTCTCCTGACAATAAATTTCACAGGTTGACTGTGCATTGTGTGAAGTACTTCCTTATGTTTGTTTTAAACCTGCTGCCTATTAATTTCATTGGGTGATCTCTGGTTCTTGTGTTATGTGAAGGGGTAAATAACTCTTCCTTATGCATTTTCATTTTCCAATTCTAATAGAGAGAGAGAGAACTGCATGCAGTATTCAAGCTGTGCGCATACCATGGATTTACAGTTGGCATTATGATATTTTGTCTTTATTATCTATCCCTTTCCTAATGGTTCCTAACACTGTTAGCTTTTTTGACTGCCACTGCACATTGAGTGGATGTTTTCAGAGAACTATCCACAATGACTCCAAGATGACCCCATCATTTTGTATGTATAGTCTGAAGTCTGTTTTCCAATGAGCATTACCTTGTATTTATCAGCATTGTGCATCATCTGCCATTTTCTTGACCAGTCACCAGTTTTGTGAGATCCCTCAGTAACCCTTCGCAGTCAGCTTTGGACTTAACTGTCTTGAGTACTTTTGTATTGTATTCAAACTTTGCCACCTCGCTGTTTACCCCTTTTTCAAGACCATTTATTAATATGTTGAACAATCCTTTGGGGACCCTGCTATTTACTTCTCTCCACTGTGAAAACTGACCATTTATTCCTATCCTTTGTACCTTCCCTCATATCCCATGACAGCTTACTTTTCTTAAGGGTCTCTTTGGTGAGGAACCTCGTCAAAGGCTTTCTGAAAGTCCAAGTATACTATATCCGTGGGATCACCCTTTCCACATGTTTATTGACTCTCTCAAAGAATTCTAATAGACGGGTGAAGCATGATTTCCCTTTACAAAAGCCATGTTGACTTTTCCCCAATATAGTGTCTGATCATTCTGTTCTTTACTATAGTTTCAACCAATTTGCCTGGTACTGAAGTTAGGCTTTACGGGCCTGTAATTGCCAAAATCACCATTGGAGACTTTTTAAAAAATTGGTATTACATTAGTTATCTGCTACTCATCGGATAGAAAGGCTGATTTGAGTGATAAGACCAACATAAAGAATTCATTTAGCTTCTCCACAGTGATCATGTCTTCCCTGAGTGCTCTTTTAGCACCTCAATCATGTAGTGGCCCCACTGCTTGTTTGGCAGGCTTCATGCTTCTACTGTACTTAAAAAAAAATATTGTTTTTTAGTTTTTGTCTTTTGCTAGTTGCTCTTCAAATTCTTTTTGGCCTGCCTAATTATACTATTACACTTGATTTGCCAGAGTTTATGTTCCTTTCTATTTTCCTCAGTAGGTTTTGACTTCCACTTTTTAAAAGATGTCTTTTTTGTCACTAACTGCCTCTTTTACGCTGTTATTTAGCCATGGTGGCATTTTTTGGCTCTATTGCTGTTTGTTTATTTGGGGCGTATATTTAATTTGAGCCTCTTGTATATTCTTTAAAAGCTTCCATGCAGCTTGAAGGCATTTCACTCTTGTGCCTCTTCCTTTTAATTTCCATTTAACCAGCCTTCTCATTTTCACATAATTTCTCTTTTGGAATTTAATGCTACTGTGGTGGGCTTCTTTAGAATTCCCTCCCCCATAAGTATGTTATATTTAATTACATTACGGTTGATATTACCAAGTGTTTCAGCTATAGTCACCTCTTGAACCAGATGCTGTGCATCTCATAAGACTAAATCACAAATTGCCTCTCCCTTCATGGGTTCCAGGACTAGCTGCCCAAGAAGCAGTCATTAACAGTATCTAGAAATGTAATTTCTGCATCCTATCCTGAGGTGACTTGTTCCCAATCAATATGGGGATAGTTGAAGTCCCCCATTATTTTGGGGGTTTCTGTTGCCTCTCTAATCTTGCTGAGCATTTCAAAGTCACCATCACCATCCTAGTCAAGTAGTTGGTATAATGCTGGTAGACTATGTGCTAGTTCATGCAAAGGCCCATAAGCCTCAACTGAACACTGGCCAATACATAGTTGGAAACCAGTCTGGCTCACCTGTGTTAATATTATTAAGTTTATAAGAATGTATTTAGATTTTATGAAATGCTTGTAAGACACTGCATGTACTAATCTCACTTATAACATCTGTGCCCCATGTTATAAAATGATATCAAGTGTTTGCATTGTAATCCTCTGTAATTGTGTCATGTGAACTCATCCCACCACCATGAACTCTGGGAGGAAGGGAAAACCCCTAACAAGAAGAAATTATCTTTATGCTGCTTGGAGGGCATAAAGGAGGGTATGATTTCCAAGCATATATTATAATAGCTATGTGGCTTAATCAAAGTGAAGGGACTAGGCAGGGGGTAAGAGACAAGATCAGAGAGACAGACCTAACTGTACAGGGAATTGGAGGCAGAAGTAAAAAGCTTAAAGTTGGGGAAGAAGGTGAGAGGAAGCTAATGATGGTACTTGAAGAGGGGCTGAATATAAGCCTGAATAGTAAGCAAGGGAGACCACCTTCCTGGTAGCAATTTGGTCAGATTGAAGGAGGGCTAAAGTGAGTATCTGGGAGACAAAGAAGAGTAAGTTGCAGTAATCATGTTGAGCAATAATTAGGACCTAGACAAGGGTTTTAGTAGTAGGACTGAATGAATGAATTTGAAATAATACAGACGAGGGAATCTTGTAGATTTCAAATTGTTATCTACCAGGCACAAAGAAATGGACAACACAGGAAGTAAAAAATAATTTAGCAGCAGGGTTTTTTTGGTTTCTTTTTAAGGGAGCACAAGACATATAATTCATTACAATCTCTGTACAGAAAAGGCTACTGGTAAATGAAAAATTCCAACTTGCGAAGGAAAACCCCTACTCTCCTTCCAGTTGAGGGAGTCAAAAAGAAAAATCCCTGTCTGAAAATGAGTAAGCAAAGAGCTCAGCTGTCATAAAGGAAAGAGGAACAAAGGCAAAGGGTACTTTGACTTAAGCAGTTTGTTTTCAAGTTATCTTAAGTAATGTTAGCCAATAAAACTTGTTGCTGCTGTTTAGTTAAATTGTGAAAGTTTGTTGCTCATGTTTTATTAAAAAAACCTAGGTTTGCCAGGGGGCGGAGAGAAATACACACACACACACACACACCCAGAAGACCTAGCAAAGTTCACAGAAAGATCTGTGTTTTTATTTAAACATTTACCAAATAGTGGAAAAATTCCCTACTTTCTACCAAATATTCCTAAAACAATATCTGAATACACACTATATAGCCAGGATTATTAAACAATGACAAAACTAGAGATAATTCTATTGATATTTTGTTTTCTACTTTCTTTATATATACACACCTATTAATTTCCACACAGTTTCATAGAGTTTAAGGCCGGAAGGGAGCAGTAGATATCTAGTCCAGTGATTGTCAACTGGGGTACCATACATGTACCCCTGGTGGTACTCAAATCTTCCAGGGGGTACATCAACTCACTAGATGAAGACAAAAAGCTATTTTATGATGGACAAGCTCCCCCCACCACAAGCCTTTATCTGTACTACAAAAACAGACCCACAAAAAGGTTTAAGCTCTAGCATAGTTGGGGGCTATAGTGTAGTTAGCACACAGATTTGTCCAAGTAACCTGCCAGCACAACCACAGTAGTTAAAACCATTAAAAAAAATAGCTGTGTAACACCCAAAGAGACACAATTGAATCCAGTTAAATTTTGAGACTCAAGACACAGCACTGCACCACAATTTATCCTCACGCACCAATAACTAGATCAGGAATCTAATCATGGTAAGAGGCACGCTCCTAAGTCTGGACATTCCTGCCAAAGCAGCTACTTATCTTAGTAGCTGCCTGGTGGCAAAAGACACTAATCAACTGTGAAGGAGATAAACACTTTCTAATCACTGGGTTGGTGAAGCAGTTACTGGGCAGTTGATGTAATTAAGCAACCTTTAAAAAGCCTTAAGACTGAAACGTCAATGATCTCTCATGCTTCAGGTGATTTTTTTGTTTGTTTGTTTTACTTCAGATATACAGATGTTTTATTTATTAAAGCATTTGGGACCAACCAACAAAATTTCCCTTAGAGGAATGAGACACAACAAGTTGCATCTTCATCAGAAAAATGAAAATTTCACTATTCAAACCTGAAAGTTGCCTGGAATAAACAACCCATTAAAAACAGAGTTATGGTGGCAATTAGAACATGAAAGGAGATCTGTCTAGAACATACTGAATCACAGCTCCTGAAAAGCGAGGAAAGTTCTACAAGTTTCAACTATTCCTTTGTTTAAGCTTGTGTCAGTGGTCAAGGGACATCTACATAGAACACATCACTGGACATCGGCAATACCAGAAGGGATGATCTGGAGCGCCGATGAGAAGTGCAGTCAGAAAAGTAACAAATACTTTCCTCACAGATTCAGGTATCAGAGGGGTAGCTGTGTTAGTCTGTATCCACAAAAATGAGAAGTCTGGTGGCACCTCAAAGACTAACAGACTTATTTGGGCATAAGCTTTCGTGGGTAAAAAAAAAACCTTATTCTTCAAATGTGAAGTGGTATTGACACCTCCTCCTCAATTATTGGGAGTGGACCACATCCACCCTGACTAAATTGGCCTTCAACATTGGTTCTCCACTTGTAAGGTAACTCCCTTCTGTTCATGTGCCAATATATATTTATGCCTGTTTCTGTAATTTTCACTCTATGCATCTGAAGAAGTGGGTTTTTTTACCCACAAAAGTTTATGCCCAAATAAATCTGTTAGTCTTTAAGGTGCCACCGGACTCCTCGTTGTTTTCTAAATGGATAATCAAGCTAGTTCTCAATTACTGAGGAACAGTCTCCACTCATGGGATATATTTTGCTTTCCACAACCAAATCTCTGTACAACTTTTCATGAGTGATGTACCCGAGTATTCAGATTCTAATATCTAAACTGTATTGTTAAATCTATTCACCCACATTTGGGTTATTGCTGATTATGTACTCTACGTAGCAGATGACTTTTAAAAATCTAACTTGGTATTTGTGGATAATCTAATTACAGACACTTTTCTCAACCTATGTACTATAATTTTTTTTTAACATTAGCTTCAATAAAATGTTATTAATCTTTTTTTCTGACCTTGTGAACTTTATTCTGGCACAAGTCCATTTAGGGAAACTGGAGTAGAACAAGATAAATAAATTGTAATGTTGACTGACTTACTTTGGTTGATGAAGTAGAACAAAATATGCACACAACCTTTAAAGCCCTTTCAGTCAGTAATATCTTAAAAAACCAAATATATAATTTTCAGCATCTATAAAGATTACATACCAAAAAAACTATTTAAAAGAACACTGACTTCAAAGTCAAGGCCTCAGACATTAGGAAATACCAGAATTAAGATTGCTTGTACAATGTTCGGTCAGCCCCCTTGTGCATATGCAACATGATACAATCTTTAATACAGTTATCACATACTCTTTCCATAGGACCTTTGCCTCATTCAATGGAAGAGCATTATGTACAATTTAAGAATGAACTGAAGACATTTAAAAAAAACCTCCCCAAAACAGGCCTCTAAAAATATTTGCATAGATTAAAACATTACAAACAAGATTTCCCCTCTAACAACTCAGACTGGCAATGTAAAAAACAGTTCATAATTACTTTTCCTTCATGCTCATCATTTGGCATCACTGTCAAAACTTACTGCCCGAGACCCTACTCCTGTACTTGACTCTGCAATAAAATTAATGCGTCTCTGTGCAGGTGCAGGGCCTATCCCTGTAGAAACAAATTGCAGGATTAGGGCCCAAATTAACATACAAGCCTATTTTACCAAAAGCAAGAAAAGCACCATTTAAAAAGGGAAAATGTTTGTATTCACATTAGGTGATACTTTACTAACAACTGGTCACTTTCAAATTATTTAAATTGCTACACAAGAAGCTATTTAAGTCTATTGATTTAACCATTTTAAATAGAAAATTAGAATTAAAAATAGCTCAACTGCAATTGAATTACTATTTAAAGCCAGGTTTCAGAGTAGCAGCCATGTTCGTCTGTATTCACATAAAGAAAAGGAGTACTTGTGGCACCTTAGAGACTAACCAATTTATTTGAGCATAAGCTTTCGTGAGCTACAGCTCACTTCATCGGAGCATCCAATGAAGTGAGCTGTAGCTCACGAAAGCTTATGCTCAAATAAATTGGTTAGTCTCTAAGGTGCCACAAGTACTCCTTTTCTTTTTATTTAAAGCCAGTACTAGGCTAACAACTTGGGTTTGGGGGTTTTTTTGTTTTGTTTTCTTTTGTTTTTTAAAGGCCTAAAACTTGTGCTATAGGTGGAAGGATGTGGGTGACCGCCCAGGTCAACTTGCAGGATCAAGGCCTTTAATGCATGTTTCAACAATACTTCATATTTAGTAAGATTGAACTTTATGGTTTATATATATATATATATAGGACCAAAGTGTATTAGTGGGCGTATCTTGAGAGTGTGGTGGAAATGTTATCTTTCTTCATCAAGGGGGCTCACCCACCTTTAGACAAATCATTTCATGATTTAGGTGATGCTTTTGGATCCGATTGCTCCTGAGTTCTCAGGTGCCACTGGGAGCAAAAAAATTTGTTGTACGTGCATCTGTAAAGGCTATTGTGATAATGTCTCTTTGATGTAAAGCTTGCTGCAGTTATCCATGCATTTTTAACCCTGGTTGGCTCACTGAAATATGCTCTATGGCAAGTTTGTTCCTGAGTGGCTATAGCCTGAGCAGAATTCAGCTAGTCTTAAAGCTCAGTAGGCATCCATATGGGTACACCACATTTTCTGTATAAAAAGAATTGAGAAAACATACAGTTTAGAGTTATATAATAATCAGCAAAACCCTTCAACAAATAATTGTGTAGTTATCATGTATTTCTATTCCCCATAGAATTAAAAATATATTTTCCAGACAAAATTAGGAAATCTGTAGTTTATGCACAAACACCCAATAATGTAAACAGGCCTGGCAAGATTCAATTTCAATCATTGGTTTCTGTAAATGTTGATTTCACCTGACACACAGAAATTGACAATGAAAAAAAAAAATCCACCCATTACAGTCAGTAAGTGCAGCCTCCCCATTCATCTAGCTAGCACCTACAGAGATCAGGCATCACTGAACCTGTGGCTATGCAGAGAACCCTGTGCAGCCCCACTATCATGGCTCTACTCCCTCACCATGGGAGCTGTACCCGGGCAGGAGCCATTCAGTAGGAGGGTGGACTCTCCCGTAACTGGGTGGTTCATTGTCCTCCTCACAGCTCTGGCCTGGGGTCTCTGTGCCACCAGGTCTCTGTGTCTCCCCTGTACCTTGTTCTCAGGTGTCTTGGACCCCTAGCCTTCCCAGAGAGCTCTCTGAAGCCCACTGTCAATACTGGGAGTCCCTTTGCTGTCAGAATTGCCCTAACCCTGAACCTCCCTTAATTTCCCCACAAATGTACATATTAAAAATAGTTAAAAAACAGAAAAAACCCTGGAAACTAAGAATCAATATTAAGTCAAAATTACAAAATATAAAAATCAAAGTCTGCCAAACTTACTTGTAGTCTAGCTATGGAATGCCAATTACACATGCACAATGAAAAGATAAATATGGGCAAATTCCATTTACCTGAACCTTATAGTTCAATACTTGCCGTTATCCAAGTCTTGGTTAAATCCCCTGGTGTGAATCACATACTCAATACCTCTCAACTTTCCACTCCTCCCCCTTTTTTCCTAAGGGATTTTATGTTCACAAAACATTTTGAATAAATGTAGTTGTACTGTATAAAAAACACACGCATGAAACATTTGTGCAGTAGGCACTTTGATAAATCCATTGCTTAGAATGAGTACTGAACTTTCACCTGTCAAAATTCTGCCCTCACTTAGACCTGTGCAAACCCAATGAGTTGTACCAGAGGGCAGAATCTGGCCTTGCATATTCTATTGTTTTAATAGCTGTGAGAAATATGTAGAAACTTTGAACTGAACTGTCTAGAAATATAACTTTACATAAAAACAGTTCTAAAGATCAAGGCATCCTTGTTTACCCATGTAAGAAATGTACTTAATATCTGATAACTGTATTAGTATGTGCTGCAAACAGATGGCAGCAAGTCAGCTCAGTGGCACCAGAGAGGTGATTAGAGCAGGACACAAGTCTATGCCAGGCATCTGCACTTTAAAAGGTGAATGATAAAATCCACTTGTAATTTAGCAATTAAGCAAGTTAGGGTCTGTGTTGAAAAAGCTAAAAAGGATTGGTGATGGACAGGATAGAAATGTAGCTTGCTATTAAGAATGTTAATCACCACCACTGCTTTATATCTTAGCAACAAACATTCCAGCATCTCTCACTCTAAAGAGAATTTTTTAAATTTAAATTATGGCTCATATTGCAAAGATTAACAAAGACTTTTTGGTGTGTTAAAGCACATTCCATTGCATGTGCGAGAAGACAGAGGAGACAGTGGTGGTAAACCAAAGCTGCTCTGCCTGTATGGGCTGCAGAAACACTTCAGACCTTTGGGTCTCATTTCTCCACATCAGGAAACAGAGCAGCCCCAAAGCAGCAGCAGAGATGGGACCTGCTAAGACAGCAGAAAAAGAAGAGAGAGTTATCCTTTAGTGTTCTGTCTGCCTTCAGACAGCAGTCACTATGCTTACAAGCACGATGCATTTACTATACGCTCATATCTGCAACGAGCTTTTTCTTAAAAATTCCCACGGCTGTTGTACCACCAGCATAACTCTACCAATGATAGCACTAGCACAGACCGGTTGCCACTATATTACCTCCGTGTTGTATATACTGGTCTGGGCAGGCCTAGACCACACTGTGATAAAAACACCAACAGCCAGTCGATACTAATGCTCCTGCCATTGTTATCAAGGGTAAACCTGCACAGGTGCTACAGTACTAGTGAGAGAATTCAAGGGGAAAAGGTGCAAACAAGACTGCTGTCTCTCTAAGTAGGAACAAACTGGCTCTTGTAGCCATATCTTGTGTCCTGAGTGGTAGTGAAGTAGAACTCTTGAATAGAGCTCTGCATGGATACAAAATTTGTATCTGCATCAGAGCTGCAAAAATGGTCCGCAGATATCTGCAGATTTACAGGGCTCTACTCATGAACATGCAGCATTTCTAATCTCACCTGTAAGTAACACGCATCATAATGAAAGGCATAATAAAACAAACAAAAAAAAAGACCGTTTTACATTCAGACAGCACGGCTTGTCCCGACATATTCAAATAGCTTGAACAGTTTCAAGGAACTATAAAGGAACTGATTTGCCTATCAATAAAGTGCTGCCATCTCTGGAATGCAATCCAGCATTAATTCTGTGCTATTGAAAGCACACCAGTTGTTAGGAAGAGAGGCAAAGAATTATTTTCTCTACTGAAAGTAAAGTTCAGGTGAGAATAGCCCTGCTTCATATGAAAAGTGCAATGAAAGCTTTAATAGCCGCATGCAGCCAGGACCTCTGTGAAAGTCTCAACATAAAGTCAGTACTTCCACCAGCACAGTAACTCCTATTAGTATGCGGAGGCACTGGTTCAACACTGTCTTGATGACAAGAGTACAAGAGATAGTTACAGTGGTCTGATAGTCAGGATTTACTACGTTCTAAGGAACCAGTGAGAGATTTAAAATCCAATTATTCGGTTAACAACGAAGGCAGGCAAAAAAAATCCCATTTTCCAATAATACAACACTAGTACTTTATGAGATACTGCTAATTAAAAATCAATTATTTGATTACCAGTTACTGTCTTCCCTAAATTTAGTGACTGTCATAACTGTTAAAACTAAAATCCATTTTCCATACCATCTTAACACAGCTGGGAATCTTAGCTTCTACATGAGGATGAGTTATTTTTCAACCCTAGTAGTGTGTAAAATATCAGATTCTCGAACTATCCCGTAAGGGAAGTGGAGAAAGCAAGGGGGCAATCAGAATTACCTAATTTAAAACAGGAATGCCACCTAGTGCATTTTAAAAGGTAAATGATTTACATAACCGAATTTTAAACTTTGTTATGCTTCTGAACAGTTCTGCAAAAACAAAGAATTAGTATATCCCAAGTACCATGGTTCCTTCAACCAAAAGAAGTCTTAGAGGCTCTTTGAGTCCCATTCTGCAACTGTGTCCATGCACAAAATGGTCTCAAATGGCCTGGAAAAAAAAAAAAAAAGGAAGGAAGGAAAATACACTGTAGCACCTATGGAAAAAGTTGTCAGGAAATTAGGACTCAAAATATCGGTCTTTACTGAGAGTGGAAACCACAGGAAGAGAAAAAATAGCAAAGATCTTTATTTAAGTTTAGTGGAACTATTCATTGGTATTTCAGAAGAAAACATTCAACAGAAAAAGCAGTGGAAAAAGTCACCCGCCCTGGAGATCAAGGTAGATGAGTATAAAGTGATTTCGAGGGGAGGCAAACTTTCCCCAAGTATCAATCCTGGGCCTGTGATCAGTTCCTGAGCTGCCACATGCCGAGGCGCGGCGTGCGCGAAGGAGCAGCACCTGCTGGAGATGGCTCGTTGGATTAGGCACACGGTATTTGAGAAACTTGGGCCATGGGTGGAGGGGTTACGGCAGCCCCAGAGCGCTATTTGCAGAGCCCCTCTAGCCGCTCCAGCGTGCCCTTCATGTCACGGATGCGCCTGGCCAAGGCCGGCACGGGCTGCATTGCCAGGTCCAGCTCCTCGCACCGCGCCACCAGCGTGTACATGGCTCGGATGCTGGTGTCCACGGCCTCGCCCAGGCTCTCCACGCCGTCGCGGTAGGTCTGGATGCAGCCCACGCTCAGGGCGGTCAGGGCCTGCAGGCCGCAGTGCACGCTTCGCAGCAGCTCATCCACCTGCGCGGCCACCTGCCCGGCCAGCGCCACCAGCTCCCGCAGCGCCGCGGGGTCTACGGGGGGGATGGGGCTGGCGGCGCTGAGCTGGATCTTCCGCTGCAAGTTGCTGGCTACGAAGTGGGTGAGGAGGCCCTGGCGGCGCACGCTACCCTCCAGCTCCAGCGCGCTGGCGATGGTGGCTCTACGACCCCCCGGCTGCCGCGCCCCCGCGCCGGCCGCTCCGCCCTCCAGGCTCAGCGCCTCCAGGCTCCGCTCGGCTCCGAGTCGCTCCTGCTCCGCAGGTCCCTCTGCTTCCGCGGGAGGAACGCGGCGCCCCTCCGCCATAACTGCCGCCGTGCCGCTTCCTCCTCCCCCCACGGCGCCCGCGCCCGCTAGGACCTGAAACGAGAAGGCGCGCGCGTCACCCCAATGATTATGCCTCTCTTGATTGGCTAGAGTGGAGGAAAAGGGCGGAATCCATTCTGTTTTTGTCCCATCCGATTGGCAGATGCTTACCAAAAGGGGACGTGACTCGTTCTGCTTATCGGTTTCCGGATTGGCCTATTCTGAGGGCAGGGGGCGTGCCGCGTTGCGTTTGTCTCTCTTCTGATTGGAGGCGATATGAAGAGGGCGCGCCCTGCAGTGTTTGTGTCTTTCTGGATTGGCCAGGGCGGGCCTATTACGGCTTCAGTCTCTTCGGATTGGTCATTGCCAGAGAGAGGCGTGTCATTCGCTGTGCCCGGCTGTGTTGATTGGTGCGGCGGCGGAAGAGGGCGTGTGCCTCTGGAGTAACAACAGTAGGGCGCTGCTCGCCGTTCCTCTCACTCCCCCGCCATGTTCTCTTAGCAGCGGATCTGGGATTTCACCACCATCGAAGCCTACAAAGTCCCTGCGGACGCTCTGCGGCCATTTCCCAGCGCCGCCTTCTCTCCCACTGCGCAGCTCCGAACCCCCGACTCCCGCCATGGTCACCACCACAGCGCCGCCACCCTTCCTGGCCCGGCTCCCGGCAGGCACCGAGGACTCCCGGCGGCTACCCCCCAGCCTCTTCCAGCGCCTCATGCGGGGGGACAACAGCTGCGAGAACCAGCCCAGCTGCTGCCTGGCGGGGACGGGGGGCAGCGCGCGGCCAGCGCTGAAGCGAGTGAGGCGGAGAAAAGGAAAGATCCGGCCCAGCCCTTCGGGGCTGCTACCGAGCCGCTACCAGCAGTACCAACAACACCGCGCTGGCCTGGGCAGAAGGGCCCCGCTGGGAGCCCCCGGCGCGGGAGACGTTCACACGCTCCCAACGCCAGCTGTTCCCACCGCCCCGGCCGAGGAGCCCCCCACATCGGCCCCTCCGAGACCGGCGCCCAGCAAGCCCCTCAGGAAGGAGGTATGGGGAGGGTTCGGGCTTCGTGCTGAGGGGAGCGGTTCCCCTTCTCGCCCCGTTTCGGGCGGTGGGGGGAGGGGAAGTTTCCGTTACGCTCGCTCTCCCTCGGGGCAGGGGAGAGGTGCCGCTCGCGCTGATTGGTTCTGGGATTCCACCAATGGGGTTGGCGGCTGCGCCCAGCAACAGCCGGATTTAGCCTGGTGGCCGCGCGCCCGGGGGTGACGTGTGCGGAGTGCAGCACCCCATGGAGGCGCCCGGCTGCCACGGTCACTGCAGCCGCGCCCCCGCCGGGATGGGGGGGCGCTCGGCTCCTGCGCTGGACGTAGGGTGACCAGATGTTCTGATTTTATAGGGACAGTCCTGATTTGGGGGGGGTCTTTTTTTATATACACCTATTACCTCCCCCCCGTCCCGATTTTTCTCACTTGACATCTGGTCACCCTAGCTGGACGGGGTCCGGGCTGGGGCGAGGGAGAATCCCCCCAGAAGCGCTCTGGGCTCCCGGGGACTCCTTCACCCCGTCCAGCTCGAGGAGTGGGGGGGAGTGACAGAGAACGGTAGGGCGATAAGAGGACATCGCTTCTCCTGGCTGAGCAACCGGACGGCACGTCCCCTGTGCCTGCTCTTTGGCGGCCGAGTCGTGCATTATTTGAATGTCTGTCTCTGTCTTTGCAGCTCTTGAAGAACAAGATGGGCAAGTCTGAGAAGGCTCCCACTCCCCACTGCCAGCCTGTTCACAGCTTACATCTCGGTGAACAGCCCAAGGGTAACAAACAGAAGAGCAAATGTAACATGCCACTCACAAAGATCGCATCTGTGAAAAAAGATGAAAGTAACTTTTGGCAACTTTCTGTGTCACCTGAGACAATTGAAAAGCAGGAGAAAACGCCGCTTAATAACACTGAGGACTTCAGAAACATAAAATCAAAGAAACCTGGTTCTCCAACTGAAGCGAACCAAAAAGAAAATTATGCTGGCGCAAAGTTTAGTGACCCGCCATCTCCTAGTGTCCTTCCAAAGCCTCCCAGTCACTGGGTGGGATGCACTGTTGAATATTCTGACCAAAATAAGGAGCTGATGGCAGTCCATTTAAAAACTCTCCTAAAAGTTCAAGCATAACTTGAGATTTATGGGCAGTTACAAAGAGGACTCCATCCAGGAAATTGAAACTTGCCTTGTTGCAACATGAAGTATAAAAGGACTGTCAAGTCTTATAATCACAAACTTTTGTATTATATTTTTTATGGCTGTGTAAATAATGTACATCATGTAATATGTGTATATTCTTGTTCATACTTTGAGAGGTACATTTTAGTTTTGTTATGAAAGGATGTATTTTGCACTGCCCAAATGGTAGGTGTTTTGTATATAAAATATGGACAGCTTTAAATGTGTGCTTGACACTTGGAAAGACTTGACTAATTTGCACGAGGTAATGACATTTTGAAAGGAGAAAACGGCTCTTTAATCTCAAGATTCAGATTCAACTGTGAACAGCTTAATACACTACTGAAAAGTTTTGCAATCTGTGGCACAATCCATTGTAAACATGGAGTTTTCATCCAGATGTGAATTGTTGCTCTCTGCTCTGGCAATAATATCTGGAATTCTTGTTCATCCCTTTTACCAAGCTAATTTTGGAATTTGAGTAAAGAATCTAACCCATCAACTTGAGCACTGCTTACTTCCTAAAAAGGAGGAGCAGAGCTTTTTTGCCATAACTACAATTGGTTACTAAAAAAAAAAAATAAAAAATAATTTGGCCTCCCCTTAAACATGTCTGTCTCTTGTGTGAATATATTATAGACCTAGAGGTTTTTTAGGTTTTCATTAGTTTTGAAATAACATTTCAAGCTCTTGACAGCCCTTGTGCCAGGTACTTATTTATGCCAAATCAAACCTTAGTTAATTGTCACAACAACGATTAATTTGAAGTTTTGAAGGATGTGGTTTTAAAACTTCCTTCAGTTAAGTTTGAGAATTATAACTGTATTAATGCAACACTCAAACCAAGGCTGTTATCATCAATGTAGTAAGAACAGTTATTAAAAATTAGCTCAAATTAAAGAATTCTGGTCTGAGGACAGTATGGCACTAAGAATGGTTTGTAGGTGACTGCTATCTCAAGCCAGGTAAGGAAGAGAATGGAATATCTTAAAGTCCTTTTATGATGGAAAATTTAATTTGTCCCCGTTTGTAGGCACTTTTGAAAATTTTACCCACTGTTTATTCCTGTCCCCTGGTGCCTTGAATATACTAAAACAGTTGGAGATATAGGGGTCTGAAAAAGAAGTTCTACTGAAGGAAGTTGCAGTCTCAGTGGAGTAAAGATGTTTTACTCTTCACAGTAAGTTAAGGCTAACTGTTAAGCATGCATATGGGCTGTCTGCCCTTCAGCTTCCACTGCTGATACCACGAGATTCACTTCCCACAGTTACTGTGTTCTAAGAAAAAAGAAAAGGAGTACTTGTGGCACCTTAGCGACTAACCAATTTATTTGAGCATAAGCTTTCGTGAGCTACAGCTCACTTCATCGGATGCATCTGATGAAGTGAGCTGTAGCTTACAAAAGCTTATGCTCAAATAAATTGGCTAGTCTCTAAGGTGCCACAAGTACTCCTTTTCTTTTTGCAAATACAGACTAACACTGCTGCTACTCTGAAACCTGTGTTCTAAGATTTTGCTCAGAATAACAATACTAGTTAAAATGATTCTGAACTTCTGAAAAGTTTAGAACTAAGTGGGGAAGAAAAGGAAATTCCACTATTTCATTTAAGGAAATAAGCATTAAGATAAAAGTTCCTTTTATACTATATACTTGTATTATATTTAGCTATCTGTTCTGAACTGATATAGTAGAACTTCAGTTTTACAAATAACCAGTTCTATGAACCCTTTTTCCCAATTTGGGAGCTGGGAGGGAAGAGAATTATATAACAAAAGGGAACAATGAATAGGTCTACATCTTTCCAGATTCTGAAGTCTTCAGTACATTGGAAGTTGGCTTGAAGGACAAGAAGAAAGTGATGTTGCATAGCATATTCCATTTATATGCTGTACCTATTCTGTTAAGATGTAGAATTTTATGAACTCCATCCCCCAATTAATTCATATAATTAAATAAATTGAGTAGACCCAGTCCTAGGACTTTGTCACTTTCAAAAATTGTCCCTCTGTCCTGTAATTGTCACCATACATTTAAGAATAAATGTATCGCTTTAAATGTTGCTATAAAAACACATTTAACTCAGTCCAATTTACTGTGTAATCTAGGTTGTTTTATATAAATGACTTGTCTTTATTTGTCATGCCATCAGTTTGTCATCTGCAAACTTTAACAGCTGTGACTTAGCCTAAGAGGATTTCTTTAGGACTCCACTAAAAATGTCCTTAGAGCCACAACTACTTTTTGAGATCAGCCAGTTTCCATCCATTTAAGAAATCAATGAAGCACTTTAAAATCTGAATGTCCTGGGATATTAAACCAACCACCTTAGAGAAATCTGTCAGTTACCTTTGTCAACCAAACTTTTAGTCTCATCCAAAAGTGATACCAAGTTTGACAAGTGATTTTCCATAAATCCATGTTCATTGCCATTAATTATGCTGCCATCTGTTAATTCTTTACTAATTGTATTCTTTATCAGCCTTTTCATGATTTTACATGACACCAATGTCAAGCTATCTGGCTTTGTCCGCCATCTACACGTTTTTGACTAGATATACTATTAGCTCCCCCACCCCTCCATCCTCTGGAACGTTTGTACCCTTGGGTGTATTTAAAAAAAAAAAAATCAGACATAGCTATGCTTGCAAAACTCCTAGCATAGACACAGCTCTGTCTTTTCTGTCAGCATAGCTAATATCCTTCAGGGAGCTGGTGTTATGCTTCCAGAAAAACTGCATAAGCTGCACTACACTAGGGAGCTCTGATGGTATAGTTACACAGGCAAAGCATTTGTAGTGTAGACAAGGCCTTAAATCATTTGTAGTGTAGACAAGGCCAAACTACGGCCTGCAGGCCAGATCCACCCCTCAGGGCTTTGGATCTCGTCTGCGGGATTGCCACCCCTGTGGTACTAAAGGCCCTGCTCTGGGAAGAAGCTGGCACCATGTACCGGGGGGAGGGGGCAGAGGGCAGGGCTAATGGGAGCTTCAGGGGAGGTACCCACAGGCAAGGGCAGTGCGCTCAGCCCTCTGCCCCTCCCTCCCCCCCCCGCCAGGGGGCCACAGGGATGTGGTGCCAGCCACTTCCTGGAGCGGTGCAGGGCCAGGGCCGGGAGGCAGGCAGAGAGCCTGACCTGGCCCTGGTGCGTGCCACTGCCACCCTTGAGCCACTGCAGGTATCCAGCGCCTGACCGGAGCCTGCACCCTGAACCCCTCCTACACCCCACATCCCAACTCCCTGCCCTAAGCCCCCTCCTGCACTCCAAACCCATGCCCTGAGCCCCCTGCCAGCATCCCAACCCCTTGCCGCACCCTACACCCCTTCTGCACCCCAACCCCCTGCCCTGAGCCCCCTGCTGCACCTTGCACCCTTTCTGCATCCCAACCCCATACCCTGAGCCTCCTTCCCACACTCTGCACCCCTCCCTGCACCACTGCCCTGTGCCTCCCCCACACTGTGCACCCCTCCTGTACCCCAACCTCATACCCTGAGCCTCCTTCCCACACTCCGCACCCCTCCCTGCACTACTGCCCTGAGCCGCCTCTGTACACCCCCTCCTGCACCCCAACCCCCTTCCCTGAGCCCCCTCATAAACCCTGCACCCCTCCACCTGACCCCCTTCCTGCACACCACACCCCCTCCCGCACTCCCTCCTGCACCCCAACCCCCTGCCCCAGCCCTACATTCATTGCCCTGCATGCAATTTCCCCACCCAGATGTGGCCCTTGGGCCAAAAAGTTTGCCCACCCGCTGTAGAGATTAGTGAACAGTATCTGGCCACTGAGGACAGTTCATGATTCATATCTCTAGAGGCTTTTCGCAGGGCAAGTGTGCCCCATCCCTGTTGGGGCAGGGTGGGGTAATTACTTCCCTGTGGTCACATCCTTATCACCACCCCTTTGGTCCTGAGGTAGTGTGGCCGAGTGCTAAACGTCAATATGGCTGCCTTCAAGATTGTGGCCTGATGGCCAGAGTCAGCGTGATGGCCCCTTCTCACAGCGCTGTGGGGCCTAATGGCCTGAGTCAATGTGGTTCCCCTGTTCGACCGGAGTGTATCGCCTAGTGGTCAGAGTCAATGTGGCCACCTGGCTCAGCAAGGTGGTATGGCCTAGCAGCAAGAGTCAGGAGGGCCACCCTCTCTCAGGACTGCATGGCTCAATGGCCAGAGTCCGTAAGGTCTGGGCAAACAGGGAATGGGAGTTAAATGATATTGTAATTTAGTATCGCCATTCTGCGAGCAGGGGTCAACCAGTCACAGAATAGGGTGGGGTAGATGTCACTCAGAAACAGGCATTCAGCTTTGTTGACAAAAACACCCCGGCACTCCTTTACAAAAGATAGGAAAATCAGACTTACACTCCCACCCAGAGTCCCTGACTCATCTGAGGGTCATTCTGCTCTGTCAGTATCAGAGAGGATGGTGTTAGCATCTGGAGATGATAGTTGCTGCTGTCTTTGGCAGGTCACAGTGGCTGCCTGTCTCAGGAACTGCAGAGGGGTGGGGTAGTGGGAGTTGTCTTTACAGATAGCTGCCTTCTAGTGGCTAATATTGTAGCTGCTGCCTTCTAGAACAGAGGTGGGCAAACTGCGGCCTGCGGGACCCTCCTGCCTGGCCCCTGAGCTCCTGGCCCGGGAGGCTCGCCCCGGCCCCTCCCCCAATGTCCCTCCTTCCCCCGCAGCCTCAGCGCGTCGCGCTGCCAGCAGCACAGTTGCAGAGCCGCGGCCTGACCCCGTGCTCTGGGCGGCACGGCTGTAGTACTGCCAGCCACTGGTGCTCCAGGAAGCGCAGTAAGGGGGCAGTGTGGGGGTTGGATAGAGGGCAGGGGAGTTGGGGGTGGTGGTCAGGGGGCAGGGGTGTAGATAGGGTTCGGGGCGGTCAGAGGATGGGGAACAGGGGGGTTGGATGGGGCAGGAGTCCGGAGGGGGCAGTCAGGAAGGAGATGGGGAGTTGGATGGGGCAGCGGGGGGCAGTCAGGGGCAGGGTTTCCGGGGGCGGTCAGGGGACAGGGAGAAGGGGGGTTGGATGGGCAGGAATCCCGGGGGGGCAGTCAGGAAGGAGAGGGGGGGTTGGATGGGGCGGCGGGGGGAAGTCAGGGGCAGGGTTTCCAGGGGCGGTCAGGGGACAGGGAGCAGGGGATGGTGGATGGGGTAGGAGTCCCGGGGGGGGGGGGCTGTCAAGGGACAGGGGGGGTTGGATGGGGCAGGAGTCCCGAGGGAGCTCTCAGGGAGTGAGAAGCTGGGGGGGTCAGATAGGAGGTGGGGGCTGGGTCACGCCTGGCTGTTTGGGGAGACACAGCCTCCCCTAACCGACCCTCCATACAATTTTGGAAACCTCATGTGGCCCTCAGGCCAAAAAGTTTGCCCGCCCCTGTTCTAGAAGGTTCAGTTGCTGCTGTTCCTGCATGTAACTGCTTTGTAGCGGCATCAGAAGCAGCTGCCTTCTGGAAGGTTCTGCTGCTGTTGTCGCCGCACGTAGCTGCTTCTTGGCCCACAAAAACCCCACACCTTCAGCTTGCTAGCTTGCTGTTGGTCTTATATTCTTGTTGCTCTCTGAAGGTTAGCTCATATCAGCCAATCAGCTTCTAGCTCCTCCCCTAACATCATCCTTTGTTAGATACAGAGCTCCTCCCCCACAATACTATCTTTAGAAAGGCCCCTCCCTCTGAGGTTATTTTTAGCAAAGCAGAGCTCCTCCCTCTCTCCATGGAATTTTCCACTCTCTAAATTTAAACTAGGTCATCCCTATCTCTGCCATTTTGGATTTTCTAATTTTAAACTATCATTAATTTCTACTTATTTAAAGCTTTAAATTTAGAACTAATTGCTGTTTTATGCAAATTAAAGTGTCTTGATATGGTCACCATCTTAATTATATCAATGGGGAGAGGTGAAACTTTTATGATATTTAAACCCCTTTTTCAGTTTTTCTCCACCAGTCTCTGTCAAGGTGCTGCAAGGGTTTTCAAAAAAGCTAAAAGCAAAATCTCTCATTACAGTTCCTGCCTCCCAGTCTGTTCCTGGTTCCTGTCCTCCTTATCCCAGATATCTGTCTGTTCCAGGTTCCTGCCTCACTCCAGGTTTGGTTGCCAATTTTGGTGGATGTATTCCTGGAGGTTTCGTCACATGACATAATCTTTAATTAAAGATTGGTCTTTAATTCCTGGAGACTCCAGGACAATCCTGGAGGGTTGGCAACTCTACTTCAGGTCCCTGCTCCTACTCTTTACCCCCAATGCTGACTCTGACTTTGATCCCTGACTTGACTCCTGACTCTGTCTCTGAGCTTTGGCTTGACTCATGGCTGCGTCTACATCTCTGACCTTTGGCTTGGTATCTGTCTTTGACTTTTCCTTTTTAATTCTAACATTCTAACACAGAAATGCCAGCTCTCAGTTTGACCAAGTTTGTGGAAACACAGAAAATAGTTGCAAGTGCTGTTATTCCAACAACTTTGTACTTGTAATGACACCTTTCCTTTAGTAAAGTCACTTTCATGCAAATAATTTTGATGACCTTTATAGAACTAATTGATATTTGAAACATTATTTTACATATTAATGCTACATCTGAGTTACATGGCAAAGAGCTACAGAGGACAGATAAAGGGTTTTTCTGTGTAGGGGTATTTCATTCTCTGAATAGTCAGTGATTAATATTTTAAAAAACACAATTCAATAATTTGGAATGAGAACCAAAATGCATCATCTTTTTTTCAATCTTCAACGAATGATTCTTCCTATCATACACAGAAATCTGTGATGGAAATAGTAGCGGGCCCAATGTTTGAATTTTTCTGTGATCTGACTTAAATACAAGTGTAATGAGTAAGATGCCGGTTCACCGTTGATGAAATGATATTTACTCAGTTGATATAATCCATTGTGCTTTGACTCTGAAATTGTAAAATAAATAAAGAAGTTGCTATTTATTGTAACAAAACTATTTTAATTAATTGAATTGTTACTGCTATTGTTAGTGCCAATCTTCGTGACACCTACCTTTAAGGATTCCTACAGATTTGTAATATAAAGCCCTATTTTGCACACATGGGAAGTTTCTTGGTGAATTCTTGCATAATTTTGTGCTGTCTGACTCTCCATAAGGAAGTTGTGATGATCTGTAATCCTAACACAACTAACTGCTACACCAAATATGCACATTGAGGAGGAGGAAATTTTGATAAAAGTGGGCACGCAGAAGGGCCAGTAAAATGATGTAACAGATTTATAGATTTTCAGGCTGTAAGGGACCATCGTTCATGTAATCTGACCTCCGGTATATCACAGGCCATAGAATTTCATCCAGTTACCCCAGTATTAAGCTCAGTAATAATGTGTGGGTTAACTAAGGCACATCTTCCAGAATGGCATCCAGTCTTGATCTGAAGACATTAGGAGATGGAGAATCCATCATTTTCCTTGGTAGTTTATTCCAATGGGTAGTCACACTCACTGTTAAAAAAATTCTGCCAAACTTTTAAGTTGAATTTGTCTGACTTCAATTTCCAGCTACTGGTTCTTGTTATTTCTTTCAATGCTAGATTAAAGAGCCCTTTAGTACTGTTTTGATAATTGGGCCTACAAATTTACCCTAATTTTGAGGTCAATTGTGAGAAGTGCGTGAAAGTTTATAAAATGTCACAATAACCTATAAAAAAGGTGCAAAAGGGAGACAGACTGAATTAGTCCAAATGAAAAGGCCTACTGATATAATTCAAAAACTGTTAATATTATGCATGGTAAACAAGTGTGGAATTGGAACTCAATGGATCAAAATTAGTATGTCAGAAATTAGGCCTAATTTGTGAACAAAATAATGAGGGGATGGGCTATTCTGCCCATAATTCCCTTTTGTGATCTTAAAAGAAAAGCCTTTACTGGGAAAATCAAGCAGAAGAAACAGCTGTCTGCCAACAACCAGTGCAACAAACTTTATCATGGCTGCCATTCCCACCATCTCCTGGGATCCCTGCATCTAATGGAACACTGTTGGGCCTTAGTTGTTCTGATCCCGAGAGATGTGTGCTAGCCAAGGGACAGTGAGAAAGAGGTGTGTGTAACTTTTCTGATCCATGACTGTGAGTGCACTCACAATACTATCTCTGTTCATTGTTTCTTTGGTTTCTGCAGATGTGCCCTTGAGGAATCACTCCTCCACACCAGCAGACCGCCTTCATCAGATAAGGCGCCAACCCAGGAGGAGTAAGGAGGATATGTTTCGCAAAGTGCTTCCTTCAACAGGTGCAGCACAAAGCGAAACAAGAGCATGGAGGGAGAAAATTAATGAAAGACTCAGGCTGGATAGCCAGGAAAAGATCCAGGGGCAATAGCAATGATAAAGCTCCTGGAGGGCCAGACAGAGATGTTGAAGTCCCTCATTACCCTGAAATCTGAGTGCATCTGTCCCTGATCCCCGCTCCCTCCAGAACTCCAGTCTATGACCTCCCCAAACTCTCCCACTGCATTCTTTATGTGTTCCCGGTCCCTCACAGTATCCTGTGCACTCCAGGCATAGGGACTGGTTTCCCAATGAAAGCTAGAGTTACACCTAGCTGTGAGAGCCCTAACCTCGAGATTGTTCCTCTTTGACCAAAAGTTTGTGTTTTATCCTGGTATTAAACTTGAGTCTTTGAAATAAAATGAGTCTTTATTTGTGACAGACATACATCGCTCAGTGCTAACAATCAAACACAGTGGCTGTTGGTGGGAATATTTTCTCCTTGCAATGAATGCTCACTACAGGGGTAATTCAAGGTAGCAAGTAAACATTGCCTGGCTGAATGCATTGCATAAAGACACATTACTGGGAATTATTGTCAAAATGCTACTTCAAAGCCTCTCTGATTGGAATAGCCTCTTGCTGAGCCCCTCTAATTGCCCTTGTATCTGGCTGCTCAAAATCAGCAACTAGCTGATCAGCCTCAGTGGTCCACCCCTTTGATTCACAAATATTATGCAGAGTACAACAGGCTACAGTGACCATCAGAATATTTTTCTAATTGAGGTCTAAACAGCCAAAAAGACAATACCAGCAGTCTTTTAATTGGCCAAAGGCACATTCAACCATAATTCGGCACCTGCTGAGCCTGTTGTTGAAGTGCTTTCTTCGTCTGTCTAGGTTCCTGGTGTAAGGCTTCATGAGCTATAGGAGCATTGGGTAGGCGGGGTCTCCAAGGATCATGATGGGCATTTCCACATCCCCCATTGAAATCTTCTGTTCTGGAAAGAAAGTCCCAGCTTGCAGCTTTCTATACAGTCCAGTGTTCCGAAAAAATGCGTGAATCATGCACCTTCCCTGACCACCCCACATTTATATCAGTGAAACATCGGTGGTGATGCACCAGCACCTTCAAGACCAGGGAGAAGTAGCTCTGTTGGTTGATGTACTCGGTTGCAAGATGATTGGGGGGCCATAACTTGGATATGCATTCCATCTATCACCCCGCCGCAATTAGAGAATCCCATTGCTGCAAAGCCATCAATTATTTCCTGCACATTACCAAGAGTCACAGTCCTTCAAAGCAGGAGGTGAATTAATGGCGCTGCACACTTGTATCACCGAAACACCCACAGTGGACTTTCCAACTCCAAACTGATTCGCAACTGACTGGTAGCAGTCTGGATTTGCCAGCTTCCTCACAGCAATCACCACTCATTTTTCCACTGTGAGGGCAGCTCTCATTCTGGTGTCCTTGTCTGCAGTGCTGGGGCCAGCTCCACATACAGTTCCAGGAAGGTGGATTTGCGTATCTGAAAGTTTTGCAGCGTCTGCTAGTCATCTCATACAAGCATCAAGATGCGACGCCACCACTCAGTGCTTCTTTCCCAAGCCCAGTACTGTGGCAAGCTGTTCCGTGAATGCCAGCAACAATCTTAAATTATTTGTTTCCATGGCAGACAGCAGAGCAGGCATCACAAATTCACTCTGTTTTGCTGCTCATGAAATATTGCAGGACCAGCCACATTGTGTTCATAATGCTCATCACCAGAATGATCAGCAGCTCAAGATCCATGCTGTCAGGCAGAGATGGCAGGCACAGTGTACAAGGGCTGTTGAAAAATGGCATGAAATGAAGTAAGAAGCCCCTGAAATGATGGGACAGAAAGAACTGCATCACGGGATGGTGAGCACATGCCCATAATATACGGCAATCCATTCCCAGAGCTCTCAGCAGCAGAGAGTGACAGAAGGTGGCAAGTTGCACAGTGGGATAGCTACCCATAATGCAATGCTTTCTCTATTAGTGCAAGAGCAATGACTGTGGACACGCTCATTCGACACAAGGAGCATTATGTGGAAGTGCTCAACCACTGTTATTAAAGTGACTTATGATCGCCAACATAACTGAAGTCAATTTAATTCCATAGTGTAGACTTGGCCTTTGTGACAGTGGGAGTAGCAAAAGGCTGAACTCACCACTCTGTAAACTTTCCCACATAGGCTTAATTGGGAGATAATTGATTAAGGACTGTGTGATTAACCAGTTAACAAGGAGATTCAACTCATCAGCTGAAGATTGTTAAATAGGAAACAAGAAGGGCAAGGAAAAGGCAGCTGGAAGGAAGGGCAAAGTAGACCAGGATCTCAGAGAAATGACACCTCTCGCCTACCCTTTCACCTTGTACCTAGGGAGTACATTGTAGTTTGGGGAAAGTCTTATGATGATGGGACATGAAGCTGCATAAGACATTGTAAATAAAATATAATATGGTGAAAATTTATGTAAGAGTGTATGGGGACTGCTTTTAAAGAGAAATCTAGGGTCAGGATACATGCCCTCTGACAGTCATCCACAAATTTTATCAGCAGTCGTTTTATATTTATTTCCCAATGATTGATGAAAATGTTGAATAGCATTGGGCCTAGTACTGATCCCTGAGAAATGCTACTAAAAAACACAGGGATTCAGTGATGATTCTCTACTGACAAGTACTTTCTGTGATCTGTCAGTTCCTAATTAATTTAATGTGTGCTTTATTGATACTGTATAGTGCTAACTCTTTAATCAGAGTCTTGTGTGGCACTAAGTCAAATACCTCACAAAATGAAAGTGTATTACATCTATTTCTGTTCTATATAGGCTCTTATACTGTGCTCACACTGTAGTATCTGAGCACCTTCTAGCAGTGCAATAACTAGGGTCCTACCAAATTCACGGTCCATTTTGGTCAATTTCACGGTCATAGGATTTAAAAAATTTGTAAATTTCATTATTTCAGCTATTTAAATCTGAAATTTCACAGTGCTGCAATTGTAGGGGTCCTGACCCAAAAAGGAGTTGGGAGGCGGGGGTAGATCACAAGGTTATTGTAAGGCGGGTTTGCAGTACTGCCACCCTTACTTCTGTGCTACTGCTGGTGGCAGCACTGCCTTCAGAGATCAGCTGCTGGAGAACGGCGGCTGCTGCCTGGGAGCCCAGCTCTGAAGGCAGAGCTGCCACCAGCAGCAGTGCAGAAGTAAGGACGGCATGGTAGGGTGTTGCCACCCTTACTGCTGTGCTACTGCCTGCAGAGCTGGGCCCTCGGTCAGCAGCTGCCACTCTCCGGTCACCCAGCTCTGAAGGCAGCAATGCAGAAGTAAGGGTGGCATGTTATAGTATTGCCACTTTACTTCTGCGCTGCTGCTGCTGTGGGGGACACTGCCTTCAGAGCTGGACACCCGGCCAACAGCCACTGATCTCCGGCTGCCAGCTCTGAAGGCAGCACATACGTGAGGGTTGCAATACCGTGGCCCCCTAAAATAAATTAGTGACCCCCCCCTCAAACTCCCTTCTTTGTCAGGACCCCCAGTTTGAGAAACGCTAGGTTTCCCCTGTGAAATCTGTATAGTATAGGGTAAAAATACACAAAAGACCAGATTTCACAGGGGGAGACCAGATTTAACAGAGGGAGACTAGATTTCACAGTCCGTGATGTGCTTTTCATGGTGGTGAATTTGGTAGGGCCCTAGCAATAAGCGATGTGACTACATGTCTGTCATGCATTGGTTGTTCTCTCACGCTCTGTCAAGGGACAGAAGTATGTGCAGTGGAGCATGTGTTTTTGGCGGGGTTTTAGGTTTGTTTTGTATTATTTATTTAATTATACGTGTTGCTGTGTGTTTAGGTAAGAGAAGGCAAGTCAAAAGAAATGCACCTTTTACTTGGAGCGGAAGTTTGTTAGGTTTGGGATGGTCCTCAGCTCCTGAGGAAATTAATTCCACAGTCTCAGTCTGGCCTCTGAGAAAGTTCTGTCTCCCACACAGACAAGCTTTAAAAGACCCTCTTATTGTAGAGAGTTCCATTGTGCTAGATGAATGTAGTTGACCATGGTCTGCACTGCAGAGTTTTAGGCAGTCTCTAGATATCCTGGGCCCAGGCCATGGAGTGCCTTGAAGATAATGACCAAGACCTTGAACTTGATTTGAAATTCTCTGGGAAGCCAGTGTAGAGAGCAGAGGAACAGTGTTATGTGTTCATGGTAGCCTGTGTTTCTGAGGGATGTGCTGCAGCATTCTGTACTAGTTGGATTTTCCCATATGCTGATGGCTTCATGCCTGGGTATATCACATTGCTATAGTCCAGCCGAGAAGTGACAAAGGGATGAATAACTGAGGCCAGGTCATCATCCACCAGAATGGGATGGAGTCTCCTAGCCCAAATGTGTGAGCTTAATGTCAGCAAGGAATCCAAGAATACTGTTAAACTAAGGACCACACTGTCTAAGTGGAGCTTTGTATCCCCAACCAAAGGAGGCTGCACCACGGCTGCAAACTCTTTATCTTCACGAACTAAACTTGTAATTGCATCAAAGAATGAAATCCGATTTGTCTGACAAGACCTATTTCTATAAAACCCATTTTGACTGGCATAAATTATATTCCTGCTCTTTAACAATTGAATCCTGTATCAGCTTTCCATTATTTTGCCCAAGATTGAGGTCAGGCTAACCAGCATGGTCATCCAGCTTTCACTTTTTGAATGTGGGCACAATATTAGTACTCTTACAGTCTTCTGGAACTTCCCAAGCACTCCAAACTGTATTAAAAATTAACATTAGTGGGCCAGAGATTTGCTTAGCCAACTGTTTTAGATCTCTTCAATGCAAGTTGCCTGGGTCTGCTGATCAGGTGGAAAGTATTTAATCATCCTTGTGATATGATTAAATCATCCTGCTTCTTTCTTTACTAAACAGAAACATTTATTGAAAACTTTCTGCATCATTATTAACAATTTCACCATCTCCATCCAGTGTTATGTCTATACCCCCTATACAATTGGTAGGATTTCTTTTGTTCCTAATATACTTTTCATACTCTTTATTGTCCTTAGCTCTGATAACATTTCTTATCAATTCTCTACACTTCATAACATTCAGAATAATGGGCCTACTGGATGAGGGGGAAGCAGTAGGTGTGATATAAATGGATTTTAGTAAGGCTTTTGTCACAGTCCCACATGACAGTCACATAAGCAAACTAGAGAAATGTGGCCTAGATGAAATTACTATAAGGAGGTACACAACTATACTCAAAGAGTAAAAAGAAAAGGAGTACTTGTGGCACCTTAGAGACTAACCAATTTATTTGAGCATGAGCTTTCGTGAGCTACAGCTCACTTCATCGGATGCATACTGTGGAAACTGCAGAAGACATTATATACACACAGAGACCATGAAACAATACCTCCTCCCACCCCACTGTCCTGCTGGTAATAGCTTATCTAAAGTGATCATCAAGTTGGGCCATTTCCAGCACAAATCCAGGTTTTCTCACCCCCCCCACCCCCATACACACACAAACTCACTCAAAAAGGCTGACAAAGGAGGTGCTGTTGTCATCATGAATAGGTTGGAATATGAACAAGAGGCTGCTCGGCAGCTCTCCAACACCACTTTCTACAACCCATTACCCTATGATCCCACTGAGAGTTACCAAAAGCAACTACAGCATTTGCTCAAGAAACTTCCTGAAAAAGCACAAGATCAAATCCGCACAGACACACCCCTGGAACCCCGACCTGGGATATTCTATCTACTACCCAAGATCCATAAACCTGGAAATCCTGGGCGCCCCATCATCTCAGGCATTGGCACCCTGACAGCAGGATTGTCTGACTATGTAGACTCCCTCCTCAGGCCCTACGCTACCAGCACTCCCAGCTACCTTCAAGACACCACTGACTTCCTGAGGAAACTTCAATCCATCGGCGATCTTCCTGATAACACCATCCTGGCCACTATGGATGTAGAAGCCCTCTACACCAACATTCCACACAAAGATGGACTACAAGCCGTCAGGAACACTATCCCCGATAATGTCACGGCTAACCTGGTGGCTGAACTTTGTGACTTTGTCCTTACCCATAACTATTTTACATTTGGGGACAATGTATACCTTCAGATCAGCGGCACTGCTATGGGTACCCGCATGGCCCCACAGTATGCCAACATTTTTATGGCTGATTTAGAACAATGCTTCCTCAGCTCTCGTCCCCTAAAGCCCCTACTCTACTTGCGCTATATTGATGACATCTTCATCATCTGGACCCATGGAAAAGAAGCCCTTGAGGAATTCCACCATGATTTCAACAATTTCCATCCCACTGTCAACCTCAGCCTGGTCCAGTCCACACAAGAGATCCACTTCCTGGACACTACAGTGCTAATAAACAATGGTCACATAAACACCACCCTATACCGGAAACCTACTGACCGTTATTCCTACCTACATGCCTCCAGCTTTCACCCTGACCACACCACACGATCCATTGTCTACAGCCAAGCTCTGCGATACAACCGCATTTGCTCCAACCCCTCAGACAGAGACAAAACCTACAAGATCTCTGTCAAGCTTTCTTACAACTACAATACCCACCTGCGGAAGTGAAGAAACAGATTGATAGAGCCAGAAGAGTTCCCAGAAGTCACCTACTACAGGACAGGCCTAACAAAGAAAATAACAGAACGCCACTAGCCGTCACCTTCAGCCCCCAACTAAAACCCCTCCAATGCATTATTAAGGATCTACACCCTATCCTGAAGGATGACCCAACACTCTCACAAATCTTGGGAGACAGGCCAGTCCTTGCCTACAGACAGCCCCCCAACCTGAAGCAAATACTCACCAACAACCACATACCACACAACAGAACCACTAACCCAGGAACCTATCCTTGCAACAAAGCCCGTTGCCAACTGTGCCCACATATCTATTCAGGGGACACCATCACAGGGCCTAATAACATCAGCCACACTATCAGAGGCTCGTTCATCTGCACATCCACCAATGTGATATATGCCATCATGTGCCAGCAATGCCCCTCTGCCATTTACATTGGTCAAACTGGACAGTCTCTACGTAAAAGAATAAATGGACACAAATCAGATGTCAAGAATTATAATGTTCATAAACCAGTCGGAGAACACTTCAATCTCTCTGGTCATGCAATTACAGACATGAAGGTCGCTATCTTACAACAAAAAAACTTCAAATCCAGACTCCAGCGAGAAACTGCTGAATTGGAATTCATTTGCAAATTGGATACTATTAATTTAGGCTTAAATAGAGACTGGGAGTGGCTAAGTCATTATGCAAGGTAGCCTAACCCCCCCCCCCCCCGACGTTCTGGTTAAACTTGGATTTAAACTTGGAGAGTGGTTAGTTTGGATGAGCTATTGCCAGTAGGAGAGTGAGTGTGTGTGTGTGTGTGTGTGTGTGTGTGTGTTTCGGGGAGGGGGTGAGAAAACCTGGATTTGTGCTGGAAATGGCCCACCTTGATTATCATACACATTGTGAAGAGAGTGGTCACTTTGGATGGGCTATTACCAGCAGGAGAGTGAGTTTGTGGGGGGGTGGAGGGTGAGAAAACCTGGATTTGTGCTGGAAATGGCCCAACTTGATGATCACTTTAGATAAGCTATTACCAGCAGGACAGTGGGGTGGGAGGAGGTATTGTTTCATGGTCTCTGTGTGTATATAATATCTTCTGCAGTTTCCATGGTATGCATCCGATGAAGTGAGCTATAGCTCACGAAAGCTCATGCTCAAATAAATTGGTTAGTCTCTAAGGTGCCACAAGTACTCCTTTTCTTTTTGCGAAGTCAGACTAACACGGCTGTTACTCTGAAACCTCTCAAAGAGTAGTTATCAAATGATTCACTGTCACACTGGGAGGACATACCAAGTGGGGTCCCACAGGGATCTGTCCTAGATCTGGTACCATTCAATATTTTTATTCACTCCACCATCCATGTTGTTGAGAGTATGCTTACCAAATTTGCAGGTGACACCAAGCTGGGAGAGGTTGCAAGCACTTTGGAGGAACCGATTAGAATTCAAAATGATCTTGATAAATTGGAGAATTGGCCTGAAATCAATAAGATGAAATTCAATAAGGCAAGTACTTCAATTAGGAAGGAAAAATGGGGAATAACTGGCTAGACACCAGTACTGCAGAAAAGGATCAGGGGGTTATAGTGAATCACAAATTGAATATGAATCAACAATGTGATGCTGTTGTGAAAAAGGCAAATGCCATTCTGGGATATATGTTACCCAGAGTGTCATATGTGAGACACAGGAGTTAATTTTTGAGCTCCATTTAGCACTGATAAAGCCTCAGCTAGAGCACTATATCTAGTTTGGGGCACCAAACATTGAAAAAGAAATGAATAGACTGGAGAGTTCAGAGGAAGGTGTGACGAGGCTGCCCGTGGGAGCCAGCTGAGGTTACTCAATCAGGGTGAACTGCAAACAAAACAGGGCAGACAAATCCTAAAAGCTGGTGGATATTCCAATACTTAGATTTACCAAGCCAGCACAAAACAGCTTCTATTGCACCTCACTGGTTACTCAGAAGTCCAAACAATGCAGTTCCCTTAAAATGGGAAACCTCCGGCCTCCATCCAGACACACGTCAGATATGATGATGATTACTGAAAATCATATTTCATCATATAAAAGAAAAGGTTCTTCCAATCCCACAGGATCAGCTACGCATCCAGGTTCAATTACAACTTAGATCTTACCCAAAATACATGCTTATAGTCAATTCTTATTAACTAAACTAAAATTTATTAAAAAAGAAAAGAGAGAGTATTGGTTAAAAGATCAATATACATACAGACCTGAATTCAAATTCTTGAGGTTCAGATACATCGCAGAGATGAGCTGGTAGTTGCCAAAAGTCCTTTCAGAAATAGTCCATAGGTTATAGTCCAATGTCCATATTCAGGGTGACTCCAGTCACTGACTAGGGATCTCAATCCTTATGGCTTAGGGTTCCCCCTCTTGAAACCCAAAGCAGATCTGAGATGAAGAAGGATCGTGTCCCAAGATTTTTATACATTTCCTTGCAGCCTTTTGGCCTGAGAAAACAATAGGCTTAACTTTCCTTCTTCCAAACATCATGGCAATTAGCACAGGATAATTTATCCATTAAACAGTTCAGACACAGGTCATCACAACCTTTAAAGAGACATAGACAATAATACTATTTCACTCAAGTATCTTCCTAAATGTTAATATTCCTTTTTTGATCTATGAATCAAAGCTATAGCCAGAGACAAGACTTGTTTGCTTACATCACAAGACCCGAGCAAACATCTACTCTTCTATCTCTAACAACACAGGCTTACATTTCAAAGCTCTCAGAGTAGCAGCCGTGTTAGTCTGTATTCGCAAAAAGAAAAGGAGGACTTGTGGCACCTTAGAGACTAACCAATTTATTAGAGCATAAGCTTTCCTGAGCTACAGCTCACTTCCTCAGATGCATATCGTGGAAACTGCAGCAGGCTTTCAAAGCTCTGTTCATTTACATATCTTCCTAACCAGTCTCTCAAGTTCAGCCATGGGTCAGGTCAGTCTGTGAGTTAATTAACTCTTTCTGGCCCTGTCACCTTTCAATGAGCTATTATATTACACACATAACGTCACAGAAAGCAACAGGAATAAGAGGTTTAGAAAATATGATTTTTAAGGAAAGGTCATAAGGAATAAGAGGTTAAGAAAACATGATTTTTAAGGAAAGGTTGAAAGAATTGGGAACTTAGCATAAAGAAGGTAAGACCGAGAGGGGGATATGATCACAGTCTCCAGATAGGTACAAGGTTGTTATATACGTGGTGTGTGAGAGGTCACGCTGGTGGGGGTGGAGTCTGCATTATGAGGTCCCCCTCATACCAGACAAAACCACGTCCCGTGGTATCTCTGCCGCAGCCAGGGGACAAAGGTTGGTCTAGCAGAACCAGGGGTTTAAATCCGGACGAATGGACAGCCTGGACCATTGTGACCATGGAGTCTGACGCCCCTGGAACCCAGGTCACAGAACCTCCCCAGGCTCAGGAATTCCCACTGACCATCTTAGGCCAAGGAGCTGAGGCCACGGCATCGGGGAGGGAAATCCATCGCCCACCCTTAGGTGCCGCAGCTTCCCCTCCCCCCGCCCCTTCAGTACCCCACAGCACAGGTATTGGGTATTGGGGTCAGAGATAGAAAGCTGTGGGGGAAGCCCCGCCCTCTGCCCCTCCTCGATGTGTGGTATCGGACCGTGCACCTGTCACTCAGGCTATACAGTCACTCCAGGCCCCTCCTCCCGTCACTTTTGAAATCCAGCCGCGAAGTGTCAGGCGCTCCCTCGGGGGAGGGAGAGGTACATTTCCCAGCAAGCTCCGCGGGCGGCAGGGGAGATATTTGCGGGGCGGCGCGGGCCGTTGCGCTCAGAGAGAGCCAGTGGCGCGGAGGGTAACGCTCCGGGCAGGGCAGACTCCGGCCGGGCTCGCGGCGGCCGTTTCCGAGCCGCCCACCCCTCGCGGCGGCGCCATGGGGCCGCAGGAGCCGGCGCGGAGCGGCCCCGCCGCCCTGTCCCCGGCAGCGCTGGGGAAGCTGAAGCAGCGGGCGGCGGAGTGCATCGAGCTGAGCGCCGGGCGGCTGAGCGCCCTGAGCCGAGAGATCTGGAGCCGCCCCGAGCTGGCCTACGAAGAGCACCAGGCGCACGGCGCCATGACCCGCTTCTTCGCCTGCGCCGAGCTGCCGGGGGCCGCCTGGGCTGTGCAGCCGCACTACAAGCTGGACACGGCCTTCCGGGCCGAGTGGGGCCCCGCCGCCCCGGCCCCGCGGCCGCTGCACTTGGGCTTCCTGTGCGAGTACGATGCGCTGCCCGGCATCGGACACGCCTGCGGCCACAACCTCATCGCCGAGGTGGGGGCCGCTGCGGCCCTGGGCGTGAAGGGCGCCCTGGAAAGTCTGCCCCAGCCGCCTCCCGCCGCAGTGAAGGTGAGAGCCGGCGGGGAGGTGGGCGATCCGTCGCTCCAGGGGGAACCTGCCCGGGGAATGAGGGGAGCTGGCCCAATTTGGTCCCCATCCCGTTGCTGCCCAATACAGCCTCTCATTTTCCAACCTTAGCTCGCTCTTCCTGGCCATCAAAGACACCAAGAAGCCTGGGTCTCCAGCATGTCTGCTCAGTAATTCCCTCGCCCATCCCTGTGGGGTTTATTTTTCTGCCAGTCAGGTGTGTTTAGAGAGACAAGGTGGGCGAGGTAAGGTCTTTTATTGGACCGGCTTCTTGTGGGCGAGGGAGACACGGGGAGCTCTTCTTAAAGTGTGTGTATGTAACTGCAGCCTGTCACTGACACCCTGGTTCTCACCAGCCTTTGTTATACTGCAAGGTGTGGCTATTTGTGAGCCGTCAGGGTTGGAGGCTACAGCAGCAGGGCATTGCAAAACACCCCAGGTTACAGGGCAGGGGTGATACAGGCTCCCTCCACTGGTTTGTGTAAACATGAAATATTGTCTCTCTCACCAACAGAAGTTGGTCTAATAAAAGATATTACCTCATCCACCTTGTCTCTATAACATTCTGGGGCCAGCATGTACAGCACAACTGTGTACAACAAAATCAGGTTGTTGAAAATTTTGCTGACCCCTAACCTTCTCTTCTAGATCACAGTGCTGGGGACTCCTGCAGAAGAAGGTGGAGGCGGAAAAATAGATCTCATAGAAGCTGGTGCTTTTGATGATCTGGATGTTGTTTTTATGGCCCATCCAGCACAAGATGATGCTGCTTATTTTCCTGATGTGGCTGAGCATGAGTAAGTAAGGTGTATGAAAGACTTTTTTTTTCTGCTTTCTGTACATCAGAACCTTTTCAGCAAAGGGAGACCTGCTTTTAAAGTGGTTAAACTTGGTGTCTGGTAATCACTGGTATTCCTCATCTATAATATGTAGTCAGTTCATGAGAAAGTTGATGTACTCAGTACTGAGCACTGAAACCCAGTTCTTGTGTTCTTCTAAAATGTAATGTTCAGGCCTGCATCTGTTATGTTTTTTGTTACAAGAATTTGAGTTAGTATCTAGTCAGGGTAGCAAGTGGTATTTCATTTAATTGATAAAACTTAGATATGTCATGCTTAGTTAAGGAAGCCAACACAAATCCTGACTCTGCAATTCAGAAATTCAGAGTTAGAAATAATGCATTGTTATATAGCATATTATGCTTTCTGGGAAAATATTTGTCCATGTTGGTCCCACAAAATTCTCTTTCTCAGACATTTGCTGTATTTTATTGCTCAAAGATGCAGTCTTTTTGTGCAAGCTGTATATTTTTCAATTTCCTGAAATTCTTTATTCTCCCTTGGACTGATTCTTTTAAAATATCCCAAAACAAACATTTTCATGCATCTTAAAGCCTTATAAAGTTAATTAAGTAAAATTAAAAAGTAAATATTTTCCAAAGTATGATTGTTTCCATCCACAATGATAGATACAATAGTGTTCAAACTAAAGCACTGTTAGCCTTAATTGGAAGGGGGGAAATGTTCAGACTCTTGAATTGGAGATGACTTTGCTCTCTATTCTAAAGCAGAATGAAAGCTAGTTGGTATAAAACAACATTGCCACTAATTTCAAGAGCGTGAAATGCTTTTTTCTTGAAGAACCCATGTTTCATGGCTTTATATACAGGTACTATCCAAGGATTCAAGAGCAAGCTGTAAAAATTGTTTTTCTCCATTTACCCTGTTGGTAGCCAACCAGTTTGTCCCACTTCTGCTTCAAATTAATCTTGAAGATTTGCTTAAATAAAAGTTATGTAGTTCACCAGAAATAATCTGTCCTCTTCACAAGTAAATTTACTTACATCCTATATGAGTGCACAGCTTTCCAGGTTTCATAACAAAGTAATGAAAGTGTGTGATTTCAAATTCACATTAACTTGGCAGTGCCTGCCTCTAGGTTAGTATCTCTGAAAAGACATTGTTTTCTCTCTCAAGCAGAAGATTTAACTAGTCTTTGGTCTCTGAGGTTTTTTCCTCCTTCATCTGTGTCTCTGGGACTGATTGCAACCTGCCCTTTTCATCTCAAGGACCCATCCTCCGGAAGTAAAATAGAGTAGCCTGTGCCCAAGATTTTGCAGTCTGTATTTTCTCAAACTTATTATTTCCTCTAGAAATATTTAAGGCTTATTTGATCCTAGACCGTAGTCAGTAGTATGTTTCTGCAAATGTTAACTGCTTCCTATACCTGAAACTTCATTAATGTAAATGTATAACTTATAAATCTTATGGTTTCTTTTGACAGACTTTCATTTAATAGACTTCCGATTCTTGTCCACTCGCCTCCTCCTTAATCACCTCATTCTTAGTTTTGTATTGTTGAACAAAAAGGATCTGGTTCTCTGTTCTGAAGTGAACTGTCTAGTGCTGTGGGGGAGGGGGAGTTCTCAAGCTGTCACAGCATGGATCACTTTGTCAGATTCTTGTGAAAAATCTCATCTTCTAGGCAAGGTTGTATTATATTCCTGTGGCAACAACAGAATCTGCATGGAAAAGTAATGTTGGGAAAGTCTATATTGTTGCCTTTAGAGTTATATGTGCTTTTACTTTGAAAAACTGTGCACACTACTTTTTGCTCTTAACTTCCTCTCCCCTTCCACTTTTCCATTGGGTAGAAACCAGAAAGACAGCAAGCACCGTGAAACATGGTGTGCTCCCTGTTTACCATCACTAAGTCCTCCTGTGGACCAGTTTTGGGATCTTTGAACTAGTGGTTCGAGCATAGGATAGACAGTCAATAGATCTGGGCTCTATTCCCAGCTATCCATTGCAAAAGTCACATCTATGCTCATTCACTTCAGTTCATGTATTTGGAAAACGATGATAGGATTGTTGAGGCTTAATGTTTGCCTTGGATGAAAGGCTGTCAAAAGTTTGAATGTCTGAATAAATATTTGTTAAAAGGCTCTTTAGGAAGCTGATAGGTTGTTAAACTAAATGGTCTCTCTTGCCCCAGAATGCTTATGGTATGGATTGGCTTCATTTTGAAGTTCAGGTTGCACAGTTTTACAGCCTTGCAAAAACTACCCAATCATTTGAACTGAGTAACTTTTGTGCTAGGCTTCTGCATTTCTAAAGGCTAGGGTATAATTTGTGGAATTGGAGTCAGGCGGGAGGGAGGAAGATGGGATGTATGTTTGGGGCTTGTAACAGTGCAGGTTTTGTTTTAAGACACTAGAGGTGCATTCACCTCCATATTTGAGGCTTCTTTTCTGCCATCACTAGCCCCAAGGATCTTCAAAGCTAACTTACATTTCGGCTAATGTCTTCTGGCCACAAGTTATAATTTTTTCCTTACACTGAATTTATACAAAGTATCTGATAATCACCTCCTTAAAGACTGTTTTGTGTCTTTGCCATGTCTTATTTCAAATGGATTGTCCTGGAAACTTCAATGATGTACATCCAAAAATGTTGGTGAGATTTAGTTCATACTCCATTACTGAGTTGGGGGGAGGGAATACTCAAGAAGGTGTTTGTGGGTTGTTTTTTGGTTTTCTTGTTAACTCAAAACCTCAGAATGGGGTGGTCTGGCTCCAGCAGATTTGGGACATACATGACTGGTGAGGACATCAGCTTTAGTTGAAAAATACAAAAAACCCAAAACAAACCTCTCCTCTTCCTGTTTGTGGGTATGCAACCCCCTTCTCAAACTACCCCATGAACTGTTGTTTCTTGCCTAATACCAGCTATTGGCTGACAGCCAGAGTTCTTAACCCACTCTTGGTATCTTCTCTGCCCCTTTTCCCCTCCACCGCTAATCTTGTGGCTCTATTCCCTGTACATTCCTTCAATTATTCTCAAGTTGGTGCCAACAATATCTCTAGGGAAAACTGTCAATATCCTTTCCCTGGTACCTGAGCCAAACTTTCACTTCTCTAAGGCAGTAAAGTTTCATTGCAGTGGGGGATTACTGGATAATGGAAAATCTAGGAACTTACTATTTGCCACATTTATGTGGCTAGGAAGAGGTCAGGAAGCTCTCCAGAATCTGTGCCCTTGGGTAAGAGGTTTAGGTCATAAGCACCTGGGCCAGATGTATCCTATAACTGACTTCAAGTAATCTTTTTGTCCATTACTTCAACAGGCTTCCATTCTGTACCAGGTTCCATAGATTCTTGCTCCAAGTTTCAGATTTGCTTCCTTGAACATTGTATTAAAACAAATCCGTTAAGATTAAATTTATAATAATCCTAAACATTTGCAAGTATGAAAGGCTGCAGTTGATGCACCCAAATGAATTTTGCTGCTTAGTGATAATCTGATCACTAAAGGGCAAAGTTAAGGTAATTTGAATCCCTTATCTATGGCCTTCTATATTGCCAAACCAGAAACTTACTCGTCAATAAAACACATTTCGTTAGTGATCATTAGAATACCGTACTCTGAAGTATACAATGGTTATATTGATTTTAGTAGTCTTTGTGACTATACATTCAGCACATGCTCTACTGATAGCATGCTGAAGATTATTTTATGTGCCACCAATTGACAAGTGTCATTAAACAGTGAACTTGTCTTGTTATTATAAACCTCTTAGGCCCAGATAATGGAGCTCTAGGAAGCGCACACAAAGAACAAAGGGGTATTAGCAAAGCATCATAGTGCCATACCTTGCATGTGGTGCAAATTATAAAAACCAATAATCTGGTGCACATGTTTAATGGTGCATGTGTTCAGTGTTTCATCTGCAAGTAGTATCTTCTCCAAATACAAGACTTCAGACATCAAGATTTGAATGAAAACAAATGTAAAAGGGAAATAGGCTGCTAACAGTTCAGTCACTTTACAAATTCTATCCCATGGACAAGTGTTTTCTTTATCTTAACCCTTACTCTGAATTTTGTGAATGTCTAAATTTCATGGTTTTTCTTTAATTTACAGAGGGTTGTGTTTTTTTGCTCTGGGAATACATTTAATTTAAAGCTTCAATAGCCTTAAGGAGTTTGTTTTCAAAACATGATGAGTTCTTGCTAAGGAAAAATGTTGATACTGATTGCAGATAGGCAAGAACTTAAAGGTATAGATTTGATATTGTCAATAAGGAACTTCAGAGTAAATTATGCTATTTGTACAATGCATCTAATTGCTGTCCATGTTGGCAACCAGCACCTGGACCTCTTTGGCTATGTCTACACTGCAGTTGGTGTGATTGCAGCTCAAGTAGGCATACCTATGCTAGCTTTACTCTAGCTAGAATGGATAAAAATATTAGTGGTGATGCAGCTGCAGTGGCTTCCCTGCTATTTTTAGTTATGCTAGCTAGATTAAAGGTACAATCACACCTTTTTGATTGCAGTGTAGACATGTTAATCCTGTTGAAATCTGCCTTAATGGTGTGTAGACAACTTTTTATCTACTTATCTGAATTTCAAACATCTATCATCCTCCTCTGACTGCATATTCTTATAAATCACATATAGAAGAGGGGAAGCACAAAAAATTGCAATGGACTTCCTTTTAACCTTTTTCTATGTAGTTTCATCCTGCTTCAAATCTATTTTCTTCTCTGGCTCATCTTACCTCTGCCCTAGAGACGCTACCAATTTCTGAGGAGGAGGTAAAAGAGGCTTTATGCTAGCCCATACCCTGGCTTCTATTATTAAATGGTTAGGTGCATAGTAGGACTCTTGCTGGCAAGAAGTGGATGGCAATAATTTATATAGCAGGATATAGCTATTTTTACTACAGATCTGTTCTTAACCTTTTTAAATGTATATAGTGCATTTTCTATTTTGTTTTCAACTTTAGAGTGTTGGCAGAGTTTGGGGAGGGAAAGGACAAACTTAATTTCTAAATCTCTTTCAGGATCTATGCGTTGGTGGTTAAAGGTGTTTAGCTTCCCGACAGTTTAGGGCCTGGTAAATCACAGCTTAATCGTATGTTTCAAAAACATTGATATAAAATTTTAATCATTGTTGAGTGAATCCAAAGGGACTTTGATTTTAGTTTTTAAAAGTGGACAAAAAACAAATAAGTCATGGCTTTTATTTCCTAGTGTGACTGTGAAATACTATGGAAAAGCTTCTCATGCTGCTGCTTATCCTTGGGAAGGAATAAATGCATTAGACGCTGCTGTTCTTGCATACAACAATCTGTCAGTTTTAAGACAGCAAATGAAACCAACCTGGAGAGTTCATGGTGAGAGAGCTTCATTCAATCTTATGTCCACCAAGTAAGACTTCTGGCTGTTTGGATACTGACTGAAAAAAATCCTAAATATTGCATTGTTACATTTAACTGGAAAAGTAATTTGAAATAATTACATTTTTCGTCCAAATACCTTTCTAAGGGAACTTCTATGGTACCATCAACATTTAGTATAAACTGTTGAATGCGGACCAATAGGAGGGCAGTATGGTCTAAAGTCATAAGCATTCTTCCTCTACATTTACACAAATGAGACACTTAGTATATTAATACAGATTTAATATTTACACAAACCAAATGTAGCACTTAACTGCCAAACTTGTCTAAGAATCAAGACACTAATGGTGAAGATGCTCTATTGGTATTACTGTAGCCATACAACTGCTTTGTAAACTGGAAACAACGTTTTTAGGGAAACTTGACCAGCTGGAACAAGATGTAACATGAGCAATAAAAGCTTCCCTTGATAAAGGTTTAAGGATCTTGTCACTTAGTTGAGGCAACAGCTAATAACCTTCCAAGGAACCTGAACTTGTAAAATGAATGTCCTAAACTATCCTCTAGTATTAAAATATATATTTTAGGCCTCTGATTAATGTCAAACTGAAGTATATCTTGAGACCTCCCTTCAGCAATACTTTGAAAGATTAACTTTTTTGGTGGGGGGGGAAGAGTAAGGCTAGGATTCCAGGCAGGCTTATTTTTCTTCCCCAGATGTTGCTAGCTTGCCAAAAGTACTAGGAAAATCAGTATTTTGTTCTTTCCAGTTTTGTTAATGTGTTATAGCACATCTTTAAACAGTTTTCTCCTGTGCTTTCTTTCTTTGAAAAAGTACGTATTGTAGTGCGTGCATTGCACAAATCTGCTTGACTGCCCACTTGCCAATTCCTTGTTTGAGCAAAATAACTTTTGCTGGCATCCATCCATTATTCTTATCTCCAAGCCTCTGCCACCATTGCATGCAGTGCTCTCCTCTTCTACTTTAGCTTATGTAGCATTTGGTTGCCATATCTTTCAGGACTTTCGCATTCTGAATCAGTATTTCTGTGTATTGAGACTACAGGATCTTGTTCACATTTGCCTCTTGATAGCCCTACCCTGCCAGGTGCCAGTTACAGTAAGCAATTGGTAGTGCTCACAATATTTTGAACGGCCCTTGAATTCAAGTGTACTAACACAAGGTGATTTCTTAGCTTTGGTTGGAGTCTTAATCATGCCAGCTATATTAACTGGCAGGTATGGTATGGGAACACTAGCAACAGGTCTCTTCCCACTGAAGTTATGATAACAAAAGATAGCTATCTGTTGTGGAGAGAAGAAATCTAATGTGTTGCTGAGTAAGTTGTATAGAACATATAACAAGAAATAACTTTATTCGTTAGCTGGCTTTTTCCGTTCCCATATCTGGACATGATGGACTGGTATCCATTTGTTTGAAGGAACATTTTCTGTTCAAACTTGGCTCAAATTAGGCTTTGTAAGAAAATAAGATTTTACAAAATTTAAAATCAATGGAGATGTTTCCAAAGAATGGCCAGAGTCAATGAGGATACTAGCGAGTTTGCTTCCTTTGTTACAGCAAATGCCAATTACTTTGCAATGACTAATTTAAACTTGTCAGTGTGCTGAAACAGGAGAACCTGAAGTTGACGGGAAGCCAACTGATCTTTTCTTCATTGTTCAAACTAGCAAAGCAAAATAGCAACACATGGCATAAATGATAAAGTAAACTTTCAAAAACCCCTAGAGTTTTTGAATCCAAGGCGGTCTTTGTAACATAGGTAAGGATACTATTTTTAAAAAGTTTAACTTAACACTACCAGTATGGCTGTAACCATGAGGAATGTGAAAATCAAGACGTATGCTTTTGTAACTTAAACTCTGGAGAAGTACTTGGCTATATTTAAACTAAGTGCTTACGTTTTGATCTGTGAACTTCTGTCACATATTCATTCATTTAATTTCTCTTGTTGTCCCAGCATTGTCAAGATTTTCGCAGTTTAGAATGTTTGCGGTGAATAGCAGGGGAGAACTGTAAATGCTACTTTTGCCTTTTTTTTGTGTGTATGAACTCAAGGTGAATAACTGAGTTGTCTCCAAAAGAATGCAGTGATACCAACCTAAGAAGCCTGTATACATGATATGTTGTGAAAGCTTCTCTCTTTTCAGCTGAAGTTGGTCCAATAAAAGATATTGCCTCACCCACCTTGTACACATGATACTCCTTTCTATTGCGCAGACTGCAAGGGGAAGTAATTGGGTCCAAATTCAAAGTTTTTTAAATGGTTATTCTCAGTACTTAGTGCTCAGCTGATGCCTTATTTCTAATACTTTTGTTTTATGTGTGCAGCTATAAATGAGGAGCTTCATAAGACAGTAAATAAGATGGCTTGATCCTTTGCAACATTCAATAATTGGGCTCTTCTCTTCTGTAGGTATAATAAAAAATGGTGGCGTGAAACCTAATATCATCCCTTCTTACACTGAACTAGAGTTTTACTTGCGTGCCCCTTCGCTGAAGGACCTTGCCATTCTGACAGAGAGAGCTGAAAATTGCTTCAAAGCAGCAGCTGTGGCCACAGAATGCAAAGTAAGAATTCTAGAGCTGATTCATTTATTTTTATCAGTTTGAAGTTAGGCCAAAATGGGAGCCTAAGTCTTCATTTATATGGTTTGTATCACCCTTACCTTTTTTAAAGCAACCTAAAATTTAGATCTCTAAGTACTAATCCGCTACTCTACTATGTGCTGAAAAAGATTTTGTTGCTACAATTCTAAATATTCTAGATTTTTCAACTGAAGCTTTCCCCAGTCTTATGCCATAAGTAAAAGTGTTCCCAATAGTTCACTCAGGTTTAAAAAAAAAAAAATTGTATCGGTCTTGACCAAGTCAGGACATCTTGCAATTTATCTCTAACTTCTGAGACTGTAGTTTAAAGTATAGCTAGTGGCTCTCTGCCATATTGCTGTGACAGAAACGTGTGTGTGTGTGTGTGTGTTCGTGTGTTGTGTTGTAAAGGGGCTAATTAATTTGTAGCCTCAATACATAGTGAGTGAGTTAGTGAGGACCAAGTGAAAATTCATGGAAGGCTCTTAATGAAAATTGCTTTCCCTACTGGCCTTTGCTCCAGTTAGAGAAGAATTTCAATAAGGCTAGTTTATAATGAAGGTAAATCAGCAAGGCCTCAGTGTAAACTCTGACCAAAGCCATTTCTCTGGCTTCCTTGCCTGTGTCTTTTCCAAACCACATGGCAATCTAGCTTCACCCAGAACCCTACTGTGGATGTTAAAAAGGGCTGTTATTATCTGGACAGAATTAGGCATGGGAGAAATCAAACCGATTGAGTCTTTAGTGATCTATCTAATGACTTGCAGCCCAGCTTGCTAGTTACAGTAGAACCTCAGTTATAAACGCCTCAGGAATGGAGGTTGTTCATAACTCTGAAATGTTCATAACTGAACAAAACGTTATGGGTTTCGGGTTACAACCGAACATTGACTTAATACAGCTTTGAAACTTTACTATGCAGAAGAAAAATGCTGCTTTCCCTTTAATTTTTTAGTAGTTTACATTTAACACAGCGCTGCCTGATTGTGTATTTCTGGTTCCAGATGAGGCGTGTAGTTGGGTCAGTTTATAACTCTGGTGTTTGTAACTCTGAAGTTCTACTGTACTTACAATGGGGGATCTGTTGAGGCAATATTATAAAGAGGAAACAAGCCTATTTAGGCCATGTCTACACTACAAACTTTGGTCGACAGAAAATGTATAGTTGCTAAATCTTTGTACCTGCTCAAGTGATATACTTATTTGGTTGCTTGTGTCCGTGCTGTGTGTACTCAGCAGGCTTGCTTGTATTGATGAAAAGTGAAGATAGATATCCCAGTATGCTGCCGTTCAGGGCAATGCCTTTTGGGAAACTTTCTCCGTGTGTTGTGGGGTAGAAATTAGTTGCACAGAGATCTCCTGGGAATTAGGGGTCAAGTTCCCAGTATGCAACTTCCTCCATCTCATAGTGCCATCCATTTCCCATAATTTTTGCGCCTTAAAAAAAAAAGTGCCACAAATTTGCTCAGCACTTCTTAGTGTCTGCCATCTCAGACAGAAGCGTGGAGCACACAGAGTTCTGTGCTGCTCTTGTGAACATTCAGATACAGGATACATGATTCTCCTGTATTTGCAGACCCACTGGAAGTACTGCAACAGGGGATATGACTTCTTTGAGAACACTTTGCTCAGAGACAAAGTGAAAAACAACTTAGTGGTGATCAGGAAGCAGCTGCAGACAGTGGAGCACCATTGTTGGACCCAAGAAAAAAGCAGTGAGTGGTGGGATTGTATTGTAATGCAGGTTTGAGACTATGGACAATGGTTGCAGAATGTTCAGATGTGAAAGGCAACATTCCTGCAACTGTGTGCTGAGCTCACCCTAGCCGTCCAACTCAGACCATAGACTTTAAGGTCAGAAGGGACCATCATGATCATAGCCTGACCCCCTGCACGTTGTAGGCCACAGAACTTCACCCACCCACCCCTGTAATAGACTCCTAACCTCTGGCTGAGCTACTGAAGTCCTCAAATCATGATTTAAAGACTTCAAGTTACAGAGAATCCCCCATTTACACTAGTTTAATCCTGCAAGTGCTGCAGAGGAAGGTGAAAACCTGCCAGGGTCTCTATCAATCTGACCTGTGGAAAATTCCTTCCAGACTTTAAGTATGGTGATCAGTTAGATCAGTGGTTCTCTCTCAACCTTTTTCGTTTGTGAACTGCTAGAAAATGGAGTTGAATGGAGGTGTAAACCCCTTTGGAAATCTTAAATGTAGTCTGTGGACCCTGAGGGGTTCATGGACCACAGATTGCCCAGGCTGTCTAGTGTCCCTTGGGACAATGGTTCTCAATCTTGCTAGCCAAAGACTGTTTCCATTTTGGTAACGCCCTCCCTGCTGTTTTGATATGTACAGATGCTTCTGATTCAAAAGCTCAGGAAACACAGGTGGTCAACAGCTGCAAACTATTAACTTCCAAATCATGTCTTACTTAAAAACCAACTGCTCTGCTCTGATTTGTATGTCAGTGTAAAGCAGTGGATGTCTGACAAATGCTGTCTATTTGCCCGGCTTCTTGCCCATAAAGTATGCGCTTGGTATTGGGTGTGGCAGAAGAACCTGAATACAATAGAATTGCTATTATATCCCCATATCTGACTTTTGCAGACCGAGTTTTGAGTGAAATCATCACCGCATGCTTCATCTGCTTGCAACTACACCCAGACAAACCCTTCAGGAATTTGTGTGGGTTTAACAAAGGGCAGAATTTGGTCCTTGACAGCATTTTAAAGCACATTGTGTTTTGTCCACATTTGGGCTAGAAGCTTAACCCAAAAGGAATGACTTGGCCTATGAAAAGGTACCATTAAATGGACAAACTTCAGCAAAGTTGATTCAGGGGCACCCATCTGCTTTTATGTGGGATAACTGACATGAAGCTGTTGCGAGTAAGATACTGAGCAAGGAGGCTGATGGCTGGATCCACAACCTTTCATCTTGAAATGTCGCAGTACACAAACTAGCCCTGCCTCTTCTGTGTGAGTTGAGGGGACTCCCTAAAGGACAGTGTACTTCAAAAAACTCCAGGAGTTAGATACAAAAGTATTGGCTTCCATGAAGCTGGATAAAGGACAGGATCGCCTGTTCATCTCAGACCCTGGGGGCTGACATTTGAATAGAAGATGGGAATCGCCTTGAAGCAGGAAAAAGCTAAGAAATCCACAGACATAATGATTTGGAATCATCCTCTGAAATGGCAGGGCTGGGGAGCAGGTGATGGCAGGAAGGGATGACAGCACACAACGGAATCTGCATATGTAAAGCCTGCAAAGTGACTGCTGCATTTTATAGCCTGCAGGTTAGGACAGCCTGAAAGCATGTGGCACTCCTGCTTCTGAGCTATGGCAAACCACCAAGGCCAGCCCATAGGTGACAAGTCACAGCCAAGAAGCAGGTGTTTGTGCTGTGCCTTTCACTCAAACTGAAATGTATGGAATGTAATGTTGCAATCAAGCTCCTCTGCTTTTTTCAGCAGCAACACCTCTTGCAAACAGTAACCACAATTTTACACAAGGTTCAATGCAGCAGATACCTGATGTTGATCTTGCTTGCAAATTCATTTTTCAAAATCATCATCTAAACTGTTGGGGAAGTGGTTTGTATTATCTGTTCTGTTTCAGGCATTTTGGCAGGAACAGAAATGCAGATCACTCATCTTAGTGCAGTGGTTCTAGGCCTTTCCAGACTGATGTACCCCCTGATTTGTCTTGCGTACCAAGTTTCACCTCACTTAAACTACTTGCTTACAAAATCAGACCTAAAAATACAAGTTTCACTGCATACTATTACTGAAATTGCTTGCTTTCTTATTTTTGCCATATAATTATAAAAATTGATTGGAATATAAATACAGTAGAACCTCAGAATTACAAACACCTCAGGAATGGAGGTTAACTCGGAAATGTTTGTAACTCAACAAAAGGTTATGGTGGCTCTTTCAAAAGTTTACAGCTGAACATTGACTTAATATAGCTTTGAAACTTTGCTATGCAGAAGAAAAATGCTGCTTTTAACCGTCTTAATTTAAATGAAACAAACAGGATTTCCTTACCATGTCAAATTTTTTTTAAACTTCCCCTTTATATTTTTTTTAGTAGTTTTACATTTAACACAGTACTGTACTGTATTTTGCTTTTTTTTCCCTCAGCTGCTGCCTGATTGCATACTTCTGGCTCTAAATGAGGGGTGTGGTTGACCGGACAGTTCATAACTGAGATTCTACTGTATTGTACTTGAGCCTGTTTTTCACTTGTGAGTCTTGTCTGAAGCCTGAGTCCCCCTGCCCGGGGCTGAAGCATGTAACTTAGCTTTGCAGGGTCCTCTATGGCTTGGGGCCCCAGACAGTTGCCTTGCTTGCCACCTTCTAATACCAGCCCTGCACATGTGATTTCCCCCTAAACTTGTCACACGACCCCCCTAGGGGTTGCAATCCCCAGGTTGAGAAACACTGATCTAGATGACCGGAGTACTCTCTGAAAGACCTCTGTGTACCTCCAGGGGTACGTGTACCTTGGTTGAGAACCTCTGAGTTACACCCTGAGCATGTACACAAGACCCACCAGCCATACACCAGGGAAAGAATTATCCACAGTAACTCAGAGCCTTCCCCATCTAGTGTCCCATCACCAGCCTTTGGAAATATTTGCGGCCAGCAGTCACAGATCAGCTGCATGCCATTGTAGGCAGTCTCATTATACCATCTTCTCCATAAATTTACCAAACTCAGTCTTGAAGCCAGTTAGGTATTTTGCTCCCCTTTCCCCTTTGGAAAGCTGTTCCAGAACTTGACTCCTCTCATGGTTAGAAACTTTGTCTAATTTCAAGGCTAAACTTGTTGATGGCCAGTTTACATCCCTTAGCGCTTAACTTAAATAATTCCTCTCCCTCACAGACATAGCAGAATGAGATCTGCATGGACAGTGGAGAAGCAAGTGGCAATAGCATTCTGGAACTTGCTATGCTAGATTGCTACTGTTTAGTGGGAAATTATTTTGGAGCTGGAAAAATCAGTGGTTGGGGTTTGTTGGAATTATTAATATTTGAAATTCTTAATATTAGTGTCTGAAACCACCAGACACAAATTTAACCATAATTCCTTTATTAAATCCAAAGGCCAAATAGCTATTTATACAATTGCTTTAAATGTGTAACTGCCTAAAAATAAGCAGTCACTACACCTAATACAGTAACAATATTCATAAGCATATGATCAATATACTTACGAATAGGCCAGAGGAGGGATGACCATGCATTCTGGTGTGCCCCAGAATGGTCAGGAAGGGTCTCCCAAAGAACGTTCAAATTTATCTCTTCAGAGATTTCAGTTAATTTCAGCTTTATCAAAAACCCAATTTGAAGCAGTTCATCCATCTTACTTTCCTTCCTCCAAGGCCTTCCTTTCTTATCTCCTTCCCCAGTCCTCCTCGCTTAGCAGTAGAACCATGGGAAGATTTATGCTTGTTTCTTTTAAGACCATTTTCCTGTGTCTTATTGCAGCTTTTCACTTACTTTTTGGACCATACATCTTTCCCACACTGCAAGCAATATTACTTATTCTCATGACCTTCTACTTCCTGATTTGGGGCCTTTTCCATACTAGCTACAAACCATAAAACAGATATTTTCTTAACTTACATTTAGTTAACTTTAACTATGCCCACATGGCTATTGTCATACAAGTATGTAGAGCCATTAGTCATCTCCTGCTATGGAGGACTTGATTTTTGGCAATGTGCAGGACATAGTGGATGGATTTGCTGCAGTGGGGTTCCCAACCTGCAGTGAGGTGATAGATGGCGTACAAATCCCTATTTTGGCACCGTACATCCTTGCCCACACAGTGCATCAGCAGGAAGGTCTACTTTGTTACGTTTATACAAGCATTGTTGGATCACTGTGGATGTTTAATTGATATCAGTGGGAGCTGGTCAGGGAAAGTGCATGACATTCATATTCAAGAACACAGGACTGTTCAGAAACGTGCAAACAGGAACTTTCTTTCCTAAGTGGTGGGTTACAGTTGGTGATACTGAAATGCCAACAGTGATTCTGAGGGATCCAGCCTACCCCTTGGTCTCTGAGCTCTGGAAGCTGTACGCTGGCCACTTGGACAGCACCAAGCAGGTGCAGAAACCAGTTGACTGTGCTTTTGGTACAATGACGGTACGTTGGTGGTTGTTACTCACTAGATTGAATCTCCATGAGAAAAATATTGTTATGGCCTGCATGACATCTGTGAGGCACAGGGGAAAAAGCTGCCAGAATGGAGGGTTGAGGTGGCTGAGTTTGAACAGCCAGACACAAGGGCCATTACAAGAGCTCAGTGTGGAGCTACATGGCTGAGGGAGGCTTTGCAAGAGCATTTTAATGCTCCGTTACAGTAGCGTTCTGTGCCTGGGCCCGAAGCTTTGGGTGCTGTTAGGAATTATGTAGTGCTTGCTCTACCTTTATTAATATAGCTGGGTGGTTTCCTGAACCTATAAGTTCTGTGGTGCTGTACATTTATAAGCATTGGGTTCTTTGATTACTGATATGCATTCAGAGGTGTTTGTGAAAAAATGATTTTATTTAAAAAAAAAAAAGTTTTTCTGCACTGTTTCTGCCACTCTGTGCAGAAACAGGCAATGCAATACAAACTTTTAAGATAAATAAACAGAACAGAATTTTAAAATATTTGTCTATTTCAGTGCACAAATGTAATCTGTTGTGGCTACATATACACTGACCTGTGAGAACCACAGCTGGTATATGTGAAGCTGGGTTTTCCTTGCTGTCTCCCAGCATGAAGTGGTAGGGATAAGGCTGCAGCCTGTCATGACCTGTGATATGCTGGAGGATGTAGGGAACTGCTACCATGAAGTTCTCCAACATCTGCAAAGGGCAGAGAGCCTGGGATTTTTTGACTTGTCTGGCAACCAGGGTCTGTAGCAACTGAATTTGCTGACTGAAAAGACCCATTATGTCCTGCTCCATTTTTCCTCTCCTTGTCCTGGGTCTTTCTCCTGTCCACTCTTTCCTTCTCCGTGCCATCTGCCATGTTGCCCATCCAGGTCCTTTGTTCCCACTCTGGTGCAGCACTGGCTTGCAGGATCTCACTGAACATGTCCTTTTCTTTCTCTTTGCCATTAGAATTGGGTGTTTTGTGGGTGTGGAAGGGGCATACTTCAATGCCGCAGCAGCTGCTGATAAAAACTATATCATTGGATATACCTTAACAGAAACGGAAAGATACATTTCAAACTCCCTTCCTTTTTTCCCATTAAATACTTTTAATAAGACATCCTTAATAAGACTTAAGCTTTGGAGCAACTCTGCACAGCCCCATTCTCCAACCCTAGCCATGGTAAGTGTAGCCTGCTGGGAGGGGGGAAGGAATCCTCAGGAACAAGAACACTTCAGCCCTATTGCGTGGGTGTGAGTAGAGAGCAATGGCACTAAATATTTCCCCGGGCAGTGGTGGTTTTAGTGGATATCTCACTCCTGCGTGTAGAAAAGGAGCACAGCTGCTACTGGTGTTGTGAAGCTGCCTGGGTCTATATGCCACTATCCTGTTTACTGCAATGGTCTCAGCCAAACTCATTGTGGAGTGGCATGGGAAAGGGTACTGCAGGGGAAGAAATAAGGCTACAGTTCCTAGAAATCTTTGGGTGAGGATTGTGGCGTATGTTCATGAAAATTTTAATCCAGATATCTCAGGAAGATACAAGGGACAGTCCTTATGTACATAATCAAACTGCTCTGTATGGACTCTCTGCATACAAGGGAATGAAAAGCAGATACCAGCTATACAGTAACTCCTCACTTAGTCGTCCCAGTTAACGTTGTTACGTTGCTGATCAGTTAGGGAACATGCTTATTTAAAGTTGTGCAATGCTCCACTATTACATTGTTTGGCTGCCTGCTTTCTCCAAAGCTGGCAGCCTCCCTACGCCCCCCCCCCTCCCGCCCCCACAGCGCCTCCTGCCCGCTGGCAGATCCTGCGGATCAGTGCCTTCCCCTGCCTGGAGCAATCAGCTGGCTTGCGGCATTTGAGGGAGGGGGGGAGGAGCGAGGACTCGGCGTGCAGGCTTCCCTTACCTCCTGAACACCGCAAACCAGCTGATTGCCCCGGGCAGGAGGTGGGGGGAGGGCAGGGGAGCCTGCGCACCAAGTCCTTGTGCCTCCTAAACGCCGCAAGCCAGCTGATTGCCCCAGGCAGGAGGAAGGACTCTGCACACCTCCCCCTGCCTCGTGCCCGCAGCAATCCGCTGGCTTGCGGTGTTCAGAAGGGAGGAGCGGACGCAGGGTGCGAAGTAAAGGGGGAGAAGGTGGAGGGGAGGGGAAGAAGAGGCGGGTCAAGGGTGGGAGCTTGGGGGGGAAGAGGGGAGTGCGCAGGCTGAGGGTTGAGCCCCCCTCCCCCCCTGTGGTGCTTTCAGAGTAAGGGAAGCTGCTGCTGCTGCGCAATGTGCTTCTCCTAGCCTACAGAACCTTCAGCCTCCTTGCCTGCCCCATCTCTAGTGCCAGTGGGCTGTGCCTGTGTAGGGTAAGGCAGGGGCACCTCCCAACAAATGATTGAAGCTGGCTTGAAAATCCTGAGTGGTGACGATCCTGACAGGGAACACAGCTCCAAAGTGATTAGGGGAATTGGTCATCTAATAACTTGCTATAAAGAAATTTACCAAGGAAAAAAGAGCAAAACAGTCTCTAGATGTGTTTTTTAGAGTTCAGAAAGTTCAGCAAGAGGAGCACCTCAACCAAGCTTCATGCTCAGCAATGATGATTGTAGTATTAAATTGCTTGTTTAAAATGTAGATAATGCCTTTTGTCTGGCAAAAAAAAAAATTTCCCTGGAACCTACCCCCCCCCCCCTTACATTAATTCTTATGGGGAAATTGGATTCGCTTAACATCGTTTCGCTTAAAGTCGCATTTTTCAGGAACATAACTACAACGTTAAGTGAGGAGTTACTGTACCTCTGTTTGTTGTATCACTGTCTCTCCTTGTATTAGTAAAAGAATAACTAACAAGACATAGGTATTGACTTTGGGTTGGGCTGGGTGCCATCTTTAAATTTAAATGTAGGGAAAAATGTATGTTTATCTAAGGTCCCTTCCCCTTCATCTGGCTCGTCTCTACTTTGGCTGGTGACACTCTGTTGGGCTTCTTCAAGGTATCCATGGTGGTCTGCGGAGTGCTTGTGGGATCTGTCGGAGATGGCATACAGCTCATGGTAAAACCAGCAGGTCTACAACTCAGCACCAGATCGATTGTTGTCCTCTCTGATCCTGTGGTTTGCCTGGCACAGTTTCTTCACTTCCTGCTGCTGATCCCTGTCATACCCCTTTGTCTGCATCCCCTATGCAGTCTTTTCTTAGATGTTCACCTTTGTACGTTTGTTTTGTAGCTGTGCTTGCACAGTCTCTTCTCTTTCCACAGGCCCAGGAGATCCAATATCTCTTGTCTGGAGCAGACAAGAGCGCGTCTATTGCATGGAGCCAACATGATCAGTTGTGTGCAGCTGCCCAACAAAGGAACTGCTAGGTGTGCTCACCATGCTGGCCAATTAGGAGGAGGCATTTCAAAAATAACTGGGGTATTTTTGAGGAAGTGTGTAGTTTCCAATCTCTGTGACCCTTGGGCAATGGAATTGACCATTATGACCACAAAGGTCATGGATGCAGGGAATGGGGCATTGTCAGGGTCGACACAGCTCAATCAGTGTCTACACTCGTGCTGTGTCAACCTCAGTAGCATCACTTTTTGAGGTGGGGAGCATGGTGGTTTTACTGTTGTAATGGGGTGCTTATTTTGGCTGAAGACCAATTTGAGCATAGACACATACAGAAATAGGACAACGTAAGGCGACTTATGTTGAGCTAATGTAGCATAGACCAGGTCTTGATAACTTCTGTTTTCTAAAGATGCTTTCCACCAGGATTCTTGCTCCTGGAACTTGGCTTCCTAGTGTGAAACTGTCAGAACTCCCCAAACTTCGTTTTTGGTCCAAGCAGTAATTGACTAAATGCTGACCGTCAAAGGCTCTCTCCTTTTGAAAAGAAAATGACGCTCTTAAACTTTGCTCTCAATATCCGTAGGATATAAGAAGTAAATGAAGTTTTGATTTGTTTAAAAACATGACATTTTTGGTTAAACTTAGTCTTGTATTGGTATGGAAATGTAACCATTCTCTTTTCTTGGTGAGGTGGAAATCAAAGGTGGAAGGCATGACTACTACAATGTGCTTCAGAACAAGAGCCTGGAGAAAACTTACATAGAGAATGGAAAGGAGCTTGGAATGAAATTCCTTTCAGATGAGTCTTTTTTGAATGGTCCATCAGGTAACCATGGAACTTGGTTTTTATCTCATTTTTGAGGTGAGATCTCCTAAAGGTTGCTTTGAGTATTAGCTGACTTAAAATGTCAGAACTTGATCAGGATTTCTTATTAACTGCCTATATTCCAAATGGAAATGTGGGGAAGAGGGGAAATTAAGTTAAGATAACTTAGTTCAGTAAGGAAGTCAAATGAGTAAATCACACTCTTCAACTATATTAACCCATACTTTCATGTTGATTACTGCAAATTTGTTTGTGTAGGTGAAACTCTAAGTTCTAAAGATGAAAGGCAAAGTAGTGCTTTTTTTCTAAAAATTCTAAATGAGACCAAAATTCCCAAAAAACATTTCTATCACTGACGCCCAAAATGTGTCGAATTTAATGAGGAAATGCTGGGGAGATTCTCCCTGCTGAGTCTTGACTCTCCATCACAAAACAGATGGAATGCCCAAAGCTGTTAAATTTTTTTGGTCCATAAGGGCAATGGTAGCAAGAAAGAGCATGAATTCCCCACTAGTGGTATTCACGCTTCCCTCCTGATCTTAACAGTTGCCTTCAGAATCTTCCAGTTTTGACCATGGTCAGCAAAGGAGCTCCCCTGCAAAAGCTGCCCCTCTATAGCTGCTCTTGCTCTAGCTTTTCTTCATCCCATCCGGCATTAATGGCTTTGGATAACTTTTACTGTGTTCCTCTTGGCCTTCATTCAGATTGGTGGGTCCTTCACAACTTTTTGTGTTTCTCTTTTGTGGTCATGGTGGGAAATGGGAGAAACCCAGGAATTCTGACTAGGGAACTGGCCTCTGGAGACCTTGAAACTCAAGTTTTTCTATGGCCTGGCCTTTATTTTGTGTATCGAGTGTTTGTCACTATTTATAAAGTCTCTGCTTCTTTTAAGGTAAGAGGCTTAATGACTTAAAGGTTCAATGTGGATTTGATATATTCTTTTAGGACAGAGTTTCCCAAACTTGGGATGCCACTTGTTCAGGGAAAGCCTCTGGTGGGCCGGGCTGGTTTGTTTACCTGCCACATCCACAGGTTCGGCCGATCGCGGCTCCCACTGGCCATGGTTCACTGCCGCAGACCAATGGGGACTGCAGGGAGCGGCGGCCAGTACATCCCTTGGCCCTTGCCTCTTCCCACAGCCATCACTGGCCTGCAGTGGCGAGCCACAGCCAGTGGGAGCCGCAATCGGACAAACCTGCAGACACGACAGGTAAACAAACTGGCTTGGCCTGCCAGGGGCTTTCCCTGAACAAGCAGCTTCCCAAGTTTGGGAAACACTGTTTTAGGATATCTGGTCTCACAATGGACAGAGAAGGAAGGCTGCTCAGTTGCTTCTGCAATGTCTGTACATCAGAGAAGTCAAACATGCAAATCTGCTTGCAGGTGTTGCCCTAGAAGGTTAAGCATTTTGAAGAATTACTCAAGTACCTCAAATTGCAAACTCCAATACTCTGCTTATCTGGCACAGAACTAGCCTCGAGTGAAGGAGAAACCCCTAAGTGTGAACCTGATCTGACTTTGACTTGGTGCATTATGACTTTCAGTGCCATTACCTGATTCCCCTTACACCTTGTGGTGTAGCTTCACTACAAGATCTTTTTTATTCCTTCAAGACCAACAGCTTCGTGTGCAAGAGGCCCCAACACTTGAGATGATGGCATACTTCGACTTGTCAGAATGAAGCAGAGCCTCAACATAAGAGACCAAGGCAGGTTGCGAGGCAGCCAGCAGTTCTCAAAAATATCCCTGTTAAAAGCTAGGACTCCATAGTGAAGTTTCTTGAAATCTTTGGATTTTCCCTCCTCCATTCATGTTAGTTATCATCTGCCTCTCTCACACTGGGTTCCATTATATGCTCAATAATCTGACCAAAGTTTCAGTATCCGCTTCAAGGCACACTTCTGCCCCTTTAGTAGTTGGACCTCTTGGTGCACTTCTCTGTTGAAGTTGGCACAGCACTGTGGCCACAAAGGCTGCATTTCCACAATGGAGACTACCACAAGCCAAAGTTAATGTTTCCTGAATCAAATTTGACTACCAAGGCAGCAACTAGAAAGGTCAAGCCACTTGTGTGACAGCAATCTGATTAGTTGGTGGCAGAGGCCTGTTGCTTGGATGCACAGTGATCAGAAGACTTCTGATAGAAATAGTATTCTTCTATTGAGGAACATAAGATGGTGAAAAGAAGGGAAAAATCTAATATTACCCAGTCTTTGCAAAAGTTGTCTGACCACATGGTTTGAGTTGATGGTGTCTCAACATCTGACTACCGTAGGCTCCTCACAGATTTCTTTCTAAGTCAGTAGTGAAATGATCTTCAGAAGATGGATTACCATTTACCTCTTTGTCAGCAGCAGCAAGAAAGATGCCTATAGTTCTGCTCCAAAGGAGATATGCATAGGAAATCTCTTATGGATCACTTCTGATGTGCTGGGGCAAAAAGTACTAGGATGTCTGACAATTCCATATATTCTTTTAATGATCAGAAAAATAAAACCGGCTCAAATTCTCAATCTGATTTGAGCTAGGCAATACTAGCACATAGAACTCCTGGAGCCTCCATTTTGTCTCCCCAGGTCTCTGAATTGTTGACTAAGAAGATGGTCTGACAGTCTGTGCCACTGGACCTTAAATGCATCTGATATGTGCTATGCCAAAACTGGGGTTTATTCAGCACACACTACTAAAATGGGAAAGGCTCATTGTGTGAGCAAGAGATAACAATGTTTCTGTTCTGCTTCCCTTTTGTCTATTGTGGACTACTTGCTCCACGTAAAGCCTTATGCTTTCTGTTCTCAATGTATGAGATGAAGATTGCCGAAAAGAGACTTGAGAATCTATCTCCTTACAAAGGAAAGTTGTAGTCTTTAAGACTTAGTGGTGAATTGACTGAAGGAACTAGTAATGCCTTCCTTCCGGTCAAAGACATGGATCTGTCGGTGCTTGATAGAGGTATTTTTTGAGTTTGAGAGAACCCTTTATTTAATCTGTCATAAAAGACAAATTTTCTAATTCCAGTCACAGTGATAAGAGTGAGCAGTGAGTTCTAATAAGAATTCCTCTTTTTTGCAAATTCTTCCCAAAACCTCATTCTCACCAGTGGGAAAACTAGACTCCATATATGGATAGGACATGTCATTCAGCAAGTAGGAAACACTTCATAAGATCAGTATGAAGGGAATCCCATTTCCAATCAGCACCTGTCTAAATCGCTTATGCTGTGTATTGAGATACTATGCTTACCTCAAGATGTTGGAACTCTTGTGTCGAGCGGTGAGACCTCACTGCTGGCATGTGTCTAATGTTCCCATTGTAAAAATCTACAGGACTGCTATGTGGCATCTTTACAAAATATTAATCTACAAAACATTAATCTGACCTTACTTTCCGAGGGCTCTTCTGTAATCCTTGTTTCACTAGAATTCCTCAGCCTTACTTTGAGTTGTACAGTTAGCTTAGACTCCCACAAATGAGAATAGATAGAAGCCACACCAAAGAAATTGCTGCTTACTGTGGTATCAAGTTCTTCAAGAATGTTGCGTTAGTATATTCACACTTGAGGGATGGCACCAACTTGGTGCTACTGTTTTCTAGAAGGCTTCCAAAGCTCAGCAACTAGCAGATCTCTGCAAGTGCCTAATTGTGGGCACAGAGCCTTGGGCAGAGTGGTTCTAGAATGCTCGTATATCTCCAGTCATCTCAAATCCTGCCACTAACCCCAAGGAGGAACAGATCTCTCTAAATCTTTGCACTTACTGATCTGTGTTAACTTGTTCCATGTGCACTTCTGTTAAATAGAAGTGCAAAATCAAGCTAGTATTGACTCTGCTTTGTTAGTAACATGACCAGATATGATGATCTAGACAGTGATACTGTACTGTTTTACTACAGTTCAGGTGTGTATCCCAGATTTTTTTAATTGTCTTAAAAGATGTACATTATAATACTTGTTCACTGAGCAAGCTTCATTGTCTCTTCGTAGGTTCCACTGACTTTGGGAATGTTACATATGTGGTTCCTGGAATTCATCCCTATTTCTACATTGGCTCAGATGCATTGAATCATACTGAGCCATACACTGCAGCTTCAGGTAATTGTTTTTGAAGTGAACAGGGCTCTAATTTATAGGTGTTCTTTGAAACTTTAAATATAGAAGAATATCCACTAACACTTTGATTAAAGCGACATTCAGTAAAGTACTAGTCCTTAAATATGCCTCATACGGTTTTGAAGAATGTCATCCTATTTTACTTTCTCTCCTATAAAAGGTTGCCTTTATAAGCAAATAAGTAGTAAATGTTGCGTTATAGGATAGAAATTGAACAACTATTAACTAGCTTGCTAGAAATTGTTTGAAACTAATGTACACAGATTTAAGTAACTGATAAGAGGGTCTATATAAAACATTGGTTTTGATCAGTTAGTATTTACTATAAATTAACCAACAGTAATCCACCAAAATACAAACACTTGGAAGAGCTGGAGATGCAGAAGATTAAGTGCTTGTCAAGTTGGGCACTGGTTTTGAATCCTGCTATGGTAAGCCTGTAAAGTTCTAGGTGCTCAGGTATTACAGTGATCACATAATAAGTACATAGATAGCAATGGTATTTATTCAGTAAGTATTTCAAAAATTGACTGTATGCTCTTAAAAAAATCAGATGGGATCAAAGAGCTAAACAGTTGTTCCTCAATCAAAATTGTAACTTTTAAAGGCTGAAACAGCCATAGAAACTAAAATTGGCTGGAGAATACTTTTCATATTTTCCAAATTGAAAACTGAGTGGTGGTAGGTGTCCCATATTTAAGGTTGAAGCTAGCTTCCTGTTAGAAGCCTGACTCTCTTTCAAGTTTGTGCACACAGTTATTCAGAAAGAAATCTGATCTTCCTGAAATTGTACATGTTGCATCTTAATTTTCTGGGAAGCTTAGTTGAAAATCAGGAAAGGAATTTTTAAGTTAAGATGGTCTGAAAAAATACCCAAGGTTAACTTTTTTGAAAACTCTTTAAATTGAAGTTTCTCTGATACGGCTTAGTCTAAAAATCTCCTTTTTGTTTGGGCTCCCTGAGATGCTTTTCAGTATTTTTGAGAGGGTTAGCGCATGATGCTTAAGAAATTTTTGCCCTAGCTTAAAATGTCTTAATCTTTTCTGTTGCTGGCTGGGTTTTTGAAACCAGGCTAGATGCTCTGGTTCTGACTCACTGTATGTTAGCAGCATTGCCACCCTAGCCATTCCAGTCATTTGTCAAACCGTAACTTAAACTTCTTCAAATGCTGGTCCCTATGTGTATTCCACACGTGGGCATGCGTGCTCCCGAGACCAGGAAAATCTTGCAAACAGTATCCGTTGGTCCGCATCTTTGCCCTAGTTCTCCTCTTGCTCTGCACCAAGAATGTAAGGGGAAGTGCGGACCAACTGCCTCTCAGTTTCTTCCTGCTGCATGGCCTGAGTCAAAATCCTCCAGTGTCCAAAGGTATCTTTGCATCAAGTTTGTCTTCATCTCTGTGAATATAGTTAGTGATTTTTTTTGTATAGTTAGTGTAGCTTATTTTACTCACCCCAGTGACCTTATTTTGTCTCCCCTTTCAGGAATAGGACTCTGCCAGGAATTCTGGGATTTGAAAACTGTCTCCTGCCCCTGCTATGTCCCATTCAGTGCTGCCTTTTCTGCCTTGGAGAGAGGCTCATATCTCTGCCAAGTACAGTATCTGTTGCCCAGCCCCACCCTGAGGAGAGAATAGCATTCAGACTGAGGAAATACCTCATGGAGGGGAGGGAACCATGAGACCCCAGTCAGATCCAGGCCAGGGAGTCTGCCTCCTCTACATCATCTGGAGACCTCAAGCAGTGCCCCTCTGAGCGTGAGCTCTCAAGCAAAGCCTGTGTCAAGGTTCTTCCCCCACTCTGAACTCTAGGGTACAGATGTGGGGACCTGCATGAAAACCTCCTAAGCTTAGTTTCACCAGCTTAGGTTAAAACTTCCCCAAGGTACAAATTAATTTTATCCTTTGTCCCTGGATCTCCACTGCCACCACCAAACTCCAACTGGGTTTACTGGGAATCATAGTTTGGACACGTCTTTCCCCCCCAAAAATCCTCCCAACCCTTGCTGGGAAAGGTTTGGTAAAAATCCTCACCAATTTGCATAGGTGACCACAGACCCAAACCCTTGGATCTGAGAACAATGAAAAAGCATTCAGTTTCCTTACAAGAAGACTTTTAATAGAAGGAAAGAAATCACCTCTGTAAAATCAGGATGGTAGATACCTTACAGGGTAATTAGATTCAAAACGTAGAGAATCCCTCTAGGCAAAACCTTAAGTTACAAAAAAGACACACAGACAGGAATAGTCATTCTATTCAGCACAGTTCTTTTCTCAGCCATTTAAAGAAATCCTAATTTAACACATACCAAGCTAGATTACTTACTAAAGTTCTAAGACTCCATTCCTGGTCTATCCCCAGCAAAAGCATCACACAGACACAGACCCTTTGTTTCTCTCCCTCCTCCCAGCTTTTGAAAGTATCTTGTCTCCTCATTGGTCATTTTGGTCAGGCTTTAGCTTCTTAACCCTTTACAGGTGAGAGGATTTTTCCTCCGGCCAGGAGGGATTTTCAAGGGACTTACCCTTCCCTTTATATTTATGACAGCCTGGCTTAAAGACACATTATTTCAGGCTTCTCACAGGTATATAAACAGGTCCCCCTCTAATCCAGTGTCCAGGAGAAGGGATTTTTTTTTTTTTTTTTTTTTTTTACTTCAAGTTGGGTGAATCTTTGTTTGCAGGTCCCAAGAATTTAAGTTGGCCTAGGCCTTCCAACCATGAAGGGAAAGCGCACCAGAGCAAAGCCAGTACCAGTGCCGACTGCAACCTCTAATAAGTCGAAGGACCATCAACTGCCAATACCAATGAAGAGCTCCAGACAGGACTCTCTACTCAGCAGTACCCAGGCAGTCCCAAAAAGACACACCGTATCTGTAATGGCACTGGATCTGGCAGAATGACAACCGGGACGCCTTGTACTCCAGGAAGAACTGTGACATATGCTACCACAAAGGATATCTTAATCTTCCTGGTCCTCCAATCTCCTCTACTTTTAAGCCTGGTCCTTATGAATTACATATTTATCCCAGAAGACGAGGTTCAGGTCAACACCTGAAGACATCACTCCCCTATTTCATCCACAAGCTGGAATTTACTCCCAGTATCAGTGGGAGTAAACCACTGGGGCTAGATCTGGTTGTCTTGTTGGCTGAATCAGATGCCTAAGACTAACAGTCAACTCCTCAACTTAGGGAGGTTAGCACAGACAGGGCTTCCAAGAGAATGTGCGTACCCAGTGCCCTAGGGTGCACCCCCCACCAACCTTTGACCCTTCAGATTGGCCCTATTGGGAACTCTGGGACCCTTATGCACAGTACCCCACATCCATGTGCTCTACCAGAGACTCACACTGTCCCTTTCTTTTGGAGGACAGCAGCCAGCTCTGCAGGATACGTGGAAGAGGAAGACTATGAATTAGATCCACCGTGCGGTACCCCCAAGTATATTATCTTCCTCATCGGATGAGGCAATTGCCCCATCTTCAGCCCCCTCCAGTGACCATAGGCAATAACAAGAACTATTGCAAGAGTGGCAGCAGAGCTTCAAATTCTGTTAAGGAAGTTCAGGATACTCAGCCCAAGCTCTTGAGCATTCAGCAGCTCACCAGACCCAATTGGGTAGCACTCCCAGCAAATGAGGTCATTCTGGAACCAGTTGGAGTGGTATGGCATGCACCTGCAACATGTACCTCTATTCCTAAAATGGCTAAGAAGCACGACTGTGTCTGCGAAATGAGCAGAAATCTTGTTCACTCACCCTGACCCCAAACTCTCTAGTAGTACAAGCAGTTATGGAAAGATAAAGGCAGCAACACCCCAGGGCTACTCCTTCCAATAAGGGAGCTAAACATCTTAACCTTCTGGGGAAGAAGGTATTGACATCCACCAGCCTCCTATTCAAGATTTCTAACTACCAGGCCCTGTTAGCGAAATGATTTTTATGAACTGTTCAGTTACTAGATTTCAAAGATGAAACTCCTCAGGAGAGGGCTCAATTCCCCAGCCCTTTGTTGAGGAAGGTAGACGTGTGTCTGAAACCTCTCATTCTGCAGTGGATGCAGCTGATACCTCCTCAAAATCTATAACTGCAATAGTAATGCTGTGGGAGTCATGGCTCCACTTTTCAGGATTCCCGAGGGAGGTTCAGAATAGCATAGAGGACTTGTCCTTTGAAACCAATCTCTTCAATGAGAAAACAGATGAGTCTTTACACTTTTTAAAAAAAAACAAAAAAACCCACACACTCCAGGTCAACCTTTTCTTCCCTGGGCACCTATATTCCGGCTCTGAAGGGGAATCACCGCAAACAGTCATATAAGCCAAAAGCTCTTCCACAGACTTTCTACCACCAGTGACCCTACAAACCACCTTGCAAGTGACAAAAGGGTCCAGAGGCCAAGATAGGCAGGAAACAAGGAAATAAAATGCCAAAACAGTTAAGGCAGAGTTAAGATTCAATTGCATCATTTATCTGTATGCATTCCAGCATGGACCCTTCAAAGCTTTTTATAAAAACGGAGTGGCAGAGAGGAGGGTGGAGCTGGTGATGTGTGCAGCTGGATGCGCAGGGCTGGGAATGTGGGGCAGAGCACTCTACTGCATTTACTGTTAGATGTAGCTGTACTGAACGGTGGAGGGATTAGCTGGAGCAGGTTGGCACAGCTGTCACTGTGATATGTAGAATAGTGCCTGTGTACCTTGAGGGATCGACTGAGCCTCATTTAGTTCTGAGTTTTCTAGGCTGCGCTAGTAGCAGTGACCCCCAGTGGTTTTATCGTGGGGATTGTCAACATGGGGGGTTCTGGCATATGTGGCTCTAGGGCTTAGTGAAGGCAGTGTGTCAGAAGGAGCCCTCTGGGCAAGGGTGAAGGAGTGGTAACGTTTGTCACCCAAGCTAAAACTGAGTTTTTTGCCTTAGCCAAAATGTCCTACAGTTGTCATGTGTTCTGGTTTCAACCCATTCTGGATACAGTGAGTGTGTGTGTGTGTGTTGGGATGTCACTTGAGGACAGCGGAGTTAAGGATGCATTGCAGTAGTGGCATGTACTGTAAACTTCTATTTTCTGCTTTTCAGGTTTAAAGTTGTCACCCCACATTCTAGAAGGGTCGGAGGCCCCACTGGGCAGCTTCAGCTCCTTTAATGAAGTGTTTGGGCATTTATTTTTAAAGCTGTTTTGCTCTCTGCTTTATTGTGGAGCTTATCATAAACCCTCTCCAATCCCTTCTGCCTAGCTTCCTGTTACAGGTTTTAAAAAAAAAATACACGTACTGACAGGATTATATGGCAGTGGGAAATAGACGGGATCTCTCAATTGTTCATTTCCAGGCATTTTACGTTTGTACTTTTCTACAAATAGGACTTTCTGTAAAAACAAGGAATACTAGTTTTAGTTAGATTTTGCTAAGACCTTGACTTTTTTAAGGTTGTTCTATTTCCAATAATATTAATATATTTGAATGCGGATGATACTAAACTGGGAGGAGTGGTAGATATGCTGGAGGGGAGGGATAGGATACAGAAGGACCTAGACAAATTGGAGGATTGGGCCAAAAGAAATCTGATGAGGTTCAATAAGGATAAGTGCAGGGTCCTGCACTTAGGACGGAAGAACCCAATGCACAGCTACAGACTAGGGACCGAATGGCTAGGCAGCAGTTCTGCGGAAAAGGACCTAGGGGTGACAGTGGACGAGAAGCTGGATATGAGTCAGCAGTGTGCCCTTGTTGCCAAGAAGGCCAATGGCATTTTGGGATGTATAAGTAGGGGCATAGCGAGCAGATCGAGGGACGTGATCGTTCCCCTCTATTCGACATTGGTGAGGCCTCATCTGGAGTACTGTGTCCAGTTTTGGGTCCCACACTTCAAGAAGGATGTGGATAAATTGGAGAGAGTCCAGCGAAGGGCAACAAAAATGATTAGGGGACTGGAACACATGAGTTATGAGGAGAGGCTGAGGGAGCTGGGATTGTTTAGCCTGCAGAAGAGAAGAATGAGGGGGGATTTGATAGCTGCTTTCAACTACCTGAAAGGGGGTTCCAAAGAGGATGGCTCTAGACTGTTCTCAATGGTAGCAGATGACAGAACGAGGAGTAATGGTCTCAAGTTGCAGTGGGGGAGGTTTAGATTGGATATTAGGAAAAACTTTTTCACTAAGAGGGTGGTGAAACACTGGAATGCGTTACCTAGGGAGGTGGTAGAATCTCCTTCCTTAGAGGTTTTTAAGGTCAGGCTTGACAAAGCCCTGGCTGGGATGATTTAACTGGGAATTGGTCCTGCTTTGAGCAGGGGGTTGGACTAGATGACCTTCTGGGGTCCCTTCCAACCCTGATATTCTATGATTCTATGAATGCCTTGCTGTTATACAGATTTTTGGTGGCTAAATTTTTAACCTGAAGTGGTGTTTTGGTTTTACCACAGGGTCTCAAGAAGCACAGTTCTACACTCTGCGTGCAGCAAAAGCTTTGGCAATGACTGCACTAGATGTTATCTTCAAGGCAGACCTGTTGGAAAAAGTCAGAGAAGACTTCAGACAAATGACACTAAAAGAGGAAGGCCACTTAAATGTAAGGGAACAAGGCAAAGAATCTGGCACTGGGGCAGTGTGTGCAACACGTTAAACAAAACTAAAGCCTAAATACTTTCATGTTAATGGAATAAATGTTCTACTTGAATCCTAAAGGAGGCAGGACAGATTTCTCAGCGGGAGGAAGGTTGATTTTTTTTTTGCTGTTTTTTTTTTAAGAGGGATGTAGGGAAACCAAATGATCTCATTACTTTCAAAAATATTTCCTCTTTAAAAATAACTACGTAGTTTGTAATTTTGCATGCTATAAAATGATGCATGCTTTTTGAGTCTGGGTGGTTGATCCATAGTGACAGACAATTGGTTGAATGCTTTTGCACAGTAGTTCAGTCTACAGCTACAACATCCACATTTGGGGGTAAGATGGCAGAACCATATAGAAAAACTCACCTATTAAAATATCCTAAATACATTGACCTGTCATGGTAAACCTTTTGTGGGGAAGGACTGGAGGAGCCATATGTTAAAATCTGTACAAGATGTATAACAATCCCATCCCCTAGCCAAAGTACAAACTTTCAGGGGAAAGTAACATACCAGAGGGTAAATCTGTACACTTGCACCAAAATAGGGTGCCTAAAATAAAATTCTAAATACTTATGTAGATGCCTAAATTGGTAGCCTTATTTTTCAGTGGTGCTATGCTCCTAGCATCTCCCACAGAACTAATTGGAACTGCATGCTTCCAAAAATCAGGGCTTGCTCATAGGAGTTCAACTTAGGACTTGTCTGCAGGAGAAAGCTGCACCTGTTTAAAGGTGTCAAATTTTTTTTAAAGCCAATTCAGTTAGACTAGTACAAAAGGTTTCATAAACACTCCTTGTATTTTGGTTTAACTTAAGTTTAATAATCTGTTTAAGCCAAACCAAAATAAGTGTCCACACAAGATTTTGCTTAAGTTGGTTTAAAACCATCTGCCGTTTTCTCAAACCCAGCATCAAGTTTATTTTTTAAAAAAAAATTATTTATTTTAAGTCTTCACCCTGGTGCTGTCATACAGAACTAGTCTCCCCAGCTCTCCTTCCTGTCAGTTTCCAGTCACGTGTCATTGAAAGACTAGAATTCAACACTAATGTAACGAAGCAAAGAGAACAGCTGTGCAAAATGGAATGTATCTGAAAGACTAATTATTACATGTCTGACTTTGAGAATTTTTTTTCCTAATGTTGGACAATGGACTTACTCTTTTATATTCCCCATGTACTTAGTTTCTCTGGTAAATCATAGAACAGTGATTGTCTGTTCAGGACTTTCTGGAAAACATTATACAAAATTAAATCACAGAACTTTTGTATTCAAAATGCTGCATGTAAGTGTTTGATACCGTTTAAAGCCAACTGGAAGCTAAGTCCCATACAATTGCATAGCAAATGAACATTTTCATAATCATCTTGTTTAAAAGTTACTTAATAAATCTACCACGTTTTCTTCCTAGAGCAACTTCAGTACCTCTGCTGATCTTACACATTATAATGCAAAACTTCAGTATAATATTTACATTCTCTAGTCTAGAGTACATGCATTCTTTTCCCTTTGATCTTTCAGAAATTACATTTTAGGCTACACTATACAATAGTAGGCCCTGGATTTCTTCAGAGCTTTATAAAAAAAATATTGTAGTATCTTTGGATAACTACTAACACTTCAGTCACGGTCATCAATAGTCCATGGATCCTTTTAGCTAACAGTATTTGTCCTTGGATTAATAGAAGACTGATTCTTCATCTTATAGCCAATTAAGATCTTGCTGGTATCCAAGATTTTACAGGTTTTGGATCAGCAGATAAAAATAGTGGTTTCCCTGAAGTTCTTCAAGAATCCGTAAGCCCCACTGTGTCATAAGGATGTACAAACCCTCATCTCACAGCATTCCCTTTGTTCAGATGGAGAGAATCCCAGCCCAAACCAGTTAACAGTTAAACATAAATGTCTATATTGTCTGTAGCCTTTAGAGATGACAATGCTGCTCTCCCACTTGGTTCATAAAATGCACCCTGATGGGACCATATGCTCTAACTGGAGGTTTCCTTAATGGATAAAACTGAAACCACTCTCCTGGATCAAAATTGTTTAAAGTATTGGGGAGGCAGCCGTGACAGCAGATTTATCTTGTGGTCTTGTGCTGATCAACTGGAAAGGAAAAAGGTTCAAGGAAGTCCTAGATTTATAATATCTTGCCCCTTGAATCTTGGCTCAGATGTCTACATGGAAAACTATTCCTGTAGTGGAGACTTCTGATAAAACTTCAGTGTGGGGGGAAGAAAAACCTAATGAGAGTGCCAGCTGACCATCACACCCTTCTTCTGGATGTTTCTGGCCCCTTCTAGGTGAGTTACCTTACACAGTTTTCTGCATGTGTGCAGAGACATGATTCAAACAAATCCCTGTCTCCTTCTCACTGCTTCTCTCCTGATTAGAGAGGAAAAAATTAAAAATGCTACAGTGTAAAGCATGTGGAGTATCCTAGCTCTGTGTGCCCAAACCTTTGAAGTCAGAAGCCTGTCCTGACACTTTTATTAAATTTATTAAATTTTATTAATAAACTTTTATTAAAAGGGAATGCTGTGAGATGAGGGTTTATTAAATTAATGCTTTAAATTCAGGATCAAAAAAGAGTGGAAGATGACTAAGGGAGGAATTTCATGTTCAGATACAAACTGTTTTGATATTAGCACACTCATGAAATTTAAGACTGAAAAGCAGGTTTATTGCATTTACTTTAACTGAGTTTTTCTCAAGTATAAAAATTCTAAGAGAAACCCACAGAAAATAGTAAATGAAGTAGAGCTATGTGTATTCCTCCAAAGCACCCAATTATCCTCTTTGAAGTGGTGTTTTAGCAGCACAAGTGCTGTTTTCTAACCAAGTGCAAAGTAGGAATATTACTGGGATATGGAAAAATTCTGATCTAGGTCTCCCTCAGTCTCACTGGGTGATGCTGTTTTGCTTTAATTAAATATTAATTGGAGCAGAGATTTACAATGACTATAGCCCAGGGGTTAGAGTGCTCACCTGAGTGGGAACAGATCCTTGTTTAAATCCCTGCTCCTCAGGCAGTGGGGACTTCAACTGGGGTAGTCTCCCACATCCTGGCTGAGTACCCTAACCACTTGGCTAAAGATAAGGGAGGTGGATGCCTTTTCTTTCCCCTACCCTCCCAGCTGTTTTGTGTGAAGTTAAATGGCCTCTGAGCACATCTACTGGATTGGGTCCCATATACAACTTAGGTGCCCAATGCCTATCTCACTTCTGGTTCATGGGTAACTATATGGCTTAGATGGGATATTAGACATCAGGATGCCTCAGTGAAGCAGCAGTGTGCATGCCCAGATGCAGAAACATAGGCACCAGGGAATTTTCACTACAAAAACTTACATGCTGAGCAAGTTTAGGCACCTACGGGGTTTTGTGGTTCACAGTGGTCATTGACTACCTATCCTCTGTGGCTATTCTTACATACATCATACAAACTTTTGTGAGAGGAACAGACTGATCCAAAGTCAGTTCAGAACCGGACACTAAGCTAAGTATGTCCATGATAGAGAACTAAATATCAAAGCTAGCTGGCATGTAGTATGCTACTGTGTTTTCTTTTGCATTGGTCTTTGTTAAATTTTGTCCAAAAGTTCCCTAATAGGGTTTCTTTTCAGTATTGATGCATCAGCCCAGAGATGAGTAGTACAATTTTTCCTGTATTTTATATGGTCCTGTGGCTTCTAAAGTTAGTTTGTGAAAAGTTTTTGTTTTTACTTTCAGTGCATTTGTATGGTTTTTCTCTGGTGTAGAATCTTTGTTTATAGTATTGAGCTTTTCTTCATGGTTTTTTTTTTTTTTTCCTACTCCCCTCCTGTGTCAGCTATCTAATGTTTGTCTTGTATGATTTTTTTCCTCCAATGCACTACATAGATTTTGATTTTTCTCAGATAGGAATATCCTGATGCAAATTTTCTTCATTATGTTACATGAATGTCCCATCTTCAAAGACCTCTGTATTCCCCAACTTCTTTTCTAGAAGAGCTATGGAAGTTAGTGTCATTCTGTGGTAGACTTTTTTTCTGTCCTTTGCAGCTAGGACTGCAAAGAACGGAAACTTTATCTCAGAAGTTTCAATAAAGGATCTGTTGATCTTTGAGATATGTATGTGACAGGTCAGCTGAGTTCCTTAGAAAGCTTTGGCAGTGTTGCTTCCTTTTCCCTCTTCCTCTAGGATTCATTTTACAGGTTTTGGCCCAAAGGCATGCATCTGGGATCCAGGTGCTGCTACTAACCCATGTTAATGGGAGCATCTCATCAGATTAGCCCATTAAGGCAACTGTGTAAAGAGAAAGGGTGGATGTAGCTATGCTACCGGTTGATGTTGACAGCCTTGTTTGGTGTTTTGGCCCTTCTCAAAGTTGAGGAAGGGCAAAATAAATAGACTTTAATCTTTACCTAATTATCTGGAACGCTGCTGTGATACATAAAAGCCAACCTGCTTGTGCAGGCCCTCTGACAATATGGTTCCTTTCTTTCCCAAACAGATAGCTGTCGGGCTGAATAATTTGTGAAGCCTCTTTTACTTTGAATTCTTAAAATATTTTTTTATTCTCTCTGGCTGTCTCGCATCAACACTTGTGTCCCAAAGTGGATGTAGTTAATGCTGTAGAATAATCATAGTCAACATGCTATACAAAAGTCAGTCAAATGCTAAAATTGCAGATATTTCCATTCATTAACATCTTCATCAAACATGCACCTGTTGACATCTGCTTCATTTGCTGGAATTGGATAGTGACCGTAGTATTCAAAATATTTGATTTTTAATCTTGGGGTACAGGTTTCACTCCTAGCTTATGTAACTTCAGTTTTCTCTGGAAGGCTGTACTGAGCTCCCTGAGTCCTAGAAGTATAGAACTGGAAGGGACCTTGAGAGGTCATCTGGTGCAATCCCCTGCACTGAAAGCAAGTCTATATAATAACTAGACCATTCCTGACAGGTGTTTGTCTAACCTGTTCTTAAAAACCACCAATGATAGAGATTCTACAACCTCTTTAAGCAATTTGTTCCAGTGCTTAACTATCCTGACAGTTAGGAAAAACTTCCTAATGTCAATCCTTAACCTCCCTTGCTGCAATTTAAGCCCATTGCTTCTTGTCCTATTGTTAGAGGTTAATGAGAACATTTTTTCACCCTTCTTGTAAATTATTTACTTCAACTTTTATGTTCTTCTTCAGACTAAAGAAACCCAATTTTTTCAGTCTTCCTTCATAGGTCTTGTTTTCTAGACCTTTAACCATTTTTGTGTTGCTCTCCTCTGGACTTTCTCCAGTTTGTCCACATCCTTCCTGAAGTGTGGTGCCCAGAACTGGAAACAACACTCCAGTTGAGCGCTTAGCGGGGAATAGAGTGAAAGAATTACTACTTGTCTTTCTTGCAACACTCCCTTTACATCCCAGAATGATGTTTGCTTTTTTTCCCCCCAACAATAATACACTGACTCATATAACCACTTATAAATCTGTTCAGTTACTTTAGAATAATCAAATTAAGATACCAAAGTAGAGTATAAAGGAGGAGGAAAAATCTTCATGCTTTATTGGCCTTCATGGGTTGTTTTTTTTTTTGTTTTTTGGTGGTATCTCTTTTAGAAATAGTTGTAAGTTGTCACTGAGGTATGAGAGAGAGTGTGGGTGGAAGTAATACCTTTTACTATACCGACTTCTGTTGGTGAGAGAGACAAGCTTTCGAGCATACCAAGCGCTCTCCCAGACTTGAAGAGCTCAGAGACCAGCTTTTGAGCTTACACAGAGCTCTTCAAGTCTGGGAGAGCGCTTGGTATGCTCGAAAGCTTGTCTCTCTCATCAATAGAAGTCAGTACCGTAAAAGGTATTACCTCATCTACCTGGTCTCTCTAAGGTCCTGGGACCAACACAGCTACAACAACACTGCATACAACAATTGAGGTATATGTAATTCATATGTCTGCTGCCCTATTTTGTGGGTAAGTGGGGGACCTTTTGTTTCAAGTGTTTGACACATTTCACTAACATTGGATTCAAAACCACCTACATTAAACAATGAGTTGCAAAGACAGCGTGATTGTTTCTCCCCTCTGCTCTCCACCAACTGAAGCACAGAATTAAACTTCTAGTTCTTACAGGGATTTATTTGTTCTACCTTCTCTACAGTGGGTTGGGTTCAAACAACCGCTGGTACCCTTTGCAGTTTTAAGCCTTTTTTTGTTCTGCAGACCTGTCGACTCTACTTGAACCTGTAACTTGACCTCATTTTTCTAATTTTGTATGATCTGTACAGAACCAGTTTTCTTTCGGCATTTAGTTCACACAGATTATGATGTTCATTTCCTACTTGTGTGCATCCTATTTTCTGCAGCAATAATAAACCAATTTTGAAAGAATGAATGGACTTCAGGGCAAGTTAAGTGTAGGCCTGATTATTAATCTGTGCACACTTTATCCTGACATGATGCTAATGCACAAATGTAGCAATAACACTTACTTCTAAGCCATCTGCAGAAGTTATTCTCAGAACTTTACATCTGAGCCCCAACATTGCAATATTATGTTTTGATGCTTCCTGGCATTTTGCATTATGATATAGCATTAGTATAGGATGATGTTTGTTTAACATAACATTGCAAACCTTACAAGGCCATTTCAGTATGTGATTTTTGTGGCTCTAACTCCAGTACAATATCTTCTTTTCTTTCCCCTCTCCTGGCAGTTCCTTTAGAAGTGGGGTGGGTGAGGAATATTTCTCCTTCCCCCTCCTCATACTGCTTTTCTACACCTCTGTTTGTTTGTTCCCTGTTTGGGGTGTGTGGGGCAAGGATAATTGTGTTCAGTTATACAATGTGAAGGTTAATTATAGACCAATGCCTAAATTTTTAGAAAATTTTACCCGCCAGGTGGGTGCCCTAAGCTACAGAGTTAATTCTCTTGCCGCCCCAATGAGTGTGCCACTGTGGATAAATATTTAAATACACTCTGGCTGGCTCAATGAGTGACTCTAGCCTGGGGGTTAGACCCAGGGTCCAGCCATCCTGGTCCAATCACTCTATAATACATAGTGGAACAGCTTCAACAGGACAGACTGAGGGAGCCCTTTACACCCCAATCAGACTATCCCATAACTCAGTGGTTAGAGTATGCTCCTGAGAAGTGGGAAACCACAGTTCAAATCCTCTTTTCCCCATTAAGTATGTGTGGAGGGGAACTGAAGGTGGGTTTCCCATATCCCAGTTGAGTGCAGTAGGTGAAAAGTTATAAGGTGGGCTCCTCCTCTTCCAGTTACTTTTGTGTGGAATGAGGCAGGTGCCTAACTCATTCCCACAAGAAATGACTTAGACACCTAAGCCATCTAACTCCAAAAGAAGGGTTCTTTTTCATGGATCACTCACAGATAGGCAGGGTCAACGCCCAACCCTCTCCTTGGCATTTTGCATTGGCGAGCAAAAGTGGCTCCCCACCTAGCCTGCTGACTCTTGTGGGTTACATTCTAAGGTGCCTCTCCCTATTCATTGAATAGGAGCTTTGGCATCTAACTCCGGCTTTGTAGATTGCAGTGTTGTTTCTGTGACTTTTCTTGGCACCTCAAAGTGAGGCATTGCAATGCTCAGAGTCACAGCGCCTAAGACCCTTTGTGGATCTGGGCTTAAGTGACCTGGGAGCACAAGTCCAATTGACTTTCAATTACCTGTGCTCTTGAATCACATTGGCATTTTTGAAAATCTCATGTGATGTCTCTTTTCTAGTTTTTTATTGCTATAACTGCTTCCTCTTTTTCCCCCAATTCTCTGTTTACACTTTATTCAAAGTACCCTCAGTTTGAAAAATATTGGAGTATCTTTGGCATAAATATTCAATTATTCAAAATGCATTAGTAGCTGACTGTAATTATTTACTTGAAGTTGAATAAATGTGACACCTAAGTGCAGCATATTTATATTAAGGTTGCAGGATCCATATAAAACTCCTGTGATGAATTTATACCTCTTCATGTCTAATAAGCTGCAGTGCTCTGATAAATATCCATCCTAGAACTTGAGCAAAAGATGTGCCTAGAAAGCAAAGTAGCCTATGAAACACCTCCTAAAGAGAATTCCTCCTTTCATGAAGCTGTTTTTGAGGAAGAGAACCTTTGTATGTTACAAAACAGATACTTCAGCTGGTTAGAAGGGTAGAGTATCCTTTCATCAAAGCTTATTGTATATCAAATAGGCTCTTTACTTGTGTTTTCTAGTAAATCATTGCTGTTCTGCTATCACTATTGTTTTTGACTGTGCAATAGGCTTTTAATGATGTGCAGCGTATTCAGTACATGTTAAATTCTTAAATAAAAATAAATTCGTGTGTTTAGTGGCTACAGTGGTTTGAGTACTTATTGTTTTGCAGTTTAATAGCTCAGAATAAAAAACAAAGGTGGCAGATGAATGTAATTAAAATAGTCTTGTACTGTTCTCCTACTGGTCAAGTCCATTGGAATACTTGTTTGGCTAGGTGCTACTGTGCATTTGCTGACTGAGTTTTGGAAGGTAACTGATATACGCCTCCATTCTGTAACAAATATTTTGTGTGTGGGGTAGAGAAAAGGACAAACCACATCTGTTTTAAGCAGGCACTTGCAATGTATGCCTAGCAGCGCTTTGTACCACCATGTTAAGTACAGGTTTTTATTATATCTCTTGCTTTTTTTTGAACTAGGGTCATGCTTTATCTTTAGATATGATCCAGATAAATCAAATGTTTGGCCTGTGGACTGGCTCTGGCCTTCTAGGCCCTCTTTCAGGTCATCATTCTTCAGTGATCCATAGCTGCCTGCCCTGCAGATACCTCAACAGGGCTCAACTTCTCTCCATTCTCTCACCTCTCAGGATAGTGCCCTAACTATTGAGCTACGGGATATTCTGATGTGGGGCTCTCTCAATCTCTCCTGATGAAGCTGTTCCACTGAGGATAAATAATTGAGTCATTGGAGCAGGGGGACTGGACTGGATGCCACCTTCCAGATGGGTGCAGAACCATCAGGCTCCAGAGTCATTTTCTCTCTGTTCCAGTGACTCTAAGTATTTATCCACAGTGGATAGACAACCCAGACTTAGGCATCTATATCCAAGAGAGGGTGGGGCTTAGAGGACCCACCCCTCTCGTCAGTATCTCCCAATGACTATCTTGGACAGCTCTCCACCTAGCGTTTTGGCTTTTGTGAATCGTGTTCTAAGGTACCCCTCTCTCCCTATTCATTGTATTGAAATATCCGTGCCAAACTCAGGCTTTGTAGCTTACATTGGTGGTGTTGTGATTTTTCTAGGCACCTAAAAGTTAGGTATTGCAACACTCAGCATCACAATATATAGATCCTTTTGTAGATCTGGGCCTCTGCCCAGAATAGGGGCTCATGAGGACTCTGTTCCCCACACGGCTTCACCATCATGGGATGACAAGTGAGAAATCCTTTCCCATGTTCAAAATACTCCTGGTGTACTGAGAAAAGCCCCAGGAGACGGTACTAGGTCTCCTAAAGCACTCAAATGGCTGCTAGACAGCCTGGAGGAGCAGGCAGGCATTCCCACAAACAGTATATTTGTCCCCTTACCTGTCCTTGGTTGAGTAATCCTCAGAATAAACAGTTTGTTAGCTCACTCCATATAAAGTGCCTAGGGAACTACCATATTCATCTCCCTGTCTGCCCCAAAAAACAAAAATAAACACCCAACCCTGCATGAATCATTATCTTCCCCCTCAAACGATATACTATAGAGTTTCCTCTGAGGACCTCATAAGACCGGTGGATGTTAAACTAAGATTTTATATATAAACAAAGATACTTCATATGTTTTGGGAACCATAGGTTGGTACAGTAATAGCACCACCCGTGAAACAGTCACACTTTCTAAAGGAGACATCCTTCCAAAAGATTCCAGAGGCCATAAGAGCAAGGACACACTACACAGCAATTTCAAATCTTTGCCTGTAGCAATTTAGAAGGCAAGTATTCCTGACTGAGTAAGGAAAGCCTAGTTGGTGGCAAACAAGTGGCTTGTCTAAGGATACAATCCTTACGGTTAGTTGTGGGTTCACCATCTTATCAACCTTTGGCAGTTGTACATAAAATATTATTTCTTGACAATTTTCCTGTGTCTTCATGTGATGTGTGACAGGAGTAATGATTCAACTCAATAGCTACACGAAGGCATTGCTACACCTATTTATAGCAATAAATCATACCAAACATATATCCTGTAGATCCAGGTTTACAAATGAAAGGCTTTTTAAGGAAACATTTAGAGAAATTAATATCTGAGAATGCAGAGAGGCCTCCTTCCTCACTATCAAATCCAGTATAGCAATCCTTGCTAATCACAGAAATGGTATTCACGAAGAGACTGTTTCCCTTAGCGAAAGAAAAAATCTAGAAGCGAGGTTCCCAAAGAAGATTTCAATTCCTTTTCTTCCAAAACCAATGAAATTCTCACCATGACAGTAGACAAGTGAGCATTTATATGTAACAGCTAACAATTCCTGTACAAGACTTCCTTTTGACTTACCCTTTCAAGCCAGAGTCTTTAACAGCTGATAGTCATCACAGCAAAGCTCAGGTTGCAAGCTATGCATTCCATGACCTCATCCTAATCAGGGTCTTGTCCAGAGAAACGGATCTACTCATCACTTGAGACCTGTTGGAAAGTATTTATAGCTGCCAGTTGTTGAACATCAAACACTCTATTGCAGAGACCTGCTCTTCCCAGGGTTCAAAATATGCATGGTTCTAGTCATATCTGTACTACTGTAGTAAAGATTTGAAAAGACCCAATACTGCATTGCATCAGTTGTTTCCCAAGAGTCGCCAGCCATAGCCAATTATCTCCATCCGCTAGGATTGCTGGTACTAGACACTGGTATCATCCCCTTAGGAAGATTTTTACAAAACAGGTCTCCAGACATTCCTTATGAGGACATGGAACACTGCTGCCACTGGGCACAATGCAAAATTGGGTGGCATTCCTACCTCATGTCTGAAGGTAGGGAGTAGGTAAGTACAAACATGCTGAATACCAAAACAATTTTCACACTAGACCTTGCATATGTATTCTGGAAGCAAGCCTTGCAGGCTGGGGAGCATATCACGAAGACAAAACAACCCAGATTTATGGTCCCTCACATAGGAAAAAGGAAAGTATCTAGTTCTCTCAAGATCACACCTTATGTTGTACATATTTCCAAAGTTGGAGTTCACAGGTATGCCCTGGGGGTGGAGAAAAAAACAGGAGCGACCTAGCAGGTTTTCCAGGTGAAGGAGGAGTGATTGTGACTCTTTATTGTATGATTGCTTGCTAGCTGTGTGCCTGCTTGATTGAAGTTTATAGTGTGGTCTGTATTGGGGACTGTATCCTGAGCCTACTGGCCTGCTAGGCAAGGTTGAGAGCGCCCTACTGAGGCACTAGTCTGCCATCCTGTGATCCCTAATCCCTTTAAGATGTTTTGACAAAGAGACAGGGCTAACTCAGAGAACAGGGGTTTAAAAAGCCAGCTCCTAAGCAACTAGAGTAGCTAGCAAGTGAACAGGAGTAGGAAATGGGAATTTTGCAAGGGAGTTTCAAGATGGAGCATGAGAGCCAGATGCACCTAACAACCATACTTTGAACTCAGGCTAATAAATTCTGCGTGCACACACACGCAAAAAAAAAAAAAAACCCAAAGAACAAACAAAACCCTGCAAGTGTAAAAATAATGGCGGCAGAAATCCAGCAGCAGAGTGGGACTGAATGCAGCATGTACAATTACCTGCCTTATGTGCAGATAGCATAGGTGTGCATTTGGTGCAAGCAGCTCATGGCCCTCAGAGACCTCGCACTGAGGATACCCCTCTAGCAGAGAGGATCCCTATTATTAGGAAGAGACAGGTAATAGTAATGGGGGATTCAATTACTGGAAATGTAAACAGTTGTTTGTGATGACTGGGATAACTGCATGGTGAAACAGTTGCAGATCTCTCAAGACCTCTAAATAGATGCATGAGCAGTGCTGGGGAGGAGCCGGTGGTCTTCCTTCTGGCCAGGTCACTATAGTTTGCCCCTTCCAGATAACAATGTTCCTCTGGACAAACAGTCTCAGGCAGTTTTCTGATCCACTGCGACTGTACCACTTCCCCAGCGGGTGGTAGGGAACCTCAGGCCTGCCCAGTACTCCAGGATCCAGCCCAGGGACCCTATGTCTAGTAACCAATTACTTGGTTAATACAAAAACCTTAGCTTTAAGTCCCTTAACTCTGTATTTGCTGCCCTTTGGAAAGTGGAAAAGTTCTGTGACCTGCAATGTGAGGAGGTCAGACTAGATGATCTTGATGGTCCCTTCTGGCCTTAAAGTCTATGAGTCTGTGTACTAAGCTACAACCTACTTGGCCTTGAAATTCAATGTATTAATTGCTTTTATGTATTGCTTGCAACAGGTCTAATTCTGATAAATGGTGGAACCTCTGCTACAGGCTGCCCTCACGGCAGGTGTACAGTCTGTGTTCTACCCTTGCTTGGTCTTCACTTCTCCTTGCACTCAATGCTGCCATGTGAGAGAGTATGAGAAAAGTGAGCCTTAGGGACCTGAAGTCTGCTAGTTCCTCAGACCTAAGCAAGATCTTAGATCTGCTCAGTGCAGATTTAGCCATTACTCTCAGACATGAGGCAGGTGTCAGAGGAAGTGTGCTGGGACTTGGATTGTTATGGGGTGATTTTTTTTGATGGAGAAGGGAAATGAGGAGTCAATGTCTTTTCAGCCTCGCTTCCAGTTATTTTACCTGTTTCTCTGACTGGTGCTGCCTCTAGCTACTTCATCCCTGCTGTTCCACCTGAGTCATAATTTAGCAAGCAGTTGCAGTGCCCATCTTGCTAAAAAGTGACAGTTTGTGGCATTGTACATAAGGGCAGCCACGCTTTCAAGATTTTTATTAATTATGTAGCTAGGTGGAAGCCTTCACTTTCTCCTGGCTGTTAATCCAGAAATGTTAACAAGCACAAAAATTACAAGTGAGCAAGTATCAGTCAAAGCTTCTCCCACACACCCCACCAGTGCATATCAACCCAGATGTAGTGAGACCACTATGAATATGTAGATACACAAACATCCAGTTTTCTTTTAATCTGTATCAGGAGGTCAGTCAAGGATCTAGGCAGATGCTCTACAGTGAAGTAAACAATGTAGCTTAAGGGAAACACAGTTTTCCTTATTTTAGTATCCTTACTGAGTGTTAGAAGAAAATGGCAACCATCTCTACTAGGGCCTGATCTTGTGAGGTGCTCAGCACATTTTTAGATGAAACCTAGTGCTTAGTCTCAGATTACTGAGCATCTTTGACTCCCATTAAAACCAATGAATAGGAGGATATTTAGCCTGTTGCAATATTGAGCATCTGGTAAATCATCAGGAAGTTGGGCTGAATTACATTGTAAAATGTTCTTCTAAACAGTGGGAATGAGGATTAGGACACTCTGATGGGGTGCCACTCACCACATTGGCAACTCTTTAGGATATCTGAGTTCTAGAGTTTAGCTACTTCCCCGATGGTGACTGCAGTCAACTGTCCAGCCACTTTCCTGGTGGCCCCAGCACCTTCTACACCCTCACCTCAGGGCCTCAGCCTGCCAGTCCCAGCAGGCAGCAAGGAGCTTGAGCTCCCTCTCCCTCCATCCCTCCTGACCAGCACTGCTCTGTCTAGGGTGCTACCTTCTATCCACCTGCAAGGCAGCCAGTCTGCCCTCCTTGAGCTCCAGGGTGTAACTGACCCTGCTCTGCCCTGTGTTTCTTTTTATATGGGCCTGATCGGCCCTGATTAGCCATTCCTTGCAGCCTCTCTCTAATTGGCTGCTTCCTGTGAAGCTTCCTTAGGGCTCTATTAGCCCTTTCCCTGCCAGTGTGGGGCAGACGCCCTATCAGACACCTAGACAATCTTGGATGGAAGCTTAATACATCTTCTCACTTATAGTTTCAGTCCAGGCTTCTTATTACAGTCCTGGCTCTGAAGTCCTATGCCCTTTCAAACCACTAGTGTCAATAGGAATTAAGGGCATTCAGGATTAGGTCCTTGAGCAGAAGAGATACTATGCATATTAATAAATTCATGGAGATACAGTGTTAGAATTTTGGGGAGAAAACACACAATGCCATACATATGCAAAGATTTTATTATGAGTTTGAGTTTTCCTAGAAATAAATTAAAAAACAAACAACTATTAGCCTTTATGAAAACGAGTGATCTTATGCAAAAATGTACATTGGAAGGTTGAAAACCAAAAAACAACTTTTTTTCTTTTTTTGATTATGAGTCTTAAAATCAAGCGCTGTTCTCATGGAAGAAATATATTTTTATACAATACAAACCAAAAAGGCACTAGAGCTGAAAATATAACCATATAAATAAAGTAGCAATATAAATTCAGATTTGTGATTTGGACAATTTAATTGGAAAGATCCATGATGGGAGAGATTTTCAAAGGCACAAAAGGCAGTTAGGTGTCCTATGAAAATCAGTGTTAGTTGGGTACCTAACTCATTTGTATCCTTGAAAGCCTCCCTCATTACTATGTGGTCAGAGGTCAAAGAATTGTATATTACTATTTGGTGAGCCATTAAAACATTTAAGTAATGGTTCAACAAACAAACCAGTTACTGCTTATGTGTTTAATTACGCTAAAGAATTAAAATATTTGCTGTGTTAAGGTTTTGCAATCCTGCTTACAAAGTGTCAACCTAAGTATTCTAGTTGTAACAATGGAAACAATTGTTCCTGATAACACTGAAGGGCCGAGTACCTTACTGTGCAAGTAATACCGTTGAAATCTATGGGACTCTTTGTGGAGTAAGATACTACAGTATTCTGGTCCTTAGCTTTTCAATTGCTCTCTCAAACGTAACATTTTTCCCTTTGTTCAGTTCAAACTATGTCCTTGTAAGAAAGTAATTTCTTTATTATCCGGGAAAGCTCTTAAGAGTTAATAAGATAGCAAAATAATATATGTATGTATACAATCTGATGTAGAATTTAAACAAAAATCACTGCTGACATACCAGATATGTATCTGTTAGTGACTTTAACATTATACAATTTCTTTTCCTTATACTTGGATGCTGTGGCTCCATATATCAATGGAGTAGTGCTCCATTTATATTTTTTCAGTTCACAATTTCCTGAAACAGCAAAACTTGTGAACATTTTACAATAGTTATTTAATTTACATATAAAAAATAAACAAGTAACATTGTTCAAACATTTTCTGTGTCTATAACTAATATAGTGCATAGAAGGTCAAAACCAACCAGGCCAAAACAGAGTTCATTGAGGAAAAGATCCAGTGGTCATATAGTGATAGTACAACTACAATACAATCCTGATAGTGGCTACAAGTCCAAAAGACAGGAATGTATGAAACAACATTTTCCCTGCACACACACACAAACCTTTTCTTTTACAATTGTGGTTGCTTTAAACTTCAAGTCCTATTACCCATCCACATTTGCTTATCTACCTACATTTTTAAAGATAACATATAACCAATTAACTGTAAGAAACCTTGAATTATCATTTTTGTAAGGGCCCCAGGTGTGATTGGGGGAAGGGAAGAAAGGTTGGGTCAAATATTGTTATTTACCTAAGCTATTTAGCAGGCGTGACGTTTTCTGCCTGAAAATGCTGGTCATAGACGCACATAAATGTAGGCTTGAGAGATCATCTTGTCCAGCCCGCCCTTCCGCCTCTCTCCCTGGCAGGAACAAGTATATCTAGACCGACCCTGACAGATATTTGGCAACTTGTTCTTACAACTTCTAAAGACAGGTACTCCACCACCTCCTTGGAAGTACTGGAGTACTTAACAATTCTTACAGTTAGAAAATTTTTCCCTAATATCTAACCTAAATCTCCCTTGCTGTAGATTAAACCCTTCACTACTTGTGCTATTTTCAGTGGACATGGAGAGCAGTTGATCATTGTCCTCTTTCATAGAATCATAGAATATCAGGGTTGGAAGGGACGTCAGGAGGTCATCTAGTCCAACCCCCTGCTCAAAGCAGGACCAATCCCCAAATAAGTCATCCCAGCCAGGGCTTTGACAAGCCGGGCCTTAAAAACCTCACAGGAAGGAGATTCCATCACCTCCCTCGGTAACCCATTTCAGTGCTTCACCACTCTTTATAACACTCCTTAACATATTTGAAGACTGTTGTAAGTTTCCTCTTCAATCTTATTTTCTCAAGACTAAATATGCCCAGTTCTTTTAACATTTCCTCACAAGTCAGGTTTTCTAAACCTTTTCTCATTTTTGTTGCTCTCCTCTGGGCTTTCTCCAATTTGTCCACATCTTTCATAAAGGGTGGTGTCCAGAATTGGACAGAAGACTCCAGCTGAAGCCTCACCAATGCCAAGTAGACTGGGACAATTAACTCTCATGTTTCACATATTCTCCAAAATGATGATATCCTTTTTTGCAACTGAATCACATTGTTGGCTTATATTCAGTTTGTGATTCACTATAACTCCCAGATCCTTTTCAACAGTACTATTGCCTAGCCAGCCTTCCCCCATTTTGTATTTGTACATTTCTTTTTTTCAAAGTTAGGTGTAGTATTGTGCACTTGTCTTTATTTTATTTTATCTTGTTGATTTCAGATCAATCTTCCAAGGTCTGTTTGAATTCTAATCCTGTCGTCCAAATGGCTTGCAACCCCTCCCAGCTTAGTGTCTAGTCCATTATCGATGTAATTAATGAAAATATTGAATAGTACCAGACCCAGGACAGACCCCCTCAGGGACCTCACTAGATATGTCCTCCTAGTTTGACAATGAACAATTGACAACTACTCTTGAGTATAGTCTTTCAACCAGTTCTGCACTCATTGCATAGTAGTTTCATCTATATCCCTATTTTGCTTATGGGAATATCACGTGGGACTGTTTCAAAAGCCTTATTAAAATCAGGATACATTGCATCCACTGCTTCCCTTTTTCCATTAGGCCAATAACCCAGTGAAAGATGGAAATTAGGTTGATTTGGCATGATTTGTTCGTGACAAATCCACATGATCGGTGTTGCAGAAACTCTGTCATGTGAATACCATACTGAAATAAATTAGGGGGTGATCTAACTAGATGCTGAGTGCCCTCAAGTCCCCTTATTGAGTGCTTCTCCAATCCTATCCTGTGAGGCGGTGAGCTCTTTCAGCATGCATCACAGGAGGAATTTGAATACTATGGCAATAGGTAGTATGAAAACCTAGCTAGCTAGAGGTGCTCAGAATCTCACTGGGTTTGGCCCTTCATGATGGAAACTCCTTTCCAGGTAAGTTTCAGAGCATTAGTCTTAGTAACTTAGACAGTGGCCCAGATATAAAACCCTTATGATGGCTTTGTTGTTTTTCCTTTTGAGACTTATCCTTTTCTGGTTGCACAAATAACAGACTATTCCCACTGAAACCATTGCTAAGGCGAATTTACCCAGTGCCTGAGTTTGGCCCAGGTGTAACATTTTGCTTGGTGTTTAGAGTGCATGCTGCTTACCAGGAATGGCAAGGTATTGCAATGAGAATCTCTGAGGGAAACTGTTCTTTCATCATTCTCTTTGTCGGTCTGTTTCTCTGTAAAAGGATGGTCTGTCACAATTTCTCTTTAATAGGCAGAAGGGCTTGTTCCCTCCTCTGGTGAATTCAATGGCAAAACTCTCAGGGTATGTCTATACTGCGATAAAAAACCTGTGGCACCAAGTCTCAGGGCCTGGGTCAGCTGACTTCGTCTCCGGCTGCGGGATTGTAAAGTTGCAGCATCACTGTTTGGGCTCAGGCTGGAACCCTGGGCTCTGAAACCCTCCCCTTGTGGGGTCTCAGTGCCCAGGCTCCAGCCCAAGCCTGAACGTCTACACAGCAATTTCGTAGCCCCGCAGCCTGAGCCCTGTGAGCCTGAGTCAGCTGACCCAGGCCAGAGGAGGCAACGCCTGGGGTCTCTTATTGCCCTGTAGATCTACCCAGGTCCACTGAAAGCCTCCTGTACTTTTTTTTTTCCCGAGTATTCTGTTCGTGTTGAAAAAAAATCTCATTTCAGTTAGGAAGATTTGGGTGAATTGCTTAGTACAGGGGTAGGCAAACTATGGCCCGGGGGCCGCATCCGGCCCTCCAGACGTTTTAATCCAGCCCTCAAGCTCCTGCCGGGGAGCAGGGTCAGGGCCTTGCCCCACTCTGTGCAGCTCCCAGAAGCAGCAGCATGCCCCCCTCCAGCTCCTACACGTATGAGCAGCCAGGGGGCTTGGCACACTGCCCCCTCAGCTCCCTTTGGGGAGGAACCGCGGCCAATAAGACCTGCGGGGCAGCGTCTGCGGACAGGGTGCCGCCTGTGGACAGGGCAGTGCACTGAGCCGCCTGACCGTGATGCTGCATAGGAGCTGGAGGGGGGACATGCCACTGCTTCTGGGAGCTGCTTGAGGTAAGCGCTGCCCGGAGCCTGCACCCCTGACCCCCTCCCGTGCCCCAACCCCCTGCCCCAGTCCTGATCCCCCTCCCACCAGCTGAACCCCTCAGTCCCAGCCCGGATCACCCTCTTGCACTCTCAACCCCTCATCTCCAGCCCCACCCCAGAGCCCACACTCCCAGCCGGAGCCCTCACCTCCCACCTCCCTACATCCCAACCCCCTGCCTCAGTCTGGAGCTCCCTCCCGCACCCTGAACTCTTCATTTCTGGCCCCACCCCAGAGACCGCACCCCCAGCTGGAGCCCTCACCCCCTCCTGCACTCCAACCACCAATTTCGTGAGCATTCATGACCCGCCATACAATTTCCATACCCAGATGTGGCCTTTGGGGTGGGCAAAAAGTTTGCCCACCCCTGGCTTAGTAAATATATACTGATTGGTGTACTTAGAGTGGGTTAATTCAAAGCAGCTTGAAAGCATTTCCTTTCAGGAAGAACAAGAGGGGGCACGGGTGCTGTACAAGACATTAGTACTTGGCTCTTTCAGTTACTCCAATACAGTGCTAACCACAGCATGCATTAACCAGGGGAAGAAAGCTTTAAACAGTGCTTGTAATACCTCTCCTGAAAACGTAAGTACATGCGTAACCTTCCTTGAACTCAATGGAACTGTGTAAGTCAGGAAACTTATGCACATGCTTAAGTATTTGCAGGATCAGGCCATTAGTCTAGGAAAGGTTTCTGAGGCATAAAATGAGTGATGTACCCTATATGAGCAGTTGATGACTATTCTTGCCATCTATTAAAACAAATTAGACTGGCCCGTGAGGCACAAGAAGGAACATAGTACAGCTTAAAATTAGTATAAAAAATTTTGCAATGGATCCTAGTTTTTAGTTCAAAGCTGAAGTGTGTATAGAGATGTTTTACAACAGATGGATTTTATATAATCAATGTATCAAAATTCTGACCAGTCAAGTAGCATTAAAATTAAATGTTTCCTCCATTTTCTGTTTATTAGCATGATAGATGTTAATTTTAAACAGGAACACGGTGCAACATGTTGAAACTGACGAGAGAAATAACTGATATTTAGGAAAAAATGGACCAGTATATCAAATTAAATAAAATGTATGAGCCTGGGAATATTATTCTGGAATACTTGTCAATGGCATGGGTGTCGATGCGCATGCTGACGTATCTCTGGCTTTTCCTCCTGCTTGAACTCCTTTCTGAACCAAGTGTCAGCTGCATCATCATTCTGTCTTGTTTATCTCCATTCTCAGACACATAGTGTCCCAGTTCATTCACATCCCCATCGCTGTAGCTGCCGTCCATCATCAAGGGCCGGGGCTGAGGTAGTCCGCAAGTACAAGGAAGCTGTGAATAAGGTCAAGTGTAGTTATATGAGATAGGAATTTGGACCCTGATGATCCTCCTCTCCTTACACAGGCAGAGGAAGCAAATCCTGGTGGAAACCAGGCTCCTGGGGGACAGAGGAAGAGAGAGCAGTAGCAATGGAGTTGGGCAACAGCTCCCTCTGTAGCATGCCCTTCCTGGGGACCTTTTCTTCCCTTGGTGCAGATGCTGCAATGAGTGTGAACGAGGGAATCATGCTATCAGGGGTGAGGGAAAGCTAAAGCAGTACTGCTGGGGGCCAGCTCTCTGCAGGGCTGTCCCTGGATCCAACTGGATGGAGCCCATTTTACCTTTGTAGCCCCTGATCACTGGGCTTCAAGTTGTATAATTTGTAGTATTTACCATCTTTCATATTCTTATATGACAACAAAGGCTGGGATTTTATTTGTCAGGTTATTATAAAAATTCTGAAGGACTGTCCATGCCGGAAGAGCCTAGTAAGTTCTAGGACCCTACATAGGAAGATGGCCTCTTCTGCTGAATCAGCCAAATATCAGGTGTTACAACTAGGGCTGTCCACGAACCGCAATTTCTGTTTCTCAGGAAATTCTGCTATTTTGAAATTTGCTTTCATTCTGAATTTCCCACAAAATAAACTTTTTGTGTCATTTTACCTATTCCTTCTTAAAATGTTATACTTTATAATAATATAAGTTTCTACATGACAAGTTGTTGCAAAACAAAAAATTGAGACACTTTGTTCTGATAAGATTGAAGGCTTATAGAAATACTTTGGTTAGTTTTTTTCTAAGCAAAATTTTGTTGAGATCAACATGTTGCCACAGAATTTTTGATTTTGATGAATCGGCATTTTCCAACAGAAAAATGTTTCAGTGGAATATTTTCAACCAGCTCTAGTTACAACCCTGTGTAAGGATGCAGAGATTCCTATCATGAGAAAGCAAAGCTGATAGGTCCTGTTAGCTCCACTCCAGGATATAAAGAGGGCTGGAGTCTCTCCTTGAAGCAGAGGGAACTAAGGGGAAGGAGAGAAGGAACTTGCAGGGAAAAAACCTTAGGAAAAGCCAAGCTCAAGAGGAAAGCGTAGGTGGAGGATTTTGTTGTTGTTTAACATAACAGCAAAGGCAAAGGGATCATTTTGAATCACCGCAGTCTCGACTGTTTCTGGAGAAGGGTGGGAACTCCACTTCTTTACAACTACAAATATTCCTGAGAGGATGCCCATTTTTAATTGCACACTGTAAACAGAGCCCTAACCTGTGCTTAGATGTGTTTGAACCTTCCTTGTTGTCTGAACACCCACTCCATTCACAATACTATTTCTATCTGGTGTTATTTGCAAGTTAGTCTCTTAACTACAAAGAGAGAGAATTAAAAAGAAAAGATACCAAAAAGTCACATTACAATATGAATAGGGATTTTGTCCAGTTGACTTTACATGCTGAAGAAACTTAAGTGAGATAGGGTTCCAGATGACATTAGCTAACTTTTAAACTATCTAACGAGGAACACTGCACTGATACTTTTTCCACACACTCTATTCTTCCAAGGAAGTTTAGATTTTTCACATTGTGGATACAGACTTTTGAAGCACGATCAGCCCATTCAAACACCTATTTCAATTACGTACAACATCACTGGACATAATAAACTCACTTTGTCTCGCAGTTTCCTCTCCTTCCGCTCTTGTACTGTTGTCAGGTAGTTCACTGCTGCGTATTCCAACACTGAGAGAAAGACGAACACAAAACTGACCCAGAGGTAAATGTCCACAGCTTTGATGTAGGAAACTCGAGGCATGGAGGCGTTTACACCAGTAATGATTGTAGACATGGTCAGTACCGTAGTTATTCCTGGGAACACACCATCATCCATTCAGACATAAACAGTGAAGACAATTCAAACTGTGTTCTTTACAGCAAACATGAGGACTTATTTCTGAAGTTCTAATTTTTCCTTAAAATGTATCTTTCAGTTTCAGGGGTGGCTTAGTGGGATCCAGAAATCCCTCATTTCTAACCCTGATTCTCATACTAAGGGCTTGTTTTCAGTACAAAGTTAACCTTGTGTTCTTACTTGAATGCTGTCCCTAACCCAAACGTCCATCCACACAAAAACCTCTCATTCAGATGTTGGTGCGCTTTACATGCGAGGCAGCTAGCATGTCAGGGAATAAAGGCTAACACTTGACTGCTGTCAACACTCAAGCTTCTAACATGAGCACACTGCAGTGCGGATGCAGGCTAAGCAACTTGGGCACTGTTAATTTTCCAGTGCCTTTCCACAATTCTCCCTACCCTGGGTTTTTGTGCCATCTGCCTACTCCCTGCTTCTGCACTGGAAGTCACCTATCAGCTCTTATACATTTGAACCTCACATTGCACATAGCTTGCATACCTGCAGCATTTCTATTGTGCTTCTACCACATGTGAACAGAAGACCTGGTGCCTGGGAGATCATATTCCCACCATCCTGCCAGCTGACCAGAGACTGACACCGGGGTTTTGGTGGATCTCTGGTGTGAGGACAGCAAAAGCCATGATTCTAGGGGCAGGACACAAAATCTACAGTTCTGTGATGTCATCTCCAAGAAGCTAGCTGAGGAAGGGATCTACCAAAAAGGACTTCAGTGTCAAGAGAAAATTAAATCCCTCAAGAATGGGGGTAGCAGAAGACGAAATGTCGTAGTACCCAACTTCCCAAGAATGTGCCAGAGGTGAGCTCCCTCGGAGGCAGAGAGGTTAAGGGCCAGAGTCTGAGAGCTTAATTCAGGTTGAGCAATACATTATTCTGTGAGAAATCCCACTGATTCTAGCAGGATGTCTCATGGATGAAGGTACTACTCAACATGCCAGGGCATGAGAATCTGGCTGTAATTAAGTTGCTTCCTGCTATTGTTTCCCATTTGTAAAATAGGGATAATCTTATATACCTCCCTCACATGCAGGGCTGTTAGCAGGATTAATTACTTAATGTTAGTAAACCGCTTTGAAAATGAAAAGCTCCACATAAGCACTATGTTTTTATTTTCTATTGCTGTAAGTCTCAACTAGGTTTCTAAGCATTTGATATCACTGCCTTAGTATAAATGTCAACCATTTTGTAATAAAAACATGAATACATATGTTCCATTCATATGTGTTCTATGTCTATACATATTCTCTCCATTAAGCACATTAATTTGCGATAAATAAGGCCCTGATCCTGGTTCAAGTTGAAATCAGTGGGAGTGGGATTGGACTCAAAGTCCATGTGTCTAAGATCCCAATCTTACAGAGTAAGCCTAGGGGTCTGCTTGCAAGTAGCTCATCGCAGAACTGAGAGCTAAATCCCATAGATGTCTTTGAAAATATCACCTAATATTTTAATTCCAACAATAATTAATTTTATTGCAAAGAAAAATGTAAGATTGAACAGAGTTGCTGATGCTGGTTTTCACCTCTTGTTCTGCTACAATTTGTAAAGTGTTTTGAGACCTATGGATGGAAAATGTTCTGTACTTGCTATGTATTATAATTTGGACTGTTGATTAATCGTAGGAAACTAAAAAAAATTAATCACAATTAAAAAAATTAATTGCAATTAATCGCACTGTTACATAATATCAGAGGGGTAGCCGTGTTAGTCTGTGGACACAAAAACAATGAGGATTCCGGTGGCATCTTAAAGACTAACAGATTTATTTGGGCATAAGCATCTGAAGAAGTGGGGTTTTTTACTCACAAAAGCTTATGCCCAAATAAATCTGTTAGTCTTTAAGGTTCCACCGGACATCTCGTTGTTTTTGTTAAACAATAGAACACCAATTGAAATTTATTAAATATTTTTGGATATTTTTCTACATTTTCAAATATATTGATTTCAATTACAACACAGAATACAAAGTGTACAGTGTTCACTTTATATTATTTTTATTACAAATATTTGCACTGTAAAAATTATAAAGAAATGCAAAGAAAATACCAATGTGAAATTTCTAAAGATAGCTACAGCACTTGACCCAAGGTTTAAGAATCTGAAGTGCCTTCCAAAATTTGAGAGGGATGAAGTGTGGAGCATGCTTTCAGAAGTCTTAAAAGAGCAACATTCCGATGCAGAAACTACAGAACCCGAAATACCAAAAAAGAAAATCAACCTTCTGCTGGTGGCATTTGACTCAGATGATGAAAATGAACATGGATTGTCTGCACTGCTTTGGATCATTATCGAGCAGAACCCGTCATCAGCATGGACGCATGTCCTCTGAAATGGCGGTTGAAGCATCAAGGGACATATGAATCTTTAGTGCATCTGGCATGTAAATATCTTGCGACGCCGACTACAACAGTGCCACGCAAACACCTGTTTTTATTTTCAGGTCACATTGTAAACAAGAATAGGCAGCATTATCTTCATAGAATCATAGAAGGTTAGGGTTGGAAGAGACCTGAGGAGGTCATCTAGTCCAACCCCCTGCTTAAAGCAGGACCAACCCCAACTTAATCATCCCAGCCAGGGCTTTGTCAAGCCTCAACTTAAAAACCTCTAAGGATGAAAATTCCACCACCTCTCTAGGTAACTTGTTCCAGTGCTTCACCACCCTCCTAGTGAAGTATTTTTTCCTAATATCCAACCTAGACCTCCCCCACTGCAACTTGAGACCATTACTCCTTGTTCTGTCATCTGCCACCACTGAGAAGAGCCTAGCTCCATCATCTTTGGAATCCCCCTTCAGGTAATTGAAGGCTGCTGTCAAATCCCCCCTCATTCTTCTCTTCTGCAGACTAAATAACCCCAGTTCCCTCAGCCTCTCCTCATAAGTCATGTTCCCCAGCCCCCTAATCATTTTAATTGCCCTCAGCTGGACTCTCTCCAATTTGTCCACATCCCTTCTATAGTGGGGGGACCAAAACTGGACACAAAACTTCAGATGTGGCCTTACCAGTGCCAAATAGAGGGGAATAATCACTTCCCTCGATCTGCTGGCAATGCTCCTACTAATGCAGCCCAATATGCCGTTAGCCTTCTTGGCAACAAGGGCACACTGTTGACTCATATCCAGTTTCTCGTCCACTGTAACCCCCAGGTCCTTTTCTGCAGAACTGCCACTTAGCCATTTGGTCCCCAGCCTGTAGCAGTGCATGGGATTCTTCCATCCGAAGTGCAGGACTCTGCACTTGTCCTTGTTGAACCTCATCAGATTTCTTTTGGCCCAATCAAACCAATTTGTCTAGGTTTCTCTGGACCCTATCCCTGCACTCCAGTGTATCTACCTCTCCCCCCATCTTAGTGTCATCCGCGAAGTTGCTGAGGGTGCAATCCATCCCATTGTCCAGATCATTAATTAAGATGTTGACCAAAACTGGCCCCAGGACACACCCCTGGGGCACTCCACTTGATACGAGCTACCAACTAGACATCGAGCCATTGATCACTACCTGTTGAACCTGACGATCTAGCTAGCTTTCTATTCACCTTATAGTCCATTCATCCAATCCATACTTCTTTAACTTGCTGGCAAGAATTCTGTGAGAGACCATATCAAACATTTTACTAAAGTCTAGGTGCATTTATCTTCTGCAAATGTAAACAAACTTGTTTATCTGAGTGATTGGCTGAACAAGAAGTAGGACTGATTGGACCTGTAGGGCTTCTAAAGTTTTAGATTTTTTTTTAATGCAGCATTTTTTTGTACATAATTCTACATTTGTATGTTCAACTTTCATGATAAAGAGATTACACTACAGTTCTTGTATTAAGTGAAATACTGAATTGGAAAATACTATTTCTTTTGTGCAAATATTTATAATAAAAAATTAAATATAAAGTGAACATTTTAAACTTTGTATTCTGTGTTGTAATTGAAATCAAGATATTTGAAAATGTAGAAAACATCCAAAAATATTTAAATAAATTATATTCTATTATTAACAGTGCGATTAATCTTTAATTTTTTTAAACGCTTGACAGCCCTAATTATAATTATATAATAACAGAAAGAGAAAATGAACACTGTGTTTGTTCTTCACTATATTTTGGTATGCAACTGTCATTTGTGATACTGACTAATACAGTTAAAATGTTGCTAGGGTAATAAAGAAGAGATGAATAGGGTCAGCCTATCCTAACCTACATGTGTAAGTGTGAGCAAGTGTAGTAGATTAATTCAGTGGCTGAATTCTAAGCTATGTGACAATGTGGTATGGTCTATATCACAGGCTGGGGGTTGATGCTGATGAGATTGTCTCAATAAGTAGGTCTTTGCTAGTGTATGGTCACTCAGCTGTGCCGATTACAAGATTATTTTTACCTAAAGGGACCCTGGCAGGTACAGCTCTGCGATCAATCCAGAAAGACACCCAGGACAGCATGACCATCAGAGTGGCAGGGAAATAGGTTTGAAGCAAGAAGAAGAAGATGTGGCGGCGTAAAGTGAAGTTAATGTACAGGCGATTGTACCACCCTGTACCACAGAGAGAAGGAAAAAAGGATAACTAACACCAAAGGAAAACCATCCACAAATACAATATAGGACATTTTGAGATCATTTCAACATCCACAGTGGAACAGTGCTATACTTTCTTATAAGAAAAATATTAGACGTGACCAATACAGGTTCATCTCCACTGAAGAGCAAAGTGGCTCTTAATCAAACCATCCATATTCTTGAAGTTTCATCACCTCACAGGACTGGATCTTTAGAGCAAATATCACACCTGCTCTTGAAAGCCCCCTGTGCAAGGAACTCCTGTTGCAGTCAATAATGATTGGAATAATGGGAGTTCCATGCAGAGAGGGCTTATAGGATCGGGACCCTCATTGTATATATAATTCTAATAAATGCACCAGATAACTATGTGGATATAAATTTAAAATTTCCAATTAGCTTTGCATCTGCAAATCTTCCCACACTTCAGTCAACTTCTGTGAGGTCCAGTTGTCATGCAACATGCTTCCATACAGGGATTATTATTCTTTATATAGCACCACAAATGTACCATTACACAGCACGGCACAAAGGGAGAAGTGTGATTGTGGCAGGGTGTACCAGGCCTGCAGTCCTACCACACCTTGCCCCAGGAAAGGGAGCAGAAGAGGTTTATCCTCAAGGCTGCCTAGAGAGGCTGCAGGGAGAAGCCAGTCAGAGACCACAAGTCTCATATAAAAAGGAGCTTCTGGACAGAGCAGTTCAGTAGCTGGCTGGCTACAGGGGCTGGAGGGCTGAACAGATCAGTGCTGTCTGTCATCTGCTGAGCACCTCCAAGGATGGTGCTCCTGGCTAGGTGCAGGAATTGCAGTACCTGGACACAGTAGTTTCTGGCAGGGACCAGGGAGCAAGGAAGGTGCTCCTGGCTGGTTGCATGGACTCAAGAAAAACTTCAGCCCTGAGATAAGGGTGAAGATACTGGGGCTGTGGGGAAGTGGCCCAGGAAAACGCAGCAATTAGTAAAGGGATGCAGCAGGCAGCTGCTACTTACAGAGTCCCTGGGTCAGGACCTGGAGTACTGGGTGGGCCCAGGTCCCCCTCCACCAGCCACTAGGGAAGTGGCTTATGAAGAATCTCCAGGGAGGAAGCCCTGGGGGCACTGCTCCATACCAGAGCAGGGACAATTTGAGAGAGAGCCCAGAAGGCGTGAGAGAAAGTTTGAAGTCTAACCCAGGAGGTACTGCAATAGGCCTTGTTGGACTGGTTGAGGATTGAACCCAGGGACGGGGCTGCAGGCTGACACCAGCGGAGGGCTTTGTTGAACGGATTGAGGCTCAAGCCCAGGGATAGGGCTACAAAGACTGTACTGAGGGCACAGAGGTAGGCCCTGTTGGATCACCTGGAAGGGGTCTGTTTTGTGTGTTTGTTTCACACATGGACTGTGTGTGACTTGGATGGATGGCTGAGTCACTGGAAACCTGCCAGAGAAGTTAACTGCCAGGTGCAGCTAGAAGGGGAGTGCAGGCACGCACACACACGATAGTATGAGCTCATGTGAGGTGAGTGGCCCCATCACAAGTGGTACGAGAGTGGGATCCTTTTGGCCCAACCCCTGAAAACAAGAGGTACTACAATGGAAGAGGTGATCTGCCTGGTAGTGGCAGGCAGCAGCAGCAGGTAGCCAGAAGCAGCCATGCCGCAGAAGCAGCGGACCCAAGCCCTGCTGATGCAGCTGTTGGAGAACCAGCAGAAATAGCAGGACACTCAGTTTGCAGCACAACATTGATGGCAAGAGACCCACTCCAGATAGCAGGAGTGGATACAGAGATGCTTGGGTTACCAGGCTGGAGGCCTGAAGCCCAGCCGTGGAGATGTTATGGGCATTTAGGAAGGGGCTTGCCCTGGGGTGAATGAGCGAGGAAGGGCAAGGCTTAATTGCTTTTATTGTGGAGTGGTGGGCCACGTAAAAAGGTTTTGCTGCAAGAGGAAAGGCAGGGACCCCAAGGATAAGATAGATAAGAAGAGCATGTCTGATGGTGCAAATCCCTATCGCTAGGGGCACCAGAGCTGACACCAGAAACAGTGAAGACTATCACAGCTCAGCAGATCCACGCCATGAAGAGTGTAGGAATGCAGAAGGGAATCACTCAGGTCACTGAGGCAGAGACTGCCGGTCTCTAATTGGCTGTTCCCTGCAGCCTCTTGAGGCAGCCCGCAGAACTCACCTTTTCTGCTCCCTTTCCTGGGGCGGGATGTGGTAGGACCGTGGGCCTGGTACACCCTGTCATAGTGATGAACAAATAATTAAGTCCAAGTTTGCAATTCCTCATGAACTTTGCCTATGCTTCAGCCCTTGTGGGAAAGGGAATGCCTTGGACCATTTGCTAGTGAGTCCTTTGTGGCCAATTCAAGGGTAGTTTTTATGGGCCCCAGTTTTTTGCACTGTAAAAAACATACCAGTCTATCTCTTAAGGCAGAGGTAAAGTTGATCTCATCTGATTGGGGAAGGAGGGGAGAAAGCAAAAATCTATTATAATTTCACAACTTTAGCAACATTCACTTACCTGTACTGCTGTAAAAGGCAAGCTTTGTGGTGGTGTGAAACTCCTGTATAAGGAACTGGGATAGCGATATCCTCTCATCTGTTTTTAGGGAATCATTCCCATTCTTCCAGTACAGCATTAGATCATCTTCAGTGTAGGCATCTAGGAAAGTAGGAGTAAATCTTTGGTGCAATGCAATTATACCAGATAGTATTGAGTCTACAGTTCAGAATGGGTCAATATGTCTTCAAAGGTAGGTATAAAAACTTTGGCGGAAACAGCAGATTTTCTGCCAGTTTGGTCCAGTATCAGTGATGGTCATGGATGATTGTGCATGTGATTATGGTTCAGGCTACGATTTAGTCATGGGTATTTTTAGTAAAAGTCATGGAGAGGTCACGGGCAATAAACAAAAATTCATGGCTGGTGACCTGTCCATGACTTATACTATAAATACCCCTGACTGAATTTTGGGGGGTGTTACTGGGAGGGGTATCTGGGGAAGGCCAAGCCGGGGCTCGCTGCTGTGGGTGGAGGGAGGGCATATCCAGGGGCTGCTGCTGGGGGGGGGGGGCTGTTGTTGGGGGGAGGGGGGAGCAGTGGCACCAGCTGCTGGGGGCTGCTGGAGCAGCGACTGCTCCAGCCACTCAGGCAGTCCCTGGGGCCAGCCACACTGGCTGTTACTTGGGTGGTCCCCAAGGCCAGCTGCTTGGGCAGCCCTGTGACCTCTGTGACAAACACAGAGCCGTAATTATGGTAAAGGATCATTCTGGTTATTGTTATGAGCTGGTTTATGCCTTGTTATAAGTTGAGTTAAAACCTTGTTGAAACTGCTGTGTGAATGCACCCTTCATTTAAAATGGTTGTAAGAAACACTTAAGGCCTAATGGAGTCTGGCCACACACTAACACCAGGGAGGCAGAGGGTTCCCTCCTGTTCTTACCAGGTGGGCGAGGAAAAAGTCTAGCTGAGGGGGCAGACAAGAAACCGAGACTGAGGGTATGTCTACACTACCCACTGGATCGGCGGGCAGGTATCAATCCAGTGGCAGTCGATTTATCACATCTAGTCTAGACACGATGAATCGATCCCCGAGCTCTCTCCCATGGACTCCTGTACTCCACCGCTGCGAAAGGCACAGGCGGAGTCGACGGGGGAACGGCAGCAGTCGACTCACTGCGGTGAAGACACCATGGTAAGTCGATCTAAGTATGTCGACTTCAGCTATGTTATTCACGTAGCTGAAGTTGCATAACTTAGATCGATCCCCCCTGCCAGTGTAGACCAGGGCTAAGGCAGAGCAAGAAAGCCAAGCAGGAGTCTTCAAACATGATGTGACCCTTGAGCATGCCTAGAAAGAGCTTTTGAGTCTAGGGTTGGGGCTGGAAACAAAGAAGGTATTCCCTTGTTTTGGTTCCTCCTGTATACGGAGAAGTAGGACTTTGTATACATCTTGTAAATAAACAAGACTGCATCAAATAAAATATCAGCCTCCATCCATTTCTACTCTCAACTGGAACATCCTCAAGGCCCCAGAATTGGTTGCTTGGGTGAAAAAAGTGGTAACATAGTTTGATTTCAAGATGCCTTAGCCCTGCATCTTGCAGAGAGTTATGGTGACTGCTGTGGGGCATAATAATCACCTCTTTCCTTGTGTTCCAATTACATTTAGTTGTCTAGTCTTGGGTTGTATACCAGGGTTAGTTATTCCCAGAAAAAACACAAACAAAACAAAACCCCATCCCAAGCCCAAAAACAACTGTTAAAGCAGCATTAAGGTTGTAAATGCTTATTAACAATGCAAGGGGGAAAATATGTTAATAGGATATAGTTGTTTAAAAATATATATGTATGAAAGCCAGGACATTCGAAGTTAAGTCAGATTTAGAAAAAGGAGCTCCATGAGGATGCGAATTTGGATGTATCTTTATTATGTACTCTGGCTAAATTCGTGACACATATCAGGTACATTCATTTATTTGTTGAGTAGTACAGTGCAGTGTGATTATCTGAGGCAAACCACATCTACGATTATTGTAACTGAAAGAGGGCAGAGGAAAAGCTTTCCCAGTTGTTTTCAGTTTGTTGACTTTGGTCAGAGTTGCAGGTTGTTCTGCACTTCTGAAAAACAGGCCATTTACTTAGGTGCCTGACATAAATTTAGGAGCCTAATTTTAGGCTCCCATATTTGAAAATCTCGGTCTACATATGTATCCTGTTTACTTACAACTTTCAATTTCCAGCGAACACGTCTGTGTGTCCAGGGGGAAGCGACTGAAATCCATGTTGCACATTGCAGTTACTGTGACCCTAGAAATGAAAAATACGTGTTTAAAAACTTTCCTCTCTTTCATGACTGAAAAATGGTAAAGGAAAAACAAACAAAACTGCAAGTTAGTTTTGTATGAAATAAAATATAGCCCCTACATATTCGAATAGGCCCACATATTACCAGGGGTTGAATTAAAAGGGAAAAAAATAATGCTATTAGCCCAACTTCTGCCCACTTGAAATGCCAAGTATCTCTTTTCAGAGAATGCCAGCTTTGCCAGCTGCTTTCCAGTTGTAAAGAATAGTTTATTGATAGTCAGATACCATCAGTGCATTGGCCATCCTATGTGTCACCGTTCAGGGCAACTACACCTGTATTTCCCAATCATGGTACAGCAAGACACTCACTCTAGGGTCCGGCTTCTCAGTCATCACCTCTCTTAGGTGGAGACCCATGTCTCTCTCCCTCCTGACAAGGGTATTTCAAGGCTGCACAGGTCCCTTCCTACACTGTGAATTGCCCAGCAAATCAGCATGGCCTAACCAGGCCTGCTTTGTTTTCTCCTCAGTGGCTAAAAACACCATAATTGCCCACAGTTATAAGGTAACATGCAGCCCTTTCTAAGCAAGCATATTTATTCTTAAGGTGAAAGCATTATAGAGAAAACATTAAAAACAATACTAGAACCTACAAACATGCTAATAAATTTACCAAAGTTCACCCCAACTTCAGCAAGGGCTCTGGTAGGATTCTGTCCTTCAAACAACATCCAGGGGTTTGTCTATGGTCATAAGTTCATAACAGCTTTTGCTCAGAACAAGAACCCACAATCATAGGTTGGCCTTTCCTTTTTACAGCTGGGGACTTTGATAGAGATTGTGATAGGTAATCAGTCAGACAACGGTTTTCTCCTCTGGGCATAGCTTCAAAGGGCTGGGTCTGGTAGGTCGGAATTTGCATTTACCTCCCCCAAGGTATTTCTTAGGAAACCCACTCTACTGTGCTTGTCTCAAAAGTTCCTTTTTGTCTAGTACATTGTTTAAAATAGTCCTTTGAAGCTCATAACACTTCCCCAGGGTTTACACTGGCCATGTCTCCCTTCTGGAGAAGTTACATACAATCCCACAATAATATATACATTTTGCATTTTTAATACAATGGACTCCAAAGCTATTGAAATGTAATTTAGTAGGATCTCCCACAGATATTGCGGGAAATAGCCATGTCTATCACATTATGCAGTGGTGTAACGGGGCCTTGGTACAAGAATAGGTATGTGGGGCCCTTTTCCAATTCTGCAATCTGTCCCCCTCCAGCTCCTCCACAGTCCCAGTACATCTACCCCATCCCCTAGCTCCTGCCTAGCTCCATGGCAGTTTCCTTCATAGCCCCAGTCCAGCCCCACTGCACCCCCACCCCAGCTCCTGCTCAGTTCTCCCATAGCCCCAATCCAGTCCTCTCATCCCCCAACTCCCACCTAGCTACCCTCCAGACTTTTCTCCTTTCTGTTGGGATATGTATGGGTTAAGTAGAGACCTGGGGAGCTGCTAATGTGCTGACATGGCATTAGGGGACAAAGGCATAAGACGGCTGTAGTTCTTTGTTTAATAAATAAGATGCCATATTTTGCCCTTCCCTGTTGCTTGTAAGAATTGATAAGTTTTGCAGCTGCATAAGAAATGTAGGGATCTAAAAGATACCTTTTGAGTAAAGCAGTATTATCTCCTCCTCCCTTCCTTTTCCAGCTACATAAACAAGCCCTGGCTTATGGCCTCTTCCTCCCTCCCCTAAGAATTGCTGACCAGGGAGATTTGTGGCAACAAATTTTTGCAAAGAAATATATTTTCAAGGTAAAATGCCTGTGTAATGCTGTGCACAATAAAGAGGGTGGGTTTACTAACAAAATGGGTGTTTTAATTACGTACTAAGGGCTTTGGGGGTGTTGTAACGGATGTCGGCGTGTACATACTCACAAATAAAAAGAATGTGCTGTAACTAATTCAGGGCTTACTGGACAATAGGGTCCAGGGGAACAAGTATTGCAATAAAGAAGCCCGTCCTCATATCTGCCTCTGGGTCAACCTGCTTTTTCTTCTAACACTTTCCAGTTCTGATCCACCCCTCCCAGCTCTCCTTCAAACCTTCCTTCAGCCTCCAGTCCAGCCCTCAGCTCCCCAGCCTTAATCCAATCTCCCCTCCAGGCTCTTTTAGCTCCCCTTCTGTCCCCCCCCCCATCCTGGTCTACCCCCTGCCCCATTTCAGGTTCTCACAAACCTTCCCCCAGCTCCTCCCCTCGGTCCCCTTCTGCTCATCTCCAACCTTCCCCTCCCCCATCCCCCTAGTCCTAATCCAGGCCCCCTGACCTCCACTTTAACCCATTCCCCCACCTCAATAGCACCAATCCAGCCCCCAGCTCCACCCAGTTCTGTTCCAACGCCCCTCCCCGCAGCTTTGGTCTAGCTACCTCAGCTGTCCCGCTCTCCTGCTCCATGCAAAATGGTTGATGCTTCTCCTTGCATTCTGTCTCTAGGGGGGCTGTGTCTTCTGCATCCAGGGACCCCACGTGCCCCCATGCATCCCCCAGCACTGTGATCTCACCATACCTTCTCCAGCCATTCTTGCCAATTGCTCACGCCAGGGTCACCCCTGCTGGAGGGACCCCCCCCCCATCCCAGCTGCCCCCTTTTGCCCCAGCCAGCCCTGCTCTTCCCCAGAAGCCCCTCTGCTTGGATCTCAATAATCTCATGGGCCCTGAGCTGCACCACTTGCACCACTGCAGTTACGCCACTGATGAAGTTACTGATGAAGTACATCCGTGTGCTGTGAGATGTTATCAGCGTTATCACAGTCTAACAAGCTATCATTTATGTTATCCACTAGGGGGCACAGGTAATACCTCTAGTCCTACTAAGTTTGTTTGAAAAGAAAATACATTGAAATGCTCCACCTTATAAACCAAAAGCTCTGGCCTTGCTCAGAACAACTCATTATTTTATTTCTTAACAGGCTAGTTTTGTGTTTTTGCACAAGAAGCATCAAGTAATCATGAACCCAACTGATATAAACACTGGCAGTGGGAAAATAAATGGGAACAATTTTATAGATTATAGTGTGAGAACAATCTGTGAACCGTAACAAATTTAAAGAAAGTCAACAATTAGATAACTGAGGATCTAACAGAGCCTGCTCTTGCCCTTATGTTATTAATCTCTAGTCACTTTTGTATTTCCACTGATGTCACTCATTTGTGTTTGTTACTCTTTGAAAGCAAGTGGTGTGCTCAGATTTCTTATGGTTTCAGATTTCAGCTTGTGGTGCTGCCTAAAATGTGACAGGTGCTTTCCATACACAGATGAAGACACAGTTCTGGCCCCAAAGAGTGAAGATTCTTACAAAGTCAAAATTTGGTGAAGGATGTATATACAAGTAAAGTGATCAGGGTAGTGCTAGGCAGTCAGCTTAACACTTACATGGTTGTTTATTGGGTTTAATTTTAAAAACATTTCCTCCCCCCACTTCTCAACTCAGCCATCTTGTCCTTCTCCCCTTCTAGTCCTGCTCAAAGTGCAAATCTCAATGCAACCTTACCTATAGAGTTGCTCAGGCACCTCCATAATAATGGACCGAATCCAAACACTACGAAATCTGGGAAAGTTCTGATTGAACTGAGGTCTGGATTTAAAACCACCTCATTTAGGAGTGTGTGGATCTGGGATTTTGTTTTGACGCAGTATAGAGAGAAGATGTTTAGATCCAGAGAATTCAGAACCTGAGTTTGAATATGCGGTATAAATGCAGACTAATCGCTAAACAAAACATTTTACAGTGCTTTTAATTTTAATAGTATTAATCTCTTTTTTTCAGTGTTTATCAAGTGCCCAGCATGTTGCGGGTGCTACTGGAAACAATAATAATAATCCATTTTACTATTTAAAAATAATAATCCATTTTACTATTTATTTACTATTGCCATTTAAAAGGTGTAATACTATTTTTGTGTAGGGTGGTTATAACTAAACCTTGTAAATTGTGTGAGTTTCTATGTGTGGTGGGATTGGAGTTTCTCAAATATGCTTAAACACAGATCCTGTACTCCTTAGGCAGCCAAACCTCTCATTGACAGGGGACTTTTTCTCAAGTGTCTGTGACAGGTATTACTAAGTGATACAGAAACACAACATGTTCTTTACATCCTATTCTTGCCTGCTCTGGCAAGTGGAGAAAGCATTTTTGACAGTAGGGGAGCTTTCAAATTTTCATCAGGTTTCAAATTATGTTTTCTGCCAAAGGTATTGGAAAAAATATTAAAAATAAGTTACACATGCATCTTGTACATTTTGGCATGTCTGAAAAATCCCAGCCAAACTCTAGCACTCACCACAATACAGACTGCATTACTGAGGGTAGATATTGATTTACCAATGGCTGCCAATGTAAGCATTGTAATTTTTAGTCTCTTTGCATTTCTCAGGACTTTTCGTATTTCCTTTGTTAGCTTAACATCCATAGTTGGACTAGCTGGATAACCTGGCAAGATCGAATGCACCCCTTTATTCACACTCTACATACTATTGTAATAATCTTTGTACAAAATATAGCTAGTGAGGTATCATTTGAAAACCAATAGCTCACTGGTCAATAATATTATGATGAAGTCTATGTAGAAACATTATGTGTAAAGTAATGAAATCCCCCTGTATGATGTTAAAGGCATATGTTCAAACTGACATAGCCCTGTTAAGGTTGAACTGTTCAAGCAGGTCTGTCTTAAACAAATGGGTGTGTGTTTACCTCATTTTGCATATAAGCTGTAAACAGAATCCTCAGACAGTGAGAGGAGGAAGAAAGAAAACTAAGAAAATCTGCATTTCACCATACACAGGTGAAAAGAAACAGCATGAAGTCTCCTTTGGACAACAGATTCCATATCTCCTTGCTCTCAGCTGGAAAGAACTTTATCTAGGGGTCACTCTCAGGAAAACGCATTTCAAAGGGTGACTGCATGACACAAGTGAGGGGCAAAACAACCCCAGGTTAGCTCTCCCTATTCATCTCTCTTTTTCACCTAAGAAGACAAAAGAAACCGTCTATAGACTTTGGAAAGCAGATCCTAGCCTGAGAGTTTGGTCAGCAATGTACTGAAAACATGTAGTAAGAACTTCACCTTGAACCAAGTCTAGTTTGTTAAGTTTAGGAAGCATTTTGTCTTTATTTGTCTTGTAACCATTTCTGACTTTAATGGCTCATAGCTTGTAAGTGAGTAAAAGTCATCTCTTTGTGGTTAAATAAACTTGTTTTGTTCTTTAAGCAAAGTTTAACCAGTGTGGTGAATTGTTTGGGTAACTCCATTTAAGGTGGCAAGCTGTTGTGTACTGATCCCCTTACAGGAGCAATGTCCAGGAGAGGGCTGGACAGTGCAAAACTCATGGTTTTTTGGGGGGGAAATCTGGGCCTCGGAGTGTGTTGGGTTCACCCTGCAAATAGCAGTGGTGCAAGTACAGTGGTATAGTCTGGTACACCATACCAGTAAGTTATTTATAGCTGGTACGGCATACTGGAAAGACGGAGGAGGAGCCTGACCCTAACCCTACCCCCAGCCCTTATACAGAGCTGCGTCTCCTTTGTCTGTAGAGCAGCCCCACCAGAGGACGGGACTGGGGGTGGTGGGGCTGGGGGTGGAGTAGCTGCCGGTGTTCTGCTCCGTTCCCCGCTGGGAACCACAGTGGGGAAAGGAGCAGAACATGGGGCTGCCAGGCAACGCCACGTTCTTCTTCTCCTTTTGCTGCTGTGGTTCTGGAGAGCCTTAATCTCCCAGGAACCACAGTGGGAAAGGACCAGAACATGGGGCCGCCTGGCAGCTCCATGCCAGAAGCTCTGCCTGTGCAACTGTACCGCCCCCAGCCTGGCCCACAGCTGCGTCTCCTGTGTCCTCCTGCCTGGGATCTGTACAGCAGAAGTCTCCTGTGCAGCGGGAGGAGGACATAGCCCCCCCCCCCCAGGTAACATGGGATGGATGCGGATCCTGGGGAGGGGACAGGGTGAGTGTAGGGGCTCAGGCTGGGGTGGGGTCGGGAGGATTCATATGGTGGGGTCACGTGGGAGAGGTCACGTGCCCCCACTTTGTGTCCCTCCCATGAGTGCAGCGTACCCGCAAGAAATTATTTCTACTTGCACCACTGGCAAATAATCACCAAGGCTGGTGGAAGTCAGAGTGTGGCTGGTGTGTTGCTGACAGGCTGCTGAGGCCAGAGTTGCTGGACCAGGGCTGTGGCTACACAGAGATACTCAGGATATGACCTGCATGCTGGCAGGTTGATTGTGAAAAATCCAAGTTGGAAGCTATACGAGCGAAGCACTGAGGCACCACGGTTGCATAGCAGGGGTAACAGAGCCCCTCACTGGTCTGGACTGCATCCCAGAATGTCAAACCTGGCATGATTTAAATTACATCTATCATGCTACTTCATGGCAGTCTCACTGAACTAGTATTTGTCAGATTCTGCTTCCTTTTAATGTAATGTCCTTCTGAGAGATCTAATCTGCACTTTCATAGCTATATAGATAATACCTATTCACATTATTCTTACATCAGAGTATCCTACAGCAATTTTATCTCTGACCAGTTCTTTATGCGTCATTTGGCAATATCTGTCCCATAACATCCTGAAGCTGAAGTCAGGAAAGACAGACGTACTGATTATTGTCTCTGTCAGAGACTGCTGAATGCTGCTCACTCACTTGATTATTTCACTGATTCTATCTCCACATACAAAAAATAAAATAAAATAAATCAGGAGTTATATTTGTGACACTGCACCCCATATTCTTCACGGTGATATTAATATGATATGATTATGGCATAATTATGATGTGTGTTGTACAAGATGGGTCATGTGAGGTGTCATTGGAAAAGTTATGATTTGCTGAATATGATTATCCTATTTGTATGCATGTATCCTTTTTGTATCTAAAGATAGAAATATTGACTATGTATCTGTATCATGTGGCTCCATGTCTAGTTGGCAGCCGGTATCAAGTGGAGTGCCCCAAGGGTCGGTCCTGGGGCCGGTTTTTTTCAATATCTTCATAAATGATCTGGAGGATGGCGTGGATTGCACTCTCAGCAAATTTGCGGATGATACTAAACTGGGAGGAGTGGTAGATACGCTGGAGGGGAGGGATAGGATACAGAAGGACCTAGACAAATTGGAGGATTGGGCCAAAAGAAATCTGATGAGGTTCAATAAGGATAAGTGCAGGGTCCTGCACTTAGGACGGAAGAACCCAATGCACAGCTACAGACGAGGGACCGAATGGCTAGGCAGCAGTTCTGCGGAAAAGGACCTAGGGGTGACAGTGGACGAGAAGCTGGATATGAGTCAGCAGTGTGCCCTTGTTGCCAAGAAGGCCAATGGCATTTTGGGATGTATAAGTAGGGGCATAGCGAGCAGATCGAGGGACGTGATCGTTCCCCTCTATTCGACATTGGTGAGGCCTCATCTGGAGTACTGTGTCCAGTTTTGGGCCCCCCACACTACAAGAAAGATGTGGATAAATTTGGGAGAGTCCAGCGAAGGGCAACAATAATGATTAGGGGTCTGGAACACATGACTTATGAGGAGATGCTGAGGGAGCTGGGATTGTTTAGCCTGCAGAAGAGAAGAATGAGGGGGGATTTGATAGCTGCTTTCAACTACCTGAAAGGGGGTTCCAAAGAGGATGGCTCTAGACTGTTCTCAATGGTAGCAGATGACAGAACAAGGAGTAATGGTCTCAAGTTGCAGTGGGGGAGATTTAGATTGGATATTAGGAAAAACTTTTTCACTAAGAGGGTGGTGAAACTCTGGAATGCGTTACCTAGGGAGGTGGTGGAATCTCCTTCCTTAGAGGTTTTTAAGGTGAGGCTTGACAAAGCCCTGGCTGGGATGATTTAACTGGGAATTGGTCCTGCTTTGAGCAGGGGGTTGGACTAGATGACCTTCTGGGGTCCCTTCCAACCCTGATATTCTATGATTCTATGATTCTATGATCTGTATTTCAAATGTGCTTACTCTGGGTGACACCCACAATTAACCTGTCTGGTACAACAATGAAGAAGCCAAACAGTGCTGATGGCCCATCAGCAAAGACAATGGTCCCTGGAATAACTAAACCTTCCTGTGAACGTTTCAGACAGCCGGGAAGTAATGGTTGCTATGACTCAGCAAGGTATGCAAGGCCACATGACTCTGAACTCCATCTTGGGATGTCCATGTTTTTCCATAAACTGAGTTTGGGATTAAGGGTTCCCACCATATGCTAAAGCTATATAAGGCAGGGAGTGACATCATCTGTTGTTCTTCACTCCCCACACAAGAGGATTCCTGGAAACCCCTGAGGAACAAAGACTGAACCGGGGGAAGTGCTGGGCCCAGGCTAAAGGGATTTCTAGCCTGTGTATGAAAAACCTTGGGATTCCAAGCTGCAAAGCAAGTGTAACTTGTGCCTTAAGAATCTGCAACCTGCTTGTATCATCAGTCAGGGTGAGAGATTGTTAATTCAAATCCTATATTCTGAGTATGTTAAACTTAGTTTGCATTTACTAGGTAATCTGCTCTGATCAGTTTGCTATCACTTATAATCACTTAAATCTATCTTTTGTAGTTAATAAATTTATTTTATGTTTTAATCTAAATCAGTTAGTTTGGAGTGAAGTGCTTTGGAATCTTAGTTCAGGGGGCTGTTGCATTTCCTTTTCACACTGAGGGAGAGGCGAACTCCATGAGTTTATGCTGTACAGTTTCCTGTGCAGCACAAGATGGTATAATTTGGGGTTTATATTCCAGAGTGGGGATGTGTGCCTGGAGAGATACTGGTTATCTTGGTTATAGCCTCTCTATTGTTGGTTCATGCAGTGGCTGGTCAGAGAGCCTGCATGTAACTTCAGCTGGGTGTGTCCCTGCCTGTGTGAATGCTGGTGGAAGTGTAGGACCAGGAGCAGGTCTTCAGCTTGTCACAGCAGCACTGTGTGAAAGGGAGCCCATGCTGGTAAATCAGAGGGCTCAGCGGTACCCCAGTTCCAGTTGGCACCCCAGGGGAAACCCATCACAATACTATCCTCAGATTTACTGATGGTCAAGTATCTTAGGTCCTTTACTCAGACTTCTGTTTCATCTATGAAACTTTGTCAGGCTGTGACCATTGCTGAGAAAAATAAATTTTGAACTACTAATCAATTCTTTGTCTTTTCAAGGCTAGATTATCATAATTATTTTCAGGAGTTTCTATTCACATTCTATTCTATTATGATGCGCTTATTATTAATTTCTAAGTAAGTGACATATTTGAGTTGCTCCAGCTATAATCTTGAGTCAGTGGGAGCCAGGCCCTTTTGTAGCTATATATCCTGGTTACAGAGTTCACAGTCTAGTGATCAGATGCCTGGCCAGCAGGTGGCTGAAGAACTGGATAGAACAACATGAATGACATGTTGTGATCGGCGCTCTCTCTGTGAGGGCTGATGGACCAATCGATCAAGGTGACATTGTATAATGCCCTGAGATTCTTTTGTTTCTTTAGTGTGATGGTGCCCCCCATAAGGCTTTATGGAAATATGCTTCTGATTATATATGACATAACTGGAATATGTTCTATGCTACATATGCCATGTAACATATCTATGTAAAGGTTATGATCTACTGAATCTATTAATCCTATTTGTATGCATGTATACATTGTATGCATTTTTGTATTCAAAGTTACGAATATTGGCCATGTACTTGCTTGATTTCTAAATAACCTTAGTAGAGCATTTGGTCAGTTCCTGGAGAAAGGATTTCGCAAAGTTAAGTGTCCAATCAAGAATCACTTAAGAAACAATGCATCTTGGAATGCTCCAATCCACATAAGAAGTCTTCCTGGAGACATTCAAAATACCATGTGGGCAATGGATTCACCAAGGGAAGGTCATGCCTGACTAATCTAATCGCCTTTTATGATGAGATTACTGGTTCTGTGGATGAAGGGAAAGCAGTGGATGTATTGTTTCTTGACTTTAGCAAAGCTTTTGACACGGTCTCCCACAGTATTCTTGTCAGCAAGTTAAGGAAGTATGGGCTGGATGAATGCACTATAAGGTGGGTAGAAAGCTCGCTAGATTGTCGGGCTCAACGGCTAGTGATCAATGGCTCCATGTCTAGTTGGCAGCCGGTATCAAGTGGAGTGCCCCAAGGGTCGGTCCTGGGGCCGGTTTTTTTCAATATCTTCATAAATGATCTGGAGGATGGCGTGGATTGCACTCTCAGCAAATTTGCGGATGATACTAAACTGGGAGGAGTGGTAGATACGCTGGAGGGGAGGGATAGGATACAGAAGGACCTAGACAAATTGGAGGATTGGGCCAAAAGAAATCTGATGAGGTTCAATAAGGATAAGTGCAGGGTCCTGCACTTAGGACGGAAGAACCCAATGCACAGCTACAGACGAGGGACCGAATGGCTAGGCAGCAGTTCTGCGGAAAAGGACCTAGGGGTGACAGTGGACGAGAAGCTGGATATGAGTCAGCAGTGTGCCCTTGTTGCCAAGAAGGCCAATGGCATTTTGGGATGTATAAGTAGGGGCATAGCGAGCAGATCGAGGGACGTGATCGTTCCCCTCTATTCGACATTGGTGAGGCCTCATCTGGAGTACTGTGTCCAGTTTTGGGTCCCACACTTCAAGAAGGATGTGGATAAATTGGAGAGAGTCCAGCGAAGGGCAACAAAAATGATTAGGGGACTGGAACACATGAGTTATGAGGAGAGGCTGAGGGAGCTGGGATTGTTTAGCCTGCAGAAGAGAAGAATGAGGGGGGATTTGATAGCTGCTTTCAACTACCTGAAAGGGGGTTCCAAAGAGGATGGCTCTAGACTGTTCTCAATGGTAGCAGATGACAGAACGAGGAGTAATGGTCTCAAGTTGCAGTGGGGGAGGTTTAGATTGGATATTAGGAAAAACTTTTTCACTAAGAGGGTAGTGAAACACTGGAATGCGTTACCTAGGGAGGTGGTGGAATCTCCTTCCTTAGAGGTTTTTAAGGTGAGGCTTGACAAAGCCCTGGCTGGGATGATTTAACTGGGAATTGGTCCTGCTTCGAGCAGGGGTTTGGACTAGATGACTTTCTGGGGTCCCTTCCAATCCTGATATATTCTATAATGGCTTCAGTCTGTAAAAACTGTGAGTCATGCATGGACATGTGACTTGCCCAGGTGACTCCAGAACTCCATCTTGGAGCTGGACTTGCTAGGAGAGAGGAGGGGTCTACACCCACAAGAGAAAGTCTATTTAAGCCCATGGGAGACCCCTCCATTTTGTCTTCAGCTGGCTAAGGAGATAGCCTCTCCACCCCCAAGGATACCTGAAAGAAACTGGAACAAAGGACAGTATCTACAGGGGGTGTAAGTGATTGCTGGACCCAGACTAGAAAGAGACTAGTCTGTAAAAGAGAGTTTACTGGAACTGGTGAGAATTTTATCTGTATTCAGTTTGATTAGACATAGACTTGTGTGTTTTATTTTATTTTGTTTGGTAATTCACTTTGTTCTGTCTGTTACTACTTGGAACCACTTAAATCCTACTTTCTGTATTTAATAAAATCACTTTTTACTTATTAATTAGCCCAGAGTATGTATTAATACTTGGGGAAACAAACAGCTGTGCATACAGGGTAAAATATGTTTTACCCTGTATACCCTAAGCTTTACCCCACTGGGAGTTGGGCATCTGAGTGTTAAAGGCAGGCACACTTCTGTAAGCTGCTTTCAGTTAAGCCTACAGCTGTTATGGGACATGGTTCACACTTGGGTCTGGGTTTGCAGCAGGCTAGCGGGTCTGACTCAAACCAGGCAGGGCACTGAAATCGTAAGCTGCCAGGGCAGAAAAGCTGGAGCAGAAGTAGTCTTGGCACATCAGGTGGCAGCTCCCAGGGGGTTTCTGTGATCCAGCCCGTCACACTTAGTTTACCCCTGGTTTGGCTTGCTGTCCTGGGAATATCCTTCAGAGACCATGGCTTGCTTTTTCTTTTCTTGGTGAGCTATCAAAGGAACTGCTCTTTGTATTTTTCTGTTTCCCCATTTGTTTTAGGAGAGGATCAAGCACACTAGGAAATGGGGCACTGCTGGAGGGACAGCAGTATTTAAATCTGCCTTATCAGCTCACAATCCAGCTGGCACTGCAATGGGAACTTGATAAAGTACAGGTAAGAACTGAAGAGAAACAGTCAAACAAAACAGAGTGCACTTCAATTACATCACATGCAGGCAGACAAGTAAATATTATAATTATTTAAGGGGGTCAACAAACATATGGACACGGATGATCCCATGGATATAGTATACTTGGACTTTCAGAAAATCTTTGACAAGGTCCCTCAACAAAGGTTCTTAAGCAAAGTAAACTGTCATGGTATAAGAGGGAAGGTCCTCTCATGGAAGGATAGGAAACAATAGGTAGGAATAAAAGGTCAGTTTTCACAGCGGAGAGAGTAAAAGCAGAGTCCCCTGAGGATCTGTACTGGGACCAGTGCTGTTCAACATATTCATGAATGATCTGGAAAGGGGGGTAAACAGTGAGGTGACAAAATTTGCAGATGATACAAAATTGTGCAAGATAGTTAAGTTCAAAGCTGACTGTGAAGAGTTACTAAGGGATCTCACAAAACTGGGTGACTGGGCAAGAAAATGGCAGATGAAATTCAGTGTTGATAAATGCAAAGTAATGCACATTGGAAAACATAATCCCAACTATACATACAAAATGATGGGGTCTAAATAAGCTGTTACCACTCAAGAAAGAGATTTTGAAGTCACTGTGGATAGTTCTCTCAAAACATCTGCTTGATGTGCAGCAGCAGTCAAGAAAGCTAACAGAATGTTAAGAGCCATTAGGAAAAGGATAGATAATAAGACACAAAATATTGTAATGACATTATTATGCAGGTTTGCTCACCCAATCTCTGAAAAAATATATATTAGAATTGGAAAAAGTACAGAGAAGGGCAACAAAAATGATTAAGGATATGGAACAGCTTCTACATGAGGAGAGATTAAAAAGACTGGGACTATTTAGTTTGGAAAAGAAGTGACTAAGGGGTGTATTACAGAGGACTATAAGATTGTGAATGGTGTGGAGAAAAAGTTTTATTTACACCTTCACATAACACAAGCAACAGGAGTCACCCAATGAAACTAATAGGCAGCAGGTTTAAAACAAACATAAGAAAGTACTACTTCACACAGTGCACAGTCAGCCTGTGGAACTCGTTGCCAGGAGATGCTGTAAAGGCCAAAAGTATAACTGGGTTAAAAAAAGAAGTAGATAAGCTCATGGAGGGTTGGATGGTCAGGGACGCAACCCTATGGTCTGAGTGTCCCTAAACCTCTGATCGCCGGAAGCTGGGACTGGATGACAGGAGACGGATCAGTTGATAAACTGCCCTGTTTTGTTCATTCCCTGTGAAGATCTGGCACCAGCCACTGTCAGAAGACAGGTTACTGGGCTATACTGACCATTGGTCTGACCCAGTATGGCTGTTCTTAAACTAACACGATCAACTGTTCCGGGGAAGTCCCTACATAGAATTCTATGAGCCAAATCCTGCTCCCCACCATACATAGGTATTGGAGGGCCAAAAAGGCCCCAGGACTGGTAGAGTTCCAAGGGGTGCAGGGGTTCTCAACCTTTGTCTTTCTGAGGCCTTCCCAACGTGCTATAAAAACACCACGGCCCACGTGTGCCACAACAACTGTTTTTCTGCATATAAAAGCCAGGGCCAGCATTAGGAGATAGCAAGCAGGGCAATTGCCCGGGGCGCCACAGAGCTAAGTTGCTCAGGCTTCGGCTTCAGACCTGGGTGGCGGGGCTCAGGGCTCCGGGCTTCAGCCCCATGCGGTGGGTCTTCAGCTTTCTGCCCTAAGCCCTAGGAAGTCTAATGCCAGCCCTGCTTGTTGGACCTCCTGAAACCTGCTTGCGGCTCCCCACAGGGAGCCACTGATTGGGAACCACTACAATAGGGGAGATTGGCTGCTGGAGGGCCTGTAGAGAGAGGCAGCTCTCAATAGACTGCATGCACAGGGAGACAGGTTGTGGGGAAATTGCACTGGTTGGGGGGAGGGCAATAAGCAGCGAACACCTAAAGCCACCAAGTCAGTGGCAATAGTGTTGTGAACAGAGTTCAAATCCTGACTCTCAGTCCTGTATTTACATTACTAAACCACTCTGCCTCTCCATACACTTTAATGCTTTATGAGACTATAAGGAATATATTTTGAAATGCTTTATTGTGATGTTCAGTGATTTATCGGTTGATTTGTGTATGTGTGTGTGTATAAGCTTTACAAAGTAAAATACAAGAATCAATTTAATCCCTTTCATTGTCATTTCACTAATAACTAACATTGGAATGCAACTTTACCTGAGGCTATAAAGTACCTTCCCATCTGGCTGGACCCGTAGCATGACGTTGTCAGTGGTGGTGTCATGGATAAAGGAGCGCTTGGAATGTACAAAGAACATGTCAGGAACCCAAATTTTTTTCACTAGCCTGCCATCAAATGTCATGCTTTGGTTGTTGGTGCTTGGGAAGGACAGTCTTTCATCTTTCCAGTAGTGTCTCAGATAAAGGGTCATGGTGAAGTCCTGAAAGTAACCAATGAAAGAAACAGGTTTCACATTGTGATTTATTTTTTGGAAAGAACATTTCACTGCATATAGCACCAACAGTATATAAATATATCCAACCTAATTTAAATAGGAATAATTATAGAATCATAGCAATGTAGGGCTGGAAGGGACCTTGAGAGGTTATCTAGACCAGCCCCTGCACTGAGGCAGGACCACGTATACCTAGACCATCTCTGACAGGTGTTTGTCTAACCTATTCTTAAAAGCCTCCAATGATGGGGAGTGCACAACCTCCCTTGGAAGCCTATTCCAATACTCATAGTTAGACAAGTTTTTCCCAACATCTAACCTAAATCTCCCTTACTGCAGATTAAGTCCATTACTTCTTATACTACCATCAGTGGACATGGAGAACAGTTGATCACCCTCCTCTTTATTAACACTCCTTAATATATTTGAAGAGTGTTATCAGGTTTCTCCCTCAGTCTTCTTTTCTCATGACTAAACATGCCCAGTTTTTAAACTTTTCTTCACAGGGCAGGCTTCCTAAATCTTTTATCATTTTTGTTGCTCTCCTAGGGACTCTCTCCAATTTGTCTACATCTTTCTTAAAATGTGATGCCCAGATCTGGACACAATACTCCAGCTGTGTTTATTTTCAGGAATTTCTTTCTCCTTTATGAACTACAAGTTCAGCACCCAATCCTGCCCCATTGAAGTAACTTGCTCTCCTTTAACTCCTAAGGACTGATTAACTGTGGTCCATTTTTCATTAGAGCTAATGAACTTATGTAGTTCAGAAACCAAAGACCCTCCAAATGGAAAATTCATTTATAAAATATATATTATACTTACACACAGAGTGTTTCTCGGTCTGTAGGGTAGCCCCCTAGAGGATAAACACACTAATCCACTGATGGAAGGTGAAGGCAGTGGGGTGGAGATAGCTACATGACTCTAGATCCTCCCTCCCCCCACCTCACATTCCTGTGGTTGATAAAAAAAAGAAGCAGGTGGCTCCTAGAAACCATCGCCTTCCATTCTTGCTCTTACAATGGCTCTTCATGCAGCCAGCCAGTGGAGTAACTCCCATGCACAGGACTGCAATCTGAGCCATCAGCCTGTGCCAGAGAATAAATTGGGAGAGGGCAGTGAAATGTGGGAGCCTTTTCTAAATTTCATCAAGAGACAAGGGGAAAATCAAAAAACAAAAGGCTGTGCAAAGAGCTTGTGCAGTCTGATGCAGAGCCTTAGCAGGCAGGCTGTAGATGGGACCCTATGCATGAGGAAGATTGTTACTGTCTTTTTGAAACATGCAAACAGAAACCCTCCAAAACATGGCTTAGTGGCAAGATGCGAGAACTTTCGTGTGTGTAAAACATTGTAGAATCCAAATTTTAGGGCCTCCAATTATTTTGTTGGATATATTTCCTCTCTTTCATTTTAAGATTAAAAAAAATATATAAGAGGCCAGATCCTGAGCTAGTGTAAATTGCCGACACTGATTTACCCCAGATGAGAGTCTGGCCAAAATTGTGGAATTTTTTGGTCTTATTTTTTATTGTTACATTTCTACTTCTCTAGACTTAAAAGACTTCGGCCTTGTGTGGGAATTGTTTCTATTAGGTCTGTCAAGCAATTAAAAAAATTAATCGCGATTAATTGCACGGTTAAACAATAATAGAATACCATTTATTTAAATATTTTGGACGTTTTCTACATTTTCAAATATATTGATTTCAATTACAACACAGAATACAAAGTGCACAATGCTCACTTTATATTTATTTTTGATTACAAATATTTGTGCTGCAAAAAACAAAAGAAATAGTATTTTTCAATTCACCTCATACAAATACTGTAGTGCAATCTCTTTATCATGAAAGTTGAACTTACAAATGTAGAATTATGTACAAAAATAACTGCATTCAAAAATAAAACAGTGTAAAACAGCCACCATTCCAGAGGACATGCGTCCAGGCTGATGATGGGTTCTGCTTGATAATGATCCAAAGTAGTGCAGACTGACACATGGTCATTTTCGTCATCTGAGTCAGGTGCTACCAGCAGAAGGTTGATTTTCTTTTTTTGGTGGTTTGGGTTCTATAGTTTCTGCATCAGAGTGTTGCTCTTTTAAGACTTCTGAAAGCATACTCTACACCTTGTCTCTCTCAGATTTTGGAAGGCACTTCAGATTCTTAAACCTTGGGTTGAGTGCTGTAGCTATCTTTAGAAATTTCACATTGGTATTTTCTTTGCATTTTGTCAAATTTGCAGTGAAAGTGTTCTTAAAACGAGCAACATGTTCTGAGTCATCATCAGAGACTGATATAATACGAAATACATGGCAGAATACGGGTAAAACAGAGCAGGGGACATATTATTCACCCCCAGGGGCTTCTGTCAAAATTTAATTAACGCATTTTTTTAACAAGCGTCATCAGCATGGAAGCATGTCCTCTGGAATGGTGGCCGAAGCATGAAGGGGCATAACAATATGTAGCATATCTGGCACGTAAATACCTTGCAATGCTGGCTACAAAAGTGCCATGCAAACACCTGTTCTCACTTTCAGGTAACATTGTAAATAAGAAGCTGGCAGCATTATCTCCCGTAAATGTAACAAAATTGTTTGTCTTAGTGATTGGCTGAATAAGAAGTAGGACTGAGTGGACTTCTAGGCTTTAAAGTTTTATATTGTTTTGTTTTTGAGTGCAGTTATGTAACAAAAAAAAATTTACATTTGTAAGTTGCACTTGCAAAATAAAGAGATTGCATTACAGTACTTGTATGAGGTGAATTGAAAAATAGTATTTCTTTTGTTTATCATTATTATGGTGCAAATATTTGTAATAAAAATAATAATATAAAGTGAACACTGTGCACTTTGTATTCTGTGTTGTAATTTAAATCAATATATTTGAAAATGTAGAAAAACATCCAAAAATATTTAATAAATTTCAATTGGTTTCTATTTTATTTGTTGCATCATTTGCTACCTTTTCAAAAGATAGAACTTCTGCTCGATCTGAGATTTGTTCCATCTTTTTTGGCTTGGTTATATCCTTCACAACCTTGAGCCCACAAGCGTTTACACTTGTATTTAATTTTAAGCTAGTAAGCAGTCTCACTGACCTCCAGGGGACTACTCAGGTACCTAAAGTTAGGCATGTGCATAAAGGTTTTCAGGATCAGGGCTTTACTGTGAAACCAAATATGTTGCAGGGTGGCTGGCCCCTTTATATGAAGCAGGTCCAGCACCCCTGTGCTAGAACAGGTGCTCCCAGTTTTGCCAATTAAAAGGCCAGGGCAGCACCTGGGTCTGCATAGAGCCAGGCAGTCAGTAAGGAAGGATGGTGGCAGAGGAGGGTAATGGGAGTTGGGGTCTGGGTCCCCCACAAGAAGCTGCCAGAGTCCCCTGGGAGGGGAGGCGAGGTAGTGGGAACCTGCTGAGGAGAAAGCCCTAGAAGGCAGTGCTCAGTTAACTGAACACAAAAGAATCCTGCAGTAGCACCTGAGGCGGGTGGGACTGAAAGATGCAAAAGGGAAAATCCCCTGGAAGCTATAGCCTAGGGTGGCACTTTTTTGTGTGCTTTGCTTATGTTTGCAAAATAAAAGTGTGCCTGGAAAGCGACTCTGGGTGTGGCAGTAGGTCCTTTGTGGGTTAAGAACAAGCCAGAACTATTTTATGAGGGAATATATAGTACCCTATTGTACTGAGAGAAACTCAGTTGGCTTGTGGACATGTGATAAAAATGAATTGACAGCTGAGACACAAAGTCAAAAAAACTGGATTTTTTTTTTAATTGTTTGGATTTTATCCCAGAATTGTTGGGTTCTTTTGTAACATCAAAACCTGTTTTTAATCTGTTTTCTTTTAGTAACTCCAGTAGAGATTATTAATTATTTCTTATGCTATTAAGTTAAACTGAGGACCACTATAACTTATGAAATGTTTTACACACAATACATCAATTTGACATTCTTGTCCCTCATAACCCTGTAGCTCTTCCTTCATCTTTTGGTCCATTCTCATCTAAGAAGCTATAGTTCAGGTCTTTTTCTTATATATGCTTTAAGAAAATGGATGTAAGAAAACCTTTTTTCTTTGACCCCCTAATAAGGCTCTGATCTCATTTTAGCAATAATATATTAACAGATGTTCATTTTCCAGACAGGAGCTCATTCCAAGTTTTTTGCATAAATGGATACATTTGTAGATGCTGCAAAATATCATGTTTTAATTATTATGGAGTGATGCTCTGCAGTTACGGATGCAACTGAGTTTCTAAGTTTTATTACAGCCTAATTTTGCCTGACAACCCCCCGCCCCCAAATGAAACAAACTCACAACAAAGCCAAATTAGTCTCCAAATCAGGGCCCAATGTAGGGTTTTTTTCCTGCACAATTTGGGGTGAATTGGACAAATCTTCTGAATTGTGACATCCTAAAGAGTTTCAAAATGTCTTCTTTTTTTGCCACTTCACAGTAAAAAAAATAAAAAGTCTGAATGCAGGAGAGAAATAAAACTTACTTTACTTGTCTCCCATAGCTTAAATCTAGTGCAAACTCAAAGTTTAGTTGATGTCTAATTAAAAAACAAAGTTCTTGCAATGTTGTGTTTTTTGTACATATAAAGCACAAGATCAAATACAAGAATCAATAACAAATTTTAAACCCCTTTCACTGTTATTTTGCTAATAGCGAAGTATTTTGCCATGTGGCTGGACATGTAGCATGATGCTGTTTACTGTGGTGTCATGAGACCACATACAATGCATATAGCCATGTCAGGGCCTCTGACGTTATACATTAGTCAGTCATCAAATGTCATACAGTGGATATTGATATTTAGAAAGGACAGTCTTTCCTCCTTACTAGAGAACCAATTAATTTGGGGGGCCAGTGTCAGGAGCAGTGGCAGCATTGTCAATCCCAAGCATTCAAAAATTGAGTCAGGCCCGCAAAAACTCTGAGATTTGCTTCAAAAACCATGAGATAAATGTGTGAGACAAGGTGGGTGAGGTAATATCTTCTACTGGGCCAACTTCTGTTGGTGAGAGAGACAAGCTTTCAAGATACATAGAGCTCTTTTTCAGGTCAAAGAAGAGTTATGTGTAAGCTTGAAAGCTTGTCTCTCTCACCAACAGAAGTTGGTCCAATAAAAGATATTACCTCACCTACTTTGTCTTTCAAATATCCTGGGACCAACTTGGCTAGACTAACACTGAAAACAACATGAATAAATGCAGCATTGTTTTGGGTTTTTTTGCCTTCTCGATTTTGAGACTTTAGGGTGCACTCTGGTCAGATATTCAAGATTTCTCATCAACTATGAGGGCTAGAAACTTACTTTTTTAGAAAAATGAAAGCCGAGATTATTATGTAATCACTTGACTCCAGGAAGTGGGGCTTTAACACCAACACAACCAAATGCAGTGAGAGCTGGCAGTGCTGCAAGGGCCCAGGTGGGGAGAAAGCTACATGACTTATTAAAAAAAACCCAGCCCATAAAAACCCTTCATGAGGATCAGAAATCCTGAAGCATAAGAAATTCTATTAAGAAGTTGGATGTTTCTTTTTTCTGTCTGTCAACCCAAGAGATGGATGAAGCATCCTCTTTGATTGAAATTCCACCTTTTGGAATATTGAAACATTTTGGAATTTTTTTTTCCTTTAGTCAAATGAATTATTTTCGAAGAAATGAAAAAAAAGTTTAACAGGGTTGAAAAGCTTTTCTATTCCAGAACCTGCAATGATCTAACTAGATGGGCCTGAAAAGCCCTGAATTTTGGAAAGATTCAAAATCTTGATCCAAATGCTAATGTTGCAGTTTGAGCTCGTCTCTAACTCTGGTTTATATCTCCTCTTATCTTGCACTGTTCATAGGGTGTATCATTATGTATAATTTATTTAAAATAACTCCTCAGAAAATCCCCTAATTTCCAGTGGTATTTTGTGGTGAAAAGTGAGCAGCTGGGGCAAATTATACGTAACTCCACAGAATTTTGTAAAGCTTTAAAATGTGCAGAACTTACCTCCCTGTGGGCAGTGGGTAGGAATTCAAAGGTGAAGAGATTAGAGTAAAATTAAACCCTGTGCAGCCAGACAGCATAGGTCCTGTGTACCACTTACCTCCTACTTAAGGCTTATTTTAAAGGATTAAGAGGGACTGAAATGGGGCACAGGCCTCCTGCTGACCCTCAGCTAGGGTGAATTTCACCTCCACAGAAGGCAGATTCTAGGTAAGCTGCATCTTCACACATGCTCTTTTCTATTCAGACCCCTTTCCTAATGGATGACCTGCCTCATGTAGTAGCATGGAAATTGCAGGTCTTTCAGTTCTCGCTATGGTGCTACCTCAAGGTAAAGAGCTGTGCTATAAAGCTGACATACTTGTGGTTTTTCCTAGCAGTTTCTAATCATCAACCTCCATCACTTTCACATAGCAACCAAAATCCTTGGTTTTGTGGGAACACAGTATTGTTCTCGAGAATAACAAATGTTCTATGGAAAAGAGCGTATAATCTTAGCTGACATTCCTTCTTCTTCTGTTCTGCATGACATTACAGTGGCGGAACAGTAGTTTGAGATCATTTACATTAGTTGTCAGACAGAAACTTACCATATCCACCTCTGAAATACTATCCAGACTCTCAACTTGTACATCTACTCCCACAGGAATTGCAGGGCCTGCAAAAAAAGAGAAGAATTTTAAAAAAATATGTATTTTGATGCCACAAATTAACCCTTGAGGCTAAAATGCACTGAAAAGGATAGAGGAAAATGTCTGCTCTGTCTGGAATAGAAACCACAGTAAACCGTTTAAAGAGATTAGAATTCATACCAAAATGATCATTATAACAGTATTTAGACTGATCCATTACTCAATCATCCTCTAGCAGATTACTTTAAATGAGTAACTCCTTAAAACAATCATTAATATTTTATATTGCAACAGAGCAGTTTACAATTTATTTAAAATATGCAAAAAACCAACCAACCAATTCACAACCCCCCCGACCCCTCCTCCCAGATAACAAAAACAAACAAACAAAAAGACACCACAGCCATAAGTAATTCTAAAATACATGCTACCTGGTAAGCTCTATCCTATGTACTACACAGGAGAAAATTCAATATCATAGGATGATTTTCGGTAAATGTATGAGAATATTTATACCATTGAAAAATGGAACTAGTCCACTAGCCTTTATTAAACCCACATACATATTGTTCCACAATTGTCCACAGTGGGGTTTCTGAAGCATCTGATACTGAGCATTGTCAGAGACGGAGCATAGGACTAGATGGAACCTTGGTCTGATTAGTATGGTAATTCCTATGAGGTTTCCCCACCCCCAATAAACTATAGTGTTTTGGTTTTTTTTAATTTAAACATTTGGACATGTTAACTGTATATCGTGTATAGTCCCTTTGAATAGCAAAAAGCCTCAGGTTTGCAAACATCATTTAATTGCTGATGTATTGCAAACGATACAATAAAGAACACAGAGCCAGATCTTTGACCCCCACTCAAGCCAGGTCTACACTTAAAAAGCCAGGTCTGCCCAGCTACATCGCTCAGGGGTGTGAAAAATCCACACTCCTGAGTAATGTTGTTAAGCGAACCTAACCCCCTCCACAGCAGCTACAGAGCTGATGCTGGGAAGGAGGGGGTGTCTCTCCACAGCAGCTGCAGCCCTGGAGCTGGGGAAAGTCACCTCTTTCTCTGCCCACCACAGCCCTGCACATCCCAAATTCCCCCCACCCCCTCTTCTCACCCCACTGCCCCCTCCCACCTACCCCCTATTCCCCCCAAGGTCACCACCTCACCTTACATGTGCAGCTTCTCCAGGGTCCAGGCACCTAATTAATGGAGCCACACCTGCACGGCTCCACTAATTAGGTGGGTGGCTCTTCATTCTCTTGTGTGCAGCCGCCCAGGCACGCACCCTAGAAGGAACTATCTGCGGACCACCTAAATGGAACTTGCGGACCATTGGTGGTCCACAGACAACAGTTTGAGAACCCCTGGTGTAGAAGACATATCCTAAGTCTGCTTTGCATCATTCCTCTCCTACTTCTGCTTTATTGTGGAGCGCTGGTGTTGCTTGGGGCCTGGCTGTGGAAAGACAGGGGGCAAGACTGCACGATCTCTGTTCGTATATGGATGTCACCTCCTTCAACGCATCTGACAAGAGTCTGCCATAGTTTAGGAGCCCTTCAGGAGCTGAGATTCAGTCCTGTGACACTCACTAAGAAACTGAGTGCATTTAAAAGTGAAGCAGTGAAAACTGACCTACTGCAAGATGCTGCTTCTTTTTCTTAACTGCCAGTGAAAGTCAGAAGGTACACTCTTACTTTTTATCACTCTCTCAAAAAAGTTATCTGAAATTCCCCCCCCAACTTTGGGGTGAAGGATAAACTTAAAATACTGTAAAATACCTATTTCACCCTCTCAGAATCTTCTGCTGCTAGCAGATCATTCTATGGCATGATTAGAAGATGAAGGATGGTTGAGAAGCTGAAGCCCAGGAGTAGAAGTGAGGAAATGTGTCCCTCCACCTCATCACTGCTAGTTCAAAATGATGATGGTATCTACCTACCTCACAGGCACATTGGGGGACTTTGGGCCTGATCCAAAGCCCATTAAAGTCAGTGGAAAGACTCTCAATGACTTCACTGGGTTTTAGACCAGGCCCTTGAACATTAATGTTTATAAAGCAGTTGAGATACTCAAATGGCCAATGCTACAGTAATGCAAAATATAATGTGTCCCTATTATTGTGTAAACATCACCTTCTTTTTTGTATCTATTTCACTCATCGCCCTAGCACTTGTTGTTCTCTTTTAGTCCTGAGCCTCGTCCTCTCCAGAAAGCAGAGTTAATTTATCATAAGACAATTAAACGTCTGGGTAGTATTGAATTATGTTTTATTAACTTCCCACACAAATGCTGTGGAACCTTTCCTGTTACATTATGTCTGGGCTTCATAATCAAATTGTAATGGACAGAAAATTATTCGTAATCTCACCCAGTGGTTAATACGGAGCTATGTTGATGATAGTGCTGTTTCATGATTTAATTAATACTGTATGAATTATGAACTAGACCGTTAATCTGTGAAGGAAAAACTAATTATCCCTTTACAACTTGTCCCTGACCTGCAAAGGAAAAACCTCTTCTTTCAAACAGTGAAAAACAAACTGCATTACCAGACTTTCTTTGCAGTGTTGTAGTAACCATGTGGGTGCCAGGATCTGAGTGAGACCAGGTGGCTCAGGTAATACCTTTTACCGGGCCAATTTCTGTCATCTCTTTTGAAGGATTTTAGGGCAGCAGAAGGCTATATTTGGACCATTATTCCACTGGACAACAGAGCTGGCCAAACTGAGGCAAAACTGGGACAGTGCTATGCCATTAAGGCCCAAATGATGATACAAAATGTCAGATGGCCCAAAGCCATTTTAGTCACAACTGTTGTAATACCAGTCCACATGACTGCAATACCTCAGGAAGCCCTGAGAACACCATTGCACACAATCACAGCGGTATCCCACACAGGTAGTTTGAGAATGGGTGGAACTTAAATTCTAAATTTAACTGAATGGTATTAACAGAAGAAATGTACATGGCAATTAAATGCCACTCTAGCCAGACCTCTCTAGGTGACTGAAACTTGCACCTAAGGGCTAGTCCATACACAGTTGTTTTACTGATTTAACTCTACTGGTTCAAAAACACATCGTTAAAATAATTCTAACTCCCTAGTGTGGATGCAGTTATACCAGTATAATGGTGCTTACAGTGGTATAACTTTTTTCATATATTTACCTAAATAAACTATACCAATATAAGCACCTTTCTACTCATGTAACTGTGTCAATAGTAAAGGTTGCAGTGATTTAATTATAGTAGTTTCTAAACTGCTGTAGCTGAAGTGGTACAAAAACTGTGTGTAGACAAGTCCTAAGAAAAATTCGGATCCCTAAAATATAATGTTGTACAGAAGGGTGAAATGACTCACTCCTATTAGTTATTAAGGGGACAGATTAGCGGAAGGAATAGTTTTCCGATTGCTGGAACCCTGCAGGGGGGGCCCTCGCATGCTGGAATGCTGCTTCCCCTCCCCCAGCCCTGCCTCCTCCCTGTGTGGGCCTGCATCTCTGCTGACCCCGTCCGCACTGCACCCCACTTTTTTTGACAAAAGGGAGCATTTGTCCTGTTTGCTCTTGCCAACTGATCAAGTCAGCAAGATCAAACAGGACAAATGCCTCCTTTTGGAAAGTAAGTCGGGACGGCCAGGACGTCCCGGCCAAAATGGGACATATGGTCACCCTAGCTTTTGTGGATTGCATGCTTAGTGCCCATCTCTCCCCATTCACAGTGAATCGTAGTGGTGTTCCTGTGATTTTCTAGGCGCCAAAGTTAGGTGTCATGATGCTCAGCATTGCAATGCCTTAAGTCCCTTTGTGGATCCCACAGCTGGTGTCTAGAAAACAATCCTATTCAGTAATGGAGGATTGGGCCTCTCTGCTGCCCCCACTCTGCAAACCGTCTGAATAATCAAATGGGTAGAATGAGCGAACTGCCACTGACTGACGAATCAGGAAGGGGAGGCCAACCAAACAATCCAGAGGGTAGCCAGCCAGCAGGAGGTATCCTGATGAGTCCCAGCTGTCTTCTCTGAAGGCTATGGCTCTCAGAGCTCTGCGGGAAGAGGGGGGCTATGCTCTGAGAAAACAATACAACCTGTTGCATGTTATCCTCATAGTCTAACCTGAACAAGATTAGAGTCACCGTGTGTAACATTCCCACTGAAAGCCCTGAGAAGCAGAGTACAAGTGCTATTCAGTTGTGTAATACAAATATGGCAGAAGAGATGAACAGCTAAAGAGCCCAGGATAGTGACAGGAGAGTGTAGAACACATTGCAAGGAGTTACAGGACAGTTATGTTAATACACTCTTGCGCCTGCTGCCCATTTCTGAATGGCCAGTGGGTTGTGCTAACCATAGCTATTTAAACTGACTCTGAAGCATGCAATCTTACAGCCCTGTGGTCTGTAATCTATTCCTCCAGGCTCCTTTCCTACAAACCTATTGGCTATAATGCTGTCTAAAATGGTCCTAAGAGGAGAACTCATGCATGCTGGAACCTCTCCTCACAAGCAGATCTTCTGGCAGATCGCTCTGGGATTCCTGATCCTAGGTTTCCTTGTCCCACTCCTCCTCCATCACATTGGCCATACACCGCGACAACGTTATGTATCCTAATACACCAGTTAACCTGGTGATGGCTCGCTGAGTGTCTCAGAACAGCATTGTTTCTGTGCTCTGGCTGTGTAGGAGTAGGAAATGGGATTGAGGAGCCAAGTTCCGAGCAGGTGCCTTCTGGTACTGGAAGCAGATGGGTGCAGTATATGTATCACTTGAGCACTTTATAAAAGTGTAATGTAAACCAATTTTGCTCTCCGTGTGTCTGAAAGGCTTGCTCTTCACCATTGCTAGGCATTCACTCAGAGAAAAACTACCTCCTATCTCTCAAACCATGCAGGGACATCAGAGTTGTTGAGGACAAAAGAGCTGTGACAGGCACTTGGAAACCTTGCACAGACACCTGGCTGGCAGCACACCCAGCATGTTCAGTGTAGAACAGTGTCCTGCTTCTAAAGGCTGCAGAGTTCACCCACGGAGCAATTTCTAGAACTGAGTGAAAGCCTGCTGCGGAGTTCCAGTTCCTCCTGATCACAGTGAACTGAAAATCTTACACTAGTAAAGACTGCAGCCACAGATATGCTTGGTGTCTACTACGGCAAGGGTTCTCAACCTTCTTCTCTCGGAGGCCCCCCCAACATGCTATAAAAACTCAAGGGCCCATCTGTGCTACAATAACTGTTTTTCTGCATATAAAAGCCAGGGCTGGCATTAAGGGGTAGCAATCAGGCAGTTGCCCAGGGCTCCATGCCACAGGGCACGCCGTGAAGCTAAGTTTCTCCTGCTTCTGCTTCAGCCATGGGTGGCGGCAGGGCTTAGGCTTTCTGCCCTAGGCCCCAGTGAGTCTAACACAGGTCCTGCTTGGCAGACCCCCTGAAACCTGCTCATGGACCCAAAGGGAGCCCTGGACCCCTGGTTTAGAACCACTGTTCTACGGTATTTTGGAAGGCCTAGTGGCTGGAAGTGCCGTGGCAGAAGTGACCACTACAGACAGACACAGAGTGTGGATCCATAGTGCCACCTTCTCCAGGTCCTCCCTCGCTCATCATATAGGGATACAATGGCTTCAGGAGTGAGCCTGTACCTCTGCATCAATTACACCTCCATACAGCTGAGGAAGGTTCCACAGGGCTGATATATTTTAGTGCAGTGCCATACTCCTCTCTCTCACCACCTCAAAAGCAGTTGGGCCTGGAAACAGTGCAACATGTAGGCTGTGCAGCAGCCCCTCATGAGTTGAGACCCCGCCCTTCAAACCAAAACCACATCCCTGCTTCCCCTCCATGCTCCCAGAAGCCTGTCCCAGACCCTCCTCTTGCTCAGCTACCACAATTAGCTGCCTGTCTCCCTCCCAGCCCCTCTGCATGTCTCACTCCAGCCCAGGCTGTCCTGTGTGCTTGGTGATCCTTTAATCAGTGTGTAATAGAGGCTGGGGGTATTTGTATTTGTGTGAGCAGTGGATGGATGTGAGGTGGCCAGGTGAATTTGTTATGGTTCGGGCAGGTACTAGAGTAACAACCCCGAGCTGCATGCATGGGACACTGCTGAAAATGCCCAGTTGACACCTATGCCCTTTATCCCAACCCTTTGTGGTCAGTTATACCCTTTTTCGAAAGGGCAATGAGTGCCCTCGGGCCTCCCCTTAAGATCCTTTTATCTGCTGATGCTTAGGACAATGCTACCCTTAAAGATTGCTGCTTATTCAAAGAGTAAATACGTGCAATACTGACTGTTGGAACTGCTTCAACATACCAAGTACTTATAGCCTTTGATAAACTGAAAACGGCATCCTTCAGGTACACGATAAAACCAGGCAGAGTTTTATCCTGCAATATAGCTGCATGCACAACTCCCACTCCAGTCAATGGGAGTTCCACAGCCAGGAGGCCTGGGTAAAATGAATCCTCCGTGAAGATGGTAAGAAGGGGTTAAGCTGTTTCTCTCTGTGGATCTAGCTGATTGTGCGCTCTTTAGGCCCTAATCGTGCAGTCAGAACCAAGCGAGTGGACTCCCTGCACCCAGGTGGCGCTCCACTGACTTCAGTGGGGCTCTGTGCAGTGCACATCTGCCCGCATGCAGGGGGATGGTGTGCTTATTCTGTATGTTTGAAGGTGGGGGGTTTGGTTTGTTTTTTTTAATATTCTTTGTGCTAAGTGCTGCCAGTCTGACTGCCCTGGAGAGCATTCTGTTAATACACAGAATAGGTATTGTATGGGTAGCAGCAAATTTAGGGATGGGTTACCTTTACGAGTGAGTGGATTTTTCTGTATGTCAGCACTTGCCTTTTCATCTCAGACCGCTAACAGACATGCCAGCTAGTACCAAACACTTCTGTTTTTTAGACGTCTGGTGTTTAATGAGGGTATGTTAAATGCATACACAGACTCTTCTATAGATTTACTGCTGTACTTCCTCTTCCTCTTCCAGACTTTGACCAGCCACTGTATACCTTCGGCAATTACAGTACGAGATATTTATTATAATAAATAATGATAATATTAATGGACTGTCCTGAAATTGCAGACATTTTAAAATGAACTGAACATACTGGTATTGTGTATATTTAGCATTTGGTAATCAAAGCTTCTCCCATCAGGATGTATAATGGTATCCTGGATTTGAATGACCATCTGTCAGCCAGGAAGGGTAGATAAATTACAACGTTCTTTAATCCAGCGGGTCATAAGAAAGCACATTCTCCTTAATCCTTTGCTCTAAAAGCTTGGTTTGCTGTCACATTCGACTGCAAGACTGTGAGCAAAACATTAACACAAAGCAGTCTAAATATTCTCTTAGTTTATAATAAGAGACAAGGTCAGCAAGTATTGTACATTAGTTGATTACACACAAACATTATCATAGTGAGATATAACCTAAGGATTTCACAGTAATCTAGAAATAAATGTTAACTGAACCTGGATATATTTTTACCAGCCAAAGGTTCAGCTCAATACGAGGAGAATTTAAAATCCATAAATGATGCCTCTATCTACATTCTCATAGTTTTGCTGAAAGTTTTTTGGTGATCCTAGGAGGAAGGCCATGTTGTTGCAAGCCCCTTCAGTCATGAGAATGTGCAGTGCTGTAAATTCAGAACAGAAACAAGGATGGTCTTTCCCAACTAACAGTTCTTTCCAAACTCTCTCTTGTCAATCCACTCACCAGTGAGACACTGTTCTGTACAGTATTTCTTACAGAAAAGATACTCCGAAAAATAAGAATCAGATGCATGGTTTTTCATACCTCCAAAACCTGGTCTCATGCTGAAATCATGGTCATCTATTCTCAGAAGTTGTTCTGACTTTATCAGCGGTGATTTGGTGATGTCAGGGCTTCGTTTTAGTATTGGGCTATGTGAAAAAGATATACAACATTATTAGAATTAACCATGTTTAAGAAACATGCAATTATTTGACTCTAATCCTTCAGATAGTGACCAGTCTTGTTCATCTACCAATTAAACTATATCCCTGTATTCATATCTGATGTTTGAGAGCATGTCATTTGAACTCTTGGATGTTACATGCTGAGACAGGGTATTTTGAATGGTTCTCATTCTAATACTGGCTGAATGGCAAAATACTCATTTCAAACTCTTGTTTCTGTATAAAGATTATCTGTGTTTGTAATATATTTTAGACACAAAAATTCAAAATTTACACTAGATGCCATTAGAAGTGAATAAAAGAATAAATAGGGGAAAGGGGGCAGCATTTCTGATGTAGATTTATGATAGGACACGAGGATAGGAATTAGGGAAACAATATCTCAAATAAAAGCCTACTGGCTGCAGCCCAGGAACAAAATGGAGATGGACTGGGAACCCAGCCAGGAGGCAAGTTGACTTGCAGCTTGGAATAAAATGATTAACTGCTGCCCCAGATTTCTAAAGAGAACAGGGAGAGCTAGAGATAGGAATGTATGAGGTCATACCAGACATGTATACAGTTGCACCATATCTTGTTGTGGATACTTTGCTTTGAGTGTGTGCCAAGTTTACCTCTGAAAACAGATTTCAAGTGCAGCATCCCTTTTATTTCTCTGGTGTAGTTATTCTTATGTGGGAGTAAAAGCTGGCTATAGAGCAGGTGGTGATAACTGAGAAGGGCTGTCTTTTATGGGTGAGGCTGTTGAGGGCCCCAAGAAAAAGAAGGATTCAGGAAGGTTTTCTGTTTCTGATAAAAAAAATATACTGGATGTCAACAGCTTGCACTCAGACACCCCTTTTCATGATTAATTAAAAAGGTAAGTCAGTAATAGACCAACCAAAACAAAAACCCAAGAATCCTTGACTGCGGCATGCTTTATGAATATAAAAGAAGTATCTTGGAGAAAGAAAAACATCTCTAGTGAATGTGGGGGCTTGCATTATCATGTTAAATTCTCCTAGATCATAAACATGAAGTCCAGAAGGACCATTTAATATAATTTACTCTGCCCTCCTGCGTAACACGGGCCATAGAATTTCACTAGTGATTTCTTCATGAAGTCTATAACTTCTGGTTGAGCTAGAACGTACTTTTTAGAAAGATAACCAGTCCTGATTTAAGGGTTTTATGCGATGGAGAATCCACCACATCCCTAGGTTGTTCCGATGGTTCCTTAACCTCACGGATAAAAATTTGTGCCTTATTTCTAGTCTGAATTAGCCTAGTTTTAACTTCTTGTTATACCCTTTTCTGCTAGATTAAAGAGACCTTACTATGTAGGTACTTATAGACCATGATCAAGTTACTTCTCAAACTTCTTTATTAAGCTAAATAGATTGAGCTTCTTTAGCCTCTCACTGTAAGGCAGGCTTTCCAGACCTCAGATCATTCTTATAGCTCTTTTCTGAACCCCTTCCAGTTTGTCAACATCCTTTTCGAATTGTTCACACCAGAACAGAACATAAAATTCCAGTAATGGTCTCTCTAATGACATGTACACTGATAATACCACCACCTTACTTCTACTCAATATTCCTCTGCTTATACATGGAAGGATTGCATGGACTTGTTCTCTTAGCCCCAAACTCATCTTCAGTTGGTTATTCACCATGACCCCTAAGTCCTTTTCTGTCTTACTGTCACCCAGCCTGTATAATCTACATTCTTTGTTCATAGATGTATAGACTTGTATTTAACTATATTAAACACATGTTCAAGTGCATCCATCTTACCATACAATCCAGAACATTCTGTAGAACTGACCTATCATTTATAGAACTGGCTCAACAACAGTTTTTCTGTTGGTTGACAATTGAAAAAAAAATTGTTTCAGGTTGAATGAAAATATTTTGACCCCAGAACACCACATTTCTGTTTTAAGCATTTTTTAAATGAAATTAAAGGACATTTAGAAACAAAGTTGCTTGGAATAGGAAAAAAACCCAATGTTTTGATTTTTTTGGAATTTTTTGAAGGTTTTTTTCCCCAGCCAAAGCAATTTGACAAAAATCAGCACAAATTTGCAAAATGTTTTGGTGCTGCCAACTCTGCATTTTTCCCTGAAAAAAAGTTTGTCAAAAAACGTCACTAAACTCTATTCATCTACCACTATGCCAATTTGTGTCATCTACAGACTTTTCGAGCTATGATTTTATGTTTTGTTTTAGATCAGTGATAAGAGATATTGAATAGCATAGGGCTGAGAACAGATTCCAGGAGGACTGGGAACACGCCCACAGGATATCAATTCCCCATTTACAATTAACTTTTGAGATCTATCAATTAACCGATTTTTAATCTATTTAATATGGACTACATTGATTCTTGAATTGTGCTATTTTTTAAATCAGAAAGTCACATGGAACTAAGTAAAAATGCCTTCTATGAGTCTATTATGTCAATACAGTTACCTTTGTCAAGCAAAGTTGTAATTTCATCAATAAATGATTTGAAGTTGATCTGATATATATTATATGTTATTTCATTTCTGCTTAATCAGGATGTCTTAACTGCGGAAGCCTTCTTTTATGATTGTTGAATTGTAGGCTGTGGGCATCTGGAGAAGTTCTCTTAACTATCAATTTTCACTCACACTTTTTTGTTTAAATGTTTCCTCCCATCAATTTTGCTTATAATTGTTTCAGCCTTGGGAAATTGTGCCTTTTAGGGTGCCAAGTGGCTTTACATATTACTTGTCAGCACTATGTTGCACATAGCAAATGTAGTTAAGTTGTGATCACTTATCTAGGCAACCACTAAATCGTCAAGCACAGGATACACAACTGTTTTAGAAAGCTAATGATGGATGCGCTTTGTACTTTGAACTATCCCATCTCCTGCTGGGATCTCATGTTTCCTTGTCCTCCTACACATTTGTTTTATACACCTGGTCCCTCATTTTATGCACAGATTGTAAGTGCTTAGGGGCAGGGACTGTTTCACTGTGTGAATACAGTTCTTAGCACAGAAGGACCTTGATCCCTAACCATAATCTCCAGGACACTACAATAATAATCTCAAACTGTGTAGGTTTGGGCCTGGATGACAGACTTCCAAGAAACATTCAGCCCTGGAGCAACTCTACAGTAGAATGCAATGTTTGAAGCTATTCCTGTGTTTTTCATAAGGAAGATGTTGCAAAAACGGACATTATGACTAGTAACTTGCCTGATTTGTATGGTTATGTATCTGAATGGAAGCCACTAAACTCATTTGCATACACAATCTAATCCAGACTTCAAAGGCGGTCTGCAGACCTGAAAGCTAGATCATGGCCTCACATCCTAACCCCTTCACATTTTTTACAATGCATCACTGTCTGACTGGGGAGGGAAAGACTAGGTCAGAACTCAGGTTGAGTAGGAGCTCATGGGAGCTAATTCCCAATGCCATATTCAACCGGAACGTATTCTTATCGCAGTCTTTTGACATAGAAAGGGTGAAAAGTATGATTTCATTTGAAGAAGAAAATGATTAAGAGTTTGAGGCTCAGATCCTCAGGTGGCACAGTTCATTGACTCCAATGCAGCTATGTTAGTTTATACTAGTTGAGGATCTGGTACCTGAAAAAACAAAGGGCTAAGAAGCTGTTTGGAGTTGCCTGCAGTGCTGCTGACTAAAGCTGGTCAAAATGGTTGAGAAAGGTTTTCCCATCAAAAATGCTATTTAGCCAAAAATGAGACACCCAAAATCAGATGTCACTTTGGAAGATTTTGGCCAATAAGTGTGGAGCTGGTCAAAAATATATAAATCAATTTCCATGAATATGTTCAAATAAAAACTATTTTATTTATTTGACACGTTAGGGTTTTTTTTTAGAATTTTTTCACTAAAAAGGTGAAATGAAGATTGTTGCTTTAACTGTTCAAAATTTGAAAATTTTCATTGTAGTTTTTGAAAACTGAATGCATTCAATGAAGTGAGCTGTAGCTCACAAAAGCTTATGCTCAAATAAATTTGTTAGTCTCTAAGGTGCCACAAGTACTCCTTTTCTTTTTGCGAAAATATTTTGGGGGTTGATTTAGTTTTTGTTCCTCTTCCCTTCTTAAAAAATATTGTCCCCTTTGGGGTGAGGGGAAAATAAAATAGGGAGAGAAATGAGGATAACCTCCCCCCCCCAATCAAACCCCAACTTTTGGGTTTTGAAACAGAAACAAAAACATTTTCTAGCTGAAACATCAAAACCAAAACAAAGAATGTTTTCAATTTTTTTCATCAAAATATCAAACCTTCAAACAAAGCAATAGTTTGTGAGAATTTTAGGTTCATTCAAAAAAGAATCTCCATCGAAAAAATGTTGACAAACATTTTGACTAATCCAATATGATTTGCTGCTTTCTTCTTCCCTTTTGGAACACTGGAAGAGGAAGATGGTCCTCAAAATCTACAGCAGAGACTCCTCAGGGTAAGCAAGGTAGAAACCCTCTTGTTCGGATTTGATAGAGGAACAATCTCCTCTAGCTATGTTGCAATGAACTGATCCAGAGTAAGCCACTGACACTCAGGTTTCCCTCCTCATTTTCTGATGTACTGGCTTCCACTGAGCAGCCTTCAGTTTTGTGGATCTCTAAATCTGGCTCTGCTTAATACCCATGCTAAGGAGATTGCCTTAGTGATCAGCAGGACAGAACCGAAGAGAGGGAAATGAGTGACATTTCCTGATGGCAAGTGTTCCAGCTGCTGCATTCGTGGCTAGGACTGACATTGCACAGTACTTCTGTTACAGAGACTGCGGCTGTGGCCTCTGTATAGGTTAGGCTGACGTGGAAGATTATAACTGACACACAGACACTGTATTTTCCAGCCACATATATCCTGGGCACATATACTGCAGCACCAGAGAGCACAGTTGTAGACCCCAGAGGAGAATGCTAGTGGAGGTGTGTGTGCGGGGGGGTGGTTTTTTGGCGGGGGGAGGACTAGATTTCTAAAAGATGGCCTTGAAAGCCAATTTGTTTCCCGAACTCACTGTCCCCCGCTGGGATTCATGTGGTTCTGTTCAAGGTACGGCTTCTCCCCAGTTCTCTTGACAGTGCTCCCTTTTCCTGATTAGCTAGGGCTACACTGCAGCCATTATAAAAAGCTAGTGCCACCCACTGAATCTGTACATGTCACTGATCTCAGTCAGATATTTCTAATGGCCCTGATCCAGGATCCCATAAGGGATAGAAAAGTCAGCATGAGGCATCAGTGTGTTGGCATCTGGTCTGCTACCTGGGGCTAGAGGAGTGGGATTCCTAGCTATCATGGGAATAGACATAAGGTACGGTTGGACATCTTTTATATTCATAGACTTTAAGGCCAGACTTTATGATTATCCATCTCCTGCATAACACAGGCCATAGATTTTACTGACTAATTTCTGCATAAAGCCCAATAACAGGTGCTCCAGTTCAACTACATATTTTAGAAATACATCACTATTGATTTAAAGGTGTTCTGTGGGGGAGAATCCACTGCAGGCCTAGATAAATTGTTCCAATGGTTCGCTACCCTCACTGTTCCAAATGGAAATACTAAGCAGATTTTAATTTGTCTAGCTTCAGCTTCCCGCCATAGGACCTCTTTTATGCCTTTGTGTGCTGGACTAAAGATCCCTCTACTATCAGAAGTTGTCTTCTGTAGATACTATCCTGTTACTAGAAGGGATGGGAACCCCCAGCTGCTAGGGTGAGTAGAGGGTGTGGAATTTCCCCAGCATCTCCGTTAAGAGAGACATGGACAGATGTGTTTGTAACACACTGATGGTGTTTGTTATGCATCTTTCTGTACCTGGGCTACAGAGGATGTGAGCCTATTACATCCTCCCACTACAGAACCTGGCTCTTTAGCTTGAGCTATAGGGATTAATGTTTTTGACTCTGGAGGTCCCTACTTCAATCCCTAGTGTGCTTGCCAAGATGGCACATAAGCAGCCACATGTCCAGGATTGAACAGGAGACCTCCAGAGCAGAAAGCACAGGTCTCTCCAGCTTAAGCTAGAGAGCCAGGCTCTGTAGATGGAGGCTGTAACAGACTCAGACTCATCTTTAGTGGATTAGGCACAAAGGAGGATACTACCACCTCCTGACCAGTGGGTTACCTGCCCTAGAAGCAGAGAGAACAGACTAACACCTCACCACGCTGAGCATCAAACCAGAATTTACCATTGGAGTTCCCATGTTCATTTGCTAGCAGGGATTTTTTTCTTAAATCTGACCCTTTCAGGTGGGGAGGAAGGCATTGTGGTTTTGCTGCTGACAGCCAATAATATAAAAAGCTAGCAAGATCTAATGGCTACCGGGACAATATGTTTTTAGTAGCATACCTGCCTTGCTTGTGTGTTTCTCCATGTGTTTCCCGTCTCTGTCTTTGCGGTGGACTGTAAGAAAAGGACAGAGACAAGGAAGAATTTAAACATTCAGAATATCATGAAAAGGTTGTCATGTTTTAAATCTAACCTTTGGGTAATACCAGGAAAAAAGATGGAGTTGGAGGCGGTGGTGGCAAGGGGTGGGTGGGAAGTACAGCACCTATGGGTCCTTGCTTTGCCCACCTTTACAATGTATGTAAATGTTTCCACCTGCTTTTATTTTATCCATCCTTCTGGTCTCCTCTTGCGTGCCAACATAGCCATAGGAAATGAGGACCTGCAGAGTACTCCTAAACTACTGTCAATATTGCTGTCTAGGTTGCTTGACAGAGGGTTGAGACAGGATGGATCACATTCTTTACACAGGGTCCAAGACTGTCCTTTGCAATAATTAACTTGGCTTCATTGGCTCTGCAAGAAGAAATCTATAATAATTTCTGGACCTAAGTTTACTAGAGGGCAGTATGATCCTTTCTGCTAGAAATAGAAGTACTGTCAGCCTTTGGCTTTATCTGGAGGTTATTGACCCTGGCCAGTGATTGTCTATGAATAATGCAGTACTCAGAGGTTATATGATTTCAGAGTAACTTATTTAAAATCCTGAATTTTTCTTGGGAGAGGATGGTAGAGTTAGTCTTAATTTGGTGTAATGGGTCTTTGTCCTCTACCCAGCTTTCTCTCTTGCTGCACCTTTGGATGCCAACGTACTGGGCTGGATTTTATCATCCTGTACAGTAGAACGCTTAATGGAAAAGAAATAAGAGATTTCTGTGCAATTGCCAAAGCATTCAGTATTAGGTATTCAAAAGAGGGTGGCAGGACAAAGAGCAGACATTCTGTTTTATTCAGATAAAAAATTAGTCTTGGAAGAATGCAGGCAGCCTGAAGTGAATTATAAAAATACTGCAACCTACTAAGGTTAAACTTGTTCAGCCACTCTTGACAAATGAGAATTGCATTTCATTTGCACCTAGTTCAGAAACTCTGCAAAGCTACCTAGCAGTCAATTTTAGTTACACATCCTCTCAGCTCATAGTGGCATGCTCCTTACAAAGACAACATTTTTATATCTAAAATGTCCCATTTTTGTTGTGCTTTGCTACATTTGCTCAGTGTCTTGAGATACTCTATAAGATACAGAGGTGTTACAGCAGGTATGTATGACAATGATATTTGCGTTTAGAAGAAACCCCAATCCCTATAAGACCGAACCTTTATAGCATATAAACACCTGCTTTCTGGTTGTTACTTAAAGGTCTGATCTTGTAACTACACATGAAACATTCCCACTGATGTCTGTGGAACTCAGATTATTCAAGTATACCTCATTTTGAGGGCCACCACTCATTTTAGTCCCCAAATTCCACATAAATTTCCTCCTCTCTTTACTGTTATTGTTGAAAATTATTTACATTAGAAATAAAGAACCAAGGTTACAGAAAGATAGTTACACCAAAGGAATTAATCCCACAGTATTACATTACCTGCATGAATATGCTTTTTGTATCCCTCATTTTGGGTCTCTGTCCCACATTATGTGCCACATTTAGCAGGCTCAGACGCAGATTTCCTGTCCGAGGAAAAGTTTTCAGGACTTGGCCCAAGATGAATACATATCACATTAGTGGATGATAATGGAATAGAATCATAGAATATCAGGGTTGGAAGGGACCCCAGAAGGTCATCTAGTCCAACCCCCTGCTCGAAGCAGGACCAATTCCCAGTTAAATCATCCCAGCCAGAGCTTTGTCAAGCCTGACCTTAAAAACCTCTAAGGAAGGAGATTCTACCACCTCCCTAGGTAACGCATTCCAGTGTTTCACCACCCTCTTAGTGAAAAAGTTTTTCCTAATATCCAATCTAAACCTCCCCCACTGCAACTTGAGACCATTACTCCTCGTTCTGTCATCTGCTACCATTGAGAACTGTCTAGAGCCATCCTCTTTGGAACCCCCTTTCAGGTAGTTGAAAGCAGCTATCAAATCCCCCCTCATTCTTCTCTTCTGCAGGCTGAACAATCCCAGCTCCCTCAGCCTCTCCTCATAACTCATGTGTTCCAGACCCCTAATCATTTTTGTTGCCCTTCGCTGGACTCTCTCCAATTTATCCACATCCTTCTTGAAGTGTGGGGCCCAAAACTGGACACAGTACTCCAGATGAGGCCTCACCAATGTCGAAATACCATCCTACTCCCAAAGCCTGACATTTAAAAAAAAAAAATCTTTTCTTGCTGCTCCTGTCTCCTTGAATTTCTGCATTAGTTTCAGTGGGGGGAGGGATAGCTCAGTGGTTTGAGTATTGGCCTGCTTAAACCCAGGGTTGTGAGTTCAATCCTTGAGAGGGCCATTTAGGGATCTGGGGTTTGGCCCTGCTTTGAGCAGGGGGTTGGACTAGGTGACCTGCTGAGGTCCCTTCCAACCCTGATATTCTGTGATTGGTTGCTGTGGTTCTTCCATAGCAAGCATAAACTCTTCTCCCTTTCACCAACCCTACCTACATTTATGCCGTTGTCTCCTCCTCCACCCTCCTTTGCTCCCCATGTCTTCACAAGCTGGCAATCCCAAATCCAAAGTCTTTGTCTCTTGTACCTACTTATTTTTGATCAGGAGAGTCTCACTGAATTCCTGGCAGCCATACCAGGCTACAACACTACCTTTTTCTATTTCCAGGTTTCTGAAGAATTTCCTCACTTCCCTTTAGAGGTCTGATAGTTTCTGGGCCAAGTTCATAAGTGATATATCAAGTGCTGTAAGTTATATGTTGGTGAATGTGTTATGGGAGTCTGAGGCTAAGGGAGACATAGGCTGTAATTTACATGTTGAGGTGCCAGAAGTCACAAAAGGGAGTAAACTAAAGACTCAGATGGCCTAATGTAACCCTGGTATTAGGTGATTTGCCTGAAACACTCATCTTACAGACCAGTGTGTGAATTACTTTGTTAGACTCCATTACACTCAGTGGGCCAACATAAGAATTGATGTGTAAAGTGGTGTAAGTTACATCTTGTTAGGCTGGTGTGAGTCAACAGGATTTCCAGCTGGACATGTTCAGTACACACTTATGGGGTTAGGTAACAGGATGATAACCCATGAGCTGGTAAGCCTGCGGCTAAGCTAGCCTTGATTACAAGATGAGCCTCACCTGAGGGAAATCAGGTGCTCTTAAATTAAAGATAGCAGGCAGTTGAGAGACAGTAGGGAAGTATGGCTGGGGATTAGCAACATCGTGTGGAGCAGAGTGACAGGGACAAGGCTCTGGGTGTGGCTGAAAAATCAGAGCTAAGTTTGAATGAGGGGGTTTTTGAGCTACTTTGAACAAGATTTTGGACTTTATGCTGTGGGCTCATTGGATTGTTTGGCTCATTTTGTGATTGAGTACTCTGAGGTTTGTGTGAACTTTGATGTTGAACCAGCCCCAGAGAGGGGTGCTGTAAGCCACAACAGAGACTGTCTGGAGTGCTTAAGGGGCCAATAAGAGTAATGTGACACCCCCTACCCCCCACCCTGGCCATGAGGGTTGTTCAATAAATGGACATTGCTAGGCTGGAGTAAATTATGAAGTACAGTAATTTGGGCTTGGAGTAAACCTAGAAGTTGCACTGGTTTAATTAGTGATGCAATGTTAAAATAATTTAGTATGTCTGTGTGAACAATCTTATATTGGGTTTTTTTTGAACCTGTAATTTACAGGTACAGCTCTGTGTATATACCAGCCGTGTGTTAAACTGATGCAGTTTGTGTGTAGACAAGCCCTTGGACTCATCTCTGAATTTGGGCCTCCAGGCTCCTTTACCACTTCCAGGATCCTTCAGTTCTCCACCAGCCCAAATCTATACTTTAACATCTTCTGATCATGAGTGAATACAGCTGGCAAGCCTGGGTGGCTGTTTAGGCACACGTTGTTTTCTTTTGGTCCATTTGCCAAGATCCTGAGGAGTTTCTTGAACTCAACGTGGACAGAAAGTGCTCTGTAACTCACTGGTACTTAAGATATATGCTCTTCTAAACAGACTTTATGGTGTGTGCAGGTTCTCTGGTATTCCCTACAGGGCCTTAAAGTTACCACATCACATCTCAGTGGTGCTTCTGGCGAAGGCCTGACTGAGACAGATGGTGACCAAGAAGATTTTGGAATTAAGTCAGACCAAATTTTCATCAGGTGAAGATGTGCCTAGTTATGCTCCTTCTCCTTAAAAAGAATTAAGTTCCTCCGGGAGCCCTTGGGTTTCTAAGAACTGGGCATCAGAACTCTGGAGATATTGGTTAAGTGTTTTTTATGTTTAAAGCTTTTTTTAAGAGTCATAGCATTTAAGGTCAGAAGGGACTATCACATCATCTAATCTGACATCTTGTATGTCAGGAAGGGGATATGGCCTAAGACTATATATTAATTTGCTTTGTTTTCCCTTGAACCCTCAAAAGAGGGTCGGTCTTAGCCTCCTGTGGAGTCTGGTTGCATTGTATCGAGGAAAGATAAAGTTAACCCATTTTAGCGTAATGTATCCTTACAGAACTTGTTACCTTTAAGGCTGCTAAGCTATTACTTGTTTATCACTATGGGCAATATTGTTACTAAATCAAAGCACACTGCCTTGCAGTGCCATCTAGAAGTGTTAAGAGAAGTGTATTAAAACCAAGCTCTCAAAGCCTTCATGGTGGGTGTTACTTCCAGGCAGACATGACATAATTGAAAACTGTTTTTTCAGCCAAGAGTTTAGAATTAAGTATTTGTTTAAAGAGTGATCAGAATTAGAAAGCCAGTCCTACTCAGACTTGTATGGTATCCTCCCCTCCAACTCAGAAAAGATCTATTCTGACCCGAGCAGGCTCTCTGACCCTTGCTAATATCCTATCAAGCCCACTGTCGTAGTTCAGCAGATGTGGCTCTCTCTGCTGAACCAGCTGCTCTCTTCAAATCTTCTGCATTTCAGGGATTCCCTGGAGTCAGACACCGAATGCATTCTGGGGAACCTGACATGGAAATAGATGCTCTGGTGTATGTAACATTTGACAATTTCACTCTTCTTTGCAGGTTATGCAGTACCATGCTCTGAAAGAGCATCTTCTAAATTAGCATACTTGATGGGACAAAACAAGCAACAAGGCCTTTAAGCACATGCATCGTTTTGTTCATTAAGCCTGGATTTATCACTTTAGCAGCTTCATTTGGTAATCCCCCTTTTGTTTCTGCTAGTGCAGGTACCGTTTATGTAGGTGTACTTAACTTGCTAATCAAGGCAATACATTATCAAAATAGATTTTGTTACATACTGTCTTTACAGATACCCTATCTGCAAAACAGCACTGGAAAATAGCAAACGGCAAGTTTGGGCTGGTTTAAGTTTCTTATGGCACTATATATCTGATTAGAACTCTGTGGGGAAATGAGAACTCTTCTGAGAGAATTGTTGGGGAAAAATCTCCATTCAAGAATTTCCTCTCGGAAATGAGTTCTTGTGGTGACGTGTGTGGGGTTTTTTTTGTGTGTTGTTTGTTTGTTTTTTTTTTTAAAGAAAAAAAGTGGAAATATCTACTTTTTTCCAACTTTTGTTAGATGGAAAACAACCCCCTCACTGTTTAAACTTTTCCAACTGCAAAAGTCAGTTTTATTTTTGTATCACTTTCTCTCAAAGTAAGAGTTACTTATACTCAACATTTTAATATTAAATGTTGAAAATGTTAATTTCAGAGAATCTTTCACTTTTTAAATCATCTTTGTCACTGAGTGTTAACACAGCATAAGCTTAATTTAAAAATTAAATAACACATAATGAGTAACTATTTTTCCCCTTTTTCGGGGAGGGGAAGTGGAACAGAAAGAATGTGGGCATTTCCCCACAGCTTCAAAATGAAAAGTGGGTGTTGTTGTTTTTTTTTTAAATCAACCCCCCCCCCAAAAAAAAATCTTAATTTCAAAGATTTTAAAAACCGAAGAAACTTAATTCCAATGAAAATCTTCAGCCAACTCTACTATGGCATTTGTCTACTTAATGTATTCTATAAGTAGACATTCAAACCCTCCAGTTCTTCCTTGAGAATTACTGTCAAAACTCCCATTGTAATAATAGTAGTATTGGCCAAGTGGTAGCCCACATTCAGAGCCTTGCAGACTGGGCTTCCATTTGGACGAGAAATTGACAGCATTAAATCTGGGTATGTCCTTAGTATAATGTTTATGTACAATATACACATTCTGTTTCCCTGAACAACAGTAGGATCAAAACTGTCCACACACAATTCTTACCAAATTCTTGGACTGGGCACCTTCTACCCTATCCCAAGAAGCAGCTCCCTTGCTAGTATTTCTCTCCAGGGACCCACAGGTACAGCAGAATGCAGGTTATCCCTGCTGACTGCCCACCCTCTGCTCCAAAGCTTGAAACTTGTGAAACCGTTAGCTCCACACTCTTCTGGGCCACATAGTTTTGTTTGGTGGCTGAACCAATGTGCAAAGGAGAACGGATTACTGTTGTGAAGCGAGTGAGCACCTCTGTGCAGTGTGGAGCTCAGTCCAGCAGTGCTATCTTGTGTGTCAGCACTCAGATGCCAGTGCTGAGGAAGAGCGGAGTATCCTATTGTTTGGGGCCTCTTACACTTGCCTTCCCACTTCCTGGAGAGATTATGTCAAGGATATGCCTGCTAATCTCCCCGGCTACTTGTGCTGGGCACAAGTTTGAAGGCTTGCACCTTAGTTTCTAGTTTATTTGGTATGAATGATGATGCACCTTAACCCAAATCTTGGCTCCTAATAGCAAGGGTGGTCCAATGGTCAGGGTGTTGGGCAAGAAAGGTTCAATTCTCATGTGATTAACTCAAAATTAATTGTGATAAAATTAATTGCAGTTTTAATCATACTGTTAAATAATAGAATACCAGTTGAAATTTATTAAATATTTTGGATGTTTCTACATTTTCATATATATTGTATTCTGTGTTGTAATTGAAATCAGTATACATTATTTTTTATTACAAATATTTGCACTGTAAAATGATAAAAGAAATAGTATTTTTCAATTCACCTTATACAAGTACTGTAGTGCAATCTTTGTCGTGAAAGTGCAATTTGAAATGTAGAGTTTTGGGGTTTTTTTTGTTACATAATTGCACTCAAATAACAGTGTAAAACTTCAGAGCCTACAAGTCCACTCAGTCCTACTTCTTGTTCAGCCAATTGCTAAGACAAACAAGTTTGTTTACATTTTTGCGAGATAATGCTGTCCTCTTCTCATTTACAGTGTCACCAGAAAGTGAGAACAGGCATTCGCATGGCACTTTTGTAGCTGGTATTGCAAGGTATTTAAATGTCAGTTACGTTAAACGTGCGTATGCCCCTTCATGCTTCGGCCACCATTCCAGAGGATATGCTTCCCATGCTGATGACTTTCCTTTTTTTTTTTTTTTTTTTAAAAAGGAAAAAAAGTGCATTCATTAAATTTGTGACTGAACTCCTTGGGGGAGAATTTTATGTCCCCTGCTCTGTTTTACCTGTATTCTGCCATATATTTCACGTTGTAGCAGTCTCAGATGATGACCCAGCACATGTTCTTCATTTTAAGAACACTTTCACTACAGATTTGACAAAATGCAAAGAAGGTACCAATGTGAGATTTCTAAAAGTAGCTACAGAACTCGACCCAAGGTTTAAGAATCTGAAGTGCCTTCCAAAAGCTGGGAGGGCTGAGGTGTGGAGCATGCTCTCAGAAATCTTAAGAGCAACACTCTGCTGTGGAAACTAGAGAACCCAAACCACCAAAAAAGAAAATCAGGCACCTGCTGGTGGCATCTGACTCAGATAATGAAAATGCACATGCATCGGTCTGCACTACTATGGATTGTTGTTGAGCAGAATCTGTCATCCGTATGGAAGCATGTCCCCTGGAATGGTGGTTGAAACATCAAGGGACATGTGAATCTGGCATGTGAATATCTTGCAACACCGGCTCCAACAGTGCCATGTGAATGTCTTTTCTCACTTTCCGGTGACATTGTAAACAAGAAGTGGGCAGCATTATCTCCTGCAAATGTAAACAAACTTGTTTGTCTGAGCAATTGGCTGAACAAGAAGTAGGACTGAGTGGACTTGCAGGGTCTAAAATTTTACTTATTTTTAATGCAGTTTTTTATACATAATTCTACATTTGTGAGTTCAACTTTCATGATGGAGGTTGCACTACAGTACTTGTATTAGATGAATTGAAATCCTATTTCTTTTGTTTTTATACAGAGAAAATACTTGTAATCAAAAATAAAAAGTTAGCACTGTACTCTGTATACTGTGTTGTAATTGAAATATTTGAAAATGTAGAAAACATCCAAAAATATTCAAATTAATGGTATTCTATTATAGTTTAATCGCACAACTAGACTGTTAATAGGGTTGTCGCACGATTAAACTATGTAAGATGAAAGCAAGACTGATCAATACCAAATGATATTATCAAGGACTTTTAAAGCTTGGATAAGGCAATTACTGGAGGAGCAAGTGACAAGCGTTTTGCACATATTAGTACTCATTTACAGATCTAATAGTAAAATGGACACTTATTCATAGTGGGTGAATTACACGATCTTCCTCCCTGACTTTTATACTCTGTTAGACACTCCCCTTTACCTAAAGATTTCTAAAACTACTTGTAAAAAGTACTTGTTGTGGCATTGTAACACTATACTAAGGTATAATGACATTTCAGCACAATGTCATGGTGCAACATCAGATCTGACCACAACATAATAGGTTTCAGAGTAGCAGCCGTGTTAGTCTGTATCCGCAAAAAGAAAAGGAGTACTAGTGGCACCTTAGAGACTAACCAATTTATTTGAGCATGAGCTTTCGTGAGCTACAGCTCACTTCATCATGAAAGCTTTTGGTCAAATAAATTGGTTCATCTCTAAGGTGCCACAACTCCTTCTTCTTTTCGTGAATATCACAATAGTGATTCAAACTCTTGTTCTGCTTAAGTTGTCCCTGGCTTCAAGTACAAAACATGTATAAATGATGTATATGCACCTTGGAATGAGTAGTTAAAAATGTAAAATAGCTTTTTGCATTCTGTTGTTTGCACTCTCTTCACACATTTGTATTGCACATACCTGTAGCTTATTGCTAATGTACTTGAAAAGGAGTGTTTCTTCAAAATGTAACCAAAGCTAAATATGTATGGTAACTATAACCTTCATAACATATAGCACTTTATTTTTGAGACTTTTTTCAAGATTTCCCATTTTTAAAAAAATTCAAAACTTCACTGAAATTTCAAAATTCATTTGGCATTAAAACATTCCATTTGTGTTCCCTGCTGTTGGATGTGTGACAGGTTGGATCACAGAAACCCCCTTGGGGTTGCCAACTGATGTGCCAAGACGACTTCTTCCCCTGCCAGCCTGGGACTCCAGCACCCTGTCTTGTGGAGCCATACATGTCAATCTGCTCCAACACAGATCCAGGGTCTGAACCGCGTGCCCCAAAGCTGCAGACTTAACTGAAAGCAACTTAAGAAGTGTTCCTGTCTTTAACACTCAGATGCCCAACTCCCAGGGGGCTCCAAACCCCAAATAAATCCATTTTTACCCTGTATAAAGCTTATACAGGGTAAACTCCTAAAATTATTCGTCCTCTATAACACAGAGATATGCACAGCTGTTTTCCCCCCTAGGTATGAATACATACACTGGGTTAATTAATAAATAAAGTAGGATTTAAGTGGTTCCAAGTAATAGCAGACAGAACAAACTGAATTACTAAGCAAAATAAAATAGAACACCCAAGTTATGTCTAAGAAAACTGAATACAGATGAAAACCTCACCCTTAGAGGAATTCCAGTAAGCTTCCTTTTACAGACTAGTCTCCTTCTAGTCTGGGTCCAGCAATCACTCACACCTCCTGTAGTTACTGTCCTTTATTCCAGATTCTTTCAGGTAGCCTTGGGGCTGGAGAGGCTCTCTCTTTAGCCAGCTGAAGACAAAATGGAGGGGTCTTCCCTGGGTTTAAATAGACTTTTTCTGGTGGGTGGAAACTCCTCACTCCTCCTGTTTAGAATCCCAGCTACAATATGGAGTTTTGGAGTCACATGGGCCAGTCATATGTCCATGCATGACTCAGAACTTACAGGTAGCAGCCCTGGGTCACATGCTACCTTGAACATCCTCAAGTAGATTTCTTATGTGGATTGGAGCATTCCAAGATCCATTGTTCCTTAAGTGCTTCTTGATTGGGCACTTAATTTGCACATTTCTTTCTCACGAAGCTGACCAAATGCTTTACAAAGGCTACTTAAAAATCAAGCCAGTACACAGCCAACATTCATAACTTCAAATACAAAAATGATACATGCATATAAATAGGATTAATAGATTCAGTAGAACATAACCTTTACAGAGATATGTTACATGGCATATGTAGCATAAAACATATTCCAGTTATGTCATATATACATTCATGAGCATATTCCCATAAATTCTTATGGGGTGCACCATCACAGGATGTACAAATGATTATTTTACTGTTTCACACCCCAATCTGCCATCTTTAATTTAATAAATATAAATGAAAAATTAAAGGGGGGGCACTATGCTTCCAGGGGTTAATATCGAGATGCAGAGCATTTCCTCTCTAGGTTACCAACCCATCTCCAGTTCAGGTTGGTAATGACTTAAAATTATCATCTAACAGCTGGCTAATAGCCTGTATAGTACAAGCAGATGGTCACTGTCCTAGTTCTTGATGGAGAGTGACATTCCCCTTTGGTGTTATCTGGACCAGTGATTTGCTAGGTCACGCCAACCCTACTCTGCTGTGAGAACCCCCACTCCTGGGCTGTTCACATACAGCCTCTGGCATGTAAGCTGCTTCTTGGATTGTGCAACCAAATGATGCTAGCCAATACCTCCGGTCCCAGACACAACCCTAGTAACCTCCATCTTGCAGTGTCCAGTTATGCCCACTGGATGCCGCAAGCTTATATGAGTTCATCAGTTTAACACAGAAATTGATATGTACCAGGCCTGTTATCCCAAGGGGAGTCTCTGATGCACTTCAAACCAAATGCACTGCTTCAAGTAGAACAAACAAATTTATTAACTATGAGAGAGAGATTTTAAGTGATTATAAGTCAAAGCATAACAAGTTGGATTTGGTCAAATGAAATAAAAGCAAAAACACATTCTAAGCTGATCTTAATCGTTTCAATGTCCTTACAAACTTAGATGCTTCTCACCACGGGCTGGCTGGTTGCTCTTCAGCGAGGCTCTCCCCTTGGATCAGCGCTTTAGTCGCTTGGCGTGGTGTCTGTAGATGTAGGTGGAAGAGAGAGGAAGAGCATGGCAAATGTCTCTCCTTTTTATCATGTTCTTTATTCCCTCTTGGCTTTGCCCCACACCCCCTCAGAGTCAGGGTGAGCATTATCTCTTCGCAGTTCCAAACTGATCAAGGGAAGTGGGGTGACTCACACGAGAGTCCAACAGATTATTTTGTTGCTGTCTAAGCCAGCGTCCTTTGTTCCTGTGAAGCTGGGCTGGGTTTGTCCCATATATGCCCTGATGAGGGGAGAACTGCCTCTCTGCTCTTGGAAAGTTTTTGCCTGGGTTTATTTTAAGCCATGAAGACACATTTTCAGCCTCATAACTATATACATTAAATTTTAACCTGTAACATTACTACAACAACAATGCTCAGTGCATCATGAGCCTTCCAAAGACACACGACACGACAAAGTTTGCATTGGATTCCACACAATCATTTTATAAGGATGAACATGGGGGTGCTGGGTGTTCCCCCGAGGTACAGAGCATCACACGTCCCCTCTTAGTTTAGTCACTGACTAGCTCGAAGGCAGTTTGTATTATAGTTCTCTTGTCATCCAGCCATTAAGGCCATGAGGCAGCATGCCTCAGTTTCCCCTTTCACACACAGCACACCAGGTTTTTTATGGTTTCTCTGCTGTGATAAGCTTTAAACCTGTTTACAGGTATTAATTGAAAAGTAACATTATTATAAGGTTTAACATCTGTGTCAAAATTCTTATCCCCAAAACTTAACATTAATACCAAAATTTTTATCACAGATGTGCATTTACAAGTATCTTTATGATACCACGCCCTCTGTTCAGATAGCGTAGTTTGAGGTTAGTTTGTTTATTACCCTTGGTGTCCTTTGACTCTCTCCAATGTAATCAGTCACTGGCTTTTCTTTCCCTCCAGTGTTCCCCTTTATGTGGGCTCTTAATTTAATCATGTTTCTGGAATTGTGATGCCTCAAGGTCTGGCAAGATAGGTATTCAGGGGGATTCTGTACATTGGCTGGCCCTTTGGGGAGCGGACTCCCAACCCCAAGACTGTACATATGCAGAAAATCCAGCTCCCCTTTTGGGGTTACCTTGTGTTTCTTCCTCCCAGCCCGGAGTCCTTCCCTGCCCCCTAGAGGGCTGTGATCTGTGCACTCTGGTCTAGGTGTGTTTACTCTTTGATCAAATTCACCTTTTCCCATAACTGCTGTCTGTGTCTCACCAGTCTGGGGGAAAACACCCCCTTCTCTGTCAGTCAGGTAGTTCTCACAAATTACCACCTGGCAATTTCCTGGTCTCAACTCTGCTCAACCCAGGCATTGGAGCTGCATCTTGATTTAAAGAGACACAGTTACCTTCCAAAAACTTTTCAGAAATAGCATCCAGAAAAACCGGGCCCTGGAATGAGGTACCCTCTGCCACCCCTTTCTCTGTCCCTGAGAAGTCAGCTGTGTGACTGCTCCCCTCTAGGAGGCCAGTTACACAGTTCCTTCTCAAAACCTGTGTCACAGGCATCCTCCTAGTGTCCTGGGCATCCTGGAGACATTCCTGTACCCCCACTATTCCTTCCCCAGTTTCTGCCTCTGGGTCCCTCCTAAGAAACATTTCTCTGTGCTCCCTAGGAAGGGTTCTGTCTCTTGTTCACCTACAGAACTCTGCCATCAAACAACTGGGACAGTTTCCTTAATCACTGACACCACCTCTCCAGTCCCTGTGCCTGAGGGCATGTTGCCTTTTGCTGGAAAGGAGCTAGTCTCAGCCCCTCCCATACTTGGAAGTACACGGCTTCCCTGTGTTACGGAGTCACAGGAATCCCCACCCACCTCAGTGGTTTCTGAGATCCCCAGTCCCTTCTCTGGGCTCTCCTCTGGGACACATTGCTCTATGCTCCCTAGAGCCGGTTTTATCTCTGGTTCAGCTGCGACCTGCTGGCCTGCCTGCATCAAGCCCCTGCTAACAACCTGGACAGTCCTCTCCTGGCAGGCATTACACCCCCATCCCTTCCTGGTGTGGTGTTGCCTCCAGCTGCAGTGCAGGAGTTGATCTCAACCACTCATCTTGGAAGCATGTGGTTTCTCCCTGTTGCAGAAGAATCAAGGAGACTCTTCCCCATTCTCTCAGCAGTTCCTGAGACCTTAGCCTTTCCCTCAGGGGTGCCAGCATAAAACTCCCTCCTGCTGCAGGCACTTTAACCTGAGCTGTGCTGTAGCTCACGAAAGCTCATGCTCAAATAAATTAGTTAGTCGCTAAGGGTGCCACAAGTCCTCCTTTTCTTTCTGTGGAAAAAATCATTACCCAGGAGCAGTTCGATTAGGAGGTGTTCCATTACCCCCCCCAGTCAAAACCTTTCCAAACCACATGGATTTTAGCTAGTGGTATGAGGAATCTGCTTTCTTCCACCCCCACAATCTCTGCCATTTGGCCAGGCAACATACTGGCCTTTGGGACCACACTCTGCTTAACCAAAGATCTGGGCCCCTCTATCCCTCTCCCACCAAGTATTCCTTGACATCAGTTTGGACAGCCTCAACATGCTACATATCTGGTTCTGAAGAGGCTAACCTCACAAAAACAATGACAGGTTTCACTTGCTTGGGGGTTTCTGTGTTGAGGACAGCAGAACTAATGTGAGCTATTGATGTGAGCTCAAGTTGCAGTGGGGGAGGTTTAGGTTGGATATTAGGAAAAACTTTTTCACTAGGAGGGTGGTGAAACACTGGAATGCGTTACCTAGGGAGGTGGTGGAATCTCTCCTTAGAAGTTTTTAAGGTCAGGCTTGACAAAGCCCTGGCTAGGATGATTTAATTGGGGATTGGTCCTACTTTGAGCAGGGGGTTGGACTAGATGACCTCCTGAGGTCCCTTCCAACCCTGATATTCTATGATTCTATTAGTTGCCTGCTTCCTCCTAGCATAGGGCATTTATAAATTACACTGATAGCACCTTTTGGGCTCTTCTACTTTTATAGGAGATTTGGGATAGGAGTTACCCAAAAACATTCCTCTATTGGTAAGAGAATGTTTAGGCTCCCAGCCCCCGTCCAGGGGCAAAATGGGATCGTCCCTTCCCACCAGTTTTAAACCCCGCTTTCTGGGGCCTGCCCTCAATAGACACCTGATTCTGTTCAAAGGCATCAGCTAAAAGAAGCCATCTCATCCACAGACTTTATATCTTTGTCCCATAGATGCTGCTTTACATCAGCCTTACATATGCTTAGGAAATGATCTTGAGCAACAAGATCCAACGTTCCCACAAAACGTGCCACCTCTTTACCCCTCACCCATTTTCCCAACAAATCTTTCATTTTGTTTACATATTCCCCATTACTCATACCAATATCCCTCTTAAGATTCCTAAATTTAACTCTATATGTTTCAGAGGGCAATCTGAAAACTTTGCAAAAGAGTATCTTTAAATTTACAATAGTCTAAAGCATCTTCAATAGGCATTCCATTGAATAAATTTCAAGCTTTACCAGTTAATTTCACAATCAGGGTAGGAACTCTCTTATCAGGGATTTCATGTGTTACCCACAGCCTTTCAAAGGTAGTCAGATATTCAGCAATATCATACTCTTCGCTATATACAGGAATTAAGTGTTCATTTGTTGATTTTTGGAGTGATGGGAGTTGTTGGGATCCGGGGGTTCTGCTTCTGCTTCTGCTTCTCTAGCAGGTCCAGTTGGTGTTTTCCGCTCTCTTTCTCCCTGCTCTCTCTTTCATAGCCCTTCTGTGTGCAGCCTCCTCTTCTTTGAGCTTCATTTCTGCCGGCCGCATTTGAAACTCATGGTCCTTTTCCTTCTCTGCAGCTTCCAGTCTGGCCAGCTCTAGTTTTGTAGCTGCCTCACCAATAGTCATTTTTCTGCTTTCTTGTGCTTATTTCCCATTACTATAACAACAATGCTCAGTGCATCATGAGTCTTCTGAAGACACCTGACATGACAAACTTTGCATTGGATACCACACAATTATTTTATAAGGATGAACATGGGAGTGCTGGGTGTTCCCCTGAGGTACAGAGCATCACAGAGAGTATAAACATCTTAAAACACAGTTATAAATTATCCTAATTAGCGGTCTAGGCAGCCAGGCTGAACACTGAATGAGAACACCAAGGACTGAATGAACTCCCCTGTGATGGGGTGTTCACTCCTCACAACTCCTACGCATGTTAATATGGGCCAGGAAGAGCCAATCAGTCATATATGCTGCACCTGGAGGGCAGCCAGGGATTGATAAAGCCTAATTCAAAAATGAAGCCCAGCTGTGGAAAGAGTTGGGTTACAATTATCAAGACAAGAAGTCAAGTCAGCAGGAGACTGCTGGGATGGGGCCTGTAGTTATACAGGCCCCATCCCAGCAGGGGAGTAGAGGAAGCTCTGGTGGCAAACTCAGACATAGAGAAGTGGGATAGGAAGGACTCAGGGAAATCACCACAGGAAGTGAGACTGAGTGCAGACCTGGGTTGCTAGTTGTAAGGCCCATGGGCTGGAACCTGGAGTTGCAGATGGGCTGGGGTTCTCCTACCAGCCACTGGGAAATAGTACCTGACTTAGAAGTGGAATGGAAGACTGCCTGAGGTGGCACCTGGATAGCTTGTCCAATGGGACTTTAATATCCTGGACAGTATTCTGTGACCTGGCTGGAGGGGCACATCACAAAGAGGGAGCACTTTGGGTTGTGAAGAGAGGAAAGCACAGGGTGAGCAACCAATGACACTCGCTCTGTGGGGCAAAAGCTAATTCCTAGACCTAGCTACAAAGAGGTGCATGTGCAGTGAGTGGAGCCCTTTACATACCCTTTCAGCCCTTGAGCTGGTTCTACAGACCCAAGCTGGCAGAGCAGTGCTAAGAAGCTTATGCTGCAGCTACCCATGTGGTACCAGTTCAGTGAATAGACTGCTGAAGTCTCCAGGACTGGCAGCCTCCGACAAGTATTAACAGTCCATCTTTGCAATAAAAAATGAGTAGCTACAGAGGTAAAAGTAACAGCTAAACAAAAGTGCATTTACGATGATTCACACATACTAGTTTGTGCTGTCAGCCTGAGAATGTGGGCTAGTAAACTGTGTGCTAGGTGTAATAATATACCAATTTAATTGTTCTAGCTATACTTTTCCTCTGCTTTTCCTGTTTGCATGTTTAGCAAATGTTGCTTTATGTAAGTGAGTCCTAAATTAAAAGGAAAAACAAGAAAAGAGAAGGGGACTATGATGGGATGTAAACCTCACAGTGATACTGAGTGGGTTAACAGGAGCCTGGGAGCTCAATTACCAGGTCTGCTGGCACTTGGAAAGGGGTTCAGTAGGTCAATTAGCAGGTCCACTGGAAAGCAGTGAGGTATCCTTAAGGTGGGAGTAGAGGGGGGAAAAAAGAGGGAATTTTTTCCTGTTTTCAGAGAATGATCTGATAAAAAAAGTCAGGAGTGAGGAGAATTGGGGAAAGACACAGGAAGGGAGTTGCCCCCATTTTGAGACCTGCCAGAAGAGTTAAGACTCCTGGGAGGCAGCCATGGGGTTTTGGTGCTTAGCTGAGGAACAAAGTATCAGTTACATTGGTGAGGCCTCATCTGGAGTACTGTGTCCAGTTTTGGGCCCCACACTTCAAGAAGGATGTGGATAAATTGGAGAGAGTCCAGCGAAGGGCAACAAAAATGATTAGGGGACTGGAACACATGAGTTATGAGGAGAGGCTGAGGGTGCTGGGATTGTTTAGCCTGCAGAAGAGAAGAATGAGGGGGGATTTGATAGCTGCTTTCAACTACCTGAAAGGGGGTTCCAAAGAGGATGGCTCTAAACTGTTCTCAATGGTAGCAGATGACAGAACGAGGAGTAATGGTCTCAAGTTGCAGTGGGGGAGGTTTAGATTGGATATTAGGAAAAACTTTTTCACTAAGAGGGTGGTGAAACACTGGAATGCGTTACCTAGGGAGGTGGTAGGATCTCCTTCCTTAGAGGTTTTTAAGGTCAGGCTTGACAAAGCTCTGGCTGGGATGATTTAACTGGGAATTGGTCCTGCTTCGAGCAGGGGGTTGGACTAGATGACCTTCTGGGGTCCCTTCCAACCCTGATATTCTATGATTCTATGATCAGAGAAGACTTATGAAGGCCTATGACTAAAGCTCAAGCCTAGGAAAGGTGGGAGTGGTTTAAGTTTGAATTTCTGGCTTGGGATTTGTTGGAGAACTCCAGGGAGGAATTGAGAGAGTCATGGGCCCTGAAGGAAGGGTAATTCCTGAGACCTTGGAGTCTGAGGGTGTGACCAGGGTCCCCTGGGGGAAGAAGAGGGGGGCACACTGAGGTTGCTCAATTAGGGCAAACTGCAAAGAACGGGGCAGACCATCCCCAAAGCTGGTAGTAATTCAGATACTTAAATCTACACAGCTAGTAACAGAACAGCTTCCACAATACCTTATTCGTTACACAGAAGCCAAAACACAGTTCCCTTAAAAGGAACCCAGCCTTTGGGCTCCCTCCCAGACAGCCAAGTCAACTATGAAAGTTCTACCAATCCCAAAGGATTGGACACATTACCTCCCAGGTTAATAAATATTTCAGATCTTACCCAAATACACGCTTACAGCCAATTCCTACTAACTAAACTAAAAATTATTACAAAAAGAGCGTGTGTGTGTGTGTGTGTATTGGTTAAAAGATCATTATACATACAGGCATGAGTACAGATCTGAGATCAGTTTCATAGTAGAGATGATGATCTTAGGAGTTGCACAGAGTTCATAGAATTAGTCCATAGGTTTAGTCCAATGTCCAACACCAGGGTGATCCAAATGAATTTGGAGACCTCAATCTTGCAGCTCAATGCTTCCCCTGATAAAGCATAAGCAGCTCTGAGATGAAATGAGCAGGTCCCAATATCCTTTATACAGTTCCTGGGCAGCACAGAGTCCTTGGATGAACAATAGGCCTTTGAAATAAGCTTCTGTTTCCCAAACATCACCTGTAATTAGCTACGTGGATTAACATAAGGTAATTATCCATTGAGCAGTTCATACACAGTTTACCAAAAACTTTAAAGAGACATATAGACAATGACATTATTTCACCCAATATTCATCTAAATTTTAATATTCCCTTTTGATCTCTGAATCAATAGCTATAGTAATAGACAGCCATTTAAACACACTTCCTAACATCTAACAAGATATAAGTAAACACATACAATTAGTATCACCTTTAATTCTTTAACAATACAGGTTTGCATTTCAAAGTTCTAGCCTAACATGGAATGGCCCTAATTACCATTTACATACTTTTCTAACATGTCTCTAAAGGTTGAATCTGGGTCATTTAGCCTGCGAGTTGCTTAACCCTTTCTAGCCATGTGTCACAGATGGGAACACCTACACAGTGAGACTAGGAAGGGGCAGTGGGAAAGGTCTGAGGACAGGCAGGAAGTAGTCCAGGGAGGAAGTAGTAGGCCTGAATAAACATATGTTGCTTGCCCATTAGTGTATCCCTAGATTGGAACCTAGAGAAGAAGGGAAACCCAGACTCTCCCATCAGTCACTGAAAAAGGTGGTGCAAACAACCTAGAGACCAGGGGTGGAAGGACTGTTGAGTTGGGATTCGGCTTGAGGCTCTGGGGCTATTGTTTGTTGGACTTTTGGTTATACCTGAGGGGGTGAGACTTTCAAGTGACCTGGCTGAATGGCTGAGTCATGAGAAGAAGCAAACCACTGCAGGGCTGGAGCAGCTGTCAGCAAGAAGTGATAGATGAGAGCCTGCTTTGCCACATCCAGACTTGAAGGGGCATATCTGGTAATGAATCTCTCCTACAGGGAGGAGCAAGGTGACTCTTACTGTGTAATGGGAAGGGGATGGAGTGATAATTTATTTTTAAACTTGCCTATGAAGTGTTATTGGTAACTTGGTTCCAGGGCACCAGGGAGGTGAGGGGTCCATGAGACACTCTATATCAAGATGTGTTCTTCTGTCCCCTGAAAAAGTTTCAGAACCCCTGAGGTAAATCCAGGTACACACACAGGTATCCTTTGAATGCTGTTTTATTAGCAAAGGCTGGAGAAGCCTGATGGGCACACACCCTGAACTAGTCTACACAATATGGGACACAATGGTGTCTTTAAAGGACCATACTATTGCAGAGCTTAGGTTGTGTGTCATTTTTTAAAATTTAAACTAAGGGTTTTTCTTTTTGCATGACCACAGAGTGCCCGCTAGGTTCTGTGATTTAATGCTGCTTAGTGTGTATGAACATGAAGCCGTGGAATGTATTGGTAAAGGCTAACTTCTGACATGACTTGTTTGATTTGGGGGTAACAGCAACAAGTGAGGTCTAGTCCTAAAACAACTTCTAGGAAAAGTGAAGAGCGGAGTGAAGGGAGTGTCAGAGAAGATTATCTGTATGCACTGTATGTGCAATCATTTATATACTCTGGATGGCTCCCACATAAATTTTAGAGACAGGGTGGGGCCTATAATGCTACACTCATGTCTTAGTATTAAATTTCCTTGGTTTTGCTTTTTAATCTTGAAAACGTACTTCAGTTTCAACGTGCCCAGATGCTTCTGGGCCCTCTAAATAAGGGGTCAAGGAGGAGTCCTAGCTGTAACTCTAAATGAATGAATTTCAAATCAGTGACACTTTTTTTAATGTTATTTGGAAGTATTATTGAAAGGAGAAACTCTGCCATGCAGCTGTATGAATATGAACTCTGAAGGCAATGCTATGGTTAATGGTGCAAGCATATATTTCAGTTGTTATAACTGCTCTCCATTGAAGGAAATGTGGGACAACTTGCACCACAGTAGCAGAAATAGCATTTCTATGTGGAGAATATAATGAGCTGAAATAATATGGACAGGGTTATGCAATGAGATGGTGAAGAGGCAAGTGTTGTAGATACTCCCCTCCACCCCTTTTTTAAAGGCAGTATACTTATGTTTAACAAAACCTACCTTGTAGGGTGGCACATGTCTGAAAGGTGACTGTAACAATGGCTTCAGGATTTTAATGTTAAAAGATAGTTTACCTAATGGTCAGCTGGGTTCAGACAGCCTAGGCTTCTTTTCATATTGCTCATCTTCACCAGTAATAATTCTGCAGGTCTAATTAGGCCATCAACACCACCTGTGTAGTCCTAGTGTCCTTGAGATTATCTCCTCAGCGACATTTGTGCAGGCCAGTGGCCTTCAAAGGGTTTCCACAGGTGTGACTGACTGGAACTTAGTAGACCATTCTGTTTGATACTCAAGTTCTCTGCTTCCTCTCTTCACAGTGTTGGCTCTATGGGACTAGCAGGGGTAAAAAGCATTATGGCTGGTCTATACTGGGAATTTATATTGGCATAGCTATGTCTCTGAAGGCTGTGAATAATCCAAACCCCTGAGAGGGGTAGCTATGCTGATCTAACGCCTGGTGTAGACCGCACTAGGTTGACGGAATAATTCTTCTGTCAACTTAGCTACTGCCTCTCAGGGAGGTGGATTACCTACACTGACAGGAGGGTTCTTCCGTTGGCTCAGGGATTGTTTACCCTGAAGTGCTATAGCCACACTGCTGTAGCAGTTTAAGTGTAGACATACCCGCACAGATTTATTTGGGTCACTGGCATCCTCACATATGATTAACTTAATGCAGAAAGCAGATCTGCTAGGCAAAAGTGTCATTTTTACATAGTTGCTCATAGAATAAAAGTGCATCTTGGGTCACCCTTCTGGGGACTAGCAAAAATTGGTAGTCTAGTCTTTGATTACATGGCAAACAAGATTGTACCACAAACCACTACTCTAGAGACTCAGGTGTCTTAGAGATGGTTTAAAATGCAGATTTCACTGTATGCATCCTGTATATTGTTCATGGCCCCTTCAACATTTTTTATGTTCAGCATGTGCTGTTCTGTAATGTCTTTTATCAAGTTATTGGGCCCAGTTCTTAGGTTCACTACAGCTCCTTTGCAATACTCCATCAATGCAAAACCACCATAAAACTCAGCTTAGGGGGTAATTGTGGGTGGTGTAGAGCCAGTATAGGTGCTCTACCTTTCTCCCCTATCCATCCTTTTCAAGTCCTGCCAGAAGGGGCCTGGTTGGGGGTAAGAGGGCATAGCCAGAGTGGTGCTGCTTTCGGACTATTGATGAACAGTGTAGGTGTAGGTCCCCTTTAGAAAAATATTTTAACAGTATGGTGCTTTCTTAATTTCCTTAGCCTCTTCAGTAGATACAAGTACAGTTAACAAAGAGCTGGCACCCCACACAAATGTTGCAAAAATATAAATCTATGTAATATTCAAGATGGAAGACTATACCAGATACTTGCATTGTCTGAAAGCCCCTGGGACCAGACTTAAACATTAGTATCACACACAGATTGAGGAGAGGTGGCTTGTGCCTTCTCTATTCAGGAGTTTCTGGGAGCTGGTTTTGCCCCTGGTACAGGCTAGGCCAGCCCTGAAACCATTGCAGTTGGCACTATATTGTCAAGATGGTCCTGCACCTTGACAACTCCCCTTCCCACTTTGAAGTGATTCTTCCTGCCCTACCATCTATGTAGTTTATGCTGTGACGTTGGGGGGCATAAAGCAAGTTCCCTTAGGAGGTCTCTTGTTGCAGGGTATTCAGGGGGAAATCTTGTGACCCCTGTATACTGGCTTAGCCAGCACAAAGCGGCCTTGTCACAGGGGTGAATTCCCCTGTAGGCTCTAGCCTCATGCCTTACACAAGAAAAAGACCCTTCTGTCAAGCTGTCTGGAGTGGCTCATGAATTCGGGTGCCAGTCTCAGGGCAAACTGTTACAAACCAGGGCACAAACCCCAAACTGGTTGAGTATTCTACAATTAGATTTCACCAATCAAGTATGAACTACTCAACCACTACAACTGCTTTAACATGGAGTCACAGATAGTCCTCTTGAGCATTCCGATCTATCTCGCCACCCAGGCAAGACTGCCTTTGTGATAATGGCCCCTTACACCAAAAATCACTGCAATATTCAGGTTATTCCCAGTCCCAAAGGACCCATCACTTATCCCAGGTCAGTTTTACCTCAGATCTCTCACAGAAGACCATGCTTTTATCTAATCCTATATTAAAGGTTTATCAAGTAGGAAAGCAAAATAAGTTTAAAGTAGGCAAACATATACACACACACACACAAAAATGAGTTAGTCTTGGGTTTCAAAAAGTACTAGACGCTGCTGTATATAGGTCCTTTAGGGCTAACCCATGCTAAAATGCTTGGAGATCCCTTGCTTCTGTTTAGAAATATTGCCGTCTCCAAATTCCAACCAGCAAAGTGATACAGTTCTTTCTGGTCAGGGATTTTTATTCCTTTCCCCCAGAGTTCAAACTGATGGAATGAGGGTTTGTGCACATCCTCTCTTCATGGGTATGAGGGGAGCAATTAAAGTATTTTGTCCACCAATATTCCACAATGGTTCATTTGGTGTCTATGGGCCTTCTTTTGTTGGACAGGAGATGACACTTCTTGTCGTAAACTAGTATTTCACACTTGGTAATGCTTCTCCCTGACTGGATTTCCAGTTGCATAGCAAACAAACACTTATAGTTACAAAGCAAACAGTTACCCTATAACAGGGATTGGCGACCGTTGGCACATGGCCCTTCAGGGAAATCCACTGGTGGGCTGGGATGGTTTGTTTACCTGCAGCGTCTGCAGGTTCAGCCAATCACAGCTCTCACTGGCCACGGTTTGCCATTCCAGGCCAATGGGGGCTGTGGGAAGCAGCAGCCAGCACATCCCTCAGCCCGCACCACTTCCTGTGGCCCCTATTGGCCTGGAATGGCAAACCGCAGCTAGTAGGAGCTGCGATCAGCCGAACCTGCAGACGCTTCCGGTAAACAAACCACCCCAGTCCACCAGCGGCTTTCCCGGACGGGCCGCGTGCCAAAGGTTGCCGATCCCTGCCCTATAACATGGGATACAGATATTATAAATGAGATGAATGCAGGCAGCAACTTACAAGCATTCCATAAAGTCTAAACACATTCTTAACATCTATTTTACCAATACTAACACACAGGTGAGCCAGAATGGCTTCCAGTTATGCATTGGTCAGTGCTCAGTGAGGCCTAAGGGCAACTGGTCTGCTATCATAACACTACCTCATTTGGTATGTTCTGTACTGTTTTTCATTTCAGTTCTTACTTTAGAATATCCTGTCTAGTCTCAAAGTCTTCAAGAGAAAACCCCAAGCACTTGCAGAGTGAAGGTTGAAACTCCATGCTTAATGTAGCCTCCTAGCCTGTGCATAGCTCAGATTCAGATTACAATATTTTGCTGAAAATGATACTGTTCCAGGTGTAGAGAGCCTGAAATCAGAAGAACTTGAATTTTGTCATCTCCAGCATTTAACTAATTTAGGGACTAAACCAACCTTAAACTGAATAAAAAGTCAAATTGCTCTAAGTTCTTGTACAAAATGAATTTTAAGGGCTGACTTATGAAGCATGAGGAAGCAGAGCTTGTAATAGAAATGCTGAGTGACAGCCTTCACCATGAGCTACTACTTCTGAAATAGCATAGGTGGGGGCTCTCCTGAATTGCTTTGCCTCCCAGAGTCCAAGTCTGCACTCTCAGTGCAGGTAGCACTTTTGGTAAAATCAAAGGGAATCTTATCTGCATCAAGATTGACTCATGTGAACATGTTTTAATACAGCCAAATGCGAGGTCAATACATCTCAGAACAGATTAACCAGTACAACAGCTTCCCTAGGACTGTGGTGGGTTCTCCATCACTTTAAGTCTTTAAATCAAGCCTGGATGTATTTCTAAAAGAGATGCTACAGCTCAAACAGAAGTTTATGGGCTTGAAGTGGAAATTACTGTATGAGGATTTATAGCCGGTGTTATACCAGAGGTCAAACCAGATAACTGTCACCTCTAGCCTTAAAAATCTACAACTCTATGAGAGATTTTGGGCCAGGGCCAGATTGATCATTCCTGCAAAGCTATCTGAAAATTTTCTTACCTGGCCAGTGGAGGATCACTTCAAAGTAAGGATTGTCAAGGGAAGTAGTATTGCTCTATGGGCTTTGCCATCTCCGCTCCTAGTGGCTGGTAGAGGGGGCATGGATGTGTGTTCCTATACCCTGGTGATCCTTGGCTGCTGGAACAGCCCCTTGCAGCCTTCAGGCTATTCCAGGCTAGACCTGGAGGATCAGCCCTACAGAATGATCCAGGGAGCACAAAAGTTGCTTAAGGTAGTCTGCCACCTTGATTGGCCCAACACCCTGCTTTGCTGAACAGCCCCATCACCCTGGATGGTTGGGGTGTGCCTACTTAAGTGATTCTGTTGGAACTGTTTTAATATCCTATTTCATCCTATGGATAAAGTTCTTTATCCTTCCTTGCCCTCTCCATTACTATTACATTCCTATGTTCTGTCTCATCATGTTTCTCCCTTTTTGTAAAAATAGAGAGATACTTACAGGCACTTAACTATTACAGTGCTCCCAGATGCTGCTTCTGTATAATAAACAAATTGAGATTCACTTGTGTGTATAGATCAGAACAGCATACTCTGCATGTGTTCCTTGAGAGCATTCCATATAGCAATAGCCACAGAGAGCAATTTCCTTGTTCCCCCATGTCTTTGATGCCTGAGGTCAGAACAGGCAGCACACAGAAGAGAAAAGAGTGCCAGGCACCTTTCCCCTCCATTTTGTACCACTAGGGAAGGACTGGGCACAGCTCCAGGCCTCACATTTCTCTAATTGCATGGACTGCGCAAGGCTATTGCCACTAGCAGGGCTGGTGTTAAGGGGGGTGGTAAGCAGGGCAAATGCTCAGGGTCCCGCCCCACACCTCTGGGGCCTCAGGCATTGCAGAAATCCAGTTTGTGAGCAGGTCAGGAAGGCGGAATGGGGGGAGGCCTAACTCCCCAGGTTTTGCCCTGGCCACTAGCAGAGGTAACCACCCCAAACTGTAGATGGAGGAGGTGGGGTCCAGGGTGTGCTCCCCTCCATGCCAGCCAGCAGCACCACCTCAGTTGGATTCTCAGTGCTTCAGGGGTCTTGGTGGGACAATGAAACCACACAAGGCACAAAACAACCAGTCTGTTTATTTTCAAATGCTACCTGAATATGTCAATCTCCCCTCACTAGGATTTATTCTTTCCCTTAACTGTATTTTACATGAAGTGCTTAGGGATGTCTCTCTAATAAAGAGAATTACAGCTGCATTATGGGCGTACACAGGTTTATACGACTTGTACACTATTTTTGTTCAGCTGGTTAAAGCTGCCAGTTTACACCTTGCCATCGACTTTGCTAGTGTCAGCTACAGGATGGTAGAACATCTGCCCTTTTTGTGAACTTGAATGAAAACAAAGGATAGCATTGTTTTAATATCTCTTGCCATGTATCCATTTGGGTCCGTTTGTGAACAGGGTCCACTGCATCCATCTTCCCAGTTATGGGGCATCACCACTGAACCTATTTCATAGTTTACGAGATGGATCTTGGATTCACAGATATTATCACTGCAATAGGGTAGTCTGGCCCATTTTCAAGAAAGCAGAAAAGGGAAGTATTTGAAGACCGAGAGGAACCATACTTTATTCTCTGATAATTTTTCCAGAACACTGATGTTTATAGAAATGGCTTGAATTCTTCCTGCCTGACACTACTGCATCTCTATTAACAGTTCATCTCCCTTAAAACTACTTTTCTCATGTTAATTAAGATAGCATTGGTGACAATTCATAGTTGCTAATGAGCAAAAACCAATCTTAATCTGTGTTTGACAGCTTCAGTAGACATTTTAAACGCTGACTTCTTAGAAGGCATAAGCCAGTGATGCCCTCCAGAGAAGTGCACAGAATTTTTTTTCCCCTCCAGCAATATCCCCTGGTGTTTGTCTACTTGCATGTCGAGGGCATGTTATATAATTATTCTTACTAGACCTCAACATTTTTTACAAAACAGAATATGAGTACTTGAAAACAACAACAACACAAAACTGCTCTAATATCAGGAAAATTTCCTCCAAACAAAAACTTAGAGGACTGTGTATGGCAGTACTGGGGAAAAATTAGTATGTAGCCCTTTTGGAAACTGGGCAATGAATAACCTGCAGATCAAAAGGTCTTTTTTGTTCACAGGCATAACTGATTGTATCCTAGTAGTCTGCAGATATGTTGGAAGTAATAAAAAACTTTTATATCCACTCTTATAAATACCCCAGCATTCTACCCCAATAAACAATCAACTCCTCCTTTCCTTCCCCAAAGATGCTATAATCAAGAACAAGCAAATGCCACGTTACACCAGATAGTTGATACTAGTGGTTTTGGATGTAGAAAATGTAAAACTACTAGTCATTGGAGGAAAAAGAAAAAGCTAAGCACAATATTTGTTGGTTAGATAATCCTGACTATGCTGCAATACAAACTTCAGCGGTCTGCATTAGGAATGTATAGTTATCTGCAATGTTGCATTTGCCCAAATTGTATATATCTGAATTTACAAGGAGACTCACCTGCCCTTCTTATATATCTCATGTATTTCTTTTCCTTGCTGGTGAGCTCTGCATTCAGTAGACAAAACCCATCCCCACAACAGCAAGAAGATGCTAAACTGCATTTTATGGACAGTCAACATGATATTCTGGGGTCCTATATCCAGAAATAGTCCAAAAAAAAACAAAAATGTAGATTCTGTTTCTCTTTAAGACATTATCAGTCTCTTCATTATTGGAAGGATGTTTACTCATACAAAAAATCATCCTGCAGTATTTAATCTGGACAGTGGGGAAAGCAATTTCCATTAAACCTATAAATCCCTCTACGTCAGATGGTAGGGATTTTCGAACAGTGTAGAATTCACGTATTCCTACAAAACGATTTTCTTTTGTTCAAACATGCTATTGTACAAATTGGTTTAAAGCAAAATCTTTCAAGTATTTTGGAAAATGGCATATATATTTCTGGAGAACCAGTGTATTCTAGCTGATCAAAGATTTCTTTAATTGCTGATTTAAGTGCACCTGTTAATGCCTAATGTGATAGTCTTTATAAAACACTTATTTGTGTGCTTCCATCAGCTAATCATAATTCCTATCTAGCTTTTAAGAAAGCTATTTGATCTTATTTTCCCTGGTTTTGCTTCATGCTTGCAGCGTGTGCTGATGCCATTGTTGCTGTGCTTGCAGAACCTGTGTCACGCACTTCACTGCCAAAATATCCAGTTAGGGAGGTAAAGATAAGCATAGGGAGAGTCACTTATCCTCTCTGCTGTTGGATATTTATAAGAGATCATGGCCGATTGTCACTTGCAGACTAGAGAATGACAGAGGGCAAAGAGAGCAAGGGAGGATTTCAAGGGACTAGAGGAAAAAATGTTCTACGTCTTTAGCAAGTAAAGCAATTGTCTCAGAGGTTAATTAAAATTAGAAATAGCTGTTGCTTGCATTTCTGTACTTGCTGCAAACAGCCCGATCCTTCTCTTTGAAGCACTGTAATGGCTCCCCATTATCAACAGCTTCAAGTTTAAAAACTCTTGGCTTCATGACTATGCAGCTCCGTGTCAATCTACGCCTTCTCTTATCACATTGCTACTATCCCTTGCATTCTACCATTGATGCCAAATTTGCCCAAGTCCTCCATTTCTTCCACATCTGTCAACAATTTTTTTTTTTTTCCAAAAACACATGCCCACTCTGCATATAATTCCCACCCCATACCAGGACAACTAGTCACCACCTTCTCTTCAGGCCGATTCCTCTTAAAGGCATCGGGGCAGATTCTTGCCTGCTATAAATTGTCATAGTTCTGTTGAACACCTCAGCTGCTATATAGAGTTTATGGCTAGAAGGAACCATTAGATCATCTAGTCTGACCTGTATGTCACAGGCCACAAGAGAGATGCGGCGGGCACGTATGCTATGAGTGGAGAATTGTAAACATAGTACCAATATTCAAGAAAGGAGAAAAAGTGATCTGGGAAACTACATGCCTCAGTTTGACCTCAGTTGTATGAAAGGTATTTAAACAAATTTTGAAAGAATAATTAAAGAGATATAAACCGGATAAAATACATGATTTTACAAAAGGTAGATCATGCCAGATCAACCAGATATTATTTTGAAAAGATAACAGATTTTCTAGACTAAGGAAATTTAGTAGATCTAATCTACCTGGATTTTAATAAAATATTTGATACAGTTCCAGATAGGAAATTAGTTAAATTGGAAAAGATGAGGATTAATACAAGAATTGAAAGGTGGGTAAGGAATTGATTAAAAGGGAGACTACAATGGGTCATGCTGAAAGGTGACCTATCAGGCTGGAGGGAGGTACTAGTGGAGTTCCTCAAGGATAAGTCTTGGGACCAATCTTATTTAAGATTTTCATTAATGACCTTGGCAAAAAAAGTGGAAATGGGCTAATAAAATTTGCAGATGACCCAAAGTTGGCAGGTATTGCCAACATAGCGGAGGACCAGAATACCATGCAAAAAGATCTGGATGACCTTGAAAACTGGAGCTATAGAAATGGGATTAAATGTAATAGTCGAAGTGCATGACACTGCACTAACTACAATTTTTGCTATAAAATTGGTGGAATATCAATTGGAAGTGACAGAAGAGACTATTTTTATTGGGAGAGCACAGGATGACTGAGCTGCCAAAGTGATGTGACTGTGAAAAGGCTAATGTTGTAATGCAATCATAGGATGCAGCAGGCAAGGTATTTCCAGTAGAGATAGGGAAGCGTTAGTATCTTTGTACAAGGCACTGGTGAGATGACCTCATCTGGAATACTGTGTGCAATTCTGGTCTCACGTTTAAGAAAAATGAATTCAAACTGGAACAGGTGCAGAAAAGGGCTAATAAGATGATCTGAGGACTAGAGAACCTACCTTACAAGAGGACACTTAAAGAGCTTGGCTTGTTTAACCTAACAAAATAAAGGCTGAGGGGAGATATGATTTATCCCTCTGATGTATTTAGAGAACAAATAGAGTGAGGAGTTATTTAAGAGCCAATGTTGGCACAAGAACAAATGGATATAAACTAGCCATCAATAAATTTAGGCTTGAAATTAGATGAAGGTTCATAACCTTCAGAGGAGTGAAATTCTGGAACAGCCTTTCAAAAGGAGTAGTGGGGAAAAATACCTAACTTCTTTTAAGACTGATCTTGATAAATTTATGGAAGGGATTATAGGATGAGATTGCCTATGATGGCATATGGCCCATCTATGACTGCTATAAGCAAATATCTCCAACAGCTGGAGATGGGAAACTAGATGGGGAGGGCTCTGAGTCAGGGCTGGATTAAGACCTTTAGAGGCCCTAAGCACTGAAAAGTTTATGGTGCCCCCTCATATGTAATTCAACAAAAATACTATACTGTAAAATAAAATTTTATTTTTTGAAATGACACAACTTACATGTATGCTGAAACTAAAATAGCTTCTTTCTAGATTTTCTGATTGCAAAATCCTGGATAAATTCATCTAAACTGACTCAATGAAGCATGTCCGCTTCCATACGCAATAGGGAAAGTGAATCAAGTCTGTCCTGACAAACTGTTGTTCTCAGGGTTTTTATTCTTTCCATCTTAGAGGAAAAAAAAATAGTTCTCCGGAGCAGTTAGTAATCAATGTTAGAAAAATACATTGTGCGATCTCTCCATTTGGAAATGCACGTTGTATTCAGTCTTTCAATATTGTGTCATGAAGATCAATGTGTCTCAATTTCATTTTTCCTGTTTCATTAAACTGTGTTTGCATATAACAGTGGAACTGCTGTACTTCTCCAGAGATTCATGTTCAAGTCAACAGGATATGAGTCAACTAACTTTTGGGAACCTTATGAATATTGATCAGATAAGTCCATATCATTTAGAAAAGAAATCTACTTAATACTTCTTTGTACACTTCACCTCTCCTCTTAGAATCATAGAATATCAGGGTTGGAAGGGACCTCAGGAGGTCAAGTCAAACCCCCTGCTCAAAGCAGGACCAATCCCCAATTAAATCATCCCAGCTAGGGCTTTGTCAAGCCTGACCTTAAAAACTTCTAAGGAAAGAGATTCCACCACCTCCCTAGGTAACGCATTCCAGTGTTTCACCACCCTCCTAGTGAAAAAGTTTCCTAATATCCAACCTAAACCTCCCCCACTGCAACTTGAGACCATTACTCCTTGTCCTGTCATCTTCTACCACTGAGAATAGTCTAGAACCATCCTCTCTGGAACCACCTCTCAGGTAGTTGAAAGCAGCTATCAAATCCCCCCTTATTCTTCTCTTCTGCAGACTAAACAATCCCAGTTCCCTCAGCCTCTCCTCATAAGTCATGTGTTCCAGTCCCCTAATCATTTTTGTTGCCCTTCGCTGGACTCTTTCCAATTTTTCCACATCCTTCTTGTAGTGTGGGGCCCAAAACTGGACACAGTACTCCAGATGAGGCCTCACCAATGTTGAATAGAGGGGGACGATCACGTCCCTCGATCTGCTGGCTATGCCCCTACTTATACAGCCCAAAATGCCATTGGCCTTCTTGGCAACAAGGGCACACTGTTGACTCATATCCAGCGTCTTGTCCACTGTCACCCCTAGGTCCTTTTCCGCAGAACTGCTGCCTAGCCATTCGGTCCCTAGTCTGTAGCAGTGCATTGGATTCTTCCATCCTAAGTGCAGGACCCTGCACTTATCCTTGTTAAACCTCAGATTTCTTTTGGCCCAATCCTCCAATTTGTCTAGGTCCCTCTGTATCCTATCCCTACCTGCCACTGTATCTACCACTCCTCCTAGTTTAGTATCATCTGCAAATTTGCAGAGAGTGCAATCCACACCATCCTCCAGATCATTTAAGATATTGAATAAAACCAGCCCCAGTCTGACCCTTGGGGCACTCCACTTGATACCGGCTGCCAACTAGACATGGAGCCATTGATCACTACCTGTTGAGCCCCACAATCTAGCCAACTTTCTACCCACCTTAGAGTGCATTCATCCAGCCCATACTTCTTTAACTTGCTGACAAGAATACTGTGGGATACCGTGTCAAAAGCTTTGCTAAAGTCAAGAAACAATACATCCACTGCTTTCCCTTCATCCACAGAACCAGTAATCTCATCACAGAAGGCAATTAGATTAGTCAGGCATGACCTTCCCTTGGTGAATCCATGCCGACTGTTCCTGATCACTTTCCTCTCATGTAAGTGCTTCAGGATTGATTCCTTGAGGACCTGCTCCATGATTTTTCTGGGGACTGAGGTGAGGCTGACTGGCCTGTAGTTCCCAGGATCTTCTTCCTTCCCCTTTTTAAAAGATGGGCACTACATTAGCCTTTTTCCAGTTGTCCAGGACTTCCCCTGTTCACCAAGAGTTTTTGAAGATAATGGCCAATGGCTCTGCAATCACAGCCGCCAACTCCTTTAGCACTCTCGGATGCAATGCATCCGGCCCCATGGACTTGTGCACGTCCAGCTTTTCTAAATAGTCCCTAACCACTTTTCTCCACAAAGGGCTGGCCACCTACTCCCCCATGCTGTGTTGCCCAGCGCAGCAGTCTGGGAGCTGACCTTGTTCGTGAAGACGGAGGCAAAAAAAAGCATTGAGTACATTAGCTTTTTCCACATCTTCTGTCACTAGGTTGCCTCCCTCATTCAGTAAGGGGCCCATACTTTCCTTGGCTTTCTTCTTGTTGCCAACATACCTGAAGAAACCCTTCTTGTTACTCTTAACATCTCTTGCTAGCTGCAGCTCCAGGTGCTATTTGGCCCTTCTGATTTCATTCCTACATGCCCGAGCAATGTTTTTATACTCTTCCCTGGTCATTTGTCCAATCTTCCACTTCTTGTAAACTTTATGTTTAAGATCCGCAAGGATTTCACCGTTAAGCCAAGCTGGTCGCCTGCCATATTTACTATTCTTTCGACACATTGGGATGGTTTGTCCCTGTAACCTCAATAGGGATTCCTTGAAATACAGCCAGCTCTCCTGGACTCCTTTCCCCCTCACGTTATTCCCCCAGGGGGATCATACCCATCAGTTCCCTGAGGGAGTCAAAGTCTGCTTTCCTGAAGTCCAGGGTCCATATTCTGCTGCTTACCTTTCTTCCCTGTGTCAGGATCCTGAACTCGACCAACTCATGGTCACTGCCTCCCAGATTCCCATCCACTTTTGCTTCCCCTACTAATTCTTCCCAGTTTGTGAGCAGCAGGTCAAGATGAGCTCTTCAGATGAGCTTCAAGTGTATCAATTATAGCAAAGTAAATACGCGAACTTTGTCTCTAGGACTCAATTCTGTTTCTGTTGCACTGCTATCATTTGCTTGTTTTTTTCTGATTCGCTTGTGGGACTGAGCTTCTTAGTTAGTATCAGGCAAGGTACTTTTGATATGTTTTCAAGTCTTTCAAAATCATTCCTCAAAGTGTGTAAGTGGTCTGCTAATAATTGACAGAGGTCTGCACATGTTTTCAAATCCAATTCTTTTTCTTGGAGAGCTTGACTTGTGTGGTAAGTTGTAAAATTTCATTCATTCATGGTCAACATGAATACAAACTCTAGTTCTTGCATCTTGTTTGCAATGTTTTCTGCCTCTCGTATAGTTTCTCCCTTTTGTGATTGGTCTTCAGCTATACTTTCTAATGCATCCACAATTGCACTTGTTGCCACTGCATGTGCCTCCCAGTGAGTATTAGAAAGATTTCAACACGATTATTACCCAAATATGTTTTAAGAACTGCCCATCGGTGTGTTGAGGCAGAGAAAAAGTAACTGGACTGTTGAAAAAAAAAACGTTACTGACACCGGACAATCAACAGCACTGGCCAACAAGATTGAGAGTTTACAGCACATGGTATGAATATGGCATATTTGTTCTGTTCTAAAAGCTTCTTCTGCATTCCTTGATAATGCCCTGACATGTTGGCAGTGTTGTCATAAGATTGACCTCTGCACTTTGAGAAATCTATTTTGCAAACTTGGCACACATAATTCAGTACTTGATTTACCATTTCTTCACCAGTGTAGCTTTTCAAATTGAGGAATGTTATAAGTCGTTCAACTGGTTTTCCATCTGTGGGAGACATATCTTAGTATGATAGTCAATTGATCAATGTGTGAAAGATCAGGTGTAGAGTTGACAGATAAACTGAAGTACCCAGCAGTACTTATTTGATCCACAATAGCTGAATGAACTTTGTCACTCATTAAACCAATGAGTTAGTCACATATTGTCTTGGATAAGTATGATGGGTTACCTTTGCCAGCATTCCCATATTTTGAGATATGGCCTGCTAAAAAATGGGTCAAACTGAGCCACAAGTTCCAACAATCCCAAGAAATTTCCATTCTGCAATGATACAAATGTGTCATTTGATTCCTGGAAAGGCAGACCATGTTCAGCTAATGTTTGAACAACAGCTATAACAAGCTGCAAGACATGCTGCCAGTGTTCATGCTCCCCTTTAATTTGTTCTTCCAATGTGTGTGTCAATTTATATATGATCTTCGATTCTTTGATTTAAATATGTCAACATTGAATCTCTGCGAGAATTGAACAACATGAAAATAGCACTAAAAACAGTATTCTGCCAGTCACTAAATCCATCTGCAGCAAACCAGGATGCTGAAGGTTTATATGCAAAAAGTTTGCAAACAGTACACAGACCCTGTTGTTGGTGAATACAGTAGCCATTCTCGAGTGTATTTCTCACCGTTAGCTTTCATGCCAAAAAATTGGTGGACAATATCTTGTTTGCCATTGGTAAAAGTCAGACATGATTTCTCAAATGGCCCAGTGTGGTGTTGACAGTCATTTGGTCCACGATCTATCCAGTAAGCTACATCGGTACTGAAATCAACCCAATACCAGAATCTTTTCCCCTATTATTTACAGCATGAGCAGGTTCAGTCTGACACATCCACACCTTCTAGAACAATGTCTGTTTTACCACCAGGAGTAGGATGATCAGTAACAGTCTGACACATCCACATGTTCTGGAATGGTGTTTGTTTCACCAAAAGAAGAAGGGTCAGTCTCTGAAACACCTACAGGTTTTGGAACGAGGTCTGTGCTACTGAGAGAAGATGTTGCTTCTAATGGATTTACTTTGAAAAAAAATATGTCAGCTTTGGAAGATTTCGGAAAATTTCACTAGTTTTGTTTTTCTTCTGCCAGTTTACGTTTCTCTGCTCCACTCAGTTGGTTATGTTTCATCCAGCCCCTTATCTCTGTTACCTGAATTTTGTGTAACTTTTTTTTAAATGTACACTAATTTATATATATATACATATATATATACACACACACACACACACACACCCAACTCATAATATATCAACAAAACAAATTTTATTGCAACACATGACAGGATTGGATTTCCTCACATTATTTCAATCTACATTAGTAGGACCTCCCCCCCAGTTTAGGTGGGGATAAGTAATAAAAAGAGAACAGAAAAATGGAGGAAGAGTGTGGAGTGGAGTGTAAGGAAGTCTAACAAAGTTCTGAATTTTCCCATGACTACTTCAATGCTTTTTTTTTGAAATATCAAATTTAAAAACAAACACCTCTTTTTGGTGCCCCCTGAGCTTTGCGGGTGCCCTAAACACGTGCTTAGTCTGCCTACTGGGTAATCCAGCCCTGCTCCGAGTTACCACAGAATTCTTTCCCTAGTGTCTGGCTGGTGGCCTGAGAATGTGGCCAACTGATCACCATATTTGGGGTTGGGAAGGAATTTTCCACCAGGGCAGATTAGCAGAGACCCCGGGGGGATTTCACCTTCCTATGTGGTTTGGGGCACTGGTCATTTGCTGATTTGAGCTAGAGTAAATGATGGATTCTCAGTAAATTGAAGTCTTTAAATCATGATTTGAGGACTTCAGTAGCTCAGGTAGAGTTTATGGGCCTAATTATAGGAATGGGTGGGTGAGATTCTGTGGCTTGTGATGTGCAGGAGGTCAGATTAGATTATCATGATGGTCCCTTCTGGCCTTAAAGTCTATGATCTATATGGCAGATAATCAACAGTACGTGAGTTCTCAGTGTGACACTGGAGCCAAAAGGGCTAATGCAATCCTTGGATGCATAAACAGGGATATTGAGTAGAAAGGTTATTTTTCCTCTGTATTCGGTACTGGTGTGACTGCTACTGGAATACTATGTCCAATTCTTGAGTCCACAATTCAAGAAAGGTGTTGATAAATTGGAGAGGGTTCAAAGAACCACCACAAGAATCATTAAAGGATTAGAAAACCTGCCTTAGAGAGACTCAAGAAGTTCAATCTTAACAAAGAGATGGTTAAGGGGGCACTTGATTACAGTCTAGAAGTACCTAAATGGGAAATATTTAATAATTGGCACTTCAATCTAGCAGAGAAAGTTATAAACAATCCTTAAAACAAATGGCTGGAAGTTGAAGCTAGACAAATTCAGACTGGAAATAAGGTGTATATTTTTAACAGTGAGTAATTAACCTTTGGAACAATTTACCAAGGGTCATGGATTCTCTATAACAATTTTAAAATCAATATTTGATTTTTTCCTAAAAGGTATGCTGTAGCAATTATTTTGGGGGAAGTTCTATGGACTGAGTTATACAGGAGGGCAGACTAGATTATCACAATGGTCCCTTTTGGCCTTGAAATGCATGGAATGTATCTTGAAGTCTATTCTATACTTTCCCAAGGAGATTGTGGTAATCCATGGTGGTTCTCTTTGGTCATCTCTGGCTCCAAGGTGTGCAATCTGTCTTTTGGATCCTCTTTTTGGAAATCAGCAGCTACCATATGTTTAGAACATTGACTACAGCATAATGTAGTCTTTTTAGACACTTCCTGCATATGGTGTCTTGCCGTTTGCTGTGAGGTGGCTTGCCACACCATGGGCATTCTTTCATGCTCTTGTTATATTCCTTTTCTCTTACTCCACATTAGCATGGCTGCTCTGGATCCTTTTGTGGTTGTACTGGTTTGGGTGTACATTGTTTCTGCATCCTGAGGTATTTTCCTTCCCATGTCTGTGGACTGAAACCTTTCGGATAGCTGGCTGTCCCTCTGCTCTGCAACAAACCTGTCTGATTAAGTTCTTCATTCATCTCCCTATAGCACGGTGTTGGATTGGGTTGTATAGGGCCGTTATGAAATCATTTCCTGATTCACACTTCTCATTTGCATAAGTGAAATTGTGCCTGCTCAAGAAATTGTATTGCCGCATGGCATGAAATGTGTATTTAGTTGTTTAACTGTATTGCTTGGTTTCATTTGAGCAGCTGTGAGGCTTCTGGAAAGTATAATGTCCTCTGTTGCAGATACCGTTGTATGGAGCAGGGTATTAACTTGTTTCTCCTCTGATTGCTGATCTAAGCTGGAAGCTTGACAGAACCTCAGGAATCTGCTTACCCTCAGGGTGCTGGAAATCAAATTCTGCTAGGGTGGTATTTGGAAAAAGGCTGGGGCAGACAACCATCTGGATTAGAGACCCAGCAGACCATGGCGAGGGTAGATGCAAGCCTGACTGATTCTATTTCCTGTTAGACACGATTGTCTCTTAGCAATGTGCACCCTAGTGGCAGCTCTAAACATTCACAACTAATATTACATCAAGTATGTATGTATGTAACTGGTTGGGAAGTTCTCAGTTGCCCACATTGAATGTAACTAGGTCATAAACTCTGGGCCCAAGGCAACCACCAGTTTCCAGTCCATTAATTAGTTTATCTTTATCTATCACAATGAGATCAGAAATACTTACCTCATGTTGTGCTCATCCTGTCTGATTTGCCTTGGCTTTCCGTAAATTGTTAGACAGGCCCTGGTAGTTTTCAAAGACCCTAATGGTGCAGGGCTTGGCTGCCTTACAGGTTTCCTCCTTAAATCTCATCATGATAGTTAGCTGTGCTCATATGTCAGGCACTTTTTAGATACCCCACCATCAAGTCTTAGGTGGGGAGTAGGTGCTTGTGTCTTTGCTGTGGTGGGCACCCGGGGATGGGAATAAATGTGTTGCAGTGTTCTGAACAAGCTGCATGTGATAGAGAAGCCCTGCTATCAGCCCCACCAAGAGGGAATACAATAATCATAGAATATCAGGGTTGGAAGGGACCTCAGGAGGTCATCTAGTCCAACCCCCTGCTCAAAGCAGAACCAATCCCCAATTTTTGCCCCATATCCCTAAATGGCCCCCTCAAGGATTGAACTCACAACCCTGGGTTTTGCTAATTGAGTCTCAATCATGAGGGCATGTGCGACTGTTGTAAAGTTGTCACTGAATAAATAAGTGCGTAGACTACTTAAATTGTGCCACATCCAACAAAAGGTTTTCCCTGGAAAGAGTGGTTGAAAGTGATGCAAAGATTCTTATCCTAACTCGCTCTTCCTGAGCAAATCCCCTCAATTTGGCACATGAACAGAAAGTGAGTCATAACCTCTGCTTTACCAGGGCTCAGGATGAGGTAGCTGAGGATATCGCTCAAACATTATTCCAGAGCAGACATGGAATAAGCAGGGTCCGTGGGGCTAGAGATGCAGAGGTGTATCACTATCATACAGAAGAAACTTGAGGAGTCTGATCCTTGCTAGTGTAAATGTGTTCTATGAATGAGACCATCCAGTTACATTGGATAAGATGATAAAATACAGGGGATATAAATTTCCATGCTCCAGGGCATAAGCAAACCTCTGATGGGGGTTAGGAAGAAGCTTCCCTATGGGCAATCTATTCCATAACTGACTGCTATGGGGATTATTGCAGGTGGTACTGGCCATGGTCAGAGATAGGAGTATTATTAGGGATGCTAGGCACTGTACAAACACAAAGTCAAAGACCATCCCTGGCCCAAGGATCTTATCTAAATAGAAAAGACACACAAAAATCTGAGGCACAGAGAGGCAAAGTGACTTGCCTAAGGTTACACAGTAAGTCAGCAACAGAGCCAGGAATAGAATCTAGGTCTCCTGAGTCCCAGTCCTGTACTCTTTTCACTAGATTATACTGTATTAGATGAACCCTGCACAGCTCCAGTATTACAATTCCTGTTTTCCTATCTTGTCTGACAAGAATATCACAATAATCTATTGCAGAAATTAACAAAAAGGGGCAAATCAGTCTAAATTACTCAGACTTTCCTCTGCCCGAGAGCTTAGATGGATAATTCTTCAGAGTCTCTGGCTAAGGAAAAACATCACTTAGTTCTTCTGTATGTCTACATAAAATCCTTGCACAGGTGATCAGGTCAAGGTCCTAGCCATCACTTCTCCAGATTATTCCACAGCATCAGCTCCCAGTGACCACCGTTCAACCCTCATAGCCTCCAACCACAAGAAATCAGAGAACCACAAGGAGCTAGGAAATCAGCAAGCCTGTAACTGATAACAGTTTTTGGTGAGCTGGCTGCATCCTTGGTTAGAAGGGGAGATCAGCTATGCCCCAGGATCAACACAACAATAAAAAGCTATAGATTTGGGACCATTTAAACTCTCATGGAAGTTAATGGCAAAACTGTTCTTGGTTATGTTTGCATAGGGCTTAGCACAATAGAACTGTGGTTTCCAGGTGCTACAGCCTGCAATATACATGAATAATAAATCTCCCACGGACACATGGGAGTAGGATTGGGCCCTAAAATGTTGTGTGATCTTTAATCAGCCCAAACCAGCAATCAACTGACTTCTGAGTGCCCAGGGCTTGCAGAGTCTGGGCAGGAAACTGGCTGTTTAAGATGAAGAAATAAGGTTTGTCTTAAATCATAATTTTCTTAGAAGGAGCAAAGCAGGCCTTTGAGAAGTAAAACAAGGATGGTGGGGAGAGGGAAAGGCATTTGAAAATTAAGATGAAAAGAGGTCACTTTTTTCTTTAACCCCCCAGTCTTACTAGCAGGCCGAGGGTAAATTTTGCCTGCTTTCCATAGGTGGGATTTTTGCGTGATGCTGGAGAGTAAAACAGACAGCATTTTTCATTCAATGGATAGAAGGCCCTGTGGGTACTGAACTTTGACCAACCGTTCATCGTAACCACAGATGTGTCTGAGTGTGGTGTAGGAGCAGTTTTAATGCAGGAAGGACCAGATCAACAATTCCATTCTGTCATGTTTCTCAGCAAAAACACTTTCTGAAAGGGAAAGCCACTAGTCAGTCTCAGAAAAAGAATGTTATGCCATTGTGTATGCTCTGGAGAAGCTAGGCCCATATATTTGGGGACAGTGGTTCCATCTGTAGACTGACCATACTGCACGAAAGTGGCTTCACGCAGTCAAAAAGACTGACAAAAAACTTCTTTGGTGGAGGTTAGCTCTCCAAGACTTTGATTTTAAAATAACACATTTCAGTAGCCTCTGAACAAAGTGGCTGATGCATTTTCCTGGGAAGGTTTCCCAAAATCAGCCAAGTAAAAATGTCCCTGCATTCTAAATCATTGTAGTCTTTAAAATGTAAAAAGTACTGTTGAATTCTTCATGTAATTAGTAAAATGAGAGGTGCATGTATATTAACTTTCCTAAACCTCGAGGAAGAAATCCCAGCCAATGTGGACCCGACCTGAACCAGGCTGGCCAGCACCATCTGTGATTTGGGGGGGCATGTGATAGATGAATGGGGGGGATAGGCCCCATTTCTGAACACCCAGTCAGCTGTAAAATCCCTCTTGGTGTCTTTTCTCTGCTTGCTTTACCTGTAAAGGGTTAACAAGCCCACAGGTAAAAGAAAAGGAGTGGGCACCTGACCAAAAGGCTAGAACTTTTAAATTTGGAAAAGAAACTTTCCTTTTGTCTGTTGTTCTCTGGGCTACAGAGACACGGAGCAGCAATGCTATAAGCACAAATGTTGTGTAAGGTTTGAACCAAGTATGAAAAAGTATCTTCCATCCCTAGAAGAAATAATTTGGATAGAGAATGTTTAATTAGACCCTATCAGGTTTATTTCTTATTTTGGCTTGTGGATCTCCTCTGTGCTAACCCCTGATGCTTTTGTTTGCTTGTAACCTTTAAGCTGAACCCCCAAGAAAGCTGGTTTGGGTGCTTAATTTTTGTAATTGTTTCTTTTAAAATCTAGCAAAAAGGCTAAGTTCCAGATGTATTTTTTCTTTTTTGTTTTTAATAAAATTTTTTCCAAGAACAGGATTGGATTTTTGGTGTCTTAAGAGGTTTGTGCATGTTGTTCAATTAGCTGGTAGCCATAGCTAATTTCCTTTGTTTTCTCTCTCAGTTCTTCCCTGGAGGGGGGAGTGAAAGGGCTTGAGGATACACCACAGGGAGGAATTCCCAAGTGCTCCTTCCTGGTGTAAGGGGACTGTTGCCCCCTTACTAACATTCAGTGGGGGTGTTTTGGTTGGCTAGCTCCCAGTACTAAAAGGGGAAGGGTCTATGGAATACCAGGACCCTGAGACTGATAGTCCCCAGGAACAATGGGGAGAGGTCAATGCTCCAGGTCAGCCTGAATGACAGGGCGGGCAGGCTAATCAGGGAGTCAGGAAGGTCCCATCCTCCCTGAGAGCTGGATTTGCCTGGGTCAGACAGAGTGGGGCTGAGCTAAGGAGAAAGCAGGGGCCTGAGCCGAGCTGGGGAGCAGAGCTGGGCCAGATCCAGAGGGACCAGAAAATCAGCCTAGAGAGATCAGACCCTGTCCTGGGAGCAGAGCTGCAGCAACCAGAGGCAGAGGGGCCAAAGAAGCAGCCCAGGGAGCTGGAGGCAGAGCAGCAACAGCACAGAGACTGAGTGGTGCAGCTGGAGCTGGGTGCGGTGAGCAGCTGGGGAGACCCTGGGCAGCAGGCCCAGCACAGGGAGACGCCTCAGCCAAGAGGCTCTGCAGGCCAGGCTTGGATCGTAACCCCGACAGGGCGGGGGCGACACTGGGAAGAAGGGTCCTACCACTTAGAGCCTGAGAGCGTGTGGCCACCACCAGAGCAAGTGTCCAACCCACAGCATCCCTGCAGTACAGCAAGGGCCTGAGAAGAAGGCCTGGGACTTACAAGGAACAGACTGAACTGCCCAGACATTCCAGAGACACCGTGTGTGAAGTTCCCTGCCACAGAGCAGGTTGATGTGTTTCCTTTAACCTTTCCCATTTTTCCTTATTCTTTTTAAAATTGTTGATTAAATAACTTGCATTTGCTTTAACTTGTATGTAATGGCCAGTGGGTCAGAGAAGTGCTCAGTGCAGAGAGTACCCTGGAGTGGGGACACCCTAGCCCCTGTCCTAGGTGACCACAGCAGGGTTGGGGGTCAAGCCCCCCAGGAATCCTGGGCCCAGCCTTGTTGGGGTTACAAGGACTCTGCCAGACAGGAGAGTAGAAGGGAGTCCTCAAGGGCAGGGAGGCCACTGGGTAAAGGAAGTGGGAGCGAGGACTCAGATCCTTTCGCTAGCCCACTTCACTGGGGTAGTGCAGAAGCCAGGAAAGTTCCCCACAATAGCGGGACTATTCCCCCGCTTACACTGGATTCAAAGGGGTTTTTTTTTTTCTTGCATTTGGGTGCTGGCAGCGTTTACCAAGCCACGGTCAGAGAAAAGCTGTAACCTTGGGAGTGTAATACAAGCCTGTAGTGGCAAGTATTAATTTTTAGAATCCTTGCAGGCCCCCACCTTCTGTACTCAGAGTGGGGATTCAGCCTTGACAACCTGCATTCCAACAAGTTAAACAGTTTGAGCCTTTAGAGGGAATATAAACAATATGGGCACATATATTTGTACATATCTAACACCCTTCATCCAAAAATCTCAAAACATTTTACAAATATTTAATTAAATATCACAATATCCCTGAGTTTGGTAGCTATTATGCCTGTTCCATGGCTAGGGAGAAGAGAGCTACAAAGACATTAAGTCATTTGCCCAGATCCACATAGAACGTCAGTGGCAGAGCCAGGAATAAAATCCTGGAGTCATGTAATAGCTGTCCATCAAATCCACTGTTGAAATTCTGAGTCCCACAACGTAAAAGATGTATCTTGGTTTCAGCACTGAAATGGTCCTTCTGTGCAATAAACAGATTGTAAGATTACTGCGCACCACATTTGTGTTAGAACCAGTCCATCTCCAAAATGACAGCACAGCTGGAACAAAAAGGTATTGTGTTTTGCCTTAAGGCACCTTTATTCTGAAGCCTATAACCACAAACTTCTCTGAAATAGAGGTAAGGTCAGGGTAAAAGTCATGTCAGCAACTAGGTATTGTACCAAACCAAAACCAGTGCTTCATGGAGTTGCATTGTCCTAGATGGGAAAGCAGGTGGTCCATATAAGACTGTTCACCACAATGGTGTTTCTACCCACAGTCATGCACCTTCCATGATCTTGGCCTTCTCCTGTGTGATTAAATTATCTGATCCTTCACAAACCTCATGGTGATGAAGATGTTGCAGTGCATCTCTAATGCCCTGAGGATCACATTGGGCAAATGTGAGAACACACTGTAGTGAAGTGCAGGACACTAAATTTCAGTTGGTTAACATGGAGGAGACAGTAATGTTATCTTAGGTACAGGAACTATCACAAAATCCAGATTGTACCAGGTTTCAGAGTAACAGCCGTGTTAGTCTGTATTCGCAAAAAGTAAAGGAGTACTTGTGGCACCTTAGAGACTAACCAATTTATTTGAGCATGAGCTTTCGTGAGCTACAGCTCACTTCATCCGATGCATCCGATGAAGTGAGCTGTAGCTCACGAAAGCTCATGCTCAAATAAAATGGTTAGTCTCTAAGGTGCCACAAGTACTCCTTTACTTTTTGCGAATTGTACCAGTCACTCTTAAAAGAGCCCATTAATGAAGATATTTTAATGGGTGTCACCCCTTGGAATATTAGAACTTGTTATGCAAACCTTGATGGACATATCACTTCATCTGCATGTCACTTTGACTAGAACTGTGAGAATTATAACAATCTTTCAGTTCACTGGCAGTTCTGAAAAACTGAAGAAAACCCCTCAATTTTGGGCTTTTTTTTTTTTAAGTTAAATCCTTAAAAATAAAATTTGAAGGATATTGACAGGAAATGTCATGTCAAATAAAAAAGTTAACATTTCATTTAAGCATTTTATGAATGGAATATTTACATTTTTGGGTTTCTGACCAAAACAATTTAGTAAATTCAACATGAATTTGAATAGCTATTTGTTATATCTGGAGGAACAGTAAGTGGACCTAATTGAAACGATGTTGTCAGGAGACTTATTATTGGCTCTCTTGAGTTCTGCTTCTTTATGAACCAGCACTGTGCAGGTGGGTTGCAGACTACCAGGATTGTGCCTATATGTTTTATTCTATCCCTGGAATGCATTCTATTTTTTTTTAAATTAGACCACAACCCTACACTGAGTCTATTTATCACCCTTTGATCCCTATACTTGTGAACTTTGGGGAATTGTTCTGCTGCATTCACTCTGTGGTGGTATTCTCTCTATCTGACCTGTATGAGGGGAGGTGGGGAGAGGAGGCTATAAAAGTACCTTGAATAAATAGTTCACAGTTGAGGATACAAAACATTCACCAATGAAGGATTTAGCCCAGATATTGCATGATATTTTGGAACATATGGCAAGTAGTAAAGTTTACTGTCAGCCTTTGTTATGGCAGTTGTTTTGGACAGCCACAACTTTGTCCTTTATATTTGAAATAGACCTTTCCATGGACGTTAGGGGGCAGAAAGATGGGGAAAATATAGCCACCATGTTTGTACTGAGGAGATTTTTTTTAATGCAGAGTAAAAGGGAAAGAAAATATTTCCTTAGAAGATACAAAGAGGGAAATTGTCATATCCCGGTGGCAGGTTTTGTAGTTAGAGCTGCTGTCTTCACATGTTGTAAAGATCAGCAGACGTGCAGAGAGATGGGAACCTCCCTGTGACAGGGTTGGGGGAAACCCCTTTCAGTGCAGGGCCAGTGCATCCCATCACACTCCTAACCCCAGTCTATATACTTGCCCTTCTTAGCAGGGGAATGCAGCCCAATGGCCAGAGTCAATAAATTGGCCCCAAGGCAGTAAGGCCCACTGGCTACAGTCAGTAAGTTTGCTCTAATGAGACGGGGCAATGCAGCCCAGTGGCCAGCATTAATAGATTCGCCCCTCTTGGTGAGATAGTAAGGCTTAATAACCCCAATCAGTATCTTTACCTCAAGAGGTCAGGGTAGTAAGGCCTAGCATCTAGAGTCCATAGACTCACCTTACTCAGCAGGTGAATGAGGCCCAATGGCTAAGGTCAGTGTATTCACCCCTACTAGCTAGGCAGTGAAGCCCAATGGCCAAAGTCAACAGGTTCACCCCTCTTAGTGGGGCAGAGAGGCCAAGTAGCCACAATTAGTCCATTCGCCCCAGGAAAACAGGGCAATAAGGCATAGTGGCCAGAGTCCATAGATTCATCATGCTCATCAGGGTAGTGAGGCCTAAAGGCCAAAGTCAGTAAAATGCACCCCAGTTTGCAGGACAATGTGGCCCACTGGCCAATGTCAATAGTTAGCAGGGCTGTAAGGCCTAGCATCCAAAGTCCATTTGGTTTGACCTTCTCAGCAGTGCAGTAAGGCCTAATGGCCAAAGTCAGTCCAGAAGGGAGCCACCACACACAAGGAAGAAGGTGGAAGCCCTGGGGGCAGGGGTCCAGGTCCTCCCTCTCCACTGGACCCCAGCCCAGGGCTTTGGTAGTGCCAGGGGCATGTGCCACTAAGTCAGCAGGTGGAGGGGCAGTTCCAACCAAAACACACCAACTCACAACTCCAGTTCACCAACCAGGCCACTATCTAATTTCCCTGGGCTGCTTCCTACCAGAGTTCCTGTGGCTACGGTCTGGGCATCTCTGCTATCTCCAGGTTCCCCAGTCTGTGTTGTCCCCTGTGACTCCTGACACAGCAAAGTCTCAGAAAGTACCTTAGCATCTGCTTGGATTACAACTCCTCAGGCCTTGGCTGATCCTTGGCTAGAGACAATGGAGCACATCCTTCCTCCCCAGCAGTCAGCCCCAACAGAGCTGAGCTGCTCCCTTTTATACCAGTGCACCTGGAGCATGCCCAGTAGAGTAAAGGGGGTGTGGCTTCCTCAACCCTCAATGTAGGATTAACCCTTCCCCGTCCAGTTAGGGGCGAGTGTGCCCCATCACACTCCCTAACAGGAGGATGTCATTTTGAAATACTAAGGACAAATCCTGAGCTGGCATACATCTGCATGAATGTTGGAGCTATGCCAGTTAACACCAGCTGGCCCTAAGTAATTCTGTGATATTTATTATTGTCATCCTTCCCCCTCAATCTTGTCTCTTTGTGCCTCCCACTTGTCATGTCATATCAAATCAGGCTTGCATGCTTTTCTAGCAGAGGTTGGGTCTTTACTTGTTTTGTGAGCATCTAGGACATTTGGGGGCACTTAAGAGATCACTAATAATAACAAATAATAAAATCTTTATGAATCTGGCAGAGCATCAGCCTCAAATCAGAGGGAAGAAAAGTGCCAAAACATCTATGATCCAATCCTGCTTATCAAAGAATAAAAATAAAGTAGAGGCAAAGTATAGTATATGTATGTCTAAGACAGTGTAAATCCCTGATTGGGTTGTATGCTATATAAATTGAAGTGAAAAAGGAGTTCAGGAGAGCTGGCAGTTTCTCAAGGAAAAAGTTTTAAAGGCATAACAGCAAATTATTCCAATGAGATGGAAAGATAGGAAGAACAGTAAGAGGCCAATGTGGCTCCATCAGGAGCTCTTCAATGACCTGGAAATCAGTAAGAAATCCTACAAAAAGTGGACATGTGGTCAAATTGGTGAGGAGGAGTACAAAAGAATAGCACAAGCATGTAGGGACAAAATCAGAAAGGCTAAGGCACAAAATGAGTTCTACCAAGCAAGGGCCTTAAAAGGCAATAAGAAGATGTTCTTTAAATACATTAGGAGCAAAAGAAAGACAAAGGAAAGTGTAGATCCTCAACTTGGTGGGGAAGAAGAGCTAATAACTGATAACATCAAGTAGGCTGAGGTGTTTAATGCCTATTTTGCTTCAGTTTCCATTAAAAGAGTTAAAGGTAACCAGATAATCAACACAATTAATATTAACAAGTTGAAAGGAATGCAAGCCAAAATAGGGACAGAACAAGTTAAAGAATATTTAGGTAATTTAGATGTTGTTAGGTTCAAGTTGGCAGTGCTTGATGAAATTCATCCTCAGCTACTTCAGGAACTAGCCAAAGCAAGCTGGAACCAAGAGCGATTATCTTTGAGAACTCCATGGAGGATGGATGAGGTCCCACATGACTGGAGAAGGGCAAACATAGTACCTATCTTCAAAAAGGGAAACAAAGAGGACCCCAGGAATTATAAACCATTCAGCCTAACTTCGATACCTGGAAAGATCCTGGAACAAATTATTAAATAATCAATTTGTAAGCACCTAGAGGATAATAGGATTACAAGTAAGGATACGGTTCTGTCATGGAGGACATGGATTCCATGACTTTCTGGGACCTCCGTGACTTCTTCTGGGGCAGGGCTGGAGCAGCAGCCACTGGAACAGCTCGGCGGCAGCCAACCACGGGCCAGAGCCGGAGCAGTGGATGGGGCTGTATTTGTGTGCCAGAACAGCTGACTGGCAGCCCGCCACCAGATCAGCAGCTGAAGTTGGGTCAGCCCCCCCAGTCAGCCTCTGCCACCAGAGCAGTGGTGGGGCTGGAGCAAGTCCCGGCAGCACTCTGTTTGTCCCCCACGCCCAGAGTATTTTTAGTAAAAGTCATGGACAGGTCATGGGCTTCCATGAATTTTTGTTTATTGCCCGCAACCTGTCCCTGACTTTTACTAAAAATATCTGGGACAGAATCTTAACCTAAGGTATAAGGAATAGCCAGCATGGATTTGCCAAGAACAAATCATGCTAACATCAGCCTTATTTCCCTCTTTGGCAGGGTTACTGGCTTAGTGTATGGGGGGAAGCAGTAGACATGATATATCTTGATTTTTAGTAAGGCTTTTGACTCCGTCCCACACAACATTCTCCAAAGCACGCTAGGGAAATGTGGTCTAGATAAAATTACAAAGGGTGGGTGCATAACTGGTTGAATAACTACTCAAAGAGTAGTTATTAATGGTTTTCTGTCAAACTGGGAGGGTGTAACACATGGGGCCTCACAAGGGGGTACTCGTGAATATTTCCATTAATAACTTGGATACTGGAATGGAGAATATGCTTATAAAATTTGCAGATAGCTGCAAGCACTTTGGAGTGTTGGAGACCCCAGGGCATGGCCATTAGTTAAGTTGAGGGGATGGAAGGCCATATGGGTCGAGGAAGTCGCCCTGCTGAAGGCCTAAGGGCTTCTTCTCAACCCCCCCTTAATAGAATTCAGGCCTGGCTGGTTTGAGTAAGTTCTTTTGCACTTAAAACAATGTTGCAGCCGCAGATAATGCCTTATAGTGTAAGGTTTGCTGACGCCAAGTTAAAGATAATAGGAGAGAAACAACTACAAAGCCAGACAGAATGTGCTGGTTGTTTAGGTTGCTAGGAATGCTTGTTAGAGGTTGCAGGAAATAAACATTGTTGTAACCCATATAAGGAAGGCAGAGTATTTGTGCAAAGTTTTAATTGGCTGATGTATAGTGCAGTAGCATTAAGGAATATAAAAGTACGTGTAATGACCTGCTCTGGTGTGCAGGATTTGAGATTCTATTCTCCCTGTACCTTGTTTGCAGCTGCAAATAAACTTTTCTGCTTCTTCACCCCATTGTGATTATTGAGTGAAGCACACCGGGTAACGAACCCCTGCTGTTGTTTTGCCTCTCAGCACTGGCTGCCGGCAACAAGAGGACAGGATTGTAATTCAAAACAATCTTGACAAATTAGAGAATTTGTCTGAATTCAACAAAATGAAATGAAATAAAGACATGTGCAATGTACTTCACTTAGAAAGAAAAAATCAAATCCACAACTGCAAAATGGGGAATAACTTGGCTATGTGATCGTACTACTGAAAAGGATCTGGGGGTTATAGTGGCTCACAAATTGAATGAGAGTCAACAATGTGATGCAATTGCAAAAAAGGTTAATATCATTCTGGAGTATATTAACAGGAGTGTCATGTAAGACAGGAGAGGTAACTGTCTCAGTCTACTTGACACTGGTGAAGCCTTCGCTGTAGTATTGTATCCAATTCTGAGTGCCGCACTTTAGGAAATAGGTGGACAAATTGGAGAAAGTCCAGAGGACAGCAACACAAATGACAAAAGGTTTAGAAAACCTGGTCTATGAGGGAAGGTTAAAAAAAATGGGCATGTTAATCTTCAGAAAAGGAGACTGAGGGGGGACCTAATAAATTTTCAAATATGTTAAAGGCTGTTTTGAAGAGGGTGGTGATCATAGAATCATAGAATCATAGAATATCAGGGTTGGAAGGGACCCCAGAAGGTCATCTAGTCCAACCCCCTGCTCGAAGCAGGACCAATTCCCAGTTAAATCATCCCAGCCAGGGCTTTGTCAAGCCTGACCTTAAAAACCTCTAAGGAAGGAGATTCCACCACCTCCCTAGGTAACGCATTCCAGTGTTTCACCACCCTCTTAGTGAAAAAGTTTTTCCTAATATCCAATCTAAACCTCCCCCACTGCAACTTGAGACCATTACTCCTCGTTCTGTCATCTGCTACAATTGAGAACAGTCTAGAGCCATCCTCTTTGGAACCCCCTTTCAGGTAGTTGAAAGCAGCTATCAAATCCCCCCTCATTCTTCTCTTCTGCAGGCTAAACAATCCCAGCTCCCTCAGCCTCTCCTCATAACTCATGTGTTCCAGACCCCTAATCATTTTTGTTGCCCTTCGCTGGACTCTCTCCAATTTATCCACATCCTTCTTGAAGTGTGGGGCCCAAAACTGGACACAGTACTCCAGATGAGGCCTCACCAATGTCAATTGTCACAATGTCATCAATTGTCCTCCATGTCCATTAAAGGTGGGACAAGAAGTAATGGGCTTAATCTGCAGCAGGGGAGATTTAGATTGGATATTAGGAAAACCTTTCTAACTATAAGGGTAGTTAAGCTCCGGAATAGGCTTCCAAGGGAGTTCCTGGAATCCCTGTTACTGGAAGTTTTTAAGATCAGGTTGGACAAACACCTGTCAGGGCTGGTCTAGGTTTACTTAGTCCTGCTTCAGTGCAGGGGGCTGGACTCAGTTTCTCAAAGTCTTTTCCAGCCCTACATTTCTATGATTTTATGAAGAGGGAAATATGCCAACCCTGCATTAGTTGGCCAGGAAGCAGAAATCTGAATTTCTACAGCTAACAAATGTCCCTTGGTGAACTGCAATGTTTTGAAACGAATGCTTTTGGATGCTGCTCCATTCCGTTCATGCAGCTTTACTGCACTAGAACATTAAAAATCAACTGTGTTTATATTTTGTTTTGGAGAGGAGCTGAAACACCAAAGCAATAAGAGACAAATGTTTACGTTTTAGTTTTTATTAGCATTCTTTACTCTGTGTCTTCTTTATCTGTTGCATGGTTCCGTTCCCCCTTTCCCCCAGCCCCAACCCAAATCACGTATTGTACCCAGGAAGTTCAGTTTAATTTCACAGGCTTCTTCGCAGCTTTTTCATGCAGACCAAATTCCATGTTTGAAGTTTTCCAAATTATGAATGTGCTGTTTCTAGAATGGCTTCCTTTTGTCTCAGATCATTCTGCAGCGTTATTTGCATTCTGTTTGCTGGATTATCCTGTGTGGCAGGATATTTGACCTCTTGCATTGAGGTTTTGCTGCTAAAATTGGAATAAGCTTTTATAATGATGCTTAAGATTTTTTAAAAAGATTTTTAAAATGTTGAAATATGCATGATTTTGGTGTTTTTTTACAAACTATCAGAGATACCTTGTTTAGTATTAGTGACATATAGTGTGTGTGTGTCGGGGGGGAGGAGGAGTTCAGCATATGTTTTATAATGGGGCCCCAGGATGTCCCTAGGGTGTTGTGTGCACAGGGCTGAATTTACCATTGCTGAGGAGAAGCTCTTCTTTAACAGGTGTCCCCTTTTAGTGCTGGACTCTCCAACACACCTGGGAATCTAAAGCACTCAAAATGGACTGCAACAATACTCTGAATTCTGAACATGGACGAGATCTGCTCTGACTTCCTGGTTTCTGTTCCTTACCTATCCTATCCTGCTAATGCCACTTCTCCACTGTGACTGGCAATGGACATATCTCGTACCTAGACATTTCCATTATGGAGCACTGCAGGACTCCCCTTCTCTTCTTGGTCTCATGCTTTTTGGCTACCTCCTTTCTGAATTCAACCAATAATATGTAGATAATACCTAGAACTTCTCCCTCTTCCTGTTTTGGTCCTTTTTGGCTACTTCAGTATTATTAGCTCCTAGATTTGCCAGAGCCTTCCACAAAAAGTATCTAAAACTGGTATCCTGATTGAAAAAGCAAAAGAAACACAATAAAAAACCGTCACTCAGAACTCTACTTCTTCTCTCTACCTTCTCAAGTCAAATTTCACATTTGCTCCTGCTATAAGGAATTTATAGTAGGCATTCCACATGGCCTTCCCAGATCTACATATTTGATTACAATGAACATCAGCTGCAACAGACTTCCAAATTCTGCTTGCTGTTATAGTGCTGTAAACCCAAAGTGACTTCACTAGCATGAATTTATTCTGCCCTCCAGATTTAAACTGACAAATTGAAGGGCAGATTTTAGCCCACTATCTCAACCAGTTCTCTGTCAACATTCTTATACTGGATGCAGCCTGGATTAACCTTCATCTCTTCTTACTTTGACTGCTGTAATTCCCTTCCTTGTCTCCTTAAATCTCAACTCGCAAAACATCCATTTGCCCTGTTTGTGTTATTGGTTTTTTAATATTAGCATGTCTTCATAAAATGTTATGGGCCTGATCCTCAGAAGGTGTAAATCGGTATATGCTAGTTTAGATCGGTTGAGGATCTGGCTCCATGTTTTCAATATTGTCTTTTTATTCCTTGTCTGGGATACCAGAAGCTAGATTATGGGAAGTTATAAGACTAATATTCTATTAATAGTGTTGTGCTGATTGGGATTTAACTTAAAGGAATAATAACATGTTGCTAACAAATTCTCTTAATGTAGATCAGAGACTGCAGTTGTGAGGGGATCAACTGGTAACTTTGTGAAGCACTGGAATTACTGAATTTTTCCAAACAAGCACGTATAGTAAGTGATCAACAATACACCAGTGCATCCCACTTGCCTCACTCAGATCAAGACAGAAGGTAACACTTCTCACCCCATATTATGCCTTAATACAATATTGTGATATTAATTCAGTAAAAACTTGGAGGACAAAGTGCCACGGACCGAATTACCAACCCATTTTGTGCAGCACCCTATGCTTTTCTTTAGAGGTCTACAATTCAAGTGCTGCTGTAACTCACACACCTCCTAGGTGTGGTGTTCTGTCCCATCTAGTGGCACCGAGACCACTTAGAGAGAGCGAGTTAAATGAGTCTGCTCTACAGCCTTAGTTAACAGCTAGTTGGCTTTTAGCACATGTGGTAGAGGCTCATGCAGTAAGCTCCAGAGGCCCTGGGTTCAATCCTGCCTGCCAGCGACCAAGGTCTGGCATTACACTGCCCCTGCATAATGCATGATATCAGGCAAGATGTCTATACATGGCTGCAGGTATTCACTAGAAGTCTAATTTTGTGCAACTTCTGTATATTAAAATAGATGAACACATGTTTTCTATAGTACCCATCCTTTGGTATGTTTACTACGATCATAATTCACTAAAATGCCCAGGATGGCTTCCCGGTCAGGCAATCAGAGGTTCCAGATTTGCCATGTTCAATTCCACTTTCTGAACTCCACCTGCAAATCACTGTCTCTTTATCGCTAATGGTCAGACATCCATGAATATTGGCTAATGGCTAACACTGTTGAAGGAATATATTCTTTATTTTAAGAAATATTGTGCAAAGAAAAACTGCTAGTTCACTATTTTTAAATAATTGAGGTAACTTTATCATATTTTCCTGAACTATTATTCAGTGCTTAAGAATTGTGGTTTATATTCCATTGATAACTTCATAACTGTTTAAAACGTAAAGATTGTAAAACAAAAAGACAAAAAGAAAAGATGGAGCCAACTCAGTCTGTGATAGACGTGGCACGTTTTCCATAAAATAAGATGTAGGCGGCATTTTGGGGGAAAAGAGGGCAAACATGTTACCTTTCATAATTTGAACGTGCTGAATCTGAAGAAAAAAATGTTCACCAAATTGAATTTTGAATATTTTGCCATCTAAATTAAAGTTCAAAACTAAGTCAATTTGAAAAATTAGTAAATTTCTATGTTTTTTATTCCACTTCCTGCATTATAGGCAGTAATATGTAGTATGAAATGATCAGACTTTACTGTGAGTAGCTTTTCTTTTCTTTTCCAACTGCACAGAGAGGAAAACAGCGAAGCCCTTGTCTTTTTCAGTGGATCACAGAATTTGGTATGGGCACTTCCCTCCTTTGGCGTCATGAGCCTTTCCTGAACAAAGGTATTCAATTGCTCCTGGCCAAATATTTCTGCATTCAGCGGAGCTTGCTGAATTGCTTCTGTAGCCAAATCCTTTCTTGCAATGTTTTGCAATGTGTTGGAGGCTGGCTCACTAGTGAGTAATTTGAATCTATGAAGTGTCATTAACACTTTATTTTCATCAACAAGATCATGCTAGTGTGGATTCATTGCAAATCATTTGGTCATCAAGTCCAGTGCTGAACACTTTTCTGGTTTTGGGCTACAATTTGGGCATGTAGATTATAGGAGAGCGCTCATCTGCTGAGTACTTAGGCTGTTCTTGTGGTACCTATAATTCCTCCTCTTTTACTAGTGGCATTGAGTCAGTCTTGGGAGTAGGCTGGATCTACCTGATAGACGCTGTGGCTGGAACCTTTCACAACTGAGTTGTCCATGTTGCTCAGCACAAGTGATGACATCTGGTCATAGAAACTTGCTGATGACAGAATACACACTAGGTTACTGTAGTCTTCTGCAGCATCAGATTTTGCAAAATCCAAGAGTTTTTCTTTGAGTTTCTTGTCATGTTGCTGTAGATAACTCAGAAGCGGTGGTAATGACAGTTGCCACGTTGCCTGTAGAGTGATCATGGGAGCATGAGTGGCTTTTGCACAATTTTTACCAGCAATTACATGCTCTATTGTTTGTCTACCTAAAATTCCAGTCTACACATTTGACAATCCAGAATCCTGAGTATGCTGCCCCAGCACTTTTAGGAAGTTCATTGTTATGTGTAGACCTCCTAAGCATGGAATCTAAATTTTTATATTGTGGTACAGTCCATTTTTGCTTCCTCAAAGCAGGGAAGAGTGCTTGATCAACTGTCAAGACTACATGTTTCTGTTAAAGGTAATGTGTGACTTGTGCAAATCTTTTTACAACAGTATTCAGTGCATCAATTCATAAGCTGGGGATTGAATGATAGTCATGAAGCTGTATGTTGTTAGTGGAGAGTTATTGTTGCTGTGCTTTTCATTAAAACTTGTCCGGCCAGATTTTGGATTTTCAAATTGATGTTTGAAGAAAAATGCCATATCCTATGTTTGTGCTTTCAAAGCTGACTGGCAATCATTTATGTGTCTGTCAGGGTTCCCTCCCCACTCTGAATTCTGGGGTACAGATGTGGGGACCTGCATGAAAGACCCCCTAAGTTTATTTCTACCCTCGTAGGTTAAAAACTTCCCCAAGGTACCAAATCCTTCCTTGACCTTGGATGGTACTGCTGCCACTATCAAGTGAGTTAGACAAAGATTCAGGAAAAGGACCACTTGGAGTTTCTGTCTCCCCAAAATATCCCCCCAAGCCCATTCACCCCCTTTCCTGGGGAGGCTTGAGAATAATATACCAACCAAATAGGTAAACAAGGTGAGCACAGACCAGACCTTTGGGTTTTTAGGACACTAAAAACCAATCAGGTTCTTAAAAGCAGAGCTTTATTATAAAGAAAAAAGTAAAAGAAGCACCTCTGTAAAATCAGGATGGAAGGTAATTTTACAGGGTAATAAGGTTTAAAACACAGAGGATTCCCCTCTAGGCAAAACTTCAAAGTTAGAAAAAACAGGAATAAACCTCCCTCTTAGCATAGGGAAAATTCACAATTTGAAACAAAAGATAATCTAATGCATTTCCTTGCTATTACTTACAAGTTCTGTAATTTTAGATGTATCATTTCAGTAGAAGCTGGATTACTTGCTTGGTCTCTCTCTTTGTCTCGAGAGGGAACACACCAAGAACACAAACAAAACCTCCCCCTCCCCCAGATTTGAAAGTATGTTCTTTCCCCATTGGTCCTTCTGGTCAGGTGCCAACTAGGTTAATGGAACTGATGAACCCCTTACAGGTAAAAAAAAAAGGAGTACTTGTGGCACCTTAGAGACTAACCAATTTATTTGAGCATAAGCTTTCGTGAGCTACAGCTCAATTCATCGGATGCATACTGTGGAAGCTGCAGAAGACATTATATACACAGAGACCATGAAACAATACCTCCTCCCACCCTACTCTCCTGCTGGTAATAGCTTATCTAAAGTGATCACTCTCCTTACAATGTGTATGAAAATCAAGGTGGGCCATTTCCAGCACAAATCCAGGTTTTCTCACCCCCCCCCTTCCAAAAATCACACACACAAACTCACTGTCCTGCTGGTAATAGCTTATCCAAAGTGACCACTCTCCTTACAATGTGTATGAAAATCAAGGTGGGCCATTTCCAGCACAAATCCAGGTTTTCTCACCCCCCCCCCCAAAACACACACACACAAACTCACTCTCCTGCTGGTAATAGCTTATCCAAAGTGACCACTCTCCCTACAATGTGCATGATAATCAAGGTGGGCCATTTCCAGCACAAATCCAGGTTTTCTCACCCTCTCACCCCCATACACACACAAACTCACTCTCCTGCTGGTAACAGCCCATCCAAAGCGACCACTCTCCCCACAATGTGCACGATAATCAAGGTGGGCCATTTCCAGCACAAATCCAGGTCTTCTCACCCTCCCCCCCCCCCCCGCCCACACACACACAAACTCACTCTCCTGCTGGTAATAGCTCATCCAAACTGACCACTCTCCTTACAATGTGTATGATAATCAAGGTGAGCCATTTCCAGCATAAATCCAAGTTTAAGCAGAACGTCTGGGGAAGGGGGGGTAGGAAAAAACAAGGGGAAATAGGCTACCTTGCATAATGACTTAGCCACTCCCAGTCTCTATTTAAGCCTAAATTAATAGTATCCAATTTGCAAATGAATTCCAATTCAGCAGTTTCTCGCTGGAGTCTGGATTTGAAGTTTTTTTGTTGTAAGATAGTGACCTTCATGTCTGTAATTGCGTGACCAGAGAGATTGAAGTGTTCTCCGACTGGATTATGAATGTTATAATTCTTGACATCTGATTTGTGTCCATTTATTCTTTTACGTAGAGACTGTCCAGTTTGACCAATGTACATGGCAGAGGGGCATTGCTGGCACATGATGGCATATATCACATTGGTGGATGTGCAGGTTAACGAGCCTCTGATAGTGTGGCTGATGTTATTAGGCCCTGTGATGGTGTCTGCGATGGGGGGGGGCGGAGGGTGAGAAAACCTGGATTTGTGCTGGAAATGGCCCAACTTGATTATCATACACATTGTAAGGAGAGTGATCACTTTATATAAGCTATTACCAGCAGGAGAGTGGGGTGGGAGGAGGTATTGTTTCATGGTCTCTGTGTATATAATGTCTTCTGCAGTTTCCACAGTATGCATCCGATGAAGTGAGCTGTAGCTCACAAAAGCTTATGCTCAAATAAATTGGTTAGTCTCTAAGGTGCCACAAGTGCTCCTTTTCTTTTTGCGAATACAGACTAACACGGCTGTTTCTCTGATCCCTTACAGGTAAGTGATTCTGTACCTTTGGCCAGGAGGGATTTGATGTTACTGCATATATAAAGGTTTGTTACACTTTCCTTTATATTTATGACATGTCCATTAACCATTATACCGGGACATCTTCATTAAATTTTCGTTCTGCTGTACCTTCTGTGATATTAGCAGAAAAGATGGTGTTCATTGCATCTGGAACATTCAGAGTAACATGATTTGTTGGCTCAATGTCCTGCAGTATCAGATCAAATGTGGGTCTTCTGCCAGGTGGCATACTATGTGTTATGAAAAATGTTTTGCCCATCAAGAGTACACTCATTTCATATCAGCATTAGCTGCAGTGAAATTGGTAAATCTTCCTTTAACCAAGTTTGATGGGATCACTGTTCCATCCCTATTCATTGTCATCAGTGTGCTCTTGGCCGGTGCTGTGTCAACTTGAAGTATGCTCTTGTAGCTGATAGTGCCCAGCACTGTGAAACACCTGGACATGTTTTTTTGATCTTGTGGCCTAATAAAGGGTGCTTCCAAGCCCAACATGTCTGGGTATCCACTTCTTACCTCCACTTACACTGTAGATGAAATCTTGTGCAATACTTAACATCATGGACTGTTTATATGATTCCTGTTTCTCATCTTCACATGCTTCTGCAACATTATCTTCAGTGTCTTTTCAGTCCTTTTCCTTCTCTTTCTTCTCCTCCTCCTCATCATCACTACTTTCAAATTTCCCGACTTCAGGAATAGACTGGTTACTCCAGAGAAGTCACAAAAACATGTATACAGTCTTTGGCACACAGGCAGTACCTCTTCCTCACTGATGTTTACCCCATAGTATCCAGGATTAGCAAGCATATCTGAGAATAATTTCAGTGCTAAATTGAGAGAAATTCATCTTCCAGCTCAGTCTTGTAAACTGGAGTGGTTGATACATTTTCTTTTCCTGCACTGTTAAACAATTTAGAGGAAGAGATGTGGTGGAATTTGACAGGCACTAAGCAGATTGGTCAGGTAAATTAATTAACTCACAAGCACCATCAAGATGTAGAATGTTTTTTCTCTGCAAGTTGTCATATGACTTACAGATGAACATGGGACCTCTCTGTCAGCTTCATTTGAGAGAAAACAGTAATGAGTCCATACCTGTGAGAGTTCCAAAACATGGACTTTTTCTGCACAATGTTTTAACTCATCACTAAGCCTGATCATTGCCAAGTCTGTACCATTATGAGTGGCTTCATATTTAGTTTTTATTACTTTTCTCAAGAAATGCTTAGGGTGGTATTTCCTTTCTGAGGCTATAAGGTCACCTACACCATCCAAACGTACACTGAGCTCATGTTCATACTCTGCTGCCTCCAGGGGCAACAAGTTGTATAGGCCCGTGGTGTCCATGCTCCAGCAATATACTCCACCAATATTCGGAGCTGGGTCTCTTCCCCCAGCCCCGCCTGCTGCCCCCAGACACACTCCTTGAGCATCCCCATCTTCCACCCTCGGTGAGGCTACAATGAAGGGCAGCAGCTGGGGAGGAGGCGCACATGTGATGGCAGCTCCCCCTACCCCCCCACATTCACCACAGGGGAGGCGAAGGGGCTTTCTGGACCTGAGAGGGACCCTAGCAGCATGTGCAGTGACAGTAGTGCAAGGTGAGTGTGCTGCTGAGGGAAAAGGGGGCCCCTCCCCCAGAGCTCGCTGCTGCTGGCAGGGGGAGGGCTGGGGGGAGTCCTCCACTCTGGCTCCAGCAGCCTGCCTGCACCCCAAACTCCTCATCCCTGGCCCTGCCCCATCCCAGATCCTCTGCCCCAGTCCTGAGCCCCCTCCTGCCCTGTGAACCCCTCATCCACAGCCCCAACCCGCAGCCCTCAAGCCCGCACTCCAATCCTCTGCCCAAGCCCCTCCCACACCCCAAACCCCTCATCCACAGCCCCACCGCAGAGCCCTCACATTTTTACATTATTTAAAAAATATATATATAGGCTTACAAGGCAGGTGGGAGGTGGGGAAGGGGCGGGACTTGGAACCGTTCTGGACACCAACAAAAATTATATAAACCTGCCACCCCTGGCTGCCTCAAGCATTTGTTTGTTTATTTTTTAATCTTGTTGCAGAAGAAAGTTTTTTGTTTGGAACTTCCCACCTGGCAGAAAATGCAGACTCCAGTTCACTGCGGTGATCTTGCTCCAAAGCGCTGTCGAGGGTTTGGTGATGGTAATCGAAGATTGGGGTTGCAGCTCACTTTTGCTTGTTGATAAAGTCTTCTAATTTTATCTTTATCTATATACATTGCATAACAGTTTGGTTTTTTTTTTGCCAAAGTAACAATTGCCTGGAATCCGGTTGAAGAGCTCTTAGAATTCTGTCCGTTGCATACCTGTTTTGGTAGTCCCTGAGTTTGTCTTGCATTTGTTGCCTCTTCTGTTGTAGCCAATCCCTTTTTTTTCTTGTTGGAATTGTTTATAAGATACTGTTGAGGCAGTATTCAGGTTCAAGACTGCCTCAAGGTTTCATATATGGAATACTTGATTATATAAATTTATAATTAATAACTACAACATGAATATTGAATAAATAAATAAATTCCCATTATGTAGCTTGTGCTGTGGCATAGGTATTCAAATCAATACTCAACTCACACTTTAAGCAAAAGTCAGCTTTAGGTTAGGTTAGTGGGTAGTACTAATAATAATTCATATTTTTGAAAGAGAACCTACGAAAATAAGTTATATATAGTATGTTAGAGACTAACCAATTTATTTGAGCATAAGCTTTCGTGAGCTACAGCTCACTTCATCGGATGCATACTGTGGAAAATACAGAAGATGTTTTTATACACACAAACCATGAAAAAATGGGTGTTTATCACTACAAAAGGTTTTCTCTCCCCCCACCCTACTCTCCTGCTGGTAATAGCTTATGTAAAGTGATCACTCTCCTTACAATGTGTATGATAATCAAGGTGGGCCATTTCCAGCGCAAATCCAGTTTTATTTGTGCTGGAAATGGCCCACCTTGATTATCAGAGACATTGTAAGGAGAGTAATCACTTTAGATAAGCTATTACCAGCAGGAGAGTAGGGTGGGGGGAGAGAAAACCTTTTGTAGTGATAAACACCCATTTTTTCATGGTTTGTGTGTATAAAAACATCTTCTGTATTTTCCACAGTATGCATCCGATGAAGTGAGCTGTAGCTCACGAAAGCTTATGCTCAAATAAATTGGTTAGTCTCTAAGGTGCCACAAGTACTCCTTTTCTTTTTGCGAATACAGACTAACACGGCTGTTACTCTGAAACCTGTCAATATACTATGTTGTGTATGATATTTTGTGTAATACATAGCAGTGTATTTAATGCCTTCACATATCAAAAATACCTGAAAAGTATTTAGTTTACTTAATCTTAAATGTCATCCTTACTGCAAAGCCAACAAAATTCAAGTGCATGTCATCTCATGACCAGAGGAAGCAGAGAGTATGCTCTTCAACAGAAACAGTTTCCTGCATTTTCTGATAGGAAATCAGGAACATATTCCATAATTAGTACTTATCCTTTATTTTCTATTTTTTAAAGTTACTTATGGTAGCCATTTTCTTTTTTGTTTTTACTTTTCTTTAAGTTCAAAATTCAGCTTGGTAAACAACATTTTCAGATTCAGCACATTCACATTGTGGAAGAAAACAAGTTTACCAACTTTTCCCTAGAAATGCTTTTTGTTTCATTAATACAAACTTATCTGGGAATTTGGCCTACTCTATAATCAAGTAAGACAGCTACATATGCTCCACACTAACTAAGCCATGCAATGCCTGTACCATGAACTGGAAAGTCTAAGTTCAACACCCTGGTGAAATTCTGGCAGGAAATTGTCATGTAACATTGCTCATGCAATGTCTTAGTGGCGAGGATTGATTTTATTTTTAATTGTTATGCTTTTTGGTAGTTGTGGACTGTTGTCTAGTGGCTAGAGCAGCAGTGACTTGGAGTCAGGCATCCTGGGTTCTCTTCCCATTTCTGCCACAGACTTTCAATAACACCTTCCATATTTTATGCTCATGGAAGTGTGAGAATCTTTGTTTTTATTTTAAAACCATTTAATTATTATGCAAATGATCGAAGGTGTGAATTGAGTTTAGGCTTCGCAGTGTTTGGTTAGATGCACTGACCCTTTTCTGGTAAGGACAGTTTGCAAGAGCTAGGAGAGAGAATTGTTTTAAGATGGTTAGTAGTGCTAGTCATGGTGAAACCAGGCAGTAGACAACTTGGCTATTTTTTTTTTTTTAATTTTTTTGGCAGCTGGTTTAGGAGAGAGACTCTCAAGACGTCAATAGAACAGACTAAGGCCAATACAAACTGTCCCATTACCAACCTCCAAGAGGAATAACAATAATGAGCTGTTCATTCCTTGGGGCCAATGTCAGGTAGCGATTAAACTTCATGTGGGTTTAAGAGAATCCATGAATATAATCTCCATCCTGGCCTACAACTCTACTCCCCATCCTTCCTACTTCCCTCGTAATGTACGGTCCTTATATGTGTGATGTTGTCTTCTAGTGGGAGGCCCAAAGAGTAATGAGACCTAATATTGCTGACTATTGCAGATTGATTTTTAGCTCAAATTGTAGATATATGTGCTTAGGAGCTTTAGGACCAGAGTTCTAGTCTTGGCTCGCTGCATGTGTTTAACTTACAGTAATTGTATCCACTATCTGCTGCTCATGGATGTCTTTAGAACTCTCGTGGCTCCTGCCAAGGCTCACTCTTGTCTCTGTAGCTGCTTTTCTCTTCCAGTTCTCTTGGGCCATACAATCTTCCTCTCCTTCTTCAGATCCCTTCTGAAAGCATGCTGCTGTCAAGAAGCCTTTCAGGGATAGCTGCTGCAAGACGTCTTCGTCCCTTCAAGCTTGTAGCGTACTTTGCTGTAGTCTATATGACTGAACCGCTGTTTGCCTTAAATGGATTGTAAGCTCTTTGGTAAGGGACAGAGGGTTAGATCCACAGTTGGTGTTAAGTGGCTGGTGACGTCAATGGAGCTTTGCTGCTTTATACCTGCGGAAGATTTGGCCCCATATATTTGTATAAATATTTGAAAATGCTCACAGGTGATAAGTATTATTATACCTCTGTACAAGGCTGAGCACACTGCTGGCATTCAAGAAATAATACTACAATCAGCACACATTCCTACTGTCTTCAACTGTCTCCTCATTTAAACCTGCCAGAGCCGGGGAGTTTTTATTTTTAATCTGCTCTGCTGCTTTTAAGCTACTTGTCTGTAAGAAATGAAGATATTTTTAGTCTTGCAGCTTTTCCCTTTTTCATGGCCTAGTTTTTTAGCACCTTGTAGCACTCTCCTTTGGCAAAATGCAGCCAGGGCACAGCTGTCTCAGTGGAGCCATATAGACATTCTTAATGAAGTATCAAATTAAAGGTTCCTCTTTTGCTGCTTGAGCTTCCATTCCTGGGTTAAACCGAAAAAGAACTCTCGTTCTGCAATAGCCGGGAGTCTTTAAACACCTGTCCGTCGGGTAGGACCAATGGACTCTCTTATTGTCAGACAGGAATTTATCATGCTGAGTTTGGGGGAGAAAGCAAAAACTGTTAAGGAGAGACCCAGATATCTTTAATCAAAAGATCATAGTTAGAACTCCAATACTTTGCCGTTACAACCCCATGGTCCCGGGCAAGGGCTGGATCATAGGGAATAAAGCAAAGCTGGCAGATCGTGACTGGAGTCAGTGACAGCTCAAGAGAAATGTATTTATTATTACTGGCTGATAAAGCGCCGTTTCCTGAAGTGATGATTCAGCAGAGGACAGGCAGCTCAGCAATGACAAGAGGAGCCTTGAGCTGTCACAAACAGGGACTACATTAAAAAAATGAAAGATCAGAAAGGAGAATTCAAGTGCCAGATGTTGACAAGAAGGATTCCTGCCTTGGGATTCTAATATGGGAGATGAGGTGAACTATAGAACGGCCAGCCTTCATAACCCACATGATTTCATCAACTCATCCTTTTTTCCCTTCCAAACCAGGTCAAGCTCAGCTATATGAATCTGACTGCATCTCCCTGTAATGATCAGACTGCACTCACGGAGACTATTCAAAAGAGCTTTGCTGTATTAGAGAAAGATAGACACTGAGGGCTTAGAATCATCAGTAATTAAGGGCAGAAAAGTTCTGTGAGATAGGCAGGGACCCATTAGGGGAATGGCTGCAAGAAGAAGCAGACTTTATGCTGGCTGATCTCGAGACCAAACACTGTATTAAGACAGAGAGGAAAAGTGAACATATTGTGCTTCACAAAAACATTAATAGAACGGAGTCACTTAAAACAGTTTAGAAACTCAGAAAATTCAGGGGCATAGACTTCAATATTGATAAAAATGGTTATTAAAACTATTATAATGTATTATTAGAACTTTACCTTTACTGAATTTAAGGAGATGCTTGCAACAAATTTCATAAATGCTTGAAGAATGGTAGCTCACATGCTTATGTTTTTGTTTTCTTACTTTAATTAAATGTTCAAGCTAATTAAGGAAATTCCTGAGCAATCTCTGCTTTCTGTCAACGAGTGATAAGTGTCAAAAGTGTCAGAGGATGAGCCCTCCTTACCCTTAAAGCCATATTTTGGTGTGTTTATGCTGACTCTGAAGTGTAACTTTATAACTTCTATTTTGCTGTAACTTTCTATATTTTATTTTATATTGTGTTTTGAAAGTTGTATATAAATGTTGTGATTTGTGACTTGCATAAACTATTTAATAGGAGTCTTTAATTGTAAATGTGCTATGAATGGTATACTGTAAATCAAGGAAACAAATTGAAGTCAAAAGTAAAACAACCACCAAGAGCGTGTTAAAGAACAGGACAACTCCCCCTTGTACAAGTCACCAATTTGGTATAGACATGGTCTTTATCTCAAGAAAACTTCTTAGGATAGTAATGTTTTAGAAAGAGCCCTGATTGTGCATGATAGCAAAGGGTCCCTTGGCCCGGACAGGAATGCTCTGGCCACTTACCCTCATCAGAGGAGACTTGCCTTAAGTGAGTCTAAGACTGTGGCTACCGCTTTCCATCTGATCAATTGCCAGGCCACTCAACCACTCATAGTCTGTGCTGAAGATTGACCACTCCCTTTGCAGCATACTTGTCCTATCTCGAACGCAATGAAAAAGATCACCTGCCGCACTACCTTGATCCAGAAGCCTGCAGGACCTTCCTGGGGAGCAAAGGCAAGTGTTTACGAACCTCAGTCCTGGTGCTGGTATTTGCTCCAGTGGAATAATGTGCAGCAGTTTGGGGCAGAAGTGGGTATACGCATCTCATTGATTCAGCGCTAAACAGAGCCATCCACATTGCTACTGATTGCCTTAGCCACATATTAACATCCAATTTATATGTGTTGGCTCATATAGCTCCCGCAAAACTTTGACGAGATGCCATCATCCTTAAAACTGCATGGAGGGCTTTGACAGACAAAACAATCTGCTGAGCACAAGGCTGACAATGGTTCCAATAGGCGCAAATAAGCAATGCACACTCCCTCTGAGAAGATCGGCCCACCTCCAGAAGAAGGTTGACTTGCCACAAATGACTTCATGACTTGCCATTCCTGTTGACTTGCCACAAATGATTTCATGATGTCCTTTTGCAGTAGCTGTTCAGGCACTCTTGGCAGTGCTACTGGCCCAGTGCCAGTCTCGGATGAACAACAGTATATCAGGGCCGACAGCTGTGTCTTCATAGAGTGGCAGCAACTCTGGGATACAGAGACAGGCGTGCTGATGGATTTCAGAACCCTAATGTAGATCAATCTGTTTGCAACCTGGGATGCAGATCTGGACTAGGCTTAACGGGCTGCTGACTGGAACAGCCAGAGTGACTGTCGCAACACAGAAATTTGGATTAGTCCAATCTTCACAGTGTAACTGCAGCGCAGCGGAGCAGATGGTCAACTATGTGATGGAGAAGTACACAATTAGACGACTGGAAGGTGGACTGCCACACCCTGCTATGCTCGATGATGCAGGAGTTAGATGGCTGAACAGTCTAGATATCGACTTGTGATACATAAGAAAGAAGAAGCCAGAAAAGTAGATGAGATTCAAGCACTAATGGTTGACCCACCCTATCAGCATTCCACCCATAAAGGATTGATGAGGACTCATCCTAAATTCCTTCCCAAGGCAGTCACAGAATTCCATCTTAGTCAACCAATACATCTACAGTATTCTTTCCAAAACCTCACACATCCAAATCAGAGTCATTGTTGCGTACACTGGATATGAAAAGAGCCTTGGCCTACTACCTGAATATAACAAAAGAGTTTCAAATATCTCCAGTGTTGCATTTGGCAAAAATATCCTTCAGTCATTATTTCACAAACTACTCTGAGCTCCCACCTCCTTAATGTGATCGCTCCTTGGGAGACACCATCAGTGGAATGTGCAGATAGACAATCACTCAAAGGAGAAAGGAAAGTTACTTACTGTGTAAAGTAACTTGAGTTCTTCATAGTGAGTCATCGCTATGCACATTACACAACTTGCCCTTCCATCCCCTCTACCTTAGAGTCCTCTCATAAGAAGAGGATCTGTGGAACTAAATGGCAGTGGGTGCACCTTGCCCTGATATGCCCTTGCAGAGGAGCTCAAGGACTGAAGACTGCACGTGGACTTCACAGGTACATCTGACTAAAAAGCCTCTGATTTCCAGCGATGAGGCATATGCACACTATCAGTGGAATACGCATATGGACAACATGTCTTGAAGATCTCCATTTACTGTACAGAGTAAGTAACTTTCCTATCTGGAAAAACAAAAACAACTAAAAATGTCACTAATAAAAGTATGGAATGTGTCCTTTTGATCACAGAAAAAAACTACTTCTTTCTCTCCAGGAGGAAAACTGGTACAGAGCTGTCTCCCCCTACTTGAGGCAGAGTAAAACTGCAATTTCTTTTCCAAAAAAAGTCTTTAAAAAAAACCCCATTCTAACAGAATTATGCATTATGACTTCCAGAAGAATGGCTCACTTTGCACGCATTGCCATACTCCTCTTTGAATACATGAGGGGCTAGTTCAGATCTGTCAGAAGTCAATGACACTTTCTGGGTTCTGTCTTGTGATCCTGTGCTTCAGGGTAAATAATCAACACAACCACGAAAAGGCGACACCTCCATTGATGTGAGAAGAGGTCAAGGAGAGTCTGACGTAAGGGGGATGGCTCTCAAAATACACAGTTGGTATTAACTGACACCTTGTTGGCAGTCTCAGCAGAGGGCCAGGAATGGAAGTTCTATGCAGGTCTGAGGGGAGGCACAGTGCTGGGAAAGCTTTCTTGCCACTGCCCATCATTTTCCTGTTATGTGGATAAACAGCTTTGGGCTTCAGGACAGTCTGGCCAGCAGCTTTCACAAATGCTAAAATCATTTTTTAAAATGTAAAAAATAAAATTAAATGACATTTAAAATACATTCTACAAGAGACACTTTTCTGGAATGTTCCACAGTAAAATCATACATACATGTAGTATTTGATTAATATGGTTTTTTTAGACGAAAGGGTTATGTCACATAGAGACTTGAAAATGAGATCTGGTTTTGGCGCAAAATCTTTCCTCTTCCCTCTCCTTTATGACATATTTGTTACTGTTGTGGTGTTTCGTGAACACTCACTATTTTAAGGAGCTTGCAACAGATCTGATTTATTCCGTGCACAGTTCCAACTGGCTGTGCGCAACAGCAAGAGCTTCACGGTACCCCGCCTAGACTTTATCTGGGAAGCAGAGCCCTTAAAGGCACCTCCCCCAACTCCACAACTTTAGGCTTGCCTTAAATGCTGAGCTGCTGGCAACTTTTTTTGGTTTTTAAAGGAAAAAAATTATTTATTTCAGGGAAAAATCCCAGTACCTAAAGAACGGAGTTGTCCAGTTGAAGTGGGGCAGTGGCTTGGCACTCCGTAGCCAAGATGCCTGGGGAGTAAAGTGCTGTGACTTGAGGTTGCTGATTGTAGGACAACAGCATTACTTTAGCCCAGAGGCAGGAAAACTCCTTTCATGAAATTCAGCCCTAGATGTGTGAGAATGTGATTGGCCTAGTCTCATGCTGAATAGGTGAGGTGTCACATGTCTGCGAAAAGTACGGGGCCTTTGCCACACGGTATAAGAAAATCAAGAGGTATCAAAGATCAAACGTAAGCATTGTTTCTTACAAGAAAAGAGTCAGCTTTCCATTATCAAATATGGAAACCTGACTGCATTTTTAGAAAAATGTGTATGGAGTAGGCTTGTAGGAAATAGCATGACATGACTTTGGGCTTTTGTTGTTTTTCTTTAAATGCACAAATAGTTCTTTGCTTCCAGCTTTTTACTGTCTTGAGTCACAGATTTATACCTTGGCTACATACCATACTCATGATGTGGAAGTCATTTTATATAAGCTCCTCTACTGCCATCTGCCTCTTAAAATCCTTCCAAAAAACCAGCATGTGTAGCCCAGACTATGCTTTAGATTCAGCTGTTTCCTGTGGCAGAGATTTGGTGTGTTTGTGTTTTCAACTTTTTGAGAGAGAATGCTAACCAACCAAGACTTTCTGCCCCTTGTATGTGTGGGGGGAGGGGAAGGGATAATACGATCCCTGTTGGGTATTAGCACTCCAGACTTCCCGAGACAAGAATGTCCCAGGTAGCAGAAAGTGTAGTTCTACTAGGGAAGTGGCTGGGACTGGTAGGATGAGGCCAGGCTAGATAAGGGACCAGAAGTGGATCTCAAGAGGGCTTGCTGACACATGGGCCTTGTGGGTCCCACTTCATAGAGGAGCAGGATACGAGGTCATGAAGCATCACTAGAGCTATTCTGCAGCCTGGGGAAAGAGGGGTGATTCCTGCCCTCCTCCCATCTCCTTATATGCAGTGACAGATTAGCCACTTGGCCAACGGGGCCCCCGCCAATTGGGGGCCCCCCCGGAAAAATGGGTGCACCCTGACCCACTCCGCCTGCCTGGTGCTTCTGCCGGGGAGCTGAGGCGGGACGCGGGGGTTTGCCCCGCTCCACCCACCCGGCGCTCCTGCCGGGGAGCAGAGGAAGTCCCCACACCCCGACACCGCTGGGTAAGAACATCCAGCTGAGAGTCTTGTTTTTCTGGACAGACTGGCCAGATCTGGCATCTTCTCCAGATAGTCAGAGAGGAGACAGGGCCAGTACCTCTATGAGGAGGGGTTGTGCCCAGCTTAAGGCAGGGTGGCAGATTTTTTTGTTTAGGTTTTTTTTTAAAGTTTGTGTTGATTAATAAAACACTCTAAGAAGGGCTGTGATTGGGTCAGAGAGACTATGTGGTGTTCTTAAGAGACCCTGAAGAATAGGAAAGAGGCAGGGCAATATGGAGAAACCGCTGGCACGTGGGGGTACTCAGGTGGCAGCTGGCCCTGTTACAAACCTCTTTACATTTACTATAAGCATAAAAAATGAATCAATAACAATAATAACCTGCTATAACTTTGTGTTTTGAGAGGTTGACAGAATGCCTGACCTTGAAGGGTAAGGTTATGTGGGGAGCGGTGAACTGAGATTTTCTTTCCTTTAGATTGTAATGAAATTTCAAACAACTCGCAACTTCCCTGCCCACAAAAGGCGGGAGGAATGTGGCCCACACAACTGAGAAATGCTGGTTTTTAGACTACATGGACTAGGGTCTGTATTCTTCCACTGGCATTTGATCAGCCGCAGCAAAAGCTCCAATATCCCAGAGTATTTAGCACCTAGTTTTAAAATGGGAGAAGGAAGTTGCCCCTTTCATCAACAAAAAATATGTCCATCACAGAGTGTGCTCTTCTCCTTCAGTAGCTTTGGGAATCATTCACCATGTATGGATTGTATTAATGAAAATCACATACAGAGACTGTCAGTGTCTCAGCTCCCCAAACCAACAGTGCATGTGAGAACAGCTTGTAAGGAGGCATGATGACTATAACCCTTTTGCTAATATCAGTACACTGAACCCTCTTTCTTGCATGATATTTATAGGAGTGGGTCACCAGCTGGGGAAGTCACCTGGTTTACACATTCTTAAAGCTTCTGGTACCAATGACAGTCTTTCCTTTTATGGACTTTTAGGGGATCTTCCCTTGGGCATTGGTAGATCAGATATCAACCACATGCCATTACTGTTCACACTGTCTATTTCAAGTTGAGTCTAGTTGTTTCAGGTTGCAGCTAGTCATGCTGTTTATCAGCAGCATGATCTCTTTCAACAACCTCTTCCCCCACAGCATTATCATTTGAGATGTCTGTTGCAACATTGTGCCTTCTCAGAGGGAGAAACAACATTCATGTATCATGAGAATGATGACGACAAACTAAATCAAAGCACCTTAGGACAGTTTTCACTGGCTGACATCTACCAAGGAAAATATTGGGCCAATTTCTCTCCTGCTCTGAGATCAGGTTAGTATGGGAGTGTTTGGGGAGGAGCCGTCAAGAAGCTGGCTATGCTCCCTATGCTGCCTCAGCTCTGAAGTAAGAGCAGCCTAAAGGCTGCTCTAATTGATTGGCGTTATATGCCAGCTGTGAACAGGCAGAGTAGAGCTGTGCTGTGCTCTGCCCTGCTCCCATCTCACTAGGGGCATTTGATATAAGAGCTGGCTGTGCAATGCTTTACAGCAGCAGAAAGAGGTTGCTGAGGCTGGGCAGGGCCTTGCTAATTCCCAGACTACAGGGAGTGTAACGGGAGGCTTAGCGCTACCTTTCCTCTCTCCTTGTTTTTGTTTCTGTCCCAGCTGCAGGAATGGAGTAACTGAGAACCAGGCCCTGTGTTTTATGATGACAGCGTGACTTGTATAGACTGGCCCTTTTAAGTTATCCATTTCTGTGCTATATTGTATAAAACACAGAAGCAACTTCTCTTTCCAATATTAGAATCAACTATTTTAGGTTTCCTTTACAGAGTCACAGGCAAACCTACTTATAACCTTCAATTTCTATTGATGTTTGAGTGGGATGTCATTTCAGATCACTTCCAGTTTTGGCCTAAGCCTCAGGCTTTTTGGGGGTGGGTTCTCAAACTCTGAGGACTGTTTTCATGGTTCTGTGGTTGGTGGCTCTGCAAATGTACATCTGTGAATGCAGCACTGAAACAGATTGGATGAGCCCTAGAGACCAGGATGTTGTCCAGAGGTGCCCAAAGGAACCAACTCCCACTGACATCTGAATTCCCTTAAAGGCAGTGACACGATTTTCTTACATAAAATATATTATCATAAATAATTCTTTTTGAAGTGGCTATGATTGATTGGGGGTGGAGAGAGGGGTGGTCACTCAACAGGAAAATGTCAGGGTTTTCACTTGTCTGTTGTGGGCAGGTATGTTGCCGATGGACTGTGAGCCAGAAATCAGTGGAACTATGCTGATTTACACCAGCTGAAGACGTGGGCCCCTATAGCTGAGAAGTCTGGAGAACTATTGCAGAAAAATATTGTTTTCCTAAGCTGTTTTGTTCTCTTGCTTTTTGCTATCTGTTTTCTTGTGTGTAACAAAAGTTAAGGGCCAGACTAAGGCCCTGACCCTGCTTGAGTGCACAGGAAGCCACACATTGTGTCTTTGCTCAGTGGCTTGAGATTGCTGGCAGCACTAGCCTCCGCAGAAATGGAGTGCATGCCACTCCCTTAGAAAGGACAACTGAGCTGATGCTTCCGGGGGGGCACTGCCCAGTAGTCCATGTGGAAGTCTTGCTGAGTCCGATACAATTCCTCCTCGGTCTCCCACTGCAGTAGAAGCCCCTGTGCATTCCTCCAATACAGGGCTATGCCTTACAGGTGCAATCCTTTTAAGGAATTCAAAGTGGGTATTTTCTGTACATGGTCTACATGTAATGCTCTATACCACTATCCCATTGACTACCCCTAGTAGCTTGGAATGAAGCTGACAATACATACAGGAGAGCGCTATCTATCATTTAACATATTGTACCATTTAGGAAACAAATCTGATGCTTCTGGAATTGATTTAGGCTGGTTGAATTGTAACTTGAGAAACTGGTAGATTTGGAGGGGTTTTTTCCTTGTGGAACAAAGCCGGATTTAAAGGTTTGCCGTGGGTGGATGATCGCAACCTTTGAGCCACAGCCAAAAGCATTACATTACATAAATAGTTTTTTTCTTCATTAGGAATTAATCTGTATTAACCAACTGTCATCTGTTGGTAATGACAGTTTATTAACATGCTGCCCTCACTGAACTTGGGCCATTTTGCTTATTTATTATATTACATATAGTAAGAACATACACATATATGTCTACACAGATATACACAGGGCCTGGTTTTCAGCCCCAAAGTCCATCATGACCATCTGCATGTCTGCAGGATATATGCCTGCCCAGCTAGAGTTGGGCTTCTCTACTGTCTAGCTGTGTGTGCTGGGCAAATGACTTAACTGATCTTTGCCCCACTTACCTCATCTGAAAAACAGAGCTGATAAAGCTTCTCTTCCTCTGCCAAGGGGTTTTGTAAAAGATCTTAAGTTTAAAAGTTCTATTTGATGTCATTATTTATGTAGAGGTGCCCCTTTGGAGGGGGTTCTTCTGAAATACCACACTGACCCTCAAGGGAACCCGCCCCGGGACTACAGCAGTAATGGTGGCAGAGGCTTATGATTCCATTTCCCAGCTCGCCTTGAGTCCAGGGCAGAGATAGAACAAGCTGGAAGATACTCAAGAAGCAACGATAAGCCAGAGCCCAGAGATAAGGGGATTAGTAGTATTTTTGGTCTTGGCTGTTTTAGGTGTATAGCAAGGAGAAAAGCTACGCAGCCAGGGAGCACCCTTCTACCCTCCACATTCCTACCCAAGGGAAGACTTTAAGTCCTTTTGAGATTTCTGGGACATTAAGCAGTATCATCTCAGCAGAGACCAGGAACCCAGGAGGCTGAGGAGAGTCAATGTCAGGCTACCAAAAGCGAGCCTAACTGCACATTTGAATCCACACCAGAGCACCACAAGGACAATCTTACCATCCTTGCCGTGGAGACTTTGTAAAATCATCCTTGTTTATTTTGCTGTTGTGTTTTAAGCCAGCCACCGATTTCAGTGCTGAATCACCCATCAAAGGCAGAGCCTAAACTCACTATTTGACTCTGCAGGTGCTGGGAGGGAGCAGGGTGGTTTGTACAGCTGTAAATGTTGGGGTGGGAGTAGACTTTATGTATTGTTATCTGTGTTTTATTATCCTAATCCCTTTTCCTATTGTACTCTATCCTGAGTTCCCCATACCTAATAAAGACCCAGTTACTGTTTTATTATGCTGGGAATTGTGGTAGCTATTTTATTTTGTTTACTCTGACTAACACTCCTCTGTATGAGATTAACTGTTAAACACTATCCCAAGGGACAGGCCCTCCATGTTCTCTGCACTAGGAGGGGTTTCCTTGGATGGAGGCACCATGTACCATTCTAGGTAAAACCACAACCCATGCCCTTGAGAAGAAAAGGGAGAAGGATGCAGCCATATGTAAGGGCTGCATTACATTTATCATTGGTGTAGTGACCAAAATGTGCTTGGACTTGTAATTTCAGAATGCACCAAAGAGTTTTAAATAAAAAAAAGCAGAATGTATACATTATTTATTAATAAGTAACTTTTATTTGTTCTGCATTGTAGCACTATGGAATTCAGCTCCTCCATATAGTCAAGGCAAAAATGTAACTAAAAATTAATTTTAATCAGTTAAAACATTAAACTTCTTATTCTTCCAACGTTCAAAATGGCTGTCATGGGAGACTAATCACATATGAAGTGTGAGGTTAAAATATCAGCCTCTTTTGAATTATTTTGTGCAACCTCTGACTGCTAGAAGCTGTGACTAGATGACAGAGGATGACTCACTTGATAAATTGCCGTGTTCTGTTCATTCCCTCTTAACCATCTAGTACCAGCCACTGTCAGAGACAGGATACTGGCTAAATGGACGATTGGTCTGGGCCGGTATGGTCATTCTTATGTTCTTAATGGGGGTCCAAAATCACCTTACCCATTGGGAGCGTGGCCAACACTAACACTCTCTCCCTCCCCACACAAGGGGCAGGGCGAGTCCAAAATAACATAGCATAGGCTTTTTTTAAAAAATCTCTTTTTTGGGGCGGGGGGAGGGCGGGAAAACTCATGGTTTTTGATTTCTTGAGGTTGGCAATATTGCATGGGAGATGACAACATTGGGATTGTGTCACAGGGTAAGTTGGGCTTGTAAGGGGCTAAGGCCCCAGGCTCTGGTCTGTTCTATTCTATATAGGGTCTTATATTACACTATCACTGTAGTATCTGAGCACCTTCCACTAGTGCATTAAATGACATGACTAACAACTGTCACACGTGGTTTGGTCTTTCTGTCATCCATGCCCCAAGGAGAGAATTGTGTGTGTAATGTAGTGTAGGGTTTTGTTTCAAGAGGATTCATTGTTGTTGGGATGTCTTTTTAATATGCGTATGCTCCACTGTGTTTGTTAGACAAGGAAAGGTCAAAGAAGTATTGCCTTGTACTTGGAGCTGATGTTTGTAGTGGTCCTTCACTCCTATGGCAATTTGTTCTGCAGTCTCAGACCTGTCCCTGAGAAAGGTTTGTCTCCTGCACAGATGAGTTTTAACCTTATTGTAGAACATTCTACTGTGCACGAAAAGTGGAATTGTCAACCATGGTCTTCATCATGGAGATTTAGCCATTCTTTTTACATAGTCTGAACCCAAGCCATTAAGTGCCTTGAAGTTAAGGATCAAAACCTTGAATCTGAAGAATCTGTATTCTATGGGAAGCCAGTGTAGAGAGTGCAGATTGGGTGTGATTGCTCATAGTATCCCATTTTAACGAGGAGACTTGCTGCACCATTCTGGCTGGAGTTTCTTAGTTGGCATTTCTGAAGGTCTTATGGCTTCATAACCAGGTGAGGTGACCAAGGGTCATATGACAGCATCCCGGAGGTGGCACTTTCTATATGATGGGCTGCTGGTTTACACAGTGAAGGAAGAGTTGCAGGGAGGCAGAAGACACTTTTGCTGTAGAGCCAGGATAGTGGTCAACTGGGAAAGCTTGCCAGGGTTCAGGCAGTCCACTATGAAGAAGGAACTGGGATCACAGCAGGAGGAAGTACGGGATGGCTCTCTACAGTACGTTAGAGAGAAAAGGCTAAGAGAACCAGGATGTCCGCAACTAGAGCCTTGATACAGGGGCCAGAAGGACTGTGTGAATACAAGGAAAGGCTAAAAGAAACCATGTTGGGCTCAGGGAAAAACCAAATGTAGTTATGTTCCTAAGCGTTGCCAATGGACAAAGGGCACACTCAACCCACTCTTGTCAGAATATTTAGCCAAACACTGTTTTGTAAGGTATCCTGTAAAACCTAGTGATACACTGGTCATGAATATCATTGTGTGATGTAAGTATGGGTTGTATATAAAGAATTATGTATGAGGGCTGGAAATATGTTCTTAAACTACGTTTTGGAGTGAATTGTTAAAGGAGCCTGCCCCTGATAAAGAAATGTGGATTTACCTGCCTGCATGGCTTGATTACAAGCAAAGGACAATGAAAGTACATTTACATCTCAGGTAAACAAAGTGATTAAGCCAGTCAAATAAACAAATTGACCAGAGAGGATGAGCAAGACAGCATGGCATCTGCATACCAGTGGGGGGAAAGAACTCTGTCTGGTGTATACATTTCAAAGGAATGCATTTCAAAGGTTTATTGGACTATAAAAAGAAGGGGCGAGAACCCCTTAGTTATCCGTCACTTAGAAGACAAACAGGTGACTGAATTATCCTCTGATACTGTGAATGGTAGATCCTTCTGCCAGGGGCCAGAGATGCAGATAGTTTGATGTAGGTGAGAAAGCTGCTTAGGCAAAGATTATAGCTTGCTAATGTTAAGTTTTAGACTCTAGAAAGGGTATTGTTTTTTTTCATTTTGTTTGTAACCACGCCCATCTCTTTTTCTCTTACTCAGTATCAATGTTCTTTAGTAATATTTATTTATAGTTTTACTATAGACCATCTCAGTGCTGTGTATTAAGGTAAAGAGTGTGTCCCCAGCAAGGCTAACTGGCTAGCGTATGTGTACTGTCTCTTTGGAGACAGTGGACTTAATTACTTCTGTGCGTCCAGTGAGAGGGAATGAACACTAAGAGAAACGTCTCTGGGGAACTCATGAACTGAGGTTCACTGAATGTTACCTGAAAGACAAGGTTAAGATTGGCAGAGTCCCAAGGGGTTTGCTGGTGAGGCAGACAGACCGGAGTAGAAGGGAGCTTACCCTTAGTTTAAGCTCCAGTAAAGCTCTCTCTTGCTGAGTCAGAGGGGTAACATACTGGCTTACGCTTCTGGGCTCTCTGAGGAGAGCGTCACGGTAGTGTTGTCAACTCTAGTGATAATTTTTTATCATGAGCTAGGTGATATTTGGTGGTTTTGCTTAAAGCCCCAGCTCTTGGATTCATGTGATTAAGGTGAGAATGTCAGCTTTCATTTAAATAAAACAAAAACAAAAATAACTAGCTAGCTCTCTTGGTTGCAGAGAAGCTTGAAATCATGATCCAACTGCCTCCTGAAAGCTCAGAAAATAAAATAAAATTAGCCCCCGATTGATTGATTTTTTGAAATAATGTGAGTTTTAACCAAATCTTGTGATTTTTTGAGGCCCAACAAATGATTTTTTTGAACACATGGAGTTGGCAATGCTGCAAATAGCAACAGGAACCAGGGAGCAATTTGAAGCCTTGTTCTGCTGAACCTAATGCTGCAAAACAGTCAGGAACTGTATTTTAAAAGAACTTGTGAAGCGCTCCCTGTGCCTGGCCAGGCCAAAGGGATTGTTTCCATTAGGCAACAAAATGGCATGCTAAAGCAGACTCCTAGAAGGGGTAGGTAATAAAAACTTCTGGTGTGTGTGAGTTGACTGTAGCCAGAGGGAAAAATGGGGCTGGGGTGGCCATATTGCCTACCCCGGCGGTGGCTTGTGCCGAACTGTACCCTGCCATAGATGATGGCTTGCTACGAATTCTCGATAGGGTGGCCCATGGAGCCACAAGCTCTGATAAAAAAAAAAAGGGGGAGAGCGCAGCCTGGAGTGCCCTGCTTTAGAGGGCGTTAAAGGGTTAATATGTCTTCCCACGCTGTGGTCACTACATTGGCTCCCGCACTGCACCCACACGGTGTAGGGAGAGCTCTGCTGCAGCCAGTGGTGTTGGTCACCCAGGAAAAGGCTCTGTAGTCTCTGTGCCTCTACGTCTACTAGGGCTGCAGCATGGTGCTAGGGGGCGCTACGCTGCCGAAGCTGCCATCTTTGAACTGAGGCAGCACATCCAGCTGCTGACTTTTCATGGGCATTAAAAAAATCTTCTAGCATCTTTCCCTCGAGTTGGATGATGGCGAACAGAGTCCGACCGTGATGAGGCAGAAGTCTGAAGTCCTTGAATTTGGCATCTAGGTGTCATGGTGATTGGTGCATTCTCTTATGTGTATGTTTATGGCACTGTGTAAACCTAACTCAGCTGAGTTACCATTTCTTTCACTGCATTTAAATGTGAACACTTAATGGGGCCCATTATAAGATTGCTCTGGACTGTTGCATCTTTTATTGAGAATAGAGTCCCTGGCTTTAAGACACCCCCGCGCCCCCCACCCTACCCCATCTTTTGGCAAAACGTGTAACAAATCTGCACTCTGTTTGAACATGGATTGAAGCATCCATGGTAGTTTCTTCGATTTAGTGTCATCCAAATGATGGCTGCCCCACTTTGTGAAAAATGACAGTTTTTATGAGAATGTGGCAGAGACCTGAAGGGTTTTGTAGCTACAAAGGCCCACTGTCCCTAAAGAGTCCTCCTTAGTGTACCCAACCAATATACAGCTCAATAGAGAGGGTCTAATATTTCTTGGGTGAAGTGAACTTGGACCACACTAACAGATCCAGATAAAATGGAAAGAGCTTGGAGGCTGGAGAGTTTTACTGCTTCAATGTTATGTCCCAGTTCCCAAAATGTATTTGTTAAAGTAATTTCAAACTGTCATAGCAATTAACTTATCTTTTCATTTTTCGCTGAGCAGTCCCTCTAAGCTAAACATGCAATTCTCTTCTATAAATCTGTATGACAAGTAGAGCAGTAAAATCTATCTTTATATCATTTCTATGCATTTTCCATAGGCTAAGTTCCTAGGCCCGTTTGCTTGGCTAATTTTGTTGGTTCCAAGTGCACATCTCAACACTAGAAGAAACCTAGGAGACTCATGGTAGAAATGCAATTTGGATAACTGGCAAAGCCATATCTTGCATATTTTCACAAAAGAGTGAAATTTTAAAAAGTGGGCCTCAGATCAGATATAGAAGAGCTTTACATCATGCTGTGAGTAAGTGGTAATACATAGCTATGCCAGGCCAGGAGCATCCAGCTGATGGGGGTGGCTGAGTGGGCATAATCTGTGCCAGACCTTTACAAGTTATGGCTCCCCTGCACGTACCGAGTTCTCCAGACCCCTCTGAACCTACACTCTACCCATAGCACACAGACTGGCCATCGAGCTAGCCCACAATGCAGAATACAAGGGACTTTCCATCCCTTACTCCCTTGCACAGAGTGCAAGTTACAGTGCATAGCTGGGGTCATTTAATGGCTATGTCCTCTGATTACAGTACTCTTGTACTGCTCCTTGTTTCTTCACTTATGTAGTGCTGCAAGAAAAAGATGGTGAAGAAACAGAGCTGGCTGTAGTGGTGTTTCCTTACATGGATCCATTGTTCTCCCTTTGCTTTCCTCCTCCCCCATCCCCACTGTTCGTGCTTTGTCTGAAATTTTAATCCCTTTACCCATGGAAGTACTGACCCTGATGCATTAATGTCCTTTCTTTTAAAAAAAAAAAAAGGAATTAATCAGCTTAGCGTGAGACTGGATTACATTTTAATTTTAATAGTGCTAACGTCTTTAGGTACAATTTGCAGTCTCTTAATTTTAGCAGGTCAGAGTCCTTTTCAGTCAGACTGTCTGAATGTAACTTTTTTATTGTGGCAACCTAACAGAGCATCGTCCTTATGCACTAGGCCTAGTAGTAATCTAGTATATGTGCATTTTCATGGAGTCATATTGTCTTCATTAGGCATAATGGCTAAGATGGGTAGCTGGGTCCTGAGAGCAGGTTTATCTCTCCATTAGTAATTAAGGTGGAGATTTAGTCAAAGGCACAAAGGGGCACTAGGCATCCAACTGGGAACTGAGGGCCTAGCTTCCCTTTGTGCCTTTGAATAGCTGCCCATAAATACAGAGTAACTGTTAGAATTTTCTTCAGCTATGGATTGTAGTGTCTCCAGAGTTCTGTGTAACTTGCAATTATAATCATGATTAATGGCTTAATTTTACATGGGAGCCTTGAATGCTTATAATCAGCTGGAAGACGCCCTTCTACCCGAATTTCTTCAATAGGTAAAGACTGCTTTATATTTAAAACCAATTATAAATGAGGCATGTAGTAATTTTTAATTTTTTTGGCACTACTGAAAGATGGGCGCTTGCAGGTAAAATGAAAATAATTTTAAAAGTTCATAAACTATCTCAGGAAACAGAGTGGCATGATTATTTCAGCCTGTCCCACCCACTTGTGGTTTTATAACCAAGTTTGAATATAGGAATTAACTGGGTCACGCCAATTGTCCATCTAGTCTGGTATCTGTCATCCACACTGATCAATACCAGCTGCTGCAGAGTAAAGTGCGAGAAAACCCATAATTGACAATTATGGAATAAGCTGTCATTGGGGGAAGTTTCTTAATCCTTAGGCAGTAGAGTAAAAGCTTTTCATCAATCTTACAGTGTCTATATGTTCTTTGAGTCTAATATTTGGTAGTTTATACATACAGTATATAACAACTTAAAATATGCACATTTGTCTAACGTACGTACACGTCCCAACTACCATCTTTGCCTTTGTTAGAAGGGTATCGTTGTCTATATATTTTTTTTAATTTCTTGATTAAAAGTTCATTATTTGGTTAAAGAAAAAGTAAAGCTTTGATACTGTGAGGGCAGCATGGAGTAGAATAAGGATTTCAATTTCTTTTCTCTTTTTTTTGCACTTGGGCCAAGATTTTCAGAAATGGGTGCCTAAAGTCAGTGGGACTTATGCAGCTAAATCCCTTAGATACTTTTGAAAATCTCATTCTTAAGTAGGCACTTAAATAACTGGCCTAATTGTAAAAGGTGCCACAGGTGCTCAGCACTCTTAAAAATCAGACTATGTATTTAGGTGTCTAACTGTGGACGTGAGTCTAAGTACAGACACTCATTTCTAAAAATTTTGGCCATAGGTCCTTGCAGATAGAGGTTTAAATAACACTATCATCTCCCTGGTCAGTGAAATCGTTTACGTAAGAGAAACTGATGGTCAACTGTATTATTAATTTCACCCCTCCTTTTAGGATTTGCTCTTGCGCCATGTCCTGTTCATTTCCTCCTCGTTGGCAGGCAAATACAACACAGTAATTACAAATGTGTGTGAATCACTGATGGCTTGTTCTTTATTTGCATCTATTGTTTAATATAATAATTAAAAATCTCAAACAAGAACGCAGCAGTGTTCAAATTAACTTTCCCTAATGGTTAAACTCTCTCCTCAGCAATTATCTGGGCTGCATAGTTGCAGTGGCTAGAAACAAATGTAGATATGTCACAGCAGGCATATATCTCCTTTACACATGTATCCATACATTCTAAATAAGCTAAACTTGGCCTCCTCAGAGGAAGTTTATTAGGTAGCATGTAAGTAAGAGAATGTCAGTGCAGAAGAACGTAGCATCTGAATAATTGTTTCCTTCCACTAGATAGGTGAAGATGAGACATTTAATAAAAATAAATGGCAAAGTAAAATCAAGATATATATTTTTTACAGTAGCAGACATTACCCGGTGACAGAATTCACTTAAATACCTTGAGCTAAATTTATCCTTGGTGTAACTCCACTGAAATCAATGGCATTACACCATAATAAAAGTGGCCCATTTGCTCTGTACTGCCAAATGGCTCATGTAGATGAAATCATTTTGGCTGATGGAAACTGGTGTTCAATTTGCCATTATTGATTAATTGCACTCTTGAGAACAGATCTGTAGTGTGCATTAATAATAATATCTCACACTTTCATAGGGCCTCCAAGCCAAAGATCTTAAGGTGCTTCACAAATATTAATGAGTTAAACGTCTCATCATCCCCCTGTGAGGTAGGTATTATTATTCCCTGTTTGACAGATGGGGAAGCTGAGGCACGGAGAGGCTAAGTGACGTGCCCATAGTTACACAAGAATTCTGTGGCTGTGTTTGGAATAAAATCCAGGTCCCTTGCTTCCCATTTTTCCAATTTAATCACATGACTTTCCTTCCTCCTCTTGTCTTACATCAGCCAATCAAAGAAGAACTGATTCATGAAAGCATTTTAAAATATAAAACTAGTTTCTGATTGGCTAAAATTTTATTTTAAAATGCTAATACTCAGAAATGAATTGATTAAATAAGGAATTACTCCTCTATTAAGACTCTGTGGAATATTTCTATAGTTCTTCTTGCATAATGGTGGTTGGTTTTCATTTGAAACTGCTATTATGAAATGTACTTTTTACATGAGTGAACAAAACCCTGATCTGTAGCATAGGAAAGAGGTGGGAGGATGGGATATAGGAATATGCCTTCTTTTAGATATTGGTCCATTTTTTTACTTCTGTTCTGTTTTAGCTAGGGATTTTAGGGATATATTTTCTCCTTTATGACAACACTAATCTCTCATTACTTACATACACGTGCAATGAAGGGGGAATATATTTCTTCGTTTGTTTCTTTAATCACTTTCATTTAGACTAAACCTAACATTGAAATGTGTTGCAATTTAAGCAACAATAATTGAGGCACAGGATAAATTCTAGGGATTGATGATAGGCTAGGAAGAGTTTACTCCAGCCAATCACTAAATCCCTGCAGAAAAGTCAAAACTGCTATTGTAAACTGAAAATGTAAAAGCACAATAAGTATGTAGGGATTTTTTTCTTGAAGTGGGATTGCTGTTTCATTTGGTATGTGTAGGCTATTGCAAGAGACTTAATGCTCTGTACATTATCTATATTATTTACATCCTCTCTGTCGACATTCTAGTCAGCTGTATAGTTTAATCATATTGTTGAGTGATCTTCCAACTTCAGCACACAACGATCTGAGTTCAGGTCTGACCACCCTGGTATGCACCAACTTGGCATCCAGATGCTCTGATTAATGACATCACTTCCACAGCTCAGCATGCTTCGGCATTTTCCTTAAGAAGTAAGGAAAGATTAAATGTGACCTGTTGCAATTTTGTACAAAATTCTGTATCTTCCTGTCAGCGTTACTAGAAAAGGAAGAGGAGACAACACTGTCTGTGAAGCATGGAATGCCATTTGCAGAAGCATGCTACTGTTCTCTTGAGCAGCTACTAAAGAATAATTTAGACTTTTATGCCAGTTACCAGAGTCCAGCTCATTGAAGTTCTACCATGCTACTTATGGCCACATTTATCTTTAAAATGGAGGTGCACCCGTAGAGACAACAAGTTCCAGAATGTAACTTCCCTCTTGATCCAAAAGGCCTAAACAATAGGGCAGCTATAGAGTATAGCTGCTCTGTTGGAGAGACAGCACTGCATGCTGGGAAGTATTTTCTCTGTGGGCTGCATTTTTCTGTTAGAACTAAAGGCAGCCTTTGAGTTCCTGGAGAGGTGCCAGGCCTCTCCCTACACTGTTCTCTGCATTGAGCTATGAATAGGGCCCTACCAAATTCATGGTCCATTTTGGTCAATTTCACGGTCATAGGATTTTAAAAATCATAAATTTCATGATTTCAGCTATTTAAACCTGAAATTTCACGGTGTTGTAATTGTAGGGGTCCTGACCCGAAAAGGAGCGTGTGTTGGGGGGTGGTTCTGGTGCTGCTACCCTAACTTCTGTGCTGCTGCTGGTGGCGGCGCTGCCTTCAGAGCTGGCCACCTGGAGAGCAGCAGCTGCTGGCTGGGAGCCCAGCTCTGAAGGCAGAGCCGCCGCCAGCTGCAGCACAGAAGGAAGGACAGCATGGTATGGTGTTGCCACCCTTACTTCTGCACTGCTGCTGGCAGGGTGCTGCCTTCGGAGCTGGGCACTTAGCCAACAGTCACTGCTTTCCGGCCACCCAGCTCTGAAGGCAGCGCAGCAGGAAGGGTGGCAATAGTATGACTCCCCTAAAATAACCTTGCAAAGCCCCTACAACTCCCTTTTGGGTCAGGACCCCCAATTTGAGAAACTCTGGTCTCCCCCATGAAATCTGCATAGTATAGGGTAGAAGCAAACAAAAGACAAGATTTCATGGGGAGAGACCAGATTTCACGGTCCATGACGAGTTTTTCATGGCTGCAGGTTTGGTAGGGCCCTAGCTATGAAGAGACGAAGCAAAAAGAGCTAGCCATTCCTGGATAAACTCCCCATTCCTGTACACTAATCAAAAGCTCCAGTTGGTTACCTTCCACCTCCGTTAGAGGGGAAAGCACTCATGGTCGCTTTACTGCACGCCAAGGCCCGTTTGTAAGGAGTGAACAGGCTTATTTAAACTTCCAAGTTGTCATTGTAAATAAGCGCCAGCACTCCTGCTGCCCAACTTTGCGGGGGGGTGGGATTTCTTGGCTTTACTTTACCATTCCTCCTCATTTTTAATTCAAAACAAACTAATTGGCTAGACTTGGTAGAGTGAATTCTGCAGCTCTCACCCAGGCAGCAATTCCACTTATGTAATGGAAGGTTTGTGTAAGGACTGCAGGATTTTGCCTGATGGCTTGATGAAAGTAGATCCTAAAAAGATGCCATTTGTTTATAAGCAAAGGAAAAAGAAAAACAATGGTCTAAAGTGAGCTCTGTTTTCATGTAGAGCTTTCAAAGCTGAGTTCTTATTAAGCAGTCTAACAGTTGTCTATTTCAGGCCCCTCAGCACAGCCATTGGAACTCACACTTTAATCCAGCAGTGGCAGCTGGGTGATTCTTTTGTGGTAGTTGCCCTGGCCTAGATTTCCAGAGGTATTTAGGAACCTAACTCCGATTGAAATAAATGGGAATTGGCACCTAAATCCCTTTGAGGATCTGGGCCCCAGTGCACATCAGGCACTATCAGTATTGTCCAGTATATATATACAGTAGCTGTTGGGCAAACCAAGAGAGCAGAGGGGAGATGGGGATTTGGCGTACAGAGTAATTGACACACCAAATTCTCTGGGAAGCCTTGGACGAATGTGCCCGTTGCAGGACATATCCAGTGCTTTATGCTCCACAGGTACACTAGTCGAACTGTTTTTCTAACTTAGCAGCCAAACTGAACTTTTTAAAAAAAACATCCACACAGTCCTGTGAAGGGCTTCTGCCTCGGTATGTCTAGCAAAAGACAGACCAGTATATCAAGTTAAAAAATATATAGGTGCCTGGGAATATTATTCTTGAGTATTTATCAATCGCGTGGGTGTTCTGGATGATGCGCAGGCCAACATGGCCTTTCAGCCCTCTCTTTCTCGATGAATTAGATTCATTGCTCATGGCCAAATGAACCACCATCTTGTCCTGTTTTTCTTCCTCAATCACTATCTGGCTTCTTGTGTATCCTGCCAGGCTGTTGGCATCAGATTCACTGTAGGTTCCATCCAGCATCATCGTTTTTGTATTAAGTATTCCACATGTACATGGAAACTGAGAAAGAAACGAACAAGCAAACAATAGTCAAACACTGAACGAAAATAGTGGAGGCAAAGATGAGAGCTTTCTTTTTATGGACAGCTTGTAAACACTGGAGCTGCACATTATAGTTCAGCTGTGATATGGTTCTCTATTAAAGCTTAAGTTTTCTGACACGAAAAGTTGCTGACTAGCCATACTGGTTGCAACTTTATATTGGGTCCGGGTTTGTTTCTGAAATCCTATGTGCTAATTAGGGATGGGAAATTGGTTTGATTGAAATAAAACCTGACCAGGAGTTTTTCCCAGTTAATTCAGTTCCCTCTGGCTGCTTTTGCATTCCTTTTCATGTTCAGTTTCTATGGATATTATAGCGCAAGAGGCAGTAATGTTTGTGGAAACAGCATTTTAAGCAAAGATGAGAAAAATACTGACAGAAAGTAAGTTTTGATGTCATAAATGTAAGTATTCCCTCTGGAAACCTGATTCTAAAGCTTACACATATCCAGCCGGAGAACAGGAAAAATATCTGGGGTGAAACTCATCCCACTGGTTTAATCAAAACAGTTAATGCATCTCGAATTCTAAATACCAAATACTCATAAGCACAGTGCTCATGAACTCACTGACAAAGTAAATAATTTGGCAAATAATTTTGGACAACAAAACAAACTGCTCACAGTCAATTCATAAACTGAAAAAAGAGTCTATTGTCTCAGATCCAGTTGTAGCAAAATGATGTCGCTGGTCAATGCACATGGGCTCAAGTACTGTTACAAGAACTGTGGTATTCTTCAGACCTAGGCTACAACACAGTTGTTCTAAATAGCTTGTTCCCATCAGTGATGGGATTTTTTTTTAGAACTCTTGTTTGGCTACAACCCAATTTAAACTGTGTTTATAACACACTTGCCTTCAAGCTAAGTATAAAATGTAAGTACAGGTGGAACCCATGATCTTTGATCTTTTAAATGTAATTTTATTTTTGTCTCTCTATGAACAGCCACATTATATTCCTTAATCTCCTAAATCAGGATCTTTAGCATCAGGCCCATTCGTTGACCAATCCAGGATGCAATAGTAAGCACCAGATTGCTACAGGCCAATTGCTGTAGGACCCAAGAGGAAGAGAAATACTGTTGGACCCAGGTGACTCTTAGTCCCCAGGTTAGAGTACGATTTGGCCTGAGGGAAGGTCACAGACAATGACTAGGAGCTGAATAACTCTGATTTATTTAATAGGTGTTGTGTACACTGCCAGGTGTCTAGGAAGATAGTGGGAGGAGAGAGCAAGCCCAAAGTTGAGATGGTTCTGGTCCCAATGTAGTCTTAATCCATCGATGATGTATTCCCATGTACACATGTGCACACACAAATATAGGGAAGAGACGTGCTGAATGACTTCAGGCCACCATACTACCACAATCCATTTCTGGGGAGTGCAAAAATCCAAATTTGGATTCCCTGGGACTTTCACAGCTGAATGGCATTGGCTAAAGAGGTCAACATTTATTCCAGTGAGAGATAATAGTCTCTTGTGTCTCTTAAAGAGCCCTCACTCCACTCAGACACTAAGCCATACTTCCCTATAACCCCATTAGAGATAACAAACACACAGTTTCCTTGATGATCCTTAATGATTATTATTGCCTTGTATCTGAGGGTAAATAAAAAGCTCTTGATTTGTATAATCAGCCTTTTCAGCCTGCTTCCTTTATTGCATGGTGATACAATTCAGTGGAGGGATATCAGCAATTGAAAGAAAATTTGTGACGCAAATGACAAGTTGTGCCATCACTGAGCTGTCCTGAAAACTTACCAGCACAGGCACAAAAACCTACTCATCCTCTTTTTACCCTGGTGACAGATAACGAAAAAACTAATGATATTTTACTTTCCATAAAAATGACCTGCTCTGGGTCAGTAGAATTTATCAAGGCTGAATTATTATTATTTGCTAAGCACTGATGTGTTCAGAGTTTAGACAGGACAGAAAGAGTCTATGTTCTGCGGATCTTATAGTCTAATAGAGAGGCACAGATACAACAAGATGCACTGGAATACCCGAAGGAGTTGGCAGGCTTAAGTGAAGCTTTGTGTGTGTGTGAATAGTTTCCCTGTATTCACTCTCTTCTCCTCTAAACAATGTTGGAGGGGAGAAATCATTAGACATGAATAAGCATTTGTCATGGAAACAATGAGATTCTAGGGGGGATTTGAAAGAGGGAGGAGCATTGGATTGGCATGTCAGGATTTGGAGGTTATTCTATACATAGAGTGTAGAATGGGAGGAGGCACAAAGTGATAATGTTTAAACTTGATACAGAGGGAACTGGTGGAGGGATTCAAAAGTAACGTAATTGTCCAACCATTAGTCAAGCAAGATAACTTTTGCAGCTGCATCTTGGACAGATTGAAGATGCATCAGAGAGAGGATTGCCTCAGTAATCAAGGTGGGAGATAACCAGGGCACAGACAGAAAGGTCGTATTTTTTAAATGGGAAGGAAGAAGCGGCATGGGAGAAGTAGGAGTCAAAAATTACCTGAGGTTGAAAGCCTCAATCATTGTCCAGAAGGATGGTGATTTGATGAATGGCAATGGCGAAGGAAAGGAGGTTTAGGAGGACAAATAAATGTTCAGTTTCAGCAATGTTGTGTGTGATCTGGCAATGAACTGTCCAAGGCATGTTGCAGAAACACTAAAATATGCAGGCCTGGACATCAGGGCAGGCTGAAAGGCAGATTTGTGAATTATCAGCACAGAAATGATAGCGGAAGTTGTATGAGTGGATGAAGCCATGCAGTGACAAGATGTAGAAGAGAAGCGCACCACAAATTCAGTCCTGTGGAACTCCTGTAAAGAGCAGGAGAGCCACCAAGAAAGTATAGGTTCTCAAAAGCCAAAGGTGGACAGATATTAAAGAGGAGGCAGTGTATTGTGGGGTTGCAGAGAGGTATTAGAGAGACTGTAGTACTGAAGGTTGCAGCGGGCTTATGGAGAATAAGAATGGAGCAGAATACATTAGACTCGGTCAAGAAGAGATCATGGGATACCTTGATGACAGCAGTTTCAATGGAGAGGATGGAAACCAGATTGGAGTGAACCGAGAGTGAGGCAAAAGAGAGAAAAGGCAGTAGTAGTGAGCAGCTTCTTCAATTACCTTAGCAGTGTCAGGGAGGTGGAATGGTAAATGGAGAGACAGTTGAGGGATACTATTAGCATGTTTGTGTAACTGGGAAATGATGGAATCAAAGGGACAGCTGGAGGGATGGAAAATAGAGAGTGAGACCTCAGAATTCATAACTGGGCCAAAGGAGGAAAGCTTATTGAAGGCCAAGGAACTGTGGCAGAGGAGCATGAGGTGAAGGAGGCTCATGACAGATCTTGAAGATTCAGGACTGAGGAACAGACTGATTAGAGAAGAGACAGCTAATATTTACACACAAACTCCTTTCGATACCAACCATGAGAAAGGAAGTACAGAAAAGGTATTCAGCCATTAAATGGGCTTTCAGTGAAACAGGTACATTTTTTTTAAAAGATTCTTTTAAATTACCCAACAGCATGCGTGAAAAGCATAAAAATGATTCACTTAGCACCACGGCCTTTCATGGCACATTAAAAGAATAAATATAAAGACTGTTTGTTGCTTAAGTGTGTTTTGTGCCAAAAAACAATTCTACTATTACTTTTATTGAACCCAATATTTAAAATGTACCTGATTGTGAGTTAGAGGTCTTTAATTCACTCAGAATAATCCATTAGCTGTAACTTTAAAAATAAATTGTGGCGACCACAGGGAAATATCACTCTGGATTTCCCCCCTCTTACTTTCCACATATGGTCTCTGCCAAAGTCCCAGGTTGCAAACATCCCCAGTTCTGATCTTTGTTTCGTTCTCTCTTCCTTTTGTATAATCATCATCATCGAAGAGATCAACTCCTGTTTTTGTGGTGTCAGTACTTCAGTGTCAGCTTCAGCATTGTAGACAAATTAATCACACACCATGAATGTCAGAGTTTTCCCATTCCGTTTCCCAAAACACCCAATATAAAGCATGTCACATCTAAAAAGATTGTCTCTCACCTTCTCTCGCAACTTCCTTTCCTTCCGTTCTTGCACTGTGGTAAGGTAGTTCACTGCTGCGTATTCCAACACTGAGAGAAAGACGAACACAAAACTGACCCAGAGGTAAATGTCCACAGCTTTGATGTAGGAAACTCGAGGCATGGAGGCGTTTACACCAGTGATGATTGTTGACATGGTCAGCACTGTGGTTATCCCTGGAAAAATCCCCACAAAAATGTACTTCATATGCTAAATATAGTTCAGAAGGCATCTACTATTAATTAGTTTTGTCTCAAAATACGGTACTATACTCAGCACCATTCATAGCCTCTAGAAATGATTTATTAGGTCATCTTGTCTAGCTGCCTCACAATGCAGGATTTTCCCCTACACTGCGTTCCTGAGCACTCTGTCTAGTCAAATTTTTAAATGTAATGGAGCAGCCACCACTTCCCTTGTGATTCTCTTTAACTCTCTAGTGTTTAATTAGGAAGTGATGCTTCAGCCCTAACCTACAGGGACCACTCATTAGATTGCCATTTAGTCATTTTTTTCTGCTTTAGCTATCATCCAGTGTGCCAGTGATGATAAGGACTCTTGGTTCACTGAGAGCATCAATTTGTTTTACACGGTTCACCAAACAGCAGTCAATGACCAAAGACTTTTGGTCACTGCTGAAGTGGACTTGACTGGAATCATTGTCTCAAAAGGGAAAGCCATTTATGTTAAATCTTGTGTGTGAGTGTGGAAATGTCTTGCATGACATGATGTGACAGAAAAGTCATCATGTGCTCACCTTAGCTAAGGTAATTGAAAAGTTTTTAATGGCATCCACTGTATCCATAGTATACATTTTACTGTTAAGGTGATAAAAGTAAAATACTTTCCCTAATTTTCACCAGTTTGCAATAGCCGCTTAACAATTGAGTGCCAGAGCCAAAGAGCATTTGTGTGACTTTAATCAGGTCTTTCCAAACTAGTGAAGTTCTGTCACTTGAGCAGACTCTGCTGCTTTTTGCAGATGCTTGTTACAGTGTGTAGCTCTATAAGTATCACAAACTATGGGAGTAACATGCTATTTTTACTCTGTATTTATAAGAAGTCATATGCACTCATATTCAGAGAGATACACTAGACTTTTCATTACATCTCAGTCTCTCTCTGACCTAGACATTAATAACTGAGCACATCTGTTTCTTTTTTTGTTTTTTAAACAAAAGAAATTCCAACAGTCCTGAATTAGACAAAACTCTCATTTATTTTAAAGCCCATTTCAGGACTGCTAGGTTGGGTCTATAATTAGAAATCTTGATTCACTAGTTCACAAACACTGGAATCTCTTTTCTGTGCTTCCATCTCTTTTTAAAATACAGTTCCATCTTCTGCCCTGATTTAAATTCAGATCTAGAAGATTTATCAATCACGAAGAATCAATTCAACAATGAAGAACATAAGACAAAGCACAGGCCTTAGACTACTTTAATTATCAGATAAAATACACATGTATTTTCCTAGCATATTTAACAAATGAAACAGAGAATTCCCCCTCCCCCTACTCTTCCAAATTCAAAGGTTTTGCCACACTCATGGTTGATGTTAATTGCCCTCACCTAGTGACACTCTAGCAGGTACAGCTCTGCGATCAATCCAGAAGGACACCCACGATAGCATGACCATTAGAGTGGCAGGGAAATAGGTTTGGAGCAAGAAGAAGAAGATGTGGCGGTGTAAAGTGAAATTTATGTATAGTCTATTGTACCATCCTGTTGGGAAGGGGAAAAAGTGTCATGAAGAGCATTTTAATGACACATACAGAGCTGCTACATCTTTCAGAAAATCATATATTTACTTTAGAAGAGTAGACAACCTATAATTGTGAATATATTCAGGGTGGGGGGATTCTATATTCTTCAGATCGTTCACAGCACATAAACTATAATGATCTATAATCCCAAAGATGACAAGGGCAAAGGGAAAGAGACAAGGACTATTACTCAAGTACTTCTTACAAAAATTTCATTTAAATTTCACCTGGCAAATGTTTGAAATTGAACTATAAATATATGGCAAAAGAATAATAAAACCATTTTAAGAAGAATGATACCAGTGCTACTGTAGAAAGCAAGTCTGGAAGTAGTATGAAACTTTTGTATCAAAAACTGAGACAAGGAAATCTTCTCATCGGTTTTCAGGGATTCATTCCCATTTTTCCAGTAAAGCATCAGATCTTCATCAGTGTAAGCATCTTCAGAAAAAAAGAAAAGAAAAAAAGACACAATGTGACTTGGCTTTAGGATATTTCACGTAAACAGTCAGTATTAAAAGTTACTATGTGTGGATAAGGAACATATTAGTGAGATTCACAAATGATTCTAAGGCCACAGTCCTGCATTGTGATCTGCTTGGTGCAAGGGTCCATGTTTCATGGACTCTGGTGCAGGATCAGGCTCTGAATTAGGGAATATCACAAATACTAGTGAGGACAGACTAATAATGCAAAAGGTACTAAGGAGGTTGGAAGTATGGGTGGAAAATAACATTGAATTGTGTTTGGAAAAAATGCAGATGAATGTATCTGCAGAAAATAACCTGAAACACAGATACATCTTTGGAATGCAGTAATGCCAAATAAATAGGGTTTTTAATGGACAGTAGATTAAATAAGGATCTTGCCCTATGATGTAATGTAGCAGCACAAAAAGCCAAACAAAAGACATCACATCATGGTCCATGTCCGCCTTTATACAGCACTGATGTATAACTAGAATGGTACATTTCTGATCACCACACTACCAGAAAAATGTAGACGAATTAGTGAAGATTCAGAGACGAACACCAGAATTGATTAAGGGGCTGAAAAGATGGGTTTATGAGGAAAGTTTATAGGAAGTAATTATGATTAATCTGGCCAAATTTAGGGGGAAAATGAGAGACAGCCATCTAAAATCTTATTTGAAAGATGTAATTGAAGGTGAGAGGTATCACCATAGGTAACAAGTCAACAAATATTTGAAGGGTATAAACACAAAAGAGAGAGAGGAATTATTTAGTGCGATATATGAGCATAATGAGGGAAGAAAGGGATGAAATTTAGCAAAGGAAAATTGAGGCTAAATATCTGGAGAAACATCAGAACAATTAGGTAACTGGTCTTGGGAGACTGATGAATAATCTCCTGAGGATAGCAGTGGAAACACTGTTGTTTAAGACATTTAGGGCTGGATTTACAAAAAGGATTCAGGCACTTAATTGCCACTTTAGGTGCCTCGATCCCAGAATCAGGCCCCAGTGGGATTCACAAATTCAACTAAAATTGCTCAGTGCCTAAATTTTTCCAGTAAAAGTTCCTTCAACACTTATGTTTCTGCCTTTGCACATGTGCGCTGCAGCCCCACGCCAGATGTCCAGATGCCTCAGCCCCAGAGCGACGCATGAATCTAGAGAAGACAGGCTTTCCTTTGCCTAACTTGCTCAGACTTACCCAATGAGGCCCATATAGACAGGCTTACACAAAACACCAAAGGAGGAGAAAGAGGATTTCCCTCATAACTTTTTAGTTCAACGGTAGGGTGACCAGACATCCTGTTTTTAAAGGGACAGTCCCGTAATTTAAGCCCTCCTGCAGGTGTCCTGACTTTTTCTTAAAAACAGGCAAATTGTCCTGTATTTTCTAACCCTCCTCCCCACATCAGTACTGACAGGTCCTGCTGCTGGCCAGATCCCTGCTCATCAGCCACCCTCCCACCAATGAAGAAAGGAGTACTTGTGGCACCTTAGAGACTAACCAATTTATTTGAGCATAAGCTTTCGTGAGCTACAGCTCACTTCATCAGATGCATACCGTGGAAACTGCAGCAGACTTTATATATACACAGAGAATATGAAACAATACCTCCTCCCACCCCACTGTCCTGCTGGTAATAGCTTATCTAAAGTGATCATCAGGTGGGCCATTTGGTGAGTGGGGGAGAAGGGGGTCCAGTGGCCGACGATGGGGGTGGATGTGCAAGGCGGGTGGCAGGGCAAAGCTGCAGCATGCAGGGCCAGCTGATCCATCAGCACAGCCCTCGCTGTATGCCGGCTCTCGGCCAACAGGGCCCTGCCCCCACCCCATCCCATTTCCAGCTGGCACTGGCTGTGTGCTGAGAGTTGCGGTGGCTGATGAGTGCGGACAGACACCAGGCAACAGCCAGTTACATGTCACCCCTGTTTCCCACCCATCAGCCCTTTACGTGCTCCCCCTCTCACTGTCCTCTTCCTGCTTTGTCCCTTTGCCCCCCTGGAACCCCATTGCTCCTCCATATCCCCATCAGTGGGACGTGTCCCACTCCCAGGGCTGTGCGGAAATTAAGCTTCTGGTCAGAGCACTCAGCTCAGCAGCAGCCTGGCCAGCAGGCTCCCTCCCTTCCCCACTGCCAAGACCCTCCGGCTCAGGGTGCTCGCCAGGAGGAGGCAAGCTCTCCATGTGTCAAAGCCCCACCCAGCGCTGGCATGGGGAAGCCTCTCTGCCCCTCAGCTAAACTCTGGAGTGGTGGGGGGGGGGAGAGGGGAGAAGCAATTTCCCGCTTGTTCATGGCCCAAACCTGCAGGCTCCACAGCAGCCTCCAGGGCAGGGGCTTAGCACCCTCTTCACACACCCCCGACCCCAGCCCTGGGTCTTGCCCCCAGAGAGTGTGGGGCTGCTCTGTCCCCTAGGCACCCGCCCCTGCTGAGCCACCTCTCTGGCCAGTTCGCTGAAGCCCCTGCAGTCAGGTTCCCTGGGCCCTGGTGCACAATGCATCCTTAGGGCTCAACCCCTTCCTGCCCGCACTGTAGCCGGTGGGGACAGGAGGCAGCTGGGTTATGTCATTGGCCAGCAGCAGCCTCAAAGTGTTAGCTGCCTTTCAACACTGTGCAGGCAGGAAGGGACAAGCTGCTTCCAGCCATGAGGGTGAGAGAAGAAGAGATTAGCTCTGCAAAGACAGGGGCCAGGTCATCCCTTTCCCCCATCCCCTCTGCGTCTGGAAGCAGCTTCTGTCCCTTCCCTCCCACACAAGGCCGAAAGGCTGCTGCTGGCCACATTCTGGTGTGAACCCTGGCAGAAACTGGGGTGGGGGGTGAGTATGTGACCCTGCATGCCGCAACCCCACACACCTGTTGCCTCGGGAAGACGCAGCACCATGTGCCAGGAGAGGCGGGTCCATCCCAGGGGCCCAGCCAGGCATGGAGGGCAGAGAGCGCTGGGCAGGGAGGGTCAGGTTGGTCGGTCGATCACCCCCCGTGTGAGAGAGGTGAACGGGAGTGTGTGTGTGTGTGTGACCTCTCCCTTGTGAACCCTAAAGCCTTAAAGATAAGAATGTAAATAAAAAGAATCCAACTACGCAGTATTTCTTTTTAACGGGAACTCAGTCAACTTGAACGTTTGTACTGCATAGTTCTGTTGGATTGCTGCTGAACTCGCTTGAATATGAATAATTTCATCAGGTGTCCTGCATTCAGCAGAAGAAAATATGGTCACCCTATCCAGGGGATAGGATACGCACCTGGAATGTGGAAGTTCCCTGGTTCAAGTCCCCCCTCCACCTGAGGAAGCAACAGGATTTGAACAGGGATCTGTCATCACCTCTAAGGTGAACGCTCTAAGCACTGGGCTATGGGATATTTTGATGTGGGGTTCCCTCAGTCTCACCTGTTGCACTCTGGAGGGACTGGATCTTGTGTCTCCCACCTCTAGAGATGAGTGCTCTATCCACCAGTGAATAAGGAGCCTATGTGCCTAACCCAGGTTTGTAAATCCCAGTGATTTTCTAGGTACCTAAAAGTTTCTTTGTGAATCCAGCACTTAAGCATGAAGGCAACTTCATGCCCCTGGTGAGTCCCATTAAGTTGAACTGAATTACCCAAGTTGAACTCAGTGGGACTGCTCATGTACTTTAGTACTTGCAGGCTCCGGCCTATCATTTGTAAAGCACGTTAGAGTCTTTGGGGATGAAAGGTACATAAATTGAAATTGAAAAGAGTAGCAATTGTCCTCCATGATGGTTTCAAACATCATCTCCCAAACAGAGCCAACCAACACAACAGGAATTCTGAGTTTTCCCTCCAAGCCAGTATGTCGTAATAGTCACCAGCCCATGGAGTAAGACCCAAGTTTGACTTTTGTTGTTTTTAATTTGTGTCATCTACTACAAACGCGCTCTCTCTCTCTCACATACACACACACGCTCCCTCCCTTCACAAATAAGGACCTGATCCAAAGCCTATTGACTCAGTGGAAAGACACTCATTGACTTCAACAGGCTTTGACTCAGGGCCTAAAATATTATTTTTCTTTATTCTGAAGTATGTATAACCTACCAATGTGTACAGTCAGCTAAGGGGGACTTGCAGCTAAGAACATCTATACAACTTACAGCTTTCCAGCTCCAGAGAACAAGTCTGTGAGTCCAGGGGAAATCGACTGAAGTCCATGTTACACATCGCTGTCACTGTGATCCTAGAAATCCAAACAGGAAAGGTTACTTCCTAAAAGAGATGCTGTATTCCAGAAAAGGTAGTGGAAATGTGACACAGGGCATGGAAAATATAAATTTTAAATATATAAAAATCATTTCCCAGCTTTAAAAACAGAAACTATGCATAATGTGTTCACATAAAAGAACTAAGAAACTTCCTAATCAGTACAGAGGCCCTGCCCTTCAAATGTATACATGGTTGGATGTGCGCAGGCCATGTGAAGGCTTACACCACATCTGCATGCTTATGATTTCCATAATTGGTGTGGGGCAGTTTGACTCCCAGTCCAGTTAGAGTAGCTTTCAGGGACTGTCGTAATAGACTGGGGCCCCTGAACACTACTGCAACTCAAACAGCAAACAATAATAATATTTTTAGTGTATTTGAGTGTTGTGGCAGGGTCGGCCCAGATGGCTACAGGAGAGTGATAGAAGGCAGCTATATTAGCCCCAGATTAAGCAAGTCTCTTTTCCCTGGGTAAGGTAACAGGGGCGGTTCCAGAACAATCAGGAACTTGCTGGAACCAATTAAGGCAGGCAGGCTAATTAGGACATCTGGAGCCAATTAAGCAGCTGCTAGAATCAATTAAGACAGGCAGGCTAATCAGGGCAAGTGGTTTAAAAAGGACCTCACTTCAGTCAGTGAGGGGTGTGCAAGGAGCTGAGAGTGAGAGGGTGTGCTGCTGGAGGTCTGAGGAGTACAAATGCTATCTGGCATCAGGAGGAAGGTCCTGTGGTGAGGATAAAGAAGGTGTTGGGAGGAGGCCATGGGGAAGTAGCCCAGGGAGTTGTAGCTGTCACACAGCTGTTACAAGAAACACAGTAGACAGCTGTGATCCACAGGGCCCTGGGCTGGAACCCAGAGTAGAGAGCAGGCCCAGGTTCCCCCTCCCCCCTGTTGGATATAAGAGGAGTTGACCTGGACTTTGGGTACCACCAGAGGGAAAGGTCCCTGGCCTGTCCCCGACTCACTAAGTGGATCAGCAGAGACTGTGGGGATTGTTCTCCTTCCTTTTCCCCATGCTGGCCAGTGATGAGGTTAGCTGAGTGAACGGCAGGTTTGAGCCACTAGCAAAAGTGGCCAAACTGAGGGCTGCTGTGAACCTCTGAGGCGAGCAAATCTGCCCATAAGCGCAGGACCCACCAAGGCAGAGGAGGAACTTTGTCACAGTGTGTTTTATTGAATCTCTGTCTTATATTAAATTGGTTTCTTATTTAAAAAAATATTTCACTGGCGTCCAGAATATGATGCTTCCTTTATGTCCAGCAAGGTTCAAGCTTCCTGTTCGTCCCTTATTTTGCTTTCACTCTATCTCAGTCACCACAACAAAGCTGCCTGAGTTCCACATGCATAAATCAGCAACATAAGCATGAAAGGCCCCTCCATCTATGTACTATTAGGGGAAAGCTGCTTTTCTTAGTGCTGGATCAATCTTGTTTAAACTGTGAGAGCTGATTATTATTGGTGGAGTGGGAGGCAGCTATTTTTCCAGTCGTAAGATTTGCCTCTGTTAAATTCACATCTGACCTCGGGATCTGAAACAATCCCGGCTTGAGTTTATAAATCTGAATCTAATCAGCCCTATTATGTAATAACTTTACCAGGGAACCAGGAGGTTTTTTCTAATGAACTGATTTGAAGTGAGGCTCTAGATTCAGTAGGGACAGTCCAGATGTGAGTGATCACTTTAAAGTTTATAGCCCTGTTTATGCTGCCTCTGACTACTTCTCTGGTTCATTTCAAATGTTGACAAAGAACCTTTCTGCTGATCAAGGGATTATGGGCCAAATTCTGCCTTGACGTACACACTGATCACCCCAATGAAGTAACTGGAGTTGTATGGTTTATAAATCAGAGCAGAACTTAGCCAAAGCAGATTTTTGGAGCTCAGACTTCGGTCAGCACAGCTATCATGGTAACAATTTCTCATAAGAACGGCCATACTGGGTCAGACCAAAGGTCCATCAAGCCCAGTATCCTGTCCTCTGACAGTAACCAATGGCAGGTGCCCCAAAGGGAATGAACAGACAGATTATCATCAAGTGATGCATGCCCTGTCACCCAATCCCAGCTTCTGGCAAACAGAGGCTAGGAACACCATTCCTGCCCATCCTGGCGAATAGCCATTGATAGACCTATCTTCCATGAATCTATCTAGCTCCTTTTGAACCCTGTTATAGTATTGGCCTTCACAACACCCTCTAGCAAGGAGTTCCAGAGGTTGATAGTGTGTTGTGTGAAAAAATATTTTCTGGTGTTTGTTTTAAACCTGCTACCTATTAATTTCATTTGGTGGCCCCTTGTTCTTGTATTATGAGAAGGAGTAAATAACATTTCCTTATTTACTTTCTCTATACCACTCATGATTTTGTAGACTTCTATCATATCCCCCCTCAGTCACCTCTTTTCCAAGATGAAAAGTCCCAGTCTTCTTAATCTCTCCTCATACGAAAGCTAATTCTATACCCCTAATCATTTTTGTTGCCTTTTTCTGAACCTTTTCCAATTCCAATATATCTTTTTTTGAGATGGAGCGACCACATCCGCACGCAGTATTCAAGATGTGGGCGTGCCATGGATTTATATAGAGGCAATATGATATTTTCTGTCTTATTATCTATCCCTTTCTTGATGATTCCCAACATTTTTGTTTGCTTTTTGGACTGCCACTGCACATTGAGTGGATGATTTCAGAGAACTATCCACAATGACTCCAAGATCTCTTTCTTGAGTGGTAACAGCTAATTTAGACCCCATCATTGTATATGTATAGTTAGGTTATGTTTTCCAATGTGCATTACTTTGCATTTATCAACATTAAATTTCATCTGCCATTTTGTTGCCCAGTCACCCAGTTTTGTGAGATCCTTTTGTAGCTCTTCACAGTCTGCCTGGGACTTAACTATCTTGAGTAGTTTTGTATCATCTGCAAATTTTTCCACCTCAGTGTTTACCCCATTTTCCAGATTGTTTATGAATATGTTAAATAGGACTGGGGCCAGGTACAGATCCCTGAGGGACACCACTATTTACCTCTCTCCATTCTGAAAACTGTTCTCTACAGTGTTGTCCATCATAGTTAAATACTATGTAACACGGCTGTTACTCTGAAACCTGTCATAGTTAAATACTGTATAACTTTGTATCATTACAATATGCCTTTTTCCTTCCTAATACATGTAGTTATTAACAATTCCTTAGTCAGAGACAGCACAGAAACTCAACCTGTCAATAAGAGATCCCCTCAATTAATGTACATTATAGACCAAATGGTCTTGAATTTATAAGTCCCTAATGTGATTTTGTGAATCCTGCTTATGTGCATACTGTCGGAAGACCACAAGGAAAGTATATTCATACTGCCAAGATGCATATTTACTTGATCTTAACATTGTGATGATATTGTGAAGCAAATTAAAACAATGTGCCCAGTTTTTTTATCTGCTGTATGTTGAAATTGATGAGCAATAGTTCCTAAGAAATATAATTATTTTATTAAAACAAATGTGCATTGCACATGTCATTCCCTTTTCCTGGTCTACTCTCTCTCTCACTTAGGTACTTATATGGCCCCTATTGCCTGAGTATCTGAGCATCTCATGAGTTTTATTGTATTTATCTTCCCCAACACCCTTGTGAGGTAGGGAAGTGCTATTAACTCCATCTCCAAGCGGTGCTTCTCTGCCTCTGCCTCCAAGCATTTCGCCTCTTTCCTCTCCTCTGCTTCCAACTCCAAGCGTTTTAAGGCTATCTGTCTGTCATGTTCTTTTTGTCTCTCTTCAGCTTCAAATTTAGCTAATTCTAGTTTCTGTTGGACCTTGTTTTTTGACATCCTAGCTTCTGCTTGCCTAGCTTACCCAAGAACTAAAAAGGAAAAAAAACCTGCTTGTGAATTTCCTGGCTGTAGCTAACACCTTTGTTTAAAAAAAAACCCTAACACCTTTTCCTCCAGGCAAAGAAAGAGAAAAGGAAAAAAAACCTCCAGCTGTTCTCAGCTCCTGCTTTCCCCAAGCAGCTAAAAGAAGAAAAAGAATTCCTAAGGTTTGTGCTTCTGATTCAAAATTATCTCTGGTTCCAAATGATCCCACCGCTCTGCCACCATGTCAGGGTTCCTTCCCCCCTCTCAACTTTGGGGTACAGGTGTGGGGACCCACAGGCAAGACCCCCTAAGCTTATTTTTACCAGCTTAGCTTAAACTTTCCCAAAGCACAAAGTCCACCTTGTCCTTGAACAGTATGCTGTCACCACCAAGTGATTTAGACAAAGAATCAGGGAAAGTTCCACTTGGAGTTCCTGTTCCCACAAAATATCCCCCTAAGCCCTAACACCCCCTTTCCTGGGGAGGCTTGAGAATAATATCCTAACCAATTGGTACAAAGTGAACACAGACCCAAATCCTTGGATCTTTGGACACTGAAAAAAAATCAATCCATTCTTAAAAGAAGAATTTTATTTAAAAAAAAAAAGAAAAGGTAAAAATCCCCTCCTTAAAATCAGTTTGGAAGATAACTTTACAGGGTATCAAAAGATGCACAAAACACAGAGGAACCCCTTCTAGACTTAGTTTCAAAGTTACAACAAAACACGGATAAACCTCCCTCCAGCAAAGGGAAAATTTACAAGTTGAGAAAACAAAGATAAACTAATACGCCTTGCCTGGCTGTACTAACAACTTCTGTAATATGAGAGACTGGTTCAGAATGGTTTGGAGGACATGGATTGATGTCCCAAGAGCGAACGAACACAGAAACAAAGAACCCAAAACAAAGCCTCCCACCCCCCAATGTGAAAGTATCTTTTGTCCCCATTGGTTCCTTTGTTCAGGTGCCAACCAGGTTATTTGAGCTTCTTAACCCCTTACAGGTAAGGAGGAATTTTAGGCTACCCTTATGGTTAAGACAGCCCCCATTGCCCAAGTATCTGAGCATCTCATGAGTTTTATTGTATTTATCTTCCCCAACACTCTTGTGAGGTAGGGAAGTGCTATTATGCTCATTTTACAGATCAGGAATAGAGAAACTAAGGCCCAGATTCACAAAGGTACTTAGGAGCCTAAACCAGATTTAGGCGCCTAACTCCCATTTGTAGAGTTCACTACAATCCACAAAACTCCTTTCTGGCTGCCACCTAACCCTTTAGGTGCCTAAATTCACTCAGTGCCTAAAGTTTCATTATAAAAGTTCCCCAGTTTCTGCCTCTGGGCATGCACATTGCTGCTTCACTCTAGCTACACAGATGTCTATCTCCCCTCTGAGCCCTAGAGTGATCCACAAACCAGGGGAAGGTAGATGGAGGAGTACCTAACTCACCCATGGGGACCGATTCAGTAGGTCTGCTCTGAACCTGCCTGCTGGATTGGGTCCCATTCAAAATCCTCATGGTAGTGAGAAAAGTGAGATTACAAGTTTGGCTGATGAAGTTAATAGTGTTGGTGTAATATATTTAGACTTCTGTAAGAATTTGGCTTAGTACCACATGACATTTTGATTAAAAAACTAGAATGATACAAAATTAAAATGGCACACATTAAGTGGATTAAAAACTGGCTAATTGATAGGTCTCGATCTAACTATAAACAGCATAATCGAGCAGGTGTGTTTCCAGGGGGGTCCTGTGGGGATCAGTTCGGGGCTCTATGCTATTTAACATTTATATCAATGATCTGGAAGAAAACTTAAAATCATCATTGATAAAGTTTGCAGACAATGCAAAAACTGGGTAACTAGTAAATGATGAAGGGGACAGGTCACTGATTCAGAACAATCTGGACCACTTGGTAAATTGGGAGCAAGCAAACAATATGCATTTTAATATGTCTAAATATAAACATATATATCTAGAAACAAAGAATGTAGGCCATAGTCACACAATGGGAGACTTTATCCTGGGAAGCAGTGACTCTGAAAAAGATTTGGGGGATATGACAGATTAACAGCTGAACATTATTTCCCAGTGTGACACGTATGGCCCAAGAGCTTATGTGATCCTGGGGACGCTTCATAAACAGGGGAATCTCAAGTAGGAGGAGAGAGATTATTTTACCTCTGTATTGGCTACTGGTGGACCACTCTTGGAATATTGTGTTCAGTTCTGGTGCCCACAATTCAAGAAGGATGATAATAAATTAGAGATGGCTCATAGAAGAGCCATGAGAATGATTAAAGGATTAGAAAAATAAATTCAAGGAGCTCAATCAATTTAGCTTAATGAAGAGAAGGTTAAGGGTTGAATTGTTTAGTCTACAAGTATCTACATGGGGGGCAGGAAATATTTAGTAATGAGCTCTTCCATGCTGCAGAAAAAGGTCTAACACTATGCTGTGGCGGCAAGTGGAACCTAGACAAATTCAGACTAGAAATAAGGTGTACATTTTTAACCGCGAGAGTAATTAACCATTAGAATAATTTACCACGGTTGTGGTGGATTCTCCATCAATGACCATTTTAAAATCAAGATTGGATGTTTTTCTAAAAGTTCTGCTCTCGGAATTATTTGGGGAAAGTTCTATGGCCTGTGTTATACAGGAGGTCAGACTAGATGATCACAATGGTACCTTCTCGCCTTGGAATCTATGAATCTGTAAATTTGGTGCTTCTTTTTGCTAACCAGGAGGATACACTGTATCTATATACATTTATTTAAGCTATGATATGGCTTAATTTACATTTATTCAGTTTCTTAACCTTTACCATTTTTGTGTTAGAAAATGGTTAACAATGCAGTTCTTGTATATTAGATGACGATTCATTTTTATGTGTGATTTGTGTCAAGTTCTTTGAATAGAAATTCAAATTAAATTTAAAATGCCCGAAAATAGCATTTTAAATGTTTTTTTATTTGTTAAATAAAACTACCTTAACTATCATGGATCCATAAGAAAAATACAGTAAGTTTACTAAAAACGTGTTTTGCATTTAAAACCAACTGATTTATTAAAGAAAGGAAGTAGTTAGTGAATTGGACTGATTGTTTCTGGTCACCAAGTCAGGTGAGATTTTAGAACTAGTAGATCTCATTCTCTCCCATCTAGTTTTTATTAATAGATTTGAAGAGGCAAAACAAGGTTTCCGGGTTTTTTCAATTCCCACTGGTTTTTTAACTTTTAATTAACTAGTCAGCGAACTGAACTAGTTGAATAAACTGAAATTAAAAAAAACATTCTCCCTGCAACTGCAGAAAAGGCTACTTGCTGTCAAAAGCTGGATTAGCACTTCAACAAATTCTGGTTTCAGGTGCTTCACCTGACTTCCAACAGGTGAAGTGGGTTGACTTTATTTAAACGTTGCAAGCAAACATATACTCCTTAAATTATTAATTTGTATTTAATTTAAATGATTTCAATAGATTATTTTAACTTTCAGCCTTAACATAAGTAGTCCTAATTTTGAATTTAATTTTAAATAGGTGTATTTTTTAAAAAAAACCTGTTTTTAATTTACATTTAAAAAAAAATCTCATTTACATCAAAACCCAATTTAAATTTTAAAAATCCAATTTTTAATTTAAAAAAAAATCACTGATTTTTATCCACTCTGGTCTAAAGGAATTCTGAAAAGCCCTGCAGTCCTTGGGTTCTCCTACCTATCTGGGTCATATTTTCCAACACATACTTCTTATCTTATCCATCTGGAGGAACTGAAGTCCCTCGTCGTGGAAGTCAATGAATGGCTATGCAGGTGGTGTCGGAGAGAAGGCTTTGGATTCTTTGACCATGGGATGGTGTTCCAAGGAGGAGGAGTGCTAGGCAGAGATGGGCTCCACCTAACGAAGAGAGGGAAGAGCATCTTCGCAAGCAGGCTGGCTAACCTAGTGAGGAGGGCTTTAAACTAGGTTCACCGGGGGAAGGAGACCAAAGCCCTGAGGTAAGTGGGGAAGTGGGATTCCGGGAGGAAGCACGAGCAGCAGCGCACAAGACGGCAGGGGTCCTGCCTCATACTGAGAAAGCGGGATGATCAGCGAGTTATCTCAAGTGCCTATACACAAATGTAAGAAGCCTGGGAAACAAGCAGGGAGAACTGGAAGTCCTGGCACAGTCAAGGAATTATGATGTGATTGGAATAACAGGGACTTGGTGGGATAACTCACATGACTGGAGTACTGTCATGGATGGATATAAACTGTTCAGGAAGGACAGGCAGGGCAGAAAAGGTGGAGGAGTGGCATTGTATGTAAGGGAGCAGTATGACTGCTCAGAGCTCAAGTATGAAACTGCAGAAAAACCTGAGTGTCTCTGGATTAAGTTTAGAAGTGTGAGCAACAAGGGTGACGTCGTGGTGGGAGTCAGCTATAGACCACCAGACCAGAGGGATGAGGTGGAGGAGGCTTTCTTCTGGCAACTCATGGAAGTTACTAGATCACAGGCCCTGGTTCTCATGGGAGACTTCAATCACCCTGCTATCTGCTGGGAGAGCAATACAGCGGTGCACAGACAATCCAGGAAGTTTTTGGAAAGGGTAGGGGACAATTTCCTGGTGCAAGTGCTGGAGGAACCAACTAGGGGCAAAGCTCTTCTTGAATTAGTAGGGGAAGCTAAAGTGGATGGGAACCTGGGAGGCAGTGACCATGAGATGGTCGAGTTCAGGATCCTGACACAGGGAAGAAAGGAGAGCAGCAGAATACGTACCCTGGACTTCAGAAAAGCAGACTTTGACTCCCTCAGGGAACTGATGGGCAGGATCCCCTGGGAGAATAACATGAGGGGGAAAGGAGTCCAGGAGAGCTGGCTGTTTTTTAAAGAATCCTTATTGAGGTTCCAGGGACAAACCATCCTGATGTGTAGAAAGAATAGTAAATATGGCAGGTGATCAGCTTGGCTCAACAGTGAAATCCTTGCTGATCTTGAACACAAAAAAGAAGCTTACAAGAAGTGGAAGATTGGACAAATGACCAGGGAAGAGTATAAAAATATTGCTTGGGGATGCAGGAATGAAATCAGGAAGGCCAAATCACACCTGGAGTTGCAGCTAGCAAGAGATGTTAAGAGTAACAAGAAGGGTTTCTTCAGGTATGTTAGCAACAAGAAGAAAGTCAAGGAAAGTGTGGGCCCCTTACTGAATGAGGGAGGCAACCTACTGATAGAGGATGTGGAAAAAGCTAATGTACTCAATGCTTTTTTTGGCCTCTGTCTTAACGAACAAGGTCAGCTCCCAGACTACTGCACTGGGCAGCACAGCATGGGGAGGAGGTGACCAGCCCTCTGTGGAGAAAGAAGTGGTTCGGGACTATTTAGAAAAGCTGGACGAGCACAACTCCATGGGGCCGGATGCGCTGCATCCGAGAGTGCTAAAGGAGTTGGCGGATGTGATTGCAGAGCCATTGGCCATTATCTTTGAAAACTCTTGGTGATCCGGGGAAGTCCCGAACGACTGGAAAAAGGCTAATGTAGTGCCCATCTTTAAAAAAGGGAAGAAGGAGGATCCTGGGAACTACAGGTCAGTCAGCCTCACCTCAGTCCCTGGAAAAATCATGGAGCAGGTCTTCAAGGAATCAATTCTGAAGCACTTAGAGGAGAGGAAAGTGATCAGGAACAGTCAGCATGGATTCACCAAGGGCAAGTCATGCCTGACTAATCTAATTGCCTTCTATGATGAGAACTGGCTCTGTGGATGAGGGGAAAGCGGTGGACGTGTTGTTCCTTGACTTTAGCAAAGCTTTTGACACGGTCTTCCACAGTATCCTCGCCAGCAAGTTAAAGAAGTATGGGCTGGATGAATGGACTATAAGGTGGATAGACAGTTGGCTAGATTGTCGGGCTCAACGCGTAATGATCAATGGCTCCATGTCTAGTTGGCAGCCGGTATCAAGCGGAGTGCCCCAAGGGTCGGTCCTCAGGCCGCTTTTGTTCAATATCTTCATAAATGATCTGGAGGATGGTGTGGATTGCACCCTCAGCAAGTTTGCAGATGACACTAAACTGGGAGGAGAGGTAGATACGCTGGAGGGTAGGGATAGGATACAGAGGGCCCTAGACAAATTAGAGGATTGGGCCAAAAGAAATCTGATGAGGTTCAACAAGGACAAGTGCAGAGTCCTGCACTTAGGATGGAAGAATCCCATGCACCCCTACAGACTAGGGACCAAATGGCTAGGCAGCAGTTCTGCAGAAAAGGACCTAGGGGTTACAGTGAACAAGAAGCTGGATATGAGTCAACAGTATGCCCTTGTTGCCAGGAAGGCTAACAGCATTTTGGGCTGTATACGTAGGGGCACTGCCAGCAGATCGAGGGACGTGATCAGTCCCCTCTATTCGACATTGGTGAGGCCTCATCTGGAGTACTGAGTCCAGTTTTGAGCCCCACACTACAAGAAGGATGTGGAAAAATTGAAAAACGTCCAGCGGAGGGCAACAAAAATGATTAGGGGGCTGGAACACATGACTTATGAGGAGAGGCTGAGGGAACTGGGATTGTTTAGTCTGCAGAAGAGAAGAATGAGGGGGGATTTGATAGCTGCTTTCAACTACCTGAAAGGGGGTTCCAAAGAGGATGGATCTAGACTGTTCTCAGTGGTAGCTGATGACAGAACGAGGAGTAATGGTCTCAAGTTGCAGTGGGGGAGGTTTAGGTTGGATATTAAGAAAAACTATTTCACTAGGAGAGTGGTGAAACACTGGAATGCGTTACCTAGGGAGGTGGTGGAATCTTCTTCCTTAGATATTTTTAAGGTCAGGCTTGACAAAGCCCTGGCTGGGATGTTTTAGTTGGGAATTGGTCCTGCTTTGAGCAGGGGGTTGGACTAGATGACCTCCTGAGGTCCCTTCCAACCCTGATATTCTATGATTCTATGCACTACTGAGGTGTTCCCTCAGAATTCTTTCAGCCAGTAATCTGTCTGAGAAGCAGCTACTAAGGTACATCTTTTAGCAGCCACTTCAGCCTCAATTAACTTTGGTTAAAGCTTGATAGTGATGTTCAACCTATCCCAGAAAATAAAGAGAATGTCTGTTTTTCTAGCAAATATGAAGCAAAAATGGACAGTTCTGGAGGTCACAATCTAGTGTACTGCAGAGCCTAATTTAAAGCACATATTGGCTGAAGAACAAACACTTCTGATGCACTAAGCTATTCTCTGACCATTGATGGTTAGGAGGCTACTTGCCTATGGTAAGAAAAAACCTTGGTTTTCAAGCCATTTAGCTTGCTAAATTAGGTGTTAGTTTGCGTATTATCTTTTATTTTCTTTATAACCCATTCTGACTTTATGCCCCATTATTTGCAGTCACTTAAAATCTATCTTTCTGTAGTTAATAAACTTGCTTATTGTTTTATCTAAACCATGTGTGTTTGGATTGAAGTGTCACGGAACCTCCACTTGAGATGATAAGGTTTCTGCTTATCATTTTCCATTGATGAAATGACTGACTTTTTATAGGAGCTTGCGTTGTCCAGTAGAGAGCTGGGCAGTACAAGATGCACATTTCTGGGGGGAGGGTCTGGGACTGGGAAGTCACTGGTGTCACCCTGTAATGTAATTCAGCTGGGAGTGACTCTGCATGCTAGAGACTATGTGAAAGCAGGACCAGGAGTGGTTGCTCTCACAGCAAAGCAGTATAAAAGGCACCCCAGGTTGGAGATATGAAGGGATGCAGCTGTCCAACAATCCAGATTATAGCCTGAGGAATGTCGCAAGGGCAATTCCTATCTTCAGCAAAACTGACTCAGAACAGAGTTGGGCAAACAATAAATGGCTGTTCACAGACAGTAAGCTAGATTGTGTGGTTACCTCATACTATATAGCACATGACCATCTGGGAACACTCGCAACATGATGTTGTCAGTGGTTGTGTCATGAATGAATGATCTTTTGGAGTGCACAAAGAAGACATCTGGAACCCAAATCTTCTTCACCAGCCTGCCATCAAACGTCATGCTCTTGTTAGTGATGCTAGGAAATGAGAGGCGTTCATCCTTCCAGTAGTGCCTTAAGTACAGTGTCATAGTAAAGTCCTGCACCAGAAGAAAAGAGAACCATGAAAGAATGTGTCACAATGATGCCTTCCAAACATTAGAAAGGAAATCATCTATTGCTATACTAATATGTCTCATACAGATTGAATCTCTTCTCTGCTAAGCATGGTTTTCTTCCTCAGGCTAATTCCACAGAACAGTTTCCCATAGACATGAAGCATTCTGGGAAAGTTCCACAGCCCAAACATTTTTTGTGTCCTACATTACAAACACCCTAAAAGAGTAACATGCAGATATCAATGCATTCCCGCCAAGTACTACAGGACAGTAATACAATGTTAATACAATTTGTAGCAGGTGTTCCTTAGAAGCTATTAGTCTATAGGACACATTGAAATTCAACCTTCAAAGGAAAATACATATCACTATATCGGTACAGGCTTTTTGAATTCTGACAGAATAATGTTAGTTAAAGGATAATCATATACCCAGTCTGCTTGAAAAAATAAAATCTTGTTCAAATTAGCTAAGGTATGAGTCTGAGCACTGAGCAACGTATCCTAGAGAAAGAATCATATTATTCCCAACAACAGTAGAGTGATGGGACTGTTATCCCTATTCTAGAAGTATATAAATAAAAATTCACTTTAAACCTGGAAAACACCTACAGCAGCATAAAGAAAAATATCTGTTTCTGCCATTGATCCCAACCTGTCAGCTGCATCTTCCTAAACTAAATAACCCCTTCATACTTAGAGATTAAAATGTAATTATTTTTATGTTCCCCATTAAGCAATTTGCTACAAAAGTAGTTTCAAAAGCCCTGCCTGCCTGGGCTCGAGGAAGAGCAGCTCACACACAGTTCCCGCCCCCAGTGGTGCAGCAGTAGTTAAAAAACCTTACTAAGAGCATGTTTGAAAGGACTCGTTTTTACACACACAATATTGAGATGGTGTGGTCACTGGCTGATGTCATCTCGGTCTCTGTTCCCACAAAGCAGTCAGATATTCACAGACGCAGTAGTAGCTAACAGTTGATGGATTAAAGGTATCTGATTTAACGGACCAAGATCTAATCTGGTTGAGCAACCCCTATGGTCCTTTGGCACTACTAGAGCCAGTCTAATCGATTGCAGCTTCTTACTTACTAGCTGGGAGACAAGGAGGTGCCATCTGCAACTGTCAGAAGCAAAATGATTAATTTAGGGCTGCAGATTTAAAGGTTGGACTACCAGGATAGCATGCTAAGAAAGGTTCTTATTAAAAGGCTAAACCCATGCTGGCCAGGGGCCCTATTCTCCTGCTACAGGATGCAAGGATACAATTTCAGTGGGAATAACTCATATCCTATGGTTGAAGAACAAAGCCCCAGGCAGTCAGAGAGATGTAACTCGAGAGAAAAGGGAGCAGAATTACAGCTTTCTGAGGGGCAAGGATCTAGGTCAGTGACCCCCAAACTTTTTATCTCGCACCCTCTTCCCCCCAGAGCTAGGGCTGGGAGTGGGGACCAGACTCTGGAAGGGGGAGACATGGATAGGGGTAAGGGGGACACAGCTAGGGCCAGGAGCGGAGCCTAGGCCAGGGGCTAAGGCTGGCAGCTGGGGCAGCAGCTGGGGTTGAGGCCAGAAGCAGAGCTGGGTGGTGCTCCCTCCCTGGCCTGGGCCCAGCCATACCCCCTGAATGTTCCTCTGTGCTGCCCCCAGGGGGGCACGCCCCACAGTTTGGGGACCTCTGATCTAGGTAAAGCCTGAGGTTTCCTGGGTAAAGACTAGCGTGTTATTTAATGAGCTACCTAGGGCTTAGTTTTGCTATATTATCTTGAAACATCAGAGATCTGGTTCCCTTGCACTGGTTGCTTTCTGTGGATTTTCCACCACATTGTCACTCACATCCCATAGAAAATCCCTGCTTTCAATATCAATGCTCACAAGCCAAGTTCTTATGATGAGGATCCAACTGTGGCTTGATAAAATCCAATCAATCTTTCAATTCTTATTGCTAGAGGAAATTATAAATTGTTTTGTATCAGATAGAATATAAAGCAAGCTGTCCTCAGCAGTATGTTTAACACTGTAACTACAACCTAAAGGGAAAAATTCTAGCTTTAGGTCTGATCCTCAGTTTTTCAAACGGGAAAACGGCTTGTTTTCTCATTTGATGATATGCTCCCTTGTATAGCAAAGTCAGAACGACGGTGGCACAAAAGGACTACAGGACAGTAATATTAACTGTTTGTATTAAAGACAAAAATACTGTGGAGTTTAGGTATTAAGCTAAAACCCTGTCCTTAGCCCTGCAGATTATGCCTAGATACCACACTCCATGATATGTAAGAGGAACAGTGAGGAAGGGGATGAAGGGAAAGTGGAAAAGAGAAGATTCCCTCTTTTTTTCTCCTCCTTTCCTCATTTCATTTCTTTTTCTCTCCAGTCTTTTTGCTCCATCTTTCTCCAGCACAAAGCAGGAGACTGAGAGGATAGCTCTCTCACATATACCTTTTACTGCCAGTAGCACTTATTTGTTGAGATTTGGATCCACATTTCTTTCCTTTCTAAAAAACACAATAACAATAAATTACAACTGAATTTAGTGCTGTTGCTAAACTCTGGAGTAGCAGCACTGATGACTGAAATCTGGTTATCCATCACAAATTCAGCACAGATAGAAGCAGAGTCCATTCTGAATTGGAGGGACTGCCTATACAGATGAGAAGGTAGGAAGCAGCTAGTTTTGGTTTATTATACTAATTCGTTCTTCTAATGTTCCCCTCAGATCCATACATTTGAGAATAGATTTTCAGTTTCCATAATAAATTAAAAATAAGTAAGGCTTTGATGATCCTCACAAGAGTTTTTATAGCTACCTGAACCCAAGTGACCTGAATTCTGCTATGGGGTACAATGAAATGACCACAGCAGGCAACTGTTCAGATTCCTGACTCCTGCATATCCACCAAGATCATGCTCATCTTCTTTTCAAGGTCTCTGTTCCCTTGGAATTTTAATCATCTTTATCTGAAGTCCTCACGATGACTCTTTGAACAGAGTCAATCTTTATTAAGATGTTAATTCTGATTATGGGCCTTTCAAAATTGCTAAAAGTTGTTTTTAACTGCATTTGCCTTCATCTGACAGCTAAACTGAAATCCATATAGGGACTTATCCTGACTAGGAATAATCAAGGCTTAAAATAGTGTTACATACCATATCAACCTCAGAAATACTATCCAAGCTTTCAACCTGTACATCTACTCCAACAGGAATGGCAGGACCTGTGGTAGAATGAGATTTAGACATTTAAATACCATCCCTTTATATCATCTGACTTTAGTTATCTTTATAAAATAGCGTTCAAAACATTTTGGGGCTGATGATGTAATTTCTTGTACCTGTGGTTCCTTGAAGAGACAGCCACAATAATAATCCCAATATCTTTTTTCCTCTTTCCATGTCTCCAGCACTGACACTACCTATGTATGGCTCATCCATAGCCGGGGTGAAGCATTTTGGAAAGGAGCCAGCCCATTATAAATCTTAGTTCTTTATGAAGAAATCCCAAGGAAGATACAGGAAAATAATAAGAAGAAACCACAATCCTTGCGATTTCACTTTGCTGATAACAAAAGGAATGGGGGGGGAAAACCCTCACAATGTGACAAGCTCCATTCATCTTGTGTGAATTTTTGAGAGCGCTGTCATTTTTTAATAGATTTTTCTTTCTCCTCTTCTTTCATTCCTTTGTCCGTTGTGGATAATCTCTCCTCTCCCTCCTTTTTCCAGTCTCTCCTAAACGGAATTTGAACTCAAAGAAGTTCAATCTGAATCAAACTTTCAAACATTCAGTATTCAGGTGTGCTTGAAGTTAGGCAAAAAGTCCTCACCTGTCCCTAATTTGAAGTTGCTATCATTATGCAGTTGCGTTAGTTGTGCTTTAAAGAATTTTATGTTGTGACAAAGCCATATCTTGTAAGCGGTTCCAGGCAAGGACCATGACACCTCCATGTTTGTATAGCACCTAGCTCAATGGGGGAAGGTTGGGGGGAGGGGAGAGTAGGGTCCTGATCTATAAGTGCTACTTTTATATCAATATTAAATAAGAATATAACGACACCATCATGAAAACTAATTCCAGTAGCAAGCACTTTAAATAACATACATTTAACAAGACAGCTAGAAAACCTCTGTTCTGAGAATGCACTAGGGCTTTTAGCTTGCAAGATATCATCTACCCTACTGCCATTTCTGCTGTGGCACATGGACTCCCAACATCTGTTGGAGGCGGGGGGGGGGTGTCACACGTTGGATAAAACCTTATATCCATTTATGTTGTAGAAAAGGGGAGTTCACACAGAGCAGCAGGTGCTTCGGTAGGATAAGTCAGCACAGTGTCAGTAGAGCATGAATCCAGGCTGATTACCTGCAATGATAGTGCCAGTTCTTTGACACCTCCCACTGAGGTACAATACAGTGCAAGGGCAAGGTGAAAGGAGCACTAGCCAGTGACATAGCTGACCTGTTCCATTTATATTGCTGCAGCCTTCTGCATTCACACAGGTTTTCAGTGGCCATGCTGTTCCGGAGAAGCATAGCAACAGTCTCAGAAATATTTGCCTGACTGAGTTACTGAATGTGCTAATAAGGATTCCACCTTGGGACAAAAACACGTGAGGTGGAATTTCAAGAATGTATTTTGGGCTTGATCGTGAAAGGTGTGGAGCAGTCTGACCACAACCAGCAACATACTTCAACATGTGCTTACCTCTAAGCATGAGAGCGGGCCCATTGAAGCAGAAGGTATTCTGCCCGGCCTACTGTGTTACGCGGTTGCAGGTGGAGCCGTGTAGTTATGGATCCATTAGCCACACTTGCCACTCACACCCCTTCCCCACAACTTGCCTTCATAGATACTAAGGTCAGAAGGGACCATTATGATTATCTCGTCCGACCTCCTGCACAAGGCAGGCCTTCCTCAAACACTTTTCGTGATGCCACAGAGGACCCCCTACAAATGAAAGCCGCATGGGGTGAGGAATGCACTGCACAAGCTCCCAACAGAATCCCAGCTTGAAGCTATACTGGTTTTCATAGAATCATAGGACTGGAAGGAACCTCAAGAGGTCTAGTCCAGTCCCCCGTATGTATGGCAGGACTAAGCATTATCTAGACCATCCCTGACAGGTGTTCGTCTAATCCGCTCTTAAAAATCTCCAATGGTGGAGATTGCACCACCTCCTTAGGCAATTTATTCCAGTGCTTAACCACCCTGACAGTTTTTCCTAATGTCCAACCTAAACCACCCTTGCTGCAATTTAAGCTCATTGCTTTTTGTCCTATCCTCAGAGGTTAACAAGAACAATTTTTCTCCCTCCTCCTTGTAACGACCTTTTATGTACTTGAAAATTGTTATCACGTCCCCCCTCAGTCTTCTTGTCTCCAGACTAAACAAACCCAGTTTTTTCAATCTTCCCTTATAGGTCATGTTTTCTAGACCTTTAATCATTTTTGTTGCTCTTCGCTGGACTTTCTCCAATTTCTCCACATCTTTCCTGAAATGTGGCACCCAGAACTGGACACAATACTCCAGTTGAGGCCTAATCAGCATCGAGTAGAGTGGAAGGATTACTTCTTGTGTCTTGCTTACAACACTCCTGCTAATACATTCCAGAATGATGTTTGCATTAGGTATTGTATTTCCCTAGTTCATTTATGAGAAGGTCATGTGAGACAGTATCAAAAGCCTTACTAAAGTCAAGATATACCACATTCCCCCATTCACAAGGCTTGATACCCTGTCCAAGAAAGCTATTAAGTTGGTTTGACACAATTTGTTCTTGACAAATCCAGGGTGACTGTTACTTATCACCACCTACTTTTGTTGCCTTATGGGCCCTGGTGATGGGGCAAGGGAGGATTTGGGCTTTATGAAAAGGGAGTCATTAAAGGTGGAAGGGCATGGCACAGATTTTATTTATACTTGAAGGTTTAAATGTGCGTACAAATGAATAGAAGCAATATAAGTACCTAATGTCATTGGAACTAAGCAACTACGCAAGCCCAGTTCAGTTAGGTGTGGTGGTGAGGAGCCAAGAAGCCCCGAAAGCCCCAGTTCCCAAACTCCCAGTCTCCCTAGCTCACCTGGCAGGCTGCCACAGAGCCAGGAAGCCTGGGAAGGGGGGAACTGGAAATTTTTTAAAATTCTGTTTTGGTTCTTCCAACATGATTTGTTTTTTAAATTTCCCTCTCCTGGGAAATGTTGTAGATCTGGTTTTTGACTCTGATTTGCAATGATTTTTTTTTTTCCCTGAATGACAACTTTTCCACAGGAGGGAAATTCCAGTTCCTGCACAGCTGCAGTGATAAAAGCTCTGCATGTGTGAGGGAGAACCCATTCTTGTATAAGAAACGGAGACAGTGACTGTGCAACTCAAGCATTTATTTTTGTATCAGAATCACTCCAGAATTCAAAATGCACTCAGACTGAGTATAACTTTAATACCTGACAAATCCCTGCCTAGCACAACGGGTGGTGAGTAGTTCATTTCCTTTGAAAACAAATGAGAAAAACTTCCCAGATTATAAATCTGCCTATATTAAACTTTAAAAGAAGACAGACATGAGAAGATTAGTGAATAGACTGTTCTCTAGGTCAGTGACTCTCAAGCTGTGATCTGTAGACACTTAGTGGTCCATGCAGAGCTGGCTGCGTTTTATTGAAGACAGATAAGAACATCGTTTTTTTCCCCTAATGTTACAAGTGAGAGATTGCTTTAGTGGCTACCAGGATGTTAAGGTGAATGGGAGGTGAGGCAGCCCACAAAATCTAAAGTGCAAGTGGAGTTGTCTACAAGAAAATTCCTCTGTTGAGATGGGGCCCTCACTATGAGTACACGTACACTGGGAAAACTTGTACATGTTTTTCTGCCCCATTCTAGGTTCACTGGTGGTAGTGATAGTGGAAGCTGTAGAACAGGTGAGTGGCAAGTAATGTTTCCATTGTTGCCACCATTGATGGAGCTGAAAAATGAATTTTCCTAATGTAGACAAGGCTTGAGAAAATGTTTAAGAACCCTTCCTCTAGGTCTACTTGTTTAATTAGTGTGAGCCTTGTTCATCCTTGAAAAAACAGGACTAGTTGGTGAGTAACAAATCAAATAAGTGCATGCCACATAAAATAATCCCTACATCTGCTGCTGATCCAACTGTAGCATTTGTCCACACACCAACCACTACATTTACTGTGGGCTGGGAAGGAATTCATGAGCAGGAGCAAACATGACACAATCACATCATTTTCTTTTCAGATCTTTTTTCACTGTTTTCCTTTTTTAAGCTCTACTTCTTTGTCATGTATTTTCCTTTGGTTTCCTTCACACTCTCTGAGGTGCTGCTTAAGGCTGTTAAATTTATAGTTTGCTCCATGTGATAGGAAAATGTGTCCACAAGAAATTAGTCAATCTCGTTAACCATCAACTCATTTCACATATTCTGTCATAGTGAAATGTTGTAAAGTTCTGGTTTTGGTAAACTGTAATGGGGACTTAATTTTATTTTAAGTGCAAGTACTTTATAAATCAGCAGGTTTTAGTATTTTAGTGTTTATTCAGCCTCTTCAATTGACTAGCTGTGGAGTCTAATAAGGTGAAATCAGTCAATTAATTTGTATCATACATGTGGCATTTTAATACATTGATTTCCCATTTGAAGTTGTTTATATCGGTTTAAACCTTGGACACATCCACACCTTATTCAACTCTGTGATTATTTAGACTATCAAGTGACCTAAAATTATTAGCCATGTTACTATTTAAAAATGTCAAATATTAAGACAAATATCTTTATGACATTGTAAAGGAATGTTCTACTCAGTTAATTCCAGATCTCTTTAATAAGGTAGACTTTCAAGTAGTTAACATCATGTTTCTGTTTATAACAAGGTCATTTTTGACTTGCAGTAAAATCAGTGGGGCAGAAACACAATTGTGGTAATAGCCATTATATAAAATTAATGTCCATTAAAAAGTCTTCTTTGCTCAAATATGTAGGGATGCTATACTGTGGGCCATGGTATGAATGAATAATAATAGTCTTTTTATTAATTCCCTTGATATCTTTGGCTAGACGGCATACATTCACTATAACAATATTCATTTAGTTGACCCTATGATATGTCTCTCCAGCCTGTTTGTTAGAAAAGATCACTGCTCTGAGTATGACAGTAAGGGAGGTTTTTTAAATTAATTCATTTTCTTATACACAGCTTTATGCTGAACCTTATGTGAGCAGAATAACGAAGTGCCATAGGGATTTAGATCTGACATAGAAGCAGGCATAATAATATTACATTAGATGACATAGCAGAAGGAGGAATTATATAATATTAAACTCTTGGTGTCTGACTTTCAGAAAGCCTTAATTCAGACAGCAGTGAACTGACTTTAATTAAATATCTCAAGGATCAAGTTATCTTATGATCATGCAAATATATTTGGTTGTTTATCCATCCATCCCTCTAGGTCTTTGTATATTCGGGGCTATATGGTGGCAAAACCGCTTCCTTTGTTGGGATCGTGCAGCAGCAGGATTCCCCGGAGGCATTGTAGACAACTCAGCCAGAAAGACTCCAGGGACACAGAGCAGACATGGTGACAACTGTCCCTATGTCCAACTCCCACCTGCTCAGCTTTGCTGGTTACTGTGGAAGGGGTCAGGACCATGTCCCCAAACCCTTTGAAATTTCTAGTGCCAACAGCAGCACTAGACTGTCCTTAGGGTAGAGGTGCAATCTGGCTTTTGCTGTGGAAAGCATTTATTATTTATTGTTACTAAATACGTATATTATGGTAGGACAGTGGCTTTTGGGCACTAACTGGGTGACCTGTTGTACCAGGCTCTGTACTAACAGAAAAGAGAGAACCCCTGTCATGAAGGGCTTACCAGTGTAATCTTGCATGAAAAGAAAAAGAAGCTGATGGTTCACAGTACTTCACATTGGATCCCACCAGTGTGGTAGGAGCTTCACATAAAATTCATGTAAATGCCAAACAACATCCTCACAGTAGATTCCATACTCTGCATACAAAGGCTTAATTCAAGCTAAGATTATTTAAATCAAATCACATCCAAAGTCTGTTTATTGCTGCAGTTTGCATGCGTGCCTGAACATAAAATACCGACAAAAGAAAGAACAGCAGCTTGGAGGAAAGGGAACGTAAATTTACATTTACCCCTCTCTTGCTCTACACCTCTCTTGAAAATGAAATAATAGTGCTGTACTCTAATTGTGTATCATCTTTTTCACTTTTGTGCATCCAGGGCTCAGTTTTTCTCTGAGATAAATGGTGGTTATCCAAGTGCCAGGGCAACCCCTAACGGTTCAATTTGTTGTGTTTTTGATACATTACAAAACCCAAAATAAAGAAAGCCCCTCTCTGAGGGTTCAGTTTAAGATGGACACATTTGGGAGTCATGAGGAGGGGAGGACTTAGAGTGGTTTTATCATATTCTTACATTGATTACTCTCTTTTTGCTTCCTCTCACCCCCATAGTTAAGTAAGAGCAAGATCCTGAGGTAATGATAAAGGAGTGACTGGAATAGATAGAGAGGGAGAAGATGAAAAATAATTAAACCTGCAAGCCCAAATCCTGAGGTCCTTAACTCAAATTTTACTGAGGGAAAGTCTGAGTAAAATTGACTTCAGTTACTTCTACTGGCTTCAGTAGAAATGTTTACTCTGCTTTTCTCAGACAGATTCCTACCGAAGTTAATGGCAATTATTATTGTTTTTCTTCTTTTCCCTCTCTTCAGCACGTGTGCAGAACTGAGGTAATGAGACGATGAAGGAGATGGGAGCCTGGAGGAGCGCACAAGCATATGGAGTGAGTGAAACAAGGTGATGGAGAAGGGGAGTGAAGATACAGATAAGGGGAAGCTGGAGGTGGGGTAGCAAAGAGGTGAAGAATAGTACAGAAATGCAGATGGTGTGGTTAGTTTGACTTAGTAGCAGAGAACTAGTGAAATTAATCAATTGGGTGTGAATTCCCATGTAGCCTGCACTCCAATTTATGAGAAACAGGAATTATTACTATTAGTTAATTGTATTACCATAGCCCCTAGAAGCCCTTATCATGGACCCAGACCCCATTGTGCTAAGCACTGTACGAACACAGAGCAAAGGATAGTCCCTGCCCCAAAAGAGCTTACAATCTCAGTATAATACAGGAGACAACAGGTGGATACAGACAGTCAGATGGGAGAGCACCAGGAAACAATGAGACATTTCTGTTCATCAAGACAGGCGATGCTCTCAGCACACCAGTGGCCTAAACTTTGTCAAGTGTTTTGTAGGCATCATGGCCAAGGACAGTTTTATGGGTGGGATTTGAAGGAGGATAATGAGGTAGCTTTGTAGATGTTTATGGGGAGCTCCTCCCAAACATGAAGGGAGCTTGGGAGAAAGCATGAAGGTGCTTTTTGAAAATTTAACCAGTGGATGATGGAGGAAGGCATCGTGGGCTGATAGGAGGTCAGAGTCGCCACCTCAGTAACAAATAAGAGATGATTGGTAAATTGGGAATAGGTCACAAAGGGCCTTGAAAGTGAAGGCAAGTAGCTTATGTCTGATGTGACAAAGAAAGGGGGAGCCAGTGGAGGGATTCAGTATGGTGGGGTTGATGTGGTCAAAGTGATGGGCTAAGAAATTATCTTTGCAGCAGCGTTCTGAATGAAGACAAGAAGGGTGAGATTGTGTTTGTCAAGGCCAGAGAGAAGGATGTTGCAGTAATTGAAATGAAACACCACCCTGGACGAGAGTTATGGCTGTGTAGATGGTGAGAAAGGCCATATCTTAGAGATGTTATGCAGAAAGAATCAGCAAGATTTAGACACAGACCTGTCTCTAGATCCTTGCATCCAGGCTGAGTCAAAGACCACACCCAGGTTACAGGGTTAAGTGACAGGCAAGACTGTGATGCTGTCCACACATTTATTTTGCATATACTTTGTAATTTTCATTTAAATTCCATGTCTCTCCACATCACTATGTAAATCAATACGCTACAGTGATTGTATGAGTAAAAATTACATGATATTTGTGCTCTGGAACATGAAGTCTCCCTGTACAATACTATGGAATTTTAACAATAGATGTATATTTATTACCTATGTATACACACATGCCAGGCAAACATTTTTTTGATTAGTCTGAATACATTATCACCATGTTTATAAATTGGGAAACTAAGGCAAAGAGAGATTAGATGATTTGTCCAAGACCACAGAAAGTCTGAGGCAGAGCTAGGAAAACAACTCATTGCATTTCTTGATTAAAAGCTCTCTATATAAAGAGATCTCATTAACAGGAAAATTAGAACAAACATCCTGCAAAACACACTGATTTCTTCAGCAGAGGGGATTGTTTATTCAGGCAATTATGTTAGCTATCGTTGGCTTACACCACTCAATCCTCTGGTCTCTGTGTTCTGAACAATCACGTGATACCGTTCAACTCTTCTCACTAAATTCATTATTCCAGAGCGTGACAAGTGTCCAACAGTCTAGATCCACTTCCTTTGGATGAATCTATCCATTTTCCCTTCCTGATCACAGAATCAGTATATTTCTGATTATCGTGGCAACGTAATATGCAAAAAGTATATGTCATATTCTTGTCCAGTTCTTTGCCATTATTTCTTCCCTACTTCGGGGCTTGAAAAAACTGATTTGCACATCAATTTATAATAGAGTAGTGAGAGTCTAAGAAACTGCATAGCAAAGCTGCCAAACCCCATACACTAGTTTGGAAATCAGCTCTGGTTGTTACATTAACTCCGTGCCTTGAATTACCCACGTGGATTTATGTTACTTAATAACCAGTTCTCACAGTCCTTCCGTAGTCGATGACACTCCAATACCTAAAGCCATGTGAACTTCCCACAGGCTGATTTTAACCAAATCCCAATTTTCTTTATGCTGGTTTACATGTGCCAAAAATTCAAGAATTCTGCATGTAACGCTGTAAGGCGAAACTAACATATAGCAATGTCTCAAGACTTTCTGACTGTAGGGTTTTTGCTCATGGCTCTTCAAAATTTAGATCAACGTACATTTTTCACATTTGGTGAAGAACTGCATATTAATTACTTACACTATTTAAAGCAAAACAAAAATCCAGCAACAAATACTCTCTTCAAACTGCAACAACAAACCCTGGGTATTCTTAAAGGTCAGTGTGGCTACAGAACATACTGTTGAATTAAACAGCTGTTGATCAGTCATAGAAAGATGTCAAGAGATTTTTGGTCTGACTAATCCTGGTGATCATTAGGAAACGACTACATTTTTAATCCTGTCTCTCCGCAAACTAAACTGTTCAACCACCAGGGCTCCAGATGCTTAGCCAAATTCCCCACCAACTGCCACTAACGAGGAGCAAACACAGAAAATCTCTCTATTGAAAAGGAGCTGGGGGAAGTATAGAGCTGGGAGGGGATAAGCCCTCTTTCCCACCTCTCCCTCCCCCTCTAATGGGGTCAGTGGTAATGCAAGGAAGGAAGAGGGGCTTGTCCTGTTATTGTAGAACGTGATCTTCATTTAATACAAGAGCACTACATTATTCAAACATAACTGCACTTGTGGCTTATTACTGTAAATACCCTAGGGGCAGGTGTACGCGAGAAGCACTACATCAGCTGCACCACTGCAGCACGTCTGGTGAAGATGCTCTGTGCTGATGGGAGACGCTCTCCCATCGGCATAATTACTCCATCTCTGAGACAGGCAAAAGCTATGTCGGTGGGAGAGCGTCTCCTGCTGACATAGCACCGGTGGTGTGGGCAGCACTTAGGTCATTGTAACTTGTGTCACTCGGGGGGGGGGGGGGAGGAGAGTGTCTTTTTCACACCCCTGTGACATGTAAGTTAGATCGACCTAAGCAGTAGTGTAGACCTGTAGATCTGCCCCTAGATGTCTATATCTCTGGACAAAATTTTCAAACTTGGGTGCATAATCTATATTTAGGCATCTAACTCATCAGGGCCCATGTCGACATATATGTTCTTAGCACAACTGGGCACTGAGCCCAATTCGGGTCTGTGGGCACTATTGCAATATAAATAATAGCAACAAGGAAGTACCTGATTTTCAGAGGTGTTGGGCACCTGTCATTCTCATTGAAGTAAATGGGAGCAATAATTTAACTGAGACTTCTCCTGTGGATAAATTTATTCATGTGCTTAACTGTTTGCAGGATTGAGGCTTTAGGCTTAAGGAGAGGCTTGGGATCTTAGCCTGCAAACACTTAACGTGCTAAACTAACCGAGTAGTCTCATTGACATCAGTAGGGCTACTTAAGTGACTAGAGTTTAGCATGTGCACAAGTGACTGCAGAATCAGGGCTTTAAGTTTGCATGTCTGCTCCTTTGTGTTGCTTTGTTTAAGGAATTTGTTTGGGTCTGGCTGTAGCAGGCTTATGATGCATTGTGAGCCACTGGGCTTTTTGAACAATTGAGACATTTATTAACAGACAGCTTAAAGAGCCCTGGGGCATCTTAGGTGCTATTTTAATATAGCTCTCTAATTCATCTTCAAACCAACTTTTCTTGACGCAACCCCTGAGACAATGGATGTGCTCATTTTTTTTAACGCTGCAACTCCGCTGAAACACAAGGGTTTGTAAGAGACCATGAGATTCTCATTGGTTCTCTTTGCACCTTCAGAGATCTGGGTTCAAATTCTGAGTTAGGTCAGAATTGAAAAAAGACCACTGATTTCATCCCAGATCTGGTACATCACAAAACCACTTCACAGTTCCAACAACAGGCAGTTGCTGTTAAACCAGGTCCAGAATGGGAACAGTGAAAATAGCTGCAGCCCCAGATTAATTTCAGCTGGCAAAACTCCGTGGAGAAATGTATACAGCACCGTACTGTGCCTGGCTCACGAGCGCTAAATTCCCTACATTTTATTTTTAAAATGTTGATTGAATTTTGGAGCTCTGGAAAGATGCCAGATTAACAATCCTGGAGACTGAATTCTGGAAGCAGAACCTCAGCTGGTGTCAATTGTTATAGCTCCAGCCGTAAGCCAGCCAATCTATCTATGTTAAGTATGATATGGCCCACGTTACTGTAATATCTGAGCATCCCAAAAGTGCTTAGGTGCCCGACTCCTATGGAAATCAATGGCAGTTCGGCACTAAGGGTACAGCTCCACTGTGATAGAAGCATGGTTGCTGCTGGCCTGAATCAGCTGACTTGGGCTGGCGGGGATCAGGCTGCAGAGCTAAAATTTCAGTGCAACTGTTTGGGCTTGGGCTGAAGCCTGGGCTTGGAGACCTGTGAGTGGGGACAGTCTCAGAGCCGAGGCTCCAGCCTTGGATTCATTCACAAAGCAGAGAAAGCAAGATGCCCCCAAGAGGTGATTTAATGAATCTGTTTCTAAAAACTCCAAACTAAGTCCCTCCACTTATTTCAGTTTCACACTGCTGGTCCTGCTTTATGAAATGCTTCCTACACATTGGGGTGGGGGGGTGGAGTGCTCAAAATTTAGAATTAATTGAAACAAAAATCAGCTTTCACATCAAAATGTGTGAAATTTACCGGGTTTCAATGTGAAAACTGACATTTCACACACACACAAAATGTTGCCTAAAGAGAAATTTTGGGGCCACAAAATGGCCTTCACAAAAACTGTATTTTCATCGTGAAAAGTATTTACTATTTTCACACAGCTCCAATTCAAGAATAATCATTAATGTGCAGCAGTAAAAATAACTGAGATTCACCTTCCAGCCTCTGCATGGGTTTACTGCAATTTAGGGTTTCAACATCCCCCGTCTCTCAGCTGATCAGTGTAATGCTAAAGACTGTGGTATATGGCAACTGAATCGGATTTAAACCACACCAATGTATCTTCTCTGATTGCTGTATGTATAGGCCCTGATACAAGTTACTTAAGCACGTGTCTGACTTTAAGCACAGGAGCACTGACTTCAGTGGGACTACTCACAGGCTTAAAGTGAGGCACATACTTAAGGAACTGCTGAATAGGAACCATGCAGATTTCCAGGTCTCATGCTGGAGCTATCCTTGGAGCAGGCTCAGACTTATAGCTCAGAAGACAGCATTTGACATTTGTATCGCAGGGTTTTTTTAAGAATGCAAATTGGCCTGAACCACAAAGTTCTTATCTGGGTCTGAACATACCCAAAATTCAGGGATGTTCAGATCTGGGCTTTGGGTCCAGTTTCTTATCCAGATGGAGTTCAGGTACTAAATACAGATTCAAATAGGAACCTCATCACAAATGGCCTAAGTGGTATGCAACCTGAATAATGAATTTCAGAGTGGTACCCATGTTAGGAATGGGTGACGTCCACATTGATTGAATTGGCCTCTTTAGCACTACAAAAAGTAATTTCCCCTCTGTTGATATTCACCCCTTCTTGTCAACTGTTGAGACTAGGCCACTTCCACCTTGATTGAATTGGCCTCGTTAGCACTGACCCCCCACTTGGTAAGGCAACTCTCATCTTTTCATGTGCTGTAATATACATACTGCTTACTGTATTTTTCATTCCACGCATCTGATGAAGTGGGTTTTAACCCACGAAATCTTATGCCCAAATAAATTTGTTAGTCTTTAAGGTGCCACAAGGATTCCTCGTTGTTGTTTTTTTGAATAATGAATGGAACTCATTGCAGAGTAGGTAAAAAAAAAAAAAAAAAACTATGGAGCAGCTTATTGTAGGTGAATCTGAAAGAAGCAAGGGAAAGTTCAGATACCTTATTCCCAGGGCATTGGGCTGTGATCCAAGGAGTGGTTTGCCACTTGGGAAGGAAAACAAAACCTGGAAAACTCTCGAGGACACTGTCAGCATTCAAGGACAGAAAGACATTTTCAGATTAGTCTCGAGCTCCTTTTCTTCAAGTCTCACCCACATCCTCGGACATCTTGTTGTATAAAACACCCTCTCTGGGATGCAGTTTAGAAGGCACAAGGTTCAGGCTAGTTCTCTGAATAGCAGAGTTTTGTGGTAGGTACTCATGTGATATAAGCTACTGTGATTTTTTTATGGGTACAATCCTACTGAATGCCTTAGAAGATAGGAAGGAGTGGGCTGTGTTGAAGTTGCCTGAAGTCAGTATTTGCAATCTGCTGTTCTGCCAGCTCCAAAATGAAGATTTTGTAATTTCCCTTTCATTTCAGACTCTGCCATAGAGTTCAAAAGCTCAGCGTTCTGTCAGTTTCCTTTGATATCAGTCTCTTTCTCGTCATCTGCCTTTCAATTGTTAAAGTGAGATAGCAGCAGTGGACTGTGAGGACAAAAATCCCACATGACTAAAATGAGCTTGATACATCTTTCCTGACATGCATTTTGCAAGTTAAGTCTCATTCTGAGGCCAAAATGGTGGCTATGCAAATGAGATCAATCCAGGTTCAGAGAGGAGTGAGAAGCAGTTATAACACTTTATTATTATTTATACTGTGGGAGTAGCTAAAGGCCTCCACAAAGGTAAGAGACTTATTGTACTAAGTGCTGTACCAACATAGTTAGAGCCTGATCTAAAGAGCTCCAGAATAAAAAGACAAAAATGGAAGGCACTCAGGGCAATTGTTCAAATCGTGATAGAAAAAAACAAATCTGGGAGACCACATTATAAGATCCGATGTGTCTGAGCTGCAGACCAGCCTCTGGTGATTCTGTACACCCCATAAACTCCTATTTATTTTTTGTTGGTTAAACAGTGTCCTTGTACAGTCCGTGCCTCAAGAAACTTAAGCTGACTCCCCACTTACTCCCCAATAGTACTTGAGCTTCAGTGACACTTGAGCTTCAGCCCCCTCTTCTCCCCCAAGTAGCTAGCTCAATGATAAAGCCACTTACCCTGAGCTGGAGATTTGTGTGTGGGGATGGGAGTTGGGTTACAGTGATTAACACTCAAGTTATACCTTGAACTAACAATGCGGTGGCAACATTTCCTCTTAGTCTATGGGTTTGGTCTTGAGAGGCATTAAAGACAACCAAAAACTGTGGGTGCTCAGCATATGTGGGCTTAGCCCTAAAACAGAGACAACCAATTAAGTGCAGACACAGGCTACATTCAGTAGATTCAGTATCACTGCACTGGGGTGGAGGAGAGAGGGGGGATTGTTTGTGCGTTTTCCCATCTTACTGCTGGATCATCGTTGCAGAAGAAGTGAGTTTCAACCTAACCTTTGACACTAACCCTATGTGAGCCATTTAGGGCTTCAGTCACCCAGCTGTCCATAGGTGCTGATAAAAGTATCATTCAACAAGTGCAGCAAGATCTAGTGGACAGTCTATATGGATAAGGATAACATGAAGCATTAGGTTGTTTCCTAGGAAAGGAGGCACAGCTATTCTGAGTATCAACTAAAGCTGCTTATTCACAGGCTCCCTGTAAAATATGAAACATCATAGATGAAATGCTTAAAATGGGTGTTTAAAGAAGAGAGCACAACTAAAAACATTTACATAATCTTTAAAAATTAATATTTGTAAATAATACCTGAACATCTGCTGGCTTGAGTGAGGTCACCGGCATGGAGAGAACTCCAAAAGAGTCAGAAAAAATGAAATCTATTTTAGGACGGAAGGAGGCTGCATAGAACATTAGTAAAGCACCAATCTTTGTCATTATCACTTTACCCACTAGCTGTAACTAATGGGTTGACATCAGGCGAGACTTAACTATGACAGTTGGGCTGTTAATAACACAATTTACATAACGTCTGCTCTAGCGCTTCACAGTGATAACTTTTCTTGGGTACTTCACCTTCCTTCTGATATTCTTCCCCAATCTCTCCTCGTATAACTCTTGCTCATTTTTCTCAGGTTTTACAAACATGCTACATGACACATGATTTCACTACAATCTAATACTACTGCCTAGGTTCCTTGTGAAATATTTATATTTGGGTTTTTGCTGAGATGACAGTCATCATTTTCATTTGGAAAAAGTTATAGGCCTGATTCACAGTATGTTACTCTGCTCTTTTGCCTGATTCTTTTTTACACTAAAGCTCCTTTACAACACTCTGGAAGTGTAAAAGGGCCTTACAGTGGGCACAGATTACAGTTACACCCAGTGTAAAAGGGCCTTAGCTTATATGAGATTATATGAGAATGAGGCCCCATTGATTTCAGTTTTACACTGGTATAACTCTGTTGGAGTGATGCAGTGGTGAATGAGGCCCTATGATTTTATTATGTATAACATTACAAAAGAAAAATATATATCCAGTTAATTTACTCTACTTTTTTCCTAAACTTTTTCTATATGATTTATTTTAGGTCACTAGAAATATACACGACAAGATTTTTGATACCACAGGAACCTAAAACATCCAGTTGCTGTCACAAAGTTGTCTGGTTGCATTTGATTTGTGCTTACATAGCGGACAGTCTAATCTAATTAAGTTGTTGCCAAGGTTTGTTCTTAGCCATATACAGTTAAACCCTGTTCAGCTGCACCCATTTGCTGACACCCATTGTCAGCCTTGGGTAATTTTGCTAATTCAAAGAAGACCTTTGTGAGAGGTCATTGTTTTCAGCAGAAATTACAGAAACATGGTCTCCCCACCCATCCCCCGCCTCCTGCCAAGATGCGTTCAGAAACTCATCTCTGAAGCTGAAAGTGCAATTTTCTGAAACTTCTGCAAATGCAGCTTCCAAATAGTCTGCTCATTAAGTTGATGAACGTTGGGTTGAAACTGCAAAAACTGCTTCAGGTTTTTAGGATCTTGCAGGATTGTGTGTGTTTTTTTTTAAATACTCTGTTAAAATGGGTAAAATATTTAAAATACACTGTATTAGAGTTACAAGAATGTAAACATGCCTTCCTTTATTTTGGTGTGAAACTTGCAAAGAAACAACTCTCTCAGGCTCTGGGTACCCTGATAAAATATTAAAAATACAACAACAGAAGGAAATACAATATAAAAATAGCAGCAGATCCCATAAAACCTAGCCCTTCGGCCCAGAGCACAACAAAATGTCTGCCCTTCAGCCTCCCCACAACCCTTCCACACCAAATACATAGCAGCCCAGCCGTATGCCCAGCCAGAAAGAACATCCCCTGGAGATCACTTGATTCAGGCTATTTCCGACCAAGTGAGGAGAACGGATCCAAAGTAGAGGGCCTTGCTCAGGAGAATACCCTACCAGCCGCTCCCTCTTATATAAAACAAGGAGATTCCAAGCCAAGCCATACTCTTCATCACACTTGTAGCAGTACCACGAGAGTCAGTGCTGTACTGTCTACTTCAAGTGTTCAAAAATCATGAGGCTAGCTTGAAAATCCTAAGATTTTTAACTATAAAAGATGCTTAATTCTTTATTTGCATTCCAGTATCTGAGCCTTTAAGGTGCACTTAGATCACGTTTGCAGGCTTTTCTTTCCTACCACAGTGGCTAGACGCTTACTGCCTTTTTTTTTTTTCTTCCATGAAAGCGGAGATTCTCATGTAAACACATGACTCCAGAAGTTGGGGTTTTAAGTAAAAACAGCAAATGTCACGAGACTCAATAATATCATGAGAGCTGGCAACACTCAGGTCTCAGGCAACGTAGGGCTTTTAAGGTCAAAATCAACACTTTCAACTCCGTTAGGAAACCTACAGGCAGCCAGTCAGAAGTCCAGGTCATGTGCTGACAGTGAAATACTCCACTTAACCAAGAGGCTGCTGCATTATGTACTCATTTCAGGTTCTGAACAGAGCTACAATACAGCATCTGCTTACACAATAGATTTGCTAGCTGAGTGTATCCTGAACTATTACTTGTAAACTGCATAAATTTGATCTGGAATCATTGGGAGATAAACATGGGTCCTACAGTGACATTTTACATTCTGTTTTTGGAATACAACCATACTTAATGTTATTTTTGTCTACTTTCCTTCTGATGTTTAATTAGCATTTTAATATAATACTGAATAATATGGCTATGATTACCAACCACTGCAGTCACAGCAAGACAGGAATATAGATTACAGTCAGCACAGCCTTTCAGATTATGTGCTGTAATGTGAGCATGTGGTAAATACATGTCTGTGCTGGAGTTCTTTGCCCTTGTTTCCTCTGGTAATATTGTGCCATGTTGTGTCAGGAATGCCTGGCCTGTTTTGCCTAAATTATCAGTACAGTGTGTCTCCATTTTAAAGGCAGTTCACACAGCCATGCGTATCTGAACTTGCCCTCCTCAGTCCTGGGAGGGTCATTAGCAGCACAACCCCAGGTGGTTTATTTTTTTCCAGTTTTAGCATTTTACTTCTGCCCTTTCATTTTCATCAGTAGTGGGATTCAGCCAACCCAAACCTTTCAGCACCAAAACACAGCCCACAGAACTCCTGTAGCTATAGATAAGTAATAGGCTTGTTATAATCACTGAAGCCAGCCATCAGAGGGGATACATCATTGCATGCATGCAGCCAGTGTTTTACACCACTGCTTCCTGCTTGGAAGCAGGAGAAGAACAGATATCCAGGAAAGCTGCTGTTCCAGAAGCAGCTACAGGAGAACTTCTATAGCTAAAAAGCTTTACCTCTTGTCCTCCCTCCTTTAAGGACCCTGCATTAAGGAGGTGGAGGACTGACGCTGACTTACAGGGCTAGGGAATCAGTTTGAGTAGTGGAGCACGGCAAAATACCAGAACATTCCTAATTTTTAGGGACATGTGATCACCTTAGCCTGGTAGCCACTTGAAAGAGGACAGGATCTGCTTTCCAGAACCCAATTGTCTGTTAGGAAGACTGGGGGGTGGGAGGGCATCTTTGATCTGCTGGCTCCTGATATGTGGTGGCAGGAACTAACTTTCTGCCCTCTGCAGCAGCTTCTCCCCTCACCTGCTCTTCTTTTTCCCCCATAGCTTGTCTGGGTTAGACCCAGCTATAGGGAGGATTACTTCAGGGCTGACATTGCCACTGCTGCCATGACTGACATCTGCAGTAGTGAGCAGGGATCATCCTTTAGCATCAAGAGGGTGGCTCCTAAGCAAATTCCTGTGGTTGATGGGTTGAGAAAAGGATGGAAAGGTATCGGTGGGCCTGGTTCCTCCTCCTCCTATGTCGTTGTACAAGGTTATGAGAAATCAGGTTTACAGCCTGACAAAACTATTCCAGTTCTTCTGTGAGCATGCAGAGTGACCTGGCTGATGATTTATCTGTTTAATTATTTTATAATTTAATCATGTCAACTCAGAAGCTCATCATGAGCCTTTTTCACAACTAGAAATAAACATCCCACTAATAACTGTAGCTGTTCTTCCCTTCTAGACACAATTATCAAGCAGAGTGAAATATTATTTAAGAAAAGGTCCAGATCCATGCTCTTGGAAGCACTACTCAGCCGAAGAAGAGTTTAGCGATAGAAAGGAGTCTGTCTGTTCTCTTGGAGAACTGGAGCCCATAGTCTGCTACAGTTACCTTGGAGTATCCACTGAAGGTATTGGAGCTCTTTTCACCTTACACAGAGGTACGAGAGAACAATCTGGCTCAGAGATATTTTCCCAAAATAAATGAACTGAAAAATAGACAAAACAATATTCCTACCTCCAAAAGCCGGCCTCATGGTGAAATCATGATCATCGACTCTCAGAAGCTGTTCGGTTTTTCCTTTCCGAGTTTTGGTCATATCATGATTCTTCTTATAGATGTGGCTGTAAAAGATTAACAAAAGGGCTGCCTGTCACTGAAGATCTGTAATCACTGTACCCGAAGTGACTCTAAAAGATGACATCTTAGTGGATGAGTTATTTTGTCTCACTGGTTTCCATGCTATGTTTAGGAGTTGCAGTATGAATGGTAGTTTTGACTGGGCAGCTCCCCACTGCCAGAATTACCATGAGAGCAGGAGGGCTTCTGGGCATGGTGGCAGGTGAGGCAGCATGGAGGAGACCAGGAAGACTTGCTGCAGCTACTATCATGGAATTACCATGCATACAGTCCACAGCCATATTTTTAATGTCCATTTCTAAGTCTAACAAGGTTTTCTCAGCTGCCAGCCCTACAACTTCAGCATGGTCTCTGAGAATCAGGCTGTGCTCTTTCTACTTCAGATACGATTACTGCCAAAAGGATTCTAGAATGAGAGTGTAGCAGGTAATTTTGCTGAGGATGCTCAAGGTAGACTAGGAAGCACTTGCTTTTCTGCTGCTACATTGTTTCTTTTGTGCTGACTATAGTAAAAATAGGGTTTGATCCAAAAACTAAACTGATGTGACCTGGACTTCAAACAGGTCTGCCCATTATCAAGGTGAGTGAGGTAATATCTTTTATTGGATCACCTTCTGTTGGTGAAAGAGACAAGCTTTCAAGCTACCCCTGACCTGAAGAAGAGCTTTGTGTAACTTAAAACCTTGTCTTTCTCACCAACAGAATTTGGTTCAATAGAAGATATTACTTTGTCTCGCTAATATCCTAGAACCGACATGGCTACAACAAAACTTCATACAGTAGCAAGGTGATATTATTGTAGATTCACTTTTGTCTGACTATATTTATGCACTGTCATATGATGCTCTCAGTCCACTGCACCAATGGGAGCTGTGCATGTGGACTGGGGGGAGCTTGTTTCCCATAAACCTTTGTAATGTATAACCAAGTAGTAATAAAATCACTCCATTCCCTCCAGGGCATTAGTATTGCATTGTTCTCTCTCTACATGAAGTCTACCTTGATTCTTAGTCCTCCATTGCCCTGTACAGCAAGTGAGAAAATGAATTCATTTTTCATTCAGATATAATGGAATATACCACAAACTAGAACCACAGTAAGGAGATAGCAACAAGCCCCTGAATAAAGGGTGAAAAAAATTAACCAACCGGCATACGCTGGGAATTCAATTATAGTCCTGTCAGCTAACTGTCCCATGCACCTCTAAGAGGAAATCTGATTCTGCAATCACAACAATTCCACATCAATATAGGAGGAAGGATTAGAATAATTAAGAACCCTGAACCCCTTTGCCCTGAAAGTCAGACTTTACAAGATTTAAATACTGCTGCAATTAATGATCAGAGAGTTACTAAGAAAATAAAAGGGGTAAGGCAGGACAGTTAAATCCATTTGTTTGGGGGGGTCACTGGTTGGTAGAGGCAGAACTCGAGTGGAGGAATTGGAATTCTATGTTGGCAATAGCGAATGCAAGAAAAAAAAGACACCAAATGAGGTTGAGAAGTTTCCAACAAAAACCGAGCTTAAAAATAAACATATGAATACTCCACTGAAATCAGTAAAAAGAAAAGGAGGACTTGTGGCACCTTAGAGACTAACAAATGTATTTGAGCATAAGCTTTCATGCTTTCATGAAGTGAGCTGTAGCTCACGAAAGCTTATGGTCAAATAAATTTGTTAGTTTCTAAGGTGCCACAAGTCCTCCTTTTCTTTTTGCGAATACAGACTAACACGGCTGCTACTTTGAAACCTGAAATTAGTAAGAATCAGGTCTATGGGTAAAAGTGTTTCTCGACATGTGTGTTAAATACTGGTGTCATCTGTTTGCATATAAAGTTAATTAGGGCATGATGATGACCAGGTGGAAACACTGGACAATTGTCTGTGCTCAGTTACAGATGTGCACAACTCCATGTTGCTCTTATTAAAATCAGCTACTCTACTACAGGGTACCAAATGTTGCACCTATTTTGAGAAAGGCTGTAGGGCTGATCTAGGGAATTATAAACCAGTATAAGCCAGTATACTTCATTGGGGGTATATTGGTTGAAATAATAATTATAAACAGAACTATTAAACAGTTAGATGAACATGATATGATAGAGCCAAACCAGCATGGCTTCTGTAAAAGAAAAGGGTGTCTCTCCAATATGTTAAAGTTCTTTAAGTGTGTCAACAAAATAGTAAATTAAAGAGAATAGCTAATAAAATTGATTTGGGTTTTCAAAAAGCCATTGACAAAGTCTCTCACCAAGGGGGTGTAATAAGGAAATTAAGTAATCATAGGATGAAGTGTAAAATACCATTATGGATTGGAAACTAGCTAAGAGGCAGAAACAAAGCAGGAATAAATGATGGATTTTTACCATGACGAAAGGCCAGCAATAGGGTGGCCCAAGATCTGTACCAGGACCAGTGTTATATAACACCTTTATTAATGACTTGGAGAAAAGGTGAACAGAGAGGTGGCAAAAGTTGTAGTTGACTTGAAATTATTAAATTACTCATGATTAAAGAATTTGGCCCTTTTTGGAGAATTGCCACACATCTAAAAGGAGCATAATATGAAAATATTAGGCCTGTATATAAATCAGTGGTAGAGCCTCACTAGGGATATTGTGTTAATTGCTGATGACCCCATCACAAAAAGGGGATAGCAAAATCAGAGATGGACAGCAAGAATGATTAAGGACATGAAAAACTCTCATATCAAGCAAGACTGTGAAAGGAGGTAGATAAGAGGATACATGATAAAAGTATACAAAAAATAAATGCTTTAGAGAAAGTAGATTGGGAACACTTAGCCTCATAACACAAGGACAAGCTACCATTGAGGCTAAGAGCTTAGCAAGATTCAAAAAAGGATTTGACATTTATATGAACAAGAAGAATATCCAGAGTTCTAACAAACAGGAGTTTTGATAGGACTATAAAGCCAAACAGTAACTGTAGGGGTTAGGAGGAAACTTTCCCTGGAGGAACGTTACCTCATAACTGTCTGCTTTAGGGTTTATTGAACTTTCCTCTGTGTAAGCCACTGTTGGAGATAAGATACTTGACTAGATGGACCACAGTTCTGATCCAGTAAGGCAATTCCTGTGATCCTCAGGTACTGCACACTGGGAAGAAGAATCATAACAATTCATACACAGTACTAATTCTGATTAAATCTGATTCTGATTTAACCGCTCAGGAGAAAGACCTGAGCGTCACTGTAGAACTGCTCAATGAAAACCTTCTGCTCAAAAGATACGAGTAATCGAAGTAGAATGTTATGGACAATACTGAAGATATTATAATGCCACCACCTAAATAAATGATACACCCTCACCTGGAATACTATATTTAATTCTGGACACTCCAGCTCACACAGACAAAGCAGAAATAGGTGGGTCCAGATATACACAACCAAAATGATTAGAGGCATAGAAAGACTCCCAACATGAGGACAGATTGAAAAAACTGACACCATTTACTTTAGTGAGGAGATGAGAAAGAAGGGACATGGCAGAGTTATAGAAAACAAAGAATACTAGTGAGAAAATCAGCTGGATGCTCTCTATTTACATTTCTCAAAATATTTAAAACAAGGAGGTACTGAATGATATTAAAAGAAAGACAACAAATTTAAAACTGACAAAAGGATTTTTAAAAAAACCCACAAACACAGCACCCATGGAACTCAGATGCAAGTATTTTAGGGCCAGAAGGGACTGTTGTGATTATATTGTCTGATTGCCTGCATTATGCAGACCATAGGATTTCACCAAGTGGTTCCTGCATCAAGCCCCTAACTTCTGGTTGAGCTGAGGAATAAATTCAGTGTTTGCTCATAATTGTTCTTGGCTTCAGGAAGTGGCCCTTTTAAAGTGCCAAATTTTATTTGTTTATTTTATATATATATATAACTATAACTGGTCAGAATTATATTCTTATTAGGACAAGAAACACTGAGACCAAGAGCTTAGAGGGATTAAAAACAAAAAAAATGAAACAAGCAAAAATAAAAAAGGGGTTTACATTTATATGGATAATAAGAATTTTCAAGAGCTACATTGGATGAGATTTTAAAAAATTAGAAACATAAGCCCTCAAACTCCAAGGCATAAGCCAATCACTGATAGGGTAAAAAAAATTCTCTTTATAGGCAGTATAGTTCATAATTGTCTATTATTGGTTTTCTTGCACCTTCTTCTACAGCATCTCATGTTGACAACTGTCATGACAGGATATCGGTCTAAATGGACTACTAATCTGATGCAGTATAGCACTGCCTATTACCTATTTCTTAACATGATTCTGTTGAATATGATTTTAGTTTAATATGCTCAGTGAATACCTTCCTGGTCTCCAGTACAGTTTCTGAAAACCGCTAAATAAAGGCCCCATTACCTTTCCAGAGAAGGTAAAGAAAGCTGGAGAAGACAATACACTTTGTAAATCCAATACAAAAGAAATACGAAGAGCTTGTCTTCACTACTGGAGTAAGTCGACCACAATTACGCTACTCCAGCTATGTGAATAACGTAGCTTAGGTCGACTTATCCCGGTGTCTTCACTGCACTGCATCAATGGGAGATGCTCTCCCATTGACTTACCTTAATCTTCTCGGGGAGCTGGAGCACAAGGGTCGACCAAAGAATGCTCTGCCATCGATTTAGCAGATCTTCACTAGACCCACTAAATCAACCCCTGCTGCATTGATTGCAGCAGCATCAATCTCCCAGTAGTGCAGACCAGCAATCCTAAAATCAGTGCCTCCTATTTTTCTATATAACAAAGTGCACCACAATTACAGATGTACAGCAGAAGCTAAATGCAAAATGGAGCAGAATGTACTAAAAAAAATACATGGCTATCTGTCATACCTACGAACTATCTTGGATTGGCATTCAAAATTTAATATCTCCTTTACTATGTGTATATGTCTTTTGCAGTGCTGGGTCTATATACAGATGCATATATACCATGTGTGATTTTCTTTTTTATACACACATTACGGACACTCGATGAGATCGCTGGCCTTGTTATGTCACTTCTGTTCCCTTCTGGCAATGCCAAGTTAATTTAAACTTCCCTAAATACGGGCAGCTGAGCATTCCCTGTTAGAGGAATCTCTGGGCAGCTCTAATACACCCCTCAGAGCTTCCCAGTCTAGGGGACATGTTGGGGGTTGTTGCTGAAGTGCCACTGAGAATTCTATAATTAATGTGAGTGACCAATTCAATGCCCTGCTGCCTCTAGCATCCCAGAGGATAGCCAGACATCTTTGTCCCTACCATCAAGTGTGATGAGTACTGCTGCAGCCCACCTGAGAATTCAGCCCCTTAAGAGATGGGAGCAATTTTATTTTCAGAATATGTGGGAAATTGTATCAATTCCCTGGTAGCTGACAGAAACAAATCCAAAGGCAGCTCATGGGCATTGACGTTCACTAGTGTAAATAAAAATGAATTTCACACTGCTCACTATCACATGTTCTACACATGCTGTATCAGCTGGTGTCTGTGGCCCTTAGCTTTAATTTTTGCAAGATTTTTTTTGAATCATGAATCTTCAGGTGGGAAGAGGATGTGGGCTAATATTTTGTTATCAGTGCTGTTGCTCAAGTTTTTAGTCTGCTTTGCAGATAAAGTAGAATTTGGTTTGTTCTTGGTATTGTGTAATACCTATTGTGATGTCTTGCTTAGGACACCCAGAATTGAGAGTCCCTGTGTTTCTGCTCTGCCTTAGCATGAGTGAACTTTTCTGCTGCTAAGCTGTGTGTCAGTTCAAACATTGCCTTGAAGGTAACAATCAGTAAACTCCAATTCCCAAGTTCCCCAGGGACATCTCCCTGCAGAGTCCAGTCCCTCTCACTGGGCACTCATGGAAGTTATTAAGTTAGCTGCCTCCTCCTTAAGAGGTGGCACACATCAGCCTGTTAGGGTAGCTGAAGACTCACACTCCACTTTAATTCACAGCACTGAGATGATTTTGTAATAAAACAAGAATAAGTTTATTAACAAAGAACAGAGATTTAAGATGTACACAGCAAGAGAAAAGAGACTGGGATGGTTACAAACAAAACTTTCTTGGGACCAAACTTCATCTTAGCAAGTTACAATTTTTGCTTAAGCAGTTTTCTTACTTATATCAAGTTACCAGTATCCCTCACCCTGCAGGTGAGGGGATCCAGCTTTCACAGGCTCACAATTCTCTATGTCCCCTAAGTGATGGATGACAAAAAGGCTTCTGCTTATGTTTCCCAAAACTCACTGTTTTGTCCCCAGAGTCAGGATGGCCTCCTGCTGGTCTTCCCTTCCTGTTGACTTCCTGCCACCCGGCTGATCTGTATGTAAATGAGGCTTTTGTTGTTTTGATTCCAAAATGCACTGGAGACACTTAGATAGCTGCCTTCCCTTCTATCTGGGAGAAAACCTGTTTCTCCCTTTGTTTGGTCACAGACTTTAAAGCATAATCTTAGTTAGTATCCATAATTCTTAATATAGTGTTTATATGTACATTTCACAATGATATTAATCACCAGCTTTCATAAAAGACCTCACTCAATGTCCTTTTATAGTACAGTAATATTGTATACAATCAGTTGAATCAATTGCTTATTCTTTGGGGTTTACACCCCTTGTTCTCCCCCTGGGATACCTGGTCCCTAATCGTCACACCAATCATGCAAACTATCAGTAAATCAAACCTCATTCACTATGGTCCTGACCCTGCATTCCTTATCCACCCAATACTCATCGGACCTTAAATCAATAGCAAAAACAATGACAATTATAGTGTTAAATAAAGTTCACACAAGAATGCTTTGTCTGCAGAGTGACTTTCTTTTGGTATGGGTGTTACACCAGGCAACAAAGTTCACATTTTATTTTCATGCTTTACGAATGATTTTGCATATCCCACTCTTAGCTTCACTTCACTCTCTGCCACGTATGTGTTATGAGGTTATCTTTGGCTTGTGAGAGCAAAAAGTATATTGCACACTGTCCATCATTACGATGAAATCAATGGGAGCTGCATCTGTATAAGTGAGAGCAGAACTGGGCCAGTATGTTTGAGTGCAAAGATACAGCACAGTGGCTACACTCAGCCTTCAGCACTAGAAAAGCCTTTTGGCCACTGATCATGGCAGAAAGCCACAGAACTAAACGTGTGCTTGGAGCTTTACAAGCTCTTCTGGAGGAAAGATCCCAGCCCTGGAAAACTTACAATCTATATAGACAATTATACAGAAAAAGGATGGTAGGAAGGAATAGGGCTTAGACATTACTGACTGGCACTGACTTGTCATTTCACCTCCCAATTTCCAATGATATGACCCAAATGGGGGAATAATGATATAAATATAATTCAGAACTTGGTTCCTTTGATGCCACAGCCATTCACCAGTATTAGTCTGTGCTCTCAACACATCCTGTGTAAAGTGCTGTGAGATCTAGGGATTCAAAGTTCTGTAAATGGTAAATTATACTATTATGTAAAATACAAGCATTTGTGCAAAAGAAATAGTCACTATGTTAATCACACCAGATAATAAATGTTATGATCTGAACTGTACTTGGGTTCAAGGAGGAATCAACCATTCAAACTGTGGTTCTGTTGACATCGTGGCCAACTGCATGTGTCTGTCTCTCTCTGTCCATTGGGTTTCTTGTTTTTAAATTGCTATTTTCTCCTGGGGCAATGCTGTTTTGTAGTTGTAAGATGTTTTGTGATACACCATCTATATGACAAGACAACTGGCTCTGTCAATCTGTTTCTCTCCTTCTGTCCCTCCACTCCCACGAACATGATACAGTTCTGTGATGACCTAGAATCCTATTTTCGACGTCTCTGACTCAAGGAATATTTCCAACACACCTCTGAACAACATACTAACCCACAGAGACCTTCCTACCAACACTACAAAAAGAAGGATTCTGGGTGGACTCCTCCTGAAGGTTGAAACAACAGACTAGACTTCTACATAGAGTGCTTCCGCCAACGTGCATGGGCTGAAATTGTGGAAAAGCAGCATCACTTGCCCCATAACAGAACACAATACCATCCACAGCCTCAGAAACAACTCTGACAACATAATCAAAAAGACTGACAAAGAAGGTGCTGTCGTCATCATGAATAGATCGGAATATGAACAAGAGGCTGCTAGGCAGCTCTCCAACACCACTTTCTACAAGCCATTACCCTCTGATCCCACTGAGGGTTACCAAAAGAAACTACAGCATTTGCTCAAGAAACTCCCTGAAAAAGCACAAGAACAAATCCGCACAGACATACCCCTGGAACCCCAACCTGGGATATTCTATCTGCTACCCAAGATCCATAAACCTGGAAATCCTGGGCGCCCCATCATCTCAGGCATTGGCACCCTGACAGCAGGATTCTCTGGCTATGTAGACTCCCTCCTCACGCCCTACGCTACCAACACTCCCAGCTATCTTCGAGACACCACTGACTTCCTGAGGAAACTACAATCCATTGGTGATCTTCCTGAAAACACCATCTTGGCCACTATGGATGTAGAAGCCCTCTACACCCACATTCCACACAAAGATGGACTACAAGCCATCAGGAACACTATCCCCGATAATGTCACGGCAAACCTGGTGGCTGAACTTTGAGACTTTGTCCTCATCCATAATTATTTCACATTTGGGGACAATGTATACCTTCAAATCAGCGGCACTGGTATGGGTACCCGCATGGCCCCACAGTATGCCAACATTTTTATGGCTCATTTAGAACAACGCTTCCTCAGCTCTCGTCCCCTAATGCCCCTACTCGTGCTACACTGATGACATCTTCATCATCTGGACCCATGGAAAAGAAGACCTTGAGGAATTCCACCATGATTTCAACAATTTCCATCCCACCATCAACCTCAGCCTGGACCAGTCCACACAAGAGATCCACTTCCTGGACACTACGGTGCTAATAAGCGATGGTCACATAACCACCACCCTATGCCAGAAACCTACTGACCGCTATTCCTACCTACATGCCTCCAGCTTTCATCCAGACTACACGACACGATCCATTGTCTACAGCCAAGCTCTACGATACAACCGCATTTGCTCCAACCCCTCAGACAGAGACAAACACCTACAAGATCTCTATCAAGCATTCTTACAACTACAATATCCACCTTCTGAAGTGAAGAAACAGATTGACAGAGCCAGAAGAGTACCCAGAAGTTACCTACTACAGGACAGGCCTAGCAAAGAAAATAACAGAATGCCACTAGCCATCACCTTCAGCCCTCAACTAAAACCTCTCCAATGCATCATCAAGGATCTACAACCTATCCTGAAGGACGACCCATCACTCTCACAGATCTTAGGAGACAGGCCAGTCCTTGCTTACAGATGGCCCCCCAACCTGAAGCAAATACTCACCAGCCACCACACAACAGAACCACTAACCCAGGAACCTATCCTTGCAACAAAACCCGTTGCCAACTGTGTCCATATATCTATTCAGGGGACACCATCATAGGGCCTAATCACATCAGCCACACTATCAGAGGCTCGTTCACCTGCACATCTACCAATGTGATATATGCCATCATGTGCCAGCAATGCCCCTCTGCCAAGTACATTGGCCAAACTGGACAGTCTCTACGTAAAAGAATAAATGGACACAAATCAGACGTCAAGAATTATAACATTCAAAAACCAGTCGGAGAACACTTCAATCTCTTTGGTCACTTGATTACAGACCTAAAAGTTGCAAATCTTCAACAAAAAAACTTCAGAAACAGACTCCAACGAGAGACTGCTGAATTGGAATTAATTTGCAAACTGGATACGATTAACTTAGGCTTGAATAAAGACTGGGAGTGGATGGATCATTACACAAATTAAAACTATTGCCCCATGTTTATTCCCCCCACCCGACTGTTCCTCAGATGTTCTTGTTAACTGTTGGAAATGGCCCACCTTGATTATCACTACAAAAGGTCCCCCCCCCCCCGCTCTCCTGCTGGTAATAGCTCACCTTAAGTGATCACTCTTGTTACAGTGTGTATGGTAACACCCATTGTTTTATGTTCTCTATGTATATAAATCTCCCCACTGTATTTTCCACTGAATGCATCCAGTGAAGTGAGCTGCAGCTCACGAAAGCTTATGCTCAAATAAATTGGTTAGTCTCTAAGGTGCCACAAGTACTCCTTTTCTTTTTGCGAATACAGACTAACACGGCTGCTACTCTGAAACCCATCTATATGACCTTGTTGAACCCAAAGGAGAGCCACATGAAAACAGAGCATGGCATGTGGAGGCTTGTGTTGCAGCATGCTGATGATTTGTGGTTTATAGCCCTCCTATTTCCCTCAGTATCTACTGTACTATACTGATACCAAGCAGTAGTTAATACTTCAGTATCTAATGCACATTACTAATATTAGGTACTGTAACTAATTTGTCATGGATATTACCATAGTAAAATGAAACTCCAGGCTGATTAAACATAATTAAGGTGTACAATATTCACAATATTTTAACTTTTTAAATTAATCATTAGTAATCTCCTTTCCCACACAATTTAACTTTATTAATCTTCTGAGCAATTTGCTTTAAATGAGAATTTGGAATGTAATTTACTCTAGAAAAATGTAACAATAATAATAATCTCATTTTCACTTGAAGCTGGCCAGGCATTTCAAGCTAAGAACATCAATTTAGAAAGCCTTCCCAGCAATGTAAACTAATAGGTAATGATATTCAAAACTCACTAGTGGTTTTATGTACCTCACTTTTTGGCGCTTACTCGGAGCCTTCTGAAAATCAGGCCCCTTTTAGATGTTTCAAGTTGGGTACCCTAAATCCCTGGGCACGTCTGAAAATCTTGGCCAATTCTTTTCAACTAACAAAAGTTCAAATCAAACTCCATTCCATAGTGCTTTGTTTAAATTAATATCATATTCAGCATTTGGAAAAAAAAAGAAGAGAGAATCCATCCTTTTCCAGTTGTGGCTGTGGATGACTGTAATTGAGGGGTGAAAAGGAAAGCACAGGTAGAGAGGTAGACATACAGAATGTCACTGAATCACAATATTCCAGATGCAGAAATAGACATATAGGATTAAATTTCAGTGGACAGTTATATTGATTGATAAATTGTTTATAAACAACGGCCCCTGCCCTATAATCACATATGTCTGTATTTTTACCCACCTATGTAGTCCCCTGGACCTCAAGGGCACTACTTAATGTGTATAAAGTAGGACTGTCAAGCAATTTAAAAAATTAATTGCTATTAATCGCATGATTAAAAAAATTAATCGTAATTAATTGCACTGTTAAACAGTAACAGAATACCATTTTTAAAATATTTTTGGATGTTTTCTACATTTTCAAACATATTGATTTCAATTACAACACAGAATACAAAGTGTACAGTGCTCACTTTATAATTTATTTTTGATTACAACTATTTGCTCTGTAAAAAACAAAAGAAATAGTATTTTTCAATTCACCTAATACAAGTACTGTAGTGCAATCTCTTTATCATGAAAGTTGAACTTACAAATGTAGAATTATGTACAAAAAATAACTGCATTCAAAAATAAAACAATGTGAAACTTTAGAACCTACAAGTTCACTTAGTCCTACTTCAGCCAATCGCTCAGACAAACAATTTTGGTTACAATTTGCAGGAGGTAATGCTGCCCACTTCTTGTTTCCAAAGTCACCTGAAAGTGAGAACAGGCGTTTGCATGGCACTGTTGCACCCAACGTCGCAAGATATTTACATGCCAGATGCACTAAACATTCATGTGTCTCTTCATGCTTCAACCACCATTCCAGAGGATATGCATCCATGCTGATGAGTTCTGCTCGATAACGATCCAAAGCAGTACGAACTGACACATGTTCATTTTCATCATCTGAGTCAGCTGCCACCAGCAGAAAATTGATTTTCTTTTTTGGTGGTTTGGGTTCTGTAGTTTCCGCATCAGAGTGTTGCTCTTTTAAGACTTCTGAAAGCATGCTCCACACCTCGTCCCTCTCAGATTTTGGAAGGCACTTCAGATTCTTAAACGTTGCGTCGAGTGCTGTAGCTATTTTTAGAAATCTCACATTGGTACCTTCTTTGCGTGTTGTCAAATCTGCTGTGAAAGTGTTCTTAAAATGAATATGTGCTGGGTCATCATCCAAGACTGCCATAACATGAAATATATGGCAGAATGCGGGTAAAACACAGAGCAGGAGACACGCAATTCTCCCCCAAGGAATGCAGTCACAAATTTAATTAACGCATTTTTTTAACAAGCATCATCAGTATGGAAGTATATCCTCTGGAATGGTGGCCTAAGCATGAAGGGGCATAGAATGTTTAGCATATCTGGCGCGTAAATACCTTGCAACACCGGCTACAAAAGTGCCATGCGAATGCTTGTTCTCACTTTTAGGTGACATTGTAAATAAGAAGCGGGTATTATCAATGGTAGCTGTGTTTTGAACAAATAAAGAGCTGTATAATGCTAAGTACTGTTAAAAATCAGGTCTTTGGTATCTCAAATTGGGCACCTAAAATTAGTGGATACTTTTGATTTTACGCTCCGTGCCTCAGTTTCCTATCTGTAAAACGGGGATAATATCACCCCCTCATCTCATAGGGATCTTGTGACGATAAATTCATTAATGTTTGTGAAACACTCAGATACTGAGCACCATATAAAACCCCATGAGGAAATTATTAATTTTGTCTTCAGAGCAGGGTCTGAATAGTATGCAATAAATAAGGCCTAATGCCAGATGTTGAACAATGAGGAGGGAAAATATTGATCCCAATCCATTCTGTGAACTGAATGAGGCAGAGGCCTTGTGAAAAAAAATTGCTTGTGATCATGTAGTTAAAGACTGTATCACAATGCATACTCACAAGGGAGCTGAATTGAAATTGCCCAAGAAACCTTAATTCAGGAATTTCCCAGTTTTTGAGTGCTTGACTTTGCAGCTCTAATAATATTGGTTTAATATTCTTTTAAAATAGTTGTGGCTTGTGTTGTGTAATTAAAATGATAGAAGAAGATATGTGCATAGAACACAGACAAGGTGCCCAGCTTCTATTCTTGGCTTTGCCACTGCTCTGCTTTTGCTTTAGGCAAATCATTTAGTCTCTTTGTGTATCAGTTTACCCATCTTTAATATTCATTATTCTGGGAACTGAGGAGGTCATTTAATATTAAAAAAGCTCTTTGAGACCCTTGAATATAACGCTCTAAAAAGTGATCAAACGAATTATGGAGCAGAAAGATTTTTGGGTTAATAGAGCCCAAACCAAAGGTCTTTGAAGCATGTAAAGACTCCCCTTAACGTACATAGCTTTTTATTGGGCACATATACTACACTCACTGGCGCCTTATCTAAGATGGAAAATGGAAAACTTTTAAATATAGACTCCAATAGTTGAAAATATTTTTCTTGCCTTATGTATTTATAGAAAAAGAAGCAAGAGAAATACAAAGCAGAATGCAGGAGGCAGTTACAAAAATAAAAGATGCCATTTATTTTTGTGTTTCTCTATAAGGAATAGCAATCTGACATTGAAACTGGGTTTCATTTGACTGCAGGCAAAAAAGACCAGCACCATGCAATTTTCAGCACAGGTTTGGTTTTAACACAAGACAACCAGAGTTTCGCAGTACAAAATAATCAGGAATGTTCAAGATACTGTTACTATTTAACTCTGTATAAAGTGAGCACTACAGAAATGTCTATAAATAAAAAGAAATGTGATTCTCATTTTCAGGTTTCTAAATAAACTGCATTTTACATACATTTAAATGAATGCATTAAGAAAGTTTATATGGATAAATTACAAGGACATAGTGGTCTATGCTAAGTAGTTTATGAATATAGTTTTGGTGGTTATTTAACACCTGTGGAGAAAGACATAAAAACTGTTCCTTATACTTTTGAAATATAATGATTTATCCTTTCATTGGCTAACACATTGTTTGTTATACATCATTAATTCACATTAAACCAAGTAATATCTATTGTCCTCTACAATGCATAATCCATGTATTTAAGAAAAAAGTTGGACTAGTTCTTGAATTCTCTACTATTACAACTTCGCCAAAGTCAATGGGGTTGGTAATACTTTATTTTAATAAATGTCAAGAATAATTTGCAAAGAGAGAAACCTACCAAGAACAACTTATTAACCAAGAGAGTGGCAGTACTTCTGAAAAGAGAAATGTTCAGACTGCAAAAATGTGTATGAGCAGTTTATGCTGCTTTGTAACTTTTCAAGGTAGGAGAGTTCAACCATATATGAAAGAATCCCATGCAAGTACTAGTGGTGAATCATTAGATTTTGCAAACATAATATTCTGAAAAAAAGCCCAGCATGCTTCAGATTTACATTCAGTAAGGACCAGATTCTTTTGAAGTCAGTGGCAAAGCATCCCTTTTGGTGTAAATGGTTTAGCATCAGGCCCTAGATGTCTAAACTAGAGAATAAATTTTATGTCACTAAAAACATGTGCTTGCATATTCTGCATTAAATATCAACAGAAATATTAGCCAATACTAGCCTCTCTGCTTCTGCTTCTTTCATAATATATTTTCTGCAAAATGTCTACTGAATCTCAGCTAGGGTGACCAAACGTCCCGATAAAATCGGGACTGTCCCGATTTTTGGTTCTTTGTCCTGAGTCCCGACGGATGCACGGTCGGCACACCATTTGTCCTGATATTGCGGCTTTGGCCGCTCTGGCCGTTTTTTTTGTTTTTTTGTTTTTTGCTTCCCCCAGGTGTCACAATATTTTGTCCGTTTCATCTGGTCACCCTAATCTCAGCACTTTCTGTGGATAAAAAGGTGTGTTCACAGTGCCATGCTAAACAATACAAAATGACTAAAAAGATGACTCTTTACAGTCAGAGTGATTCCATTTAATAAGATGGATTAACCCAACTTTATTTTCAAGCTCTTGGCCTAGCAAACAATCTTATAAGATATGATTGTCATTGGATGACATAACTCTATACAAAAAAGGATAATATACTCTGGACTGCTTGACAGGTTTGGAAGCTTATCTTTTCTAATGTAAACCTCTCCTCACCCCCAGTCTCAGTAATATTAAATCTAACAAACTTCGCTAAGACCTTTATAACTCTTTGGTGCACACCTGCCTTATTAATACTATGAAAAGTTATATTAAAGTTCCCACATAATTTTCCAAAATGTATCTGCAGAATAACTTTACAAAGCCTATACAGTACATACTCCTGTGCAGTAAAGATACCATTCACACTAACTAAAACCCCACAAATTGCCATGAGAAAATGAAATGTATTTTCAGGTGGATTTGCATAATAGAGACGTTTAAATAAACAACCACAGGAAAAGAGAAGGCACTTGGAAAGATTTATTTAAAATAAAGCCTTTTGTTATTGCTGGGAGGATATTTAAAATTGAATTTGCTGAACGCTTGTTCTGCATCTACCTTCAGTTCTTACTGTTTCTACAGTATTGTGTGTGCATGTCTGAGACTGTGTTCACTAAAATACAATCAATGGCCAGGTTACCAATGACAGCTGCTAGAAACATGACCAATTAAAGTTAAATCTGAAAATAGCAGTAAAGATTGTATAAGGTTATTCAGAAGCCATAGAAGCTATTCACATATACAATTAAAATAGGCAAATTTTATGTATACATCTATCACTACATATACAGTATTAATTTCACTCGTGTATATGTAGCGAGAGCAAGAGAGTTATATATTTTACGGTTCCTTACCTTGCCTTCTGCACCTCCAGCTGACCTGTCCACCTCTTCCTCCTGTGCTTTCTGCTCTCCACAAGAAGGACAAAGCAAAAGAATAATAAAATGAGTTTTGCAAAATAAGGCATTTTGTGGGAAATTGTGATGAGACACTCTACACTCCAATAGCCTCCTGCAGTAGAAATCCACCCTAGTTTAAACATTGAATCAGCTATAATTCCAGGGTCCTGTGTTTCTAAGAGTGATCATGGTTAAAAATACTGCTTTTCTGATTTAATAATTTAAAGTGGCTTTTGAGGGCTTCTCACTCGAAGCTCATCCTTCATCACTGCTTAGTGATTGGCTATTACTCAAGAAGAAGTTTCTCCTGGCAAATAACATTTCCACTCGGTCCTAAAGGAGATATTTGCTAAAATTCATTATATAAAAAGACTGCAATTCCACGCCAGCTTTTTGTTCAAGCCGCTAATCTCAGAACTGTACTATCCTTCTGTCAGACTGTATAAAACCATGCTGTCTCTTTTCATTAGGGATCCCAGATTTTTTATCTCTATAATATGCATTTTTAACAAGGCGGTGCCAGTTTGCTTTGTGTTTAAGATCAGTACTCTTTGCATTGATGTACATATTTTAGTATAGTTTTAGGAAATTTGATTTTTTTTCTAGATCAGTTAGCAGTTAGTCAGCTGTGTAGTATAACTTGTACCAGCATACTGTTTTTGTGATATCAAATTTTTGTTAAAAGCCTATAATTCTTCCAAAAAAATTGGTTTCCCCCAGAGGTTAACAGCATTAAAGTGGTTATTTGTTTTGAATATTAGGATTTCTCTAATGATGAAATTTTTAAAAATTAAAATTAAATAAAATATGGTTTGATTTTAGGACACTCAGTAACTAAATCTTCTATGGTTCCAATCCTTCAAATACAAAAGTATGCAAGAAACTAATGTGAGTAGTGGGTTGCAGGACTGAGACCTTAATCTGTTAAAACCATTTGAGATTAGCATGAAAAGACATTACAGCAGCTGCTTTTTAATCACAAGGAAGAGGATGTTTTCAGGTGTCATTCTGAAGTTTGTTTATTTACTAAACAGTAAAGACTGGGGAATTCAATATTACACCTTGTCTTGACAGATGAAGAGGAAAGGATCACAAAACTAAAATGTAATGGTAATTTAGGTACAAGTGATCATGACTTGATAACATTTATAATGTACCAAGAGAATAAAACCCAGACCAGCGTGGTGGGTGGGCGGGCAAGTGTGGGTTTGTGTGTGTTGTATTATGGCCCTGTGGATTAAAAAAAATCAACCTGTTTTAGTGGGGAAATGAAGGCAACCATAAATAATAATATGTATATAACAAATGGAAGAAATGAAAAGTTGACAGTAATAAATATAAATCAGAAACTAGGAATTATAGAAAATTGATAAGGGAAGCAAAGAGACAAGGAAAAATGTATGGCTAGCAGAGTTAAAAATAATAAGGATTTGTTTTGTTTTTTCTTTTGTTTTAAGTATATTAGGAACAAAAAAACCCCCTAACAATTATATTGGACCATTACTAGATGGAAATGACAGAATTGTCAATAATAATGCAGAAATAAATATTTCTGTCCTGTATTTGGGAAAAAACAGATGATGTAGTCATATTTTATGATAACACTCTTTCTATTCCACTAGTGTCATGGGAAGATGTTAAACAGTAGCTATTAATGTTAAATATTTTTAAATCAGGAATTCCAGATAACTTGCAACCGCATTTTTTAAAAGAGCTGGCTAAGGAGCAAGATAATCCTGGGAAAAATAATGGAATGGCTGATTCAGGACTCAATTAATAAAGGAGGGTAATATAATTAATGCCAATAAATATGGATTTATGGAAAGTAAATTCTGTTAAACTAACAGTAACTTTCTTGATGAGATTACAAATCTGACTGATAAAGGCAATAGTGTTGATGTAATATATCTACACTTCTGCAAGGTATTTGACTTGGCACCACATGACATTTTGATTAAAAAACTAGAAAGATATAAAATTAGCACGGCACACATTAAATAGATTAAAAGCTGGCTAACTGACAGGTCTCAAAAAAAAGTAAACAGGGAATTATCTTTGAACAGATGTGTTTCCAGTGAGGTTCCGCAGAGACTGGAGTTTTTCATACACTACTGAAAATTTTTATTAATGACCTCAAAGAAAACAAAATTATCACTAATACAGTTTGCCGTTGTCACTGATACAGAGTGATCTGGATCGCTTGGTAAACTGGGCGCAAGCAAACAATGTGTGTTTTAATGCGGCTAAATGTAAATACATACATCTAGGAACAAAGAATGTAGGCTATACTTACACAATGTGGGACTCTGTCTTGAGAAGCAGTGACTCTGAAAAAGATTTGAGGGTTCTGGGGGATAGTCAGCCGAACATGAGCTCCCAGTGTGATGCTGTGGACAAAAGGGTTAATGCAATCTCATCCACCAGCCGAACATGAGCTCCCAGTGTGATGCTGTGGACAAAAGGGCTAATGAAATCTCATCCACCAGCCCTGAGCCCCCTCCCAGAGCCAACATCCCAAACCCCTTCCTGCACCCCAGCCCTGAGCCCCCTCCTGGAGCCAGCACCCCATACTCCCTTCTGCACCCTGAACACCCTCCTGCATGCCAAGCCCCAGCCCTAACCCCCCTCCCAGAGCCAGCACCCCATACCCCCTCCTGTACCCCAAACCCCTGCCCCAACCCTGACTCCCCTCCTAGAGCCCACACCCTGCACCTCCTTCTGCACCCCAACACTGTGCCCCAGCCCAGAGCCCCCTCCTGCACCCCAACCCCCTGCCCCAGGCTCAGTCCAGAGCCCCCTCCCACACTGCGAACCCCTCGGCCCCAGCCCAGAGCCTGCACCCCCTCCCAAACCCCAACCCGCTACCCCAGCCCTGTGAAAGTGAGTGAAGGTGGGGGAGAGCGAGCAACGGAGGGAGGAATGGAGTGAGTGGGGTGGGGCTTTGGTGAAGGGGCGGGGCAGCTCCTGCGTTGCCCTTAGATTCAAAATGCAATTTTGGGCGTAAAGAGGTTGGAGACCACTGCTCTAGCCTGTTCACAATTTCCCTCACTAACATCATGCAGGAAACCTGCATCAGAGCCATACTTTCCCTGTGACCTGGTCATGATATTAACCTGACTAAACATAGTTGAAATATCATTACCAATCAAGACATCAACAGGAAATAAATCTAACACCAACCACTATATCACCTTCAAAACTTTTCCACTCAAGGGGATTGTGGACAAAAGCGCTTTTACAGAAAGAGCCAATATGTTCACACTCTGATTTGGCAAGAAATCTCCCTCTCTGACCAATTCCCTTTTACCTAAAGTAATATCAGAGGCTGAATCTCACCATCAAGTACACACAATTCCATTGACCTTTGCATTCTTTATGAATTCCTCACTACCAGTCAACATCTCAGTCCTAATATAATTTGAGAGGTAGGATGCTTTCCTCTTCCACCACTTATTCTGGAATTAAAGTGGCAGCATTAACACCTGCAAGGTTAGTATTTGTACTCAAGGTGGCAGTGTTGGAGCTTATATGAGTAGCCTTTGTAATCAAAGTGACAGCATTAGAATTTATTATGGTGTTTGTTGGTGCAGGTTGTGGAGTGTTTTTAAGCTTTGGGCAATTTGATTTTATATGGCATGGGGTTCCAGACTGATGACAGACCACCTGTTTCCCCTTCAGGTGAGAGGATTTATGTTCCGGGCTCCCATGAGCTTTTCTAATAAAGTTGGGGTTAGATTAATTCTTAAACACTTCATCCCTTTTAAACTGGGGTGCAAAGGGATTACCTTTCTCCTGGGGCTTACACCCTTCATGAGCTCTGTTTTCTATGAATTCATCAGTGATTTCTGCTGCCTGTAAGACTGAGGCTATGTCTACACTACAGACCTTACAGCAGCACAGCTGTACCGCTGCAGCTATGCCACTGTAAAGTCTCCCCTGTAACAGCAGTATGCTGATGGGAGTCTCCCATAGGCATAATTAAACCACACCCCCAATGAGTAGCGGTAGCCATGTTGGCAGGAGAGTGTCTCCCACTTACATAGCGCTGTCCACACTGGCATTTTTATCAGCGAAACTTATGTCAGTCAGGGGTATGTTTTTTACACACGCTTGACCAACAAAAGTGCTAGCGTAGACAGCCTGAATCAGGCTTCCTATCGCATATTGCAGGTCTGATTTCTTCAGGAGCCATTTTAGCACACACTCAAGAGTAATTAAATCTAGCAGTTTATCAAAGTCACAGTAAGTGTTTTTCCCCTTTAACCCACTTTTTAACATAAACCAAGAAATTTATGAGTACACTCTACATAAGTAACATTACCAGAAATTCTTAGATCTCTGAATTTTAGCCTATAAGACTCAGTGGTAACCTTAACCTATTCAATATTGTTTCTTTAAAAACTTTACATAAACAAAAGCCTCCTCTACCCCCATTTCATTAAATACCTCTCTGGCCTTTCCAGTCAGTTTAACAGGACAGGCATCACCTGGTCTTCATGAATTTTGTTAATAAGAAAGGTGATGCTCAAAGGTAGATGAAAATACTTCAATACATTCAGTCTTTATGAATTGGGCAGACTTTATGTCAGTCTCTGTTATTGAGAGAAGATGGAATTTCAGGCTGTGGCTGCTGTTTCTCCTGCCTGTCTAGGACTCAGAGCTGCAGTTTATGAGCACCTTTCTCAGTCTCCAGGTGTTCCATTCACATTTAGTGAACTTCCTTTTCAATTTCAGCCTCTGCTCGGTGTCCCTGGTACACGCTGTCCTCTGCATCCTCAGCTTTCTCCTTCATTCTAAATTCTGGCATTTTTTCTTCATGCTTACACTGTTGCCAGCATTTGCATTCTTTTGTTCCTATTCTGAGCAAATTGGTCATCTCCTGATCTGAGATGTCCCCTGTAAGGTCCATTATCTTATCTTCACATAATTTTTTTTTTAGTTTTTTGGTGTTCATAAAAAATTATGTGAAGATAAGACAATGGACCTTACATTGTGTTCATAGCTTCATAGGCTCGTGACTCATTCAAGGTCACACTAATCTTTAGCCTTTAAAACTCTCAATATTAAATTTAAGTCTTACATAGCGTGGGGTTCTGAACCAAAGCCCAATTGACCTGTGATGATGTGTATCCTGCCCAATACTTCGCCAAATGTCACGTTGCCTGGTATGTCACAGCTAAGGATGCCAAATTCAGGACAGACTGTAAGAAACAAGGCAGAAACACCCCAAAACTGGTAATTTATTCTATCATAAGATAAGTAACAAAAGTGAACTCGTGTATCACTGCACTAGTTCAGAGAGCCAAATAACAGTCCCCTAGGCACTCCAGCCCCCGATCACCAACCAGACAACCGGACTTGGTGATGAAAGGTTATTAAAACCAAAATTCACCACATTAGATTCTTCCAATCCCAAAGGGTCAGACATTCATCTCCAGGTCAACATGTACTTTCAGGATCACATCAAATACCAAGCTGCAGCCAATCTTTAGTAAACTAACTAAAGATTTATTTTAAAGAAAAAAGAAAGAAAAGAAAAGAAAAGAAAAGAAAAGAAAAGAAAAGAAAAGAAAAGGAGAGTTATTAAATGGTTTAAGGAATCATATTCATTACAATTGATTTCCAAGTCTGTAGCAGTAAGGATAGTAGTAGTGATGGTAATTCTGTTACCTTGCAATATGTCTCTCTGGATCACCCAAAAAGATTGTGGGCCATCAGTCCTTTGTTCAAAGCTCCCTTCTTGTTAGAAAAATCACAGTCCATAGAAATGAAGCAGGACTGAAGACAAAGAGTGTTGTCACAGTCTGCAATTTACACGCACAGCACACGGGCATGGAAAGTTACTGGCACAAACATGGAGTCCTGGGTCACATGTTCCTTGCTGAGTCATGAGGCATTGATTGCCTACACGTGCCTGAAGAAGAGACCTTGGGAGGGGTCCCTGGAAGAGCTGATTGTCCTTAATGGGCCATCAGGCAGGCTGGCTAGCCTTGGTGTAAATCTCTCTTGGGGAGTTGGGGGATTACTCAGAAACACAACACGGTTGAGATACAAATACAGAACAGAGTTTCATAACTTCATATACAATGATGATACATGCATATAAACAGGATAATCATATTTAGCAGACTATAACTTTTCCGATACCTTACACAACATACTTTGTATAAAATTTATCACAATTGTGTAACAGTGGTGATACATCAGTGATGATACATTACCATAAACATGGTCTCTTTTCTTTTATACGCATCACAATGGGCTCTTCAAACTAGCAGAGAAAGGTCTAATGCTAGCCAATGGCTGGAATTTGAAGCTAGAGAAATTCAACTGGAAATAAAACGAGTTTTTAACAGCAAGAGTAAGTAACTATTGGAACAACTTACCAAGGATTGTGGTGGAATCTCCATCATTGACCATTTGTAAAGAATCTTGGATGTTTTTTCTAAAAGATATGCTTAAGGAATGATTTTGGGAAGTTCTATGGCCTGTGTTATACAGCAGGTCAGACCAGATGATCTCAATGGTTCCTTCTGGAATTGGAATCTATGAAAAAAAGAGCACAATCCTGCCCCATCTTTGGGTACAGAGGGTTTTGTGCAGCAGCCTTACTTAAGTTCTGCTGCATAAGGGCAAGAGCAGAATTTGGTTGATGGATGTATCCCTGAGAATTTGCTAGGTTTGAAGGTGGACCTCAGGGCCTGTTCTGCAAGGTGACAGCAAATCTCTCAGAGGTACCATCAGGAAGAAACTCTGCAAGAGTATCCTACTGAAGGTTTTTTCTTTAGAGCCCTCTCCTAAGGGAAAGGATGATCTGGGCCCAGGTTTGCAAACGTGAACAACAAGTGCATTCAAACAATGTACCAACAAGGAAAAAACAACTTTTTATTTCAGGAATATGGGGTCTATAGATTTTAAATATACCGTATTCCTACCAAAACTAATATACTTATTGGGAAAAATACTTTTATTAATTTCACCATAGGAAACCAGATTGTCCTCCTTCCAGACTTGAAGACAATGCAAGATTTAAATAACTGCTGATCTATCCAGACATGCTATATAGTTTTATTGTAAATGTTTAATTAAACAAAGATGCTTTGATGTACATACATCCTGTTTGTATGTACAGCAGAGCAGCACTAATTCAAAATAACCACTGGGAATCCATTTCTGAATTTTGCAAGTTAGCAAGTGAATAAATTAAACATACACACACACCAGGGCACTACATAAAATATGTAATTTGTCCATTAATTTTCACAAGTGTAAAATTTTACTTATTTATAATGCTTAGGAGTACATTAGCATGTAGTATATTTTGTAATGTTAATATGAGAGCTGACTACAGCATTCTTATCTTTGCTAAGAAGTAGGGTGGGACAGTCTGGCTTTAGTGAGAGATATCATAGTTGCCACTAGTAAAGTGAAAATTACTGAGGTTCTGTTGAGTCTTAAATGAGCAATGGTAGATTCTCTTAATTATTGATATAGTCAGATAATGGGGAAATGATTATCCCATTGAACTTGTTCTTTATGGCTAAATAAATTCAAGATCAGCACAGAGGGCACTAATAATCTAGGGTATCTAGGGTTGCCAACTGTGGTTGGACATGTTCCTGGAGGTGTCATCACATGACAATCTTTAATTAAAGACTAATCTTTAATTCCTGGAGACTCCAGGACCATCCTGGAGGGTTGACAACCCTACCCCTGCCTGAAGTGCCAGCACCTACAATGAATAAATAGGGATATACACACGAATGCTGTAATCTTGATATGCTGGAAAGATATTTAAAAACTTTCAAATTTTAAACTTTGCTTGAAGTATTGCAATGAAGTGCAAGAAAAAATATTGTGTAAATGAGGCTTGAATTGCGATAATTCATTAGAGCCAAGGGTTTCATGAAAGCTTCCATCAAGCTTGCCCATGCAAAGCAGAGTTTAAGCATGAAAATATTTAGATTTTTTTTTAGCAAATAACAGCACATATGAAACATTCAATGTAATGCATTATGTATATTTCTGGAATAATTAAAAGACAATAGCTCTGGGTAAATAATTATATTACATATTTATAACTATTGCAATAATAGATGTTTTATATAATCTTCAAATTTAAAAAAGCAAGATATACAATTGAGAGTATTAGAAGACGACATTCAAATCTTGGAAAAGATTATCCAATCTAACTTCCAAAAAAATTTAAAAACAAAAAATAAAGGAAACAATTTTCTGGCCCCTTTTTTCCACAGAGAGCACAGTCTCAGAACCAACATTTCATGCATTTTTTTAGAATTGTCTTATTGTAAATAAAAGTGGTTACAAAATATTATCCTCCTCAGAATTAAGAGCACACACAACGCAACACATAGACACTGCGTTTCATTTTAAAAGACCTTCTCCAACGTAAATTTTTATACTCACTCAGATATGGGTGACTATCTGCACCCATGTTCCACAGAGAAAAAGTGTAAAACCCCTTTCTGTTTTAATTGCCTCCTTTTATGAGTAAATAAGGTAGCCACAAATGATACTTTCTTTCCCCCACCCTTTACATATTATTCATATTCAACCAAATTGTTTCTCTAAGTATCTAGTGGGGTGTTCATGGATCATTAACAGTTGTTAGTATTCATAGAAATGTCAACATTTGTCCTACTTACAAAGCAATGTACCTAAAGGTATATTAACATTCGTAAAGACTTAAAAGAGTAAATAAAAAAGTAATCTTCTGTAAACAGTTCTCATAGCATACTCAATACAGAATGTTTAATGAAGCATTCAAGTCACTGCTCGTAAGACAGAGAAAACCTTATAACTCAAATGTATAGTCATTGGCCAGATATACCCGTCGGAAGATAAGAGCTGCCAATGCTAAAGTCAGAAGGACAATCAAAACAGTTGATCCAGTGTGGCTTGTGTTGACTCTTGGTTGCTGCACCTGATTGAAGTTAGTTGAAGATGGTACTCTTCTCTGCCTCTGGGCACGGCGCTGGCGCGGGCTCATGGAGCTATTATTAGATACAGGTTGAGTATGCTCTTGATTAGATGGTGTGGAGTTGTTCTGAATTTCAGACTGAAAAAAAAAAAGTGAATATTGTTTTTAAAGCAAGACAGTCCATGCATCAGCAATGTACATACCTCTACATTTAAGAACAAAGCCTGCTCTTCCAATGTAATGTTATGATCTGAAGGCCAGCCACAGGTGATAGCCTCTTTATAGTAAAGTTGCAACCAACTTCTGTTACAGAACACGGTTCCAAACCCTATGGCTCTCTAGACAAACATTCAGAATACACATCCTTCTGCACACCTCCCAGCCTTGTTCTCCCAACCACTGGCATCCCAACTACATGAGGTGCAGACAATCACCACTCCTGCCTACCATATGCTATTACTCCCATTGTTTGTCTCTGGATATCATAAGGAGGCATTAATGTAGAAATTATCTGCATTAAACTATGTACATCAACCATTTGCCTAGCAACTTAGGCCCTTGCCTTGGGAAGTATGTAGCACAGGACTTAACTACATAGTTATTCTCTACTCCATAATCCAGTTCCTTGCTATGTTGCACCATACCCTATTTTTAAGCAGTTTCTGGACTTTTGCTCATTCCCTTACTGCACTGAAGGAGCACAGAGGCCTTTGTCATTTAGATAATTTGATTCCCCATGAAATTCCAAGCCACTGTGTGTAAGCAGCACTGCTCTACAGGTTTTAAAACTTTTGTCTAAAAAGCTGCATCTACTCCATGGTTTTGTGTTTTCTTTGTCATAATGGCTACCTCACATTTTGGGTCACCTTATCTTAACAATGTTTTCAAGTGAAATATTTTAAGCAGTTAAATGAAAAATTTTATCCTAAAACTAGTCCATAGCATCTAGGTACTTAAGCACAAATGGTTTACACTGCACAAATGGAAAACACTGCAAATCATATTGTAACTGGAGTTAAAAGATGAAATTGGCCATAAACAAAGCTATAAAAATAATATACTGAGCTGAGCAAAATTAGGAATTTCCATGGTATGGAAAACCCCAAAATTTGTTTTCAGCCTAAATCACGAAAAAATCTAAACGTTTGATTTTGGTTTACTGAACTAAAACCAAAATGCTTTGTTTGACTGCATTCAATATTACACCGTAATTTTCCCATAGTGACGTGTTGGCTCTTGTGAGTTGTAATTTGGGAGCCTGATCTCTCCTGGCCAGACATCTTCCATAATGCACCCAGTCATGTGACTTCCGTTATGCACCTTGCAGCTCGGTCACAGGGAAATCCACACTGCATTATGAGACATATGGTCCTCCAGGTATCCTGGCCAACAGCAGAGAATGGAGATCTGAACTACAACTCCCACAAGGAGACGTCAGTGTGCAATAAAAACTAATGATGGACAAAAGAAACACTGACATGGATTGAAAAGAAATCCTAATGTCCATGAGATATGTTGTACCCTCCTATGTAATAGGACAAAGAACTCTAGGAAATCCAGAGATTCACCCTGAAGTTTCCTTTACATGATATTTCCAGCAAGGGGTCAAAACAGGTACAGAACTTCAAATCCACACAGTCCTGGTCAGCTCTGCTACCGTCCTCATGTATCCTAAAGTGCCCTCACAGCCATGCTGACCTCTCCCCATTATATGAGTATGGCTTCTTCAACGGCAGAGATGATTTCCACTGCAGCCACACAGCAGTAAGGACCTATTCAGGCATGCACTGAGGCTACAGGAATGTTTCTAAGGATGCCCTAGGACCACTCTTTAGGCAAGGGCAAATTATGCACAGATCCCATTGATTTGTATGTCTGTCCTGGGCAGCAGGTGGCCCTAGGGCCAAAAAGAATTATATTTAGAGACTTTTAGATTTTGAGACTTTAGATCCACAGAAACAACTACATCCACCACGAGAGAACAGTGAAGCCAGGAAATGCAGGAGTTGGACACTCAGAAGGAAATGGGGTTAATTTTCCCAAAATGAAAAATTATTTTGCTTATCCAATATGTTTACCTACAGGCTATTCTATGTTATTTACAATAATTATAAGAGGCCTTATTTATATCTGTATTATTTGGGAACCTTTCTAAACCTTAGTATCAATTATCATAAAGATGGCATCAGAATGATTAGCGTGCGCCATCCTTGGCTATTCAGCGGGGTTTCTGCCTAAAACTATAAAATGTGTGTTTAAAGCAGTGGTTCTCAACATGTGGCCCAATTAGGACACAGCTGCAGCCCAGCTCAACTGTGTGCTAAAGGCCACGGGCTCCAGACTGCCCTGCCGGGCAGCGCGCTCTTGGCTCCCGGCTCCCAGCTGGGCTGCCCTGCCGCGCAGCGGGCTCCGGGCTCCCAGCTACCGCTGGCCCCACACGGTGGGGCTCAGGGTACAGGCAGCCAGCTGTCGCCTGCCCACCACGGGCCTGTCCCCCCAGCAGGGCTCCCAGTCTAGGCAGCCGGCTGCCACCCAGCCCCCTGCAGCAAGGTCCGGGCAGCCAGCATGGCTCAGGGTCTGGGCAGCTGGCTGTCCCATGGCTCCCTGCAGCACACACCAGGGTCCTGGCTGCCACTCCGACAGGGCTCAGTGTCCGGGCAGCAAGCCGCCACCCGGACCCCCGCGGCAGAGAGGGAAGGTCCCAGAGCAGCCAAATTGCCCCCTTCTTTCCCCTCTTTTTGGCTGGACCCCACCAAACCCCAGTTTGCTATCAAGCATCAACCTGGCTAAGACCTAGGATGGGGGACAGTCATTGTCTTTTAATCTGGAAAAAGACAGTTACCTTTTCCATAGCTGGTGTTCTTCAAGATGTGTTGCTCATGTCTATTCCACAATAGGTGTGTGTGCTTGCCACGTGCACCGGTGCTGGAAGTTTTTCCCCTAGCAGTACCTGTAGGGGGGGAGCGCTCCCCAGAGACTGCTGGAGTGACGCCTGCCTAGCGCAGTATAAGGGGAGCTGCACGCTCCCCCCACCCTCAGTTCCTTCTTGAGAGACAACTCCGACAGAGGGCAGGATGTGGAATAGACATGAGCAACACATCTCAAAGAACTCCAGTTAGAGAAAAGATAACTGTCTTTTCTTCTTCAATTGATTGCTCATTTGTATTCCACAATAGGTGATTCCAAGTTATATCTGTTGGAAGTGGGTAGGAGTTCACAAGTTCCCAGGATGGAGGACAGCCCTGCCAAACCCAGCATCATCCCTGGTTTGGGGGACGATCGCATAGTGCAAGGTGAATGTGTGAAACAAAGACCACATGGCAGCCCTACAGTGTCCTGGATGGGGATGTGAGCCATGAAGGCAGCTGACGAGGTCTGTGCCCGAGTCGAGTGTGCCCTCACAATGGGTGGCAGGGGGACACTTGCCAGCTCGTAACATCAACGGATGCACAAAGTGATTCAATTGGAAAGCCGCTGAGTGGAAATTGGCTGGCCCCTCAAGCGCTCAGCGAGGTGACGAACAGTTGTGAGGACTTTCTGAACGGCCTGGTCCGTTGAGGTAGAAAGTCAGAGCCCACCGCACATTGAGGGTGTGGAGATGGTGCTCCTCGCTGGATGCGTGAGGTTGGGACAGAGGACTGGTAGAAAAATGTCCTGACTCATGTGATAGGCGGAGACCACCTTCAGGAGGAACGCGGGGTGTGGGCAGAGCTGGACCTTGTCCTTATAGAAGACCGTGTACGGTGGCTCGGAGGTCAGGGCCCTGAGCTCCGAAACTTGCCTGGCCGACGTGACTGCGACCAGGAAGGCCAGCTTCCATGAGAGGTGAGACCAGGAGCGCGTGGCCAGTGGTTCAAACGATGGCCCCGTGAGACGAGCCAACACCAGGTTTAGGTCCTACTGTGGGATCGGCGGTCTAGAATACGGAAAAAGATGGTCCAAACCCTTAAGAAACTGGCCAGTCATAGCATGGGAAAATACCATATGCCCTTGCAATAGCAGATGGAAGGCAGATATGGCTGCCAGGTGCACCTTGACTGGCGAGGGCGCCAGGCCCTGGGCCCTCAGGTGGAGGAGGTAACCAAGGATAAGCTGGATCAGGGCGGCCACAAGGGAGACACTCTGGTCCGCCACCCACCTAGAAAACCGGAACCACTTCGCCAAATAAGCGCAGTGAGTGGAGGGCCGTCTACTTTCAAGGACGACGCGCTGAACCTGTTCTGAGCACGTTCTTTCCTCTCCACCTAACCACTGAGCAGCCTCGCCGTGAGGTGAAGAACCTCTAGGTTGGGATGGAGGAGGCAGCCCTGGTTCTGAGAGAGCAGGTCCGAGCAGAGCAGCAACAACCATGACAGAGCTACCGCCAGGCCCGTGAGAGTCCCATACCAATGCTGCCTGGGTCACAGCCAGGGCAATAAGGAGGATCAGGGCCTTGTCCATCTTTATCTTCTTCAGGACCCTGCTGATTAGAGGGAACAGGGGAAAGGCGTAGAGAAGCCGGCCTGACCAGGACAGGATAAAGGCACTGGAGATAGCACTCCTCCCCAGACCCTCCCCCGGAGCAGAACCGGGGGCATCACTGGTTCTGCTGAGTCGCGAATAGGTCCACCTGGGGAGTTCCCCACCTTCAGAAGAGCCAGTGGGCCACTTCTGGGTGGAGGGACCACTTGTGTTGCGAGGAAAAGTCCCTGCTTAAGCGATCTGCCCTCTTGTTCCAGGCACCCGGTAGGTGGAAGGCCTTCAGGTGGATGTCGTAGGCTATACAGAAGTCCCACAGCCTGAGGGCTTCATGGCAGAGGGCAGAGGATCAGGCCCCACCTTGCCTGTTGATATAGAACATCGAGGCCACATTGTCCGTGAGGACTCTAACTACCTTGCCCTCCATGTGCGAGCGGAAGGCCATACACGCCAGCTGCACTGCCCTGAGCTCCTTGACGTTTATATGTAGAGTCAGGTCTTGAGCCGACCACAGGCCTTGGGTCTGAAAGTTCCCCACATGGGCCCCCTATCCCAGGTTGTTTGGGCGGACCATCACTGTAGGGAGGTGACCACAGAATCTGGCACGATGAGGACCTTGTCCATCCTGTCCGTGGCCTGGGAGAACTTCAAGGCCAACCAGAGCTGGAGGGGCCTCATCCTGAGTCTGGCGTGACAGACCACGTACATGCACGCCGAAATGTGACCCAAGAGCTGCAGGCAAACCCTGGCTGTTGTCATCGGGAACCTTGTGACCAAGTGGATGAAACCTTTCAGGGTCTCGAATCTGTCTGGCAGGAGAGAGGCCCTGGCTGACGCTGCATCCAGGAGCGCCCCGATAAACTCTATGCGTTGGGCCGGGACTAACGTGGACTTGGTGTTGTTTACCAACAGGCCCAAGGCAGTGCACATGGACAGGAGGAGCGCCACGTGATCCCTCACCTGAGACCAGGAGGTGCCCTTGACAAGCCAATCGTCCAGATAGGGAAATGTCTGGACCGTCTGCCATCTGAGGTAGGCTGCTCCCACCGATACGCATTTTGTGAACACCCTGGGGGCAGTGGACAGACCAAACGGAAGGACTGTGAATTGGTAATGATTCTGTCCCACCACAAAACGGAGGAAGCGACGGAGGAAGCGCCTGTGCCCCTTGAATACGTGGATGTGGAAGTATGTGTCCTCTAGATCGAGGGTAGCGTACAAGTCCCTGAGATCCAGGGAGGGGATGATGGAGGCCAGGGAAACCATGCAGAACTTGAGCTTCACCATGTACTGGTTCAGACCTCGCAGGTCCAGGATGGGACTGAGCCTCCCCCCTTTGGCCTTTGGGATAAGGAAATATTGGGAGTAATACTCCTTGCCCATAAACTCTTTGGGCACTGCCTTCATGGAGGAGCAAGACCACCCTACCTGGTGCCGACGGGGACAGCACATTAAACAGGGAGTCTGAGGGCTCCTCCATCTCCTCTGCCTGGAGGTGGAGGCTTGCTGCCACCCTCTTTAAGAGTTCTTGATGGGCCCTGAAGTCCTCCTGCGGGGCAGAGGGGGGCAGGGCCACAATCGCCTCCTCCAGGCAGGTCGAGAAGGCCAGTGCGGTACTCTGGGTATTGGGCAGCACCGGAGGGTCCACCACCTGGTTGGACTCCGGGCACGGCGCCGAGGACGTACGTCCCACGGACTCCTTTTTCGGAGGTCTGGAGAGTGAGGCTGACAGTGCTTCTGAAGCTCCAGCCACCGAGCGAGCTCCCACCAGGGGCTGTGCCAGAGGTCACGGTGCCCACTGGTACCATTGGGCCGGCCACGACGCTCTGTGCCACTGCACCTGCTGTGTCACCAGTGGGGCCAGCTGTTCGGGTTGCCTGGCCTGGCCCATCGAAGGACAGCTACGAATGGAGGCCGGGCTGGTGTAGATCCTCTGCTGTCTCTGGACTGGGAAGAGCAGTGGTGCCGGGATCTACGTAGGCCACAGGACCGCAATCTCAATGTGGAGGACCGGTACCAATGATAACAGCTGCTCTACAAATGGCCTCAACAGGCGGACCCGCGACGTGATGAGACACCGGCGATCGACGCCCGGGGCTGCAATGTCTTGGCAGAGACTTGGAGCGGGAGTCCGAGTGGGAACGGCGTCGATGACCGTGCTGTGACTGACTGCGGTACCCCCTCCGAGATGAGGGCCATTGGCGATGCCAGCTGCAGTCCCGTCGATATTCGCTCCTTGAGGATGAGCGGTGCCGAGAGTCCTGGCCAGACGGAACCCAGCCAGCCAGTCTGGTCAGCATCAAGGGCGATCTACACTGACTCTGCCCCGAACGGTTGCTGGGCAGTGACCGGCATTGGGAACATTCCCTCGACCGAGACTGGTACCGGGCCGGAGGCAACTGTGGAGATGCCAGCGACAGCTTGCCTCTGGAGTGCGTGGTCGACATCAGTGGTGCTCCAGTCACTGGCATGGACATAACATCCCGGGCTGCCTGCTGGGCTACAGATGTGGACGGCATCCAGACATCTGGAGAGACATCTGGAGAGACCTGTTCCAAAGGGGCCGGGCTACTCTACTCAACGTGAGTTGGAGGCCTAGGGCCCAGTGGGGATCAAGGACTACCCGACATGGGCCTAGCCTCTATCCCAGACTTCCCTCAGTGCTGCTGTGAAGAGGGAGTCTTTCTGGCCCTCTTGGTGTGCCCCGTGGATGGGGAGCGGTGCCGACTGGTTGGTGGCACCGGAGGGTCGCCGCGTACTGACGCTGCGGTGCTGGGTACCAGTTCGGAGTGGCGTGCCGGAGTCAGGGTCAGCGCCAACTCCATCAGGATGGCCCAGAGCTTAATATCCCTTTCTCTTTTGGTCCGAGGCTTAAATGACTTGCAAATCTTGCACCTTTCACTGATATGGGTTTCTCCCAAACAGCACAAACAGTCTGCATGCAGGTCACTTCTTGGCATAGAACACCTACAAGAGCTGCACGACTTAAACCCTGGGGTGCGGGGCATGCCCCGGCCTGGGCTCACTGCCTAACTAAACTAACTACAGGTACTAACGCTGAACTAACGAACAGTTCTGGGGACAAGCTACAGCAAAACTGGAGCAGAGTAGTTCCGACGCACCTTCACTGGCGGCAAGAAGGAACTGAGGGTGGGGGAGCGCGCAGCTCCCCTTATACCGCGCCAGGCAGGCACCACTCCAGGGGTTGCAGGGGGCGCTCCCCCACTACGGGTACTGCTAGGGGAAAAACTTCTGGCACCAGTGCACGTGACGAGCACGCACACCAATTGTGGAATACATATGAGCAATCACTTGAAGAAGAATAACGACAGCAGAAGGTTGTTGATGTAACAAGGAACCAAGAAGGAATGCTGATAATTTCATGGCTCACAACCATTGTTTCCACCCAGGGGACTCTCAGAGCACTTAATTTCAACTCACCTTTGTATCTTTAATAAACGGATCCCGTTATCAGAATGCCAGCTGTACTGATAGAATTTCATTGTTGGCAAGGTGATGTTCACTGATGGCTAATAGCAAGGCCTAAAGACCGCCAAGTAAAAACGTGATGAGAGTGTCTATATGTGGGATGATCCCTACCCAGTATCCCTTCCAGGAGCATACAGACCCTGAAATAGTGTCCAAAGTCATTCCTTTCCTAGGGTGTGCCTGTATTGGTAACTTAAAACCAGTAACATAACATTAACCACAACCTAAGCTTACTCTAAGCATGGCTGTTTCTAGGGACCCTCCAGGACCTCTTCTGGCCCAAAAAAGCCAGATTTCCATTTTTTCCCTGCCCTATACTGGAGACTGAGCAGCCCACATGGAGAATATGAGCTAAACCTTTTCTGCCTGTAGTCTTCAGATGACATAAAAACAAGGTAGATGTCTGGAGTTGTAGGCATTTGATAGTGCACTGAACCCTCAAGAAGGCAGGAGAACAGCAGGCAGGTTGCAGCTGGGCTTCAAGGCTGAAGCTGTACATCTTTGATGGTTTGGTATGAAGGACATTGTCGGACTGGGTCACACCTCTTGCATACTTCGGATGGGTGAATCACATTCATTTATATTCTTCACTGAAGGGAGAATGATCACTGGGTTCATACTGGGGTGAATCTGAGTCAGGATTTAGTCAGAAGGGAGGGAGGGTGGCTAGGCACTGAAGATGCTTTCGTCTGAAATGTGTGCAACTCAGCTATTACAGGGAGCTGTCAACTCTGCTTGTTTAAACTGGATCTGGAGGAGCGTGTAGCAAAAGGGTCATCAGGGTCTTTTGGGATACTGGTGACACAGTGATTATATACAGGAAAATCAGGTATAATGTTGCTCAACTTTACAGGGAAGATAGGCACGTTTAACCAGGCACAAAGACAGATATGTCATTGGGAGAAGTTAGGATATGTCTACGCTGCATTTGAGAGTGACTCTCCCAGCCTGGTCAACAGACTCACACTAGCATGCTAAAAATAGCTGTATAGACGTTGTGATTCATGCTGGAGCTCGGGCTCTCAAGCCTAGGCAGGGGAAGGGTAGGATTGAGTGCCTGAGCTCCAGCCTGAGTCACAACCTCTAAGCATCAATTTATTTGCAAGCCTTGCTACCACAAGTTTGTAGACCTGGAATGGGAGGCTCACTCCCAGATGCAGTGTAGACATACCCTCAGGGACCAGACTGAGGGGAGACAGATACCCAACAGTGGGGTGGGAGTTGTGGCCTAGCTATTTGCTGGTGCCCCTTGGGCAAATACCGGTGACAAGCTCAAAGGGGCTGGCTCACAAAGGTAAACCTAAGACTTGAAAGATACTGGTGGATCTTTTTATCCTGGAGGAAGGAGGGGGAAACCATGAGTCTTCTCAGACAGAGACCCCCTCGGGACTGTCACCTGATGTGCTGAGACTACCTCTGAGCCCATTTTCTCTGCCAGTTTGGGCCTTCAGAACCCTGCCTTATTGAGCCAGATATGCTAATCTGAGATACTGGTGAGAAGATTCAGAGGTGATCTGAAACCTAGGTGTTAGTTAATCTGAAGAGAGCCAATATGAGTTATTTGACAGAGAGGCTATTTTTTAACACTGCGCCCAAATAAAGTGTTTTAACACCTACCTGCCTCCTCCCCACCCCCCAGTTAAAGTAAATAACGTCACAGCCTTCCACTTCAAAATCCATCCCTGTGGCTATGCTTCATTCTCTTGCAAATCTTGATCAACAGATATACCATGTGTGACGTTACTGACATGAACTGTGACCATATAGATCACTGTGGCAACCAAGGTCCTACAGTTGCACCAAATCTTGTACAAAGGAGGTCAAGTAAGGTATCTAAGGAAAGGTTGTAATTTGCTGGTTATGATTATGCTGTCTGTATATGTGTATCATTTTTGTATTTGAAGTTATGAATATTGGCTATGTACTTGTATCTCAATGTATTTGATTCTAAGTAGCCTCGGTGAAGCATTTGGTCAGCTTCTTGAGAATGGGCACTTATTCAGAATAGTCCTATCAAGAAACATTTAACTGACAATGGACTTTGGGAGACGCCAATCCACATCTGAGCTTTCCTGGAACATTCAAACTAACATGTAAACACTGGCATCAGCCTGCAAAAAGCTGAACCATTCATGGACATGTGACTTGCCCAGGTGGCTACAAACTCCATCTTGTTGCTGTGATTTTGCACAGAAGAACAAAGGGGGTTTCCGCCCAGAAGTGAGAGAATATAAAGAGCCCTGAAAGCTTCTCCATTTTGTCTTCAGCTGGCTCAAGAGATGGCCTCTCCACCCCAAAGAGATGCCTGAAAGAAACTGGGACAAAGGACTGCAACTACAGGGTGTGTGTGATTGCTGGACCCAGGCCATAAACCACAATGTTGGTCTGGAAAGGATTGGGCCCAGACTAGGAAGGAGTCTAGTCCGTGAAAGAAGCTTATTGGAACATCTCTGAGGGCGAGATTTGCCTGTATTCAGTTTCCTACTGTATTAGGCTTAGACTTGCGTGTGTTTTATTTTGTTTGGTAACTTACTTTTCTCGGTCTGTTATTACTTGGAACCACTGAAATCCTACTTTTTATACTTAATAAAATCACTTTTGCTTATTAATTAACCCAGAGTAAGTAATTAATACCTGGGGGAGCAAACAGCTGTGCATCTCTCTCTATCAGTGTTATAGAGGGCGGACAATTCATGAGTTTACCCTGTAAAAGCTTTATGTAGAATAAAACAGATTTATTTGGGGTTTGGATTCTATTGGGAGCTGGGTGTCTGGGTACTAGAGACAGGAGCACTTGCTAAGCCGTTTTCAGTTAAGTCTGCAGCTTTGGGGGCATGGGTCAGACCCTGGGTCTGTGTTGCAGCAGATTAGCATCTGGCTCAACAAGGCAGGGTTCTGAAGGCCCAAACTGGCAGAGAAAATGGGCTCAGAGGTAGTCTCAGCACATCAGGTGACAGTCCCAAGGGGGTCTCTGTGACTGAACCCATCATATCATGTTTTAATTTTTTGCATCCATCCGTAATCTATAATTTAGCAGATCAACTGCATCTTGCCAGTTGCAGTCCTGCAGCGAAGTGGTTCCTTCACAGTGGTAGCAGCCCTGTGCAATCAAAAGCTTTTAAAAATAAAGACATGAAGATAAAATAATGGTTCCTTTAACCAGGAGGCACTGATACAACCACTGAAATCCATTTTATGATTACTCCATTCTCCGCTTAGCTGATTATTTAAGCATGGTGCTATATACAAAAAGGTTCATAGTTACTGTCTAGATAAGAACTTTTAAAATTTGCTGATCTTTGTGATTTGTGGAATCTGTTTAAATATCTCGTATAACATCTATCCCACTGTTTATTAAAAGAAATAGCATATTTAAAAAAACGAATCCAATTAACTGTTACTAGAGTGAAGCCAGAACATTATCTTCTACCCTCATACACAGTATTGATGCAGCACTTAAATTAAAAACTGGAATATGGTTTAACAATATTAATAAATGAACAATTAACCTGCTCTTATAAACAATCCTGTACTGTAAAGATATAACTTATGATGAGTATTGTATAACGAACTCAATGCCAGAGAATATGCTAATATTTTGCACTGAGGCAGGCACAAATTGTAACTTCTAAATTTGTGTACTGAAGTGGCCCATTTGCAGATTTTTATATCATTTTTACAGTGCCTAATTGACTTCATCAGGAGTAATATTAAATGGATGCCCAATTCAAGAATCACTGTTATTTTGAGCATTATGTTATTAGTTAAAAAAAAATACTTTCTATGGCAAATATATGCTCTGCATGCATTGAACCAAAAAGCAACCTTATACTTAAGAGAAATTAAAAATTATGTTGGCTGTTCAAGACACAAAATGAGGCACATAACTGAATCTAAAACAGAGAAAACTGATGTACTGGAAAACTCAGGAGGAGGAGTAACTGGCTTTTTAAAATTGTATTAAAAAATACTCTCATTTTTGTGGAATGTATCTTTAGGATGGATTTTAATATGGAGGCTCCTTGGAAAATTGGGTTTGGGAATGCATTCAGCACATCGGATGAGAGTGGAAGATGGAACTTAGACAGGAATGGAAGATCATGATATATGTAGCATCGAGGTGAGCAACTGGCCCAGTTGAGAGGTTGGGAGAGGAACAAAACAACATACAACATCAGACATGCATATAGCCTAAAACGCAAGAACAAGGAGTTCACATCTCATACAGGAAATCATCAGACAGAAACACACAGAAAACCATTACATCATATAATCCAGTTTTTTGGAGGAGTAAAAAATAGAAGTACTATGCATACTTTAAACTAAATTAATTAGTACTATGGGAAATGCAGTAGCATTGCTGTTATAACACCTAGCCATTATTAAAAGAGACACTGCCACTACGAGCTAACAGGCTTGAAGACTGAAAAAGAAACACTGAATAGTAAGCAAATGCAGATCTATAAAACCATGAGTTTCTGTACCTCACTGATAACTGTGGGCAGTATTCCATCCAAAGCAGGGCTTTGGAGCAGAGCCCAAAGCTGGAGCGTGGAGCAGTGAAGCTCCAAGTTTTTGCCCAGAGCTGGAGCGGAGCCAGAGCACAGAAAATCTTGCTCCAGTTTTTTTTTCATTTTCAATCCGCAATGAATGATATTTAGCAAGAAAGTCCTAAAGGTGCCAAAAAGTTTCAGATTGTATAACAATTGATATAAACATCTACTTTACCACTTTACGTAATATGTCACAGTTATTCTCACTTGCGCCAAAATCAAGATTTAATGTACAGATACAAAATTACTATGTTTTTTTAAAGAATCAGATAATTATCAGACATCCAGCAACCCTGCAAACTGCTCCCACCCTTGTGCCAAGGTTAGGCGAGTACGTACTTGTGTAGATTAGTTAGATTAGTATGTGTTGATACTTCTTTTGTAAGGGTTGATCAACGAGACACGCTGAGTGCTACGATTACGGAAAAGTGTGACGCAAGATGCAACATTTAAGATACCACAAACAGGTATATTGCAAAAAAAAAAAAAAAGTTTTTGTTTATTGATAGATTAAGATATCGCAAGAGATATTAACCACTTAAGCTCATTTCACACACGGGCTCCCGTTACATTTGTACATGCTCCTGTATCACTCTGGCGGACTTATTTTATATGTCATCTGTTCAACCATCTTTTGGTAGCATTGTTTGTAATTTTTAAATTTACTGAAAAAGTCACGTGCAGCAGGCATATAAATATACAGTAAACATTTTTGCATAAATTAGGAGTGTTTTTGTGATACATCCAGAGTGATTGGAAAACGTCCAACACAACTTTGGGGGTGAATCTTTAGGTCATTTTAAGAAAAAATGTTTCCGTGAACATGTGTCCAAAATTCTTCCTAAGGGAGCTACAGTCCCTTCAAGGAGGTGACGAAAAGTTAATTTCTGATTAATATCTCAAATACGCTTTAATATAAAGTAATGAAATTATGTCTGTGTCTTAGCGTTAGTATGTGCTACTATATTACATTATCCAAAATTATTTAAACCATAGGCGTCCCGAACTGGCGGTTGGTCATTTTTATTTCATATTTCAAGAAAGACTTGTCGTCGACTGCCCCGGCTACGAGCGGTAATATTATGTTCCATAATAAGTTAATAATTTTTGTTATTATTATTACGTTTAAAATTTATAATTCCAAAGTTGAAAAATAAGTAATAAGTAAAAATTGTTTGTATCATTCTAAGCATCTAAGCAGATTAAAATTTTTAAACAGTTTTTCGGAAATGGTTAATTATACAAAATAAATTAAGAGTACCATTTTAATGCATGTTTTAGCATTAAATCATATTCCAGGGTCGTAGCTGTTAAATAGTTGAAGATTTAAAAAATATTAAATAAAATTGGCCCAGTCCCCCCAGTTCATGACGCCTGTAATTTAAATAATTTTATTTGAATGATGTTGTACGATAGAACGTTGGAAATAAACTTTAACGGGAAAGTGGATTCAAATTGCAAGCACAGTCCTTTTAGTAAAGAGAGCAAATTTTTGGAAATATGTTTTTCCTTCATCAGGCTGGAAACATTATACAAGATAGAGCAAATAACAAGTTCTATCTTGTATAATCTATTCAGGCTGATGAAGCAAAAACATATTTCCGAAAATTTGTACTCTTTACTAAAAGGACTGTGCTTGTAATTTGAATCCTCTTTCCCGTTAAAGTTTATTTTCAACCTTGTAACATGTAGCCTTGTTACTTCCCAACAATTAATGTTGTAGAACAGCGATAGCACGTACTAACGCTACGGCACATACCAAATTTCATTGATAAATCTATATTAAAGTGTTTTTGAGATATTAATTAAAAACTTGGAAAATATTTCAAATATTTTTACTGCAAAATTTCATAAGAAAAACTAACTTGCAATTTATAAATAAAAATGTATTATGTATATTAAAAATATTTCTTACTTCATTAAAACTGTAAGAAACATGTTAAAAATATTAAAATATACTTTAATAATAATTTTGTGTAAAAAGAAAATGCGATCATTTTTGTCGAGAAAATCCACAATAAATTCGAAGTACCTTAAGTGGTTAAGATATCACAAGCAGGTACATTATAAAAAAATGTAATGCTTTTGTTCATTGCTTTTTGAAGATCATAACAAGAAACATTTGGATGCAGTAGCAGCACAAGAAGATTTAGCCATGGCTTCAACAAAAAAAATCAAATCTGCCCCCCATGATTGATAGCCAGTTTACAGAAAAGGATCTCAACGACGTCTTTACTTTTGAGTTTGAAAAGCCCAAATTTGGGCTTTGGGAAAAGCAAAGAAGAAATCGGCAACGTGCAAGGTGCAAAAGGAAGTGAATGGTGAGCTCAAACCATGTAGCTTCAAGACAAGTGAAGCAAGTGCCGTGAAAAGTTTCAACCTTTGGCGGCAACCATCCTGAAAACTATGCAGCTTTGGTTACAAAAAAGGACCAGGAAGATGAGGCAAAACAGAAAACTGACGCAGCTAAACAACGTTCATCTGGCTCTTTGAAAACTCCCGAAGAAAAGATTTTTTGCGGAGCTTCATCTGAAAAGAAACCCAAAATTGAGCAAACAAAACTTGACTCATATTTGAAGTCCTCAAAGGTTACAGTCACCATGGATGCCAATACTTTCCATGAAGAGCTGATGGAAATGGTTTGCTTGAGTTCAACGCAGCTCACTACCTTCAGGCTAAAGAAGAAAGGATTCCAAAAAACTGTAGGTGAAATGGGTCCGCAGCTTGGCATTTAGACGGGGTATGATACGGTTCGTCATTTAGTTGTCAGCACAGCTGAATCTGGTCGCAAAGAGTTCAAGAAAGCAAGGTAACCTATTTCCCCTTGTTTTTTCCTACACACACACACACACACACACACCCCGCCCCTCAGACGTTCTTGTTAAACCCTGGATTTGTGCTGGAAATGGCCCACCTTGATTATCATACATATTGTAAGGAGAGTGATCACCTTAGATAAGCTATTACCATCAGGAGAGTGGGTTTGTGTGGGAGGGGGCGGGGGGGGGGCAGAAAACCTGGATTTGTGCTGGAAATGGCCTACCTTGATTATCATACACATTGTAAGGAGAATGATCACTTTAGATAAGCTATTACCAACAGGAGAGTGGGTTTGTGGGGGGGGGGGGTTCCTGGATTTGTGCTGGAAATGGCCCAACTTGATTATCGTACACATTGTAAGAAGAGTGATCACTTTAGATAAGCTATTACCAGCAGGAGAGTGGGATGGGGGGAGAGAAAACCTTTTGTAGTGGTAAACACCCATTTTTTCATGGTTTGTATGTATAAGAACATCTTCTGTATTTTCCACAGTATGCATCCAATGAAGTGAGCTGTAGCTCACAAAAGCTTATGCTCAAATAAATTGGTTAGTCTCTAAGGTGCCACAAGTACTCCTTTTCTTTTTTCAAGAAAGCTTTGGAGTAAAAACTGTGCTACCTGAAAATGGATGCGGCAACCCGTGGAAACAGAAATTTCCTTGCAATCAGTGCTCAGTACTACGAAGAAGGAAAAGATAAAGCCGTGGTAAAAACACCTTGGACATAATCGACACTGAAAGGCATCACAATTCTTCGTATGTGAAAAGTCAAGTAAACGCTATTTTAGAAAAATTTGGGATCAGTGAAATGCAAGTGCTGAGCATCTGCGTTGACAATGCAGCAAACATGATGTGTGCCGTCAAAAATTTCAGCGAGGACAATGAAACCATTTCTACCTCTGAGAACAGGGATGTGGACAGAACTGAAGCTATTTTGCCAGATGAAGGAATTAAAGGAATGGATGAAATTGAAATCAACATGGATGATGCTGCGCAATGGGTTAATGACCCTAGCCTCATACTTCCAACATGGCTTCATGAGGACAACTCAAAAGTCCAACTGATGAGGTGTGGTATTCACACTATTCAGTTGGCAATCTGGGACGGACTGAACAAAGAACTCGCGAAGAAATTTCTGGCAAAAATTTGACAAGTCGTTGTCAAACTAAGAACCCAAGTATTCGAAGTGTTCTGCTTGATCTACATGGGGTAACTCAATCATTGGATACTGTGACTTGCTGGGGTTCAACATTTGCAATGATTGATCTGCTTCTCGTTTTTCAATATTACTGTGAACAAGTGGCTGCTGCTGGAACAAGAGAACTCAAGTTAACAAAAGCTGAATGGAACAAAGAACCTGCGAGACCTCTTGGCAAAGCCAAACCAAACAACCATGAATCTTCAAGCTGTCGATGTAACCCCGGGAGTTTTAATGAAGGAATGGCAAAAACTGTCAAAATTCTTGCAAGAAAATGGTGGACAAACTGCAGAAGGAATTCTATCCCCCATGCAGAAACGCGAAGAGAAGCTTTTTGACAATATTCATTTCGTTGCTGCAGTTTATGTTGACCACGGAATTGGATTCTTCTTACCTCAAGGGAAATACCAAAGGCAAAGGAAGGGCTCCTTGATATTGCTCGACGACTCAAAAAACAAAATCTATTGCTACATTTGAACTCGGCGAAAGAGGTTGAAGAAAACGAAATACAACAAAAGGAGTCATCAACGATCGAATTTGCGATTTCGGACAGTTCACATCCGTCAGAAACAGCAGGCTGTTCTCAAACTTCCGTCTCCACTCTGAACTTGTTCGAGTGTCCATCCCTGAGACGTCTTCTACCATCACAGGGAAATGGAGATAATTCAAGAACCAATTCTTTAGAAGATGATGCCTTCAAAAAGGAATTGGATAAACAAGAAAGACGCCAGCGAGTTTCTGCGATTCATAATTGTAATGAAGCATTATTCGAGAGAAACTTTCGGGAAGATTGTGAGGTGATGGAGTCTATTGGTAGGCTAAAAGCTAACTCTGTTTTTGAGGACATTCACAGCTACCCACACCGCATTCAGGCTGCCTGTAGAATTGCTTCGAGCATCCCAACAACTCAAGCTAGTGTAGAGCGACTGTTTTCAGCTTTAAAGTTCATTTTAAATTATTTGCAACAGGCTATGAAAGCTTGATTGCTGCAATAATTTTTTACAGAATGAATTATGAATGATTCTAGTTTGAATCATTGATGATGACATTTAAATTGTTTTAATAGTCTGAATAAAAATGTTTTTTCAAAATTACAGTATGCACTTTTTTATTTCGTTACAAATTAATTTGAGTCGGAGTGCGGAGCAGAGTCGGAGTGCGGAGCTGGAGCAGTCACTATTGGTGCCGGAGCGGAGCAATTCACAAATTTGATTGCTCCAAATCCCTGATCCAAAGTAAACAGAATGGAAACAATGCTCAGCTAATGGCATGAGAAATGCACCACTTCCTCTCCATAGGGAGGAAGGGCCACTGATGGTGCAAAGAGAGGATGTGGTCTCAAAACTGTGCAGAGCCAGAGGACCTTTCAGAAAACCCTGTGGATCCTGATAAAGTGGCAACTGCTTCACATACTGTCTGGACACCTTCCTTCTAACAGCATTATTGTCTCCATTGTGCTGACACCAGTTCAACAAACAATACCCCTCCCTCCTTCCAAGTGGAGTGGGGTAAAGGTCACTGAGCAAAAGTTATTGCTGAAAGCAACAAAATTAACTTCAAAAGGTAGGTCTGCTGGAAATGGTTTGGTTTTTTTTAAAACTCCTCACCTCTTCCTCTACAACTGGACATCTTTCCCACATTTCTGCAGAGCACAACAACAGTTTGTCCAGAGACTGGCTACTACTGGCAATCAGATGAGAATGCTGCATAGGCAACGCTCCCCCTTTCTACTTTCAGCACGATTACTATTTTCTTCCTCTGTGCTGTGGCCAGGAGTTTATATATCATCAACCTCCATTGTGCCTCCTGCCCAGAATGCCAATTACACAGTCCATGACCGCAGTTAAGGGCCTCTTTAGTACCTTTACCAATTACTGAAATCCCTGTCGAGAGGATACCCATGGATCTGATAGGCCCACTGGAGAAGTTGGCCAGGGGCCAGACTGTACTCATTGTTCTGGATTATGCCACTCGATACCCAGAAGCCGTCCCCCTACTAAACGAAATGTCCAAGACGATAGCAAAGAATTTGATTCAAATCTTCTCTAGGGTAGGGATACCTAAAAAGATCTTGATGGATCAAGGAACCCCCTTTGTGTCGAAGTAGATGAAGGACTTACGGGCCTTATGAACCTCAGTCTACCATCCACAGACTGACGGCCTTGTCAAATGCTTTAATAGGACACTGAAGAACATGATATGGAAAGTGGTGAGCCAGGACAGAAAACATTTGGATAACTTACTACCTTACTTGATGTTTGCAATAAGGGATGGTCCCCAGATTTCCACTGAGTTTTCCCTGTGGCATACTGGAGACTGCCAAGGAGGACTAGGAAGAACAACCTAACCAGAGGAGGAACATCATTGCTCATGTGATACAGATGTCGGACCGAAAAGCCCAAGTCTCCCCCATAGTGTGGGAACACCTGGAAAGAGCACAAGAGGCTCAAAAGACCTATTATAATAGCCAAGCGAAAGTTCGCAAATTCCAGATGGGAAATCAGGTAATGGTGCTAGTGCCCACAGTTGAAAGCAAGCTCCTGGACAGATAGAAGGGACCATATGAAGTAATAGAAGCTGTCAGGGAGATTGATTATAAGATTTAACAGCCTGATCACCAGAAGCAGGAGCAGATCTACCATGTCAATCTATTGAAGCCCTGGCAAAACACAGAAGCTTATGTGGTCGCCCTAGAGACGCCACCAGAATATCCCCACAATTGACTCCTGAACAAGGAGCAGAAGTTATCAAAATGACTGAATGAAACCACGTGTTCTCTGAGAAGCCAGGCAGAACCACAGGTCATCATCACAGATCCCGGAGTATAGGTGAAGGTTAAACCATTCCAGATCTAGGAGTCATTGAGGAGTCCCAAAGTCAGTGGTCCAGTGCAATCGTTCTGGTACTTAAGCCAGATGGCATTACGAAATTCTGGAATGACTTTGGAAAATTAAACAAGGTATCCCAGTTTGATGCCAACGCCATACCTCAAATAGGTGAGCTAATTGACCAACTGCGGAAAGCACAATTCTCGTCCACCCTTCAACCTGACCAAAGGGTATTCGTAAATTCCTCTGGCAAGGGAAGCCGAAAAAAACCACCCCCCACCCCCAACTGCTTTTTCGACACCAGAAGGATTGTACCAGTACACCATCCTCCCTTTGGGATTGCACAGGGCTCCTGCAACCTTCCAGCGGCTCATGGATAAGCTGTTACATCCACATGCCAAGTAAGCTGCCACTTACTTGGACGATGTGGTCATACATAGCCCAAACTATGAGATGCACCTGGAAAAGGTGGAAGCAGTATTAGATACCTTGAGGGCAGTGGGTCTCACTGCGAATCCCTGCAAGTGTGCAATAGGTCTAGTGGAAGCCAAATACCTTGGGTACATTGTGGGGAGAGGCACAGTGAAACCCCAACTAAACAAGCTAGAGGTGATACAAAGTTGGCCTCAACTGACCTGGAAGAAATGGGTCAGAGCATTTCTGGGGATTATTGGGTACTACAGGCAATTCATTTCCCACTTTGCTACCGGAGCATACCCATTGATAAACCTCACAAAAGCCTGGGGCCCAGACATAGTGAAATGGGCCTGCGTGGCTGAAGAAGCTTTTGCAGATCTGAGGACAGCCCTCTGCAGTAGTCCGGTGCTAGCAGACCCAGACTTCGAGAAGGAGTTTACTAGAAATGGATGCCTCTGAGGTAAGGTTGGGAGCCGTACTTTCTCAAATGGTAGGGGAGGAAGAACACCCAGTCCTATTCCTCAGTAGGAAACTCCTTCCCAGAGAACAAAAATATGCCGTGGTAGAGAAAAAATGCCTGGTAGTAAAATGGAACTGAATTTCATTACCTCACCTTCCTAGTATCAGATCAGGGCCTCACAGCCCATTTTTACTATCTTTGCTCAGGGTAGGCTTTTATTAGCTTCAGCATGAGTTTACCCTAGGAATGAATAAGAGCAGGTCCTGTAATACAACCCTTCACTTTTCACATCTCATTTTCCCTCTGTTCAGCTTTGACAACGCCTCACTCCCCAGTGACTGAAATGGACTGAAATTAAACTGGTTCCTACTCCCAAATGGTGGTGGCTCAGAAACACAGGCAGCTTTTGAAACATATGTTCAGTGAAGCAATACGAGCAGAGAGATGGACAATCTGATCCCTTAAAATATTAATCTACTTTTGACAGCAGTCCATCACATGCAACAAATAAATGTTTATGTAAGTTTAAAGCTTTAATCATTTCATATGTCAACTGCTCTGAAAAAAAAATATGCATGCAGTAGAACTGATAATCTACTGAAGAAAACAATATTATTAGAAATGGGAATAATTAAACTCTTATTATTTAAAAAGACTTCCTTTCCAATTTAAACACTAAAATGCCCGTGATTATTTCTGTTGGCTCTAGTGTATTAGTTTTAATTAATTCAATACTCTTAAGAGCCAGGATTTGTGGTAAAAAGAATATAATCAAATGACTTATTCTGAACCTGAACAATCTGGAAGAAATCCTTATCGTGGAAAACTGCATGCTATTAGCATGTTTGTATTTCCACCTAGCTGGAAAGTGCACTGCAAGATGCAACAGATGGTCTGACTTTTTTTTTTTAAACCAATTTGTAGCCCATCATTGCTAAAAAAACCCACAGCTTATCTGAGATTTGTCTACAATTTATCAGTGAATTTAGACTGCATTTGCAGCAGTCACAACAGCAGGTGCCCTGGCCCAGTACCAGGCCTTAGGCAGTTCCAGAATGGCTGGGTTATATAAGCCCTATCCCTGGCAGTATTCATATGCAAATGTCATAATAAAGTGCACAATTTATTTAAAAGGTAAGAATTAAGATTTTCATTTACTTAGCCAAATTTATTGCAGAGATTATAAAAACAGGAACATAATCTTATTTAATTAAAAGAAAATCTGCAAATCGCAGCAGACATACTTCTTTGCCTCTTGTACATAAGAATATCACACTCTGGTGCAAGAGACTGGGACAGTAAGTAAAAGGATAAAGTTCTTGAAACCTTCTTAATAAACTACAGTAGTATCCAGATACCACAAACATTTGTGTATCTTTAACCAACACATAATACAAGTTACTGAATGCTGCAACACTAGAAGAAAATAATCAATTTATTTATAACATGCAATTAATGGAAGAAATGGAAAAAGAGAAAGGCTGCTCTTGTGGTTAAGGCAAAGGACTGGGAGTCAGGACATCTGGGTTTTAATCCCAGTTCTGCCACAGACTGCTGGGCAAATCTAGGAAGGTCACTTAGGTCTAATTTTCAGAAATGGCTTCTACAGACTCCATTGCTTCGTGGCATCTACTTCAAGTATTAGCCCTCTCATGGTCCTCTTCACTCTTAAAGCTCTATAGTTGGAAGGTACTGTTTCACTTTTGTTGCCCTATGTGAAGTTATCACAAGGAGCATCCTTTGGCATTTTTAAATTAAATGCAAAAGTAACTAAGGGCTAAATCCTCTTCAATATCCAGCCTGAGTAAACATTCTGTGTGTTGGGAAGCAGAATCTTTCTTAATAGATAGCAGCCCAAAGAATGCCATAACCTCTCCAGCAGCTGCATACATATCTCAGTGTATCGTGGATCTGTATAGTTCTGGATTCATCAGATCAGCATTCACCAGTGCAAAATCAACTATATGATGGGAGTCCCCACAAAAGGTATGGTGATGCCCAGGAGGTGCAGACTGTGTATAGACTTCCTGCAGCCTGCCTCCCTCCCACTGGTTCCATTGCATTCAGGGCCTTCCAGGTAGTGGTTGAAGTGACAGGTAAATTCTAGACTAAACATTAGGTGCAACGTTTTGGATGGGCTGGCAGCATGTGAGAGTGCATTGAAGAGCAAGCGTGTTTAATATCTTAAAGATTTAGGAAGAGATTGTAGTATTTGAGGTTTGTTTATTAGGATGCAGCTGAGGAATTTGGCTGTTGAGATGGTCAGCAAAGGGTGGGTTTCTGGTAAATGTTATGGAAGTGCCATGATTTTATTATGGCCTGGAGGAGGAAAGCAAAGGAAAGGGCAAAGTCAAAGATGATCTCCACGTGATGGGCCTCAGGTACAGGGGTGATGGTGCTGTTATCAACCAATACAGAGAATGGAATTAGTGGAGGTTCTTGGGGAGAAAAGGTTAAGAGCTCTGTTTTGGCTATGTTGATTCTGAGATTATGTCAAGTCATCTAGATGAGTGAAGCCCCAATCATGGTTTCTCTATATAAAAGTAAGAAGACACGGTCCCTGCCTCAAAAATCTTATAATCTAAGAGACATCACTGAGACAAAAAGAGGTGCAAGACTGAAGTGCAGAGCAGAGATCTAAACTAAAGAGGTCTACTCAACAATCATTTAAGTATAGAGTTGATAATTAAACCCATGTAACTGGATGAAGTTGCCCTAGGATAGGGTGCACAGGGAAAAGAAGAGGGAGCCTAAGAACAGAGCCCAGAGGAATCCAACAGAGAGGGAATGAAGGGGAAACTGCCAAGAGCAACACTAAAAGAGCAGCTAAAGAGGTAGAAGACCTATGAAAGGACGGTGCTACAGAAGCTCAGAAAAGACAGAATATCAAGGAGGAAGTGACAAGCCATACCAAGGGAAGCAGAAAAGACAAGGTTGAAGTATCCACCTTGAGACTTGGCTTAGAAATGACTTAGATGCAGAGGATAACAGTCAGTTTAGAGTACACAGATCTGGCATTCAGTGTAAGGTCAGTAAATTAATACAGCTCTTACAGACAGCCCACTCCATGGCCTTGTCTAGGCTAGAATTTAAGATTACATAACACATGCTAACTAACACCTTTTAAGAGTCTACTTTCGATAAGACACAGTTGTCTTTAATGTGCTAAAAGAATCAAACTAAAGGCTAGGTTATCCTGATAAGCGCTAACATTACATCTGAAATCCTAGCCTAGACAGGGCCAGTGAGTTTGGAAATAAAGCAAAAGAAGGAGAAAGAATAGTGGCTGGAAAGAAAATAAAGCAACCCCTGGCCCTATAGTATAATTAGTCCCATTAGTCATTGGTGACTCAGGGCCAAAAAAAATTATTTTTTTTTTTAAACAGTGGCACGTCCTCTTCACATAATTTCTACGTTGGTATACATAGTTTATTTTGTTAACTGCTCTTCGGTCAAAGTATTGATTTCAAGTGTTTACTAAAAGTGTAACGAAAAAGTTTTTTTCCTTATCATCATATAAATAAAAGGAAATTTACCTATCTGTATATCTTATTATGTAGTCTTACACAACTAAGTATTCCACAATCTTAAAGAAAGTCTCATATCAGCTAAATAATTCTCTGGACATGTCTATACATTGCTTGGTTTTCAGATCCTGGCCTCCATTTGCAAATGCACTCACATCTAATAAGATTTATCAAACACATATCATACCATTGCACTGGTGGTTGGATTCTGGAATGCTCTACTTATACCATCCTGTCGCAGCTCAGGTAAGGTGGCAGAGTGGTTCAATTCCGATGTGTTTGGGGATTCAGTGATAGACTTTCTGGATGAATTGATTTCAGCCTAAAGAGAATACATTTGTACATTTCAGATGAGAGATCAAATTAGTTATAATATACTCTAATGTAGTTTATTTGATCTATTATGGAGCATCTGTTTCAACATTTACAGCATATGAGATTTACGAATCCTTATCAATAGACATGCAAATTGTGTTTAAGCTATATACAGTGTTTCTGGAATTTGTTGCGGTGTTGCAATTCTGAACAATTTTCACAAGGAGTAAGTCTACTGATGCACAAAAACAAATAAAAAACCTGCAGACGCATTTCTGATTTTTAGTTTCACTTGCTTGTATATAATGGTGGACGTTAACATCCAAAAGGGGTATAAGATAAGGAACGAATTTGGAGAAAAAAAGTTACCTCAAATAAATGCCAAACATTTTTTAAAAGTTATATTTCTTACATGGTCTCACTGACTTTGACAGCATTTTGGGGAATCCTTATGAAAGCACTGATTGTTTTAGAGTATTTTTTCTAATGTATAACATATATAAAGGCTTTCCTTGAACATTAGGCCTTCATGCTTTCAACTGCCACATATTTTTCTTGAAAAAGCTGAACTGGACCAAAGCAGAAGTCAACACTCTACATCTTGCGTCTCTTCTGCCTCACAACCAAGCATGATGGGACAAACAGCCATCAGCTGGCTATTTAAACTATAAAAGCACAAAAAATGCCTTTAGGGGGCTCATATCTGGAATGGAAATTCTTCAGAGATGTTATCCTAGCTTAGAGGAACCCCAAACAATATCTCATTTCATAAAGATATAAGAAATATTACTTCTCAACATCTCAAGAATATTAAACTGTTTATTTTCTATGCTATTAGAATCCAATATCTTGTGAAGTGTTAAATGCTTTACAACCTAATTGATACTAATGGGAACAAGAGGCATTCGCACATTACAGGGTTAGGCCCTTAATTTTCAGTGCAAAAGGGATAAGAGAAAGTCAAAATATTAACTGTTTCTTAGCATCTATAAAATGTCTCACATTGAGAAGTGCTACATGTTTAACAGTGTTCTCACTTTGAAGATTCAAGAGAACGTGACACATCCATGTGGACTTGTAATGGGGTCACTGCAGAGGAGAAAAAGTAGCATCATTCTCCTGAGCTGAACAGTTTACCAATGGCACATAACTATGAGTAAAAACAACTGGTCTGAACCAATTTTATTCACAGAATGCAGTGTAGATAAAGTACTTTGGTAGAGGGGTGCTATGCTACACTTCCCATGCCCTGTGTCTGAATCTCAAGCGACTGAATTTGCTTTCTCCAATCTTATTAAATACATACATAAGTAGTAGTATTAAAAAGTACAAGCAAGGGATTAGGAACCAATAAGTTGTGTAAAGAACAAGAGCTTATCTCCTGACATTTTAATGTAACCCTTTTCTCTTCTATGCTCTTATTCCCACGCGTTGGTCATGCCTTGTTGTTCTGTCTGATACTACAAGGTCCTGAACACCTTACATTTCATGTGATCTAGAAATTTTTCCTATTATTTTTAAAATTGGAATGAAACTTTAGATCAATTCACTGATTGTCTGATCAATATATTCCATTCCCTTCATGTTTAGATAGACTGGCTTTTTGTAACTCACTTATATCAAATATACTACTTGTTCAAATGTAGGTCAAGACAACAATAGCATGTCATACAGTGCACTACATAGGAACATAGCTTGGACATAGGACTTTGCAGAAGACTGAGGCTTTTCCTGAGGAGCGTATAGCAACAGTTCTTACTTATTCCAAATGCTAACATGGAATACATCCATTCTTAGAAATCCCAATGGTTCTTTACACCCCTCAATGGTAATTCCCACAATTTGTGTGTGTGTACCAAAATAATAGTCTGTATCAGACAAATGTTAATAAGAAAATAGAACCATCTCCTGCCATCTGACCTGGGGCTGTGAGCCAATCAAGTCAGAAAACTGGAAGTCAGAAGGTATGCCTGGCTTTGCCAGTCTTGTTTCCTGGCTTTGGGTAAGCCACTTAAAGGCAATATGCATGGAGAAAAAAACTGGGATTGTGCCCTTTTTTGCTTCTAATGTGTGAATGCAATTTGAAAGGGTTTGGGGAGGCTTGTGCTATACATTAGAAATTCTGATCTTGCTAATCCATTTTTTTCCTAGAAGTGTATAGACCACTAGTTCTGTAGTAGGTTTATGATGAGGTAGAGAGGAAGGATAGTCCAGTGGTTAGGCTGCTACCTTGGAACTTGGGAGACCTGGGTTCAATTCCGTTCTCTACCCTAAACTTCCTATGTGACTTTGAGCAAGTCACTTAGTATCTCTGTGCATCAATTCACCATCTGTAAAATGAGGATAACAGTACTTCCCTTTGGTGTGTGGATAAATAAGTACATAAAGAGTGTGAGACACAAATACCCTGATGACAGGTGCCATATAAGTCTGATAGGTAGGTAGATAGATAGATAGATATCATCTTTAAAAATGTGAAACTTCATTGAATGGGGAAGAGATTTTTATTTAGGCTATGTGGTGAATTTGTTTGCTTGCTTGTTAGATTCCTGTTCAACTCAACGCCCTAAGAAAAACATTTTTAAAATAGTTTTGTGAAAAGATTGTACTCCCATAACCTTTCAATTAAGAGATCTGAAAAATCTGGATTGTGAGCCGAAATCACCAGAGAATCTGCTAAATCAAAAAAGAGCAGACTTGACATTCCTAATATTTCTATTGTTAAAAACTAGTAGTATTTAAAAACAAGAACAAAAAATCCCACACACTTTTCAGGATTTATACATCATAAAGAACCAAAAAGGGCACAGTCCAATTTTTAGCCTTTTGCAAGTCACCTTTTAACTCTCTGTGCCTGTATTTCTCCTCCTTAGCCCACCTTTGTAAAGTATTTTGAGATCTTCATATGAAAAATATGATTATGAACAGAATCAGGCCATGTCCATATTTGGAAAGGTGACTGCTAAGGAACACATAAGTGCTACAAAAATTGGTATTGGTTGTTTAGCAGGTGGCAATATTCACTTTGATTCTAGACCAAACCAATATCGTAGCACAGTGCTAGGGGGAACTGTGCTACTGGAGATATAGGGTGAAATTCTGACCATGCTGAAGTCAATGGGTAGTCTTTTGCATAAGATGCAACACTGAAATTTCACTACAGTTAAGAAAGCCCTGACTCCATGTACAGCAGAGTCTTCCTCAGTGGCTCACTTTCTTAAGTTTAGTGAAAAGCATATGGTACATGCAAGACATGCTAATTTCTAAGTATCATACTTGGCTAAACAAATACCTGATTTCACTGTACCACCCAAAAGGCACTTTCTGGTAAGAACCCTATCCATACTAGATTCCAATTTTCTACATTCAATCTCTTCAGCTGTGCAGCTTGTGGGGGGGGGAAAGTTTGCAATTTTTTTTGTGCATAATGAAAAAATTATATGTTTTACTCTCTTCATATACAAAAAAAATCATCAGAACTGTTTCTCTAAACTTCTCAAAAGTATTTATGTTTGGGCAAACACTAAACTAAGCTTGGAAAATTTCATCAACACAGTTAGGCAACCTTTCCTATCACCTTTGCTACCACTGTCACTGAACCACAGTCGGTGCTTGTGTCGGACAACACATCAGTTTGAGTCTTCCCAGAAACCAACTGCACCATCTTTGGAAAGTGTCTGGTTTTCCACAGCTTACCCTGAAACCAAGTCTCCTGCACAGCAATACAATGCAGTGCTGCTGTGTTACAATGTAACCGTTTTCTCAATGTTTTTGTTTCCTCATAGCAACACAACATTTGCAGTTTCCTCAAATTAAGCGATCAAACCAAGAAAAATTACGAACAGTCAGTCTACCTTGAAGCTAATTTGTCTGGCAAGTTCCTTGGCCTCTTCATCAGTCTGGCTTGAAGCACTTCCTGATGTTAATGGTAACAGGCTTATCTTCATTGCTGAGCCACATATATCACAGCAGAAATCCTGTGACCTGATAAGTAAAATAGTTTTAAATGGAGATTTTCTTGTTTTAAACAATGTTTTTCTTGAAAAATGAAAAACATTAACAAGACAACCTACCAAAGCACTTGGATCATAATTAGCATAATTAGCATAAACAGTTAAAAAATAAAGTATGCTATCAGTCTGTAGCAACTATCATTGACTGCAGTGTTGAAAAATCTGGGCTTAGAATTCGATATACTCTTTCCTAGATGTAATTTTGGGAAAATATTTACTCCCAGTTTTCATAATATTTCTGTGGCCTCTTATTATATTAAAGATATTACCAACATTATTAATGGCTGTTTTATCTCTGTTATAAATTAATTAATTAATTAATAATTAATTATTAGAACCAGCAAAATATATAACGCAAAAAGCCATGGTATTACAACAACATAGAAACTTTATACCCACTAAATTCAGACTTAAGGTTCCTCTCGCAGCATTGACTCTATTACACTACACATGTATGTTATGATGGGATCTTTCATTATATGATGGTAATAGTAGACTTTCAATGACAGGCCGTTGCACACACCAAAAAAACAAAACAAAAAACAAAAACAAAAAACCCAAACACCAAAACAGCAAATAGCCCTCATTTAGATATAGCCAAGATTTTGGTTTTTAAATTAACCCTTCCAAAAATTATTTAGAAGTAGTTTCAGAGTATTTTATATTTCTCCACAAAACTTAAAAAAAATAACAAGGAAGCTAATGAGTTTTGAAGCTTTGGCTTCCTTGACCATGGGATGCTCCTCCAGGAAGGAGGACTGGAGGGAAGAGATGGCAACAACCAGATGAAGAAAGGGAAAAATATCATCAAACACCAACTTGCCAACCTAGCCAGGAGGGCTTTAAACTAGGTTTAAAGAGGGCAAATGACAAAATCCCACACAGTAAGTATAAAAAACGTGACCTTGATGGAGGGCTCGAAGTTGGGGATGGGAATGGAAAATTACAATAGGTTCATAGAATCAACAAGAAGGAAAACAGTGGAAGAATCTTCTCAACATTTTACATGTCTATACACAAATGCCAGGAGTATAGGAAATAAACAGGAAGAATTGGAAGTCTTACTACACAAGCAAAATTATGACTTAATTGACATCACCAATTTGGTTGGATACATTTCATGACTAGAATATTGATATTGAGGGGTATTATATTGTTCAGGAAGGACAGGCGGGGAAAAAAGGGAGGAGGGGTTGCATTGTATATCAAGAATGTATACACTTGTTCTGAGTCCAGAAGGAGCTGAGAGGCAGACCAGCTGAAAGCCTCTGGGTGAAGATAAAAGGATCAAAAACAGGGACAACATCACGGTAGACCACCAAGTCAGGAGAAGGAGGCAGCAGCATTTCTAGAACAACCAACAGAAATATCCAAGACACATGACCTGGTAGTAATGGCAGACTTCAACTACCCAAATATCTGTTGGAAAAGTAATATAACAAAATACAAAATGTCCAATTAGTTCTTGGAATGTGTTGGGGACAATTTGATTCAGAAGGTAGAGGAACTAACCAGGGGGGTAGCCATTTTAGACTTGCTTTTGACTAACATGGAAGAATTGGATGTGAATCTGAAGGAAGAGGGCAACTTGGGTCAAAGTGATAAAGAAATGATAGACTTCATGATTCTAAGGAAAGGAAAGAGTGAGAGGAGCAAAATAAGGATAATGGACTTGCTAGGTAAGATCCCATGGGAAAAAAATACAAGGGAAAAAGGAGGAGTTCAGGAAAGCAGACAGTTTCGCAAAGAGACAATATTAAAGGCAAAATTGCAAACTAATAGGAAGAACAGCAAGAGGGCAATATGGCTACATAAGGAGCTCTTTAATGACCTGAAAATCAAAAAGGAATCCTACAAAAAGCTGAAATATGGACAAATTGTTAAGGATGAATACAGAAGGACAGTGCAAGCATATAGAGACAAAATCAGAAAGGCTAAGGCACAAAATGAGTTACACCTGGCAAAGGACATAAAAGGCAATAAGTAGCTCTATAAAAATAAGGTTCTATAAATACATTAGGCGCAAGAGAAAAATAAAGGTAAATGCAGGTCACTACATAAAAAGAGTAAAGAGAGCTAATAACAGACAACGCCAAGAAAGCTGAGGTGTTTAAAGTCTATTTTGCGTCAATCTTCATTAAAAATGTTAGTTGTGACTAGATGCTTAACACAATTAATATTAACAAGAAGATGGAAGGAACACAAGCGCGAATAAGAACAGATTAAAGACGATTCAGATAAGTTAGGTGTATTCAGTTCAGCAGGGCCTGATGAAATTCACCCTAAAGTATTTAAGGAACTAGCTGAAGCAATCTTGGAACCATCAGTGATTATCTTCCAGAATTCATGGAGGACAGGTGAGGGCCCAGAGGACTGGAGACGGGCAAAGTACCTATCTTTTAAAAGGGGAACAAAGAGGATCCAGAGAATTATAGGCCAATCAGCCTAACTTCGATACCTGGAAAGATACTGAGAGATCATACAAGAAGACCTGGACAACCCTGAAAAATGGAGCAATAGAAATGGGTAGAAATTTAATAGTGCAAAGTGCAAGTTCATGCACTTAGGGAGTAACAGCAAGAATTTTTGCTATTAGCTGGGGTCTTATCAGTTGGAAGCCACAGAGGCGAAAGACCTAGGTGTATTGGTTGATCACAGGATGACTATGTGATGTAGCCATGAAAAAGGCTAATGCAATCCTAGGATGCACCAGGCAAGGTATTTCCAGCAGAGATAGAGAAGCGTTAGTACCATTATACAAGGCACTGATGAGATCTCATCTGGACTGCTGTGTGTAATTCTGGTCTCCCATGTGTAAGAAAGATGAATTCAGACTGGAACAGGTGCAGAGAAGGGCTACTAGGATGATCAGAGAAATGCAAAACCTACCTCAAAAGAGAGCTGGGCTTATTTAGCCTAATCAAATGAAGACTGAAGGGAGATAGGATTGCTCTCTATAAATACATCAGAGGAATAAATACCAGAGAGGGAGAGGAGTTAAAGTTAAGTACCAACGTTGACACAAGAACAAATGGATATAAACTATCCATCAACAAATTAGACTTGAAATTAGATGAAGGTTTCTAACCATCAGAAGAGTGAAGCTCTGGAACAGCCTTCCAAGGGGAGTAGTGGGGACAAAAAACCTAACTGGCTTCTAGACTAAGCTTGATAAGTTTACAGAGGGGATGGAATGATGAGATTCCTACAATGTAAGTAGCCGATCTATGACTGCTAGTAGCAAATATTACCTGGTGATGGGACACTAGATGGAGAGGGCTCTGAGCTACTACAGAAAATTCTTTCCATGTGTCTGGCTGGTGGGTCTTGCTGAAATGCTCAGGATCCAACTGACTGCCATATTTGGGATCGGGAAGGAATTTTCCCCCAGGTCACACTGGCAGAGACCCTGGGGATTTTCTGCCTTCCTCTGCAGCATGGGGCACAGGTCACTTGCAGGTTTAGACTAGAGTAAATGGTGGATTCTCTGTAACTTGAAGTCTTTAAATCATTATTTGAGGAGTTCAGTAACTCAGCCAGAGGTGATAGGTCTATTACAGGAGTGGGTGGGTGAGTTTCTGTGGTCTGCAATGTGTAAGTGGTCAGACTAGATGATCATAATGGTCCCTTCTGGCCTTAAAGTCTAAGAGTAAATTATTAAACAATTTGTAAGCACCTAGAGGATAATAGTGTAATAAGAATAGCCAACATGGATTTGTCAAGAAAAAAATCATGCCAGACCAAACTAATTGCCTTCTTTGAAAGGGTTATTGGCCCCTAGTGCATAGTGGGAAGCTGTCAATCTGACGTTTTGATTTTAGTAAAGTTTTTGATACATTACATTCTCATAAGGAAACTAGGGAAACAGTCTAAACGAAGTATTTATAAAGTGGATGCTCTACTGGTTGAAAACCCATATTGTCTAGCTGGAAGGATGCATCTAGTCCCACAGGGGGGTCTGCCTGGGTCCAGTACTATTCAGTATTTTCATAAAGTTGGATAATGGAATACATAGTATGGTTATACAATTAGTGGATGACACCAAGCTAGGAGGGCTAGCAGGCCCTTTGGAGCACAGGATTTGAATTCAAAGGGATCTTGACAAATTGGAGAAACTGGCCTGAAGTCAACAAGATGAAATTCAATAAAGACAAGTGCAAAGTGCTACACTTAGGAAGGAAAAAAATCAAATGCAGAATAACTAGCTAGGTGGTAGTACTGCTGAAAAGAATCTGTAGGTAACAATGAACCCAAAAGTCAATATAAGTCAATATGATGCAATTGAGAAAAATCATTTCGGGATGTATTAACAAGGGTGTCATATGCAAGACACAGGAGAGACCTGTTCAACTCTACTCAGCACTGGTGAGTACTCCAGGTGGGGCTGCCTCTAGTTCTAGGTGCCACACTTTATGGAAGATGTGGACAAATTGGACAGAGTCCAGATGAGAGCAACAAAAATGATAAAAAGCTTAGAAAACCTGACCCATGAGGAAAGGTTAAAAAAACTTGGCATGTTTAGTCTTGAGAAAAGACAACTTGGAGGGGGAATCTAATAACAGTTTTCACATATATTAAAGGATGTTATACAGAAGATAATGATCAATTGTTCTCTATGTCCACAGAAGGTAGGACAAGTAATAATGGGCTTAATCTGTAACATGGGAAATTTAGGTTAGGGATTAAGAAAAACTTTTAATTATAAGTATAGTTAAGTACCATAACAGGTTACCAAGAGAAGCTGTGGAACACCCCCCTCCTACCCCCCACATTGGAGGTTTTTAGCAACAGGTTAGAAAACACCTGTCAGGAATGGTCTAGCTATACTCTGTCCTGCCTCACTGCAGGAGGAGGGACTAGATGACCGCTTGATGTCATTTGCAGATCTACATTTCTATGATTCTATCATACTATAGACAGTGTCTGTTATACACTTCTCTCTCCCTTCGTCCCCCACCACAGCCACCCACACCCACAGGTAAGTTCTTGGTACTTATCCTCTTGTACCTTATATTAACTCCAGCCATCTCTTTTCCCTACCCTGCAATTTAGCCTGTGCTATAATCTAAACTATGACCTTAAAGAATGAACAACAGATGAACCCATACTTTGTCCACATGATGCTGACAGAAATGTAACACTATCAGAATCAGGTATTTTCTTTGACAAACATTCTTGGACTTGTACAACATGCAGGCAAAAAACATAAACATAATACTCTCTACAATGAGTCCCAAATAAAGCATTTGGAGTAAATGCTGATATAGATCTTTGTAGATAACATATTTAATTTTCTAAATGCTCTTTTCTCAGAAGGCAAGACAACACCAAAAGACATTCTTATTTCTGGAGTACAAGTACTTTGCAAAAGAAGATTGAGAACCAGAAGTTTGTACAATGGGGCTAAAGAGTGAAGCAGGCTAAAGAGTGAAACCTTCTGGCCAACAAGAGCAATTAAAATCACTGGGCTCTCATAGAATCTAGAGATGGAAAAGGTCAGCTAATTTCATATTCCTACCAATACAGACCATCGGGGGAAGAGAGGCATAAAGCAGAGAAAATTTAGTATTTGAATTTTGGTAGCACCCACAATATGCTAGACACAGTACACACCTGAAAAAGCTACAATCTAAGGAGAAAAGCAACACATGAAGGGAGGAAAAGAGGAATATCAACACAGTGCAAATATACTATCTCCAGCTACCTAATCATAACTAACTGGCTAATTTATTGCAGACATCATTGCAATAAATGGGTCTTAAGGAAGGACTTAATGGAGAATGTAGTGACTTTTTTAATCACATGAAGTAATGTGTTCTGTGTGTAGAGGATGGCATGATAAAAGGAGCAAAGTCAAGGCTCCTTGAAAAATAAACATGGGGGTATGATACCAAGGCCCACTGACATATTCATTACACCTCACACTCTGCTGTCATCATCTGTATCTAAAGAGTTATGTAAGAGATCAATGGAAAACTAGTAACTCACTGATCACTAATATTCTTGCATGATGAATGTATGGGGTGTGCACAAAGAGTTATGGATACATGCTAGAATTATGTTTTAAAATTTGTTTGACAAGCAATACATAAGCCGACTCAGCCCTAGATAAAGGAATGTGTAATTGTCTGACCAGCCTCATCATCAGACAGAGACAATGAAGGCATATTTACATAAAAGGTAAAGAAAGCCATCAACCTAGTGAATAGCCTCTGAACTATAAAAACAGGGGATCGAACTTCAAATGATAAGTAATATAATCAACTGATAGTACACAACATTACTAATGGCAAGTTTATGTCATGGAGTTCACTTAAGTCACAGATTCCATAGCTTCCAGAGACCTCCAAGACACTTCCCGCTTCAGCCCCAAGGTGGTACGGCTGGAGCTGTTAGCCAGAGGAGGCCCTGGAGCTCTGAGCCACCGCAGGCAGTAAGGGGCCACTGCAGCTCTTGGCTGCTGTGGGCAGTGGAGGGACCCGGAGCTCCAAGCCACCAACTTTGCAGCTCCCAGCCACTGCGGGCGACCAAGGGCAGAGCTCTGAGCCACCACTGGCAGCGGGGGGACCTGTGGCAGCAGGGGACCCCACAGCTTCCTGCCACTGGCCCCGCAGCTCCGAGGGGGAGCCCAGAGCCGTCAGCCACAGCAGTGGCAGGTGCTGGACCCCCTCCCCCTATTTCCCCTCCCGGAGCCAGGTTTAAGCTCTCATCCCCCATTTTGTCACAATTATTTTTAGTAAAAGTCAATGACAGGTCACAGGCTTCTGTGTATTTTTTTTTTATGGCCCGTGACCTGTTTCTGACTTTTACTAAAAATAACAGTGACAAACTCTTAACCTTAAATATTATTGTATTATAAAAAAGTGTATCAAGCAAGGTCTTTTATGAAAGCTAATGACACATTGGTGATTAATATAATTGTGAAATGAATATATTAACATATTAGGAAACATGGATATTCACTAACATCATGGTCTAAAGTCTGACCAAAGGAAGAGAAGCAGGTTTTCTCCCACACACAGGCCGGAAGGCATCTCAGGAGTGTTAAGGTAATAAATCTCCAGCCTTTTGTCCAATGCTGAGTCCTTACTTAAAAAACTACTGAATCAATCCTCTGGAATGGGCAGGCAGAGGTGATGTAATTTAGGACAACATTTCACATTGTTCATTCAACCACACTGCCCAAACTGCTGTCGCTTCTGAACGCATAACATTAATGAAAATCTTATTTAAGAGTAAGACTGCAACATTCAGGAAGCCAAATACCAAAAGACTAAGGTCCACTTTCTTTAGAAACTTCCATGAAATGAATTTCTGGTCAGAAATAGTGCTCTGCATATCCTGTAAATTCATCCATAGAGTTCTAGCCATGTAATATATCAAACACCTACATATAAGCGATTGTTAAGCACTTTGCAAATACATCATAAAGCATCCCTTTTTGCTAATACCTTTCTTAGAGATTACATTTTCCTTCAGAATAAAGTCCTAGAGAGCACAAACAGAACAGCCTTCTACTGGGCTCCAGACACTGTGCACTTAGCATTTTTCTGAACAGTAGCTGAAACATTTTTCTCAATGCTAAAACACAGACTTTGTCTTCACCCCTTCTAGAAATTGAAAGTCACATCAACCTTCAATTGCGATGTTAGGTCTTTTGGCTGTATATGCCAGACTCTAAATCTTCTGAATGGCAAGGCATGGAAGAGAATAAGGGGTTGTTGTTGTTTAAGAGACAATGCTGCTTAGGAGAAAACTAGTCACCAACAAATTTCTATTACTGCCTGCTTCTAAGAGCTATATTTATTATTCAAGTCCTACTATAACACATAAAGGTAGTGATTCCACAGAACCATTTCACCTTTAAGGTAATAAGGCAATTTAGATTTTCCGTTCGTTAGAACTGGAATTTCAAAAAGGTCCAGTTAAGAAGCTCTGAGGGTGAGCAAGGGATCTTGCCTTGATATGCAAAATGAAGATCCATTGATCCACTTCCTTAATTCTGCAATTAGACCTCTGAGACCAGACACTGGTCCTGAAAACTCTCACTTTCGTTTTACTTCTCTCTTTATTAGGAAGAAATCAGTTCGGCAAGACATTCTGTTGGGCTGCAGTGACAAATGTACAGATGGCATTAGCACGCCTACCATTTCCTCATAGATGTTACAGGATAAGGTAACAGCCTATAAGCCTGATGTGCAGAAAGAAAGTCTTCACAGACAAAAGTTATTAAAGGGAATTAATGTTGAAGGCAAAACAAACTTGGACAAAGAAACAAGACCAGAAATGTAATCACAGTGATACAAGCATACTGTTGGCATTGAAGAAATAAATTAACAATAATAATAATCCTGATATATAGTTACTTATTTCTAATTGACTGACAATCCTAGAAGTGATTATTCAGATCAGAAGAAAGGAAATCCTCTTTCCTACAGATCTATGATTTTTATATTAAAAATTGTTGGAGATGTTAAAAAAAAAATAAGACTTACTTCTTGGCAAGTGCTCTTCTTTCCTCAGGTGTGTAGTCCAGGGATCCTATGGCTCCCTCTCCTTTGGTTGGCATAAAACCAATAATGGCTAGTAAAGCTGTTCTTACTGAAATTGGAAAAAAAATAAAGATTCAAATTAAGTTTTTCCCAGAATTGTTACTTAACTGAGTCTAGACTTGGGACCGGGGGGGGAGGGGGGGTAATGAGTTTGTCTACAAGATTCCATTCTGTCTGAAGACTGAAGAAAGTTTCGAAAAATAAGGAGAACACAAGAAAAATCCCTTTTCTTTTATGGCAAGGAGTCACAGATGGAAGGGTTACGTAAGGGGAGATGGTGAGGTGATGGCTGATGGAAGGGGGCAGAGGACAAAGACTGAAAAGGAAGGCTAAGGCCCATAGAAATAATTGATCAAAATGAACAGTTGAGTTCAAAACAAGGAGGGAGGAAATAGAGTGGAAAAGGACCATAACAAGGAGATTAACTTGGCATGGCCCATGTACAGTTATTTGCTGAATTTGGGCCTTAGATTGTCAGCACATCGGGAGAAGGACTAGTTTTTCTGTGTGTCTGCAATGAACATAACATACCTGTCATGTGTACATGTTTCTTCTTTTGATTTATTACAATTGTTTATTATATATGATAAAAGAATGCCTATATAAAAACTTATATAGTTACTCTGAAACCTGTCATTAAATAAATAGGCAATTACAGAAGTGCTATTCAGTTGGATAATACCTAAGAAAATTAACATACAAGCCCACAGATAATAAATACCACAGCAGCATATATACTGCCCACAAAAGCCCTCCACAATTGCTGAAAAAAGTTTAAAAGCTATTAAGCAGAGACTGAAAAATTGGTCTGCTCATAGAACCCCTGAGATTCTGCAGCCTCAAAATATTCATAGCTGTAATTCTGCTTCAGGAGAACATGCCGATTCATGCACAGTTCTATGAGCCCTGGTTTTCCACAATACTCTGGTCATAGAATTTAATCCTTTCAGTATATTTTAGTGTGCAATTTATATCCAAGGTAGGGACAAATGATTAACAATATGGCATAAAAACAAACAAGTGATAGATGAGGGTGGAAAACGCAAAAAGATGTGGTCTTGTGCAATGCATCCTGCGGCATGATTCCTCCTCTTCCCACTTCAGGGAAATGTATAAGTAGTATAGTGCAGTGAGACTTACAAAAAGCAAAAACCATTCAGTCATTTTAAACTCAGGGTGTTGGATCCTCCCCTCTCCTTTTAGAGTTCATTTAGTACAGAGTGCCATTTCAGAATTACAAACCATGTTACTCAGTTGACCACACACTACACATAAAGAAAAGGAGTACTAGTGGCACCTTAGAGACTAACCAATTTATTTGAGCATAAGCTTTCGTGAGCTACAGCTCACTTCATCGGAATGCATCCGATGAAGTGAGCTGTAGCTCACAAAAGCTTATGCTCAAATAAATTGGTTAGTCTCTAAGGTGCCACTAGTACTCCTTTTCTTTTTGCGAATACAGACTAACACGGCTGCTACTCTGAAACACTACACATAGAATCATAGAATATCAGGGATGAAAGAGACCTCAGGAGGTCATCTAGTCCAACCCCCTGCTCAAAGCAGGACCAATCCCAACTAAATCATCCCAGCCACGGCTTTGTCAAGCCATGCCTTAAAAACCCTAAGGATGGAGATTCTACCACCTCCCTAGGTAACCCATTCCAGTGTTTCACCACCCTCCTAGTGACATAGTTTTTCCTAATATCCAACCTAGATCACTATTCAAGCTGATTCAGAAGGAAAACTTAAAGTGACCAGACTAGGAAGTAAAGGATTCGAAGTATTTTTCATAACTATAAATTTAAAACAACACTCAGAATGTTTTATATACACAGCCTTGTAAAATTCTACCTGCTTGTTTACCTGGGGCAAATAAATATCAATAGTTCACCATACTTCTCTTGATCTCCCACCCCCTTGAGCCCATCAGTATTCCATTGTCTCTTCCAAGTCCTCCTTATACCTCCCTCTCACAGCAATTCACATCCCTTCACTGATCTTAAACATACCACCTTACCTTTCCCCTTCCTGGGTACCCCATCCTTTTTTCTCCCTTGAGATCAGACCCCTTTACTCTCTCCCTATGAGATTTCTTCTCCTATGGTGCTTCCTGTTTTCCACTCTTTTCACAAGACTGAGGAAGGGTGCTGGTGAGGGTGGGTGGGAGGCCTGGTTCCACCTTCCAGTATGCTATAGTTGCTGCTCAAGTTGAGGGGAAACAGCCTTCCTACTTCTGTATGCTTTGGCTTGGCTGCTTGCAACTGTGCAGTATCCCTCCTTGCACCAGAGACTATCTTGCCAACTCAGCAGAGGAACCATTTCATCTGCAGAACTCAAGGCAGCCTAGTGTCAGTGGTAGCCATAATCCTGGCATCCACAAAAAAACCCAACACCACATGGGACTTATGATCATGGGCTATACAGGCCGCAATGGCTAGTTCCAGGCAACTGTGGTGGAAACTGTAATAACCCATGTTGTTTTTGGAAAATTAGGGTGATATACTTTCAACCATAGTGATTAATTTACACCAAGGTGACCTCCACAAATTCAGTCGCTATTTTTCCTATTTTGCTTAAAAATGGAGATTAATATGGACATCTATGTTGGTCAGAAAATGGAGTTAGGGCATAGCTCTGGAGTTTTCAGACCCTAAAGGTCAGCCCTGCTAACCTGAACAGAATGTGGCATGAATGGTTAAATTAGATTGAAACAGGAGAGGAAGTGCTCACAGCGACTCCTACTCACCCTTTACCTTACCCCTGAAGAAACATACACTTAGTTGGCATTCAGCAAATATAATATTGTCTTAGAATTTATTTTTTTTTAGTCCTGTGATCAATAGATACAATAATAAGATACTGATTCCATAGTCAATTCAACTAAGATTTGTTTACAAAGAAACTTTAAGTGAGCTTAATAGAAATGCATTAAATTCAAAGTTTAATCATCAACTTATCCAGGAAAAATGATAACACTAAAACTATGTGCCTCTTCTCACCATTCTACTTATTTCTCTATAAGGGACAGAAACTGAAACAATGTTATTTCCAGTGTCTCCTTGAGGTCAGGGGAGTAAGCAGAAGAAATTCCTCTGCATGTCATCAGAGATTGGCCCATATATCAAGCACTGTGCTTAATGATATGCTGATGAGCACAGTATAAAACTGAAATAAGATAATGGATAATTTCACAAAGAACATAATTCTGAAAACTAGTTTTGTTGGTGTCCATCAATGTTTTGCTGAAGAAGAATTACACTGAATATTAAGTAATACTCACTACTCCATGAAGGCTGCCACGTTTCAGGGTGATGTCCTGAGATGCTTAAACAAATTTTCTTCCCTACTTCAAACCTGCCATTGGCCTTCAGGGAAGAGAGACGGGGAAGAAAAACAAAAAAGACATTATTCAACCCAAATATTCCTTGTTAAACTAGCTTCTACCAAAAAAAAATTAAGCGGTAAAAATCTTTTCAAGTAAATCTGTTTGCAATCATCATGTAACAACCGAACAAATGACAACAACATAAAGCTCGACTAGGTTCGACTAGGCCACACTTGCTGCTGTTTACACAAATCACTGAAGACAATCTCCCATTTAAGATATCTTTTAAACATAACATAAATAGCAGAAGTCCTCCAAAAGTGAGTTCTGTATTCCACTTTTAAGATCTGCAACATTTAATATGACAAATGAGAATAATTTCAATGCTTTAAAAGCCAAAAATACTATGGAAAATTTACTGGAATTGATTAATAATGGGTGATCATAATCAAATTTTTGAATCATATACAAAAATTTAGAAGTTAAGGCCACTATGATGCTGTCCTGTTTTGCCAAAACATATTTTAAGTGTTGCTGAAAGGGTAGCTCTTGTTATATTTACAGGCAGAGCTGGTAGCACCATCTATAGTTAAGGTTGCCGGATACTTTCAATCATAAGACCCTGTTTTCCGTTGCTTATGACTTAGTCAAGCATTTGCCAAATCCATAGTGGGTGTTCATGTGAGGCTGATTTGGAGGGAGAAGTTTCAGCTAACACAGTTCAGCAGTTTCCAAGAATGAGATTAGGAAAAAATACATTGTTTTGCCCATGTTTATTTTTTTTTTAAACAAATGTTCAGTTCAAAATCTCTAGCACCTCTGTGCTTCAGAGAGACTTAAAATTTGACACCAGGAAAGTGCTTTTTTGCCATCTCTGTGAAAATTATCCAAATTTTACCAATTTATGACCCTTTGAAAAATCTCAGCTTTCACATGCTTACTAGAGGCTTGACAGAGTGTGGCAGGTAAATATTCTGATGATTCCAACTTCACTGGGCATGCTTCAGCCCAGGGTTCCAGGGGCTTAGCAGGATCTTCCCTGCAATTACTCCTCCCAGCTGCTGGGCTTCACTGTGGTATGGAACACAGGACTAAGAGCAGTGAAACTGTCCTTCCTGCACTATCTGTGCTCCCTGTCTGGCACATAGCCAGTGTGAAGGATGAGCAGCAAATTTGAGTGCAGAGTAGATGAAGAGGCTGCAGGAGCCAGAGGGTACAGGGAGCAGAGGAAGAGGGAAGGACCCAGGGAGTGGGGATAAATAGAAGCAGAGGCTGAAGGGGCAGGAACAGAAGAGGACAGGAACAAGGTGAGGGCACAGGAACAGAAGGGTCCACAACCACTGTAGCAAGCTCCCCTTCAGAACCTGGAACTGAACTCAGGAATCCTGAGCGTCTAACATTCCTTTGCTGTCAACAAACAGCTGTGAGACACATGCTTTTTTAGTAGATTTCATCCCCTTCTAGTAGCTGGTCCACATAGAGGAGAACAGCCTACTCCTACTACCAGTTACTCCATTAACTCAAGTGGTAGAAATTTGTACTGTAGATGTAAAAGTCCAAAACCCTGCTGACGACCCAAGTAGAGGGGTCAATATGGCTCCACTTTATATAATTTAATTATGATACAGTCTTTAATTACATGATCACATACTATTTTTTCCATTCTTGTATCTTAATGCATATGCACAAGGGTTCTGAATTAAGGTTGCATAGGTAACCTTAATTCTGGCATTTCTTAAGTTTTGAGTGCTTGTCTTTGCAACTTTCATACTCACATATACACACACACACAAATATTGAATTATTTACTAAATAAAATCCTCCTGACACAAATTTGAGGCAAGGTCCTGCCTGGTGCTGGCCACATGCAGCTCTCGATGTCAATTGAAACTGGATAGTAAACCTCTCTCAAGACGAGGTCACTCAGTTTGTTTGCTCATCCACTATTTCTCATTGTTTCTCTGGCCTTGGAATAAGAACTTGAAGTGTTTTAATAAACAGATTATATTTCATTACAGTTACTATAAATAACATTTCAGCATGCAACATAGGTAACTGTCCCTGCCTACATCACTATTCCAAAGTGAATCAAATGGCATGGCATTATGCCTCCTACCACAGCAGTAGGGGAATTATTTTCCCTCCTCTTTCAGTGGTCAAAGCACTAAGTTCAGTTCATCCTACGTAGGGTGACCAGATAACAAGTGTGAAAAATCGGGACAGGGGGTGGGGGATAATTGGCACCTATAACAGAAAAAGCCCCAAATATCAAGACTGTTCCTGTAAAATCGGGACATCTGGTCACCCTATCCTACAGTGGCTTTTCCATAATGTATATAATCTTGCATAAATAGTCTTCAGATTTTTCATTTAGTCTCATTTACAGGTATACAAATGGATAAACAAAACAAAAAGGCACAATTCTGCACTTTTCTCTAAGTGAACTCTCTCCCATATTGCCAAAATCTTTTATGGTTACTCTAATTGAAATGACCATATAAAAAGGATGACTGCTAAATACTCTTACTGTTAACAGAATGATGCTTGGGGGTTTCATGGGATACTCTGGTGGTAGTACTATTCGTCCATGATAAATTCCTCCATCAAAATCTGAATCTGGAGGGCCTCTAACAGTAAAATGCCATTCAAAAAGATTATCCTAAAAAACAAGAGCACATAAGTCAGAGAGAGCAGGACAAAAACAGATAATTATTACTTTATTAAAACAAGCATGGACTGTAACTCTGTAGAATAGCAAAAATTCAAAATCAGAAGAATGCTAAATGAGAATAACTACTATAAGACAGGTTTCAGAGAACCTGGATTTATGCAGGAAATAGCCCAGCTTGATTGTCATGCACATTGTGTAAAGAGTTGTCACTTTGGATGGGCTATCACCAGCAGGAGAGTGAATTTGTGTGGGGGGGTGGAGGGTGAGAAAACCTGGATTTGTGCTGGAAATCACTTTAGATAAGCTATTACCAGCAGGACAGTGGGGTGGGAATAGGTATTGTTTCATATTCTCTGTGTATATATAAAGCCTGCTGCAGTTTCCACGATATGCATCTGAGGAAGTGAGCTGTAGCTCACGAAAGCTTATGCTCTAATAAATTGGTTAGTCTCTAAGGTGCCACAAGTCCTCCTTTTCTTTTTACTATAAGACAGTGCAGCATTGTGGAGGCTACAGTTAAGGAGCAATACAGCACTGAAAAAAGCAGCAGCAGGTTGGCAAAAACGGGAGGTTGAGTCAGTTTCCATGTATGACTTATTTTTTATTGCGCTTTCTAGAGGTGCAATTTTTGGTTGCTGGATGTTGTTAAGTTTCAACAGAGCTCTCAGCTTACAGCACAAGATCACAGTCATTTTTCACCTAATGAGCCTGAACTGTGGGTTCTTCATAAACTATGAAAGTATTCATGATATGTGGTGCAAACTCCTTTAGAGCCTCTAACCTATGGAGACTGGCAGAGATTAAACTCTGCAACACATTAAAACTATTATTATGATCATTCCCCTTTCTAAAAAATGAAATGTAATCCTCATCATATTCAAGATGATAAAGAGGTGCTTTGAACCAGCTATTCCATCTGATTATTACAGGGGTTGGTGGTATGCAAGGACTTTTCCCTTTTTCAATTAGAAACATACAAAACTGTGCTTTCATTGTAGGCCTGACAGTGAAAGCCTGTTTTATAGTCACAACAAATGCATTTACTTTTAAAAGTATTTTCATCCACAAATCGCCAACAAGGTTAAGGAAATGCACCATGCACACCAGGTGTACTGCATTTAAAAATAAAGGTTTCAAACCTCAATCCCAAACTCTCACCATGTAATGACATTATCTGTCACAAATGCAGTCATGCAATCAAATGGTATTATGAATTTCTCAACAGTTTCCCTTACTGCCTGGATTACTGTTTTAAATTAACTGCTTCCAAAACCTCATAACTCAATAAAAATACTTCCAGCTTGTTTTGTTCATGCGGAGCTGAAGTAGCTTTGTTGTCACTGCTTGTTGGGCCAAGGATGGCGAGAATATTGAGTACATATCTGTCTTCAGCATCAATAGTTTCATCTGCTACCATGCTTTTCTTTTAAATCTTGAAAGTATGCGTGTTGGGCTGTTAGTCCCAGGATATTAGAGAGATAAGGTGAGTAAGGTAGTATCTTTTATTGGACCAACTTCTCTCATCTTTCTCACCAATAGACATTATCTTTTATTGGACTAACTTCTGTTGGTGAGAGAGACGAGAGAAGTCAGTCCAATAAAAGATATTATCTCACCCACCTTGTCTCTCCAATTACTGAATGTCATATTCAAAATTCTTTAGAAAGTTTTACTTACCCAACTGGTCTGCACTAGGTATAACTCCAGTGTGTGTTCCAGATTGCATTCTAAAAACCCTCTGAGTTTTGAATTGTGAAGGATATACAAGAGGGAGAAAAGGCTTCTGTTAAGCTGAAAGCTTCATATCTCCTGTAAAGCTGCTCTTCGATCTTAGTAGTAAACAGCTGTTTTCTGACGTTTCAGATTTCTGTTTTCCTCCACTTGTAATGCCTCTGGTTGGTACTTATGTGTTGCACTTTCCAGATGCTTGTTACAGCTAGTGTTTCTGGTAAAATCAACATGCTGCACTAGATACAAAATAACTTTCCTTTGTTTTCATTAAATGTTTGAGAATATTGCTGTGCTCGTTGCTTAGCACTTAATTTTGCCAATTTTTACTCATATTTTGTTGCTGGCGTTGTTGTCCACTATTTACCATTATTCAAAGGTTTGCATATTCCAACCATTTTAACTTTTTCACTTCCGCTGACAACTCAAAAAAATCATGATCGCTTACTGTTAATTAAGACATGCTCTCTGTTTTCACAGTTGAGTTGAAATCAACAGCAAAATTTACAGGGTCTGGGGACAGTGGTGACCAACACTGAGAAAGTCATATCCCTACTCATGACTAATGCTAAATGCTGGATCACAGCTGTATGTTTGCCCACCTACTTATCACTCTTGAAAGGACAGAATATAGTACTGTCAACATTTATTCAGGTTTTGCTTCTCACTGTTCTCTCCCCAGGAGAGAGAGACTGTCCTAATAACGAATCAGCAGATTCATACAAACTACCAGCAAATAACATCCTGAAATAGGCCTTCATATTCTTACTATTACAAAAATCCAGGTACTGTTTATCCCTGAACTTGGTTTAAAACACTGGAATTAAAATAAAACAGAAATATAAGTGAAAAAATAAAAGTTGATATTTTACCAAAATCATTATTCAGGAGAAAAACTGCAAGCAAAAACAAAAGCTAATCAATAACAATAATCTGTACTTTATAGCACCCAAAAGCGTGTTAAGTGCTCTACGTATGCTAACTGCACTAAGCTTTTCTGCAAAAATTCCACCAAAGGACAAAGTCCCAACATTTAGGGCTTCTGTTTTTTAAGGTTTCAGAGTAGCAGCCGTGTTAGTCTGTATTCGCAAAAAGGAAAGGAGTACTTGTGGCACCTTAGAGACTAACAAATTTATTTGAGCATAAGCTTTCGTGAGGAAGTGAGCTGTAGCTCACAAAAGCTTATGCTCAAATAAATTGGTGAGTCTCTAAGGTGCCACAAGTACTCCTTTTCTTTTTGTTTTTTAAGGTTTACTTTTAGAAATTTTTGGGTTGTGTGTAGATATCCAAAAATGGGGGGTTTTCAGGGCTCTCTCTCTCTGTATATGTTGTAATGAGTAATCTGTTTGTAATGTAGTACTGTTTCAAACAGCACTATGTTAAAGCACACTAGGGAACCTTTAGTATGTACCAGCAAGGTCTACAGGAACAAATTAACGTGCAACACTTTAGCACAGGGGTTCTCAAACTTCGTTGCACCACAACCCATTTCTGACAACAAAAATTATGACATGATCCCAGGAGGGGTGACCAAAGCTTGAGCCCACTCAAGCTCTGCCACCCCAGGTTGGGGGGAAGAGTCAAAGCTAAAGCCCAAGCCCCACTGGCCTGTGCAAGGGTACAAAGCTGAAGCCCAAGTGCTTCAGCCCCAGGCAGGGTGCCTGTAACTTGAGCCCCACCACTCAGGGCGGAGGACCTCGGGTTTTGGCTTTGGGTTGGTGGGACTCAGGCTTCAGCCCTGCGCTCCAGCCAGTCTAAGCCAGCCCTGGCGACGCACTTTGGGGGTCCCAACCCACAGTTTGAGAACCGCTGCTTTAGTGCACTTAGAAAATCACACCCTCCAAGTCTGCATTACTGCTCCATGTAGACAAGCCTGTAGATACAAATAACCATTTCTGGTGTTTACTGGATAAACACCCCTCATTTTTTTTCCCTTTTTTTAAAAATTGGGGGGTTTTCCAGCTACAACCTAAAACCAGAAACTCTACAATACTGTAACATAAATCGTTAGGATATATTTTTTTTAAGTTTCGTCTTGTCCGCTCTAGAATTTCACCTTTCCTCAAATTTTTGACTGTTTATAATATTTCCAGGACTGAGACTGCAGCATAGAGAGCATCATTAGGGTAAGATTTTTTTTTTTTTAAAAAGGTGAGATCCTGCAACTGCTCCCTTCTGCTCCCACTGAACAACCAGTTACTTCAATGGGCTCCCATGTATGCACAGGGCTGCACACATGTCAATCCAATTACAGGATCTAGCCTTAAACTTTCTGCTAGGGTAACTTCATAACATGAATTTCTTTTTAGATGTATAACCACTTCACATTTAAATTATGATGTTATGCAATTCCCAGGGGAAAAACATTGCAACAATGTGACATGACTATTTAGATAAAATCTTAACTTTTATTATGTACTTTTTACCGATGAGACAACTCCATGAAGTCATTACATTAAAAATGTTCCTGGTAGTTTTCAAGGAAGGAAAAAATAAAAATCTGACCATTTTAATAAGGTCTATTAATCTCCAAAACCAAAATTAAATATTATGTATGGACTTAAAGCAATGTAACCAGGCAGAAAAATATTAGGTATTATACAGCAGAGACAAACTAACAGCTACAGCAAATATACACAGAAACTAACCTCCAAGGGCTGTGCATGGTAATGATCTGTAGGATCCTTCAATTCGGCTGCTTCCTTCATTAAACGTTTGACAGCTGAAAAAGGAAATTTGGTATATCAGTATGAAAAGCTCCCTTAAAAAATAAAAAAAATAAAATATACGGGAGATTTTGTTAGCATTATCTTGAAGGAGTCACTTCATATAACAAAGTAGCTTATATGGTACAGCACACCATGTTTCTCTCACATGACTTCATTCTCAGATGCACATGATAAATTACTCAGATAGGGTACAGGATTTAATGAGTCATAAGAGCACAAAGTTATGAGAAAAATTATATTTAGTTGTTTCACAGTTTCCCAAATAATGTATCTCAACATTATGAGTAAATTGTAGGTGATTTATTAATTCGGCCCTTACATTAAAGCTGAGGGGGGGGAATACAACATTTACTAGGTTTTCACAATTGCTTTCAACAAATACAGATGAACAAGAAATACCTATCATTATATTTTATCACAAGAAGAACCTCCTTGCATTTCAGCAATTGCCTAAAAAAAGTAAGGGCTTGTCTACACTACTGCTTAAGTCAATGTAGCTTACATTGCTCAGGGGTGTGAAAAAAACACCCGCTGAGAGACCTAAGTTACATTGACTTAAAGCGCTGTCTACACCAGGCTATGTCAGCAGGAGACACTCTGGTGCTGCCATAGCTTCCACCTCTCGTTGAGGTGGGTAAAATTATGTCAATGGGAGAACACTCTCTCGTCAACATAGCCCATCTTCACCAGATGCGCTACATCAACAGCTGAATCCATGCAGCTATGCCAATGTAGCACACTAGTGAAGACAAGCCCTAAAAAACTTTACACCTTGACTGCTAACTGTCAGAAAAGTTACATAACTATTATCTTTAACAGTGCAAACAAAATCATTGAGAGATTTCTATGAGAGGACCGAACATTGGAAAGTACACGGGGACACACAGATACACTTTACATTTTGCCATTGAAAACATACATACGTGGTGCCCGAAACATTTACCCCACATGTAGTACCTTGATAACTAAGCCTACCAGTAAGGATGAAAAATACTTGTGCCACCATTCCCACACTAAAGCCTCAGTTCGGGCCAGGTGAAGAGATAGCCTCCACTCCTTCCCAGGTGCTTGGAAAGGTGAGACTGCTGCAATTTCTATCAGGGTGCTGTCCCTGGACCATGAATGGTAGCTCGATCTTTCATATCACTCGCATAGTAATAATTGTTTGGTAAGTGTGAAGCCCCACACCCACCTGACCCTGTCTTATTACTGCAATAAAAGAGAAGGAAGCTCTCTGTGTTGCCCCTTCCACCCTCAGCCTCATGGTCATAGGCACTGACTTTTATTTTTCTCCATTCTGAAGTCCCATCATCACTCCGCCTCCTCCCACTCTCACTCCACCCCCAGCCCCCAAGGCGCCTGCCCTCACTCCACCCCGAGCCCCCCGCTCGCTGTTCTCTGCCCTCCCGCAATCTCCTCCCCAAGATGCCAAAAAGCTGATCAGCAGCACTGCCCATCAGCTATGGCTGGTTGGAGCTGCGCACCCACTATTTTTTTTCTGTGGGTGCTCCAGCCCTGCAGCACTTTTTGGCCCGAGGGTTACATCGGGGTGCGAATCTGTATCGAGGGCTGGGTAGGAAGGCTGTGCCTCCCCAAACAGCCTGGCCCCTGCCCCTTTCCACCTCCTCCCACTTCCTGCCCCGATTGCCTCCCTCAGAACCTCTGACCCATCCAACCTCACCTGCTCCTTGTCCCCTGACCACCCACTCCCGGGACCCCACGCCCCAAACCAGCCCCCCGGGACCCCACCCCCTAACGCCCCCCCGCTCCCTGTCTGCCCCCTGCAACCCTTATCCACACCCCTGCCCCCTGACAGGCCCCCCCAGGACCCCACCCCCTATCCAACCCCCCAGTTCCCCGTCCCCTGACTGCCCTGACCCCTATCCACACCCCCACCCGCTGACAGGCCCCCCGGAACTCCCACACCTATCCAACCCCCCCACTCCCACCCCCTTACCATGCAGCTCAGAGCAGCAGGAGCTCGCAGCCTCACCGCCCGGCCGGAGCCAGCCACGCTGCCCACATGGCGGCATAGCTACAGGGGAGGGGGGACAACAGGGGAGGGGCCGGGGGCTAGCCTCCCTGGCCAGGAGCTCATGGGCCGGGCAGGACAGTCACATGGGTCGGATGTGGCCCGTGGGCCGGAGTTTGCCCACCTTGGTCAAGAAGATACCATCAGAGATGCTTAGTTTTGCAGTTCTCAAACTGTGGATATGTCTCTCCAGAGATAACATGCTTGTTAACAGCAAAAATGTTTTTTTAAATAAATAAATAATATAAAGAGGTGAGAAATAATAGACCTCAAACCTCTTGTCCCTCTGCAAATTTGTGTAAACAGAGTCAGTCCCTTACTTCTCTCTAAAAGTGCAAAGTTTCAAAAAGTTCAATGGATAGAAGGTTGTTGGGGGCAGAATAGACCAAGACAAGGAGAAGAAGTCTGGAGATAAATGTGAGAAGGGAGAGACAGGCAGTAGAAACAAAAGGGAAACTGTTTGAGCAGCATATTCCAGAAGTCTTCAGGTCTTTCTGAATGTAGCCTTCATTGATTTGAGATCTACCATACCATTCTCTCACTAGAAGGGAAAACCTATAATGGCAGCAGGCTGTAAAAGAGTCCCAGTTTGGAAATAAGAACCAATCAAGAAATACATGTTTGCTGAAGTTTTAAAGAAAGTCACACCAGTGAATTGGTGGAAGTCACTTAAACACTTGGATTCAGAGACTGTTGAAGCGATAGCAGCAGTAATTTCTTCTACCAGTGTAGAAATAATATTTCCTTCCTTTGGACTAATTCATTCCAAACTGAGAAATCGTTTGGGACCTGAAAAAGCAGGAAAGCTTCTTTTTCTTTTCCAGTTTATGAACAAACAGGAAAATGAAGGTGAAGATGACTGAGTTAGCTGCAGAAGCCAATATTTTAAGTTTCTCATGTTGACCTGGCTGACACAGTCAATTTAATTTTTGTTTTTCTAAATATTTCATTTAACTATTTTATTTTAAAACAATTTTAACAAAAACAAACCTGATTTTAAAAAATGTGAATGTTTAACTACATTCAAAAAATCATGTTTGTTTTGTTAAAATATTATATTTTTGCTGTTGAAGAAAAAAATCCAGAATACATAACATTGTTGTTTTAGTTAAATAAAAAAATGTAAATGTCTGTCTGGTGATGCTCTCCTCCTAACACAGCATAGCAAGAAAATCCTCCAAATATTAATAATTAACCTGTTGAATTGGAGATATTTATGAAGTCACTGGGCGGTGAACTATCTGCTTCAATTACCTTTGGTAAATGAAATAACCAAACAATCATTCATTTTCTGATAGAGCTGTAAAACTAATCTGAAAAGTTTTCAAAATAAATCACTTTAAAAATGTACAGTGTGTACCCTCTAAAAATGAAACCTACATCTATCTCTGAGTTGTGACGAATATGTATTAAGGTTATAACAACCAACAAGAATGCGCTTTTATGTAGAAATCCATGATTAAATCGAGTCTTCCTGACTAGTGATTTAAATCATGATATGGCAGAAATGATATGAGAACGAATAGAAAAAACATATTTCTTTGATTACAACTTTCATTAATCTGACCCTGTGTACAGAGTGACTAAATCCACAGAAACATCTTCAGATATAAGATATAATCCTTTATCCAAAACCAAGAAAACCTTCATAAATTCAGTTAAAAGTATTTATTTGAAGGCTAATCAAGGCTACTTGTACATTTCAAATCTGGTGGGAAGTTTGATTTGAAGAATGAATCACAAAGTTCTCCTATGAAAATGAGAACTGCTATTTAAGCCAGGTAAACAGCACCTCTGATTTGTCAGATTAGGTGCAGCAGATTTCAGTATAAAACTTATCACAAGGATAAAGGAAAGCAGGGCATCTGCTCTAGAAATGGAACTGAGTTAGCAGAACAATTTTAAACATGGTTTTAATCCTGTTCATGCTAACACAGTTTAGGCATATTTTGGCTAGCCAAGGTAAGCAGTCAAATCAGTTTTTAAAATGCATTTATATCTAGAAAACCTGGAGTTTAATCAGTGCCCGTGGATGATGGTGACATTTGAAAGTGGATAGGCAAATCTGACAGAGAACTGAGGTGTCTGGACAATGAAGTCCTTGAAAAGTTACCTTCTGATAATTTTTACAATGTACGCCAAGTAAAATTAACCACATCTTGACTATTTTATACAATTCATTTACAAAGTAACCATATTATTTATAAACAGAACATTTTTAAGCCATGAAATACAACAGTGTGGTGATACTATTAAAAAGAAATAGAAAAGGGAGTCATCTAACAAAGTTCTGACCTATGTAAACTCAAGTAAATGTGTATCAATTTTTATATTCTCTGGGAGGAGATGGCTTGATCCTTAGAAACTACAGATTAAAAAAATAGAAGGATGAGGAGATATTCTAAAAGGCTGTGTCTTACTGAGGTAATATAACAGAGGCCTTGAAATGTCCAAGGATTGAATTTCTTCTCTCCTGAGGAGTTTTGGAAAGATAACTGGTTACATTAACAGAGTAATACAAATGAAAGTCCAACACAACTTTGGGACTAGAGTTAGGATAAGTTCTCAACATAACCCTGTCTCTATGAAAAGTTGTGTAAAAAGGATCAGTCATCAGAGCCTGGTGTTTACATCAGCCAGAAGGGTCACAAATGGAGACTAAAAAGGCTCCTTTGAGTGTAAGGTTGTGTGAAGTGCATTCAGAAAGAAGCTCAAAGGGAGGTTCCATAAGGTTTGAAAGGACAATACTGAGATCCCATACTGGAGGTGGTTCTCTCGCTGGTGGATATGCATGCAGTAACCTCTTTGGAAATCTAGATACTGTGGGGTAAGTAAAAAAAAATGAACACGACTGCACAGATGGGTAGCAAGCCAACATCACTGCAAAATGGATTTTGATTAAATTGAATGAACAAGTCCAGAATGTTTGAAATAGAGCTGTTGATTAATCACAGTTAACTCATGCGATTAACTCAAAAAAATTAATCATGATTAAAAAAATTAATCAGGATTAATCGCAGTTTTAAGCACACTATTACACAATAGAATACCAATTGACATGTATTAAATATTTTGGATGTTTTTCTATATTTTTATATAAAAATGTGTTGTAACTGAAATAAAAGTATATATTATTTTTATTACAAATATTTGCACTGTAAAAATAATAAAATAGTATTTTTCAATTCACCTCATACAAGTACTATAGTGCAATCTTTTTGTCGTGAAAGTGCAGTTTACAAATGTAGATTTTTTTTTTTAACATAACAGCACTCAAAAACAAAACAATGTAAAACTTTTGAGTGATCTTGTAGGCTCTGTCCTACTTCTTGTTCAGCCAATCACTAAGACAAACAAGTTTGTTTACATTTACGGAAGATAATGCTGCGCTCTTCTTATTTAAAATGCCACCAAAAGTGAGAACCAGCATTTGCATGGCACTTTTGTAGTTGGGATTGCAAGATATTTACGTGCCAGATATGCCAAACATTCGTATGCCCCTTCATGCTTCGGCCTCCATTCCAGAGGACATGCTTCCATGATGATGACACTCATTAAAAATAATGCGTTAATTAAATTTGTGACTGAACTCCTTGGGGGAGAACTGTACGTCCCCTGCTCTGTTTTACACACATTCCGCCATATATTTCATATCAGTCTCGAATGATGACTCAGCACATGTTCATTTTAAGAACGCGTTCACTGCAGATTTGACAAAACGCAAAGAAGATACCAATATGAGATTTCTAAAGATAGCTATAGCACTCAACCCAAGGTTTAAGAATCTGATATAACTTCCAAAATCTGAGAGGGACGAGGTGTGGAGCATGCTTGCAGAAGTCTTAAAAAAGCAACACTCCAATGCGGAAAACTACACAACCCGAACCACCAAAAAAGAAAATCAACTTTGTACTGGTGGCATCTGATTCAGATGATGAAAATGAACATGCGCCGGTCCGCACTGCTTTGGATTGTTATTGAGCAGAACACGTCATCAGCATGGACGCATGTCCCCTGGAATGGTGGTTGAAGCACAAAGGGACATATGAATTTTAGCGCAGTTGGCAAATAAATACCTTGCAATCCCAACTACAAAAGTGCTATGCAAATGCCTGTTCTCACTTTCAGGTAACACTGTAAACAAGAAGCGGGCAGCATTATCTCCTGCAAATATAAGCAAACTTGCAATTGGCTGAACAAGGAGGAGGACCGTGTGGACTTGCAGGCTCTAAAAGTTTACATTGTTTTATTTTTGAATGCAGGTTTTTTTGTTCATAATTCTACATTTTTAAGTTAAACTTTCATGATAAAGAGATTGCTCTACAGTACTTGTATTAGGTGAATTGAAAAATACTATTTCTTTTGTTTTTTTACAGTGCAAATACTTGTAATCAAAAATAAATATGACGTGAGCACTGTACACTTTGTATTCTGTGCTGTAATTGAAATCAATATATTTGAAAATGTAGAAAACATCCAAAAATATTTAAACAAACAGTATTCTATTATTAACAGTGAGATTAATCGCGATTAATTTTTTTTAGTCGCTTGACAACCCAAGTTTGAAATGCAGAACACAGTTGAGGATTCTAGACATATGAACCTCCAACAGATCACAGTTTGTGTTGAACTGCACAAATGGAAAATCTTTTGCATTTAGAGGAGTAAGTCTTTCTCATGGAGAATTTTCTACTTTGTAGTAGGATTTCTTATACTAACAGGGAGTGGTCTCTCTGTCAGTAGCACTCAACTTGCCAACATCCAGGCTGTTGAACGTAGTGACCTCCTGTCTGGGTGAACTATGTGACTTTGGTTCTGCAATACTATATCTGGGCAGTCTAGAAGTGGTATGGAAGGCTAGACAGACATTCTGAGGAGGCTGGTCAGCCAGAACTTTCTTTGCCAATTTGATGCTAGCAGAATCAGTGTAGCTACATCCTGTCTTACTTTGCATATGCCTCTTGGAATCAAAGAATTTGGTAGAAAAAAAGTATGTACATGGGACCTTGATCCCATAGTACAAGGAAGGCATCTTGCAATAATCCTGGGCACGTCTCCCCTATCTTTGCTACCAACCAACTCTGTAATGGAATTTCCCCACCAATGAAATGTTGGCTTGATGACAGAGCTCTTCAAAGACCACATATCATTGGTGATGGATTGTCTGCTAGGTTGTTTCTGACTCCCAAACAAAAAGAGTGACTTGAGGGTGTCCCATTTTGATGACACTATGTCCATAACTTGATCACCACCTGACATGGAAGTAATGAGTAGGCATTTCCTTGCTTCTTTAAACAGTACAATGCAGATGTGCTGTCTGTGAGAATCTCAACTGTGAAGTTCTGTAGAACAGACTGGCATGCATAGCATTGCAGTCTGACTGCTCTTTGTTCTAGTAAATTTATGTGAAGAGCCATGGCCTTCTGAGACCAAGTTCTTTACATCTGGAGGTAGTCCAATTATACTCCCCAATGCAACTGTGATTCACTTCTTTGTAAGAGGAGGTGTGAAGAAGAGTATGCTCTTCTAAACATCTTTGTGGTCTAACACAGTGCTAGCTGGATGTTTGCTTCCTCATTCTTGTAAAGAACAAATGACACACTAAGCAGTGGTCAGGAACATGGCTTTCCCTGAGATAAAATAGACAGCAGATGCAGCTCTCTGTAAATGGGATTAAACAATCACAGGGTGGGCATGGTTTAAAGCTTCAAGGTTTAGAATCCATCATTTTTTGCATGGGTAGAGACACCCAGTCCTGAGGAACAAATTAAATTTAGTTTGATTTTTAAAAAATATATAACCAAATAAAAAAAATGTGGGGAAAAACCTTAAAGGGAATTAACCCTGACTATCTAATTTGCAAGAGAAGTAAATTCCACAGGGCAGCACACAGACACCACTCATTACATCTCACTGTCATGGGCACTAAGAGGGAACTGAGAGACAGTTGTGACCACTCTGCCCTTTACGCCGTTGGGTGGATGGGCACAAGGACATGAATAGTGCAAGTGTGGCCCAACAGACATTGCTATTCGAAAGATTCCTCTCTTGCATGTATGTGCACCTAGAGTGTGAGCCACGCTGACATATACCCGCAGAACAACTTTGGTATACTTTTAAAATGTTTGCCATAATTTTATTTGCAAAGTTTTGTTTATAATTCATTTTATATCATGTTATATATTAACAGGTGAGTCATTTTTAAAACTTACTTTTAAACCCATATATTAACATGGGGAAATCACAAGCCTGCTGAATTTAAAATTCAGTTTTTCTGCAGTCATTGCTATTTAGTGCAGCAGGTGCAAAGAAATAGTTTCATTTAAAAGTCTCTTGTTAAGAGCAAGTAGGAATGGTAACAGCCAGATTTCCAGATTAACCACACGTACTTGTCCTAGACACCCAGCACCCCAAACTGCCGTTCAGTGCAACTCTTACTTTCAATGACATGGCAAACCATATAAAATAAGTGTGCCTGAATATCTCATCAATAAACATGTGTGGTAAATCAGATCTAAATATTTATATTAATTATAAAAGTCTGCTTCCCTAAAATCTGTTGTATGCAGTGTTGCTGTAGCTGTGTTGGTCTCAGACTATTAGAGAGACAAGGTGAGTGAGGTTATATCTTTTACTGGCCCCTGAAATCTGTTTATTAAAATACAAAAACACAAGATAACATTTTATTTGCAATGTGACTGTTCTTATAATCCTACAGTTGTAGAATTATCTGAGGAATCACATCTGTATTTTAGCAATAAATGCATTAAAATATAAAAGCAGGACCGCTTAGTGAATGTTCACCACAATTAAAAAAATGTCAGACTACAGAGGGTCACAAGTCTTCCCAACCCCGCTCAGACGCATATGGGGAGTATTTGTGGGGATGGCGCAGCAACTAGGAAGAGGGTGCAAAGAGCCTACCTGACACTTATAGAATATGTCATCTTAAAATTAACTCCCTTCTGTCTTCAGTATTAATAATAGGATGACATGGCTGAGAAGTGGAGCCACTGCTCCATGCTAGTGCCACTAGTAATAATGCCCATCTCCCCAAACAGCGTGGGAAGGGGAAGAGCAATGGTGGAGCCATAGACCCAACTCCGTTTGCCATGGGCAATCCCAAGAAGCCCCAAGAGAAATTCAGGCTGAGCCAGCCAGCCAGCCAGAATTCCTCTGGGACTCCTGCTACAGTGCAACCTCACCCGATCCTGCTCTACTTACAACTTCCCTTTCCAATGCAATGCTGTTCCTTTGAGGCACAATACAACCCATAATTGAATATTTCTTGCTCAAAGTTCTAATAAATAAATGAATGTACCAATGTAACCAATCAGTGTTATCAACTATATAGATGTCACTAAGAAGTATTTTAATGAAACAAGACACCTAGTCAATACATGTTGACACTTGTTATTATCATGGCCCTGATTCTGCAAAGCCTTTTGCATATGTGTAACTTTACACACTGTGAGTAGTCCCACTGATTTATACACAAACATCTTAGTATGTTTGTAAAATTAAATAATTCCGCTAAACATTTCTTTTATCCTTTAAAACAACAATTGTGTGCTATAATTTGATTATGCCTTCCCTAATTCAATCCTTCCTTCTCCAGTTGTTCCTCACGTAACACAAACAACATGTACACATATACAGATAGAACACACATTTGCATGTGCAAAATGGTAATTGCATACATTTTTAAAACTCTAAGCAGTGCCAGTGAAAAATATGGCCCAAAAAGTTTATATATGTTTTATCTATTTATATCTTGAACTTGGGCATTTTGTAAAATAAATTGTTATGCTATACATTTAAAATGTAAACTAACTGTTAACAAAAGGGATTTTCTAAATGTACATACATACCTAAGGGAGAAAACACAAATGAAGAGCTGTCAGACTTTTATATCTTATCACAAGATTGTAGTCCAACTGTCTGTTTTTTCACAAACTGTTAATAAATTCTCTAATATCAAACCTCAGAAAGTCACAAAATCCTAAATCAAGGTTAAAAAAATTGAAAACACCCAGTGCTACAATACTGGAAAACATGAACGTAATCCAAACAACCTTACCTCTGCCACAGTCCACCACCCGCATAATACCCTAAGTAAAGCAGGTGTCTGTCTATGACAGTCTTGTTTATGGTATCAGGTTTTTTTGTTTGTTTTTTTGTTTTTTGATGAATGTAAGAAGGAGAGTACACATGCCAAGACAAGTCCACGTTTCATAAATACAGCATTTTATACCTTCTTCTGATCAACTGTTCTTGCTAGCACCATCCTCTCTATACTAGCCCTTGAACATGAAGGCTATCAGGTCTTCCTCAGTCTTCTTTTCTCAGAACTAAACACATTCAGGGTTGTTGTTGTTTTTAAATCTTTCCTCATGGGGCAGTTTTCTAAACCTTTTATCATTTTTGTTGTTCTCCTCTGGACTCTCTCCAATTTGTTCCTATCTTTCTTAAAGTGTAGCACCCAGAAGTGGAGATAGTACTCCAGCTGAGGTCTCACCAGTGCTGAGCAAAGCGGGACAATTACCTCCTGTCTCTTACACACGACACTCCTGTATATATATCCCAAACTAATTGGACATCTACAGGCAGTATACTAAGGATACTGGTGGATGGCACCAGTTATAGGTCGTCAAAAAGGCTGCTACATTTTACACACAAAAGCATGATCTATTGTTTTTAGGACCTCTTCTAATCATAAGTGTTACTTATAAACAGCTGGTGGTAAGCAGGCGAAGAAAACACAGTTACCTTTTCCTTAACTGGTGTTCTTCAGGATGTGTTGCTCATGTCTATTCCACAGCAGGTGTGTGTGCTCGCCACGTGCACCGGTGCCAGAAGTTTTTCCCCTAGCAGTACCTGTGGGGGGGGAGCGCCCCCCAGCGACCCCTGGAGTGGCGCCTGCCTGGCGTGGTATAAGGGGAGCTGCGCACTCCCCCCACCCTCAGTTCCTTCTTGAGAGACAACTCCGAGAGAGGGGAAGGAGGGCAGGATGTGGAACAGACATGAGCAACACATCTCGAAGAATACCAGTTACAGAAAAGGTAACTGTCTTTTCTTCTTCGAGTGATTGCTCATGTGTATTCCACAACAGGTGATTCCAAGTTATATCCGTTGGAGGTGGGTAGAAGTTCACAAGTTCCCAGGACGGAGGACAGCCCTGTCAAACCCCTGTGTCATCCCTGGTTTGGAGGATGATCGCATAGTGCGAGGTGAACATGTGAACCAAAGACCACATGGCGGACCTACAAACGTCCTGGATGGGTACGTGGATCACAAAGGCAGCCGACAAGGCCTGCGCCCAAGTCGAGTGTGCCCTCAAAATGGGTGGCGGAGAACACCCGCCAACTCATAACAGCAGCGGATGCACCAAGTGATCTAACTGGAAAGCCGCTGAGTCGAAATCGGCTGGCCCCTCGCACGCTCAGCCGAGGTGACGATCAGTTGCAAGGATTTTCTGAATGGCTTCGTCCACTTGAGGTAGAAAGCCAGAGCCCGCTGCACATTGAGTGTGTGAAGACTGCACTCCTCACTGGACGCATGAGGCTTGGGGCAGAGGACCGGTAGAAAAATGTCCTGACCCACGTGATAGGTGGAGATCACCTTCGGGAGGAATGCGGGGTGTGGGCAGAGCTGGACCTTGTTCTTATGAAAGACCGTGTATAGCGGCTCGGAGGTCAGGGCCCTGAGCTCCGAGACTCGCCTGGCTGACGTGATTGCAACCAGGAAGGCCACCTTCCATGAGAGGTGAGACCAGGGCCCTCAGGTGGAGGAGGTAATCAAGGATAAGCTGGATTAGGGTGGCCACCGGGGAGACACCCTGGTCCGCCGCCCATCTAGAGAAACTGGACCACTTCGCCAAATAAGTGCGGCGAATGGAGGGCTGTCTACTTTCGAGGAGGACGCGCTGAACCTGTTCTGCGCACGTCCTTTCCTCTCCGCCTAACCACTGAGCAGCCACGCCGTGAGGTGAAGCGCCGCTAGGTTTGGATGGAGGAGGCACCCCTGATCCTGAAAGAGGACCTGGGCCTTGTCCGTCTTTACCTTTTCCAGGACCCTGCTGATTAGAGGGAATGGTGGAAAGGCGAAGAGAAGTCACCTTGGCAAGAGAAAGGCATCGGAGGTAGCATCCCTCCCCAGACCCCCGCAGAGCAGAACCGGGGGCATCACCGACACGTGATCCAAGAGTTGCAGGCAAACCCTGGTTGTTGTCACTGGGAACCTTGTGACCAAGTGGATGAGACCTTTTAGGATCTCGAATCTGTTTGGCGGGAGAGACGCCCTGGCCGACTCTGCGTCCAGGAGCGCCCCGATAAACTCTATGCATTGGACCGGGACTAACGTGGAACGGTGCACCTGGACAGGAGTGCCACGTGATCCCTCACCTGCGACCGGGAGGTGCCCCCGACATGCCAATCATCCAAATAAGGAAATATCTGGACCCTCCGCCGTCTGAGGTAGGCCGCTACCACCGACATGCATTTTGTAAACAACCTGGGGGCAGTGGACAGACCAAATGGGAGGACCGTGAATTAGTAATGATACTGTCCCACCACGAAACGGAAGAAGCGCCTGTGTCCCTCGAATATGTGGATGTGGAAGTACACGTCCTGTAGGTTGAGGGCAGCATACCTGTCCCCGGGATCCAGGGAGCGAAGGATGGAGGCCAGGGAGACCATGTGGAACTTGAGCTTCACCATGTACTGGTTCAGACCTCGCAGGTCCAGGATGGGCCTGAGCATCCCTTTGGCCTTTAGGATAAGGAAATAATGGGAGTAATATCCCTTGCCCATGAACTCCTCGGGCACCGCCTCTATCGCTCCTAGTCCTAGGAGCCGCCCCACCTCCTGCCTGAGCAGAGGATCATGCGAGGAGTCCCCCAAGAGGGACGGGGGGGGTGGTTGTGTGGGGAGAAAGTAAACTGGAGGGTGTAACCCCAGGAGATGGTGTTGAGGACCCATTGGTGTGAGGTTAGCCGCGACCATTCCAGGAGGAAAGCACACAACCGGTTGGAGAAGGGGAGCTTTATTGGATCCCTGGTGAGGACTGGCGGGGTGCCCCTGAGCATCCCGTCAAAAAGCCTTTTCCCCACCTGCTTGCCCTTGGAGGACCCAGGCTGGGGGGGAGCGGGGGGAGGCAAGCCGAGACTGTCTCTATGGGCGTCTCTTATAGTCCTGCTGCTTCTTATGGGCGCCCTCATACTTCAGGAGGGCGGCCTGGGTGGGAGTCTGCTGTGGTTTGAACTTAGGTTTTGCTGGAGCAGGGACATAGAGGCCCAGAGTCTGGAGGGTCATGCAGGAGTCTTTCATGCCATGCAGCCTTGTATCTGTTTCCTCCACAAACAGAGCTTTCCCATCAAACAGGAGATCCTGCATGGAAGACTGCACCTTGTTGGACAGCCCAGAGAGCAGGAGTCATGACACCCGTCTCATGGACACCGCGGAGGCCATGGATCATGGGGCCGTGTCCGCAGCATCCAAGGCTGCCTGCAGGGACGTCCTAGCGGCCGCTGCCCCTTTCTCCACTAGCGCCTTGAACTCCTTCCTATTGCGCTCCTGGAGAGAGTCCTCGAACTTGGGCAGGGAACCCCATAGATTGAATTTGTACCGGCCCAGGAGAGCCTCATGGTTTGCCACTCGTAAATGGAAGCTCAAAGACAAATACATTTTCCTTTCAAAAGAGTCCAGTCTCTGAGAGTCTTTGTTCTTTGGGGTTGGGGCTGGCTGACCCTGCCATTCCCTGTGGTTGACCGACTCGACCACCAGGAAGTTGGGCACTGGGTGGGCATACAAGTACTCATGCCTTTAGTGGGTACAAAGTACTTGTGTTCCACCTTTTTAGAGATGGGGGCCAACGAGGCCTGTGTTTGCCACAGGGCATTTGAAATCTTAGCCACCCCTTCATGGAGAGTCAAGGCCACCCTACCTGGTGCAGATGGGGACAACACATTAAACAGGGCTCCTCCATCTCCTCTGCTTGGAGTTGGAGGCTTGCTGCCACCCTCTTTAAGAGTTCTTGATGGGCCCTGAAGTCCTCCTGCGGGGTAGAGACGCGATCACCTCCTCCAGGAAGGTGGAGGAGGCCAGTACGGTGCTCTGGGTGTCGTCCGTCACTGGAGGGTCCACCACCTAGTTGGACTCTGGGCACGGGGCCGAGGACTTCCCACTGACTCCTTTCTTGGGTGTCTGGAGAGGGAGGCCAACGGTGCCTCCGAAGCTCTGACCACTGAGCGGGCTCCCACCGGAGCTGCGCAGGAGACGATGGTGCCCACTGGTACCATTGGACTGGCCACAACAGGACAGTGGGGTGGGAGGAGGTATTGTTTCATATTCTCTGTGTATATATAAAGTCTGCTGCAGTTTCCACGATATGCATCTGATGAAGTGAGCTGTAGCTCACGAAAGCTTATGCTCTAATAAATTGGTTAGTCTCTAAGGTGCCACAAGTACTCCTTTTCTTTTAACATTTCACTAGGATCGTGTATTTACTAGGGGTGGGGCCAGCACGCAAAGCCTCCCTAGTCCCTGCGCCTAGGAGCCACAGGGACGTTTCTCCTGGGACCAGCGCCGAGCCTGGACAGACAGGGAACCTGCCTTAGCCCTGCTGCGCTGCCGGCCGGATTTTTAACGGGGGATTTTTAAAGGGGGCCCAGGGTCCCCTTTCAACCGGGCGTTCCAGTAGAAAACCCAACGCCTGGCAACCCTAACTGCTCTATATATTATACCCTGAAATGTACATACAATATTTATATTCCAGTTGATTTTATAGTTATATGGTAAAAATGAGAAAGTGCAGAATTTTTCAGGAATAGTGTGCTGTGACACTTTTGTATTTTATATGTTTGATTTTGTAAACAAGTCATTTTTAAGGGAGGTGAAACTCGGGGCACTCAAGACAAAGCAGACTCCTGCAAGGGGTCCAGTAGTCTGGAAAGGTTGAGAGCCACTGGTGTAAAGAATGGGGGATCCTGGTGAGGAAGAGTTGGGGGCAACAGAGCCCCTGGCCCGGTGGGGAGAATACGGACTCGGGTGTGAAGGCAATAGGGAGGAGAATGGGGGACCCTGCAGTGCGGGAAGAAGGGAAGGGAGCCCTGGCACAATGGGGGGACCATCATGGGGCAAAGGGGGGGGCAGAGCCCCGGGCGAAGGAGACTGGGGGACCCAGGTGGGCAGAGGGCGAGTGGGGTGCGGCTACGCGAGGGTGTCGGGCACACAGAGGCTGTGGCATGGGTGGGGGGAGCGAACGCCCAGAGCCCCTGGAGAGAAGGGCGACCTGGGAGTGGGGTTCAGCCATTTCCCCGCCCCCCGGAAGGGGCTCGCTGCTGGTCCAGCTCAGCGTCCCCCCCCGGGGCCGAGAGCGCAGCGGGCAGGGCGAGGGAGCGACCGCGTCGCCCTGGGGCTGAGGAGGCTCCCAGGCCCGCAGACCCCATCCCGGCCGCTGACTCCGGCCTACCAGCGCCTCCCGGCCCGCTCCTCCCGCGGCCCAACCCCGGGCCGCTGCGGCCTGTACCCCTCGCCGGGCCGAGGCCTCGAGGGAGGCCGCCAGCCGCTGCCCCAGCGCAGGGCGAGGAGGGAGCCGGCTCCCGCCCAGGCAGGCGGCCCCGGAAGACGTTGCCGGGTCCCGCGGCCCCTCGCTCGCTCACCCGGGCTCTTCAGGTTGTAGCGGGTCTCCATGGCGCGGACGTTGGGCCAGAGGCGGACGGCGGCTCCCTGCGACCGGCCCGGCGGCGGCCGCTCCCCGCTGTGCGGTGGCCGGGGGCGGGGACTCGCGCGTCGGCGGCTGACTCGGCTCCGGCTGCGGCAGGAACCTGCCCTGACGTGGCAGCTGCCGCTCTGTGACTCCGGCAGGGAGGGGCCCCGACATGCCTCCCGGCCCCGGCCTCGGCCTCTTCCCCGATACTGCTCCCCACGCTGCCCCTCTCCTCAGTTCCCGCCTCCGTCCCCCTTCTGGTAGCGCCCCACCGCCAATACTCCTCCTGATACTGCCCCATCCGCGTGTCCCGCCCCTTGTCCCTGATACTCTCCCTAATACGCACCCCTTATCCTCAGTCCCTTACACCGCCCCCATCCCCCTCCCGATACCACTCCCATCCTCGATTCCGTCCCTCCAATGCAGCTCTCATCCCCCTGTCTTCCTCCTGATACCGCCCCCATTCCCTATACTGCCTCCTTTCCCAATCCCCTTCCTGATACCCCCCTGATCCCCCTCCTCATGCTGCCCCCATCCCAGATAGCCCTATTGATACCACCCCACCTCAAATACCCTACTAATACTGGCCCCATCCCTGATGCCACCACCCCCAATAAAGTCCCCCATGCCTGGCTCCCATCCTGATCCCTCCCACATCCCTGATCCCCTTCCTGATACCATGCCTATTCCTGATACCTCTGCTGACACTGCCCCCATCCCTGCTACCACCCCCAGCACAGTCCTCATCCCTGATTCCCCTTCTCCCTCGATACCATCCCCAATACAACCTCTCATCCCCGATACCTCTCCTGGTATTGCCCCTACCCTGATACACTCCCTGCACCCCTAATGGTACTGCCTCCAATCTGCCACTACAGCCCCTCCACTGCTGACACAACCTCCCTGCTAATGTTGCCCCCATCCCTGATATGACTCCTAATACCTCCCCCATCCTAATACAGTCCCACTGTCAACACCTCTATCCTGATACAACCCACACTGCTGACATTGCCCCCACACCTGATCCCTTCTGATCTCCAATACCCAACCCAATACCACCCTGATAAATCCCCACCATCAGTAGTGCCTCCATCCCCAGTATCTCTCCCAATACCACCTTATTGCTCATACTGCCCTCTCCCTGATACCCTGATCATACCTCTCTCACCCTGATACATCCCCACTACTGATACTTTCCCTGCCTTGTTACATCCCCATCACTCATACCCTTCTCAGTACCATCTTGCATAACACCTTCATCCCACATACCCTTCCCAATATCTCCCCGGTGTTGATGCACCCTTACCTGGGATACTGACCTAATTACTTAGATTGAAAGCTCTTGGGGAGAGGGACTGTCCTTTGTTCTGTGTTTGTACCGTGCCTAGGACAGTGGGTCCTGGTCCATGACTGAGACACCTAGGCGTTATGATAATGCAAATAATAAGAAAACAGGCACCTACATTTATAAAAGTAACCTGATTTTCAGTGCTACTGAATTCCTGTTGACTTCAGTGGGAGCTGTGGGCCAGCAGCATCTCTGAGTCAGCCCCCTTTTACTGACGTGCCTAATTTTAGTCACTTAAGTTTGAAAATGTTGGTCTTGGCACCAGGTTTACCATTTATGTTGTTGTTCCCTATTTCTTGTCCCTTCCTCCATATCTTTTCCTTCCCATCTCACCGTTCTCATATCCTATGTCCCTCTGTAAACCATCAGCAGTGGAAACCAGTCACAAGCAGAAAGGTCGAACACTGCTATGGTTACACACACCGGTAAATTTTTGCCTACTTAATTTACCTTTTAGTTTCAATTCCAAAAGTTACTCTTCACTTTCTACTCCTAAAATTGTTGCATAGTGTTGTTGGCGTAGCATGGCAATTTAAGAGTTAACTGCATTTCAGTAGCAGACAAGTATACAGGGCAAAATTCTGGGTGCAGTAGTTGAAGGAAGAGGGCATATATAACCTTGCCTCTCACCATGACTCACCCATACAGCAGGAGGGGAGGATTCCAACACAGAACTCAGAAGTGCATTAGGCTGGGAGATTAGCTATTACATCAGCTGGTGAACAAAAAGACCCATTGTTCTGTAGGTAATGTCCAAGAATACATGGCCCTATCTTGGGTGCATAATCATCATAGAAACATAGAAGTGTAGGACTGGAAGGAACTTCAATAGGTCATCTAGTCCAATAGGTCATCTAGTCCAGTCTCCTGCATTCAAGGCAGGATTAAGTAATAACTAGACCATTCCTGACAGGTGTTTATCTAACCTGTTCCTAAAAAACTCCAATGACAGAGATTCCACAACCTCCCGACGCAATTTGTTGCAGTGCTTAACTACTCTGACAGGAAGTTTTTCCTACTGTCCAACCTAAACCTCCCTTGCTGCAATTTAACCCCATTGCTTCTTGTCCTCCCCTCAGAAGTTACAGAGAACAATTTTTCACCCTTCTCCTTGTAACAACATTTATGTATAGTACTTGAAAACTGTTATCATGTCCCCTCTTAGTCTTCTCTTCTCCAGACTAAACAAACCCCGTTTTTTCAATATTTCCTCATAGGACATGGTTTCTAGAACTCTAATCATTTTTATTGCTCTCCTCTGGACTTTCTACGATTTATACACATCTTTCCTGAATTGTGGCGCCCAGAACTGGACACATTACTCCAGTTGAAGCCTCATCAGTGCTAAATAGTGATTTAGCACTGATGAGACCATTTCTCCAGTTTGTCTAGATCATTTTGAATTTTAATCCCATCCTCCAAAGCACTTGCAACCCCTTCCATCTTGATAATCTTCCACAAGCTTTATAAGTATACTCTCTAGGCCATTATCTAAATCATTTATCAAGATATTGAACAGAACCAGACCCAGGACTGATCCCTGTGTGACCCCACTAGATATGTCCTTCCAGCTTGACTGTGAACTCCTGATAACTACTCTCTGGAAATGTTTTTTCAACCAGTTATGCACCCACCTTATAGTAGCTCCATCTACGCTATATTTCCCTAGTTTGTTTATGAGAAGGTCATGCAAGGCTGTACCAAAATCCTTACTAAAGTCAAGATATAGCACATCTACCACTTCCCCCCATCCACAAGGCTTGTTACCCTGTCAAAGAAAGCTATTAGTTTGGTTTGACATGATTTGTTCTTGACAAATCCGTGTTGACTGTTACTTGTCACCTTATTATCTTCTAGGTGTTTGCAAATTGATTGCTTATTTGCTCCAACTGTCAGGGTACTGAATTTAAACTGACTGGTCTATAATTCCCTGGGTTGTCCTTATTCCTCTTTGTATAGATCGGCACTATATTTGCCACCTTTCAGTCCTCTGAAATATCTCCAATCTCTCTCATCAGCAGTTTAGGGGGTCTGACATCTTCAGATGGTATGTTGCAGGCACGAGGAATGGTACATGTGAATTTCTCCCACTTGTTTTTAAAGGATCAGTAAGGAGTGGCATAGCACACAAACTTGCCCATCCTCCCTCACTTGGCTACCCTGAGTCATCTTGCCACATACTAGTAGAATGGCTCTGGGACTCAGTACATGGCCAGACCCTTTCACTCACTATTATAATAAGAAAAGGAGTACTTGTGGCACCTTAGAGACTAACCAATTTATTTGAGCATAAGCTTTCGTGAGCTACAGCTCACGAAAGCTTATGCTCAAATAAATTGGTTAGTCTCTAAGGTGCCACAAGTACTCCTTTTCTTTTTGCGAATACAGACTAACACGGCTGTTACTCTGAAACCTATTATAATAAGGGCAGTATTTTGCCCACAATCTGTAAAGAAATTTAGAATCCTCCTTGCTGAAGGCCATTTTAAATAAAGATGTCATCAGGTGAATACTTGTGTAGTTCAAATAGAGTAAAATTTAAATGAGTTGACTGTTGTCTCTGTTTGGATTATAGTAATTGTGCTTGACAGCGGTTACAGCATCACTTAATATAGCTCACAAAGGAAGCACCTGCAGTTAATATGAACAATTAGTTTCTAGCTAGAAGAAGAAATACACAGTCATCATAACTACATCAGACAAAATATTACTGAAACAATCCGAATACAGACTTAATTTTTAAAAAGTAGGACTCCATTGTAGTTTTACCCATTCAATTAAATTATATCTTTGCCAGTTTGGGGACATGGGTAACCATACTAGGTTTAACTCCACCTCTTGATTACCTTTAGATACATGTAGGAAGCTAGGTTTTAACTACCAACTCTCCATGCTACCTGCTGGCTTGTAATAGCCTCCAATTGAAGAACAGGGTGAACCATGGCTGCAAGCACAGCTTCACTAATTTCCATTGGCAATATTGCCAACCTCAGAAGTCAGGGCCCCCAGTATCATGATTTTTTTAAAATTACATTTTTAGAGGTGTGGGGGGATTATTTGCCTTCTGGTTCCAAGCCTTTATCGTGCACCACTGCAACCTTGAGGGCTAGAAACTTTGTTTTATAAATGAAGGGTGAGATTCTCATATAATCACTTGACAGATCTGGGACTTTAAGTAAAAACATCAAATACCATGAGACTTGTAGTAAAGCCACAAATGTTGGCAATACTGCATTGGACCTGCACACACAGTCACATGATCTAACTAGACTATTTCCCATGCTGAAAAACTAAAAGAGCTCAGCTGTAGCACACAGAAACTAAAATGTACCTGTTTTTACATTGCTACAGCAAACAAATATTTCCTTCTTTAAGACTATATGCAGTCACCAGAGAAAGAAACAAGATTTTACAGCTCTTCATAAATAGTGGCCTCCTTCAGGATACTTAGGATAACCACTACTGCTGACCCCAAGCATTAAAAAAGATCATGAATCAGGCCTCAGAAAAAGAGATTAACGACATTTTTACTTTTTACACAATCAGCTCACAAACACATGGTTTTTGACACTGGTAAAGGAAAATGGTATGGTTAATGCATGTTTTATATCTAGGTTGGATACATTTTTCTGTGCTCTTGTGGATATTAGTGAATTAAAATAACTGATGTGAAATTTAATCATTGTTCATTTTCTCCTGCAGGTCAAGTAATTATGTGAGAATGGCTGATAAAAACACCCCTTCCGTTTCCCGGCCTCTCAGCTCCCAGCAGCTGGGGACAAAGGCTGATGGAGCTCAACACAGAGCCCAGGTTTTCATACAACAGGGATTTGGTCTGTTCAAGACGAATTGCAATATAACATCTTGTTAACTAGAGCCTATGTAAATAACTGCATTTTTATATATTTTGATCTTTTAAATACACATGCAAATAATTTCTTCAGAGGGAGTTTTTTGAGATCTCAAAAGTTTGTGGAAAAGTATAATAGTTTATTTTAAAAAGCAGTATCCTCCACTGACACCAAGGACCAGAACATTTAAAACACATTGCTTTATTGATTTACAATGTCTAGCCTTTCAACTCAGGCATTTGGCTGAAAGAATTTAAATAACCAAAATAAACTTTTTTAAAACTAATATATTAATTTATATAGTTTTTATAATATGTTTCTATTATAAAACTGAACAACTCTTTCTTATTTGGAACACATATTGATAGATTATTATATTGTGCTCATTACATACTGGGTCAGATCAATGGTCCATCTAGCCCAGCATCCTGTCTTCCAACCATGGCCAATGCCAGATGCTTCAAAGGGAATGAACAGAACAGGGCAGTTTCAATTAATCCATCCCCTGCCATCCAGTCTCAGAATCTGGCAGTCAGAGGCTTAGGGACACCTAGAGCCTGGGGTTGCATCCCTAACCATCTTGGCTAATAGCCATTCATGAACCTACCCTCCATGAACTTATCTAATTCTTTTTTGAACCCAGTTAATAGTTTTGGCCTTCACAACATCCCCTAGCAACAAGAGCCACAGGTTGACTATGCATTGTGTAAAGAATTACTTCCTTATGTTTGTTTTAATCCTGCTTCTTATTAATTTCATTGGATGACTCCTGGTTCTTGTGTTATGTGAAGGGGTAAGTAATAATACTTCCTTATTCACTTCCTTCACACCATTCATGATTTTATAGACCTCAATCATATCTCCCCTTAGTCCTCTTTTCAAAGCTGAATAGTCCCAGCCTTTTTAATCTCGCCTCATATGGAAGCTGTTTCATTCCCATAATCATTTTTGTTGCCCTTCTCTGTACCTTTTCCATTTCTAATATATCTTTTTTGAGATGGGGTGACCAGAACTGCATGCAGTATTCAAGGTGTGGTCATACAATGGATTTATATAGTAACATTATGATATTTTCTGTTTTATTATCTTTCTGTTTCCTAATATACTGTTAGCTTTTTTAACTGCCGCTGCACACTGAGCACATATTTTCAGAGAACTGTCCATGGTGGCTCCTAGATAAATTGTGGATAAATTGGAGAGAGTCCAGCGAAGGGCAACAAAAATGATTAGGGGTCTAGAACACATGACTTATGAGGAGAGGCTGAGGGAGCTGGGATTGTTCAGCCTGCAGAAGAGAAGAATGAGGGGGGATTTGATAGCTGCTTTCAACTACCTGAAAGGGGGTTCCAAAGAGGATGGCTCTAGACTGTTCTCAATGGTAGCAGATGACAGAACGAGGAGTAATGGTCTCAAGTTGCAGTGAGGGAGGTTTAGATTGGATATTAGGAAAAACTTTTTCACTAAGAGGGTGGTGAAACACTGGAATGCGTTACCTAGGGAGGTGGTAGAATCTCCTTCCTTGGAGGTTTTTAAGGTCAGGCTTGACAAAGCCATGGCTGGGATGATTTAACTGGGAATTGGTTCTGCTTCGAGCAGGGGGTTGGACTAGATGACCTTCAGAGGTCCCTTCCAACCCTGATATTCTATGATTCTATGATTAGATCTCTTTCTTGAGTGGTAACAGGTAATTTAGATCCCATCATTTGATATGTGTAGATGGGATTGTTTTCCAATGTGCATTACTTTACATTTATCAATATTGAATTTGATTTGCCATTTTGTTGCCCTCTCACCCAGTTTTGTGAGATCCTTTTGATCCTCTTCACACTCTACTTTGGACTTAACTATCCTGAGTATGTTGTATCGTCTGCAAACTCTGTTACCTCACTGTTTACCTCTGTTTCCAGATAATTTATGAATGTGTTGAACAGCACTTGTCCCAGCACAGATCCCTAAGGGACCTCACTATTTACCTCTCTCCATTATGAAAACTGACCATTTATTTCTTCCCTTTGTTTTCTTGTCTTTTAACCAGCTAGTGATCCACAAAAGGACCTTCCCTATCCCATGACAGCTTAGTTTGTTTAATAGCTTTTGGTGAGGGACCTTGCCAAAGGCTTTCTGAAAGTCTAAATGCACTATATCCACTGGATCACTCTTGTCCACATGGTTACTGACCTCCTCAAAGAATTCTAATAGATTGATGAGGCAAGATTTCCCTTTATAAAAGCTGTGTTGACTCTTCCCCAACAAATCGTGTTCATCTTTATGTCTGATAACTCTGTTCTTTACTACAGTTTCAACTAGTTTTCCAGGTACTGAAGTTAAGCTTACTGGCTTGTAATTGCCAGGATCACCTATGGAGCCTTTTTAAAAAACTGGCATAACATTAGTTATCCTCTAGTCATTTGGTACAGTGGCTGCTTTAAGTGATAGGTTACATACCATAGTTTCATATTTGAGTTCCTTCAGAACTCTTGGGTGAATACCATCTGGTCTGGTGACTTATTACTGTTTATCAATTTGTTCCAAACCTTCTCTATTGACAACTCAATGTGGGGCAGTTCCTCATATTTGTCACCTAAAAAGAATGGCTCAGATGTGGGTATCTACTTCGCATTCTCTGCAGTGAAGACCGATGTAAAGAATTCATTTAACTTCTCCGCAATAGCCTTATCTTCCTTGAGTGCTCCTTTAGCACTTCAAATGTCCAGTGGCCCCACTGATGGGTTGGCAGGTTTCCTGCTTCTGATGTACTTAAACATTTTTTTATGTTAGTTTTTGAGCGTTTTGTTACTTGGTCTTCAAATTCTTTTTTGGCCTTCCTAATTATACTTTTACACTTGACTTGCCAGCGTTTATGCACCTTTCTATTTTCTTCAGTAGGATTTGGCTTCTAATTTTTAAAGGATGCTTTTTTGCCTTTAACCGCTTCTTTTACTCTGTTGTTTAGCCACAGTGACATTTTTTGATCCTCTTTCTGTTTTGTTTTTTTTTTAATTTGGGGTATATTTAATTTGAGCCTTTATTATGGTGTTTTTAAAAGTTTTGATGCAGCTTGCAGACATTTCACTCTTGTGACTGTTACAACTGACAAACTAGTAGTCTTAGCTTTTGAAGTCCTATGAAGTCAGACCTGGTACATCTGCTTCAATAATAACTATACATACAGATGCATAGCTGAAGGGTTCATGTTTAGTTATTCCACCTGGAAACAGGCAGGGCACACCCTGACTGTTTTGTAGAAGCAATGCACACTTTGCTCTATCCAAGGACAAGGGCTAGATATGAACCATGAGAACTTGATTAAGGGACAGTGACTGTGGGAAGCTTTCTTAGCCTGGGCTCAAGGCCTGAGAACCAGGATTGTAGTAGATAAAAGATGGTAAATAAGTATATTAATCAACGTCATACATTCCTTTGTGTATCTTTTTGCGGTAGAAGTGTATAACGCATAGGGGGGAGAAATATAATAAAAGGAGAAGGTGGAAGGCGGGGGGCAGAACAGCCCATCTCAGCTGACCAGCCTGCTTGCTTGCATAAAGCTGTGTTCTGTCTCATCATTGAACCACCACACATAGCACCTTCTTTCCAGGTGAAAGATTACTGTGTTTCCACTGAGTTTAATTCTAAAACTACAGTGTAATGAAACCAAGAGCTTTGCCAAATCATTTTGTAATTAGTGGTACCGCACAAATGAAACAAAGAACTAAGGAACCAGCTTTGTTTGATTTGATTGGCTGAAGCAGAACTTTCAGTAGTTTAGCATAGTCTTCATTGTCTGAAGTCTAAATTAAGAAAAAATTGTTTTTTTTTTGCAAAGAGGGAGGAATAATATCAAATTACGGTATTGCTTTCCCTTTTCACCATAGTTTTAAATCAGTTTGAATTATAAAAAGGGTTGAAGCTAAGCATAAGAACATTTAGGTTAAATATCAGAAAAAAAGTTTCCTGCTAGTGAGGTCTATGAAACTGTAAAACAATTTCTCAAATATTAGCAGTGGAAGACATTTTATTTTCAATTTAGAACTAGATTGGACACAGCAAGAGAGAATATAGTGTAAGAAATATTGATCAGAACAGACAAGATAACCTGATAGGTCTTTTCCATCCCTAATTTCTAAGTCAGATTCATATCTTCCATAGAGCAACAGCACGGAAGGAGAAAAAAAAAATCTACCAATCTCCATCCAAATGGCTTGTGTTAAGCTGTGGTGTACCATGCTGTGGGGTTCCTTTTAAAAATTGTTCTTATTTCTTTTGATAGTATGGAAACTTGCACCACAGATACCTAGTTGGAATGGACATACAACACACATTGAGGGGACAAGGTTGTAGCCAGAGAATTAACTGAATAGTGGTTCAAAAGTACAGAAGGAGCTGATGAAGGCCTGTGTTAGGACCTGCATACTGCTGACTGGGTGGCTGCATTTGGGTGCTCTTGCTTTCAGGTCCCTCACTGTTCTAGTTTTCGCATCTTCCAGATATGGAAATAATAGCAAATGTTTCTGGTATGTATCCAGAGCAACACAGATAGCAGAAATAAGAGTTTCATAGCCAGAACTGATTTTGGTTAATAATATTGTTGGATCTAATAACTGCTTTGCAAGGAGAAAATGCTAGGTGTACTTGTTGGTCTCCTGTTCCTTCCCCACTTCCATCCTATTTTTCAGGTTATACTGCAGTTGTTCACAATTTAGTGCTCCAGGGCCTAGATTAAGCTACTGAAGATGCTGTAGTCACCTTCTCTTATGTGAAGATGTCTCAGTTTTCCTTAGCTTTAAACTTATACTCATAGGCTTTCCTCAGTGAGGGGAACATATGGCGTTACTATTCTAGAGTATAGAATCATTGGACTGGAAGGGATCTTGAGAGGTCATCTAGTATAGTCCCCCTCAACTCATGGCAGGACTAAGTATTATCTAGACCATGCCCGACAGTTGTTTGTCCAACCTGCTCTTAAAAATCTCCAATGATGGAGATTCCACAACCTCCCTAGGCAATTTTTTCCAGTGCTTAAACACCCTGACAGGAAATTTTTCCTAATGTCCAACCTAAACCTTTCTTGCTGCAATTTAAGGCCATTGCGTCTTGTCCCATCCTAAGAAGTTAACAAGAACAGTTTTTCTCCCTTCTCCTAGTAAAAACCTTTTATGTACTTGAAAACTGTTATGTCCCCTCTCAGTCTTCTCTTTTCCAGACTAAACAAACACAATTTTTTCAATCTTCCTCACAGGTCATGTTTTCTAGACCTTTAATCATTTTTGTTGCTCTTCTCTGGACTTTCTCCAATTTGTCCACATCTTTCCTGAAATGTGGCACCCAGAACTAGACACAATACTCCAGTGGAGGCCTAACCAGCGTGAAGTAGAGCAAAAGAATGACTTCTCATGTCTTGCTTACAACACTCCTGCTAATACATCCCAGAACAATGTTCACTTTTTTTGCAACAGCGTTACACTGTTGACTCATATTTAGCCTGTGGTCCATTATGACCCCCCAGATCCCTTTCCGCAGTATTCTACCCTAGGCAGTCATTTCCCATTTTGCTCTAGCTAGCAAAAGAGAAGTTTTTTAAAATCTCCTATAAAATGTAACACAATTGTAATGATTACTATTAAAAGATCTGGAAAAGAAAAGAATCCAGGAATTGTCTCTCTGAAGCAAACAATCGATACCATACATGGTGACCTGTATAGGATTATTTAACTTTACTAATTCCTCAATTTATTGAAATAGTCGATTTACTTTGAGAGTGCTTAAAAATGGATTTGAGGTTTATAAGGCAAGTCATTTCTGAGATACTACACAACTAAAAAATTGTTAGTAAGCTTGCAAATGTGCAGACTTCTCCCTGCCCCAAGTTTCTATAATGCCTTATGCAGTGTTGTAACCATGTTGGTCCCAAGCTATTAGAGAGACAAGGTGGGTGAGGTAAAATCTTTTAGTGGACCAATTTCTGTTGGTGAAAGAGACAAGCTTTTGAGCTGAGGCAGAGCTCTTCTTCAGGTATGGCAACACAAATACATTTCCCAAACCTGCAGAAGAGCTTGTGTAAGCTTGAGTCTCTCATCAACAGAAGTTGGTCAAATAAAAGATATTATCTCACCCACCTTGTCCCATAATACCTTGTCAGATTAGGCTCAAACTTTTCACAAAGTATTTTCCCCTCACAAGAATGAAGCTTCAGGCCCCATGATACAAGTCACAATTTTAATATTTTCTAGAAACTATTTTGTGCCATCACAAAAAAAAGTTAACTCTTGAGCCAACTCTGACTGAAGCTATTCCGGGAGATTTTTTTTTTCTACACGATGTAATGTCATTCATTGTACTGTATTTATTAAAATCTCCCGGATTGCTTTCAATAGTCACCAGGAGATTGATGCCGATTCCAGACGACTCCCGGCCAATCCGGGAGGGTTGGCAACCCTTCTTTTGAGTGACTATGTTTTCAATTACATATCACTGAAGCACCTTCTTGCTGAACACACATCTTCAATAATGCACTTTGTACCTGTAATCACAGCATTATAGAAAGGTATTCTGATATTCTAATCTTTAAAAATCTTCCCAGTCCCAGAAAGACAGGACACATTTTAACTTCTTAAAAGAAATCACACTGCTATCAGTTGCATTTATGTACTCTGGGCTTCTGCTTACTGCATTAGTTATATAGCCCTACTCCACAAAATCAAGTGGATGGAAATGTGTATGTTAACACTGACCAACTCCTGCAGCTGGAAGTAAAAAAATATATAAAGGACATTCAAGCTGTTTATTTTAAAGAGGCACTGTCTGTTCAAATACAGCCCTAAATTAGGTTATGTAAAAGCTTGTTTTTACAAAATGTAAAATGACTATGAAATTTAAAGAAACAGAAAGGAAACCCCGTGTTCTTTTGAAAAAAAAAAAAATCTCCCTTACGCTTCACTGCTCAAACACTTCAGACTCCTGGTAGTACATGAGTACCTAACAAGGCTTTTTTTTAGTAACTGACTAATCAAAAGTGAAAGATGAATCATCATCCAAGCTGAGGAATGCAAAAAGTGAACAACAAAAGTAGTTTTATTTTAACATTCTTTCAGTTCTTTCAGCTTTAATAATCCAACATATTATTTGTAACATAGGTAAGATTATTTGATTTTTACCCTGATTTTATCCATTTGGAAGTTTTGTATGATAGCTGCAAGAGTCATCCTGGTTACAGTATAATACACAACATAATGTAAAATGTAAGGCTTAACTAAGTTGACACAAATATGTTACTGTGATTGCATGTTTAATGGAAAAATGTGGATGCTTACATAAAGAAACCAGACA